>NC_140581.1:517644921-520393115 GCF_964204655.1 Triturus cristatus
AAAATAAAAGGAGGCCGGATTCGACACACTGAAATCAGAAAAATATGTGAATTTGTCCACTAACGTGGTGCAGCTGCCCAGCCTAGGTGCTGGACAGTGTTCCCATTGCGTATAATTTACAAAATTTCTAAACGTATTTGCTTTGTGTAGGAAATGCGTGCCATAATGTGGATAGCAGAATTGCTCATCATACATCATACAAATCCTCAGCATCAAATGCAGCATAATATTTCAAATCAGAAAACAGTGCTTCTATTGCTTGTACATCCCAATCCTCCGAGTGGATGTTTTGCTTAACTACATCACCCATAGAAACACAAAATACATTTGGCACATTGATTACTTCAGTGGGACCATGAATTTGAAATTTAACAGCCTCCCAAGCGATCCCATGCAGTACAGGCCAGGCAGTAATGTTCACAAAAGTCTGCTCCCTTTTCATAATATGTGATGAGGAGTGGGGGGCCAAAGTTCCATCAATTAGTCTAATTGTAGACCTTTCTTTCAGGTAGTGTCCATTTATAAGTCTAAAAAACACAACCACAAAGCCAATGGACATAAACAAAAAAATACATATGAGCACCAGCCAAATGTAAGTCCAAGGGGGAATTAAAACATGTCTTTTAAACCAGGCAACAAAAATCGAAACTTTTGATGGGGCAATGGAAGTCATTGAATTTGTGTCAAAGGAGTAGCGCGACTGGGTAACTGTGGTGGATTGTAAAACAGGCAACGGGACATCCGCAGGATAGGCATACTCAATATCTTCAGGTAGAACACCAGCTGTCGGTGGCAATAAAGGACCAGTAACTGTATGCATCTCGACGGCAACATCAGGCAAGGTGGTAGGAGCCGGGGCCAAAACAGAATTTCTCAGCATCGCAGGGCAAGAAACCGCTGGAGTCATACTAAGAAGTATCGGCCACTCACTGTAGCTTGACATTGTCAATAGAGATGTACCTGTTATCCTTGCGACCAGGAAGTGGAGGTAAAATGACTGTACGTGTACCCTGTACTCCAAGCACCGGAACTGGTGCACGATAAGAGGGGCCGAACTCCTTCTTGTTCTCCACCTTCTCACGGACCAGGTCACCAACTCGAGGTGGCCAGCCGACTACCGGAATCTGAAGCGCAGCATCAGATGTGGCGGGCACGTGTTCCTTCGCTAGACTGTCTCTGGCTTCTTGTAGATTCTGCAATACAGCACAGTGATCATCTACGTCAAAGGGTGCGGCCGAAGCCGCCATGTCTAGACCATCAAGGTCCGGGACAAACATTCGTATGCCAAAGAGCATCATGTATGGGGTCCGCCCACCCAGAGACCTTCTAGGGAGATTATTAAGTGCACGTTGTACGTCATACAAGTGGGCTAGCCAGTTCCGGCCAGTACCTAAAACCCTAGCTGTCAAAGATTGCTTTAAGTCACGGTTCATTCGCTCCACCACACTATTACCCTCAGGTCGGTATGGAGACGAAAATTTGACTTGGACCCGCAAATTTCTCATGGCTTCTTTGTACGCCTTAGAGGCGAATGCAGGGCCCTGATCAGAATGAAAGGTACCACATGCAAAACTTCCAACAAAGACATGCAAATCCTTGATGACAGTACGGGCATCAGCACTCCTTTGTGGCCATACCCACAGAAAACGTGTGCACGAATCCACTGCAACCAAGATGTATTTGTACGCAGTATCAGAGGTGAATGGACCGCAATGATCTAAATAAACGCACCCCAATGGTTTATTAGATATGTACAACTGAGTCTGTGGTGGGCGCGCCGCAGTTGAAGGTTTTATCTGCTGGCAAATGTCACAATTAAGAACATAAGCGCGAGCTTGTTTATATAAACCGCACCACCAGTAACGTTGCTGTAATAGAGATACAGTAGCTGCAACGCCGGCATGAGCAGACGCCATGCCCTCGTGAGCCGCTAATATCAAAGATGGGCTGCGGTCCGCGTTGGGAATCAATCTGTCACCAACGTCGTTAATCCTCACTAACGGGACGTTATCAGGACTTAAGCGATAATGGTAACGAGAAGGGAAACCTCTTGGATATTTTGTTCCCTTCTCTGTAGCAGCAATAGCTGCCAAGATGTCATCATCGATCTTACTTTGTGATCTTGTAACTGCTGCTACTAAGTATATTGCCACTGCTGTTTTTGCTGCCTCATCAGCTAGGCTGTTGCCGACAGCATGGACACCAACTTGTTGGTGACCAAGAGTGTGAATAACATTCACGAGAGGCAGATGTTCTCTAAGTTCTGCCACTCGAACCCAAAGCGTTTTATGCTTAATTGTGCTACCTTTGGAATCACGGTAGTCATTTTGAGACCAAAAATGTAGATTGTCGTTGTAAGATTGAACACAATAGAACGAGTCACTCACTATAAGTGTAGTGACTCGAGGATCAGCCAACTCCAGTGCAAGCACCAGAGCACGAAGCTCCGACAACTGTGCGGTACAATCACCCAATGACTGCGTATGCACGACATCAGATTGGAATTCACCATTCACGAAAGTACCGACCACAATTGCGCGGGCCGCTGAATAGGTATGCTTCGATCCAGTAGCCGGTTGCGCAGAACCGTCAGTGTAAATAACACAATGGTAATCCTCGAGCGGGCGCAAGGACAGAGGAGCTGGATGAACAAATTCATACTGTAAGAACTCCTGAGTCTGTAGAACCGCATCAAAGATATATGTGACGTCGGGCTATGTCAAGGAAGTGGCCCATTGTATCCACCGTGGATGCAAAGCTTTAGAATTTGGTACACTTGCTTTCGTCACCGCTTCAAGGGCAGGATAAGGTGTTACCACCAACATGCGTTTTCCTTGCGATAGCGCCCGTTCTTTCAGAATCGCCATCTGCAGTGCCGTCAGAACTTTCTCGACAGCGGAAAATCGCAGTTCAGCCGAAGTGTACAGGTGTGATTTGTAGGCAATGGGGACGGTTTCGCCCTCATTGAACGTTAAGTACGTGAAACCCACTGCCCCACTGCGCCTGGCACAATTCTTATGACCAGGTTAGTGTGGTTATCACGCGTCAGTAAGTATTTTGAAGCAAGAAGGTCAGCTTGCAAAGATTGCAATATAGCTGAATGCTCCGGCAGCCAGCATGATTTGGAAAAAGTAGGTTGTACCAAGGCATAAAGCGACTTGATACGCTGGGCATAATCAGGAATGTACGTTCGACCGAAATTCAGAAAGCCCAGCAAAGTTTGTAATTTCTTCAGTGTTGTATGAGCACGTAGGCATGCGCATTTCTCCAGGACGTGCGGAGCCAATCCTCGACCTTCATTGTTGAGTTTGTATCCCAAAAACAACAGTATATTCCGCAATGTGAGACTTCGCAAAGTTGAATTTGTAACCGAAGTCTGCAAACAAAACAATAATGCGATCAACGCGACACAGATGCGGCCACAACTCGTCATCCGTGAGATAAATATCATCCACATACGAGTACGCATCAGGGTCTATGCTCTCTAACAGAGAGACTACCCGAGCAGCAAAGACACCAGGGCTGTTCTTATAGCCCATCGGTAATCTTTTGAAATGTTTTTGTTTGCCGCCCGAGGTAAATGCTGTCCATTCACTACTAAGAGAGGACAGGTTGTGGCTATAAAAGCCGTTGGAAATGTCAAGTGTGGTTTTAAACCGTTTTCTCACGAGACTATCGACGAGAGCCGAACTGTGGGTATTTTGTACTGCTCATGTCCGGCAATGAGAGTTTAGATGCCGGTAATCCAAAACCAGGCGGTACGACCCATCAGGCTTCGTCACAGTGAATAAAGGATTATTCATTGGTGACACACAAGCTTCAATTACACCTTGGTATTCCAATTGTTCAAGGATAGCCGCGACGTGAGGTCTTGCTTCGTGACGCATGGGATATTGGGGTTGTGGCTGGGGCGTGGACCGCAACGGAATCTCATGGCTGGGGGACAATTTATCCCAGCCTACCTGATTACGATACAAAGCAGGTGCAAGCAACAGAGCTCACTCCTCGGTGAACTTCTTAGCTTGGTCCTTTGGCACTGTGTGCGGAAAGGACGGGAGGATCATCTCCTCCCCTCTAGGAGCATCTAAAATGAAAGCCAGGGGCCAATCAGCCTCTGCTAGTAGAATATCATACGAAGAGGTTAGATTATCCCAAAAAATCCCTTGAATCGTGCGTTGTATGTCACCTTCAATTAAGAGGACAATATTATACAGTCTGTCAGGGGGAGCCACACTAGTGTCAGCAGTTTCTACCGTTATGAACGTATCAGTTGCTGTCGCCACCAGATATGGACGCAGTGCTTGTCGCACTACTGTAATTTCCGCCGCGCTGTCGAGCAGCGTTAGTGCCCATGTCAGGTTCTGAAGCTGCGTCCGCACTATCTGCGGCATACCTCGCTGTTAGCACTGCAATTTTCTTCTTCTGAAACGAGGGTCGTTGATGCGCAGACTCGTCCTGCTTGCCTTTGCCGTCAGTCTGACGGGGTTGTTCACGACTTTGTGCACCCCGTCCTTTCCCACGGTCTCCGCCACCGGATTGTGAAGCCGATGTTTCCTGTGAAGAACGAGGAGAACGTTGTTCAGAAACCTGAAACCTATCAGGTGACTTAATACTAGATCGATCGCGCAGATCATATGTGCGTTCACTAGACGACTGTACGGGTGAGGCAGGACGAGACCCCTGTTTCTGTTGCTGCTTCCCCTGTTTCTTTGCTCACTAATTTTGTATAGGAAAATGAGGGCGTTCGTCTTTACTAGACGAGCTCACCTAAGTTTGATGTACTATATCAGGAATTATCACAGTTGGTTTAACACCTAAGGCACTGCGGCCTATGGTCCTATAGGCTTCCACAATTATTTTAGCGAACTCCTTAGGCCTGTCGAGTTCGTCCACGAGGTCCAGCTTATTAGCTACTTGGAACTGCATGGCATCGCCTTTGAGGTTGCCCATTACCATGGAAGCAACCACATGGAACACCCCGACAAGCCTAATTCCCAATTCTACAGCAGCCTCCGCCCCGTGATTCTCTTGAACACGTTTAATGACGGAGGGTAGTACAGACATAGACGGAGTGCCGAAGCACTTTGAGTAGGTCGCGGCAAAGACCTTGCCCCAGTTTGTGCAATCGGCCATATCTGGGACCAAGTCTTTCGGCAAACTAATGGTGAGAATCCTGTGTTTCTCCACAGGAGAGGTATGCGGAAAAACCGCCTCCAGTTGGTCAAATTTCTCAGCAAGCCAATAAGGCAAATCATCCTTATGTTGGGGGCGCTTACCCATCACCGAATTAACCATGACAGGACTAATAACCACCGCGTGGTGGTCCGTTGGTTGTCCCGCAACAGCAGGTGCCCCCACCTGCACGTTGCGTGACACGTACTGCACTAAAGCCCTAAGAATTGTAATCAGGGCTGTGTGTAGTACCCGCAACTTAGCCACCGCCACCGTGAGATAGCGGGGATGAGGCGTAAATCCGGCTAGCACCGGCCATGTGGCCCCTGCAATCGACAACGGGCCAATTCAAGCCGGTGCAACCGCATGGGGAAGGGCGCCATTAAACCAAATGGTATGCTGCCAGGCAGAAATAGGAATTTATTGTGTCCTATACGGCGTATAGATCGCAGGTAGCTGCGTGGGAGTATAGGAATGAAACGTATCATCGTCTGCATCCACCGCCGGAAAAGTCACCCAAGAGTAAAACAACTCATATGGGTATGACGCATCAGCGCTCACCACAAAAATAACAGCCATCCCATCATCCGGCACCCCATACGTCGTCAAATGACGGTGCAGAGGTGCACGACTATGTGCGGCTATATCAACCGCCATAAGGACACACTAAAGAGTATCAACGATATCAACAGTAGCACTGGGGTTCAGAAAAAACCCTTTTTAATGATCAAGCTTGAAAGAACCTATTAGTCGAAACACATTTAGGTTAAACCCGTCACTCCCGTTAACCGGAAACAAGAGGGAGGGCGTTGTGGACTAATATAAGCACTACTAAGGCGTTTCAAATCAATCGACCAAACGTTAGGTGCGCCATGTTGCAGGGATTCTGCTTATGCACAGAACTATGCACAGGAAACCAGGACCTCAGTGGATTGTGGTGTACCAAAAACTCACCTCAGAACCCAGAACCCCTTATCCGACCAGCATCAGTGTCCCATTCATTATCCGAGTTTTATCTCGGCGGTCCCAATGTATAGACAACCCAGAACAAGTGACTTAGGGTATTCTCAGGAATGGTGGGAATCAGAAATACCTGTTCGTAATTATTCTCATATCAATCCACAACAGAATCAACAGAGACACGGTAAAGTTTAAAGAGTTTATTTTATAAACCTCGTGTCCTAAGATGCAGTACTTTGGCTAACATAAGCAGACAAATGATTAAGATCAATCAATCAATCAATAATGACATTTGTAGAGCGCGCTACTCACCCGAGCGGGTCTCAAGGCGCTGGGGGGGGGGGGGGGGCCTGCTACTGCTCGAAGAGTCAGGTCTTGAGGTGCTTTCTGAAGGAGAGGTGGTCCTGGGTCAGTCGTAGGTGGGTGGGGAGGGAGTTCCACGTCTTGGCAGCCAGGTAGGAGAAGGATTGACACACATGAACCTAAGCAGCAGTTTGTCAGAATTTACATGCACATCCACATTATTCTTTTTCTCAGTTTTGGCTTCATGATAGTTATCCGTATGTTTTTTTCTTTCCTTTCTTTCTCCCCTTTCCTATTCAGCCTATAGTGCTCTCAAACCTAACAACCTCCTCCTCTGCTTGTAGAAGGAAAAACATAGACCCGTAGAGAAGCCCAAAGGGTATTCCACTAAGGTCACACACTAATTACACATCAGTTGAGGCACATTATAGGTATTAGTCCTACAAGAATTTCATATGTCAAAAGAGTCAAAGAGAATTTTAAAGTCCACAAAAAGATCAAAGAATTTCATTAATTATCATTTGTTTATTATTCTTTTCTTGAATTGTCCAAATTTCATTATAACACATAACAGCCGACACGTGTTTCGTCCATCCGGACTTTTTCAAGGCTGTAACAAATAGATACAAATATACAATATTACAAATCACATAAAAACAATAACTATACAAAGTGTTGATGTTTAAAAACACAATTTTATTTTAAAAAGGTCCTCTTACAAAAAGACAATTTTACATATATTTGTGTTGTATCGATTCCTTATATATTGACACTCAATACAAATGAGGGGCTAGTGTCAATACATACAACGAAAGAGAAGGCAATAAGTATGCAGCTGGTGAAGAAAATGTTAGCAATAGAATAAAGAGAGCCACCACCAGAAGAACCATCCAGATCCTATTGGAGTATAAGCTACATAGCAGTATGGTAGTAGATTGGTGTGTGCTAATAACGTCATAGCGAGGAACTAACCTCAAATTGATTACGAGCGTGGGGAGTGTTCAAGGCATTAGAAAGAAAATTATCACATGGAACACTGAACTTTTAATGCCAGGACTGACCAGTGCGAACAAGGAGTGGTCCCATATTTTTGATTCAATGTATATGGAGAGAAACTCTGCTTTCCAATGAGGTTAGTTCCTCGCTATGACGTTATTAGCACACACTAATCTACTACCATACTGCTATGTATCTTATACTCCAATAGGATCTGGATGGTTCTTCTGGTGGTGGCTCTCTTTATTCTATTGCTAACATTTTCTTCACCAGCTGCATACTTATTGCCTTCTCTTTCATTGTATGTATTGACACTAGCCCCTCATTTGTATTGAGTGTCAATATATAAGGAATCGATACAACACAAATATAGGTAAAATTGTCTTTTTGTAAGAGGACCTTTTTAAAGTAAAATTGTGTTTTTAAACATCAACACTTTGTATAGTTATTGTTTTTATGTGATTTGTAATATTGTATATTTGTATCTATTTGTTACAGCCTTGAAAAAGTCTGGATGGACGAAACACGTGTCGGCTGTTATGTGTTATAATGAAATTTGGACAATTCAAGAAAAGAATAATAAACAAATGATAATTAATGAAATTCTTTGATCTTTTTGTGGACTTTAAAATTCTCTTTGACTCTTTTGATATATGAAATTCTTGTAGGACTAATACCTATAATGTGCCTCAACTGATGTGTAATTAGGTAGGAGAAGGATCTTCCTCCGGTGGTGGTTCTGCGAATCCGTGGGATGGTGGCGAGGGCGAGGCTGGCGGAGCGGAGCTGGCGGGGTGGCGAGTAGAATGTAAGGCGGTTGTTGAGGTATTCGGGGCCCCTGTCATGGAGAGCTTTGTGTGCGTGGGTGAGGAGCCTGAACGTGATCCTCTTGCTGACGGGGAGCCAGTGCAGGTCTCTCAGGTGGGCGGAGATGTGGGAGTGACGGGGGATGTCCAGGATGAGTCGTGCAGATGCGTAGTGTATGCGCTGGAGTCTTTTCTGTAGCTTGGCTGTGGTTCCAGCGTAGAGAGCGTTCCCGTAATCCATCCGGCTGGTGACGAGGGCCTGGGTGACCGCCTTTCTGGTTTCAGTGGGGATCCACCCGAAGATCTTTCGGAGCATGCGGAGGGTGTTGAAGCATGAGGATGAGACTGCGTTGACTTGCTTGGTCATCGTGAGGGAGGAGTCAAGGATGAAGCCCAGGTTGTGTGCGTGGTCCGTGGGCTTGGGGGCGGAGCCCAGGGCAGGGGGCCACCAGGAGTCGCCCCAGGCGGAGGGGGTTGGTCCGAGGATCAGGACCTCCGTCTTGTCTGAGTTCAGTTTCAGACGGCTGAGCTTCATCCATTCCGTGACGTCTTTCATTCCTTCCTGGAGGCTTGTTTTGGCAGTGGCGGGGTCTTTGGTGAGGGAGAGGATCAGCTGGGTGTCGTCAGCGTAGGAGATGATGTTGAGGTTGTGGTTGCGCGCGATGGCTGCGAGGGGGCTCATGTAGACATTGAAGAGGGTGGGGCTGAGCGAGGAGCCTTGGGGTACGCCGCAGATGATCTTGGTGGCCGCGGCGCGGAAGGGCGGGAGACGGACTCTCTGGGTTCTGTCGGAGAGGAAGGAGGTGATCCATTCCAGGGCCTTTCCTTGGATCCCGGCGTGGTGGAGGCGGGTTGTTAGGGTGCGGTGGCAGACTGTATCGAATGCGGCCGATAGGTCGAGGAGGATGAGGGCGGCAGTTTCCCCATTGTCAAGCAGGGTCCTGATGTCGTCGGTGGCTGCGATGAGGGCGGTCTCAGTGCTGTGGTTCGCTCGGAAACCGGACTGCGATGGGTCGAGGGAGTCGTTTGTGTCGAGGAAGCCGGTCAGTTGCTTGTTGACGGTCTTCTCGATGACTTTTGCGGGGAAAGGGAGAAGCAAGATGGGCCGGAAGTTCTTGAGGTCTGTGGGGTCCGCGGTGGGTTTCTTCAGGAGGGCGCTAATCTCTGCGTGCTTCCAGCTCTCCGTAAAGGTAGCGGATGCGAAAGAGTTGTTGATGATGTTCCGGAGTTGGGGTGCGATGATGGAGTCGGCTTTGTTGAATATGTGGTGGGGGCAGGGGTAGGCTGGGGAGCCGGAGTGGATGGTGTTCATCATGTGGGTGGTGTCTTCAGTGCTGACGGGGTCCAGGCGCAGAGGGTGGTGGTGGGGGGCGTTGGTGCGGTGGTGGGGTACGTGGGCTGGGCGCCGAAGCTGTCGTGTATATCGACGATCTTGCGGTTGAAGAACGTGGCGAGTAAGTTGCAGAGGTCTTGTGAAGGCATGATGTCGTTGCTGCTGGCACTGGGGTTGGAGAGCTCTTTAACGATGCTGAAGAGTTCCTTGTTGTTGTGGGTGTTGTTGTCCAGTCGTTCTCTGAACGAAGTCCTTTTGGTTGCGCGGATCAGCTGGGGATGTTTTCGGGTGGCGTTCTTGAGGGCAGTCAGGTTATCTGCCGTCTGTTCGTGGCGCCAGGCTTTCTCGAGGGTACGGCAGGATTTCTTTGAGTCTTTGAGGTCGTCGGTGAACCATGGGGCTTTCCTGCTGCCAGGTTTGCTTCGGGGGTTCTTCAGTGGTGCCAGGTCGTCGGCGCAGTTGGTGATCCACTGTGCGAGGTTGCGGGCTGCGTCGTTGGTGTCCGTAGAATAGGTGGGGGGGTTTTGGAGGTATAGTTACAATAACATAGAAAATGAAAGGAGTAATCATAATAAAATGACAGTGGATGTCAGCCACCTTCCTTTCGCTAGTAAACTAATATTATTATTATTAGACTAATAAAAGGTCTCTAGGCTTGAATGGGGAACCCCATACCGTAAAGATCAGCTTAGTGGAATCACATCACAGGATCAGCTAGACTCTGCTCCTGGGAAAGCTCTTCTTCCGAATGTGTCTAAAGCATGCTGCCTGCAATATTAAAAGCACTCGACTTTCAGGTATTTGCAGCTGCGTGCGTGTTATGGCTAAATAGTGGGCCGATCAACCTGAACCTAACAAGATGCACCGTCTAGCGACCCAGACTGTTTCTTTACACAATGTTCAGACCAAGGTCGTAGATCACTGTTTGGGATGTGAACAACAGACAGTTCTCATGTGAAGCAAAGGCGAGCAAGCATTTCTCAATTAATAACATGTAACTACAGTGTTGTGTGCAAAAGCAGCAAAAGTGGCAAGTTGGCTTTCTAACATCTAACGCGGTTGTGCTAACTTAGCATTGTACGTATATAAATAGCAGTCTTCACTACAACTTGTGTATCAGTGTATTTAGTTATATTGTTGATATATGTATTTAAATGTATATTATCTAGCAAATATAGTGGATGAATGTTATTTATATTTAATACCCTTCAGGTACATATTTATATTTGCATATTATACATCTGTATTGGAAATAGATGGACTTTCAGAGGTGGGTTTTGGAAAGACAGTGGGTGGGTAAATGGACGGTCGGATGTAGATGGTTCTTGAAAGGACAGTTAGTGGTTGGACTAAAGGAAGGATTTGGGTGTTTAAAGCATAGTGGGAGGGTGAATGGATAGATGGACTGAGCTGTTTGTTGGAAGGGCAATGAGTGTTCGGATGGGCGGAGGTGGATGTTGGAAGGACAGAGGGTGGGTGGATGGATGAGCAGATGGATGGATAAATAACATTAAGTGGGTGTGTGTGCGTGTCTTAATATACACATTATTGGGAAATTGATAGTCAATTTGACACTCTTAGGAATTAAATACGCAGCCGGGCATGTGCCCAGATTCCCATCTAGCAACAAGGCACCATAAGTAGAAATTGGAACATGCTGCTGCAGAATAAATCCTATTAAATCGATGCAGCGTTTCGGTAAATTCCATCTTTTAAAGTTGATTTTTCAGTGAAAACAAGTGATATCAGTTTTTCTTGAGGTGAATGCTGGGTAATGCGATTACGTTACTTCCTGCGGCAATGGATGATGGGGGAAAATGTCTGTTTGTCTAGTTTTTTTTTTAAGACAGTTTTGGCAGGAAACCAATGATGTCAGTTACTGATGTGGATGCTTATAAATGAAGTAATGTCACTTCCAGTGAAGATGGTTGATGTAAAATCATAGAGGAACGGAGCCGTCCCCTCACTTTGAAGAGTAAGTCCTTAGGGCCACCATCTGCACAGCCAGTGTGATTTTAACCAGGGGCGGCTGGTACATAGGGGGCGCTGGAGCGGCGCAACACTATCTACAGAAAAAGAAACAGCTCTCTGCAGCTCAGGCGGCAGGACTGTAAGTAGACCGATACCTTTCTTAGTTTGTCTGCTTACTTTTCCGGCCTGCGCTCCTGACAGATTAAAGAGCGCATGCCAACGCACACAGCAGGCAAGTTCAGGAGTTAAGATGGACTGCGCCTGTGAAGGGCGTTTTTCGTTTCAGCTCCAGTATTCAATTGACTAGGCATTAGACATGCTGCGCATGCTTAGTGCAGTGCAGCATGTCTTAAGATAGCATCCTGCTCGGGCGGTGATGTGTTTTTGACGCAGCCGCCCCATGCCCTGTCAAATGCCAGGATACAACACAACAGAGTGAAGAAGGGTCAGCCCCAATCGTATCCTGCCTTCTAATTTGACATTCAGTAATCAGCCCCTGATCTCGAGACGCATGGTTTCAGTAAGGCCCATAGAAGCAGAGCAGAAGATCGTGATGAAGCTGGCCTGCAGTCAGTTGACTGGAAAAGTGGCGTTTGGGTTAGTTTCATTTCAATTAATTTAAAATAGATTTTTCCTCATTAATGACAAGGCGCATAAAGAAAAAAAACATGTTAAAATTAAAAGTTGCTTTTCGTTTGAAAGTGAGGTGCTGTAAACTACAGTTGGCATCTCTTCTGCACTGATCCCACTTGACCTTTTAGACAGCTAAGCCTATTTTACTTTATTTCTCTAACTTTCATTCACTAAGGTATCGTTTTTAGGTCTCGGCTAGCGTAGGCTGTGTAAACATGCGCAGTCTCGCTGCCGAGATTTTATGTTTTTGGGTAGCTTTCACTAGCGGGGTTTAAGCCTCGCCCCTCTTTTCCATTGGCTGGCGTCACCGTTTATGCTAAACGGTGGCCAGCCATTGGCAAAGAGCTTCCAGTGACGCACACTTTTCTCTTTTAGAGCCGTCCCAGTTGGACTGGCTCGTCTGACTTCCTGCTGGCGTAAAAGGTTTCTTATCTTCTTTATGGGGCCAAACACATGGCCCCATAAAGACAAGAAACCTTTTAGCAGGTGAGGCCGTCCAAGTGGGACGGCAGAAAAAGGCGACGTAAACGTCATGGCGAGCGCTTGTTATTTTCTTACTGTCACGCGCTATGCCACTGTAATCCGTGATTTATCTGCAGGGAGTCCTTCTATGCCACACACAAGCACCTTCATGGCATTTTGTGCCACAGCAGTCGTTCCTAAACATCTCTAGCTTCCTTGCGTGGAGATAGTACAAGCAATTTCCTGGCGTGTAAGATCCGCAGAGCCGTGTTTTTTGTCTTGCAGTTTTATATAGCTCGAATTCAACCTGGAGGTATCAGGGTGCTTTACAGGAGCCGGCCACTATGTATTCCACCCGCCAACGATTGTTGTTGTCCACCGAGCTGGCGCGGACGAAGGGTAGGATCCTAGGCATCCCACATTGCGGACTGTCGTAAGTAACATTATTATCTTTGGCTAGCTCTTACTCCATCTGCACACCAATGATCACATGCGGTTGAACAGATGACAACCTTGACTACTCAGCCGTGAAAATGTTTACTTTAGATCGATACCTGATTAGCTCTGTGAGACGTGTACGAGACCTAGACTCTTGCTTTCTCGATACACCAGTAGTTCTGTGCAGTTAACAGAATCACAACATTGACAACCTCATCTTTGATAAACCAATACTTAAGAATGACACTTTATGAGTTCTTGATACACATACTAGTCCTACGCATTTGTTGTCCTTCCTTTGTGTTAACAGGTCACTGCACTATTCAGTGTCAGTATCCAGCGCCTTCTCGTTGGAACCTGAAGCCCTACACCTCAGGGTGAGTTTTACCTACTGATGAGGTTTTTTATCAATTTTTTATCAATTTCTAGAGTCACGGTGTATTAATACTAAGACATATATCATTTCTGCAACAGCGCTCACCAGACAAAGGGAACAATTTCCTTTAGCCACTAACAAGTTTGTTTTACACTCCTTTGTTATACTAAACATCATCACACCACGAATACTGCATGACGCCATCTTGGTGCAGTAAATAAGGCGATTTTACTAAAGATTGTACTTAGTAAGATGTTTTTTGATTTGTATGTTTGTCCCCTTGTTTTCTTTTCTTTATACAGGCGTTTTTACCTTATTTCATTCACCACTTATTAGGGTGCTGTACTAGTGGTAAGTGCTTTATCAGTTGCTACCACTACCAATAAGTGTGTGAACTTCCTGGTCCTGAAGAATTGCGGTTAGTTATACCTTTTGCAAGAAACATGTTGACCACCATTCACTATAGCGTAATACAGACACCTTTACTGTTAGATTACGCACGTTATTGCTTTTAATTAAGAGTGGGACCTCCCTCATTAAAATTCATTACTTAGGATCTCCACTACTTATTTTTAATACACTCTGTCCTGCACACACTTCTCTTTAGGGCCCTCACTTGCACTTCACCTACCGGCAACTAAAAGGAATAAAGATCTCCACTAAAAGGCGCCACCAAGGTCGCCGATCGGGGATTGCAGCGCCGCCCCGATTCGGAGCAGACCTTATGATGAAACATGACATCCGGGCCTTATGCTGACGATATATGACAGCTAGTTTGCCGGATGTGTGAGGGTCTTTTTCCTGACTCATACATCTTCAAAATCATTCATAGCCTTCTTAGGAACAGCATACCTTTGTATCTTTTGCTTTACAGGAGTACCAGCTGTTCCAGATGGGCACATCCATGTTTTGTTAGGCGCGGGGAGATGAAGTGATTTGCCCAGAATCACAAGTGGTTGAGCCGCAGAGACTCGAACCTGGTTACCCAGCTTCGAGGTCATATGTCTAACTGTTAGACCACATCTTAATGAGTCCAGCCCGTCAGTCCTGTGTGTCTCTCCTGAGGTTGTCACTCCTGTATGTATCACTACTGGGTGTGTCATTACTGAGGGTCTCACTCCTGAGTGTGTCACTGGGGCGTGGGGGAGAGCAAACAACCCTGTACTGGTCACCGTGTTCTGTTTGTATGCCGATGCTTGTTTAAACCCGAGATTCGCTTGGTGGGCGCTATACCCCGACCTTGTCATGTGAGAGCTTGTGTCTCACTCTTCACCAACCAGCAGGAAGTGCGTGAATCTTCTGGGAGAGAGAGGCACTCATGGAGGGAGAGAGTGCATGCCCCACGAGCACAAGAGTACCTCTGAGGCACGTGACAGCGAGTGCATGTGTGAGGGCGTGTAAGATCCGCAGAGCTGTGTTTTTTGTCTTGCAGTTTTATAGAGCTCAAACTCGACCCAGAGGTATCATGGCGCTTTACACAAGCACCAGCTGTTCCAGATGGGCACATCCATGTTTTGTTAGGCGTGGGGAGATGAAGTGTTTTGCTCAGAATCACAAGAGGTTGAGCCGCAGAGACTCGAACCTGGTAACCCAGCTTCGAGGTCATTCGCTCTAACAGTTAGGCCACATCTAAATGAGTCCAGCCGGCAGGGACAGGGTCCCCTGTACTTACACTCCAGATTGTGTTACTCCTAGGTGTGTCACTATTAGTTTTTCAGTCCTGTGTGTCTCTCCTGAGGTTATCACTCCTGGATGTATCACTACTGGCAGTGTCCTTACTGAGGGTGTAACTCCTGAGTGTGCCACTGGGGCGTGGGGGAGAGCAAACAACCCTGTACTGGTCACCGTGTTCTGTTTGTATGCCGATGCTTGTTACTATTTACCTCTGAGTCCCTAAGACGAAGCATGCTGCCTGATATTATAGTTTAGGAAAAGACAGATTGGCAAGAATCTTCTCAAACTATCGAGCAAGAGAGCTCCAGAGCATCTTGTTTTGATTGATTCGGGTACAAATAAAAAACGAAACAACATCAACCTTCCAGTGACTCGCCCGGAGACCAGCACAGGGAAATGGAAGCGTGATCTTTGATGCCACGCAGAAGGTTTTCCGTCCCACTTGGGTGAAGTTCTTTTTTCATCTGTACTCTGCGGATACGAATTCAATGGAGAATATGGGGTTTGATGGGGTTCCCGTCCCACTTGCAGTGGACTAAAAAAAGCGAACTGCGTTGGCATTTTTAGGCTGCAGGGAGTTTCCATGTTGCTTGTAGGACTGGCACGGCAGCAGCAGCCAATTAACAAGCATTGACAAAGCTAATAAGTGTCACCTTTATAATGCAAGTGCCAAGCTGCTGGCCTTGCCAATGTTTGTCTGTAAAGTTTTGCTCAGGAAAATAAATGTTTTTCAAAATACTGAGGGAAGAGCAAGCACATACCTTATGGTACATCGAATTCAATGTTTTTATTCTTTATAACTGTCATAGTTTAATGTTTAAATACTTTTCACTCAGAAATCCCTGGAGAGAATTTTAGGAAGTGTCAAAATGTAAAAGGTAACGCTTGCCAAGGCCTCATTACCTGCCTAATTACCATTGGTCTTCTGCAATTGTTCAAAAAGCAGATGTATTGGCCTCTGAGAGAAGTGTCATGCTAAGAATACCTTCTCCCTTAGATGCCGGCTGAGTGAGTGCAGTAGTTGGTGTTTACCATAGCGCCAGTAAAGCCTTTGTGCCTCATCTACAAGAAAATGACACAGCGCGGCACCGCAAGCCATTTAGCTGCGCAGTGCTGCATCATTTTCAAAGCACAGTGATGCATCGTATTAACAACAATACAACACATCCCTGTGCTTTCCCCTGCGCTGGCGCACATTTGGCTGCCATGTGCCAGCGCATACCCCCTGCATCATTTTGTGAAGGTACCTGCGCTGCTGGGATGATTATTTTTGTACTGGAAGAGAGACTTTCCTGCACACAAATAGTAATTAATCGAATGTCCCTCTTCCTATGCATGCTGAAGAATACAGCACACACAGAAAGAGGAAAAAACAAGGAGAGATTAAAGTATTTTGCCTCGTTGCACCATAGGCGTAAGAGTCTGACGCATTCCAAGCTTCACAACATTTTTGTAAACCTGGGATGTGTCAGGTTCCATGGATGATGTGTGGGAACACCCATGGAACGCCCCTTTCCTGCAGAGTAATCCATGCAAGGGGGCCATATCTACAAGGCCATGAAAAGTCATGCAGGGTGACTTTACGTGGCCTTGTAAATATGGGCAAGCCCATTGTGGCACCCCATTGTGGCACCGATGTGTCAAAAAAAGTTATGCACCAGCGGTACAATAGCCTTGTAAATAAGCCCCTTTGTGTGCCAAAGCTTGTAATAGATCCCTGTGTTTAGGCCATTCAGAAGACACTGGCAGCCAGTCAGAATCTTTGTGGCAAAACTACACCCTCGCTTAAAGAGACCTTCAGTCTAAAATAAACACCTAAGGTCTCACAATCCGAAAAGAGGACCTCACACAGCAGGGGCGCGTTATAAACCCAGGACAAATACGGGTACTCAGCAGTCAGCACACCTTTCATTCCAGCCCTTTGTTCGAAAGTACTAACTAGCATCTAATCTTACAATAACGAAGAGGGCGCTGTGCACAGACCGCTGATATTATGGGGTTGATATTGCTGGCAAACTGTGAATAAAGACGCCGCTCTATACAAGGAGAGATGGTTTACAGCTGAATCTGAAGGAAGAAAACTATGGTAACGAAAGAGAGGTAAGTGGTGTACTCCTGGGTGGGTGACCGATTACAGGACTCACAGTCTTTCCGCACTTAGTGGATTTCATGCCTCCATGGATGTAAATAGTTCTTTTGCTCATTCCAAACGTCAGCAAACTCTGGCTTCTCAGAGAACAGCGTGCTGCATTTTGGAGCAAGCGCTATTAATACAAATCACCTTTTAATCGGATACCCCTTGTCTTGGGCCTAAAACTGTACATGATTCCGCATAATTTGTCCCTTCCCTGCCGCATAATTCAGTTGGCCCTGATTATACATTGCATCACACGTGACGTTACTACTTAAAGCTGTTGATTCTGAGGCCACGTGCATGTCTTCCCTGGCCCTTGTGGTGGATTCTTGAAATTGTTATTTATCAATTTTATATCTATGTAATACAAGTGTATGAATGTGTAAATACTTTATAAATATGTGGTTTAACTACATTCACACCTCACTATTCATTGACAAGAGACGTGGCTCGAAAGCTGCACTGTAATAGGTTGAACATTTAATTGTGCTTTCACTATAGTCACGGTCTGCATTGTGGACTTCCTGCTATGCAAGGGTGTCACCTAAAACAGATTCAGAATGTTGTAATGAAGTCACTGTGGCACTTTTTTTTAACCCCTTCAGCGCGGCGCGGATTTCCGCGCCGTGCTGAAGGTTCTGTGCATGGGCGGGGCCATGACGGAGCGGTTCCATCATGCGCACAGCGCAACCGACGCTCATGACGGAACCGCTCGAAGGGGTTAAATGTCGTTTCTTGCATGAAAACAGAACATTTATTTAAGGAAATAGTGTCATCATATTAATGTGCAACACTGCACAGTCAATGAATGTATCTATTGTATAGTTAGAACCATTACAAGTGTATCAGTGTGTTCAAACGTTAAAATGGGCAAATGATAACATCAGCATATGCAAAGAATGTCCTCTATAGCTCATAAAAATTGGCAATTTCTTAAATGATAAATAATTCAATCGTATTGTTTTATTAACCTTCCTGCTTCCTCAAATTTGCTTGAAAATGCACCATTTATCCACTCTTTTTTCAAAATGTTCTAGTGGGGAGAAACCCGCCGAACCTCCTGTAGGTTATTTGGGCTCGCTCGCTACGCTCGCTCACCGCAGTGCAGTACGGCAATAATTTTACGCCTCACGACTTTCAAATGTCACCAGCTGCCACGGATTTTATCACCAGTTTATGTAGCAGCAGACCAGTCAATGATGCAGGATGAGGAGGAACGCAACAGGATGTTCATCCTGTCGTACATCTCTATTGCTGCTGAGTGGTGAATGATGATGACAAGTTGCATTATTTTATATATTATTTTTTATAACTTTGCAAAATCTTTTTAAAGTGACACTACTACCAGGACAGTGTTATTAATGCAATGTTCAATGACTTCTTGCTACACCAATAAAAACGTGGTTATTTGGGGAAGGTTGGTAGGAAATGGTTAGAAAAAAACACGAGGAAGCAGTCCTAAAGCCATATCATCTGAGCAGATGTGGCAGAAGGATTAAGAGTGAGCTCACTAGGTCACAGGGTGCTCCCGAGCGCATAGGAAACAACATAAGTGGAGTCAGTATAAGAAAAGGCAGATGGGACAGAGGATGAACATAGAGGGAAGGAACCAAGATGAGCAGACATGAGCTGAAAGAAGGCGGGAAGCAGCAGGAGGGTCTAGCGTTGAGGAAGGTGTGTAGGAAGAAGCATGGGTGAGCTGGGGGTCTGCTTGTCCTATACGAAATCCGCCAGACAAAGTAGAACACACTTTAATGACGTGAAACTATTGTACACTGCAAAGCTTCTATTATGCAATATGATACAATTTGCACAAAGTGACAGAAGAAAGCATCAGAGAACTCTTGGCCTGTCGAATGATGTTAAATGATGCAGCAACCCTCATACTGCAGGTGATCTTAACATCTAAACCACAAAGCCTCTTTTTCCACCATTTTCCCCAAATAAAGGATAAAAATGGGCGTCGAATCATTCTTATATAGGCATGAAAGAAATGACAGTCGATCTGTCCAATAGTTTACATTAGTGAAAGGGGGGCCTTAAATCAAACCTGCGAGTTGACATGGGGCCTCTCCAGCAGAGAGCCTGTTAGATTAGTCACGTCACTGCTGGTGCTGTTTGCAAAGAACAAGCGCCAGCCTTCAAAGCGCTTCGGCTCCTTGAACCGCCTCTTGAGGAATCATCACGCTGCTGAGATGGGACTATTTATGGAGCACCGGCCCAAGTAGCAGAAGAGGAACAAGAGGTTCGTCTGGAGAGAGCAGCCAAGCTCCGGCTCGGCGGACGCACTATCGGCTGACACGGCTGATAAGCCGCATTGTTGCTAGGAGCTGGAACAGCCGAATACTCATAGCGCTGGAGGTTGTCTACGGACGAGTGTAGTGCCGGTGAGTACTCCAGACCAATGGCAAATGTTATGTGTGTGCACGGGTCGGCTTCACCGCTGGTGGCGCCTGGAGCGACAGTCTTTTTTTGGCGGCCCCACCCCATGACCTCATTCTTCACAAATTCCCTCACTACCACTCTACAGTAGTGCCCATCACCTCTCCATTGCCTTTCTCTGATGTCCATTTAATTTTTTGAGTGCTTAACCTCTCTCTACTCATAGTTCACTCACACTTTGCAGCGGGCACATTATCCCTCTGCGCTACTTTATGACGAGTGAAAACTGCCACCAGACAAAATTCCGACCTCTCACCGGCAGTAATCAGTGTGTGTTTACGCCGCAAAGCATGTTGTTTGCCAGAGGTTCGACATGCAAATCGTCTATGCTTCGAAGCTATTTACATGGGTCCTTCATCTCTTTCGCAGCTTCTCGGCCTTGTTTAGAGTACAAACAAGCATTTGCAATGCAATAGGTCTCGCATTTGTGAGAGTTGAGCTATTGACATTGTAAATGACACTGCCTTTTTTTATGTGTTTTGAAAACCTGCAAGCGGTGTGTAAACACGCACTTCGTACTTTGCAGGTTTTCTTAACACATACATAAAAGGCATTGTCATTTACATGCCATATTGCATTGTAAATGTTTATCGCAGTGTGTTTATTCTATAAACAATCCCTTCTGTGCCTTCCTTCTTAAGCCTTTTTCTGTCATTCTCTCCTTTTCCACTGTTCCTCCCTGAACCTCCCTTCCTGCATTACTTAAACAGTGTAAACGGCAATGTAGTTAAAATAAAGCAAATCAATGCAGCTATCCATACGCTTCTTGACGTTTGGATCTTTCAGAGAAACATCAGGCTGCAGCTAGTGAATAAATAATTCACGGTCCTGGAAAGCACTTTTGAGTGTGACATCGCAAATATCGTCATGGTTGATGGTTTTCATGACTGACTAGGCTGAGTTAATTAACTTACACAGACTAAAAACATCAATTGGGAAGTGAAGGAAGACAGTAAAGTCTAAGTGAGAAAGGCGTGGACACTGAGGTTAAAAGCACAGAGGGTGGAGACATTAAAACCAAGAGTGGGGGGGTTACACTTGCATCCAAGCTCGGGAGGGATGACACCTTCTTCCAGGCAACCTGCGTCCAAGGATGGGGGGAGGGGGTGGCACCTCCGTCCAAGCACGGGGGGGGGCACCTGCATTCAAGCACATGGGGTGGAGGCAGAGGGTGATAAAGGGACATCTTCAGTCTAAGCACAAGGGTGAACTGCAGTCCAAGCTGGGGGTGAGAGTCCCTGAAGTCCAAACACAGAGGAAGGATGCATATAACTGCAGCAGGAAGAAAAGATTAAAAGCAGTGTCAGGGAAGTTTAATAAGAGTGCGGCGTGCAGTAGGGAAAAAGGAACACAATAACACAGGGGTAGAAAAAGCATTACAGAGGGAACCAATTGAAAACAGCCGCGGCACATATACAGCAGAGTTAGGGGCAGGGAAGCACAGATGGTCAATCACATACAGGACATGGAGAGGATCAGTAAATTAAACATTACTAACAGAGGTAGAGTTTAGAAAATAACAGCAGGTAAACGTGGGCATTGAAGCCCAGCAGCGGTGGTACGAGGCTAGGATTGTCACCTTTGTGAAGAAAATGCCAGTCATACTGCGCATGACACAAGTTGCAGTACTTCACTCACTGACAGCTTGTGAAATTTGTAAGAAGGGAGTAAATCTTCTATGTAATTTGACTGACCTAGCAAGTGACACACGCGTGCCCAAACATCCACCAGGTAGGTCGCTCCCCCTCCGCACAGCACCGCCTGTGTGTCCCTGCCCCAGCTGCCACTGCTGCTGAGGAAGTTCCAGGCCCTCCACCACCCGCAGACTACCACCTGCGCCTCATCCCTGGTGGCCAGTGGTAGGCCATAGGTTTGTTAATCTTCCGCTCTATTGTTTTATTGTATTGCCTGTATTTCATTGTTGTGTCTGTGACTGCTGTTGTTCTGTCTTCCCCCGCTGCCTATTCGTGGTCCGTGCCCCTTTTCCTCCCTCTGTTCCCCTCGCTGTCCCCGTGTCTCTGCCCGGTTTTTCCTTCTGTACCCCTCGCTGCCCCCGTGTCTATGCCCGGTTTTTCCTTCTGTACCCCTCGCTGCCCCGTGCCTCTCCACCCGTTTTTGCCTTCTGTTTCTCAGCTGCCCCTGTATTTCTGTGCCCTCTTGCCTTCTGTGACACTCATTTTTCCTGTATTTCTCTGTCCGTTTTGCCTTCTGTTGCACTTGTTTTTCCTGTATTTCTGTGCCCTCTTGCCCTCTGTGACACTCGTTTTCCCTCGTTTCTTGTGCCCTTTTGCCTTCTGTTCCCTTTATCGTCCCTTATCGCCCCCGCCTCTGCGTCCCCTGCGGCCCCACCCCCCTGACTGCCCACTGCCCATTCGCTGCCCTCGCCTCCCGCCTCCCAGCTGCTCCTCCCTCCCACCTCCCCATATATGCCGGCCGCACTCTGCATGCTCTCAACTCCGGACGGACCCACACCTGCATCAAGGCCGCCCCGAAACGCACACATGGTCCCTTCACCTGTCGGAACTGCAGCTACACCAGCCTCAGAGCCGACGAACCACCCGCCAAGAAAGACCCCAACCACCTCCGATGCATACTACTGAACACCCGCTCCGCACGCAAACACACCGTCGAGCTCTGGGACCTGCTCAACACAACATCCCCGGACGTCGCCTTCCTGACAGAGACCTGGCTGAACGACTCCTCCGCACCTGACATCGCCATAGCCATCCCAGACGGCTACAAGATCACCCGCAGAGATGGCACCAAGGGAGTCGGAGGAGGAATTGCCATCGTCCACAAGAACAGCATCAGGGTCTCGACTAGCACCGATGACGCGCTCAGCACCGCCGAACACATGCACTTCCAGATCCACACAGACCCTAACTCCACCCTCAGAGGCACCCTCATCTACCGACCACCCGGACCCCGTCCCCAGTTCAGCAACTCCATCGCCGACTACATCAGCACGCACGCCCTGACCTCCACCGACTACATCCTCCTCGGATACCTGAACTTTCACCTTGAGAACAACAATGACAACAACTCCACAACCCTGATCGATAACCTAGCCAACCTCGGACTGAAGCAACTCGTCACAGCACCCACCCACTCCGCCGGTCACACGCTCGACCCCGTCTTCTCCTCAAGCCCGCACGTCTCCGTCAGCCACACCACCAAACTTCTCTGGACCGACCACCGCTGCATCCACTTTGCCTTCCAGAAACCCACCACACACCACCGCACCCAACAGATCCCCCGCCGCTGCTGGAGCAAAATCACCAAAGACCAACTACATGCAAACCTCGCTCTCTGCCCACCCACCGAACCCTCCAACGCAGACGACGCTGCCCACAGCCTCAGACGCTGGATCAAGGACTGCGCCAACACCCTCGCCCCGCTGAAGAAACCCCCCACAGAGACACCAGCAAGAGGGCCAGCTGGTTCACCCCAGAACTCCTTGCCTCCAAGCAAGCCTGCCGGAAACTAGAGAAGGAATGGCGCAGTGTACAAACTCTGGACAGCCACGCAGCACAGAAGGACGCCATCCGCAACCACCACCTCATCAGGGAGGCCAAGAGGACCTCCTACAAAGACCGCCTCGACAACAATGCACACAATAGCAAGGAGCTCTTCAACATCGTGAAGGAACTCTCCAACCCCAGCTCCAACACCAACGACATCCCGCCGTCGCGAGCCCTGTGCGACTCCCTCGCCACCTTCTTCCACCGCAAGATAGCAGACATCCACAACAGCTTCAACACCCAGACAGCCCCAACAGACAGCAACACCACAGACCCTCCGCACACCATCGACCACGACCCCCTGCTGGCCTGGGCCAGCGTGAGCGTCAATGACACCATCAAGACCATGAGCACAATCCACTCCGGCTCTCCGTCAGACCCATTCCCGCACCACGTCTTCAACAAAGCAAGCAGCTCCATCGCACCCCACCTGCGCAACATCATCAACCTCTCCCTCGAGACCGGGACCTTCCCAGAGAGCTGGAAACACGCTGAGATAAACGCCCTACTCAAAAAACCTAAGGCAGACCCAAGAGACCTCAAGAACTTCCGGCCCATTCCTCTGCCCCCCTTTCCGGCCAAGGTCATCGAGAAAATCGTCAACAGACAGCTAACCCGATACCTCAAAGAAAACAGAATCCTGGACCCTTCCCAGTCAGGGTTCTGCAGCAACCACAGCACCGAGACTGCCCTCATCGCCGCTACCGACGACATCAGGACCCTGCTGGACAACGGTGAGACCGCAGCACTCATCCTCCTACACCTCTCCGCCGCCTTCGACACCATCTGCCACTGCACACTACGCGCTCGCCTCCATGCCGCAGGAATCCGAGACAAGGCTCTGGAATGGACCACCTCCTTCCTCTCTGGCAGAACCCAGAGCGTCCGCCTCCCCCATTACGTTACAAAGCCTCCGAGATCATCTGAGGTGTACCCCAGGGATACTCCCTCAGCCTGACACTGTTCAACATTTACATGGCCCCGCTCGCACACGTCGCCCGACAGCATGACCTCAACATAATCTCCTATGCAGACGACACTCAACTGATCCTCTCCCTCACCAAGGACCCCATCACCGCCAAAGCCAACCTCCACGAAGGAATGAAGGTCGTCGCTGACTGGATGAAGATCAGCCGCCTGAAGCTGAACTCGGACAAGACGGAGGTCCTCATCCTCGGCTCCAACCCCTCAGCCTGGGACAACTCCTGGTGGCCGACAGCACTGGGGGCAGCCCCGACACCCACCGACCACGAACGCAACCTGGGAATCATCCTCGACTCAACGCTCTCAATGACCAAGCAAGTCAACGCCGTCTCCTCCTCCTGCTTCAACACCCTCCACATGCTCCGCAAGATCTACAGATGGATCTCGACAAATACAAGAAAGACAGTCACCCAGGCCCTCGTCAGCAGCAGATTCGACTACGGAAATGCCTTCTATGCGGGAGCCCCGACCAAGATCATCAAAGAACTACAACGCATCCAAAATGCCTCGACGCGACTGATCCTCAACGTACCACGACACGGCCACATCACCCCCCACTTGAGAAACCTGCACTGGCTCCCTGTCAACAAGAGGAGATCCTTCAAGCTCCTCATCCACGCACACAAAGCACTCCACAAGACCGGCCCAGCCTTCCTCAACAGACGGCTCTCCTTCTACATCTCCAACCGCCAGCTACGCTCCGCCGACATCTCACTCGCCACCGTCCCGCGCATCCGAAGAACAGCCTCCGGCAGGAGATCCTTCTCCCACCTCGCCGCCAAGATATGGAACACCCTCCCACTGAGCCTAGGAGGATACTCAAGACCTGGCTGTTCGATCAGTAGCACCCCCACCCCCAGCGCCTTAAGACCCTTGCGGGTATGTAGTGCGCTTTACAAATGATTGATTGAAGTAGGTGCGGGTCAACTCAAGGGAGTAGGGACACACAGCAAGGAGATGGACATTACGGTGGCTAATGAAGTAGAAAGCACTGGAGAAAACATCTTACCCGAAGATGACAGCATTCCACACCATGATATTGTTTTCGGACTGGGCTCCACTCACCCCGCAGGGGAATCCTCCTGAAGCCTGCGGGGAAAGAGTTTAAATATTACACCATACAGCTATTCTCAGACTAGCTAGCGCCAGAATCATCCTCTTACTCAGCAGAACGACCTGTTCCTGTGCAAAAAGCGTGAGGCTCCCAACCCAGCTTTGGCGAGCGTACACCATCACTACGCTATCAGCGTAGGAGCATGCTAAGAATAGAGACGAGAATACCGTATCCCTGTGCCAACAGGTTTCTGTCCTCTCTTTCCCCAGTACCTCTAAAAGTGACCTCTTAAAGAACGAGAAGGATCACTCCTTTACCTCTTGAAGTCTAGCATGAGCTGCCGTCTGGCAAGGATTGACATAGGGCCCCTGCTCTTTTTGCGGCTTCCGGTTATCACTGTTGTTGGGGGACGAGGGGAAGGCGTGGCAGCCTGAACAAGGGATTAAAATTAAAACATAAATATAAATAATAACCGGCGACTTGCAGGGGAGCCTGTCCGCGCTCTGCGCGAGCTAGCAGCAGACCCTCCTACGTCACACCAAACAAGCATTTACAATGCTATAGGTGTCACAATTGATAGTTTGTAACCTATGGCAATGTAAACAAGAGTTAAGAAATAGAAAAAAATGGCGGCCCACTCTTTTTTTCTATTTCTTTACTTTGCTACAATCGCGGCACCTGCGCTTTACCTTTAACCATGTTAAAGTAAAGCCCGGGTGCCACGAATGCTGCAAAAGTAAAGAAATAGAAAAAAATCAATTTCTTCACTTTTTCAACAATCGCGGCACCCCCGCTTTAGCTTAACATGGATAAAGGTAAAGCGAGTGTGCCGCCAACGTGAAAAAAAAGTAAATACATAGAAAAACAAGCAGTAGACAATAAAAAAAGCATTGTGCTAAAGCGCGGCGCCCGTGCGTACATACGTTATGTACATGGCGGCCTGTGAAGCAGCGCGGCGCCCGTGCATACATAAGTTATGTACATGGCAGCCTGTGAAGCGGGTGCCCGTGGGTGCCCTTGCCCAAACCCAATGAACAAAAAAGAGTGCTTACCGACTAATGAAGGAGACAGTGTAACGTCGCAAGTAAAAGATCCAGTCCTGATGGGCGGTCACAAAAGGAGACAGGGCGGTAACAAGGAGGGATAAGAAGCTTCATTATCAATCGGAAGCCAGCATTTACCATGGACAATGACACCAGCCAATCAACAATATGGGCGGGGATTCCACTCCACTTCCACAACATACCCTACTACAGCATGCTTCGCAGAGCGGGCAGCGCATGTGCTGCAATGCTAGGCTCGACCTAAAAAGGATGGCAGACAGTGTCCTTAGAGACTGAGCTGGATTACAATCTAAATGAATGACAACCCCAGTGCTTAACCCGGCAGAACTAGTTTTCCAGCATTGAATATAACATTTAACAGAGAGGCAGTGAGATGCGGTGTCTTCTCAGAGAGCACACTGGGAGTGGTTGGGATGGGATCAAAACCCGTAAGACCCGATCCCCGAAAATCCTGAATCAAGAGCTTGGGTTGTGAGAACCGTTTTGTATTGTTTAAGTGCACAAAAAGAACCAAACAGGGCTGCGTTGCATTTTCGCCACCTAGCAAGGTTTCTTCAAAGTAATTAGAGAGCCAATCAGATAGCTTCAATTCATAAATATAGTTGAACACTGGTAAAACATCCTATACCAACAAATAACATTAGAGTTGTCAGTTTGGCGTCCATGCCATACCAGAAGGGAACCCTAGGGGGCTTATTTACAAGGCCCTTGCGCCACTTTTGTGTCATTTTTTCTGTGTTAAAAATGACGCAAAAGTGGCGCAAGGGCCTTGTAAATAAGCCCCTAGATCTTTAGTTAGCGAAGGGCTTTACTTCCAGATATTGAGTTTATCAGGGAAAGTGAGGCACTTTGGAGAGTAACTGGGTTTCTGACTTCTTTAGGACATTCTTCCCAAGGATGCTGGTACAGGTAGCCATGGTTTTTTTTTCCTGCAGTACTTGAAATCCGGAGAAACAGTAGAAAGAGTGGGAAATCAATGTTCTGCTCCTTATTTATTTGGCATTTGTGCAGGCGTCTAAAACATGCCATAGCAGTTTTATAGTACACTCTAGCACAGACGTGCAATGCTGTCGCAGAACAAATGACTTCATTTTAAACACATTGGAAGGATCAATGTCTGAGTCTGACTCACTAAGATTTAAATGATCTACAGTTTGTGCATTTCACAGTAAGTGCATAAACCCACTAGATTATAATGTGCAGTGCAACGCAGCATTTGAAACAAACATGTTTCATATTTTACATTTATGTATTCATAAAGCACGAGAGCATTTAACAGTCACGTCTTCTTACTAGAACAGAGAATTCAATGAAGACTAAATAAATAAACTGCCAAAGAATTTGTCAGGATGCAGTGCAGGAAGCGCTTACCTTTACGCAGCAGTGCCATGCAATGCGCTACGGGGACAGGTATGCCCAGACAGGGGTCCTGTGCACACTATGTCACTGGAACCAACCTGTCCCTGGCTGATGAGCCCTCACTAGGACAAAACCAGTCCTGGGTTTCTTGCATTCTAGTTCATGATGGACCTGGCCTGGCAGTTCGGGCTGGACTGTTACCATTGAAGCATGGCAAGACTGATTTTCATATGGCTGGGTTCAAACTGAGGTGGCATGGTGTGCAAAATAATGATGGACTGAGATGGTGCATCAAGTGACCAGTGGCTGAGATTAATTCAAGCATTCCATCCATCACTTTTGTATATACTTTAGTGGAATTATGTTGGCACATAATTATTTGCATACAACCAATGATCCCCTAAGCAAGAACAGAGTCGAGTAAACGAAAGAAAAAATATGGACAGCCTATGTTTGCATCCTCCTTCTCACATACTGTACAACAGATGCAAATGTGACTTACTGCCACAATTATAGCATCACTGCCTGGGAAATTACCCTTTTGTTGGGGACCCTGGTGTCTATAATATCTCGCTATAAGGACCCAAGAATTACAATAATGCGTAGGGCATGGCCTCACACAGCACCCTGAGTGTCATTCCTCGCTTGACAAACGATTCTCCAATGGCACATGACCCCTGTATTTGCAAATATATTAGATATACAGCGCCAGTTATTTTCAGTAGTTTTATTTAATATAGACTCAGTAATTGTATGAAAAGTAATAAAGACCTATTGTTATGTTTTATCCAAGAGAAAGCATATTCTGTGATAGTAATGTATATAGTACTGACAAGATATAAGTTGACTTTCCAGAAAGACTGAAGCATGTCACCTGCAGTGAGTGAGGGTTTTGTCCTGATAGGAAGTTTTCTTTGACAGCTCTCTCTTATGCACACATACAATCACATATAGAGCACCATGTAGATGTATTGTGTTTCCTGTGATTTTCTACACCTAGTTTATGACCAGACGTACCTATTGTGAGTTGTATGAAAGATAGAGAGTAGTATGCCATTGGTTGGGCCCGTTCCGCTAGATCCTCTGTGTGGACATATTCCAAATAACATGTCATTATGGTACACTACTACTTTTCGAATGTAATAACGTGTAAATATATTTAAAACCATAAATTTACAAATTCGTTTTAGGTGTTTAACATTTGTACATGTATATAATACAATCTCTGAACGTTTCGCAGATGCATCATTAATTAGGAATGTGTAACACCTATTTTTTTTGCCATTTCAGTGCACACATCTGTAATGTTGCGCGACGGACCGAACCATAGCCCGAGGGTCCGCGCGCGTGTGTCAGGGTCTCACCCCCCCCCTTTGCGTAGCCGGAGTTGGGTGCGCCCGACGTCCCCTCGGACGGCACGCACTAGTGCTAATAAAAAGCCCAGGGCTCTGGGCGTGGCAGGCATTGCACTGACCACCACTTGCATACCTGTGTGTACCGAGTGTCATTATTTCCAGGCCCCGGGCCCAACATTACACTGGCGACGAGGTGGTCTCGCCACCCCCTCGAGTAATCACCGAACCCTCGCTCTTGCCCAAGGAGCGGTTCCTGCCACCTGCTTCTGGCCCGGCCCCTGCGCTGCCCTGGCCCCCCCCTGGCAGCCCTGTGAGGTCCCCGGCTGGCCCTCAGCTGTGTGCCGACGCTCCTGACTGCCTCCCAGGCCGGCGACGACTGGTTCCTCCTCCTCCGGCTGCCTGCCTCTGCTACGGGGCCTGCGCGCGCGGAACGCTGGGACCCGCCTGCCGAATCTCACGCATCTCGCGTGCACCACGTGGCCCGGCCCTGCCGTTCCCCACGCATCTCGCGTGAGGCCCGTTTTACGGCGACGGAAGCCCCTGGCTGGCCCTGCACCCCCTCGACGGGCCCCCGGCCCTCCATTTGACCTGCCTGCCTGCGGACAACGCCTGGGTGTGCAGTGTGCCTCCTACAGTGAGTCGGTGACGCCCCCGGCTGCCGCTCTCTGCGACCATGGCCACAGTACCTCCCCTCGAACCTTTCGAGGTCACCGGCACCCCAACGTCTCAAGCCGCACGCTGGAAGAAATGGGTGGAACGTCTGGAGAACTACTTCGTGGCGGCGGAAGTCGCAGTGGTGCGGAGGCGCGCCATGCTGTTGCACCTGGGAGGTGAGGCGATACATGACATTTCTAAAGACGTGGTGGAAGCTGGGCCGCCCATGACCTACGCCACGCTACGCGACGCCATCACAGCGTACTTTGAACCGTTTGCGAGCGCAGACTATGAACGTTTCCTGCTCCGCCAAGCCCGCCAGCTCCCAGAGGAGTCGGTGGACGTCTTCTACGCCAGGCTCAAAAAACTGGCCAGCACGTGCACGCTCCCCGATGCGGACGACGAGATCCGCGCACAGTTCATCCAAGGCTGCGCGTCGTCCAAGCTCCGTGAACGAGTACTGGAGGCGGACAATATGCCAATGCGCGACATCCTCACGCTAGGCCGCTCGAAGGAACTGTCCAAGGCCAGAGCCGCGCACATGGAACCGAAGCCGGCAGTCACCATCAAAACGGAACCGGTGTGCGCCATCATGGCAGAGGTAGCGGACACCCGCACGAAGCACCCCCAGCGGAGGAGCCCGAAGCCGGTCCAATCGTCTCCCAGCCGAGCCTGCGTGTGGTGTGGAGGAGCGACACCTCATAAAGGGGCGTGCCCGGCCCAAGGCAAAATCTGCAGCGCATGTGGCAAGGCCAACCACTTTGCGAGCGTGTGCCTGTCCACATCAAGGAAGAAGCAAGGAGGCCCGCCCAGGAGGGTGAGACAGCTGGCACCCCTGCCCAGCACAGCCACCAACAGCGACATGGATGACGACGACGAAGCGGATGTCGCCTCGGTGCACGTCGTGCGGATGCTCAACACCCTGGCCGCGTCCCCGTCAACCGGACCCATGTGCACAGTCTCAGTACAGGACCAGGCCGTGCCGGCCCTGATCGACACCGGTGCCTCCATCAACCTGATGTCAGCCAGCGTGTACCGGACTCTGAGGAGCGCTCCACCACTCCGGCCCACGAGGGTGCAAGTGTATGCCTACGGCACCCATCGCCCCCTACGCCTGTGCGGGGCTTTCAGGACTGACCTGTCCCACGACACCACTCGTCTGCCAACCAAAATATACGTGTCACAGGAAGGGATGGGATTCCTAGTGGGGTGCCGGACAGCCCAAGACCTAGGCCTGATCCACTTCGCCCTCACGGTTCAAACAAGCAACCTTGACCATCTGGTGCAGGAGCACACAGCCCTATTCGACGGGATCGGGTGCCTCAGAGGGCCCGCCGTACACCTCCACATCGACAAGACAGTTACCCCGGTAGCCCTCCGGCATCGACGCATCGCGTTCCACCTACGACCCAAAGTGGAAGCAGAACTACGGACACTGGAACAAGCGGGAATTATCGAACGGGTAAGCGGGCCCACCCCATGGGTGTCACCCACCGTGGTGGCGAAAAAACCGAAACAGCCGGACGCAGTGCGGATCTGTGTGGACATGCGCGTCCCCAACTTGGCCATCAGGCGCGAGCGCCACCTGACGCCGACCATCGACGACATCGTGGGAGAGCTGTCAGGTTCCAAATGGTTCTCCAAGATGGACCTGAGGTCGGGGTACCACCAGATCCCGTTGCACCCCGATTCCCGCCCAATCACCACCTTTTCCACGCACGCTGGCCTCTGGCGCTACACCCGGCTAAATTTTGGGATCTCGAGCGCCGCGGAGGTGTTCCAGAACATTATCCAGAATGTCCTGCAGGGGCTGGAGGGCGTCTTGAACGTCAGCAATGACATCCTCGTCCATGCCCCTACCCTGGATGAACATATCCGACGCCTCCGAGCGGTGTTCTCCCGGCTGCAGGAACGAGGCCTGACCCTCCACAGAGACAAATGTGACTTCCTGCGCAAAGACATCAGCTTTTTCGGATACCGATTCTCCGACCAGGGGATAGGCCCCGACCCAGATAAGGTAAAGGACATCCACGCGGCCCCCGCGCCTACCTCCGTGACAGCTGTCCGCAGTTTCCTGGGAATGGTCACGTACTGTGGGAGGTTCATCCGCGACCTATCTGACCTCACGGGGCCCCTCCGCGACCTCACCAAGGCCTCCGCCACCTGGGAGTGGGGCCCCGCCCAGCAAGAGTCGTTCCAGAGAACCAAAGAGGCGCTCTCGGCCGACACCACCCTGGCCTACTTCGACCCACGGCTCGAGTCCTAACTCATAGTGGACGCCAGCCCGACAGGCCTAGGAGCCGTGCTAGCCCAGCAGCAAAAATGCGGGGAATGGGCCCCCGTCGCATACGCAAGCAGAACACTCACGCCAACGGAGCAGCGGTACTCGCAGATCGAGAAGGAGGCCATCGCGATCCTGTGGGGGTGTCGCCACTTCCACATCTACCTGTATGGACACCCGTTTGTGGTGATCACTGACCACAAGCCTCTGGTCCCGCTGTTCCAAGGCTCGTCATCACGCCCTCCCCCGTGGATAGAGAAATGGGTCCTCCAGCTCCAAGAGTTCCAATTCACTGTGGAGTACCGACCAGGCGCCCGAAATCCGGCAGATTTCCTGTCCAGACACGCCCGCCCGGCCACGGACATGGAAGCCACGGAGGCGGCCGCTACCAAGGAATATCTCCGGATGATTGTGGAAAGGTCCCGGCCCCTGCCGATGTCCCTCAACGAGGTTGCGTTGGCTACAGAAGGAGACGACTGCCTGCAGATGGCCATCCGAGCGGTCGCGTCTGGAGATTGGAGGCCGCTCCAAAGCCCGTCATCCTTTCGCACGCCCGAGGCTCAGGCGGCGCTGAAAGCGCTCTACATCGTCAGGAATTAATTATCGGTGTCCCCCGAAGGGTGTCTCTTGAGAGGTCCCCGCCTGGTGCTGCCCGGCAGCCTCACCCAACGAGCCGCCCTCCTGGCGCATGGCGCTCACCAAGGCATTGTCAAGTCGAAGAACCGCCTCAGGTGCAAGCTCTGGTTCCCGGGACTCGACAAGATGGTGGAAGACACGGTCCAGCGGTGCCCGGGGTGTTTGGCGACCAGCCTACCCGACCCCCCAGCACCCGTGATCACGGAAGAGGGCCCGACCTCGCCGTGGGTGCGAGCCAGCGCCGATTTCGGCAGTCTCCCTGGAGGACGGCACATGCTAGTTGTGGTAGACGACTACTCGCGGTACCCCGAAGTGGAGATTGTCCCCTCAACTGCAGCGGCGGACGTAATCCCCAAGCTGGAAAAAGTCATGGCCACCCACGGACTCCTCAGTGAGCTGCGCACAGACAACGGTCCACCATTCAATGGCACGGAACTGGCCGAGTACCTGCAATCCCACGGCATTAAACACCGCCGCATCACCCCCCGGTGGCCGCAGGCAAACGGTGAGGTTGAGAGACTGATGAGGACTCTAAACAAAACTATTCAGATTGCCCTGGCAGACGGCGTCAACGTCGAGCTAGCCCTCTACCAATTCCTGCGAGAGTACCGGCTGACACCCCACTGCACCACCGGGGTTCCCCCGAGCCACCTGTGTCTGGGTCGAGCGATCCGGGACACTATCCCGCACCATCCTGTGTGGGAGTCATCACCAGACCCACCCAACCGCTCCACAGAAAATCGACTTAAAGCGAACCAAGAAGCCTCCCGGCGGCGGAGAGCGTCAGACAGCACAATCCAGGTCGGCGACCAGGTGCTAGTGAAAGACCGGCACCCCGGGGGAAAATTCCGCCTGCCCTTTGAACTGGCCCCATGGATTGTCACCGATGTACAAGGGACCCTGATCACAGCCGCCAGAGGCGGTGAAAAAGTGACTAGAAACGTGTCGTTCTTCAAGAAAGCCCCGCAAAATGAGGAAGAAGACCTCCCGGAGTTGGAAGACCACTACCCAACCCCATCCCACAGCCCTCGGAAAACCCCAGGAGCGGAAGAACCCCAGAGGGCGGAGAGCGCCGACAATACCCCCTCAGCGTCAACAGGACGGGAAGAGGTGCCACAAGCGGCGCCAGGCCGCCCGGACTCGGTGGAAGCGGGCGGATCAGAGGACATGTCTCTCACCCAATCAGATGGGCGCAGCCAGGGCCAGTATCACCTACGCCCGCACCCGCGACCGTCCCAGAGGTACAGAGACTTTGTGGCCCGCTGTCAGCTGTGGGAGTGAAGGAAGGCTGCCCCTCCAACAACCGACCAAGTAAGACTGTTCTTTTGTTTTCCATGAGACTCTTTAGAGACTGCTAAAGCTGTTTTCGAGTCGCGATAGGCGACGAGTTGTGTTGAGTTTTCAATTCTGGGTAAAGGAGAAATGTAATGTTGCGCGACGGACCGAATCATAGCCCGAGGGTCCGCGCGCGTGTGTCAGGGTCTCACCCCCCCCCCTTTGCGTAGCCGGAGTTGGGTGTGCCCGACGTCCCCTCGGACGGCACGCACTAGTGCTAATAAAAAGCCCAGGGCTCTGGGCGTGGCAGGCATTGCACTGACCACCACTTGCATACCTGTGTGTACCGAGTGTCATTATTTCCAGGCCCCGGGCCCAACATTACAACATCTAAACACACAAAGATAATGTTTAATAAAATTCACCATAATAACCAGGTTAAATCTTACTGTTTGACTAATTCTCATTAGTTATACACACATATAAATGATGATAAAGAGTGATTAGAGATGAACTCCATAATGTGAAAACTCACCATTTACACATTTCTAGCACACGTTAATAAAATATAGAACTTTGTCAATTAGTAAATCACATTCTATATTAGTCACACAAATTATATCATCTAATGTTCATCTATACTGCATGTTTTAATGATGTAGTAACTAAAGGATCTCTTATCATGTTTTCTTGAACGTGTATATGGTGCACGTTTATACATTTTCTTTCAGAAGTGTTGTACTTTGCTTTCTCATGTCATTAAAAAGTTTAAATGTGTTTCCTCTCCAACAGCACCGAGCAGTCAGTCTTATCCTCAGGGCCCAAGTGTAAAGTATTGGCACAACTCCACCCTTGTAACACACTGCATACGCCACAAAAAGACTCCACACGGTGTGTATAAAACACTGGTCTTTGTATTACAAATACATTGAAATTAAAATGAGATACACATTGTCTACACACTTTACAGTTATATGCAATTGACAAACTTTCCAATTAGCAACAGAACAGCATGAACATATATGCCCTAATCAGAGGTATTAATCCAGCACGACATTCCCCAATCTCACATACCCCCAACAGTTGCAATAGTCAAGCAGTCATGATAGAGATCAGGGTGTGTATAATATTCCCACTACCACAGATAGAGTAATCTCACAGTTACACGCACATACATTCATCATACGCTAGGGCCCATTTCACTAACATACGCTCAAATACTCTACCAGCAATAAACCTGTGGAAAGAAAACTCCTAGTCACCCTGCATCTATATCGAGGTCGATAAGACCTGGTTATTGAGACTGTCCATAAACATAATCTATACAACCTATACGGCAATGATCAAAATATAATACACAATAATTGACAAGAAATAATATCCAACACCATGTTCAAATTATATTGCTTTATCTAAAATTAGTCAAGTGAAGATCAAGCAGAATAAATCATTTTTCTCATAGTTACCTATTCTAGCTAAATGTCAGAACGGGTCAGGACAAGTCTCTCGGTAAAGTCTCTCAAGACGAAGTCCCTTCAGCATCAATCCTCAGCAGCGCAGATTCGGTACGCGGCAAAGGCAAATGGCAAGTGGGAAAACCCTCTCTAGGCTAACAATTCTGATACTAAATCAAACAAAAGAAAGATACATAGAAAAGTTGTAATGTCCGCTGGACCGCTGAGCAGAGCGAGAAGGAAAGGATGTAACATTGCTACATTCGGAAATCTCCTCTCAGGAAAAATCACAAAATAAAGACTACGGAACAGGAACCAAGAATCTCAAATGTATCTTGTTAGTTCTACTTCTCCTCGGCAATGAGACCAATGCTCAGAGTCTTTCTCTAAAGCTCCTTTGTTTTCCCAAGGCTGCCAAGGACGTTCCATTTCACTCGAAGATTACCCCGGCTGCTGATGTCCTCACGGAAAATTTCACAAGGCAAGCAAGGACTGTGGTCAGCTGACTTCAGGACCATATTCAGCAGGGCTCTCTTCCATCACAGTTTTCTATTTTCAAATCGAGGCCAGGCTTACAAAATCGGCCATCTTTAACTAGGCCACCATAGGCCACAATAGACCATCTTAATTAAAAGAAACAAAAACAACGTTACCACAGCATAGTGATTAAACAGTGTTAACCCCACTAATACCCTTATGTGTATGCATCTATCTAGCACTTGCAACATAGAAAAAGCATTAATTCGGAAAGCATTTTGTGCTCAAAAATAAACAGCACATAGCAACGTTTAAACATGAAAACACGCACGTTATTGTTAAACAGCACATTTATGCGCACCCACGTGTAACTCTCTCTTATTAGGACAAACGGATTGATTAATATAAACACACTTGCACAAGACAAATAATTAATTATTAGTAATTAGAAAATTAATATGACAAATAGACATGCCAGAGCTTCAAAAACCAGCGAATTTTCAAACAGAAAACTCTGCTCCAGCAATCCCCCCTTTGGTGATTTTATCACCAAATAAACCTCATAAAAAAAATTAGTGAAAATTTAGTCCCATTTTAGGAGATACCGGAAATGTCTTTTTCCCCTTACACAACAATACACACCAGTCACTCTTTCATCATCCCTTTTTGTCTCTAAGTAAACACTCTCCCTTAATTCTTCTAATTCAATTTCTTGAGGTTCTCTTTATTCAATTTCTTCCTCCCTCCCCTGTTTTTACAACACACACACTCCTTATATACCAGAAATATCTAATAGTAACATACGACGATGTCACTGATTCCGAACCCAGACAATGTGACGCGCAACTTCAATTGTCACACGTTATTCCTTACAATTCCGTCTTTCCCGAGGGCAGCATATACTTCCCTCTGCCCTACTACGGAACTGCTACCAGCTCCCAAGTTCCAGAAGCACTACATATAACTCAACATTACGACTCCAACATATAGTATTAGTACATATACCAACATCAATCAATAATCAATAAGCTAATGTACATGCAATCTTATCAGATCAAGACAATCATCAATAACCATCCTAACTCTGCTACCAGGAAATTGATAGAGATCAGGGTGTGTATAATATTCCCACTACCACAGATAGAGTAATCTCACAGTTACACGCACATACATTCATCATACGCTAGGGCCCATTTCACTAACATACGCTCAAATACTCTACCAGCAATAAACCTGTGGAAAGAAAACTCCTAGTCACCCTGCATCTATATCGAGGTCGATAAGACCTGGTTATTGAGACTGTCCATAAACATAATCTATACAACCTATACGGCAATGATCAAAATATAATACACAATAATTGACAAGAAATAATATCCAACACCATGTTCAAATTATATTGCTTTATCTAAAATTAGTCAAGTGAAGATCAAGCAGAATAAATCATTTTTCTCAAAGTTACCTATTCTAGCTAAATGTCAGAACGGGTCAGGACAAGTCTCTCGGTAAAGTCTCTCAAGACGAAGTCCCTTCAGCATCAATCCTCAGCAGCGCAGATTCGGTACGCGGCAAAGGCAAATGGCAAGTGGGAAAACCCTCTCTAGGCTAACAATTCTTATACTAAATCAAACAAAAGAAAGATACATAGAAAAGTTGTAATGTCCGCTGGACCGCTGAGCAGAGCGAGAAGGAAAGGATGTAACATTGCTACATTCGGAAATCTCCGCTCAGGAAAAATCACAAAATAAAGACTACGGAACAGGAACCAAGAATCTCAAATGTATCTTGTTAGTTCTACTTCTCCTCGGCAATGAGACCAATGCTCAGAGTCTTTCTCTAAAGCTCCTTTGTTTTCCCAAGGCTGCCAAGGACGTTCCATTTCACTCGAAGATTACCCCGGCTGCTGATGTCCTCACGGAAAATTTCACAAGGCAAGCAAGGACTGTGGTCAGCTGACTTCAGGACCATATTCAGCAGGGCTCTCTTCCATCACAGTTTTCTATTTTCAAATCGAGGCCAGGCTTACAAAATCGGCCATCTTTAACTAGGCCACCATAGGCCACAATAGACCATCTTAATTAAAAGAAACAAAAACAATGTTACCACAGCATAGTGATTAAACAGTGTTAACCCCACTAATACCCTTATGTGTATGCATCTATCTAGCACTTGCAACATAGAAAAAGCATTAATTCGGAAAGCATTTTGTGCTCAAAAATAAACAGCACATAGCAACGTTTAAACATGAAAACACGCACGTTATTGTTAAACAGCACATTTATGCGCACCCACGTGTAACTCTCTCTTATTAGGACAAACGGATTGATTAATATAAACACACTTGCACAAGACAAATAATTAACTATTAGTGATTAGAAAATTAATATGACAAATAGACATGCCAGAGCTTCAAAAACCAGCGAATTTTCAAACAGAAAACTCTGCTCCAGCAGTCACAGATCTTTGTCTATGTCTCATGGCTCAGCCCCTCAGTCAGTCAACTACACCAGCCAATGATACACGTTACCCTTGCTGGTGCCATGTTGATTGGATTGTTTGAGCCACCTAAAATGGAAAGAAACAGTTACTTAGTTCTGTCCATCCAGATATGACCTACTGGTGCCCAGCACCACCTGCATGAGGGTGGGATCACTATTCCCCCATAGACTAAATGTTGTAACCTAGGAAGCTGGCACGCTTCCAAGTCTGGAGACATCTTCCCCTCAAGCGGAGGTGCGAGCTGCTGTAGCTCCCGACAGCCAGTTGTAGGTGCCCACAAGGCACAATGAAACCTCTGCGGCCCTTCACCATATTACCCACAACAAAGTACCTCATGGCTTGGGTCCAGGGAGAGGAAGCCAATGACCTCAGATCTCAGGCACTGTCGTCCTCCCTATCTGGAGGTCGAAGACAGTCTCAGCTCACAGTTCAGGTCCCCCAACATCCCTCGGACACCACACGCTCTGGAGTGCAAGCTAGCATAGGTCCCCTGGTTATAAGCACTGGTTCCTCAGACTCTGCAAGCTTCCCCTGCCCTTCTCGAACTCCTCACGTCTCGGCACCTCAGGTGGGCTGCTGATCTTTACGAGTACACTCCTCTGCACAGTGCGATGATGGTTTACATCAGGACGGTCCATGTCCCAACTGACGATCACTTCCATCCGTTTCTGCCACACTCTGCGCTGTCCTTATGATCTCGTGGAAATGGGGAGATACTTTGTGTCCCTGGGATCTCGTGGACAGAAGGCTAGCCAATCGGCCCTTGGAGAGTACTTAGAGACCCGGGCTACAATAGTTGGCACATAGCTGTAGGCCAGCAATGTCTAGGTAAAATCCACCCCTTCCTGGAGCATGACCAGCTCCAGGCCACAACAACTCTGCGGATAATCCAATTGTAGTCCCTCCTGCCCTAATGATTCCTCTTGTTGATGTCCCAGCATCAACCAGCGTAGTATGGCTGTAAATCCAAAAGTGTCTCTAACTTCTGAGACCAAAGCCCCAGTAGTTATACCCACAATGGCCCTTGAAGATACGGTCAGTTCAAAAAGCCACCTTTGAAATGCACTTGTCCTCTCTAAATTTAGTCCTGTCTGCCATCCTACCCCAGGAGGTGTGATCACTATCTTTAGTGGGGCCAAGACCCGGCCCCTTGGAATGCAGGTCCCAATTCCACCCCCACATAACCTTCCCAGAAAGGCCCCTCAGAGTCAGAGGTCTGCAGTTTTCCATGAGCATTCGAGGTACATGCCCTAGGTATAGGTCTTACCCCTCGACAAGGGACTTACAACAACTTGAATCAGCCAATCATGTATACACCAATCAACAGTGTGCGTATGACAAGCACAGTGCTTTGGCACTGAATGCCAGTTTCAAACTCGCTCAAAATCCTAAGTCAGCAAAACAATGTCCAGACATGAGGTTGGCAGCCAAAAAAGGTCAAGGGAGACCACACCAAACATTGCCAGGTTTAACACTTGTCCCCGCCAGCAGAAAGTGGGGAGAACTACCCCACCTCAGAGGAGTCTTCATCACTAAGGCGAAAGAATCTGAAAATACCAATCTCATTGGCGTGCTCAGTTCTAGGCCAGTCCTTCACCATGAAACCCATTCCTTGTATGGAGATGGACCACCTCAATAGTTTAGGATTCTCACCCCCCATCTGCATTAACCTTCAGAGGGGCCTGTGGTCCATCATAACACGAAGTGAGTCCCGAACAAATAGGGCCTCAGCTTCTTCAGTGCCCAGACCAAAGCAAAGGCTTCCCTTTCAATGGCACTCCACCTCTGTTCCCTAGATATTAGCCTCCTACTAAGAAAGTCTACTGGTTGATCCAGGCCCTCCTCATTTAGCTGTGAAAGCACAACCCCCACACCATGCTCAGATACATCAGTTTACACCACAAACTTCTGGGAGAAGTCAGGCGCCTTTAGCAGGCGGGCCTTGCGCATGGCCTCCTTCAGGGTCAGGCATGCCTCCGCCCAGATGACTCAACGTAATTGCTTCTTCGAAGTCAGTTCTGACAAGGGCTTACAATGGTGCTGTACCCATTGACAAACCATTGGTAGTATCCGGTGAGGCCTAAAAAAGGCACTCATCTCCGTCTGTTTTACGGGAATAGTCTCAGTTTTTGGTTGCAGCGGCGCCACCTTGTCACCCACCTACATGGTGTCCCAAGTAAACCACAGACCTGTGCCCTGTCTGGCACTTACTGGCCTTGATAGTGAATTTGGCATGCAGCAGTGTCCTCAGTACCTCCCAGAGGTGGTCCAAGTGATCCTCCCAACTGAAGTTGAAAACCATAATGTCATCAAGGTAGGCAACACTGAAGTTCTCCAGCCTTGTGAGTACCTGGCTGACCAACCTCTGAAAGGTGACAGATGCATTCTTCAATCAAAATGGCATAACCCGAAACTGGAAATGCCCTTCCAGTATCGAGGAGGCTGACCTCTCTCATGCCCCATCAGTTACGGCAATCTGCCAGTACCCAGACATAAGATTAAAGGTATTGAGAAACTTAGCAGCCCCCAGCCGATCAATGAGGTAATGAGCTCAGGGGATAGGGTGCGCTTATGTCCGAGTGACAGCGTTGAGCCCACAATAGTCCACACAGAACCAAATTTTAGGGGCCACGCCAGGGGAGCAGCCTTGAGCACCAATACCACAGGTCTAGACCAAGAGTAGAGGATGTGGCTTAACGGCTAGAGCGGCTGACTTTGAAGTTGGGGAACCTGGTTTGAGTCTGGCTGGAGGCTCAAACATCCTGTGATTCTGGGCAAATCACATAATCTCCCCGCGCCTAAAAGAAAAAATGAATGTGGCCATCTGCAATGCAACTGGTGCTCATGTAAAGTGCTCTAATACCTTTGAGTCACGTTCACGCGATATAAAACTGCAAAAAAGGGCTGTTGGACTGATCAACCAACCCAAGGGCTAGCATCTTGAAACCCTCTTCCCCGATGCCTTAAGCTTAACAGATAGACTATCTTCCATATCAATATCATGAATGCACCAATGGGTGACCCTGGGGGTGAGCGAGTACAATAGAGCAAACTGCTCCAGCAACCGGCGGCAGTCTGCCTGTTGCTCCTGGGTCGGAATAGGGGAGAAACTCATGCCTTCTACTGACCCATCCTGCTCCAAGGAGGACAGGAGGCCTTGGAGAGGTTCAGTCTCCATTTTCGCCCCCTCATCGGTGACCAACAGCATCGTCAACTCAGTCCTCTCAAAATGTAGCTTGAGGCCATTCACATGCAGGATCTGCAAAGGGTTCCTTGGAGTTTGCAAGTCCACCAGATAGGTGACGTCACTCTTGCGCCTCTTCACCTCAAATGGCCTGGGCCACTTGTCCTGTAGAGCACGAGGCTCTACAAGGGTCATAACACAGACTTTCTGGATGGCTGAAACTCAACCAGAGTGGAGTTCTGGCCATAGCATTGTTTCATAGCCTCCTGGCTAGCTTCCAGGTTCACCTGAGCAAGTTTCCTGAAGTGGGCTGTTTGGTTATGGAAGGCCAGGACATAACTGAATGCATCCTGGGGCGGCTTACGGGGAGCATGCTCCCAGCCCTCCCACACCAAACTGAGAGGACCCCTCATGTGGTGCTCATACAAAAGCTCAAATGGGCTGCTGCTAACCCCCTTCTGTGGAACCTCCCTGTAGGCAAACAAAAGACATGGCAGAAGGACGTCCCACTTACGCCACATGGGGTCTGAAAGACCCATAATCATGCCCTTCAGGGTACGGTTGAATCTCTCACACAACCCATTGGTTTGAGGGTGGAGAACTTATAGGTTAGCCCACACTCCTTCCACATGGCCTTCATGTAAAGAGGACATGAAGTTGGTGTCCCGGTCGGAGATCACCTCCTTGGGGAAACCCACGCGGGTAAATGATCCACAACAATGCCCAGGCCACAGCTGGCACCATCACCATCCTCAGGGGCTCGCTTCCGGGTGGCATTGTTCACCAAGAACAGGGTGAACCTGTTGCCCACGGCAGTCTTGGATCCAGAGGCCTCACCATGTTAAGGCCCTCCCACTCAGATGGGGTGCCCACAACAGGAAACGGTTGCAGGGGGTCCTTTCACCTCCCTCCTGTTTTGCTGCTCGCCTGGTAGGTCAGACAGGACTGACAGAATGCTGGACATCCTCATTTGGGGCCAATATAACTGGACGGCCTGTCAAAGGTCTTTCCCTACCCCAAATGACCTTCTAGTGGCGCATCATGAGCCTAACCCAATAGGAAGGTTCTAAAACACTGGGGTACCTTCAACATACGGGCTGACCCTGGTTCAGCAACCTTAGGCTCACTATACAGGAGACCATTCTCCCAATACATCCAGTGAGTTCCACAGGCGTCACCAGCTTCCTGGGCCTCAGCCTGCCGCCAAAGACCCACAAGATTAGGGCACTCTTTCTGCGCCATGCAGAACTCCTCCCCGGAGGGACCTCCGTCCTACTGCCAATTGGTCAGCTCAGGCAGGTTGCTCATTTTGGCCACATCTTCCCCTGTAAATACCGGAGCCTCCCCCTAAGGGTCAGCTTCTTCCCAGACTGCAGGAATCTCTGGAGCGGGTTTTCTGTGCCCCTTGCCCTTTCTCTTCCTGGCAGGGACCTGGGCAACTATTTCAGGCTCAGGGTCCTTCTGACCATCCTCCTGTGCTGCCTCTGACTGTGTGGTCAGGCAAGCCCACTCAGGCAGTCCCAAAATCCCCAAGTGCGACCAGAGCTCTACCTCCCTCCAGGAGGTATGTTCCAGGTTGTTGCAGAGCAGACAGTCCACAGGCATAGATGGGCTAACAGCTACCCTCAAGGAACTGGTAACCCCCCCCACTCAAAAGGAACCTGTGCCACTGGACAGTGTCTCTCCCTGTTGTCGGCTGTGACCACTTGGTGACTCACATTAGGAACAACCTAGTATTAGGTCATCATACTAGCCCAGGTGTCTCGCAGAGCCTGCACCCTATTACCATTAATGGTCACCCACTGCCTGTACTTCTAGTATTTTCAGGCACAAGGGTTCTTTAGACCACTTCACTGTCACCTAAAGGCACTTATCCCAGATGGCTCTCCACCATCAATTGGGATCAATTCATCCCCAAGCGCAACACCCACTGCCTACGGTGTCTGCCCACCGGTGGGGGACGGTGTCCGCTTAGGACACTTAGGATCCCCCCGATAGTGCCCTTCTTGCTGACAAGCATAGCACAGAGGGGGGTCCCTTTCCTGCAATCTTACCTGTAGGGAACCACTTCTTTTGATCACCAGGGGGTTGGGAATCCTTAACTGGGGACTTAGTCTGGGGCCCTTGAGAGACCTCCTTATTTTTATTCCTTCTTCTGCGAAAGACCTAGCCCACTCTTGGTAGGATCTCCCCCAGACACCATCTTGTGGAACCGAGTGTTAACCTAGAGTTCCTCCACCTCAGCAAGTTCTCTCCGGGATCAGAAAGCTTTTTATCAATCAAGTGCTGACGCAGCTCGGTAGAACAAAGGCTAAGCATGTGCTCCTGTGCAATCAAGTTGTACAGTCCCTTGTACTCCACCACCTTTCTGCCCTTGACCCAACTATCCAATGCCTTGCTAAATGAATCCGCACAATCTACTCAGGTCTGGGGGGTCAGTTTCACACTGTCTCTAAATTCTGCCTGTACTTCTCAGGGGTCAGCCCATATTTCCTGACCAGGGCCTCCTTCAGGGTGAAATACTTCACCTGGGGCCATATGTATGAAGCCAAATTGCGATCGCAAATGCTGAAATTTGCAGAATTTCAGCTCTTACGATCGTATTTTAGGCAGTGTGCAATGTAGCACACCAAAACCCACTCGCAATATAAGGAATCACAAAATTTGCGATTCCCTATTTTGCGAATGCATTTAAGGAATCTCAAATTGCGATTCCTTAAATGCAATGTAGGAAGCACCCAAGTTGTGCTATTTTGGCTTAAGGAATCACAAATTACTACCAACTTCAAGTTGGTGGTAATTTGTGATTTCTTTGAAAAATTCTCTTTTTTGCATTTTTCTTAGTGCCATGTGGTGCACATACATGCCCTTAGGGCATGTATGTGCACCACATGTGCACACATGCTTATTTCAGGGGTGCCACAGGGTGTCCTATTGACACCCTTGCAACCTTGAAATTGCATTCTCAATTTGCGATTCTCTAATTGGGAATCGCAAATTGAGAATGTCTTTCCATTCATTCCTATGGGCCTTCTAGCCCATAGGAATGAATGGGAAGGTATTCCTTATTTGCGAATCTCAATTTGCGATTCGCAAATAAGGAATATGTAGGATTCGCAAAATATTTAGCAAATCCTACATACATTGCATTTTACGATTCTCTAATTGCGATTCCCTAAAAATCTCAATTTGAGAATCGCAAAATGCGTTTTTCATACATATGGCCCCTGGTCACACTCTTCAAGGGCCTACAAGTTGTCCCCCCATTAGGTGGAACATTCTTCCACAAACTCGCCCACAATCCCCCTCAGGGATCCAGTGCATTTGTAAAGCTATATCATAGGCCCCAAACCACCGGTCTATGTCATCCCCCACTCTATAATCAGGGACCAGACCCACAGGTATGTAAACTCTTTTGTCTGAACACACGGATGAAATGCTGCCACCATTTGGGTTTGGCTCTTATGTCCAGCTCTCTCATGCTTAACTCTATAGCCAACATAATTTGTTTTCCTCCATTGACACTTTGGCCTTCTCACTTTCCCACTTAGCTTGGCCAGCTCCCACTTAAGCTTTCTTTCTTCCCGCCTGTCCTCCAGCTCTTCTGGGGACAGACCCCTAGAAGAAATACTACTGCTCGACCAGGAGGGTACTACGCTCCTTTCCTGCAGTTCCTGCTCCTCAGCATTCACTACAACACTCTCACCTAGATCCCTAGGTGTAGCTCTGGCCTCCAGCCAGGCCCTCAATACCTTTTACAGTTCCTCCTTTCTATTGAGGCCTTTGAAGGAACATTTCAGGTCTCTGCAGAACCCTTTGAGCTTGGCTTCCATTTAGGTTTCCGACTTATCCTGCTCAAACTCCCCTACTGCAGGCCCCTCGGTGGGCTCTCCCAACTTAAACATGACTGTTGTGAATACAGAAAGGTTTCCAAACAAGAATGGCAAACCACAGAAAAAAACAAAGCCCGCGGAAGAATACATTATTGTACACCGGAGTCATAGCTGACAACTGTGTTGCTAGGGCTTCTGCCAACAAACGTCCCTCATACACCTCTGATCATCAAATGTTAGACCCACCAGTTTCCGTCAGGCTGGGACGCATCAAAGCCAGTCAGAATCCAATGTCCTGGATATGATGAGTACGATACATGTGTCTGATAACCTGTGCACACCCTTGGGTAGCTTGACACCAAGAAGTCAGTCTTATCCTCAGGGCTCAAGTGTAAAGTATTGGCACAAAACCACCCCTGCATACGCTACAAAAAGACTCCACCGCGTATGCATAAAACACTGGTCTTTGCATTACACACACATTGATATCAAAACAAGATGCACATTGTATATACACTTTACAGTTTTGCGCAATTGTCATACTTTCCAATTAGCAGCAGAATGGCATGAACATATATGCCCTAATCAGAGGTATTCATCCAACACAACATTCCCCAATATCGCATACCCCCAACAGTTGCAATTGTCAAGCAATTGCAGGTCTTTTACTATGCGTCGTGACCCAGCCCATCAGTCACTCGACTGCACCAGCCAACTATACACTTTGACCCTTTTGCGCACATTGATTAGATTGTCGTAGCCATCTAAAACGGAAAGAAACAGTTACTTAGTTTCATCCATCCGCAACAACTCTCCAGGCCCCCAGTGGCAACTGCATGAGTGTGGGATCTCTATCCCCCAATAGACAAAAGGCTGTGACCGAGGAAGCTGGTGTGCTTCCAATTCTGGAGAAATGTTTCCCCTCAAGTGGAGGTGCACGCTGCCATACCGCCCGACACCCAGCCATAGGTGCCCACAAGGCACAACGAAACCCCTCGTGCCCTATCATAATTTTTTCCACAACAAATTATCTTGTGATGTGGGTCCAGGGAGAGGGAGCCAGCGACCACAGATTGAGGCTGCAATGTCAGGCACTGTCGTCCTCCCGATCTGGTGGTTGAAGACAGTCTCAGCTCCCAGCACAGGTCCCTCAACACCCCTTGGATACCACAAGCTCCAGAGTGCAAACTAGCACAGGTCCCCTGGTTGCAAGCATGGATCCCTCAGACCCTGCAAGCTTCCCCCGCACACCTGGAATTCCTCATGTCCTGCCACCTCAGATGGGATGCCGATCTTTGTGAGCTCACTCCTCTGCACAATGCGATCATGGTGTACACTGTGCAGTCCTTACGATCTCATGGAAATGGGGAGATCCTTTATGTCATCAAAACACAAAACCCTTTTAATGAAAAAGGGCGGGGAACAAGAGCAATGGGGTAAACAGGGGAAGCTGGCCTCCAATCTACATGTAACACACAAGAAAAAGCTACCCTATTCTCGGAACTAACACATATAGAGGCACATAATACCAATGATTTAGGTGGTGTTGGACATTACAAAAATTGTATGGACTGGCCTCACACACCACCAGGTGTCATGCTTCATCATTGGCTGTCCTCGCCCTTTAAAAACCCCGTTTGATAAAAGGCGGGCCAGCACCTGGAGACAGGGAGGCACTTCTAAAACTAAGTGGGGGCCCGTGCTGAAAAAGTGAGTGATTTTAAAAACCGATGCGCAATACTGCATGAAATATTTTAATAATGCAGCTTGTGCTCGATATTAAAAATAATTTTTTTTTGAAACAACAAATGCCTCTGACACCATAGATCACAGTATCACTTTTTCTCAGCAGACCTATTTATTGACTGCGAGTTGAATTTGATTTTGATATATTTGAATTATTTTGAAACAGAAGAAACACTTTCTCAGTGTGACAATCACATATCCTGAACATTTAACATTAAACAAATCTTCACTTTTTTCAACAGTACAGGGTGATGACAAACATAAATTTAGCAAGTGAGTAATAAATCAAAACAGTACTCAGATATCCTCTTTATAACATAGGGGCATGTAAACTCATTGCTGCCTCCACATTGAATGATTGTTGAGGTCCTAAATGGGATTAAAGAAAAAATATATTTTTCAGAGTTATCATGGAGAGCGATGACTGGATGTTTTGTTTTTGCTCTTCTAGGGGCGTTATTGTGTGATTTTATCCCCAATACGTTCTCATTTTCTATTAGCCGACGCGTTTCGACCTTTCCTGTAGTGGACCTTTATTGGCTTCCTAAGGTCTTCATCAGGGCTTAATTGTGGTTCCAAAGGGACATCTTTTTCTGGAAAAATCAATAATATATCTTGTCATAAAGGTGTATGGTATTAGATAGTTTAAAGTGTGTTCTATTTATTTTCTAAAAAATCACTGAGTCATTTTCTTAAAAACCTAGTTAAAGGTGGAACTTACATGCTGTCAGGTAAAGGGTGCTGGCGCCTTCTTTCACCTGTGGGGTGCAAAGGGGGACATGTCTATGTCATAGTTTGCTTTCTCATGGTATATGTTTCATTTTTAGCAGAATCGAAACATTACCAGTTATATGAGTGTGGCTTGACGTACCTTTCCCGTTCGCCCTATAGTCAATGGGCTGACGTGTGGGTCTTTGGCAGTAATGGCGACTGTAGGGATCTGTTGGATGCAAAGAATGGCAAGGCGCTGTAATGCGGGGTTGTCTACAGACATATTTTTATGTGTGACAAGTGCTCCCGTGTGCATTTTCACAAATGTGATTAGGTGAACACCAACTTGTGCATAAAACGCGGTAGTTATGTGGCGAACTAAATTCCCCGTGATGTATCGGTAGGTGGACTGTGGCTTCCTCTCGAATTTCTGCTTAGTTATATACATAGTTTACACGCATGCGTGAGTGATTAACAACGCTGTTTAAAAACTATGTCGTTCATAACGGCAGGGCTTGATCTCAGAGGTCCGAGATTTTCGTCATCTCATGTTGCTTGCATACCTTTTGTTTTTTCTTCGGGGGTCAGAGCTACTTCTTCTCTTCTGTGGTGTTCTCTTCGTCTCCGTCCGTCGTTGTGCGGAAGCTTCCTGTTTCGGAAGTGTGTGTTAATTGGACGTATTTATGTTGTTCCGACGTCACCGCGTTCGGATTGCGTTGTTATGGCAACGCTTGGTTTGTTGATGTACCGGCGACTTCCTTGATTGCTTCGTGTGGGATTTTGCCGGCGGCGATATGTTTGCTTTAGATGTTTATCTTGATCGCTTCTGTTTTTCTCCTCGTAATGTGAATTCAACTGTGTGGCTCCTTGCTTTTTGATCCGTAGTTTCAATGCTAGGTTGTGGCGCCTGGATTTTTTGAGGGAAGGGGTCATTTGTTGTGCCTATGTTGCTGGTCTGTGAGTATCCAAATTGTCAATAAAGTTTTTGGGATTGTTTTCACTGTGGTTTTTTTGGTTTGGGAAAGGTAGGAATGGTCTGATATGAACTTCCAACTCCGCTTCTCAGAGGGAAAAAACAATTGGCACTCTTCTTCTATACGATATGTGTCAATTCTGTCATCTCGTTCATCCCATTGGCAATGGTTCCTAGGAACATTATAGTTTTTGCTTCACTTTTTGATAGAGTTGCATCAATGTTTTTCCCTCGTATGTGACGTAATACTGTCCATTTGAAATCTTTTGGGCCATGATTTTTTTCAATACAATGTGGGACCATGGGAGCGGTCAGTACTTTTCATTTAATCGTGGATCGGTGTTGAGAAATGCGGTTTTTGATGGGTTGTGTAGTTTACCCAATGTAAGCCAGTGGGCAGGGACAGACGATGCAGTATACCACGTTGTGAGTATTGCAGTTTGTGAAATCTTCATGGTTAATATATTTCTCTCCATACGTGAATCTAGTTCCTTCTATAGTGCTGTCACATGAGGTACAGGTGCCACATTTTCTATGTCCTTTAATTGGTGGTAATGATAACATAGACCTCAGGTTGATTTCTGGTTGCCTCATGGTAGTGTTTGCTCGTACAAGTTTCTCTCTTATACTTGTATTTTTCTTCAGAGCAAATATTGGAGTCTGTGTGAAAACTGGTATGCTTCTTATTATGTTCCAGTTTCTGCGGATGATTTTTTGCATCTCTGTAGTCCGTCCTGAAAAGGTGGTAACACATACCAACGGTGTACTTTTTTTCTCTGTCTTGGGGGTGAGCAGAGCTTCACGTGGAGTGTACCATGCTCGCTTCAGGGCTTTTTTGAGTAGTTTTTTGGGGTAATTTCTCATTACTAGTTTCTCAAGTAGTGTTGTTGCATTCTTGAAGTAGTCTTCTTTCTTTGTACAATTACGCCTGATCCTTAGGAACTGGCTAAAGGGTAGATTCTCACGTAAATTTCTTTGGTGGAAACTGGAGAAATGCAGGAAGGTATTCCTGTCGGTGGTTTTTGTGTACAGTGTTGTGTAGATGTGTCCCTCTTCATGTTTGATTAGAAGGTCTAAGAAGTTCATTTCTGAATTGCTGTGACTGACCGTAAATTGAATATTTGAATTTCTATCATTGAGCCAAATTACGAAGTTTTCAAGCTGTTGTGTGTTGCCTCTCCACAGGAGAAACACATCATCGATGTAACGACGCCATATTTTAATATGCCCATCATATGGGTTGTTGTTGTATATCCATTTCTCCTCGTAGAGGGCCATAAACATTATGGCCATCTCTGGGGCGAATGGACAACCCATCGCGGTACCCATGATCTGTAGAAATTGTATGTCATTAAAGGTGAAGAAGTTGTACTTCAAGCATATTTCTGCTAACTGTATTAAATGGATGGTGGGTACATTGTGTGGCCTGATGCGTTTGTCTAAGAATATTTGCATGGCTTCCAGACCATCTTCCTGGGGGATATTGGAGTACAGACTTACGATGTCGAGAGTTACCAAAAGTTCATTTTCTTCATCAAACGGAAAATCCTCCAATAAAGTGATAGCTTGCATCGTGTCTTTGATGTAGCTGGGTATACTGCAGACTAAAGGTTTTAGAAAGGTGTCCACATATTTTGCAGGTCTTTCTAAAATCGAGTTGACTCCCGAAATTATAGGTCGGCCTGGTGGATTATTTGAATCTTTGTGCACCTTGGGGAGAACATACATTAATGGTGTCCGTGGATTTTTATTGATTAAAAATTCCGCCTCTTTTTCTGTAGACAACCCCGCATTACAACGCCTTGCCATTCTTTGCATCCAACAGATCCCTACAGTCGCCATTACTGCCAAAGACCCACACGTCAGCCCATTGACTATAGGGCGAACGGGAAAGGTACGTCAAGCCACACTCATATAACTGGTAATGTTTCGATTCTGCTAAAAATGAAACATATACCATAAGAAAGCAAACCATGACATAGACATGTCCCCCTTTGCACCCCGCAGGTGAAAGAAGGCGCCAGCACCCTTTACCTGACAGCATGTAAGTTCCACCTTTAACTAGGTTTTTAAGAAAATGACTCAGTGATTTTTTAGAAAATAAATAGAACACACTTTAAACTATCTAATACTGTTAGACGGCGACCTCAGAGGAGCCCGGAAAGGGGTCCTGACTACCCTGAGACCCACCCTCAAAGTATCGTAGCCGGGTACTGGCGGGAGATTCCCCAGGGGGAGGACTCTCGCAACTAGGATCGTACTTCTGGCACCACACGACACAGAGGGACCACACTGGGTATTCTCAGAACAAGCTTTATCAAACAGGTATCACTGCAAATATGTACAAGGTGAGCACGGGCTCAGGAGTCTCGGAAAGGTAGGGGGTAGCGGGACTGTCTCTGGTAACGGTTCAAAGCAGGGACGTACCCGGCGCACAGCTCACAATCCTCGAGCTGGGGGATACGTGGTCAGAGTTGGGGTCCGGCGGGACCGTGAGAGTCTGGGGGAGCCGCGAGTCACTCAGCAGGGCCCAGGTACAAGTTCGGAGGTCTTACGATCTTCAGGGAGCCGCGAGTCACTCAGCAGGGCTCAGGTACAAGTTCGGAGGTCTTACGATCTTCAGGGAGCCGCGAGTCACTCAGCAGGGCTCAGGTACAAGTTCGGAGGTCTTACGATCCTCAGGGAGCCGCGAGTCACTCAGCAGGGCTCAGGTACAAGTTCGGAGGTCTTACGATCTTCAGGGAGCCGCGAGTCACTCAGCAGGGCTCAGGTGAGTTCCAGTTCCAGGAGCCGCGACCACGTCAGCAGGCTCTCGTTGTTCCAGCGTCGAATCTGCCGGACAGCCCCAGAGCACCCCTTGTTATAGTTCGACCCCTCTTTGATGTCCGGAGTCTGTGCAGGCAGGGGTCTTGTCACCTGGGGGTCGCTTGTCGGGATTTCCTGCTATAGTCTTTTGATCCTTTCAGGGCCGGGTCGGGAGGAGTCCCAGACACCCAGCAGGCGTGGAGCCAGCCCTCAGGGAGGCCGGAGGGCCGATCGAAACCCATCGTCCCGGGGGAGTTCAGAGGTGCAATAGAAACTGCTCCTCCCTCTCTCATCCCCTGGAAGCGTGATGTCCTCCAGCCGGAGTGGCGCCTCTATGCCCGGGTCGCGCTGGGGCCGGGCGGCCATCTTGGTGCATGAAGTGGGCACGCGGGCCCGGGGTGGCCGAAAGGGGAGAGGCCAGGGACGGGGATGTCCGGGTCGGTGCGTGTGTCCTGGTGGGGAGGTTCGGCTGGGCCGGGGGCTTGGGCTGTAGGTACCAGGTTTCGGTGGTGCGGGGGCACGGAGGGCCATTCTACGAGGCCGGGTCCAACACGCGTCCCCCCCAGCTGAAAGCCGGAGAGAACTGCCCATCAGCTTGGGGGGTTCTCTTCGCTGAGGCGGAAGAACCGGGAGAGGCCGTCAGCATTGGCGTGGTCCGTACCAGGGCGGTGTTCCACGGTGAAATCCATCCCCTGGAGGGAGATTGACCACCGCAGTAGCTTGGGGTTTTCTCCTCGCATCTGCATGAGCCAACGTAAGGGCCGATGGTCAGTTTGGACTCTGAAATGGGTGCCAAACAGGTAGGGTCGTAGCTTTTTGAGTGCCCAGACCACGGCAAAGGCTTCGCGCTCTATGGTGCTCCATCTTCGTTCTCGGGGCAACAGCCGCCGACTGAGGAAGGCGACGGGCTGGTCTAGGCCTTGGTCATTTACTTGGGACAGGACGGCCCCAATGCCATGCTCGGAGGCATCGGTTTGGACTATGAACTCCTTGGCGTAGTCGGGAGCCTGGAGGACGGGGGCAGTACACATGGCCCTTTTTAGGGCATCGAAAGCTTCCTGGCAGGCAGCCGTCCACTGCACTTTCTTTGGCTGTTTTTTAGACGTGAGTTCTGTGAGAGGGCCGACAAGGCTGCCATACCCCCGAATGAATCTTCGGTAGTAGCCCGTGAGTCCCAGAAAGGCTCGGACCTCCGCCTGGGTGATGGGTGGTTCCCAGGCCAGGATGGCGTCGATCTTTGGCTGTAGCGGGGCGACCTGGCCACTCCCGACCTGGTGCCCCAAGTAGACCAAGGATCCTTGCCCGATCTGGCACTTGCTGGCTTTTACTGTGAGGCCTGCCTGGCGCAGGGCGATTAGCACCCTTCGGAGGTGCTGGAGGTGCTCACTCCACTCTGAACTGAAGACAGCGATGTCGTCCAGGTATGCCGCGCTGAACTGTTCTAGCCCGGCCAGGACTCTATTCACCAGTCGCTGGAAAGTGGCCGGGGCATTTTTCATCCCGAAGGGCATTACGCGGAAGCGGTAGTGCCCATCGGGGGTGGAGAAAGCGGACCGCTCTTTGGCCCCTTCGGTGAGCGCAATCTGCCAGTATCCGCAGGTGAGGTCGAATGTGCTGAGGAACCGGGCTGCCCCTAGTCGGTCAATGAGTTCGTCGGCTCGTGGAATGGGGTGGGCATCGGCTCGGGTAACGTCATTGAGCCCCCGGTAGTCCACGCAGAATCGGAGCTCGGGGGCGACACCGGGGGCCGCTGCCTTCGGGACCAGGACCACGGGGCTGGCCCAGGGACTGTCAGAGGGCTCGATCACCCCCAGGGTCAACATCTTCGAGACTTCCGCTTGAATGCAGGACCGGACCCGGTCAGGAACCCGGTAGGCTCGGTGTCTCACCGGCGGGCTGTCCCCGGTGTCCACATCATGAACACACCAGTTGGTGACCCGGGGGGTCAGGGAGAAGAGGTCAGAAAATTGTCTTAGGAGCTGGCGGCAGTCCGCTTGTTGCTGGGCAGTGAGGGCTGGGGAGAGGTTCACTCCTTCCACGGAGCCATCCTGCTCCTTGATACACAGGAGGTCCGGGAGGGGATCCGACTCATCTTCGGCCCCGTCATCGGTGGCCAGCAGGAGGCTCAGTTCTGTCCGCTGGAAGTGAGGCTTGAGGCGGTTCACGTGCAGGACCCGGAGGGGATCCCGAGGCGACTGGACGTCCACCAAGTAGGTGACTTGGCTCTTCTTCTCGACCACTTTGTAGGGCCCAGTCCATCGGTCCTGGAGAGCGCCAGGCTTCACGGGGGCCATGACCCACACCTGCTGGCCCGGCTGGAACTCGACCAGAGTAGCATTCTGGTCGTACCAGCGCTTCATTTCTTCTTGACTCGCCTCCAGGTTGGCCTCGGCTAGTTCTCGGAACCTCCTGGTCTGGTTCCGGAGGGCCAGGACAAATTGGAACACATCTCGGGGGGTGGTCTGGGGTGCTGCCTCCCACCCTTCCTTAACTAAACTGAGGGGACCTCGGACGGGGTGCCCATAGAGTAATTCAAACGGGCTGAACCCTAAGGACTTCTGGGGGACCTCCCGGTAAGCGAACAAGAGGCAGGGGAGCAGGACGTCCCACTTACGCCGGAGGGGCTCTTCTAGGCCAGCGATCATCCCTTTCAAAGTCCTATTAAACCTCTCTACTAGGCCGTTCCCTTGGGGATGGTACGGGGTGGTGAACTTATAGGACACCCTACATTGTTGCCACAGGGACGTCATATACCTGGATATAAAATTAGTTCCGCGATCGCTCACGACCTCGCGGGGGAAACCCACCCTGGAGAAGATCCCCATCAGGGCCCGGCCCACCACGGGGGCCGTAATGGTGCGTAGGGGAATAGCCTCTGGGTAGCGGGTGGCGTGGTCCACTAGGACCAAGATGAAACGGTGACCTTGGGAGGTGGGGGGGTCCAGGGGCCCCACGATGTCGATCCCGACTCGTTCGAAGGGGGTACTGACGACCGGGAAGGGTTGGAGGGGAGCCTTGCGCTTCCCCCCACTCTTCCCACTGGCTTGGCACGTGGGGCAGGACTTGCAGTGGGCCTCTACCGCTGCTTTCATCTTAGGCCAATAAAAATGGGTCACGAGACGGCTGTAGGTCTTGTCCTGACCCAGGTGACCGGCGAGGGGGACATCGTGGGCTAAGCCCAGGAGGAAATCCCGGAAGCGGAGAGGTACCACCAGTACCCGTCCGGATCCCAGCTCCACTGATTTCTGCTCACTATACAGGACGTTATTCTCCCAATAGATTCGGTGCGTTCCGGTCTGGTCACCTGCGGCTTGGCCCTCGGCCTGGCGCCGCAGCCCGACCAGGGAAGGACAGGTGGCTTGCTCCCGGCAAAATTCTTCTCGGGTGGGCCCGCCCTCGTGGCGCCAATGGGCCAACTCGGGTAGATCCCCCAACTCGGGGACCGGGGCGGGGTCGGATGGTGCGGGTTCGTCGCTGGCGACGGACCCTTCCGATGGGGGAACGGGAGGACCCTCGGCGGGGACGGTGCTGGCTACTTCGACCGGGGTGCTCTCGATTTCTCTCCGGGGAGTGAGTCGGGCTGTCATAGATCGGGTGGTGGCACACACCCACTCGGGGAGTCCCATCATTCCTAGGTGGGCCTTGCGCTCTACGTGCTTCCAGGGAGAACTCTCCAGGTCGTTCCCTAAGAGGCAGTCGACCGGCTGGGAGGTTCTTACGGCCACCTTGAGTTTACCTATCACCCCTCCCCACTCAAATGGCACCAGGGCCACCTGACACATACTTTCCCTATTGTCTGCAGATATTACGGGGCAAAAGACATTGGGGAGGATCTGCTCCTCGGGAACTAGGTGCCTGAGGACACCGGTGATACTGGCCCCGGTGTCCCGCAGGGCCTCTACCTGGTGGCCATTGATCTTGACGAGCTGCCCATATTTCTGTGTGTTGGACGGTAGGAGGCTACCAGGGATCATTTCCCTATCTCCCAGGGATACTAGGGCCATCGCGGCTGGTTCCCACTCCTCGGCTTCCTCAACCTCCTCCCCTAGGGCTACGTTGGCTATCTGTCTCGCAGGGGTGACTTGGGTGGCCATGGGGCACTCTGGGTCATTGGCGTAGTGCCCGGGTTTCTGGCAGCGGAAACATGTGACGGTCACCCGGTGTCCCCGTCTCCCAGGGGGCCCTGTTACTGGTGGGGGGGGCGCCGGGAAAGGTGGAGGTGGTGTCTTCGGGGGGCTAGGCTGGGACTCCCTCGGCCCTCCCTGGTTCCCTCCCCCTCTCTGGCGGGGTGGTCCCTGACTGGTTCGGGGGTACTCTCCTACCATGCCCCGGGAGACCCGGGTGTTGGTCCAGCGGTCGGCCTCCACGGCCAGCTTCCGGGGATCTGTGAGCTTGCTATCCAGCAGATGTTGACGTAGCTCTACGAAGCAGTTCGCAGCCAGATGTTCCCATAACATGAGGTCAGTGAGTTCGGCAAGGGTGGTGACTTTGCTGCCCTTGACCCACCCATCGAAGGCCCGACTAAAAAAGTTTACATACTCCACCCAGGTGGTGCCCGGGATCTTCCTGCAGTCCCGGAACCGTTGGCGGTACATTTCTGGGGTGAGGCCGTATCTTGTGAGGAGAGCCTCTTTCATGTGGCTGTAGGAGGTCTGCAGGGAGAGGGGTAGGTCGAGCAGGGTGTCCCTTCCTTCGCTCAGAAACCGTCCCCACAACCCCGCCCCCCAGTCCTTCTGTGGAATCCGATGGGAGGTCATGGCGACCTCGTAGGCCCGAAACCATTGCTGAATGTCATCGTTTTTATAATATTCTTTGACCACATCTTTGGGGATGTGGACCTTCTGTTCCGCTGGGGGGGCCGTCTCTCGGTTCCCCGAGGGCCTCCCGTCCTCATTTCGGGCCTTGAGCTCGAGTTCCTTTAAGCTCCGTTCGTGCTCCAGTTGGAGCTTTCTTCCTTCGTGCTCCCGTTGGAGCTTCTTTTCTTCCAGTTCGCCTTGTACACGCATTTGCTCTACTGCTAGCTTCTTCTCCGCTAACTTCAATTCGCCCTCGATTTTGAGTTTGGCTAACTCGAGTTCATGACTGCGGCTTCTCTCTCTGTCCGCGAGTTCTTCCGGGGATAGGCCCCCGTCTGGTACGATGCCTCGCACCTGATTGCTACTGCTTTCACTTTGGGGGGGTTCGGCTTCGTCGGGGCGCTCCCCCGTGCCTTCCGGGCGGGAGGCCCCGGTCTCCACCCAAGTTTTCAGTGCTTTCTGCAAGTCTTCCTTAGTGTTGAGGCCAGTGGTAGCGATTTTAAGTTCTTTGCAAAATTGTTTTAGCTCTTTGTGTGTGTATTCTTCCAGATGCTCCACCTGGAACACTCTGTTGGCGTTGGTTTCTGCGGAGCTCGTGGCGCTTCCTTCTGCCATCTTTGTTGGTCGTGCGTCCGTCGTTTACTGTACGATCTCTAGGTGATGGGCCCGAATCCCGTCGCTTGCCACCAATGTTAGACGGCGACCTCAGAGGAGCCCGGAAAGGGGTCCTGACTACCCTGAGACCCACCCTCAAAGTATCGTAGCCGGGTACTGGCGGGAGATTCCCCAGGGGGAGAACTCTCGCAACTAGGATCGTACTTCTGGCACCACACGACACAGAGGGACCACACTGGGTATTCTCAGAACAAGCTTTATCAAACAGGTATCACTGCAAATATGTACAAGGTGAGCACGGGCTCAGGAGTCTCGGAAAGGTAGGGGGTAGCGGGACTGTCTCTGGTAACGGTTCAAAGCAGGGACGTACCCGGCGCACAGCTCACAATCCTCGAGCTGGGGGATACGTGGTTGGAGTTGGGGTCCGGCGGGACCGTGAGAGTCTGGGGGAGCCGCGAGTCACTCAGCAGGGCCCAGGTACAAGTTCGGAGGTCTTACGATCTTCAGGGAGCCGCGAGTCACTCAGCAGGGCTCAGGTACAAGTTCGGAGGTCTTACGATCTTCAGGGAGCCGCGAGTCACTCAGCAGGGCTCAGGTACAAGTTCGGAGGTCTTACGATCCTCAGGGAGCCGCGAGTCACTCAGCAGGGCTCAGTTACAAGTTCGGAGGTCTTACGATCTTCAGGGAGCCGCGAGTCACTCAGCAGGGCTCAGGTGAGTTCCAGTTCCAGGAGCCGCGACCACGTCAGCAGGCTCTCGTTGTTCCAGCGTCGAATCTGCCGGACAGCCCCAGAGCACCCCTTGTTATAGTTCGACCCCTCTTTGATGTCCGGAGTCTGTGCAGGCAGGGGTCTTGTCACCTGGGGGTCGCTTGTCGGGATTTCCTGCTATAGTCTTTTGATCCTTTCAGGGCCGGGTCGGGAGGAGTCCCAGACACCCAGCAGGCGTGGAGCCAGCCCTCAGGGAGGCCGGAGGGCTGATCGAAACCCATCGTCCCGGGGGAGTTCAGAGGTGCGATAGAAACTGCTCCTCCCTCTCTCATCCCCTGGAAGCGTGATGTCCTCCAGCCGGAGTGGCGCCTCTATGCCCGGGTCGCGCTGGGGCCGGGCGGCCATCTTGGTGCATGAAGTGGGCACGCGGGCCCGGGGTGGCCGAAAGGGGAGAGGCCAGGGACGGGGATGTCCGGGTCGGTGCGTGTGTCCTGGTGGGGAGGTTCGGCTGGGCCGGGGGCTTGGGCTGTAGGTACCAGGTTTCGGTGGTGCGGGGGCACGGAGGGCCATTCTACGAGGCCGGGTCCAACAAATACCATACACCTTTATGACAAGATATATTATTGATTTTTCCAGAAAAAGATGTCCCTTTGGAACCACAATTAAGCCCTGATGAAGACCTTAGGAAGCCAATAAAGGTCCACTACAGGAAAGGTCGAAACGCGTCGGCTAATAGAAAATGAGAACGTATTGGGGATAAAATCACACAATAACGCCCCTAGAAGAGCAAAAACAAAACATCCAGTCAACGCTCTCCATGATAACTCTGAAAAATATATTTTTTCTTTAATCCCATTTAGGACCTCAACAATCATTCAATGTGGAGGCAACAATGAGTTTACATGCCGCTATGTTATAAAGAGGATATCTGAGTACTGTTTTGATTTATTATTCACTTGCTAAATTTATGTTTGTCATCACCCTGTACTGTTGAAAAAAGTGAAGATTTGTTTAATGTTAAATGTTCAGGATATGTGATTGTCACACTGAGAAAGTGTTTCTTCTGTTTCAAAATAATTCAAATATATGAAAATCAAATTCAACTCGCAGTCAATAAATAGGTCTGCTGAGAAAAAGTGATACTGTGATCTATGGTGTCAGAGGCATTTGTTGTTTCAAAAAGTATTAACCAGATTCCAGCCTCCGAACACCTTATTGAATCCCCCCTCCATGTTATATACTCCTGATATTAAAAATAAGTCGTGGAGACTCGGGGCGTTAGTACCCCATCTCCATCTGTGTTGCCAACATGTTTCTGCCTAAACGGCCCGGGGGATCCATGGCATTCATCAGGGCGTTAAGAGAAAAGGGCTCCTGTCTCGTCTCAGGGAGACAGAGACAAATCAACTATTTGTAGGTTGGCACTAATCCAACTCTTTTAACTACGTTTCAAGACACCTGTTAAGAAAATGGCAAATGACATTTGTAAGTGAGGTTGCATACAATGCATGCTACAAAAAGAAATCAGTCTGAAATACTTGCACACAATGAAATTTGAAAGTGCATGTGGTGAGCACATGTGTCACTGCAAACGTAGTGCTCTGAGATTCAAGTAGTTGTGAGACCAGCTGACAATCTTACCCTATTTCAGGTGTGGGATTGTCCCATGGGAAGGGGGAAGAGGGACCCCTGTAGTCAAACTCTGGGGACCAAGTAGTCAAAATATGTTAAAACCAAAACTCTGGAAAAATGCAATAGGATCTTAAAAAATTGTTGTCCTTCTTCATTTCATCATTCATCCATCCACACTCCACCCACAATGGCCTTTGAAAATACGATCAGTTCAAAAGGCCATTTTTGAAATGCACATGACCTCTCTAAACATTGTTCTGTCTGCCATCCTATGCCAGGAGGTTTGATCACTATCTCAAGTGGGGCCAAGACTCTGCCCCTTTGAATACAAATACCAACTCCACCCCCACATAACCATCCCAGAAAGGCTCCTGAGAGTCCTGCAGTTTCCCTTGAGCCCCTAGTTTATGGCCGTCTATCAGGAATGCACAGATCTAGCTGTCCCCCCAGCATCCAGGTGTGAATCCGAGAAATATCGAAAGGCACACAGAGCCATGAGCATCGAATGCCCACTTTCCCAAAGTGCGATTTCCACATATGTAATGTTGGATCCACTTGCACTACTAGAGAGAATTTACGATTACAAACTCATCGATATTAAACACTATACTGCTACTATTCTGTGCGTAGGAAATACTGCTCAATAGCTTTCTTCTACATTCTGCCATGCTAATCCAATGCGAGAAGCAGGCCCCATTATATCGAACAAACCATCCTGTGGCATTTGTGACCCTTGCATGTAAAACACACTCGCTTATGCCCTACCTCTTCCTGACACCGAACCCTGTCCAGAAAAAACTCCGATATAGGAGGAGACATGCAGAACCTTGGCACATAGCTTTTTAAATGCGAGTACAGTGACTTGCGCACACAGGCTTCACTGGGGCATACCTATGGCACAATCGATGAGTTACCTCTGTGGATGGCACAACCAGTGCTGCAGGCCCAAGGAGGAGCATTTGAGGTACATGGCCTGGGTATATGTCTTACCCCCAACAAGGGACTTACAGCTAACTCGAATCAGCCAATCATGTATACACCAATCACCAGTATGTATGCGACAAACACAGTGCTTTGGCACAGAATGTCAGTGTCAAACACACTCAAAGTCCTATGCCAGCAAAACAAAGTCAAAACATGAGGTCCGCAGCCGAAAGGTCAGGGGAGACTATGCCAAAAGATGCCAGGTCTAACACTTACCTTCCAGACTAGCTCAGCATCTACGGTGGTTTGTGGCACACCTGCAACACGGACACCATCAAATTAATGCGCTTAGGATCTGGAACAAAATCCCCTTATCCATCAGGCCAGCCCTATCGCTGTTCCAGTTTAGGAAAGAGTTGAAGACTCAGCTTTTCAAAGAATACTACAGCACAATGCATTAACTGTTAATAACCCAGCTACCTCTTCTATTACTCCTTGACTTTATGCTTGTCTTTGACCCTGTACAGTGCTCCTCTGTCTTTCGGCTACGTTCGCACTATAGAAATACCAAATACATACATACATACTTGCTCTAACCAGAAGGTAAATGGGAGCAGGGGCTTCTCTGCAGGGCATGGGTGGAGGGAGAGGAATGTTGAAGGTAGGGTAGGGAATGGGGCAAAGTGTCCAGTGGGGGGGGTGCATTAGAAAGAAGCTGGGTGGGGAAAGGGGCTATTGCAGCTGAAGCCTCAAACGAATTCACCAGCTGAAATAATCGGTCAGTATATTGGGTGAAGCAACCCTGGACCAGTTGTGATGGTGTGAAAGGGAAATTCCGTACAGGAGTTCCACTCTGGCAGATTTGTAATCAGGGCACAGGTAGTGTATTTTGCTGGAAGAAAAGGCAAACAAGGGCAGGTTGCATGTGCCCTGTGATCCTGATCGGCTGGAAAATGTTGTGCTTTTTAAAAGTATTTTCTTGTTTCTTTTTTATTTACGTAATGTTTATTGTTCCTATTTTAGAGGCTGGCGCTGCTGTCAGTTGAATGGGGGGCTCTGTTCTTGTTATTCTATAATTGTTTGTTTCTGAGTTTAATCAAGAGGATCTGTTTCTTTGAAGACCCCGGTATGTTCTGCAGAAAACTATTGATCTCAATTCAGAGCAAAATAATTTATTATAAGAATTAGTCTTTTGATAACTATTTGATTTACATGTCCGTGAAAAATGCAATCAGCTGGGTTAATGAGAACCAGAACACAAACAAATCACTCTGTCAATAGCACACATCGTATTTTGATTTTAATTACAAGTTGAAGGGTTCGCGGGGTACAGGAAAATAGATTTACCCAGCATTATGCCTCCTGAGATGAACAATGACCTTGGGCTCTTTGTGTGCAGTCAGCTCACCTGCCTCCCGCTATGATGGACAGCACCTTCTCAGATGCAGCATAACAACGCGAGATCAATAGAGAGGTCGCAGGGGAGTCATGGAGAAGGAATTACTTGCAGCAAGCCGTCTTCCCTTTCACGCATTATAACATGGAGGTCAGGCCGGGAGCAAACCTTGCAAAGCAGTTTAATAACTCTCCAGTAATATGCGGGGTGACCTCAGAAAGTGTAGCAGCACAAGGCTCACAAAACAAGTTTCAGCCCAATGTATTGGGTACCTGTGCCAGGCCAGGATGCTTTGCAGTGGGACATTGAGAAGACACGCGATAACTGTGCTGATAGCACTGTGACGTCAAGGGCTGAGGCCACTGCCGGACCGGCAGCAGTTTGTTCCCCTGCTTTCTTGTAACATCAGACGGCAGGATTGAACAGACAGCCTTAGCATTTTCCTTTTCTTTCCAGCCAACCGCTTTCAGTCAACGCGGATTTTACCTGCAGCAGTTTTCGAGGAAGGAAAGTGCCATCTCCAACTCCAGTCTCCATTTCAGGGAAAAAGTATTACAATACAGGAAAAGACAATTGCTTATTCCTTAGAATGCCAATCATACTAAAATGGGGCAATGAACAGACTCGTATTCTGATTGGTCATAGAATATCAGCCATAAAACTGCAGCCTATCACAGAGACAATAAGGCTCCGATTTAGAGCTGCATGGTAGGAGGGGGATGTGGGATAGGGGCGCAGGGGTGATGCCTCCATTAGAGCGTTGGGGCGTTGCCCCACTTATCTTATGGCCCCTCGACCCTCTATTAATGTGAGGACAGTAAAATAGATAAAAGTGTACTACAGTTTACTTAGTGACCACACCGTCATCCGCTTCAGTCAACACGCATACACAGACGTCACCCAATGATTACACTGACACTTTTCTTTGTGGGTGAAGAACTGCTGCAGGTTTATTTCATACAACATAGTATGATAATAAAATTGGGTTATCTTACGGGCGATCCAGGGCAAGCAGCCCCTTGCTGCTCCGCCCGCCTGGTGAGCCAGCACACACGGTGGGTCGATGCCCGGCAGTGTGGCACATGATTATTTACAGATCATCCACTGGGTCACCTGATCTGTCTCCTACTCCCGCCCCTTCCGACAGGGGCGGAGCGTGTTGTGGCACACCCCCGGTTGGTCAGGCCCCCCAACCGCCCGAAGGACTAACGGGGCGCCGTCGCGGTCTTCCCAGAACCCCCTTCGGCTCCTGGACCTTGGCTCGGGCACCCTTACTGTGCCGGACAGGGGTACCCTTACTGTACCGCCTGTCGCAGAGGTACCCTTACTGTACCCGTCTGCATCCAGATCGCCCTGTAACTCCGCCTGCAACGCAAAAAGAAAACATTAAAACCTTCCAATAACGCGCTGTGTCTGACACGTGGGTAAGCGGAAAGGGTGGGATTACGCGTGTCCAGGCTGGAGCGGCGCGCAGGGAACAGAGGAGGAACTGGGCGAGAGGGCCTCCTAAGTAGGGGGTGCAAGCCTCGCCCCCACCCCCCAACGGCCCGCCTCCACCTGCACACTATTGGGAGGTCATACCTTTGTGGGCGTAGCCTCGCGCGCGAGGCAGAAAGGGGGAAGGCTCCGACGGGCGGCCACTAGAGGGCTGCCCTGCTGATGTCCCACTGCTTGGGACGCGGGCAGCGGCATAGTGACCACACCGTCATCCGCTTCAGTCAACACGCATACACAGACGTCACCCAATGATTACACTGACACTTTTCTTTGTGGGTGAAGAACTGCTGCAGGTTTATTTCATACAACATAGTATGATAATAAAATTTGGTTTATCTTACGGGCGATCCAGGGCAAGCAGCCCCTTGCTGCTCCGCCCGCCTGGTGAGCCAGCACACACGGTGGGTCGATGCCCGGCAGTGTGGCACATGATTATTTACAGATCATCCACTGGGTCACCTGATCTGTCTCCTACTCCCGCCCCTTCCGACAGGGGCGGAGCGTGTTGTGGCACACCCCCGGTTGGTCAGGCCCCCCAACCGCCCGAAGGACTAACGGGGCGCCGTCGCGGTCTTCCCAGAACCCCCTTCGGCTCCTGGACCTTGGCTCGGGCACCCTTACTGTGCCGGACAGGGGTACCCTTACTGTACCGCCTGTCGCAGAGGTACCCTTACTGTACCCGTCTGCATCCAGATCGCCCTGTAACTCCGCCTGCAACGCAAAAAGAAAACATTAAAACCTTCCAATAACGCGCTGTGTCTGACACGTGGGTAAGCGGAAAGGGTGGGATTACGCGTGTCCAGGCTGGAGCGGCGCGCAGGGAACAGAGGAGGAACTGGGCGAGAGGGCCTCCTAAGTAGGGGGTGCAAGCCTCGCCCCCACCCCCCAACGGCCCGCCTCCACCTGCACACTATTGGGAGGTCATACCTTTGTGGGCGTAGCCTCGCGCGCGAGGCAGAAAGGGGGAAGGCTCCGACGGGCGGCCACTAGAGGGCTGCCCTGCTGATGTCCCACTGCTTGGGACGCGGGCAGCGGCATAGTGACCACACCGTCATCCGCTTCAGTCAACACGCATACACAGACGTCACCCAATGATTACACTGACACTTTTCTTTGTGGGTGAAGAACTGCTGCAGGTTTATTTCATACAACATAGTATGATAATAAAATTGGGTTATCTTACGGGCGATCCAGGGCAAGCAGCCCCTTGCTGCTCCGCCCGCCTGGTGAGCCAGCACACACGGTGGGTCGATGCCCGGCAGTGTGGCACATGATTATTTACAGATCATCCACTGGGTCACGTGATCTGTCTCCTACTCCCGCCCCTTCCGACAGGGGCGGAGCGTGTTGTGGCACACCCCCGGTTGGTCAGGCCCCCCAACCGCCCGTCGCGGTCTTCCCAGAACCCCCTTCGGCTCCTGGACCTTGGCTCGGGCACCCTTACTGTGCCGGACAGGGGTACCCTTACTGTACCGCCTGTCGCAGAGGTACCCTTACTGTACCCGTCTGCATCCAGATCGCCCTGTAACTCCGCCACAGCTCTGGGGAGGCAACCGTCGCTGCCAGAGCCCCCCCTTCCTCCCTTTGCTGTTATATGTGCCCTGCCCCTGCGAGCCAGCTTAATGGGCTAAATTAAGGTCCTGTTCTGTAACCCATAAACGACGGCATTAATTTGCCACATTACTCAAAAGCCCAGGGCAGACGAACAAAGATGTATTTCGGCCCCAACGCCGTAAGCTTAGACGTGACTGGTGTTCCTAACCTTCTAAGCGAAGCCACAGCAGATCATCCTAACGTAATTATGGGAGGATCTAGCACCTGCACATGGAGACAGAACTGAACCATGGCTAAATTCCTCAATCCATCGATTCCCTTCATATCCTAGCATGAAGGATTCGCTCTGCCAGAGCCCCCCCTTCCTCCCTTCACTGTTATAGGTGCCCTGCCCCTGCGGGCTGGCTTTAGTGGGCTAAGTTATGGGTTCTGTTCTGTAACCCGTAAATAACAGCAATAATTTGCAACTTACTCAGAAGCACAGGGCAGGCTCACAAGGAGATTTCTACAAGAAGCGAATTGACTTCAATCCATCTGTAGGAGTGGATGGGTGTTAACCTAGACTGGCTGAAAGCAAAACCTTTGACAATCACTCCTGACAAGACGTGCCAACGCAGGTAGAATAAAGAGTTATCAAGCCCGCCTTACTTCCATTCCCAGTCTGACACAGGTCGAAGAAGACGCCCCTTCCAGAAAGGTCATGGCCTTAACCCTGAAACCTATCCAAACAGCATTCCACCGGAAATCTACAGCATGCTTTGGAAAGCTTTTTCTTGTTCCACAATTAATTATGGTCGATGTGCTCTCCCTCAGTTTGAACAAAATCTTAGCTAATCATACGCCTGCCTAATTCCCTAGGCTGACTGGCTTAATGCTTTACGCCTGGAATTGCCCCACCAAATGTGGCCTTGCACTGAAGCTCAACTGGGTTGCCTCAACTTCCTTTTAGAGCTAACAACGCCCCCCGTGCTCCTTGTGCTTACTAAATGGACCCGCTCCTTAGTTTTCAGCACACAATGTACTTGAATGTCATCTGGCCCTGGTGCCTAACAAACAACAGTGACAGCCTCTGTCACCTTCGTACACTACATAAACCCTCACAAAGGTCGCAGAAGCGGCAAGCCAGGCAAAGTCTCGGTAAACCATGTCACTCTGTGCTCTCCCTGGGGAACAGGGAGAATAACCTTAAAGATGTTATGTATGACACACAACCCCAGGCCTTCCGCTTGTCTCCAAACAGCTCAGGCTGATGACGTTCCTGTATAACCTAGCTGCCCCTATGACTGAGTTGCAGAAACATTACACCAGCTGTTTCAGAATAGCAAGGCTAAAGATGAAAGGCGGCGGCATCTCTTGACTTAAGCGTGGAACTCACAGTAATAAATACCTTCAAGGTGTTCTATATGCCCCAGAAACCCAGGCCTTCAGCTGGTCTCAAAACAGCGCAGGCTGCTGACTTTCTGCATGTACTGAGTTGCCACTATGACTGATTTGAAAGAAACATTACACAAGCTGTTTTCCAACTGCAAGGCAAAGGACAACTTACACACGAAGCTGGTAAAGCAGTGGATCCTGTTAGATGTTGCACATGGCCACACAAGAACTCACACACTAGGTCAGCCTGCCTATCCCAACGCAGGCAATACCCGATTAATCACACCTCCTTCCCGGCCAAGAGCCATTGACGGATCTCTAATAGTGTGGGAGAGCTGAAGATTGTCCTTGGATAAGGGTGAAACCCATCAAGTTTAACAATGTATATGTAGCCTCTATGAGTCACACACTGGCCACCAGAAGCGGCTTCCGTGAGATGGCGTGGAGCAAGCACCTCCACAGCAAAGTGCACCACCCTTCGCACACAGACAGGCCCGAGAATCTCGCAGAGCATATTCCAGATGGTCAAATCATGCTGCGTGAAAATGCAGGATTCGGCAACATATTCATTTGCTCCTTTGTGCCCCCTGCCACAAACTTCCCTGTGCACGAGTGACAGCACCATTAGAAACCAGCGAGAGGAAAAGGGGGTGCGCCTGGGAGGAAGCATCTGCATACTGAAAAGAAAGGCCAAAGGACTGAAAAGCAACAAGCACCTTTGCCAGGTGTAACACCCACTCTGATCTACGCGCATTGCCGCCAAATAGACAAGAGCAGTATAATACCTATAAAACTCTGTTTCCAAAAAGTAGCGTCATCCTGGTGTTCCCCTTTGGGCCTCCCATCCAAGTCCTACCCAGGCCTGGCCCTGACAAGAAAGACAAGAAGGACCTGGCCCATAAAACGACACCAACGGAGCTGAGGGAGCCCTGAGCAAGCTACAAAGATTGTTTAAGAGAGAAAACTAATCTGCAGAGCTACCCCTCTTGCTCAGGCAATGACTATGGCATTAAGGTGTAACGTGTCTGTGGATGCCAAGGCATTGAAACGCTACCTCTGGGCGCCAGGTACATTACATATTCCTCGAAGCCATTGCATCCCTATATGTACTACAAAAAGGGGGGGGGGGGCACTACCCACAACCAGCCCAACCATTGGCTGCTCAGTTCTATTTGCATAAGGTGAAGTAACCACGGTTGTCGATCATTTGCCTAGCCACCCGAGGGCTGTCCGCTCCCATCCATAGCTGCTCAGGTGTCTGATTTCTATGTGTGGCATTTCCATCATTTCAGTGCAGACTTATTCATGGGCAGTCTTGTGGGGAAAAGTAATTGGAAGGCCCTCCCCTGCTCACGCCTAACCAAGCAAGCGTGTGCACAGAAACAAGCTGCTGTAAGCGCAAGCCCCAGCAGCGCCACCCCCAACGCCAAACAAGACCGACAGAGGTTCGGACCGTGCATCCTGAATCGAACAGACACCAACAGCCACACCTGCGCACGGCACTGTCACTCGCAATGGCCCCCAATGTAATGTCCCGAGCAACCAAACAAAGGCCCCTTGTGGATGCATGCCTAGTGAGCACTGGATGCTGCGCGCGATATCCTAAACAATGAATATGCCACATGGCTGGCAAGGAAACATAGCGGATCAGGGAACATATCCAAACCCGATTATACACTTTGGCCCCGTGGAATTCCGAAACAGATACCTTGACTTCTGGTATCCGGGCGCTTTACATGAGCACCATGTCCGATATCTGGTAGCGCATTTAATTTATAAGGTACGACAAAGAATAAATATGCCAGGAATAACCTGCAGTTAAGTGTCGTGCGGAGGCTCTAATTCGTTTCCCCTGGTTCACTGTATGGCAAATGTCTGCCCCGTACCCCCAAGACCGGCAGCAGCGCCGGGAAAATGGTTCTGGTCAGTGTGCGTGTAGGCTGGGGACAAGGCAAACTCAGCACAGACCCCCCACACGCACAACCACTTAGGTGGCCGTGTTCAGTTAGTAAGTCCCCGGCATGGGAGGCCGCGACCTGGGCGACGGCCGGGCGGCTGCTGCATTACACCGCCCGCCCGCGCCCCGGGCACCTAGCCAGGCGCTTGACTCAAGCCTCAATACCCGGGGCTCCAATCTCAGCCACTCACCGCGACGCATTCATTAATCAACCGGTTCGCCCAGAGCACCCACCGCGCTCCAAAACCTAGAAAGCTAGACCTGAAACAATGTCGCAAACGGGCGGTGCACTCGAACCTGGCATACCGCTCCCAGTCAGCACCTCACAGCTAGCAGGAAGGCATATAAGCTGAGAACATTATGGCTGCAGTACGGCCTCAAATGCAAAGCTCTGGACTAGCCTAAGGTGAACGCAGCCTGGCCGGAACGCCGCACGTCAGACTGTTTTGCCAGCGGCACCTACATTGTTCCTGCTTACTTTATAGTCATGTCTCCAGGAGGGCATTCCGGTATGCCCCACTTGCAGTCACTAGCTGAAGTTTAAACACTACTCTCTGTATAAAGGATTTTAAACTGGGTGTATCGGAACATAGAATGTAAATGCGAATCTCAATGAGCCAATCAACTATCAAATGGCCAAGTGATACTGTAACGTAAAATTGGCTCTAATATATGGAATGCCATTCCCAGATGAGAAGACAGGGTGCAATTCAAACAAGGATACGTCTGGAGCAGTCACTGCAAAGCGCAACAGGTAGGAGATACAATATCCTTGTGCGCTTCGGTGCAGGTCATGTACTGCGGTCCAGGTTTAACTATCTGCCGCGCCGCCCCCCCCCCCCCACAGGAGAGACAAGTGTCTTTTATTACCATGCCTAGCAATCTTGCCTTGGGGCCAAATTAACTGACAACATTCCGATACGAAGTCTTACGCCTGGCGAGGATAAGCGTAGTTTATACCAAGGTATGTTACTGAGACTCCTTCCTGCTCCCAGCTATGCTATTGAGACTCCTTCCTATGCAAATAGTGTCCCCTTCTGTGCAGCGTAGCTCAAGCCGATAGGCCGTATCTGCAACTACAGGCATGTAAATCATCCTAGAAATTAATACAACAAAGTGGTATAGTAGGTGTGTCATAGGATGTTTAGTGGAATATTATCTGATATTGCTTGCACTACCGTCGCCCTTCCTCACTGAGGCACTGCTGCTTGAGAGAGAGAGAGAGAGAGAGAGAGCTCGCATGCACGCATATGCGTAAAAGAAGCTTGTACCGTAGAATGGGCTGACCACCCTGATGGAAGTGGTGCTTGTACCGTTGCTGTTAAATCATCCTCTAAATATACAAATGGTTTGCGCAGATGCGCCCTTATGGACAAACCAAACCATCTTGGAATACACGTGATAACTCATCTGTAAACAAATGGCTTCATAGGAACTTTGTGGCCGGGCCCCCTAGATCGCCAGTTAGACACTACCCGGTAAGTGTTAGGAGTCTGTGCTGAAAAAAGCGCCGCACTTTGCACTGTGTGCCCCCAGCAGTGTGCAGCACTCCCTGTCCAGCAGTGTCGACAGGAATGACACCAAATGTAAAGACAAACTATGCGTACCTTGTCTCCTATGTATGTTAAAAACATTCCTTCCCACGTGAGCTAAATCCAGAACATTCCTGACTCGTGTCGCGTCTGTGCAAGTTGAAAACATGCGGTAGGATTTGACGTAAACACACCATTCCTACCCTAAGTAAACTAGCAGCATTGTTAAATGATTATCCCTTTCCCAGAAATAACACATTGTCTGCCTCTGACTTCGTAACGCTGTAAATATCCAGCGTTGCTCTTGGTAACCCTGTGATGGTCAAAGTATCTTTAATCGGTCAAACGAATAGGACCATAAAAGCACGGAATATAAGATACATTCAAAAGCCGCAGCAAGGATAAAATAAAACAGTTAAAATGACAATGAATTTTAAACATGATGAAAATCTTCCCGGTTTATAATTAAGAAGCATAAAGTTCCTTAACTTCATAGCAGCAACAACACAGCTGAGTACAGCGAAGCGCATTTCGGGCGAAGCTAAACTTTGCATATATCCCAGCCCTTCTTTGTAGGATGTAAAGTGCTTGTGAAGAGAACTGGATGTAAAAAACGGACTCTTAAGGTACGGTACAAAGTGTAAATAAGTATACAGTGCTTGGTGGATTGGGTGGGGACAGCGTCACATGGGCAGCATGGAACAGAGGCAAACCAAGTAATGCCTACCATAGGAAAGGCGACCAAGAAATGGGCCGTATTTAACCTGAACCTGGTCAGATAAAATCTGTGCTCCGGATTTCTGATCAGGTTATGTAAGGTTCCATACCTGAGGTGGTAACAATTGCATATCACTAATAACTGAGCCCATGTCAAGAGACTTCTCAGTTCAAATCTCATCCCTGTGGGATTCCATTTTTTTTTTTTTTTTTTTTTTTTTTTAATCGTATCTTTAGTTCGGGGGCAACACATTCAGGAAAACCAAAAAAGGAAACTCAAACCCTGGGTATGAAAAGTGTATTTTAACATTTGCCCGCGATAGGATGGTCGTCGTGTTATCTAAGCCCGATGCCCTCCACACACGGAGCCCCTGCGCCGAAGGCGCCGCATTCGAAAGCCACATGGCCTGCTCTCTCCGCCGAGGCCATCGGCTCCAAGTGCTAACTGGGCAGGGAAGGGATAATTCTCCCGAAGCGTGCTCCCCACACTGCGGAGGTTCGCAGTTCTGCCTCAGCCCCCTCAAGCTCCATTAAACCTTAGAAGAGGGGGGGGGGGGGCACAATGTGGCTACCTGCTCTCCCCTACACATCGGGACTCCCAGGCGATGATAATCCCGACCTGGCTCTAGCTACCCCCCAGGGGACCCAATACTCCAATGACAACCACTCGGGTGCCGTGTAAGCGAGTAAATTAACCCGGATCTGGAGGCCCCGACCTCGGCTACGGCCGGGCGTCTGCTGCCACGCACTCAACCCCCCCTGCCCCGTCACCTCCCTTAAGCTCAAACCCCCACCGGTACCGGCAACGCGGACCTCGCTAACTCCAGCGTGAGAGGAGTGCCTCCCGGGCATAACCCGGGTGGTGGGACCCCAATAGAGGGGGGGGGGAAGGGGGGAAGCCGACTAACCTCGTGGTCTACAGCAATCCCCAACACGACCGATAAAGCGAGACGTCGAGGGACAATCCGAGCTGGGGTGGGGACACGTAGTATCGGGGGAAGACGGGAGGCGGTACTGCCCTGCACTCCCCAATGAAAACAACGGCAGACCACGGACACAACCGTGTGACCACGCCCGACCTGAGCTACGGCTCCTGCTGCGCACAGGAGACCAACGGCATGCCAACCTTGCACAACAAAGACCCCTCCCCCGGCCTCGCACCTACACAGCATAAGTCCCGCTCCCCTCTGCCCACCTCCCGAGCCCCACCAGGCAACCCAGCAACACCCAGGCCAGTGAGGCTCGGGGACAGGGGACAATTAACACTCACCGGACTAACACGAAGGCACAAACCCGACGCCAGACAGGGCGACCAGAACGCCCAAGACACTCAAAACGGCGGCGTGGGGAGGATTACGCGTGTCCAGGCTGGAGCGGCGCGCAGGGAACAGAGGAGGAACTGGGCGAGAGGGCCTCCTAAGTAGGGGGTGCAAGCCTCGCCCCCACCCCCCAACGGCCCGCCTCCACCTGCACACTATTGGGAGGTCATACCTTTGTGGGCGTAGCCTCGCGCGCGAGGCAGAAAGGGGGAAGGCTCCGACGGGCGGCCACTAGAGGGCTGCCCTGCTGATGTCCCACTGCTTGGGACGCGGGCAGCGGCATTCTGCCTGCATCCTGCCGCCGTCAGCCTTTGCCGCATGCAGGTTGCATGGTCGAGGCTGAGGCGGGTCCTCAGCCAGTGCAAGCCGGAGGGGTGTGGGGCTTGCTTAACATTATTGACAGACACTCGTTAGAGGCCCCTGAGCCCAAGTGCGCATATCGGGTTTGACGGCTGCCTTTCTCCGCCAGCCCAATATGGGCACTAAAAGCGTCACAGTCGTCTCTCCGCCTGTGCTTTAGTGAGCCAGTGGTGACTCAAAGCTGCAGTCCCCTTTCTCAGTGTGAGAAGTGAGGTTGCCTGCCCTAGCCAGTCCAGGAGATGCTGTAACAGCAGGAGCAGTGTCTGGATTGGCTAAGAAGCCTGTGGTTTAGATCCCAGGCCGGGCCTCTGCTCTGGGGCATGTCTGTGTGTGCATGTGACTGAGGCAGCGCAGGGCAGGAGGAGGTTATCCCTCTCACCCATTTTCATGCCCCACGGACAGAGAAACTCACAGGCAGTGTTGGTTGCTGCTAGTTTTGCCAAGGGCCTACTGCACACAAATTTGAAAAAATCTCCCCTTCCACAGTAAGTAAGAATGAATTGCCTGGTTTCCTAGCCGCTATGTACGCTGGCTTGTTCTCAGTAACTGCTTGTTGTGTGTTCCAGGGGCATCCGTGGCCCTCTCAGCATGCAAGCCCTCTCTCGCCCCCGTCACTCGCCTTCCGCCCCCATGTCTCCCATGGGAGGCCCTCAGGCGTCACATGTAAAGATTCGTTTTATGTTTTTGGTTTGTATGCTGCACAGCTGAATGTGGTATACCAATGAACAACACAACCTTCAAGATCGTTTTATTCAATGTACGCATAAGGTTTTGGCCTGATCCATCAAATTATGCAAAAAAGGTACATAATGTAAAAAATTAAAGGTGAAGGATTGGGTGCGCAGTCAAAATATCAAATTTTTTATATCGACCTTCAATAATATCGAGTTTTTAATATCGTAGGGACAGAATTTCGATGTCAAGAATATCGGTGACCAGAATATCGACCTTAAGGTAAGTAATATCGTTTTTTTATATATCGAAGTATGTAATATCGTTAGCAAAAATATCGTTGTTAATAATATCGATATTTATATTAGTGTTATGTATTTTAGTATGTATTTTATATGTATGTTTAACATTTTTTGTAATGTATTTTTATTATTTTTAAATATATGTATTAAATGTTTATACATTAGTAATTTTTTTTAAGTAAATCTTGCGTTTTAGTATCAGAGCGCGTTGTGGGTTTATACGGGAATAGGGTGGGAAGTAATTTAATTATAATTAATTAATTAATATGTTTTTATTTCTTGTTTTTGATTGTTAATTTATTGTTAATTATTAATTTGTAATAATTTTGAATAATGGATTATTTAATCATTATATTAATTATAATTAATGTATTATTAATTTGTATTTATTGGTATTGCTAATTAATATATTGTTAAATAATTATTAATTGGTAATTAATTTTTCTTAATTGATTAATTGCTAATTAAATTAATTATGTTTTTTTTTGTGTAGCAGGTTGTGGGTTTATAGGGGAATAGGGTGGGAAGTAATTTATTTATAATTAATTAAGTAATATGTTTTTATTTATTGTTAATTATTAATTTATTGTTAATTAATTATTGATTGGTAATTAATTCGTAATAATTGTTTAATTTATAATTATATTAATTGTAATTCATTTATTATTAATTTTTATTTATTATTATTGTTATTTAATTTATTGTTAATTTATTATTAATTGGTAATTAATTTTTATTAATTGATAATTACATTAATTGTGTTATTTTTTATGTGTAGCGGATTGTGGGTGTATAGGGGAATAGGGTGGGAAGCAATTTATAATAATTAAGTTAATATTAATGTAATTTTATTGGTATTTATTATTTTTGTTAATTAATTATTAATATGTTATTTATTTTACAAAAATTAATACATTAATAAGTATGTTAATTTTACCCCTATCCTATCCAAAACTTTCCCTATTGTTGCACTCACTGGAGTGGGAATAGTAATTTTTACCACTAGGCTATCCAACACTTTCCCTACTGTTGCACTCACTGGAGTGGGAATAGTAATTTTTACCCCTACGCTATCCAACACTTTCCCTACTGTTGCACTCACTGGAGTGGGAATAGTAATTTTAACTGCTAAGCTATCCAACACTTTCCCTACTGTTGCACTCACTGGAGTGGGAATAGTAATTTTCACCCCTACGCTATCCAACACTTTCCCTACTGTTGCACTCACTGGAGTGGAAATAGTAATTTTAACTGCTACGCTATCCAACACTTTCCCTACAGTTGCACTCACTGGATTGGGAATAGTAATTTTTACCCCTATGCTATCCAACACTTTCCCTACTGTTGCACTCCCTGGCGTGGGAATAGTAATTTTAGCCTCTACACTATCCAACACTTTCCCTACTGTTGCACTCACTGGAGTGGGAATAGTCATTTTTACGCCTACGCTATCCAACACTTTCCCTACTGTTGCACTCACTGGAGTGTGAATAGTAATTTTTACAGCTAGGCTATCCAACACTTTCCCTACTGTTGCACTCCCTGGACTGGGAATAGTAATTTTAAACCCTACGCCAACCAACACTTTCTCTACTGTTGCACTCAGTGGGGTGGGAATAGTAATTTTTACCCCAATGCTATCCAACATTTTCCCTACTGTTGCACTGGTTGGAGTGAGTTGGAATAGTAATTTTATTCCCTCTGCTATCTAATATTTTTTGTATTATTTTAGCTAATGTAGTATATAATTAATTTTAAAAAGATAAAAACATTTTTTTATTTGTTACATATATTTATTACATTTTTATTTATATTATTGTTTTATGTGAATAGATGTATTTATATTTTTTTTTAAAAAAAACAATGTATACGTTATTAGAACAATTATTAAAACATATAATGAGTAAGTATATATATTATATATTATATGTATATGTTTAATTTATTTTGACAGTATATATATATGACTTATAATTTTTAAACATTTTGTAATAATTTTAACTATGTTTATTTTAATCATATGTATTATGTACTTTATTTTACATTATTTTTTTTACTTAAATAAAAAACGATATTTTTAACAACAATATTTTTGACATCATTATTTTTTTTCTCGATATTTTTGTACTTGCCATAATGTAGATAGGATGTCGATATTCTTGACTTCGATATTCTTGCTGCGATATTTTTGTAGGTCGATATTCTGACCTTTGATATTCTGTCAGTGATTCGAGGGTTTGGACGTGGCAGTTTTGGACAATGCTTTGTTGCGTGTTTATGGTTTAGCAAAGCTTTGCGCGAGGCCTGTGTGGTGTTATAAAGTCAAACTTTCCTGTTTCCCTTCAAGGACTTATCTCCTGTATGCCGGACTACGAGTGGCGGATGAGATCCAGTCGTGCACTATCATGTCCCTGTACCAGGTGGCAGGCACTGTGCAGTGCCTGCCACGCAGTGCAGGGATATGCTGGACATGCTTTTTTGGACATCGCGGCGGTGCCGCTGGCAGCAGCTACCGCCGCAATGTTAAATGGCGCAATCGCACCCCCGCGGTTGGATTTCGACTATGGAGCATACCAATCGGACCGGCGGTTATATGCCGCGGTCCTAGTGGGCGGTGTTTTCCCACTACCACGGCGGTCGGAGTGATTTTCCGACCGCCATCCTAATAGACCCCTTAGAGTGACACTTTCCACTCAGTGAAAACCAAGCTACAAAGTGCAAAGAAATAGATATCAGTCATTGCACCCTATTCAGCAATGAGAAGCTCTACAACATTTTGAAACTGCTGCAAAACACCTGAAATTAAAAGTTGTGTTTCATACCATGTTCACACATTCGAATGCAATCTATAGTTGTGAGAAATTGAAGAGCAAATACTGATTAGCCTACACATGCTTCAGGCAAGGAAAATGTAACTTTCTAAAAGCCAGCCAATTAAAAGCGATGGTAAAGTACCTATGCTTCATGGGAGGGTTGAACAAGATTGGCAAGTCGAGATACAAGTACTGACCACACATCTTACTCTTCATATTTTGCAGGACGAAAGAGAAACCTCCTCCTATTGCAGTCGAAAAATCTTCATGGGACTACCAACGGCAGCTAAGGAACCACTAACGGACAACTTGTATCGGATGGTCCACTGATATTGTTTTTCAGGTCTCAACATGAGCAAGACACCAGAGTCCACTGCAGGCCCACTCACCCTCATGGCCTGTGCCTCCCAGGACACTGTTTGTGGGGGTATCTGATCAGTAATAGGGGAGTGAAATGCTATTTTCCATGAAGATTTCAGCCAACTACCAAACTGATTTTGGTAACTCAGCTTGTGCTGCCATATGTGGCTCATTCACTGCAGCTCATTCCTTGTGGCTATTTCTATGAGCCACTCAATTCCTTTGGCTCACTCCTTGCATGCCCTTTACCTCTGAGGCCCATTCTCAGTATCTCATTCTCTCTGACTTAGTTCTTGCTGTTCATTCCCTGTGACTAATTCTCAGTGTTGCTCAAATCTTGCAGCTCATTCCATTTGGGTACATTCCTTGTGGCTCACTCCTACCTCATCTTAGAAACTCCAGCTTTTGAGCAGGGGGCGTGCCCTGATCCTGTTGTGGTCGATACTCTGAGCCTTGAAGGTAACTACCTGGAGTGAGTACCTTCCTTGGATAATCTTGCTATCTTTAATCAGGTGCTTGACATTCTGGGTGCGATTAAAACCATGTAGGAAATGTCTGTTTATATATGGTGCTCACTGCTAGCTGAGAGTTGGATGCCGACTTCCGCTGTTATTCTCAAGCTGGAAACTGGTCCAGGGCCACCTAATTCCCACAGGTGATCCCCAAAATAATGTGAAACTCTGAAACTTGCTACAGCAACAAGTGGTCCCAGTACGCAAACATCCTGAGTGGGCCTGGGGTAATCGGAGGCTCTTTTCCATGTGAGTGCCCAGCTGAATAGCTCGCTTGAAAGACAGTTGCAAATTCCCAGTTGAAGCTTCTATGTGAGCAGCTATTAAAAGTCAAGGGTACACATCCTGCCACTCACACCAGTCTGCCAGCCTCTCAGCAGAAACCAAGATATATTCAATCACCCATTTAGATCAAGCCATGACCCAGCCTGTTTCTTCCCCAAGGAACACGTTTTCACAGCCCACCAGCAGGATGAGCGTGCAGTTTTGGATATATTGCTGCCCTTAAACCTAAACTAAAGTGATGCAACACCATCCACACAGCTGTGCTTCCATTCGTGAAATGTATCAGTCCTGCAATTGGTAACTCCCAAGGGATCGTTACAAAGATTGCCAGCAATTCCTGGCCAATATATTCTGTAGTATTTTGAATCAAGCGATATTCAGGAAAATGTCATCCCATCAAATTTCCTAAATCAAAATGGAACCAAATGTAGAAAGACAGGAGTCTCTTCTGTTTCAGCCTTACAAACATTGGGGCATATTAACAACGGCCAGCGATAATTGTCGCTGGCCGTGCTTAGCGATAATTATATATGTTCTATGTAATGACTACACTAGTGTTCTTCTCAGCCAAAGGCACAGGGTCACATTTTTAGAAACTATGGCATGACCTTCTCCTTGAGTCTGAAAATATTTTGCAATTTTGCCTTCATTTTTGCGCATTGCTGTGCCGATGACCGTAGATCTACAAGCTAAGCCTACATAATGCAAAACACTGCAGTCGTTTTTCGTGCAAGAAACAGACCACGCTGAAAGTTAAGCATAAAAGGCCATTTATTAGGACCAGGCTGCACAACATCTCAATAAACAATAACATCAAATAACCAATACAAGTCCCCCAACATAAAACTCTTCATCCATTAACTCCCTTCACCCACTCCGTCTCACCTCTCATTCCACTCCATGCCCCGTTCCGTTCTTCACCCATTTCTTCACTTCCCCTCTAGCATCCTCCCCTTTATCACCAGGCATTACACTCATGCCTCCATCCCCCCATCATTCACTCTCCTCCCCCCTAGGGATGGGTGTGCCCGCCAGAGACTCCCCCACCCCCTCCACGTACCGCCAACCAGGGGACCCCCTTTAGGGTGGTTATCTGCCCCCTCCCGGGATCTTCTGTGCATCTTTCGCCCTTCTACTCACTCAACCCTCTTGCACCAAATAGCCTCGTTCCACAACTTGCTGACCACATCTCTCATCTCCATCATATAATACGCGTTTCCCATTTGCGAAAGATGCACAACGTCATCCCTGAACAGTAACGGTTCCTCCAGTCGCAGTCCTGTATGAGCGATCACTTTAATGTCCTTCTCCCTCCAAAAAAAACCCTCATCGCTCTGTTAAGCTTTCTTCGAGCCTTCTCAACACCCCCATGTTTAAGTGCCCCTCTCCATACTCTCCGTGGAACAAATTCTGTCCAAGCAATGCAGGTCCCCGCCATTCTTTGTTTCATGATCTCCAAGTCTCTTTGCATCAGCTGCAAGAGCGCCAAACCCGACAGCCGAATAAGATCATTCTCACCCAAATGCAGTATTAACAAGTCCGGGCATCCTTTCTGTGAGACCATCTTCGCGAGCCAGGGCAATAGTGCCCCCCATCGCATCCCCCTCTTTCCCCACCAATGCACTTCATGATGGTTTCCTCTGTGTCCCAGGTTACGGCTGTACACCTGTTGCTCTGCATACTTGGAGGCCCAATGCACAATCAAGTGACCGACAATCCATATGACCGTCTTGGCCCCCGGGCGACCCACGCAACCTACGGTGAGAAAAAAGCGTTAGTATCACACTCCCGAAACCCCATCTTCCCCCCAGGAACCGCCTACGACCCTTCATTTACGCACATAGCGCTAGCAGCACCTAGATTTCCAATGTCCAATCTGTCGAATCCTATCCCAGGACCAACCCAGACGTGCTGCCGCCATGCCGCCCCAATACGGAAAGAGTGAGTCCCAAACCCCGCCGGATTCACACCTAAACGTCTCAGAGCCATGCGTAACACCACCAACAGTTGAGCCGCTGTCACCCTTGTCTCAGACACATGACAGAAAATCTCCCCTCTTGGATCCCGCGCCGCTTGTAGGGACCTCCGCCATTCATCCACGGGACACGCTCCCTGACAACCACTCTCACTCAGCCACACCAATTTACCGCGCCCTAACTGATCCGTCTTGGACTGCCCCAACCAAACCCCCAGGCGACCCGCATCCAACCGAACATCCTCATAGCTCCTTCCACCCATCCCTCTTGTCCCCAACAATTCAGACACCCTGAAAGCCCCGAAAAATATCCACACCATACAAAAGCAAAAAACAGCAACCTAAAAATCGTCATAACAACAGAGAGGCAACTTTTCAACCAGGCGAACCAGCAAAACCAAACGTAATAGCCTCTCTCAAAACCCTTTTCCTCCCCCCCGTTCCCTTCTCTCTGCCCCAACCTCTGAGTACCCTGCTAATGATCACATCCTTTGTTGGATCAAACACAAAAAACAAACTGCAATAAAAAGACACACCAGCCAGCTTCCCTGCAATCGTCGTGGAAGACAAACCTTTGTCAATGCAATGCAAAACAAACCGCAACACTCCCTGTTCCATATTGGAGCGGTCTCCTGTCGACGTCTCCCCACACCAGCCCATAAAGGATCCAAACTCCGACCAGGCCAATCTGTAAATTCGTCTTGTGGTATCAGCTATAGATTACTCCGCCAGGCTTATCACCCTCGCTCCCCCAGGCCCAGATGCCGTCCGGCAGCTTGGTCTTGTATTGATCTGCTCCAGGTACCAGTTGCCGGAACCGTCACCACTGCAAACGAGACAAAGCATCCGCAATATCATTATTCGCCCCTGGGATATGCTTCGCTCAAAACACCACATTCAATCTCAGGCATTGCAGCATAAAACTCCTCAGCAATCTCAGCACTCTCAAATGCCTTGCGCGCTGCCGGTTGACCAACTCGACTACAGTCATGTTATCAACATGGAACAAAACTGACTGATTCCGATATTCAGAGCCCCACACCTCCAGCGCAACCAGCAGGGGAAAATAATTCAAGAAACACAATGCTCCTCCCTTGTTTAACCCAATGGGCCAGCCAGTCCTCTGCGCACCACCTGCCATGCCAGAAAATCCCAAAACCTGCTGCCCCGGCCGCATCAGAGTCAATTTGTACTTGCCAAACCATTTTTTCTCCATCAAAGTCCAGAGACACCCCATTGAAATCAGTCAAGAAAGTCAGCCGACATGGCAATGCAACGTCCGTCCTGCCCGCACCACCATGCATGCGAAGTTCAGGAAACCCAACAGTTGTTTTATAGCCCTCAACGCAATCCTCCTTTCCCCAATCGCCCACAAAAGGCACGCCTTTATGTCTGTCACCTTCATGTCAGGGAGTCGGGCAATCCAATGCCTGGAGTCAAGTTCAATTCCCCAAAAAGTCAGGCTACAGCTGGGCCCAGCCGTTTTCTCAGGTGCTGTGACATCTCCTGAAACTGCGACAGAGCCCTGTCACAATTTTCTGAATGCGCCTTTCCCAAAAAGAGAAAGTCATCCAGGTAGCGAGAAACTTCCCGATGTCCGCTGATCTGTGTAAAAGCCCACTGCAAGAATGTGCTAAACATCTTGAAGAGTGCGCAAGAAATCGCACACCCCATGGGCAGTACCTTGTCCACGTAGATGGCTCCAGAGAATTGCATTCCCAGTAGAGAGAAATCCGTAGGGTGTATAGGCAGCAGGCGGAAAGCTGATTTCACATCACACTTTGCCATTTCTGCCCCCACCCCACACACCCGCACTAGGCAGACCGCATCATCCACCGATGCATAGAGCACCCTTGAGTCTGCTTCAGCGAGGAAGTCATTCACAGACGGCCCTTCAGGCCACAATAGGTGATGAGTCATTCAAAACTCAACATGCTCCTACTTAGACACCATTTCCAATGGGGAGATGATCAGGTCGTCGAACGGCCAGTCAACAAACGGACCTTCATCCACCTCTGTCTTCAGTTTAGCTGCTATCACCTCTGGCAACTCCTTGGCTGATTTCAGGTTCTCTGCCCACCTCCGCACTCTAGGGCCCAGATACCCCACCTGAAAACCCTCCGTGAAACCCCACTGAATCTTCAATGCCGCCTCCCTGTCGGGGTAACGCGAGAGCCACAAGCCCATCGCCTCCCCGTTAACTGGTGTAGGCGCCCTTCTGCCCAGTCTGTCCCCTCCCCTTCATAGCCCTCTACTGTTCGGAAGGCATGGCCAAGGTAAAGCATTGGGTAAGTGCATGTCGTCCTCCGCACTTGGAGCACTCATGTTTGAACTTGCAGGGGTATTGCGAACAATATTCCCTGTTGTAACTCTAACACGCTCCCGTATTGCTACTACCTGTTTGGAAGATGGCCCTGCACCCACTGGACTGGCAGTAGTTCCCCCCGCCCCCCCCGTGGGCGGGACGAGGCAGAAAGGACCGATAAGTAACCGGCAAGCCGTTGGCCGTGTGAGTAGAAGCCGACGACTGTGTGGATGACATCCATTGCATCCACAGTTCCTGGTCTACCTCCCCCCAAGGCTTATCAGGGTTCACACTGATCCTGGCCCAAAACTCTTTGTCATAACTCAGCCAGGCAAAGCCCCCAAAAGGCATCTGAGCCTCCTTTCTAATGATATCCATGTACTTGAAAAGTGCTATGGCCCTGTCCAGATGTTTCCCGCAATAGATACTCGCGTAAATGAGAAAATCCATGTCCAGTTCTCCATATTCACTGGGACCCTGGGCCGTCTCGTCAGTTGCCATTCCTCCTCCTTAGAACCCTCCTTCACCTGAATCTCCCTGTGCAATAACTTAAACACGTCCACATATGTGTGTTTCCAAATTCTCTGCCTAGTTTTCTCCGACAAATGTGACCCCAATGGCATTGCCAACCCCATATACAGCATTTTGTTTGGATGCTTGTCCTCGCCCTTACCCCCTTTGTCATCTGCCCCTTCCGTCTTGTCCGTCTGTACTTCCGCTACTGACACCTTCTTGCCCACGCCGGTCTCCTTGGTCCCCCAACTGCTCCACTCCGTGGTAACCCCACAGGATCCCCCCCAGACCCCTCTCCCACCACCACTGACCGGCAGGCTTTCTTCCGCCCCCCTTTAGGACCCCCGTCCCAAGCCGCCCACCATGCCCCTTCACCTTGCAATGTCGTCTGCGTCTCTCCCGCCTTTCCTCTGGTGCTGCCCGCTTTGGAGGTCTCCGCCTTGGTCTTCGTTGGTTTCGCTACCTGCAAAACACCAATCCTGCTGTTGCTCTTCGCCCCTACCATCCTGTCTTCGTCATCCCTCACCTCCCCGTCTTCCAACTCATCACTCTTCGAGTCATAATCAAATTCCACCACAGGCTCCACGTCAACAGGCATCCACATCACCTCCCTCACATCTCTTTTCACTCCCTTACTCGCTTGTGCACTCATGCCACCACCTCCTACCACATATGACGCCGTTGCCCACTCCCGCGCCAGAGGGAAGGCTGCCAATACTGCCCCCCTACTGCTTCAAGCCGGTGTCCAGAGGCCATCTTGCCCCCGCTGTGCCACCCCACACTCCGCCGACCTCTGCCGGCTTCGGTCCCCCCTACTGCCCAGGTTGCTCCAACCTGGCCGGGCCCCGGCACCATCAGGCCTCAGAGCCGTCCTGGCCGTCCCTGTCTTAGGCTGTAACCCCCCTTTTCTACCTACCCACTCCCACCTACCCCTCGCCTCCCTGTCCCTCTCCTCCTGCTCTGCCCATCTCTCCTCCTTAGAAGTAGGCGTGGGGGGCCCCACCGCCTCCTCCTCCCAGACCGCCACACCCCATCTCTGGCAGCATTCAGTTCTGCCCAGCGCGCCTCTGTCGCCTGCACAAGGAGGCGCTGCTCCCTGATCCTGTCTGACACTGACATGGCCTCCCACCGAGGAAGGAGGGGGGCAATACCCTCGCCCCCCCACACCCTGAATCTGCACCCAGGGCCCAACCCCACTAGACTGCCCGGGGGCCCTCATCCCCCGCCAGACAAGCAAACCAGCCCCCCACAGTGCCCCCCACATGCAGGGGTGCCCGCTCGTGACCCACTGGAGAGGTCAATGGGAGCGTCCTCCCATTGCCCTTCCTCACCGCCCAACTCAATGGAGCCCCGTGCCCTGGCAGGCCCCATAACTGTACTTCTGGAGGTCTCGCCCCCCCTACAACCTACCCGCTTCACAGCTGCAAACTGCTCTGCCAGAGCTGGAGGGGGCCCAGCTCCCACCCCCTCCCCTTCTCAACAGTACTTGGCCTGTTACTCGGCCCCAGCAAACCAACCGGGGACCCCGCCACCCCCAAGAGCCCTCCCACCCTGGCCACTCTAAGATCCAAACGCGGGGGCAGGCTCTTGCGCCGGCCTCCGCGTGCTGCCTCCTTCTTGACCCCGCTCCGCCCCCTCCCAGGCACGCTTATCCCTGACAGTGGTGGCTCGTCCATGCAAGCCACCACCGCTGCCGCAACACCCACTGAGGCCGCACGCGGGGCACGCGACATCCCCACCCACGCCTGCTCAAGCACGCCTGGCCGGAGGAGATCCTCCCAGCCGGCGCAGTCCAGTAATCTCAGGGCCTCCCTCACCTGTTCTGCAGACATGTCGCCTATCGCCATCCACACACACCGACCAGCGCACGCACCTTGCTGCCAAACAACACCGACCAGTGGGTCCGCCTCAACCGCCGCCCGCCTAAATCTGGACCATAACTAGGCCTAACACTTTCCCCCTTTGCTAAATAAACCCTCCCGACAGTGCCAGGATGCAGGAAGAGGAAGTCTTCTTCCTCCCCTGCATTCTTATACCCACCCCCCAAACCCCACCCCTTGACCCCAGCCTGGCCCTATCATGCAAAAGACCCCGGGGGAAGACTAGTCTGCGACTCTGCTTCCCCCGGGGCCCAACATTGGAGACTGTATCCTAAGCATCCTGGCGTGGGGTGAGTCTTGTTAACAAACTGCCAAGTTACTGCAGATGCCCCTATGTAGGCCTGGCAGGGTTTACACGTAATGCTAACATTACTTACTTCACAAATAGCCAAGAAAATAGCAAACCATTCCCCGCTCCAACCCGGCCTCCCTGTCACGGACACTGCTGAGCCCAGGCGTGATCGACTTCACAAAACCGTCGCCAAGCGGAAAATAATTTTCCGTCTCTGGATGCCAGGAGCAAATTTTAACTCCTTCACTCTTGGGTAGGCTGGGCAGGTCAGGCAGCAGGCGAGGCCAGGAAAGGAAGTGGAGTCTCGTCCAGTGGGAGGGCCAGACATGACAATATCTGGATCAGGCCAATCCCGTGACGACTGCTATGGCCACTGATTGATAGCAGGTCACAGAATCCACTGGTAGGCGCCCGGCTAGGTTCAAAGGGCAAAGCAGAACTTTGATAGGTAGCGCATTCGCACGCTACACAAGATTGACAGCTAGCCCTGTCATTGGGAGATGGACGGGTAAGTCAACGAAATCGTAGAAAGTTAGGGGAGGCCATGCGGGCAAGTAACGTCGCCATCTTACAAAGTCCAGCTTTTGAGCAGGGGGGATAGCGTCCACCCTGTAAAATAAGTGGGGGGACGCCATCCACCTGCATGGTACCCCGACTCGTGCCCTGACTACCGGTCATTCAAGTGTCATAAACCCCCTTGGACCAATTGCAGCAACAGGCAAGTCACACTTAATGCGGCCGCCTCTCTCTGCGAGGAACGATAAAACAGCTGTTTTACTGATCCTCTATTATTGTGTACATTTAATTTACATGTGAGCGAAAGCGGGGTCCACAAGCATTTTTATATTTTTTCACAATGGGCTTAGGCTGTCATTTCATTTTCTTCACCAAGTTTTTGGCCTCAGCCCTGTGTGCATTCCATGCCTCCAGCAATTGTAGGCAACAATAAAAATGTCAAGATAACTACGGGGATTATTGGTTAATGTTCTTCCTGGGTTGAGATCGAAGTTTTGTCTAGTGGAAGTTTTGACTTAGTGCAAGGTAGCACAGAGGGTTAATATGCCTGCTGCAAAGAACGTGTAACATGCAGATCACACAGTGCATATAATGTAAATAGGTCAGTGGGCTACTAGTTTTGTCAGAGAGACCCTTTTGTTACTTGCAGTTTATAAGTTAAAATCCAAATATAGAACATTGAACTATTAACTGTCATCAAAGAGCTGCATGCAAACTGCAAGGTATAGCTCAGAATGTTATGAGTCCACCCCCCTCCCCCATCTTTAATTATCCTAATGTTTCAAAAAGGGTTTATTTGCGTCGAAATCAGTTCTTATTATTAATGAGAACCACCAACCATGGTGTTACAGTTTAAATTATGAGTTTGTGCTTTTCCAGACCAAGCACTCTTAAAATATATTGCCTACCAGTATGGATGACATGTGACTTACATTTTATAGTACTCTATCTTATGTAACGTTTCCTATACACTGATTTACACATATGATTGGTTATCTCTGTGTAATACGTGTGAAATGCAAAGTGCTCTGACACCCTACACTGGTATGAGTGGCGCTATAAAAAGAATTAAATGCATCTAAGAGAGAGAGAGAGAGTGTTGCACCGGGTGATAACAGCACTAAAGCCGGGCCTGCTGTGTGCTGTCTTTATGGCCTAACAAATGCTCCCATGCAGCCTACATAATAAACGCACTGGCTTACTGAAAGCAGGCTCTTTTAAATGCAAGCAGTAAAATTAAAGCCATTTGTCAGGACATAAACTAACAACACAGGGCCTGCCTGGCAGATTCATGACAGATTCCATGGATGGCACCAACGTGTTGCCTCGGGCTATACTCTGTTCTAGTGGTGCTGCAACAATTTTCAGAATGGTGGGGCTGTCATCAATGTTGCGTGCCTGACTGTCTTAGGGATTTTGAAAAATACAAAGGTAGCTCGTAGCAGTCCACAAAGAACAGGAGTTGCAATAGGATATCATATAAAATCTATTTATTGATGTCATAACCAATCTTTCAATATTGCTTTATTAACCTTCTTGCTGTCTCAAATTTGCTTGTAAATGCACCATTCTCCCACTCTATTTTTCAAAATGTTCTGGGGGGAGAATCCCCCCGGAACCTCCTTTATGGTAGTTGGGTTCGCTCACTCGCCACAGGGCAATCACCCCAGACCGTTACACCCCACAACTTTCAAATGTCACCAGCCACTAGCATAGCATGCTGAGCTATGGGGTAACCAGTGGTGGCCATCAGAGCTGGGTGTCACTCCCATTCCAGCTTCTGGAGTGAGAAATTTAGGCATCTGGTTGGACTCTGCGCTTACCTTCAAGGACCACACTAAGAAGGTGGCTGCCACGTGCTATGGCATTCTGCGGGGAATAAGGCCGGTTTTAAAGTACTTTGATCCCCCCACCAGACAGCTTGTGGTCCAGGCCTCTATACTATCTCGGCTGGACTACGGCAGTTCATTGCTGTTAGGGGTGAATCAAGAGGAGGCCTCTAGGCTCCAAAGGGTGCAAAATGCCGCGGCTCGGGCCATTGTGGGCCTCCCCAGACATTGTTCAGTGTCTGGTACCATCGCGGCCTTACATTGGCTCCCGGTCAGACAGCGAATTCAGTTCAAAGCGCTGTGCCTGACCTTTAAAATTTTTAAATCTTCTTCGCCGCCGGCACTGGCTAACCTACTCACGCCCTATGTTCCTTTGAGATCCTTGAGATCGGAGGGGCTTCACCTGGCGGTCTGTCCGCGCTTTAAATTGAGTAGAATGGGTGGCCGCTCCTTTAGGGTGCTCGCGGCAGGTTTGTGGAATTCGCTCCCAGTACACATCCGAGCTCTTGAAGACCTGCTCGCCTTCAGGCAGGCGATTAAAACTTTATTGTTTCCCGTGTCTGGTTAATTTCCTTTTCTTTTATTGTGTGTTATGTTGTAGCGTCTGTCACAGCGCCAGGACGCCCCTTTGCTGGGGCAGCTGTGCGCTTTAAAAATATAAATAACATAACATAACATAACTAATGGGGGGGGGGGGGGCATAGGTAAACATGGCTGAAATGATCATTTCAGACTGGTATTCTTGCCCCGTATCTTGCAAATCTGAGTGTGGACGGCCGACCTAGGGAATCATATGTAGGACCTTGAATTACCGCGTGCTTTCCACATGTTTATTTTTTATTCTGGCCTTGTTTCTGCACAAAGATTCCCACTGCTTTCAGCCTGGAAACACAGGAGGAATCCTGGGTGCAAACCTGCCCCGGGTGAACTCAGACTCGGAGATATGCCTATGGCCGACTCAGAATCGGGCAGAGTGTAAGCACACTGCTGAGATAATGTCCATTGACATTGACGGAAATTGTTGGATTTTGCATTGAAAATTTGCTGCATCAGAATAGGGCCTAGAATAGTCACACTGATGACATTAGGTCCATTGACAGAAATTGGTGGATTTTACATTGAAATGTTTCTCCATCAAAGTGTCTCCTTCCTTTGCATGTATAGCCACTTTGAGCAAGAACACCTATAGGGGATGAGAGATTAAAATGATTTAGGCACTTAGTCCTCCTTTTCTAAATATGGACAACTGATTTTGGACTAGTGTCTATGACCTGACCAGACAACGGGACAGCTCTGGCCTATGGAAAAAGCTCGGGTTCATATTCGACTTCCTTCCCCCTAGTAGGCACGTGCACTGCAGGGCAGGTAGCTGCCTTGCTCGAATCAGAGGACTTCGGAGAACCTAGAGAGTTGTAGGCCAAGAGCTGTGTCCTTTCCTGTGTCTTTCAAGATGCCTCTTGTTAGATTAACACCCAGGTAAACCCACCAGATTTCTGCATTTAGTTGCACTGGGGATTTAATGTGTTGTTTCATTTTTAGGAGAAATTGTAGGTTCAGATTGTGTGGTAATGTGCTACACACGCTGTTTTTTCGTGATGAACTCCACCTTGCAATAAATAAACATGCAGTCATAAATGACACTTCATCAGTTGGTGACCTAAAAGTTTCAATGCAAATAATTTGGAAGAAGAAATCGCTTGTTCTTATTGGTATTGTTTAAAGAGCAGTTTAATTCTGCTCAGTTGCCTGCTTTTCACCTTGTCTGCTGTCTGTGACGTCACACCTCAACTGTGTTCATTTATTGCAATAGGTAGCCATCTTATTTTGTAATTACTGTTGATTAGTGAAGTCGGCACGGATAGGTTTTTACACAGTTACTACGGACATGCATAAGTTATAAAACCGATCACAGTGACATAATGTGCACATATGTAAATAGTCCACGATTACAGTGAGAAAATACGAATACATTTACATTGCCAATGTTAAATCGCAGGGACAATATCGTCCCAACAAATGATGGAAACATATAAAACCGTAGCAAGTTAGTTCTGGAACTGATGCATCCGATCCTTTCTAAACATTCATTAGGAAGAGTTTCTCTGGACTCAGGATTCAGGATTTAGGATGAATCTTGAAGGCGCTGCTGGAGAAAGAATGTGAAATTATTCTTTTCCCTTTAAGACTGGTTTTTCATGAATGGGAGTGTAGATTTTGCCCTTTAAGGGATCTTGACAGTATTGACTGACTAAAAACCCCTAATGAACACAAGGCCAGCACAAACTGCCGCACAAACTCCTGCTCTTTAGCTCAAACGACTACTCCGACCCGGCCAGATAGTGACTATAAAGTGTTAAACCCTTCTGTTTGCACCTTCATGTCTTGGAACTTTGCGGGGTCGATGGCGAAAAAAGATGACATGCAGTGGACATCTATATTAAAATCTGCCCATACCATCGCATTGCAAGAAACTTGGGACACGTCAGATTCATTTGTGATGGATGGCTTTGCATCCTTTTTTAAGGCTGCATCGTCCTCCGCTACAGGACGAACTAAGGGAGATTTGCGTATTTTAATATCACTTAAATTATCATGCTCTAATAAGGGCCTGCTCAGTTCATCCCCTAACCTGTTAGCAGTTGAATTAACTTTCCCCAGGAGACCCACCATGGTGATTATACATTTTTATAATTCCTTTTGTAGAGTAATGGATGATGAGCATATAGTCGCCCTCAAGAGTTTTTTTAGAGGATGTTGCAGAGGCCAGACACACCCCCTACGAAATAATTATAATGGGAGATTTTAATGTACATCGTTGCCCTTCAAACTGCTTACTGGACAGGGAGACACTAGATGACCTGGCCACCGTAGTTCATTTCGAACATTCACCCCAAGGTACCCTGCTAAAAAGCATTTTTGCTAGTAATAATCTACACTGTCTAGAACACACGAATGAGGTGGAGACTTTACCCTCCTTTTTTGGGAGGGGATGTTGGACAACCATTGATTATATTGTGGTGTCTGCCCCATTACTTCATAACACAAGGGTAGTTAGATCTTCATGGACCGGTTACAGTGACCACAACCCAATCATTGCAGATTTCAAATGTTTAATGGTCACCCAGGGTGCCGAGTTAAAGACCGTAGCAAATGGGGAAATCCAGTTTACTGATCAGGCCCGTAAAATTAGGTGGGGGACGATCATTCCGGAGCACTTCTTAACCCAGTTATATGTGGGGGGGCATTGGAGATATCAAGCAATATCTCGACCTCCATACTGAGCCTGAGGAGGTCCTAGAAGCTTTTGACAAATTGGCAAAACGGATCGCAAAGAAGCTAACTGGTAAAGTAGGCCCAGTAGGTACCAAGGGGGCAAATGGTTTAACGCAGACTGTTCCAAAGCCCTCAAAGCCCTTATGGTAGCACTAAAAAATAAGCCTAGGGATTCCTGATTAAAACATGTAGGAAAGAATATAACAAGGCTCTAAAAATAAGGCAAGAGGAAATAGGGGTACAGGCATGGGAGGATTTAAACTAGCCAAGCACCCTTGCCAATAGTTCCAAATGTTGGAAGGTTGTAAATAGCCCCTGTTGCAAAGTCATCCTGTGCCCTGGGCACCCCCCAACGTTTTGCTGACTGGTACTGGTGGTAACTGACTCTGACTGACCCTGGGCTCTGCCTAACCTGGCCCAGGGCTAGTGCTATGCTGAGAGAGACACATTTAGAATACAGTGAAAACACCTACATACACTAGCGTACACTATGGTGTGGGGTACCCCTGTGATTGACATGACCTACCCTATCAGACCCCATTAAATAATAGGGCAGGGGGGTTAAAAGGAAGTCCCTAGTCCACAATTGGGAATGGCAGTTTAGAGGCCAGCAGCTTTTTCTGCACCTGGATGGCAGGGCTGCTTTTAAAAAGTAAATTGTGCCCCAGGGTCTCCCCTAGGTGTCTCAGGGGTGGGGGGTCAGGTATTTTAGAAGGTAGACCCTTATAAAAAGAGTTTTATATGCCCGGGGTTAAGTGAAATTTCACTCCCCACATTGTGATAAAGTGCTGCTCAAATTTGACTTTGAGGCTAGGAGCACTGTGAAGGGAGGATCTGCAATATTTCTACAGATTCAGAACCCCCAAAGTCTCCCTTAGTTGTTCCATGGGGTGGGGGTCCTGTAGATATAAGCAAAGTACTTATAAAATATGTTTTTATAAGTTCTAGTGCTGGAAAACTGTCCCAAGTCATTTTCCCATTGCAAATCCCATGCCACATAGGTTAACATGGCAAGAGGTTATTAACTAATAACTCCTGATAGAAGAATAATAGAATTTCCATTCAAAGACTTCCCAGAATGGTAGTGATAAATCCAACACTATGATATTGTTGAATTTCTCCTAAAATATACAGACAAGAAGTTATAAGACTTTCTTGTTTGTAGGTCCAGATTCAGCCTTCCAGTGGTCTGTCCTGATTGGTCAGGTTGAGTGGATTAGCCAGGCTGCTTTGAAGAGGTGATAAAGAGCCCCTGGGGTTAACAAGCTCTGCTGGGTGGGCAGTGTGCTGCTACACAGGAATGCCAGAGCAGGGGGAGGAGTCGTAAACCATGGTCTTCAAAGAGATGAGGACGGCCTCAGTGTCATTTACAACTTCACTCTTTTGACCCAAAGCGAGAGCTAGGCTTTTGGAAGAAATGCACAGATGCAGGGGGAGAGGCTATGGAAAGTAGCCATCCTAGGGGTGTGTTTAGCCGTCTCTTACTTCCCTGTTGGAAAATCAGCCATTGTTAATTTGGAGGACTTGGTGCACTCTGGGACAAAATAATGCCGCACTCTATCCTTGGGGAGTTGCCTGGCTCCCATTGGTCAGGAGTGAACTCCTGCTTGAGCCAGAAAACTTGGAATAAGTATCTGAGAGGGGCAGAGTCTCTCAGATCTGCTGCTTGAAACTTAAGAAAGCAAGACGTTGCCATGCTGAGAAGTTGGGGTACAAATTCTAAGACTTGCCCTCTGAAGACTGCACCAGCTGAAACTAAAGCCCTGTGGATTACCTTGCTGAAAAAGAACTAAAGAGTGGACTCCCTGCAAGCTATAGGTTAACAGAGCTCACCTGGAACATCACCACCAAGGATCCTCAACCTGGAGAAATACCAGTGGATTTGTAAGGGTTTTGTCCAAGTGGAGCTTCCAGACCCTTGGAGTGAGTTTGAGACACTTTGGGGCCCCTTGGCGAACTTCAGGAAGAAGTTCCAGTAGTTTGCATGGGAATCATTTTCTAAGACTTATTCTGAGCCCTATACTGTGTTAGTGGCCTTATTGCCAGTGGCAGACCTACATTTGCCCCTACCAATAATCCACTTTCCAACAGCCCTTTTTTAAGAACGACCACACGGCGAGAACCGAATGTGTTATTCCCGCGGATAGATGGGTCAGCCACTTTGAACAGATCTACGCGGAGGTGGCTGAAAATCAAACAGACTCATCCTGGGTACCCTCTAACGTACCTCTTTCATTAGGTTTTAGAGTGAATGAAGTCCAGAAAGCAATTGACGATGCATCTGCACGAATAGCCCCAGGTCCTGACGGGATACCAGTGGACCTTTATGAAACAGACTCAGGTACATGGGCAAAGTTTTTAACCAAGATTTTTAATGCTGCTACAATGGTAGGTTTACCTCATTTTTGGTCCACAGCAGTGATTTTGCCTATTTTTGAAAAGGGGGCTAGAGATGACCCGGCATGTTCCCGCTCGATTTCATTATTAGATTTTGCAGCAAAAAGTAATTGGCTGGAAGAAAAAACATGTGTTATCAGACTTGCAGTATGGCTTTAGAAAAGGTATGGGAACGGTGGACCAGTGCATTAATTTATATATGATGATCAGTAAATACACCATGGCCAAAAAAGGTTGTTTGTTTATGGCATTTATGGATTTGACGTCTGCCTTTGACAGAGTAAATAGATCTAAATTATGGCTTTTATTGTTAGAAATAGATAATGGACGCAAATTTGGTATCTTTCCTACACTGGTCTCATTTTAATTTAACTGCCTCTGCAAAATACAGCCAAAATGGTTCCTTAACAAAGTCATGGACGGTAAATAGAGGAGTAAGGCAGGGATGCATCCTTGCACCGGTCCTATTTACTCTCTATATAAACACTTTAGGGGCCTTGTTATGTGATGCAAGTATGGACACACCAAGGTGCCGATTCCGATCCGGGAAAAAAAAATTGCGTACGACTCGTATCTGTATATTTTCACGTACGAATCGTACAAGTACCGTACAAACTGCGAAGTACGATTCGTACGTAAAAAATACATACGAATTGCTTTGGGAAAAGTGTCCGATAGGGAGCCGGACATTTTTACGTTCAAATCGTAAAACAGAAGTCCGAGCGCCCAAGTACGAACCGTACCGCCCGTCCGAATACACAACCGCATGTAAAAGGCCCGGTACGGAGCGAACGCTGTAGCCTACATGTACACGGGTAAACTTGTGCCCGGATACGAGTCATACAGCCCCCCTCACCCCGCACATGTCAGCACCGTAACCCCGTATGTCAGCACCGTACCCCCCTCCGCACCGTACCCCAACACCGTAGCACAGCCCCGCAGCTGTATGGGCCGCACCCCAGGCCCGTCTCCAAGCCCCGCACCTGTACACCCCGTACCCCAGGACCATACCCCAGCCCCCCACCTGTACGTGCCGCACCCCAGGCCCGTCTCCCAGCCCCGTACCTGTACACACTGTACCCCAACACTGTGGCCCAGCCCCGTACCTGTATGTACCGTACCCCAGCCCCGTACCTGTACGCACCGTACCCCAACTCCGTAGCCCAGCCCCGTACCTGTACGCACCGTACCCCAACACCGTAGCACAGCCCCGCACCTGTACACACCTGTACGCACCGTACCCCAACACCCTAGCACATCCCCGCACCTGTACGCACCGTGCCCCAACACCATAGCACAGCCCGCACCTGTACACGCCGCACCCCAGGCCCGTCTCCCAGCCCCGCACCTGTACGCCCCGTACCCCAGGACCGTACCCCAGCCCCCCACCTGTATGCACCACACCCCAGGCCCGTCTCCCAGCCCCGTACCTGTACGCACCGTACCCCAGCCCCATACCTGTACGCACCGTACCCCAACACCGTAGACCAGCCCCGTACCTGTACGCACCGTACCCCAACACCATAGCCCAGCCCCGTACCTGTACGCACCATACCCCAACACCGTAGCCCAGCCCCGTACCTGTACGCACCATACCCCAACACCGTAGCACAGGCCCGCACCTGTACGCACCGTACCCCAACACCCTAGCACAGCCCCGCACCTGTACGCACCATACCCCAACACCGTAGCACAGGCCCGCACCTGTACGCACTGTACTCCAATTCCGTAGCACAGCCCCCCACCTGTACGCAACGTACCACAACACCATACCCCAGCACCCTCACCCAGCATCGCGAATGTACGGACCTTACCTACGCAAAAAAGACTCGTACAGAACCAGGACACTGTAAAACAGCACAAGGAGGGTCAATTCGATTCGCACAACACCACAAAACACGTCAACATGACAAAATACATCTCTATAACTGACCTGGCACATCCAAACAGGCAAACAGAGGCCCTAAATCACAACCACCTCTTATATCACACCCACCACAAATTCAAACCCAGCCACACCCACAAATGGACCAATAAAAAGGGCCCACACACACAACCCATGAGCCTTTATTATTTATTTATTTTTTAAATTTATAAGGCGCAACAGCTACCCAAGAAGGGTTTCCCGGCGCCGAGACACAGCATAATGATGGCAGGGGAATACTGGCTGTTCAAGTTATTGTTCGAATAGCCAAGTCTTAACGTGCCTTCTAAACCTGGCATGATTTTCCTCCTTACGAATGAAAGGAGGGAGTGCGTTCCAAAGGGATGGTCCAAGGTGGGCGAAAGATCTGCCTCCCATTCTTGCCAGTTTGAATCTTGGAACGCAGAAGTTGGCAGCTGATTGCGAGCGAAGGTTTCGCTTGGGAGTGTAGGGATGAGCCAACGCTAGAAGGTAATTGGGTGCAATGCCAGCTTTAATTCTGAACATGTAGTTCAGGGCTTTGAAACGGATTCTACTTTCTACCCTGAGCCAGTGGAGTTCACGGCGGTAGCTCGAGACTCCGGAGTTTTTGGGGATTCTGCACAATAATCGAACAGCTGTATTTTGGACAAGCTGTAGTCTACTGACTACCGCTTTGTTGGAACCAAGGTACAGAATATTGCCGTAGTCAAGCCGTGATGTTATGAGGGCATTGACTACGGTTTTTTGAGTGGAGGAGGGTAGCATCCAAAGGATTTTCCTCAGCCATTTGATAATGGTAAGGCATAGGCCGACAACTTTATTCATGGAAAGGGAGCTATCCATGATGACTCCCAAATTACGTACTTGAGTAACTGGGGTGGGAAAAATTCCCATCTGACTGGGCCAGTGAGAGGGATTCCAAAGATCTTGTTGTTTCCCTAAGAGAAGAATCTCTGTTTTGTCTTCGTTAAGCTTTAATTGATTTCTTGTCATCCAGTTAAGGATGATTTGAAGCCCTAATTTAAGGAGAGACGGAGTTGATGGACAAGATTCAGATAGGGAGAAGATAATTTGGGAATCGTCGGCGTAGGTCATGAGGGTAAGTCCAGATTCTTCTGCAAGGTCGGCCAGGGGTCTGAGGTACAGATTAAAAAACAGGGGGCTCAAAATAGATCCCTGAGGCACTCCGTGAGGGGCTTTAAAAGTGTCGGAGCAGGCCAAGGAGGATGTAATTTGGAATGTCCGTTGAGCCAAGAAGGACCGGATCCATTCGAGCGCTTTCTCATGGACACCATTTCTGTATAACGCCTTGATGAGTGTTTCGTGGGATATGGTGTCAAAGGCCGCGCTCAGGTCTAACAGCACGAGCGCGACCGTTTGACCATTATCAAGGAGGTTCCGGATGTGTTCAGTAACTCCTAGGAGGGTGGTTTCTGTTGAGAAGCCAGCCCGAAAACCCGATTGCGAAGGGTGCAAGAGAGAATTATTTTCAGCAAAGGTGGATAAGACCGAGTGGACGTGTCTCTCCAAACATTTGGGGAAGGCAGGGAGCAAAGATATAGGTCTATAATTTGCCAGGAGTTCCGGATTTGCTGTGGGCTTCTTTAGCAATGGCGTTATCATGGCGTGTTTCCAAAGGGCCGGAACTGTGGAAAGTTCTAACGAAGAATTGAGTGTATCCACAATGATTTCCAGGGAGCGATCAACCAGTTGTTTAATTACTTTGATAGGAATCGGGTCCCTGGGGGAGCCGGATTTGATGGTCTTAAAAATGGTCTTCAGTGTGTTAACCGTGATGGGAGGTCAAGATTCCAGGGTGTTCTCACAGGAGGGAGCATATTCCATGTCAGTAGTAGGGGATGGTTCATTTTTATTTGTTTTAATGTCCCTGTGGTTTTGCAACAGACCCACTGCTGACAGACACCACAGACAAACAACTGCACCTTACTCACACCTTAACTACACCTTAACTTACACACCTTCACACAACCTCCTTCACAAACACCCCCTCTTCACCTTCACACACACACCGTCACATTCACACCCACACACCCACAACCATCCACACCCACACCCCACACCATGCCCACAGACAAGAATCCAAAGTTCACAACGACGGAGCTGGAGCTCCTTGTCAACGAAGTCATCAGAGTCGAGCCACAGCTGTTTGGAACATTGGTCAGACAGACCAGCATAGCCCAAAAAACCAGCCTGTGGCAGAGGATCGTCGATAAGGTGAATGCAGTTGCGCCCATCCGAAGGACCAGGCATGAATGCCAAGCCAGGTGGTACGATCTGCGCAGGGCAGTCAAGAGGAAAATGAACGAGGAATACGCCCAGAGTAACATCACTGGAGGTGGGCTGCCCCGCAGACCCGTACATTACCATCCCTGGGAGGAGAAGGTGATGGCCACGCTTCCACCGGTGGGAGTACACGGAGTCGAAGGAGTCGCAGAGCCTGGTGAGTACACAAACAACTCACGTAACATGGGGGGAATGGCATCCACACCACAAATACACCAAATGCACGCAACTTCCCCAAGCCCTCACCGCACACAACCACACCCAAAAACCACGCTCATGCCACTAACGTCTCCATGCCCCATTCACAAATAAAGGCAATGCCATGTCCCAGGCCCCACCAAACACAAACCCAAGACTGGATGTCCGGGATGCTGGGAGGGTGGGGCTCACACAACACATTGTGCAACTCAGAACCAGACACCAATGCCCAGAGCCCATATGGCCTAGGTACATACCCATGCACCATGCCCAATGCACAGGGACTGGCAAAGTACTGACAAGGTAGCTGACACTTGGCCCTGCTGTAGGTAGCACCAGGCCCTCCTGTGACCACTGTACACTCACTAACAACTCCACTAGCTCACATACCCAGCACAGGAACTCACACACACTGTCATGCCAGCATGCACCATGAGGAGACAGACACATCACATGGGAGACCCAATGACAAATCACACTACACCCAACAGCAGGCCGGGTCACACACCCCCTCACACAAGCACACACCTCCGGGGCAGGCAACGGATTTACCCACTCTCACAATGGACATGTGACACAACAAGACCAATCCATAGCCAAATTAGCATCCCAGTCAAAAATCTACTGGCAAACACTCAGGAGCACATACCAATCTGTCCCCCGCAACATACCCATCCCCAAGTGTACATTGAGAGGAATGCTAGGCACATCCAACCACCTGGAGGAACTGTGACTACTTGAATATGTATGAAACATGGATGTGGCATGAAACAGCATTAACATTGTCTCTCTCTCACACACAGGGCAACGTCATCGACCTCCCCCCAACAATGGGGGGGAACAATCACAGTCCAAGGCTCAGCGTGAAGATGATCCCACCGGCAGCGACGACTCCCACCACTCCGTGGATGACCCCGACCAACCTGGCCCCTCTGGTGCCCAAGCCCCTGCAGCACCTGCGTCAGGTACATCTGTGCCAACCACCACCCCCATTCCTGCCACATCCCAGGAGACACCCAGGAGCCCTGCTCGCACTGAACAACACAGCCAGTCTGACCAGGAGGGACAAGGTTCTCCGGGCACCCAGGAGGAGGCAGACGACCACGCTAATGCCATCTAATGCACCTGATGTGCCCACAACGGCAGGCCAGGCTTGTGTGGGCAGGGGTGGTGGGAGTGGAGGCAGGCGGAGGCGAGAACCTGACCAGCCAGCTGAGGGAACCGGTATGGCACACATGCGCCACATCCTGGACACATACCGGTGTGACACCAGGGGCATCAGCCAGGTTGTGTCGAGCCTCAAAGACATCAAGGGGACCCTCGACGAGATGAAGAACCTGCAGGCCGAGCAACATGCCAGTCAACAACAACACCACGGACGTATGGAGGCAAGACTGGCTAAGCTCCTGGCGGTGCAAACGGACATGAGCCATTCACTCCGTCAGATCGCCGACAACATGGGCAACCCTCCCTGTGCCACCAAGCGAAGACCACCACCAGCCACAGGGAGGGAGGAGGAGGAGGATTCATCTGACGGAACATCACAGACATCGTCAAGGCCTGCATCTGAGGGTCCCGCGAGGAAGGTGGGTCGTCCACGGAAAAGACCGTGAGAGTCAGCGGACCATCCACATCTCCCAGGTCACCTGGCCTGGCACCTGGACCTCTGGCGCAACAGCAGCACCTCACCCAATGACATTCTCTGCCACATGGACTTGCTGGTCACAGTCTGACCAATGATGACCAACACTGTGGTCTGGACTCTGATGACTCCAACTGACAAGGATGCCATCTCCCCCTGTGAACTTTGGGTTCTATGCACCCGATAGAGCACCTTAGTACATCTACCAAAAGACTCACCCCACCAAAAATAAATTCTTTTTTTCTTGTCATGAGATGTTGCTGTCATTGGCATTAGTCCACAACATATGTGTGTGTAAATGTCTAACTATGCCTGAGTGTTGAACCAACTCCACCCATCCATACCCTGGGATCTGAGTCTGGTACAGGACACACATGGGTCACAAGTTATCATTCAATGCAAACATGGAGCACAATACTCACATGTGATGGCCTCAAGCTGCTGAGGGGGTGCTAGGGAAACTGTGAGGACACACCTATATGGAAGAGTAACATTAAGGCGTAGAGGTCATGCCTCATTTGGAGGTACCCGGGTTGGGAGTCCCAGGTATGTGTTCCCAGGTGGGAGAACTATATCCTGCATGCAGGAGTCCGGTGGATCTGAAGAATGGTGGCCAGGTCAAGGTTGGATGCACGGAGATGGCACTACGGGGTCTCGGATGACAGTGGTACAAGGTTGGTTTTGGGTCAGGGCTGTGGCCTGCCTCCTGAGTGTGGGTGAGGAGTCTGAAGGTCATCCTGCAGCACACAGTGATCCATTGCAGCTATCTCTGCTGGACGGTGATGTGGCTGGGGCGCGGGATGTTGACGCTGAGGTGTGCAGATGCAGCCTGGATGTGGACAAGTGTCCCTGGATATTGGATGTGGCTGCTCCGTAGAGGGCAGGGTAGTATTTGACACGGATGTTGTCTTACCTTGGAGTGGATCTATCTGGGGATCATGTGCATAATGCTGAGGGTGTTGCAGTGTGAGGTACAGATGCTGGTGATTACCATGGCAAATGTGAGCAAGCAATCCATGATGCACAACATCTTGTGTGCGTGGACACTGGGTGCCTGTGCGGGGCTTCTGTGGGTGGGACACAAGCAGTTGACCCAGCTGTAAGGGGACAATCCTCAGATGTTGACCTCAGTCCTGTACGAGTCCAGCCTCAGGTGGGTGCTGTTCTGCTATTCATCTATGGATCCCATGCAATCTTGAATATTGGAACTGGAAATGTCTGCCTCCTTGGTGAGGGTGAGGAGTGCCTGGCTGTCAATGGCATACGAGTTGATGATGAGGTTGTGTGCGCATTTGATGGTGGATAGGGGGGTCCTGGACACATTGTAGATTGACACGCTGAGAGATGATACCTGTGCCATGTGCCTCACGACGACAGCATACTACATGCAGAAGCCTTGAGTCCCACTCCCATGGCCTTGCAGGGGTACAGAGCCGGTGGGGAGTAGGAGGGACATGACCTGGTGGGTGTGACAGGTCCTGGAAGGCGTGGCAGCGCTGTGTCGGCAGTCGGAGTTGCACACTCATCATGCAAAGGTGTTGTGTGTGCGCTCAGTGCATGCCTGAGAGCAGGTGGGAGATGTGTGGATGGACCTTGCTTGGAGGGTGGCTGCAACATCAGACTGTAGTGTGATGTGGGTCATGCAAGGACCTAAGGGTCGTGCAATGTGCACGTTGCATGTGCAGACGGTCCAGCCTTTGGTACCGCGTGGCCGCAACTGTGGCACAGACAAGCTGAAGACAGCCAAATTAATGTGTTGAGGGAGGAAGGGAGGAGCACCTTTGATGTGTGTGTGTTGCCAAATCTGGAAACTACGTGTGCCCTTGCTGCAGTGGCTGCAACAGCCGGCAGCATGTCCTGGGAACTATGCCACAATATCCACACAAAGACTAGGATGTCAGAAAGGACTACTGCAACAGGTGTATGTCAAGGAAGGAGTTACCGGTTTTCAATGGCACACCCAGAGACAAAGGATGCACAATCACCAAAGATGACTGACACCGGATCATGAAACTGAAGGCCGAGCTGCGCACAGGAAACACACCCCAGAAGGTGTTGACTGCCCGTGGGGGGGACTAACATGCCAAAACACATACACAGCCATGGACATCATGCACAATAGAGAATCAAACAGCATGCAGGTTGCTAATCTACACATAGACTCATATGCACAAACCTTGACAACCATGCCAGAGATGCCGCATGCACAGTGGCAAGAGACCTGCATTGACAGAGATGAGGCACCTTGGAGGCTGAGGAACACCTTTATTACTCAGACTCACACCTATGCAAAAGCATCAACATTAACAGACTCACAGGCCTATTGGATTAACATGTGGGACCTACACCAGACACCCCCTTTGCACCACAGATGCTGTAAATCCATTGTACTGGCACACAAGTGAAGGGGTTGAGCCAAACATCCCCTGCTGCACACGGAGAGGCTGCAATTCCCCATTGAGCATCTTATGGGGATGTCCCGTAATATGTCCACCCGTAGCCTCCCGTATGTTTCCGAGGGAAGTTGTACACACATTGATGCCTTCATCACAAACCACAATCCCATAACAGATGACTGTCACAAAGTGTGACTATCAATTCATGTGAGTCATGCCACATGTCATGTGCCCCATGGTGAGTCGACATGTATGCATAGTAACAAAACATGCATAGGAGCAGTGCCCACACATTACAAACAACTACCACACCCAAAAATCCTTGCTGCAATCCTTACCCAAAGGAGACTTTTCACCATGTCCGTGCATGTAACGCTGATTCAGCACACATTGCATTACTCATGAGGAATAGCAGGAGCGCAACGATGCCACGAGCAGACAGCATGCGCAACTACCTGGGGATGAGAGACACACAAGAAGTCAGGAAAAACATAGTCATCCGCATGCATGGTCATGTACTCTACATGAATAAGGTTGACACCATGCTAGTTGTCAATTGAGTGTATCAGCTAAAATGTGTGGAATGACATCAGCACTCGAGTGACACATCAGCACACACCTCAAAGTCACTTAGCATACAGTCAGCTGGACACACACATTGCAACACATGCCACACAAGGCTCCAAGCGTGCACACTCAGACCCAGGGACTCACCATTATGAGAAGAAGTTGCGTATGAGCTGACTCCGGATGTCCTCCTCCTCCTCCTCCTCCTCCTCACTTGCCTTGTGACCAAGGCCGTCATCCTCCGCGGGTGGATGTTCCTGCTCATCGGGATCCAGGATGAGTGGCACAGCTTTCTCCACTGCCATGTTGTGCAGCATGCAGCACACGAGGAAGATTTTGCAGACCTTCACCGGTGCATATGGGAGGGACCCGCCGGTCTTGTGGAGGCACCGGAATCGGCTCTTCAGGAGGCCAAACGTCCTCTCAATCACTCGCCTGGTCTGGCCATGGGCGTTGTTGTAACGGTGATCTGCAGCTGTTCTCGGGTTGCGGAGAGGCGTCACCAGCCATGGCATGATGGGATAGCCAGAGTCCCCTACATGGAAACATCATGTAAAGAAGTGGGTCAGGAGATGCCGTCACATACTAAGATACTAAGATACCGCTGAATACTGGACAAACAGAGTCTACCCACCAACAAGAAATGCTCGTTCGTTGTGCAGCTGCAGCATCATTTCTGGCACCCTGCTACACCTCATGATGTAGGCATCGTGTGCTGACCCTGGAAAACGTGCGCAGACATGGGTAATCAGCATGCTGATTCCCAACTCCCCCTCAAAGGTACTCCGGGATCCAGTAAGATATCTAGACTCCAAGACTACCCTCTGGGGGGAAGGGGGAGTGGATAAAATAATAAACCAAGAAGAGACTGGTCCTGAAACTCGTCTTCTCTCTTTCGCCTGCTTCTTCTTCCGAACTGCAGACTGAATATTGTCTGAGAGAATCTAAATAGCAAACAAGATTAATTAATCACTTATTCTACTTTTATTCGCTCTTTCCTTTCTCTCCTAGGGTCTATGCCTACCCAAGTTTTCAAGTACTGTGCCTCTCCTCTACCTTCGTTGTGTTGCTTGCTCTTGTTTTTCTTGTTTAAACACCAGACGGATTCACCTATCAAACAAATAATACTTTTAGCCCCTTCTATCTCCTACCTCACCTTGGGTAAGTATATTTGAATGGCTTTTACTTCACTTACTTCTCGAGTGGTGCTTCTATTCTTCTAAGTAATCTTGTTCTAACTGTCAGGTGTTTTAAAATGTAACTCTCCTCTTACTTTCTTGTAGGGTATTGCTGTGCAACTCTGTACTGGAAAGTATCTGTTATAAATCTTTGACCTTATACATCGTTTAACATTTTGTCTCAGGTTTGATAACCTTCCTCTTATTAGCAGAGGAAAAGGTCGGATACGTCTTGTGGGTAAGTATCTGTCTAAGCCTCTTAACCTTGTGCAAGTCTTTCTATTTACATTATGCTCACTAAATATTCTATCTTTATTCAACTGAATCTTCACTTAGCTTATTTGTTCTCTTCTTTCTTTTCCTCTGGATAACTTCGAGTGAACTTCTGGCCGCCAGGACTCCTTCTTCCTTTGACGAGAATTATGAGGAAGAAACACCAGGTACGAAGCTGGAAAATCTTTTGCGCTGACCTAAACTACTCCCGACGGGACTAGCGGACGATATCCGGACGAATTCCCGACGAATTATTTCTCTGGTACTAAAGTTCTGTGGAGCCTTTCCTGAACGTGCATACTCAGTTGAATCTCTAGTGAAGTGCGCGTTTGACTCAGTGCGCGCGCTTCACACAGCCTCAGAACACCTGTGGGGAAATAAACTAGACCGCCGCCGATTCGAAGGCGGCTGCCATCTTAGAGTGCCTTTTTCGGTTCAGCTTAGTCCAACCATTGGTCCTTGTCATTATTCTTTCTCTTGGGCCATGACTTTTGTCTTGCAATGTGCTCATTATTGTCAAGGCACCTTGTGGAGGTCTGACAGCATGTTAGCAAGACACACCACAAGGGCATTAATGGAGTGGTAATGTTTACAGTTACAAAAGGCTACCTCCTGTGCCTGTGGTGGTACCAAAGCCACATGTGTCCCATCAATGGACCCAATTACATAAGGCATCCCTCCCAGGGCATAGAACTCACCCTTGATACCTGTCAACTGCTCACGAGTTGGAAAATGGATGAATTCATCCAGGTGCTCCAACATGGCTTCTAAAACATCATGCAGGACACGGCTGAACATGGTCTGGGACATGCCACCCACATCAGCTATGGTCAATTGAAACGTACCGGTGGCAAAGAAATGTAGGGCTGACATCACCTTCATCTTGGGGATCAGCGCAGTCGGATAACTGTGTCGCGGTAGGAGGTGTGGTGCCAGCCTGTTTGTCAGGTCCACAATTAACTGTTGGGGGAATCTGTAGTGGCATATGCAGTCACGTTCCCTCATGGCAGCCAAGTCTGGCATTGGTCGGGGGAGAGGCGGTGCCCTGCAGAAATTTGGAAGGAATAACGAAGATTGAGTACATTACTACACCAATGTCAATGAACTGAGCACATGTTCAACAGCTAATACACATATGCTACATACAGAGTCTGGTCTGTGCAATACATCCTGCACACGTATGCCAGCCAGGTGATACTCCTACCAAGAGCCAGCTACAAACGTGGATTGTCAAGGTCTACATGACATGCCATGAAAGTAGCTGTGGGCCAGTGTGAGTGAACAGCCAGACACATTACAGGAGTGAGATACATCCACATATGTGCATTTGAAGGATGTCATCTCATACAGACAGCTGCCGGCAAGCTAGACGCACAGGTCACATGTCATGGAAAAAGGACAGACCACACACCTTGCCATGAAGGGGTACATGTCAAAAATGATCACACAGACATTAAGACTACGCTGATCTGTCCTAAGCTCGCAAGTCCCTGTTAGATGCATACAGACACACGTTACGTGTTATTCCACATGTGTCCTGGTGTGCGTAATAGTGTGACATGGTCATCTACACACAGACACATGTTGGATGCAGCTACAGCAGATGACGTTGACGGAACACCAACAGCAAGATCATGGGAACACATGACACACACATGACATAGTCACATCGTGGCACGCTGGTAGTGAAACGTCAGGTGTCATCATCCGTGTACCTGGCATCAGGGGACAGTTGCGGGTGTTGGGGACTGTGCCATGCCAGTAATGTAGTGCTTGACAAGTTTGAACTACATGCACACATGTAAAAGGTGTGAAGGGGAAGTGCGCCACATAGTGCCCCATCACACATGACATGTGTACACAGGTCATCACACAACTATTGGGTTAAAACATGAGGAGACATGTGCCAGCTCACTGCCTGACACACCTAGGCCCTTCACATGAAGCACTGCACTGACAATGACTTGATGTCCATCCTTGTGCGAGTCAGACACCTCCATTCCTTTCCTGTGCGCCTCCTATCACCAGTGTAAGCTGTGAAACGCACCGTACACACGCTCTGAGGGCGTGTGTACGCTTGTATCACTATATGGGGTTTGGGTAGGAGTACGCGTGTGTGTACAGACCGTACACAAGTACGTGCACACACTGGTCCTATCCCTATGGTAGTGTTGCCGTAGGCGTACGCCTTAGAGCTACGGCTCGTACCCGCGTGTGTAGGGCCCGTAGCACTATGGTAATGTTGCCGTAGGCGTACGCCATAGTGCTACGGGCCTTACCCGCGTGTGTAGGGCCCGTAGCACTTTGGCGTACGCCTACGCCAACACTACCATAGTGCTACGGGCCGTACACACGCGGGTACGGCCCGTAGCACTATGGCGTACGCCTACGGCAACACTACCATAGTGCTACGGGCCCTACACACGTGGGTACGGCCCGTAGCACTATGGTAGTGTTGCCGTAGACGTATGCCATAGTGCTACGGGCCGTACCCGCGTGTGTACTGTCCGTAGCACTATGGCGTACGCCTACGGCAACACTACCATAGTGCTGCGGGCCGTACCCGCGTGTGTAGGGCCCGTAGCACTATGGTAGTGTTGCCGTAGGCATACACCATAGTGCTACGGGCCGTATCCGCGTGTGTAGGGCCCGTAGCACTATGGTAGTGTTGGCGTAGGCGTACGTCATAGTGCCACGGGCCCTACACACGCGGGTACGGCCCGTAGCACTATGGTAGTGTTGCCGTAGGCGTACGCCATAGTGCTACGGGCCTTACCCCTGCGGGTACGGCCCGTAGCACTATGGCGTACGCCTACGGCAACACTACCATAGTGCTACGGACCCTACACGCGCGGGTACGGCCCGTAGCACTAGAGTAGTGGTGCCCTAGGGGTACGTGTGAAACGCACCGTACCTGTGTGAGGATTTGAAATTTACAATGGGGCCACATAAGGGACAATTATTAGGGCCTACATGCATGCTGGTTGTCATGGATACCCAGTTTGAAGTTCAAATTTTTCCATCATGTGGCCTGGAAAAAGCAGTTGGCCACAATATACATTGTTGCAAAGTGGTTGTTGACTTGACATGATGCTGCAAATTCGAAAACATGCTAATGCTGTCACTGGTGTATGTTTAAAGGGATTGGAGGAAACGTAGGATGCAAAGGAGTCTGACCAATCACTCTGCACTCCTGTTACTGAAATAGGCCAGCAAGGCAGATATAAGTCAGGCAGAACCCATGAGAGGGCACTTGCCTGCACAACCTTTGATTCGACACCACTGCTGCTGCTTGTGATTCCTCTGGCACCATGTCGCGGTTTGTGGAGAGGGCCCAGCCATTCACACAGGAAGAGAATGAGGCGTTGCTGGACGTCATCCTCCCACAGTTCCCCAGCCTGTATGGTAGACCAGGGGTGCAGGTGAGTGCTGACTCCGCTACCTTTGACTGTGCCCCTTCTATTTCTGACTGCACTTCTGGCATTGTGTCCAGGTGTGACAGACATGAAATGTTGTTTAGAGTGGGTCCCAGGGAGGGGGGGAATGGTTCATGTCTGTCATGCAAAGCATGATGTGGTTCATGTGTGCACTCCTCACTTGCATTGGGCTTACTGTGACATTCACTGCATGCTGCATGGCACATTCAGCATAGCTAATCCTCTTGGCCCTTCTTGTTCTATAGTTCTGAGGTGATACAGTGTTCCCCCCATGTGACAGGTGACTGTACCCACAGATGTGTGTGAGTTGAGTGGAGCTGTGGTGAGAGTGTCCAAATGATCTGGACATTGATGTGTGTGAATGTTCCTTGTCATGTGGGTGAGTGTCTATGTGGAGTATTGCACCACAGCTGCATGGAGGAGGCAACAGCTCGACCCATCTGATGTGAGAAGTGATCCGTGCTGTGTGTCTGACTTGCTGGGCTAGCCCCACGCCTGTGACACCCCCCAGGCAAGTGGCACATGTGCAGAGTGAGGTTTGTATCGGCTGTTGCCACTGGCAGGTGAATGATCTGTGCCTGTGTGTGTCTGTGTAGTCTGCTGTTGTTGGGTCAGTGGCCTGGGGCATGTGACTGCTTGGAGGTGCTGGCCATCAGCTTTGTGTTGCTTGTGATGTCCAGTGTGTGCCATGATCAGGGAGAGTGTCGCACCCCTCATGCCACCTGTGTACTTTCAATGCCATGTAGTGCATTGGGGCTTCCACAGAGCATAATGTCCCTATGACAAAGGTACTATTCGTTGGCAGCATACTATGCCCTGTTCAACATATCAAAGATGTTCAAATGTGTGTCTCTGTGACATGGAGCAGGTGTAGTGATGTTGTCTCACTTTGTCATCCTCACAGGTAACCGCCTACGAGAAGGGGGAGATATGGAAGCGGGCCGTCAGGGCCGTGAGATCTGTGGAGGGTCGCAGTCGGCGCCTGGCACAGGTGAGTAAACGATGGCAGGACATGCGGTGCTGGACCAGTAGGATCGCCCGGGTCCTGCTGGGGGACTCACCAGAAGGCAAGAACCGCGGGCGCCGGCGCCTGACCCACCAAATGAAGCGTGTCCTGGTGGTGGTCTTCCCTGACATGGATAGGCGGTTACAGGCGATGCAGCAGCAGCAAGGGGGTAGGTACATGTGTGTTTGTTGTGTGTCACCAGCTTTGGGAAGTGCCCAGTCGCATGGATACACTGGCAGGGTTAATATGTGCATTGCATTTCCTGTTCCCCAAAGTCATCCGCTGCTGTTCTTCCTCCTTTCCCCTCCTTGACATGTGTTCCCTGCTCTGTGTGTAATCACTATTGCACATGGTCATCTAGGCTGGTGGTTAATCCAAGTGCACATTGCTGTCTGCATCATGTGGGGGTGGGGTCGGAGACATGTGTTGTTACCTTGCCTGTGCCCTGTCCTGTTCAGTCATTTGGGGGTCCATATCAGTTGGCACTGATGCTGAGTCTCAACATAGGAGTGTGAGTGTTCAAATGAACAGACTTGCAGCATGCATGACCGATGTTGTGGCCTCAGACATGATGTGCATGAGTGGGAGATATGCATAGTGCCGGGACGGTAGCTCATGTTACAGTCAGATAATTCCAGGCCCATGGAGCAGTGTGCCCACTTCAGTACCCTAAGACACCCTTGCCTCGGTATCATGTGTGTCATCCAACACTGTGCCCATTCTCAATGTGTTCAGCATAGTTTTCCCTCTGTGGCATTGTTCCCTGGCCTCATTTGTATTTATCTAAAGTGTGCTACATGTGCCCATTGTACAGGCTGACCCCATTTTGCTTCTGCATCCTCACACTGGCCAGTGCCTGTGTGTCTATGTCCAACAATCTGTTGAGGTTTTGTGTCACAAATATGTGTTGGCAGCCTCACAAGGTGATGTGGAGTACATTTAGGATTTCCTGATGTACTTTATTGTAAACCCAGATTGAGAGGTGTCACTTTTTGAGCTGTCTCAATCACATTGTCTCAGGTATGGGTTGTTTTTGCGGGCAAGGACTACATGTCCATACCTTATGTCTCCTTGCCAGGTCTGACCAGTGTGTGATGATTGTCTGGACAGGCACTCAACGTGCAGTGACCCAGGCACGTTGTGCAGGGTGTCATGTTTGTGCTTTGCAGCATGTGTCACAAGTTAAAAAACATGTTTCCTGCTCATCCATTATTGGCACGGGTGTGTGCTCCAGATGCTATGTGGTTTGGTCTGTGTGTGCTGACATCTGTGTGGACATTCTTCGTTCACATCAGGGTGTCTCCTCAGTGCAGGTGCTCCTTATCCCGACACACTGCAGGCCCATTAGCTAATGCATTGTCCTGTGTTTGGACATGTGTGCCACTCCACATGACAGGTAGTGTGTCAGATGTGTTGCCAACTGTGTCATCATGGTACGGAAGGCCATGTGACAGGTGGCATGTTTTAAGTTGTTATTCAAGAAGGCATGTGCCCTGGCACTCACTACACTTGTCAACATGTCCCAATAGTTTATATGCCTCACTTTGATTTTTGTGAAGGACAATGATGTGCCTGCATGACAGAGGTCTCCCAAGGGAGTGCACAAGTACCACTTTGTACACTTTTGTGGAACACGCTGCCACAATTAGAACATGGGCACATTTCAGGCCAAAAGTTGTTTAGGATTTATACATATCCATGTTCCCACAGTGTGTTAGCATTTGGGTTAGTCCTTGGTTGTTGCTGAAGGCAACTTACCGGTGTCAAGTCATCCCGACCACCGTGGTGCCATATATGTGTACTTCCTGATACCACATTTCTTCTTAACATTGGCTTCTTGCCATTAGGCGGGCAGCTCATACTATGACTGTGTAAATGTAGTTTTGTGTGCACCTCCTTGTGTGACTTCTGATATTCATGCACATGTGTGTTCTTTTCCACAGGTGGGACATTCACACATTCCAAATATGTCAATTGTGTAAAGTTTTGTGCTTCCCAATGGATCAGATAGTATTACATTTGCTTTTCTACAGTACTCACAGGTCTATGAGTGTGGGGACCCCTTCAGCATTGGCGTCTGTTATTTGGCATTGGGTGCATCAATACTATTTCGTTCACAGTGAGCAGGAGGTGGCATGCCGTCATGGTCTGCTTGTGCTCCACTGTTCATAGACACTAGCTTCTCTGTATAATTGGATATCCTGTTATTTGCTGTGGTGTCCTTATTTTCATTATTTCAGGGGGCATGTTGGGTGAACCAACTGGGGAGTGCAGGGCTTACATATGTGCTGGGTATTCTAGATGTTCCTCATGATGCTTTTCATGAGATGCAGTGTGACCTATTTAGTTTGGATTCATGAGTCAGATGTACACAGGTGACTGATTATTTCCTGTCTCTTCACCTTGCCCACAGCATCATCGGGGGACACACCGAGGGAGACACCTGCACAGACGTGGAGGAGGTGTCCAGCACCGGTGCCACCACACCTGGCGAGTCGGCAGCATCAAGTGGCACGGAGGGCGAGGGGAGTGCGGCAGAGGACCTGGGTACTACCACCACCGACTATGACGCAGACGGGTCCGAGGCTGAACTCCCTGAGGGGGCGGAGGCTGCTCCAACAGCTGGCAGCAGCACTGCAACTGTCACCGCCCCCTCCATTCTCATCACCGCCCTCCCACTTGCTCGGGTCCCTTCTGTCCGTGTAGGGCAACAACGTGTCTCCTTTGTGCCAGGCACCGCACCCCCTGCCCCTGTCTCCCCTGCTGCCCTCACTGCCGAGTCTGTGGATATTCAGCGGCAGTTGCAGGTTGGGCAGACATCGATCCTGACTGTCCTCCATGGCCACACCAGACTGCTGACACAGATGGTGTCGTACATGGAGGGCATGTCATCAGCGATGTCTGACCAACGGATGTTGCTGAGGTCCATGGACTCATCACTGATGGCAGCAGTGAGTCTCCTGCAACGCTTCGTCCCCCCACCTACCCCTGCACCATCCACACTTCCCACACCCATTCCTGTCCCAAGCACACACACACCTTCCCAGGCAGGCACCACACCAGACACAGGCAGCACACCAACAGGGAAGGGCAAGCGCACACCTCCTGTCACGCACACTCAGAAGAAGGCACACCCACTGGGTCTAGGGCACACAGGCAGACACGCAGCCACAGTAGGAGTCCGCATGCCTCACTCCCCAGTCCCTCCGATGTCACTCCCCTCGGCTCCCCTGCCCCACAGTCTGAGAAGGAGACCTACTTGGCTGTGCTGGGCCTCAGCCCCACTGTTTCACCTGCGCGCAAACGGGCAAGGCACTCCACGGGTAGGGGAGTAGAGTCCCCCCACTGTCCACCACCTCCCCCAGTAGCACTGCAACCCATCCCTCCTTGGGGCCTGTGGTTCCTTCGGGTGCAGGGGAGACGCTGCAAGATCTTGCGGATGTGTGCAGCGCAGTACTGACCTCCACCTTTGGTGCTGACCCTCCCCCGGTGGTGGAGTCATCCGTCCCTGCACCCCCAACACCTGCCCTACCCCCTCCTGTCCCTGCGGTGCCTGGTCCTTCCCCCCCAGAGGTATCTGATGTGTAGGCAAGCTAGGGTAGATGCATGGCCATGTGTCCCCCCCCCCCAGGACTTTGTGTCTGGACTGGCCTATGGCCTTTGTAAATAGTGTCCTTTTCTACTTTTTGTTTTCATGCTGAATAAAGCATTTTGTTTTTCCTTTGCACACAATTGCTTTTCAGGTATTGATGTTGGTGCTGATGCTCCATGAGTTAGGGTGGTGATCATGTGTTGGGTATCTGGGAAATGTAGTAGTCTGCTGCTCAAGGGGTGGACCCTGGTATCTGCGTGGCATCACAAGGTCTCTGCAATGATTCTTTGGTTGTGTATGCTCTTTGTGTTTTGAGACATTGTCCCAAGGGGTGTTCCTTCTTCTGTGGCACCTGACATCTTCCATGCAGGGAGTTGCACCATTGTTTTGCTGACCTGTGTCTACATTCCCTTGGTGGCTGTTGGATCCCTTCAACTATATCCATGCCTGCTCAGCAATGTGTCTGGCAGCATCATCTGTGCCATCCTTGGTAGTCACTGTACTTGTGTATAGAGTATGTTGCCATGCCTCCATGGGGAAATGGTCCCTTTTCCGCACTATGCATGTATGTTCTCCCAGCCTAGCACGTATATGGTACTTGTTCTGCAGGGTATTTGTTCACCTGACTGACAATTGTGGGCATTGTATCTGTGGGAAGTCCACCCTATACCTTCCATGGGAGACAACAACTTGGTGGCTGTGCCAGCACCTGTACATTCCTATCAGTCCTGGAATGTGCGTGACAGTGTGTGTTCCCTTTGGCTCTCTTAGTTTAGTGGGTTTCACATGACTATACAGTCTTATGACATGATCTCAGTGTGTGTATTGTGCAGCCTCCGCAAGGGGTGGGTATGCATGGGTCATTTGTCATCGCACCCACATGTGGTGTGTCATGCAGTGGGGGAATGACATCCATCCTCATGGGAGTGGGACACTGCAGTGATGTGTTGATATGGCACTCTCAACATAGTCGGACATTGGGGATGCGTTCATGGACCCATGGAGTTGTGGTCATCTGAGGATGATGCACCCACCCCTCATATGTCTGGGCACTGCTGGGAGGCCTCTGCACCCACCCCTCATATGTCTGGGCACTGCTGGGAGTGATATGCACCCACCCCTCATATGTCTGGGCACTGCTGGGAGTCATCTGCACCCACCCCTCATATGTCGGGGCACTGCTGGGAGTCCTCTGCACCCACCCCTCATATGTCTGGGCACTGCTGGGAGTCCTCTGCACCCACCCCTCATATGGCTGGGCACTGCTGGGAGTGATATGCACCCACCCCTCATATGTCTGGGCACTGCTGGGAGTGATATGGACCCACCCCTCATATGTCTGGGCACTGCTGGGAGTCCTCTGCACCCACCCCTCATATGTCTGGGCACTGCTGGGAGGCCGCTGCACCCACCCCTCATATGTATGGGCACTGCTGGGAGGCCTCTGCACCCACCCCTCATATGTCTGGCCACTGCTGGGAGTGATATGCACCCACCCCTCATATGTCTGGACACTGCTGGGAGGCCTCTGCACCCACCCCTCATATGTCTGGGCACTGCTGGGAGTGGTATGCACCCACCCCTCATATGTCTGGGCACTGCTGGGAGTCCTCTGCACCCACCCCTCATATGTCTTGGCACTGCTGGGAGCCCTCTGCACCCACCCCTCATATGTCTGGGCACTGCTGGGAGGCCTCTGCACCCACCCCTCATATGTCTGGGCACTGCTGGGAGTCCTCTGCACCCACCCCTCATATGTCTGGGCACTGCTGGGAGTCCTCTGCACCCACCCCTCATATGTCTGGGCACTGCTGGGAGGCCTCTGCATCCACCCCTCATATGTCTGGGCACTGCTGGGAGTCCTCCGCTCCCACCCCTCATATGTCTGGGCACTGCTGGGAGGCCTCTGCATCCACCCCTCATATGTCTGGGCACTGCTGGGAGTCCTCTGCACCCACCCCTCATATGTCTGGGCACTGCTGGGAGTGATCTGCACCCACCCCTCATATGTCTGGGCACTGCTGGGAGGCCTCTGCACCCACCCCTCATATGTCAGGGCACTGCTGGGAGTCCTCTGCACCCACCCCTCATATGTCTGGGCACTGCTGGGAGTGATATGCACCCACCCCTCATATGTCTGGGCACTGCTGGGAGGCATCTGCACCCACCCCTCATATGTCTGGGCACTGCTGGGAGTCCTCTGCACCCACCCCTCATATGTCTGGGCACTGCTGGGAGGCCTCAGCACCCACCCCTCATATGTCTGGGCACTGCTGGGAGTCATATGCACCCACCCCTCATATGTCTGGGCACTGCTGGGAGTCTTCTGCACCCACCCCTCATATGTCTGGGCACTGCTGGGAGTGATATGCACCCACCCCTCATATGTCTGGGCACTGCTGGGAGGCCTCTGCAACCACCCCTCATATGTCTGAGCACTGCTGGGAGTGATATGCACCCACCCCTCATATGTCTGGGCACTGCTGGGAGGCCTCTGCACCCACCCCTCATATGTCTGGGCACTGCTGGGAGTGATATGCACCCACCCCTCATATGTCTGGGCACTGCTGGGAGGCCTCTGCAAACACCCCTCATATGTCTGGGCACTGCTGGGAGTCCTCTGCACCCACCCCTCATATGTCTGGGCACTGCTGGGAGTCCTTTGCACCCACCCCTCATATGTCTGGGCACTGCTGGGAGTGATATGCAGCCACCCCTCATATGTCTGGGCACTGCTGGGAGTCCTCTGCACCCACCCCTCATATGTCTGGGCACTGCTGGGAGTGATATGCACCCACCCCTCATATGTCTGGGCACTGCTGGGAGTGATATGCACCCACCCCTCATATGTCTGGGCATTGCTGGGAGGCCTCTGCACCCACCCCTCATATGTCTGTCCACTGCTGGAAGTCCTCTGCAGCCACCCACCCACCAACCCACCCGCCCCCTTGGTGCAGTACACTGCTGTCCTGTGCATACACACACACCAATATACTGCTTACATGCTGCAACAGGCCCTATGCCAACATTCGTGTATCCATTCTGTACTGGTGCCGTAGGGGTACAGGTGGGATGGCTCTAACCCCGCATTCATAGGGTGTACGCACCGTACCCACGCTGTGGGGGCGTGGGTACGGGCCGTACCACCATTGTAGTGGTGATGGAGGTGTACGCCCCGTACCCACGCTGTGAGGGCGTGGGTACGGTGCGTACACCTCCATCACCACCCCAATGGTGGTACGGCCCGTACCCACACTGTGAGGGCGTGGGTACGGCGTACTCCTCCATCACCACTACAATTGTGGTACGGGCCGTACCCACGCTCTGGGGGGCATGGGTACGGCCCGTACCACCAGTGGAGTGGTGATGGAGGGGTACGCGCCGTACCCACGCCCTCACAGCGTGGGTACGGCGCGTACACCTCCATCACCACTACAATAGTGGAACGGCCCGTACCCACGCCCCCCAGAGCGTGGGTACGGCCCGTACCACCATTGTAGTGGTGACGGGTACGTGTCCGCGTCCACTTCCATTGTGGCGGTACGTGGGATTGGTGGACACGCCCCCCGAAGTGACCAGACCGTGGGGGTAAGTTATGTGCAGGATATATATGTTTTAACTTAGGGGGGGTTATGTTTCCTGACCCTCGCCCCCCCTTTGCCCCTGGGTGTTGTTCTGACCTTCTGCGGCGTCTGCGTCGGTTTTGGTGCACCAGGTCGTAGGCTCGGAGGGCCGGGATGACACGTAGGATGAGGTCCATGGCTGTCCGTCGCGTACCGATGCTAATTGTTCGCTTCGTCCTCAATTTCCCGGCAGTTTTTGGCTCCCGTAAAAAATGCTACGTGCGGAGTGACGTGGGCACGAATCGTACTTGCTGGTCCGTAAAACGCTGCCTGACTCCGTCCGGACGTCACGTATCGGAATTGTGGGTAGTTTTTTAGCCGGTCGGTGTTTTGTACGACTCGTACGGAAATGGTATTTCTGTACGAATCGTACTTGCGGGTTTGTAAGGTGGTTTTCCCGGGTACGAGTCGGACGGAGATTTCGCTCCGTAGGACCATTCGTACCCGGGTTTTACAGGATCAGAATCGACACCCAAGAGTATGTCTTAAGCCAATCCCTGCCCTTTTATATGCAGATGATGCATTTTTTCTCGCCAGGACACCTATAGCACTGAAATGTCTTGTTAACTCTTTTATCGATTTTATGGTCACTTTAGAACTTTCTGTTAATTTTACTAAATCACATATAGGTGCCGATTCTGATCCTGTAAAACCCGGTTACAAATGGTCGTACAGAGTGTTTTCTCCGTACGACTCGTACCCGGGAATTCCACCGTACAAACCAGCAAGTACGATTCGTACAGAAATACCATTTCCGTACGAATCGTAAAAAACACCGAACGGCTAACAAATACATACAATTCCGATCCTGGACAGCGCGTACGCGATGTCCGCACGTAGTCAGGCAGTGTTTTACGGACCAGCAAGTACAATTCGTACCCACAGCTAGGCCTGGGCGGTAAATTCCGTTCCGCACGCGGAATTTACGTAATTTGCGTAATTTCGCGTTCCGCGGAGAACGCGAAATTGCTCAAAAGTCTGCTTTCCGCGATTTCGCGAAACTTTTTGCTTGTTCGCGTTCTCAAAATGCGTGTTCGCGAGATATTTCTCCCCGAGCACGCAAACAGCAATTGTGAACAGGGAAAAAGCATCGCGAACAAGCAATTCTGAGTGTTCGCGGAATTTCTGCATGTTCGCGGAGATTTTTTACCGTTTCGCGGAGATTTGCGTAACGCAATTACGCAAATTCTGCCCACCCCTACCCACAGCACTCCGCACGGCTGTATTTTTTACGGGAGCCAAAAAGTACCGGAAAAGCTAAGTACGCCGCGATGCACGAGGAAAAGGGGGCCCGGTACACGCCGTACCCCCCCGTATGTACGCGCCGTACCCCCAGCCCCCCCGTATGTACGTGCCATACCCCCAGCCCCGTATGTACGCGCCGTACCCCCAGTCCCCCGTATGTACATGCCATACCCCCAGCCCCGTATGTACATGCCGTACGCCCAGCCCCCCGTATGTATAGGCCGTACCCCCAGCGCGTACCCCCTGCCCCATATGTACGCACCGTACCCCCAGGGGGTACGGCGCTTACATACGGGGCTGGGGGTATGGCGCGTACATACGGGGGGGCTGGGGGTACGGCGCGTACATACGGTGCTGGGGGTACGGCGCGTACATACAGGGGGCTGGGGGGTATGCACCGTACATACGGGGGGTTGGGGGGTACGCGCCATACATACGGGGGGTGACGGGGAACGGTGCGGACGTATGCGGGAGGGGTGGGAGGCTGGGGGGGGCTGTACGACTCGTACCCCGGGCACAAGTGTACCCAGGGTAGGGGTCGTGCAAAGTTCGCTCCGTACGGGACGTTTTCCATACGCTTGTGTATTCGGGACGACGGTTCGGATCGGACTTGTGCGCTCGGACTTCAGTTTTACGACTCGTACGTAAAACTGTCCAGGGACGTCTCGTAGACTTTCCCCGAGGTCATTCGTATGTATTTTTCACGTACGAACCGTACTTCGTCGTTTGTACGGGACATGTACGATTCGTACGAAAAAAAAAGCTGATACGAGACAGACGGTAAATTTTTTTAACGGATCGGAATCGGCACCATTATGTCGTCTGGCAATTCAAAGCGCGAGAAGAACTCACTTATATGTAAAGGTGGGGTGTTGTCCAATATAGCAACCTACCCATACCTGGGTGTGCTATTTGACGAAACTGGTACTTGAGTGGCACAGCAGACACTTAAGAAAAATACGCTAGCAAGGGCAGCACAGGCAACATTGGACTTTGTCACGAGAAGAGGGAGTAAACACTTAGTGCTGATCTTGAAGGTTTACTATCAGAAATGTGTCCCCATGACAACATATGGCAGTGTGGTTTGGGGTTACAAGGAGGTCAACGTCCTACAAGGGGCCGAAAATAAATATCTATGGATACTTTTAGCAGCCCCCCCCAAGTACCCCTGCCTTTATGGTGCATGAAGAACTAAGACAGGGCTACATTTAAGATTGTATTGCAGTAGCCCCCTTGATATGGTGGTTAAAAACATGGTCCAAACCTAAGCCCACCTTAAACCAAATTATTTTAGAGGACTGTATGATGCTAGATAGATCCTTAGACATCCCCTGGTTAGGTTATGTTTCTCAACAGCCCTCTGCTCAAGGACATCCTGAGCTTTTTAATCAACACAGACAGCGGCATATGGCTGGAAGTGAAAGACATAAAAAATCAATTCCTAACCAAGAGAAGGATGGAAAGGGAAACACATGAACTCAGCAAACCCACGTGTAGACACTATGTGATTTTAAGTCCCGGGATTTTAGATGAACCATTTTGGTCTTTTATCAATAATCTGCATCATCGTTTCCTTTTATCTAGATTTAAATTTAATTGCGTTCATTGGCTTCTTACAGTACCCAAGGGTTTCTCAAAGGCAGGGACCCTAAAGCCTTGTTTATGTGATAATTTTTCCGAACAAGATTTGGTGCATTTTATATTTCTCTCTGGTTTGTATAATGAATTACGATCTAAAAATATTTGACCTCTTTGCACAAATAAGACCAGCCTTGATCCATTTGCAAATGCTCTCATCTCCACTGATATGTTATGGAGTTCCTAGCTTTTTATCGGGAGCAGTACGTAGAAGGAAAAACATGGATTGCCCACAGTAATGATTTAGGTTGAATCTGGCTGAACAAGAAATGCTTTAAATTTTTATGATTAACTTTCTAATTATGTATTGAAATTTGCACATGTACAGTAGTTTTTTAATTCTATTTCTATGGCTTTCTTCCTGTGTAATTGTACTTTTATGGCCAGAATGTGGCCGTATAAAGTTTTATTGACTTGACTTGAATGGGAGTGTCAGAATTTTGTGAAGTAAAAAGAATCACAAATAAGATAGCTTTTGTTCGAGGAAATGCAGTGTCCCAAATTGGCTCGAGTTTGTGAAAGATATTTCCCAGTTTGAAATACCTGTAGCTTTAATTGGTAGCAGTTTAACCCCTTCAGTGCCCGCCCCTTTCCCCGCCCTGTGCCGGCCGTTGCATTAGCGGGCGGGGTCTATGACGAGCTGGACTCGTCATGGGCACAGCGCCACCGCGGCCCATGACGAGTCCAGCTCGTCATGGGCACTGAAGGGGTTAAGCACATTAGAGATTGGCTGATGTCCCGTATGCCATATTACAAGTGCATTATAGGATATGGTGCTTGTAATAAGCTGGCCCAAAATATAGTTCATGTTTTGATGGAGTATCCTGTCGGCCATACTCTAACAGAAGCCCTAAGTGTGGGGAGAATAGGAGTGATGTATCTAGAGCATTTAATTCCTGACACCTGCTTTAGGGCAATGTGTAAGGCCGCTTTAAGGGGTGAAATCTTGAAGACTAAACAGTTCTCCTGGTCAAACCTAGAGAAGACTAGGTGGTCATTTAGGGTTTGCCTAAAGTTTGAACTACACTTTCGAAGTTAGACCTACATTCAATAGTATGCATTGGCAATTGGAACGTTTGGCTTGGGATTAGATGTGATCTTGCAAATTGAGTTCTTTGTAGAGGGGTAAGCTCAGGGAGTTATTGCAGTAACAACTTCCAATCTTCAGTTTTGAGAGGGTGCAGCCTGCTTGCACTGGAATTGGATAATGAGGGGGGAAATTAGTAGTAACTAATGGCCTTATTTAGGGTTTGGAAGATCAGAAGCACAGGTGGCAGTAGCAGTTCTACAGCCCTGCTAAACTCACAGTTTCTGCACCCTTTTTAGAGGCAAAGGAAGCACCAGGTTTACATGGCTGAAGCCTCTGCTGAACCTGTGTGCCAAGAACATGCCAGGCAACCATGAAGTGTGTCATGCCCTATTGAAGGTGAGATGATTGCCACCCATGTTCCTGGTCCATGTCTGCCATGCTATGCAGGGAAAATGGGGAATATGTAATGGTTCTAACTACAGGGAGAAAGCTTCCAGTCCATTGGCCATTTTGTTTAAAGAAAAAAAAAACCTGCTTTGGGAGTTTTTTTTTTCTCTAAGCAGAAATCAATTTTGTGAGTGTGTTTTAAGGATGGCCCAGCTCTGCAGACCTTCATTGCTGTGAAAGAAGCTGTGGTATCGGCATTGGGCCAGGCAGGCATGAATCATTAGGGCAGATGATTTTCAGCAAAGGTGGAGGATGCCATGACGTCTGCTCCACTGGTACACTGGTGGACCATCCCCAGGGTCTATATGATTTCAAAGGTTTTTAGATGTTTCATGATCCCAACTCTGAAACTTTATTGAGACACATTAGAACCTATTCACAAAGGTCAACCTACATAGGACCTATTCACAAATGTAAATTTACACATGAGTAAATCTACATGTGTAAATTTACTGTTATTCTTTGTAGTAAGTGTACTACTTGTGGTTATGTGCAATTTCCAAATGTAAATTTACTACAAAGCGTAGACTTACATGTCTCCGCCCTGTGAAATAGGGAGTGAAGCCAAATTTATGAGTGTAAAGCTCCTATTTTTCACACTTAGGTGGAATTCTCTGAAACCACGGCTGAGATTTTTCTGTGGTAAATTACAGAAAAATGTTCAAAAGTTTATTAAACTTTAAGAATGCAAAGTAAAATATTTTTATGTTAAATATTTATGTAAATAATTTTGAAAATCTATTATATATCTATTGTCAATACAGAACAAAATAATAAATATGCTACATCACTATTAACTTAGTTTTGAATTAATTATTTAATCAATTTGAATACATAAAAATTATTATTTTAAAGTTTTATTTATAAAAACCTCACCTAATGCAAAATGTTTCTATATATTTATTATGTATCAGATATTGTAAAAAGTTATCTATAGAATTAATTAAAATTATTGTGAATATATGTAAAAAAGAGTACATTTATTTTATTACAAAAAGGCTATTGAAATATGTTATCATCAAATAATATTTATGTTTCATTGAGGTATGTTTTTTCAACATGAATTTCATTTATATATATTATTAAATTTCCAAATAAATCAATTTCTTTTACCATTATCTCCTATGGGGTTCTCTTTTAAGTCACTGCCTCCATTTTTCTCTATGGAAGTGTTTTGAAGTACCAGGGGTGGGCTAAATGTGGTGCTGGACTTACTCCAGGTCTAAACTGGAGTTCATCTACTGTTTTGGATCTTTTTTGGATGTAGCAACTATAGAAGTGCAGTTTGTGAATAGCAATGGGCTTACTCTTCTGTGTCTATCCTTCCCTAAACCCTTTCTTAGCTCTCCCAAAACCCTCCTTACTTCCTCCTAAATCCCACCCATTTAGTTATAAGTGTTTCCTAGTTTCCTGCCAGTCCACCGATCCCTCCAATGTTTACTATGAAGTAGTAAACTTACATGTTTGAAGATCTTCCGAAAGAAAATATAGGAGAGGTGGTGGTAGAGATTCCCACCCCCAGGTTTCTGAATTGCATTTTGTAGTATGTAAGTCGTTCTACTGTAGTACTACTTTATACACTACAAAATCCATTTTCTGAATCAGACCCACACATGACTAAATCTACATGTGTAAATGTACTCCTACACTTTGTAGTAAATTTACTACTTTTGGCTATGCACCATTTCAAGTGTAAATTTACTACAAAGGCCCTCATTACGAGTTCATTTCTAAATTCCGATCCCTGTACAAGCACATGTTTACACTGGGATTGGAATTACAAGTTTTTTTTTTAACACAGATTTTATTAGGCATCAAGGATTTCAAGTTTGCATTACATCTAAAATGTATACATTTGATAATAGGTTACATATCGGATAATTGTTTGTGTAAGGTGACTTTAACATCTGGAACTATTTCAGCAATGTATACATAGTTTATCAGACAATGACAGTACTTGTACTTACAACCGGTCCAATCAAGTGTCAACATTACATTTTTAAGAACCTATAAAAACCCTCCCATTAAACCCCCTTCCACTGTATTCCCTCCCAACAACATTCCCTTAACTTTGGCCGCTATTACCTAGTCTGTCCGGTTCCTCAATGTTGTCTGCCGGGGCTAGAGACCCGATAAAAAAATGGGGGGGGGAGGGGGGGGGATTGGTGGTGAAAGAGAGAGGAGGGGAACAGGCACACACTTTCGCTCCATGGTGTAGTCATGCCTCAAGCACTGCCTGTAGGGACCTGTGGTGTATCCTCACAATCTATGGCCTCCTCATCCGTCTCTGATCTGAACTGTTCTATCAGTTGGGCCCAGTCCAAGGAGATCAGCTTTTTCCTCAGTCCTCTGTATTCCTCACGCTGCAGCGCCTCCCTTTCAGTGGTGGCCCATTTTAGTACCGCCTCCCTCCTCCTCACCTCACGCGGTGCTGTGCGGGATTCCCAGCGTTGTGTGATCAATCTTTTAGCAAGCATGAGGGCTAGTCCCACAAATCGTGGAATTACAAGTTGTGTGATGATTATTACACACTTATAGTTTTCCCCTGATAAATTCCAGCAGTTCAAACCTGGTGAAATTTATGGGGGAAATGGCCTGAAAAAAAGGCAAATCATTTGAAATTTGATGTTTTAAGGAAACAATTCCACATTTTATGCCTTGTTTTCCTGTTGAAATCTCAGAAGAAAAGGTATTTACTATATGTGGCAAATACCTCACCCTCGAGTAATAGTATTTACCATGTGTGGTAAATACCTCACCCTATTCCGACAAACTTGTAATGAGGGCCAAATTGTAGACTGACATATCCCCACCCCATGAATTCAGGGAGAGGGGCATAATTTATGATTATAAAAAGTTACTACTAGAACGTTTTCCTACATATTTATATTTATATATTTTCAAGAAGTCTAAATAAATACATTTATTTTTAATTTATTCCCTTTGTGGTATCATTTTCAGTCCCTTCCTCCATTATTTTGTACGAGAAGTTGTTGCAGTACCAGTGGAAGGCCATATGTGATGCTGAACTTACTCCAGGCCTGAGCTGGGTCCCTTTTGGCTATAGTAACTTTAGAAGTTCAGTTTATGAATAGAAATGAACGTACTTTTTCGTGTGTAGGTGCATGTATTTCCCTGAAGCCCTCCCTAAACCTCTCCTAACCCCTCATCATTCCAACCCGAATCCTCTCCCATTTAGTAGTAAGTATTTCTCACTTTTCAGCCACACCCTCTTCCCGCTGAAAATTACTACTAAATCGTAGCTGTACATCAGTGTAGGGCTGGGAAGGCAGACAGTCATGCATTAGGCGATGGGCCGGTGACTAAGTGTCACCTGTAGGCTGGATTTTTTGGAGCTCTGTGAACTGGCCCACAGAGCTTACTGTCTTCTCCGCCCCCACCAGGCCACTCTAATGTTCGGCCAAAATCATGGGCAGGAAGGCTCTGAAGGGCTAGGGGTAGGGGCTTTCTGTAGGATTGCTAGGCCAGTATTGCTTTGGCTATGGCAAACTTCAGCTTGGCCCCTGTGAGGCCGGCACATATGCTCAGAAGCTGTGTCCCACTCCCCTGCAGTGCTGTTACACAGAGGCAGGGTGTTGCGAGTTCAGCAACCTTGCTAGGGGCCGGTGATAAAGTGGTTGGGCCATCATCACCTCATTCCCCCTGAAGCAGCAGCAGCTCTTTGCTTTTCGGCACCCCTCCCCTACCAGGCCATCACCCTGAGGCTTTAGTTGGCTGGGGAGCGAGATAGTAAGAGAAGCGGCCTTGCTGAGGACCTGTTGTTGTCTCCTCGGCCCCAGTGTCTTTTAGGCTTTGGGGAAGGGGGTGTATGTTTGCATAGGCCTCCCTGTGAGGCACCTTTCCCAAAGAGGAAAATTGGGATTTATTTTATTTTTATTTTATTTAAGAAGTTTTATATAGCGCTGGCCTGACCCGAGGGTATCGGAGCGTTTTACATCAGATACAGTGCAGAGAGTCACAAAAAACAATAACAGTGCAGGTCGATGGCAGTGAGTTCTGGTTCGAGGTCTTGCGGGCATAGAGTTGAAGCTATGAGAGGTGTCTGCTTCCCCGCTCTGACTGCTCCTATCGGTTCCCATGGGAGCGGTCGAGGAACAGGATTTTGAGTTGACTCTTGAACTTTACAAAGGAGGGAATAGTTCTGATGTGAGGGGGAATAGAGTTCCAGATTTTGGGTGCTCTCTCGGCGAAGGATCGTGCCGCAGTTTTTTGTTTTCGAGTTTTCATCGGGATGAGTAGAAGGGAGTTCGAGCTTCTGAGGTTGCTGGCCTGCCTGGCTTTTTTGAGTTTGGCCGCCAAATATTTGGGTTTGCTGGTGTGCAGGGCTTTGTGTGTGAGGCAGGCTGTTCTGAAGCTAGCCCGCATTTCGAAAGGGAACCACTAAAGTTCTCTGAATGCAGGAGAAATGTGATCGAATTTCTTGATTCCGGTGACCATTCTGGCTGCCGCGTTGAGCGTTGTTTTGAGGGGAGCAAGATTTGATTTTGCAATTCCTGAGAAGACTGCATTTCCATAGTCCAGTCTTGACAACACCAATGCTTGGGTGACCTGTTTAAGATCGATGGGCGGGATGAAATGTTTTATTTTGTTCAGTAGCTTTGGGTTAAAGAAAGCGCTCTTAGCTGAGTGCTTGATGTGTAAGGTCATGTCCAGTTTCGGGTCTAGTGTGAATGCTAGTGATTTGACAAAGTCGGCCAGGGTGAGGTTCACATTGAGCGCATCAACAGCTTTCAGCCATTCAGCAATTTGGGGGTTCTCCTCTTTGTTCGAGATGAGGAGTATTTCAGTTTTGTCTGGGTTTAGTTTAAGGTCGTTACATGATAGCCAGTGATGACCATCTCTAAGTACGTCATTGAGTCATTGAATGTCCCTTATGGAGGTGGTTTCCAAGTAGATCTGAGTATCGTCTGTATAAAGATGGAAGCGGATGTTGGCTTTTTTGAGTAGTTTGGTGAGGGGTTCCATGTAAATGTTGAAAAGTTGTGGGGAGAGCACTGAGCCTTGAGGGACTCCCTTGTTGACTGGATGAAGGTTGGACGCAAAGTTTTTTTTTTGATTCTTTGGGTGCGATTGTGTAAGGAGGAAGAGAACCATTGGAAGATCCCCCTGCCTAGTCTGGCTCTTTCTTGGAGAGCCCTAATGAGAAGTTTGTGGTCTACCGGTATCGAATGCTGCCGATAGGTCTAGGAGAATGAGGAGGCAGCATTGGTCCGAGTCTAGTGATTTGTGGATATCGTCATTGATGTTGAGGATCACGGTTTCGGTGCTGCAACCTTTTCTGAAGCCATTATCAAAATGGGGTTGCCCAAAAACGGTCGAGGACCTGGGTTCAATATGGTATGAAAACAGTGGTCCTAAACCTAAATCACAGATGATTGAAACATAATCCTACAATCATTATTTGTAGAAACTTTTTGAGTCTCAACGCTTATCGACTCACTGTATTAATACATTCACTTTGCTACAGATGCAACAACCAAGGAAAGTATTTTTCAAAAAGAGGTTTTTAATTCCATCCTATTTCGAGATAATAGTAACCTGTTTACTAGACAGTTAAGGGTACAAGGAGCAGGTTACATTCTAGGAACGTGCAAAAAAGAGAGAGGGTGCTCTGTTGATGAAAGGGTGAATGGAAATTCCAAGAGTAGTGATAGAGGAACAATGGACAGTTTTTTCTTGACTGATCATACAATCTCAGTCTAATTGCGACCTGGCCACATATACTTTCAATTTCAATTATATATCATTCATTTCATTGTACAGTACACAATTGAATTCTTGTGTGGCACGTTTTTGAAAAAGAACTTGTGGTCCAGGTGGGGTATAGGTGGGTGTCGACATTTCGACCCGACTTGGGGCACAGGGGTGGGTGGGGACCTCAGCCTGCGGGTCTTCTTCAGGACAAAAGAAGCAACCTGAGTACAGGTGAAGTGCCACAGTCACATATTCGTGGGTTCTTCTGGGTAGGGGGTACATCCCGTCTAATTCTGGCAGCAACGATCTTAATGATTCATGGGAGCTGCTGCAAAAGGCTCTTGTGGAACCTTCTCACCCGATTTAAGCAGGAGAAAGCGTGTCCTCATCCAGGGATGAAGGGTACAGCGTGGTCTTCCAATGCGGAGGCAGGCAATGCTGCTGCTCGTCTATGTCAACAACCGGCGTCAATAAATCCGCACGGCGAAAACTGAAGCCAGACTGATGGAAGTCAAGGCGGTTGATGTTGTCCAAGTGTTGGGTTAATTGTTGGAGCACGCATCTTTCTAGGATTTTGGACAGAAGAGGAAGGTTAGAGACAGGTCTAAAGTTATTCAAATCCTTTATGTCATGGCCGGGTTTTTTCAGCAGAGGCGTGACTTGTCCCACTTTAAGGTAGTCTGGAACGACTCCATTTTTCATGGAGCTGTTTATGATCGTGCACCAGAGCGGTGCAAGGGAGCCTGTTGGGGGGGGAATAGGGTCGAGGGCATGAGCTGAGGGTATGGAGGTGGAGATAAGATTGATTATCTCAGTTTCCTGAATGGGGCGGAAGCTTAGCCAGGATTTAGTCGAGGGACAAGGAGCAATATCATAAGTCCCAGACGTGCTGTTCTTTATGGGGAGGGTATTTTTGGTGTCCAGTGAGAGTTCGATCTTGGTGATCTTGTCATTAAAGAAGTTGGCGAAGTTGGCGCAAAGTTCTTCGGATGCCTGTATTGAGGATGTAGCGGGCTTGGAGGTATGTTGCCTAATGATGTTATAGAGCTCTCTGGGTCTATTTTTTGTGCTGTCCAGCGTGAAGCGGAAGAACTTGGATTTTTTGTTCTTGATGTGATTGTTGTACTTCCTGCAAACTGTTTTGAGTTGTTCTCGGAGAATAACAGTAGGATTGTTCCTCCAGCCTCTTTCTGTGGCTCTCAGTTGTCTCCTTTCAGAGTTGATGTCAGTGGTGAACCATGATATAGACGGAATGACTCAGCTTTTTTTTTTAGCTTTAGGGGGGCTAGTTGGTCAAGTATAGCCACCAAATTTGAGTTGTAGAGCAAGGTGAGTTCTGTTGTAAAGAGGTGGTCGTTGGCGCTGGGCAGGAGCGAGCTTATCCTTTCTTCTAGGGCTACCATGGGAATCTGGGTGAGGTTTCTAGCCCATTTGGGGGGGTCTTGCACGGGTGGCTGGGTGAGCATTTTTTGGTTAATATGAAATAAGATCATGTGATGGTCCGACCAGTCCACGGGGAGTATGTGGTCGATCGTAATTGCGTCTCGTTGAGCGATAATGGCATCCAAGGTTGCTCCTTTATTGTGCGCTTCTTCTGCACAGTGTTGGGATAGGTCATCAATCAATCAAACATTTGTAGAGCGCACTGCATACCCGTGAGGGTCTCAAGGCACTGGGGGGGGCTGCTACTGATCGAACAGCCAGGTCTTGAGTAGCCTCCTGAAGGTCAGCAGGTCTTGGGTCTGTCGTAGGCTCGGTGGGAGGGTGTACCAGGTCTTGGCGGTGAGGTGGGAGAAGGACCTCCCGCCGGTGGTTGTTCTTTGGATGCGCGGCACGGTGGCGAGTGCGAGGTCGGAGGAGCGGAGCTGGTAGTTGGGGATGTAGAAGGAAAGCCGTTTGTTGAGGTAGGCTGGGCCGGTCTTGTGGAGTGCCTTGTGTGCGTGGATGAGGAGCTTGAAGGATATCCTCTTGTTGACGGGCAGCCAGTGCAGGTTTCTCAGGTGGGGTGATGTGGCCGTGGCGTGGTACATCGAGGATTAGTCGTGCCGAGGCGTTTTGGGTGCGTTGCAGTCGTTTGATGAGCTTGGTCGGGGCTCCTGCATAGAGGGCGTTTCATTAGTCGAGTCTGCTGCTGACAAGGGCCTGGGTGACTGCTCTTCTTGTATCTGTCGGGATCCACCTGTAGATCTTGCGGAGCATGTGGAGGGTGTTGAAGCAGGAGGAGGAGACGGAGTTGACTTGCTTGGTCATGGAGAGCGTTGAGTCAAGGATGATTCCCAGGTTGCCTGCGTGGTTGGTGGGTGTCTGGGCTGCCCCCAGTGCCGTCAGCCACCAGGAGTCGTCCCAGGCTGAAGGGCTGGAGCCGAGGATAAGGACCTCCATTTTGTATGTGTTCAGCTTCAGTCGGCTGGTCTTCATCCAGTCGGCGATTTCCTTCGTGGAGGTTGGCTTTGGCGGTGATGGGGTCCTTGGTGAGGGAGAGGATCAGTTGAGTGTCCTCGGCGTAGGAGATTATGTTGAGGTCGTGCTGTCGGGCTTCGTGTGCGAGCGGGGCCATGTAAATGTTGAACAGTGTCGGGCTGAGGGAGGAACCCCGGGGTATTCTGCAGGTGATCTCCAAGGCTTTGGATTGGAATGGGGGAGGCGGATGCTCTGGGTTCTGCCGGAGAGGAAGGAGGTGGTCCATTCCAGGGCTTTGTCTCAGATCCCTATGGCGTGGAGGCGTGCGCGTAGTGTACGGTGGCAGACGGTGTCGAAGGCGGGCGAGAGGTCCAAGAGGATGAGGGCCACGGTCTCACTGTTGTCCAGCAGTGTCCTGATGTCGTCGGTGGCGGCGATGAGGGCGGTCTCGGTGCTGTGGTTGCTGCGGAACCCTGACTGGGAGGGGTCCAGGATTCTGTTTTCTTCGAGGTTTTGGGTTAGCTGTCTGTTGACGATCTTCTCGATGACCTTGGCCGGGAACGGGAGCAGCGAGATGGGCTGGAAGTTCTTGAGGTCTCTAGGGTCTGCCTTGGGTTTTTTAAGTAGGGCGTTGATCTCGGCGTGCTTCCAACTCTCTGGGAAGGTCGCGGTCTCGAGTGAGAGTTTGATGACGTTGCGCAGGTGGGGTGTGATGGAGCTGCTGGCTTTGTTGAAGATGTGGTGCGGGAATGGGTCTGACGGGGAGCCGAAGTGGATTGCGCTCATGGTCTTGATGGTGTCATCGATGATCATGCTGGTCCAGGCTAGCAGGGGGTCGTGGTCGATGGTGTGCGGGGATTCTTCTGTGTTGCTGTCTGTAGGGGCTGTCTGGGTGTTGAAGCTGTCGTGGATGTCTGCTATCTTGCGTTGGAAGAAAGTGGCCAGGGAGTCGCACAGGGCTTGAGATGGCGGTATGTCGTTGGTGTTGGAGAGTTCCTTTATGATGTTGAAGAGCTCCTTGTTATTGTGTACGTTGTTGTCGAGGCGGTCTTTTAAGGAGGTCCTCTTGGCAGTCCTGATGAGGTGATGGTGGTTGCGGGTGGCGTCCTTGTGGGCTGCGTGGCTGTCCGGAGTTTGTTCGCGGTGCCATTTCTTCTCTAGTTTCCGGCAGGCTCGCTTGGAGGCTAGGAGATCTGGGGTGAACCAGCTGGCCCTCTTGCTGGTGTCTCTGTGGGGGGGTTTCTTCAGTGGGCGAGGGTGTTGGTGCAGTCGTCGATCCACCGTCTGAGGCTGTGGGCAGCATCGTCGGTGTTGGAGGGATCGGTGGGTGGGCTGAGAGCGAGGTTTGCGTGTAGTTGGTCTTCGGTGATTTTTCTCCAGCAGCGGCGAGGGATCTGTTGGGTGCGGTGGTGTGTGGTGGGTTTCTGGAAGGAGAAGTGGATGCAGCGATGGTCGGTTCAGAGGAGTTCTGTTGTGTGGCTGAAGGCGACATGGGGGCTTGTGGAGAAGATGGGGTTAAGCGTGTGGCCGGCAGAGTGGGTAGGCGTTGTGACGAGTTGCCTCAGTCTGAGGTTGGTGAGATTATCGATCAGGGTTGTCGAGTTGCTGTTGTTGTTGTTCTCCAGGTGAAAGTTCAGGTCTCCGAGGAGGTTGTAGTCGGTGGAGGTCAGGGCGTGCGTGCTGATGAAGACGGCGATGGGGTCGCTGAACTGGGGTCGGGGTCCTGGATGTCTGTAGATGAGGGTGCCTCTGAGGGTGGAGTTGGGGTCTGTGTGGATCTGTAAATGCATGTGTTCGGCAGTGCTGAGGGTGTCGTCGGTGCTGGTCGAGACCCTAATGCTGTTCTTGTGGACGATGGCGATTCCTCCTCTGACTCTGTTGGTGTGGTCCTCAGCGGGTGATCTTTTAGCCATCTGGGATTGCTATGGCGATGTCGGGTGCAGAGGAGTCGTTCATCCGGGTCTCTGTCAGGAAGGTGACGTCCGGGATGATGTGTTGAGCAGGTCCCAGAGCTCGACAGCGTGTTTGCGTGCAGAGTGGGTGTTCAGTAGGATGCATCGGAGGTGGTTGAGGTCTTTCTTGGCGGGTTGTTCGGCGGCTCTGAGGGTGGTGTAGCTGCAGTTCCGGCAGGTGAAGGGACCGTGTGTGCGTTTCGGGGTGGCCTTGAAGCAGGTGTAGGTCCGTCTGGAGTTGAGAGCGTGGAGTGTGCTGGCATCGTAGCAGTGGTGGTCGTCGTGGCGGGTGCGGGGACCAGGGGTTCTGGTGCTGGGCGCAGTCCAGACGCAGACAGGCGCAGACGGGCTTGCCTTAGGCGCACCTTTGGCGTGCCAGCGGCGTGCCCGCTGCATGCGGCCACCATATATGGGGATGTGGGAGGGAGGAGCAGCTGGGAGGCAGGAGGTGGGAGGCAGGGGTAGCGAATGGGCAGTGAGGGGGCGGAGCCACAAGGGATGCAGCGGCAGGAACAGGAGCGGCGAGGGCACCTGAAGGCAACCGGGCACAATCAGGGGCAGCGAGGGAGAAACAGAAGGTAAGAGGGCACAGAATGAAGGGGCAGCGAGGGGGAAACAGAAGGCAAAAATGAGCACAATCAGGGGCAGCGAGGGGAAAACAGAAGGCAAAACGGCACAATCAGGGCACAATCAGGGCACAAATCAGGGGCAGCGAGGAGGAAACAGAAGGCAAAAGTGGGCACAATCAGGGGCAGCGAGGGGGAAACAGAAGGCAGAAACGGGCACAATCAGGGGCAGCGAGGGGGAAACAGAACGTAAGAAGGCACAGAATGAAGGGGCAGCAAGGGGGAAACAGAAGGCAAAAACGAGCACAATCAGGGGCAGCGAGGGGGAAACAATAGGCAAAAACGAGCCCAATCAGGGCACAAATCAGGGCACAAATCAGGGGCAGCAAGGGGGAAACAGAAGGCAAAAACGGGCACAATCAGGGGCAGCGAGGGGGAAACAGAAGGCAGAAACTGGCACAATCAGGGGCAGCGAGGGGGAAACAGAAGGAAAAACAGCACAATCAGGGCACAAATCAGGGGCAGCGAGGGGGAAACAGAAGGCAAAATGGCACAATCAGGGCATAAATCAGGGGCAGCAAGGGGAAAAAAGGCAAAAATGAGCACAATCAGGGGCAGCGGGGGGGAAACAGAAGGCAAATCGGCACAGTCAGGGCACAAATCAGGGACAGCGAGGGGAAAACAGAAGGCAAGCAAAATGGGCACAGATAAGAATGCAGGAAGTACAGGGAAGACATACAGAGCGACAGAGATACAAACCTAAGGCCTACCACTGGACACCAGGGATCGAGCGCAGGTGGTAGCCTGCGGGTGGAGGAGGGCCTCAACTTCTACAGCAGCGGCAGCGTCGGGACGCACAAGCGGAGCTGTGTGGTGGGGGAGCGACCCACCAGCAAGGTCAAGGGTCGCTCACGGAGAAGATTGGATAGCATTAGAATTGACTGGTTGTTCGCTTCATTCCAGCAAAGGTTTAGGTCACTAATGATTAGGTTGTTAGCGTCCCTGAGTGCGCAGTGAGCAATTAGGTCGGACAAATGCTCCCCGAAGGCAAAGGTGTTGCCTGGTGGGTGATAGAGACGGTGGCAGAGTATTGCTCCATCATCCTTAGTCTTGATATTGGTGGTAAGACATTCAAAGGTGTTGTACTTGCAAGAATCCATTTCCATGATTGCGATGTTGTCCTTATGCATGATAGCCACATCTACCCCTCGTTGGTTTTTTCTGTCTTTGTTAATAATAGAAAAACCTGGGGGCACAAGCATATCTAAGCATGGTGAGGAGAGCTCATTGAGCCTAGTCTCCGTGATGAACGCAATGTCTATGTCCTGCGAGAGAATGGCTTCTGCTAGTTCAGTTGCATGTATAGAGGCAGATCTGCAGTTGATGAGCATGCAGTTGATGGAAAGCTCTTTTTTGCTATGGGTCTTCCCCAGGGGGGCCTATGTAAGTTGGTGAGGAAGGGCAGGGGTCTGGGGGATTTCGTGAGAGGATGATCTCTTCTGAAACCCGTGATCACTTGGATCTTGGATTTTGGGGAGTCAGTAGGAGAGGAGTCATAGGATGAGACTAGATCAGTCTCTTCTTCGAAAGACATTGCGGCTTTGGTCCTTGTGGGTCTTGATGTCAGGGTCTCAATGTCAGTTATTATGCGTCTCTGCAACCTGGGCGTGGGGGCTTTGGTTCCTAAGGGTTTCTGTGCCGGGATCTCAGCGTCTGTTCTTGAGGGTCTCTGTGTCCGTGTCGTGGGGGTCGCTAAGGGCGGGGTCATGGTGTTGTTGTGGGTGGATCATAGGGGTGATGTGGATGATGTGGCAATAGCATCAGAGATACCAACGTTTGGAACTAGGGAATAGGTTCCAGTCCTGGATCAGCTCAACATTCTGTGATTCTGGGCAAATCACTTAATTTCACAAGACCTCAAATTTAACAAATTTGATCTTGTGTAATGTTGGTTGTGCTCATATAATCGCTCCGATGCCCTTGGGCCAAGTTCATGATATATAAAAATCAAAGTAAAAAAAAAAGAACCTTCTGTTTGCTTATGTTTTAAGATGAATTGTGTGAATTAATGGAAAACGAAAACTGAGAAACCCCATTGGAAGAATTTAAATCATGGAAAAACAATTTTAAGGAAAGGCAGTATTAAGGAAATATAAAAAAAATAAAAAATCAAAGGAAACATTTTAAAGAAAAGACAATTTTAAGGATAAACCCAAAATGACATTAAACGTGGGTGAAGTTTAGGACTACTGTGGGTCTACTGGGTTCAGGGATGGGTAATGTTTAGGACGATGAGGGATTTTTAGGGGCCAGTAATACCTGGAGTTTGGGCATAAATAGTGTTTTTAGCATTCAAAGATAAGTGGAGTGTAGTGGTTTTGAGGAGTTTTAGGTTCATGAATGCGCAGAGTTTAGGGCTGGAGAGGGTTTTTAAGGTTTATGGGTAGTGGTTGGGCAAGTGAAGAGTTTTTAGGGTTCATGATGGGTGGAGGTTATGGTGTTGAGGGGTTTTAAAGATTCAGGGATAGGTGGAGTTTAGAAGTAGAAATGGGTGTTTAGTGTTCAGGGATGAGTACTTTAGGGTGATGAGGAGTTCATATGGATCATGGGTGGCTGGTTTTTAAAGCGGTGCGGGTTTTTTACGGTTCATGTATGGGTAGAGTTTGGGTGTGGTGATGTTTTAATGGGTATGGGATGGGTGTGGTTTAGGCATAGAAAAGAGTTTTAAGGGTTCAGGAATGGGTAGAGTTAGGAGTAGTGAGTGATTTTATGGTTCAGGTATGGTGGATTTTTGGAGTGTAAGGAGTTTTTAGGCTTCATGGATGAGTATAGTTTAGGTGTGGTGATGGGTTTAGGGGGCAGGGACTGATGGTGTTTAGAGTTTGTGAGGGGGCCAGTGTTGGATGGTGTTTACAGTTGGTGATGGGTCAGTGAATTAAAAGCAACTGAAGTAACTCTTTAAAAATGTAAAAGATATAAATATGACGTTATGTCCCTTGAAGTAAAGCACGGAAATAAATATTTCTGACAAAACTGTTTCTGAAAGTAAAATCTGCAACCATTGCATTTACACGTAAAAAAATAGCATTCAAAAGCCAATTTCGACCAATTTTTTCAAAATGGTAAATGCCATTCATTCTAAAAATGTCCATTTAACAGTTTAGATGAAATGTTTTTCCATGATATGGTTTTTCTATGAAATGAAATACAACAGTTTTAAGAGTCTGCCAAGGCCGGAGCATCATAATGAAAGAGGATTCTTTATATAATAATAAAAATGGCCAGATTCCTTTTTAACATGGCTTTTCTGCCTTGGTTTAGTTTAACTATCAATCACGGATCATTAAGGCAACTTTAGGGCACATTTTAAACTGCTTTCATCTTACCTTTACTGTTTAAAGCACATATTGATCAGAGGACAAAATAGTGGCTTTAGGTGCTTTTCTTCAATTTTGTATCAGTCAGGCCATTAAAATCCTGGTTTAAAAACCTGCTAGGTGGCAACCATAGCCAGATCAGGCGTTTTAGCCTTTGGGCCTTTTTATTTCATCTCGCCTGCCCAGCCAAAAAGGAGTGCTTTGATCTTCCACCATTGTTTCTGGTTCTATAAGTTTTAAACTACATAATTTACCAAACATTTCTCTAACAAGCATTGGCAGAGCCAATAGGTCTCACCTATGGGCAAGCTATTGGCTTTCGCAATTGGGTGGGTGTGGGTAACGAGGGGCAGGTGAGGGTGGCTAATGGGGCTATAAAAAAAGTGCTATGAAGTGGCCAACACTGGCAGAAAGCAGGAATATGAATGGAAGGGGTGGTACTGGGGGTGGAAGGGGAGAGAACTAACAGGATGGAGCGGTGGGGGAGGGTAAAAAAGTGCTATGACGTGAACATCGTTGACTGCATCATAACGCTCTTTTAAAAAAAAAAAGAAAAAAAGTACCCGAATCACAGCACAAGCATCGGCTGGCCAGTGGATGGACACTTATTAAACTTATTCCATGATTGGTCCATGTGCCACCGAAAGAAAAGTAAGTGAAGCATGGCAAGCGCTGACCAATCAGAAGGCAGCAAAGAAGAGTGGCAACTCTACAAACAAATGGTAAGTGATGGGCAGGTTTCAAGCCCATTAAAAACCACAAGAGTCTTGCGAAAGTGCATGCACTAGCGCAAGACCTAAAAGTGAATTCAATTAAAGCAGACAAATGGCGATTCATGAACGGTCATTATACAGGAATGTGAGTCACCTTTTTGGGGGTGCCCGGGCCTAATTGTGATCCCAATCCGACCCTGGTGCACATGTGTGGCGATCTTTGCAGGTGGAGCGGAAATCTCCACACATAATAGGACATGCGGAATGAAAGACCTCATGTAGGTTTGTTAATAGTATTTTGTGGCTTGTGAGTAGCACTATTACAGTACTATTAAGTATATTACAAATGCAGTCTGTGAATAGATCCCATTGTTTCTGCTGGTTATTGCACTAATTTTCCTGAATATTGCAAAATTAGATGTTGGCAGAATAATCTTCAGACGAGACAGTCCTGCCACTTTTAACTAATCTTTTCACTTTTAGATGTTTCATTTGGTCTCTGGGCAGTATTAAGAAGTGACGGGGATAATAATTGTATTTTTATTAAACTCACGCTACATAACTTTATAATAGATTACATTGAATATTCTAAGAACTTTCCATGCATCCTTGTGCTTTTTTTCAATCCACTTACACTGCATTACTTTATAATGCATTTCAAAGTAAATTCTAAGAACTTTCCATGTATCCTTGTGCTTATAAATGCCATAAGCAGCGCGCCTTAGAAGTTGAGAAGTTATTTTAATGTATTTACTGGCAAGAGAGCGAAACACTGTCCAGAAGAATGTCACGTGTTTTTATTTGAAGATATTTCAGAAACATAAAGACTTGAGTCACAGTATCACATGATGCCATTAAAGGGGAAGTCTGGAAATGCGGCGCAAGTCCAAATCCTAAGATCAGAACCCTTCTTGGATACAACCAGACTTTTACAAGAAAATAGATCTTTAGAGCTAGACATAGTTAAATTGGCACCATGGGTTTCTCGGTGTAGTAATTTGCCAGAAAGAAGTGGTTTATAGACGGTACATAATCGCACATTAGAGCGTCAGTTGTTAAAGAGTTTCTCTTATTTCCTTTTCCTCTTTTAACTCTAAATTCTGACACAAATCATTTTTGCTTCCATAAGATTAAACTCGCACATTTTCCCGGACGAGGTCAAATAAAATATACATGAATCTTTTGTGTGTCGCTTTAGAAGACTGGGTTCTTGACCCCGGCAGTATGAGAAAGATCTGGAAGGCGTTCAGTCAATACTGTCCTTCCTGGGACACCGGTGTGACAAAGGAAGGTGTCAGCACCTCCTCGAGCTCTCATTCCTCAGGCCTTCCCTTGGTGATGGCGGCGCAGGCCGTGACTGAGAGGCTGTCAGGGGTAATCGGTGGAGTGGCTCTGCGTGAGAGCAGTTAATGCGCGCGCCGGACAGTTACGTATTGCACTGCAGGCGGCTCTGCTCTGGCGGCTCTCTAGAAAGGAGCGGGAAGGCAGTCTGTGGTACTCACTGGTTAGTAGCGGATTTTCCCTGGAAAGTGCTTAGTGGGGTTCGTTAGGACGTCTATAGAAACAGGGGAAGACGCGCCCTTTTCAGTGAGTTAAGGATACTTATAAGAAATTCATATAAAAGGTTGGGGCCATCTGCATGTTCGCAAATTCTTAAGCTGTCTGTTTGGCATAATCTAAATTGTGTGTTTTTAATATGCCAAGTCGCGTCGCCCTTATATTCTCGAAGTCGCGCAAGAGGGGAGTAAGAGGTCCGGAGCCAAAACCTAAAGGAGAATAAAAGACCAATAAAGAGGGTGCTGCGTGTGATATGCTCCAAATATTAAAGTCACTTCAACGTGTAGCACTGAACACTTGAAGACTATATATCATTCTAAAAAAGAATGACTTAAGATCGTGTATACAAATGTGATGTCACTATATGCTAATATTGAATCCACACAAAATTATTCATGTGACACAAACCTGTGCTGAACTACTCCAAGTGTGCCCGAATTGAATTCTGTAGGAATGAACTGGACGCAGCAGGTAGGTATGAGTAAAGTGTTGGAGCAAGCAGGTACAATCCATCTCCCTTAGTTGCTGGCCAATGAGTTAGTGGAAGGAATATACTGGAACAAGAGCTGCACGTAGAACCAAAGACCTCCTCCAGTGATTCAAATTCAACTTGTCGCCAATTGTAGGAATGGACTGTACGCAGCAGGTAGGTATGACTAAAGTACTTTATTGGAGGAAGCACGCACAATCCATCTCCATTAGTCGCTGGTTTCAACAGTCACCCAACACCTTTCTAGAACCCCTGTATTCCTGAGCTGAGATCCCGTGAACTTTCCAAGTGGCCTCTGCCAGGTGTGTGCCAGGTAGGCACACCTCTGACAGTGGTTTAAAAACATTCAGATGGAGTGTTACACTTCTCTTTGTTGGGCTGTACGTGGCAGGGAGAATAGTTAAAGATGGCTGTTCGTAATCTTGGATGAGGTATGCTGAGAATTTAAGTTTCCGAATGACAGGTCCTGTTGATTGAACTTGGAGAACTGTTCAAGGCTTCACTGAACATCTGGACCTGAATAAGCAGAGGCCTTTCCTCAGATCCCCACTGAGGATATATTCAACAACTTAGCCCAAAGCATCTCCTCCGGGTCCCCTTTGGACCCCCTTCCACATGCGATCTGGAAAGAGTTCCAGTTAGAACTATTTCCCTGGCTGCGGCAGATTTGCTGTCATTAGAAAGGGGAATTGTCCCAGAGGTCTGGAAGCAGGCAGTAGTGACCCTGCTGCTCAAGAAGCCGTCACTTGATCCTAGCTGTCCATCGAATTTTAGACCAATATCTCTTCTACCGTATCCAGTCAAAATTCTGGAGCGGACAGTTAGTACGTTCCTATCCATCTATTTAGAAGAAAACCAGCTGCTAGACAAGGACCAATTTGGTTTCCGACCAGGGCATGGAACAGGAACGGCCGTAGTGACGGTCCTGGATAACCTGAGAATGCGTGCCGACAATGGCAATCTGTCCGTGCTAGTGTTACTGGACATTTCTGCCGCATTAGACACGGTAAATCACAGTATCCTGCTAAAAAGACTAGAGAACATCTGAGTGAAAGGACTGCCGCTAAAGTGGCTACAATCATACCCGACGGGCAGGCAACAAGAGATAACCATTCAACCGTTCACTTCCCCCAAGACCCCTGTGAGACACGGGGTGCCACAGGGCTCAGCAATCAGCCCAATTCTCTTTAATATTTATCTGCGCCCTTTAATCCCAAATATTAAGTTCTTTGGCATCGACCTAGTCAATTATGCAGACGACACGCAACTGGTGTTCTCTCTGGAAGTAAATCAGGCAGTATCCCTTGAGAAGTTTCAGGAATGCATGCTCAGAACCTCCAGTTGGCTCCGGAAAAACTCCTTACAATTTAACGGAGAAAAAACCGAGATAGTCTACTGCTCCGTGGCCAAAATTGCTCGGCCTAATCCCACCGAGTTTAGACTCAGCCCGACGGAGAAACCACTGACTCCCGCCAGAACAGTGTGGAATCTGGGGGTCCTAATGGATGACAATCTCCAACTGGAGTCACAAGTCAACAAAACTGTCGGTACTTGTTTCTGCGTGCTAAGAGCACTGCACCAGATCCTCCTGCTCCTGCCCGCCACCTCCAGACCTCTAGTGGTGAGGAGTCTAACGCTGAGTAGGCTGGACTATTGTAACTCCCTATACTTAGGAGCACCGCCGTCAGCACTATGGAAGCTACAGAGGATCCAGTCCATAGCGGCCAAACTGGCGCTAAACAGGCAGCGTAGGTCTTCAACATCTTTAGCTCTAAAAGACCTTCATTGGTTGCCCATAAATGAGAGAATTCATTTTAAATCTCTCTGTATTGTGTTCAGAGCAGTACACGGACACGGTCTAGGTCCAATGCAGGAGAAATTCACCTGGTACATCCCTGGGAGAAACATATGCTCATCAAGCACAAATCTGGTAACTACCACTAGATTTAAGAAGACCAGGACAGGTGGCAGAGCCTTTGGGGTAGCAGCCTCACGACTCTGGAATGACCTTCCCCCGAACATCAGACAAATCAAATCTCTGCTTCCATTTAGGAAGAGCCTAAAGTCATGGCTCTTCCTTAAGAACTATATAACCAAGCAGCCCATATTGCTAAACAGGCTATTTTCACGCTCAATGTCATCTGGGTAAGTCGCAGCGCCAGGATACCCGTAGGGTGACAGTATGCGCTATATAAATCTTGGATACATACATACATACGTACATACATACCACAAAGCACAGGTGTGTTTAAGAGATGACCTGGTGCCCTTAAAGTCAGGCTCTCCCAGGCTCCAGGGAGTATTCCACGTGTCAAAGTCACTTTCAGGTGTTAGTAGGAAATCCGTTCTATGAAGTGAAAACACTGTGGGCCCGATTCACAGAACTAACTTAAGACAAAATCCTAAACTTACTACCATTTTGGTATTCACAGAAGGCACTTACTCATTTCGGTATTCACAGAAGTTAGGAGTCCTAACTTTAGGACTCCTAAATGCCTTCTGTGAATACCGAAAGTCTTAAAATTAGGATTTTTCTCAGTTTAGTAGTAGTATAGTTAGGACTCCTAACTTTAGGACTCCTAAATGTCTTCTGTGAATACCAAAATGAGTAAGTGCCTTCTGTGAATACCAAAATGGTTGTAAGTTTAGGATTTAGTCTTAAGTTAGTTCTGTGAATCGGGCCCTAAGTCTCTGTTAAACTCTGCCCTAGTGCCCTGTATTGGTGGCCTCACTACTTGAGCCGAGTCATAGATGCAGCCTCTTCAATGAGATATCGTTTGTTCCTGTCAGCTAGAGGCCTGTCAACAGACCCTCAAAGATGAGGTCCTCAACACTCAGGACTGAGAATAGAGTCTGACGCCGCTAGAAGTAAAATCATTACAAAGTATGGAAAAATGGAGAAGTGGGAGCCTTTCATAGATCCTCCTATCACCTCAAGGCTCATGGTATAAAGACAAAGACAGAGGGAAGTGCTATGCAAACAAATGATGGACGGAATGCTGAATAAATCATACATTCACCCCCAGTCTGGAGATCTGGGTTAGATCCATCGTTCTTTTGCTCACCATGCCACCTCAGTTTAGACCCAGCCATATGCAAATCAGTCTTGACCCTGTGCCTTATGGGAACAGGCCAGACCGAACTGCCAAGCCAGGTCCTCCCTGGACCGGAAACAAGCATCCTGGAACCGGTTTCTGGGTATTACCCTTCATCAGCCAGGCTAGCTTGAATCCAGTGGCACAGTGAGCAAGGAACCCACGTCTGGGCATATCCATCCGACATAGGGTGAAAAGTGCTACGCAATGCTGAATAAATCATACATTCACCCCTAGCCAAGAAATCTGGGTTAAATCCATCGTTCTTTTGCTCACCATGACATCCCAGTTTAGACCTAGCCATATGCAAATCAGTCTTGACCCTGTGCCTCATGGGAACAGTCCAGATGAAGTGCCCAGCCAGGTCCTCCCTGGACTGGAAACAAGCATCCTGGGACCGGTTTCTGGGTATTACCCTTCATCAGCCAGGCTAGCTTGAATCCAGTGGCACAGTGAGCAAGGGACCCACATCTGGGCATACCCATCCCACATAGGGTGAAAAGTGCTACGCAAAGACAGAGGGAAGACAAGTGAAAGAGGAAAACAGAAACAGGCAAAATATGTTTTTAGAAGGGTTGTTTGGATTTAAGACCATCTAGTCCACTTCTGCTCTCAGAACCCCTGCAACTACTTGTGGACCCTGAGCAGTGCTCTGCAATCTTTTGGTTAGTTTGTGTTATGAAAATAGTACATATATACAAACATGTAAAAATGAATACATTGGATTCATTGTGGGTAAGTTCGAGATGGTATGCTGCACCTCCTGCAAATAGCGCATGGATGCTGAGAAGAGAACCTCTTTTCAACAATAATGTTTCATCTTCATTAAGCAGAAATAATGTGACCCCTGAGATGAGACTCAGCAGCAGTTCAGTGACTGGATTTTGTGCCTTATGCAATCTGAAATTCCTATTTTGAATAATTGCTATCTTTGAATACTGTTGCAACATTGAGAATTTGCAAGGCAAATTAAGGATCTTAAATGAAAAGGCCATGGTCCGCATTGGTTATGTGGTCTAACCTCTTTGTTTATGTGGACTGTTTTAGCGAGGCTAGTGCCAAGGAAATCTATAGGACATGTAAATGCTTCCTCATGGAAGTAGCAAAAGGTTGAGAGCATGTGGCAGGCGCATTTACGCAGCGCACATTTTAGTGATGAAGAGGTCAATCAGTGATTCAGTGCTGATCTTGTGTTGTCCTCATGCATAGTATTTAAACTTGTGCAACCCCACAGAGAGTGCCGATGTTCTTGCTTTCTTTTTCATTTTAGATTTGTGCTTGAATCACATCTAATGTGGTACAATTCCTGTGAAAGTTGTGTCCTAAATGTTCAGTTTAATGTTGTTACTTTGAGTGAAAGAATGTTCTCAACAACGTCTGTATCCTGGTGAGCATGATGTCCTTTAATCGCCATTCTCTGAGCTTCACGGCCAGACAAAGCTGTAGAGAACTTTCATCCCATTCAGGCTTTTGAACATAATAATTGAATACAAGTTCACTAATCTTTAGACGGCAACAGAATACCAGCCAGCTATCTGCACCAGTGCCGAGGCCTTCACACACAACCTCCTTGTGAATATGATTAACACTCTTGGGAAATTGGTATCTAGCATAAAACTGCAAAGCCTAAGACCAAATCCTCAAAGTACAGATGTGCCAGAGACCGAGCAGATGTGAAAGCAGAGTGACTGAACCTGGAATTCAAATTGAGTATTGCTAACCCGCAATATCCACAGGGCAGTCAAGAGTACAAAAAAGCCTCTTCACCAAATTCAGCAACAAGGCCATTTAATTGAACAAAAATGATCTTTAACATCTTTCAAGAAAGTTCTCTCATCCTTCACAGTTAATGGCATGAGTATAGTTGACATATAGCTAAGTGACTACCTAAATTACATGAATATCACTGAAGGTGTTAAGAAACCCACATGTGTTGTCCAACTACTGACCAATTTCAAACCTTACAAATCCACGCAATATCTTGAAACAAGCATTTGCAATGGTATAGGTCTTGCATTTTACTGCGTTAGAGCTATTGGTGTTGTAAATGACAATGTCTTTTACCCATGTGTTTTGGGTTAGAATGTAGTGGCTGTATGAACAGAGACGCAGCCTCAGCACTGTCTAGAGGACTAAGAATGGGGAATTACCGATGGGAACAGAGGCAGAGCTGCAGCACTGCCTAGAGGACTTAGATTGATGAATTACCACTGGGACCAGAGAAGCAGCTAGCAGCACTGCCTTGAGGGTTTAGAATGAGGAATTACCAATGGGACCAGGGAAGCAGGTATCAGCACTGTCTAGAGTACTTAGAATGAGGAATTACTAGTAGGGCCAGAGAAGCAGCTAGCAGCACTGCTTAAAAGACTAAGAATGAGGAATTACCACATGGACCAGAGAAGCAGCTGCAGCACTGTCTACAGGACTAAGAATGATGAATTACCACTGGGACCAGAAAAGCAGCTAGCAGCACTGGTGTAGAGGACTAAGAATGAGGAATTTCAGACAGGACCAAAGAAGCATCTAGCAGCACTGCTTAGAGGACTAAGAATGAGGAATTAGCACTATTACCAGAGAAACAGCTACAGCACTGTCTAGAGAACTTAGAATGAGGAATTACCAACGGGACCAGAGAAGCAGCTAGCCGCACTGCATAGAGCATTTAGAATGAGGAATTATCGGCGGGACCAGAGAAGCAGCTAGCAGTACTGTCTAGTGGACTAAGAATGAGGAATTACCACTGTAACCAGAGACAAATACCCATACTTTGGATATAGCATGCCTCATCGAGCAGAGCATGTGCACTGCTAGGCACGACCTAAAAACGGGGGGTAAGGATCTAGAAAGCGGTAAAAAAACAAGCCAAATGCAAGAGAAAGCACTCAGTGAAAAGGGAGGAAAGGAAAGAGAAAGTAGTTTAAAGGAGGCAAAAACAGGCGAAAGCACTCAGAAAAACAGGGGGAAGGAAGGAGAAAGCAGTACAAATCAACGCAAAAGCAGGAGAAAACACTCAGAAAAACAGGGGGGAGAGGAAGGGGAAAGCAGTAAAAACGAGGCAAAAGCAGGAGAAAGCACTCAGAAAAATGAAGGAGGGTAGCAGAGTGGTGCAACATCATGGGAGAGCTGGATCTGAGGCCATCCTGTAGATTGCGCTCCTCAGAAGCTAGCATTCTTCTGTTCCAGACATCTCATCTCTGGAACAATCTTCCCTCTTTCCTACCTGGCACCTCAGAATTGCTGCATTTAAGGAAATCACGGGGAACCCGGCTCTTCACCCATTAAGCTAAGCACAGCACAGAAATTATTGGACTCTCGCTAGTCATCAGTGCCATGGCACATTTCTAGGCAGCCGTTGCACGCTACAAATGGAAAAATAAAATTATAAAATAAATACATTTCCAGCTAAAAGCAGCACTTTTCATTAAGGTGACGTGAGAAACAATTGTTTACCACTGTTTAGGAATGTATAATACCGCTTCTGCAGCTTTTTAATTGTTTAAGACATCTGTCACCTCAAAACTGAGCCCAAGACCATATATTTAATTAGCACTTCCAGTGCTCATTAAATGTACTACAGTACATAGCTGAGTGAACCGAATGACTCAGCCCTTAAAGAGCACTTTCCCTACTTGTTCCAAATTAGAAGGGCCATCATCTTGGCAATTCAAGTCTTATTAGACTTCATTAAATAATAAAAACCTTGTTGCATAAGCAAATATACATCTTGAAATCAGATTATATTTCCATAATCAGTTTGGAAAGGAAACAAGCATAAGTAAATACAATATATTATGCTGTAGAATTGTCAAATTTCCCTTTAATCATGTATGCAAAGTATATAAGCATCACTTTATCTTGCATACCTATAGGGTAATATGTTCAAACAGCACACACAGGCATGCCTAGACATACCACAAATCACAGGACCTCAGAACAATAGCCAAACAAATCAAACACATACAACACGAACACACTCAGAACAAAGGCAGAATATCAACACGTGCAATACCTATTTTAAACAAAGACCAGAGGCAGAACAAGATCACATCCACAAAATATGCACAATCATGCAGAAAATGTATGATATCGAACATATATCCAAACAAGACTCGCACAGGATAAACAACGCATACAGAAACACACAGAGAGTACACAGCTCACATAACGTACAAACTACACACACAAACAAATCTTTTAAACACACCGTAGAAGCAGAAGGAGAAACACATCATGTATATAAGCAAACACGCCATTTTTGTATGAGAATTTACACAAGTATGACTCACACATGCACACAACAAAAGAGAACGCATACACAGACATACAGCATACAGAACACACCTGACATTCCAAGCACAAACATACACACTGTGTCGGCAAACCGCAATAAATGCTTGTTGCGCACAAAAACAGAACACACACAGTTTGAACAGAAATACACCCACCTTCTCCATGTACACAAAGGACCCATACATTGTAAATAGAAACTACATATCATAAACATTCACTCTAGAAGAAACACATGCACACAGAGAACACACAGCACCAGCACAAGAGCTTACATTAGTCAGCTCCTCTTCAGCTCTGGCTGCTCGCATTCCGTGAACATATGGGCTCGTGGGGATGGCAGAGTCCCTTTCCTAATAGTGCACTCCATTACTCATGCCATTCGTATCCCTCCAGCAGGAGATAGCAGTGGATAGCATAGCACATGTTAAAGTTTCCCTTACCTCTCGTACACCAGAGGTGTAACGAAACTTGAGGGGCCCCCCTGCAAAGTACATCGAGGGGGCCCCCTCCGGACTCGGTCAGGGGCTCTCAGGCCACTGTACTGAGTTGAAGGAGCTCCAGGAGCTTGAGAGTCCCTCAGCACTGCGAGTGTTGCTTGGGCCTTTGTTATGCCACTATGTTAGACATTTTGGTTCCTGGAAAGAAAAAACCGAAGCGCAAAGGACGCTGGGATATAGAAGAGGTCATGTAGCAGCCCCCAGCAGGTGCATTTTTGATGATGTCAGTGGTTGGAAGCGCAGGTCGTAATGATTCTGCCAATCTTCGGGACGGAGTATTGTTTATCACGGTGGCGATGGAAATGGCTATTGGAAGAAGAAAGAGTTTGAACATAATATTTTATCACGTCGGTTTCATTGAAAACATGAAGGATACATCTAATAGAATCTTTATCCCAAATGCACACGAACATAACTACTATTAAAGTATGTACAGTATATATCACCTATAGGGGTCAAAGTGTATTTAAAAAAAATAAAACTGCTGTACCCATATGGGAGGAGGGAGAAGGGGCCATCACACTCTGTACTGTGTGATCGCCAAACAAAATGTTCTGCAATGGCCATACGGGAGGAGATGCCATCATACGCTGTACAGTGTGATGGCCAACCAAAATGTTCTCTTTCTGAAATCACCGGGGAGAGAGCTAAGCCCACAAAGGAGGGGCATTTACACAAATGCACCAATAACAAGCCAGCATTTCTGAATGCTATAGATAACAACCAATGACAGTTGGTGGGTGTGCCAAAAGCCCACAGAAGAGATACAATAGGTCTTGCAGACAGCGCAAGATCTGTTGAGGCTTGACCTAAAAAGAGAAGTACCCAGAGAACCGCAGTGCAACATGGAGTAAAATTTCATCCTGAATGATCACCAGTCTAAATTCAGTCCTTCATAAGGGCACAGAATCATTTCTGGCAAATATAAGAGAAGACCATCTCATAATCCTCTATCAAATCCAGCAGTCAGTTTTGATCTTCTGACACCTCTCAACTGCCTGTGAAATGGCTGACCACACCACCCAACTTAACAGTCCCTAGGAAAAAAATAGCTGTTTTAGTGAGGGCTTTTCTTGGATTCTTCAAAATAGGAGTTTACTAATGGCTATAGGACCTTCTTGTTGTCCCCTTTTAAAATGCAGTGTGGAATCCTGCTAGGTCCCTCTTTCTTCCTACTACTTTTCAATATACATTTCTCCATGCTTTCCGGCAGGAATCATTTTCAGTTTGGATCTCAACTCCAATGTGCCTGTATTTATGTATATATGACTAACCTAAACTAGTTCTCTGTTGACTTCCTTTTGAGTTGAGGATCAGATTCATGTATTACATACAGTGCATAATGCAGCTGTTAGACTTGGCATCGCTTTGCGTGTTTCCCCTGGGTTATTGCTTTCTGACCTCCCGGTTTTGACTCTGTTTTTGCTAGTGTAATGATTCTGCACACTTTTCTCACTGCTGTTCAGTGGTAAAGTGCAAGTGCTCCTGTGGTGAAATGTGTTATGGATTGGTGTTTCCATGATTGGCCTATTTTATTTATGTGTCTCTCCCTAGTAAAGTGCACTGCGAGTGCCAGGCCCCATAAATCAAATGCTGTTGGTGGGCTGCAGCACTTGATTGTGCCACCCACGCAAACAGCCCGTAAAGTGTAACTCTGGCCTGCCATTGCAGAGCCTGTGTGCAGCCTGGCGCTGCCATGTCGACTTGGCAAGTGCACACACTTGCCAGTCCCTAAACCTTCTCTTTTCTACATGTTAGTCACCCCTAATGTAGGCCCAAGGTGCCGATGCAGGCAGGGTGCATTGTATGTGAAAGGTGGGACATGCCCTGGTTTTTGTGGCATGTCCTGATAGTGAATTACAGCCTACTACGTTTTTCACTATTGCAAGGCTACCTGTTCCCCTTAGGCCAGAATGGGCAGTTTGATTATAACATCCTATAATCCTAACTGACCCAGGGAACATGGTAGAAATTCGAGTTTAGTATGCCTGAACTCAGAATGATAAAATACATCTTTTAGTGAAGATGGATTTAACATTCTATGTTTGAAAATACCACTTTTAGAAAGTAGGTATTTTCTTACCTAACCATCCAGCCTGCCTCTGCTAGCTTGTGTATTGTCTGTCTGGTTTGTGAGTGACAGGGGCTGGGGGAGACTTCAGGAGACAGGATGAGTCAGCACAGGGCTAAATAGACCTATCTGCATGTTGATGAGTGGGAGGAGCAGCACCTGGGTCTGAATAGGGTTGTGCCTACCTTCCACAATGCTGGCTCCACCACCTGTGGTGTGTCTGAGGACCCTGGCCCACTCTGACAAAGGAAGAAGGTGCACACTGACAGAATGCACCCAGAACTGGTTTGAACTTGGTACAGGACCCTCTGCATGCAGAGGACAAAGGATTTGCTAGTATAAAAAATTGGGGCCCAGACCCCAAGATTTCAGAACTCTCTTGGATCAAGAAGACTGCCAAGAAGAAGAGCTGGAGAAGCTGTGAGGAGGAACTACCACTTTGCTATGTGCTTTGCTGTGTTGGCCTGCAGTGGCTGCTTCTGTCTTGGGCAGTGAAAGGACTGGGCTGAACTTTCTGCAATCTACTTTTGTGAGTTTCTCCAAGGGCTTGAGGTAGAGCTTGCCCCCTGTTTAAGAAGTCTCAGGAACAGCAAAGACTTCAAGCTCGACGCCGTCTACGACGCCGCTGCCGACTCCGTGTCCTGAAGGCACCGCAAAGGGCACTGCCGCAACGCCGCACTGCGACCCTGGTCTCGCTGACGACGGGTGCTGACGCCGCCACCGAGCCGCTACTCGCACCATGTCCAGTGGGCACCGCACTCTGCACCGCCTTGCTTAATGACGACGCCTTGGTATCCCCGATGACGTCGCTCCACGCTAGAATAGACGCCGCTGCTTGCACCGTGGTTCGAGGGCACCGCTCATAAAGTTATACGATGCACCGCCCTCATCCCGCACAGCAGCCTTGGCCTACCTACGCCAGTGCCATCGACTCCAGTTCGTCAGCCGACGATAGCGCTTCAACAACAACGACGCCGCTGCTTGCAACGTGACCTGCCAGCACCGTGACGAGCACCGCCTTCATCTCACAACGCGACCCTGATCTCACTAACGGCGCCATCTGACGCCGCACCATGACCTGAGGATGCCGCACCGCAGCACTTTGCACTGCAGCACCTGATGCTGGCCGACGCCAGCGCTCCTGACTTCAACAAAGAGGAGTTCGATCTGCAATCCGTGTGACTTTGATGGCCCCGACGACTCCTGCACCGACCCTCAGAACTGATGCCTGCAGACGCCGTGTGTTCAGAAGCTCAACGAGAGGTCATCGATGCCCTGCATTTCTGAAAGGTACTGTTTGTGGGTCTTCCCGATGCCGTAGCTGGCCCGCGACGCCACGGTCAGACAGAACAGTTTAGATTTGTTTGCTCATGACGCCATGATAGCCCCAGATGGAGCTATTGACATCAAGAAACTGTTTTGCAAAGTTATTCTGCTAACTGAAGATTTTTAAATACTGTATTGTGGATTTTTATCGTTTTGATCTTGTCTTAAGTATATAAAAATATTGGATATTTTTCTAAACTGGTGTGGTGTCCGTTTGTAGTGCTTACACTGTATTACTGTTGGTTATGTGCAAATGCTTTACACACTGCCTCTAAGATAAGCCTGACTTCTCGTGCCAAGCTACCAAGGGGGTGAGCAGGGGTTATTTTAGGAGTGTAACTACCTTACCTTGACTAGGAAAAAGGGTCCCTATTTGGACAAAGGTGCAAGCCCTTGCCAACTAGAGACCCCCATTTCTAACATTGGTTGTCAGCGGTGACAATAGGACTTGTGTTTGCACTTGTCTTACAGTGATTGGTGTGCACTACTACCATATCGCAGACCATTACATACCACAAACTGGTTGTTTTTCTTTTTGGCCTATTTTTGATCTTGCCAGTTTAGACTTGCTACTTCATCATGCCTGAATCAAGAGCATCATCTGTTGCATCCCTGGAAATTGCCTTTGAGAAGGATAGGTTGGAATCCTACAATGTGAAAGAATTGAAAACGATTTGCAAGAACCTGAAAGCCCAAGTCAGAGGCCTCACTAGGAAGGACGAGCTACTGAGTTAGAGAAGCTTAAGCTATCCATGGAAGAAAAAAGAATGATGTTAGATTATGAGATAAGAATGAAGGAGCTGGATCAAAGGAGTAGACCCAGCTCAGAGGGTGGCAGCAATTCATCAGGACAGGCAGAAAGAATCGTACACATCCCTAAGAATGTGGGCAGAGAGTTCGAAAAGGGGGATGACATACAGAGGTGGTTTCAGGGTTACGAGGCAGCGATACACATGAATGGGGTCCCTGAGAAGAATTGGGGAGGAGGATTATGGCCTCTGTTTCCAGAGGAAGCCAGGGATACTTTGACAGCTTTGGGTAAGGGGCCTAACCTCACCTATGCTGATATGAAGGAAGCTCTTCTCACTAGGTATGGTTTCACTCCTGAGAAGTACATGGATCAGTTTAGGTCCAGTAAAAAGTCTGAGGCCAACACTTGGTTGGAATAAGTGGATATGTTTTGCAGGTCGCTGGATGGCTGGGTGAAGGGCAGTAATGTGACAGATTTTCAGGGGCTCTACAATTTGATTGCGTGGGAGCACTTGTCTAGTCTATGTTTTGCAAATCTGCACCAGCACCTAGTGGATAGTAAGCTGACTGACCCCAGGAAGCTTACTATGGAGGCGGACCGCTGGGTGAGTATCAGGGTCCACAAGAAAGCGTTTGGGGGAGACTCAGCCAAAGGCGGGCAGGGTCCCCAGCAGAAAAGTGGAGGGGACAAGGGTAAAGCACAGGAGTTCTCTAAAGGCCCCCAAATTAATACCAGGGTAAAGGTCCCCATCCCCCAGGGGATAAGAAGAAAGGGGTCTCTGCAGGAAAGCCTGCTGAAACTGGCCCCCGCAATTGTTTCTCATGTGACCAGGTAGGTCACCTGAGGGGGGACCCCAGGTGCCGAAAGGGGACACAGCCACCCACCGGTGGGCAGACCAACGTGTTGGCTAGTGTAGCGCTTGGCCAGGAGGGGTACCCACCGAAGGGTGGAGATCCCGCAAAAATGACCCTCGTCTCACTAGGGGACAATGAGATGGTCCCAGGAAACCAGGTGCCCCCTAACACAAAGAAATACAGTACCTGGGTGATCATCAATGGGAAAAGGGTAGAGGCTCTCAGAGATACTGGAGCCAGTGTGACCTCAGTCAGGTGTCACCTGGTCTCTGAGAAGCAGGTGGTACCAGGGGCATTCCACCAAGTAGTTGCTGTGGACAACTCGGAGCGCCAGTGTATGGTGGCACAGGTTCCCTTTGAGTTGGGGGGGGGGTCTCAGGTCCCTTGAGGGTGGTTGTGAGCCCTACCATGCCTGTAGATTGTCTGCTAGGTAATGACCTGGAGCAGTCCTTATGGAAGGATGTTGAGTTCAGGTCTCACTTGGAGATGCTTGGGTTGCCAGAGTGGGCATGCGTGTCTACTCGGTGAGTCCTCAGGTCTCGTCCCAGGACATAGCTCATCCTCCCCGGCAGCTCCACAGTGCTCTGCGCCGCCTGGCATCCAGCAAGCCCCCTGCTGCAGGGTTCGAGTCTCCCTGATCCTGTTTCTGCCATATTTCTTTTAATGGTAAAGTGTGCCTGGTAGGGTTTTCTTGTGAGTTAGATCAGTGCCTAGGACTGCTACAGTTATTTTATTTTTCCTCTCTGTTACTGTTATTTTATTTTCCTCTTGTGCCCCCTCATTGCTTCCTGTTTCACCTCCGTTTCTCCTCCGTCATTGACCCCTCCCCTTCTGCCCCGCTCCCGCCTCCCAGCTGCACGTCCCTCCCCCCTCCCCTACAAATGCCGACTGCTACCGGGGAGCGCGCGTGAGTCCTTAGGCCTTGTCCCAGGACCTCGCTCATCCTCCCCGGCAGCTCCGCAGTGCTCTGCGTCGCCTGGCATCCAGCAAGCCCCCTGCTGCAGGGTTCGAGTCCCCCTGATCCTGTTTCTGCCATATTTCAGTTAATGTTAGAGTGTGCCTGGTAGGGTTTTCTTGTGAGTTAGATCAGTGCATAGGACTACTAATGTTATTTTATTTTTCCTCTCTGTTACTGTTATTTTATTTTCCTCTTGTGCCCCCTCGTTGCTTCCTGTTTCGCCTCTGTTTCTCCTCCATCGCTGACCCCTCCCCTTCTATCCGTCCCCCTCCCCCACAAATGCCGACCGCTATGCAGTCGCGCAGCGGCCGCCCGCAGAGGCCGCGCTGAAGGTGCACCTAAGGCAAGCCCGTCTGTGCCCGTCCGCACCTGCACCGTGCCCAGCGCCAGACACCCTGGCCCCCGTGACCTCCACAGGACCCGACGCCGCTACGATAACAACACCCTCCATGCACTCAACACCGGCCGAAATCCCAGCTGCTTCCAGGCCACCCCGAAGCTCACCCATGGACCTTTCACCTGCTGAAACTGCAGCTACACCAGCCGGCACACACCAGCACGTCCGGCCCATCCCAACACTGAAGGCAACATTCTACTCAACACCCGCTCAGTCCACAAGCACGCCGTCGAACTCTGGGACCTGCTCGACTCCTCCGACCCGGACGCCGCCTTCCTGACGGAGACCTGGATGAACACCTCCTCGGCACCGGACATAGCCATAGCCATCCCGGACGGCTACAAGGTTACACGCAGGGACCGGAAGAACAACAAACCAGGAGGAGGCATCGCCATTATCCACAGGAACACCATCACAATCTCAACCAACACCGAAGACACCCTCAGCATGGCCGGAGACCTACACTTCCAGATCCACCTCGATCACAACACCACCCTCAGAGGAACCCTCATCTACAGACCCCGGGACCCCGACCACAGTTCATCGCCGACCTCATCAGCAAGCATGCCCTCGCCTCCACAGACTACATTCTCCTCGGAGACCTGAATTTCCACCTTGAGAATGCCAACGACAACAACTCTACAACACTGATCGACAACCTCGGACTCAAACAACTCGACACGACACCCACCCACTCCGCCGGACACACGCTCGTCCCCATCTTCTCCGTCAGCAACCACGTCACATTCAGCCACACCACCGAACTCCACTGGACCAACCACCACTGCATCCACTTCTCCTACAAGAAACACAGCACGCACAACCAACCGCAACGGATCCCATACCGCAACTGGAATCGAAGACCAAATCATCACCACACTCACTTGAGACCCTCCACCCGAGCCCACCAAGACCGACGCAGCAGCCTACAACCTCAGACAATGGATCGACAACTTCGCCAACACCCTCGCCCCGATCAGTAAACCCTCCAAAAGGCACACCGATACAAGAGCCATCTGGTTCAACTCCGACCTTCAGAACTCCAAGTGCACCTGCAGCAGATTCTCATGAACGCCAGACGCAAACACCACCAACTCATCCGATCCACCAAAAGAACCTCCTTCAAGGAATGCACACAACAGCAAAGAGCTGTTCAACATCGTGAGAGAACTCGCCACCCCCAGCTCCAGTTCCAATGACGTACCGCCGTCACAAGAACTCTGCGACTCCCTGGCTACCTTCTTCCACTGCAAGATCCCAGACATCCACAACAGCTTCGACACCCAGAAGCCGACAATAGACGCTGACTCCCCCAACCCAACACCCACCAAACACACTGACCTTCTGCTCTCCTGGAACAACATCACCGATTAAGACACCATCAAAATCATGAACACCATCCACTCCGGTGCATCATCTGAACCCTGCCCCCACCACATCTTCAACAAGACAAGCTCCATCATCGCACCCCAACTCCGAAAGATAATCAACAGCTCCTTCAAGACTGCCACCTTCCCTGAGATCTGGAAACATGCCGAGATCAACGCCCTCCTCAAGAAACCCAAGGCAGACCCAAAGGACCTCAAGAACTTCCGACCCATCTCCCTGCTCCCGTTCCCGGCGAAAGTCATTGACAAGACCGCCAACAGACAACTGACCCACTTCCTGGAGGAGAACAACGTCCTGGACTCCTCCCAATCTGGCTTCCGCAGCAACCACAGCACCGAAACCGCCCTCATCGCCGCCACTGATGACATCAGGTCCATACTGGACAAGGGCGAAACCACGGCCCAAATCCTCCTGGACTTCTCGGCCGCCTTCGACACCGTCTGCAACCACACCCTGCGCACACGCCTCTACGATGCAGGGATCGGAGTCAAAACCCTGGACTGGATCACCTCCTTCCTCACCGCCAGAACCCAGAGAGTCCGCCTCCCCGTACCGATCCGAAGCCACCACGATCACCTGCAGCGTACCCCAAGGATCATCCCTCAGCCCAACACTCTTCAACATCTACATGACACCGCTCGGCAACATCGTCAGAGCACACCACCTCAACATCGTCTCGTACGCGGACGACACCCAGCTGATCCTCTCCCTCACCAAGAACCCGAACACCGCCAAGTCCAACCTCCACGAGGGAATGAAGGCAGATTGGATGAAGACCAGCCACCTAAAACTGAACTCAGGCAAGACGGAGGTCCTCATCCTCGGCTCCACCCCCTCTGTATGGGATGACTCCTGGTGGCTGGCCACGCTTGGAGCTGCCCCGGCACCCACTAACCACACACGCAATCTGGGGTTCATCCTGGACTCAACGCTCTCTATGACCCAGCAAGTCAACGCTGTCTCCTCCTCCAGCTTCAACACCCTCCACATGGTCTCCAAGATCTACCGATGGATCCCCACCGAAACAAGGAGAACGGTCACGCAAGGACTCGTCAGCAGCAGGCTGGACTACGGCAACGCCCTCTGTGCAGGAACCACGGCTACACTCCAGAAGAGACTCCAACGCATACAAAACGCCTCCGCACGCCTCATCCTCTGGCTCCCTCGCCACAGCCACATCACCACCAACCTTAGAGATTTGCACTGGCTCCCGGTCAACAAGAGGATCACCTTCAAATTCCTCACCCACTCTCACAAAGCACTCCACAACGTCAGACCAGCATACCTCAGCGAACGACTGTCCTTCTACACCCCGAACCACCGGCTTCACTCCGCCGACCTCGCCACCGTCCCACGCATCTGCCGAATGACTACAGGCAGAAGACCTGGAACACCCTCCCTGCCCACCTGTGTCAGACCCAGGACCTGCTGACCTTCAGGAGACTCCTCAAGACCTGGCTGTTCGACCAGTAGCTGCCACCCCTCAGCGCCTTGAGATCCTCACGGGTGAGCAGCTCGCTCTACAAATGCTTGATTGATTGATTGAATGGCAGCCAGAAAGGGTGATAAAGAGGACTTAGAGCCTGAAACAGTGGCCCAATTCCCTGCCAAGAGAAAGGGCAGGGGCACAGGAAACTGGTCCCTGAAGTTCCCACGGACCGGGAGGAGGCTGATCTTGAGGGGGACTCCCCGGTGCCAAAAGGGAACAAGTAGCCAAGCTGGAGGACATCTCTGAGCTGACCCATTGGCAGCAAGAAGGGGGTCCCACCAGGGAGGAATTCTGCAAGGAGCAGAAAGAGTGTCCTACGCTGGAGGGTCTGTGGCGGCAGGCTACAGGCCAGGCAGCTGGTGATCAGTCTGGGTCACATCTGATCTACTGGGAGAATGGTCTCCTGTATAGTGAGCCTAATGTTGATGAGCCTGGGTCAGCCCGTGTGCTGGTGGTACCCCCAGCGCTTCAGGACCTTCCTACTGGGCTTGACTCATGACGTGCCTTTGGCAGGACATTTGGGGTGGGACAAGACCTTTGACAGGCTTGTCACCCACTTCTTTTGGCCCCAAATGTGAAGGCAGTCAGATGGACACGGCAGGTCTTGCCAAACTTGCCAGGCAAGTGGCAAGAATGGGAGGAAGGTCAAAGCTCCTCTCCAACCTTTTCCAGTTGTTGGAACAACCTTTGAAAGGGTAGGGATGGACATTGTGGGGCCACTGGTTCCCAAGAAAGCCATGGGCAACAGGTACATCCTGGTCTTGCTGGACCATGCCACCCGGTACCCGGAGGCAATCCCTCTCAAGACAACGACAGTGCCAGTGGTGGGCCAGTCTTTAATTGGGATCTTTTTCCGCATGGGGTTCCCCAGAGAGGTGTTTTCTGACCGTGAGACCAATTTCATATCCAAATATATGAAATCCCTGTGGAAGGAATGTGGTGTAACCTACAGTTCACCACTCCTTACCACCCACAAGGTAACGGTCTGGTGGATAGATTCAACCAGACTTTGAAGGGCATGATTAAGGGTCTAACAGAACCCATGAGATGTAAGTGGGACGCCCTCTTGCCATGCATTCTCTTTGCATACAGGGAGGTGCCTCAGAAGTCTCTTGGGTTCAGTCCCTTTGAGCTCCTGTATGGCCACCCTGTCAGAGGACCTCAGAGTTTGGTGAAGGAAGGCTGAAATGCAGCTCCCAGGAAAACTTCCCAGGATGTGTTTAGTTACATGCTAGCCTTCAGAAACCAAACTGCCCTCTTCAGGAACCTCACTCAGGCGAACCTAGAAGCAAGCCAGGAAGAGATGAAGAAGTGGTATGACCAGAATGCCACTCTAGTCGAATTTCAACCTTTGCAAATAGTGTGGGTCATGGCCCCTGTGGAACCTTGTGCCTTGCAGGACAAGTGGACTTGACCATTTGAGGTGGTGGAGCACAAAAGTGACGTTACCTACCTGGTGGATTTGCGGACTCCAAGGAACCCTTTGAGGGTCCTCCACGCCTCGTGAGGTCCGAAGTAAGCATGCTCTTGGTGACAGATGATGGGGTGAAAGAGGAGAGTGAGCCTCTCCCTGATCTCCTGTCTACCAAGGAGCACAATGGGTCAGTGGAAGGTGTGGTCCTCTCCCCTACACTGACCCAAGAGCAGCAGGGGAACTGTTGCCAGTTGTTGGGGCAGTTCGCCCCACTGTTCTCTGTGACCCCAGGTGTTACTCACTAGTGTACCCATGACGTGGACACTGGTGACAGCCCTTCTGTGAAGCACAACATTTACAGGTTGACTGACCGGGTCAGGGCCAGCATTAAGGAGGAGGACTCTAAGATGTTGGCATTAGGGGTGATAGAGCCCTCCAACAGTCCTTGGGCCAGCCCAGTGATCTTGGTCCGAAAGGCTGCTGCTCCCGGTGCCACTCCTGAACTACGGTTTTGTGTGGACTACCGGGGGCTCAATGCCGTCACCAGGACTGACGCACACCCCATCCCCAGAGCTGATGAGCTCATTGATCGGTTGGGAGCTGCCCGGTTCCTCAGCACAATTGATTTAACATCTGGGTACTGGCAGATTGCCTTAACCGATGGGGCCAAGGAGAGGTCAGCATTCTCAACCCCAAAAGGACATTACCAATTCCGGGTGATGCCCTTTGGATTGACGAATGTCCCTGCCACCTTTCAGAGGTTGGTCAACCAGGTGTTGGCTGGACTGGAGGATTTCAGTGCCGCCTACCTGGATGACATTGCTGTGTTCAGTTCCAGCTGGGAAGAACACTTACAGCACCTCAGTAAAGTGTTGAGGGCTCTGCAAGGGGCAGGCCTCACGATCAAGGCCAGTAAGTGCCCGATCGGGCAGGGTTCTTTGGTGTACTTGGGACACCAGGTAGGAAGCGGCCAGGTGGTGCCCCTACAACCCAAGATTGACACCATTCTGGCTTGGGAACCCCCCAAAACCCAGACAGAGGTGAGAGCCTTTTTAGGTCTCACCGGGTACTATAGGAGGTTTGTTAAGGGCTACAGCACCATTGTTGCCCCCTTAACAGAGCTGACTTCCAGGAAGCAGCCCCAGAAGGTGATCTGTACTGAGTCCTGCCAGAAAACATTTGATGCCCTGAAGGCAGCCATGTGCATGACGCCCGTGCTCAAGGCACCCGACTTCTCCAAGGAATTCTTCGTGCAGACTGATGCTTTAAAGCATGGGGTGGGAGCGGTGCTCTCACAATTGAACGAAGACGGCCTAGTAGTCTTCCTTGGCAGGAGATTACTCACCAGGAAACAGAGGTGGAGTGCCGTAGAAAGGGAAGCTTTTGCTGTGGTCTGGGCACTGAAGAAGCTGAGACCATACCTGTTTGGGACTAACTTCCAGGTTCAGACAGACCACAGGCCCCTCAGATAGTTGATGCAAATGAGGGGTGAAAATCCAAAACTGCTGAGGTGGTCCATCTCCCTCCAGGGAATGGACTTTACGGTGGAACCCCCGCCCTGGCACAGAACACGCCAACGCAGATGGTCTGTCCAGGTTCTTCCGTCTTAGTGAAGAGAACTCCCGGGGGGTGGGTAGTTCTCCCTACTTTCAGCTGGAGGGGACATGTGTTAGACTTTGCATCTTTTGGCGTGTTTCCCCTGAGTTTTTGCTTTCTGACCTCCCTGTTTTGACTCTGTTTTTGCTGGTGTAATGATTCTGCGCACTTTTCTCACTGCTGATCAGTGGTAAAGTGCAAGTGCTCCTGTGGTGAAATGTGTTATGGATTGGTGTTTCCATGATTGGCCTATTTGATTTATGTGTCAGTCCCTAGTAAAGTGCACTGCGAGTGCCAGGGCCCATAAATCAAATGCTGTTGGTGGGCTTCAGCACTGGATTGTGCCACCCACGCAAACAGCCTGTAATGTGGAACTCTGGCCTGCCATTGCAGAACTAGGCCTGGGCAAAAATTTCGTTCCGTTCGCGGAAATTGCGATAATTTGACATTTTTGCGTTCCGCGGAGAGCGCGAAAATGTCAAAAATTCCGGTTTCCGCAGTTTGGCGATAATTTGTTTCTTGCTCGCGCTGTAAAATGATACATTCTCGCGCGCGCGCGATCGCCTTACCTGAATCCCTGCGTTCGCTGACAAGTTTTCTTGATCCGGTCGCGTTCTCCATGAGATGTTGTATTGTTTTTAGCCATTTGCGCTGTCTCGCGACAGTTCGCGCCCGCAGTGACGTCATGCGTCGCGCGATCACGTCTTTCTTCTCGCGATCATGCACCGCGAGAACAACTCAAAACAAGATGGCCGCGCCCGCAAGCAACCACATGGGTAAGTTGGCGACCCGCAACCATGCAGAAAATCTCGCGAACGTGCCGGAAAAAAACTTCCGCATCTTCGCGATATTTCTGCTTGTTTGCGATAATTTTAAACATTCTCGCGATAATTTGCGAAGGTTAATTCCGCAAATTCCGCCCACCCCTATGCAGAACCTGTGTGCAGCCTGGGACTGTCATGCCGACTTGGCAAGTGCACATATTTGCCAGTCCCTAAACCTTCCCTTTTCTACATGTTAATCACCCCTAAGGTAGGCCCAAGGTACCCCTCTGGGCAGGGTGCATTGTATGTGGAAGGTAGGACATGCCCTGGTGTGTGTGGCATGTCCTGATATAGAATTAAAGCCTACTTTGTTTTTCACTATTGCAAGGCTACCTGTTCCCCATAGGCCAGAATGGGTACGTCAGCAAAGACTTCAATGCTGCTACCGACTCCGTGTCCTGAAGGCACCACAGAGGGCACTGCCGTAACACCGTGCTGCAACCCTGGTCTCACTGACAACGCCTGCTGACGCCGTGACCTGTGGGCACCGCACTCCGCACCACCTCGCTTCATGACGATGCCTTGGTAGCCCCGAAGATTCACGCCGGAATCGACGTCGCTGCTTCTCGTAAAGTTAGACGATGCACCGCCCTCATCCCGCACCACAGCCTTGGGCTACCGACACCAGTGCTATCGACTCCAGTTCGTCATCCGATGACAGCGCTTAAGCAACGATACCACCGCTGCTTGCACCATGACCTGCCAGCACCGTGACGAGCACCTCATCTCACACCGCGACCCTGGTCTCACCGACAATGCCATCTGACACCGCCACTGAACTGCTGCTCGCACCGCGACCTGAGGGCACCGCATGCCACACCGCTGCACTTCGTACCGCAGCACCCGACACCGGCCGACGCCAGCGCTCCTGACTTCAACAAAGAGGAGTTCGATCTGCAACGCGTGTGACTTCGAGGGCCCCGACGACTCCTGCACTGACTTCCGGAATCAATGCCTGCGGACGCCGTGTGTTCGGAAGCTCAACGAGAGATCATTGACGCCTTGCATTTCTGAAAGGTACTGTTTGCGGGTCTTCCCGACGCCGTAGCTGGCTCGCGACGCCGCGGTCAGCCAGAACTGTTTGGATTGGTTTGCTCACAACGCCATGTTAGCCACGGACGGAGCTATCGACATCAAGAAACTGTTTTACAAAGTTATTCTGCTAACTGAAGATTTTTAAGTACTGTATTGTGGATTTTTATGGTTTCGGTCTTGTTTTAAGTATATAAAAATATTGGATATTTTTCTAAACTGATGTGGTGTCCGTTTGTAGTGTTTACACTGTATTACTGTTGGTTATGTGCAAATGCTTTACACACTGCCTCTAAGATAAGCCTGACTGCTCATGCCAAGCTACCAAGGGGGTGAGCAGGGGTTATTTTAGGAGTGTAAGTCCCTTATCCTGACTAGGAAAAAGGATCCCTATTTGGACAAAGGTGCAAGCCCTTGCCAACTAGAGACCCCCATTTCTAACAGCAGCAAAGTTACAGGATCTTTAAAGATCTGGAATGCTACTACTGTTTAGTCAGAAATCAGTAGTCCTTGTTTGCCCAATTGATCAAACAACACCATTTCAAGATATTTCTTTATGGCAGAAGATCCTTGGGACTTGGGGAAGGAGGACGCCTTAGTCCTCACCTTTGAACAAAGTCTCAGTACCTTGAATCCATTAAACTTCTGAAAATGGACTTTAAATTAAGTCCTACATTGAAATGGGAGAGACAGGAAAAAGCATGGCCTAAGTTCATCTAATGCGTCTGGCTGGACTCTAATTCTCTTGTTCCCAGGTCTTTAAATTGACAGGTTTTTCTTTTCTATATAGCCCTTTGAAGCAGCTTAGATGTCAAGTAGCTCTATATAAAGCTCCCAAGTAATCAAATAAATAAATAAATAAAATATTTTGTTTACTATGGTAGGGAATAGTGTGGTGTGATGGAGTACTATGGAATTGAGTAGTGTGCTATTGTGTTAGATGGTGTTGGCTGTCATGTTGTGGGTGTCTTGATGTGGAGATGTTGTCATTAGTAGGGGTGGACGGAAGTCTAGCAGTTCAACTCCACCTAATTCCGTGTAGTTACAGAAAAACTCTGCAAGAGTTCGCTGAACCCTGCCAAGAAGCAGAAAATATGTAGTTCACACTGCAATTTAGCACTGGTAGTGCGAGCAGCACTGAAAATCAGCGCAAACTACACCAAGCGTTGCACAAGAGGGCACGGACATTTGAGTTGATTTTGCTGCTGCTCAAGTATCATGGAATTGAGTGGTATGCTATTGTGTTAGATGGTGTTGGCTGTCATGTTGTGGGTGTCTTGATGTGGAGATGTTGTCATTAGGAGGGATGGACGAAACTCGTGGAGTTCCACTCTGGAGAAATCCATGTAGTTACAGAAAAGTTCTGTGAGATTCTGTTGACTTCTTCCAACAAGCAGAAACTATGCAGTTCGCACTGCAATTTAGCAGCGGTAGTGCGAGTAGTACTGAAAATCAGCACAAACTGCACCAAGCGTTGCGCAAGAGAGAACGGCCATTTGAGTTGATTTTGCTGCTGCTTGAATAGAAAATCTACTCAAGCAGCAGCAAATCTAGTTACATGGCAACCCTCTGACCATGAATGCCAGTGACCCCCCCGAGTTAAAAATCGTGTTACGGGACACCAAATCTCACTCCTGAGCACGCATATTATGTAACCTCGCGGGATAAAAATTCCTCCATTTGGCAATTGTTGCAATTTGGCTAGAACTACGCAGAGCTCACACTGTCTTCTATATTATGTAGAAAATGTCATGCTGAGACGATTCTGTATAAATAACTCAAGGCTGCTTACAATATGTAATGCTTTACTGAGAATCTTTGCCCTGGTGGAAGCTTTTTCTGCTGAGCCAAAAGACTTGTGTGGAACATGCTGAATACAAGTCGTCAACAGTCACCTGCACACAGAGTTATGCTTCAATACATTGATTTATAGCATGTTCAATACCTCTACACACCTATGATGCATTAGGAGCACATGCGTTTTGTAAACACTTACACCCATTAGCTGGACACAGGCTGTACAAAATTAAGTAGAAAATATTTGGTAGTTACCTGCCACTATGTAAACTATAAATCAAACTAACACAGTCATTGGGTGATGCCATCAGTGATGTCATCAATGATTTAAATGTCGTCAGTGATGTAATAAATGATGTCATAGAACATGTCATGAGTGATTTGATATGTGAGGTCATAAGTAGTTTATGGCAGGGGTGCAAGTTGTAGTTAGCTCTGATCTCAGGCTGCACACAGCTTTTTGAAGTGCACAGTGGAGAGTTGGTCACTAGGCTTGGCCTGCCGTCAAGCCCTGTGGCCAAACCCCCAGAAGGCTGCCAACCCACACCACGCACATGTAGGATTGGCCTTCGAGCCCTGGAAACCCCAACCCCTCTGGCCAAAAAGTATATATTAAGGTGAGGTTGGCATGCATCTCCTCCCAACCCTCAATTAGCCCCAGGAACCCCATCCCCAGGCGCCAAATTCAATCTAACAGGGGAGGAGGGTGTGCAGGCCTCTCCCCAAGCCTTAGTAGGCCCGAGGCACCACATCCTCTGCGGCCAAATAGAATAGTAAATGAGAGGGGGCCATGCAGCTCCATCCTCAATCCTTCTTGGGTCCCAGGGACCCCATCCCCACAGGGCAAAATCTATGGGGAGGGCGTGCAGTCCTCTCCCCGAGCTTATTAGGCCCCAGGGATTCCATCCCTCAGGGACAAACCAATGATAAAGGGGAAAGGGAAACTTGGTCCCCCTCCCAAGCCTTCTGTGGCCCCGACACCCCATCCCCCGGGGTACCTATATTTTGAAAAAGGGGAGGGGGCTGTGTGATCCCCCCCTTCCTGAGCCTCATTAGGCCATGGGGACCCCATACCCCAGGTTCTTATTCAATGAAAAGGGGAGAGGGTTGCATCGCTTACCTCCCTGAGCCTCATTAGGCCCTTTGGACCCCACCCCCCCAGGGCTGTATTTTATTTTAAAGGAGAGGGGGCCCATGGGAAGATGTGACATAGTGTTTTCAGTGTAGAAGACACTCTTTGTATTGTTGTTAGCATGAGGTATCAAGTATAAGTTTGTATCCATGCTTACTCCTAGGTTTCTAACCTCTCTTGATGTTGTCGGAGGAGCTTCAGGTTCCTTAGTTTACATGGTGATAGGCTGGTAGTTTTGCCATTGTCTGCATGGGATAATCTCTGTCTTTGTGGTTGAGTTTTAGATGGTTCTTCATCATTTATGTGTTTGTGGCTTAAAGGCAGTCATTGGGTTTTGAATCAAAGAGGTTTTGTGGGCTATCCATTTTTCAAATGATTTGGGTGTCATCTGCATGGCTGTAACATGTGAGATTGCCAGATTTAATTAGATTCATTAAGGGGGTTAGGGAGATGTATAATAGAGGGGATATGTTGGACCCCTGAGGAATGCCACAGTGTTGCATGTGAGGAGGCGATGTGACAGGGGGTTGATAGTCTACACTTTTTCTCTCTGTGAGATAAAAAGCAATCCATTTGAAAGCATTTTCAAGGACTCCAATATTGTGAAGTCTTTGCAGTAGGGTGTGGTGATGCACAGTGTCAAATGCAGCTGATAAATCAAGAAGTAAGATACTCTGTTTTTGTCCACTGTGAGTTTTAGATCATCCCAGATGGCTATAATGGCTGACTCCGTGTCTCCGGCTGGTCAGAAATCGAACTGTTGGTCTGAAAGTAATCCATAACTTTTTCCTAAGAATGGTCCATTTGATATGGGCCTGAAATTTGCTGGGTCAGATTGGTCAGGGTTTTTCTGATGCTAGCGAACCTATTTTGCACTATAGAAAAGATTCTAAATAAGTCAAATAAATGTATCAATACTACAGATCTTCACGTAACTTTCTTTTAATTAATTGAATGGTATATATTTGACAGTCAGAAACTACTTGCTACTTTTGAATGCAGAACATCGAAGTGGTGTTGGATATTGCTCTATGCTGATGTGTAGTGTAGCGTAGCATGATGTTGTGTTGGTCAATGTGTTAGGAGGTTTGGTAGTTTCTGTGTGAAGTGTGCTAGTGAATTTTGTCCTATGGGGTGGGGTAGTGTGTCCTTTTGCGGTGTGGCGCATTTTGTTGTGTCTCTCTATACCAGATGATGTTGGCTGTCTCATCATTACATCGGAAAGAATGTTTGATCTCACCTAGTTTTGCACAAGTCACCAAAGGCTTGCTGTTATTCTACGAGTTTGCATGCGCTTTTTCACTCTACTGCAATGAGTGTTTTTAAGAGTTACACTGCTGAAATTAAATGGCGTAAATGAGTTATTACAGCAGCTCATGCTTCACACTTATCAGGACCATAGTTTCCTGGTTTGATTCACTATGGTGGATTTACAGGCAAGTTTTCCGACAATGAAGACAGCCTAATAACGTGCTGAGCTGAGCATTGGAGAGGCCCATTTCTAGTGACATCTTAAAGTTAATCAGATTTGTGGGCCCTTGGGGCACCACCCTGTGTTTACAGCTCACAATAACCTATAAAATACAAACAGCTTTTATTAAAGAAACAACACAGAAAGACCCCAGACCTCGCACTTTGCGCCCAGCTGGATCCTTTAATCCCTAGTAATTATAAAGTAAATTTTCCCATCAAAGGTGCTGTGTGCTCAGAGTCAAATGTCAGTAGCTCTGAACAAATCCTCTGAAATATTTCGCGCTCTTAGGCTCAAAATCTCTAGCAGAGCCAGCCAGACCTTTCTTACACTTGTGAGAACGTTGGTAAATGTATTGTCTTTTTCCAACCAGCTGGCAACTTTGGAGCTGGGGAGACAGATTCCAATCTGGGCATGGCCTCAAGATCCTGTGTTTTTCTTGGCAAATTACTACAGGCCTTGTTATGACTTTGGTGGTGTGGCCGCGGTCCTCCATGCCAGCGAACCTCTGCCACACCGCCAAAGCTATAATGCGACTGCCCACCCGATTCAGAGAGGAATCCATGTCGGGTGGTCCTGCTGCGGCTGGTCCATGGCGGTGCAGTGCGAAGGCTCATACGTGAGCCTTAGCAAGGGACCTCAATGGGAATGGCGTTGCACCTTCCTGCAGGGCATGGAGTATAAAGCCTTTCTCCACTGCCCCCTGCATGTTGCCTACCCTACACTGGGCCATTCAACCCTAGCGATAAGGGTGAGCTGGACATCCTGTTTACAGCAAAACGTTCCCACCAAATGCCAAATCCTGCAACATGTTATTTCTTTTACAGCTGTGAGGACTTCATCTCTTGTGACACAATACAGAGGAGTGCACACCATGTGTCTGCTTGACAGAAAACCAAATAGATGTATGCCTTCTTCTTTAAAGAAACATTTCAAAGCCTACTCAATATTTAAGCCTTGTTAAGCCTTGCCTACCAACAGCTTTAGCCGTCTGTTGTTGACCAACCAAATATAGTCACAAATATATGAAAACATACACATATACTGGGAGTGTCATGATGCATACAGGCACATGTTGATGACCCATGTGTGCATGCACATCATGCACTTTTTCTTTCTTTCCAGCAGCGCTGTTCAGCATCGCCACAAGCACTATTTTATTTTTGACATTGTGGAACAACATTGACAAAAAGCAATAGCAAAGGCAATAGGTCAGCATTGTTTTAAAAGGTAAGACCTATTCTCTTTGGAGGTATAACATTTCACCAGCAATTGCACACTACAAATGCTAAACTCAGAGGGTACAGCTGAGTATTGTAATGGGTCTCCATCCCACAACCGTGGCCGTTGAAATTAATCATATTATACAGTCAATGTGCAATCTTTGGTGACTAAATAATTTTCTCTCAACAGCAGAGTGGAAAACTTCTTCGGAGTAGCGAAAATGAACCTAGCCTGGTTCCGGAAACCCCTATGTGAAAAAATCCCATTACATTTTTTAATTTTGGGAAACAGAAAAAAAAGTGCACAGCAGATCACATATAAAATAAAGAAAGCAAAAACAAAGGTTTTATTGGCGCACATGCCTGTAGAGTAAAGTAACATTCTGTATCAGTGTATACCTTCTGGAGTCTCTGAAGTGGTCTGCATTATTAGTGACAGATCACACAGGCTGTACACGCTGCAGCTGCAGTATGAATGTCCCAGTATGTATGTCAAAGAAGGCTTTATGTTGGCACCTTAAATCGATGCATTAGGTTTCATTGACTGCTATAACTGTCTACAGGGACTGCAGCTGCCCTAGCATTATGGTCCAAATGTATTTGTCAAAAAGAATCTGCTTAAACTTCCTGCTTTGTGTACTTCTGGGAGGCCGAACAATTCTTGGAGAGTGCCAGGCCACGCACCGAGAGGACATGTGGAAAAGCTGTTACTGTCACATTTAATAATGCTAAGACTCATGTCCTGAAGGATACATTAAAAAAGCAATGTTTAATTTTCAGAAAAGATCGACAGCAGACAACAAAGGCTAAAAAACACAGCAGATAGAAAATATATCTAGAGCTGGGTGTTAAAGGAAAACTCTCTAATTTCTGGTGAAAGTGCTATATGCTGAGCAGAACTATACAATCAAATGATTTAAAAAAATATACTTGGGCGAGAGAGAAGTTGCAAAAATTAGCATATCCCAAATTCGCACAAATTGTTTTAAAACTTAAACAATTTAGTGAAATGCAAAATAGAAAAAAAGAAAGGGAAATTCAGTGGTGATGGAACAAATTGAAGACAGGGGGTGCTGCCATCAATGTTACGTTTACAGACTGCATATTTTCTACTGAAATGCCCACTAGATTGCACATACATACAGTGATACTGATAAAATAATCTAGCGCACAAACGATAATGTGTGGCAATTGGGTTTCAGTGAATTTTTATCATTTGCTCATCATCAAGTAAAAGTGTCTTGATTTGTTTTGTTCCTATTAAAGTCTTTGTTTCCATCACTCTTCAGAATTAGAAAAAAGTTTCTTCACTTGTGCTTTCCTTTTTATTTTGAAATATTTGTACAGTTAATTTTTACATATTAAAATGTTGTTATGTGTCAGTAGAAATCGACATCCTACAGCCTTTCTTTCCTCATCAGCAAGATTGGCACATAGTTCACTTTACAAAATCCTCACGGTTTTCAGTAAGAGAAAGAAAAGTAAACACAACTCTCCATGTTGAAAGAATAAGCAGCAATTTGTCAGAAAACTAGACTGACATTTGACCTCTGTCTTTGAATATTATGCTTATTCATCTTTGGAACTGCAGCACAATTATTTTGGGGTGCTGCTGCACCCCATACACCACTACTTCCAGTGCCTATGGAAAAATGTTAGTAAATTAACAATGGAAATGTTTTTCTTAGGGCTATGCGGCGTTGCAGGTGGCTCGGATAGGACACTCTGCTGAGTGCAGGAACGTAGCTTCCATTGGTGGAGAAGGTGCAGTGGCCCCAGGGCCGAAAGCCCTGAGAGATTAACTGAAACCTTGAGTACTATTGTATCTCACAGTTCAAACAGCGGCAAGGAGGTCTATTTCCTTCCTTGCACTAGAGCACATGACATACTGGCTACACCACTAGCTGAGTGGCACCTAATACCGTTTTACCCTGCTGCAATTGGTAGCTAATGGTAGTAACCCTGAGAGCTATTGTTCAAAACACCACCTGTCGGGCAGCGGGTGAGGCTGATTCTCGGCACTCAAAAGTCCCATCTTTCTTGGGCAGGACTTCAGGCTTCAGGGAATCCAAGGCTGGATATCATCAAACTATGCAAACATAAGGAGATGATGGACGGAGTGCTGAAACTTTTCAGACACTCATCCCCAGTCACAGATCTGGGTTGAATCCATCATCGTTCTTTAGCTCACTTCGCCACCCCAGCTCAGACCCAGCAATCTGCAAATCAGTCTTGACCCCGTGCCTCATTGGAACAGTCCAGCCCGAACTGCCAAGCCATGTCTTCCCTGGACCGAAAACAAGTATCCAGGGACCGGTTTCAGAGTAACACCTCATATCAGCCAAGCTAGCTTGAATCCAGTGGCAAAGTGAGCAAGGAACCCACATCTGGGCATGCCGTGCCAAATTAGGAGGAACAAAGCAAACACAAGGAGATGATGGAAGAAGCACTGAAACTTTTCGGACACTCACCCCCAGTCACAGATCTGGGTTGAATCCATCATCGTTCTTTAGCTTACTTTGTCACCCCAGTTCAGACCCAGCTTTATGCAAATCAGTATTGACCCTGTGCCTCATGGGAACAGTCCAGCCCGAACTGCCAAGACGGGTCTTCTCTGGATCAGAAACAAGCATCTTGGGACCGGTTTTGGGGTAACACCCCTCATCAGCCAGGCTAGCTTGAATCCAGTGGCAAAGTGAGCAAGGGACCCACATCTGGGCAAACCCTGCCAACTTAGGGTGAACTAAGCAAACACAAGGAGATGATGAACGAAGCACTAAAACTTTTTAGACACACACCCCCAGTCACAGACCTGGGTTGAATCCATCATCGTTATTTAGTTCACTTCGCCACCCCAGTTTATAAAACTTTGCTTCAGAAAAGTTTGGGAAGCTTTGCCTACATTTGCAAAGGGCAAAGTTTTCTGATTTTGTTCGACTTCCTCTGCAACTAGTTTTATTTTACATGACTGTAAGAATTACATCAAACTGGTGTAATTATCCATATGGGCAACTTCCCATATTGTGAATATCAAACATGAAGTTACATTTGTAAAAAAGACAAGATCAAGTTAGGTGCAGAAATGGCTTTGAAGATTAGCACCAAAGTATTAACTTTGGAGACAGAAGCATTCTTATACATCAGCAGTTTGGAAAGATGCACAGCTTCAGTGCAAAGTTTATCGAACAATTGGATTTAGATGATTGGGTACTCTCTTTCTGATCGCAACAAGGTCTTTTTTTAGACTATTTGTTTTAACCTGACACCCTGTTGGATCATTTGTGGTAATGCCATAAAGAAGCTGTCTATATACCCTTTAGCTCTTACCCTGAGGACTAGACGATGCAGCTACAATTGATGCCAATACTAATATTTTTTTAACCATTTTATTTGAGCATTTGAAATCACAAACCTAAGGCCTTATTACGAGTCTGGCGGTCCATAGACTCATAGGGATGTGGTGGTGGCGCTCCAGCCAATGCCGCACCGGCAGTATAATATGTTTAGCGGTTGGACCACCATTTGACCTCTGCAACTCCCAGAGAACTGCGTTCCTTGGTGTTGGTGTGGCGGTGAGGGGCTCAGAATATGCTGTAGGTACTGCTGTGGCACTGCCATGCATATTTTTACTTTTCCCACCCCCAGCCTAACTTGTCAGTCTGCACCGCCATGTGGATGCTGGCAGTGGGGAAACAAAAGGGGGCCCTCCTTTCCCCATGCAGGTAGGTGCATGCAGGGGGGCACATGCTGTGCACCCCTGTGTTCAAGTACCCCCCCAGTTCCAGCACAACATGGACTTTTCAGTCCATGCCTTGCTCGAGCAAGCTGTGGCGGTCCCATGGGGGCCAGTATTAAAGGCTCATTGATCCTTTTGACTGGACCACTGCGGTACTGCTACGCTACCTACCTGCCAGACAACGATTTTTATCATAATCTGGCGGGCGGGCAGCGTTCGGGTTTGGTGGTTCTAGAGCAGGGCGGTAGTGAACCGCCCCGCTCTCGCACTGCGAAACTCGTAATAAGGCTCCTAGTTTAGAAACTCCCCAGTACCCTGTACCTAACATGGAAACTATGCCTAATAATTGGCATTACACATAAGGGAAGTGGGATGAAACAAGGTAGTTTAAATGATAAGTAGAGCGAGTGGGTACTTGGAGAAGAAGTCAGTGAATGTGCTAGTGTGGGCATCAGGCATGGAGTGGGTTTACTAGGGCACACCATATGGACAGAACACCCGTTTCAAGTCTTCTGCTTTCACTTAAAAAAATGTGTACATTCTGGGAGTAATAGCCTTTGGTTGCTTCGATTAAATTAAATGGACTAGGACATGTTAAAAATGAAAAGTAAAGGAAAGCTCAGAACTTGAAACATGGGTTCGCAATAAAAACTCAGTGGAAACTAATTTACCAATGCAAATAGGGTCCTTTAAATTGGCAACTGTATTGATACAAACCTTTGTGTCATGTTGTGCCACACTAGAACCAGTGCAAAACCTAAAGACCATGGTGTCATGCCAATTTGAAGCTTCTAGCTATTGTAATGGCAGACACAAGGGTCTTCGAATTCTAGAGCTGGTGTGTTGCAGAGTGAGCTCTTTTAAGCATTGTGGAAGCGGTGCTCGTTGGGCAGATGGATAACAAGTTAAATGTTTTTTAGTATATTTCCATAGTGTACTTATGGGGGCATCAAGATGCTTAGGAAAAAAAAGACAATATATTGAACTTGTTAGCGAAGAAACACAAGAACTAGAAACTACTAGAGACTAACATCACACCAATTAGTTTAAGGAGGGTAGAAGGAATAGGGGGAAAGATGGTAAAGAGTAATGAAAGTATATTAATAGAGGAGTTCGCAGAATACATCATGAATGGAAGTCTGTTAAGAGAGGAGTTTGAATAAAACGTCATGAATGTACTGGAAGGATGAGATACAGACTGTCATTGCAGATATTGGCTGACAGGTCAGGCAGTCAAAGAGCAAGAAGGAAAAGTAGAAATAAATGCTTTTTTAGGATTTTCCCTAACAGAGGGGAGGTTGGGCTATGACATTTGTTTGCAGTGAGTTTTGATGGTTTAGAAATTATGAAAAATGTATAAATTGTTCAACCCTTAACTTACAACAGAGCTCTCCAACTATGCGCCAACACCATCTCTCGGTCGACAGATCTTTACCACCATTTTAGAATGGAGCACAAATCAAATTCATAAACTTACAGAATTTAGAGATTTTAGACAATGCTGAGAAATTTGGTAACATTTTAAAAGCTTTATTTCTCATTAAGACATTAGTAATTATTTTTGTTGCTTTTTATTCAGGTTAGTCAGAGAAGTCTGAATACAGAAATATCAAGAGAAGTTTAGTTAGAGTCAAAATGTAAAAATAACAGCGTATTCCAGGAAAGAGTCCCTATCTTAATCTAAAGGACCTAACCTATCCTAAGAAGAACCTATTGGAAATGGGGTTTCTCAATGGCTAAGGGATGTACCTAGGCAAGGCAAAACCCACCACTCTTGTCAGGGTAAGGGAGTTACACACACACACACGATTACCCCTGCTCACCCCCTTGGTAGCTTGGCAGACCAGTCAGACTTCTCCCAGAGGCAATGTGCAAAGCGTTCTTACAACACACACACACACCACTGATATACAAGGCACATCAGAAAAGAGACTCCACAAAAGGTTATATACAAATTGCTCATATATTGCAGATAAAACACATAGACCAAAAGTCACATACACCAATAATCACTTTGCCAACTAGGCAATAATCATAACATCACATGCAGTGCACTGAAGTAAATGCTCATAAGTTGCACAGGTCATAAATCACTTTGCCATAGGCAATTGTCAGAAACACAACAATTAGTGCAGTAATGCATATACCTATAGGTTGCCCATCACGAAAAACCATTACTGCACAGCTCCTGCAGTAAAACACTAATTTAAATGGCATCACATTTAGGGCAATAAAGCAAATACTTAAACATTGCCCATGTCATGAAATCACCAGGCATGAAACAGGCAGTAGTTTATAAGATACCTGAATTTCCGCATAATTCCAGAAGCACATACGGTGCAGCAGACCTCATTAGCATTTTGCTCACGGCCCCTAGGGACCGGCCAGGCGGCAAGAAATGCAATCCCCCAGGTATGCGTCCACACGGTGGGGGGGGGGGCAGGGCTCACACTGCCCAGCTCGGCAGGGAGACCACGCTGGGTCCCCCTGCGGGAAGAATCATTACACGCCATCCTGAGGCGCAGCAGGCAACAAATCACTGCCAGAGCGGGTGGGGGCGCAGCCCCGAACTCGGGCCCACAGTGATGCCATCAAGGGAGCACAAGAGAGCCTCTCAGTGGCAAAAACACACAGAGCCCCCAGAAGGCACGCAGAGCTCCTAGTCTAGCACAGCACATGGGAACAGCACTAAATAGTTACCAAGGAGAACAAGGAAGTTTCCAAGCACCAGGAACTTTCAGAAAGGTAAAAAGCACAGGGAAGTTCCAATGTTCACCAGGAACTTCCTGTAAATTAAGGGCACAAGGGAGGAAGACTTTGATATCCCTGAGTCTTCCAAAACAGGAGGCCAGCGCAAACAAGGCCTTGAAGATTCTCCACAAGCTGGATACCACAACAGGGCAAAAAGAGTCAGTCCCTTTTCTCCACCACAGACAGAAGCAGAAACTGCAGGTCAACCCACCCCTCACTCAGAAAATGCAGCGCCCATTCACACAGTTTTTCTGCTCTTCTTCTTGGCAGGGACCTTTTGTTTCTTGAAGTAATCTAAATTCCTGGGGTATAAGGTACAAAAGTTAGCCCCCTTTTTAGGTCTCGCCTACGCAGCGCGCATGTGCTGCTTAGGAAAAGACCTGTAGCAATCACTTCAGCTTTGCTGACAAAAACGTGCCCGCATTGTATTGCTTTGAATGCAACGCGTACACGTCTGGCGATTCCCTTGCGGGAGCGAGCTTTGAAACCATGTGTTATTTACAAATGGTTCCTGCTCGCTCCCGCAAGGGAAGCGCAGGCCCCCTCTTCTCTCCCATCCCCCTGCTGCCTCCTTCTCTCCTTTTTTTCCCCTTCAGCACGAGGCGCGTGCGCTTGTTTTTTTTGTTTTATCGTAGTTCACTGTTGTTTACCCCAATTCAATGCGCTAGTTAAGATACTTGGTTGTTTGATACAGGGCCTCATTTCAAATGCCTGCTGTTTGTAAGTTCCGTAAATCACAAGTTTCACTAATAATCTTACAGCATTTTGACATATTTGGATGATGGTTTGTGGATCATTAGCGCCCCCTAGTGGGAGAAGAATAGGACTGAACAGAAGATTTCCTCGACTTGTGATGGTTTCCGTCGGGGGGCTCAGGCGAAGAAGGCGCAGACCCCAGGCGGCCTGTGTGGAAACACACATGAGTGCGCTGAAACGTAAACACAGAAGCCATGTCTTTTTTTTGTGTTTTATTGTAGATCACTGTTGTTTACCCCAATTCCATGCGCCAGATAAGATACTTGGTTGTTTTATATAGGGCCTCATTTCAAATGCCTGCTGTTTGTAAGTTTCGTAAATCACAGGTTTCACTAATAACGGATTGAATCGAACGCGTCTGGCCGACCTCAAAAGGATGGGGGTTGATAATAAGTTGATAGGCTTTGATCATTGTATACACAAACTAGCATGGACAGAGGAGCTGTGATTGCAGAGGCTAATGGGGGACTGTTCGCCACCACCCCTGCCAATGCTGTTAGATCTCCCTACTGATCTTAGTGCCAGGAAATGTAAGATTCAGTTATGCTGCTACCAACATTAGCAACTTGCTACAGCTTTTTGTTTAACTTCTAGCCATGTTTCTGTCAGCGTTTGCTATTGCAGACATTAAACATTTTCGCTCACAAAATCTCACCTTCCAAATGCGGACCCAGATGCTGGAATAATTATTGAAAAAAATCATTCCGCGTGAGCGAGGGGGTGAGATGGGTGTGGGGGTGGCATCGCCTTTCCATCAGGAGGTTTGTGGTTGCCCTGCCATTTACAATGCCTCTTTTCCATTTTAGCCTCTCTCTGTGGGCGCAGGGCCTATCCTGACTTTGCTTAACGACAGTGACATAATCCCCCCCGCACACAACTCCCCCTCCCCGAACCCTGCCCCCCCCCCTTCGACGGTCTATCTTTGGTTCATGTGATCGAGACTACAAACTTACTCTGTGTTGTTAGTTAGCCATACTATAGTATAGTGTGCATTAAACATACAATGCCCCACCATTATTGAATGCATCCTACCGTAATATAACTTACTGCACCGCATAATCTTTGTGGCTATACCCTACCATTCCATACTACTATGTAATGCAACCAACTGTAAAGTACTTATATATCAATGAATATGCTATAGTGTTACATTGCGGATTCGTTCTGAACTGTGTAATGTGATAAATGCATCGCAATCCTATGTGCTATTTTATTGTAAAGTCCTTTTTGATGTATGCATTATAAAATATGTAATGGTTTTATTTGCCTTATAAATTAAACGAAGTATGAGGGCTTCAACATGGCATAAAGCCCTATTCCATGCCTGAACCTACTGTTTGTACTGTGCCCGGTAGGTAGGTAGGGGGGCGGGGTGTCTGTGTATTTGTGTGTGTTTTTTACGTGTTTTTATTTTTACGTCTGGTTGTTTTTAGTGCTCAAAACAGAGTGGCATAAAACCCTTATTTCACAGTGAATCATTCAAACTGGAAAGTATTTTGGGGTTCCTAATGAAATACAGATTTTATCATGATAATGACAGTCTCAAAACCACGCTGCAGAGCTTTAACATTGCCTGGGCCAGTAGGAATAGGCAGCATGGAGGACCAAATTATGTGGCAAGTTTTTTTAAAAATTATGTGGAAAACTGAAAATTGTGTGGCACATTCTCTGGCAGTATTACTGAGAAAAATCCTAACTTTAAGACTTTCAGTATTCACAGAAGGCATTTAGGAGTCCTAAAGTTAGGAGTCCTAACTTTACTACTCCTAAACAGAGAAACATCCTAACTTTAAGACTTTTGGTATTCACAGAAGGCATTTAGGAGTCCTAAAGTTAGGACTCCTAACTTCTGTGAATACCGAAATGAGTAAGTGCCTTCTGTGAATACCAAAATGAGTAAGTGCCTTCTGTGAATATCAAAATGATAGTAAGTTTAGGACTTTGTCTTAAGTTAGTTCTGTGAATCGGGCCCACAGTATTTAACTATCAAGACATTTCACACATACCAGTACCTTTTACATACACTGCACCCTGCTCATGGGGATACCTTGGACCTACCTGAGGGGTGCCTTATATGTAACAAAAGGGAGAAGGATTGGGCTAGGCAAGTGGGTGTACTTGTCAGGTCAACATGGCATTTTAAAACTGTGCGCGCAGACACTACAGTGGTAGGTATGAGACATATTTACAGGGCTACTCATGTGAGTCGCGCCAACAGCGCTGCAAGCCCACTAGTTTTATGAACACAAAGGCTTGGGTCTATGCACTATCTGGACTAGACCACTCTTAAATTATACTAACAAACACAATCTCCAGATAGGTTGTTTTTCAATTACTCATACAAGACTTCAGTGCTTTGTTCTAAAGCCTTTGTGTTTTTTATTTCACTTTTTTTAATACTTCTTTCAAAGGATTAAACCATTATTCTCATGTCTCTTGTCGGGCCACACAAATATTTCACAGACTTATTTACACATTCAAACCAATATGTAGTACTGTAACACCACAAAATGCAAAACAAAATTCACAGTGCAATACATATAACAATACATGAACAATACAGATACAGATGACCAGTCCGCAATTTACAAATACATTTGGCGGACACTCAAATGTGAACCCAAAGGCTACTGCCTATGTGTAACGCTCAGGGAATACTTAGTTCAAAAGGTATTGTCTAAGGGGACCAAAAGATATATACATTCCCTCGTGGCACACCCAACAGTTGATCCCATGAGCACAAGCCAACGCGTTTCAAACCCTATGCTGCTAAAGGGTTCTCCTCAGGACTCGGGCTTGGTGGTCTTGGTAAACTGAAAAAATTAAAACCACAGAATGTGTCTTTTAGTATTGTGTCACTCGCCCTCACCCAACCCCCTATGTATATTAAGAAGTGACTATGACACACTGTTGACTCAAAGAGAACCATTCCTGATCATGAAATTTGACACTGCAATAAGAGGACTTAATGAACTAACAGAAATAGCGAGGTTGTAAGACACTCGACAGAAGTTACAACTTTGTGGACTACGATACCCAGAATGCAATGCACCAAACAGCTTGGTTTAAACTCCACTCCGGGCTTTGACATTTGCCAACTGATTTTCAATAAACAGTTGAACTGAATTCGGTTTTGGAAGCAGAACATGTGAGGACCTGTGAGCTGAAGGAGATCCATTCCAAAGGCAAGTTACTGGGAACTGTAACACACAGTAAATAACCGCTGCGATATAATGCTTGAAATGTGAAGAACGAGCGCTCTACATGCATTTAGTTTAAAAACTTTCAACTGCTAACAAGCACACGCTGTTAAACGCTGGGACCCCTCTGTGATAAAAAAGTGCTTAGACAAACATGCGCGGTTTTGCTCTTAAGTGTAACTGAAGGAGAACAGAAATGTAATGATCAATATAAATTCTGAAAGAGTCTTGCTCGACAAAAAGATAACTGCCTAAAAAATAGCGTTTGAATCGATAGGTCTCTGACACAAATGCAATCTTTTGGTTTTCAGTAACGAGATCCTATGGAATTTATAGTGCTTCAAAGAATTCTGGCACCGACACAGAAAGAAGGAATAAGGTACATGTCATATGTCCCCCTTAAATTATCTATGACAAAGTGCTCTGCTCTAGAGTATAATTATTTCTCATTTCAATACAGCAGAGCTAATTGGAGTAAAATGGTGCCACAAGGAAACAGCCCCATCAGTAGGTGAAACAAAGTAGGTTTGAAAAGAAAAGTTTCTTAATAAACATAGGGGTAAGTGAGGGCAAGTGACACAATACTAAAAGACACAGGGCCCGATCCACAGAACTAACTTAAGACAAAATCCTAAACTTACTACCATTTTGGTATTCACAAAAGGCACTTACTCATTTTGGTATTCACAGAAGGCACTTACTCATTTCGGTATTCACAGAAGTTAGGACTCCTAACTTTACTACTCCTAAACTGAGAAAAATCCTAACTTTAAGACTTTCTGTATTCACAGAAGGCATTTCGGAGTCCTAAAGTTAGGAGTCCTAACTTTACTACTCCTAAACTGAGAAAATCCTTACTTTAAGACTTTCGGTATTCACAGAAGGCATTTAGGAGTCCTAAAGTTAGGACTCCTAGCTTCTTCTAATACCGAAATGAGTAAGTGCCTTCTGTGAATACCGAAATGAGTAAGTGCCTTCTGTGAATACTAAAATGGTAGTAAGTTTAGGATTTTTTCTTAAGTTAGTTCTGTGAATCGGGCCTACATTCTTTGGTTTTACTTTTTTCAGTTTACCAAGACCACCAAGTCTGAGTCCTGAGGAGAACCCTTATGCAGCATAGGGTTTGAAACGCGTTGGCTTGTGCTCATGGGATCAACTGTTGGGTATGCCATGAGGGAATGTATATATCTTTTGGTCCCCCTTAGACAACACCTTTTGAACGAAGTTTTCCTTGAGCGTTACACATAGGCAGGACAAAAGGCAGTAGCCTTTGGGTTCACATTTGAGTGTCCACCAAGTGTATTTGTAAATTACGGACTGGTCATCTGTATCTGTATTATTCATGTATTGTTATATGTATTGCACTGTCAATTTTGTTTTGCATTTTGTGGTGTTACAGTACTACATATTGTTTTGAATGTGTAAATATGTCTTTGAAATATTTGTGTGGCCCGACAAGAGACATGAGAATAATGGTTTAATCCTTTGAAAAAAGTATAAAAAGAAGTGAAATAAAAAACACATGGGCTATAGAACAAAGCACTGAAGTCTTGTATGAGTAATTAAAAAGCAAGCCCACTAGTAGCATTTGATTTATACACCCTGGCACACTCAGTGCAGTGTACAAAGAACTTACCATTAAATCAAATACATCAATCATGGATAACCAATTATATTCAAAATTTACACAGAGAGCATATGCACTTTAGCTCAAATCAGCAGTGGTAAAGTGGCCAGAATCCTATAGCCAACAAAAACAGGGTCTGAAAAATAGGAGGCAAAAAGGGCTAGGTCTTATAGAACTTATGAAGAGTTCCAGTTGGAAAAGAGCAAGTTCTGGAAACTCAGCTGAGCCCTCCGACATTTGCAGTAGCAACCGTTGAATCAGGTATGAGGAAATATTTACAGCAGTAGCTATGATCAGCATATATAAAAAGAGGCAGAGTCTCCTAACAAAATCTAGGAAACAGAAAATCACCATTAGCAATAGCTTACAGCAATTTGGGTAAAAGTAGCACAGTCAAGTGCTAAGGGGTATGGCAGGGAAAAGTACACAGAATGCCTTAACTATTTAGATAGGACATGTAGAAACAAGAAATCCTATGTTTCAAGCTCCGGTGTTAAGATCATCTTCAGCCAATGGTGAAGGATCTTCCAATGGTCTGTCATCTATCATCTCGAGTCCCACAGTAAAAGCTTGAGTCGACATGGTGTTGTCTATAGTTTGCTAATGTTTTATACAATTACTGTAATAGAGAAGGTTCTCAGGAGACCCTTTGCAAACCCTATTCTGTTAGTTGTTCAGTGTTCCATTGTGTGTTCAATGGACTAGTCTATTAGATGAAACATTTTCTATCTGCAATATCGCCGGAGGAGCAAAAGAGTGCTTTGACTTGCCTTTTTCCTATTTTGCCGTGAGGGGAACGGCTTGCCACGTGGGGGAAACCTGCAACCTGCTTCCTGCCTATCACCTTGAACTCCCGTGCCGTGAGGGGAACGGCGGTGTATACTACACAATTCCCAGCACCCCCAGACACCGGCGCAGCGTGTGATGTCATCTTAGCGCGCCGGTGTCCTACATAAGGCACTGAAAGCTCCCGCAGCGCGGGACGCGCCGGAGGAGCAAAAGAGTGCTTTGACTTGCCTTTTTCCTATTTTGCCGTGAGGGGAATGGCTTGCCACGTGGGGGAAACCTGCAACCTGCTTCCTGCCTATCACTTTGAACTCCCGTGCCGTGAGGGGAACGGCGATGTATACTACTACAATTCCCAGCACCCCCAGACACCGGCGCAGCGCGTGATGTCATCTTAGCGCGCCGGTGTCCTACATAAGGCACTGAAAGCTCCCGCAGCGCGGGACGCGCCGGAGGAGCAAAGGAGTGCTTTGACTTGCCTTTTTCCTATTTTGCCGTGAGGGGAACGGCTTGCCACGTGGGGGAAACCTGCAACCTGCTTCCTGCCTATCACCTTGAACTCCCGTGCCGTGAGGGGAACGGCGGTGTATACTACTACAATTCCCAGCACCCCCAGACACCGGCGCAGCGCGTGATGTCATCTTAGCGCGCCGGTGTCCTACATAAGGCACTGAAAGCTCCCGCAGCGCGGAACGTGCGCGGGCGGCGCCGGGAGAAGCCTGGGACAAGGGCGGGACCGTCTGTGGCCGTCAGGGGCCAAAGGAGGCCGGGCTGGGCCGCTCCTCTCAGCACTGCTTTTTGGGACAGTTTTGAACTAATCCCCACTGGCTAATGCCATTTTAACCACTATTTGTCAGTCTTTCGCTCTATTTAGAGTGTGTTCCTTTTATCTTACATTGTTTGGATTTTAGGTATTTGTGTCAGAGGTTCCTTATTGCTTTACATTCGCTGTTGGTTTTATTGGAATTATGGGGAAGCACTCTAAACCTACAGCTAGTCGCCCTATGACCAGACAGCTAGCCAACTCCAATCCGCAGATCCCCAGTCTCACAGCGATAGATAAAATGCTACAGAAGACAATTGGGGTGGTGGCTACAGCCATCGAAAATACCGAAAGACGGTTGTCGATTACCCCGGCATTTAATATGGCCCCTCCTTCTGATGGATTGGCTGACCTATCTTCATACCAGGTGGATCCTGATGCGATGTCTTCCATGTTGCCCTCGTTTACACAATTACCGTGCGCTCAGGCACAAATAGATGAGCCAGTTCAAGAGGAAGCTGGGCCATCATCATCCTCCTTTGTTTCTATTGTGGCCCCCACAAAGCAGGTAAAGCCAAGAAAAAAAAAACAGAAACTCAAAAAAAGGAGTTTTCTACCAGCCCCCCCTGCAGACAGCCCTGCCCTCTCGGCCCCGACCCATCACCCTCCTACCACTATCCCTCCGACCTGGGTGACTACTTTATTAACTGACCTACAGACACATATAGATCAGTCCCTAAACCTCCTTTTAAAAACCCTGTCATCTAAAATCGACAGGTTGGTATCTCTTGTTAATACCAAAGTTTTCGGGAAGAAGCAGTCAAACCTTGATCTAAAGCACAACATGGGTAGTACGGAGGGTGTCGGTATTCAAGTAACGCTTAACAACCCTACCCCCCTAAGCCAGACACTTTCACCCTCGAACCATTCAGCTACGGATCCAGGCCAGCCTCCATCGGTGCACCCAACTGCCCCTTCCCCTCCTGCTGGTTCCCGTATGCCCCCGACTGTGCCCCGAGCCCCTATTGTTGTTTCATCACGTGAGCAGTTCTCCAGCTGTAGGGATTTAGCTCTTCGGAGCTCGGACGGGGATAGGACCCTTCCTCTTGGGGGGGGGAACCGAGCCCTATGGAGCCCGGAAGGTTCCCTTCCTCTAGTACAGCTTCCCCCGGAGGCAGCACCTTATGTGATCGTGCTCACTGGAGTACCACCGCTAATGAATGGAAGGGGGGAATCTTACTCTGAATTGAAAAATAAAGTCATCCACTGGCTGTCCAAAAATAGACCATTGGCGGGAGCAGGGAGAGGGGAGATTCTCTTTGTTCGGAGGGTTAACTGGCTGGGGACCCGCTCAAAGGACATTGGTGGGGATTGTGTCCTGATCAACTTCAGGGATCCTAGAGTAGTAGGACACATACTGGAGCAGGGTGGGCTCTACAAAAGGGGAGCCATTGATACATCGCATTTGGGGTATTTTTATTCCATCTCCAATACTCCGAATCCAGTGGATTTACCGTATTTCCATCAGGCCCCTCATAATTCTTACTTTAATATCCCGGTCGAAAACCGTTTCGGCGTGCTCAACGCTGTGGACTGACCATCACCCCTGAGTCTTAGTAAGGGAGGGTTTATGCCTTTGGGGGGGAACCAGGCTGGGGATGTTTCTGGTGTGGTGATGGCTTTTCCCTCGGCTGCTCTTGGCACGGAGAGTGGCCCCGGGTCCCCTTCTCCCTCATTCTTGATCCCCACCGCCATGGAGGGATGTCCCGTGTTGGTCCCCCTTGAGCATTCTGCTTCCCACAGCCCCCCCCTCCCCCCTCTGGCTGACAGCCCTCCCCGAACACCTATCCGAAGACCTTTAGTTGGGTCTTGGAATGTGGCCGGATTGGAGTCCAAGCTCTCTGACCCCGAGTGGGGAGAGCTAATGGACAATTACGATATCTGCATATTCCAAGAAACTTGGCTTCGGTCCATACCATGGAGGGTGGGTTATGCATCGTTTTCGGCCCCAGCAGTGCAAGGGGCGAGAGGAAGACCTTCCGGGGGGTTAGTAGTATGGGTTGCAACACACCTGGGGTGCTCAGTAAAGTTACTAGATTCAAAGTCCCCCGACATTTTATGCCTGCTACTCACTTTCCCCACTAGTTATTCGCTGGTAGTAATAAATGTCTACCTGCGCCCCCAGCCGGTACAGTTGGGTCTGTCGATTTTGGGCGCCCTGGAAGATGTTTTACATTCTCTTCCACCCGCGTCCCACAAATTAATTGGTGCAGATCTTAATTGCCACTTCGAACCCCTCTTTGGGATCCCCTCCCCCACCTGCGATGAGGATGAAAGTTATCTAATCCCAGACCTCATCTCCTATCCTGCCAAACGCTTTTCCCCTCTAGCCCTTGAGATCAATAAGCTTACCATTGCACACTCCTTGCGGGCCTGCAATGGTAGACTCTGCCCGGACGTGCCGGGGTTTTTCACCTTTAATAGATCCGGGAGCTGTTCGACTATCGACTATGTTCTGGTGAACGTGGAATTTTGGGGCCACCTGGCCTCCTTTTCTGTTATTCCACGGGTCGATAGCGATCACAACCTACTGTCACTGGAATTAGTTAACAAGATAGGTGGCAGTGGACTTTCTAAGCTCCAATTACCACCATATAGTGAGAATCTGGTATTAGTGGCAGGTGGTAGACGGATTAGGTGGGAAAGGGTAGCGTCTGACGACCTAAAGCTTGCTGATATATATAGCAGTGTGACCTGCTCCTTGGAAGCAGTCTCCCACCTCTTGAGCCCCACCGGGGATATCCCGCAGTCCCGCCTCCCCGATCTCCAGACCATTCACGAGGATCTCCTTGGCAGTCTGGCTGGCTTCTTCTATAGCCCTACTGCCTCAAAACCAAGGCCCCCTAGGCCCGAGCATTGGTTTAATGGTTCCTGTAGGCGGGCTAAGTCTGCCCTGATAAAAGAAGTAAAAGAGGGTACCCTGTCTAGTATCCGGGCGGCGAGGGCCACCTACAAAAATCTGATCAAGGAAGCAAAAGCCGAGTGGGAGGATCTAAGGTGGCAAAACTTACTGCAAGCTTTAGTAGACCGTGACTCGAGGGCGTTCTGGAACATTGTTCGAACGGGCACGGTAGCCAGTAGCCCTGCAATTATTCCCAATCTCAGCGAGGAGGTCTGGCTTGCCCATTTCCAACCCCTCTTTTCGGTCAGTAATTCCTCGGGTGGCACTGATCCAGGCACCTCACGGATTGATATTGCAACGGACCGGTTGTGCCAGGAAGAACTTGAGAGTCGTTCCTTTTCTCTTTTAGAAATAGAATTGGCCCTCAACTCCCTATCAGTAGGGAAAGCCCCGGGGCTTGACAGGATCCCTGGTGACCTGTACAGAAGTGATGTAAAAATTTGGGCCCCTTACATTTGTGTGTATTTTAATGCCATTTTGCAGGGCCTCAGAATCCCGGACACCTGGTTGGGTGCAGAAATTATACCCATTTATAAAAAATCTTCCCCGTTGGACCCAGCCAATTACCGCCCCATAAGCTTGATTGATGTTTTACAGAAGCTGTTCGCCCGAGTCCTCTTATCCAGATTGCAGTCCTGGATGGAGGATCAACAAATTCTAACCTCCCTTCAGGCGGGGTTCCGTGCTAAGGTTTCCACTATCGATCAATTATTTAGATTACTATTGATCTATTGGAAGTCAGTCAGCATGGGTGCTGGTAATTTGTATTTGATTTTTGTGGACCTTCGGTCCGCTTTTGATATGGTCCAAAGGGATAAACTATGGGCCCTTTTGCTAGAGATGGGTGCTCCCCCCTACCTTTGCCACTTATTCAAACGCCTCCACTCAGGCACCTATGCAAGGGTGAGATACGGGAGATGTGGGGAAATCTCTGGGCCATTTCCGGTTGAGAAGGGTGTGAGGCAGGGCTGTGTCCTGGCCCCCACCCTTTTCTCCCTTTTCATCAATGGGTTGATCGAGTATCTTTTGCGCACCGTTAATCTGGACTCCCCTGTACTGGCGGGGCGTAAGGTCCCGGCCCTAATGTTCGCTGATGACACGCTCTTGTTATCTCAATCTTACATGGGCATCCAGCGTACATTAGAGGCCTTCTGCTCCTTTTGTAAAATCAGGGATCTGGAACTGAATCTTTCCAAAACCAAATTTATGGTTTTCGGTTCTAATTCATTTAATTGCCCCCATCCTAAACTGGGAGATGTTGAGTTGGATAGGGTTGCCACTTTTGAGTATTTGGGGGTGACCCTTAATGATAAAATGAATTGGGGGTCCCATTTGGCGAAGGCAAATTTGAGACTAGCCCAATCAGTGGGGGGTATCTTGAAGGTGTTTAACAACACCTCGTCTAAACCTTTGGGCCCCCCTATGGAAATCTATAAATCTCAAGCCAGAGGAGGAGCGCTTTATGGCGCTGAACTATGGGGATATTCCATCCCTGCTTCCCTCACATCTATTGAGAACTCCTTTATTAGGAGATTGCTGAAACTACCTGTCAGCACCCCATTAACTCCTTTGAGATGGGATTTGGGTCTGGTTCCCATAGAAGAGATTGCCCTGAACCGTCCTCTCCAGTTCTGGAGGCGTCTTTGGTCAACGCCTGAGTTGGTAAGCTATAGGTATGATCTTGGTGATATATTGGCAAGGGGAAAATCGGATAAGATCCCTTGGCTTGCCTACATAAAGAACCTCTGCAACTTAATTGGGATGGGGAACCTATGGTCTGCCCCGGAAGAGACCTGCCGTGCACTCTCGAAGAATTCACTGCGGGAGGTCTTGAAATCTTATAGGAAGGGAATTCTATTCCACTCCTCCCTGGGTAGGCTTACTGACACTTTTCTGGATATTAAGTTTAGTCCCCAGTTTGAAGTTTTCCTGGACGTTATCCAACCACCTTTGGCAAAGAAACTCTACATCCAGTTCAGACACGGCTCGCTACCGCTGAGGGATCTCACACATAGATGGTCCAACGTTGTGGATCCCGTTAGCTCGTGTCCTCTATGTACTGCTACCTGTGAAACAGAGCTGCATGTCGTTCTCTTCTGCCCTCTATATATTATTGCAAGAAAAAAGTGGATCGTCCAGTTATGCAAGTCTAGGGGTCTCAGGGACCATAAGGAGGTGTTTAGAATTTTGAAATATGATACTACTCCATTGATAGTGTTTGCAATGGCCAAGTTTCTTCTCTCAATGTGGTTTACAAGGTCCAAATTTATGTCTTCCGCCACTCATCTCTCCTGATTTTAGTATTACCTATATTACCATTACAGTACTTTGAGGTGTAACGTGTATATCTTTGGCCCTGGATCAATTTTTATTAATTCGTTTTTGTGGATAAAATCACGTTTTTTTACTGTGTATGTTTTATGAAACTATTTTAATGTTTTAATGGATTACACTCTACACAATGTTATTTAATCATGTTTAAATGTATATATGTATTTATGTCTTTTTATGGTATTTTACCGAAATAAAAGCTTTGACTGACTGACTGACTATCTGCAATATCCTGGTTAAATCATGAGAACTATAAGCACATAATAAATGCATTTTTCTAAACCGAAAAAATCATATGGCGTGAGGAAGAAAGGATGACATTTTCTTTAATACAGCAAATTTCAGAGCAAGGATGAGTTTTGCAATTAAAAACTAATATTATATCAGCATTTTCAAAAAGTGTTAATTTTATTTAAAGGGGAAAGGTAAGAACATTCAAAAGAAAATTAGGCCCTGTCATGAAAGGTCAGTAGAAATGAGAGATTTCAACAAAATATTATGCTTCAAGGTAATTGTTTGCACGTTAAAAAGGCACATTTTCCACAGTTAACTTTGTTATGCATTTTTCACGCTAATTTCATGTCGCATTTTTACATTAATGTAGGGTTATTTTCCTCTAGAATTTTCATCTTTCTACATTCCCCCCTCTGATGATTTCTAAATCATCACATAACTACATTTCTCATGTGATTCTAGTTCAGAGTGCATTTACTTCACCAGTCGATTCTTGTCTTTTTTTCTTTTCTGACCCCTGAATTTCAGAGATTTCATGTAATCATCATTCAAAATGCCATGCAGTCCCATGTCCTTCTCATATAATTTTTTTGCAGTCTTTCCTTTCTTCTGCGCAAAATATATGTACAACTTAGAAATAGTGTATAGAGAAAAGTTAAACAAAACCCCAATATAATTATTAGACGAAAAATAGCCTTCAATACACCTTTTCCTGCTGTTGTAAACCAATTTCCAATTGTAGCAATCCCTTTTCCAAAATTTTCAAAGAGACTTGATGTTTCTTTTTCACTTAGTTCAGATTCGTAGCCTAAAATGTTCCTAGCAAATCTTTCTAATTCCTTACTTTCATCAGGTATATATGTACAGCAATGGGTTAATTTTAGCATTTTACAGGCTCCACCTTTTTCTGTGAGCAATAAGTCTAAAGCAAGTTGATCCTGTGAGACTATGGACCAGATAGCAACTAATTCAATATTAATTACAAGCAAAGCTCCAGATGTACTAATAGCCATTTTGTTGACAACTGTTGCCTACTTTCTAATCTTTTCGTCAGTTAAGATGACTCTACCCTACTAATCCGGCTTCTATCTCTGTGCGACATTGAGGTTTGTGTGCTGGTGTTAGTGTTAAGGCATCTAAGCTCTTCACATAGTAAATCTTTGGAATTAGTATGCCTAAGTAACAAGTACTCTACCAATCAGTTGGCAGTGAAGAGCAAGAGTTCTGCCCACAAATTTGGTAAACCTGTGAAATCGCATTTTCATCCCCTTGTAGAATTTGCCAAGCTTCCCCAGTCAATTTGAATGTGTGTTCACAGCTACTAATCTCTACATGTCGTCTTTTTTTTTTTTACCGATTTTTATTTAGTGCTAACTTGACCTGAATCGGGTATCGCAGAGCTTTACATAGCACCAGTTGCATTACATGAGGACACATTCATTTTTTTGTTAGGCACGGGGAGATTATGTGATTTGCCCAGAATCACAGGATGTTCAGCGTCATTGCCAAGACTCGAACCCAGTTCCCCAGATTTGAAGTCGACCGCCCTAGCCATTAGGCCAACTCCTCTCCCCTAGTCCTCTTAGGTGTTTGTCTTCTGCATATGCACATTTTTCCTTTAGTGTTGGCTGTCTAGTCTTAGTTTGGGGAAAGCCATTTTCTTTCTAAATTCATTTTCTTCTTTCTTCCAAGCATTTTCAAAAGCATCGCTCTTTTTGTCGGTGGTCTGTGTCATGTTCGCGTATCTTTCTTCTAAAGTCATTATGTTAATTTTCTCTTTTGGATGCATTAAACAAATTACATTGTTTTTGTGAGCTTTAACACTATCTATACGTCTATGAGGAAAGAAATAATACCAAGCTGTGTTCATCTCTCTTGCTTGTGGGTATTCCTTCATATTTTGTATTAGAGGTACGCTAGAAAGAATAATTGGAACAATAATACTCAAAGTGTCCTCATTTATAAACGAATAAGAATAGAATACTGCAAGAAATAGCATTGGATAAAGGCATACGAAAATAGGTAACTTCCTCTGAAACTGAAGTAGGTAAGTGTACACATAACAATCTTTCGTGCCCATAGCGTTAGTATATTTTTGAACTAATCTAGAATGAGCATTAGTTGAAAAGTCATCTTTCTTGTACCTGTACTGTTATTATAAAAACTAAACCCATGATAAATGTATACTTATTTCTAGATAGACAGTCCTTAATCCTATTCCATGTTCTTCTAAAATGTTGTCCCTATTCTACTGTAGCTTTTGCTCGGCGCTAGATTGATCCTGTGTAAAACAAAGAACTAAAATAATACATTTCTAACAGGCATGGTTTAGAGATTTCTTTCTTCAATTTTCATCTTGGCTTTAAGTTTTTTTCTCGCAGAATCTTTATCAACAGTCTTGCTACTTTTATTTTTAAGGTGGTTCAAATATTTCAGGATTCACATTGCACAAATTGATAATTATGAACGATGTATGCTATTCCAGGGTACATTGTCGTTCAGTCCTGAGATATGGGTTGAGAGTCTATAGACCCAACGCTGTACCTTTTCGAACAAGCGTTCTTGGATGTTAATCTGATTAGGCTCAAGTTGTTCAATTATAACCCAGGACATATCATTGGTGGTATGTCCCTTAGTTAGAAAATGTTCTGTGAGTTTGGTCGTGCTGCGTTTGCAACGGATGTTGCTGCGATGTTCGCAGATTCTGATTTTGACTTTTCTGCTGGTCATCCCGACATATTGTAATTTGCAAGGGCATGTGATGAGATAGATTACATTTGCCGAATTGCAATTTGTATGTTTCATGATGGTCCAGGTTTTGCCTTCTTCGAGATGTAAGGTTTTAGTTGGTTGTGTGAGATGACATATGCTGCAGTTGCCACACGGGTAATGGCCTGTCACTTCTGGTAATCCCCATGCATTACGTACTGTGTTGGGGACGTTTAGGACCTTTTTTGGTCTGGTTGATACAAGACTGTCTTTAAGATTGTGAGATCTTTTATAGGCGAATAAAGGTTTGTCCCATTGCAATTTGCCTGAAGTTACCATTTTCCAATTGCTTTGAATGAGTTTAGCTACTTTGTTCGAAATGGAGTTGTAAGTAGTTACGCATGTGAGTGGTATGGATGTCGGCGTTTCAATTTTGGGTTCCAAAAGGCTGTCTCGATTTTGGTTCCTGGCTCTTTTTTGCGCTTTCTGGATAATTCTGTTGGGGTATCCGCGGTTTACGGCGTACTAGGTATTTCGGACCTGTATTTCCCTGGCAAACGTGAGTACTAAGCTTCGTTCTATCTCGCTATCCTGGCACCTAACATAAGCCCAGCCGAGCAAGAGAGGCTTATGTATACAAAGCAACTAATCCTTCGGATTCCCATATAGTTCATCCTAAGATCCACACATCGCCATTTCTTCTCCATTTTTATCAGGGTCAGGAGGGGAATCTGACACGCCGATCGGTTATCAGAGGCATAACCACCTCGATACCCAAGTGAGATCATGTTACCAGCCTATATGTTGTCTGTCTTTTATGTTGTTGTCCGTGTGTTAATTTTCGTGATACTTTCCAATTAAGACATAACACGCCACAATTCAATTAATTTGAATGATGTGTATGCATGTGTCGACACGAGTTTGTACCAGCCATCACAAATGTTATCATTCACAAATACAATAGAGTGTGTGGGATGCAAGATTTTATTGCACAAACGCCCGCACGTTACTGATAGTCAATAGAGATTATGAGCACCATGTGCCCTAAAATACAACGCTATTGACTCACCTCACACCCTTCCACTTAAGGATTCCCCGTGTATATCTACACATTGGGGCACATTGTAGCCACGCAAGTTCTTTCTAGTGTTCGTGCATGCTCACCATGCTACAGGCATTAGACCACCGGCTATTAGCACACAGGTGCATGCATTCAATCAAGATGCATGTTAACCACTGTTGTAGGTTTCCTTTTTTTCCCCTTTTTTTCTCTCACTAACTTACCTTTTATTTTCAGGTATTCTCAAATGGAGATACTGTGAGTAAATTGCCACTACACTCACAGCACACTTTAGTGTGTGTGCTGATATTTACACTTCACCTGGCCTACATCAAGTTTTTACGGCCAGTCACCGTCTCTTTTTTGGTCCTGAAGAAAGCCTCTGGAACTAACTAGTAGGCTGAAACTAGTAGACCTTATTCACAAGGGAAACTAGGAAAATAAAATTCCTAACCAGTGATCCCGCATATTTTTAACACTTGCCCTGGGACCCTTGTAATAAACTTTTTCTCAAAAGGGCATCTCCCAGAGGCATTTTTAACCTATAGCCACACCTCACATAGTATGTCACTCTCTGCTCAACTTTACCAATCCTGCTCCGCTGTAACTCAGGCGTCGTAGCACAGCTGGAGTGTATTAGACAACCCAGCTGGGCCCCAATGATGAAGCATGCCACCTACTAGGTAGGTGGGTGAGGGTTTTTTTCTACAACAGTTGTGCATTCCTTAAGTTCCCTATCAGGTGATAGCGCATAACACCTGCTCGAAATCACCAAAAACTTGTCCATTTTGTTTTTCAAAAGTCAGTTGGGGAAGGGGACAAGTTACCTCGTTCTTCCTCGCCCTCTTTGTGTTTTCATTTCATTAAGGATCTCACCTTAGGTACTTGTACTTGTCTTTCTGTTAATGGACCTTCACCGCTTTCTTCTACCTGTTCGTGGACTTGCAACAGTGCTGCTGGCCTGAGCGGTCTTTCATCTGGTGGTGGAACAACCAAAGCTCTACATTCAGGACCAAAGACCAAACTCACCTCTTCCTGATTGCTCATTCTTTTGGTGTGTGAAGCATGAATCCAATTTGAAACTCCAGCACACTTAACAGCAGTGTTCATAGTTAGGATTACTTGGAAGGGGCCTTCCCATCTGAGTTCAAGACAAGTCTTCTGAACATGTTACTTGATCATGACCTAATCACCAGGATTGAGGTCTTGGCACTTTTCTTGATGTGGATCTCGTGTGGCAGCTGAAACCTGATGAGAAACAGGAAATTTACATCAGCCAATGACTTGCAATAATCCAAAATTATATCAAATGTGATATTCAGGAACAGCAGGTAGCTTCATTGCCCGACCCATCAATATTTCATGATGTGATAGCCCTTTCTTCCTGTGGGCAATACTTTGAATGCTCATTAAAACCAAGGGTAAGCATACGGCCAATTCAGGGAAGTTGAAGCACAAACCTTCGCCAATCTGGATTTGATGGTACCATTAATTTGTTCTACGATACCGGAGGCTTCTTGTCTGTAACTGCAATGTGATCTTTGTTCAATCTGCAAGGCTGTACAGATCATCTTCATCACTCCCCTTGTTGAAGTATGTGCCTCCATCAGACTTAAGAGAAATTGGCATGCCGAACCTGGGTATTAGCTCACATAATAACAGCTTTGTCACAGTTAAACTGTTGTTTCTTTTAGTTGGGCAAGCTTCCACCCATCTTGAGAAGATACACACAATTACCAGGATAGATCTCAGCCTGTTATATACAGACATCTTGAGAAATTCCATTTAGATCCTGAAGAAGGGACCACCTGATCTCCCTATGTGTGTTAGTGTGACATGCGTTCTCTTTCCTGCATTCAATTGCGGACATGTTGTACACCTATGGCAAATCTCCTCTGCCAGCATTCAAAATCTGGGGTTGTACCAACTCTGCCTGAAAAGTCTCCCCATTGTATCCCTCCTCAAGTGTGTATATGCATGGTAATATTGTGTCATTGGAAACAACAAGCTGTCTGACAATACTGGTCTCCAATCACCTCTCATCCGAATGTCATTTGGATTTTTCTTGCATCCTGCTTTTACCCACCTGTTTATTTCTGCTTCTGGCACATTTTCTTGCACATGTTTCCGTTCATCCCATGTGCCAGTGACTTTCATCAACATTGTAAAATAACTTTTTTCCTCTGATTCCCATATGAAACTCCCATTAATTGTACAGGCTAACAAAGCACAATATGTAGCAACTGAGTCAACATAGTGGTTACCCAGGACAATGTATCCGCTTCCACTTTGATGAGCCAAGCATTTTATCACAGCAATTTCTTTGGGTTGCTGAGGAGCTTCCAAAAGGTTCTTGGCATAAGTTCCGTTCTTGACTGGGGTGATTGAGGAGGGGTAAGAAACCCTCTCCGGCACGACAATTTCACCAGATCATGGACAACACCAAACCCGTATTGGTTATCAGTGAATATCGTGACTCTCATTTGTGCAGTTAAACTGCAAGCTCTTGCAAGAGCAATCAATTCAGCAACTTGAACAGAGAAAACTCTGCCCGGAGGCAGAGTTTTCCGGCCGGTGGCGGGGCTTCCAGGCCGGAGGCGGAGCTTCCGGCCCGGAGTTAGGGATTCCGGCCAGTGGCGGAGATTTAGCCATGGCCAAAATCTCCACCTCTGGACTGGAAGCTCTGCCTCCGGCACGGAAGCCCCGCCTCCGGCCCGGAAGATCCGCCTCCGGTCCGGAATTTCCGGCCCGAGTGCGGTCGTAAAGTTAGTAGTCGTAAATCCATTCTGTGAATACCAAAAGTAGTAAGTGCATTCTGTGAATACCAAAAGTAGTACGTTTAGGATTTTGTCTTAAGTTAATTCTGTGAATCGGGCCCGAAGTTCATAAAGGACAGGAAAAATATGGCCACATTTCCTCTAAGAAGTAACTAGCATGCCTTTAAAATGGAGTATCTCTTTTGAGTGATAAGTTCGATTGAGGGACCCCTTTCAATATAGAGTTTCCAAAGTCCCATTGAGATATTACTAGGATGTGGATGACTGTTTTGAGTGGTAATCGGGACATTTGTATGTGTCTGAAAGCATTCCTGCCATCCATCAAAGGAACACAAGATGATGGGCGGAGTGCTGAAACTTTTCAAGCACTAACACCCATTCAAGAGATCTGGGTAAATCCATCGTTCTTTTGCTCACCATGCCACCTCAGTTTAGACCCAGCCACATGCAAATCAGTCTTGACCCTGCTCCTCATGAGAACAGTCCAGCCCGAACAGCCAGGCCAGGCCTGGTCCTCCCTGGACCGGAAACAAGCATCCTGGACTGGTTTTTGAATATCACCCCATATCAGCCAGACTAGCTTGAATCCAGTGGCACAGTGAGCAAGGGACCCACGTCTGGGCATATCCTTGGCCACTTAGGGCAAACCTAACAAACACAACAAGATGATGGACGGAGTGTTAAAACTTTTCAAGGGAAGGTTAGTGCAGTTTCTCATTGAACCACCGCCATGGTATACCTCAACAAGCAGGGCACAGTGTGGTCCTGGATCAGAAGACTGTGTGCCTCTGGAGGTGGCAGGAAAGAGAGGAATCTAGAGCAAGAACAAGAAATCTCACAGTCGGTTTGAATGGGACTGAACTCTTTGAGTTTTAGGTTGTCCAGACAACAGGAATTTAGTTTGACATTACACAAGATGGGGAAGATTATAAATTCAGTTTTGTGTGAATTTAGTAACAGAAGTTTGTATAAATCCATCTTTGTATCATGATCACATATGTTCTAAGTCTGATCAATCAATCAGAATTTGTAAAGTGCACTCTGTCACCTCTAAGGGTATCTGGGCACTGTGTCGCTGTCGAAGAGTCAAGTGTTGAGTCTCTTTCTGAAGTCTGCTAGCGAGGGGGCTGTAGCGAGCTGCGGGGGGGAGGTCATTCCAGGTCTTGGCTGCAAAGTAAGAGAAGGAGCGGCCGCTGCTGCAGGAGTGATGGATGCGGGGGCTGAGTGCGAGGGCCAGTGAAGCTGAGTGTAGGTGTCTAGCGGGTTGATTCACTCGATTGTGAGGAAGGCAGGTCTTAGGTCATGGATGACTTTGTAGGCATGCATGAGGATCTTGAACTGGCATTACTCCAAAATGAAGAGCCAGTGGAGGTTCCTCAGGTGGGGGGTGATGTCTGTTTGTTTGGGCAGGTCCAGAATGACTGTGGAAGCAGCGTTCTGTATGGTCTGGAGTGCTTTGAGGAGCTGGGTGGAGATGCCGCAGTTGAGGGTGTTTCCTTAGTTGAGGCAGATGGTGATAAGGGCCTGAGTGACGGTCTTTCTGGTGTTGGTTGGGATCCATCTGAAGATTATGCGGAGCATGCAAAGTGTGTGGAAGCAGGAAGAGGCAACTATATTAACTTGTTGTTTCATGATCAGTTGGCTGTCGAGGATGATGCCTAAGTTGCGTGCATGGTCCGTCGGTGTGGGTGTGGGTCCAAGATCTGCAGGCCGCCGGCTGTGGTTTTCTTCCCGAGGATCAGTAGTTCAGTTTTGTCGGAGTTGATTTGGAAGCAGTTGTCTTTCATCCATTTGGCTACATTGTTTATGAGATTGCAGAAGTTGGTTTTGGCGTTGCCTGGGTCCTCGGTGAGTGAGAGGATCAGTTGAGTGTTGTCTGCTTAGGAGATTATGTTGAGTTCGTGGATCTGATGACGTCTGCGAGGGGGGGTCATGTAGATGTCAAGGAGATGTTGAACAGGGTGGGACTGAGAAATGATCATTGTGGTACGCAGCAAATGATGCCTTTGGGTGCGGAGGTGAAGGGAGGCAGTCAGATGCTCTGTGTGCATCCTCTAAGGAAGGAGGCCATCCACTTGAGGGCGTTTTGCCATATGTAGAGTCGGTGGAAGAGGGTGTTGTGGGAGACTGTGTCGAACACCGCAAAGAGGTCAATCAGGGCCACCATTTCCCCGTGGTCGAGGAATGTTCTGATGTAATCTGTGGTGGCAATTAGCACAGTCTCAGTGATGTGGTTAGCACAGAATCCTTATTGAGAGGCGCCAGTAGGTGGTTTTGTTCTAGGAATTAGGTGAGCTGCTGGTTGATTGCTTTCTCAAGAACTTTGGCTGGGTACGGGAGCAGGGAGATCAGATGATAATTTTTGAGATTGTTGGGGACAGCAGAGGGTTTCATTAGGAGGGGTCTGACATCTGTGTGTTTCTATCTGTCCGGGAAGGTTGCTATGGCGATGGAGGTGTTGAGGATGCTGGTGAGCTGCATGCTGATTGGGTTCATTGCGAGGCTCTAGAAGTGGTGGGGGCAGGGGTTAGTGGATGCTCTAGAGTGGATGGAAGACATGATGGCTGAGGTGGTCAGGGTGATGAGCGGTGACCAGCTGGAGATTGTTTGGCTGGTGCTCATGGTTGGTTGAAGTCATCAGGATTGATGGTGGAGTGTTGGATGTTGAAATTGTTGTAGATGTTGGTGATCTTGCTGTGGAAGTAGTCTGAGAGGGTGTCACAGATTTATTGGGAGGGGTGGATGGTGTTCTCCATGGCTGTTGGGTTGATGAATTCTTTGAAGAGTTCCTTTGTGTGGTGGGCAGCAGAGTCAATGTGGGTGGGGATGGCTGCTTTCTTGGCTTCTTTGATGTAAGGGTCACAGTTGCTGAGGGTTGTTTTTTGAGCTGCTCTGTCAGTGAGGTTCTTGGTAGTGTGCCATTGTTTCTCCAGTTCATGGCAGTTGCGCTTGGTGGTCCTGAGTTCTGGGCTTTACCAGCTGGCAGGTTTGGGGCTCTTGTTGATTTTTGGAAGTTTCATTGAGGTGACTATGTCAGTACAGGCAGCAATCCAGGTGGTGAACTTCTGGGTGGCCTGGTTGAGGTCTGTGGAGGCCCTGGGTTGGGAGGTGGTGAGGATCCATGACTACTGATTTTCAGTGACTTTGCTCCAGCTGCGATGGGAGGAGATCTGCTTCCTGGTGGTAGTGTGCCGGGCGTCGGTGATGGTAAACTGTACGATGATGTGCTCGGTCCAGGTGAGTTCTTTGGTGTGGCTGAACTGGATTCTGTCGCTGGAAGTGAAGTTGGGGTCGAGTGTGTGTCCGGCTTTGTGCGTGTGTTCGGTGACCAGTTGGGTGAGGCCGATGTTGTTCACGTTCTCCAGGAGGACAATGGAGTTGGCTTTGTAGAACGTAGTGGTGTGAGTCAATTGCTGCGGGGCGATGAGTTTGGGGATGGCATCGCAGAATGTAGCTTGGGTCCCAGGGTCTGTAGGGAGGGGTGCCTCTAATCGTGGTCTTCACGTCTGTTTGTAGTCGGAAGTTGAGGTGTTCCATGAGAGGTGTGGGGTCATCATTGGTGGTGGTGCATTTGATGGTTTCCTTGAAAATTATGGTGATTCCTCCACCTTGTTTCTTTGCACGGTCACAGTGTATCGTCTTGTAGCTGTCAGGAGTGGCAATGGTGATGTCGGAGTTGGAGGAGGGTTTGAGCCACTTTTCGGTGAGGAAGGCAAAGTCCATGGAGAGGGTGGAGATGGTGTCTCAGATTTCTGCGGCATGTTTGCAGAGTGAACAGACGTTGAGCAGGATGCAGTGGAGCTGTTGCGGGGTGTACTTTGTCTTGTGGCAGGAGTGTTGCGGGATCTTTCGCAGGTTGTGTCGCAGGAGAAGTGGCAGTGTCGGCACATGAAAGGCCCTTCAGTGAATTGTGGGGAGGAGGAAACACAGCCATTTCAAAGTCCGGGGTCCAGGTTCAGAAGTTCCTTGGTGGTGTAACATCGGATGGCAGCAGGGCCAGGGGTACTGGTGCTGGGCATTGTACAATCAGCAAAGCTTTGGCAGCGTGCTCGCTGTGCACATCCGCTGCATGGTCATGCTGCAGTCTCCATTAGAGGTCCTGGTGGTGATCCTAGTGCAAGCACCACAGGGGCAGTGGGCAGCACAGAGACAGCAGGCAGCACAGGGACAGCAGGCAGTGCAGGGACAGCAGGCTGTGAAAGGACAGCAGGTAACACAGAGACAGGAGGGGATAGAGGGACAGCAGGCAGCACAGGGGAAGCAGGCAGTGCAGGGACAGCAGGCTGTGCAGGGACAGCAGGCAGTGCAAGGACAGTAGGCAACACAGGGACTGCAGGTGGCACCAGGACAGGGACAGCAGGCAGCACAGGGACAGACGTCAGCGCAGGGACAGCAGGCATCCTGGGGACAGCAGGTAGCACAGGGATAGGGACAGCAGGCAGTGCATGGGCAGTAGGCAGCGCAGGGACAGGGGAGCAGGCAGGGCAGGGACAACAGGCAGCGCAGGGACAGCAAAGCGCAGGGGTAGTGGGCAGTGCAGGGACAGCAGGCAGCTGAGGGACAGGGGGTTACGGTACCTTGAGTTGGGGGTCAGGCGAAAGAGGGATGACCCAGCCTCCACCGGTCTGTGACAGGCACGGACTGGTCCACCTTTGGCCCGGACTTTGCTGGCGCGCCACCCGCATGCATCCCTCGATGCGGGAGCTGCAGGCACACTATATCCTGCGCTGGGAGGCTCTAAAAAAAGGGATTTCCAGCTAGCCCCGCCTCAAGCTGATGGGAAAAGTAGTCTGGTGCGGTCACTGCCAGCTGCTGAAGTCGGTAGGAAGGAGGGGGTCTTCGGTGATGTGGCAGGAAACAGGAGGGCAGACACCTCCTTCAATGAATGTAGAAAGTGGCCTCACGCGATGTGGGAGCCGAAGAGCACACTATATCTTTGACATAATTTGTAGGCTTTAATTTCTTGATGAAGAGGGAGAGAGTTGCTCACTCTTCATCTGCTTGAAAGTCCCCCACGCGCTCAATGTTTTTCCCTGCAGTTCTTGCATGGATGTTGACAGACGTTTGATGTAGTTTCTAATTGCTTGAGTTTTGTCTGAGAAGTAATTTGACAACTCTCCATGGCCCTTTCAACTATTCCTTGCTTCTGTTACTCTTCACAACTTACCTCACGTCACGTGCCTCATAGTTGCTCTTTGCTGACCTAGATTTAAGACACCTCTTGGTAACAGTGCACCCTATAAGCTATTACATCAAGTAGTATAATGCAGATCCATGAGGAGAGAAACAGTAGTGGCTCGTGTCCCGGTAGAGTGGTGGGGCGGGAGGGAGAAAGGGTGGGGACGGACGCCAAACAAAGAAGACACACAAATAAATGTACCACCAGCAGAGGCTCCCAGAATCCTCTGCGACCAATCCTGATGCTGCTTTCATGATGGTGAAAGCAGAGTTAGAATTGGCCTAAGCGCCGAAGATTTGCGCTCTCAGTAAGACTGGTAGCCTGTGCTTGCTCTCCAAGTTGGTAATGCATTGTAAGAAGAATTAAATTATAATAAACACTTTTATTATCGTTTTATTTTTCAAGTTTTGAGGCTGATAGGGGGGCTATGCTCCTCCGCCATAACGGAGGAGCTGCTGCTGAGTGACAACATTGGTGAAAGCAGGAGGGGCTGAAATTCAAAGGCAAGAAGTGTTGGCACAGCTGACCTGGAGACTAAAGAAACTTTTCATGGCTTACATCCCTCAGGAAACCTTTTAAGACAGAGACGATTGACAATACTTTTCAGCTTCTGCCAGAGTTCATCTTAGGGCACTAATGTATACATTTGAAAACTGATTCACAAAAGGTAAACTTACACTTTTGTGTAAATTTACTACTTTTTGGTATTCACAAACTATGTGTGGAGTTTTATGACTCTGGACGCCCTATACTTATGTGTGTGGAGTTTTCTGCCCCTACTATAGGGTCCCGGTGAGGTGGACTCAGCACACATAAGTATAGGGAATGCGAAGCCGTAAAACTCAGCACATAGTTTGTGAATACCTAACATTAGTAATCTTAGACAAAAATGTAAGTTTACCTTTGTGAATCAAGCTCTAAATATGTGTACACTCCTAATGTTAGATGTCTGAAGCCCTAACATGCTGCCTAAGCAATTAAAAAATATATTTCTCCTTGAACTTGAGTTACCAATTCTGCCAAACCAAGAACCTATTACGTATTTTTTTAAATAAACGTATTTATAGAGCACATACTTTAGAGATTTCAGAGCACTTTACAGAGAACAACAATAACACCGTAAACCAAAAAATTGAATAGGCAGAGCAACCCAGGATTGTCTGCACATGAAATTGATGTGCCTTTGTCCATACACAAAGACTGAAGGCAAATGCACCCAGCCATTTTCCCAGAAACCAATCAATTACGTTATGGCTGAATGCTGTCTCGTGTTTGTATCAGACATTCCACTCACAGTGCGTGGCACTTCGCTCACAGTGTGGAACACTCCGCTCACACTGCGGGGCACTTCGCTCACAATGTGGGGTACTCTACTCACAATGCAGGGCACTCCGCTCACAATGCAGGGTATTCTGCTCACAATGCAGGGCATTCCACTCACAAGCAGGGCACTTCACTCACAATGTAGGCCACTCCACTAACAATGCTGGACATTCCACTCACAGTGCAGGGACTTAACTCACAATGCAGGGAACTTCACTCACTATGCAGGGCACTTCACTCACAATGCAGAGCACTTAACTCACAGTACAGGGCACTCCACTCACAATGCATGGCACCTCTCTCACAATGCATGGCACTCTGCTCACAATGCAGCGGCCCGTGCAGGTAAGCGCGGTGGGCCAGGGTGGAAGGAATATTCGACACATGACCATGAGGGAAAAATAAATAAATAATGACTTTTCCCTTGTCGTCTGCTAAATACCTCCCATCCGGCCCCACCGCTCTCACCTGCACGGTATGCTGCTGAATGCAGGGCACTCCATTCACAATGCCCGGGCCCTTCACTCACAATGCAAGGCACTCTGCTCACCATGTAGGGCATTGCACTCACAATGCAGGGCACTCCACTCACAATGCAGGGCACTCTGCTCACCATGTAGGGCACTCGCCTAACAATGGAATTTTGTAGAGAAGAAAAACAGGGAACATCCAAGCAGAAACAAATTCAAAGAGTGTGTTTGTCCCCATTAATTGAAATTACAGTGTAAAGTAAGTGTGAAAATGATTTATGCCTGGTGTGTGCAGCAGAGTTGGCATTCACAGACCTGCACTATTTAACGCATCGCCTGTGGTGTTGGATCTCTTCTTAATAGGTCTGATTACGAAGGTAATTGGGCCTGTGATAGTAACATTTAAATACAGTGTTCAGCTCTCCTTATGTTTATCTTTGTACTATGGAGCACAGCATAGAAGGCACTTTTTAAGCCATGTAGTTTGCTAGATATTGCTTTTTGCTGATTTGACAGATTCTTACTTTTTAACAACTATTTAACAAAGCATTATTATTTCCTGCAGAATTAGAGTCAGCATGGAATCTTTTGTGACAAAATTTCACTCTCTGTAATTTTGATGTCTAGGCTCAACTGCCTCTTTGGCCAAATGACGTGATACCTGCAAACAATTTGTCCCCACTTTGTCTCGTTTTTTCTTTACTGGTACATTTTGGGAAACCTACAGCTGATTCTGTTTGGAGAGTGCGCTATACAGAATACTGATTACTTTAGATGGCTTTAGGTACTAATGTCATGATGCACCATTTATGCAGGTCACATTAAAAATGCATTTATCTGTCGGCTAATTTGTGGCAGTGTCAAGAAGGAATCCCTTCACAAAACTTAGTTCATTTTTAGAAATGATGAATTCTAATAAATGTCACCCAATGCAGTATCTAATGTATTCAACGGAAGCACAAATGTCAAAACGCAATAAGCTATTTTGAAAGTCAGATGAGTTCTTTAATATTCGCACAGGTTCTTGGTCGTGTGGTTTACATGTTTTATCTTTCAATTCCTCGACTGCTGCCTTGAGTAAGAAGGCCTACCCAGATCCCTGGCCCTGGATCACACATTGAAAGAGTTAAATGCCTTTAAAGATTGTTTTTGTGCAGGAAGATGTCCCCTTTTGCACGAAAACCATCCTGCTTACAGCGCAGACACCCTTGCATCATATTGCCTTTGCCCTAGGCAGCCAAAAGTGCGCCAGCACAAGGAAAGGACAGGAATGCGCTGTATGATGTTAAATACGGCACATTCATGCCCGTTCACGCAGCACAGCAAGGTGGCTTGCTGCATTGCGCTGTGTGAAAGTATGATAAATATGCCGGCCAGTGACTGTGAGTATCTGCTGGAGAAAAGCAAAGTCATGGTTGTGGTGTAAAAAAATCCCTTGTTAATCTGTGTGTCAGGAGATATCCTTTGCATTACCAGAACTGGGAGTAAACTTAATGTAATGTATTATAATGAGGTAAGCCCCGAGTGACTCGAAAGAGTATTAACAACATGAATCTAAGAGATTCACTTAGCTCTCCAAGGAACGATGGAAATTACTAAGTAGAGAACAGCAAATGAATCTGCTGAATAAATTGACTTATTCATAAATGTTTTAATAGACTTTAATTTTGTTACATATGCGATAACATTATAGTTGGCCTTTTTTATAATGGTCATCAAAAATGTAACAGTGAATTACCGCAGCCGTCAGCATGTTCCTTCTTAAATCTTTCGAGGTTTCTGTTTAGAAACTATGAATTTTAATAAATGTCATTCAGTGCAGTAATGTATTCTAATATATTCAGATGAACCACAAATGTCAAAACTATAATAAACTATTTTTGAATTTTAAAGAGTCTTGTCATATTTTTACATATCGCGTGTACATTTCACAGGATAGATCTTTTGATAGCTTGTTTCGCATCTAGCTCTTAGGGCAAACTAGACTTTTCACTTGATCCCGACCCTGCTTCTGCAATCAGTTTTGTGGTTGGCCCCACCTCTACACTGTACTTTGCAAATTCCTTAATAAGTACATCGGAGAGACCATTGCTGTGTAGTGGTTCAGCAAAGGGATTTCAGCAAAAGAGACAAAATGTCTTGCTATTGTAATTCACATAGAAACATTAACAAGCATTTGCAATGCAATAGGTCTCGCATTTGCGAGAGTTTAAGCTATTGGCATTGTAAATGACAATGCCTTTTATTTATATGTTTTGATAATTAACATAAATAAAAGGCATTTTCATGTACAATGCCAATAGCTCATAGTCTTGCAAATGCAAGACGTATGCAAAGAAGCGACTGGCATTGTCCCGTGCTACTTAGAAAGTGAAAGCACACATGGCGTGCTGAATGTTGCAGGAAAGCATGTTGTGCCTGTAGTAGGAGAAGTGCTTACAGACTAAACTAGCCGTAAAGCAAGATTAAATGAGGGCAATAAAAAACAAGCATAGGCATAGCCAATAGGTCTCGCCTTTGTGACCTTATATGTGTTTAGCCATGCAGTATATTTTCTTGCCATCTTTCTCCATGCTGGCTGTCAAATCCAACGCTGACCTGATAAAAGGGCAATTTACGGAACCTATGTACAAGAGCAGGCGGCGAACGATTGGAATAGTTAATGAATAAACTTGTATTACTTATGTTCGACCATTATCTCTAAGGAGACCATCGTCTCTAAGGAACCGATCTATTGAGAAGATCCAATAAAAAGGATAAAAAAGTAGACTATAATCTTTAGATCAGATAACAAAGAAGAGAAAACAATGTCTGTCTGAATTGACAAAGTTGAAAATCCTTGACATATGTCTACAACATAAATGATTTGTTGATACATTCCATGCACGGTTCCCTTTATGTGTTATACAATCTGCAAATTTATTTCATACTTGTGGGTGACAGTATGAATGATTGGTATGTTTAGGAGTGAGTGATTTTATTTTTATTGGTTGAGTATGTAGGGGTATGATTTTTACATAATAATGATGTAAATTTTTTATTTTTTTCACGAGTCATAGGATGTTGACTTATTGAACCTTAGAATTTAATTATGAATACGTATACATTTTTGTATTCTGTGAATGAATTTTGATAAAGAGTAAAAAAATAATAAAGAATTTCGATTTTTATAAAAATGATTGTATCTAATCATAGATATTTGAGAGCAACTGTTCTTTTGTGTTCTATATAAGGGGCCCAGTACAATTCGTATGAGACATTAAAGAAATATTGGTCAGGTAGAGGTTTTGCATATATTTTCAGTTTTGTTTCCCCCTCCTCTAGGACCTCAAATTATACTAGGAGGCACCTTTTTCTTTATCCATAAACTTGTATTACTTAACTTTGCAAATTGCATCACCCTGAATTAATTATGTATTGTGTAACTCTGCAAACCGACTAACCTATAGGCATGCGCTCTATGGTAGAGTGAAATGATGAATTAATGAACTTGTATTGTGTAACGACAAACTGAATCGCATTGAGGTGTACATTCTTTGAAAGTGTAATATGAATGAATAAACCTGTATCCTGTGACTTTGCCAGCTGAATTAATCATGTAGAGGCATGAGTTTTTCTTAAAGAATGGGTGCACAGAATGCTCTAAAAATATAGGTATTGAGAATTTTCTTCTGAGAAGAATCTTTGGTAGATTGCATGCAATGGGCACAGCAGGATGTCATGCATTCTTTGACGTGCAGGGAGAGTAAGTAAGTAAGTAAGTAATTTTTATTGTGTTGATTATTTAAAATCTTACAACAGTACATATCAAAAGAGAAAGAATTAAAAATTATATTCCTAATATAAAATTGCATAAAATTACATTACATGGGCTAACTTAGTCAATTAAATATTTGCAATGATTGCCTCACCGAGTTTCTTTTTAACTAAAATTAAGAACTTTACAAAAGAGACATTTAAAATAATATCATCTGGAACCATACATTTAATCACCGCCTGCCTGCATGACCGTATACTGCGAGAATTAAAATGGGCCTTAAGCAGTCTTTTTCTTTCTTGAAGTAGTTCAGGACAAATACATAATAAATGAGAAATGTCTTCCTCTCCCCACTTACACAGTCTACATTTTGTTTTAGTTTCTTGTAATTCCCATGGGGGAAGATGACATAGCCCAGGCATAGATCCGAATCTCGCTTTAAGCAGAACCTGCTTATTTTTTTCCATCCACGGGGTCGTCAAATATTTTTGGATCTCCATCTTTTTATATCCATTTAGTACCATCCATGCATGGTTTCTCTTTGTAAGAATGGCCTTATCCTTTCTGACAGATAAGTGGGCTGCAGTTTTATTAATAATTTTCTTAAATGATAACTTAGTTATGTTCATTTCCCATATTGATGTAATTCCGAATGCTTTAATTGCCTCACTAAGATAGCGAGCAGCAGTGGAGTTAGTGTCCCTTATTATTTCTGACCATAAGAGCTGCGAAATCTCGTTTTGTTGATCAGTTTTTATTCGATTCCAGACTTTTATGAAATGTCCTTGCCTTGCAAACTCTTGATTGGTAAGGCCAAACTCCAACCTTATTTGCGAAGGGGACGCATTCGCTGGGAGGTGGAAAAGCGCTTGGTAGACTCTGGTTATGGTTTTGTTCAGGTTGACGCTGTCATTACCCATCACAGCTTCGCTGCCATATGTAATCGAGGGTAAAAGTTTTGCACCAACTATACTTAGAAGGGGGCCATAGGTCAGGTTAGGTAAAGACTTCTGGATAGTTCTAAAAGCTGAAGTTAATGTGTTAGCTTTTCTTTGTGACTCTTTGTAGTGTAGCTGGTAGGTGCCCTTTCCATCAAATAATACGCCTAGGTATCTGTAGACCTCGACTTGTTTGAGTTCTATTTTTTCCATAAACCAACGGCTTTTATAGTTAAGCCTAACGTTTTTGGCAACCACCATAACTTTGGTTTTGGTCTCATTTATAACCATCCTATTCTCATTCGAATATGTACAAGTCCTTCTAATTAACCGCTGTAAGCCCACTTTTGTGTGGCTCATCAAGATGACATCGTCCGCATACATCAAATTTGTGAGCCTCTTTTCTGCCAGTTTCGGGGGATGCGCATTTTCTTTATCTAAAATTAGAGGTAGGTCAGCAAGAAACAGATTAAAAAGAAGGGGAGCTAGCACACAGCCTTGCTTCAGACCTTCATTTGCTGGGATCTCCCTCGATAAAGTACGACCATCGCCCATCCTCACACTTGCCCATGTCTCTGAATATAGAAGGCAGATTAACTTAAGGAGTGGAGTTGGAATTCCCATTTTTTCTAATTTTTTCCAGAGCAGTTTTCAGTTGACGCAGTCAAACGCCAATTTAAAGTCTATAAAACAAAGGTACAAAGGTTTTTTTAACCGGAGAGACTTGTCAATTAAAAGTGCAAGAATCATTATGTTGGTAGTGGTACCTAATCCTTGAATAAAGCCTGTTTGATTTACGGGCATTATTTTTTCTTCCACCTGCCATTCTGTTAACTTCATAAGTATTATTCTGGCAAAAAGCTTAGCGTCAGTATCTTGCAATGTGATCAGTCTGTAGTTTTCAGGCAGAGCCCAATCACCTTTTTTAAAAATGGGGCTTATTAGGGAGCCACGCCATGACTTAGGTACCGTTCCTGTCCGAGCAACTTCTAAGTATAATTTTTCTAAGATGGGCGCCCATAATTCTGGTTTTTCTTTGAGGAGCGCCAACGGTAGCCCGTTTGGACCCGGAGCGCCGTTCTTCTGTTGTTTTATAAGTTTGATTATCACTTCTTTATCTACGGCTATGAATGAGTCTGTGTCACTGCCTTGATAAAAAGTGGTGTTTACATTGACTGTTTTATGCCCCTGCTGCATTTCTATTGGGGTTGTATACGGAGTCTCTTGATTCAGGTGCCTCCTCAGGTACTTGTCCCATTCCTGCTCAGACAGAGGTGATGAGACTGCTTGCTTATGGGGTCTTGCAAGACCGTTGATTATAATCCAGAAGTCCCTTGAGTTCTTTTGCTTACTGGCGTGGAATATTTTTGCCCAAATAACTTGTTCGGTTTGCTTTTCTCACCCCATATTCGTTTTTTCAAATTCTGGTTTAATGACTTTAGTTTTCCCATGTATTCTGCATTTCTCCCTGTTTTGTTGGCTCGTCTGATAATCCTGTTTCGTTCTTTCTTCAATGATCTTATTGTTAGCGGCATATGCAAAGTAACTTCGTTTTCCTTTTTATTTTCCCTGCTGTAATTTGGCCTATTTGATCTTAATTGACCTTCTGTTTTAGTTAGGATGCCGATCAATTTTTCCCATTGCTCTATTGCTGTTTTTGATGTAGTGTCTTTCAAGGTTTTATCCAGGATCATTTCTAGTTGTTCTCTCATTTTATCTTTATTTTCCATGTTCCAGATCAGTTTTTTATAATTAATAGTACCAATGTGCCCTTGAACGGTCCGGTAGGTCTTTTTCGTCGTTACTCCAATATCCATTAATATTGCCTGCTGGGCATGATCACTTTCGTTTACCTTTATTAGTCGATATGAGATGATGTTTTGGAACATACAAACTGATGTCATTGTGTAGTCGATCCTGGAATTTCCCTTATGACCAAAGTAGCTGTATTTAGGTGGAACATCTGGTTTTACTCTTCCGTTTAGTAGTCGAAGACCCAAAGCTTCCGTGTCCTTTAAGAAAGTCAGTCCTATTCGATTACTGTTGGAAATGGTCGCCGTCCCTATATCCTGCTCAGGAATTAGCCATTGTAGTTTTTGGATAAGCGTGGTATCATCTCTTATATGAGAAGACATTAAATTGAGGTTAAAGTCCCCGGTGACCAGAAAATCCGCTATTGGGTCATTCAACATTTTGTCAATTAGAACTGCATTCAGGGTTCCACATACTGTCTCTCTGCTCTTATTTGTGGGCAATATGTAGACAGAGATCAAATATATAGTTCTAACATTTTGAGTATTTGTTTTATTACTGAGTTTAACCATCAAGATATTCAGGTCATCTGTCTCCACTTGCTCATGGTCAATGTGCAACGCATTAGAGATGAATATTGCCTGCCCAGCGCTTGCTCGCCCGAGCCTTTGCTCTTTCTTTGCATTCTTATAGTATCCGGCGTAACCATGTAGCATGAATGGTTTAAGTTCCCATGTTTCCTGCAGTACTACTTTTTCTGGGTGTCCAAGTATTGAGTCTATACACGCATTGCGTAATTTCCCCCTCAGACCATTAATGTTCCATGAACATATTTCTATTGTCTCTTTATCTTTACTGATAGGTCCTGTTTGAATTGGAGAGCCATATCATTGTGTATGGTTACTATGGAGTGCCATATTAATCAATTTTTCTTTCATTTCTAGGTTTGTTTCTCCCTTACTTTTCAAATTTGAGCATACCTTTTTTCCCGGAGATCTACCTAGTGCGTTTTTTAAGACTGACGTAAGCTTGGACCTTAATATTTTTTGTTTTGGTGAATTGTCCACATCTATGAAGGGAGTGGGGTAAACCTCTGGGAGTTGTTTCGTTAGCATTATACCCCATGATTTGAATGTTTGCTGCTCCTTCATTATCTGATCAGCTAAAGATAATGTTGTTAGTGAGATTAGAGTTGGAGTTTGACTGCTCAGTTCATCCTCAATAAATTGTACATAGATAATGTCTTTACTTACAATGTTATTCAGTGAGGGTATGGATTTAAAAAGTCGGAGTAGATTCCCTCGGTTGAGTATGTCTTGTTTACCTCTAGATTGGAATTCTGGTGTAAATATAAGTTTCTCAGCGTTTTTTAGGGATGTGTTGTCTAGTTTGGTCCTTTTGCTCTATTTGATTCGTTTGCAAGATGATTGTTTTACTCCCATCCATACTTTTGATATGCAGATTGACCCACTCATAAGGTATTTCAGGGCTATTTTCTACCCTCCATACTATGGGGGCCCTTTCTTTTTTTGAGTCTTCCTCGTAGCACGCCTTGTGATGAGGAATCATTACATCCGTGGTGTCACTTGATTTGATTCCACTTCTTTTATCCGAATTGTTAGTGTACGGTTCTTTTTCATCCCTACTTTGATTAGCCTCCCCGTTTGATATTATTTACAGATGTTTTTGTTTCCCGTTCTGCTCTTGCATTTCCAATATTACTTTTTCCTCCCCTACTGACATATGGACGCTTTTTTTTTCAAATTTTGTTGTTTCAAATTTTGTTATATTTTGGCCTTTTGATGGGTTTTTTTCAAAAATAGGGAAGGAGTTGTTATTTTCTTTCATATTATTATTGTTTTCTGTAGTAGGTAACGCTTCCTCCTCAACTTTGTTGTTTGTATTACTCAGCTTTGTTTTCTCATTTTTCCGTGCTTTACGGAGTTTTTTCTTTTGTCGTTTTGACATCTTCGTAAAACCCTCTGAGTCAGTGTCACTCTGATTTGAGTCCGTTTTATCCACTTTAATTAAAGCCTCGCACATATAATCATTGTGCATTAAATCGTTAGCCTGCTGTGTCTGTAAGTTGATTTTATCGCAGGGTTGGTTTACTAACTTATGTGGATCTTTGACTATAAGGATATCAGATCCTATCTCAGCTGTTATGTCTTGCGTTCCCTCGGTGCTTTTAGGGTTTATTACCGGATTGACCACACTAGATCGAATCTTTCTTTTTGTATCTTCTATTATGGTAGTTAGAACTGCTGGTAGGGCAGACAACTTATCCATGATTGGAACGTAGATAGAATTAGAAGTACTTGTTTCATTTTCACTTTGTGCCCTGATTATAAGATCATTTAATTGAGCCAGTTTGTTATCAATTCCCGCTACATTCGTAGCCATCATTTTTAGTAGGTCAATCTGTATGTCCATTTTATTCGATTGGTAATGAAGAGCTTCTAATGTAAGGGTCGATGTTTGGTAGAAAATATGGGAGAGCACATTTTGGACCGTCTGCTCTTTAGAAATAAGACCGCCTGGCACACAAAGGTGTATTAGAATAACACGTTACCTAAATAGGCTTGTTTGCAAAAAGCAAGACTGCAGGGTAACATTTTTGATTTGTAGGCCACCTTTCTCTTTTGATTTAAAACCGTATGAAAGGATCCATGATCTAAGCTGTAATGCCCACAGTTACAAAGCCAAGAGGAACTTGCAGGCAGCTTTGTAAAAAGGTTTTATTAGATTTGCTGCATCATGTGGAGCCCGCGGCCCACCTGGCATGGTGCATCCAGGCCTGCTCTGAAGTGCTGGGGGCTGACACAGAGGGATGCTGCCTCTGGTGCATTCCCTGCGTGGGATGGACATTGTTGGAAACATCGAGGCGTGAGATCAGAAGTCCAGTTCAGAAAGCATCCAGTGTGCATAGGGAAAGAGAGTGTGTTGTGTGTTTGCCTGGGGCCTGACCTTTGGAGATTGGTGAAGAGCCACAGTACATGCTTGCTGAAGTGAGGATGGCTGTTGTCTGAACAGAGCTGCTGGAAAATGAAACTGCTGAACTGGTATCTCGTTGGAAGGAGGTCTAGGGTAGGAGGAGAGAACCAACTAGCTATCCCTGGGGAGAGGGGCAGGAGTGTTTGAGGTAGGAGGAAGTGTGGCAAAAGTCCTGTATTTTTCAAAGACTACCTTTACACGCATGGGCCATCTGTGTCCCACCTTTTGCAGGACTGTCCCAAAGTTGACCGTAGACCACGCCGTTTACTTAAAATATGAATATGGTGATTGCTGGACATGGATATTATTTTATTTATATTTGATGTAAGGAGGTTGACTGGTATTTACCTTACATTTGAATACAATACAGCCTCAATGGAAATGGTGCCACGTGTTCTCTTTATAAACATGACGCTTTTTGCAGAGTGGCCGCCGCAGTCTTTAGTTATGACTCGCTATGTAACTGTCAGACTGTAGACAGAGAACCACTAACCTGCCAAGCCGGATACAGCGGGAGCGATGATGGATGTCAGTTAACCCTGTCCCCACTACGGAGCAGCCCATGAGCGTATATATATATATATATATATCTCACCGGACTACTCTCCAACAGGGGAAAGGGAAAAAAGGGACAAAAGAAACAAGAAAAGTGCGGCTGCAAAATCACTCTCTGAGGGTAGGTAATAGACCGTGGTCCAATTCTGGGTCTCCAGCTGTCTAGCCCCGTGTTCCCTGCAGTGAGAAACAAACACAACACAACATATGTACCAACTGCAGCCAGTTATTGCCAAGCAGACATACACTTACAGTGACTGGTTCGGGGTTACTCTAGCACAGGCTCCTATCAAACCACGTCTTGGATCGTTGTTAAGCCAATCATGAGAGCCGGCATGTGAGCCAACTCCCCATCAATATGTAATGGAAAAGTACTTAGCTGTGCAGGAAGGTGAATTTGCTCGAGCAGGAGACTCCAGGCACTGTGAATAGATTGATTGTAGGAATAGGCGGAACCCCTGCGGTGGCAGTGGAGCGGAGAATGCAGTCTTGTCCTTGCACACCAAATAGCAATTCTGAATGTAGTATTCTGCTCTCTGATCCGGTGAGTGAAAGTGCACACACAAACTAAATAAGACGAGCCTTTCAAAACGGCTCGTAACTTCCCCACCTCGGGACATAGAGTGTTGTCATGGAAACGGGATCCGAGCTTTTCAAACGGCTCGCCGAGGAACACCCTTTCAGGCATGAATGCAAACTTAGTAAAGACTCGACAATGCGCGGTAAAGTAAAATATTCAAGGCGCGCTTCAGCGCGCACGGGGTATGTTGTGGAGACGGAATCCCAGCAACGGCTTTTGAACGCACAGCAGCTCAAGCAGTTAAGGTCTCGCGTTCGTAATCCCCGTAACGGCTGTCAGACGCGCATTCAATGCGCGTGGTGTAATTCTCGGTTTCTGGTTCCAGTAGAGCCGCCACGGAGTGGGGAGAGTCTTGGCTGGAATTCAGAAGGACTCGTAGGTTTTCAAACTATGAAGGCAACGATGAAGGCAGGTCAAGCTAGTTAGCGGAAATTGCAGGATTGACAAGCCCCGAGCAGCCTCAGGGTGGAGCTTATAAAGGCAGTTCTTAGAGGAGGCAGGTGACGCTTCCTGCAGGATTTCTGGGAGGTGTAGTTTCCAGCATACAAGGCACATGTACTCACTCACACACACTCACCTCTAGTGTGATTCCCACCTCTAACTACGCCGGGACGTGACAGTAACACCACAGCTCTGGTTTGCAGGCATCTTTTAGCACTGTACATTAAAGAACCTTAGTTGTAATGTTTTTCACGAACTTGCTCGACGTCATGTGGTAAGCCGAGACCTCCGAAGCTGCGGCACTCTAAGTACTATGCGCAAAGCTTAGGCACATTAATTTGTGTGAGACGGTGAAACAGTGGGAAGCCCGGAGGCAAGGGTTTAGCCCGAGTTGAGTCGGACAAAAAACAAAACTGGCTCTGGAGGCAGTGCTCTGCCAACGAGTGGTGAGGAAACGGTGTAAAGAACAAGCACACGAGTGGTGCGCGTGCCCGCACCACAGCGAGACATCTGTTTTGAATTATCGCGCAGGGCACGATAATTCAAAACAGATGGCGCCCGTGCGGGTAACTGCAAGCATTAGGCCGTGGGTGGAACAAAGGCGGGACATGCAGCCGCCTTTGCCCAATTGCATGCTGTCTTTGTTAGAAAGACGCACGCAAAGGCCAATAGCCTGTGACAAAAACAAAAGAACACGCACAAGCGTGTGGTCAGATTTTTGAAGACCTTACATAAAGTCTTGCAGAGCAACGCATGCGCGCTGCGCTAGGCTTGACCTAAAGAGCACCTACTCTTTGTAATGAATGATGTTGGAATGGCAGATACCCGGCTTTACACTAACAGCCTCGTTGTAACCTGGTTCCATAAATGTTTTTAACACAAACCATTGTGTACATCTACAGGGGGGCAGAGGAGATCAAAGAGATAAACATAGATTAAAGCAAATACAGAGCCCAGAGCTAAAAGCATAAAAAAAGAGCCCAGTCGAACATCAGCACCAGTTCATTGGGATAAAATTAAATGTTCATTATTATGCATTCACCTCAAATCCCGATACATAATACGAAGGCTCCTCAGGTCTTGTGTGCCTGACAAGTCTGCTTTATTTTTTACCTGACCTCCTAAAATTGTTAATATAGCGTCTGCTCTCATCGACTTGTACCTTCGCAGCGCTTCTGCTGTAACTGTGCCTGTTTTTGTCTCCCAAAGAGGGTGCGAGGCTGAGTTATCCATCCCCACATTCAAACGTGTGATCATGAGGTTGCCCGAGATAGCTACAGCAGTTACCTTAACACACCGAGCTGCCTTCCGGCAAGTTGATGTTCCTTTCTTGCCATGCAGGCGCGCTCTGTGTACATTTCTGCAGCACCTTTCAGCCTTGCCATCTTCCTGATTAAGTGGGAAAGGAGGGAAAGGAACCAGGATGTTTTTGCTGCCACCACCGGAGTATCCGACCAACGTCTAGCACAGGAGGAGACAGAGCTGGGCACCAGAATGGAGCCTTGGCTTCAAAAAGCAATGAACGGATAGGCAAGGACATGTGAGGCTATCTCATGAGAACACATCACCGGCGCTCTAGTAAATTACTGTGGCGAGACCCAACTCAAGAATAATTTCTAAATACTTGTGATTCCTAACACTTTCTAACTTCATATTTTCACAGCACTAAAAGTAGTGAAGGGTACTGCAGTGGTCTGGTAAATCACTGTGGCAAGAAGTAAACAGAAACCTATATGAACTGTTTAAAATAAAAAAATATACCTACACAAGAAAGCCACTTGAGAAGTGGCTACAAAGGCGTTTGTTCCAATTATAACCTAGAATGCTATGGTCTCATGGGAGAGATGCCTCTTCACGCATTTCATGACTGGGATGCGGAAGACCAGATTTCGGAGTAATTTTTCTGGTAATTAATCTGGACATTTCTCGTTCTCTACTTACCCTAAACAAGCAGATCCCAAAGTTCATAATTAATCTGCGCTGAATCCATCATTCTCTTCAACTAGGGGAAGGAAAGGTGAGTTAAGGAAATTCGCTCTCCTAAAGAACAATCCCACCAGAAGTTGGTCAAGAAAAAGTGGAGGATTTAAATTAGTTAACGAGCATGAACTGGAACGAGCAAGGAGTGGTAATGCAGCGAGAAAAGAACTCTGCCAGGATTACAAAAAACATGCCTTTTGTTATGAAAAGGAAAACTTCTTGATACAACAATAACTGAAGTTCAAATGGCAAAAGAAAAGTTGACAAATCAGAAACAATGTAAATAGATTATAAATAAGTTTCCAAATACAAACAGATCTTGTGAGCCACAAGTGAATGCTGTTATTAAGTCATGGCGCAGTAAGCTTTTAAATCTATTATCCCCTATTCCCTGGGGAGTGCTCCATTAGAAACGGGTGCTGTCACAGAGCCAATCAGAAAGGAAGAGAAGGCTCCTTGGCATTTTGTTTAGGCAACGGAAGCCACCGCAATCCTTGGCCTTTTTAATTTTTACAGGTGGTCGTGTTGGAAAAGGTATTTATTTCATTTGTGTAATACATGGATATAGCGCAGACCCGCCACGTGGCTGCGGGGCGCTTTCCACACTCGCCAAGATGGAAGAATGCATCCTCCAGGACGGCACACGAACAAACAACCGACAGACAGAAGTCCGCACCTTTCCTGACAGATGCGGCGGATTAGGCGACGATGACATTCTTCGCCTCTTCTGAAAACAGTTTTTCCCTTCTGTGTATTTACAGTTTTGACAATTGTTTTAAATGTGTTTCCATGCTTTTACTGCACCCTGGGGACATGCTTCTATGCACTTCATCTTTGAATTTTCTTACCTTACCGCATAAAGCAGAACTATTATACTCTTGGAAGAGTGATGAAAAAACGAGACGTTGGTGTGATTGTTGCGCTGCCCCTCGCTGTTATGTTTGCTACAAACCTGGCATGCTAAGCTCAGCCGGACAGAACTCTTTAAAGGGACACTCCATCGCATAAACGGGCTGTGTAACAGGAACGGGAATGAAAACAAATCACACCCCGTTCTGTGCAATTGAAACCAGGGTTAACTTTGCACGTCTAATAGATGGCAAATAGTTTTTAGATGTTCAAATGACACGCTGCTGTGACCAATGTGGTTTAACTACTGGGAAAACAAGCGCTCGCCATTGCAAAAAGGCAGCCGTTTGTTTCTATTTGCATCGCGCTTTCACTTTAAGTGAAAGTGCGATGCAAAAATAAACATGCGGCTGCCTTTAACAAAAACGAGTGAAAGAAAATAGTGCTCACCCACCAGAAAAAGCCCATCGTGTAATCTCCGCGAGTACACGATCGAGTCTGGATGAGCCGTCGCAAAAGGAGACAGGGCGGAAACATAAAAGCCTCACTTTCAATCGAAGGCCAGCGTTTACCATAAAGTATGATGCCAGCCAATGAAAATGATGGGCGTGGCTTCAAGTCCCCTTCCCAAATCATCTCAATCACAATAAGCCTCGCAGAGCGAGGAGCACAGGCATGCTCCAGCGCTAGGTCTGAAAGACCTAAAAATGAGGCAGTGGTATCTTCAAATACTTAAGAATCAAGCTCTTGTAACGCCAAATGCTCTCACCCGTGACCCGAGGGTGGAGACCTATTGGCCCAATGAGGTTTATATCTAATGCATTAATTCTTCTAGCCTGGATGACAGGGGTAGAGAGTGATGGTAGCAAAAGGAAGGGGCGGCATTTTTCAATTCTCGCTTAGGGCGGCAAAAAACACCTTGAAACGGCCCTGCTATTGGGTTTGCTAATGTTTTCCCCCCAGTTTGCCACAGTGCATGCACATGGATGGTGGCGATCTTAAAATGTTTTTCTTAAAGGAAAAAACATCTGAAGATGGCTGCTGTGTGTGCACGCATGTTGATGCCAGAGATAAAGCACCAACATTAATCCACTACAACTATTCGTCAGTAGACGAAATGAAAAACACTCTCAACCCAAAAGAACTGTTGTTTATATTGGTCGAGTTGATCATTATGCTGACTACAAACACTACTATATTGTGAATTGATCTGTGGTGTCTATTGGGTCAGTCTCTCATATGACCCATTGTCTTGTTTTGGTCGTATAACATTGTGTAGCTGATTAAATACCTTACATCGATTGTAATTAGAGTTTGCCTCATTATCAGCATCAATCATGAAAAAATTCATCAAAAAGTTCAAAAACTGAATAGGCAGAATAATCTATGATCTAATGCAATGATGTGGGTTGATACTTTGATACCACTCACTGAAAACAAATATTTTTATTGTGAAATAGTTTGTTCAGGGATTATTTTGTGTCTAGAATTATATATTTACACAGCCTCCTGAGGAAGACAGGATTGCCCTATTGTTGTTGGAGTATCCACTCGGTGGTCGTATCTAAGACTTTCTATTAGATTAGGAAAACGAAGGGGCAGATTTTTAAGGCAATATCGCCACCAAAACATCACTTTAAGTGACGTTCTGGTGGCGATATCCCCTCCTCCTTATTTACAGAGCGGCATCAAGTCACTTAACGTGGCTTACTGGCGCCTTGTAAATAATGCCCCTTTTCATGCTTTACTTAGAGGCCCATTAGTATAGCGGGCAGATCGCCACCGCCCGTATGGCAGTGGCGATCTGCCAGCTAAAAACACCGCCCGCTGCCAATTTCCGCTCTTACCATGGCGGGGGGACCCCGGCGGATGGGAAGACCGACTGCCGGTTTTCCGCCGGTAGGCTATCCGCCCGATTGCCTACCGGGCAGAAAAGCAGTTTATATGGTGAAGGTGTCCGGTAGACACCGCCATCCATATTACTATGCAGGCAGGGACCTGCCTTTCCATGGCAGCAATGCCGTCACGGAAAGGCAGGCGGTTTTTGACATTGGGTGCCCGTAGCGGACCCACAGGGATTCTGGGGGGTGGGGAGTGCACATTGGGGGTGCCTATGGTCCCCCTGCATTTCAATGTACAACGTGGCAGGCACCGTGCGGTGCCTGTCACGTTGTGCATTGAAAGGCACAGGCTGCCTTTGTGGCATTGCGGCGGGTGGTGCTCTCTGCACCGCCCACTGCAATGTTGCAGATGCGCCATGCGCCCGCCAGTGTGGCAGGCGCATGCTAATCGGGAGTGCGGGACCCCCACACCCTGAGCGGGCGGTCCCGTTTCCCGAGGGTATGGCGGGCGGACAAAGTCCACCCTCCATACTAATGGGGCCCTTAGTGTGAAAGGGGCGTGCAATGGGTGTTGTAGAGGGCGTTCCCCCACAACACATATTGCTTTTTGACACAGTGCCATTTTTACAAGGATGGGGCAGCGCCAAAAACTAAGGCCAGGTAAAACCTGGTCTTAGTATAGCGATACAAGGAGAAATTATAATTTCTCCTTGTATTTTACTCTTTCTATGTGTGCTGCATTCTGCTGCACACATAGAAACAGCAAATCGCCTTTAAAGATTATTAATGTGCAGGAAGGTGTCCCTTCCTCCACATACACAATTGCCCCTGCAGCACAGGCACCCTTGCAACATGATCATGAGGTTGCCCGAGATAGCTACAGCAGTTACCTTAACACACCGAGCTGCCTTCCGGCAAGTTGATGTTCCTTTCTTGCCATGCAGGCGCGCTCTGTGTACATTTCTGCAGCACCTTTCAGCCTTGCCATCTTCCTGATTAAGTGGGAAAGGAGGGAAAGGAACCAGGATGTTTTTGCTGCCACCACCGGAGTATCCGACCAACGTCTAGCACAGGAGGAGACAGAGCTGGGCACCAGAATGGAGCCTTGGCTTCAAAAAGCAATGAACGGATAGGCAAGGACATGTGAGGCTATCTCATGAGAACACATCACCGGCGCTCTAGTAAATTACTGTGGCGAGACCCAACTCAAGAATAATTTCTAAATACTTGTGATTCCTAACACTTTCTAACTTCATATTTTCACAGCACTAAAAGTAGTGAAGGGTACTGCAGTGGTCTGGTAAATCACTGTGGCAAGAAGTAAACAGAAACCTATATGAACTGTTTAAAATAAAAAAATATACCTACACAAGAAAGCCACTTGAGAAGTGGCTACAAAGGCGTTTGTTCCAATTATAACCTAGAATGCTATGGTCTCATGGGAGAGATGCCTCTTCACGCATTTCATGACTGGGATGCGGAAGACCAGATTTCGGAGTAATTTTTCTGGTAATTAATCTGGACATTTCTCGTTCTCTACTTACCCTAAACAAGCAGATCCCAAAGTTCATAATTAATCTGCGCTGAATCCATCATTCTCTTCAACTAGGGGAAGGAAAGGTGAGTTAAGGAAATTCGCTCTCCTAAAGAACAATCCCACCAGAAGTTGGTCAAGAAAAAGTGGAGGATTTAAATTAGTTAACGAGCATGAACTGGAACGAGCAAGGAGTGGTAATGCAGCGAGAAAAGAACTCTGCCAGGATTACAAAAAACATGCCTTTTGTTATGAAAAGGAAAACTTCTTGATACAACAATAACTGAAGTTCAAATGGCAAAAGAAAAGTTGACAAATCAGAAACAATGTAAATAGATTATAAATAAGTTTCCAAATACAAACAGATCTTGTGAGCCACAAGTGAATGCTGTTATTAAGTCATGGTGCAGTAAGCTTTTAAATCTATTATCCCCTATTCCCTGGGGAGTGCTCCATTAGAAACGGGTGCTGTCACAGAGCCAATCAGAAAGGAAGAGAAGGCTCCTTGGCATTTTGTTTAGGCAACGGAAGCCACCGCAATCCTTGGCCTTTTTAATTTTTACAGGTGGTCGTGTTGGAAAAGGTATTTATTTCATTTGTGTAATACATGGATATAGCGCAGACCCGCCACGTGGCTGCGGGGCGCTTTCCACACTCGCCAAGATGGAAGAATGCATCCTCCAGGACGGCACACGAACAAACAACCGACAGACAGAAGTCCGCACCTTTCCTGACAGATGCGGCGGATTAGGCGACGATGACATTCTTCGCCTCTTCTGAAAACAGTTTTTCCCTTCTGTGTATTTACAGTTTTGACAATTGTTTTAAATGTGTTTCCATGCTTTTACTGCACCCTGGGGACATGCTTCTATGCACTTCATCTTTGAATTTTCTTACCTTACCGCATAAAGCAGAACTATTATACTCTTGGAAGAGTGATGAAAAAACGAGACGTTGGTGTGATTGTTGCGCTGCCCCTCGCTGTTATGTTTGCTACAAACCTGGCATGCTAACCTCAGCCGGACAGAACTCTTTAAAGGGACACTCCATCGCATAAACGGGCTGTGTAACAGGAACGGGAATGAAAACAAATCACACCCCGTTCTGTGCAATTGAAACCAGGGTTAACTTTGCACGTCTAATAGATGGCAAATAGTTTTTAGATGTTCAAATGACACGCTGCTGTGACCAATGTGGTTTAACTACTGGGAAAACAAGCGCTCGCCATTGCAAAAAGGCAGCCGTTTGTTTCTATTTGCATCGCGCTTTCACTTTAAGTGAAAGTGCGATGCAAAAATAAACATGCGGCTGCCTTTAACAAAAACGAGTGAAAGAAAATAGTGCTCACCCACCAGAAAAAGCCCATCGTGTAATCTCCGCGAGTACACGATCGAGTCTGGATGAGCCGTCGCAAAAGGAGACAGGGCGGAAACATAAAAGCCTCACTTTCAATCGAAGGCCAGCGTTTACCATAAAGTATGATGCCAGCCAATGAAAATGATGGGCGTGGCTTCAAGTCCCCTTCCCAAATCATCTCAATCACAATAAGCCTCGCAGAGCGAGGAGCACAGGCATGCTCCAGCGCTAGGTCTGAAAGACCTAAAAATGAGGCAGTGGTATCTTCAAATACTTAAGAATCAAGCTCTTGTAACGCCAAATGCTCTCACCCGTGACCCGAGGGTGGAGACCTATTGGCCCAATGAGGTTTATATCTAATGCATTAATTCTTCTAGCCTGGATGACAGGGGTAGAGAGTGATGGTAGCAAAAGGAAGGGGCGGCATTTTTCAATTCTCGCTTAGGGCGGCAAAAAACACCTTGAAACGGCCCTGCTATTGGGTTTGCTAATGTTTTCCCCCCAGTTTGCCACAGTGCATGCACATGGATGGTGGCGATCTTAAAATGTTTTTCTTAAAGGAAAAAACATCTGAAGATGGCTGCTGTGTGTGCACGCATGTTGATGCCAGAGATAAAGCACCAACATTAATCCACTACAACTATTCGTCAGTAGACGAAATGAAAAACACTCTCAACCCAAAAGAACTGTTGTTTATATTGGTCGAGTTGATCATTATGCTGACTACAAACACTACTATATTGTGAATTGATCTGTGGTGTCTATTGGGTCAGTCTCTCATATGACCCATTGTCTTGTTTTGGTCGTATAACATTGTGTAGCTGATTAAATACCTTACATCGATTGTAATTAGAGTTTGCCTCATTATCAGCATCAATCATGAAAAAATTCATCAAAAAGTTCAAAAACTGAATAGGCAGAATAATCTATGATCTAATGCAATGATGTGGGTTGATACTTTGATACCACTCACTGAAAACAAATATTTTTATTGTGAAATAGTTTGCTCAGGGATTATTTTGTGTCTAGAATTATATATTTACACAGCCTCCTGAGGAAGACAGGATTGCCCTATTGTTGTTGGAGTATCCACTCGGTGGTCGTATCTAAGACTTTCTATTAGATTAGGAAAACAAAGGGGCAGATTTTTAAGGCAATATCGCCACCAAAACATCACTTTAAGTGACGTTCTGGTGGCGATATCCCCTCCTCCTTATTTACAGAGCGGCATCAAGTCACTTAACGTGGCTTACTGGCGCCTTGTAAATAATGCCCCTTTTCATGCTTTACTTAGAGGCCCATTAGTATAGCGGGCAGATCGCCACCGCCCGTATGGCAGTGGCGATCTGCCAGCTAAAAACACCGCCCGCTGCCAATTTCCGCTCTTACCATGGCGGGGGGACCCCGGCGGATGGGAAGACCGACTGCCGGTTTTCCGCCGGTAGGCTATCCGCCCGATTGCCTACCGGGCAGAAAAGCAGTTTATATAGTGAAGGTGTCCGGTAGACACCGCCATCCATATTACTATGCAGGCAGGGACCTGCCTTTCCATGGCAGCAATGCCGTCACGGAAAGGCAGGCGGTTTTTGACATTGGGTGCCCGTAGCGGACCCACAGGGATTCTGGGGGGTGGGGAGTGCACATTGGGGGTGCCTATGGTCCCCCTGCATTTCAATGTACAACGTGGCAGGCACCGTGCGGTGCCTGTCACGTTGTGCATTGAAAGGCACAGGCTGCCTTTGTGGCATTGCGGCGGGTGGTGCTCTCTGCACCGCCCACTGCAATGTTGCAGATGCGCCATGCGCCCGCCAGTGTGGCAGGCGCATGCTAATCGGGAGTGCGGGACCCCCACACCCTGAGCGGGCGGTCCCGTTTCCCGAGGGTATGGCGGGCGGACAAAGTCCACCCTCCATACTAATGGGGCCCTTAGTGTGAAAGGGGCGTGCAATGGGTGTTGTAGAGGGCGTTCCCCCACAACACATATTGCTTTTTGACACAGTGCCATTTTTACAAGGATGGGGCAGCGCCAAAAACTAAGGCCAGGTAAAACCTGGTCTTAGTATAGCGATACAAGGAGAAATTATAATTTCTCCTTGTATTTTACTCTTTCTATGTGTGCTGCATTCTGCTGCACACATAGAAACAGCAAATCGCCTTTAAAGATTATTAATGTGCAGGAAGGTGTCCCTTCCTCCACATACACAATTGCCCCTGCAGCACAGGCACCCTTGCAACATGGCGCAAGGGTGTCTGCACTGGCGCTAGGCCGCATTTTCAGCGCTAGGGGAAACTCAGAGGTGCACCATATTTTTGTAAATACGGAGTATCCCTGCGTTTAAAAATTGCCGGAGTGCGGCATTACCAATTGTGGAGTAGGACCTCGCTCTGACATTTTATTGTAAAATATCCCACAAAGTGTAAGATCTATTGGTCCTAGACGCTGATCAAAATAGAAATGCCTTCTTCGTCCTCTCCAAAGCACCAGATTCAGTCATCGTTGCTCTGCCCATGCTGAAAACAGGTTCAAGGCAGAGGGTTTGTAGGATGGGATCGCTACATTCGCCTAGAAGATATCTAGGGTTCCAGGGTCTCCAGAAGATCAAGTAAAGTATATTCTATTCTGTTCCTGGTACAAAAAGTTACTAGGGAATTTTACCAGTGCTGAATCTTAAGAAGTTAATTTTTGTACGGATACATTTCACTTCAAAGTGGATTCCCTACAGAGGATCATCCCTATGGTCTATCTCAGGAGCGCTTTTAGCTACACTAGACCACAAGGGCGCTTGCTGTCTTATTCCAGTTCATAAATGCCACAAAGTTTTCTGAGATATACAGTTATATAACATAATTTTGAATTTCACGTACTTCCATTCAAGTTGCCCCAATAGTATTTACCAAAGTTTTGACTCTTCTGGTCGGTTACCTTCATGATCCTGCAATCCTACCACATACTTATCTGGGTGATTGGCGAGTGCACTCACTGCCAAGGGTCCTAAACTCTTCAGCATCTCTGCAGGGTGTGGACTGCATCACAACATCAAGGTAAGTGTTCAATTGGGAAAGGTCAAACATGGTTCCAGCTCAGGATATGGAATTTATTTGTGCTAGATTCTGCAGAGATGTGGGCTTGGTGGTACTGTCAGATCACAGAATGGAGAAAATCTGGTGCTGCCGCCTGTCTTAGCACAGAACGTTCCCAGTGTCCAGGTCTGGTTGCAGGTTCAAGGGGACATAGCTGCAGTTCTGACAGTGGCACTTAGGGCCATGTTTCACTTGGGGGTGGTGGTTCACAATATGCTATCATCATGAATTCTAGTGTCACAGGAATATGAAACTTGCATCAGAATGGATCCGATCAGGACTTTTTCTAGTGGTTGGATCCCCTACATCTGCAGGTAAGGGCACCTTTCTCCCACCTGTGACTAACCTTATTATTACTGATGCAGTGGCCAAGGATTGGAGTCACTCTGAGGGAGATTACATTAGAGGATCAAATACATCGTTTTAAGTGGAAAGCATTGGAAGCTGTCAGGAGAGTGTTCCTGGATTGCGCAAATCAAGTCAGGAGTTCAGCAGTACAGCAGTATTGGTCAGAACATGTATCAATAGAGAAAGGAGGACTCTCTCCAGGAGTCTACCAAGCATTACCATAGCCGTTTTCTGGTGGGCAGAAGAGAGCCTGGTTTCCCTCAAGCCAGTACACATCAAAGGGGTGAACGATGTGACAGCAAAAAACTATAAAGGGTATTTCCATCATCACAGTATCTCAGTATGTTCAGAGCAATCTGCAAGCAATAGAGGTACCAAAGATGGACATGTATACACAACACAGGAATGCTCTCATTCTGCTATTCAGTTCCTAGTCACAAGTTGAGGGATAGATGGTGTATCCTGTCACTGGCCCAAAGGTCTGCTTTGTGTTTTCCCCTCTTTCTAAATGTTCTGGGAAAGACCAGAAGAGATGATGATGTGGTTATTTTGATTGTGCCAGATTGGCCCTGCTCACCTTAGTTTCCTCTTCTTCATCTAATGATGAGGGAACCAGAGTGGCTATTGTTACCAACCCTGGATATTGTCCGCCTGTCAGTCTTTGGGTTGAAAGGATAGGCCTTCAGAATAAAGGGTCAACCAAATATTTAGCTATTTGCTGTTCAGCCCTCTAGTATACAATCTACTCTACATTGATATGTCCATCAATGGAATTCTTTTCAGGTTTGAATATAACGTACCGGCAATACGCTAAGATATATATAAGTACCACTTGCATTGGACTGTATGTACAGTGTCGAAATTTTAAATGCCAATAAAATATGGTTTTAAAAAAAAGAAAATCAATGGAATTCTTTTCAGATGCGATGTGACTCAAAAAGGGAAGTTAACTTCCATCTGTTCTTGCAGCAATGTGTCAGCTTGGTACAGTTCATTTCCATTCTGCAGTTGCAAGCGGCATCTATTAAGACATTTCAGGAACCCTGGATAGGCGTTGAAGCATTTAAATCTTACACTCTGCATCTATTTAAAGGATTCTCCTTTTTCCATCCTTCCAAGAGGGTCCTGGTTCTAAGCTGGGATATATTGTTGGTTTCGGAAAGTTTAGAGTAGACACTTTTGAGCCTTTGGAGTCAGTGGTGGTCCAGTTCCTGACATGGAAAGTATTCTTTCTTGTAGTCATCACTTCATTCTGGAGCCTGGGAGTGATGTAGACTTTGTCTTTTAAACCTTCATTCTTAAAGGTTTTCCTTGACAGGCGGATCCTTCCATTTTTAACGAGAAATTGTTCTTTAATTTGTTTCAGCCCCTTCTTGACCTGAGGATATTTGGCTGTGTTCTCTCAGTGTTGAGGGCTGTTCTTAATTATCGGAAAAATCCTTTGTATGTATGTATGTATGTATGTATGTATGTATGTGGCATTGTATAGCACAAACTAAACCAGAAGGGAGGGTCAAAGGCAAAGATACAATCAACAAGTGGTTGGAAAGCTAGCTGGGTTCTGGGAGGGGACGTTTTCTGTTACTGTATCCAGGTGTAATGTTCTTTAAAGTGGCGAGTCTTCAAAGGGTGACTTCTTTTAGAAGGTGTGAGTCATTATTTATCAATTTTGGCCCACTACTAAATATTTGCAATCGTTCATGTCCACGCTAAATTGGTTCATTGGTCCAGCTGTTGTTGCACTATAGAGTAAAAGGCAGTGTCCTGAAAGGGTTCAAAGTTGCTCCACTCGAAGCATGTTGGTGTCTTTGATGGAGGCCTAAAGTGCTTTTCTTTTTGGTTGTCAAAACAGACTGTTTAGAAGACTCTATTTGTGTAATGCTAAGCAGGAGGAAGTAAGTTCATTCCCATATTTGGACATAAAAATTTCAAATAATTTGGGTTGGAAAAATCACATTGACAATGTCATAAAGAGACATCTTGAGTTCACCAACAAACATGGTTGGAAATTATCTTCCTGCATCAACTTGGTGGTTCAGGACAAGGAAATAAGCCAGATCACTTATGGGGCAGAAATTTGTTGCACTGACATAATGAAAAGAATGGCACCCATGAAAGAAGATTCAGAAAGAAGTTGCACCATATTCAGGACCCTTTCCATAAAAAAAAAAATCATTGGTGACTTGTTATTTATATCAATCAATCATGTTTCTTGTATAGCACGACTACTCATCCGTTACGGTCTCAAGGTGCTGAGTGTGGGGGTGGGGGGGTCTGCAGTTCAGCCAAAGAGCCAGGTCTTGAGTTCCTTCCTGAATTAAGGCATTGATGGTGATTGCCTTAGATGTAGCAGCAGGAAGTGCCAGGTCTTCGCGTCGAGGTAGGAGAAGGATCTTCCTCCAGCCATGGTCTTGCGGATCCATGCGATTGTGGCCAGGGCCAGTTGGACAAAACGGAGATGTCTGGTGGGAGTGTAGAAGGAGTGGTGGTGTTTGAGGTATGCAGGTCCGGCGTTGTGGAGGGCTTTGTAAGCATGGGTGAGGAGCTCGAATGTAAATCTTTTATTGATAGGTAGCCAGTGAAGATCTCTCAGGTGACTGGTGATGTGGCTGCAACCCGGGATGTCCAGTATGAGTCTGGCAGAGGCGTTCTAGATGCTCTGCAGTTTCTTTAGGAGTTTTTGGATGGTGCCTCTCGGTGTTTGCTGGTAATGAATGAGCAGATCCATTCTAGGGCATTGTCAGGAATGCGGGCGTCGTGGAGTCTTACGCAGAGGGTGTGGTGGGAGATGGTGTTGTAGGTGGCTGAGTGGTCCAGGAGGATGAGGGCAGCAGTCTCGTCTTGGTCGAGGATCTGCGGATGTTGTCTCTAGCGGTGAGGAGAGCCGTCTTAGTGCTGTGGTTGCTTCTGAAGCTTGATTGGGAGAGGTCAAGGATGTGGTTCATTTTGATGAACTCAGAGAGTTGGGCATTGATGGCTTTCTTGATGACTTTGGCTGGGAAGGAAGGCAGAGAGATGGGTCTGTAGTTCTTGAGGCCCGTCGGGTCAGCAGAGGGTTTCTTCAGCAGGGGGTTGATCTCTGTGTGTTTCTGGTCTTCAGGGATGGTGGCGTACTTGATGGAGCAGTTGATAGTGCAACAGAGTTAGGGTGAGATGGAGGTGCCAGCTATGTTAAAGTAGTGGTAAGGGCAGGGATCCGAGGGGCTCCTAGGTGGATGCTCTTCATGATCCTGTGGTTGTCGTCAGAGGTGAGGGTGATCCATTTAAGCAGGGTCTGCTGGGGTCTGATGCCATTGGGTGTAGTGACTGTGGGTGTGGTAGGTGGGTCTTGGGTTGTGAAGCTGTCGTAGATCTCTGCAGTGGAAGAAGGTGGAGAGGTTGTTGTAGAGGTCTTGAGAGGGGGGAATATCTGCTGTGTCTGCAGGATTTGGTGAACTCTTTGACCACAGTGAAGAGTTATTTGCTGTCATGTTCCTTCGGCATTGATGCGTTCCTGTATGGCTGCTTTCTTTATTGTTTTGATGAGGTGGTGGTGGTTTTGAAGGCTGCGTGGTCTGCCATGATTTTGCTGCTCCTCCATCTTTTCTCAAGCCATCTGCAGGTGCTCCTGGACTCTTGGAGGTTGGGGAGAACCAGATGGCTTTCTTAGAGGGCTGCTTGCCCGAGGGGAGCCAGTGTGTTGGTGCAGTTAGAGATCCAATGGTGGAGATTGCGTGCTGAGGTGTTGGCGTCCGTGGATGTCAGTGGTGGGGTTTTTCTGATGGAGTAGGTGAGCTGGCCTTCTGGGACCTGGTTCCAACTTCTGCGAGATTAGCGGTGGGCGTCGTGGCGTACGGTGGGTTTAGAGAAGGACAACTGGACACAGTGGTGGTTGGTACAATGTGGCTTGGAGGTGTGGCTGACGGAAATGTTCTTGCTTCTGGAGAAGATGGCGTGTGTCCTGCTGAGTGCGTTGGAGAGATGACCAGTTGCTTAAATCCGATGGTGGCGAGGTTCCCCAGTAGGGATGAGGTGTTGTGGTCGTCGAGGTTCTCCAGATGGAAATTGAGGTCCCTGAGGAGGATAAAGTCCATTGAGGCGAGAGTGCGGTGAGCGATGAAGTCAGACATGGCTTCGCTGAAGGGGGTGGTGCGGTCCGAGAGGTCTGTAGATGAAGGTGCTGCGGAGGCGGTGTACGGGCTGGTCTGGTTCTGGAACTGGAGGTATTCCATGTTGGGTGAGTGGTCATCGGACCTGGTTCTGAAGCGGAGGGTGTTCTTGTGTGTGATGGAGATGCCTCCTCCTGGCCAGTTGATGCAGCTGAGGTGGTCGGGTCCAGTTCTTGAGGGTCATTTGGTCAGTGGGTCTGGTGTGCGGAAACAGGAGAAGGTTCAGTTGCGGCAGGTGAACGGGCCTTGGGTGCTCTTTGGTTCTACAAAGTGGCAGGCAGTCAAGGTTGAGTGTGTGAAGGGTGCTGGCATTGTAGAGCTGGAGGCTGCGGCAACCAGGTTCCATGGCACTGGGGGTCCAGGCATGGACGGACGCAGAGTGCCTTGCCTTTGGCATGCCTTCAGCGTGCTGCCAGAGCACCTGCTGCATGTGGCGAACAGCGGCCGTCATTAAGTAGTGTTGTTTGCAGAAACAAAATCTTCATCCCAAAGTCAAGGTTTGGTGTCCTATGCATTGGAACGTGTTGTGCCCTAGAATTCTTGGGAATGAGTGATATGACCCCATTCGCGCAAATTTATTTATTTATACTTGTTGGTATACAAGAATGAAAGGAGCAGGACTTTATCAACCAAGGCAATCATGAAGAAATGGAGCCTGGTGGACTCTCACAAGTATGTGTGATTCCCGTGAAGATTTGGTACATTTTGTTCTGTACTTTTCTTCCACACATAGATAATGGAACAGACAATCGCCTGGAACATAACAAGATAGGACTTGGACCCAGGAGTAGAAGTAATGTGTTTTTACTGAGTGACCTCTCTGACTCAGTTACTGGTGTGATGGCCAAGTACCTAGCAAAAAGTTGGACTCATATGGAAAAACTGGCCTTGTTAACTTCGTAGTATGCAAGTTTACAAACGATGTTGGGTAATTGCCATATTAAGTAGTATTTAATTAGCCATTTCATAAGTGTCAGCAGCCTTGGGTTTAAGAAATTGTAATTTATTATTAAATGCAAGTCTCGGAGGGGAAATGGTTTGAAATGATGTATTGCTGAGTGCTAAGTACCTATGTCAAATGTCATTTCTAACAGATTCATTTACGGTTCAAAGTAGACATTGCATTTTAGAAACGAGGTTTTACAAGCTACTTATTTAGGGCATTTTATTATTTTCTTTGGTTTACTTTATTTTATTTTTAAATTGTGTATATTCTTGCGTGAACTGTTAGTCCTTGAGCTAAAGCCGCAAGCTTTTAACAATACATTTCGAAATGTTTGTTTTGTAGATCTGTGGGTCTGCCATGTGGGCTGTACCTTCCACTTTGTTTAATCATTATCACTTTCAATGTTATGGGAAAGATTCCTCTCTCATGTTATAAGAGTTTGTATGGAGGTCATCATGTGACTCTTTAACTGAAAATGTATGTCTGTATCGTTTTAGTGCCTGTACATTCTTGATGTATACAGTGATGATGGTGGATGCCCGGTCTCAGGGTCGCTACTTTGGTATTCCTCATTCATATTATGGCTGGTAAAAGGAAGTTGGCAATGAGATCATGATACTCATTCTAGTCATTGCGAATGGATGGTCACTGGGAGAGGCCATCTAGCAAGGGCTTGGGGGAGTTTTAGGATGTCTTCTGCTGAGGTGGTCCTTTTCTCCGCCTAAATGTAGATAGGGGGGCCTTTAGGTTTTTATCTTTTAAAGGGATTAGGGCATCGGAATGCCTATTCTAATGAGGCGGAGTCATGTCATGAATGTTATGACTAGAACAAGGAAGAGTAGTGGAATTACTGGTAATTAATTGTAATATTATTAAAAGTAGTGTTTTGAGTTAACCTATGTGTTACCATTGCCAGCTACATGTGAATTTCATTATGTTATCGAGTACGGAGCCCTGAACAATGCTGAGTGACTCAGTGTAATAAATACCACATCCGGAAGGACCTGTAGGTATTACAAAGCTCTAAATGGATCAGTGAATTAACATACGCACTGCTAATTTGGGAATTTTTAATGACAAGGCTCTCAGTGAATGGATCTTTTAGTCATCATAAGCAGAGTTATGTGTAGAGTGTTGTGATGTAACCTGCTGTAACCCTCATACCCTGCTTGTTGTAAAGCGCTCTGATGCGTTCGGGCCACGTCAGCGCTAAATAAAATTGCAAAAATAAAATAAAATAGGAAGGAACTTTGAGTGACTGTCCACATGTTGCATTACTTTATCAAGTGTATAGTTTAATTGTCGCATAGGTCAGAGCAAGCATTTGTATTATCATTAGTAGGGCATTGAGTGATTCTTAGTAGGAGTAAAAACAGAAGTTAGCCGATAGTATCTGAAGTAAAACTCTAAGTGACTTAGGATTCATAATCATATAGTGAACAAACCATATCTGCATGCTTGAGTTGCCTTTTTCTTTGTGCAAATTGAGGAAACCCGAAGAAAAAGTAAAAATGCCTTTTAATGCAAAACTTGAAATTGCTTTATATGTGTGGTAGGAATAACATTAATTTAATGAAGTTTTTTTTGTTTTTTAAAGCGTTCTATTGTATTTCCCCACAAACAAACAGGAGGTGAAATGGAACATAGATCAACCAAAGCCCTAGGTTGGTGCGGCCCACAGAAACACAGGAAACGTTAATTGCCAATTGACAGTGTCAGCCTGAAGTCAGACTGAAGACACAGTTTGGAAAGTGATAGATGCCATTTCAGACCCATTCGGATCAAGGTCAGTGCCGGGACTCTCCATCAACCCACCCACACCCCCGAATCTCCCCATCACTCTCCCGTCGTCACTCTCAGACCACCGGTCCCATATCTTTGCAAACTTCCAAGGTCAACCCAGTGCCCATTAAATTGTCTCCTCTGCCTGCCTGCCTGCACCACTCCATGTTGGATTCACAATCTCTCAGTGTCAGAATCAATACACAACCCCAAAACCTTACCCTGCCACCGCTAGTGCAACATTGCAGAGTGAAAGTGTGTACCTGTCCATGATCACCTCCCCCCATATACCCAGAAAAACCAATCAGGAAGTGAGCCCCAGGACCTCCCCCAGTGCTTCTGACAGCCTTCTTTGTACCCTATACCAGAAGTCCCACACTCTCAGGCACCCTCAGAGTGTATGGAGCAATGTTCTCTGCTGTCCACAGCCCCTCAGGCATCAGTCCAAGTTTCTCATTCCTATAGTGTAGAGTCATGTACGTGTATAGTATGCCCGCTGTATCAGTTTTAACTGAATGAGCCAGAACCCCGCTAAGAAGGCAAGGTCCCCGGGGTAGTTTCAGGAAGCCCTCCACTCATTGTCCTCCAGTCTACCCAGCTCTGCCCCCCATTGTTCTCACAGCCTCTTACGCAGTGCCTGGCTATTGCTGAGGAGTGATGAGTACAGCTGCGAAATAGCATGCTTGCAATGCGGGCCGCTAGTGGCTAATAATCCAGTGAGCTAACGTCTTTTAGGTTGTGTCAAGATGGAGCTTATACATAGAGAGCATAGGAATTGACCCCCTGGCATTTCATACTGTCTCTCAAAGTCTGCAAATGTCAGCCACCCTTTGCCTCCCCAGAGATCAACCACCTTGGGGATGCCAATCAAATCCCGACACCCTGCAGAGCTCCGTCAGCTCACCCAAATCCCACAGCAGTGTCTCCAGTGTTAACCCACTCGCCAATCCTAGCCTGCATGTCGCACGCCTCCATGTCCGAAACACTGAGGCAGTCGGTTCTGAGAAGGTCGCTACTCTCCACGCACTCTAAAGCTATTGTGTGCAACCATGAGGTTACAGTGCCCACCTGTCAGCTATCAGGGCCGGCTCTCTCTGATTCGCAAAGGTCCAGTCATTGACCAGCAGCATGCAAGCCTCCCAGTAGTACAGTTGAAGATCCAGGAGGGAAATACCCTCATCCGCAGGATGCCTCAACAGTGTCCCAAGGGCTATCCTTGGAGCGCCCCATCCCAGAGAAGGACTCTAACCTCTGCTCCCACTGCTCTGACAAAATGATTGTGGACCTCGAACAATGAATTTTGCACCACATAAAGGAACTTAGGAAGATAAATAATTTCATACAAGGCCACTCTACCCAACAGGGACAGAGGTAGCCCACACCTGTGCTCCACATCCTACCGAAGTTCTGCAATATCCTCCCTACATTTTGTTATGGAAATATTTACGGTCTACAGTCAAATAGATTGCCAGGTAAGTGAACCTGAGGTCAAACCACACCAACTGCCAGGGCCAGTCACCCCTTCGCACCCAATGTGGCAATGGGCACCCCATGGATTTACCTAGTTCATAATTATGCCAGAGAAGAAATTGAAATTTCACAGGATCTGCATAACCCTCGGTAGGGAGCAATCCGGATTTGCCAGGTAGAGCAGGGCATCGTCCGCATATAGGGAGATCACATCCTCCCAGTCACTATCCCAGCAGAGGCCCTCCAGCAGTGAATCCCGTCTAACACAGTTTTCCAGCTGCTCCATTGCCACCGTAAAGAGCAATAGAGAAAGAGGGTAACTCTGCCAGGTGCCCCTGCCGAATTCAAATTCCTCCAACTGCACCCCATTCAGCCGCACCCTCGCTGTCAGCCTATGTCAAAGGAAGCTCACCCAAGACCTGATACACTGGGCCAAAGTCCATCCGGTCAAAGAGATCCAGCATATAGGGCCACTACAAAGAATCAAATGCTTTCTCTGCGTCCAATGGCAATAGAAGTGCCGGCTCCTGTATACTGAGTTGCTTGGTCAGCCAAAGAGCCACTACAGATTGTGAGGCATAGATCTATGCAGCATGAATCCTGATTGATCCAGTGCTACCACACTGTCTATCACGTGCAATAAGCGATTCACAAACATTTTAGCAAGCAGTTTAGTTTCTACATTGAGGAGGGAAATCGGCCTGTGCGAGGCACAGTCCTCTGGAGTATTCCTAGGTTTATGAATTAACACTATCAAGGCTTGCTGAAGATCCAGGCAAGGTTCACCCTGTGTCTGAGCCTTGCAGTACAGAGCATGTAAAGGCTTGATCACCTTGCTCTTAACACATTTAAAAAAACTCTGGGGAAGAAATTGGAACCCGGGTCCTTCCCACCCTTGATTTGTCCCAGGGCTTCAGTGATGTCTCTCTCAGTGATCATGGCCTCAAGTTAATCCCTAGCCTCCTTAATTATTCTAGGTACAGGGAGATTACACACAAAACCTTCCATACCCTCCACTGCCCCCAGGAGAGGCGGGAAGTATAAAGATCGCTAAGGTAGCAAGCAAAGATCTGGGCTAGTGCTGCTGACATTTCTGCCCCTGAGTCGTGCAATATACCGAGATCCAACATTTGCCTTTCTCCTTCCTAGCTGACCAGGCCAGCATCTTCCCCGCCTTATTCCCCATCTCGTAATTCCACTCTGCTGTGCCCTGTAGTGTGTCCTCGTCTCTTGAGGAACCAGACGCCTGTATTCATCCCTGAGCTGGGACAGACTCCTAGCCTGCTCCTGTTCCGGCTGCTGACCATATCCAGCCTCCTTTTCCCACAGTTCCCTTTGCATCCCTGGCATTTACCAGTGTCTCTCCCTACACTCGTCTGCCACATGCAAAATTTGCTGGCCCCGTACCACTGTCTTTTATGCCTCCCAAAGTACTGTCGCAAGGACAACGACCCCTCGTTCTCCGGGAAATACTGGTCCGATGCCTCCAAGATGCAGTGGCATGTATCCTAGTCCATCAGCTCTTATGTTTCTAGGTGCCATCCAGAGCTGTCACAGGGCCTCCAGAATGATCAGTAAATGGTCCGAAATGCCCCTTGTCAAATAGATGGTATTTCTGTGCTTAGAACCTTGTGTCCCAGGTACCAGAAAGTATTCATGACAGGCCAGCGAGCAAGAGGCATTGGCCGCTTAAAGAAATCCCTGTCCCGTGGGTGAGCTGCCTGCCCTAGGTTCTCCAACCGAGAAAAGTCAGGGGTCATTCCTGGGTGCCCCCCATCCTTACCAATCAATCCATGTCTCCGTGCAGGGTCAGGTTAAGGTCCCCCCCCACCTGTAACATTGCCTCTGGGCAGTCAGCAATCCACTTTCCCAGACCCTTCAGGCCGTGCCCTTGGAGGCTGGGTGGAAGGTAGCAGGAGGCAACTATCAGATGCTCCCCATTCCATATGTCACCGACTGCTGTCCAACATCCAGATAGATCGATCCCTGTTTTCATTATTTTGAATTTGGTGGATCTGTGAAATAGGATACCAACCCTCCTGGCAACAGCATAGTAACTGGCATGTACCAAAGATTTATACTTGCCCCTCCCCAGGAAGTCACAATGGATACCCTTCAGGCGTGTTTCCTGCTGCAGGATTTTATCCAGAGCTTGGTGCGCCAATACACACCCCTCCTTTCAGCTTGTAACTAAGCCTATTCACATTCCAGGAGAGGACTCTAAGGGAGGTGCCCCTGTCTACGTGTTGAGAACCCATCTGTACCAGTGTATGTGAGTGATCTCAGTGATCCCAATGTACCCCATCTGCCACTGTGTTCCACCTCACCTATACCCACTGCAGGAGGCCATACTGTGGTCCACGACTACCTTGTCCCTCTCTGTTCATGCCATAGCCTTGGTGGGGGCTCACCTTTGACCCCCGTCATGTGCGGCATCTAGTCTGCCATTCAGGGGAGCACTGCCCAACACGGTTCTGCGGCATGCGGTGGCCCTGCCTCTTTAACCAGTTCTACACCGACTTAAACTCCGTGAATAAATGCACTGCAGTGCACACCTCCACCCATAGCCACGCTGGAAACAACAAGACATACTTGAAGTTGAGGTGCCCAAAATTATTCTTGACAGTCAAAAAGGACTCACCTTTACATTGGACTAGTGTTGTATAGTCTGGATAGAGGCTCACATGGCTGTTCTCAATCCTCCAAGCATGTGAGCAAATGCCAGCTGTAAGATATTTGCAAAAAGGAACAATGATGTTGGAATGCTGAACAAATCAAACATTCACCCCATTCACAGATCTGAGTTTAATCCATCATTTTTTTACTCATCACACCACCCCAGTTTGGACCCAGTCATAAGCCAACAGTTTTGACCCTGCTCCCCATGGGAACAGTCCAGCCCAAACTGCCTTCCATCCCTGGACTGGAAACAAGCAACCTGGGACCGGTTTTGGGGTATCAGCCCTCATCTGCCAGGCTAGCTTGAATCCAGTGGCACTGTGAGCACGGGACCCACATCTGGGCATACCCTTTCCACTTAGTGAGACAAATGCAAAAAGAACAATGATGGACAGAATGCTGAACAAATCTTTTTGTAGTTGTTAAGATATTGTCCCGGTCCCTAAAAGTGAGAAAGCGTGCCACTATGGGTCTAGGTGTTTCTCCAGGTGCTGGAGGCCAACCTGGAACCCTGTGTGCCCTCTTCACGGAGAACAGTGCCGACATCTTCCCCCCAGCACCTCAATCAATCAATCAATCAATCAATATACTTATAAAGCGCACTACTCACCCACTAGAGTCTCAAGGCGCTGGGGAGAGGGGATGCTACTGGTCGAAAAGCCATGTTTTGAGGCGTTTCCTGAAAGTTAGGAGGTCCTGGGTCTGGCGTAGCTGGAGTGGTAGAGAGTTCCAGGTTTTGGCGGTGAGGTGTGAGAAGGATCTTCCTCCGATGGTGGTGCGGCGGATGCGGGGGAAGGTGACGAGAGCATGGTTGGCGGAGCGGAGATGGCGTGTGGGAGCGTGGAAGGAAAGTCTGATGTTGAGGTAGGCTGGACCGGTGTTGTTGAGAGCCTTGTGTGCGTGGGTCAGGAGCTTGAAGGTGATCCTTTTCGGTACGGGTAGCCAGTGTAGGTCTCTGAGGTGGGGGGAGATGTGGTTGTGGCGTGGGACGTCAAGGATGAGGCGGGCGGATGTGTTCTGGATACATTGTAGCTTAGTTTGTAGCTTGGCCGTTGTTCCTGCATATAGGGCTTTGCCGTAATCCAATCTGCTGCTGACCAGGGCGTGGGTGACGGTTTTTCTGGTCTCGACGGGGATCCACTTGAAGATCCTGCGGAGCATGCGGAGAATGTTGTAGCAGGAGGAGGAGATTGCGTTGACCTGCTGAGTCATGCTGAGAGTGGAGTCCAAGATGAAGCCCAGGTTGCGAGCGTTGGTGGTGGGTGAGGGTGCGGTGCCTAGGGAGTTGGGCCACCAGGAGTCGTTCCATGCTGAGGGGTTGGAGCCGAAGATGACGATCTCTGTTTTATCAGTGTTTAGCTTGAGGCGGCTTGATTCCAACCAGTTAAAGATGGCGTGTAGTCTGTTGTGTAGGTTGTTTTTGGCAGTAGTGGGGTCTTTCGTGAGGGAGAGGATCAGCTGGGTGTTGTCTGCGTATGATACTATGTTGATGTGGTGTGTCTGAGCGATGTTGGCGAGAGGAGCCATGTAGACATTGAAGAGCGTTGGGCTGAGGGAGGATCCTTGAGGGACGCCACAGATGATCTTGGAGGCCTCAGACAGGAATGGCGGAAGGTGGACTCTCTGGGTTCTGCCGGTGAGAAATGATGAGATCCAGTTGAGATCCTTGTCGTGGATTCCGGCGTTGTGGAGTCATGTGCGGAGGGTGTGATGTCATCCCACGTCGAATGCAGCAGAGAAGTCCAGCAGGATGAGTGCTGTGGTTTCTACTTTGTCGAGCATGATCCTTATGTCGTCTGTGGCAGCGATGAGTGCGGTCTCGGTGCTGTGATTTTTTCGGAATCCGGATTGGAAGGTGTCGAGCACCTTGCTGTCTTCTAGGAAGCAGGAGAGCTGGGTGTTGACGACTTTTTCGATGACCTTGGCCTCAGAGGACAGCTATCACTCCCGCAAAGAATTCTGTCGAGGGTCCCTACACTTTCTCCAGGACCACCACCAAGCAGACATTGTTAAAGCGGGAACGCCCCTCTGCATCCTCCACCCTTGTTGATAAGACTTATACCTCCCTCTGCACCCTGGTAAGCCAAACCTCATGGTCCACTACAGCCGAGTGAAGTTGGGCCATAGTCAACTCCGTATCCATGACCCTCTGTGCCAATTTGGTGAGGTCTACCTTCAAAAGACCCACATCAAGTAACACTGACTCTATTTTATGCTCCAAGGCATCCTTTGTGTCCCGGATGGCTGCCAGAATAGTGGATGTGTAGGTCTCCAGGTCCATTGCTGCCCCTGCCAGAATGCAGCCCTCCGTGGCCATGGCCCCTTTCACCGGTACTGGCCCCCCATGCTTATTGTGCACCACTGTAAGGGCCAGTAGATCCAGGCCCTCGAGCATTCAGCAAGCTCCCTCTCCAGCGACAACATTTTGTGCAGCCTCCAGCCAGTGCTCTTCGATGGCCCCACACTCTGGGCAAGATGAGGGGAGGGGGGGACTCTCATCAAGTTACTGCGTGCCCCACCAAGGGCCTATTTATTCCTCCTGGCTCACCAGCAGTATCAAACTGGGATTCGAACCACTGGGTCCTCCCCAGGGTCCCCTCCTGGGCATCGCTGCACCAGCAGAGAATATCAGGGACCCCAATTGGCCCCTCCAGCTTTGTTGTCCACAGAGGGGTCCCTCTCAGCACAAATCTGCATCCAGGGGTCCTTCCTGCCAACTCACCGAGGCCCCCAGGTGGCCAATGCTGTGACAATACCTCCAGCCGGGTGCACAAAGGGTTGTATGATAGAGTAATGCTATTCCAAACAAAACACAATTTTTTTTAGCGCCCTTATTATTACGCATGCGTCTTTATCACGCTTGCCTTTAGAATGAAAACATTTACCACGCATATGCGTTTACCATACATGCCTTTAAAAGAAATTTTTCGTTATGAAGGCATGCTTTGTAAAGACTTATGCTTGGTAAACTTGTAATGGTTGTGTAATTCATTCTGTTTTTTTCTAGGGATTTTGGTCCGTGTCGGAAGGGTGGTCTTAGAAGGCAGCTAGGTGGACTGCCGAGGGCCAGAACATGGTTTGTATACATACTGCAATGATATCAGCAAGAGTTGTTCACACGTACTTCTACAATACACTCAAAGGAACACACACAAAGCCCCGATGCAACACCCACTTCTCAGGCTAAGAAATGGGAAGGCTCTTGAGACATTTTCCATATTCTGCTCCAGCTTCTGCCCATTGACTGCACGTGTGGCTCTGCCCAGTGACTTGGGTTAATGGGTTCATTTGAAAGAGGAGGCGAGTAACAATATTCCCTCACCTTGGGCATGAGCATGCAGAGGGATCCTGACCGAAATTTTGGAGAAGAGGCATGAAGGAAGGAAGGCCACATCCCTTTGAGGGAGAAATTCTCCAGGTCAGAGAAGCAGACACCAACCGGAGCTGGAGAGAAAGGCTGCCTGAATTTGGGAGCCCATAAACAGAAAGGTCTGCAAATGGGGTCAATGCAAGTGCTCCTGAAAGGTAACAACAAACGCGACGCTGTTGGAGAGTCGTAGTCAGCGCGTGCTACACGGAGTGTGAGGGATTCAACTGTAATAATAATAGCTAATAATAATATTAACAGTGATAGTATCTTCATGATAATAACAGTAATAATAACTTAATTCATGCCTTGACAACGGAAGTTTCGTTGTAAAGGCATGCGTGGCAAATGCACATTCGTTATAAAATACTACGTGATAAAGGCTTGCGTCATTAATGTAGCGCGGCCTGGTGTCACAGTTACTGGGAATATGCTGCAGTAAAGGACACACTGACGCCACTGTACATTTCTGGGCCGGAAGACCACGTGCGGTCTTGCCCACCTTTATTTATCCCCTCGGGACGAGCCCGCCCCGAGGGGTGTAGGGATGCATGTTATGTGTTACACTGTTGGGGAGAGTCCGGGTGGCTCTCTACATCCCTCCTTTCTTTTAGTTCAAAGTCCACGTTCGCCTCCTCACGGGGAGGGGCACACAAAGTCTGCAAGTTTTTGGCTGGGGACCGGGTTAGGACGTAGGCCAGGCCTCTGGCTCCGGGTGTACGATGCCGGGGGAGTGGACGGAGGATCCGTCAGCGACCTCCTCTCGTCCGGATCTGGGCCAGTGGGTCTTGGACAGTCCTCGCTCCGCAGAGGTGACCGACGGCTAGCCCCCGGAGGAGACGGCACCCTGCCGGGAGACGCCGGGACAACCCCGTTCGGGGGAGGGCATCGGGCCTGGGGCTCGTCACCATCAGTGTCCATTCCTGCAGCTGCCTTGAAACTTGACACATTCCTTGTGATGACCTGCTGGCCTCGCCTGGCTGTCACCATGGTCCCTTGAACCGCCGTTACCGTCCACACCTCGGGCTCATATGGGGTCCGTAATTTTCATCCCGGGTGTCGATCTTTGATGACCACTCGGTCTCCGACTCGTACCTGTGGTTCTTGGGCTCTTCGAGACTCACTCGCCTTCTGATTCGTGCCTTCACGCCTCGCTTGAATGGCCGCTCCATCTCTCTCCACGGGGACCCACCCTGGACCAGAAGGGATGAGGTCCCGCGGGGCCCGCTTGAACATGATGTGAGCCGGGGCACACTTGGTGGTGCTGTGGGGTGTTTGGCGGTACACTCCGAGAAACTTGTCCAGGGCTGCCTCTGGATCTTCTCCCTCGCCCACGGCAATCCGCAGCACTCGATTGAGCGTCCTCATCAGTCGCTCGACCTCCCCATTCGCCTGGGGCCACAAGGGAGTTATCTTCCGGTGTCGGACCGCTAGACTTGCCAGTTACTCCTGAAACTCCCTCCCCTGGAAGGGGGGCCCATTGTCAGTCTTCACTTCTTCTGGCAGCCCCATCGTCGCGAACACTCAACCTAGGGCCCGCTTGACTGAGGGAAACGCCGTGGATGACAGTATTTCGATGATCAGGAATTTGGAGAAGGAGTCGACAATGACCATCATGTGTCGGCCGTCCGGGAAGCTTCCGAAATCCATGCTGAGATGTGTCCACGGTGTCTCGCATGCTGCTTCGGTGATCACAGGAGCGGGGGCTGGGTCCCCTCCAGTGATGGTGCAGGTGTGACACTGGCGAACCATCTCGTCCGCTTTCGAGTCCATGGCTGGGAACCAGACCTTGTCCCGCAGCCGGGCTTTAGTCTTGGCCATTCCCTGGTGACCCACATGCGCCAGTGCAAGAATTTTGTCCTGGAGGCTCTCAGGGACTACAATGAGGCGGCCCCTTTGGATTATTCCTTCTTCTCCCACACTGAGCTCAATCCGGACATGCCACAGTTGCTGTCGAGCGTGGCTAACCTCGGGTCGCAGGGCTCGGGCCCCGTCCATGAAGTGGGACCCTCCATTGCTGTCCAGAGCCCTGCGGACGAGCGTGAGGGTGGGGTCCTCACGAGTGGCTTGACTGATCTCCTCCAGCGTCATGGCCTTGGGGCATGCCCCCTGTGTGATCATGCGAACAAACACCTCCGTGCCGCAGGTGTCTTCCGTTGCGGCGGACGATGTGTTTTGGGCGGCCCGAGAGGGCCGGCCAAACAGCCATTGCGCACTTAGGGGGTTGTACCACTCCTGCCCTGCTCTTCAGCCCTGCCCACCCCTCACTCATGCAAGCTGCCGCAGCAGGAGGACAAAATAAACTGATAATAACATTAGTTATTATCATTTTTTCCTTGCTTTTGCTGCTTTAATGCAGTGGGGTGACGCTCCTCCGCCTTAGTGGAGGAGCCGCCATTACCTATTACTTAGTTTGATCAGTGAGGGTTACATCGGGGTTGTGTGTGTGTGTGTGTGTTCCTTTGAGTGTATTGTAGAAGTATGTGTGTGAACAAATATCACTGATATTGTTACAGTATATATAGAAACCATGTTCTGGGCCTCTGCAGCCTACCTGGCTACCTTCTAAGACCACACTTCCGACACAGACCTAAATCCCTAGTAAAAAAGAATGAATGACACTAACCATTAAAAGTTTACCAAGCATAAAGTCTTTACCAAGCATGCCTTTACATTTACAAATTTGTTGTAAATGCATATACGTGGTAAATGTTTTCCTTCTAAAGGCAAGCGTGCTAAAGACGCCTCCGTTATCATGATGGCGTTTAAAAACCATTCACTGTTTTGGAAAGCGTTATTCCGTCATACAACCCAGAATTCCCACCTAGCTCAAGATCTGAAGAAACCCATGTATGTTGTCAACAGTGGCAAACAATAGCTAGAAAGCACTATATAGGGAGATGTGAAAGGCTTGCAAAGAAAACATCTGGCATTTACTTGCTGGAAGGCAAACTGTTGTTAAGCCGAGCCGATTTGCTAAACTCCTCTGCATATTTTCAAGGGTTGTATGACGGAATGTATACTCAGGGGAAAGACTGGGTTTTTTAGGTAAGCACTGTAGGTAACAAAGGCCCGGCTCCAGGAATTTTTATTTGGGTGGACCAAGGGTGCATTCGGGTAGGCCACTGCGTGCCCGATTTGTCGCTTATATGTCTAGCCAGGCCTGCTTCAGGGCCCTCCTTTATCTCTGCTTAGTCTTACAAGGCCCCGTAAAACACACTCTTTTCCAGATCTCTTTCTAAATATTATCACTCTCAAAAAGTGTTTTTTTTCCATGTAATGTCCCTTTGATGGGAAGAGTAGGTTTCTGAGGTGAGAGTATCAGCCAAGTGACACTTCTTGGTCTTCCTTTGTGCAAGCCTTCAGGGAGAATCCCTCTTCATACCTACCGCTACCTGACCCTGGACTCTGCAGCACACTCCCTTCCAGGCCTGATTATCTACTTTCCTACCACCCCTCTCCTACCACCCCTCTCCACTGCACCTTATCTCACAGCCAACCCTGGGCACCAGCCCCATATCAGCCACCATTCTGCTCCACTTTCATTATTCCCAATAAAAAACATCAGTAAAATCACCTTCAAACTTAAAACATTGAATATAGCAGTAAATATATTTAGTATGCACTTTAAAATATGTTCCACAGTTGCCCTAATGACCTGACTGCTAATCAAATAAACAAAAACAGAAAAAGCAATGACAGGGCTGGCTTTAGCTCTGGTGCAAAAGTCTTTTTTTGGTGCTCCACCAATGACCTGTTTCTCCGTAGATACCTTTACTATCACCCTCCAACAGTGCCCTTCATCCCTCTGTAGCCTCTCCCCCTCAGACTCCTTCACTACTTCCCTCATCCCTCCGTAGCTCCCCCTCAAGACCTCCTCGGATTCCCTCACTGCCACCCTCCAACAGTGCCCCTCATCACTCCATAGCCCCTCTCCCTCATAACCTCCTCCTAGGATTCCCTCACTGACACCCTCCAACAGTGCCCCTCATCTCTCCATAGCCCCTCTCCCTCATGACCTCCTCCTCGGATTCCCTCACTGACACCCTCCAACAGTGACCCTCATCTCTCCATAGGCCTTCTCCCTCAAGACCTTCTCCTTGGATTCCTTCACTGCGACCCTCCACCAGCACCCCTCATCTCTCCGTAGCCACGTCTCATATGGATTTCATTTGTTGTATATCGCTACTCATATCAGGGTGGGGTGTTACAGTACTGTACATCACGCACACATTATAGAGCGACAATGAATCATACAAGTATGTAAATCAGTCTTCAGGGAATGTCACATAAGCCAATGAGGATTACTATGTGTAGGAATTACATGTCACCCATACTGGTGGGTTGTATATTTTAAGAGGGTTTGGTCTGGAGAAGCACAAACTCAGGATTTAGAGAGTACTCCATTGGTTGGGGGTTGGCTTTACTGATAAAAATGTGTATCTGCCCAAACAAACTTTTCAGCAACATTAGAATAATGAAAGACTGGGGAAGTTCTAACTATATCACAACACAAAAAAGCAAACTTCTAACTATACCATTCAGGTTTGTATGCAGCTCTTTGATGACAGTTCATAGGTCACTTGCCTATGTTAGGATTGTAACTTCTGAACTGCAAGTAACAAGGATCTCTGTGACAAAGACAGTAACAACGAGCTATCCACATAAAATACAGTTTATCTGCAATTTAAAACTACCAACAGACAAATGATTGCTCTCCAGCAGGATCATAAATCACTAGAGTTATCTGGACATTTTTTATTGTTGTCTTGCATCTGTGGCAGAGCCCGCCTTGATAATGATAAAAACTGTTTAAATGAAGCATACACGAAGTATGTGTCTTGCTGGGCCTTCCCTGATTTTAAACAAGCATTTGCAATGCAATCGATCACGCCTTTGGGACCTTATATGTATTTAGCTATGCAGCGCATTAGCGTGGGTGCTGAAACATCTACTTTGCTTAAACCAATAAAGATCAAAATGAAGATGAACTACACTTTTAGTGAACTCTCTCTCCATGTTCACACTTGAATGTCCAAAACTCCCTGGTGTTCCTTCTTCCAAGTTCAAGTATGCTTCAGCTATAAGTCTGTTCCAGCCATAGCAAAAAACACAGAAATTAACTCACCATATGGGGGACTGAAGGAACCTCTGAATACCTCAGCAGACAAAACCAAAGCAATTAATGTACAGGCACATGACCTTCTGTAAGCTAATCAAGCTCCATTAACATCCTTCTCTACTCCTCATCTCAGACATTAAGCATGTCTTTCAAGTAGGTTGTGAACACCACACCACAAAGCCCCAGCCAGACATCAAATTTCTTCCCTTAAGACCTACAGATATTTCTGAACTGCACTTCCAAACATCAACCAGAGGTGGATTAGGACTCCAATACCCCACACCTTGTGCTTTCACAGGCCTCCTTTAGACCCTACTCTCAGATGAACCAATAGGCATGATGCAGGGCCTTTATAATTATGTGTACCCCCAGGGTATCACATTGGCCTTCTGCTGCGTCACATAAAGATGTTCCCTAGTACCTTTGGTTGCCACTATCTTCTAGGATCCGTACTCATTCCCCTCCACAGCTGCAGTCCCACAACCAATGCCCCCACTGTCAGACCTGCGCCCCTTTACCTGAAGTCTTTATGTAGTTCCACCCACTTGTAGCCCAGTAGGACACCAAGATATCCGAGTCACTGGAACACCAAAGAACTCCATATACTCCTAATGCACAAATAACACTCCTACCTACATCCTGGGATCTCTCGAGAACTCACAGTCTTAAAGCCCTACCCTTTGAAACCAATTGCTTGACCCCTGCGGCCCGACAGAACTTAAAAAGTACCATGTGTTCTTAATGCCCAATAGATACACTGTTGGGACCCATGGAACTTATAGCAGTAGGCACTTTTGCTTTTAGGATTCATGATTCCACAAGTCGGGGCTACCAGTGGACTCAAAGCTGACTCACTTAGGGCCCACACTGGACTGTGTGGTCCACTGCTACACCTTACATGGTCCTGTAACCCTCTTCTGGACCCTGCATAGGTGTCATTGTTCTGGTGCTACAACATCCTTATACTCTCCTCCCCCTAAACAAAATACAGTCTCACCTGACCTGCCCCTCGTCAAGGCTCTGGTCGGTGATGGCCATTATCTGCTGCAGGATGTCCTGAATGTCCTGGTGCTGAGGCATGGAAGCAGCCCGACGAGGTCCATGTCCAGGGAGGCCATACTGGACAGCGAGGCGTGCTCCAACAGCGTGCACGCACGGTGACTTGCCTTACAAAAATCCCAAACTGCTCTGTTTTGGATGCAGGGAATAAGCGAACGTGACTGGCACTGCGCATGCACGAGGCCTAGGCTAGACGGAGGTGGGGTTGCTGTGATGTCACAGGCACACTGTGGCATAGTTACAACGGACTATTCTTTTACCAAAGGTTCAAGCATTTGCAATGCAATAGGACTCGCATTTATGCGAGACCTATTGCACTGGAAACAGGTTGCCGGCGGGTGAGAAGACACAAACGGGAATGTGGGGAGGGTGCGGGGGGACAGGAAATCATGGACTGCGGGAGGGAGGAGCCATGGGAAGAAAATAGTGTTTAAAGTAAAGGGGCCAGTAGCCATGGAAGGACACAAATGACGACATGGCAGTTATAAGGAGGGACTAACAAGCCCAAAACCAATCAGAAAGCAGCTTTAAAACCTAAGCCAATTAAAAAGATGGGCAGAGCTTCCACGGAGCTTCCACGCCATACTCAATACTGCATGCCTCGCAAGGCGAGCAGTGCATGGGCTGCAAAGTTAGGCCCGACCTAAAAAGAACAATAGCCACACATTCTCTTACCTGCTAGGTTCCTTGAACTCAGTGTCGCAGCACAATCTGATAAGCAGCTGCAGGGGTCAAGAAAGGTCAATCAAGATAAACAAACTTATTTTCTCCAGCCTGGAATAGAAAAGGAAATATCTACGTGGCAGGACAGTAGGCAAAGATTATCCGGTGCCAAAGAAAGAATTTGTCCCCGTTGCCATGCCCCTAGTTTACCTGCTCAAGAGGGCAGGGAAACAGCCCACCTTTCTAAAAAGAGATCACGCAACTCCTAGAACAGGAAGAAAAACACTGTTAGGAGGAACGTTTTAAATTATAGTGACCATTTTCTATTGGCCTTCGTGCCATCACTGGGAGGGCCAAGGCTCATGTTTGGGTGGGCCAGGCTCATGTTTGGGTGGGCTTGGCCCACCCACTAGAACTGGGCCTTGGTAACAAACGGGATATTTATATTCTGCTGTTCAGATATTCAAATCCTTTTCAGCTTTGGGCTTCATGGCACACAGCAATGTTTTATTCAAACTACTTGTGAGAGTATTGTGGACTGGGATAACACCAAAATAGGGGCGACCGCCACAGAAGGGCATCTTCTTCTGTACTATGAAGCCTACAAACGTGCACGAAAATGGATGCATGCGGGGTTGTATGTCAGAACACAATAGATGAAAAGATCGTCAGATATAAATACTGTGTTCTAAATATAATTTACAAGAATATTGTCCCATGTGATGTAGATCTTCTATTATTAATTCTAGTTGGAAGTTATTATTGTAAACAATATTTATATCAGAGGGTATTCTGACTAATATATTCTGGTACCACACCCGTGACTGCAGTGCTTAATTTGAGCCAGTGTTTTCTGGTGCTTAGCACCGGCACTTAATTGTGAACACCGACACTTATGACAGTCTGCCAAATGGTTGCGCAGTTTCGGTAATTTAGAGATGAGCGGTACAACATCTGTTTATTATTCCAATATACATTAAAAATGATTAATTTCTGCCCCCAAGCCATTCTTAAAGCTTTGAGGGGCTGGGATAGTTTGAATTATCACACTTTTAGGAGTGTTATGGTTAGTAGTTGCATAGGTATTCTCGTTGGCAGCGCTGGCAGGGGCAGTGGATGGTTAAAGCTGCAGTGGCCACCTGACAAGGGCCCTGGCACATATGTTATTACAAATTGAGCACCTCCCGTAAGTGTGCATTGATGCAGGTATATGGTTCTGTGCATATGCCCCTGTTTGGGTGCATATGTCCCGGTCTGTGTGTATGTGCAGTATGTGTCCCCGTGTGTCCCCGTGTGTGTATCTGTGTGTCCATGTTTTTTTCAGTGAGTGTGTGTGTCTTTGTATTCAGGTGTAATTCCTCTGGTTTGATCTTTCATGTCTCATGCGTTCAGTTTGAAACCGAGAGTCTTTTCTCCTTTTGCAAGTTATTTTCTGGCTTTTCACTTTGACTCTGACGATTTTAACAGATTTACAAGCCTTTTCATTTGTTTAATCCATTAGGCTGATTCTCTGGTGGACTACACCTCTCTGGTCAGAGGCAGATTTGCTGTCACTCTGTGGAGCAGATAACCTTGACTTGGCATCTCAGAAGCAAATTAAATTCCTTCCAAGTAATAGGTTTGTTGTGACATGTTTACTGGTTTTTGATTGATGCATTAGTGTTACTTTCTTCCGTTAATCTATTTCCTGCATGTAATGTTTCTGTGAACTGATAGGGGTTCCATAACTATCTTAGCTCTGGTTCGAAGATTCGCCTCTTTCCCAGCATAATTACACTCAGGTGTAATATTTACTATCCCATTTCACATATTTGTATGATTGAACCAACCTTTATAGCCTGGTTATTGTGATGGATGCAGACTCAAGCAGCAATGCAGTAAAAGGTCAGCGAATCAGTTGGCTGTCCGTGAAACACTGTGCAAAGTTATGCTATTAAAATACAGAAGATCTGCAAGACTCCTTTAATGTTGCTTTATTTAGGAAGAGAACATTTCACTTATCTGAGAGATGTTGCCTCATCAGTTTCTGTATGTAAAGGAGGGTCTGGTATCCTTCAGTAGTAGAAAGATGGGTTTGGTGTCATTGTACTAGGAAGGGTACAACAGACAAGCTGGGATGGCAGGGCAGGTACAGGGAGAGAGCATGACCATGCCTGAATGAACTTATGCTGAACTTACCACCTCACTGCAGTCTGGACAGCCTACACAATTTAGTGATAGGAAAATGGACCCGGATCAAGCTCATTGTGCTGCAGGCTGATGTCAGTGCTGTAGCAGAGCAGTGTGGTGCCTTTCCTCTAGAATGCACAGCCGTGCAGCGCTCCCGACCATCACCCTGTCCCACATCGTACAGCCACACCTTGTCCCACTCCCCACATCACACAGCCACACCATGTCCCACTCCTCACATCGCACAGCCACACCATGTCCCACACCTCACATCGCACAACCACACCTTGTCCCACTCCCCACACCGTACAGCCACATCTTGCCCCACTCCCACATCACACAGCCACACCTTGTCTCACTCCCCACATCACACAGCAACACCTTGTCCCACTCCCCGCATTGTACAGCCACATCTTGTCCCACTCCTACATCACACAGCCACACCTTGTTACACTTCCCACATCCTACGGCCACACCTTGTCCTACTCCCACATCACACAGCCACACCTGGTCCCACTCCCCATATTGTACATCCACACCTTGTCCTACTCCCCACATTGCACAGCCACGCCTTGTACTACTCTCCACATTGCACAGCCACACCTTGTCCCTCTTCCCACTTCGTACAGCCGTGCCATCCTAAGTGCTGATGAAGTTGCTCAACTGCAACCCGAGGGAAAAGCTTAAGTTCAGGGAGAGGTGTTGAAACCACTCTAGCATTAAATATAAACAATGTACTTTTTTATAGGAAACATCTATGTTAATGAGTTTCGATATATCAAAGTTGTACTACTCCCTATGACAATACCTGTCTGAGTGTGTAAATATGAAATTAGTGAAGATACCTATAAGAATGTAACAAGATATTTTAAAGCTTAACAAAAAAACTAGAATTTCTCTGTACAAATGTATATATTACTTATGGAAACAAAACAAAACATGTATGTATGTATATATATATCCACAAAGCACTGTACGAATGGAGAGGAGTGGGGCTCATTTCCAAACAAGAACTGGACTTTTTGAAGAATGAATATCCAATAACACCCCAACTTTACCTTATACCTAAGATACATAAAGATGCTCTCTGCCACCCAGGAAGACCTATCAATTCCGCGATTGGGGGTCTTTTCGAGAACACCAGCAGATTTATAGACTTCTTTCTCCAGCCATATGTCCAAGAACTCCCAGCATATATCAGAGACACTGGGGACTTTTTATCAAAAATCTATGACCGCACCTGGAATGATAACTTTGTTTTCATGACGTTAGATGTACATACTTCATATACGAGTATAAGACACAGGGATGGGAGGAGAAGTGGGGCTCAATGATTAGAGCGGCAGACCCTGATGCAGAGGTCTAGCCCGGGACCAGGGTTCAATTCCCCGCCTCGGCGGGTCTTGGGCTCAAAAATTCCACGGACCTGATAATTCTCGCCTCGGTGCCATTCCAATCATGGAGTCCCACTCTGCAACTCTGGGCAATAGCTTGCTTAATCTCCACAACGGCCCCCACAACGCTAAGGATGCCTGGCCTCCACCTTGGGGGTGCCCAGGAGTGGATGCCTCACAGGGAAAGCCAGGATGGGTTCCACAGCGGTATTCGTACAAGCGCCTTGAGACCCTTGCGGGTGAGTAGTGCGCTATACAAGTATCAAATTTACATTTATGGCCTGAATGCATTGAGCTACTATCTAGGGAAATGGCCCATAGGTCTGCACCAACACACCATGATGCTACTACAAATGGCAAATGGTGTTTAGACAACAACATATTTATCTTTGACAGACTCTTCTATAAACAAACAAAAGGTACAGCCATGGGTACTTGCTTAACCCCCCGCTATGCTAATTTGCATATGGGCTGGTGGGAGGAGCAAGCACTCATGAAGACACAAGGTGCTTCTATGACTGAAAATGTGATTCTCTACACCAGGTACATAGATGACATTTTTCTTCTGTGGCAAGGCACTGAAAAAAATTCTACTTATTTTACAACAGAGATTAACAATAACTGCCTTAATCTAACTTTCACTTGTACCATCAGTAAAAAGTCCATCAAATTCCTAGATCTTAAACTGTATGTAGAAGGTAACACAATCCAATCTAAGACATACAGAAAACCCACATCAGGCAATGCAATCCTCCACGCCAGTAGCTTCCACCCCACAAACCTCAAGGAGAGCATGCCCTATGCAGAATGCCTAAGGATGAAGCAGAACTGTAGTACACAGGAGGAATTAAGAGAATCTATGAATGGTCTCTTTGAGAGACTCAAACGCAGGGGTTACAACACCAGAACAGTGACCAATGCAAAGCAGAAATGTGCAAACACTAAGAGGGAGGATCTCTGTTTTCCCCCAACAACAGCAACAAACACAGTACAAAACAATCATAAACAAAGACCTGCTCTAAACCGGGATCAACATTGTGAGCATACCCAAACACCACATCTTGATTCAACTGCTTCTGTACCAGCTAATAAATGCTGTACACTCAGGGTGCTCCTATCCCATACTCTACAAAGATAGATTATGTACCTTTCTCACACCTAAGATTTTTGCACATCATATCCAATCAAAAAAGTGTGAAGGAAGTAGAGGCACCTCACGGAAACACCACCAAGGGCGCTACTGATAGGTTCTCATCAGTGTGCTCCTTTTATCATCATTGGTGACCTCCACAACCCAACTAAAAATGTGAAAAAAATATTGGTGCTCAAATAAATTAAAAGTGTGAAAAAGGTAAAAACTGCACCACGAAAAGTACTTTTGTGTGCCTATCAATACCCACAAGGTACTTACAGCAGTTGCTCTCTGTCAACCTATAAATAAAGTGTAAGCCTTAATCACTGCTGGAAAAATAAGGGACATTCCATGTGCAACGTAATCCCTATATGACCACTCATACACGCAAAGCCAATTACAGGGAACGTAACCACCACAATATGCCGATTTGAACATGGTTCACCAATGCCACAACCACTTGCCTCAAACAACTTGCAGCATAAGCGGCCCAGCGCCCTTAATCCCCTCTCATTCGTAATTGCAACCTTAAAGTTGTTCCTTTCTGCATACCGCAAAATTGTTAGCGTCTGGTCTAAAAACTCCGCGCTCGCTACTGTTGAGCTCTCGGAGTCTATTCCAATGTTTCAGCAACGGACGCGTGTCGACACCCTCCCGCTTCCACTATGGGACAATCACCTGACCACTTCTGTGAGCGCCATCTTGGAATGGTAAAAACGTTCCTAGATCTTCTTGCAATTTACAAGTGTTTAATTCGATAAATATATGAAACCGTGTAAACACTCATGGATACATTAGTGGCCCACAAGTAATTTCGTCAAATAAAAACGTAAATTCCAATTTATTAAAAATACAATTATCGCGAGGGAACATGGTTTGAGACAACTGTATTAGTATTTATACAATTTTTCACTGGGACCACCCTTGCTCGATTGGTACCCCCAAATTCTGGCAATAATTGGCATACCACTCTAAAAACTGATATGCCAATCCTCCTTGCAAGTTTTAATGGCATTCCAAGGTTGACTCTACCATTGTAACCCTATTGAAATACAACTCCTGTGTGCATCAGAATTATTGACGTCTACTGGCTCACTTTACCTAAGTGTGGGTCCCCACCTTATCCCATTCAATAACATTGTTTAAGCCCTGTTGATCTATCCGCTCCTGGTAGATCCAATGGGCCTCTTTAGTAGCCAGTCTGTTTTCAATGTTGAATGTGTTTCCCCACACTTTCTCTAATACAACCCACTTGATGTCTTTATAGTGGTGTTTCAATTCGCGGAAGTGGCCCACTAGGTGTGTAGTCAATTTGCTCGCCTTCAGGGTACTTAGATGTTCTTGGATTCTGATTTTGATCTTCTGTGATGTCAAACCGATGTAGTGCAACCCACATTGGCATGTCAATCTGTAAATAAAAATTTTTGTGTTACATTTGGTAAATTTGTTTAAATACCACGTTCTGCCATTTACCAGTTGTACACTTTTGATAGCTGCTGTAAGTTCACATACAGAACACCCACCACATGGGTGATGTCCTGAAGGGAGCCCCGATGTTTTCGGCTCCTGCCTTGGGCGGGTATGTACCAACTGTTCACGTAGATTTCTGGATCGTTTAAAGGCAAATCTAGGTGGAGGCATTGCAAAATCACTTGTACTCAACAAAGGCCAATGCTTCCTAATGATTTGCCGTATTCTAGTAGAGAGGGGATCGAATATAATAACCACGGGTAGGCAGTCCCCTTTCTCCTTAACATTTGTCTCCAACAGGGCTGCTCTGGGTGTGTTCAGCGCCATTTTACTAGCTCTATTGACTGCATTCTTTGGGTATACCCGTTTTTCAAGTTTCACTGTCAGTTCCGCTGCCTGTTCCCCAAATTTCTCATTAGAACTACAGTTTCTAAAATAACGCAGAAACTGACCTACGGGTAAAGTATCCCGGAGTGTTCGGGGATGAAATGACCTGTAGTGCAGGAAAGAATTTTTATCGGTGGGTTTCTGATGTACATTAGTGCAAAGTTGATTTCCCACTGCACAAATGTCCACATCAAGATAAGTAGCTGTATTTCAACTGATATTCCACGTGAACTTGAGACATTCATCAAGTCCATTAAGCCAGTCCAAAAATTCATTAAGGCTTGACTCGATGCCTGACCAAATGCAAAGCACATCATCTATAAATCTCTTCCTTAGACAGATGTTATTCTGGAATGGATTAGATGAGTCATTGATGTAATTGGCGTCAAACTGGCCTACATAAATGTAGGCCAGACTAGGGGCAAAAGTTGCCTCCATCGAAGAGCCAGACACTTGGAGGTATAGTTGTTCTTTGCACATGAAGAAATTCCTTGTCAGTGCTATTTCAATGCATTGCAGTACAAAGGATTGATGAGTGTCGTAAAAACACTCACATGCTACCAGAGCCCTCGCTGCTGCCACCAGCGTGGCCTCCTGGGGTATGCTCGTGTACAACGACTCAATGTCGATTATAATCAGGAATTAATGTTCAGGGTCATATTCCATAGTTTCCAAGATATTCAATACATCCGTAGTATCTTTGAGATATGACATGTGGGTGACTACACACTCCCTCAGAAAGAAATCTGAGAATTGTGACAACGGCTCCAGCACTGACTGGATCCCCGAGACAATCGGGCGACCCGGTGGGGGCCATTGCACTTTGTGCATTTTCGGCAGTATATAAAATGCTGGTATCCTAGGTATTAGATTTATTTAAAAATCTGCCTCTTTGAAGGTGATCCATTTCTTTTCTTTAGCCTCTGTAACTGGTTTGATGATTAATTCCTGGAGTTCCCCTGTAGAGTCACGTGCTAGCGGCCTATAAGTTTTACGCACTCCAAGTAGCCTTAGTATTTCTGCTTCATTGTCACTAGTTTTCATCACTACCACCGCCCCGCCTTTATCAGCAGGTTTGATGGTCAGTGATGCATTATTTTGTAAGGACTTCGCTGCTCTCCATTCAGCCCTACTCATGTTGTTAAATACTTGTTTATTCTCAGCCTGTTCAAATTCCCATCAATTCCTGATTAGAGTCGTTGTACATGAGCATACCCCAGGAGGCCACGCTGGTGGCAGCAGCGAGGGTTCTGGGAGCATGTGAGTGGTTTTACGACACTCCTCGAACCTTTGTCCTGCAATGCATTGAGATAGCACTGACAAGGAATTTCTTCATCTACAAAGAACAACTATACCTCTAAGTGTCCGGCACTTCGATGGGGGCAACTTTTGCCCCTAGTCTGGCTTGCATTTATGTAGGCCAGTTTGAAACCAATTACATCAATCACTCATCTAATCCATTCCCAAATAACATCTGTCTCTGGAAGAGATTTATAGACGATGTGCTTTACATTTGGTCAGGCACAGAGGCAAGCCTTAATGAGTTTTTGGACTGGCTTAATGGACTTGTTGAATGTCTCAAGTTCACGAGGAATATCAGTAGAAATACAGCTACTTATCTTGATGTGGACATTTGTGCATTGGGAAATCAACTTTGTACTAATGTACATCAGAAACCCACAGATAAAAATTCTCTCCTGCACTACAGGTCATTTCATCCCTGAGCAGATAATTTACCCATAGGTCAGTTTCTAAGTTATCGCAGAAACTGTAGTCCTACTGAGAAATGTGTGGAACAGGCAGCGAAACTGACAGTGAAACTTGAAAGCCGGGCATACCCAAAGAAAGCAATCAATAGAGCTAGGAAAAGGGCGCTGAACACACCCAGAGCAGCCCTGTTGGAGAGAAATGTTAAGGAGAAAGGGGTCTGCCTACCGGTGGTAACTACATTCGATCCACCTCTACTAGAATAAGGCAAATCATTAGGAAGCATTGGCCTTTGTTGAGTTCAAATGATTTTGCAATGCAACCACCTAGATTTGTCTTTTAACGATCCAGAAATCTACGTGACCAGTTGGTACATACCCGCCTAAGGCAGGAGCCGAAAACATCGGGGCTCTTTCAGGACATCACCCATGTGGTGGGTGTTCTGTATGTGAACTTACAGCAGCTATCAAAAGTGTACAACTAGTAAATGACAGAACGTGGTATGTAAACAAATTTACCAATTGTAACACAACAAATGTTATTTACAGATTGACATGCCCGTGTGGGTTGCAATACATCGGGTTGACATCACGGAAGATCAAAATCAGAATCTAAGAACATCTAAGTACCCTGAAGGCGGGCAAATTGACTACACCCCTAGTGGGCCACTTCCGCGAATTGAAACACCACTATAAAGACATCAAGTGGGTTGTATTAGAGAAAGTGTGAGGAGACACATTCAACATTAAAACAGACTGGCTACTAAAGAGGCACTTTGGATCTACCAGGAGCGAGTAGATCAACAGGGCTTAAACAATGTTATTGAATGGAATAAGGTGGGGACCCACACTTAGGTAAAGTGAGCCAGTAGACGTCAATAATTCTGATGCACACAGGAGTTGTATTTCAATAGGGTTACAATGGTAGATTCAACCTTGGAATGCCATTAAAACTTGCAAGGAGGATTGGCATATCCGTTTTTAGAGTGGTATGCCAATTATTGCCAGCGTTTGGGGGCACCAATCGAACAAGGGTGGTCCCAGTGAAAAACTGTATAAATACTAATACAGTTTTCTCAAACAATGTTCCCTCTCGATAATTGTTTTTTAAATAAATTAGAATTTACGTTTTTATTTGACAAAATTACTTGTGGGCCACTAATGTATCCATGAGTATTTACACTGTTTCATATATTTATTGAATTAATCACTTGTGAATTACAAGTAGATCTAGGAACGTTTTTGCCATTCCAAGATGGCGCTCACAGAAGTGGTCAGGTGATTGTCAAATAGCAGAAGTGGGAGGGCATCGAAAAGCGTCCGTTGCTGAAACATTGAAATAGACTCTGAAAGCTCAACAGTAGCGAGCGCGGAGTTTTTGAGCCAGACGCTAACCATTTTGCGGTAAGCAGAAAGGAACAACTTTACGGTTGCAATTACGAATGAGAGGGGATTAAGGGCGCTGGGCCGCTTATGCTGCAAGTTGTTTGAGGCAAGTGGTTGTGGCATTGGTGAACCATGTTCAAATCGGCATATTGAGGTGGTTACGTTTCCTGTAATTGGCTTTGCGTGTATGAGTGGAGTCATATAGGGATTACGTTGCACATGGAATGTCCCTTATTTTTCCACCAGTGATTAAGGCTTACACTTTATTTATAGGTTGACAGAGAGCAACTGCTATAAGTACGTTGTGGGTATTGTGGATGCGTACACATACCCCAAAGAGGTGGCTGCTGGTATGCAAGGTGTGGGCAACCACCGGGTAAGTATTCCTTATATGTGAGCAATGAGTCAAATAATCACACGCATTGCATGATGTGACTTTTTACCATGAGTTGTGTCTAACTAAGTGTTTGTGTATTGTCTGTGTCTACTATCCCCAGGTACATTATTGAACTCACAGTGTGGCGAGAACTGACCCCTAGCGCTGAAGAAATTGCTGGAAATTTCTTAAAAGGCAATGAAACATGTTGGCTTTCCATAAAGAACCGATGGAGTGCAACAGTAGGTCTGGTTTTTAAATTGAGCAAACACACGGCGGAGATTAAAATTGATAGTTGTGCCAGTGATTGTTTAGCTCGTTTTTATGTTGTTAAAGCAAAGAAAAACACTTTGTTTGCTTTGACAGTAGGGGGTCAGGATTGATAGGCACACGGATGTAATTTTCGTGGTGCAGGTTTTACCTTTTTCACACTTTCAATTTGTTTGAGCACAAATATTTTTTTCACATTTTTAGTTGGGTTGTGGAGGTCACCAATGATGATAAAAGGAGCACACTGATGAGAACCTTGGTGGTGTTTCCGTGAGGTGCCTCTACTTCCTTCAGACTTTTTTGATTGGATATGATGTACAAAACACTTAGGTGTGAGAAATGTATATAATCTATATTTGTACGGGGAACAGACACATTAAAAAATGTTCAAAATATTTTTTAAGTAAGAGATAGGAGCACCCTGAGTGTACAGCATTTTTTAGCTGGTACAGAAGCAGTTGAATCAAGATGTGGTGTTTGGGTATGCTCACAATGTTTATCCCGGTTTAGAGCAGGTCTTTGTTTATGATTATTGAAGCTGAGTGGGGGGCGACCTGCTTTGTATCCCTCTGTTGCTCCTTTGTGTGAAGGACAGTACAAAACAAAACAAAGGAACTACACCTAGACTTATTACCGGGTTTAACGCTTACCATACTAACCTGCGTAAAATATTGCACAGACACTGGCAACTAGTACATAGTGATACTGTCATAGGTCCCACGTGTACCAAACTCCCACAAATATCATTCAGAAGAGCCAAATCTATGCGCCAGGAACTAGTCTGTAACGCACCATCGATTGACAAGGGAGCTGGCTGGCTTAAACCGCAGAGAGGGTTTCACAAATGCTTTAAGTGCAAAGCGTGTAAACACGGCGTAAACACCAGAACGTTCCCTCTACCTCTTAGGCAAACTCCCTTTGAAATCTGAGGAAGCTACTCATGCAAAACAGATTTCACAGTGTATGTCCTCCGATACACATGTGGCAAAGTGTACGTGGGAAGCACCATACACGTGCGGATATTACAACATCTAAGAGCCATCACTAACGATGACCCAGCATATCCGGTAGCGAGACACATGAATACTTGCCATGGCGGTTAAATCCAAGAACTTTCATTCTTTGTGATTGACAGTATCCCCAGAAACATCAGAGGAGGGAATAGACAGCTGTCACTCAGAAGATTAGAATCATGGTACATAATCCTACTGGATTGTAAAATCCCAAACGGGATGAACGCAGATGAGGCACTCAATGTACATCTCTGATACTCTAGCCGCTTGTCCTATTCTTTAACCCTGTCCATAGCGTTAGGTTCTCACACTATAGAGATTGTTTTAATAAGGTTTAGTTGGCACTTTTTCTCATATTTTTGTTAAAAAGCAACGTTTAGCTTACAGTTTTTTAGGGGCCTTGAAACTATTTAGAGAATTAATTTAGGAGATAAAGAATCTGTACCAATTGCCCACTTGGTCTTTACAACACATCCGCTGCCTGCCAACCCGACATTTGCCTGCTTGACTGTTTCCCACTGTAAACGTGAGATGGTGGTTACATTGCCCAATTGATTGACATATACACAGGAATCCTTTCCACACACACCTCTCTTCTAGTGCATTAGCCGTTATCATACACAGGCAAAGATACAAAGAGATTTCTCTTTTTACAATGCGGTTTGGGCTCCGAAGCGGCTATAACTCTTCTATGTCTCCTCTCACATGAATGTGAACCCACAGTAGCACCCTTAATACAGTGTATAGCAATCCAAACTGGTTTTTAACAATGGTCACAGTTTATTTTAACATGTATGTAAATACTAATCTGTTGTGACGTTAGCACAAGTAGCTTTAACTACAGCAAAATATGTTTTCCCTTTCATTATATTTTTTTGCACTATCATGGATGTGAAACCAATTCTTCTATGTATTTGAACCACAGACGGTTGCTGTGACAACCAACTCAATCTGCTTTACTCAATTACATATATGCAGTAAAATTCAGAGATACCTGATGTAGTGAGCAAGGCGGTCTGCCGCCCGCATGCATCTAGGTCATCATCTTGGAATAAAGAATCTTTCTTTGGTTAAATTTCCCACGGAGTCAGCACCTGCTTTTGTTGATATCAGGACTGGTACAATATATATATATATATTCACTGAAAAAACCATAGGTTTCACACACGTTATAGTTAGGAATTAGCATTTAAAAAACCTTGCAAATTCACTGAAAAAACCATAGGTTTCACACATGTTATAGTTAGTGGAAATTTTACTGATAAAAAACCAATGAAATTGCCCCGTTATAGTTAGCGCAGGCAACTATAACTCACGCGACCGCAATCCTCTGCTGATGCTAATACTGTATTTAGACACTTATTTGCCCATGTCTTCTTCCATACATTTTTAGCTATACATATATTACAAATATTTTTTTTTCATAAAGACACATATGTCATCAGCAGAGGATTGCGGTCGCGTGAGTTATAGTTGCCTGCGCTAACTATAACGGGGCAATTTCATTGGTTTTTTATCAGTAAAATTTCCACTAACTATAACATGTGTGAAACCTATGGTTTTTTCAGTGAATTTGCAAGGTTTTTTAAATGCTAATTCCTAACTATAACGTGTGTGAAACCTATGGTTTTTTCAGTGAATTAGTACGGTTTTTTAAATGCTAAGTTTTTTTCCCTTATAATAAGCCCTGTACATTTGGTGGCCTACGGCCACCAAAAGCACAGGGGGTGGGGTAAGTGTGGATAGTGTTTTTTTCCATTGTAATAAGCCCAGCACATTTGGTGGCCTTCGGCCACCAAAAGCACAGGGGGTGGGGTAAGTGTGGATAGTGTTTTTTTTATTTTTATTTTTTTACCGTACGCTTACCGTAAGCGTACGGTAAGCGTACCCCGTGAAATTGCCGAAAAAAAAATAAAACCGTTTTTGCACTTGGGGGATGTTTGGGGACTCCCTCCACATGACTATGTGGGAGGGAGTTGTCAAAACAGCCCCTTTACATGTTTTTTGGCTTCCTTTTTTTAAAAATCTCTCTCAGTGCGAGAGACAAAATGGCGGCCGCCGCTTCCTGGTTTCGGCCGATTCGAATGTTTACTAAGATCTAAGAGCCAATCAGAATCGCGCTCGCGCACGCCACCGTACGCTTACCGTAAGCGTACGGTAAGCGTACCGTAAGCTGGCTCAGATATATATATTGATTTAAAGGCTATTTTCTCAGAATCTACTGAACAGATTTACACCAAACCTACAAAAGGCACTTCCTTGACCTAGGGACTACCTCTCTGCCAAATTTTGAGTAATTCTGTTCAGCCATTCGGGCTGTAGCTCGTTCTAAAGGTCCTATGGAAAAATGCATGGGAAAAACGCGTTTTGGGACCCCCCTTTTATCTCAGCCCCCGCTTGACGAATCCCCCCGAGACTTTCAGGGTAGGAGCGGAGCGTAGCGCCCCACCTATTTTGAGAAATTCGCGAGGATTCGTCGACCGGCGCCAAAGTTATTCAAAATAGAATGTTGAGGTTTTCCTATGGAAACGTGGTCCTAACTATAACTACCTACTGGCTATCGCCAGTAGGTAATGTTGGTTTAAAATCAGTTCCTGTGGCCAGGGCCTACCTTTGATAAAGTTCACTGGATGAATGAAACGCGTCAGGACTGCCCGCAGCTGCTCATTAAATTGGTTTTAACCTTCAATGTTACGAGTGCGGCTCATGTCTTTCTGAAGGGGGAGAAGTGTGTGCGCATATATATATATATATATATATATATATATATATATATATATATCACACCAAACGCCCTTCCCCTTCTTGAAAGGATGTCAGCCCACACAGGTAAGTGAAAGTTCCTCTCTTTATTGCAGTGCACAGAAACGATCGGCATGATGCATTTCAGCATAATAGCCTTCCTCAGATGCCTTTCATCGGATGGTGATTCACTGTTCACTTTTAAAAGCGCCTCACTCTGATTGGTAGAGACACTCCCTCATGATTTCAGGGGCGGGTATTCAAACCAATGTCCGAACCTCCTCAGCTGCAGCAGCACCTGCGTAAGTACTTGCCCAAGTGGGCGGTGTCCGCAGCTACACCACTGAATCCTGGATCTTGTAGTGAAAAGAGCGGAACTTTCACCCCTTCATCCAGCCGCAAATCACCACAGCGAGCCAAGACATCCACCGCTACAGTGAGTATGAATGTAGCCACGCAGTCATGGCCCAGCAGATCCTGGCTTTGTAACTCACTGCGGAGTGTGGCGGTTCGGCGTTTTCCCAAGCGCCTTGAGATTTCCCACAAAATGCCACTGAACGCCGAACTCTTAAGGACGGGGACTTGAAAGAGCTTGTGGCCAGCTCCTAACACCACACCAAACGTCCTTCCCCTTCTTGAAAGGATGTCAGCCCACACAGGTAAGTGAAAGTTCCTCTCTTTATTGCAGTGCACAGAAACGATCGGCATGATGCATTTCAGCATATATATATATATATATATATATATTATCTACTGGCGGTCGCCAGTAGATAGTTATAGTTAGGACCGTGTTTCCATAGGAAATCCGCAACATTCTATTTGGAATAACTTTGGCGCCGATTGACGAATCCTCGCGAAATTTTCAAAATAGGTGGGGCGCTCCGCTCCGCTCCTTCCCTGAAAGTCTCGGGGGGATTCGTCAAGCGGGGGCTGAGAAAAAGGGGGGGTCCCAAAACGCGTTTTCCCCATGCATTTTTCCATAGGACCTTTAGTCCAAGCTACAGCCCGAACGGCTGAACAGAATTACTTGAAATTTGGCAGAGAGGTAGTCCTCAGGTCAGGGATGTGTCTTTTTCAGTGGTGTAAATCTGTTCAGTATTTCCTGAGAAAATAGCATTTAAATCAATATATATATCTATAGGCGCGCTCCGTGCGCGTACGGTAAGCTTACCGTACGCGCACGCTGCCGTGCGCAAGCGCGATTCTGATTGGTTGTTAGATCTTAGTAAACATTCGAATCGGTCGAAACCAGGAAGTGTCGGCCGCCATTTTGTCTCTCACAGTCTGAGGGGGTGAAAAACAAAGGTGGAAAACGTGAAAAGGGGGCATGGTGGACAGTTCCTGACCCCCTAGCCTTTGTCAGGGGGTCCCAGAAGGACCCCCAAGGGCCAAAATTTCCTTTAATTTTTTTACGAAAAATCACGTAGTACGCGTAGCGAACGCGTAGCGTACGCGTACGGTACAAACGGAAAAATTCCGCGAAATGCGTAACGTGGGCGCGCGCTGCGCGAAGCGCACCGTGCGCCCACAGCGCGCGCACGGTGCGCGAAGCAACCACCGGGTCTTGGTGTGTTTGTGCGGCCCCCAGATGTCTACAGCTCCTCCTTTGAAGAAGGCCAAGTGTGGCTGAAATGCATAGGGACAGCGGAGCTTTTAATACTGCCGAAATAAATCTTTGAATCTTCCCGCGACGTGTGCGGCTCATTCTTTCCATGAGGAGAGGCTTGGGAAATACAATACGGCCTGGTCTGGCCGCGAGCAACGCACCACCACTGGAAGCGCATCAAAACTGCCCGAAAACGGACCACTTTCTTTGATGTTGGCGAAAGCTAAAAGGGCAGCGGTAGCCACCAGGGACTGGTCCTTGGTTTGGACCCCAGCACACTTGAAAATGGTGTGCAAGGGGGTCCCATCTGGGCACCCACCTGAGGGTAATCACCGGGATACAAATGTAGCAACCACCGGGTCTTGGTATGTTCGTGCGGCCCCCAGATGTCTACAGCTCCTCCTCCGAAGAAGGCCAAGTGTGGCTGAAATGCATAGGGGCAGCTTAATACTGCCGAAATAAATCTTTGAATCTTCCCGCGACATGTGCGGCTCATTACTTTCCGTGAGGAGAGGATTGGGAAATACATTACGGCCTGGTCTGGCCGCGAGCAACGCACCACCACTGGAAGCGTGCCAAAACTGCCCGAAAACGGACCACTTTCTTTGATGTTGGCGAAAACTAAAAGGGCAGCGGTAGCCACCAGGGACTGGTCCTTGGTTCGGACCACAGCACACTTGAAAATGGTGCGCAAGGGGGTCGCGGGACACTTCCATTAGCGGATCTCAGTAGACATCGCCCACTGAAGGGTAGAAATTATCAGGCTGGCGACGCACTACAAAGGCCAGCATGCTCTACACTGAAGCCCATCTGGGCACCCACCTGAGGGTAATCACCGGGATACAAATGGAGCAACCACCGGGTCTTGGTGTGTTCGTGCGGCCCCCAGATGTCTACATCTCTTCTCTGAAGAAGGCCAAGTGTGGCTGAAATGCATAGGGACAGCGGAGCATTTAATACTGCCGAAATAAATCTTTGAATCTTCCCGCGACGTGTGGAGCTCATTTCTTTCCGTGAGGAGAGGCTTGGGATTTATGGTTTTTCACCGTGCGCGCACCGTGCGCGCACCTCCGCAATTTTTTTTAAAAAAAAATGTTATGCCTTCGGGGTCCTTCAGGGACCCCCTGACCAAGGCTAGTGGGTCAGGAACTCTCTACCCTGCCCCCTTTTCACGTTCGCCACCTTCCTTTTCCACTCTCGCACTGAAAACAAACAAAATGGCGGCCAACACTTCGTGATTTCGACCGAATAGAATGTTGACTGACATGTAACAACCAATCAGAATTACGCTCGCGCACGTTAGGGTGCGCGCACGGTGCGCTGCTATAGATATGTATGTGCTTTTCACTACAATTTTCTCAGGAACTACTGAACAGATTGACTTCATATATGCAAAAGGCACATCCCTGACCTGAGGACTACCTCTCTGCCGAATTTCAAATAATTCTGTTCAGCCGTTCGCGCTGTACCTTTGACTAAAGGTCCTATAGGAAAATGCATGGGGAAAACGCGTTTTGGGACCCCCCTTTTTTCTCAGCTCCTGCTTGACGAATCCCCCCGAGACTTTCAGGGTAGGAGCTTAACAGAGCGCCCCATTAGTTTTGAAAATTTCACGAAGATTCGTCAATCGGCGCCAAAGTTATTCAAAATAGAATTTTGAGATTTCCTCTGGAAACACGGTCCTAACTATAACTATCTACTGGCGACCGCCAGTAGATAATATATATATATATATATGTATATATGCAAGCACCTAGCGCATTCTTCCACTTCCTGGCAGGTGAGGAGGAAAGCACACGGACACCAATCGTGCTTCACGAAGATTTATTTAGAAGTCAGCATCGGCATGACATGTCATTACGCGTTTCGGCCACCAGGTGGCCTTGATCACATAAGGTAACCGCCATACTGGACATCCTTATATACACAGCACATTGTAATCACGTGATCATTAGTGATGAACGACATAGAAGAAATATATATGGTCATGGTCAATCTATAGCAGAAATCCTTTTTGTAGGCTAAATATTTCTTTTTCTTATCATGATTAATTACTTTGAAGGTGCACAAAGACATGAATAGTAATCTTTGCAAAGTGCAAATGCTTGTTGTGCAAAATACGCAAATTGAAGTGCAAATTGCAATTACATTGTTGTGCAAAATACGCAAAGATGGTGCAAAATACAAATATTCGCACAGAGTATATATACACAAGGTGGCCATGTAGAGTCCATTTGAAATGTCTCATGGATAGTGCAAAATACATTTATAAAACATTGACATAGTTGCCTAGAAGAAAATTAAAGATGTAAAATACAAAAGTTTTCTTGTGCAAAATACGCAATGATAATACAAAAGCTAATCTGCATGGCAACAATGTTAACCTGAAAAAATGTTCATGAATAAAGTAAAAAGCATCCTTCTAGTATTTAGCAAAAACTGAAAATAAAGAACTAATAAACAAGCCTTGGGATTTCAAAAATTGATAACAAATATGTCGGTCATGTAAATATTGTTTTTCCAAAAATGTGAACAGGGTGCAAAATGTGGGAAAATAAAGGATGGGGAGAGAAGGGAAAGAGAAAGGAGAATACATTTTCTTTGAAAAATGCTGGAGTACATTGAAACAAGCAGCATATATACATAAATTCAGAGGCTGGTTCAATAAGCATGTATAAAAAAACAAATATTTATACATCTTCAGTGGCGATGGTCCCAAATACACTATGGCTGGCAGATACTGGAAGGGCCAGATTGTGTGGAACATCAATTGGAAATGCCGAAAACACCGATATCAGGATAAATGTATATGACAACCAAGAAAATGGAAAAATGGGAGAGGGAACGAAAAGAAATGAGAAGAAAGAAAGAAACAAGACAAGAAAAGAAGGAAGAAAAAACAAAGAAAAATGTATGAGCAAATTGTTCACCAATCATGAGCCAAAGTTTTAATATTCAAATAATCATGAAATAAAACATGTATTGTTATACGTTAACTTTCTAGATGCGTATACTCTAAAATTAGTAAGGATTAAAAGACTAAAAACAAGGAGCAGTTAAACATACAAGTGAAATGTTGATGGATATCTTCTTATCTCAGATAAGGCGCTGACAAATGTCAAATATAATATAATGCCTATTTTCAAATACAGTTATGCAAGTCTTCAGTGTTGTTGAGTCCTGTAGGGGCCTTGTTGTCGAACTCAAGGATATACCTTGTTTCGAGCTGTCTTTTCTCTATGGCCCCCTCTGCGTTGTGCAGGAATACTATCAACAACAAAGTATTTGAGGCAACTTAGGTCATTATTATGACATCTCTTGAAGTGTCGCGCTACAGGGTAGCTAGAATCGTTATTAACGATAGCCCTTAAATGTATATATATATATAACTTTCTACTCCCACCTTGATCTCCAAACTCAGGACAGGTGCTATATCCTCAGAGTGTGGGTGGGAGCTCACTTATGCTACACAGCAACTCAGCACACTATAGAGCACTCATGAGATTGTTACAGAAGCTCTTTATTTCCAGCCATCTCCTCTACAGATGCGTTTCAGCACATATCCCCTTTTTCAATGCTGGAGTTTTCAATGCTGGAGCTTGCTCATTGCTAGTACAGAGCGTTCAGTAAAGTATTCATACAAGTCCACCTTTGCCATTGGTGCATTTTTGGCCAATAGGAGAGCAGCAGATTTTAAATCTGAGTAGTTCTTGTTTGCGGCCACCATGCCGTTCCAATTCCATTCCCCTCACACTCATTATGCAAATGTTATCACCAGACAAATGTCCCACATAACGTTTACATGATAAAGCCCTACATGGGCTACCACCCCCTCGTCAACCTCACCAACCAAACAACTGTGCACCAACACTTTCCTCGCTGAAGCCGCCGATTAGTACACAAAGATGGCCCTGAAAGGCAGCAGTTCAATAACCAACTCTCCATGAGTTTGTATAACTCAAGACTTCTCCATATATTATATTGTTATCCTTGCCATTTATAAGTAGGTTGACATATAGACACATATAGGTTGACGAGTGTATGCTTATGGGTTTATTTTCTACAGTAACATACCTGTAACAATCTGTAAATATGATTTAGGAAATGTATAAGTGCTTAATCGTTGAAATATTGCGGGGGGGTGCGTTTACAACTCTGCACATACCTCTACTCTCTGACTCATCCCAAACCTCTCATGCTACCATGGACTCTAAAATAACCCTTTCCAAAATCTTCCCTTCTTTATAACAATCTGTCCCGAATAACCCTTTCCAAACTCATCCCTCCTTTATCCTGTTCATCAACTAACAGGCACACACATCAACAACTCCCGATAACAATTTACATTTCCCTCTACTAATCCATAAAAAAAACAATCTATCCCTTCTAAACTATACACTTAAGTCATGAAATCTCAATGAACAATTATTTAATTTCATTTTATTTCCTTTCGGGGGCTTGTAGAGTGCACAGCTACCCAAACAAGGGTTTCCCAACACTAACAGGAGACCTGAGAGATGACAAACTGAATCAAGAGAACAAGGACGTTTTCCTTTGCTTCCTGAAGCTGGGCAGCTTATCATTAGATCTTAAGCTTAACAGATGTGAGTTCCAGAGCCTGGGTGCCAGGTAGGCAAAGGAGTGTCCTTCGCTTTTAGCTCGTTTTATTCATGGTATTGCCTGACGAAATGGATTGTTTGATCCTAAGTACCATGCATTATGGTGAGGCACAATGAATTGCTTCAAAATGTGTGGTCTCTGAGCATGCTTTACCTTGTGAACTATACAAAGAGACTTAAACTCAATTCTCTTCCTTACAGGCAACCAATGAAGGCTCTCCAGCGCCAGTCATGATGAATATGATTTAGGAATCTTCAGCAGGACTCTGGCTGTGGTATTTTGAATAACCTGTAACTTTGTGATGACATACATAGGGCTCCCAAGATAGAGAGAATTACCGTAGTCTAGACGAGACAAGATAAGTCCTTGAATCACTAATCCATGGATATCAATGGGAAGCCATTTTATTGTCTTCCTGTGGGCTCTTAAGAGACCGAAGCACGCTCCCGCCAATATCTTGGCCTGTGCTGCCATGGTGAGGTACTTATCAAAATATACTTCCAGGCTTTTGACCTCATTTTTTGGAGTAGGATGGTCGCCCATGCATAAAGGCCATGAAAAATTATCCCAAAGAGAGGGATTATTTCCGACAAACATGACCTCTGCCTTGCTACCATTCAATTTAAGATGACTGTTGTACATCATCGAATGTACCTGCTTCATGCATTCCTTCAACTGAGCCCTAGTTTGTCTGATATTGGAGGCAAGGGAGATGTCAATCTGAGTGTCGTCTGCATATGAGACCATCGCAAATCCTGCTGAACAGATGATGTTGGCTAAGGGGCGCATATATACTTTAAAGAGAGTGTGGCTCATTAAGCTGATGTACTTCCGATGGGCAATGTAACTCCCTGACCTGGAAACTTCTATTTTCCAAAAAGGAAGCTAACCAGTTCTATGCTCAGCCATGATCCCTAGCATTTCCATTCTACTTTGCAGAATGGAATGTGAGACAGTGTCAAAGGCTGTGCTCAAATCCAAAAGGTGGAGTGCAGCTGAACCCCCTTAGTCCAATATTCTCCTGAGATCTTCGGTGGCTGCTAAGAGAGCTGTCTCAGTCCTGTATCCTGGTCCAATCCTGTTTGGGATGGATCTAGCAGATCATGAGATTCCAGGAAGTTGGTCAACTGGCTATTGTCCACCTTCTCTAGAATCTTACTTACACCAGGAAGCAAAGAAATAGGTCTATAATTCTCAGTCTTGTAGGGATCTAAAGAGGGCTTTTTCAGCAATGGACTAACTACTGCATGTTTCCAACGTTCGGGAACCTGGCTCTTTTCCAAGGAGAGATGATATAGATTGGTCAAGACTGATAAAATAATATCACCTCCTTTCAACAGAATGTCAATAGGGGCAGGGTCCAGTGGGGAACCTGACTTGACTGTCTTTGCTATTTCCTCAATCACGTTATTTTTTAGGTGGGGAAACATAAACAAGGTAAGAGAGTCTGAGCTGACTGTCTTGTTGCCTTCTTCAGTAATTTGGAACATCTCCTGATCTGGGTCATTCCCCAAAGAGTCATATATAAGACTGACATTACTGGCAAAATAGGAGGCAAGCTCTGCACATCATTCTTTGGAGGGAGGGAGACTGTCCCTGTGATTTTAGGTTTCAGGAAGGAATTCACTATGCTGTAGATTTCCCTAGAGGCCTGAGGGGACTCTGGAATTCTCTCAGCAATGTCTTTTAACATATTTAACAATTTCCATTACTAATACCCAAGAAGAAGAAAAAACACTAAAAACCCATTTTACTAATCTACTAACTACAAAACTTTAAATGGATTTCTAAGTGGCATGCTGCTCTCCGAAAGGTGCTTCAACACCTCGTCAGGGGTAGCAGGAGCCATAAAAATGCAATTTACAGTGACAATTCACAGTAACTTCCCAGTTCACTTCCCTACAGTGACCACACCAACCAAACTCTGCCCAGAGAGTGACTCAGCTACAGGCATGAGCCAAAGTGAGAGGGCAAAGTAACCCTCACAATTGGTCAAAAGTTGCGGGTGTAAATTGGTGAAGGTATTCTCGTATCAGCCAGCTTGCAATGGCCTCCCTTAGAAACTTAGTCCGTCATCAATGTTAGCACCTTCCTCACATTCACACCGTGACATCTTTGATGAGGGGATTCCCCTCCTAATCCACGTGGGCTTGCAGACAGCGATATAGTTGGTCCTGTAGCTCACTGTTCTTTGCTTGTCATGGAGCCAAAGCACTAAGCCAAAACGCTGCAAGCAAGTATTGGCATGTGGAGGTGGGGAAGCACAGGCCGGTGACTCTCCTGACTGTACGGCCGGAAGTGGGAGGCTGGAACACTGCCAGCACGAGGCACTGGGTAGGCATACTTCTTTGCTAGTTTCTCTCCAGTGCAAAATGGATGGTTAATAAGGTACACATCTGTGAAACACTGTGGGCTGAATGATGAAACGTGAGGGACATCGCATCAAACCAAAACCTAAAATGAGCTCACACAAAAAAGCACAAATATCTAAACGTGGATGACCGTCGGCTGCTCTCTGTATGTTGTGTTTTTATGTTAGGTGGTATTTTGAGATCAGCTCTGGCAACAGGTAAGGTTGTGTGTAGCCAGACCTAACATCTGCGATATTATTTGACTGTTGTGGATACAGCAGTCCAACACAAAGTGCGTTAAATTAAGTGCATAGTCGATGTCCATTGCAAGGGTTTGTGGAACTTTTCTAAACTCTGCCCAAAAACGAATCAGGGGAATAAAGCTCCCACCCTTTCCTGCTCTTCGAATGGACTCTCCCATCCGCTGCCTTCAGGAGGATTGATCTGATAAACACATGGGGTCTCATTTATGTGTCACGTCGCTGATTGAAAACAGCGATGCAACGCTTCTCAGTGCGCCCTCCTTGTAGCATGATGGATGTGTCATATTTACTGTATGGAGCATTAAGTCGCAAGGAATGACAGATACGTCAGTATTACAGACGTATCTGTCATCGCAAAAGTGGCGCATTGCTGGGGTGTGTCTGAAAACAGATGCAACTCCAGCAATGTGTCCTTTCACATGGGGCAAGCCCCATGTGAAAGGACCTGCGTCACCCTTACGCCTGCCATGAGACAGGCGTAAGGTTTTGACGCGTTGGCGTCCTAGAAGTGGCGCAGTGAAATCTTATAGATTTCACTGCACCACTCCTACAGCCCTATCTTGCAGGGAACGCCCATCCTGCTTACATTATACCTGAGGCAGGTATAATGTAGCGCAGGGGTTTATGAAGTGACGCATCTGCCTAGATGCGTCACTTTGTAAATATGGCGCAACATGGTGCATTATTTACGCCGCCCCAGCATCACAAAAAGTGACGCAACAGCGGTGCAAAAGTGACGCAGGGACTCATAAATAAGGCCCACACTGTCTACCAAGAAGATATGCAGTCATGCATTTAAATTGCTTTGCTCGCTTAAGGTTCAGGTTTTACCATCCCATTCACATTTTTAGTTGTCTGGTGGTAAAACCTATCATCCTATTCCATCGAATGTAATTTGTGCCAGGCCACATTACACTGGACATTTTACCCTATAACATTATGGATTTGTAGTAAAGTTATGTTTCAGCAGAATTTTACAACTTCTTTTGGAATGATTTGTTAACCATGGCTACATGTACCTTTCAAAGAATTTGCATTTCATTATATTAATTCATTGTTTAACCACATTTAGACAATGATACGGCCATCAAGGCAGAACAGTAATTATATGCAGATCAGTCAGTTCCTAAAAACACGTCTTCTAATGAATTCCCACCCCCTGGAGCGGTCCCTTTCATCTTTGAGCAGTGTTTTAGGTGCTATGAGTAAGAGGAATGCACTGCTGCTGCCTGTGTTCTGGATCGTTCACTGCTGTTGCCTCTGGTGCTTCTGGTCTGTTTGTAAGAGGTGCTTGACTTACTGCTACCCTTTCCACCTAGTTCACACTATACAAGTACTTCAAAATACATATATATCCAAGCTGTGCCTGTGTGATAAAGAAGCCTACACAGCTGCTGCATGTGCCTGTTCTGTGTGTGAGAGAGGTACTTGCAGTGATGATGCCTATGCAGTACCTCTCCAGTGCGTTAGAGAGGTACTTGCAGTGATGCTACCTATGCTGTGCCTTTTTGGTGCATGCAAGAGGTATTTGCAGTGATGATACCTATGCTGTACCTCTTCAGTGCCTGAGAGAGGTACTTGTAGTGATGATGCCTATGCTGTACCTCTTCAGTGCGTTAGAGAGGTGCTTGCAGTGATGATGCCTATGCTGTACCTCTCCAGTGCGTTAGAGAGGTACTTGCAGTGATGCTACCTATGCTGTGCCTTTTTGGTGCATGCAAGAGGTATTTGCAGTGATGATACCTAAGCTGTACCTCTTCAGTGCCTGAGAGAGGTACTTGTAGTGATGATGCCTATGTTGTACCTCTTCAGTGCATTAGAGAGGTACTTGCAGTGATGATGCCTATGCTGCACCTCTTCAGTGCGTGAGAGAGGGACTTGCAGTGATGATGCCTGTGCTGTACCTCTACAGTGCGTGAGAGAGGTACTTGCAGTATTGATGCCTATGCTGTACCTCTCCAGTGCATTAGAGAGGTACTTGCAGTGATGATGCCTATGTTGTACTTTTTTCGTGCATGAGAGGTACTTGCAGTGATGCTACCTATACTGTACCTCTTTAGTGCATGAAAGAGGTACTTGAAGTATTGATACCTATGCTGTACCGCTTCAGTTCCTGAGAGAGGTACTTGCAGAGAAGATGCCTATGCTGTGCCTGTTCTGCACGTGAGGGCAGGACATCCCTAATTATGTGGCAGTCTGAATGGGAGGTGTTGTAAGAAACACAGCACAAGCTGTAAAATGAACAAATGCCTGGTTTCATCATCAGAATGCACTTCATGGAAGTATGGAGTTTGGCAAGCTTTATAAAACCACGCCAATAGACTATTGAGCTGTGATATCATTTTGTTTTTAAACTAATTATACCAAACTCTTTTTAAACATAGAAAGCAGCAAACTCTCATTTACACTGGATTTTTATGTTATGTGCTGCTGACAACTTTCAAGTGTTGCCCCAATTCACCAGAGATCAAGAATTGCAAAAAAAATAGGCATGTAAAAAAAAATCTAAACGGAATATAGCAAAGAGGTTTACGTTCAATTTCTGTGCACGTGTTATTCAACCCAGACTAGGATGCACCCAGAAGACAACAGGAACATTGTAACCTTTTATTAATTCAGAAGAGCCATTTCTTGCTTTAATGACAGAGCCAAGGTTTCCAGTTTTATCCTGTCAAGTAAAACCATTCAATGACCACACATTAGAAACTGGGTTAGCGAGGGAATGTTTAAAGCAGAGACTTCTTCCTTTTTAGGATTAGCCTGCACAGCACTTGTAGTGTGCTTGTGAAATCTAGTGTGTTTAATATAAATCTTAAAAGGGCTTACATCCTGGCCTTACTTTTTATTGGTTTGTGTGCTTGCCACTTACTTTTCCTCTGTTTCTATTGCCTGTTGCACACTATTTCCTGTTGCTCTGCATGTGTTTGCTCCTATTCGGTGTCCCAAGGCCCATTTACTCCTTTGCATACGCTGAATTCCTTTGTGAGGCTGCTTTCTTAGGCATGCTTGTACATGATACACATTTCTGTGTATCTTAGGTAACATATACAGTTGAGGGTTGTGTGGATATTCTGTATACAAATAGTTGTACATGTGGTTGCCTTAGGTAGAATTTCTATGTTACCTAAGATACACAAAAATTTGAACAACCCACAATTCCGACCTATTGTTTCAGCATGTGGGTCTATCTCTGAACCATTCGGAAGATACTTTTTGCAGCCTATTGTACAGGAATGGGAGACTCATATAAAAGATACTACTGGGTTTCTGAACATTCTAACTCAACTAAGCCTTAACCATATTGAAGACTGGTGGCCAGGTACAATTGATGTCAATTCACTTCACACTTCAATTCCTCATAACGGAGGCCTGGAAGCAGTGGAATAGGCATTACTGAAACAAGGCCCCATCGGGGCAAATAAGATTTTCCTTTTGGAACTTTTACACTTTGCTTTGTTTCACAGTTACTTTCAATGGAATAACAATTTTTATGTACAATGTAATGGTACTTATATGGGTTTCTCAGGAGCTCCATCGTATGCGAACATCTTTATGTCCAAATTTGAAGATGATTTTATACTCCATGAAGAAACTTGGTGCCAAAACCTAACCTTGTACAAAAGATATATAGACGATATCTTCATAATTTGGAATGGTGACAAAAATACGTTATTAAACAATATCAGCAAACTCAACCAATTCCATGACAATATTAAATGTACCCGCCACATTGATAAGCATGCCATTACATTTCTGGATGTGTCCATTCAAATAACTGGTACAGGCATAATAACTAAAGTATATACTAAGAATACTGACAAAATAACAGCTTACATTTTAAAAGCTTCCTCTAATTAGCGTTGAACGCCACTTATTGTACTCACAATTCATCAGACTTTAAAGGATAGTGTCAGATCCGCTGGAAGTGCCTAAGACAATTGAGAAATTCGCCACAAGGTTTGCACAACGAGGTTACCCATCTGGTTTGATCAAAGAATCCATTCATCGGGTATCCCAACTTGAGAGACAACAAGTATTTACAAAGACTCGAACACTTAAAACCAATGCAATGGTATGCGCACTGAAATATTCTACTAAAGCACATGAAATTAAATCTAACATCATCAAACATTGGGAGATTATTCAAACCGAACCTGATCTATCTGATTTATATCGACAGAAACCCATGTGTGCCTATAAACGTTCAAAAAATCTGAAAGAACTATTATCAGGTTCCAAAAAACCAAAATGGAGCATAGAGGTATGCAAAGATGTGCTTATTGTATTCACTGCAAAAACGTGATCACTGGCAATGATCTAACCCATCCGAACAAAGGCAATACTTTAATACTCCAACATTCTAGTACATGTGACTCATAAAAAACGTCATCTATGCTTTGAAATGCCACTGTGGAAATTTACATGGAGGAAAAACAGAGCGAAAAATTAAGATTCGGATCACTGAACTTAAAAAGCAACATTAGAAACCACAACAAGAATTCAACGGTAGCCATGCATTGGCAACAAGCCGGACATAACATAGCTCAACTTTGGTTTACTATTGTAGAAGTCATAGAACTGCAACCAGAGATTGATCCACATAAACAACTGACCCGAGCAAAATTTTACTGGATTAAATAACTGGAATCTATGCAACCAGTTGGGATGAATGACAGACTAGAATTTACATGTTTTTTATAAAATGCTAACTTTGGCGTAAAATTTCACCTCATCAGTAGCGGCCCGTGGTGGGAGTGCTGCCGGGCGCTGATGTGGGGCGGAGGAGGGGCAGGGTGAGGGGTAGTAAACTGCGGAATACGGCCGCACAGAGGTAAGTACACAAACAAATAAATAAAATGAATTTCGTTGCGTGCGCTGGATCGTCACCATGTCGTTCAAGGCACGTTGAGCGATAGAGTTTAGCTCTGCATCTTAGAGAGTTTCGTAGTCACTGTGTCTGATTTCCATGAGCTGTGCAACTAATCTATATGGAAAGGAAGTTTGATTCTCAGTTTTTTTAAGCTTTTGAAGTACCGATTTTACTCACGGGACTGCATGATAGTTTTTATGAAACATGAACACTTCGGTTCACATTTCATTTTTGTAATTACCGGTCACTCACTTTGAATAACGGGTCTCACGGTACGATAGCGAGTACAGATGCAACTGGTTAAGATCATAGGTTCCAGTTTTTATTGGGTTACGCTTTTCACTTTTTTCAGTTTCCATAATTTAATTTGTATAACAGAACTGCATTGCACATAGGTGCAAATATTGGTTTGAGGGTACCGTTTTATCTATACAACATCACACGTTATTTACCATTCAGAACTTGCACTTACGTTTGGGTTTCAAGCACTGAGAACTGTTTCCACCACAACCTGCATAAGGAAGTTCATTTTAACTTCGCACTTCCAGATATATAGAGGGCTGCATTTAAGCTGATAGCAACCTATTTTGTTTACAGATTCTTTTCCGGATTTCTCCTGATGAAGGGTCAGCGTTGCATTGGGCGAGACTTGGCATTAAGCCCACCTAACTTAACAGATTGTCAACCAAGGATTTACAAAACTGTAACAATTTCATATCTGGATATGAAGTATAACCAAGAGTCAATGAAGTAATTGACGAAAATAAATATTGATGAACCTTTGAACATGTGTAAAGCATTGATGATTACTGAATAAGAAACACTAGTGTTTCAAAGCTAAGTGCGACCGGAGTCAACAGACGGGTACCCGTCTCTGACAAATTGCTCTTTCATATAATTCGACAGTGCAATTCCAGACATTGCACTTTCACCGGGACGCACACTGAAGAACTTTGGTTTATAGACCGACATAACTCATTAATAACTGAGTGCACAGCTGTAACACTGAAAGTTACTAAGCATGCAGTCACAAGCACACTTACCTTGATGTGAGGCACCAGGACCATGATTTGGATGGTGCAGCAGGTACAGTGGCACAGGGGCCAAAAGGTCTAGGAAACCCACTGAGCACAGATTATAGCTGTATGTTGTTACTTAACAAGCAGTCACAAGTGCATTTACCTTGTAGTGGGCCATGATTTGAATGGTGCAGTTACCTTGCAGTGGGCCATGATTTGAATTGTGCAGTTACCTTGCAGTGGGCCATGGTTTGAATGGTGCAGCAGGTGCAGTGGAGTGGCACAGGGGCCAAAACGTTCAGGAAACCCGTTGAAAACCGATCACTGCTGTTTGTTGCTACTAAACAAGCAGTCACAAGCGCTGTCAACTTAAAAGGGACTAGGGCTATGATTTGGAGGGTGCAGTGGGTGCAGTGGCACATAGGCCAAAATGTCTTGAAAATCACTGAACTCCCATTATAGCAATATTTGACTACTAATCAAGCAGTAACAAGTGCTGTTACCTTGCAGGCACCAGGGCTATGATTTGAATGTGTCAGCAGGTGCAGTGGCACAGGGCCCAAAGGCTCCAGCGTGCTTGTCCACTGCATGTGTTTTTTTTCTTAGTTCTCCACCCTTTACCTAATCTCCCCGCATTATGTTGCCACCAGTTATTCCACAATATATTGGCTTTCTCAACACTTTTTGAGGCTCATTAACATATTGTACAACTGCTCACCAATTTACAACTTCCAGGATGCTGATGATAACACTATGAAATCCGACACCTGGTCTGTTTTTCTTAGACATAGACAAAAGACTACTATTCTCATCGACCCTCTGAGCCGGTCACAGGTAGTGCTCTTTTCATGTCAGATCCAGCGGGATGGCGTAGGTGTAGTTGTACAGCCGAGCGGACTCTTGAGCCAATGATTTTTTTCCCCACTAAACCTTTGCTGCAGATCTCCATAGTAAGAAACGCACACAGATATTGTCCTAAACTGGAATGCTGTGTGTCACTTGCACCTTCTCTACTTGAGCTGGAAGTGGGATTTCGTTTATTTGATCAGTTGTGTCTACACTGTGGCTGTGTAAGGGCAGTACCACACTGTGTGCAAGTAAAGCTTTTGTAACATATTAAGAAGGTTGCTTTACACATACAAGTCAGGAACTCAGTCTGGGAAACAATGACCAGACTTTGTACAGGCAAAACGTGCAAGATTTGGTGACTCGAGGAAGAGACTGCAGCATGGTGGTTTATTTTCCATAGGTGTGGGTACTTCGTAAGCCATCATTTGTGACGCAGCATAACTTTCCTACCCATTATCTTTTGGGACACGAAGTTCCTGTTTGGCTGATATGCTAAATTTAAAACAAATTCCACCAAATTAAACATATCCTCCAGTGGAAACACCTACCATGCACTCATCTTTCCGCATCCTGTAGCCTTTCAGATAATGTTGCTGCATTCAAAGATGCCCTTATGCATTTGTTGTAAGAAGCACGCCATTTTAAGGCACGTCGACCTGTTTCCACGAGCCGTTTGTAGCACCGCGTGTCACCGAGGTGAGATTACCCTCTCAGCAGATCGTTGTTGTGCCGATAGAAGACCTCGAGGACAGCCTGTGACTCCGAAGAGACAGCCATGCAGTGTGATAACCTGTGACAGGCGCAGGGACAGACTCGCCTATTATTGAAGAGCAGTCGTTTAGGGGCGGCTAACAGAAATCTTATTATCACATAGCGCTCTGTGGAGGGTGCAGGCTATTATTTCAGCCACGCCTTTTGTGTATCTATTGGACATTTTGATGATGATGATGTGTCAGTTTCTAAAATGAGTTTCTATATCACTTCTGACGCACCGAGGCCCTTAAGTGGGAAAGGTTGCAAAGAGGCCACTAGGGTACTTTATGTTACTGGTACAGAACAGGCTTTGTCCCCACTCGGACATTTCCAGTGATGCCTGCTTGCATTGTAGGTATCCACCGATCATTGCACTTTTCAATTGCAGGCTGAGTAGATAGGCTGCGGTTTCTCTGCAGCTGAACAGTGTGCACTGTAACTGTCCACTGCTCTTTGCAAGTGACTGCCACAGTGCACAAGGATCGGTTGTGGTTTTTCTACAGCAGAACAGTGTGCACTGTAAATGTCTACTGTTCTTTGCAACTGACTGCCACAGTGCACATAGATGGTGGTGGTTTCTATGTAGCAGAACAGTGTGCACTGTAAATGTCCACTGCTCTTTCCAAGTGACTGCTACAGTTTCATAGATGGTTGTGGTTTCTCTGTAGCAGAACAGAGTGGACTGTAAATGTCCACTGCTCTTTGCAAGTGTCTGCCACAGTGTACATAGATGGTTGTGGTTTCTATGTAGCAGAACAGTGTGCACTGCAAATGTCCACTGCTCTTTGCAAGCGACTGCTACAGTGTACATAGATGGTTGTGGTTTCTATGTAACAGAACAGTGTGCACTGTAAATGTCCACTGCTCTTTGCAAGTGTCTGCCACAGTGTACATAGATGGTTGTGGTTTCTATGTAGCAGAACAGTGTGCACTGCAAATGTCCACTGTTCTTTGCAAGCGACTGCTACAGTGTATGTAGATGGTGATGGTTCCTATGTAGCACAAAAGTGTGCACTGTAAATGTCCACTGCTTTTTGCAAGTGACTGCTACAGTGTACACAGATGGTTGTGGTTTCTATGTAGCAGAACAATGTACACTGTAAATGTCCACTGCTCTTTGCAAGCGACTGCTACAGTGTACAGTGATGGTTGTGGTTTCTATGTAGCAGAACAGTGTGCACTGTAAATGTAAACTGCTGTAATGCTCTTTGCAAGTGACTGCTACAGTTTCATAGATGGTTGTGGTTTCTATGTAGCAGAACAGAGTGGACTGTAAATGTCCAGTGCTCTTTGCAAGCAACTGCTACAGTGTACAAAGATGGTGCTGGTTTCTATGTAGCAGAACAGTGTGCACTGCAAAGGTCCAATGCTCTTTGCAAGCGACTGCTACAGTGTACATAGATAGTGATGGTTTCTATGTAGCAGAACAGTGTGCACTGCAATTGTCCACTGCTCTTTGTAAGCAACTGCTACAGTGTACATAGATGGTACTGGTTTCTGTGTAGCAGAACATTGTGCACTGCAAATGTCAACTGTTCTTTGCAAGCGACTGCTACAGTGTAAATAGATGGTGGTGGTTTCTATGTAGCACAACAGTGTGCACTGTAAATGTCCACTGCTCTTTGCAAGCAACTGCTACAGTGTACACAGATGGTTGTGGTTTCTATGTAGCAGAACAGTGTGCACTATAAATGTCCACTGCTCTTTGCAAGCGACTGCTACAGTGTACACCGATGGTTGTGGTTTCGATGTAGCAGAACAGCGTGCACTGTAAATGTAAACTGGTCTCTGTAAGCGACTGCTACAGTGTACACAGATGGTTGTGGTTTTTATGTAGCAGAACATTGTGCACTGCAAATGTCAACTGTTCTTTGCAAGCGACTGCTACAGTGTAAATTGATGGTGGTGGTTTCTATGTAGCACAACAGTGTGCACTGTAAATGTCCACTGCTTTTTGCAAGCAACTGCTACAGTGTACACAGATGGTTGTGGTTTCTATGTAGCAGAACACTGTGCACTGTAAATGTCCGCTGCTCTTTGCAAGCGACTGCTACAGTGTACACCGATGGTTGTGGTTTCAATGCAGCAGAACAGTGTGGACTGCAAATGTCCACTGCTCTTTGCAAGTGACTGCTACAGTGTACATAGATGGGTTGTGGTTTCTCTGCAGCAGAACTGTGTGCACTGCACATATCCACTGCTCTTTGCAAGTGACTGCTACAGTAAACATACATGGTTGTGGTTTCTATGTAGCAGAACAGTGTGCACGGTAAATGTCCACTGCTCTTTGCAAGTGTCTGCCACAGTGTACATAGATGGTTGTGGTTTCTGTGCTGTAGAGCAGTGTGCACTGTAAATGTCCACTGCTCTTTTCAAGTGACTGCTACAGTGTACATAGATGGTTATGGTTTCTATGCGGCAGAACAGTGTGGACTGCAAATGTCCACTGCACTTTGCAAGTGACTGCTTCAGTGTACATATATGGGTTGTGGTTTCTATGTGGCAGAACAGTGTGCACTGCAAATGTCCACTGCTCTTTGCAAGTGACTGCCACAGTGTACATAGATGGGTTGTGGTGTCTATGCAGCAGAACATTGTGGACTGCAAATGTCCACTGCTCTTTGCAAGTGACTGCTACAGTGTATATAGATGGGTTGTGGTTTCTCGGCAGCAGAACAGTGTGCACTGCAAATGTCCACTGCTCTTTGCAAGTGTCTGCCACTGTGTGCGTAAATGGGCTGGGGTTTCTCTGCAGCAGAACAGTGTGCACTGCAAATATCCACTGCTCTTTGCAAGTGACTGGTACAGTGTACATAGATGGTTGTAGTTTCTCCATAGCAGAACAGTGTGCACGGTAAATGTCCACTGCTCTTTGCAAGTGACTGCTACAGTGTACATAGATGGGTTGTGGTTTCTCTGCAGCAGAACAGAGTGCACTACAAATATCCACTGCTCTTTGCAAGTGACTGCTACATTATGCATAGATGTTTGTAGTTTCTCTACAGCAGAACAGTGTGTACTGTAAATGTCTGCTGCTCTTTGCAAGTGACTGCCACAGTGCACATAGATGATTGTGGGTTCTATGTGGCAGAACAGTGTGCACTGCAAATGTCCACTGCTCTTTGCAAGTGACTGCCACAGTGTACATAGATGGGTTGTGGTTTCTCTACAGCAGAACAGTGTGCACTGTAAATGTCCACTGCTCTTTGAAAGCAACTGCTACATTGTGCATAGATAGTTGTGGTTTCTATGTAGCAGAACAGCGTGCACTGCAAATGTACACTGCTCTTTGCAAGTGACTGTTACAGTGTACATAGATGGTGGTGGTTTCTATGTAGCAGAACAGTGTGCACTGTAAATGTCAACTTCTCCTTGCAAGTGACTGCTACAGTGTACATAGATGGTTGTGGTTTCTATGTAGCAGAACAGTGTACACTGTAAATGTCAACTGCTCTTTGTAAGTGACTACTACAGTGTACATAGATTGGGGTGGTCTCTATGTAGTAGAACAGTGTGCACTGCAAATGTCCACTGCTCTTTGCAAGTGACTGCTACAGTGTACATAGATGGTTGTGGTTTCTATGTAGCAGAGGAGTGTGGACTGTAAATGTCAACTGCTCTTTGCAAGTGACTGCTACAGTGTACATAGATGGTGGTGGTCTCTATGTAGCAGAACAGTGTGCACTGCAAATGTCCACTGCTCTTTGCAAGTGACTGCCACAGTGCACGTAAATGGGTTGCGGTTTCTCTGCAGCAGAACAGTGTGCACTGCAAATATCCACTGCTCTTTGCAAGTGTCTACCAATGTGCGCGTAAATGGGCTGTGGTTTCTCTGCAGCAGAACAGTGTGCACTGCAAATGTCCACTGCTCTTTGCAAGTGTTTACCACAGTACGCGTAAATGGGCTGTGTTTTCTCTGCAGCAGAACAGTGTAAACTGCAAATGTCCACTGCTCTTTGCAAGTGTCTGCCACAGTGTGCATAGATGAGCTGTGGTTTATGTGCTGCAAAACAGTGTGCACTGCAAATGTCCACTGCTCTTTGTAAGTGACTGCCACAGTGCACACAGATGGTGGTGGTGTCTGTGCTGCAGAACAGTGTGCACTGTAAATGTCCACTGCTCTTTGCAAGTGTCTGCCACAGTGTGTGTAAATGGGCTGTGGTTTCTCCGCAGCAGAGCAGTAAGTACTGCAAATGTCCACTGCTCTTTGCAAGTGTCTGCCACAGTGTGCATAGATGGGCAGTGGTTTCTGTGCTGCAGAACAGTGTGCCCTGTAAATGTCCACTGCTCTTTTCAAGTGACTGCTACAGTGTACATAGATGGTGGTGGTTTCTATGCAGCAGAACAGTGTGCACTGCAAATGTCCACTGCTCTTTGCAAGTGTCTGCCAAAGTGTGCATAAATGGGCTGTGGTTTCTCTGCAGCAGAACAGTGTGCACTGCAAATGCCCACTGCTCTTTGCAAGTTTCTGCCACAGTGTGCATAGATGGGCTGTGGTTGCTGTGCTGCAGAACAGTGTGCACTGTAAATGTCCACTGCTCTTTTCAAGTGACTGCCACAGTGCACGTAGATGGGCTGTTGTTTCTGTGCTGCAGAACAGTGTGCACTGTAAATGAACACTGATCTTGGCAAGTGTCTGCCACAGTGTGCATAGATGGGCTGTGGTTTCTCTGCTGCAGAACAATGTGCACTATAAATGTACACTGATCTTTGGAAGTGTCTGCCACAGAGTGCATAGATAGGCTGTGGTTACTTTGCTGCAGAACAGTGTGCACTGTAAACTCCACTGATCTTTGCAGTGGTCTGCCACAGTGTGTGTGCATAGGGTGTCGTTTCTATGCCTCAGAATCATCCGCAGTGCAGATGTCACTGATCTTTGCAGGGTCTGCTGCAGTGTGCTTGCATAGGGTGTCGTTTCTATGCCTCAGAATCATCTGCACTGCAGGTGTCACTGATCTTTGCAGGGTCTGCCGCAGTGTGCGTGCATAGTGTGTAGTTTTTATGCCTCAGATTCATCTGCACTTTAGATGTTAATGATCTTTGCAGGGTCTGCTGCAGTTTGCGTGCATAGTGTGTAGTTTCTATGCCTCAGAATTATCTGCATTGCAGGTGTCCACTGATCTTTGCATGGAGTGCCGCAGTCTACATACATTTCATGATTTCTGTGCCGCAGCACTGTTTGAACCTCAGCTGTCCCAATCCATCAGTTGCCTGCCACAATATACACAATAGATTATAGATTCTATGCTGCAGTAACCAATTATACTCTCTCCAATTTCCTCTGAGGTTTGTAATTGTCCGCTGCAGTCTACATAAATAGATCATGGTTTGTATGCTGCAGTACAGTTTGCCCTGATAGTTTCTGTGCTGCAGTACAGTTTGCACCGATAGTTTCTGTGCTGCAGTTCCGTTTGCACTCATAGATAGATAGTTCCTGTTCTGCAGGCCCCCTTTGTGCTGTGAGAATCCCCATGTCTTTGTAATATGGCTTGGTACTGCCTAAGTCCCTTCTTGTACTATAAACCCCAGATATACCTCGGTTGAGAAGGTGCTCCCTCCGACATGCAAGCATTTCAAACCACACTAATTTTTTGGATTAAGGGGAGTGACCCCCTGACCGTATTTATTACATACAAAAACATTAATTATTAATTTACATTGTTACATTTTACGCAGAAAGTCCAGATACATTGATAGATACATAATATCATTTGGCTAACCATAACATGTTCTAATACAAACTCGGTTCCTAACATAATCTAACAATGCATATACTTTACTTTCTGCGTGTCTCCTCTAAAGCCTACGGCAAGGTCAATGACAGGCAGCCCCAGAGCTTGCTAAGGGTACTACTCCACCGGAGGAGGCTTGCGTAGGGGGTACAGCTTATCGGATACTTTCCCCCAGGCCCCCCCTACCCACAGCGCCTTAACCTCCCTAACGGGGCAACAGTTCTACGTACATGCGCTCTGATGCGCATGCGCGTGCGAAGGTGGCCACAGGCCTACTGGAAAGAGTGAATCTCCTGGCCCCCACATACCGACAGCCTACTGACCGGCTGTCACTGCCCCTGGATTTACATGATGCTGGCCGCTCAGTGCCGAATACTAGGCTTACCAATTATGACCTTACCGCCACAGGCCTGCATAGTTACCCGACTATCTGGCCTCCCCCTGAGCTCACTAGGAGGTCATGCCCTGAGGCCCGTGGTCTCCAGCCATGAAAAAATGTCTTCCATAAACGCCCCATTCCCCTTGGATGATAGATGAACCCTGTCTTGCAGAAAAAACTGCTCACCTCGAATATACCCATGTCCTGTGGATTTTAATTTTGTCGTCCTGAACAGTTTATCAAACTTATTGTTGGCACGCTTTACTGCATGGTTCAATGCCCAAACTGATTCCCCTCCCCTCCAGTGAAACCTTGGGATCATGTGAGACCAGACTACTGTCTTGCTAACCACCCCACTTCGCTATGCAGTTCCTCAACTAACTGTCGTCGCCCTAGGCGCGCCAAGTCGTTGCCCCCGTGGTGCAGGATCCAGATCGCTGGTGGTCCCTTACTTTGCTTTAAAGCGGGGTTCACCAGGTCCCTGAATTGCCCCATGCACAATCCACCCTGCCCATGAAAGCTTATCTTTGCTCCTAACTTCGCGCTCTGGCCTCGTGAGCCCCTGAAAAGTAAGTTTGGAAACAACACACATAGGAGTGGCAATGAGCCAAACTTCCCGCTGTTGCGGGCACAAAGGGTGAACGTGGGCCATGACCTGAGCCGTTCGTTCTTGTACTGTTGACTGCCGTCAGTCTGAGTAAAACTGTGGCTTCCTCTTATCATGAATGCGGATAGACGCAGACTTCTCCCCTGAGTCACAGGATGAAGAAACTGTAAGCAAACACAAAATTGAACAAAGGTCAGTGCACCCGCTACATCTACTGGTTAACACATCCACACAACGTGTTGCATAACGTAACCATGTATCATTTTGTGCGAGCTTCCTACTGAGTCACAGAAAGAAAAACACGCAGTTAACCTGACGCAAAAGGGACCCCACACGATGAGGCAGCTATACTAGAGCATGTACAGCCGCACGTAGCGTTCATAGCAATTTGAGGACCACCTGCCTATCCTTTTCACTTGTTCCTCCCCGAGACCCATAGCCACTGCCTGCGTGGCCGCTCCACTCCTAAAGGAGTGAGTCCCAAAATTAGCTGAATCTAAGCCAGCGCATTGCATGGCCAAAGCCATGACTCTTTTGAATTGAAAAATAGTGAGGGGTGACCTGTCCTGATGTATTAGGAGTGGCCCTGAGGCAGCCGACGGCCGCTGTGCCAGGAAAATCTCTAGGCTAGCAACGGGGCAGCATGTGCTACCTTTAGCCCTGTGAAGCACTATGCTCTCACCCTTTCCTCCCTGATCCATCTTAGACCTGGATAAAGTGATCCATGTGGAATCACTGATTAACTTGACATGCTCTACCTGTAGGCCCCCCTGCCAGTCCGTCTTGTTTCTTGGTATCAGTTGAGTTCCCCCACCCGGAAGGCGCCATAAAATGCCAGACAGAAAGCCACCTGAAACAGCATAACCTCTACTGGAGAGATACACACCTGGTGCAAAGCAACCAGCAACTTAGTTAATGTGTTCAGACCTATTGGCCTCCGCCTATCTGGCTGTGCCCCTTGCAGGCGTTGCCACCCCTTCAAAGCCTGGTGCACCACAAAATTCTTTGTTGGATCCTTCTTTCCTCTTGCCTTTGTAAAAAAGGATATGGCCATGATGTGGCGTCTAACCACCGCTACTGTGCGCCCTTCCTCCCTCAAAAAACCGAGATAAGTGACCACCACACCCGGGTTGTGCCATTTTGGCTCCCAACTGTCCCCCAAAAACTGACAAAAAGAACAAAACACCCCTTCATACCCTCTCCTGGTCCTTTGTGTTAGGCTAGCTGCCACGAGGTCCGATAACAGGGGGCACCAAGTTGCCAAAGTAGTTCGGGGAAAGGTGTTGGGTGTAGCACTGCCTCTGGAAGGTGGGACCTGAAAGCCTGCATTTTAAAATAAGACAATGCATCTGCAGCATGATTTAATACAACAGGTACGTGTTTAGCTCTAAACAGTAAATTCAATCTCATACATTACAACACAATTTCTTTTAAAAGTCGCAGGATCATGCTGTACTTAGCTGCTTGGTTATTGATGCATTCCACCACGGCCATGTTGTCTGACCAAAATATCACAGACTGGTCTCTCAATTGCTCAGGCCACACAGCCAGTGCTACCAGTATGGGGAAGAGCTCCAGAAAGCTAATGTTACTTGTGAGTCCTGCGTCCCTCCACCACCCTGGCCACCTCTGTGCAACCCATGCAGACCCTAGAATGGCACCAAAACCCTCACTGCCCGCCGCGTCTGTCATCAGACCCACTTCAGGGCTGGACCTAGGTGGGCTAGGCCACACCACTCTACCATTGAAATCGCGCAGAAATGCCTTCCAAATGAGCATGTCCTGCTTGACCTCGCTGGATAGCCTAGTGTGATGGTGCTTCTCTCTGAGGCCGGACATGGCATGTGCGATGGTGCGGGAAAATTGGGCATGCCATGGGGATTATGCGAAGTGCAAAATTCAATTGACCCACTACTTGTTGTAGCTGATGCAGAGTCACCTTCTCCCTTGCTAAGCACTGCTGTAACGTTGCCCTGAAATCCTCAACCTTCTCCTCAGGCAACCTGGACACCCCCTGGACAGAATCCAACTCGATTCCCAGGAATTCTATCCTTGTGCTAGGGCCCACAGTTTTGCCGGGCACCAATGGCACCCCAAACTCCTGCATGAGTGCGCAGAACCCTGTTAATGCATCCCGCACTCCTCTGATTTTGGCACCCCCAGGAAGAAAAGCTCATCAAGATAATGCAACACCCGTTGGTGACCAGTGTCCTGCCTGAAAGCCCACTCCAAGAATGAGCTAAATTTCTCAAAATAGGCACAAGACACTGAACAACCCATTGGCATGCATTTGTCCACATAGTACTGTCCTTGAAATTGGAAACCTAGCAGGTGAAAATCCAAAGGGGGCACAGGCAACAAACGGAAAGCGGATTCAATGTCACATTTTGCTAGCAATGCCCCCTGCCCTAAGAGCCTCAGCATATCCAACGCTTGGTCAAAAGATGCATATTTTACACTACAAAATGTGTCAGAAATTGCTTCATTCACAGAATTCCCCCGTGGTGCTGATAAATTGTGTATTAGGCAGAATTCACCTTGCACTTTCTTGAGCACCACTCCCAGGGGTGAGCATACAAAATCCGTCATTGGGACGCTATCAAATGGGCCTGCCACTCTACCCAGTCTGATCTCTTTCTCAATCTTTGCTGATGCAATATTACCATTTTCCCTAACTGATAGTTGGTTCCTGCAGTACGCCACCCCCTTGTAACCCTGCGCTTGTATCCTAAAACTGGTCAGGAACCCCTCTCTGATAACTCGTGCAGCTTCTGGGCAGTTGTAAAGTTTAACCAAGTAATCATGGCGGAAATGTTTATGGGGGAGCTGGCTAATTCTAGTGAAGTTCCTTCAATCCTGCTTCCTGGCACCTTTCTCCCTGGACTTTTTGAGACACTTTGACTCTGGATGTGATGCGTTACCACAGTAGCCACAATTATGTTTGAACCAACACGTCCCGGAAGCTCTGTTACAGGTCTTTTTATTGAAATCAAAACACACCCCTTTTTTCCCTGTGTTTCCCATCCTCCCTGCAGCGCCCCCCGCATTGCCTGAGGGTCCTGCGCGAAAGGGCTGAAAACCTACCATTCTCTGGCACTGGTCCCTGGGGCCGTCTGTCTGGCCCTGCACTAAATGCCTCAAATGGATAAACATGTCTGTCTGAGTCCACCTTAAAGTTGGGTCATGGGCCTTTGCCCTTCTAACCTTTTTATTATATTGTTTCCAACCATCACCCACCAGCGAGGCCTGCACTATCGCTATCCTGTTCTGGTAGCATGCCATTTCTGACCCCATTTCCGGGAAACGTTCCAGCATAGTTGCTGTGTAAATGGTAAAGGCCTGCACCCAATTTGCCAAATTTTCCTCAACTCTGTATTTCATGGCCACATTCGCCCATTCCCGGGGGAGCATCCACTCTTTGCTTTTCCTATCTTCCTCCCTGTCTGCTTCGTCTATTAACAAAGAAAAAATGTTAAGATACACCCCTTTCCATATTTTTTCCTTTGTCTCTTGAGACGAATGCCGCCCCAACTGTTCCCTAGACGAACGCAGTTCTCCCAAACCTAGTGGCGGCAGGGTTTTTATCATACCTGCTGCAGCAGTGTCAGCCGGCTTCTGTGCTTCTGGGATCGGTGGCACGCCCGTCACCGCTGGACTTCCACCACCAATCACCGGTCTTGTGCCCCCAGGTATTTCTGCTCCTGTTGGTACTGCCGGCGTTGTCCCTCCTGCCGGTACTACCGGCTCTGCACGTGGTTTTGCCTTCCCCATCTGAGACATTATTAGTCTTGCCTTTTCGATGGCATCGCCCCCGCTGCCTGATGCCCCTGCTGCTGGCAGCCAGTTCCCCACTGTCTCCAGCCATGGCAATACTCCCGCTAGGTTGGCTAGAATATCTGGCTGGACCGGCGTAATCCCCCCGTGCCTTTCACTGGAGGAACCCCTGGGGCCTGTGGCTGTGTCCCTACAGGAGGAACCCCTGGGGCCTGTGGCTGTGTCCCTACTGGCACTTCAGGGATAGGGGGAGTCTCTCCGGTATCCAGCGGGTCTGGCGTGGGAATAGCAGGTTGGGGTACACTCTCTTTAGGAGCATTCCCTGTGCCACCCCTTGGCCTGTTACTGCCTGACTTGGGCCTACTCCTTTTTGCCACAGGTGGAGAGTACGGCCTAGGAGGTATAATAGGATGCCTGGGCCTCCCCCCGCCTCCGGACCATCAACTTTGTCTTGCAATCACATCAGGGCCTACCCCATAACCTGAACTTGTTGCATTAAAGCCTCCAACATAACATCCGTGCGGGACCGCTTTACAATATGTGTCACCTTAGGAGCCATTCCGCCCCACTATGCGCACTGTGCAATGGGTGACGCGCAACCCCCTTGCCCACTGATCTAGGACACTGCCCAAACCCTTACCTGACAGTAGTTGCACAGCACCCCCTGCACCCAAAGATACTCTCACCAAAACATGCTTAGCAGTTTAGGCTTGCCGGTATTGGCGCACTCCCAATAGAGTCCGACCCAGCTGTATTCCAGAGGATTTCTAAAACAAAAAGAGACAAAAATGACCAGTACCGAGCCACACAACTAGCTGATGCACTGTTGACTGTTAAAACGACCCCCCAAACGTTATATGCAGTACCAGCATTCATGCAATCAGCAACTTGCGTAAGAGGGTAGATCACCTTTGCCTACACCTCACTTGACAATGAAGAAGTTATAATCAAGCAAGATATATTAAATTACCAGGAATTGAAAACACTCAACATTGAGAGAAAGAGTCTAAAACCTTAACCATTCTGCCACAGCGACTCTCCAATAATTGAAAAAACACACCTGACTAATGCGCAGGAAAAACAGTATGCTGAGTGTCTAAACTCGGCCTGGAAACAGCTGATGCCCCCTTAGTTCCGCTGGTGGTACAAACACAAAAGCGCACCCAATCACAATCCCCAAATCTTAAAAAGCGGTGAGAGACAAGGGTTTCTAACAGAACAGAAACATTGGGAATTGAACACTTCACCTTGAGGGTGAGAATCTCAGACCCTAAACATTAGGCCACCGAGACTCATTTAATGTCTCCCGTCTAAGGTGCAGCCGGTATCTTGCTTAGATGTGCAGCCAAACCCACCCGATCGCACAAGCAATGCTCCCGTGTGCAATGCCCAACACTTAACTGGTTTCTCTGTGATCACTGGGTCGTTCCATTCGAAGCGCCGGAAAAGATACCCCGAGCTCCTCTCCTCCGCACCACCGACAGCAGATCACCGACTGTTCCTTCCTGTTCACGGCCGCCGCGCCGCCAAGACCCGATCAGCGGACACTCCGGCTATTACTTCCCGCCTGCATTCAAACGAAAAACGACCTGCAAAGATAACAAAAGTAGTTAAAACTAATCAAGGGGCCGCTGGTGGCCCGGGTACCCCTTGGTGCAGCGGGAGAAAACAAGAGACTGCTCTTGCTCCCGCTGCCCCTTTTTAAAGGTTGCCAGGAGCAGGCCGGTATAAACCTGCCTGCCCCCGATGTTGGCCGAACGCGTGAACCGGAAACACCTGAAGTGCTTCCGGTTCACGCCCCCGGCCAAATCACCCATTGGTAGGTTCAGAGGTGGGGTAGGGCTGCGTCATCAAGTGACGCGTGACGCCCTCCCCCCTCTCCTCTTGGGGACTGGCCGGACCGCTATAATGGCGGCGCCCGCTAGTCATCGCTCGCCTGGCCCAGTGTCTGCTGCATTCTGCATAGACCATGGTTTGTGTGCTACAGAACCGTTTGCACTGCAGGCATTTCGTGATGTTTGTCGTCCACTGGGGGGTTTCAGTGCAGCAATACTGTTTTCATTGCAAGTGTCAATCGCTCTTCGCAGTCGTCTGCCATGGAGTACATGGACAGGCCATGATTTCTGTTCTACACTTCTTATCCACTGCATGTATACACTCATCTTTGCAGTGCTGTGTCACAATATGTGTGGATAGATTAGGAATTCTGTGCTGCAGTGCTGTTGACACTCAAGGCAGGGCAACTTGAATTGTGTGATTCAGCAGCTGCGGTGTTTTTCTCATAATTTTGGATTTACCGCATTTTGCCACATAATCCATCTGCTGCATAAACTGCCAATTCAAATTTTAAAAAAGTTGTTTCTAGCTCAGACGGACAAAAAGTTGCTAAAAATGTGCTGACACGTTGTTCACAGTGGAAGATCCTTCGGAAAGGTTGAGCGCTCACCTTCCAGTTGCTTATTGCTAGATTTGATGATAAACTGGTACTAATGAGGCAAAACCTCTGCCTGGACATGTGCAAAAACAGCAAAATAATGAAGTAATACTTTCACAAAATGTGTTGACATGCCGAGTCCATTACGTGAATAAAGTTGCAGAGAGGCCATTGTGGTAATCTACGTTACTATTGCAGAAGAGGTCTGAAAGGTCGTTATGTCTCTGCTGCTTTACCGTTTTCACAGCCGATGGTCACTGGCCTCTACATTGGTCTGCCACAGTCTGCGTAGATAGATCGTCATTTCTGTGCTGCAATACAGTTTGCACTGCAGATGTTCCCTGTCTTTGCCTATGCTCCGCCTTGGTTTGCATACACAGGTCATGGTTTCTGTGTTATTTCTGCGCTGCACTGCAGTATTATTTGCTGGACAGTTGGGCACTGCTCTCTTCAGTTGTTTGCCACATAACTAGACCATGAAGGAGAAGGGGGAGGGGGGGGCAGGGATGGGGGGTCACGCAGGGAGGGGCTGTAAGTTCTGTGCTGCGCTAAAGTTTACACTGGAGATGTCTCCTGTCTTTGGCAGTGCTCTTCCTTGGTTTGCATACATGGATCATGGTTTCTGTGTTATTTCTACGCTGCGCTGCAGTATCACTTGCCGGCACATGCATCAAAAATCAAAATAGCGATTCTTAAATTGCGAAAATTAAGGAATTGCAATTTAAAAATTGCTATCCGCAATACATGAATCCATTAGCGAAATAATATCAACTCGGCGAGGACACAAATGCGAGGCGCTAAAACAGAAAATCCCAAATTGCGATATCGCTTTTAGCGAAATCTCTAATTGCGAAATCGCTATTAGCAAAATGCATGGTTCAGCCTGTACTTATCGTAGATTTCATCCTCTGTTTGGCCCAGCAATTTTATGCGCACTCGGAAAATCCTCTCCTGTATTCTCCTTCGGCGCTGGGCTGCTGCATGGATCCTCATCCTCCTCGCCATTGCTGCAGATCGGCGCATATAAATTCTCCCCGCTTCCACAGATAGAGTAAATCTACAGTCACACATGCAATCACTCATCATACGCTAGGGCCCATGACACTAAATTCACGCTATTACTCTATCCACACTGAATATAGGAGAGGAAAACCTAAACCAATCTGCATCTACAATGAGGTCAATGCAACCTTAATGACATTGTCCTGAGTCATGATTTAAAACATAGGAAATACATCTGAAACTCAATAAATGACAAAGAAATAACCACCCGACACAGATATTCGAACAAATGCTTATTTATCTAAATTAGTCAAAATGAAAGTCAATTAGCAAAATCATTGTTCTCATAATTACCTATTCTAGCTAAATGGGTCAGGACTGGTCTCTCAGTAAAGTCTCTCGAGCTGCCATCCTCAGCATGAAGTCCAGAGCGCGATGACCACAAGGAACGCGATGAATGTAAAAAGCGCAATGAACATGGACCCTCTCTAGTCTAACATTTTTATAGGGAAAATAACAAAATAAAAGTTACAAACAAATGTCGAATATCCGTTGAGCCGCTGAGCAGAGCGAGCAGGAAAGGAAGTCTCTTGGTTACATTTAGAAAACCTCCGCTCAGGAAAAATCACAAAAATAAAAAACACGGAAGAAGGGAACTCGAGTTAGCAAATGTTTCTTTCGTAAATGCTCTTCCTTGATATCTTAGCAGAGCCACCGCAGACTGGTCATTGTTCATTGTGGCTTTATCCTTGTCCAAGGACAGTTGGATTCGTTCCCGGAGCTGCTGTCCTCACGGAAAACTTTCTAACCAGGCAAAGGCTATGGTCAGGTGACTCTCGACCATGTTCAGCAAGGCCTCTCGTCAAAATTCGATCACTCGAGTGCAGGCTGTAAATGGCAGCCATCTTGTTTTAGGCCAAAACGGAACATCTTAATTAAAAGAGACACAAACAACGTTACCACATCATAATGATTGTACAGTGTTAAACCCCACTAATACACTTATGTGTATGTAATTATATAGCCTTCAGCAACGCAATAAAGCTTTAGTACACGTTATTTCAAACGCACAAACACAAAACAAATAGCACTTACAGCACTCATTTAATAAACCTGCACATTATTATTAAGCAACATATATGCAACCCACGTGTAGTTTCTCTCATTAGTAAATGTTGGTTAATCCGGACAAAACAAACTATTAATTAGTCGTTTCAAATTAGTGATTTTAAATCATAACATATAGACGAAACTGGAGCTTAAAACTCGATAAATTTTCAACAGAAAACTCTGCTCCAGCAATCCCCCCTTTGGTGATATCTTATCACCACAAAAACCAACCCAAAAAAGAAAGTTTTAGTCCCAATTTTGAGGAGAAATTGAAAATGTCTTTTATGAACATTAAACACCAGACTCTCTCACATCATCCCTCTTAGACTCCAAGTAAACACTCTCCCTTAATTCCTCTAATTCTATTTCTTGTGGGTCTCTCCTTGACCTCTTTTGTTTCTTTTCAGCATTGCTTCTAATTATTCTCTTTTTCCCTCCCCTGTTTTTACAACACAAACACCCCAATCTTAGTATCAATAAAGCAACAATTATGCATGTCAAAGGAAACAATATTTTACCAATAATGGTACTACCTATCTTAGCAATAAAACTCTTAACAGCAACTATTTTATTAGCTATTTTAGTCCAGACACTTTCAGCTTCAAGTGGTACTAATTCTTCATGTAAATCAGTAATATTTTTGATATAGACCTTTAGGTCTCTGCTTTCGTCAGGAATGTAAGTGCAACAATGTTGAACTTTCAGCATTCCACAAACTCCACCCTCCTTAGCCAAAAGAATATCAAGGGCAAGTCGATTTTGCATAGACATGGCACGTACGGCAATCATCTCCGTATTTACCAAAAGAAACCCTCCAGCGGTATTTGTCGATAAACGATCCACCACTGTTGACAGTTTCCGAATCCCATATGCATTTAAAGAAATTCCCACTGCCGGAATTAAAGCACCAAAAATGTCACCCACTATCTCTGACCAAGTTTCTCTCTTAAAACGTGTTAGTAAATTAATGTGTTCTACATCTTCTATTCTATCTATATGAAAAATCTTCGGAAAGACCAGGCCCACATAACACGTGCCATACCAATGGTCAGGCAACTTGTAATAAGCCTTGTTCCCACAAACATAATACACACCTGGGAAAACTGGATCTTCTCCACCTTTAAAACCCCATCCTGTTGCAATGAAGTATGTATCATGACACTCACTAGTCCCAACAAAATATGTATCATATTGGGATCTCTTCCTGGTAATGCATAGTTTACCCTTCTGTGGTGCATCTAAAGCCAAAGTCGGACTGGCCCCATTCTTCAACTCCTTTCCCATCTCAATGTCCCAAATTGTCTCACTCACTTTATATTTCCCTGCCTTCTCATGCATGCTCATTCTCCTTTCCTCTACCATGTTTAGGAAAGCCTTCTCCTCTTCTTTCAGACTGCATGTTAAATTGTTTCTAAAAATGTAATCTAGGGTTAATTCTTCTTTCTCAATAAAAATCTCACCAAAAATGTTAGCCTCTTTAGCCGGATTCAGCTTTTTATCCATAGGCAATTGTTCAAAAATAGTATCTTTGTTAGACATCTCATAATCTATTTTCCCTAACAGATAAAAAACACTACTTAGCACACTACATGAAATCCCATACGTAGCTGGTAAATGGTGATAAGTAACACCCTCTGAAACGGATGCAGGTAATTGCATACAGACGTAGCAATCCCTCACTTCCATTGTTTTTACATATTCATACAACAACTTTGAAAAAACATTGCTAGAAAAATCATTAATTGACCTATCTTTATGCACATAAGTGTTACTAATTCTAGTTGGAACTATTTTTTGTGAATTCTTCCCTACATTAGTCACATTTTCAGTATGTATTCCTAAAGCATCTATTGTAACCCTAAAGGTAACTAATAAAGCTAAAACACCCCATAATAGCATTAATAATCCAGTACAGCAGCAGCACATTTTACACCATCTTTTCAAGAAGGCACATCTACTTTGATTATTCTCTGTGTTAGCCATTTTACTACTTTGACAGTGTCTTTTGACTTAGCCTCTTCTACTCCACTACTGAGTTCAAAACTCTAGATTATTTCACACAACTAATTTCAGATCCTTTCTTTTCACTTTCCTCCAAGTGACTCTTTCAATTCACTCAGTTTGGATTTTCATCACTTTTCACTTCTTCTTCAGCAACATCAAATTGTATCAGATCATCAACAACATCCTGTGCATCCGACTCTTCTCCAATGTCAGTCAGGATAACTTTCAGGATCCCAACAGTTTCCTCCTCAACCACTTCTCGTACGGTCCCCTCTGGATTTCCTTGACTCTCTGCCTCATCACCTTAAGACAGTGCCACGTACGTCCATTCCGGTGACCTATACTTCTGGTTAGGTTTTCTGATTCTTTTGATCTCCTCTGGTTCTTTTGTAACCTTTTGTTTTTCACCTTTCGCTTGATTCTGACTGGACACCTCGTTCACCTTTTGATGAATTTGCTCGTGTCAGTCTGTACCTCAGTCTCTTTATCCTGTTGGGCCAAAGATCTCCTCTTACAACCCTCTTTGGTCTCACCTCTTTATTATTTCTTTCTCCGATCCAAGTTCTCTTTCTCAGAACTCGACCCTCTGATTTCTCATTTTCACTCTCATCCGATTCTGTCTCATTTGCCTCTTGTTCTTCAACAATTTTCTTTCGCTCCACAGTCTTTCCCACCACCGATTGAGATTTCCCTAATTCTGTCCCTCCTCGGGTCTCCGACACGCAATCTTCTTGCTGTCTACTTGTCCCTTCACCTAGCTTATCAGGAATGTTCCCTACACCTCCTCGGGGGTCTTCCGCAATCTGTCCCTCTCTAACTTCTTCTGACCCTGCTTCTTCAGGTATAATCTCAAGTGGATTTTCAACCTCTTCATCTAATTCAGGTGTAGTCTCTGTGGAACTGCTCCTTTCTCTTCTACCGCTTGTTGGAACCTCAGGCACCCTTACAGAATCCGATCTCTCCTCTGAGACTCTCAATGTTTCTCTTGAAGCCTCTCTCGGAAAAGGGAAAGAATCACTCAATTCTCTTTCACCTTCACCCCTTTCAGGATTTTTCCCCCTTCTCACTGGTTCAGTTTCTGCATCATCACTGGAATCTGACTCTTCAAAATACTCCTTACCAGTCCCATCTTTTGGATTTGGAACTCTTAGAGTATGACTCGCATGCACCCAGTTTTTCACACCAGCACACTTTACTGCAGTTGTTGTAGTCAGAATGACTTGTCTTGGCCTTCCCCACCTTGGAACCAAGCAATTTCTTCTTCTGTGCACCTTAATCCTCACCCAGTCCCCTGGACTCAGATCATGGGCTTGCTTCTTCTCAAGTGTGGTAGCGTCTTCTCCAACCTGGTGAAACACAGAATGAACTGCGTCAGCCAGGCCCTTACAGTAATCCAAAATCATGTCATCAGTTATTGTCATCAATTTGTTGACAGGCACAAATGCATGTCTCATCGCACGTCCCATTAAGATTTCGTGCGGACTCAAACCTGTGGTTCTATCTGGAGTAGACCTAATAGTCATCAGCACTAGAGGCAAGACATCAGGCCATTTCATTCCAGTGGCTAAACACATCTTACCAATTCGGTTTTTTATTGTGCCATTCATCTGTTCAACGACGCCAGAAGCCTCTGGTCTGTATGCACAATGTAGCTTCTGCTGTATGCTCAATGCTTCACAAATTAAACCCATGAGCTCATTATAGAAGTGTCCACCTCTATCAGACTCAATCGTCACTGGGAACCCGTACCTAGGAATCAACTCTCTTAACAGTAACTTTGCAACTGTTATTCCATCATTTCTCCTAGTCGGATAGGCCTCCACCCTTCTTGAGAACAAACAGACTACCACTAGAACATACCTCAATTTGTTCACTTGGGGCATTTCAATGAAATCTATTTGCATTCTGGTAAAAGGACCTCCCTCTCTGCCTATTGTTCCTAGGCTCACCACTGTCTTTTTCCCAGTATTGAACTGTTGACAAATCAAACATCTCTGACAGATGCTCTCTGCAATCAACCTGAACTTTGCATTGTACCAGGTTTGCTTAAAGGACCTAATCATTGCGTCCCTTCCTAGATGTCCTTGGCCATGATACATTCTTGCCATTGTCGACAGCATTGAGTTGGGCATGACTGGTCTACCATCTCTGTAGATCCAAACATGATCTGTTTCTCTTGGGGCACAACCTGCTTTGATCCAATCTCTCATTTCCTCATCTCCTGCCTCATCCTGCAACTGTTTCACTTCATCCCACGTTTCCAGGACATTAGTAAACATCACAGAACAAAAAGACATCTCCTTTTCTCGTGCCCTATTAATCGAATGATTGTTCTTAGCACAATATTGTGCTATGTCATTGGCAAAACGATTACCAAGAGTAACAAAATCATCTCCTCGTCCATGAGCAGCACACTTCACAACTGGTAACTCCTTAGGCAGCTGCATCGCCTCAAGCAATTTTCCAATCACTTCAGCATTCTTTATTGGAGTCCCACTCGACGTCAAGAAACCTCTCTGTAGCCAAAGCTGGCCGAAATCATGAACGACTCCAAATCCGTACTGACTATCAGTCATCACAGTCACTCTCAAATTCTTTCTAATCTTGCAAGCTTTTGTCATGCCACCAATTCAGCCACCTGAGCAGATCTCACTCCTTTCAAAGGCGAAGCTTCCATAACTTCTGAAACCTTGCACACCGCATATGCTGCACTCAGCACACCATCATCAGTTCTCAAACATGATCCATCCACGAACAACACATGATCACTCTCTGGCAACGGCAAATCTCTTATGTCTGGTCTTGGTTTCGTGCAGTAATCAAGCACATCCAAACAATCATGATCCACATCATCTCCCACATTCACATTGTCAGCATCTGGTAACAACGTTGCTGGATTCACATTCACACATCTCTCAAGAGTCACATTTGATGCTCCCAGAATGATTTGCTCATATTTAGTCAACCGACTATGTGACATGTACTGAGTCCTGATTCTTGTCAAAAGAATTGCCACATCATGAGGTACAAATACCCTTACTGGATATCCCATTATTATGCCCTCACTCTGTTCCAAGCTTCTGCATGTAGCAGCTACCGCTTTCAGGCAACCTGGCAAACCCACAGCTACAGGGTCAAGTGTCGATGAGAAGTACGCAATCGGCCTTCTCAGTTGTCCATGCTTCTGAATTAACACTGAAAGTGCACATCCATTTCTCTCACTGCAGTACAACTCAAACTCTTTCTCATAGTCTGGCATTCCCAAAGCAGGGGCTTCACACATTCTGCTCTTTAACTCTTCAAATGCTGCCATTTGTTCTCCATCTAGTTCCAATGGGTCTCTCACCTCACTTTTTGTCAGCTTAATCAGTGGCTTTGTTATCAGGGAGAAATTACTTATCCACTGACGACAATAACCCACCATCCCCAGAAACATCCTCACCTCTCTCTGGGTCATCGGGGCTCTCATTCCTCTGATAATTTTGATCCTGTCATCAGTCACCTTTCTCAGACCTTTTTCAATATTGTGTCCAAGATAATGCACCTCTTTCTTGCAAAATTGCAATTTGGCTGGAGATACCTTTAACCCTCCATCTGCCAGATGATTCAGTAAAGCTATGGTATCTACTTCACAAGCTTCACGTGTCTTTGATGCCACAAGTAAGTCATCGGTATACTGCACTAGCACTGAGCTTTCAGGCATGATCAAACTCTCCAATTACTTTTTCAACAACTGATTGAATATCGAAGGACTCTCTGTATACCCCTGTGGGATACGACACCATGCTAAAATACGCTGGCCAAACCGAAATGCAAAAATCGGCTGGCTGTCATGATGCAATGGAATTGAAAAGAAAGCATGACACAAATCAATCACTGTGTACCACTCAGCATCATGAGGAATCTGATACAAAATCACTGAAGGATTTGGCACAATGGGACAACATGCCACCACAATTTTGTTAACTTTTCTCAAATCTTGTACAATCCTGAACTTTCCATTAGGTTTCTTCAGCCCCATTATCGGTGAATTACACGGGCTACTCAGTAACTCTCTCAAAACACCCTGTTGAATCATCTTGTCAATTATAGGAGTAATTCCCTCAATTATTTCTGGTGTCAATCTGTACTGTGGGATATTAGGATAAACAATCCCCTCTTTCACCGAAATCTTCACTGGATCTACATTATTCATCAATCCCACATCTTCTCCAGTAAAATCCCAAACTGCTGTTTTCACTGTGTGTCTCAACTCCTGTGGCAAATCATCGGGATTAAACACAGCATATGTACCAACAATCTCACTCTCTCTATTATCTAGAGTCATTCGGTACAAAACATCCTCATCTGGTGTCTCAAAAGCTATTCCATCCGGAGTACAAAAAATTGTACAATTCATCTTGCACAATAGGTCCCTACCTAACAAGTTCACTGGACTAGTGTCACAGACCACAAATCTGTGCATGTCTGAAAATTTCCCTATTCTTACCCTTACTGGTTCAGTAAGACGAGTCTTAATCTGTGTATTAGCTACACCAACTACTTGGATTGCTTCGTCCGAGAGAGGAAGATTTCTAATATCTGCTGACCTGACAGTTGATCTCGTCGCTCCTATGTCTACCAAAAAAGTAACACTCTCCCCATTTATTTTCCCATCTACAAATGGTCCTGCCTGGTCTATTTCTAGAGTTGCACCAAGTATGCACTCTTCCTCCTCTCTTTGGCACTGTCAATAGTCCCCTTCAGACTCACTCCCTTCATTCTTTAACCAGTACTGCTGTACCAGGTTAGAACGTCTCAGTTTGTTTACCTGCTCATCATTGTAGAATCCTGAGTCCTGGTTATACTTTTGGGACCCTCTATTCTGCGGCAAGGGCGGTTTTGGCTCTTGACTCTGCTGTCTGACAACCTTCTGCTGTTGCTGCTGTTGATTACACCCCTCGTTCTGCACCTGTTGATTTAATGGTTTATTTTCATTACTCACTAATGGTGGATTGGTACACTCAGATCTCCAATGCCCCAATTGTCCACAGTTGTGACAAGGGAACTTCTTTTTAGCCTCTTCTACATTTCCCTTTCCTTTTCCTGCAAATCTAGGTCTAATTCCTGGATTATTTGCCTGTTCCATCAACTGTGCTTCTTGTCTTTCAGCAACTTTCACCTGTGCCCACATTGCTTTTTCTTTCAGCTTTCTCTGTTTTGCTTCAATCTCATCACTGAAGTACTTTGCATGTCTCAGGATTTCATCAATCTTTTTACTCTGCCAATCAACTGTATGCTCACGTATTCTTTCACTGATTTCAGGTCTCAGGCCATATACAAATCTGTATACAAAATGACTCAAATCCTTACCACCCAGGTGTTCATCTCCACTGAACTGTTTAAAAGCCAGTATCAGCCTTTCGTAAAAAGCATGAACTGATTCTTTTGCTTCCTGATGTGTTCGATCTATCTTAACCCAGTCGGTTTCTTTCCGGGGTACTTTATTTTTCAGGAACACAATTACCTGCTCATATTTTTTCATAACCTCTGGATCTGGTGCTCCTGTTTTCAAATCTCTTGGATACTCCTTAGCAGGCCAATCTACAACTATTTTACACTTAGCCCACAAGTCTGCTGGAACAATTATATCAAACAGACTATTAAGGTCAATCCACAGCACTTTTGACAATTTCACAAACCTGTCTACCTGCCTATACCACTCGACGGGCTTTTCTCTCAGTCAAGGGAAATCATTCGTAAATGATAAAATATCCTGTCTAGTCCATGGGACATGTACATATCCTCCTCCAGGAATCTCTCTCATAGGATAAGCATCCACTGTTTTCTCTTTTTCTCTCATGGGAAAAGCTGAGTAAGTCCTGTCCACTGAATCTTCCCTTTTCCTGTACCACCTATCCTTCCACTTTTCTACATCGCCCCATTTTCTCAATAAGGCAGTCATTTCCTTAATCTGTCCTGTTCTGCCAGCACCATTTAAATTTTCAATATCTTTGTCTGAAAAATCCACCCTGTAAGGCTTCTGCAAAGCTTTCACCTTATCCATGTCAACTCCCTGTTCATTCGCTATTGCTTTTAACCTGTCATGTGTACTCTTAGCCCTCCAGGTGATACTTTTGCACATAAATAACAACTCTCCATCATGATGGTTTTTGAGTATATCTGTAGGAATTGTCCCTGCAATAAGCTCCTCCAATTCTATGCGCAACCTGGCTACATCAATTGCCTGTGAATCTTTATCCTTCTTTTGAAGAACTTTCAACCAATCATTCAGATCTTCAGCTGTTATTTCAGTAGACTTTTTCACTGCACCCACTTGTTCTGTCATCCTCTGTGGTTCCAAAATTGTTCCTCCCAAACAACCAGTATTCAATCCTGAATTAGGCTGCACATCTAATCCTCCACTACATGTGTCATGTCTCGACTGCCTCGAATCATTTCCTCTTGTTCTCACTTTTGATTCTTCCAAAGTACAAGTACCAACCAAACCATTTCCAACATAAGGAACTGTCAAATTATTTTCACCCATTCTTTGTTTATCAAAAATAGGCACAACCGGACCAATAGTTACAGGCACTGTAACTGCTTCAAGATTTTTCGTTAGCTCTCGGATTTTCTCAGTCAGCTCAGATGTTGTTCTGGCTAATTCTCTTGTTTTCTCTTCACTGACTCGATTCTCTCTCTCTCGCTCTCTCTCTCTCTCCCTTTCCGTGAAAGAGCTACCACTTTTCAGATCAGGTGTCACAACTTCAGTTTTAATAATTCGCAAAGTATCTCTTACAGGAGTAGCAACTGGCGTGCTCTCTTCTGGTTCTGGTCTATACGGAGGTGGTCTCTTGTAAATCATGTCATCCAAGACCTCATCCTCATTATCATTAACTCCATACCTTCTCACTTCTGCATCAGGCACCTTTCCTGCACCTTTCCTCCCTTCCGCTTCTTCAACAGTTCTCATAGGATATAATCCCTCTGACATACTAGCATCTCGCCATCTCCTCATTCGATCATGATGAGCCTCACGATCATATTTCCTCCCAAAAAAGGACCTATAATTGCCTCCACTCCTCTGCTTTTCTCGCTCATGCACTTTATCTTCCCATTCCACCAACGCCTCGAACTGTGTCGGCCTTGGTCTAGGCTCTAGACACATCATCTTTTCCCGTAAATTTCTCAACACGGCCAGATTAAATGAACCATGTTCCGGAAACGCTAAGACACCCTCTTCCTTAGTATACTTAGCCCAGTTATCCAACCATTTACAGGTATGATACCCATATTTCGCAACCATGAAGGATGCAGGAGTTCTCGTTGGAGGTAGCAATTCACCCTCTCTAGTTATCACGTTTTTATCCTTGTCGAACCACATTTTTTTTTTTTACCGAACAAAGATTTTTTCTTCTTTTCCTCCGGTTGGTAATACATTTTAACGTTTACCAATATTCTCTAGTCCCTTCCGCAACTGTGCAAATTTTTGTCCAATAACAGCGCGACTCACACCAACGCACCAATCCTGGAGCGTCTACGTCACTCTGTACTCCTTCCAATCCCTGCGCGGCTCACACCAACGCACAAATCACAGCGCGAACACTGTTCTGAGCCACTATCCAATCACAGCACGGTCTGTATGACGTCAGCAGTCGCTGCAGTCGCTTCTGCTCCTGTCACTCGTTTACCCCTCCTTTACAAAGCCTTCTCAGTAGACTTCGTTTCAGATTCTACAAAATCTATTAGTTACAACATTTAAACATCTCCATTGTCTGCTTCGCTAACCACAGAATAGTAAAGAAAACCTTTCTCACAAGAATCCCGCTTCTCTCTAGAACAGCGCTTACTTCTGCTCCACCACGGAATTATTACTTTCGTTGACACAGTAGCACATCCCTCTACTCTGCCCTTCTAACATGCATCCATTAACTGTTTCCTCTAGGACTGCTCCAAAGAGTCTTACAATCAATTAAATGCTCATACATTCACGCACTTTCACATCAGAGAAAGTAGCACATGCACACAGAATCCTGCCTTTCCCGAGAACAGCGAACAGTCTGTCCCACTACAGAATTATAACACACATTAACCAAGCAGCGCTTACCTCTGCCCAGTCCTTCAGACAAGCTCAGAGAATACCTATTACTCCTCCCGCGATAAGCTTTAACGGCGAACCTTACGGATCCCTGGGACTTAAGACCAGAGTTTCACAGATAACCTTCACTACCATACACACTCCTTTTATACTGAAAATATGTCCCTAATAGTAACACACGACGATGTCACTGTTTCCGAACCCAGACAATGTGACGCGCAACTTCAATTGTCACACGTTTTTCCCTGCATACGTACAGGGCCAACAATACCGTCTTTCCCGAGAGCAGCACTTACTTCCCTCTGCCCTACTACGGAACCGTCACCAGCTCCCAAGTTCCAGAAGCCATACACACTACATAGAACTCAATACGATGACCTCAACATATAGTATTAGTACATATACAAACATCAATCAATAATCAATAAATCAAAAGCCTTTGTACAAGCAATCTAATCAGATCAAGACAATAATCAAACCATCATATTGCTACAAGGAAACTGCTGCAGATCGGCGCATATAAATTCTCCCCGCTTCCACAGATAGAGTAAATCTACAGTCACACACGCAATCACTCATCATACGCTAGGGCCCATGACACTAAATTCACGCTATTACTCTATCCACACTGAATATAGGAGAGGAAAACCTAAACCAATCTGCATCTACAATGAGGTCAATGCGACCTTAATGACATTGTCCTGAGTCATGATTTAAAACATAGGAAATACATCTGAAACTCAATAAATGACAAAGAAATAACCACCCGACACAGATATTCGAACAAATGCTTATTTATCTAAATTAGTCAAAATGAAAGTCAATTAGCAAAATCATTGTTCTCATAATTACCTATTCTAGCTAAATGGGTCAGGACTGGTCTCTCAGTAAAGTCTCTCGAGCTGCCGTCCTCAGCATGAAGTCCAGAGCGCGATGACCACAAGGAACGCGATGAATGTAAAAAGCGCAATGAACATGGACCCTCTCTAGTCTAACATTTTTATAGGGAAAATAACAAAATAAAAGTTACAAACAAATGTCGAATATCCGTTGAGCCGCTGAGCAGAGCGAGCAGGAAAGGAAATCTCTTGGTTACATTTAGAAAACCTCCGCTCAGGAAAAATCACAAAAATAAAAAACACGGAAGAAGGGAACTCGAGTTTGCAAATGTTTCTTTCGTAAATGCTCTTCCTTGATATCTTAGCAGAGCCACCGCAGACTGGTCATTGTTCATTGTGGCTTTATCCTTGTCCAAGGACAGTTGGATTTGTTCCCGGAGCTGCTGTCCTCACGGAAAACTTTCTAACCAGGCAAAGGCTATGGTCAGGTGACTCTCGACCATGTTCAGCAAGGCCTCTCGTCAAAATTCGATCACTCGAGTGCAGGCTGTAAATGGCAGCCATCTTGTTTTAGGCCAAAACGGACCATCTTAATTAAAAGAGACACAAACAACGTTACCACATCATAATGATTGTACAGTGTTAAACCCCACTAATACCCTTATGTGTATGTAATTATCTAGCCTTCAGCAACGCAATAAAGCTTTAGTACACGTTATTTCAAACGCACAAACACAAAACAAATAGCACTTACAGCACTCATTTAATAAACCTGCACATTATTATTAAGCAACATATATGCAACCCACGTGTAGTTTCTCTCATTAGTAAATGTTGGTTAATCCGGACAAAACAAACTATTAATTAGTCGTTTCAAATTAGTGATTTTAAATCATAACATATAGACGAAACTGGAGCTTAAAACTCGATAAATTTTCAACAGAAAACTCTGCTCCAGCACCATCACGTAGAGGGCTGCCATTGTGAAAGGCTTCAGGGGTCTTCTGAGTCAGTTTGAAAGGGTTTCTGATTAGTGGCACCTGTGCGAATTTTTTTTTTTAACTTTACCATATGATTGTGATTCCCCTTATTCTGCCCTTGCTATTTTGCGATTTTCACGGTATTCGCTAATTGCGCTTTTCCATGCATTGCATTGCGATTCTTTATTTGCTAATAACTATTTGCCGTTGCTGTTGTATGAGTCGCTGTTAAGGATTTGCAATGTTGCTTCTCGCTAATTTTGTGGGAGCTATTTTTGCGATTTTCTTGTATTTTCCATATTTGAGTTCCTGCATTGGTAAGTGTTTTGCGGTCGCTAACGGTCTATTTTAGCGATTCGCAATTTTTCTTAGAATATTTATTCTTGATGCATGTGCCAGTTGGTCTCTGCAGTAGTTTGCCGCACAAATAGATCCTCGTTTCTGTGCTGCAGTACAGTTTACACTTAAGATGTCCCCTTCTTTGGCAGGGCTCTGCCTCTGTTTGCACACATAGGTCATGGTTTCTGTGTTATTTCTGCGCTGTGGTATCATTTGCAGGGAAGCTGGACGCCGGACTCTTGAGTTGTTTGCCGCATAACTAGATCGTCATTTCTGTTCTGCAGTACAGTTTGCACTGCAGCTGTTCCCTGTCTTGGGCAGTGCTCTGTCTTGGTTTGCACACATAGGTCATGGTTTCTGTGTCATTTCTGGGCTGCAGTGTCACTTACAGGACAGCTGGACACTGGACTCTGCAGTTGTTTGCCGCGGTCTGACTTAAACAGATCGCCATTTCTGTATTGTAGTACAGTTTGCACTGCAGCTGTTCCCTGGCTTGGGCAGTGCTCTGTCTTGGTTTGCACACATAGGTCATGGTTTCTGTGTTATTTCTGGGCTGCAGTATCATTTGCAGGACAGCTGGACACTGGACTCTGCAGTTGTTTTTTCCGCAGTCTGACATAAACAGATCGCCATTTCTGTATTGTAGTACAGTTTGCACTGCAGATGTCCCCTGTCATTGGCAGCGCTCTGCTGCAGTCTGCACAGATAGGTCATGATTTAAAAGATGCGCAACGGTGCCATTTGCAGGCTAGATGGCCGCAGATCTGCTGCAGTCTGCGTAATAAGTCATGGTTTCTGTGTTGCAGTATATTTCACACACTGCAGGTTTTACCTGCTCAGTGCCAGTGTGTGTAAAGTCATGGCCACTGGTTCTATGCCACTGCCTGGGTATTGTCTTTTCCTTCTGCAAATAATGCCAGGGTAGTGCCATTCAGGGACATCTTAAGGAATTCGGGGGCCCTGGGCCAAACGTATTTTGGGGGCCCCAGTTCGTAACAGATCTAAATTTATGTTACAATTTTAGCTCTTTCATGCTGTCCTTGGCCAGGTTACTGACAGTGCACAGACACACTTGTCCAAATTGGAAATGAGTTTATATCTAATATTCATGGATAGTGAAGCCTGCTTTCAATATTATAATTCAGCAGCAGCTCACTAACATTATTGCTAGTAATCTGTGAGACCCCCTGCCATTTCTCATACGTGAGGTCCTGTTTTGATATAAGAGAACATGTTTTTATGGATGTTGCATGGTGTTGAAAAATAAAATGTATCTGCCAAACGTCATCAATAGACTCCAAAACATCACCCACATTAAACATAAATGAAAGGAAAACGTATTTAAAACCAATCTGTTAAGAATTATTAAAGGTCAAGAGCAGAGCTGGCTCTATTAGGGTCCCCCCTGAAAGGCTGGGGCCCTGGGCCGAGGCCCAATTTGTCCATGCCTTAAAACGTCTCTAATTCAGTCCTAGTGCTCGTGAGCTTCATGGGGCGGTCATTGGATTGGGGTTATCAAAGCATCGGGTGGGGTTGGTTAGCTAGAACCATATACCTGCTCGATTAAACCTTTCTCTGTGGTTACTTTTCGTGGGAAAGTTTACCAGAATGATGCCGCGCCTCTTCTGCAGCCACAATAATAACTATCGGCCGCTGGTTTCGCTTTGGCATAAAGTGAGTACTTTAATATGGGAAGAGACGTCTGTGAGTCTCCGAGGAACGCGGCCATGACACAAAAATGTCTGCTGGCAGAGGACGGGCTTACTGTACTCCACAAGTATTTCTACTTCTCGCGGCTCGGCCCAGGCGCGTCTGCATTCATGTTCTGTTGCGTCTCAGACAGTGCAGGGGCATCACACCGAAGAGCCCTAAACATCTGTTATTGTTGAACATCTTTGAGTAGAGTGGTGATGGCTTCCTCTCACACATTCACAGCTCGAAGGATGCTGCCTCGGTGATTCTGTTCAGACCTTTCGAATGGAAGCCAAGAGATGCACTGAGGTCTGGTGTGAAAACCCTTGATAAAGAGCTGTGGGTGTTAGGGGGGCAGAGGGTAGGTCGCTCCCCTCACCGCCACGCAGCCCCCTGTGTGCCCTGCAGGCCGCCGTCTGCCGCTCGCTGCTGCCGCTTGCACTGGTTCCTGACTGCCTGTATTCGTTGTGCCTTTGCACCCCAGCTAACTTTTGCCTTTTGTACCCCAGCTAACCTTTGACTTCTGTACCCCTCAGCCAGCCCCGTTTTCTTCTGTATCCACCGCCCTGATTTTGCCTTCTGAACCCCTGGTTCCTGACTGCCTGTATTCGTTGTGCCTTTGTACCCCAGCTAACTTTTGTCTTTTGTACCCCAGCTAACCTTTGACTTCTGTACCCCTCAGCCAGCCCCGTTTTCTTCTGTATCCACCGCCCTGATTTTGCCTTCTGTACCCCTGCCCGGTTCTCCCCCTCGCACCCTTCCTTCTGCTCCGTTGCCCCCGCCGCTCCTTTCCCGCCGCTGCGTCCCTGCGGCCCCGCCCCCTTGATCCCCATTGGCCGCCCCGCTCCCGCCTCCCAGCTGCTCCTCCCTCCTGCTCCCACTCATATGGAGGCCGCGCAGCGGTAGAGAGAGCGACCTTTGACCCTGCTTCAGGTAGGTCGCTTCCCTCACCGCCACGCAGCCCCCTGTGTGCCCTGCAGGCCGCCGTCTGCCGCTCGCTGCTGCCGCTTGCACTGGTTCCTGACTGCCTGTATTCGTTGTGCCTTTGCACCCCAGCTAACTTTTGCCTTTTGTACCCCAGCTAACCTTTGACTTCTGTACCCCTCAGCCAGCCCCGTTTTCTTCTGTATCCACCGCCCTGATTTTGCCTTCTGAACCCCTGGTTCCTGACTGCCTGTATTCGTTGTGCCTTTGTACCCCAGCTAACTTTTGTCTTTTGTACCCCAGCTAACCTTTGACTTCTGTACCCCTCAGCCAGCCCCGTTTTCTTCTGTATCCACCGCCCTGATTTTGCCTTCTGTACCCCTGCCCGGTTCTCCCCCTCGCACCCTTCCTTCTGCTCCGTTGCCCCCGCCGCTCCTTTCCCGCTGCTGCGTCCCTGCGGCCCCGCCCCCTTGATCCCCATTGGCCGCCCCGCTCCCTCCTCCCAGCTGCTCCTCCCTCCCGCTCCCACTCATATGGAGGCCGCTCAGCGGACGCGCGCAGCGGGCGCGCCGCTGGCACGCCGAAGGCGCGCCTAAGGCAAGCCCGTCTGCGCCCGTCCACGCCTGGCCCGCGCCCAGCGCCCGAACCCCTGGCCCCCGTGGACCCCAGCCCACCCGCCAGACGTACGACGCCGCCACCCTCAACGCACTCAACACCGGCCGAACCCCGGGATGCTACCAAGCCACCCCGAGACGCACCCACGGACCCTTCAGCTGCCTCGCCTGCAAGTTCACCTGCATCCGGACCTGCCCCGTACCAGCACCCGCCAAGCCGAACACCAGCAGCAACCACCTCAAGTGCATCCTGCTCAACACCTGCTCCATCCACAGACACGCCATCGAACTCTGGAACCTCCTCGACACCACATCTCCAGACGTTGCCTTCCTCACGGAAACATGGATGAACGACTCCTCAGCGCCCGACATCGCCATCGCCATCCCAGAGGGATACAAGATCACCCGGAGAGATCGCAACAACCAGACTGGAGGAGGCATCGCCATCGTCCACAAGAACACCATCCGCATCACGACCAACACCGACGACACCCTGACTACCGCCGAACACCTACACTTCCAGATCCACACCGACCCCAAGACCACCCTCAGAGGCACCCTGATCTACCGATCCCTGGGACCACGCACACCATTCAGCGAGGACATCGCCGACTTCATCAGCCCACACACCCTCCCCTCCGCTGACTACATCCTTCTGGGGGACATCAACTTCCACCTGGAGAACAACAACGACCGCAACACCACCACCCTGCTTGACAACCTCGCCAACCTCGGACTCAAGCAGCTGGTGTCCACCCCCACCCACCTCGCCGGACACACACTCGACGCCGTCTTCTCATCCAGCAAAGACATCACCTTCAGCCACACCACTGGACTCCACTGGACGGACCACAGCTGCGTCCACTTCACCTTCAGAAGAACCACGATCCACCACCACCAGCAACAGGATGCTCGAAGAAGCTGGAACAAGATCACAGCCGACCAGCTCGCCGCATCCCTGAGCCAGCACCCTCCAGCCAGCTCAGCGAACCCTAGCCAGGCCGCCGACAACCTCACGAAGTGGATCAGCACCTGCGCGGACGAACTCGCCCCACTGAGGACCCCGCCCAGCAGACTCGGCAGCAAGAAGGCCCCATGGTTCACCGACGAACTCAAGAGCTCCAAGAAGAACTGCCGAGCCCTCGAGAAAGCCTGGAGAAGGGAGCCTACCCCGGACAACATGACCACCCTCAAGCTGCCACCCGGAAGCACCATCAACTAATCCACGCCACCAAGAAAACTGCATTCAAGGACCGGCTGGACAACAACGCATACAACTGCAAGGAACTCTTCAACATCGTGAAAGAGCTCTCCAACCCCAACGCCGGAAACAACGACATCACCCCGTCGCAAGACCTCTGCAACTCCCTCGCCTCATACTTCCACAAAAAGATCGCTGACATACACAACAGCTTCATCCCGCAAACAACGCCCCCCACGACCGAACCAACGCCCCCCACTACCACCCTCAGCGCCTGGACCCCGATCAACACAGAAGACACCATCCGCGCGATGAACTCCATCCACTCCGGATCTCCGACCGACCCCTGCCCTCACCACGTATTCAACAAGGCCGATGCTGTCATCGCACCCCACCTGCGGGACATCATCAACACCTCCTTCGACACCGCCACCTTCCCCGAGAGCTGGAAGCACGCCGAACTCAGCGCTCTTCTAAAGAAACCAACAGCGGACCCCACCGAACTCAAGAATTACCGCCCCATCTCGCTCCTCCCGTTTCCAGCCAAAGTCATCGAGAAGACCGTCAACAAGCAGCTGGCCGCCTTCCTCGAGACGAATGGATCCCTCGACCCCTCACAGTCTGGCTTCCGAGCCAACCACAGCACCGAGACCGCCCTCATCGCTGCCACCGATGACATCCGAGCCCTGATGGACAACGGAGAGACAGCGGCCCTCATCCTCCTAGACCTCTCCGCGGCATTCGACACTGTCTGCCACCGCACCCTAGTGCAGCGCCTCAGCAATGTCGGAATCCAGGAGAAGGCACTGGAATGGATCATCTCCTTCCTCGACGGAAGGACACAGAGAGTCCGCCTACCAACGTACAAGTCGGAGGCCACCGAAGTCATCTGCGGCGTACCCCAAGGATCCTCACTCAGCCCCACCCTCTTCAACGTCTACATGAGCCCCCTCGCGGCCATCGCACGCCAACACAACCTCAACATCATCTCCTACGCCGACGACACCCAGCTGATCCTCTCCCTGACCAACGACCCCGCCGCCGCCAGAGCCAACCTCCACGAAGGGATGAAAGACGTAGCCGAGTGGATGATGACCAGCCGCCTGAAACTGAACTCAGACAAGACGGAAGTCCTCATCCTGGGCTCCTTGCCCTCCGCCTGGGACGACTCCTGGTGGCCCCCCGCCCTGGGCACCGCACCCAAACCGACAGACCACGCACGAAACTTGGGCTTCATCCTGGACTCCTCCCTCTCCATGACCAGACAAGTCAACGCCGTCTCCTCGTCCTGCTTCAACATCCTGCGCATGCTACGAAAGATCTTCCGGTGGATCCCCACCGAGACCAGGAAGACGGTCACCCAGGCCCTTGTCACCAGCCGACTGGACTACGGCAACGCCCTCTACGCCGGAACCACCGCCAAGCTCCAGAAGAGACTCCAGCGGGTCCAGAACGCCTCAGCCAGACTCATCCTCGACACCCCCCGAAGCAGCCACATCTCCGGACATCTGAGAGACCTGCACTGGCTCCCCGTCAACAAGAGAATCACCTTCCGTCTCCTCACCCACGCACACAAAGCCCTACACGACCAACAACCGCCTCAACTTCTACGCTCCCACGCGCTATCTCCGATCAACCAGCCACGCCCTCGCCGCCGTCCCCCGCATCCGAAGAGCGACAACTGGAGGAAGGTCCTTCTCCTACCTGGCCGCCAAGACCTGGAACTCCCTCCCGACCGACCTGCGCCTGACCCAAGACCACCTCCCCTTCAGGAAGAAGCTCAAGACCTGGCTGTTCGAGCAGTAGCGGCACCCCCCCCCCTAGCGCCTTGAGACCCTCCGGGTGAGAAGTGCGCTTTATAAATGGCTTGATTGATTGATTGAAGTAAGCCTGGGCAAAGCACTACGCTACGCTCGCGTAGTTTGCGAAGTTCGCGCTACTTCGCACTACGCGAACTGCACGTAGCACAGTGCGAACACACGTAGCGTAGTGTTGCGTAGTGCTGCGGTCATTTTTTGCTTGCTCGCGGTCCTCAACGTCAAGTTGGCGACCGCGAGCAAGCAAAATGACATCCCGGCGAGACTTTTTCCTTGTTCGCGATCAGCAACATCAAGTTGGCGATCGCGAGCATGGAAAATAAACCTCCTGGCGAGATTCCCAACGCGAGGAGGTCAGGTTTCTCATTGCGAGTGGTCGCGTATGCTCGCGATGAGAAACTACCAGTTCGCGTTGAGAAAGCTGCCGCTCGAGTACAAATCTACTCGAGCAGCAGAACACTACAGCTCGCACTGTGCAAGATGCCATTTTCAATGATTGCACAGTGCCGGTTGCTTGTCCGCACTGTGCAATCATTGAAAACGACATCTGGCACAGTGCGAACAAGGTACTACGCAGTTCGCGAAGTGCTACGCGTAGCTCGCGTAGTGCGAACTGCACTTTGCGTAGCTTCGCGAAGTGCTACTTCGCGAACTACGCCCAGGGTTAGTAAGAAGTGTCGTACATGTGCGCATTCTACTGCACCTTTCTAGCCCCCTCCCCCCACAAGTGCGTCACTTCTTCTATCCCAGAAAGTGTTATTATAGCCTTTACCCAGTGTGAAGGAGGGTTAGGAAGAGTACAGGGCCCTGGTGCTGCCTCAGTAGATTTAAGTTATGGAAGAACCAACCTATGTAAGAAATTCTTCTTGACAAAGTGCTTCCCTACAAGTTTGTTGTCTCCAAGCACTGAAACTAACAGATATTAGTATTAAAGGCCTGCATTTCAAAAGGATGAAAGGCCTTGCCGAATTAATAGCGTGATTTGGAAGTCATAGAAACTACCAACAGCAAATGCTTAACTCGAGTTGACACAGACATCTGTAACCCCAGAAAGCTTGTCTTTGATTGTGCTTGTCTACATGTATGTTTTTTGTGGCTTATGCTATAATTATGAGGCATTTGTGTTTGTATGGCGCATAACTGACAGTAGTGTAGCATTATAGCGCTCAACCTGTCCGGAGCGGCTACACACGGACATGTAGTTGCTGTAGTAGAAGCAGGCTTGTAGCCAGAAGTATATTATTAGGGAGGCATTGCCTTCCGCTATGACCAAACATTAAAGCAGCGCTCTATAGGTGCATTCTTTCCCATGTAATGGTTGTGCTACATAATAATGTCCCCCAGAATCTCGTGATACAAGAATGTTGTAATATCTGACGTCATCAGCAGAGGATTGCGGTCGCGTGAGTTATAGTTGCCTGCACTAACTATAACGGGGGAATTTCATTGGTTTTTTACGAGTGAAATGTCCAGCTAACTATAACATGTGTGAAACCTATGGTTTTTTAATATATATATATAGTGTAGGTATATATATGTGGTGTATGAGTAGAAAAACAATTCTTAGCTCCCTGTCGATATTTTGAATTCCATAATCTGTCCTCAATATTCTGAGGACATTCTGGTTTCGATCTCCAGGTGCACACTTTGCAATTCTATGTGAAGGAATATGCAGATTTTCTTAAGGCACATATTAAAAGCACACTCAATCAACTTTTAACAATCTAACTTTAAATCCTATCAATTAGATGGGATTTTAAGTAGAAGGGTGTAAAGTAGGCTGACTCATGGCATTGGTGTATTTTGTAAACTGTTCAAGCCTTGTGTAATGCAAAGCTGTTAGAAATAGGGGTCTCTAGTTGGCAGAGGTAGGTACCTTTGTCCAAATAGGGGCCCTTGCTTCTAGTCAGGGCAAGGGGGATACACTCCTAAAATAACCCCTGCTCACCCCCTTAGTAGCTTGGCACGAGTGTCTGCTTATCTCAGAGGCAGTGTGTAAAGCATTTATGAAGAAATACAGTAACACAGTGAAAACACTACAAATGGACACCACACCAGTTTAGAAAAATAAGTAATCTTTATCTAAACCAAAACAAGAACAAACAACAAAAATCCACAATACAGTATTAAAAATAAGGCTTTCAAATGGTAGAAATAGTTCAGTTGAATGCAAATTGTAAATGCGACATGTTTCACATAAATTACCTTGGATCCGTTATGCAAAACAAACACAATGGCCGCAGGGAAGGTGATACATCGGTTCCTTACACGCAAGAACGGTGATGCGTTGGTTCCTTGCTTCGGGGAAGGTGATGCGTCGGTTCCTTACTCCAGCGCAGGGGAGGTGATGTGTCGTTTCCTTACTGCAGAGGAGGTGATGCGTCGGATTCTATACTGCGCGGGGAGGTGATGCGTCGGTTTCTTACTGCATCCCTCAACGATGCGACACTCTTGGTGCCTTGATGCGATACAACGATCCGGTACGATGCGTGGCTTCGTGCAGTCACACAGCAGGCTTGCGTCAGAATCGGTGCAGTGATCTCGGACTTCAGAGATCGTTGCACCCGATGAGTCGTGCGGCGATTTCTCGAGCCGCGGCAGGCACTACGACGGTTTCTTCGGCGATGCGTCAAAAACAGGTGCGGATGCGCCACGCTTCTTCGCTGTTGCGTTGATTTTCCAGCTCCCAGCGACAAACAGTCACTAAAGGTCCTAAACAGCAGCAGGCACCTCTTTGCAGATTGGAATTCCCAGCAAGGAAATTCAGGGGATCTGGTGGTGAAGTCTTTGTGTCCCTGAGACTTCAGAACAGGAGGCAAGTTCAGTTTCAAGCCCTTGGAGATCTTCCTCAAGATGACAAAGCAACAGCAAAGTCCTTTTCTCCTTTCCTTGGCAGCAAGCAGCCACTGCAGGCCAACCCCAGACAGCAAACAGCACATGGGTAGTATTCCTCCTCAGCTTCTCCAGCTCTTCTCCTAGGCAAAGGTTTTTTCTTGATGTCCCAGAAGTGATCTAAAAGTCTGGGCTCTGGGCCACCCTTTTTATACACCAAAATCCTTTGTTCTCTGAAGGTAGAGAGTGTCTGAACCCAGGCAAAACCAGTTCTGTGGGGCACTTTGCAAGTGCACAACAACCTCCTTTGTCAGTGTGAGCCCTGGCTTCAGACACACCACAGGGGGCAGAGCCGTCATTGTGGAAGGCAGGCACAGCCCTATTCAGGTGAAGATGCTACTCCTCCCACCACTCCAAATGTAGACCTAGACTATTCAGCCCAGCCCTGACTCATCAAACTTCTGGAGCCAGAGCCCTCTCCAGCCCCCTGTCATCCAAAAGCCAGACATGCAATACACAAACCTAGCAGAGGCACACTGGATGGTTAGGCAAGAAAATGCCTACTTTCTAAAAGTGGTATTTTCAAACACAGAATGTAAAAACCACCCTCACTAAAAGATGTATCTTAACATTCTGAGTTCAGGCATACTAAACTTTATTTCCCTATCTTGTTCCTGGGGTCAGTTAGGTTTATAAGATGTTATAAACTGACTCCCCATTCTGGTCTATGGGATCAGTTAGCCTTGCAATAGTGAAAAACGAAATTGGTAGTATTTCACTATCTGGACATGACACACACATCAGGCCATGTCCTAACTTTCACACAGTCGCGGCTCCTCGTGGGAGTGCTGCGGGGCGGTGGGGCGGGGCGGGTGTAGTAAACTCCGGCATAAGGCCGAATGGAGTTCATTTAATAAATAAATAAATAAAACGAATTTCATTGCGCGTGCTGAATTGCATCGCTGCATTGCAGTGCTCGCAATAAAAATTTGTTTTATTTATTTATTTATTAACTGAATTCCGTTCGGCCTTATGCCGGAGTTTACTATCCCGCCCCACCGCCCCGCAGCACTCCCACGAGGAGCCACGACTGCTTTCACATACAATTCAACCTGCCCATAGGGGTACCTTGGGCCTAACCTAGGGGTGACTAACATGTAGAAAAGGGAAGGTTGAGGGACTGGCAAGTGTATGCACTTGCCAAGTCGACATGGCAGTCCCAGACTGCACACAGGCTCTGCAATGGCAGGCCTGAGCCACATTTTACAAGCTGCTTCTGTGGGTGGCACAATCGGTGCTCCAAGCCCACCAGCAGCATTTGATTTACAGGCCCTGGGCACACATAGTGCACTGTACTGGGGTCTGACAAATAAATCAAACAGACAATCATGGAATCACTAATCCATAACACCAATTTACAAAGGGAGCACTTGCATTCTGGCACTGAACAGCAGTGGCAAAGTGCCCAAAGCATCTAGACCAGCAAAAACAGGTGAGGCAACAGCAAAAAAATGGAAGGGAGACCCATGTCAATGGTGCCAAGTCTAACACATGTCCCCTCCAGCTGAAATGTGGGTAGAATTACCCACCCACTTGGGAGTTTTCTTCACTAAGGCGGAAAAATCTGAACAGACCATCAGCATTGGCGTGTTCTGTACCAGGGCGGTGTGCCACCATAAAGTCCATCCCCTGTAGGGAAATGGACCACCTCAACAGCTTTGTATTCTCACCCCTCATCTGTATCAATCATCTGAGGGGCTTGTGGTCCATCTGAACCCGGAAGTGAGTCCCAAACAAGGATGGTCTCAACTTCTTAGGTGCCCAGACCACAGCAAATGCCACACGCTCAATCACACTCCACCTCTGTTCCTGGGGAAGTAACCTCCTACTAATAAAGGCTATGGGTTGGTTTAGGCCCTCTTCATTCAACTGTGAGAGCACAGCCCACACCACCATTCTCTGAAGCATCTGTCTGCACAATGAATTCCCCTGAGAAGTTGGGCGCCTGAAGCACGGGCGCTGTGCACATGGTAGATTTCAGGGCATCAAAAGCTTTCTGACAGGCATCATTCTAGTTCACTTTCTTGGGCTGCTTCCTGGAAGTCAGCTCTGTCAAGGGTGCAACAATGCTGCCATACCCCTTGACAGAGCTGACCCCTCTGAGTCCTAAAAAGGCTCTCACCTCTGTCTGGGTCTTGGGGGGTTCCCAAGCCAGAATGGTATCAATCTTGGGCTGTAGGGGTGCCAACTGGCCGCTCCCAACCTGGTGTCCCAAGTACACCACAGAACCCTACCCGATCTGGCACTTACTCACCTTGATTGTGAGGCCTGCCTTCCGCAGCTCCTTCAACACTTCCCAGACGTGGTGCAGATGTTCCTCCCAAGTGGCACTGAAGACTGCAATGTCATCCAGGTAGGCGGCACTGAAATCTTCCAGTCCAGCCAACACCTGGTTGACTAACCTCTGAAAGGTGGCAGGGGCATTCTTCATACCAAAGGGCATCACCTGGAATTGGTAGTGCCCATCTTGTGTGGAGAATGCTGACCTCTCTCTTGCCCCATCAGTCAAGGCAATCTGCCAGTACCCAGACGTTAAGTAAAACATACTGAGGTACCGGGCAGCCCCCAACCGATCGGTGAGCTCATCAGCTCTGGGGATGGGGTGCGCATCAGTCTGGTGACTGAATTGAGTCCTCGGTAGTCCACACAGAACCGGAGTTCTGGTGTGGCACTGGGTGCGGCAGCCTTTGGGACCAAGACCACTGGGCTGGCTCAAGGGCTGTTTGAGGACTCAATCACCCCTTGCGCTAACATCTTGGAGACCTCCTCCTTGATGCAAGCTCAGACCCTGTCAGTCACTCTGTAAATCTTATGTTTTACTGGAGGACTGTCCCCAGTGTCCACATCATGGACGCACCACTGAGTGACACCGGGGGTCAGGGAGAACATAATACACATACCTTACTAGGAGGAATTCCTAGTTGGGCAAGGGGCCGAGAGGAACTCTATGAGGGAGTACACCCTCCCGTAGGTAAACACTAGATCACCATAAGTATTCCCGTAGTAGACCAGTCAGCAATTATTATCTATCGTTAAGTACAACGGACCAGAATGATGGTATGCCCTATCTGAAGTATATAACACCACCTAAGTGTGGGGAAGGAAGCAAGTCCTTTTGTTATTATATTCCCTCACACACCCTAGTGGTGTCATGCTTCATCATCGGGACACCCCGACGCCTAAAAGTCAGGGTGGGCTCAACCAATATTTCAGGGAGCACTTACTGAGATGATATTTGGCCAGGGGGTTAAAGATTAAAAATCGGTGTCAGACCCCAGTATCCCTTTATTCTTGGGTCTGGCACTGATAGTAAAAACAAAAGAAGTGGGTATCCATGGATATTATGGTCCTAGGACCCTATTGCCAACATGTTTCTGTCCTTATTGCCCTATGAAGGGTGCACGGACATTCTTCAGGGCGTATACCCCCTGGAAAGTTTAAGAAAGTACAAGGGAAGTTCCCTATACTATTGTGCAGTAAGGGCAGATAGCTGCTCCTTAATTCTATCGTTCTGTTGATAAATTCACTCCATCTGTGAAGAATAGAAGAGAAGACAGACAACATACATAGTGCGTCAATTCCGTTTTGCAAAGGAACACACCAAATATATGTGCTTATCTCTGTGCTTTCCACATCATCATATGTGAAACCAGAAAATAGAATGTGCGCGTGATTAAGGCATAACCACTCGTATAAGTGACACACAACATTGTGGCGTGTAAATGCTTGGGTGGCGGTGATTTACCGCATCCTATTTTCACACATTCATTTGTGCGTAATTATAAGACATCAGTGTTACCAGTCGGGCTCACAACAAATAAACACGAGTTTAAAAACAAATCGAGCCCCACAAGTTGCGGACGAAATATGAAAAAGAAGAAGAAGAAAAATAATAAAGAAAAGTGGGCAAACGCTGGATCGTAATCACTCCGTATTTCAACAGCATACCTCGTCTACTCATTTCACACATTCAGGTTACTCACGCCACCAAGGGTCCTGCCCCGTATAGACACCTATTTGGTAGTGGTTCCCACAGCTTGGAATCTCTCCCGTTCTTGCTGCCGTGGTTTTAAACTTGTATCCGAGCCTCGATGAACGATCTCGTCTGTTTCCGGGAGTCGGAGGCCACGCCCCCATCCGGAAGTGCGTACTGCGTGTGTACCGCTAAAGGGTATCTGGGACTTGAAGGCTCGACTTCCTCAATATGAACGCTCATTTAAAAAATCTTGTTCGCATGGTTGGGGCTGCACCTATCTGAATCTTTATGTGTTACGGATTCACAGAGTGTGACTACAGGGCTACCCTACTTATAGAGGTCCCACATGAGGTTTTTCCTCTCCTTAACTGGGGTAAGCGACACTGTGTGAGATATGTTGGAGTGGAAATGCGTAATCACCATATAAGAATGAATTAGGGAAGGATTTGTTTTTACACTCGTGTTTATTTGTTGTGAGCCCGACTGGTAAGACTGATGTCTTATAATTACGCACAAATGAATGTGTGAAAATAGGATGCGGTAAATCACCGCCACCCAAGCATTTACACGCCACAATGTTGTGTGTCACTTATACGAGTGGTTATGCCTTAATCAGGCGCACATTCTATTTTCTGGTTTCACGTATGATGATGTGGAAAGCACAGAGATAAGCACATATATTTGGTGTGTTCCTTTGCAAAACGGAATTGATGCGCTATGTATGTTGTCTGTCTTCTCTTCTATTCTTCACAGATGGAGTGAATTTATCAACAGAACGATAGAATTAAGGAGCAGCTATCTGCCCTTACTGCACAATAGTATAGGGAACTTCCCTTGTACTTTCTTAAACTTTCCAGGGGGTATACGCCCTGAAGAATGTCCGTGCACCCTTCATGGGGCAATAAGGACAGAAACATGTTGGCAATAGGGTCCTAGGACCATAATATCCCTGGATACCCACTTCTTTTGTTTTTACTATCAGTGCCAGACCCAAGGATAAAGGGATACTGGGGTCTGACACCGATTTTTAATCTTTAACCCCCTGGCCAAATATCATCTCAGTAAGTGCTCCCTGAAATATTGGTTGAGCCCACCTTGACTTTTAGGCATCGGGGTGTCCCGATGATGAAGCATGACACCACTAGGGTGTGTGAGGGAATATAATAACAAAAGGACTTGCTTCCTTCCCCACACTTAGGTGGTGTTATATACTTCAGATAGGGCATACCATCATAGCGATAGATAATAATTGCTGACTGGTCTACTACGGGAGTTCTTATAGTGATCTAGTCAGGGAGAACATATCAGAAAACTGTTCCAACAGTTGGCGACAGTCAGTCTGCTGTTCAGGGGTCAGGGCGGCAGAGAGGTTCACACCGTCCACTGACCCATCCTGCTCTTTCGCAGACAGGAGGTCAGGAAGAGGCTTAGTGTCCTCTTCCATTCCAGCATCTGTTGCTAGGAGCATGCCCACTTTGGACCGCTCCAAGTGGGGCTTCAGGCGGTTCCCATGAAGGGCCCGCAAAGGGTTCCTAGGAGGCTGCAAGTCCACCAAGTAGGTGACGTTACTCTTGCGCTCCACCACCTCAAATGGTCCGGTCCACTTATCCTGGAGTACACAAGGCTCCACTGGGGCCATGACCCAAACCTTTTGTCCAGGCTGAAACTCGATCAGAGTGGTATTCTGATCATACCAACGTTTTATCTCCTCCTGGCTGGCTACCATATTCGCCTGAGCGAGTTGTCTGAAGTGCCTAGTCTAGTTTGTGAAGGCCAGCATGTAGCTATATACATCCTGGGGAGGTTTACTGGGAGCTTTCTCCCAGCCTTCTTTCACCAAACTCAGAGATCCTCTCACAGGATGGCTGTACAGCAGTTCAAAGGGGCTGAACCCTAAGGACTTCTTTGGCAACTCTCTGTAAGCAAACAGAAGGCGTGGCGGGAGGACGTCCAACTTAAGCCTCATGGGTTCCTCAAGAACCATAATCATGCCCTTCAGGGTCCGGTTGAATCTATCAACCAGCCCATTACCTTGGGGGTGGTAGGGAGTGGTGAACTTATAGGTTACACCGTACTCCTGCCACAGGGACTTCATATACTTAGATATGAAGTTGGTACCATGGTCTGACACCACCTCTCTGGGGAACCCCACATGGGAGAAAATCCCCATCAATGCCCGACCCACCACGGGGGCCGTCATAGTCCAGAGAGGGATTGCTTCTGGGTACTGGATGGCATGGTCCACCAAGACCAGGATGAACCTGTTGCCAATGGCTGTCTTGGGATCCAGAGGCCCCACAATGTCAATGTCCACCCTTTAAAAGGGGGGTGCTGACCACAGGGAAAGGTTGGAGAGGAGCCTTGTGCTTCCTCCCACTCTTACCACTTGCCTGGCAAGTCTGACAAGTCCTACAATGCGTAACTGAACTCTTGCGCATTTGGGGCCAGTAAATGTGGGTGACAACCCTTTCAAATGTTTTGTCTTGCCCCAGATGTCATGCTAAAGGCATATCATGAGCCAGACCCAGGCTCTGAAGTGCTGGGGTACCACCAGCACACAGGCTGACTCATGCTCAGCAACCTTAGGCTCGCCATACAGGAGACCATTCTCCCAGTAGATCCAATGTGATCCAGACTGATCACCTGCTACCTGCTTCACAGCCTGTTGCCGCAAACCCACAAGAGAAGGGCACTTCTTCTGTTCCTCGCAGAACTCTTCCCTGGAGGGGCCTCATTCCTGCTGCCAATGGGTCAGCTCAGGCAGGTCCCCCAGTTCAGCCACTTGTTCCCCTGTAGGCTCCAGGGCATCCCCCTCAATGTTTGCCTCCTTCTGGATCGTGGGAACTTCAGGGGCAGTTTCCTGAGCCCCCTGCCTCTTCGCTTTATGGCAGGCACCTTGGCCACTCTTTCAGGCTCCAGGTCCTCTTGAATGCCCTTACCGACTGCCATTGACCGAGTGGTCACACATGCCCACTCAGGCAGACCCAACATCTCCAAATGAGACCTCCGCTCCACCTTCGCCCGAAGGGGAGCTCTCCAAATCATTGCCTAGCAGACAGTCAACAGGCATGGCTGGCCTCACAGCTACTTTCAGGGTACCTGAGACCCCCCCACTGAAAGGGAACTTGTGCCACTTTGAAGAGGCACTCTGATTTGTCAGCGGCAACTACAGGGTAAGCCTGGGCGAAGCACTATGCTACGCTCGCGTAGTTTGCGAAGTTCGCGCTACTTCGCACTACGCGAACTGCACGTAGCACAGTGCGAACATGCATAGCGTAGTGTTGCATAGTGCTGCGGTCATTTTTTGCTTGCTCGCGGCCCTCAACGTCAAGTTGGCGACCGCGAGCAAGCAAAATTACATCCCGGCGAGACTTTTTCCTTGTTCGCGATCAGTAACATCAAGTTGGCGATCGCGAGCATGGAAAATAAACCTCCCGGCGAGATTCCCAACGCGAGGAGGTCAGGTTTCTCATTGCGAGGGGTCGCGTATGCTCGCGACCGCTCGCGATGAGAAACTACCAGTTCGCGTTGAGAAAGCTGCCGCTCGAGTAAAAATCTACTCGAGCAGTAGAAAACGACAGCTCGCACTGTGCAAGATGCCATTTTCAATGATTGCACAGTGCCGGTTGCTTGTCCGCACTGTGCAATCATTGAAAACAACATCTTGCACAGTGCGAACATGTTACTACGCAGTTCGCGAAGTGCTACGCGTAGCTCACGTAGTGCGAACTTCACTTTGCGTAGCTTCGCGAAGTGCTACTTCGCGAACTACGCCCACCCTTACTTCAGGGTAGAATGTGTTGGGGACCACCTGGTCTTCAGACACCAGCCGACAACTGACAGCTGTCACACTGGCTCCGGTGTCTCTCAGAGCCTCCCCACTATGGCCATAGATGGTCACCCACTGCCTGTACTTTTTAGTGTTATCAGACAGATGAGCCCTAGGAACCATCTCACTGTCTCCTAAAGAGACCAGGGACATCTCTGCGGGACCCCACCCACCTTGGGCATCCATCTCCTCCCCCAAGGCTACACTAGCCATTTCCCGGGGCACTGCACCAGGGGGTGCAGTGGTAACCGGTTTGGGACACTTAGGATCACCCCAAAAGTGGTCCGCCTGACCACAGCTAAAACAGGTCTTGGGATTCTTCTGTACAGGCCTACCTGGCTGGACCCATAGTCTTTTGTCAGCGGGAGGCTGGGAAACCTTACCTTGGTTCCCTTGGGGATTACTTTGGGGCCCTTTTTGAAACTCCTTTTGTTTACCCTTGTCCCCCCCACTCTTCTGCAGGGGACCCTGCCCTCCTTTGGCGGAGTCTCCCACAAGACCCTTGTGGACCCTGGTACTGACCCAGTGGTCCTCCTCCACAGCAAGCTTCCTGGGGTCAGTTAGCTTCCTATCAATCAGGTGCTGGTGTAGCTCTGGAAAACAACTACTGGACAAGTGCTCCCATGCAATCAAATCATAGAGCACCTGAAAATCATTTACTTTGCTACCCTTCCCCCAACCATACAATGCTCTACAAAAAAAAAGACACATATTCCATCCAGGTGCTAGACTCCAGCTTCTTGCAATTTCTAAACTTCTGGCTATAAAGCTCTGAGGTCAACCCATACCTGGCTATTAAGGCTTCCTTCATGGGGGCGTAGGATATCTGATCCTCAATGGGCAATGCTAGTAAGATTTCCCTTCCTTCACCCAGAAAGCGGCCCCACAACCCAGGTCCCCAGTCTCTCTCAGGGTCCCGGTGGGACTTCATCGCTATCTCACAGGCCTTAAACCACTGCCCTATGTCCTCATGCATCATGAAATCCTTAATGACAACTATAGGAATATATACTTGTCCTTCTACAGGCACTGATGGTGTGCTGCCACCAGAGGAAGACATTTCTAAGCTCTTTGCTTTCAGCTCTAGCTCCCTCATCACTTTCTCATGCTCTAAAAGCATCTTCTTTTCCTCCATGGCCAATTTCTTGCTCTCTAATTCCAACCACTTATTTTCTAAGTCACCCTGGCTCCCCAGTTTGAGCTTGGCAAGCTCCATCCCATGCACTCTGCTTTTCTCCCTGTCCTCCAACTCCTCTGGAGACGGGCCCTTTGAAGAAACGCTGTTGTCTACCCTGGAAGGCGCTTTCACCCCAGTCAGGCCCAATGGCCCCTCCTGCTGCCCATCTAAATTATCTCCCTCCACTATAGGCTCCTCTGGATGCTCACTGGCATTCCTAGATTCCAAAAAGGCTCACAGCGCCTTTTGGTATTCCTATTTTCCAGTGAGGCCTCTCACAGAGATTTTACATTTTCTAAAGACAGCCTTGAAATGTGGCACAGTGTAGGTATCAACCCTCCCTTCTTCAAATTCAATATCCACAGATGCAATGGATGCTGCTGTTCTCTAGATGCAAACAATTCCAATGAAAAATTCTACCAAAATGTATGTGGTCTCGTAATGGTGTATAGTGTACACCAATCACTCTATGTAAATCACAAATGCAAGTCCAGGATCCTCACCGCTGACCACCAATGTTAGAAACGAGGGTCTCTAGTTGGCAGAGGTAGGTACCTTTGTCCAAATAGAGGCCCTTGCTTCTAGTCAGGGTAAGGGGGATACACTCCTAAAATAACCCCCGCTCACCCCCTTGGTAGCTTGGCACAAGCAGACAGGCTTATCTCAGAGGCAGTGTGTAAAGCATTTATGAACAGATACAGTAACACAGTGAAAATGGACACCACACCGGTTTAGAAAAATAAGTAATCTTTATCTAAACCAAAACAAGAACAAACAACAAAATCCAGAATACAGTATTAAAAATAAGGCTTTCAAATGGTAGAAATAGTTCAGTTCAATGCAAGTTGTAAATGCAACATGTTTCTCATAAAGTGGATGCGTTACGCAAAACAAACAAAATGGCCGCAAGGAAGGTGATGCGTCGGTTCTTTACACGCAAGAACAGTGATGCGTTAGTTCCTTGCTTCGGGGGAGGTGATGCGTCGGTTCCTTACTGCAGCACAGGGGAGGTGATGCGTTGGTTCCTTACCGGAGAGGAGGTGATGCATTGGATTCTATACTGTGTGGGGAGGTGATGCGTCGGTTTCTTACTGCATCCCCCAACGAAGGGACACTCTTGGTGCCTTGATTCAATGCGTCGATCCTGTATGATGCGTGGCTTTGTGCAGCCGCACTGCAGGTTTGCGTCGGTATCGGTGCATGATCTCGGACTTCGGAGATCTTTGCACCCGATGCTTCGTGCGGCAATTTCTCGAGCTGCGGCAGGCGCTGCGATGATTTCTTCAGCGAAGCGTTGGAAACAGGTGCGGATGCGACATGCTTCGGTGTTGCAGCGATTTTCCAGTTCCCAGCAACAAACAGTCTTTAGAGGTCCTAAACCGCAGCAAGCACCTCTTTGCAGATTGGAATTCCCAGCAAGGAAATTCAGGGGAGCTGGTGGTGAAGTCTTTGTGTCCCCGAGACTTCAGAACAGGAGGCAAGCTCAGTTTCAAGCCCTTGGAGATCTTCCTCAAGATGACAAAGCAACAGCAAAGTCCTTTTCTCTTTTCCTTGACAGCAAGCAGCCACTGCAGGCCAACTCCAGACAGCAAACAGCACAGGGGTAGTATTCCTCCTCACCTTCTCCGGCTCTTCTCCTTGGCAACGGTTTCTTCTTGATTTCCCAGAAGTGATCTAGAAGTCTGGGCTCTGGGCCCCTCTTTTTATACACCAAAATCCTTTGTTCTCTGAAGGCGGAGAGTGTCTGTACCCAGCCACAACCAGTTCTGTGGGGCACTTTGCAACTGCACAACAACCTCTTTTGTCAGTGTGAGCCCTGGCTTCAGACACAACACAGGGGGCGCATCTGTCATTGTGGAAGGCAGGCACAGCCCTATTCAGGTAAAGATGCTACTCCTCTCACCACTCCAAATGCAGACCAAGCTTTTCAGCCCAGCCCTGACTCATCAGTGTGAGAAGTTGGCCTGATGTATGATGTCACTAGTTCTAGCGTACACCTTATATCAGTCCAAACAACCCTTATGGTGATTGGTTGTAAAGTCAACCTTATAGACCAGCTATCCTAGTGGTAGCATGGACAAGAGCAGTCTTAGGCTAAACTCTGAATGGCATGTGAAGCCAGCTGTGATACCATATATAATCCCTTGAATACCAAATGAAAGGACACCACAACAGATATATAAAATAAAGTGTATTTATTCTTGTCAAACCCTCAGCACTCTTTATGAGATTAGAGGTAAGTACAACACAGTCTTATTCAAGCATACATTAAGTCACACAGGTAAGTAATACAGTTAGGCCCTAGGGGCCACGCAAACCATATACTAAAGAAGCGGTATAAGGACCACTGTCACGGAAATAGGATAGGCCTAGGCCTAGGGAATCGCTGGGGCTACACTACACTAGCAACAGTTAGGAAGTGGGAGGCCCACGGGATTCAGGTGCAGAGTGGAAACACTCACGCGTAATGCGTAAAAGTCGATAGAATTACTAGCAGTTAGAAATTAACAGTTTAAGGACACTTCTGAAGCAGCTAGAGAGTCGAGACTCGGAAACTAGACCCTAGGATAGTCACTACCCTTGTGAGCACCGAAGTACCCAAGTTACCTAGCCCACAGGCTGCGGGTGCATAGGTGTGAACTTGCATCGGGTTTCGTCGTGGACTTCTATGGATGCCTGAAGGAAAGTTGCTGACAGGCAGTCAGTGAAGAGTGTCCGGTGGATCCCAAGGCCGGGATCAAGAAGGAAGGGTACCTGCAAGCAGAAGGGACAGAGTCAAGGTCACTAGCCAGTGACCACGTGGAACCAGGAAGGAACCAGGCGATGTCGTGAAGATTGCAGGTGAAGGGTGAAGCTTGTCGCTGCAGCCACGGGTACCAGGAGATGTCGAGGATGACCAGGACCAGGAGGCGAGCTGTCCCACGAAGGCTCTTGCTGTCGGCAGCGTCGAAGTCGAACTAGGACTCACCAAGCCTTGGCAAGCGGAACGCACGAAGAACGAAGGACTTGCTTCTGGTGCAGACCAGGAAGGTCTGGGGTGCTTCTCTTTTGCAAAGAAGCGGGAGCCAGTCTGGAGGAGCCAAACCAGCAGTGAAGATTTCAAGGTTTGTCGTCACAAAGGCCGCTAGCCAACGCGGCAAGCAGGAAAATGCAGAAGGGCCCCACGCAGGACTCGTGGAGTGTGGGGGGCTGATCTTCGGTGCAGATGGTGCTTGGGGTTGGGGCTTCTCAATCCCCGGTGCACAACTTCGAGGGTGCCTCAGAAGCTGCGCTGGAAGATACTCGCCACTTTTCCCAGGTAGCCGGTCCCACGTCTCTCGTCGCCTCCACGGATCTCAGCTCGGCTGTGGATGTGGATCAGGGTCGGAGAAGTCTGGAAGTCAAGGCTCTGGTCGGGCTCTGCAGTCGGTCCCTCGTAGAACTTTAGCAAAGCAAAAGGTAGTCTCTTGATGGTGCCTGTTTGCACAGGGTAGCCACTCCTTGGCCACAAGGGAGATTCTTCAGTTTTCTTCTTTTGTCGAATGTCGAAGGTCCAGAGTTTCTGTTCAAGTTGCAGGTTCAGGATAATCTAATCTCCTGGGGCCCAGCTACCACTCTTATACTAATCTGGGGGGCTGGGTTGCCTGCTAGGTCACGCCTTATGGGTGGGACCTGGGAGGGGGGTGGTTACACCCCCTTCCCTTTGTCCAGTTTCGCGCCAGGACTGGGGCTGGAGTGCCCCAGCACCGGTTTGAACTGGACTATGCATGGGACACCTTGTGTGCCCCAGGCATGTCTCATTCCTTTCAGCCCTCCCTGCCCCAATACACTAAAGTCTGTCTGGGGAGGTGCTAGCACCTCCCCAAGCAGGAAACCTATTGTCCAAGCCTCCCTTGCCGGGATCACTCCCAGCAGAAGGAGGTCAGACTTGTGTCTGTGGCAGCAGCATCCATTTTGTGATGCTGAGGCTTTGGTTAGAGTTAAACAGCAAAGTAGGATTTTAACATGTCTCTCCCTCTCGAAGGGGGGAATAATATCCTCATCACCAGAAATGGTATGGGGGTATTATTCCAAAGTGTTAGACTCCTTACACGACATGTTTTGATAAAGCCAAACCATAGTTACCATAATCGTTTAAGATTATAAGGCACTTTAAGAGTATATGGTAGGCTATATCATAGAACAGCTATAAGGACATGGTTCCGAAAGCTGCAGACAGGCTCAGCTCATGCTAGAGCACCATCTCACATGTTACCAAGCACTCTGCCTCCAGGATTGTTAAGGCCTGCCATAGGAGTGGCTGATAGGTACACATGTGTCTATATTAAGGGTAGATATAGGTATACTATATCTAAGCAAGGGGTGATTACACGACCTTGCCCCAGCTGAGTGATCAGCCAGTTGTGTCTGATTGGAAGGCCAGACCAGGGGTGACATAATACATGCTGCAGCCCCTGAAAGGCCTAGGGTACACCTATGCCCTGGGTACCTAGGGTACACTGTACAGGGTCCAATAAGGTGATCCTTACCAATTGGGTATGTACCTAGGGTACATGGAGTCCATTTTAAAGCGAGAGCAGACAGCCTGAGACCCTGGATGGCAGGATCTCAGGCCAACTAAGTCGAAAAACCAGCTAGACACTAGGCAAAAAGTTGGGGGTAACCATAGTCAGATATCCACCTTCCTACAATCAGACTTCTGGAGCCACAGCCCTCTCCAGCCCCTTTGTCATTCAAAAGCCAGACTTGCAATACACAAACCTATCAGAGGCACACTGGATGGTTAGGCAAGAAAATACCTACTTTCTAAAAGTTATATTTTCAAACACAGAATGTAAAAAGCACCGTCACTAAAAGATGCATCTTAACATTCTAAGTTCAGGCATACTAAACGTTATTTCCCCATCTTGTTCCTGGGGTCAGTTATGTTTATAAAATGTTATAAACTAACTCCCCATTCTGGCCTATGGGAACAGAAAGCCTTGCAATAGTGAAAAATGAAATTGGTAGTATTTCACTATCAAGACATGCCACACACATCAGGGCATATCCTACCTTTCACTTACAATGCACCCTGCCCATAGAGGTACCTTGGGCCTACCTTAGGGGTGACTAACATGTAGAAAAGGGAAGGTTGAGGGACTGGCAAGTGTGTGCACCTGCCAAGTCGACATGGCAGTCCCAGACTGCACACAGACTCTGCAATGGCAGGCCTGAGCCACATTTTGCAAGCTGCTTCTGTGGGTGGCACAATCAGTGCTGCAGCATTTGATTTACAGGCCCCGGGCACACATAGTGCACTGTACTAGGGTCTGACAAGTAAATCAAACAGCCAATCAATGAATCACTAATGCCTAACACCAATTTACAAAGGGAGCACTTTCACTGAACAGCAGTGGCAAAGTGCCCAAAGCATCTAAACTAGCAAAAACAGGTGAGGCAACAGCAAAAAAATGGAAGGGGGACCCACGCCAATGGTGCCAAGTCTAACAAAAGCTTACCAAGTCCTATCTTGGAAAATTTGCATTAGGAAATTATTACACCTGGAAAGCCCAAAAGGATAAACCTTACCTCATGTAAATTTAGGAAAATTCATCTGATTAATAACGTTTGGAATTTTCTAATTCTGACTAACTTCACAAGTGAAGTTTTAGTTTAACTTGCCACTAATTGAAAATAACTTTACAGAGAGCTTGGAGCATGTCCATCAAGAATATTTTGAGAAATTAGCAGTAAACGGTGTGTTTTAAGCATAGTGGGGCTGCAACAATGGTGAAAATGAATAAAAATCTAAATGCCATTTTACAGGGGAAGTTGGGAAGATTCCAAAATTAATTTCACTATAAGTTTGTAATAAATAATGGATAGTTCAATTGCATTTCATAAAAAGCACCTGTCAAAACTGCATGGAGTTGAACCAGGCTCTGAAATTGGCATACACCCCTCAGAGTTAAAGGCAGGTTATGCGAAAGGTGTTACAGAAGTTGGACATCAACCATCAAGACAGTTAGGCATGGTAAAGGATATGTGATTGTGTGAGTCTGGGATGGGTCCATTTGAGGCCAGTGGCCTGGCTGAGGACACTAGTTCCACCCCCAGTTAGAGAAGCTGTAGATGAACAGGCAGCAGCACTGCCTCTAGTGGTCTGAGTGGTGGTTTCATGGTTTGCATCTAGGATCCTCCTCTTTGATAGCATCTCTGTTTGATGCTGCTTGCATTGTACTTCCCATTTCGATAGTACAAAGTCATGCACTTCCAGAGTTATGGATATTCTTTACTTTTTCACATGCAGGAGACTCCTTGCATTGGGCCCTCAAGTTAGCACCCCCTACGTGTCTAACATTGCTTGTACGAGCATGTACTTTTTGGAGTGGTGAATGAAGAAAGCATGGAAGCCTGCCATGTGTAGTTGTGTACTAGAAATGAGAAATATTTACTTGCAGAGGGACTCCTACCGACATACTACCAGTGCAGATAAAAGTCAAGCTTCATGTTATGAAACAGTGAAGACTGACATATTTCAATGTACACTAGAAAGCCAAATCACTTCCTTAATAGAAGCAGGACTTCTTAGCAACCAGGTTGTACTTTCAGCAACTCTACCAGCAAATGTGGACATGGCTCATATGCATAAAAAGAGAAACTGTCAGCACTTCTCACCAAGAGCATATGCTAACAAATAACAAGGGGGTGTCATTGTTAAGCAATTTGCACAAAGTAATGTGGATCAGGTAACAATGATTAGACCTTTTTTGTATTTTAAAGACCACTATGCAGGGTGAATTTTTAATCTTACAATAAGATCTCTCAGTGCTAAATTGTGATTTGAAATCACATTGGGCCATGTGTATTGGCCAATATATTAGCTATAAATTCCACTTAAAATCTCCAATCACTATTCCTGTACATGTGCCTAGCTGTCATTTTGCTCATTCATGCATTCCTACTTTCTCTATTCTCTCCCAATCTCTGCCTCCACTGCCTCTCAATCTTTTCCCCACTATCCCTTTCTGTTTGCTGCTGCATCTATCTTCGCACTCCTCTCTCTCCTGCTCTCTCTTATTTTTTCTATTTACTCTCTTTTCATTCTCTCAATCATTTCCTTTTCTAGAACCTCTACTCTATATCTTCTCCTCTGTCTTAATTGTACTTCTCAACATTTTATATTCTCACTCTAGACCACTTCGCCATAGATCATGTATGGCAACTGAAACTTTCTGTTGGCTGTGCATGGCCATTAGCACCACCTGCCACCATTCTTTGACCACTGTACTTTTCGTTGTTCAGCAGTCCCAGTAGCGTACCAGCCTGGGAGCCTCCTGGAACTGGAGAGGTTTCCTACAATCATGGAACAAAGTTAGTGCAATGTAGACATCACATCCTTGTAGCTTGTTGTCAATTCTTGTTGGACAGAATATCAAGCTGCATGGATTTGGCGGGTTTTAACTAGTTTATGGCAGACGTTGACCCGTTCACATCCTCCATGCTTCTTTCACAGTGCTGTGGACTTCAACGGGTCATCCTCAGTACTGGAAAGAAAATGTTTCTGGTAAAAACACCAGAAACATTTTGTTTTCCAAAATCAAAGTTGTCATATGAGGGAAATGCTTCCCACAAACTCCAAGTCTGATTTTTTTGTTTTGGTGTATTACACAGCAAGCTGTACACACTGATGTTACATAGCAAAACAAAAGTGAAAGCAGACCACACTAGAGGAATCTGCGGGGATCCACAAATGTCCTGCCACACAGTGTTCCTACATATCTCCCGATAACAATAGAACCCCGCTTGTGTCCCTGATCTATGGCCCATGAAAAGAACGGCTCACTAAGGCCCCAAGACACACAAAAAGATTTTGGTGATGTGGATAGCTGTGGAATTTAGGCCAGGGCTCAGTCAGCACCCAGCAAAACGTTACAGGCCCAGATATTTCTGAAAACAAGGTACCCGGGGTACCTAGGGTAGTCTGGAGTGATGAAGCTTTCGTGGATGCATATACTTTTCTTACCCAGAATACCCTGCGCTCACCAAAGTTTGGCTAAGTCACTGATTTTCCCCATATTTTTGTGCAGGAAAACTGTAGAATCTGTGATGATCCATAAAAGGTCTACCATCCAGTGTTCCCACATGTCTCCCAATTAAAAAGCTACCCCAAATGTTCACCGAATATCATGTATTTAGTACATTAAATTACTTGGGACCTCATAACAGCAATTTATTTGCTATGACCATACATTTGATAAAGCTAAAGCAGAAAAGGAGTCAATACATTTCAAAAAGCAGATGCATGCTACACATATCTTAAAATACAATATACAAAAATCAGAAAATGTTAATCAATGTTCTGTGGAGATGTCCAGAGAGGTCAATTGTACTGTAAATTCTTTTAGCCTCAGATGCCCTGATTATGGTTTCCACAATATTTGGTTTAAGGAGATGAATTCTCAGGGTATCTAAATATGAAACCAATTTTAGAAAATGGTCTTTTAAAGCAGCACTTTTTGACATTGGAGGATATATTAGGTATATTTCAGATTGACACTACTGCTAGTTAGGGTGTTTGCAGCCGTTTGCAGCAGGCACATTAAACTAACAAACTGTCTGGCTCCTGCAAAAAAAGTAACGATCTGTAGAGCAGATACATTATCTCACCGGGCTATATTTCACAACAGGCCAGTGTGAGTTGGAGCAATCTCTGCGGGGCCAGACTGGAAACAGCAACCAGCCCTGGCAGATTGGTGCTCGACCGGCCCTGGGAGCGGTAAGAAGCACACTCCCGCTTTTGATGCACTGCTGCTAAATCGGCCCCGAGTGACAAAAACACCCCCCATGGCCGCAAAACCAGCCCCATCCCTCTGGCCCACGGGGAAAACGGACGGTGTCCACTACTGCCATTCCGGACCTGAATCTCAGTCAAACGTAAGTCGTATCTGACTTGTGATTACTCTGCCTCAGCACAATAAGCTAATCAAAACACTATGCCTTATTTGAATCTGGTATGTCCTGATTGGACATTGTTTCTGAATGACTGGTCTGTTTAGGTAGTGACAACCACTCATGTATCAGGAATAGGAAATGTCATGAAAGGTACTGGCTTAAGAACAACATGAATCAATGTCCAGAAGAGTTTGTGCAATCTTTTCACTCAAAAAAAGTCTTGTTTGGCATACCATTTGTGAAAGGCAAGAAGGGAGTTCAGCTAATGCCCATTGAATTCTTGGCCTCTCAGCTGTGACAGTAAACTAGTGTTAATGCCACCTTTCATATCAGCTCCTCACTCATAACCATGTGGGTTCCCACAGGGTCCATCCTTTATTTTTCAACATCTACCTAATGTCCTTTCCAAACCTGATTGAATAGTCTAACCTCATCTGTTACAACTATATAGATGACACCCAAATTATTTTAAAAAATTGGAGGTGTGAAAGACCATTACAATTTAAAATTTGATGACTGCTTTCAGGGCTAAACACATGGATGATGAATAGCCATCTAAATCTAAATACCTCAAAGACAGAGCTTGTGACCTGCCGAAAAGACAAATATACTAGCCTACTGCCATATATCATAAGGAGCATGACGCCCTGCTATCAAGAGAAGTCAGAAAATTAGATGTAAACATGTATTGAGACCTATATTTGATTAAGCATGTTAACAACATAAAACAGAGTTCCTTTTACACAATGAAAACACTATGTTGCATCTTTCTTTGGATACCACCAGAAACTGCAAGCCACCTCAAAATCTCAAAACTTGATAAAGCCAACAGCCTATGCCTTGGCGCACCCGCATTCATCAGATGCAAAATAAAACTCATCCAAAATGCTGCTGCAAGACTCTTGCAAACACTCCCATGGCTACCCAAAGCAATGTTCAAGGCACAGAGCCTCCATGGAAAGGATCGCTGTACCTACAAGCTAAGCTCAAGCAATACAATCAAATCAGGACACTGCACTCCAGTCTTGCGCAACTTATCATCTCACCATCTTCCCATAAGAAATCTGTAGGAGGTGGCACTGGTTTCTCAGTAAAAGCCACTAAGCTCTGGAACTCACTATCAACCAGCATTAGAAGCATCCAGGAGCATTTACACTTCAGAAGACATTTGAAAATATGACTATTTCAAAGACAACTACAGCACCACCCACCCCGGCAATGGAACCTGGTCAGACAGTTGAACCTTCATGCTCAATCTTTTGTTTCCAATCCACAGATTGGAAACAACCCAACCACCAAACTACTTTCAACCGGCAGGTAAGTTCAAAATGGCTGACCTATGCTTTCCTGGGCTATTACATAAATATGTAAGTTCATACATAACATTTCTGACCCATTCTTATACAATAAAAATCAGCTGATGGCAGCCAACTGTAACTTCAGTGCCAACTGTAAATTCAATGAAGCCATATATGCTACAAGGGTTGCCCATCACCAGTGCTGTGCAGCCAATAAACCAGCCAATACTAAATGAACAGGCATGGAATAACTCCCTTGGATTACCTTGCGTTGGCAAGGCGTTCCATGGGTGGAGCGTGGAGGTTCCCATGCATTCACCCATGGATTTAGGTGCATTCCCATGTGTACTAAACCTAATAAACCTGGGAATGGGTCACAATGCTACACCTTCCCCAGTGGGGTGTAACGAGGAGAAATGTCTTTATTTCTCCTTGTTATCTCTTCATTCTATGTGTGATGCAGAATGCAAAAACAGTCTTCCAGTATTGCAGGAACTCTTGCACCATGGTGTAAGGGTGCCTGAGTTGGCACTAGGCAGCACACACTGCACCTATGATACAAGACAGCAGAAATGCACCATTCCTTTGTAAATATAGTGCATTTCTGCTGTCTGCCTTTCACGCAACATAGCAAAGCAAGTTGCCTTGAAATGTAAGCAAGCCTGACCCCAAATTTCTGATTGGACTACCCAGTGCAGCAACCAGCTAAAAAGATTATAATAAAAAGAAATACAGTAAAGAGATTTGCAGAGCTGTTCAAAGCTGTCAGCATACTGAAAAACCTTAAACTCCTCGTTTGTGTCTCTCACATCTCATCATCCCCCACACTGTTACACTCTGCATCTCATAACACAATAAACGCACCTCGTGGTCATCACACACGACATGGAAACACTTCCCACATAGAATCACAAAACAAAGACAATACCCTTCCAACCAAACACCACCTTATATGGCATAGCTTGCTGCCCAAGTAGCTTTTCCGTGCCACACATAGGGGTAGTAAGCGCCATGTGCAAAACAATACAATATTAATCATTTGTGTATCACCAAGATATTTGTTGATCTTATTAAAATCTTTGTTTCTATCACACTTCATCACACTTCAGAATTAAAATGTGCTGTATTTATACTTTCGTAACTGCTGGTAGATGTTGAAATATTTGTACAGTTAATTTACAGGTGTTTAATTTTGGGGTGAATTAGAAACAAATTGACACCCTGCAGCATTTCTTTTCACACTCCCTGTACACAAGGCCACTGGAATTATGTGATTCTGTGACCTCAGAATTTTCTGCATAATTAAGAATGTGCTGCATTTGCCACATAATCTGTAATCTGCTGCATAATCTGCGGAGTTTAACAAAAAACACATTTCATTTCTAGCTCAAACAAATCAAAAGTTACTAACAGTCTTGCAACACGTACTGCTGGGCAGTGGAAGGTGCTTTACAAAGGTTGAGTACCTACAGTTGTATTTGGATGTGGAACTGGTCCTAATGAAGTGAAATATTTGCCCACACCCTGTGAACATGTGTATAAATTTCAAAATAATGAAGTGATACTATCACAAAATATGCTGCATTAAGCCCCATAATTTGTGTTTTTTGGTACGTAATTTAGTCAACATTGCCACGTACTTTAGGCCTCTCCTGCTGCATAATTCCAGTGGCCCTGTCTATACCCCAGAGTGATTGCCATAAAATTCACTTTACAAAATCCTCTCAATTTGCAGTCAAAGAAAGAAAAGTAAACAGCATTTCCACCTTAAAAGAATAAGCATCAGGCCGACTAGATGCTATTTAACGGCACTCTCGCAGGCAAAATAAATATTCAGAGTCAATCTGTGCCCATCGGGAGTCGGCTCTGCCCCCACACAAACGCAATGAAACCTGCATCAGTCCCGGACTGCAAAAACTGCCCTTAGCGCCCGCGATGAGGGTGACGGACTAATCCGCATCAGGCCTCATGCTTCCGCTGACAACCACTCCATGATTGCGAGCACCGATAGTGGAACGCCGCTGGTCTGACAGAGAAAGTGCCCCAAAATAAGCTCTGCTTACCCGGGATGGATGAGTGCCGGTCGAGAGGACACCCCGCTGGCAGCAACAGAGGGGTGGAAGAGGCTGTGACGGAGTCTGCATGCAGCCTTGGACTTGCTCGGAATCTGGAGAACCTCACAAGCACCAGAAAACCACTGGCAGGTAAGGCGGCAGCCTGCATGATTCGTGGTGGTGCGGACTGGAGGGTTGCGACTTGGATGATGCCGGAACTGTGCTGCTGAGGGGCTGGAGGCAGGGTATAACCTACATGGCAATGGGGAATAGGTGCCTCACCCCCGCAGGGTACCCGTGCGCATGGGATGAATCCTGGACCAGATTGGCCCACCTGGAGGACTCCTGCAGACCCGGGGATTAGCCGAGTGAGGTGGTCGGTGGTAACCAGCAGCTGGAGTGCTCTGTAGATTGGATTGCAGCCTTCAGCCTTGTGGTGGGAAATGCAACATGTCTTGTAGTAAAATAAAGCCCTGAGGTGTGGTGTGCTTGTCGGGCTGCCTCTGCTCAGAGGTCCTTCTCTCTTCACTGTGCCCCTGGCACAGCCCCAAGAGATGCGACCATGCCCTGGGCCCCTGGGGCACATAAAGACTGTGGCCTTCCCCCCAGGTTCATAAGCTACCTTGTGGCTGCATGGTTGGGGAAAAGCTCCCTGGAACATGGTTGTAGCCCATACAGGCAATACTAACACAGTAGTACCAATGCACTGGGCAACATGAATGCTCTGCTGTCATTGAGCAGGGGGCGCAGGCGCAATGGGTTCAGGCAGGGAAACTTGAACCTGGGTAATGTCAGATAAGCTTTCGGTCCTACCTGTGAAGACGGCTACATGAAAAGGCCCAGCTATAGGATCCATATGCCAGTAATATCAAAGAATGCTGCTGGTGACTGCGGGGGAAGGCTGCCTCCCTCTCCCCACACGAGGGGAGGAGTCTCAATTTCCTGTTACAAGAAGCGCTCCTCCAGGCTCCAGCCATAGGGGTTGGGGAGCCGGAAAGCTTGAGGTTATGGAACCCCTCAGGACTAGAGGAGGTTACACCCGCGTGGTGCAGATAAGAGGATCGTGGATCAGTCGTTGGCTCTCTCTGCACCATGGGGAAAGACAAGACAACTAAATCTGCATAGTCCGATAAGTTTGTAAACTATACCCACACCATGCAGGCCAAAGGTTCACCCAAGGAAAGTGCTGAGAGGAGGCCAGCAGGAGGAGACGGAGCAACAACAAACCCTGCACCGGCACTCACAGAACATATGGCGACAATACAGAGCCTCAGAGATGAGCTGGTTATAAAGATAGATTCAATTGCTATCAGCGTCAATCTGCTTCGTACTGATCTCTGGAAAGTGGCGGACTTGCTCGCCATTGCAGAACAAAATGCGGATGCCCTATAGCAAGAGGTTTATACCCTTCGTGACACAGTCTATACCCTTCATAATCTGACTACCTGACTTGATGAACATATAGAGTATGCTGAGGGTAGATCCTGATGGAATAATTTACGATTTGAAAGGTTTCCAGAGAAAGCTGAAGGGAATTCGACAGAATTATTTCTTGAAGTCTGGGTTACCACTACCTTGCATCCTAAAAGACTGTCTGCATTTTTCACTATTGAGAGGGCCCACAGAGCTTTGGCCCCAACGCAGAAACAGGGAGCCCCCTCTGCCAACCATGATTGCCCGCCTGTATAATTTTCATGATCGCAATGCTATACTTAAAATATGTTCGAAGTCAAGGCTCTCCTCTGTTTGAAGGGAAACCTATCTCAATCTTTCCAGACTATAAACAAAAAGCCCCCGAACAGTGGAAAACGTTCATATCATGTAAAGAAACTAATGAGAGGCTTAACTCTGAAGTATAGCCTAATATTCCCTGCAGAGCTGTGTGTTCTCCATGGAAGGAGGGTGTTCTTTTTCTTCAACCCAGTAGAGGCCTGTGAATGGCTAGACACTTCGGAGAGGAATGTGGGCAAGCCACTAGTGGGAGAGTATCGATGAAGCCAAACATACAGAGACAATCTGCCCGTCTAAGATTGGATTGGATTTGATACAAGGTTTGAAATGGGGGTTACAATAAGGATCTCCCCCTTATATCCTAACATCATTAATCAATCAATCAATCAATCAATCAATCAGGGAATTGTCAAGCGTGCTACTCACCTATGAGGGTCTCACAGCACGGGGGGGCTTCGTTCAGTTGAAGAGCCAGGCCTTGAGGGTCTTCCTGAAGATGTTCAAAGAGGCGGCGTGCCTGATGTCGATTGGGAGCTGGTTCCAGGTCTTGGCTGCGATGTGGGAGAAGGCTCTTCCACCCGTTCTGGCTCTGTGGATGCACAGGGTTTCGGCAAGGGCGAGGTCGGCGGATTGGAGGTTTCTCTTGGGTATGTAAAGGAGATTCTCCCTTTGAGGTATTGGGTTTCGGTGTTGTGGAGGCATTTGTAGGCATGGATGAGTATCTTGAAGGGTACCCTCTTCTCGGCGGGGAGCCAGTGGCGGTCTCTCAGGCGCTGGGTGATGTGTTCATGTCGAGGGGTGCCGATGAGGATTCTGGCTGCGGTGTTCAGTATGGTCTGGAGTTTGCGGCGCAGAGACTTGTTGATTCCGGCGTAGAGGGCATTTCCGTAGTCCAGTCTTCTTGTTATGAGTGCATAGGTGATGATCTTTCTTGATTTGGGGGGATCCATTTGAAGGTCCTGCGAAGGATGCGGAGGGGGTTGAATCAGGTTGATGTGACGGCGTTGATCTGTCGGTTCATGTAGGGGGAGGAGTCGAGTATGATGCCGAGGTTGTGGGTATGGTCCGTGGGGGGAGGGAGGGCTTCTGAGAGTGGTGGGCCACCAGGTGTTGTCCCATGTGATGGGAGAGGGTCCGTGGATGAGGCCTTCCATCTTCTCCAAGTTGAGCTTCAGGCAGCTGCCACTCATCCAGGATGCAACGTCCTTCATTTCTTACTGGAAGCTGAGTCTGCTGTTGGCGGGATCTTTGGTGAGGGAGAGGATGAGCTGGGTGTCATCGGTGTAGGAGACTATGTTGAGTCTGTGCTGTCTGATGGATGGCGGCGAGGGGTGCTATGTAGATGTTGAAGAGAGTGGGCTGAGTGCCGATCCTTGGGGTACTCCGCAGTTGATCTCTGTGGGTTCGGAGAGGAAGAGTAACAATCAGATTCTTTGGGTTCTGCCAGTGAGGAAGGGGTGGAGCCATTTGAGGGCAGTTCCCTGTATGCCGGTGTCGTGGAGTCTGGTGGCGAGTGTGCGGTTGGAAACGGTGTCGAAGGCAGCGGAGAAGTCGAGTAGGATCAGGGCCGTGGTGTGGCCTTGGTTGAGGAGGGTGTGGATGTCATCTGTGGCGGCGAGTAGAGCGGTCTCAGTGCTGTGGTTGCTGCAGAATCCAGATTCGGAGGGGTCGAGGATGGAGTTCTCTTCAATGAATTTCATTTTTGGGCGTTGATGGTCTTCTTGGTGACTTTGGCCGCGAAGGGGAGGAGGGAGATGGGTCGGTAGTTCTTGCGGTCCAATGGGTCTGCCGAGGGTTTCTTGAGCAGGGGCTTGACTTCTGCGCATTTCCAATGGTCGGGGAAGATGCCGGTTTGGAAGGTGGTATTGATGGTATGTCATACTTCTGGTGCAATTGCGGCGGCGGCTCTGTGGAAGATGTGCAGAGGGCAGAGGTCCATGGGTACTCCTGAGTGAATGCCTTTCATGGTCGATTCGGTGTCTTTGGTGGTGGCTGGGCTCCAGGCATAGATGGTGGGTTGACGTGCGTTTTTGGAGGGGGAGTGGTTTTGGAGTCCAGTGTCTGTTAATTTAAGTTGTCATAGAGGGATATGATTTTCAGGTGGTAGGAGCTGAGCTTGTTGCAGAGGTCCAGGGAGGGGGGATGTCCGTGGCCTCGCTGGGGGGTTTGGTGAATTCTTGGATGATGCTGAAGAGTGCGTTCGAGTTGCTGGAGTTAGGGGTGATCTTGCACTGGAAGAAGGTTTGTTTGGTTGATCTGATGAGTTGGTGGTATTCTGTCATGGCATTCTTGTATGTGGTGTGCTCTCCTGGGGTTTTGCTATTTCGCCAATTCTTCTCGAGACGTCTGCAGGTGCATCTGGATTCTTGGAGGTCAGCGGTGAACCAGCTGGCTTTTCTGGGGTGCTATCGGTCGGGGTTGCGAAGGGGTGCGAGTTCGTCTGCGCAGTTGGAGATCCATCTGTGTAGTTCTTTGGCTGCAAGGTTGGCGTTGGTCAAGGTGGAGGGGGCATCACGGTTGAGGGTGGAGTTGAGATGCACCTCGGTGACTTTACTCCAATTCCTTTGCTGTGGGCGGGGTGCAGGTTTGGGGGGGTGGGTTTGTCGACGTGGAAATGTACACAGTGGTGGTCCGTCCAGAGGGGTTGCGGTGTGTGGCTGAAGTGGATGTTGTTTCCTCCTGCGAAGATGGGTCGAGGGTGTGTCCTGCTTTGTGGGTGGGGGTGGTGACGAGCTGTTTCAGTCCAAGGTTGTCGAGGTTGTCCAGGCGGGTAGAGGAGTTGGGATCGATGAGGTTGTCCAGGAGGAAGTTGAGGTCTCCGATGAGTATGTAGTCCATGGAGGCGATGACGTTGGGGGCGACGAGGTCGGCGATGGTAGTGGTGAATGCTGTTTGAGGTCCGGTGGGCCTGTAGGCGAGGGTGCCGTATCGGGTGGATCTGGAGCTGGTGTGTATCTGGAAATGGAGGTGTTTGGTGGTGGACGGAGGTTCGCTCGTGCTGGAGGTGGTGAGTCGGAGGGAGTTCTTTTGAGTGTTGGTGAGTCTTTACTCTGGACCTTGTATCTGTCAGGGATGGCGGTGGCAATGTCGGGGCGCACGTGGAGTTGGTCCAGGTTTTCGTGAAGAAGGTGGCATCAGGCATTAGCATCCGGCGTGCGGGCGATGGCCGTGGGGGTGCAGAGGGTGGTGAAGGTTTAGCGGCAGTGTCGGCAGGAGAACTGGTTGTGGGTGGATATCGGTGTAGACAGATGGTGTTTCATCCGGGGTTGAGTACGAGGAGGGTGGCAGAGTCGTAGCAGTGGGTGGTCGGAGATCCAGGGTCTCTGGCGCTGGTCGTGGTCGGGTCACTGACTGGCACAGATGGGCTTGCTTTTAGCCCACCAGTGGCGCAACGGCCATTAAATAGGGAAGGTGGAGGGAAGCTCAGCTGGGAGGCAGGAGCAAGAATGGCATGGGGAGGGGCTGCGGGGGGAGCAGCGGCAGGAAAAAGGCAGCGAGAAACGGACATGGAGGAGAAAACAAGGGCACAGGCACAAAAATGAAAGAAGGGCAGAAAACAGAGCCACAGACAACCAGGCACAGAAATTACAGTAAAAATACAATAAAAGACAGGCAAAAGACACAAAGACAAAAACGGGCACAACAAGGCAGACAGGCAACAGTGGAACAGCAGAAGAGCAAGGCTGTTCCACTGGACCACCAGGGATGAGGTGCAGGCAGGAGCCTGCAGGTGGAGGAGGGCCTCAAACAACTACCTGGGAGAGAGGTGTCTGAGGTAGAGGCAGGCGAGGCTACAGCAGAGCTGCTTGGGCGGAGAGCAGGACCCTGGCCAGAAGATCAGAGGTCTTGCTCATACACCCGAGCAGGGGCTGCCATTAAATAGGGAAGGGGAATGGAAGCTCAGCTTAGAGGCTGAGTGAGAACGTTAGGGGGGTGGGCCGTGGGGAGCAGCGGCAGGAAAAGGGTGGCGAGAAACAGGCACGGAGGAGAAAACAAGGGCACAGGCACAAAAATGAAAGAAGGGCAGAAAACAGAGTCACAGACAAACAGGCACAGAAATTACAGTCAAAATACAATAAAAGATAGGCAAAAGACACAAAGATAAAAATGGGCACAACAAGGCAGACGGACAATAGTGGAACAGCAGAAGAGCAAGGCCCACTGGGCCACCAAGGATGAGGCACAGGCAGGAGCCTGCGGGTGAAGGAGGGCCTCGAACACCTACCTGGGAGAGAGGTGCCTGGGGCTGCGGCAGGCAGGGCTATATTGGAGCTGCTTGAGTGGAGAGCAGGATGTCCATCATCAGACAACAAACCATCCAACACGCTACCAAAATAACTGACGTAGTGTTTAATGAGCCCAGCAACTCTTACTTACTTTTGCAAACAAAGGATGCTCTGTAACATTTAATCATTTCCACTCTCTTGGTCCTCCGATGGACCTTGCTGTGTGCTGAGAGGGGTTGGATATAAAGGGAGTCAACAGTCAACCAATGAGGACCAGGAATTGCACTACAGTTTTTAAATCAAACTCATGGAAATTACTCTTAACACAATGCTATAAAGATAAAGGATTAATACTGCAGGCCCAAATCTCCTGAAGAAATGTAGGCGAGCCAAAATCATACACACTCAGAGTTCAGATAATGCAATACAAAATAGTAGCATTAGTATTTGATGTGCTGTAACTTCTTTAATTCGATCTCAGTGAAATTTAATTTGAGAGTGCGTATTCACTCTATGGGCCTGATTACGATGCCGGCTGGATGAGTGTCTTACCAACACGTTAGCGGAATGGAACCACCCGACTATTAGTCGGCGGTTCCACCCACAGCATTGGGATGCGACCACCCTACGGGCCGTCAGAAACATCCGTTTTCCATTGCAGCTTGGGCAGTGGCCAGAGAAGGGCTGCAGCACAAGCTGCAACAGAAAAATGCATGTTTTCAAACATCCCTGCACCATGTGACAGGAACCTTGCTGTACCTGCCACATGGTGCAGAGATGTTTAGGGGGGCACCTAGGCCTAATAGCATAGGGCCAGAGGGAAGGGGCCCCTACAAGGTGCCCCCAAAGTCAATTTCTGCCTCCTTTTCATGGTGGACCGCCATAAAAGGGCAGGAGGAAAGCAACATCATCATCCTGATGGCAGGATGACTATTCCGCCTGCAGCCATGAAGGGCTCTGTGAGCCCGCTGGAAGCAGAGCAGAATTCCCCCACAGGTTTCCCTCTCACTGCCAGTATCGTTATACGGTGGTCGGATGGAAACCCATGATGTCGGGTGGAAAGCCTCCGACGAGCTGTCTTATGGCTTTCCGGCTGACATCATATCTAGGGCCTGATGGGAAAATCATGATAACTAAGATAATTTAGTTAATAAATTTAGTTTATCAAATATTTTAGAGGAATAAGTGCATCATCGGAATTAAGACCATTAACAAAGATTGAATCAGTACCCAAAACTCACAAGTTCAGGAAATGAGGTGAAATTGCCAGGTCTAGTCATCTCAGAAGGTTGAGACCACTAAGCACATGTAACCCATGCGCTAATTTGGAAAGGAAGCCAGGTGAGTCCACATCAAAGTTCTGTAATTCTCTTCGATTAGTTTGCACATAGCCTGCATGCAGAACTACAGTTGTCTGTCACCACCATCAGCTGCAATAATCGCACTAGAGTCTCCAAGAGCAATAAAACTCTCCCAAAAGCAAAGAAGAAGCTCTCCCCAAATATTTCTCATCAGACAATATTCTAGTCTTAGCATTTCGGGGGATGACACCTCCTTGTGCCACCTCATCTGATCAGACCACTTAGTTCATTAGTCAGTTCATTTTAGAATGTGGATCAAGCAACATAAAGAAGACACAAAATGCAGCCGAAATAGGTGGAACTATTACACAATCCTTAAGTCATCCGGCATATGAAACGTAAAACAATGCCCCATTAGCAAGAACACTTCGAAAAGTTCGAAAGGGCAATATCCCAGGCACGTGTCCTGTAAATGGTAACATTCTTGTAGCAAAATATTTATACAATACAGGAGAACTCAAGAGGGAAGAAAACTTGTTACATACAGATTGCTACATCAAGGGATTCTCTCACGTTCAGTAGGCTTAGCGAAGCAGAAAACTCCATGAGTACAGTTTGGCCTATGTTAACTTAGGCTAATATAGTGCAATGACATATAGAATTATAAACATTATATTTATATGGAAACATGAAGAAGCTGAGTTTCTAATGAAATTTCTGATGCACTTAGGAACATTAGTATGATCAAAATTAAGTCAAGTAGAAATAGGGTACAACTACATTTGTAAGGACCAACATGTAAACACGCTTTCATGTGTGTCTAAAATTTCTTGTTTCTAACAATTATTATTAGTACATGTATGAAAATCATTTTCTGAAAGGTTTGTAAATGCATCTTTTAGTACGAAGGTGTAGCACTTATTTTTCTCGTGTCATTTTTGGTACACACGTTATCACATACAAGGGTTAAAATTTAAAATTCACGTTCAAAAGTATGATTGATTATACTGTTTCATGCATCTCCTTAGTTATTCTTCAATTAGATATGAAATGCAAATCGATTACAAGTAAATTCAATAACGTGAGAATGTCATCATGTTCATGTTTTCTAACACACATAAGTTAATAAAACTACTTTTTTTTTTTTGTAAATCACAATCTATGTTATTTATACGAAAGATACTATCTAAACTACTCTTTTTCTGCATGCTTTTAGGATGCAGTAACTAAATGTTTCTCTTTTCATCAGCTTTTCTATAACGTATAAGTGTGATGCATGTTCATTGATTTTCTCTCAAAAAGTGTCATGTCCAGGCTTAGTCTTTAAAGTGTAAATTACATTTCTGCTCTTTCATTATCTAAAGTTTACTGGCTTGGAATTAGAAGAAGCGAAACCCTCATCATAATTTGTTGAAACCTACAACGTAATAATTCTATGTCACCCTTGTTTTGGTGAGGCTTGAATCAGTGCACTTGGAGACAGATAGCGCCCAGTACTATCTTTCGCCAGTAGATGGCAATCGCGGTTAATGTTTTTCATGCTCTAGTGCCCTGACGCAGTCTTCACCGACAGCAAATACGATCTAAAGAAAAAAAAAACCGAATTGTGATAACAAGTTTGGTGTGTAGAAAATGGGCAGGTTTGTAATTGCTAAAATATTTACTCTATCTAGTTTATGTCATAACTGATCATTAAGACATTGTTACTTTTTATATCGCTTTTTGATCATGTTAAAATGACAGAAGATAGGACTTTTTCTTAATTTGTTTTTTAGGACGTTTAACAAGAAAATAACATTGGTCATCAAGTGAACGCCGATAAAAAACATGCTTTTCAAAAACCACATTTTAGTTTCAAATGTGACAAGCAAATCTATTTATCGAAAGGTCAGAAAAAATCTGGGTGCTTTGTAAAACCAGCTACCAGAAGTGTGCCAGGAATATTTCACTTATTGGGCTGTGACAGAAAGTAGAAGTGTCAAAGGTTGTGTGAGGCAGGTTGACTTGGAGATTTACATTTTTATGGACTGTATAAGGGGCGGTTGGGGTCACCTTGAGTTTAGACTTGAGACATTTAGTGTGGATTGGAGTTTTTAAGGCACAGGTGGCCAGGATTTCCCCCAAAAAAGTTTAGTATTTTTGGGGCAAATAGTGTAATTTAAGGCACACTTTGGCAGCAACAAGGGTCAAACATAGATACACGTGAAAGAAATCTTCAGATATGTGTGGAGGTGGGCTCTGCCCTCAAGAATTTGTGGGGTAAATGGCACTGGACAGACATGGGCATTTTACGCAGCACAGTAACATTGGTCAAAATGGATTCAGAATTTACACGTCATTTTACATGGACGCCTTGGAGCCCCAAAACATCAATTTGTCATTTTCTTGACATAGAGTGATTTCAGACCCTCATATGATTTAAAAGGATGGAAGTGGTGTTGCCAGTTTCGGTTGTTTCCACTCTCGCTATAGACGCTGTAGCAGTTTGTCATAGACATCATTGTTACCAATACTTCACGATATACTCAGAGTAGGTTTTGATTCTGCTCATGATTGGAAAGAAGGTGATCTTGTTGTGTATTGCAATTTTTTTCTTGGATGGCTTTTCTCCCTTTTCTTGTGTTTTTTACCCACAAGGAGCAGTTAGCTTTCACCCTTATTTTTGACCCTTCCACCGATGACATCAGGAACATACTTTTCTTCATGCCTTTTTCTGCTGTATTTCTGATGTAGCAGTTGATGGGAGAGCCTATATGGCACCCATCCGAGCTCCTCTTTCTCGAACCCTCTCGCGAGAGCACGCATTTTCACTTTTCAACCCTTCTTGTGTTTTTCTCTCCACCTCAGTCAGCCTCTCTCTGTTCCCCCCACTGCACCCATATTCCTCTCTCCCCTTCCCTAGATGGAAGATACCAAGCACTGCTGCATCTCGATGTCTCCGCCTCCTTACGACCCCTGCTAGCCGCCTTTGTTTGTCCCTGTTCGCTGCAGACTCTGCCACTGCCTAGGCGCGCAATGCCCGTAGCACTCAAAGGGCTTCAGCACCCCCTCCACCCCCCCCCCCTGTCGAGTGTGTCAGTCCAGGCTGAAACAGCTTCCCCACACACTGACAGTTCTTGAGCTGCAGTGGGCTAGCTGGTCAGGCGTTTTATCGCAGCCCGCCCGAGTATTTCACAGGTCTTTAAAAGACTATTTATTTGATAATGAGGTTTTGATGTTTTTTCACCCGCTCCTAGAGCCCCTGCATCGCCACTCTGCCTATTCCTTAAAGTTGCAAATTACTTTTGCTGCCACAGTGTGAGAATGCATTTCCTGAAAAGTAGCCGTAGGCTTTGTTATTTTGCAGTTTTATTCGGCTCGTACTCCACTTGAAGGTATTGAGGCTCTTTGCATGAGCACCAGTTACATTATACAATGCCACATTGCTGGAAGTATTAGACCCCCCCCCCCTGAAATTTGGCTCTACATTGCTGGAAGTATTAACCCCCTCCCCCCCCCTCCCCCCCACAGAATTTGGCTCTAGTTGCGCCCGTGCCACTACCTGGCTGTACAATTACTGCAGCCACAAAAAAGCCAATAGCAGCAACTGGACAGCTCGGAATTGTATTTTTAATATGTCCACGATGGCCTTTATGTTGCTTGTAGATAGCTGCATCATGGTGGCCACCAGGGAAAAATAGGTAGATGGCTACCCTTTGCTACTGTCTTTGCCAACGCTTGCAGTGCAATTTTACTAGCATTGACAAAACCAGTAGATATGGGTGAACATTTTGGATACAACGTGGCATCCGTTTGGAAGCACAGGCAATAAAATTCAGCAATTGTGGAACATTATTATCTATACTTCCAAGATGGATGCCACGTTGCATCTTAATCCAAAGTGCCAGCTATTTTGGAGATGCCGAAAATAAGAATCATAGATCGCCACTCCTGCTAACGACTTTGGCAATGCTTGCGCTGCACTGCCATACCAAGTACAGGCAAACAATACGCAATGGCAAATCGTGACCAGTTGGCTTTGCCAATGCTTGTTTTGCCAAAGAAAAAGGAAATTGACAAGTGATTTTATTGACAGCTCTCTTGAAGCATACATGAAGGATATTTCAAATTTGGCGGGAAACCTACTCATTTATAGCAGAAGGGAGAGAACGTCCGGGTACCTGCCACCAGTTGAAAATAAGAGGTTCTTTCACTCCCAAAGATAACAGTTTTTTTACAGTGATGCTTTGCTAAAAGCTTCTAACAAATGGCGGTTTTGTAGCTGCAGTTAGCATTTTCAAATCTTTGCAGCTTCATGGAGATGAATGACATTGGTCAGTTTTTACTGTGGTGTTAAACATGTAACTCGAGATGATAGGGATGTATTGCAAAATTTAAGGACCCAAATAATTTATTTCCACATTTAGAACAATATTGGTCCATATTTCTGGAAATTGTTCACTTTCTATTTTACTGCTGGTTAGAACAAGGCATTTTCTGAAATGTCAACATGAATAATATTTGGCCTAGCTTCATAGTGTGAAATTTAGTGCTTTTTTCGAATTCTCAGGTTGTTACATGTTAGGGGTAATTAGCTTATCTATTCTTCTGTGTTTCTTTGCATCCTGGTATCTGAAGGTTTTTTTCTCAAATTCTAAACTCAAGGCTCCATGTGACAGACAGAACCAAGGCTGGGCGTGCTCCTCACGCACAATGGAAGAACATTAGCCAGCCCCGACTCCGTCCTACACAAATAGCTCATTGTCTGTTCTTCATTGTTTTTTTTGCATACTGTGCTCCCTGAAAAATACGCCTGTGCACGGTTATGCCACCTAGAAACAAAAGCATCAGACAATAGGAGCCCAGCCTTTTTATTAAACTAGATATTTCCTTCCCAACATTTGCCCCGAGCCACACTGTGCTGATTAAATTCACTGGGGGCTTGGTGATCAGTAAAAGGAAGCCCAGGACATCTGCCGCTCTGGCTGCGCCTAGGTGATGTCTATTGGGCATGTTTACAAGCCCGTTGCGCTGCCAGTACGTCACTTTTTGTGTCGCACTTGCAGCGCATTTCCCTGTCCCATATTTACAAGGACAGGAAAAGCCACCCTGCGTGGCTTTTCCTGTCCTTTTAAATATAGCCCCTTAACATGCAGCACTTTGCATGAAAGGGGCGTTCCATGGGTGTTGCTGTGGGTGTTCCCACACAAAACCCATGGAACCAGACACATTTCCAGATTTACGAGGAATCGTAAATATGGAAATGCGTTCGAATGCTATGCCTCCCCAAGGGAGGCTTAGGGAGGCGCAACAAGGAGAAATGTATTAATTTCTCCTTGTTTTTAGGTCTCGGCTCGAAGGCTGCGCTTGCGCAGTCTCGATCCGAGATTTAATGACTTGGAGAAGAAGAGGGGCTTGAACCCGCCCCTCTTCTACCCTGTTCTCCATTGGCTGGCCTCTTGAATGCTGGCCAGCCAGTTGGAGAAGAGGTCCGTCACTCCGATCAGGCCCCGTCCTTTTCGGATTCGGGGGCGTGTTTTTTTCAACAAATCTAATTATCTCCTCCAGCCAATGGCAAGAGGAGAGTAAAGGAAAACACGCCCCCGAATTCGAAACCGCCACTGCGTTTCTCCGAGGCATTTCTGCTTCGCCTCGGAGAAAGGCGGTGGTGTCTCCTACCAGCTCCATCTGACCACATCCAGGCTTACTCTGGCCCGGGGGCTGCAGAAATCAGCTTAATTGGCTTCGGAGTTTGGGTCTAGTTGAGCCCGTGTTCTTGTATTTTTACTGCCCTTCGCCGGCCCCTGCATAGCGGCGCTTAAAACAATACCGCGTTCCAAGCTAACACCTTGTTAACCCTTTGCCCTGAATTTTTACTGTCGTGAATGTGCCTTCTTGGCAGGGGGTCACCCTATTGTTCTTCGAGGTAGCACTGATTGTACTCCTTGTCTCAGTGTACACAACATGTGTGTGACTCAGTGATCATAAGACCGCACGTCATGAAACCTGGGAAAAGTGGAGCTGACGCCCGGGCAGCAGGAAATTGGCGAATATGGATGAAACAGGAAACACCCAGACATTACACATTCCTGAAACATCAAATCATAAGCGAGTCATTTTCTACCATTGAGGGGAGACATAAAAATATTGAAGGGTATGTCTTTACACCTTCCCTCCGCTTCCGGTGTGAATGGAACTATGAGGGACCTGAAACGGTTAGAGCCGTGGCGGCGCCGGCCCCTGCTGCGCCGCACGTGCCAGGGCCCGGATGTAGCCGTGTTTCTTTGACCGCGCGCCCCTTTCGTCACAGACGGCCGCGCGGACCAGCTCAGTGTAGAAGGCCGGCTCTGGTGCTGCTGGTCCACGCCTTCCGGTCCAGCTGGACGTCACTTTGGGGTCAGCCTCAGGGCTGGTCTCTTCCCAGGCAACGGGACGCTCTTTTCCGGTGCTCGGGCAGCTGGTGTTTTTCTGGGGATGGGGAGGGCCGTGTGTTTCGGGGCGGGACAGGCTTCTAACCAATCGCAGGATTTGCTGAGAGGGACTCTAGTAGTACTGCCCCGTAGAAGGGTTAATCAGTTTGAAAACACATTTTTTTATGGCCTCAGCGTATTGCGGCTGTTTTAGGTTAGAGTGGAAAGCCAAGTAGGGCCGGCCGGATGTTTATGAAACGAGTGGCGAGCCATCGCACTCGCCAGGCTATAAAGAGTTGGCATGAGGGGCACTTTATGATAAATCAAAATTAAAAAGGAAGGGAAAATAGCTAAAAGCCAAGTCCCTTGCTGTCAGCGCCCCTCACATGACCACCTTCCAGCTGGTGTGACGGCCCCCACCATGATGGACCAGGACTCAATGCCACTGCGGCAGCGGCTGAGTTACGCAACCACCGGCCACTTCCTGAACGACCTGTGCGCTTCCATGTGGTTCACCTACTTTCTGCTCTACTACCACACGGTGTTGGGCTTCAACACCACCTACGCGGGGGTCCTGCTGCTCCTGGGCCAGGTGACCAATGGCATCTGCACCCCTCTGGTGGGCTACGAGGCGGACAGCTCCCCCGGGTGCCGCTGGTACAGCCACCGAAAATCCTGGCACATGGTCGGTAAGTTGGTCGTTTTGTCATTTGTGTATTGGTGTCCATGTTTCAGTGCCAATTGTTATTGTTTCAGACATGTTGGATTGGGAGTACCTCTGATATATCACGTTTTCTCATTTCTGGTGTGAGTATCTGAGAGGTCTTATGATGTCCCAGGCTAGGCCTGAGCAGTTCAGGGATCTCAAGTTGCCTCACTTTGGGTGTGAATAGTTCAAGAGTCTCACCTTTAATGTGTGAGATATGTGTATTTAAGACACTTGTGATCGTCCTGTGCTTGGTCTGAGATGACCAGAGATCTCAAGGTGACGTGTGTTCAGAAATTCCAGATTGTTGGTGACAGATGTGAGTACCTCAGATATTCCCAGCTGTCCAGTGCCTGATGTGAGTACTTTACAGTTTGTTGATTGATTCTTGGCCACATTGAGGCTTACAAGATTACTGTGTCCAGAGTGAGGAGTTTGGAAATTTCGAATTGTCCATTGCAGGCGACCTTAAGTTGTATTGTGCCAGATGTGAGGAGGCAGAGATCTTTGTCTCATGCTGGCATAAGAAGTACTTCATAGATCTCGAGTGGTCTGGCCATGCGTGAATAACTGGTCTGGCCATGCTTCTTCTTCCATTTTATACTCTCTAGTTTGGATTTTCCCATTATTGTATTGTAATTGCATTTATGTAACGCTTACTACCCCTGACAAGGTGTCTAATCGCTTTTTTCGGCGAGTAGCACGCTGCTCAAGAACCCATAAAGGATGTGTGTGTGGGTGGCTCTGTGTGTGTGTGGGAGGCTCTGTGTGTGTGTGGGAGGCTCTGTGAGTGTGTGGGAGGCTCTATGTGTGTGTGGGAGGCTCAATGTGTGTGTGGGTGGCTCTGTGTGTGTGGCTCTGTGTGTGTGGCTCTGTGTGGGTGGCTTTTTTTGTAGGTGGCTCTATGCGTGGTGGCTCTGTCTGTGTGTGGGTAACTGTGTGTGTAGGTGGCTCTGTGGGTGGCTCTGTGTGTGTGGGTTGCTCTGTGTGGGTGGCTCTGTGTGTGGGTGCAAATGCAATAGGTCTCGCATTTGAGAGTGATTAAGCTATTGACATTGTAAATAACAATGCAGTTTCTTTAAATGTTTTAAAAACAAAAACATAAACAAAAATAATGTCATGAGCAATGCCAATAGCTCTAACTTTAACAATGCCGAGACCATTGCATTGTAAATGCTTGTTGTTTCCTGTTTCTGTGTGTGCTGCATTCTGCAGCACACATAGAAAGAGGAAATCACCTCTAATGATTGTTTTTGTTCAGGAAGGGTTCCCTTCCTGCACATAAACAATCATTGAAACAATGCTGTTTTTCAACTTCTATGTGTGCTAATGCAGCACACATATAAGTTGAAAAACGGCATTTCAGATTGTTTTTGTGCAGGAAGGGAACCTTTCCTGCACATAAACAATCATCCCTGTGACGCACGCACCCTTGCACCATGGTGTAAGGGTGCCTGTGTCTGCGGATGGCAGCAGTTTGTGTGCCAGTGCAGGGGGAAGCACAGAGATACAACATATTGTTGTAAATATGTCGCATCACTGTGCTTTCCAAATTAACGCAGCATGGCGCAGCAAAATGACTCGCTGCACTGTGCTGCGTTAGTTTATTGTAAATCTGCCCCTATGTTTTCAGAGCAGCAAGAGCGTTGTGTAATTAGGTTTTGGGTCATTGTTATTCCAACCTCTGCAGCAGCGTTTTTATTTATTAGGGCATGGTGGTGTAGCCCCTCTATTTGTTTTGTGACCCCCAGATGGTGGACCCCATAAATGTTTTGTGTGTACAACAGTTTTCATGTTTTAAAAAAAAATCAAAGTTTGCCTCGTATTACAGGAGAAGTCACGTCATGTGGTGGGTGGTGGGGATGGGGCCTGGATGATCGACAGGTTAGCTACCGGCCTCCTTGGGGTGAAGTGCGCATGTCAGGTTAGACGGGTGCCTTACTCTGTCCAGCCTGACGTGCACACTCGAACCCTCGCCTGCTTGCACAATAGTAGGAGCCTGGGGGATTGCTGCCACAGCCCCGAGTCTCCTAAGGAGTACTGGCAGCGCCTGACCGAGCCAATCCTGGCGCTGCTCTCATGCTGTTTCCTCACATAAACAGCAAGGAAGCAGCGTCTAGAAAGGCTCAGGATTCACGGTTGGGACCGAGCTCGGACCTGGTGGTCACAAGTTTCATGAACGCCTGTGGCAAAGTCAGAAGTCCGACGAGTGTTCTTCTGAGGATCACTTGTGACCGTCATGCATGGTGTGCCTCACTATTAATTAACATTGGCACATTGATTGGAAGCTGCCTGTCAAGCGGTCCTGAAGGATTCCTTTTCTGCGCATTGCCGGCCTCAATGAAGATGTATGTAACCCATACACTGTCAGTCAGAATCGAAAAGCAGGGGCCCATGGCAACACCACAATAAAGCCAGTTAACAAGCTACACCCTTATCTCTTGCATAGTGCCATAGGGATATCAGTAAACATGTGGCATCCCTTACCTCTAACAGTGTCCCTTGACATGGCAGAAAAAACGTGCACACCCTCTGGTACAAGTAACAAGGTGCTCCCCTAGCTAGCACACAGCACCCCCTCCGACGCAGTTAAACAAGGTGTGCCATTAAACAAGTTGCCCCCACCTTCCTCTCTCGCATTGTACCCCCTGATGGTATTAAACGAGGCCCTTCCAAACCTCTTGCAGGAAACAAGCTGCATCCCTCTGCACTGTCATTTCCAATGTGGGCCCTCGTCTGACATCACCGCGCTCCACAACCCCATAACTGATAGTCTGCATTTGCTTCTTCCCTGGGACTGCTTTTATCAGGTAAATATTTTGTGAATGGGATATTTCAGTGAAGGGGTTAAAACGTGTACAGGGGCACTGGGAAAAGGGGTTATTTCATAAACCCCCTTCTACTACCAGCCAATGCACATTTCCCTTTTTACCCAATTTAGTGGGTGCCATGTCATGATAACTCAGTCGGCTGTGTGACAGATGCAGAGATATTTGTGTGACTTACTGAGTCCGAGCTTAATAGGAACCATTGAGTTGCGTGATATCATCTGCATTTAAACACCTGGAGGAGCCACGTTTTGGTGTGTTTTTGTTTATGCAGCAAGTGTATCGCTACCAGTGAAACAGGAGGTGACCTGCTGTAAATAGATAATTTCTGGTGGCTTGAATTGATAACGATCTGGCAAGAAGTTGGGAAGTGTTAAGACAATACGTTAAGAGGAGGTGACCGGCTTTCACGATGAGCCAAAACTTTTTTCTTTTCCCAGAGGATGGCTCCTAGCCACCTTGGCCAGCCCCAAAATGTTTGATGCCAAGGCTGATACTGCATATGACTGATTTTGCATGTGGTTAGTGAGACCCCTGCTGTAATGACCTGGGTGGGCTAAAAATGATGGACTGGAATGCTGCCAATGGATTCCCCTTTACCATATAATGGGCTGACCCATACTAGTCCATGTACCTGGGTAATGCTCGGTATAGAAAACAATGGTCCTAGACTAATTTCCTTAGGAAGGTATTCATTAAGTCAAAATCTATGCACATGGTACACATAGAACTCAAGTTACATCAGAAGTGTACCCCAGTAGTTTCTCATTTCAATTAAGTATATCCTCAAAAAGACACACAAGCACCATAAATAGCTTCCATAGTGACTGTTTACTCTCACAGTTATTATAACAGATCACTGTAAGGAACGTTTCAAAACAGAAAAGAGGATTGCTCCAGGGGGAGTGTGGAAAAAGGATTGTGCTCGTGAGAATAGAACAGATATATAGATAGGGAAATCAAAGAGTAGTTAGAACAATCAATTACACATAGTAATGTCCTTAGTAAACTGGTTGTGGTTTACAGTAGCACCAGTTTTACAACGGGGCCTGTTTCTCATGGATTCGAAAGTACTTTTCTGGTTCTTGATGTTGTACAGAGTATAAACTTCTGTAAAAAGGTAGGGATGGGGTGAAGTAGGGTACGGCCCCACTAGGGGAAAGTGTTGACGTTTCGACCCTGGCGCATAGAGGGTGGTTGGTATCCTCTGCAGGCGGTTCTTCCTCAGGATGGGGATAGGGGGGAGAACAACCTGTATCAAGGCAAAGTCAGAGTTACAGCCCCTCAGGACCAATGGATTCCCCAGCAGTTAAAAATAATTGATTCTGTCCTTTCCAGCCATCATTTTTTTGCTGTCTTTTTGACTTCTTTGTATACCCTGCAGAGCCCACTCAGCCATTCACCCTTTCAAAGTAAATAGGAGTAGTATTGCATTGATTCTTATTACGTGTTCCTCAGTCTCGAAGGACGGTTCAGTGCGTACTGTGGTGAGTGTGACAGGCATCTCACTCACTATAAGGCTTCGGATGTTTTTTTCACTTGAATGTATCTTTCTGAGAGGTTATAAATAACTTCCCTAAAGCCACTGGATAGAAACAGTAGCTCCCCTTTTTACCATTTGCAGTTTTTTAGATCGAGCATTTGAGACCTTTATTGAGGATTTAGACACAACAAGAGTACAGGATTGCACCATGACAAGATAATATGCTCTGTGATACGATATACAAAATCGAAGGCAACCACTTACATGCACTACAGACAATGATATCAATGAAATAAATCAGGGGACCACCCAAGGAAATGCGGAGAAATTAACAGGAAAGGCACCACACCAGGAACAGGGGAGAGCACGGAGGGAAAGGAGGAGACTCATTGACCTGCACCGGCGGCTGCCAAGGGCGGAGCGCAGGCGGGGATCGCGGGAGAGGTCGCTGGGTGCTGGGAAGAGTGACACAGAAGGTAGGAGACAAGCGGACCCCAGATATCTAGTGGGCGTGATCTAGCAGGCATTAGTTCCATAATTTGGACAGGAGAGTCTGGCAACGGGAAGCATCCTCCAACCAATGGGTGACCCTCGGTGCGGGTCGGCGACCCCAGCACATGGAAACCCTGCGCCACGCAAGAACGAGCAACATAGCAATCAATCTACGGGAGGCATCTGGGCAAAATTTGACAAAGCCTAAGAGGCAAACCAGAGGGTCGGGTGGGAGTGAGAAGGAAGTGATTTCAGAAATAACAGTGCATACCTCATGCCAATAAGCGGAGACCTTGGGGCATAGCCAGGCAAGGTGGCAGAAGTCGGCCGCAGGCGCAGAGCAGCGCAGACATCTGTCACTGGAGAGCCTGTGGAGATATTTAAAATGGATAAGGCGCCGACGATAGTTAGGTGAGAGGCTTTTAATCTGGGTGCAGCAATACAGCCAGTTGGCCTGGGAAATTGTGATATCTAGGTCCGTCTCTCATGCCTCGCGTTCCCTGTCAGTGGAGATAGAGGAAGCCGCCAGCGTGGAAGCATAGATTCTGGTAACCAATTTCTGTGGAGAAGGAGACGTATAGAGGAGATTGAGAGTAGCCATCGAGGGAGGAGGCTGGGGGAAAGAAGGATGGAGCTTCCTACAAATCGCCCGAAGCTGATAATAAAGCAAAGTGTCTCTAGGGCCAGAATAAGCAGCTAATGTGTAGAATTTGTTCTCAGGGTAGAGATCAGACACAGTAGAAAGCCCGAGATGAGTGGCATGTTTCGCCATCCCCGAAGATTGAAGATGAGGAAAAGCTGGGTGTTGGGCAATGGGCATCGCAGCCACAGATAGCATGTCCGGACCCGAGATTTTCCAGAGACCCTCCCAGGCCCAGCGCAGGGTCTCGACCGTGTCGATCTCGTCGCGCGTGGGCCGCGCCGGGGCAAATAAAGTGGTAGAAAGCGGCCAAGGAGCAGCCAGACCAGCCTCGACCGCGACATGGGGCTGAAACGGAGTGGGGTGAAGAAAGCTGGCCTGGACGCTGAGGGCATATAGTTTGAAATCGGGAGCACCAAGACCAACGCGCGACATTGGAAGCGTTAAAATATTATACGTAATCCTGGGTTACCAGCCGGCCCAGATCAAAGCAATCACCAAAGAGCGGAGTTTACGGAAAAAATGAGCGGTGAGGGGGAGAGAATATGAACAAATAAATACAAGAACTTCGGGAGCACCACCATCTTGGCAATGGCTATGTACCCGGCCAGAGAAAGTGGAAAACAACTCCAAAGACCAATCTTAGACTCCAGCCAATCCACCGCGCGACCAAAGTTTGCCCTCCAGAGCTCATCAACATTCCTACACAGCTAGATTCCAAGATACCTAGTGGGCTCAGTCGCCCACACAAAAGGATATTCCGGATCAAAGGGCGTTGTGGCATCGGTAAGGGGGCACAGCACGGACTTGCTCCAGTTGACCTGGATGCCAGAGTAGCCGCCAAAGCGTATCACCTCACGGACCAAAGGACTGAGGTTCTCCCGGGGGTGGCAGACGTATAGGGCGATATCGTCCACGTACATTGAAACAAGTAGAGCACGGGCTGCAAAGCCGATGCCTCTCTGAGTGTGATGCTGACGCAACCGAGCAGCGAGAGGCTGCATTGCGATGGCAAAGTGCATTGAGGACAGCGGACAGCCAACTTCTTGTATATACTTTAGTATATACTTATTATATACTTATATGTGTATGTCATTTGTGGGCTCTGGAGATTAGCCCTAGGACTTGTCTGCTTCCGCTTAGGACATTTTTGTTCTATTCAACTTCCTTTATTTAACTGTCTTAATATAAAATGACCAGCAGAGGTCAGTAAAAAAACAGAATCACTTTAGCATTCTCTAGATTCTAGTCCATAGAAGTTGTGTTCCACGAGCACCCGTAGACAATATTTTTTTTTATCTCATATTTTCAGATATATGACCACCAAAGGCCCTGATTTTATATTAAAAACAGAGCTTTGGACCATACCATTTCCTGCTGAAAGGCAATATTTCTCTCCATGTGCTCCCATACAGGGCGTGTCACACAGTTTAGTGCTTACTTTCCCTCCATGTTAAAAAACAATAGATGTTTCAGCACCCAGGCTAATTTGCTTCATAGCTAAATACATATAAGGTCCCAAAGGCGAGACCGATTGCATTGCAAATGCTTGTTATTAATTTTGGTACATATAGAAACAGGCAGGACCGTGCTATGATTACCCTGAGGCATGGGGTGGGCTGTCTGAGATCTGTGGTGTCAGCTCAGAGAAGTGAGGCAGCTGCAGGCAGAGTAGTACCAGGTCTCTGAGCTTCGAGCCCAGGCTCCCCCTTCCGTGCTTGTTCCCTTTCTCTCACCTGTCCTCTGTTTATCGCTATCCTCTCACTCCCACCCCACAATCCCCCCTTCAGCTCTGCTATCTTTTATTGCCTGAGTCTAGACTTTTTCTGTGTTTGAGCATTCAGTGGTCTGAGTGTGGGGAGCAAGCAGGTGGTGGGGTCAGGTGTGCAGCTGAGACCTGCAGAATTGTGGTGAATTGGGGTTGGTGCAGAAGTCACAGGGCAGGGGTCAAGGGCACTCCCAAACTTCCTAGCACAGATTGCCAGTATATTCTCCTACCCTAAAGTCTCCGTTTCAGAAGGTTCTCAAGGTGGGTAAATAATCACAGACGTGGTATGCTCTGTCATATCTAAGTGCGGCAAACTGATTTAGGTTTGTCTTTGACTTGAAAAGTCGGAATTTAGAGCGGATGCCTTCCTGATGCATTACTATTGACCAAAGATTCACTGAGCCTGTCGTTTGAATGACATGCAGCTTCTTTTTGGTGCCTCAGTGTGTATCAGATTGCCATGTTGTCAAGCTTCCATCACTTTGTATTTGCATTGGCTCGCTGTGCATTGAAGCGGCCCGCGGCCGAGCATGCATGCAGATTATGTCCCTCAAATGAAACAAACGCCCTCTATTAATGAATCCCAGGTACTGCAGTTTTAGCTGCAAGTGCGTGCTTCTGCCACATATATCTCCATCTATCATCCCTTCTCTTCACCTTGTTTGGCTCTGCTATCCAGCCCTCCAGTCTCTTATCGACCAGATCTCAACCTCTGAGACGCAACCCCATCCCTGCTACAAGCGGTTCCTCAAGAGTCCATCCTGTCACTAACACTATTATAGATCAGGGACTCTGGACACGGCTTCAGTAACTTATTGCCGGTTGTGCGGCTGACCCTGTGCATTTGAGACATATTGTTTACCCTAAATAAGAGGCACATTTAAATACTAATTGCAGTGGTGAGGGTTTAAGCTGCCTGCTTTGATGTGGATTTGAAACCTGCAGCGCTTTGAAGCCCTCAATTAGAACTAAATTGAAACAGGGAACGTGTGGTGGAATCTAAGGGCCTCATTTACGAGAAGTGGCGCTTCGCTGGGTGAAAGCAGCGATGCACCACTTCTCAGTGCGCCCCCCTTGAGACCCCAGTGATGCGTCATATTTACAATATGAAGCATCATGTCGCAAGGAAGATCTGTCAGCGCAAAAAGTGGGGCATTGCTGGAGTTGTGTCAGAAGCCCGTCACAACTCCAGCAATGTTCCTTTCACATGGGGCAAGCCCCATGTGAAAGGGCCTGCGTCACCCTTACACCTGCCATGAGGCAGGCGTAAGGCTATGACGTATTGGCGTCCTAGAAGTGGCGCAGTGAAATCTCATAGATTTCACTGTGTCACTTCTACGACCCTTCCCTTTGTCGGAACGCCCACCCTGCATACATTATACCTGACGCAGGTATAATGTAGCGCAGGGGCTTGCGAAGTGAAGCATCTGCCTAGATGCGTCACTTCGTAAATATGGCGCAACATGGCACATTATTTACGCCACCGCTGCGTCACTAAAAGCGACGCAAAGGTGGCGCAAAACTGGCGCAAGGGGCTCATAAATAAGCCCCTTAGTACATACACCTCTACAGTGCCACAGAAGTATTTGGACCTTTCCATGTGTTTTGAACTAGCGCAGACTAGTGAGACTCGGATTTGTTTGGTTTATACCCTACACTGAGCTTTTGCTATAGCCGAATACACGGTGAGGAAAACACACAAGCTCCTGTTTGTTTCGCTGGGGACATTGTGTGCATTTGTGTCAGAATTTGCCTTGACCAACAAGGAAATCTAAAGGGTTTATTTAACGTTTGAAAATTAGGAAACGCTTAGACGCCATGGTAGCTAGCTTGTCAGATGCTACTGACACACAATCGACCGGGTGCATTTTAAAATGATGTATGGACCTAGTCTTAAGAAGGCTTTTAAATTGCTCTCATGATATTTTAGCATTATGCTCCAATTGTGAACATTTTTTATTCAAATGTATATTTATTTTTCTCCTTTTAAGTCTTGTAAGTTAATGAAGACATGCCTATTTTATACGAGTTTCTTTGTACTTTTCTAGTTATGATTGCAACAGTGCAGTTGAGGCTGATTTGCTGCTGTACTTGCCCTGCTGCAGAATCGAAGCAGGCCTGAACCTTGTGTATCCCTCGGCAGAGGCAGTGTGCACTCACAGGAGTCCTCTTTTACACAGGGCACTGTGCATCGGCCTGTGCACACTATGCATCATATATTCCACTTTGCAGAAGTTAATCTTTAAATGTGGGTGATGTATGTAAGACTGTTTATACATATATAAATTATTACATGGCTTTCCAGGCATTATTGAAGGTCTGAAGAAGTTACCATAGGCCGTTGCTGAGACAATGACAAAACGTTGTCAGACTCATCAGGTGTAATACTCTAGGGTTGAGGGGCCATGCACCGGGAAGCTCTGGGGCTCTTGTCCACCCCTCCCTGCTCTGCGTCCGAACTCCTCAGGGAGTGGGACACAGTGCTGAGGGGGGTCTTACTACCTCAGAAAACCACGCCTGTGGTCCGGGTAATTCTACTTAATTTTGCCTCAGTTGAAGTCTCTGGGCAAAGAACACTTGTGTGTGCAACATTTGTGAACAAAGCTTCAGGCTCCACCTGATTTATACATGTTGTAACAATGGTGCAGGGCCACAAAAAGTAGAGCTGCAAGGTCAGGGTATTTAAATTACAAAATTGGAGAAAACGGCAATAAAAGCTTAGGGTCATCAGTATGCCATTCAAAGGGACTTACTACTTCATGCCAATGGTTTCAACAAAGCTCCATCCTTTTTTTGCATTTCTGTTTTTCCACTGTCCTAGGTTTTTTATATTTGAAATCTCTTTATTGATGTCATATCTACAATTTCACAATTGCTTTATTAACCTTTTTCCTTTCTCAAATTTGCTTGAAAATGCACCATTTGCCCACTCTTTAAAAAAACGTATTCCAGGGGGAGAACCCCCCAGAACCTCCTTTATGGCAGTCGGGCTTGCTCGCTCGTCATAGGACACACGTCCCAAACGTTTATGCCCCACCACTTTCAAATGTCACCAGCCACTGCTGAGAATATATGTAAATAGCTCTTTTGTATTCTTGAGTATATCACGGGGATGTGGGGTTGGCCTTGAAATCCTAGACCGAGTGCAGCATGGAGCTCAGCGGTGTACCCTATGGTGGTGCTGATAGTTGCTATGCTGGTATCACTGTCTCAGGTTAGCAAATGATCAGTGCCTGTTGTAGGTGACTGACTGGAACATTTTAAATTACATATTGAAAGGAATAGAGCGGTGGTTGAAACATTCAAGAGAGTTACACTGGGGTGTTCAGAAACGGCTCATCTACCCTGCAAGTGTTGGTGACCCTATTTGACGAACGTTCACGACAGCTGATGAGGTTTCTTTTCAACCTTTGATTTATATTTTCACAAATCATTTCTTTTTTGCATTTGTTAGCTTTTTATTTGAAATATATATACATATCATGACATTGATCAGATCTCTCTTCATTGTCTTGGCAATGCAGCCCTTAACTTTTTTGGAATCTTGGTAGAGCTTTTGGTATTATTCATGGATGTGGATGGAGGCTGTGAGGTCACTAAAATCACAAAATAATCACTTGCTGAAGCTGAGGACTCTGTAGATTGTGTGTGAGATGGTGAATTATGTTGTGGTTGAGAGATGTACTGAGAGGGCATTCAAATGAGGTTGGACATGACCTCCAAGTTTTTGTTTGTGATGCAATAGCGCTTGTTTGAGAAAACTAGTGTTAATGTGTGCATTGGTGTCAGGGAGTGATATGTTGTGAAGAGTACTATGGATGAGGTTGACTTGTGCCGAGGTAGAAATGTTGTGGTAGGAATGTATTAAGCTCTGAATTTGCCGTGTGATGTAAAACAAGGAGTAGATTATTGGTTTAGGAGATTAGGAGCTTACTTTTGCTTGTGAACCAGTGGACCAAACTCCTGTCCCTATCCAGACCCCTAAGGAATGGTGCAAAGACGTTCAGGGCTATAGGCAAAATAGCACTTTGCTGCTGGATAGCTCTTCTTCCACTAAACAAGTGCTATTTTCCAGGCCTTTCTTATTTTACACCCCCAGGAGTGGGACACTACGGATGTTTTTTTACATCACCTTATGATAGAGCTGGCTTTACGCTTAACTGAGGATGCACTGGAAGGATACCTTCAAAATACTGGATATGCATGAGGTGGGGCATATTATGAGATTATGTGAACTGCTCAGGGGTAGTTGAGACAGGAAGTTTCATGAGGCTGCAACAAATTTCTCCATTTTCTGGTGATTTGAGCTGGTGACTTTAAGATAATTATGTTCAAGAACATTTTGAATACTCTGGCTCTTTAACAATGCAATTGTTTACTTCTTGCTGTGTATGGGGTTATGTGACCTTCTGTAGATCAAATGATTTTTACAGAATTATTCTTGCATACACTAGCTATTCAATAAAGGGTCCCAGGGTGTGTTGTGGGATAACAAAAAATCTGCTATGTAGAAAAAAACCAATAGGTCCATAACTCTTTATGTTTTGAGCAGATGTAGGTGATGGTCCTGGGTCTTTTGTCCAGTGAAAGAGTATAAAGGGGCTGTCTGTGTTTCCCAACACCATGCAGAGATGTACCAGGCATGGATAGTTCTCATTATCTAGAAAGAGACATGTCTCGTTGTCGGAAAGTAGGATCTGATTTTATGGTTATCCCCACTTTGTGCCTGGTGCTAAGCTGTTATTGACTAGTCTGTCTGGAATCCTGCTAATCAGGATTCCAGTCTATCTGCTTTCTCCCTTAAATTGTTATGTTCAGTACTTAGGTACATCCCAGATTGGATACTGGGATACCCTTATCAGTCCCTAGTATATAGTACTAAGGTACCCCAGAGGTCCCCCATGGGTGGAAGCATGCATTATGCCACCCATGGGAGACCATTCAAAATGGAACTACAGGCCTGTAATTGCAGCCTGTGTAAGCTGGTGCTAGCACCACATACTAAACATATAGGTTTTCTATATCTAGGGTCACTGCACTTAAAACCTATAAGTCACCGCTATAGCAGGCCCTATCAATCCTGAAGGCAGGGTGCTTGGTTTTAAGTGTGAGGGTGCCCCTGCATGAGCAGGACACCCCTACAGCTTGACGGAGTCCATTCTCCCGGGCTGTGAGTGAAGCTTCCATATTAGTATATAGAGAGGCAACGCTTAATTATGCGATGACCATCTCAAAACTGGCTGCAACAAATCCTATCATGTTTGGTATCAACCATGTTGGAATCATGCCCCCACACCGTAAATGGTGTGGAGGTATGATTACAAACACTGGAAGAGCCGTCTGTTAGACTCTCAGTGTTACCAGTACCAGTCGTCTAGACCCGGACAGCACAAAATGGTTGCTGCTGACCAAAGGCACGATTCTGCCCTGCTGCTGCTGAGCCAAGCTTGAGCAGGGGAAGGCAGAATAATAAGCATCCTGTCACAGGGATGTGTGACCACCTCCCAAACAGGATTTAGTGTATTGGGGCCGGGTGGGTGCACTTGCAATCGCCACCTAATCTGCATGAGGGGCACATTTGGTGTCCCCATGCATAGTCCAGATCAAACCAGCTCTGGGAGCTGTTGGCTCCTGCTCTGGTGTGAAACTGGCCAAAAGACATGGGAGTAACCTCCCCCTGTCCAGACCCTCCCCTGGGAGGGTCCCCTGAATCGTCACAACCCTTTCCTTAGGGTACTTAAGGGCTTACCTGTTGGTGGGTCCCTCATCAGACACCACTTCTTCTTCTACCGTCTGGGCACTCTGGAATCATTTGGGCTCGACTTCGTCTCCCTTCCAGTCTGCTGCATCGTCTGTGCCTGTGCACCATACAGGAACCTTCCAAGGCCTATGGGCATCAAAGACCACCTGAAGGAATCTCCCTTAAAGTGAAGGAGTCACTTCCCTGCATTTGCAGGCACCACAACTAAGTCTACTGATCCTGAGCTCCTAGGGACTCCGAAAGGTTGTGCAACAAAGGTGGTGATTCTCCACAGCTCTCAAGGCCCGCCCTGCCCTCTCACCAAATTTGAGGCCAGTATCCCTCGTGAGGGCTGCAATAGCCGAACCCCTGTGCACCTCATCAACTTGCAGTTGCAAAGGCTTGTTGGCTTACGTCCAAGAAGATCTTCAGGCACCAAGTAGCCCCAACCTTGAGCATTTCCAATAACCAGAATCTTAGGCCACACCGCATCGTTTTGCATCATGGCCTGCATTTTTTGTTGAGGTGCTTGAGGCTCGCAACACCAGTGCCTCCGGCCTGTGGTCCATTTGGGGGTCACATTTGTTTCTTTTGAGCTCCCCTGAATGATCGGGGCCTGCCCTGACTTCCCTGCTTGTGGTGAGCCCCCTGGACCTTGCTGGTTCTGACATTGCACCATCTTCAACTTCTGTGTTGGTTGCCTTTGCCAAGGCTTGTTGGTACTCCTGCTGGACAACGACCCCTCAGCACTCGATATCTGACGTGGGACAGCTCCTGCAGGACTCCTGGCCTTCCTCAGCATCGCCTGGTCCTCACAGCTGCAGAGTCAAGGTCCTCATCAATTCTCCCGCAACTACCGACGTTGTTGGGCATTCGTCTTCCAGATCTCCTGGTCACTCCTGAGTGATATAGACTCTGTCCCCTCTGCTTGCAGGTACCTCTCATCTTGAATCCACCTTCGGATTCCACCAGACACTTTCTCCTTCTTCAGCAGTGGCACTTTTCCGAAGTCCTCCATTGCACCAGGCTTCCCCGGTGTAGTTAATGTGGGTACTAGGGTATCCACGGTTGGGGTGGCTCTCCAATCTTCCATGGGGTTTCTTCAGGGTCCACTGAGAAGGGTCCTTAATCTTACACACTGAGTTGTACGGAGCACGCGGTCGTGTTCCCACACTGTACACACTTTCCGTGGGGTCCCTATCTATTTACCTTGAGTGGGTCCCCAGCACTTCTATATCCTCTCGACCTTGTCTTGACCCGAGTCGTGGTTCTTATACCTCTTTCTTAGTATATGTTTGGTCCCCCCTGGGGTCCACTGTGTAATCTGTGCTATTTACTGTATTTCTGTGCAAAGTATTTGTGTGCATTATGTTTATTCCTGGGTAGGAGATATCTAAACCTGTTAGAGAGTATTATATAATAAATACATATTTTAATAAATACCTTGTGTGGTTCTTTTTCACTTAATCTATACTATAAGATTGCATTCTAGTAAAACAATCTGCTTTACACTCCTTATGGACTAAGCCTGAAGGCTGCTGTCCACAGCTACCACTTAGAGAGCTTTCTAAGGTTGTCCAAGACCTCTTAAATCACCATAGGGTTGTCTGGACTGGTACAGGGTGCCCACTTACATTAGTGAACATCATATACCAGGCCAGCTTCTCACACTAGTGATTTATTTGTTTTTGTTGTCTTCTGATTTAGGAAGCAGTCAATGAGTGGGCAAGGAAGTTGTAATGGTATTCGCAAAAAACCACATCTTCCAAACCTCACCCAAGAAGCTACTGCCGTCACCATCAGGACTACAACAAGAGAATAAAGGACGTAAGTGTTTGAGCTTGAAGAAAAAAGACACACTTACCTTTCAGTAGTTTTATTAGGGGTAAAACAGTTCCTTAGGATCTATTATCTGCACTTCTGAAACCGCCATCAATACTGAGCTTCACGTAGTGGTATTAAAATCTTGCTCGCTTTTTGTTTCCCTTTTCAGTAAACTCTACACTGATTTCCCAATAGTTTTTTTGAATTTTATGACTCCAGTCTCTCTGTGAACTGATGGTACCCATAGGTTGCCATCCCTTAGTATCCTCAAGCCCAGATTTACTATGATTTTGCGACTGGGTTGTGTCACTTTTGTGGTGCAGCTTCGATGCAAATTAATTTTGGAAATTACTAAGCCACCCAAAGCCACATTGCATGCGTAGCGTGGTTCAGTAAATACAAAGTAACGCAACACAGCACATTGCGCTTTTTTGTTGGGTAGGCATTACATGGGTGGAGCAGGGACGTTAGCATTCATCCACCCATGGATTTTGACACAAACCAAGATTTATATAGACTTGAAAACCTGGGTTTGCACAAAAATGATGCACCTGTGTGACAGAGGCATACCGAGTCACAATATCTTTCTTTCTCCTCATTAGTTTCTTTTTCAAATTGTGCTGCATTCTGCAGCACACATAAAACATGGAATATTCCTCTAAGGATTGTTTTTGTCCTTCCTGCACAAAACAATCCTCCTTGTAACACAGGGACCCTTGTACAATGGTGCAAGGATACCTACATTGGCACTAGGCTGTACACAGTGTACATGGAGCAGAAATGCTCCATGTTTTTGTAAATATGGAGCATTACTGCCCTCTTCATTTCACGCAGCGAAACAAGTTCCCTTGCTGGGCTGCATTGCATGAATTAATCGTAAAGGTGCTATTATATCTTTAACAGCTGATTTGTGCCTCATTTTTCACCCACCTCCCTCTCTTTGTGTTGGGCACTTCCGTGAGGCTAAGGAAGCCTGCTTCCACCTCTCACTTAGGTGGCAGTGGGAGTAGACCAAAGGTTTCAGTCTTCCTGGTGGCTGTTCTTACAAGGTACACTGAGGCCCAATTTATTTAAAACTGCCACACAACGCAGCAAAGCACCCAACTTTGCTGCACTGCGTTGTGTGACAGGTAGAGAGTATGCAAGTGCCATATCTATAGAGATATGGCACTATCCTGCTCTCTCCCTAGCACTAGTGCATAATCAGGCTGCTGAGTGCCACATACATACCTTTGCACCATAGTGCAACGGTTTCCCCATAGGTTTTGTACTGGAAGGATACCATTCCAATACAAAAAATTGTGCCTAGACTAACTTCAATCTTTTCCCACATTCGATGTGTGCTGTTCAGTGCAGCACACATACAAAGTGGGAAACGTTAGGAGAAGAAAAAGCATTTCTCCTTTTTACTGCTTTAAAGTGGCAATATTTTTTGGTGCAAAGCTCTGTCTACTATCCTGTTTACTGTTGTTAGTAGATAAGGTTTTGTGTCAAAAATATTGAGTGATTGCACTGGAACAACTTCGTACCACCCATGGAATGCATCCTTGATGCAGAGTAATGCAAATCAATCACAAAATGTTTGTAAATATGACTGAATTCGACCCAAAGGTGTAATAGTGCTTCACATGAGCACCAGTTACAGAACACAAGGTCACATTCCTTTTTTTTGGCACGGGGTAAGTGATTTGTCCATGCTGAGCCGACGCTGAGACTTGAACCTGGTTCCTCACTTCCAAAGTTGGCAGCTTTGGCCCTAATGCCACCTAAAATGTTCTTCGTGCTTTTTCTAGTCGTCTATCCATTCAAACTCTGACTCAAAAGAATACTGAGGATCCCTCCAGTACATGCTGTTGGTTGCCTCGGGCAGTATCGTGACTTAATTTACACCATTCTAAAAACAATCAGTGTCATTAACTGATGTTCGTTTCAAGGCCAGCAAATACATAGTCGCATCATATTTTATGGTAACGTTTTAATTTCCTGTCATCCTTCTGTAATTTTAAAAGCACAAATACTTCATTTTGATACAATTGCTACAATGCCTTTTTTTCTATTTATTTTGTTTCTTAGACTTTATGATTACTTTTTTCAGAATGGATAAAACTTTCACTGATTACAAGTGATATCTGAACCTCAGTTCTATGTGGCAGTTCCTCACCTTGGACCGGATTCACAAAGAAATTATTGGTCGGAAGAAGGCGTTTATGGCTGAAAATTCCTCCAAATAAACCTACCAGGAAATCACAAAATGATTCCTGACAGGCCTACATGGTTTCTCTAGTAGAGATTCAAAGTGTGAAGAAATCGGCTGTAGTAAATCCCACTCAAGTGATGGAAAATGGGCATTACAAGGCGTTGTTAGCCTCCTAGATTTCTGAAAACCTACAAACTTGAGAGTCTGTGCGCATTCACAGACACAGCTCTGAACCTTTCCCATCCTGCAAATGGGTGGGATTTATTTTCCTGCAGCAAAGGGTAGCAAAGAGTAACTTCTGATGCATGATGGGAAAAGGAACAGGCACCTACAGAGTTGCTGGAAGCTTATGGGAAGGGCGTTCACCAAAGAGGACACTGTGTTACCCATGGAAAAATAGAACAAAATGGATGTTAGACAGGGGGTGTCGGTCCCTCCTGTGCCTAAATCAACCCTATGTAGATTTCTGCACAGGGGGGTGAGGTGGGGGTGGTGGGTTTGTTCACACTTGCACACCTGGTGCAGGTATCCAGGCATAGTACTTGGAATGTTTGCAAATTCTCAAAAGTAGTAAACTTGCACCTGTACATGTATGTACTTCCACAAGTACAGATTTACTACTTATTCATGATTAGAACCCTTATGTATACCTGGGAAACAAACAGACATCAATAAGATTAAAGTGCAAGCTGCGCTCTTCAATCCACATTTGTCTAGTGCTAAAACTCTATTGCATTGTTCAAGATTGAAAAAGTCCTTATTTTTCAGTTATGTATAGAACAACATAAATTATAATTCATTCATTCACTTTCTTTTGAAAAGCAACTTGAGCAACAAACACAACTCTAAATTACATATGTCAACTTCGTACACTTCTTTGCATAACACAATGTCACACCTTATGATTCTTGCACACAGGACCATATGTTGCTTTATTTGTGACTGATAGCTTGTTGTTTTGGTAAGCTGCTAAAATTTACTTTTTGAACTTTTTGAAATTTACGCCTGGCATGTGTCTGCAAATTCAAAATCTGCTTTTCAGTGGTTGTGGCGACTTGGCATGTGGCTTGACGCTCGTGGAGGATAGTAGTGCCCATGTGAGGCTCCTCGGGACGGTGCAGATTGACCGCGTTTCAGAGCCTCTTCATTACATGTGGTGAGGGGCATTGACCAGTGGAAGATGTGCTGATATCCTGGGCACATTCTCAGAGCATTTTTCAGGATGCGTGACCTTGAATTCCCATGTCTCACTTTCAATTCATGTCGATCTGGCTGCAACCACCATTTTAGGCGCAACACCTCCTCATTCACAGGATGCCTGGTGAGAGACATTTGGAGTTCTCTGCTCTTTGGGATGAATAATTTTGGAACATTCTTTATGAACTATGATTTTTTAAGCAAGAGGTAGCCTCTGCAGCCTTTCCATGGGTTACTTAATAATCAAATTAAGGCTTAATTTTATATGTCTGCCATTTTGTATGCCTGCTTTGTTCCTGTCATAACTACATTGCAAATAACTGTGAGTGCCGTTATTTAACGCTACCCTTCATTTCTCCTTTCTTCCTGCTGAATTGACTGTGAGGTATTTTTATATCACATTTCTCTGGTGGCAATTAGACACATTTTAGTTTTTTCTGTTTCTTTTTTCAAGAAGGAAAGGCACTGTTTTTCTGTTACTTTGCTGGCAATATTTTTTATGTGGTTTCGCCTTTGAGGGAGCGCTTATTCATTTCTCGTCACATCTGAGTCCCAGTATCTCATCATTTTCAGCCTCTTATGGGTAGATTGAAAAAAATGGGGCCTCCTACGTCACGTTCTATGCAGTCCTTTATTAAAAATTCTAGGATTTCACAAAAGTTTCTAAAATGGAGGACATGTTGGCTTATATCTCTAAAGGCTCTTCACCTCCGAGCACTCTCACCCCTGTTGCAGGGAAGGCGACCACCATCATTTGAAAAAGATTCACCTTCCCCACCAAAGTCCTCTTCTCTTGTCTCTCTAGACATGTATTATAGGAGATACGTGCTCTTTGCCCCTTCATGGAGGAAACAAACACCAAATCGCAATTTTTAACAGAGAATTGGTCTCAGATGAATGACCGTCTTACTTCAGTAGAACACAGCATCTATTCTTATGCACACACCAACGAGGAAATTAACATTCTTCAATCCCAGGTTTCTTCACTGCAGCGGCAAGTCAAAGACCTTGAAAATAGGAACAGAAGAAATAATCTCCATATTTATGGTCTACCGGAAGGATCAGAAGGCTCTGACCCTCTCTCTTTCTTCAAGTCTTTCTTTCCTAAATTGCTACATTTACCAAAAGGAACGTCGCTCAACATCCAACATGCTCATAGACTTGGTCATCAGCATGCAGGTGTATCTACTTCTCGGAGACCAAGAGGAGTTATCACGTACTTTCTTGAGTATACAGACCTACTCAAAGTACTTTCAGCAGTTAAATCAATTCAATGTGTCTCATGGTCAGGCTTCACTTTATTTTTTGATCAATACAACGCCAAAACCACAGCAAATAGGCGCAAATAATTTCTCAACATGAGACCTGATTTACGTGCATTGGGGGCCCATTATGGCCTTTTAAATTGCAGAGCTTCATCAATTCCTGCATATCAGAATCTATGGACTTTTCTGGAGCATTGTCATCTCAAAATATTTGATGTTTTCCAACTTTTGTTGTAGTTTCTTTTCTTATTCTATTGTTTCAAAGTTCTAGTATACAGTTTATTAGTTTAATAATGTTTTCTATTTTGCTATTTTGTCTTTTATCAGATCATCATGTCACCTTATTTTATATTTCCTCCTTATTTTCTGCAATAAACGCCTTCTCTCCTCTTTCCCAGGGTTGTTGTTGTCTGTACCTGCCTAATACCCTTACCCTATGTGAAGTGATGTGGTCCTTCCTCATTCTACGTCCCGTTGAGTTCGGACGTGCCATTTGTTCCATATAGTTTCATCCCTCCATCTTCTTATGATATCCTTAGGTTTAGGTATGTTGTACCTTTTTTATTGTCGTTCCTCTCTCTTCCTTTTTTCTTTTCTTTCTTTGCTCTTCTTCCCTTTTTATTTTCTGTCTCTCCTTTTCCTCTTAGGTTTGTTCATTGTTTAACACTTATATTTGTATTCACTCTTCTTATTATATTATAATAACATATACATGCATGTTTGGGCTGATATCAATCTTGTCCTATGCTCTTTGATGGTTTGTTTAGGCCACCATCTTTCTGTTGTTTTATCGTTGTTTTTACGTCTTTGAAAATTGTGTGGTGGAATGTTAGAGGTTTGGGTTCTCCCATTAAACGAAAACATGTTTTATCACATTTAGCTAAATTAGGAGCCGGTATAGCTCTTCTACAAGAATCTCATTTAGTGGCAACTGAATTTTTGAAATTGAAAAAAGGCTGGGTAGGGGAAGTTGTTTTCTCAGCAGGTGATGGTAAAATAAATGGAGTATTAACTCTCTGTCATAAATTGATTTGTGTTAAGTTGCTTTCTCAGTTATTTGGTGAAGATGGAAGATGGTATACACTAAATTGCAAATTGTGAATGCTCCGGTTTCTTTGTTTAATATCTATGCTCCCATTAATGGTGACCCCTCATTTTGGTCTTCTCTTACTCAACAAATTTCATCTTGCATTGATGATAATTTCATCCTTGCCAGAGATTGCAATCAGGTAGTTGAGATCCCTTTATAGATCATAACTCGCAGGTTTCTTTTAAACCGCTTAAAGCACATTCGTTATTTATTCATACCATCCAGCAGTATAAACTTATAGATGCTTGGAGAATTTGCAATCCTACCAAGAGGGAATATACATATTACTCTCAAGTTCATCTCAAATTGGTCCCTTTTTTGACTCACATAATATTTTCCAATCATTAAGAGATGCAGATATTGGGTCCAATCCAATATCTCATCATGCTACCATTTCCATTAAATTGGATATTATGCCAAATTCTAATATACCTAGGGGGTGGCTTTTTAATAATTCGCTCCTTTTAGACCCAAAGTTTAATGTCTCTTTTGTTTCCTTCTTTAATGAATATTTCTACTTAAACCAAATGGATACTTTGCCTTTCGCCGTTATTTGGGATGCATTTCAAGCTGCCGCCAGAGGTTTTATAATTGGTTAACAGAGATCTTTTGCCAGGATAAAGAGACTGCAGCATTCCTATTATTCTTCGAAGTCCAAAGATTGTTTGTCTCAGCTTGTTAAGGCAAAGATTTAGGCGGCCAGAATAAGGTCGGCAAACTCTTGTCGAAATATTTAAAAGTTAAACATAATAAGTTTGATTTTGAATCTATTCTGGATGAGCAAAATACATTGCGGTCTATGTACTCAGATATTTTAAATGAATTTCTTCTTTTCTATAAAACATTACACACGCCCGAAATCATACCCTCTGAAACTGACATCTCTCAGTTCCTTTTAGACATTCATCGCTCCTCTGACACTCTAACAGATTTTACTCCTTTAGAATCCGATATTTCACAACAGGAACTCCTCATCACTTTACAAACACTCAAGAAAGACAAGGCTCCTGGACCAGATGGTTTTACAGTGGAATTATTCACACACTTCGCTCCACTACTCCCCAAACTACTTGCTCTTTTAAATTCTTTTTCACAGTTAGGTGAACCCTCTGGTGCCTTCTTGGAAGCTCTAATTTGTCTAATTGCTAAATAAGGAAAGGATTTAAAATATTGTAAAAATTATAGGCCCATCTCTCTTGTTAATATTGATTACAATTGTTTTTCAAAGGCTTCAGCCATGCATCTGGAAACATTCCTCCCTCATTTACTGGTTGCGGAACAATCTGGATTTGTCAAGGGCCGCCTTATTTCAGATAACACTCGTCTATTTTTTGACATTCTATCCAAATCCTCTCACTTACCTCATTCATTAGCAGCTGCGGCCTTAGATGCGGAGAACGCGTTTGACCAAGTCAACTGGTTTTATCTCTTTCAAACGCTTAAATGGTTTGGTTTTGGCCCAAGGATTATTTCTCTGATTTCGATGCTATATTCTAATCCATGGGCAGCCGTTGAGGTAAATTGTAACACATCCCCCTACTTCGATCTGGGAAGAGGTGTACGCCAAGGTTGCCCTCTGTCCCCTTTCCTCTTTAACCTTGCTTTGGAACCCTTTTCTCCAGAATTCATCAAAATAGAGACATACAGGGATTTGAAGTTAACAACAAACAAATTAAGTTGGCACCATATGCCAATGACATACTACTATTTATCTTAATTCCGTAATCTTCTATCCCTACCTTTTTACAGGAGGTGGAGCTCTTTGCCTCTGTCTCTGGCTACAAACTAAATAGAGATAAATGCGAAATATTACTTTTGACTAAGTATACTTTTAAGGACAATTTTAGTGATTCAAACTTTACTTGGAATTCCCATCACATAAAATACTTAGGTCTTTATTTTGCACCTTTAATTTTAACCACACTTTTTTGTGTATGGAGAAGTGTATACAAAAAATCACAACATTAACAACTGAATGGCATCCCTCATATTTCTTATGGTGGGGTCGTTTAAATAACATTAGAATGATGCTCACCCCTATAGTTTTGTATACACTTTCCGATATCCCAGTACCCATTCACTTAAAATTTCAAAAATAAATACATTCTATACTATCATCATTCTTGTAGAACAATAAAAAGTCTCACATGCCGTTATTGAGATTAACAAGACCAAAATCAGAAACCGGTGTTAACTTTCCTGGCTTTCTCACCTACCAAAAAGCTTTTTCACTTCGTCAAGCTTCGAGATGGCTTTCTGAATTTCCTTTGGATTGTCCTCTGTGGGTGGACCTTGAACATTGCCATCTTTGTACTTTCTCTTTTAAAGAATATCTTTATTTCACCAGCAGATCACAATCATCCCCTATCCTCAAACACACCTGTAATCTTTTGGAACCCGATACAATGATATCCCCTACAGATCCAGACACCTTTTTTAATTCCTCAATATGGCACAATACGTCTATACTGATCCGAGGTAAACCTTTTTATTGGAAATCTAGGAGACACAAAGGCTTAATTTGGATACATCAACTTTTTTTTTCAAAATTATGTCATATCCTTCTAAGAGGCCAGTCAGCATTTTGACCTACCCCCATTCTTTTACTCTAAGTGCACTCTTATTAAACAGGACCTCTCCAATGCATATGCTCAAGTTTCATCCCATTCCCACCCTAATCCTCACCCTATTAACGGTCTACACACTCTCCTATATTCTTGCCCAGAGCTTCCACCATTTATACTCACCCAATAACTTTATATTCTGATAGAGAGAAGACTAAAATAGAGCTTTCTTGGGAAGAGGATCTTGAAGTAGATTGATCAATTCTCTTATGGAACACAATATAGACCAAGATTAGGAAAACCTCCAGAGCAGCAAATACTACACAAACATTATTCTCTATTTATAATAGACTTTTAATACATCCAGTTACGTTACATAAAAGACACAATGACACATCCGATACCTGTTGGTCATGATTTTCCACATCCGCTGATTTGAAACACTTACTCTTTACATGTCCACATGTGCATACTTTTTAGGAAAAAGTCGGGGCCCAAATTAACTTAATCTTCGGCTCCAAATTCCCTTTCTCTATTGTTCACTTATTCTTAGGAAGTCTATCACCGATTTGGGATAACTGCATTCATAACATAAAGATTGTAGGTTTATTGTTAGCAGTTGCCTTTCTGCAGATCACAAAAAATTGGAAATATTTGGCTAAACTATCATTCCAAGCCTGGTGGTATGCTGTATGCTAGAATCATAGATTGGACACAGCATTTGTTCATCCTATTCATATAGCTATAAAACGTTTACATTTATGGTCACCTGTTAAATTGTACATAGATGCTAGCGCCAATTCAACAAGAAGTTTCCCGACCTCCGAGCCATTCCTCATCTTAGTAATATAATGACATATCTCCATTAACTTCATTTTTATATATTTTGTAAGAAATGTATTATTGTATTGATTATATTATTATATTTTTGTCTTGCCGTTCCATCACAGCCATGTTTGCATGATATTTTTATTCAGATGACTTTATTTCATTGTTTAATTCTTCTTTTTGTGTTTTCATATTGCTTATTGTATTATTGTATTATGTATTTTTGTTATTTGCTTCCTCAATAAAACTACTTTTGAATTGAGAGGTTGTGGCGACTTATGAAGGCTTTTTTACATAACTAAAGCCTTCTTCTACCACTAACTGAATACTCTTGATGCCGTATGAGTCAATTGGCTTGCTTCAGTGTCTGTACAGACTTCTTACCCATCTCTGCTTTGGGAATATAAGCAGAGTGTATTAAAACCACGCTTTACCCTCTTTGTTCTTTCCCCTTTGGCATCACTTCCATTGCCTGTGGGGGTCTTCAACTGCTTTCTAAATTGGAGCCGTGTTGGGCAGTCCTGATGAATACGGAGATGTTGTTCCAGATCCCCTATGCATAAATGGACAAGGCCTGCCGGCTTGTTTTTTTTTCTTTTTTACACTTCTTAATCTGTAGTCTGATGCTGTTCTGGCTGGAGGGCCAGAAAAATGTCTTATTAAATTCCAAAGAGTCAAAAACAAGGTGCCGAACTCATATTCAATCTGAAGCACCGCAACATATCACACGTGCCCATAAGGTCATACACAGGCTTTGTCTCACAGAAATGACTCTGTTCACACAACCTGACTCATCCTAAGGCTTTATACTGCCAAGCACCAGGTTGTATTTTCAATATCTTTCAGCCTTACTCTTCTGCTAGAAACCACAATCTGCTGGCCTACAGAGTTGTAAATGTAAATATTGTATTCAGAGGAGATTCATAGCGTACAGAGATGACTAATCTACCCTGCTAGTGGTGGGTGCCTTCATAGCGTACAAGGACCATCACCTTGAAAGAATCAGACGGCACACCTAAGACAAAAAGATTTCTTAAACTTTATAAGAGTTTTGAAGACTCACCTTATCTGCGCAGCCTAACAATAGAACTCCACCCTAGTCCCGATTCTTTGACAATCTCTTTTACACCTTAGTCCGGTCTGGTGCCTAGGATCCAAACTGCCATTCCAATAGGATGCACCTGTCGATCAATCCCATGGATTTACAATTATACTTACATTGGTTGACTGAAGTATCCTATTTTTATTGGAGTAGGGCAGTTTCCTGTCTTATCCTCAAGGACTATTCCTGTGGATGCATTCTTCTTGTCCTCCCATTGAATTTACTCCAAGGCGACATCTGCTGCATGATGCATTTTACAAATATAATAAATAAAGAAATGCATTTTACCTTGTATTCTCTAAGAGACAGTGTTTAGAACATGTATGCCATGCACCCATTTGTTCTGCTCTGATACATCAGGTTAATATTTAAAACAAATACCCATCGGGTGTGATAGTGGCTGTAGTAGTACTCTTACTCCTGCTGTGCAAGCGACTCAATGTCTGTGGCAGATCTCAAGCTGCTGCCTTTTAGGTGCGATTAGCAAGTTCATGGTTTGGCTTTTCTTTGAATTATGGATTGTGTTGATGTGCATTTATAATGGCAAACACGTATAACTACAAGCACCAGAATGCAAAAAATAAATACCTGCAGGGCCCTGGTGTCAGGAACTACTTGTGATCAACATGTGTAGTTCTAGTCTCCATTTGCAAGAAGGCAAAACAACTAAAAGTTATGGGTGGATTACTTGAATTAATCCTAGTTACTGATAATTATTCTGGGTTGCAAAGCCACCTCAGATATGAACCAGCAATAAACAAATCTGCTTAGTCCTGTTCCACTAGGTGCAGATCAGCCCGAACTGCTGCACCGGGTACCTGCTGAATGGGAACACATGCAACCTCAGACCGGTTTGGGCCTATTTGGGACTCAGAAGTAGGGTGCAGCTTGATTCCTATGCTACATTAAGCATGGGACCCATATATGGGCATACCCAGAAATTTAATTCCTGGACACTAATCTTTATATAAGAAAAAGCAAGATAAAAACAAAACTTTACATAAAAGCCACAACAGCAAACTCTATTCTGAAGCTGGACAGCTGTCACCGCAAAAGCATTCTAAAAAATATTTTAAAGGGTGAACTACTTAGGATTAAACATAATTGTAGTGAGAGTAATTTTTATCTGCTGCATATGAACTGTTGGACAGATTGGAAGGACGGGGATACCAAAAAGCTGAGTTATTGGCAGCTACCAGGGAAATAAATAATAAACCAAGCCAATCTCTTTTGCAAACTTAGAATATACATCACAAAAACAATCAATGAATACAATGCGTTTCCTGACTGACTTTCACAATGTGCACTATAGATTTAGAAAAATCTTAAAAAGACACTGGCACTTACTAACAAGTAACTCCTCTATCAACACTGTCATTCCAGTATTTCCACAAGTGGGCTTTCGATGTGCAATGAACAGAAGGACTTCTTGTGCAGATCTGAGTTCACTGACAAAAGACAAATAAACGCATTTTATGAAGCTGGCTTTACAAGGATGGGATACTAGCGATTCATTTTCAAACCTGTCTTTTGCCTTTATTTTCATCATTTCTCTTCCCCCGTTCTCTTCCTGTTCTCAGAGATACAAATCACTCTTTCAAAAGTATTGTGAAGGTCATTTCGCTATTAAACAAGCATGAATATCTACTACCTGAAGATGCGATTAGGCCCACAAGGACAAGCAAATGTTTATCACTTAAAAAGCTCCATTAAATTCAGGTTTACTTTTAAAGCACATAAATAATATGAGGTTGCTCATAAACCTTTTCCTAAAATTTTGAATCTTTCAGACTAATTCGGCTTACCTACAATCCATGTGAGACCAACCATAATGCTATTTTTGATGTACACACCATCTTAGGTAAAACTGCACTTATATCGACGATGCTGCCTGTAAACTATTTGAGCAACTTCGAACACCCCCTCTAAAACACCATTTTGGCTCACTATCTAGGACCCTCCCTAGAATGTCCCTGCCCTAAAAACCTAATTCTGTCACTTATAACATGAGCACAAAGTCACTGAATATGACAGTTTGCTAACTTTTTTTTTTTTAAATCCCACGAAAAGCATTGAGTGGTTTGTAAGCACAAATTGTAGCACATGACACAAATGCATGTAGTATTTCTTAATACATATTCATAATTATGCTTCTTTCTCTCTTTCTTGTCTCTTCTTTTCGCTTGTATGTAATGTTCATCTGCATTTATCGTTTTCCTTTTCTTTTATTTTGTTCTTTATGTGACACATTTATGTACATGAATGGAATTCCTGTAATTATGTAACTAATAATACATAAAAAGGCTTGAAAAAGCCCCAGGCCTGAGAACCTTTGAGGTGCAAAATATGTGTTGGCTGGCATAAGTTCTCTGCTGCCACTCGATTAAATAGAGGCTTTCATTTGTTTTCAGCTGCATTAAAATAAACATATGTGACGACTATTTTGCGCAAACAATAAGAAATCGCATGGTTATTATTGTTATAGAGAATTGTTTACTCTATCTTACTTAAATATTTTTCATAGTTGTGGGCATAGGGGTATTGCCGTAATAGGGCAGGTAGTCAATGCTGCCAACGAGCCAGTACTAGAGAGCATAACTCCAGAAATATTAACCCCCTTCCTTCATAAACCTAAATTTATAATGAATATTGGCAAAGTCAGTGATTTTTCCTATGCAAGATCTAGTGGTTTTGTGAATTTTGTTTTTTAGACGTGTTGCACAGCAGCGTCTGCTGCTGTGCAAGGTGACTGAAAGTAAAGAAAATATTAGTGCTATGAGATCGCCAGCGCTGGCCGCACCATATCACTTTTTTAGGTCTCGGCTGCGAAAGGCTGCGCTTGCGCAGTCTCGCTCCGAGATTTAATGAGTTTGAGTGACTTTGAGAAGAGGGGCTTGCACCCGCCCCTCTTCTCTCCTGTTCTCCATTGGCTGGCCTCTTAAATGCTGGCCAGCCACTGGAGAAGAGGTCCAGTCACTCCGTTGAAGCCCCGTCCTTTTCGGATCGGGGGGCGTGTTTTTTGCGAGAAGTCTCAGGGAGGAGACAACAGCAAAACACGCCCCCAAATCCGAAAAGGACGTGGCGTTTCTCCGAGGCATTTTCTGCTGTGCCTCGGAGAAAGGCGGTGGTGTGCATTTTGCTCTGCCTTGTTCCTCATATCGATTTACTGTAAAGCGCTCCAGTAATGACAGGTTTTCTCCTACTTACGCTAACAAAGTAGGGATTTCCAACTTTACAGGCGAGAGACTCCCCTTCCCACAACCCCACCGCTGACAGGAAATTCAAACAGCATAGAGCAGGTATTCGTGGTTTAGAGCTGTAAAATGTGAATTATCCTAAAACAAGGCAGTCAGCCTGCGCTCACCCCAGGTGGAATATTGAGAATTAAGTGCATCAAAAGTCCACTCGGAGGAGTAAACTTCTATGGGCCGGAATATTTATGTTTATACATCTGCATACATTACAACATCACAAATGATTAGGCTCTTAGGCCGGACTCACCTCCTCCCAGCTCCGAGGTAGGCCTCAGGCCTCGGCCTTTCCTTGATGTTCTTGCCGCCCCAAGCGAGGGGGTTCCCGGGTAACGCTCTAAGCATGGCCCGGGGAAAGATGAGTTTTTGGAACAAATGGGGGGGTTAAAGAGAAGACCGACCGAGAAGTATGTGGGGTCACACACTCGCCCCCACCGGGAAAGGGTGGCGGGGGGTGAAACCAAACTTAGCGCTCCGATCCCGGCTTCCCGGTTGCTAGATAGATTCTCTGGCCATTGGCACCCCGCTTCCGGGTCCGAGCGGCCCTAACAGACAGCTCTGTGTAACCAATGGGCGTAATGGAGGCAGAGATGGGCGGGACAAACACGTTTGTGCACTTCTGGGGGATGTGGGGGGGGGGCATGCGTGCTGTACCTCTGTACTGCTGGCGGTGTGCCTGCTTGCCTTCTGTACCCCTGTGCACTGCTGCGGGTGCCTGCCTTCTGTACCCCTGTGCACTGCTGGGAGCGTGCGCCTGCGTGCTTTACCTCTGTGCACTACTGCTGGGGTATGCCTGCCTGTTCTACCTCTGTGCACTATTGCTGTGGGGGAGGGGTACCTGCGTGCTGTACCCCTGTGTACTGCTGGGAGTGTGCGCCTGCGTGCTGTACCCCTGTGCACTGCTGGGAGTGTGCCTGCCTCTTCTACCTCTGTGCACTGCTAGAAGTGTGCGCCTCACTGTTTAAGTTCTGTGCACTGCTGGGGGCGTGCCTTCCTGCATTCTCTACCTCTGTGCACTGCTGGGGGTGTGCATCTGCGCGCTGTGCCCCTGTGCACTGATGGAGGTGTGCGCCTGACTGCACTACCTCTGTGAACTGTTTAAGTACTTATGTGCGCTGCTGGGGTGTGTGCTTGCCTGTCTGCCCTGCCGCTGTGAACTGCTGGGGTGTGTGTCTGCCTGCTCTATCGCTGTGAACTGCTGGGAATCTGTGCCTAGCTGTCTTGGTTCTGTGACCTGCTGGGAGCGTGCCTGTCTGTTCTATCTCTGTGAAATGATGGGTGCGAACCTGCCTGCTCCACCTGCCTGCTGTATCTCCGTGGTAAATAACGGAAATGAGTGACTATCTGTTCTACCTGTGCGACCCGCTGGGAGGTGTGTTTGCCTGTTCTATCTCTGAACTGCTAAGAGGTCTGCCTAACTGCTTTATCGCTGAAATGCTGGGAAATGTGCCTGCCTGCTCTGAGAAGTACTTACCTGCTTCCCTGTCTGTTCATTTCTGCTACCTACTGGGATGCGTGTCTGCCTGTTCTGTCTCTGAAATGCTTGGTTATCTGTCTGCCTGTTCTGTCTCTGAACTGCTGGGTTACGTGTCTGCCTGCTCTGTTTCTTAACTGCTAGACTCGGTGACTGGCTGCTTTGTCACTACAAACTGCTATGATGCGTGCCACTCTGCCCTGTCTCTGTGAACTGTTAGGACGTGTGCCTGCCTGCGCTATCACTACAAATGTCTGGGATGTGTGCCACCCTCCACTCTCTCTGTGAACTGCTGGGCTGTTTGGCTGCCTGCTCTCATGGCATGTGCCCCTCTGGTTACCTTATCAGGTACCGGCAGCTTTTTTGTGCACGCATTAATCACTTTTAACTTGATATTTTGTGTAGCGCTTTATTCTGCATGTGAAGCACGTCAGAGCATACAGCGCTCTAGTTTTAGGAAACAGACTTCGCTCTTTTTTGTTCTAATAGTGTTCTTAAACTGCGTCTTGTTTGCTATTTGAATTTTTTCTTAGCCATTATAAATCTGGGACTGTAAGCACTCGAATGAGATTTAAAAAAAAAAAATAATCTGGGACTGTAAACACTCGAACGAGATTATTTAAAAAAAAAAAACTGGGACTGTAAACACTCGAATGAGATTATTAAAAAAAAAAACAGCGTTCGTTGATCTGCAGACATTTGTCAAAAATGTTTATGTTTCTAGACTTTGCAAGTATATGGAGTAAGTGGACCCCCGCTCACCCCGCCCCCTTAGCCTCGCCTTGAGCGCTTCCAAATGTTGGCATGTGTCGCTTGCATGGTTCTCAGTTAATTCTGTTCTAAACGTTTGCGTCCAGTGTACAACTAGTGTTTGTAAAGCTTATTAATGAATGGGTTCATGAACAGGCTCGCACAGAGCAGCTGTGTGAACCAGACCGACCCACTGTGCACATGCAAATGAGGCTGGATTGTAATGTTTCAAGGGCGGCATGTATGCGCAGGCCCGTTCACACGGCCTTTGGCCAAATGTCTTTTTTTCCATGTTTCTTCCGTAGGTTACTAGTGATGTTAATACGAGTGTACGATGCATTTAACAGCTTTTTACATACATTGTGCTGTAAAGGTCTTTCATATTATTGGTATTAATTAGCATACACTTAAACCCTCTCTGTTTCGGGACTGCGTGTGCTGCTTGGAACAGGCCGAAGCAAATTGAAATATCTTTAAAAAAATGTTACTGTTGTTCGTGGTTTTGTGGCTTTACTCATTTCAATGTGCTTTGCTCCAACACTTCAACAGGCACGTTTTGGGTCGGAAAGGTGGGAAAATTACCATCGTTTTTGGAAATTTTAAAGCAAAAAAACAAACCTTTTCTGATGTCCTCCGAGGGATTTCAGTGCCTTTAAAGGGACATTTTAGAATGGGCCAGCGTCGCATTGTCCGCACAGCCACGACAGAGGGTCCCAGGCTGGTATCTTGGTGGCATTTATTTGGGGCACCGGTTGTTATGACTCGCCTCTTGTCTTGTGATGGGACTGTGAAAGATTGTTCTGTGGAGTCACTGCAGAGAGCCAGTGTGGGCACAGGGGCTCTGTCTGGCAGGGCGCCAAGCATTGTGGCCCTGGCTTGTGTGGGTGCCGTTTGCTTCCCAGCATGGGTGGGAGGGGGAGGGGGGCTGGCAGCTTTCTGCTGTTTTCTTTTCATGGTCTTACGGTTTCCCTTCCTTTTTAGGTCTCGGCTGCGCTTGCGCAGTCTCGCTCCGAGATTTAATGACTTTGAGAAGAGGGGCTTGCACCCGCCCCTCTTCTCTCCTGTTCTCCATTGGCTGGCCTCTTAAATGCTGGCCAGCCACTGGAGAAGAGGTCCAGTCACTCCGTTGAAGCCCCGTCCTTTTCGGATCGGGGGGCGTGTTTTTTGCGAGAAGTCTCAGGGAGGAGACAACAGCAAAACACGCCCCCAAATCCGAAAAGGACGTGGCGTTTCTCCGAGGTATTTTCTGCTGTGCCTCGGAGAAAGGCGGTGGTGTGCATTTTGCTCTGCCTTGTTCCTCATATCGATTTACTGTAAAGCGCTCCAGTAATGACAGGTTTTCTCCTACTTACGCTAACAAAGTAGGGATTTCCAACTTTACAGGCGAGAGACTCCCCTTCCCACAACCCCACCGCTGACAGGAAATTCAAACAGCATAGAGCAGGTATTCGTGGTTTAGAGCTGTAAAATGTGAATTATCCTAAAACAAGGCAGTCAGCCTGCGCTCACCCCAGGTGGAATATTGAGAATTAAGTGCATCAAAAGTCCACTCGGAGGAGTAAACTTCTATGGGCCGGAATATTTATGTTTATACATCTGCATACATTACAACATCACAAATGATTAGGCTCTTAGGCCGGACTCACCTCCTCCCAGCTCCGAGGTAGGCCTCAGGCCTCGGCCTTTCCTTGATGTTCTTGCCGCCCCAAGCGAGGGGGTTCCCGGGTAACGCTCTAAGCGTGGCCCGGGGAAAGATGAGTTTTTGGAACAAATGGGGGGGTTAAAGAGAAGACCGACCGAGAAGTATGTGGGGTCACACACTCGCCCCCACCGGGAAAGGGTGGCGGGGGGTGAAACCAAACTTAGCGCTCCGATCCCGGCTTCCCGGTTGCTAGGTAGATTCTCTGGCCATTGACACCCCGCTTCCGGGTCCGAGCGGCCCTAACAGACAGCTCTGTGTAACCAATGGGCGTAATGGAGGCAGAGATGGGCGGGACAAACACTTCAGTGTACCAAAAAGAGAAGAAGGACGACAAACGAGCCTCTCATTGAGACTTCATCGCCGTTAATGCAAAGCGATAGTTGCTATCGACATAGAAGAGGGCAAGGTGACGCCCGCATGGTGCGAATAAATAGCTAGAGTGCCAACTCTCGAATATAAGTATGGCCAGCACTCTGCGCCAAGCTACAGGTAGAAGAGGTTTTGATGACCGCGTTACAACGGAGCAGGTCATGTAGGTAGGTGACTGCAGGTTATTTATAAACATTTTTGATTTTTTTCCCACTCTGTGAAAAACATTTTTAGACATCAGAATCTAACGGTGTTTTCTAAAGTATGCTTTCTGCATATTTTAGAGCCAGTGTGTAAACTAAAAAGCCACACAGTTGTTACAATCAACAATTAATTATACTCACCCTAAGAAAAACCGACAGCATAATATAGATTTTGCACAAAATACAACCTTCCAATAAATACACAGAGATTCCATCTGCTTATCCAAATCCTTTAAAAATAAATAAAATAAAAAAAACAGTGATTACAGAAAACTGGAATATAAACTGGCAGCAGAACCTGCAAATTAATGCTATTGAGTCAGTTACATAAACAAAAAAGTTCCACATGTGACCTTGCTCTATCAGCTTTTATACAATTCATAATTGTATCAAAACAATGTAAGAAACACAAGACTAATTCAAGATATTCTGCTTAGTAGCTGTCTATTTTAACATTGATAATGTAGGCCTAGAAACAACGATAGGGTGGAGGGAGGTGGAAACAGGAGGGAAGCATAGGGTGGGGGAGGGGGTGGAAACAGGAGTGCAAGTGGGGGAGAAAGGAGGACAGGGCTGGACTGGTTTACAGGGAGGGCGGAACTGGCAATGCAAGAGGGCAGAGGGGTACTTCCAGGACAGGACTGGCCGTGGGGCACAGGGGGTGGCCTTGGTGCGCTCACAAACAGAGGCTAACAAGACATAACAAGCATTTACAATGCAACGGTCTCGGCATTGTTAAAGTTAGAGCTATTGCCATTGCTCATGACAATGCCGTTTCTTTAAATGTTTTAAAAACAAAAACATAAACAAAAATAATGTCATGAGCAATGCCAATAGCTCTAACTTTACCAATGCCGAGACCATTGCATTGTAAATGCTTGTTTAGGTCTCGGCTGCGAAAGGCTGCGCTTGCGCAGTCTCGCTCCGAGATTTAATGAGTTGGAGTGACTTTGAGAAGAGGGGCTTGCACCCGCCCCTCTTCTCTCCTGTTCTCCATTGGCTGGCCTCTTAAATGCTGGCCAGCCACTGGAGAAGAGGTCCAGTCACTCCGTTGAAGCCCCGTCCTTTTCGGATCGGGGGGCGTGTTTTTTGCGAGAAGTCTCAGGGAGGAGACAACAGCAAAACACGCCCCCAAATCCGAAAATGAGGCTCCCTTTCTCCGAGGCATTTTTGCTGTGCCTCGGAGAAAGGCGGTGGTGTCTTTCGGTGCCCTCGGCTTGTTAATCCAGTCACAAGCTTTACGTGGGGGTGCGCGCGCGCTGCTTTGAGGTCCCCCTTTCCCGCAGAATCGCTGCTCGTGGTTTGGCTGCCTTGCTTCCCGTTTGAGACCAACTTTGATCCCGACCGGGGCGGAACTCTGCGTGTCTCTGGGAGCAAGCACATTGGAGCAAGTTGGTGTCCGAGGGGAGCTCCGGCGATCTTGGGAAAGCGAGCATGAGCCGCACGGATTACTATGTTTATCCTATCTCGGATTACCTCTGAGCTACACAGCCTGCGGACGACGAATACGAAGACCTCTAGGAAACCTCGGACAAACTGCACCGGGCAAGCAAAAGCATGGATCTGCGAGCACGTAAGAAACTTCGTCAGCTGTCGCTGCCCCCCGCGAGCCCTTTGCAGGCTCTGCTGGTGGCAGCGTTGGCCCTAATGGGGTGTTTTCGGCATTCAACTGGTTGCTGGCGCTCATTGCTTGTGGGGGAAAGCTGATCTGTTTTTATTTCTGTGTATGATCCGCAGTGTTGGAAAGTGTATTTTTAGCGTGAAGGAGACGTGATTGCGAAGAGCTGGTGCAGAGGTGCAGGGACACTTTGTCCCGGTGCTGCACTATTATTAAACGTGTGGAGGGAGTGTAGCTCGAACACACAAGTCCTCGTGAAAGGGCGCACGTCGCTTTCGTAATAGGAAACCTTTGGAACAGGTCTCCGGTGGCGCTGTTAATGTCTTTAGTTTCGTGGTACCGCAGACTTACCTTCATTGTCTGTGCCGCTGCCATCATAATACACTGCGTCTGGTCAGGAAGTCTCGGCCGCTTGGAGGGCTGCGCGGTTATCATGGTAGAAGGAGGCGGCGTTTTCTCTGCAGATACCCCTACAGAATGTCGGTGTCCAGTAATACCAGCACTTTAGTTTTTCGCTAGAGCGTCTGCGATAGTGTTAAATGTAATCACCTAATTAAACATTTAATGGACTTCTTTTGATAAGATACGCCTCTCTTTTACACCCATTCCAACATGGCCGCCGCTTTCATCGGACGCCCTGCAGAAGGCGCGGCGATACGGCTTTTTATCCTTCGCAAGCGACAGCAAGCAACTTTAAAGTAAATTTTGATGGTGTTTCTGACTGTGCGAGTGGGGTTGGTTGCAGGGAGGGAGGTTGTAAAGGGTTTGTGTTTTGTATTGTGATTTACCTGTGTTAGGTTTATCAGAAAAAGTTATCCTGGTTTTTGATTTTTATACTTCAACTTTCCGTTGTTTTTTTTTAATCTGCTCCAAGTTCTGTGTTTTTTACTTGTGAGCGTTTAGGAGCAAACCACGAACAGAGGGCGGGAGGCATCGGAAGGGATGAACGGGGGGGGGGGAGGGTCATAAAGACGTGTGCGCGTGTAGGGCTAGGAGTGACCCACAAACTGGACCTTTATTCCAAACCTCGCTGCCGCGAGCCAGGCCGGCCTCTGCCCTCGAAGCCTTCATTCAATGCTAATCATGAATGAGCCCCGTCACTTGTGTTTGGTTTGAGGGGGGAGTGGAGGGGGCGGGCGTGGACTCCTCGGACACAGGTCCACCTCTGCGCCTCGGTTTCTGTGAGCGCTTTTCCCAGAGCGATGGTCGGGCGTGTTCAATGCTTGTTGAACCTGGCATTCTATAAGTTACTTAAATGTCTCCTCGCCTAAAATGTCAATTATGCTGTGTATTTATTTCGTATTGTTTTTTTCAATGAAAATTGCCTTTTTGAACGTTTTTTCAATCGGCATCGATTTCTATTTACACCCGCTGCTGAGTTCTGAATGTTTTATTTCGAAGTTATAGGGGCAAATCAACAGTGAAAACGGGGCAAACAAACGCTAGAGAGCGGTCGAGGGCGATCTCTAAACCCACATTAAAATGCAGACAATTGCTATTACATTTTTCATATTGGGTTACTTCAAGCCAGCCAGAACTGCAACACCCAGAATGCACTAGGTTGTTTCATGAAATGAGTTGGAACGTTTCAGGCATGGCATAAATCCGTTCTAGTTAAACGCAGCACATTTATGGCGCGTGTTCGGGACATTGGTGTATTCAGGATGGATTTTAGCTCGGTTTCTTGAAGACCCGCGCCACTGGTGAAACGTCACATCCGTTGTAGTGAGCAGGCCCAGACTGACGCATCCCCCGCTGTTCTGGTGTGTGTGTGTGTACTTGCTGGGGTGCAACAGTCACGGTGGGAATTTTAAAAATTCCTGCTTTGAAAAAGCTTGTTTTAAACTTGTACGGCTTGTGCTGAACGGGTGTGGTTAGAAGGGGGTCCCGTGTCCAAAATGGGTAGATTTTGTGTACAAATGGTAGGAGCCCGTTCATACAAGCACAGCATATAAACACAAGTTTCTTAATCTGACATGTTGCTGAGTCGACTGTTCGTTTTTTTTTTTAGTCCATCTCTGGTAATGTGAGTGGAAAGTCAGCCTTCGTGGCAGTGCTTAATTTGAAAAAAAAAAAAAAAAAGTAAATTCAGTATGCTGAGTCATTTCTTCCCTGATTTTGCACTCAGGTTTTCTGATTCTACATCCGAATCCCAACCCAGGCAAAGTTGTTTCTGCAATTTTGCTACTTGCAGTGTACACCATCATACATTCAGGATTAGGATTTTCGGAAGTCATGCATGAAAAATGTGGAAACATGAAATATCCTGTGGTTCAAATATGTGAGAGACACCCCAGGCAAGATTGGGTGTAGTGATCTATGGGAAGCATGCAAGAACCACCCAGACAACAGCAAATCCACGATCAAACCCAACTATCAGTTTAAATTGGGTCAGATTCCAATATAGGCACTATGAGGGACCAATTTCTCAAAGTTAAAGTATCCAACAGCCTTGAATTTTTCTCTGATGCTATCAAGCCCCTAAAAAAACTGCCTTTAATGGGACGTTTTTGCCCCACTTGTGGAGCAGAGAGGGAAACTATAGAGCATGTATTCTTTCTCTGCCCCACCTATACATTATCCAGGAAAAAGTGGCTTATCCCTATTTGCCAGGTCATGGGCACCACAGCTCATATTATTGCATTCCAAATATTTAAGAACGATGTAAGTTACTTAACTGTCTATGCAGTATCCTGTTTTCAATTGGCAATGTGGAGAATCAGACTGTGGTGTACACAAGATAGAACGTCCCTAGCCCGTAGTGTACAGGCTTCTTTTAACATAAAACTAGATGGGTTTATTCATACATTTTTAAATTAAATTGTCCCAGTCGTGTTTATATTTTCTCCAGTCCTGTGAATTTGCTCAAAGATAAAAGCCAAATAATCATTAAGAAGGGAACTAATGGATGAACTATTACATATTTTTAACATGAGGACGCCTGACTAACAAGGGCTATAATTAGTGACTGCTTGAATTGTGACAAAGGTATGTCAATCCCATGGTTGGCTTACGTGAAAAGCTCTTTTGATGAGGATGGTCTGTCATATACTTTTTCTGATACCACCACACATGTATCCATTAATAAAAGAAAAGTTTCATCAATGTTATTAGCACAATCGCTTGATAAGAGGGTTTTGGAGGAGTATAGGAAAGCATTGATTGGAAAATATCTGTCCGTGAATACGGAGGTTACATCAGGTAGCTACATATCGAAACCAAGGAGGACCTGGGAGCGCTCTCTATTATTTAGATCCAGGGCAGACAGTAAAAGACCTACTTTGGTTTCCAATACGGTATCACACCAACTTAGATGTGATTGCATGCCTGTGTTGTAATGGTGTTACTCAGTCTATGATTCACTTACTCTTATTCTGTAAATTTTACGTGTTATACACGTAAAGCTTCTTGGCTCCATTAATAGGGAGAGAATGTGGCCTAACGGCTAGGGCGGTCACCTCGCAGCTGGGGAATCGGGTTTGAGTCTCAGCAGGGACGCTCCACATTCTGTGATTCTGGGCAAATCACTTAATCGCCCGTGCCTACCCAAAACAAGCATTTACAATGCAACGGTCTCGGCATTGTTAAAGTTAGAGCTATTGCCATTGCTCATGACAATGCCGTTTCTTTAAATGTTTTATAAACAAAAAACATAAACAAAAATAATGTCATGAGCAATGCCAATAGCTCTAACTTTACCAATGCCGAGACCATTGCATTGTAAATACTTGTTCTTTATTTTAAGCTATGTTGCACAGCAGCTTGCACTGATGTGCAAAATGTCTAAAACTATTTACAAAGCCAATAAAGTTTGCATGGGTGAAACCTATTGGCTTTGCCAATGCTTGTTTTTAAAGTCTGCCTTGTCTGCCTGTCCTGCAGATCACAAAGCTCTTTTTTTGTTGAAAGATAGTAGGGAAAAAGAATGCGAGAGAGGATGGAAGGAAGATGGTGGTAAAAAAGCACTCGCCACGTCAAAGTGTTTTTTTTCTGATGTGGGGCAAAAAGAATGCAAGAAGGGGGTGGGACTGTACAAGGGCAAACAAGGATGACGGGAGGGGCGGGGCAAGCAACAAATTTGTGGGAGGGGGTGCGAGCGAGGGGTGGTGGTAAGTAACCACCAAGTGGGATGGTGTTTGAGGGACGAGGCAAGCAAATATGAAGCGGGAGGAGGGGGAAGGGACAGTGCAAGTAACAAGGATGGGAAAGGGATGGCAGGGAGGGGAAACAGCCACTACAATGTGGTTATAACCATGTGTGACCATTAGCAGGAAGCCATTAACACACATATGCCATTATCATGCCTGCCTTTAGCACGCATGTCTTTACCATGCCTGCATTTACAACAAATTTCGTTCTTAAGGCATATGTGTGGTAAAGGCAAGTACAGGTATAATAACAGCAAATACAAGTCCAATTTACATTGTGTTGAACATACATACGTATCAGGTGGTCGCATCCATGGAAATGCAGTAAGAGAGCTTCTTGCTAAGATATCCATCAGAAGTCTGCTTTCAGTTCGCCTCTGGTGACATGCAATAAAAGCTTCTTCCTAAAATGTCCTTCGTGTTTCACTGGAGTAAGGCATAATACAGATCAGAGAAGGGAGTAAGGCACAAGCTGGGTGAAAGAATGAGAGAGGGTTGTATCGTGACCAGTGCAGCAGCAGTGCCTCAGGTGGAGCTGCGAGTGTGCGGGAGACTTTCAGCCCCCGCCCGCAGAGCCATAATACCCCAGCCAAAAAGTTCAGGCTCCATAGGTGGCTAAATTCCAGGAAAGACCGTCCACTTAAGTGCCTTTCTGTCTCCTAGCAGTCTGCATCCCCAGAATCACTCCATTCAGCCACCGCCTTCTATAGCAATACCTAAATACACTTAGGGCCTTATTTAGGGTTTGGCGGCTATGAAGGGAGCAGCTGTGGTGGCGGCTTCCATCACCACAATGGGAAATCCCTGCTAGCAGGAGGGGATCTCTAAATTCAGAGGATGGTGCTCAGCCTGGGTGGCACAATTCATGACCTCCGCTTCTTTGGTGGAATGGTGGGCCACCTGCCAAGGCTTAAAAAGGCCGTTAAAAGTTAGTAGGCCAAATTCACAAAAAAGGAACACATTTCCATCCATAGACAAACTCCTGTGCGTAGGTGAAAATGTACGAGCGTAGGATTGTAGGAATTCACATACATTTTCAGTAGTACACCTGCAAAGCTGCGCCATTCGCAGCTTTCAGGACGAACTACTGAGCTTGTCATGCAACATCTGCTATTACCCTAATGCAGAGTGATACATATGGTATAACCACATTGGGGAAATGCAGCCTTATGTGCAAATGCACAATTGTTTGTGAAGAAACCCCTTCCTCTACACCCCTGCTAAGTGTTCCATTCTCTTTTCCTCCTTGGAAGGTGGGTTACTTCTGCCCTTTGCTTGAGTACATTTCTGAACATTTCCACACTAAGAAGGGGCGGGAGAGGAGTTTGTGAGAGCCAAAAAAACTCATATTAGAGGTTGTCATTCAGAAAGTAGCATGGCAAAGCTTACTTGGATGTTCCCACTCTCTAGCCCTTACATGGATTTTACTACAAAATGATACGCAGTTCAGGTGTACAATTAAGCAGTAGTAAAACATTCACACCTGCCAGGCATATTTTTGTGGTTTCCTGACAGGTGTCAATTGAGCCATATTCAGTTAAGTAACATAGGTCTGCGGGTGTAAATGGCTTTCTGAATCAGGCACAATGGTTTTCAGTGTCTTCATACCTGAAATGAAAAATGTATGAATGTTTGCAATGAGAATGGGCCCGGTTACATCAAATCTGATACAACAGTAAATGAATATGAAATCTCAAAGATTTCATATGTTATCAAGAAGACAAGTGCTTTGCGACACAACTACAAGGAGATGTGGGTGCACATGCATCAAACTAAGAAATAGCGATTCCTAAATAGCAAAAAATAAGGAATTGCTATTTAGAAATCGCTATTTCCAATACATGACCAAATGAGCTCATTTTTACCGATTCGGTAAAATTCACAATCGCAAATAGTGATACCGGCGTCGAGTCGCGCTATTTCCGAAAAGCCCAATACCCACCTCGCTATTAGCAAAATCGCTATTAGTGAGATCGCAAATAGCGAAGTCGCTTTTCATGCATAGTGATGACATCACAACCAGGTAGTCATCCAGGCCATGCTTCATTCAGTACTCAGTGAGAGTGAGAGGAGGAGGCTGAGTGCAGGAGCAGAACAGGAGATCCAACAACTGTACTTGCAGACCTATCCCTTGTTAAAAATGGATATTTCAGCATCAGGGTAGAGTACACCAAGCAGGAAACGCAAGCTGAAGTGTAGTGAGAGGGAAATTGAACACCTCATTGAGGAGGTGGTCAGCAGCCATGACAAGCTATTTGGCAAACTGTCACTGAAGGTCCCAGAGGCATAGAAGCGGAAAATCTGGCGCAGGATCCAGAATAAAGTTAATGCAGTGGGGGTCACCCACCGCTCACTAGACGAACTAAAGAAGCGTTGGAACGACCTGCACAGCCGTGCCAAAGAGAGGATTGCTAAGAGGCTGAAGAAGGCCAAGAAGATCGGAGGGGGACCAGCAACACACCCATGGAGGACCTGGTGGAGTCCACACTCCAGCCTGAAGCCATGGGGGAGTGACCCAGCTGGACACATCTGGAGCGCCCAGCACATCTCAAAGTAAGATGCATGCAAGTGACCATTCCAAGAGACATATCAAAATGTGCACATCACCCCAGTTCATCACAAGTATACAGAAAGCAACTCCCATTTTCCACCCACACCCAAATGCATTATGGTAGACACAGGCAGGTTAGGCAGATTCGTAGGCAAACAGACAATAAGAAGATAAAACAAGTGAACAATATGTGACAGTCAGTAATTTATTGAGAGCCAAAGTATGCTTAATGTCACACGACATAACACTTCCAAAAAAATTAAACCTTGCACTGATGCAGCGGAAGGAGAGGCTGAGGACAGGGACTGCGGGGACACCTATGATACTCCGGCTGTGGCTGACATTGATTTACCTGTGGTCCCACAAACAACAGCCAGTGCCCCCACTACACACAGGGCCAAAGTTCCACCACTGCAGACCATGGAAACTGAGGATGAGCCAGTAACAACACCAGAGACAAGCCAGCCTCAAGGTACCCCCACAACAACACCCCAAGCACAGGTCCGACACCACACAGTCCGTCTAGCCGCGGCAGGGATAATTGGAAAGGCATTGAGCTGGCTAAAAAGCTTCTTAACAAATAGACGACAAGTGGTCACCCTGGGCCAGTTCAGATCAGAAGAGATCCCAATAAAGTCAGGGGTACCGCAGGGCTCTTGCTTGAGCCCGACACTTTTTAATGTGTACATGGCCCCCCTAATTTCCCTCATATCATCTTTTGGAATAGCTACTATTTCATACGCGGATGACACACAACTCATCCTAGTGATGGAGGATGAAACCAGCGAAGCAGAAACAAGACTTAAAAACTGCCTTAAAGCCACTCTCGATTGGATGAGGGCGAATCACCTTAAATGTAACACCGCACCGGAAAGACCGAGATTTTGCCGTTCGGTAAGGGAAACTCTTTCAACCCAGCATTATGGTGGCCAGAAGATGCAACCGTCCCTCCTAATACAGCAAACGCAGCCCGAAATCTAGGGGTAAAATTTGATCCATCCCTAAGCTTTCAACAACAAGCAGTAGCCGTGGCAGGGACCTGCTTCGGCTTAATAAAAGGGCTCAGGAAATTTTTTCATCTAATCCCCCTTGCCGCAAGGAAGACGGTTGCAGTAGCTCTCATCACTTCTCGCATAGATTACTGTAATAGTATATACGCAGGAACTAACAGGACAGTCTGTCATAGACTACAGATGGTGCAGCATGCAGCGGCCAGACTAGTCCTTGGATGGAAAAGAAGGACCTCAGCCACAATTTCTATGAAAACCCTGCATTGGTTGCCTATACACAAAAGGGTGCTCTTTAAAATCCTGCTAATCACATTTAGGGCAGTTAACAAAATAGGACCCAAATACATTGAGAGCATGTTCCAACGCTACATTCCCTCCAGATGTTTGAGGTCTCAAGGTGACAATCTTCTGACTATCCCCAAGTTTAAACTCAAAACCAGAGGAGGGAAAGCCCTGGCTGTCTTGGGGTCCAGAGCATGGAACTCACTGCCCCCCCCCCCCCTCCGACAAATTACTACAGAAACAATTTTTAGGAAAACTGTTAAAACCTGGATCTAAACCCTATCCGAGACAAAATGCAAAAACATGATTTAATATTTTTAAACCAAGGATTCACCACAAGATCAATGAGTCACCATGGTCTCCTACACTCTGAAGCGCTAAGATGCTCCTTGGAGTGTAATCTGCGCTATACAAACACTAATTACATTACATTACATTACATTACATTACAGTCCAAAGCCGGAGGCGCAGAGCAAGGTCCTGCTTCCCACTGCAGGAGGACCAATCCACAAATGCCTGGGGTGGGCTGGAGGCACAGATGCTCCGGGTGCAGCGCCTGCAGGCCAAAAACATGTGGTTAGTGCAGGCCCAAATCAGCACGATGGCAAGTAACATCGCTGTCATGAGTGATTGCATGAGGGTACTCACTACAGCTGTGGTGGAGGGCAACAGACAGACAAATGCGGCCATGCAGAAGCTGACCAGGGTGAAGCAGGAGGGCCAGGTGACACAGAGGAGATGGCATCACCAGTTGATGCAGCGCTTACAGGGCTATACACAATCAAACAATCGCCTGAGCGCCAACACTGCACTGCTGTCCCGTAGGTCTGTCTCCATGACCCATTGTTGTGGGGATGTGGCCAAGGCACTGTGCCAGGTAACCAGTGCCATGGAACTAATACAGTCTGCCACTGTTGGGGCTAGCAATGTGACGGTGAAGAGGGGAGTGAGGAGGCCTCAAGCCTCAGCAGCCTGTCTGTGCCAGTCACCACTTGTAGGAGGCGCGCCACTCGCAGCACCACACCCTCCGTAGGCTCCATGAGGGGTGGAGATGAAGCAGGCAAAAGGAGTCTGGGGGTGCGTGGAAGAAAAAGATAGACAGGCATGTCCAGAGCCAAACAATCATGGTGAAGTAACCATTGGCACTAACATTACTAGTGACTGAGTTTCAAGTCCTATGATTATGTCATTGTATCATTTTTTTTAAATGCAATCCCTGTGCTACTTGGCACGTGATATGTGTGCTTCAACACTACAACATTATTTAATTTTGAGAAATATAGTACATTTCGGAAATGCTGTGTCTTATTTCATCATTACTAACCTCAGAAAAAAATGTTGCTTTATTTCTGCACGTCTCCTTTGCCCTTCTGCTGAGCTTGCCCCATGTACTGGTCTTAGTTGTGGCCCCTGCTGGTTGTCCTCCTCTGGTTCACTGTCTGAGAGTTCAATGGGTATGTCCCTCCTGGTGGCAATATTGTGCAACATGGCACATGTAGCCACAATTCTGCAGCAGTTGTCGGGCGGTACTGCAATGCACTGCCAGTCTTGTGGATGCAGCGGAAGCGACTTTTCATCAGCCCAGTTGCTTTCAATGACATTTCGTCAATGTAGCGATGTGCGCTACATTGTACCTCTGCTCATTTGGGGTGGCTGGGTTGAGGTAAGGCGTCATTATGTAGTTTTGCACAGCATATGCACTGTCACCTACAGGGTAGTGAGCAAAGAGTTAGTAACAGTTATGCATTGCCATTTGACCACTGTGTGTGAGGAATAATTATATGAGTTTCCAAGCAGATGTCCTTTGCCAAAATCACCCCCGAGCAGACGGGTGTGTATGCCACTCTGTCTGAATATATAGAAGTCATGTGTGCTCCCAGGGTATTGAGCCACAATGTCTGTGATGATATGGTTGCCGTTGCATACTACTTGTATGTTGATTGAGTCATAGAATTTGCGGTTCCTAAAAATGTATTCATTCACAGCTGGGTGACAAATGGCAACATGCATTCCATCTATGCATCCTATTACGTGTGGGAACCAGGCTATCTGGTAGAAGTCCTGTTTGGTCCTATTCAATTCCATTGGGGTTGTGGGGAAGCTAATGTGGTTATGAATCCTTGTCATCATGGCGTTCAGGAAATAATTAAAGATACGTGAAAAGGAACTTTGTGACACCCCTCCAGCAATCAGCACAGCGGAACCGCGGGATGGAGCTACATTGAGCTAGGGACTTTCACAGGGCACTATCAAGTGACCTCGTCCTATCCACCCGTTCTTGAGGTTCATGAGGCATTGCTTTCTCGTATATATAAACACTGATTAAGGCATACCATTAGGTATTGTATATAAATGCTTTATTGACTGCATTTTCACAAACATTACTAGTCTCTATTTGGAGTAAACATAGTAAATATAGGAGGGATCTTTTTCTTGTCCTGACGAAGATGCCTTGCCGCATCGAAACATGTTGACTCATTAGGAGTATCCGCACATTACGCAGGACATCTCCGCACCACCTTTTTAATAGCACCAGCCTCCCTTGACCTATTAAAGTGTCTAAGAGGCCAGGTCCTTTTTATAATTCACTCACCTACATGCACCCCAGAACCTCCCTCTTGCATCACACATAGCACTACATCATCAGTGCTCCCGCGTAGTCGCAGGACGTAGCACGCACCGTCCCGCAGCGGGGCGGGAAGACCCCTATGATGAAGCATGACACCAAGGGCCATTTTGGTGTGTGAGGGGTATTTAAACAAACACAGTGTGCGTCCAACCACTGCAGGATACACACCTTCCACTACCCATGATATCTGACCCCAGCACTCCCCGTCTCCCCTGAGGTGGATTCTTTTGTTTTGTAACTGATTCTAAGTGGAGGACGTATCCACCTCCAATGCCCATGTAGGTTGTTACCTCTGCACTCCCCAATCTTGTTATTTATAACCCCTCCAGCAACAGCTACTACCCCGTGGAAACTGCCGAACGCAAGTTGGTGTAGGCAACATAGGACGTGCACATGAGTGGGGATTGCATGGGTCCCACGAGTGTGGCGCTGCATTAGGGGTTCCAATTCTGCTATTAGGTCAAGGATCATGTCACCTTTCAGCCTGTACTTGTCGTAGATTTCTTCTTCTGTTTGTCCTAACAATGTGATGCGCACTCTGAAGTTGCGCTCCTGTATTCTCCTTCTTCACTGTGCTGCTGCCTGGAGCCTCATCCTCCTCGCCATCAGGTAGAGCGCTGCCATTGTCAAAGTTTCAGTGGCCTCCTGGGTCGGTTTAAATAGGTTTCTGATGATTTGCACTTTTATGGCATTTTCACTCATGGTTACCACCTGATTGTGATCCTTCTTAAAGTGCACTTGCAAAATTGCGAATTTCAACCAAACTGCAATTTGCGATTTTTCATGCATTTGTTTGCAATTCCTAATTTGCGAATCTCTATTTGGGATTCCAAATAAGGAATTCGCTAATAAGGATTCGCAAAATATGTCTCCTCAAAATTAGCGATTCCTTATTTTTGCGAATTCAGGGTTTTTCTCAGATTTGTGTTCATGCATTGAGATTAGCTAAATTGTGCTTGCAAAGTGGTTTTTTTTGCGATTCACAAATTTTGCGAGTGCAATTTAGCTTGATGCATGTGCCTGGTGATCTAGTATTTAAGTTGCCATCTGTGGAACAATTAGGCCATAGTTCTAATGTTTGCTTCTCAGTTTGACAACAAAGATGAGATTTTGGTCATGCCACTGAATTTTCCTCTGTCTTTGTTTCTTTTGCCTGTCATTGTTGGGAGCACCTAAACCAGGCTAAATAAGTATCAGTGTAAAGCACTACACAGTAATGGAAACCAATGACATAACGCAAAATGATGGGGACACCTTGCAGAAGTGATGACAAGCCTCTGAGTTTCCTATAGTTCACAAATATTGAATTGACCTTGGGCTGAATTGGCCATCTCTGCAGGGTTGGGGGCCCTCTGAAGGGTTGGGGCCTCCCTGTGCTGCTAGGGCCTGTGCTCGGGCCAGATGGAAACTATTCACTATATAAAATGTGGAAACTGACCAGCAATGCTGTGGTTTGCAGTGGAGATGGACACTGTTAGAAAGGACTTTTCTTCTCAGCTCCTGTAAGAGCCAAGTCAAAGATCCTGAGGCCGAACACTGAGCTCAAGACTACTAACTTCTATTACACTCGGATAATTCCGGGGAACACTGTACCATCTCTGTGCAATTGAGAAGTTCTGTAAATACTCCACAAGACTACTCTGGGCCTGCATGTGGTGGTGACTGTTGGCGGACGCTTTGTGTAAGTGTTCGAAGTTCTGAAATCTATAGAATTCACACCTTTGCTAAGTTTATAAAAACAATTTACAAGCTTCCCAGAGAAACAGAAGGGCTTTTTCAATGCACTTTAGTAGCAGCAATGGACCTTAGGACTGTAGCCGCCAGAAGGTGGTAGATGCTCTTCAGAGGCCCATACTCGCACTACTCATGTAACCCACCTATCATCCCTCGCATTGTCTGAGGCCGTATTACCTTTCCTCCTCTCTATCCCACGTGGTCTTCATGGGCTAGATACCGTACCAACCCCCACAAATGATCATGAAGGCCCCCTTCTTCCTGAGCAAATGGAAGCCTGGGGGCTAGAAAAAGTTTGAAACTTTTTGTAAAGCCAGTCAGTACTAGAAACTTATAGGTACATTAAATATGCCAATTAGGGTTATGCCAATGTAACCATGCTGAAAAAGGGAGGAGCACAGGCAGTTTGCTACTGGTTAGCATGGGTAAAGTGTACAGAGTGTTACTGCCAGCAAAAAAGAGAAAGGGCAGAATTCTGAGGATACACCATACAAAGATAGACATTTCCTACCCAATGCAGGAATGATGCTTTGGAAGAGGGCCATTACTTAGCACCAAAGCTGGATAGGATATAGTCCCAGCATAGTGTATTGGCGTACACTACACCACAATACTTTTGCTATTGTGCTGCTGCCTCATCTTCCTGATGACAAGCATGTCCCACTAGTATTTGCCCTGGGATAGTACAATGACTTTTTCAGCCATTGCCTGCATTTTCTTTAAGGAGTTTGTGGGGCAATTGCTTTTGCAGGCACAGTTGCTCCTGAGTAAACCTAATTATGTCTGTAGTGTATTAGCACAATATATTATTATATTCGTAGATTTCTGGTGATTTCACCACTAAAGCTTTCTTCCTTATACTGTCTGTCCTTCTCTTCGAAGGGGCAAGTGAATCCAGGAATCAAACCATAGACTTCATAGAGTGATAACTCAAACTCCCACATCTTCGTCTGAATGCTTCAACAAGTAAATCGTAAAATGGGTCTTATCAATGATATTCTGAAGAGATTTTTTCTCAAGCTGGATATGACAACTGTATGGATGAATCACACTGCTGAAGCTTTGTTCAAATGGTGTTCACTGTTCTACAGCTGAAGAAATGTTTCTACAGATATGAGTACATATGCTTGTGTTCAGTAAGCCTTAATCATCTGGGGCTTATTTAGTTTATGCGACACTTCGCCAGGCATCATTCGAACTGCCTATCACAATCCTTTTTCATGGTTTATTTTTGTTTAGTGTTTATATGCAATAAAACATACCCAGTAGATAAAAAAGCAAACAGAGCTGCTTATGCACAGTACAAGTTCAGAGTCATTCAGTGTAAGAAGTTACACCAGGAACGTTCCTCATTCAACTTGGAAATGGTTTGTTTCTCAAAGAAAAAGTAACTCTTTCTATAGGGGTTAATTTCGTAAGTTCACTTACCCCACGTGTCAATTTAACCCAAGAGATATGACATGTGACTTTGATAGAAATTCAAAGAGACTGGTGGATATGCTTAGGTAGTAAAACGATCTGATACTGTTTTTTTTAACCCTTGTGTAAATGAAAAAGCTAAAATGACTAGAATTAAATTTGTTTTGGAAATGTACATCAGAGTCCAGAACTGGCTGGCTCGACATGGAATATATACTGAAGGAGCCGGTTTCCATGTTCTAGATCTGCTCTGGAAGCGAAATTTGCGCGACATCAGTACCATTGTTACCTCTGCCATGCTACTGCAAATGAACTGCCAGGTCTACATACAAGATGTGACGTGCTCCTGGGCTGTGGGGACCTATACTCTGTCCACTCCTTAACAGTCATGTGACAATTCAGTTTTGAGGCGTGCTATAGTCAGTTAATATCATTATCATTTATCACAGAACCAATGCAGATAACATATAGGTCCACACGTTGAACATTAAATATGCTTTAAATGGCAGATCCTGAAGTAGCATTACCTCTACCTCCTTCATCCCCGTCCCAGTCACTACACCTCGAGGTGACTCCAACTCCAGGCAGAAACAAATGCAGGAGAGTTCTTGGTAAGCTCTACCCACCCTCTGGGTGCTATTTAATTGTACCATTACCCAGAATCCTCATGTTTGTTTTTTCTGCTTGTTTGTTATGGGAGGGGGGCCACCTGCTGGGCTTCTGCGCATGCGTTGCCATTCATTTTCACTGATGATGGCAAAGAGCGCGTTTTGCTAGGTTAAAAGGGCAGACCAGACCAAAAGGTAAGCGGTTCTGATGGACGTTTTCCTGTTTGGCAGCATTTCTTTAGTCCATGTGTATCTTTTGATGAATTGGTGTATCTTTGCTGCTTGGTGAAGATCTGAGCCTCTTATTGTAAAATGTAAAGATTCTGACCTTACTGTCCACATAGAACCTCTAAAGGAGACATGGGCAAGAACACTGTTAAGAAGAGGCATTGTTACCCTTCCGGTTCCTCATCATCTTCTCTTGGGGGCTCCTGACCCTCTCCTAAAAGACGCAAGAGAGGGGGAGAGTAAGATGAGGAGATAACCCACAGAATTTTACTAGTGACCCTGAAGGCTTTCAAGGACACTCCTAAGAAGGAATATGACAAAAAAACAAGTGGGGAGTCTCTTTCTGCGGCAGATATTTTATCAGACAGCAACGAAAAAGTCTTCTCCCAGATCATAAAGGGAAATATATATCCAAGGAGTTGTTACAGGACATACAGCCCCACGTCAGGGAGAACATGGGTTTTTATTCAAGTAGAAAGACCTTGCACCATGCAGGATAGAGACCACTTAACACAGGGATGCCCATACACCAGCATGTGTTGGAAGTGATAGGGGAGACAGTGTGGCCTAACGGCTAGAGTGGTCAACCTCGAAGCTGGGGACAGGGGGCAGGGACGCTCAACATCCTGTGATTCCGGGCATATCACTTAATCACCCCGTGCCTACCAAAAATGAATGTGTCCGTCTGTAATGAAAATGGTGTTCATGTAAAGCACTCTGATACTTTCGGGTCAAGTTTGTGCTACATCAAACTAAAACAAAAAAAAGTTATATGACAGAAGTGTAAAGACCTGGAGAGGATTTCTCTGCCAAGATTTATGTCGAATCTTTAACTTCTGGAAGAGATGGATTCTATACTCCTGGACAACAATCATGTGGATTCAGATGTGGACAGCCTAGCTGGGAGATCGTCAATGGCTGAAGAATTATTTTTAAAGGATTCCTAGGATAAAAAGATGGACTCCTTTTTAAAGAAAGTCTTTTCTGCCCCTAATGGTGCCTTAAGAGCAGGCATTTGCGGTGCTTATACAGCACAATTTTTTTTTTCTGATTTCAAGGCTTTGTCCCAGTGTATCCGAGATGGTACTGACTATTTTTAGTTGCTGGAGCCTTTGGAATGTCAAATTGAGTTCTTATCAAATATTTATTTTTATTTGGTCTGAGCCGAGATGGAGAAAAAACTCCATAAATTGTTCAAACAGAGAAAACATTCTTCTTCTTTGAAGAAGGGCACTGCAAAGTCTTCTAGATCTTTGAGAAGGAAGTCTTTCTGTCAGCCTTCTCGATGGCAGTCCTTTAATCAATCGCAGAGATTTCAAGCTTTCCTCAAGACTTCTTCATCCTCATTTCTTTCATTTCAGAGACAGAAGCAGGATTTGGGGTCCAAGTCTCAGAATTCCGGATTATAAACTATAAATGACGTATAAAGAAGTTTTGTCTCCGATAAGAAAACAACGTGTCCGACAGATGGACTGTCAGTGTAATCAGATCGGGTTATCACATCGAGTTTTAATCTCTCCCTGTTCCATCCGGTACTATTCAGGCACAATTTCCCAGGAATCCTGCGAAGAAAGCAGCCAGCAGTTACAGATTGGTGATAGGTCTAAAGAACCTTACCAGCCATCAAATTCAACATTGAAACTTTACAGAGAATCTTTCCTTTGTGAAAGGTTTCATGATTATGCTAGTCCTTATAGACACTTAACTCCACATTCCAATACCAAGGAATGATAGGAAACGTCTAAGTTTCACAGTGTTGGGTTAACATTGGCAATAGTGATTCTCAAAATTAAATGCCAAGAGAATCTCAATTTCATTAAAGACATGGAGGCTAAAATAACTCATTTATCTTTTTAATGCAACTCCATGCAGCCCTTGGAAATACATTACATCATAACACAAATTCAATCTAAAATAGAACAATGGCAACACATAAAAGGTGCAGACACAGAACAATACTCCTCTTTAAAATGCACAATTTACACACAAAACTTTCTCTCCTTCCCATGGATATATGAGAAATTGAAGCCGGGCATAATGGAAAACAGCTGAAACAGCTAGAAGAACCAAATTATTGCGTATTATCTGGAAGAGAGAACTTGTTTGAAAAAGCGTTTGAAGGTGAAAGAAAAACCCAAACCATAAATAAATATCGCATTACAATTACACATCATAAGTAAATCTGTAAAATAAATTTGCTTATATTTACCCTTCTTTTTTATGCAAAAACTCAACCTCAAAAGGAGGGAGGGGAGAGAGGGATAATGTTAGCCTCCGTGTCTTTAACTAAATTCAGATTCTCTTGGCATTTAATTTTTGAGAATCGCTATTTTATTACAAGATCTAAGGCTACCATTATGCATGTTGGCAGCCCTTCAAAATCACATCAGACATGTGTTTAATAGGTTTACAATATTGTTTAGCAAATGTGGATGCATTAGACCAATCGGCTGCTCTCATAATGTCTTCCAATCTTCCACCTCTCCAGAGAATCATATTACCTCATGCAATCAACTACGCACAATTTTCTGCATGAATCATATCTTGGATGAAAGATAGTATCGAACATAGTCTTTGTTCTCTAACTAACATCAAAAGTAACCCCAAAGAGGTCTTGGGGGCATATTATCAAGGGCATTATCGCTGCTGTAGTGGCACTTTTTGCAGATAAAGCGGCGATAATGTTATCGCCCTATTAGCAAGCCTGCGCTAACATGCGTTAGAGCAAGCTTTCCGGCGTTAGCTGCCGTTTTTTTCATCGCCTTGCATGCCAGCGATATGTATCGCTAATGACATGCAAGGTAGGCGTTACTTACCTAAATTCCACGGTAAAAATCGCTTACAGCACTTCGCTGTATTATCAAAGATGACCTGCGATACAATAATTAGCGCTAACCCCCGATGTACACAGGTTTTTAACACCTGCTAAAAACCTGACTAAAGCCAGATCCCCATCAGAAGACCATCAGACATCAAAGAGGTAGGGGCATATTAGCAAGTAAGGGCAATAATTATTGCCGTGCCAAGTATCTCTTTGATGTCTGTGCGCCGATCGCTGCCCATGGCAAGGTATCGCCTGAAAACCTATCGCCTCTCAGCGGGAGTTATCGCCCCTTTCCCTGACACTATCGCCTCTCACAGACGTGTTGATAATACGTCGGTAAGAAGCCGAAAATTATCAGGGAAAGGAGGCGATAACAAAACTTCCCATACTTGGCACGGGCGAAAATTATCGCCCTTACTTGCTAATATGCCCCATAGAGTCTGTCACTTACCTCTGATTCCTTACATCTAAAACTCTACAACACAAAATAAACAAAGTAGTGATGCAAATTTCATAGTAAGTCTTTTCGTTTCCACAAATCTGTTAACTGGCCAAGAAGAGAACATGGAAAGGATTAAATTGACGTCCCAAAAAGTTTGACTCTAGCTCTGATGTGTCTTCTTAGCCTGATGCTCTTAAGGACGCAACAAACTAAAACATCCTTTCTTAGTCTCCTGCCATCACTCATACTGTGACATGCAGGTATAGCAGTTATAGCAGATCTCTAGCAGTTAATAGTCCTATAATCTGTTAAATAAGGTTCAACTGACTTGTATAACCACCTGCAGCACAGCATCCAATCATGCTAAAAACCTGATACAAAAGAAATGAAGAATAGTGAACACAAGCTTATTCAACTGGCCTTTACCTCGTTTCTCCCATGGGAGAGAGATGAACCTTTGTGATTATCTGGTACATACCCGACCCAGAAGAACCACACCAACACGATCAATGAATCAGACTCTTTGGGGACTTCCACCGGTAGTGGGCCATTACCCTTGTGGCTCCTGTTCATTCTGTTACTTAACAACAACCACCAAAATGCTAACCTCAAAGCCGGGTTTTGAATGGACCTTAAGGAAACACACGAATTGCAACTTCACACATGCTATATATGTGATAACATGCCCATGTGGCTTAAAATATATAGGTATGACATGTAAAAAGGTGAAGATCAACTACAAAAATTAGCAATCACTTTTAAAGTGTAAAACACACTATAGATGATTTAAAATGGATAATCCTTGAAACATTGGACTATGCAGACAAAAATGCTGAATTGTCATTATTACGCAAAGAACAACACTAGGTCCACCGTCTGGGAAACTTTCAAGAAGGATTGGAAGAAAACATACTATGGGCCATGGTTACGTAATATATAATTTTGAGAACCTTTGAATAGAAACCAGGCAGAGCACTATTTATAAATTTCTCAAAAATCACATACTCAGGGATAAGCCGACAAAGGGCGAAACGAATTATATGCTTTCCTAAGGAAAACACATACCCTCCTAACTAGACACCCAGAATGAAAAATCTCTGACCAACAAACAAAGAGGTCTAATTCCCCTTCAATAGCCCATGTTGAAAATTAACAAAGGGTGTCACCAACTACTCATTTTAATTAAACTACACCATATATTCTGAATAAGGAGCATCAATTGAATATTCCATTGATTTACGAAATAAAGAAATACTCATCAGGCATGATACAGATCTGAAGTCCATGAAAGAATCCCTAAAAAACCATTATAGAGGAAAAAGATACATTTGCTTATTGCACTCACGATTATTACAATAAGGGACCAGATTTCCCTAAAGGCAAAACAAACAGTGGAAATACAGTTCATGAAAAAACGCCTCCACAATAACATCCCCTTGAGGCACCAACATGAGAATGAGTCCGTCTTCCTTCGCTTGAGCTGCCAGAAAGTTCCCCGGGGGTACTGAGCGTTTTGCACTCACACAGCACCTGAGGTTTATTGTTGAGTTGCCTACCCGCACTTAGATTTAGTAACTTATTGAGAAGGACGCCAACAGAAATCCGAAATATGGTAAGACCACTAGACAATGGTGACCCAACACCGCCTTTTCTAAAATAACCTTTATCTTTCTGACATAAGGAAGATCTTCCTTCATACTCATGGGACCCTTAAGGACTCTGTGTAAAGGTATTGTATTAAGCTATTCACAAGCAAGTTAAGTTATTCAAATTTAAGAGACAGTATAATTTCTTACATGTAAATGTCTTTATTGCATTTCACGGCTGAACGAGCCTTCCCCCTCATAAACAATGCATTCAAAACCGCATTAATGTAGGCAATACAATGACTATCTCTACCTAGAGAAGTGAACTCTATACATCAAGTTTAAATAAAGCTTTTGTTACTCATTACAGAACAATTACCATGTATTTAATTGTTCACTAGATCTACCCAATCTGTAGTTTTTAAAAAGACAACGTTTCGAGAGGAACCCCAGAATACAATGTCACCTGTTTATGATAGCGGCTTGGGATTTTCATCTTCCTTTTTTTCTCACGTCCAAGAAACCATTCACTTTTACCAGAGATGGGGTTTTTCTAAAAATATACAAGGATGGAACTGTATTCTTTTTTATCAAAAGCATCCAATATCCTTTTCTTTTTTCGAAGGCAATAAATCACCCCTTATGACAAAAATACCTTCATAACAAGGTGTAGAGAGTTCTACATTTCCTACACCAACATGTCTCTAGCGAGAATAAGGATGGCATCACGAAAACATCCAAGAAGCGGACATACACAATATAAGATTTCAGCAACCAACTCGATCCGAATTAACTTTTTTCCAACAAAGGAAAAAGAACCAACAGCGCCCAGAGTAGCACTGAAACGCCTTTATAGTCACAATCAGAACAAGAACAGGACTAACCATTGTGAATCATCAGACACCAGTAGGCTAAAATATTCTCAGATGCTTAACTGAACGTATATATACTCTACTTATAGGACCAGAGCCTTCAAGAGAACACTTTATAAAAAAAAGAATTTTGGGTGGAACCTTGCTTCTGAGTTTTAACTATATAATCCCCCAAATATTACAATGAATAACATCGCAAATATTGCTTGTTGAATAGGTAACAATGCAAGAAACGCGTTACACTCAATGTTCAAAATTGGTCAACATACAAGAATACAAATGACTATGTTGGGCTTATGAAATATGAAGAATAATAGAATGTTGTATATTTTGCATGTACAATTGCCCATCTTTTTTGTATTTCCAGAAAGAAGACAAAAAAGACTCTTGAAGTGCAAGAGTTTTCCGAAATCAGGAAATATAGAGTATCCAATGGAAAGATCCGAACAACCTGTGCATGGTCCTGATGCAAGGCAGCAACCTAGGAAGGCGCAAGTATGGCTGAAACATGTTGACCAGATATACTTTTTTAAATTTAGATGTAGGGGCTACCTAATATTCCCAGTGTAATGTAGTTCGTACAAATCTATATAGGATCTGTGAGTTTAGACAACATAAACTAAGGGATTGGTGTCCAGACTGATTCCAGACACCCCCAAAGGATATGTTAGTCTATTAGTCCAGCTAGCTCACAGTGCCACTATGAGCCCCTCATTACCAAGGAGCGAATAGCTTCTCACAGCTATCGAACATGACAACCCTGACCCTATGGTACCTCAGCATGTTTTGTTGAACTAGCAGATGACTCATTCTGAGACATATTCACATAGATCTCGGTATTAGGCCGAATTGAGATCTGTGTCTCATTTGTACTCAATTGTTGTTCAATTTCAATAGGCACAAGTTACGTTCCATTGTTTGCAACTCCTTCACTTTGTAGAGTCGAATCTTCGTTAATAATCTTTCTGTCTGAACTTCCTGTATGTTAGCAAGAGGAGATCGGCGGCTACCCAGGAGCCCATGCAGCCTGCTATTCAGTATCAGCCACATAGTGTGGTTTGATCAGATCAATGGATACAAATCTCTTTTCTTTCTTTCTGGCAAGAGGCAGTAGATGTACTGTTCTTGTTCCTTCAACAGCCAGGACAGGTACAGGCTTTCTGTAAGATGGCCCAAACTCTTTTTTGTCCAGGATCTTTTCTCTGACTAGACCCCCAATCTTTGGGACTCAGGCAGGTCTTGCAGAAACTGTTTCAACTTCCCCAGTGGCGGTGCCTTTTACTTGGACGTTGCTTTGTAGTGCCCGGAATTCAGTGAGTTCCTGTAAAACAGCCAAACGATCATTGATGTCAAATGCTTTTTTATCTGCCACTGTGCTGCCACAATCAAGGTCGGGTACCCACATTCTCGTCCCAAACAGGACCTCGTATGGGGTAGAGCCTCCTAGGGAGATCCTTGGCATATTATTTAGTACCCTCTGGACCCCACATAGGTGATTGACCCAACTGCCACAAAAGCCTAATACCCTCGCTGTTAAAGATTGCTTTAAGTCCTGTTTTTTTCTTTGCACAATCAAATTACCCTCGGGATTATATGGAGAGGAGTACTGCAATGCCACACCCAAACTTCCCATGGCTTCCTTGTAAGCCCGAGAGCTGAATGCGGGGCCACGGTCAGAGTATAATGTGCAAATTGCGTATGTTCCTATGAAGACTCGCAAATCCTTTATAACAGTTTGGGCATCAGTCGAGCACTGCGGCCAAACCCACAGAAATCTAAGGCATGAATCCACTGCCTCCACGATGTACTTGTGAGCCCCATCAGATTGTAAGGGTCCACAGTGGTCCAAATAGACACATGTGAGAAGTCTGTCTGAAATCAGTAGTGGTGGTTTTGGTCGACTTGCTACAGTGGAACCCTTCATCTGCTGACAGATGTCGCACTTAAGGACAAATGCTTTTATCTATTTGGTAGGACCTGGCCACCAATAATGTTGTTTCACTAATGGAACTGTCGCAGTAATACCTGCGTGTGCTGAACTCAGAACCTTGTGTGCAGCTAGTTTTAGATGTAATCTGCGATCCATATTTGATCTTACTCTATCCCCCACTCCTGGAATTTGAGCATACGGAATATTTTGCGCATTTAACTTGTAAGATTACTTGAGTGGAAAACCTTTTGGCAAGGCTGTGCTGTTTTTGCGTGAAGCGATGACAGCCACCATTATCTGTCCGTCTACTCTTGGGCGAGAATGAGTGATTGCAGCTACAGCAGCAGTTCGCACTGTTGCCTTGGCGGCTTCATCAGCCAATGAATTCCCTTCAACATGCACGCCAACACGTTGATGACTCTTTGAATCCATTTTGGCTCCAGGTAGTGAAGATATTCATTATATGACTGGACACAGTAAGAAGAATCGCATACTACAAGTGTGGGAAATTCTCGATCCGTATGTTTTACTGCCAGTACTAGGGCATTTAGTTCTGCCAGCAGAGCTATGCAATCTCCTAGAGACTGCGTCTGCATATTGCTAGGACAGAACTGCATATGACCCTTTACAATCGCACATGCTGCGCTGTCTTGTTGTTTACTTCCTATGGCTGGCTGAGCTGAACCGTCAGTGTAAATTATATATCCGTACCGATCTTGAGGCATTATTTTATTCGGCAGAGAATATTCTTGTTCGTACTGCAGAAATGCTTTTGTTTTTAATGTAGGATCAAATTTGTAGTCTACATCTGTTGCAGTGAGAGAATTAGCCCATTGTATCCATCATGGAAGTAATGCTTTACCGTTAGGAAAGCTTGCTTTTGTAACAGCCTCGAAGGTTGGTACTGGAGTCACGACAATAATTAGTTTCCCCTGAGCCAGTGCTCTTTACCTCACTACAGCAGTCTGTACTGCTGTCAATATTTTTTCAGTTGATGCAAAATGCATTTCTGCGTTTGTGTACAAATGTGATTTGTATGCAATGGGTACCGTTTTTGCCTTCATTGAAGTTGAGGTAAGTGTACCCGGATCGACCCACGATTACACAGATCACCAAATTCGAAGTGTTTACACACGTGTATAAGTGTTTGGAAGATATCATGTCAGCTTGTAGGGAACAAAGTAACTCTGTGTGTTCCTGTGTCCAATGTTGAACTGAGAAATCACGTCTAATTAAGTTGTAGAAAGGTTTCACTCTTTCCGCATAATCCAAACTCTATATTCTGCCAAAATGTAGGAATCCTAAAATGGATTGTAAGTTTGCGGCTAGGCTTTTCCCTTCATAGAAAGCTCACATCCCAAAATAGGACATTGAGATGGGCAATTTTTGATTTTTTAAAGTCAAATTTGTAGCCCTCAGAGGCGACCCCCAAAATTATGTTGTTCACCCTGGTCAAATGATCCAATAATTCCTCATCCATCAGATATTTATCATCTACATAGGACAATGCCTCCTCATCAAAATTTTGAAGTAACTCTGATACTCTTGCTGAGAACAACCCCGGGCTATTCTTAAACCCTTGGGGCAGTTGATAGAATTGATTCCGAGAGTTGAGGGCTGAAAATACTGTCCAATATCTTCTCTCAGGTGTTATATTTTGGCAACAAAATCCATTTGAGATGTCTAGTGTTGTTTTATATTTTTTCCGCACAATGTTGTTCATTAATGCGGCACTGTGTGCATTTTGTACTGCAAATGTGAATGTGTTCAGATGCCTGTAGTCTATAACTAGATGATATGAATTGTTGGGTTTCATTATATTCATGGAAGAGGTGCAATTCTCTATTACACCTTGGTATTCAAGTTGATCTAAGATCTCCCTGACTTTTCTTTCGCGTCATGTTTGGTTGGGTAATGTCTCTGTGGAGTTGGAGTATTTTTTACTGGGATTTCATGGTGAGGTGACTCAGCATCCCACCCTACATGATTGGGGTATAGTGCAGGAGCTAATGCTACCGCCCACTCCTGCGTGTATGGATGTTTTAGTGATTCTGGAACTAGGTCAGAGAAAGTTGATAAAATTACCGTTTATCCTTTTGGACAAGCCCTAACAAACTCAGGTGGCCAATATTTTTCAGCCAAAAGGATGTCATATCCAAAACTCAGGTTCTCCCAAAAGAGACCATTATCTTTCCTGGGTTTGTCCCCATCCATTTGGAGTGGTATTTCATATAACAGATGTGTGACACTTACCCTAGTATCAGGTGTCTCCACTGTGATATTTTCATTCAATGCTGCTGTCACAAAAGATTCCATCAGGTTCTGGCGAGCTATTGTTACTTCTGTTGCGCTGTCTAGCATCGTCAGAGCCCATTCCCTGTTTAGAAGATATAAATGTATGCGTCTTGTAAAGCGCACTGCTGCCCTGAGGCGTCCTGGCGTTGTAGACCGCTGGGGAACCCGTCCTGGCTATCCCTGTGAGATGATCCCTCCTGGGTATCTCCAAGGTGAAACCAGGCATCCCCGGCGAATGTGGGGGGCCATTGTGGAGATGAGGCAAGCTAATGCCCAGAGTTGCCGAGTGTGAACCCTGGTTAGAGTAGGCACCAAGGCAAGAATTATCAAGTCCACTGGCCCTGGTCCACGACCCTGCCGCATCGGGAATTGAACCCTGGTCCCGGGCCATCCTCTGCTTCCGGGTCTGCTGCCTCTAACCAGTGAGCCACACCACTCCACTCCAGAAGATGAGTCCTCAGCAGCCTGGGCATTTCTTATCTTAAGGCCTGCTACTTTCTTCTTTTTAAACTGAGATTTTGATTTTGGTTCATCTTCTTTTTTGATATTATAGTCCGAAGAACGATGTGTATCCCTGGACTTTGTTCGCTCTTCTGATCTGTGTTCTGACCATCCTTCCCTCTCAGAGTTTTTTGATGAACCTTGAAAAGTACGAGAGGAACGTGTGTATCAGTATCCTGATACCTTTCAGACTTTTCTATGTCATCATGATTTCTAGGGTTATACCTCCTTTCGGAGAGCTCCTGTCTAGGAGACCCACCTCTTCATTGTGATCTATTCTTTTTTGAAGAATCAGGTGCTTGCTTGGTGTTATCCTTTTCAGGACTACCCATTGCTTGTGGTTTTATAGCTCTGGCTCCCAATTCAGCATATGTATCTTTGATAATTTTTGGTAATTCTTGCTCCTGTTGTGCAGGAGTGCATTTCCTCAGGCGTTTGCGTAGAGCCATCGCTGCTGCATCCCCTTTTATATTTGCTAACATAATTGTTGATACCGGGGAATAAGTGCCTAATAATTTCATCGCCAAGTTCAGAGCTGGTTCTGCTCCATACTCATTCTGTATTTGTCTTAATTCATCTGGTATCACTGCTATTGAAGGGATACCATGAGTTCTGGTGTAGACGGAAGCAAAAACTGTACCCCAAGTGGTACAATCCTCTATCGGAGCAAGCATATTGTCAGTATTCTATGTTTTTCTTCTTGTGGGCCTGTGTGTGGAAACACTGCCTCTAATTGTGCTATTTTACCAGAATGGCATTTGCTCATGTTTAGTGGGCATTCTTCCCATAACTGCGTTCAGTGTTTGTGGGGTAATTTTAGTTGCAGTTCCTTGTAGTTGACCTGCTGGGGTAATTTTAGTCAGTTGAAGTGTGTGGGTTCTCATAACAAACTGTGTCAAGTCCCTCCATCTCTGCTGAGCGGACCGAGTCTTAATTTATCTGTGGTGTGTTGGAGGGTGCCTTTAATCCAGTGTGTTTGCTCCTGGTAACTGAGCGGAACTTCAGTGTCCTCGTATGGACAATATTCTTCAGGTGGTTCATCCAGAGTGTAAGAATAAAATGTATTTGTGCGTGCATCTGCAGGTGGGAATGTAACCCATGAATAAAATACCTCCGTCCTGAATGCCTCGTGTGACTCAATCACGAATGTTACAGTCCCACATTTCTGACATTTTCTGAAATCTTTATAGCACCTTCCTGCTCTGCCTCTCCTGCTGCATTTCCATGTAATGCTGCTGCAGTGTTCTCTTCGACAGACATTGTTAAAGATAGTTTCAAGGAAAATGAGATCATGTTTTATGTACAATGTAGGAAACTATAATCCTTCAAGCTGGAATAAACCTACAGCCAATACATATGATATGCGTACTTAGCTGTGGCCAATTTTTCACTCCCCACACCAGACGTCTCTGGGCATATGTGAGTAGAAGTCTATGAGAAAAGCATGATTGAACTACTCAGATTTAACCATTAAATAAGAACCAAACCTATGTTTGCGGCACCATGTCATGTAGTTCCTACAAATCTCTATAGTAAATCCGCATTTTGACAACAGAAACTAAGGGATTGGTGTCCAGACGGATTCCAGACCCACCGAAAGGATATGTTAGTCTGTTAGTTCAGCTAGTTCACAGTGCCACAATGAGCCCCTCTTACTAAGGAGCAAATAGCATCTGGCAACTATTGAACAGGACAACCCTTACCCCTCAGGGATTGTAGAAACAGTACAGTGCTTTTCGCTTAGTCACTCGTCTTCAATGAACGATGGGGATGTATTCAATAAGTATTTATTGAACCAGCGTCATTCTAGTGCAAAATACGTGTGCTGCAAGAACCATTAGACAGAAACAGATATATATGATGAGCACCAGCAGCGTAAAGAAAAGGTAGAATTCTATCATAGCGCTAAAACAATGACTATATGCAGGCATATGGATATATGACAGTAATAATGCGTGCTCCTACGATGCAACCCTAAGTAGATGTACCTAAGTCTACCTAGCATGTATGTGGATGTAGAACCAAGAATCCTCTTATGATAATGCCAACCCTGTTACCTGATGTAGGAGAGCGAAGGACCCCATCTTGGCCTCAAGAAGGACACCCCGCGAGGGATGTCAGACCACTGCATGTTGGAGTGTCTGCATGCAGGAACCTCAGCGTCTCGCGGTGATGAATACAGGCCCCAGCTAGGCCCGCAAGAACAAGGGTTCGCTCTCCTGTAACGGAATCTATAAGGAAGTTGGCACGGAAACTGCAAAGTACAAAGACAACGTTTATTAACCCTTAAGGGTGGTCCTACAATCCACACAACACTCTTCAGTATTGCATGGAGTAGCACAAAGAACATTCGTACACAGTCCCCTTTTATACACAACAGAGGGGCTCATAAGTGGGTGGATACAACATGAGGCCGAAGAACATTACCATTTATGGTCATTCTCGATACTGAATCAATACATGGGCGGAGCCAACACACTCCTTGAGCCCGCGAAAGGACATGGTCAAGCAAAGCTAATTATAACAGATGTGGTCAAGTCTGGGCATGCGCCAGATGGACAAGAGAGCTATTTATAAACTGTTACTAGGCAGATTACAGGAGCAACTAACACAGAGGTCGGACTCTCCTCGTGACGAACACATGGCAGCATGTCAATACAAAATGGAGTCCGGACTTCGGTCAACATAACGAAGAAAACATGATCGCAAGGGAAAGCATTAATGTTTTCAGTAAATGCTTAATCACATTCTGCCTTAATTTACAACAGACGACCCTTTCAGCATTTACTGAAGACATCCGGTTTCCAAGAATAATCATCATATATATCAATTATCATCATTCCCTTAACCTCTTTAGCTAGACCCTTCTGGCGAGCAACATCGGCAATAGCTTTCTTATCTGGAATGCAGAATGAAATGCATACGGAACAGCACAATGGTCCACATTGAATACACATACAGAAAAGGAACAGAACTGCTATAATAATGCAGAGACCAGTTAAGACCTTCCATCCCCAGGCAGTAACCAACGCCCAAAACCATCCAGAAAAGGACCAAGTGCCGTTTTCTGTGTGGATTTCAGCTGCTATTTTATGCAGCTTGTTAATGGCGTTATAAACGGATGGCGTATGATCAGGAATGAACACACAGCAGCTACTTCCAATAAATTTACAGGCTCCTCCTCGATCAGCTAGCATTACATCTAATACCATACGATTCTGCAACGCAACAATCCTGGTTATTTGTAACTCTTCCGTAAGATTCCCAAGAGCAGCGGCAGTCTGATTGGTCACAGCTTCTACCACTCTTGTTAATCTTCGGATCTTCCTACTATTCAAAGAGGCTCCAACAAAGAAAAACAGTCCTAAGTTAAAATCAATATACTGTTGCAAGCTGGTATCGGTCTGATCCACATCATCAATTGATAGAGTACGTTTATATCTATTTACAGTCACATTATTCAACAGTTTCAAATCCTTATGATATGACGCAGGTGCTAAGAATACAGGAGGTAATAGGAATGATACATAGCATACCCCAGACCACCCAGCCGGCAAACGGTAATAACCTTTATTTCCACATACAAAATAGGTATTATGGGACGCTAGGAAGGTACTGTTGTTCAACCCGTCAATGTTCAATACGGTTATGCAATCACTGACACCAACAGGGATAAAACCCACACTCTGGACACACAGGTCCGCTTGAGCTTGTGCTACTTGGATTACGAATTTGTCCTTCCCCGCAGTGTCTCTTGTGTTCGTGAAGATATAGGGAATGGATTCATTGTCCGGTCGGTACTCTTCCCATTCCCAAATTGTCCCATTCGCTTGTGGATACCCATTCTTGTCTTGATGGCATTCTCTATTAAGTCTAAAAAGCAATCGTCCCACTGTCGGTTTCCGAGTGGCAAACAGCAAAGTGTACCATGCTCTACAAGAGCCATTATGAGAGAAAGGAAGTGGTATGAATGGCGTACCTCCTTTCTTCTGATGGGCTGGCATCATCCCACATATCCAACAGTTCGTAGCGTTCGTAGCAACGTGGGTGTGATGCAGCATCTGAATGAAAGTGTTATTCAAATAGGATTGTCGATGCTTCAACTCTTGATATGGCAATGTATAAAAGTAGTGCTCCGCAGGCACTGGAGTCGTCAAGACAAGTGTCTTTCGAGCAGGAGTTGCCTCCTCCACAAACCATGTGGTTATACCAACGATAGCTACTGTTAGCATGAACCCCAACGCACAAAGGATTCTCTTCTTCTCCATGTCAAAAGAAACAATACCCTGATATCTTCCTGAAACTAAAAAGTCTGTCAGAACTCTTCCCCTTGGGCAGCGGTTGATTTCTTCACCAGCGGGCCAAGACGGGTGTCGCTACACTAATGCAGGGCTGATCCCCCCCCCTTGCCTCATCGGCTCTCCGTTTCACTAACCCAAGGGCCGTTCTGACAGTATGTCCCGGTACTGGAAACCTTACTTCCTTGGTCGAAGATGATATCGCCTTCCTCCAGAAGTCGTGTGGTCCGGAAAGAGCTCCTCAGTGTCGTTTGGCTCCGCAGCACGGCCTGTCTCTGCTGCTAGGATTTCTCGTTGATCGGTCAGCACGGCAGACTCCACCAATCCGGGCGGTACCTTTCGACAGTGTAAGGAATGGATCCAATTCTTCCTGTTCGAGACTCGCACTGCCGTCCTTGTTGCAAGGAGAACTTGCTCAGGTCCGACCCATCTCGGCTCCAAACTGTTCGTTCTGTCGAAGACCTTCACCATGACATGATCCCCAGGCCGGAGACCATGTCCTTCGCCGGTAGACCGATCAGGGAGCGCCTCTCGGACCTGTTGATGAATAGAAACCAAATTATCCGTTAACTGTGCCAGATAATCGCTCATCATTACACAAGGTACATCATACACAGCCTTAGGCCTTGGTGGACCCCAAATATTCATTGGGCGTCCAAATACGATTTCATATGGCGTAAGGCCAGTTCGAGAGTGTGGCACCGACCTAATTGACAATAACGCCAGTGGCAGGGCGTCTGGCCAAGTCAAAGATGTTGAAGCTTGGATTTTGGCGATCTTAAGCTTCAGTGTACCATTATACTTCTCGACTAGTCCTGCAGACTGGGGGTGGAATACGGCGTGGAACTTCTGGGTGATGCCTAGGCCCTTCAAGACATATTTTATAACATCCGCTACAAAGTGAGGGCCATTATCACTCCACAGAAGTCTACAGACGCCGTATCGAGGGAAAATCTCTTTCAGCAATAGCTTCGCTGTAGTCATTGCAGTATTGTCTTTCGTAGGGTACGCCTCAACCCATTTACTGAAGGCGCAGACCACTACTAGAACATACTTCAAATTGTTACAGCGCTCAAGCTGGATGTAGTCCATCTGCAGAACCTCAAAGGGTGCAGTGGGCGTCGCAAATCCTCCTGCTGGAGTTCGAGTGCCTTTCCCTGGGTTATACTTCAGACAGATCATACAGGTCTGCACCACCCTCTTTGCTGTGCTAGCAATCTCTGGATGCTCCCAGACTTGGGTAAGCAATTTCACAATTGCGGAAGCTCCAACATGTGCTAGCCCATGTGCCATTTGAACCATAGGTTGTACGAAAGCCGTGGGTAACTTCCATCTATCCATCTGCTTATTTCTCCAACAGCCCTCATCATCCAACTCTCCCTCGCTAGCCCATTGCTCCCGCTCTTTATCAGAAGCGGTCCTTTGCATTTCTCGCACTTCCTCCTTCGCATCACGCCATCTTTCCACCTGTGACTTTACTACATACATGGCAGTAGCGCCGGGCTGCATCGCAGTCTCCCGTGCTACCCGGTCTGCTAACGCATTCCCTTCTCCAACTTTATCAACTACTTTCCTATGGGCACTACACTTAACAATGGCAATTTTCTTCGGGTATGTCAATGCAGTTAAGAGATTGTGGACTAACTCCCCATGCATTATCTGTACCCCATGTGGCGTTAAGAACCCTCTCTCCTTCCAGAGTAGGCCGAAATCGTGCGCTACTCCGAAGGCATAGCGGCTATCTGTGTAAACATTCACACACAATCCTGTACTGAGCTCACATGCTCGTGTTAAGGCTATCAGTTCCGCTGCTTGAGCTGATTTCTGTGGTATGCGTGCTGTCTCCACTATCGTGTGTAATGTGGTAATTGCATACGCTGCTGAAGTCGTACCATCTGGTAGCTTCAGGCATGATCCGTCTACCCACAACTCTCCATCTACCTCTGAAAAGGGCGTATCCTGGAGATCAATACGACCCTTTGTTTGTTCCTCAGTCACAAGAATACAATCATGCGCTTTCTGCGCCTCAGGCTGGGTCTCGGGGTATGGCAACAATGTGGCCGGGTTTAATGTCACGCACCTCTTTAACGTAATATGAGGAGCCAAAAGCGTCAGCTCATATCCCGTTAAACGGGCACTGGTCAAATGCTGCGTCTTTGTTTGATTAAGCAGGGCATCCACAGCATGGGGAACTAACACCAACAATTTATGGGACAACACAATTCCTTCACTTTGGCGTATTGACACAGCTGTCGCCGCTACCGAGCGAAAACACCCTGGTAATGCTCGGGCGACAGGATCAAGCACAGCCGAAAAGTATGCACAAGGGCGCTGCTTGTCGCCGTGCATCTGTACTAAGACTGACAATGCACATCCATCTTTCTCATGCACATACAACGAAAAGGGTTTTGTATAATCAGGGGTCCCTAACACTGGTGCTGAACAAAGGGCCTGTCGCAGTTGCTGAAAAGCAGCATCACACTCATCTGACCAAGGGATTGGGATAGGCGTGTCTTTTGTCAAAAGAGCTAGTAATGGCTTAGCTATGTGTGAAAACCCCAATATCCACTGCCTACAAAAAGAAACAAGGCCCAAAAATGCACGCACATCCTTCTGCGTGGATGGTCTCGGTGTGTCCAAAATTACTTGGATACGATCTGGTGTGAGTGCACGCCCCTCCTTAGACAAAAGGTGACCTAAATAAGTCACCTTTGGTCTACAGAATTGCAATTTCTTCCTAGACACTTTATGATTGTGGGATGCTAAAAAGGAAAGGAGGGATAACGTGCTCTTTTCACACAACTCCAGGGTGTCAGCCGCCAACAAGATGTCGTCGACATATTGAATGAGGGCGACCCCCTCGAGTAAAACAAAGGAATCCAACTGTCGTTTCAAAGCCTGACTGTAAATACTAGGGCTTTCTGTATAGCCTTGGGGAATTCTACAAAAACGATAAGATCTATTGTTTAATGTGAACCCAAAAAGAAATCGGCTATCAGGGTGAATGGGAATAGAAAAGAAGGCATTTTTCAAATCAATCACTGAAAACATGGTCGCCGTAGGCGGGACCAAGGTAAGCAACGTCGTGATATCGGAAACCACCGGGTACTGAGGTATCACGATCTTGTTTACCTCCCTCAAATCAATTATGAACCGATAGACCTTTGCATCCGTGTCCTTTTTCAAAATTGGGAGAATCGGACTGTTACAGATATTATAGGGAACTTCTTCCACTACCCCTACTGCGATCAAGTCTTGCACAATCTGTATGAGAGCCTCCTCGCCCTCCTGGGAAATACGATACTGCGGGAGGCGTGGTAGCACCGCCCCCTCCTGGACACTAATGTGGACCGGAGGAATCACCATTTGTCCCACATCTGTGTCCGAAGTCGCCCATAAAGCTCGGGGGAGGGTAGCCAACAACGCATCCTCTGATATCGTACACATCCGCCCAGACCTGGGATAGTTGTCATTTAAGATCACCCTCACACCCTCAGGGGAGCAGCGGATTGTAGCCCTAAAGTACTTTAACATATCAAGGCCCATAATGTTATCCGGTGTATACGGAGCAAGCAGAAACGGACAGGGCGCAGAAAAACAATCAACTTTAAATGCAAGGGGCTGTGAAAGAGGGCTTCGGGAGAGTGTACCGTCAAACCCTACCGATGTAACTATTGAGCCGGATGGGGGAGCCCCCGGAACCAAGTACCTAGACAATGCACTACGTGTCGCTCCTGTATCCACTAGGAACTGATCAGTAGAACCTAAAACCTCAGCCGATACATAAGGACCCGTCTGATCGACCGGCCCCTCAACTGATTCGGACCCCCATCCAACGCATTCCTATGCATGCTGAGAATCATGATATCCCGATTGATCGATGTCCGATACATGATACTGGTGCTGGCGATCAAAAACATTTGAGCCATCTCGGTGCCGCCCGGCAGTATCGAAACGGACATTATCGTTAGAATTCCCTCTAAAGTTTGAGAAGCCCCCTCTACCTCTCGGGCCACCCGGAGTGTGCCCCTGACGCGAAGCACGCAACGCTGGGCAATCCCTGGCCCAATGGCCCAACTGCTTGCAGTACGCACACTGGTTCCTATTCAAATCAGATCGGCCCGAAGGGGGACCATAAGATCCGCCCCTTCCTCTATTATTATTACCCCGTCGGGGCGGGCCATATACTTGTGCTAACATCACCTTGGTTTTGAGATCTTTCGATTTCTTCTCCTCCTGGCCCTTCGCCTCGTGCTCCTGACGCTCATAATACTGAGCGATAGTCAGAAGGGCCGTCGGTGTCGCGGAGGACCAAGAATTTTCACTCGCTTTTAACCGGGCCGCAACTGCCGGTAGCAGATTAGCCACATATTTGTCCGCGAAAAGGTGGCGGCCCGTGTCGTCAGTAAGCGACTGGCCACTAAAATCATGAAACGTCTCCTCAAAGCGCGTAAAGAAGTCCGCAACTGACTCGTCAACTTTCTGTTTACATGCAGCTAACATATTCCAGTCAATTTTTTTAGGGGGGATAATCGTCTTCAACTTAGCCACAATAGCCGCAGGGAGATCTAAAATATTCTGGGGTGGTTTCTGTGCGGGCTTCCGTTCCCTATCCTCATCCTCAAGGTCGGACCACCGGGCCTTGAAGGCAACCGCATCATCTACCTTTCGGACAGAGCGCCACGTATCCGGCGGTAGGATAAGGCCAAAGAACAGGTCTATATCCGCTAAGGTCATAATGCAAGAATTCAAGGCCCCCTTGACTTCTTCATAGAAGGCCGCTGGATTCTTGCGGGGGTCAGGCAGCGCATTCTTTAATGCCATAACATCGGCCCTATGCCATGGAGTGTAAACCCAATTATATACAAAATATCCCCTTGCATCGGCGGAGTTAATATCCGAGCTAGTCCCTGCTCCCTTAGGAGGAACATACAAAGGCGCCGCCTCTCGCATTGGTTTAGCATGCACTATGTCATCCTTATCTGACTGGGAGGCGGATGGGTGGCCCCCTGCTGCAGACGAATCCGACTGCTTCTCCTCCTCCGTTTGTTGGCGTGCTTTCTCTCTAAGGGCCAGCACCTCGTCCCGTAAAGCGAACAGCCGCCGAGCCGCCTCAGGAGCCTTAGGGGGAGAAAAAACACCATTACGTAATGCTCCGGCATCCGAAGACACTTCGTCAGGCTCAAGGACACTAGAATATTTTCGGAAAGCAGCAATTACTTCATCCGCGAAATGAGACAGAAAATACACCCTCTCTCTATCTTGCCACGACCCCCAAGTATGGAACAACTCCTCCTTAGACATCTTGCCCTTAAGTGCACGGAGGGAAAGTTTCCGAAGCTCAGCCATATGCTCGGCCGATAACATGGACCGTGTGTCTACCTTACCCGAAGCCGGGCCAGAATCTTGCGGCCGCGGAGCGGATGCGCCAACATAAGGGGGCGGAGAGCGATCTAGTAAATAAAAATCATCATCAGGATTATTAAGGACAGGATAAACTGGCTGACGAACAACATATTGACCCGAAACCTGTAGCCTACGCTCTTTCTCTTGTCTGTCCGTTTGCTCTTTGTCCTCCCGACGCTTCGCTTCCTGCGCTCGCACATGATCATTCTTCCGTTGTTCTTTATCAAACAGCGCTTTCTCACGCTTCTCTCGCTCACGCACTTCCTTCACCCATAATCGCACACACTCAAACATATCCTGACGAGCACGCCGCTTACACATACACTGTTCCACATACTCAATCTTACGTATATCAAACGATCCATACAAAGGCCATCGCAACTCAGGATCCTTCCTCGTGTATTTCCTCCATAACGTGCTGTACATTATGGAAGAAAGACCATGCTTCACGTACATATCCCTATTAGGAGTCCCCTCTGGGGGAGCTGGAGCAGATTCCTCGAGGTTCAACCGGTTACCAAAACAACAGCACCACTTACGGAGTGCGCTAAAAGCAGGCATGCTAGGAATAATGCAAAATATGCAATATTATAAGGAAAAATGGCACTTAATCGTTGCGCCGTTCAAAGTTTACACAGCTCCTGGAGAAATTTCTCCACATTACCTGCCTATATGTGTTGCAACGCATATATTTTCACAAAGACAAATTCAAAATATGACTAGTCATCATCAATCAAACTCAAATAGCCATCCCAGGCTTCAAAAACTCGGAGCAAGTACCGTACAACGGTTCTTACCAATCAAGAGTCCAGGTTCCAACTGCCAAGCTCCACAATCGCCCAAACGGCTCTCACGGCAGGACCGACAGAAGAGGTCTCAGTCGATGACCGGCGCCACCCAGACGGTCAGCTCGGAAGGGAAGGAAGAAAAACCTCGGGATGCCAGGGCTAAGACGCCGCTGGCAGTGATCACGTCCCCGGCCAAACTCCTCACCTTCGTCGCGACCAGTCCTTCGAGCATCCGAGTCGCCGATGAGCCCCACGTGACGGGCGCCAATTGATGAATACAGGCCCCAGCTAGGCCCGCAAGAACAAGGGTTCGCTCTCCTGTAACGGAATCTATAAGGAAGTTGGCACGGAAACTGCAAAGTACAAAGACAACGTTTATTAACCCTTAAGGGTGGTCCTACAATCCACACAACACTCTTCAGTATTGCATGGAGTAGCACAAAGAACATTCGTACACAGTCCCCTTTTATACACAACAGAGGGGCTCATAAGTGGGTGGATACAACATGAGGCCGAAGAACATTACCATTTATGGTCATTCTCGATACTGAATCAATACATGGGCGGAGCCAACACACTCCTTGAGCCCGCGAAAGGACATGGTCAAGCAAAGCTAATTATAACAGATGTGGTCAAGTCTGGGCATGCGCCAGATGGACAAGAGAGCTATTTATAAACTGTTACTAGGCAGATTACAGGAGCAACTAACACAGAGGTCGGACTCTCCTCGTGACGAACACATGGCAGCATGTCAATACAAAATGGAGTCCGGACTTCGGTCAACATAACGAAGAAAACATGATCGCAAGGGAAAGCATTAATGTTTTCAGTAAATGCTTAATCACATTCTGCCTTAATTTACAACAGCGGCAGTGTGTCAGCATGGAAGTCTTTTGCTCCTCTGATTTGCCCAGTGAAGATGTAGTGCTTATATACCCAAAAGATACCCTCAGGGGTTCTATCTAGGATTGTACAATGGGCATGTCGGGCAAGGTTGACGATAGAGATGATGCTTATACAGAGTTATTAAGCAGAAGATAGCAATACTGCTGTGATACTGAGAATCCTCATGCATAATAAATTAGGCTAGTTTTTCGGAGAAAACTATACGACAGTCATGTAGCACCTAACTAGGTGCAAGGTCCCATTATGTAGAACAATGGTAGGACAGATGTAGGTAAAAGGTTGTGTAACTACCTAGGGCTATATTGGGGTACATTGGGTTCCACCAAACACATTATAATCAGTTTTTAACCTTGCCCCTGTCTCTGGTATACCTCAAAAATAAATTTAACAAATGAGGAGGGACAGTAGACGAATTTCGTAGAGCGCGCTGCATCGCATTTTGCGATGCAGCGCGCGCTACGAAATTCGTTTTATTTATTTAATTGTTTACTTACCTGCAATTATCCATATTCCGGTTTTTAGAACCCCCCACCCTGCCCCTCCACCGCCCAGCCTTACCGCCCCACGGAACTCCCTCCACGGGCCGCAGCTGACCAACATTATATAAAAGAAGAATCGTATAGACATTAGGATGCGTGGATGTAAGGTTATGAGGTAGTTAAGGTGGGGAGTTGCAAGGGTGGGGAGAGAAGATGCATAGTTTGATCCCCAAGCTCAATGTCTTGAGTATCCAATACCTGTGTGCCGCTAGGGTCACCCAAGTCTATTGTGCCACCTCTCTCTTTTATGCCACGGAGGGCACTACTCCCTTTTGAGGTACTTAGACATGCTATCCTTTTGAGGTGCTTAGACATCCCATCCTTTTAGAGGTGCTTAGACCTCCAATCATCTTTTAGTTCTTTTAGGTGCTTTGACCACCAATTACCTATAAGAGCATGGGCCTTTTCTCAAGGTGTTTGGCCTTCTACTTCTTTTTGCCCCCTTATTTTTGGAGATGGAGTCACCTTCAGAGACGGACCATGTTTCAAAATCTGAGCCTCGGTTGTGCCTCTTCTTGCTCATTACCTGTCTAATTCTCACATGCTCAGAGTTACGCATCTCATGTTGAATTCACTTCTTAATGATTTCTTCATTATTAGTACCCTCAGGGACCACAGGGGAAGCTCTTCCCTGATCAGACATTTTGCACAGCAGTAGCTTTTAAATGGGGGTAGCACAAAAAAATCTCCAAACATTGATACATTGATCAAATTGCCAAATTGCACAAACAAGAATATAAGTGGGCTCTGAAAGGGTATGAAATTGGGCAAGACAAGGCAAACAGGTGTCAAAACGGCCAAACGCTATTGATAATACTCATACTACACCGGGGAACAGCTGATTGAGGAGATACTGTAACCGCCAACTGTTAACCTTGATGCGTTGCGGTATCCCTCATGCGCTGCAGCATGGAATTCCAATACAATAATGGGCTTCAGCCCAAACCAAAATGGCGGTAGTCATATAAGACTAGGGACGTTGCCCAGGGCTTTCCTCAAATTTACAATTCCTTGTAACCCCCGCTGCATGCGTCAGAACATGCTTTTGGGACGTGTGCAGCAGGCCTTTGTAGCGGAGACGAGTCCTCCCTCACAGCAGGCTACACAGCAGGTAGAAAGAAATCCGTGGCCCTGAAGTGAGGAAAAAGGTCAGAGGTCTCCGCTTAAGGAGTCACAGCCTCTCCAACTCGCGCAGGAGGGGCACAGCGAGGAGATAGGATTCTTCTAGCAGTTCCCAGGTGAGTCCGAAGGCCAGGCCCAAATCGAAGCCAAATAATTAGGGAAGAGATACCGCTGAACAAAGATAGGAGAGAATGTTTCTATAAATTGGAAACCAAGCAAACAATAAGCCTCGAGTAGGTACGGGCTATAAATAAAGGCTAAGTAAATCACAATTAAAGTGTAAAAGAATGAGAGTAAAGTGCTACTTATCTTTGTGAGGAACATCATTCAAAAGAGGAGGATTGTTTCGTGGATGGACCTTTTATGGGTTGCCATTGTTCTATTATAGATTGTATTTCTGTTATGATGTAAGGTACTTCTGAGTTTTGTGTGGAGTAGCATTAAAAAGATAAATGCATAATGGTAGCCTCCGGTCTTGTAATGACATTTTTGGTCCTCTCATTCAGATTCATGTCAGCTTCCAGAGTTTTTACAAAGATGATGGTCACTGTAATTGTGTATCGTCGGTTACTGGGATTTCCAGTCTTTCCGTACCTTGACGACTGGTTGCTCCTTCCATCGCAGAAACACTCAGGGTTATGAAAACGCCCAGGGTTATGAGGACCACAAGGAACACATTGGAGGTGATCACCAGGGTGAGTCTACTCCTCAAGATATCAAATTGTCAGTTAAATCAGGCAGTGGAGATCAGGTTAATCACAGAAATCTTCCGAACAGACTTCGGCAGGATCTTCCTTCCAGTGGACTGAAGTCTGCATAACCTAATCTGGATTCTTCTCTCACATTCGAAAGTTCCTTCCATGCGGCACATGGAGGTCCAGAAATACATGGCAGCTTGTGTCTTCATGGTTCCTTTAGCTTGCCTTCATCTACGCACCTTCCTTTGGCATCTACACACCTTCTACTTTCCAAAACTCAACACATTGGACTTTCCTCTTTACTTGTTTGCTCAGGTCAAACTGAATTTGATGTGGTGGTTACACATGGACAATCTTCAGAAAGGCTTTTAATGCATTCTCTGCAACTGATAATTCTCATCACAGATGCTAACAATGTTGGCTGTGGAGCAACCATTCTGAACCAATCATATCAACATAGGTGGCCCATTTTGGAACGGAAGAAATCATCCAACTGGAGGGGGCTCTTGACAATCTTATGAGCTCTCGTGAGATTGAGGAACTTCGATTTTCGATCGTGATCGTATCGACCCGCCATTTTGTGATCCGCCGCCATTTTGTGTTGCCCTCACTCAGGCAGCACGACGATCGAAGTCTTTTTCTGCTTTTTCTGCAATAGTGTATTAAAATAACCTTGTGCCTTTGTTTACAAAAGCTGGTGTTTGAGACTGGCCGAGTACACTAATCCCTGTCTGGTTTTCCTAATCCCTGTCTCGACTATCTGTTGGTTCACACTATTCTCTTCTGATTTTATCTTATCGTCTGGCCTTCGCTGTCCTCTGCTCGTATTCTCTTGTTTCACAACTATCCTCCAAAAACACACAAACGTATCTCGTCACCTGCAAGACGGCTACAAGTCAGTTAATGAATTAGCTTGTGGGGTGGGGTAACAAACACAGTTAGAGAATAGGCTTCTTCGAGTTACTCGATACTTTGTTTTCAAACCTTTCCTATTGGTTCCGTTCTGTTTTCCAACTTTCCTTATTGGCTCCTTTTATATGTTTTAGGTGTGTTCTTAGTTAATGTATATGTCCCATATATACTATATAAGATTGTGCGCCACGGAGTGAAGTGGCAGTCTCCTGAGAACATACCGTGTGTACTTCTAGGACAACTGTACTAGCTGCAGCTAATAAATCTAATCTTTTACGCCGACAGAGTGTCCCCGTGTCTCTGTGCAGCTAAGCAGGAGAACCCAGGAGATTAATGCGTACCCTGCGCCGCCAGGTCCAAAAGGTTCTGGTTCTTCAACTGGCGCCCAATGTGGGGCGGCTTCAGTGGTACCGGTTCTGCCCGAAGGTCGTGAGGAACCCCGCAAGAAAATTCTGGAGGAATCGCGAGCCACGTCAAGCGACCCCTGTATGTCGAAAGTGGTCCGAAGGTCTTTTTCAGCGCGGTTACTCCTTCCTGACGGCTACTAACGACTGCTGCCCTGACTGCCGCCCTGCCTTGGCCCTTCCTTTGGTGATGTATGGTAAGGCGAGACAATAGACGGGCCTCTGTTGGCGTAAGAAGACGTCCTTAGTTAAGTATTTCGTGGGTCGCGCCCACAATTTTGGTACTTTGTTCCTTAGTTTCTTTGGTCCTTAGATTCGACTATTGCAATAGCCGAAGCCGAGGGTAAGTGCATTTGTGCTGCGTAAACTGAGTTTTAGCCCCTTGAAGTTTGTGAACAGTCAGGTGAAATCACGAGATGCCTGGTCTGACTAAGTTTGGAAAACTGTGTTGCTTTGGTTGTAATAGGGATTCCCGGCCTGAGGACTCTTGTCCGATTCCTTCGGTTGGAACTCCCACATATGAGCTCTATTCTAAACATGGTGTTGGCCCCATTGCCTTTAACGAGGCATGGACCCGATACACGAACAAAGATGGTGTTTTAAAATGGCCAGAAAATGGTAGTTTTGATTCTGATGTGCTAGATAATTTGGAAGCAGACCTATTCAAAAGAAAAGACCAGCCGGCAATGTTTGACTCTTTCCGCCTTTGGCGTAAGGAAGCCAGAGAGAGATTAAGCAAGCAAAACGAGATAAGAAAGCACAGGGTATGACAATTATACAGGCTGCCCAACAATTCAAAGATGATGAAACTAATAATGCGATGGAAATTTCAGAAAGACAACATCGTATGGCGATAGATAAATGTTATCCTGTGTTGCCTGTTTCCCCTTACGATAACAAGAAAGATTTAGAAGAAGATCCCCTAATGTCCCATTTATTGAGGTTGCCTCCGCCCTATGCACAAGGTACTAATGCACCCCAGTTGTTACAGCCTGTTCAGCCGCCAGCAGTACCTCCGCCTGTTCTGGCTCTTTCGCCTTTGCCCCTTTTAGTATCTCCGCCTCTACCAGTTTTTCCTTCAACTTCAACTTCTTTGCCCTCATCTCCTGATCTTCGATCTCCTTTGCCTTCTGCTCCTCCTGCAATCACCGGTTCTCCTTCCGCTAGCTCGCCTAATACCTTGTCCCCTATTCTTATGTCCAATTCTCCGTCTGTCCGTAAGCGTCTCACGAACACCGTCACTGGTATTCTATCTCCTTTCTTTGAAGCTTTAAATGTGTCTCCGGCTTTTTCTCGAAGACAATCTCGTAGTCAGTTCCCAGACTCTGAAGAACGAGCAAGGTTGGACTCGCTCGCACGTAAATGGATCAAGAGGGGTCTCCAATATAGTGTGCCTGATATTATGTCTACCTTCTCACAATGGAATGCGCCTACGCAAAGATATGTTTTTAATGTAATGTGTGATACTCTCATTAAAGAATGGGAGAATGTGAATTTGAGTTCGATTCCACAGGATCTGTTAGATGTTCAGACCGATTTCGACAAAGGACTTGTTGTGGGTTCTAAGGTTGAGAAAGCTGTAAGGACACTTATTTCCTCTAGATCCTTGTTGTTCTCTCAAACTTTCCTTGATTCCGATCCGTCGGTTAGACTAACACTGAAAAATTATCCTATGAGAGAGGTTCCTCCAGTTTGGAAGGAGGAAGTGGCGGCTCAAGGTAATAATCCAGCTATTCCTGCTCATTTTCAACGTATATGGGTACATATCCCTTGGAAACGATCTGAAGTTTTAGCACTTAAACAGACTCTACCGGATCCTCGTAAGAATCCTGCAGGTTATTATAAAGAATTATCACAGACGGTTGATGCTTAATCATGAACCTAGCTGATATCGATATGTTGATGGGAAATGTCGTTCCGCAAGCATTATGGGCTAAGATTCGTAGAGAAGATCATGCTCAAGCATTAGGTGGTAATTGGGCTGCTATAATTGCCGCAGACGCAGCTCAAGTGGGTGGTGCTAAGCCTGATGCTTTAGTTTCAGAACTCCCTGGTAGGATTATTACATTAATGAAAACGATGATGCCTGCCTTGAGAGTTAATTGGGATAAATTAGCAGCATGCAAACAAAAGAAAGATGAGAGTGTCTCTGATTTCTTTACTCGTTTCGAGGAGACATTTATTGATCACAGTGGTCAAGACATGGCTACAGAGGGTGGTCAGCGATTATTTGTTGACAAATTTGTATTTAATTTGCTTCCCGAGTTGTCACACAAATTAAAAGATTCTGAAAGTTCATGGGCTGTTTCTTCTTCTGCCCAGATATTGGCTACTGCACAATATTATGAAAATAGAGATAAAGAAGAAAGAGAAAAGCAAGAGAAAAAGATGAAAGAATTGAAAACGAAGGTTCTCTTGCAACAAGCTTATCCTCCTCGCTATGTTCAGCCTCAGTTTCAACAGCCTCCGCAGTTTCAGAGGTTGTATCAAAAACCTGAGCCATATATTCCGCGACCTTTGTTAGGACCTAATCAATGTGCCTATTGTAGAGAAGAAGGTCATTTTAAGAGTAGTTGTCCGGTTTTATTACAGCGCAATGGAGCATTATCTGCTCCACGAGGTCGTGGTGGCCTCCAGTCAGCAAACAGAGGTAGAGGTTGAGGTATATCGACTCAAGAACAGCGTTCCCTTCCTCCTCCTAATTCCGTGAATTATTTTGATCAGCAAAATGTCAGGTCTACACAGTATTACAATGAGGATTGTTATGTTGAAGGCGAGAATGAAAGTCTTCACACTCACTAGGACAGCCATGGACAAAGTAAGGGAGTTGTGTCGATTCCAGTAGATCAGAATGGACCCTATGTTAATGTCACTACAATGGGTGTTTCAGAGCCATTTCTCCTAGATACTGGTGCGATGAGAAGTTCTATCATTCATTCCAAACTCCCTGGGGCACCTTTGTCTGGCTTAACAAATGTTTCTGTAGGATTTTCTGGCGCCCCTGTTCGTAATCCGGTTTCTTGCCCTTTGCCTATTTCAGTTGGCCCTTATGATTTGGAAGCTTCGCTTCTTTTGACGAATGGTTGCGATGAAAATCTGTTGGGTTTGGACTTATTGAAAATAATGCATGCTACAATATATTGTTCTCCTTCTGGTGTACATCTTACTTTTGGACAGAAACTGATTTCTCCAATGTATTTGTCCAAAGATCAGTTTCCACCTGAATTGCTTTCTCTTCCGGCAACGCTTTGGGCCACGTGTCCGAATGATGTGGGTTGTCTAGAGATTCCACCTTATGTTGTCACTCTTAAGCCTAATGTTGAATTGCCACGAATTCCGCAGTATAGAATTTCCACTGAAGGTGAAAAAGCGCTTTTGGAAATCATTCATGATTTGGTTCAGAAGGGTGTGGTTGAGGAAACGAGAGGTAACATATGCAATAGTCCTATTCTTCCTGTTCTTAAAAGCACTGATCCTTCTCAGCCTCCTGTATATCGTTTCGTAATTGATCTTCGGGAGGTAAACAAAATTGTTGTACCACAATTTCCTGTAGTCCCAGATATCACTGCTTTGTTGACGATGATACCTTCCACAGCGACTTGGTTCTCTGTTATCGATCTAAAGAATGCCTTCTTTAGTATTCCCATTGCAGAAGAGAGTAGGGATATTTTTGGCTTCTCTCTTGGAGGCCGAAGCTTCCGGTTTAAGCGCGCACCTCAGGGCTATTGTAAAAGTCCCTCTATTTACAGTCAAGCTTTAAAATGTCATCTTGATGCTTTTCATTTGCCGTCTGGTGCTGCTCTTATTCAATACATGGACGATTTGTTGATTGCCGCTGATTCAGAAGATATTTGCAAAGATGTGACTGTTGCATTGTTACGTCATCTGTTTTGTCTGAATCATAAGGTTTCACCTTCAAAACTACAATATGTTCGTCGAGAGGTTACCTACTTGGGTCATCTCCTATCAAAGGAGGGACGACGATTAACTCCAGAACGAATTCAGGCGATTGCGCAAATGTCTGTGCCATCCACACAAAAGGACTATATAAACATGTGAATGCCTCAGAGCCCATAAATCACAATATTTCCTTATCTTTCAGTTCTTTTATTGACTGTAAGTATCAATTTGATTTTTCTGTTTTACACTTGATTTAAAGAGAGAAAACACTTCATCAATAGACTTTTCTCCTATCTTTTACATAAAAATCACAAATGTCTTGTACACTTATTTGCACTTTTAAACATCAACATATAACAAATCGTGCATCTGTTGCACAAATTAAATCACGTACATAAACATATTTACAATACAATACAGTACACAAATGTCCAGCTAATTACACTTTTGGAACCCTAACTTAATTGGTCCTCAATCGTCACAATCTCTTTTGGTCCTTAGCAGGGTCAGAAAATAATTTTTTTTGTTTAGTTTTATGAGGGAACCTTAAATTTGTTGTTGCTCCTACTCAAGGGGAGCATAAACACTTTATTGTTTTTCCCAATATATTCTGAATCACTGCTTGTGTGTTGCCAACGCGTTTCGACCTGTACTGTGTGGACCTGCGACTTTAAGGTGAGGTCTTCTTCAGGGCATTTTAATGTTCTGATAGGACATCTTTTGCCTGTATGGGTAACAATATGTCTAGTTTTAGTGTACATTCATTTTGATGCGTCTTAATAGAAAATTAGGTCTGGTAAACTTACGTACCACATTTTCAAATTTTCGTTTTTTTTTCAGGCTGGCAGCTTCCTTTGTCCTATAGGGAACGATATATATTTATATTTGGACAGGAGTACCCCTCTGGTCATCTGGCGTATGCACCCGTTTTGAACTTGCTAGGTTTGTTAGTTGTGTACCTACCCAGTCTAGTTCGTAGGGAAGTGAAAGCCTGTTCAATTTCGTGAAATCTGCAGCTCTATGCGTTCATGCAGTAGCTCGTTTCTGTAAAAGTTTTAAAGGTATATTTTAGTGGACCTAAGGCGGAAAGATTTTCACTCTGTTATCATGCAACTAACCCGTAACTTGACTCCCTCCCCACTAATTTTTAGGAATCGCTTCTATGTGGGAAAAGGGGGGTCGGCTATTTGCTTGTGTTGTTAGTGCGGATTATAAACTAAGAGCACTTGTTGTGTGTTTGTTCTTGTGCCCGGAGGGAGGCCTTCGTATCCCGCATCTTATATCACCCGTTTGTGGTGTTAGTCCGTGAATCTTAGTTCTTTTTCTCTCGTTGGAACTTACTTTCAATCATGGGGTCTCGGATTTTCCTTCTCTTTCAGCTTATTCTCTCTGCGTCCACGCTGTTTTGGAGCTTCTTACGTTTGTGATGCCGGCTGTTTGGTTTATTTGCCATGCGAAAGGCGCGCCTACGTTCCACGTCATGCCGTTGATGTTACCATGGGGACGTTTCGTTTCTGCAGTTTTAATTCCGCATCATACCGTAGTTGTTACCGTGGGGACACTGTTTATTTTTTAGTCGTTTTCACTATGTTTTTTTGTTCTGTTGTTAAATAAAGTTATGGATAATTTCTCTCTTATTGCGTCCTCGGAGTCCTTTTTCGTCTGCTTCCTTTGAGCGATGTTACTTTCCTTTTGCCTTATGTTTTTCGTGCCTTCGTGAAAAGGTATTTCATGTTTGTTGTTCGGGGTATGTGATTTTGTGCCTTCTACTCAGCACATTGCAATGAGTTCTTGACTTGTCTCCTTGCGTGGCTCCCTTATCTCTGCTTGCTGTTCCTTTGTGTCACCAATTTGCATTTTAGGGAGACTGGTTATAGGTTTTGGTGCATTATTCTCGATTGTGGTTTTCACCTATTATTTACCTTATTGAAGACAGATTGACCTGTAGTCTCAGTAAGCATGGGTGGTGGAATACCAATGAAACCTTTATATGATATTCGAAAGTTCTGTCATTTCATTTAGTCCATTTTCAATTGTACCCAAGAACATTATGGTTTTTGCTTCTATCTTGGATAAGAGGGAGTCTATATTTTTTCCTTTTATATGTCGCAGTACTGTCCATTTTATTTTGTTGGGCCCATGATTTCTTTCAGTGCAGTGTGCAACCATTGGTGCATTTGGAGTCTTACATTTAATTTGTGACCGGTGTTGGGAAATCCGGTTTTTTATGGGTTGCGTCGTTTTTCCGATGTATGCTAGTGAGCAAGGGCAGACCACACAGTATATAACATTTTGAGTATTACAGTTCGTAAAGTTTTCATGACGGATGAACTTGGTGCCATATGTGAATTTTGTTCCTTCGATTGTGCTGTCACACGAGACGCAAACTCCACATTTTCTGTGTCCTTCGAATAGGGCCATAAACATTATGGCCATTTCCGGAGCGAAGGGACAACCCATCGCTGTACCCATGATTTGTAGAAATTGTGTGTCATTGAATGTAAAAAAATTGTATTTTAAGCATATTTCTGCTATCTGTAGTATCGAGGACGTTGGTACAATATGTGGCCCTATTCAAAGAGAGGTGGGTATATAACAACAACCCCCATGATGGACACATCAAAATCTGGCGTCGATATATCGACGATTTTTTCATGCTTTGGAGAGGCAATGAAGAACAACTTGAAGTATTTGTGGCTTGGCTCAACAACAGGAACCCAAATATTCAATTTACTGTAAATTCCAACAAAACAGAAATGAATTTTTTTGACATCCTGGTGAAACATGAAGACGGCCATCTATATACCACCCTTTTCACCAAAAAAACTGACAGAAATACATTTCTACATTTTTCAAGTGTCCACCAACGCAACTTGCGAGAAAATTTACCATTCAGCCAATTCCTTAGGATAAGGCGCAATTGCTCAAAGAAAGAAGATTATTTCAAAAATGCGACAGAACTTCTGGAAAAACTGCAAAAGAGAAACTACCCAAAAAAGCTATTGAAGAAAGCAATGAAAAGAGCGTGGTATACCCCGCGAGAATCTCTTCTTACTCCAAAAAACAAAAAGGAAGATATGCCTCTTGTCTGTGTAACAACAGTCTCAGGATGTACAAATGAAATACAAAAAATTATCCAAAAAAATTGGAATACAGTCAAGGGTTTGCCACCTTTCAAACAGACACCAATATTCGCCTTGAAAAAAAACATGAGCATAAAAGAAAGACTAGTACGTGCAAACGCAACCATGCCAAAACCGGAAACTACACTAAGGACAATGTTGTCATTGCCACCAATCAAAGGACACAGAAAATGTGGAAATTGCGTCTCGTGTGACAGCACAATCGAAGGAACAAAATTCACATATGGCACCAAGTTCATCAGTCATGAAAACTTTACGAACTGTAATACTCAAAATGTTATATACTGTGTGGTCTGCCCTTGCTCACTAGCATACATCGGAAAAACGACGCAACCCATAAAAAACGGATTTCCCAACACCGGTCACAAATTAAATGTAAGACTCCAAATGCACCAATGGTTGCACACTGCACTGAAAGAAATCATGGACCCAACGAAATAAAATGGACAGTACTGTGACATATAAAAGGAAAAAATATAGACTCCCTCTTATCCAAGATAGAAGCAAAAACCATAATGTTCTTGGGTACAATTGAAAATGGACTAAATGAAATGACAGAACTTTCGAATATCATATAAAGGTTTCATTGGTATTCCACCACCCATGCTTACTGAGACTACAGGTCAATCTGTCTTCAATAAGGTACATAATAGGTGAAAACCACAATTGAGAATAATGCACCAAAACCTATAACCAGTCTCCCTAAAATGCAAATTGGTGACACAAAGGAACAGCAAGCAGAGATAAGGGAGCCACGCAAGGAGACAAGTCAAGAACTCATTGCAATGTGCTGAGTAGAAGGCACAAAATCACATCCCCCGAACAACAAACATGAAATACCTTTTCACGAAGGCACGAAAAACATAAGGCAAAAGGAAAGTAACATCGCTCAAAGGAAGCAGACGAAAAAGGACTCCGAGGACGCAATAAGAGAGAAAGTATCCATAACTTTATTTAACAACAGAACAAAAAAACATAGTGAAAACGACAAAAAAATAAACAAAGTGTCCCCACGGTAACAACTACGGTATGATGCGGAATTGAAACTGCAGAAACGAAACGTCCCCATGGTAACATCAACGGCATGACGTGGAACGTAGGCGCGCCTTTCGCATGGCAAATAAACCAAACAGCCGGCATCACAAACGTAAGAAGCTCCAAAACGGCGTGGACGCGGAGAGAATAAGCTGAAAGAGAAGGAAAATCCGAGACCCCATGATTGAAAGTAAGTTCCAACGAGAGAAAAAGAACTAAGATTCACGGACTAACACCACAAACGGGTGATATAAGATGCGGGATACGAAGGCCTCCCTCCGGGCACAAGAACAAACACACAACAAGTGCTCTTAGTTTATAATCCGCACTAACAACACAAGCAAATAGCCGACCCCCCTTTTCCCACATAGAAGCGATTCCTAAAAATTAGTGGGGAGGGAGTCAATTTACGGGTTAGTTGCATGATAACAGAGTGAAAATCTTTCCGCCTTAGGTCCACTAAAATATAACTTTAAAACTTTTACAAAAACGAGCTACTGCATGAACGCATAGAGCTGCAGATTTCACGAAATTGAACAGGCTTTCACTTCCCTACGAACCAGACTGGGTAGGTACACAACTAACAAACCTAGCAAGTTCAAAACGGGTGCATACGCCAGATGACCAGAGGGGTACTCCTGTCCTAATATAAATATATATTGTTCCCTATAGGACAAAGGAAGCTGCCAGCCTGAAAAAAAAACCGAAAAATTGAAAATGTGGTACGTAAGTTTACCAGACCTAATTTACTATTAAGACGCATCAAAATGAATGTACACTAAAACTAGACACATTGTTACCCATACAGGCAAATGATGTCCTATCAGAACATTAAAAAGCCCTGAAGAAGACTTCACCTTAAAGTTGCAGGTCCACACATTACAGGTCGAAACGCGTTGGCAACACACAAGCAGTGATTCAGAATATATTGGGAAAAACAATAAAGTGTTTATGCTCCCCTTGAGTAGGAACAACAACAAATTTAAGGTTCCCTCATAAAACTAAACAAAAAACAATTATTTTCTGACCCTGCTAAGGACCAAAAGAGATTGTGACGATTGAGGACCAACTAAGTTAGGGTTCCAAAAGTGTAATTAGCTGGACATTTGTGTACTGTATTGTATTGTAAATATCTTTTATGTAAGTGATTTAATTTGTGCAACAGATGCACGATTTGTTATATGTTGATGTTTAAAAGTGCAAATAAGTGTACAAGACATTTGTGATTTTTATGTAAAAGATAGGAGAAAAGTCTATTGATGAAGTGTTTTCTCTCTTTAAATCAAGTGTAAAACAGAAAAATCAAATTGATACTTACAGTCAATAAAAAGGACTGAAAGATAAGGAAATATTGTGATTTATGGGCTCTGAGGCATTCACATGTTTATATAGTCAATGTACTGATTCTGGCCTCTGTAACCCTTATTGAATCAATCCCCAGTTTTTATATATATCCACACAAAAGGAGGTACGTGCCTTTCTGGGTATTACTTCTTACTGTAGGCAGTGAATTCTGAACTTTTCTCTGTTGGCTAAACCTCTGTTGGCACTCACTTTAAAAAATACGCCTCAGCCCCTTCCATGGACTGACGAATGTCAGAAGAGTTTCACTGACTTGCGTACTGCGCTAGGTTCTGCTCCTGTATTGGGTACTCCCGATTACAGTAAGCCTTTCACGCTCTACGTTTATGAAAGAGAAGGTTGTGCGTTGTCAGTTTTAACACAGCGTTTTGGAGACAAACAGCGGCCATGTGCATATTTTTCGGCTATGTTAGATCCAGTAGCTAAAGCATTACCTAGTTGTCTTAAAGCGACAGCAGCAGCAGCAATTTCTATTCGACAGTCTGCTGGAGTAGTGCTAGATAATACACTTATTGTTATGGTGCCGCATGCAGTGGATACCTTAATAAACCGAACAAAAACACAACATCTTACGAGTGCTCGTTTGTCTGGATATGAGCTGACACTTTTGGCTAGTCACGTGCACATCAAACGATGTAACACTTTAAATCCAGCTACTTTGTTGCCTCTTCCAGTAGACAAAGATGAACAAGAACAACATGATTGTTTCCTCCGTACTGAGGAAGAAACAAAAGGAAGAATTGACTTGAAAGATACACCGCTAGAAAATCCGGATGGAATTCTATGGGTGGATGGTTCTTGTTTCAAGCTTCCTAATGGAGATACAGTTTCAGCCTATGCTGTTACTACTTTACATACAGTTGTGGAAACAGCACGTATCAGACACAATTCAGCTCAATCAGCAGAACTGATAGCTTTGACGAGAGCCTGTGTGTTGTCAAAAGGAAAAAGGGTGAATGTGTATACTGACAGTCAATACACCTTTGGTGTGGCGTTCAATTTTGGGCGTCTTTGGAAAGAGAGGGGATTCCTTACTTCACATGGCACTAAAATACAACATGCTCAATTGGTGACTGATCTTCTTGAGTCACTTTCTCTACCTGCCCAAATAGCAATTGTGAAGTGTAGTGCACACAAAAAGATTACTGACGATGTTGGTCGGGGAAATGCATTTGCAGATGAAGTAGCGAAAAAGACAGCGAGAGATGCTACAAGTCGAATGTATGTTGCGGGTCCTGCAAATTGGATTAGAGAGAGAGGAATGTATGTGGATACAGTAGAAAGTGTAAGATCGATTCAGAAAGAGGCTACAGAGAAAGAATTGAGCAAGTGGAAAGAAAGTACAGGAATGTTGGATGAGATGGGATGTTGGGTGGAATTGTCTGAGCACCAACGTTGGCTGTTACCGGACGCTTATGTGCTGCCAGTAGTCACTATGGCAATGGTCCAGCCCACTTAAGTGCGAAAGGTATATGCAAGCTTCTGGCTCCAGTGTGGCAGAATGAAGGAATCCCAAAGTGTGCAGACAATGTAGTGAAACATTGTATTATTTGTTTGATGTACAATCCGGGAAAGGGAACCCCAACTCCGGCCTGTCACTTTGCTCCTCCGACATATCCTTTTGAGGTGTTGCAGATCGATTACATTCATATGGAGCGATGCAACAACCTCAAATATGTTCTGGTGGTAGTATGCGCCTTTTCTAGATGGATAGAAGCATACCCTCTAAAAGACAACACAGCCTTATCCACAGCTAAAGTTCTACTAAAAGAATTTTTCCCCAGGTTTGGTTTGCCGCGCATTGTCTGGAGTGACAATGGAAGCGAATTTGTGGGCCAGGTCATGCAAAAAGTTTGTGCGGGTCTTGGCATCAAGCAAACGTTCCATGCGGCAAATCATCCACAGTCAGCTGGTTTAGTAGAATGTTACAATGGAACATTAAAGCTAAAACTAGCGAAAGTTCAGGCTAGTACAGGACTTAGTTGGCCCGATGCTTTACCATTGGCTCTTCTGTCCACCAGAACTGCAGTACACTCTCGTTTGGGACTTAGCCCTTACGAAGTGGTTTTTGGACGTCCAGCTAATGTATGGGGAGTCCCTCGCCCTAAGAAATACTCAGACTTACCATATCCAATGTTAATTGACTACTTGCATGACCTTACAACTAAATTGCGTGTTCTCCATCAACAGGTTCAGAGTGCTTTGCCGGAGGTTTCCACAGACCCAGGTCATTCCATTCGGCCAGGTGACTGGGTCTGCACAAAGAACTTTCAAAGGACGAAAAATTTGGAACCCAGGTGGAGAGAGCCCCGAATGGTTTTGCTCCCCACGAGAACAGCAGTGAAAGTCGAAGGAAAGAAAAATTGGATTCACGGTGTGCATTGCAAGAAAGTGCCTTTGCCTCTTCCGTTCGATCAGTGGGTACGTAAAGGCATTAGAGACTCTGAGAGCGAAAAGGTTCCACGATTTGTACCTTCCAGTGATGCACGCCTGAGTGGAACTTTGTCTGAGAAAGAGGACGGCGACATTCTTCAGGAAGCAATACCACCACATCGTCGCTTGAATGGTTCCAAGACCAAACTGGACCTGATAAGGAACACTATAACCTAAGACCTAGACTAAAGAACACTTAAGATTTCTCTCTCCTATGTAGTATTCTGTCCCGGTTGCAGGGTCACGGTAGGAGTCTTGGTTGCGACCTGAGTAGTGGCAATAGGCCTGCAGGACTTGCAGTGTCATAGGACGGCAGACAATCGTGACTAAGTGATTGAGGAAGATTGCCGTGAGCATCCACTTAGAAAGATGGAGACTACATTAGGCAAAAGAGAAAGTAAAGATAAAATGAATCATTGTAAAGAAATGTATAGTCGTTGTGGTATTGCTTTATGTATTATTATATTATTGTGTATTCTTTTGGCATGTATAAATTGGATTGTTATTGCTCTGCAGCAAAAAGTTGTCTCTCCTTCTACCTCTTCGTCTTCTTCTACTGTCTCTCCACATCTATTTCATACACTCCCTCAACATGAACTCATTAGAAGAACCGAATATTACAACAATTCATTTGTCCAGTTGTTACATCAACATCAATTAGTAATCAATACCACTGACTGTTGGGTGTGTGGGCTTATGCCACATACCGTAGAGAAAGGGATGCCATATTTAGTTCTTCCATTCTCCTATGAAGGTTCTGCTTGGGCTTATTTTGTTATCTTCTCCAATGCCTATCAAAGCAAATTCAGACGATCCGTTAGTTCACATATTGGTGATCCAGATTTTAGTCATAGTTCATTGATAAAGGGAATGGTAGCTATGGCTAAAATCATGGAAAACAGTAAGATCTCCGTTGACGAAAGAAAAGCGTACACTAACTGGAACGTCACCCATTATGTCACTAGCCTTAGTGATAAAGTTAAAAAGGCAAAAATCTTCACCAATTTGGACTATACCACATCAGGGTAATTTCTGTCTACAGATAAATGGTCAGTCTGCTGACACCGTACAAAGAAATAGCTGTTCCCACACATACGTCTACTCCTCTCAGAATTCACCGCCTCTAGTACCATCTCAGGGTACATATTTCATCTGTTATAATAGGGCTTACACGTGGTTACCAACTGGTTTTTCTGGTACCTGCTATATAGCTTTCCTTCTTCCCCCTACATACACCGCTTCTGCAAATCATCATCGAAACAGATATGGCAGAGGGATTATTAATTCCAAGGACACAGCAGGACAAGAGGGAGGAGATTTCCACAAAGGATTTCTTCCTTTTTGGGGTCTGATGGCCAACAGCAGAAATATAAGGCAACTGGTTTGTGTCGTAGAAACTACCATAGACATCACTGTAGGAGCCTTAAGTAATATCAGGGCAGAACTACAGGCAGATCGTTTTATGACTTTACAAAACCGAGTTGCTTTAGACTTTGTTCTTGCAGACCGTGGTGGAGTGTGCAAATTGATCGGGTCAAGTTGCTGTATTTTCATACCTAATGACGCTCCGATAGTATACCAAGCTATCTCTAAGTTACATATAATCTCTGAGTCGATTCACCAGGACGAAGGAGATTGGTCATTATTGGAGTGGTTTTGGGGACTACTGTCCAAATAGTGTTGGAAGGTATTGACGTTCCTTGGAGTAGTTTTAGCCATCGTATTCTCTTGTTGCCTTTGTATGCACTGTTGCCCCGCCATCTGCGACCTTTGTGCTACTATGTGTATCCCTAAACCCAAGTCACAAAGAACAGAGAATATCAGAATGATGCTACAGCAACAGTTCGATGACCTCATGGCCATCGACATTGACTCAGATTAATGTAAGTCCGTGTATCTTGCCTGAGTTCTGGCAAAAGGAGGGTCTGAGGAACTTCGATTTTCGATCGTGATCGTATCGACCCGCCATTTTGTGCTCCGCCGCCATTTTGTGTTGCCCTCACTCAGGCAGCACGACGATCGAAGTCTTTTTCCGCTTTTCCTGCAATAGTGTATTAAAATAACCTTGTACCTTTGTTTACAAAAGCTGGTGTTTGAGACTGGCCGAGTACACTAATCCCTGTCTGGTTTTCCTAATCCCTGTCTCGACTATCTGTTGGTTCACACTATTCTCTTCTGATTTTATCTTATCGTCTGGCCTTCGCTGTCCTCTGCTCGTATTCTCTTGTTTCACAACTATCCTCCAAAAACACACAAACGTATCTCGTCACCTGCAAGACAGCTACAAGTCAGTTAATGAATTAGCTTGTGGGGTGGGGTAACAAACACAGTTAGAGAATAGGCTTCTTCGAGTTACTCGATACTTTGTTTTCAAACCTTTCCTATTGGTTCCGTTCTTTTTTCCAACTTTCCTTATTGGCTCCTTTTATATGTTTTAGGTGTGTTCTTAGTTAATGTATATGTCACATATATACTATATAAGATTGTGCGCCACAGAGTGAAGTGGCAGTCTCCTGAGAACATACCGTGTGTACTTCTAGGACAACTGTACTAGCTGCAGCTAATAAATCTAATCTTTTACGCCGACAGAGTGTCCCCGTGTCTCTGTGCAGCTAAGCAGGAGAACCCAGGAGATTAAGGCGTATCCTGCGCCGCCAGGTCCAAAAGGTTCTGGTTCTTCAAGATTCAAGGGGTCTCATTTTTCAGAAGGATGTGTTAGTAAGAACTGACAAAAAGGTATCCATAACAAACAAAAACCACCAGGGGAACACCAAGTCCAAGTCTTTGAAGCAAGTAACAACAGATTTGAGTCTTTGGGCAGAGGCCAACCTGCTGAGTCAATCAGCGGTTTACAGCAGGGAAAAGGACAATTTCCAGGTGGATCACTTGAGCGGCTACTTTCCTTCCTCGATGAACCTCACCTTATCCGAGTGGACATTCAAGCAGATTTGCAAGAGGTTTGAGGTTCCGTTCCTAGATCTCTTCACATCCAAGACCAATTAAGTCATTCCATGCTACTGCTTGGGGTTTCTGGAGAAGGGAGCCTGTGGCTTGGATGCTGTGCTGCTAAACTGGCTCCAGAGACGTGTATGCTTTCACACCTTTTCCCCTACGCCAAGAACTTTGTCAAAGATCCAGCAGGAAAAAGCAGATGTGATCCTGATAGTTTCATTAAGGCATAGGGGCCATGGTCTCCAACCCTAGAGACTCTATCAAGTTGTTCTCCATGGCCACTACATGATCCTCAGACTCGATTTTTGGAAGACAGTACAGACTTAGCAAAATGCTTGACAATGGTTTGAATTTTGGTGCAGGGGTGCTCAGGTCTGTTTTTGAAGAATGTATTTCTTATTTATTTTACGTTGGTGTGGAGTAAAGATCATGGGTATGCATACTTGTAATACAGTGTTGTTTTTGGATCAAAGCCACATGATTTGGTACACCTTAAGGTGAAATGACTGGGGTGAGAATGAGGGATGTAGATAAAATGCCGGCGTGTTTGGTCTGCTCCCGAGCTGGCACACTATAGGGTGGGATTAAGTGACGATTTGGACAGGTCTCAGGATGGGCTGAAGCTCCCGTGGCTGCATTATGTAAAACAGTTTTTATTCTATGGGCTTGCAAGAGTACTGGCTAAATCCCAAAACTATCTGTAATAAAAAACTGAAGCTCATCTATTGAGACCACGAAGAAGCAAAATGGCCCAATCAGACAGGTTTGGGGCGATTCACTGAATGCTTTATAGAGTTCAAGCCACTCTCCTCCTTTGAGAACTATATGGACGAGATTGAATCTCCATTTACAAAAGCACTTTATTTAAGTTTTAGGTTGGGTACACTTCCCCTTGTTACATTCATCGTCAAATGGAAATGTAATCTCGGGGGTAGCAAAACCTGTCCTGATTGCAGAGGGGGTGAAGAGACTGTTGAACATTTATTGTTCTTTTGTACAAATTATTGCAAGCAGCAGAAGTGTTGGATTGTTCCTTCGTGTCGCCTCGTAGGTGTCCGTCAGTACAGGAACGCCTTGAGAATTTGTAGAGCAGATACGTCCCCTGCCATTGTTTTTTCTGTTGCTAAGTACCTCGAGGGAATTTGGCGCATCCAGCGCAAAATCCTCTTCTTATCTGCTCCAAATGCCACCGCTCAGTCCCTGCTAGACAGCAACCAGGCCCTAGGCTATTTAGACTCCACTTTATAATATCGTACTGTATGCTTTTAACAGTTTTTATCAAACCATCGTTATTACTAAGTGTGTTTGTAAATTATTTTTTAATAAACTGTTCTTTTAATTGTGAAGGTGTGATGTACTTTTACTGTATTGTTAATGTGTTACTTTTATGGTGTACACCGAAATGAAGTAAAGTAAGCTAAAGGCCTCGATTACTTACCATTAATCCTCATTAATCGGGGCATTAAAGACTGGCTCGTTCTGACATTTTCAATGCCCCTCCCCCCCCCTGTTTTTGTGAAGCAACTGTCAAAACCAGTGTTTCTGACACTGATTAGAACCCAGCTGGCTCAGCTGCAAAAGGCTGCAGGTGAACCATTGTGGAGTATGTAAGGCTGCCCTGGGGGGGGGGGTTGCGTAGCGGCCCGCCCCCTTAGAGGGCGGCCGCCTTAGTGCCACAGGAAGGCACAGGGGTGGGAGGTCGAGTCCCTGGGCTACTCCAGGGGAGACCCCAACAGATGGCTGCTTCCGGCGGGGCGGGGAGGAGACAGGGGTACTTATTCTGTCTCCGCCCCCTCCTCGCCCTCTTGTCCGCTCGTTCGCCTTGCCGGTCGTCCGAGTCCCTCGCCGCCGTCTGCGTTGGGGACAGCGAGGTTAGTGTAAATTGTATCACGCCAAGCGCCTGGATGACTTACTCCGGCGCTGTGCTGTGGCACCGGGCTGCACTAGTGGATGTGGCACGTCAGCTTGGCCTGCCGACTTCGGTGCGGGAACCAGTGTTTGTGCCTCGGGGGCGCGTCCACATCGGTGAGTCTGTTTGCGACTAGTGTAGCACCCCCTACAAATGAATTTGTCTCGCGCTGCTCGGTGGTCATAATGCGAAGGGGTGTAGCTCAGTTGGCAGAGCTCTTCGATTGCGTGTGGGAGGCCCCGGCAGGGCCGGATTTAAGGTCATCGCACCGAGTGCTGGCTTCTTGGGGGCTCAGAGTTTCTAAGTTATTATGCCTTTTGAAGCACCGGATGCTGCATTTCTTTCTTTCCGCGGCAATTAGCAAGCCTCACATAATTGTCAAGATAACTGGTGTGATTAATTATCTTCCTGGAGAGCGAGCAGGATTTTGTATAGTTGGGGGTTCTACTTCGGCGAAGTTCGTGCAGGGGTTAATACGCCTGCTGCAAAGAATGTGTGCCAAGTAGATAACAGAGTGCGTATGATGTAAATAGGTCAGCTGGTTACTATTTGCAAAGGAGGCCTCCTTTTGTTACTCGCAATTTATATTAGTCCTAATACTCAACAGTGAGCTACACACGTTCGTATAGAACTGCAGATACACCGCAAAGCGTACATTATTAGAACATTGATTAAGGTTGCAAATGGGTGCGCCCATTGTACAAAGGTGACCCCCCCCCACGCCAAGATGCGGCGATGCCGCATGATTGTCAAGGGCTTAGAGCGCTGGGGGGGGGGGAGTGCCTTGCGCCGGACACGCCATTGTGTGGGTCGTTCGTTGAACACGCCGTCGATATTGAATCGCGTCGGGAGCACATGTGAGAGCGTAAGTCGCCATGTCCACCCCCCCCCCTTCACTCGCTTGAGGTTCCTCTGCCCGGGGCAGTAGAGTGTCCCCTGCCACAGCTATGCAGCTTGTGCACGTGCCACGTTGAAGCGGCATTGTGGCTCAGGGCGGGGGGTGCGAGAGCGGCGGGGTGATGCGCTAGGAGTCGTTGCGTGGCATTGGTTATGCTTTCATGCGGCTGTGCGGAGCTTTTCATTAAGGCATTCGTGGGGGAGAGCACGGTCGTCTTCATGTCAGAGTGAAGATCAGTGGTAGAGCTCATGGATTGTGCGGGTGAGGCCCGAGTGCTAGCCTTTGGGGGCACCGGGTTTGGAGGTTATTTGTTTTCAAGCACCTGATGCTGCCTTTACTTCCAAGGCAATTACCAGGCCTCACGTATGGCAAGATAACTCGTGTGATTAATTTCCTTCCTGGAGAGAGATCAGTATTGTATAGTTAAGGTTTTGACTAAGGTGAAGTCAGTGCAGAGGGTCTATGTCCCTGCTGCAAAGAACGTGTGCCAAGTAGATTACAGAGTGCGTATGATGAAAGAGGTCAGCAGGTTACTGTTTTCATAGGAGGCACCCCTTGTTACTTGCAATTTATAACTTAAAGTCCCAATAATCAAACGTCACTTATAAACGTTCATTAGAACTGCATACACACCGCTAAACCGGCATTATTAGGACATTGATTAAAGGTTGCAAAAGGGTTAATTTGGCTAGAATTCGACTCTGAGATTGCGCTTCTCCACACAAAGCGACCTTATGCCATATTAAATGTACCGCTCGTGCGCCTTGAGGATGTCCGTCTCGGCTTTAGGACGTGCGACCCCCCGCTCTGCCAACTCGACTTTCTCCTCGTCTCGGTTTTCGGGTGAGTGACCGCAGAGCCCCCCCCCCCCTGCCTGTGCACTTCTCGGTAGTGCTGCTTGGCTGAGTAGCCCAGCGTGGGCTGGCTGACTGGGAGGGGGGGGGGGCAGCGGGTTTCTGCCTGGCACACGGAGCGGGGTTCTTGGAGGGCACGGCGTGTGCGAGTGGGTGGTCCCAGATGGGCAGCGATGGGGGTTGCATGCACCCCTTGGGCGCGCCCGGCTTTGACCAACGCGCGCCGTCCTGCCGTCACGGGAGAGAGTGGTCGGTCGGCTAGACCACCGGTTATGGTGCAGGAAACATGGGTTCGGCCTCGGGGTCCCGTTCACAGCCAGTGATTCGGGGCTAACCTTTATACTCCTGGTCCCTGAATATGTACAGTCCGGGTCTTTGATCCTGGGCTTTTGGCAGCGCCTGCTCCGGTTCCTCCCCCGCCCCACCCCTGCCTAGACTGTGCGCGTTGCGGGGCCCTGTGGACTAGGGGAGAGGAGTTAGCTTAACGTACAGGGCGTTCGAGCTCAGACCTGGGTTCGAGATCGGTATCGACGCTGAACTTTCTGTGAGTCTGGGCAAATCCCAATCCCTTGTGCCCGACAAATTAAATAATGTGCGTCCCCATGTAACGTAACTGGTGCTATGTAGGCCCCCTGATATCTGGTTGGATGCCGTCTAGTTAGCGCTACTTAACTCTGCAATTACATAAATTATAATGTGCAAGTTTTCAGTTATCCTACATAGGGGACAGGCTGCATGCCAAGGGATCCTTGACACTAAATAAGGTTCAGGGTGCTGGCTTGCACCTCCAATGCTCTCGTATGCCCGGATTTTAAATTGTTTTGCGGGGCTCAGGCCGGTGTCTACGGCTGCCGGACTGAGGCCGTTCCCCAACTGTTACTTTCAGAGACCTGTAGGTTGAGGGCCCGGGGCCTGGCGGTGCGCGGACCCAACGGAGTGGTGCGATGCCAGGGTGGCTGCGGTGGAGCTGCCGGTGCCCCCATAAGTCAGTGGGATCGGTGTCTGACGGTGGGGGAACATCTGTCACTCAGCCCGAACCTCTGCTCACGCCCGGCTGTAGCACCGGATGCTGCGTTCTTTCCGCGGCAAGTACCAGGCCTCACATATATGTCTAGATGACTCGTGTGATTCGTCATCTTCCTGAAGAGAGATCTGGAATTTGTATAGTTGAGGTTTGGACTTCGGTGTAGTTAGTGCAGAGGGTTAATATGCATGCTGCAAAGAATGTGTGCCAAGTAGATTTCAGAGTGCGTATGATGTAAATAGGTCTGTAATATCACTTGTTGCTCGCGGGAGGTAAGGGGGAAGACGCCGCACGCTAACTAATAACTGGGCATTGCTGATGATATTGGGAATCGCCGCTATGTGATCTTGGGCAAGTCTTTTACCCCCCCTCCTGCCTCGAGGTCGGGTCCGGGTGGGGCCTCGACGAGGTTGTCCGCCGGTCGCGTTGCCGCAAAAGGTGCAGTATCGCAGGCTGCTAGCCTAGTGGTGGCGGCACCACCCCGTGATCCTGGCCTAATGATTTAATAGGTTGGCGGGATCATCCGGTGATCCTGGGCAAATCAGTTATTGTATTTCACTGGGGTCCGAGTGGGGTCGTGAAGATGGGTTCCGTTGGCGGCGCTGCCGCAGAAGGTGCGGTGATGCAGGCTGCGAGCCTTGTGGTGGCGGCACCATCCTGTGTTTCTGGGAAATTATTGAAGGTAAATGCCCCTGTGCGTCGAGTTGGGACCGGGTGGTGCCTGGATGAGGTGGTCCGTCGGTGCCGCTGCCGCCAAATGTGCGCGAATGCAAGTTGCGAGCATAGTGGTCGCGTCACCATCGTGTGATCTCTGGCTTTAGTTGATTCGGCACCCCCCCCCCCCCTTGGTTCAGCACGGGTAAAGGCACTGTGGCATAAGGGTTAAGGTCTGAGAGAGACGTTTATTCGAGGTCACAGGTTCTATTCCCATTGATTCTTACAATACGCGCTGCCTGTTAGCCATAATGATGACTCATTTATCCCATGCAATGAAGAGGCACAGTTAAGCCAGTACTGATGATGAGAGATGGGAGGTTGATTGATAGTATTCCTGCAGCAGCGGGGGACTTGGCCTGGTTTTGGGGGGGCTTGGTTGCAATGCCTTGTTTCATTGGCAAATGGGACCGAGTGGACTTGGAACACCTAGTATTTGCGCGGTGTGTGGGTGGCCGGTCGGTATGCCATAGCCAGCGCCTGAGCATGCGGGGTAGCCCTGCAGACCAGTTTCACTGTGGAAAACACTTGTAGCTGCGCATGGCTCCCTCGTTTATGTCGGGGTCTTTTATATTAGCCGGGCTCTCCTGGGACGCCTAGTGTTGAGTGAGTGTTAATGTAACCTGGTCGTTCATTGGGGCTCCTTAGGGTAGGAGGACCTAGCGGCAAGGAACAGCCAGGGTGGTTTACGTGTGCTCCAGCAATCATGAGAAAGTATGCATCGCGGGCCCTGGCTCACACGGAAGTGGGCAAAGATCACACAGCACAGGTGCCGAGGCCGGTTCTGATGCCTGGCATTGGGGTCCCAGGTTACTTCTGAAATGGCTAGGCCTTCAGATGATTTAGGGTGTCCGTTGTTTTTTACTGGATTGTTAAACGGTTGGTTATTTTCTGGGTCATCGGCGGGTGTAGAGCGTTAGCCTCTTGTTGTCTTTCCATCGGGTCGATTTGATGCAGGATGGTGGTTTTTGGGCACAGCCACGTGGTGGGTCTTTCTGTGTCAGACTGAGGTTAGCCTTCGTTTAATCTCCCTGCTTGTCGCACATTGTTATAAGACGGGGGGGCAACTAGCCCTGTGCTGAATGAGTTGTTACTACTGTATTAGTTTAAACACATCAGGTACGTGTGGTACTGTTATTTGCACACAAACAATGGGTACTCTAGGACGCATGTCCTCCTTTACACACATCTCCAGTCAGGACTGCCCCTCCTCCCCCCCCCCCAATTCTTGAGCAATAAGGGTCCAAATACTTTGGGGTTGGCAGGATTGGACAGAGGTTGGTGGCGAGCTCCCACATCATTCGGTAGGAGGTTTTCATAGAGTCTTGGGGCAGGTCACAGGCCGCTTACTCTCGCTGTGTTTGTTCTTCTAGGTGTGGTCGGGTCAAGTGACGGAGGAGAGCAATAATCGCATGGTATATCTGGCCATGAAGGAACGCCAGGAAAGATTGTAGCGTAGGCAGATAGTGGTACTTATCGGGACTGGATGTTGGTCTCAATGGCATGACGCCATGCGAGGGGACCATGTACCTAGGTCACGTACATCAGGCAGTGACAGGTGAACTGGGACCATTTGTACTAGAATATACAGGAGTGGTTCCCACCACGGTTGGGCAGATGGGAAGCTGTCATCTTTATGATCACTGGATACCCTTGCTCCATCAATCCTATTGTAAGCTGAGGATGCCTGTTGACGCCGTTAGACCTGCTATTAGTTATTACACTCAACGGTGTGCCTTGTCATGGTTTGTCTTGCATCAGGGCCAGTTTGGGGTTACTGGCGAATCGTTTGCTCTTGGCTGAAGCGGGCGCTTCTAGAGCAGGGCAAGATTGATTAGGCCAGGGAGCAGGACAAAGGTCTTTTCGGCACTGGCGGAATGGTGCAGGCTGCTACGTAGTGCCATTGCAGAACATAGATTTGTCAACATTCTGCTAGGAAATGATTAGCAGCAGGAAGGTATTGAACCATGGTGAGCAATTGGTTGTGGGTTCGTGATCAACAGGAGCAAGGGGAATTGCATTCTGTTCCATCAGGCTACGGGTACCGTCTATAGCACCAGAAACTGGAAAGCTGCTATTTTCGCCTGGGACTGTGCTGCCAATGTCATCTAACTTTACAGCCAGACACTGAGTAGGCAAAGACATACTTGCGATGGTGCAACGGGCACTCAGCAGTAGAGTTAGATGGGTGTTATCTTACCCCGATATAACGTCAGTGACAAAAACGTAAGGTTGCGGTTACCACGACCAGGCACTCTAGGGCAGCTGGGGCGCGAGTGTGCCAGTGCCAAGAGGGTGCGGGTTGCCGGGTTAAGGCTGCTGGTTTGGAGGGATCACTAATACGGAGCGCATTCATAGAAGACTGAATTGATACTTTTATGGCATGGTGCCAGTTGCTTTAGTTATGCGCATGTTTCTTGGCAGCGCCAGGAACATTCAGAATGCTATGCTGGTGGTTAGCCTGTTGTCATGCTGTTCAGAGGTGTTTTAGATCAGGCAAGGGTATAGGCCGGTGGTCTGCCCTGGGATTCGTGTTAACAGGCAGGTGAAGCAGCAGAATTTAGAGGGGCTTGGGCCTGATCTCTGGATTCATGGGCGGAGCCTGTTTGCTCACCTAGCAGCCCGTCCTTGAGTTCGACGAAACAGGTACCATTGATGCGAGTATCGGTACCGAGTAACGTTTCCTGCCCTCCAGCACTGGCTGGCAGCCATGCAGGTTGTGGAAGTGGCCTTCCAACGGGGGCGATATGGTCCATATATTAAGGGAAACCCCGGGGTAACACTTTTGGGCTACAAATTAGCAGGAGAACAATTGGCTTCCCCAGTATTCAAATTAGAGAAGTATTTTACACGTTGGTTCTCCTTTGTGGTCACTCTGTCCTGTCTCTCCCTGGTATACTAGCAGAATTTTGGGAGGGCAAGGCTTCACATTTGCTGGTGACTCTTGGAATGCGATGGACGTACTCCAACCGAGTGGAAGAGGAAGTAAGGCGGGCTTGGCAACTCTTACCTCCTCCCGCATTGGCACTGCCAGGCAGGAGTGCCTTGTCAAAGGGATTGTTCTTCTGCCATGCAAAGGCAACTTTGGACCATCGCCTATTTTAGGTTTAAGGTCATTTCAGTCAATAATCCACGGGGGAGTTTAGAAAGGATGGGGGAACCTGTCCTGATGGTGCACGCTGGCCACCGGTCCAGTTGGGTGTAGACTTGTTTTGGCTGGACCTGGGAGAAGCCCGGTATCAGTATGCTGTAGGTATAAAGTCCTACCGGGAGCCATGCGCAGTTGCGCAGAGCAAAGAGGTCTGGGCTTCATCAGGCATGGTTTTATACACGCCAAGTCCATAGGGTGCCTGGAGGGAGATGTGGAAATTTAGCTCGCAAACTGAACATTATCTGCGCCATCTTGCCCCTCCCCAGCACCACGCGCAGCGAATGCACAGCCGCCATTTTAGGCACCCCACTCTCTCCCCGCTCACTCTCGACCGCCAGCGCTTTCCCCTGGCGCTGCAAGCATCCCCCCCCGCGCGCCGGCCACCCCCGCTCTCTCATACAGGCCATAAACCCTCTCCTTCTGCGCGACCCTGCTACGGAACCACTTCCAACCGACAACCCATACATGGTCATGCCTCTCCTTTGATAACCCCCTTCCTCTGCGCCCCATTGTCTGAACTGGTCCCAGGCCATCACCTAGCCCTGCGGATGCAGTTTACTGCCCCTACTGTAAGGGAAACACCCCACTTCAAAGGGATTACAGTAGATCAAAGCCCCTACCCCCTGAGACCCGGCCAGTTGCACACACCCCCGGGAATTAGCGGAATTCCCTGCTGCGCGATAGCCATCTCCCACTGCGGGTAGGGTGGGAACTTCTACTGTATCTATGTGTGGGATCGGATCTGAGCCGGGGCTTCAGGGGATGTTCTTTCAGGCATCAAGGGAATCTCAAGAATGTACTATATGTAATAAAGCAATAAACCAGTGTATAAGAGACCAGGTCTCAGAGATGCAGTTAGAGCACCTCGTGACGATACCTTGCTGTCTGATCTGATGTGTTCTGCTCCGACGGAATAAAACTTTGTTTCCTGCCTTCCAGTCTCCGGCGCCTGCCTCTTTTATTGGTAAATTATCGAGTGGTATGAGAGGCGATTACCGCCGGGCAAATACTTGAAAGATTATCAACTGAAACTGCCGCTACCATTTAACAATTGGCGTCCCAAACGTGGGGCCCATCAGCGACACGTGGATCCAGTGGGAGAGGTCCCGACGACAGAGTGAACGACTGCAACGATCGGGAGAGCTCCTGCCCAATAGACCCTCGTCTGGCAGCCGATCATCCGAACTTCACTGGTTCCGAGCAGACCTCTCTCGAGTGATCTACGGTCCTGACTGGGAACCATCAGGAGTGCCGCGGCAAATACGGAGAATAGAGGACGATCGGGCGCTGGAGGCGGAAGACGAGAAACTGTCCACGCGGTCCGGGTAAGGTCGTGAAATACGACAAAAGTGCGAAATAATTGATTGATTGTTTGAATACTAGTATTGCTCATTGATTGTGCTCATTGATTGTTCTCTTTGAGATATTCGCTGTCTACAAACGGGGAGGAGTAGAAATACTCTCTCTCTCTCCCTTTGCAGATGGTGAAGGGTAGGTAACGCAGACTTTTGTCCCCGTTGAAACCCGTCGTGCCTATCTTTATCTCCCCATTGATTGATTGTCCGAACATTGATTGTTTTGAAGAATAGTACTTTTTGAGATATTCTCTGTTTGCAAATAACGTAGAATAGGAATATTCTGTCTAGTCTTTGCAAATAGTGAAGGGTAGGTAACGCAGACTTTTGTCCCCGTTGAAACCCGTCGTGCCTATCTTTATCTCCCCATTGATTGATTGATTGATTGTCCGAACACTAGTTGTTCGATATTGGTTCTTTGGAGGTATTCTCTGCTTACAAATAACGAAGAATAGAGATATTCTGTCTAGTCTTTGCAAGCAGTGAAAAGATAGGTAGTGCTGACTTTTGTCCCCGTTGAAACCCGTCATGCCTATCTTCTCCCCACTGATTGGTAGTTGGTTCTGCCCGGACCGCTTATTAGAGGTGAACCATCCGGCTCCACTGGAAGGCACCCCTAATAAGGACATGTTCACTAAATATGGACTAGTCGCCGTAGCTTATAGCAAGCTGTGGCATAAATATACCAAGAAGGACCCCGAAAGTCAGTGGCCACTGATGGGATCCTTCGACGACCATAAGATAGAAGCGCTAGAAATAGCTCTGCGTAGCAATAAGACGACGCCTACTATGCTTGACAGTATCGGCATGTGGCGCAAAGAAGCAACGCAACGGAAAAAGAGGGAAGAAGTAAAAGCAGAAAAGGAATTACGAAAGGCAGCTCACCTTGCCGCTAAAAAGTTAGAAGAAGACATAAAAGAGAGAAGGGAAACTAAACTAAGACAGGAGCCCGAAACCTCAGGCCAGTACGCTGTTAGGACCCCTTCTTTGCTCTACCCTGTATTGTCCTCCAAGCAGCAAACGAATGACGAATTACTGTTAGGTCCCCCGATCATTTACATGCCCCCTCCGTATGCACCCTCCCAATCAATAGTACAACACCCACAACCCCCGAACACGAGCGAAAGCAGTACAAGGGCCTCGGCCCTCACGGCCTCCGCGCCGGCTGAGCCTCTTGTGCCGAACCCAACGTCGACTACAACGCTAGACGACCATGAGATAGGAAAGAAAGAGTCCACCAGAATGAATCGATTAGCTAAGGATGAACGAACAGGAATCGACAAGATAGTAAAGGCACTGGTAGGATCCTTTTTGACCTTACAAAAACTAAAATAACGCTAGGAGTTAGCCCTTTGTGGGACATATGAAACCAAGGGAAGGAGTCAAGCTCACGGTCGAGACGACCACGAGGTAGCCCGACTCCATTACTCTCGCTACCTAAACATGTCTGCCCTACTGCCCACCCCGCCCAATAAGCATGACAAAATCCCGCACAAACGGAAGCCTGCTGACACCCACCATCGACGTCACCGAACTAGGGCTAGCTCGCGCACAATTGGGCTATGTTATTTTTCCGATTGCACAGTCACCTCCTGGTGCTCGTCATCTGACTACAAATATGTACAAACACTCCAACGAAGTAATGTAGTTATAACATTTTAATAACTTATAGGATATAACAAACACACCAACAGGGTAAACAGGTTAAAACACGTTTTAAAACAACTATTTACATGACGGTCTGCTGCAACCTCCATCCCAAAGCCTTAACGTCCACGTGACACCGTCCTCGCCTCTCCTTCCTCGAAATTGCAACATTGGCCTGTTTTGGGCGGTCCCTCTTAGTTGACTTTGGGCTATAAAAACCATGCAAAAATCCATTGACATCAGTGGCGAGCGATTGTGCGAATAGGCCGGAGGCTATACGAAGCGCCGAAGTTCTGGCAACACCAAGGCGGAGCCCGCCACGCTGTGCGGACCTTCCCGTTTTCTTTCTTCTTTCTTCAATTATGGCTGCTGCCCTGGCGGGGGGAGGCGACGCGGACGGACCTCCCCCACCTCCCCAGGTGGAGGCTTGCCAGGCACCCCAACCGTCTTTCACTCACCGGCCAGCTAAGCTGCACCCAGCCATCTTTTTCATCGGCCTGCTGAATTTCACCCTGGCACGCTGTGCGGGTCTTCCCAGTCACTTCTTCCTTCAATAACGGAGGGTGCCCTGGCGGGGGGAGGCGACGCGGACGGACCTCCCCCACCTCCCCAGGTGGAGGCTCGCCAGCAGATGAGGGCACCCCAAACCACACCTTTCACACGTCGGCCAGCTGAGTTGCGCCCTGCCACTTCATTCGCCGTTCGGCTGAGCCGGCACCCCTGCACGCGGCCGCCAGGCAACCACCCAAGCACCGGGTTCACCAGGACTGCCGCTAGCGCCCGACGTGAGGAGTGGGCCCCCGCAGCAAGGTAATCGGGGACCCACCCCGGTGGTGATACCATCCAAACTGCTGTCGTCACTGCTACTGGAATCACCCCGGTGGCAGCACCACCCGAACTGCTGCTGTTACTGCTGCTGGCTCCTCTCCGGTGACTGTACTGAAGAGCTGCTGCTACTGCTGCCCTTGAACTCCGGCGGTCGACCCCTCCGGTTCCAGGCCTGGCCCACCGTGAGACAATTCTGGACTCGAAAGCTTGTTTGCTAGGGCATGGGCCCCACCCTTGACAGAACGCTCCCCTCAGCCTTGCAGAATTGGTTGGAGTCATTTGACGTTCGACTCCTGCGGACTTCCGGTAAGGACAAAACCACCACCATTGCTCTTTTTGCCCCCGGGCGGCAGCCACCTTGCCTCCGCTTGATACAGTGAGACAGTAAAGCGTCGGCGGAAGAACCCGCCTGCTGCCCCGCCCTAAGAACAAACCGTGGCATTGCTACAAGGTTGCAGTGACGCAAAGTTGACGCTAACGAAAGTTCTCGAACTACCGAAAGGGATTCTGGTTCAACTGCTAATTCATGGAAAGACTTAGACTGTGCACTGGCCCGACCCCGCCCTAAGATGGCGCTGATGTAGGAGTGGCCTACAACTCCTTGTGGCGTTCCAGTCACGTGACATTCGTGTTAAAAAGAGATATATATACATGTATGCGATGCTTTCACACATGGCGGTGGGGGAGAGGGGGGAACCGATTTTTATGTTAATCCAGTGTTGCTCATGTTGCTCGACGCCTCTCACACCGTGGCCGGTCTGTGGCGGCTGTAGGCCCGTATTTCCATACTGACATTGTTTTAAATAAAGGGCTTCTTAAAAAGGAATTACGAACTCAGTGTCATGACTAATCATCTAGGTTGTTGAAGGTTTTTCTTTTTGAATAAATGATTGTTACTCCTAAGCGAAAGCATACAGATAATACAGACACAATTTGCCTAAAAATCTTTTTGTTTAACGGAATTTGTACCCATCACGCCTGCCCTTTTTCCAAGAATTGTCAAATCAATAATGAACTATAACTTAAGGTATATGTCGCATGCAAGGTATGGTATCCTGCACCATAATACACGACCAATTGAGAAATACATGCACGACCAGGGAACGCGAATTTAGGAGATGAATGAACTAGAGCATCTTTGCCTCAAACTAAAGAATAATGGGTCCGTGGTATTACCCAACCCTGCGGCTAGCCTGGTACATGGTAGGTAGAACCTTTCGTGTCTGCGCGCGCTGGGGTATTTTGAATACTGCACCTCCCCTCCCCTCTTATTTCCCCTCTATAGGTCACGACGAAGTTCCGACTGAAGAGTGGAGTGGACATGGACCGCACCAAGTTCAACATCAGGGAAAACATAGACAAACGTTGTGAGATAGTGTGTAAAATTACAGACCACCATTGAGAACATGAAAAACTGTATGATATGATTGTGCGTGTGTACTACGATTATACGATATGAATGTGTATGCATTTCATGTTCGGATCACTTGAAGAGAGCGTCATTGTATGATTGAAGTGTGCGTCCACCGATCAAAGGGAGGAGAATAAAGGGTCAGACAACCCATAAGATGAACTACAAAATACTGAAGGTACGCAGCATGCATAGGAATAGAGGACAGGAAAGGAGAGGTCCCCGTGCTCGACGCAGCCCTGAGTCTCCGTCTTGACGCATGTACTGTCACACCCTATCCGGCATTTGTGTGTACGTGATCACCGAATTTATGTCTTTTCCCCGCTTGTGTTTTCTTACATGGAACAGACCCATGCTACTCCATGTTGTGTGTGCACCAAGTGACCTATTATCTTACCCATCTCTCTCTCTCTCTCTCTCTCTCTCTCTCTCTCTCTCTCTCTCTCTCTCTCTCTCTCTCTCTCTCTCTCTCTCTCTCTCTCTCTCTCTCTCTCTCTCTCTCTCTCTCTCTCTCTCTCTCTCTCTCTCTCTCTCTCTCCCCCTCCCTCGCAAAAGGCTCTTTCTTGCCCTCTTTCTTCTTGAATAAATTAACGACATACACCTCTTTGGTAAGTGTATAATTGGCCTGAACACAGTGGTGTTCGAACAAATTGATAGAAACAAAAACGACCATACTTTACCACGTTACTACCTCTCCTTTTTACAAACATTAAGCCTAATCGGCTGAGAAGGAAAGGACAGGTAAGACGACTGATGTCTCCCAATCTGACCCACAACACGGGGACTATATGTCAGTGGTTTTTGTTCTTAAAGGACACCATCTCCACCACCCAGAATTACCCCTGACCAATTGGCCCGGAATAAAATGTCTAAAGCACCCTGTTCTCCCAAAGATAACTCCAGCCCTATACTAGCCGTCTCAGAGTATCCCGAACAAAACAGCTGATGGCCCCTGTTTTAAACTGATAAAGGGTCACCTACTGTATGAAAAGGATACTCGTGAACGCATGACCATAGCACCTCGCACTTACGGGTATTACCAAACCTTGCATTATAGGGCGCAGAAACTGACACCTAGAAGGCCAGACGATGGACAGGGACACCCACAGAACCCTGCACCACAGCAGTAATTAATAGATTAGTAACACGCACATTAACATCAGAGTTAATAGACACCAATCATATAGTAACAGATAAGAGCATTTCCGCAACTACTCAGTGGTTGGGAGAGAGAATGAAGTATGTAAATGTCTTCCCTGCCAAGATCTCTAAGACTTTCGTTTCTTATAACCTATTCAAGGATAACCTGCAGCCATCGGAAGAGAGGGGTCGGATGTGACGCACAGTCTGGCTGCGGATCATAAAACATCTATGACATCGACCAAGGGGGAAGCGACGAAGCAACAAGAGTGTGAGACGAGGCACCATTATCAGAACGATGAGCGCGAAGGGCTACATCGAGGCCCCTGCTCACTGACCAGCGTGCCTGAAGTCTTAACCCGTCGGGCCCGATTGATGGGCCCAGTGCTGAAAAGATTCTGCTCTCCTTGGTCCGCATTTTTGATCTGATCCCATGCCACCCCATTCTCTCTTCCTCTTTCATTTGGACTATGACTTTGACCTACTACCGAGGAACAAAAGGCCGGCACCCTGTCTCAAAAGTACCTGTGGTGAACTGTGTTAAGGAACAGGACTGTGATCAAAGAACAGTGAGTGGTCACACCCTGCCACGTGAAGAAATCGGATTTGAGCTGGACCTTAGTTCCACCGCCGGTGCTCAACAGTGCCAACGAAAGAAGAACAACAATGAGAGCTTACCAGTGATAGCTCTTTATAAACAAGGACACTGGAAAGAAGAACCCATGTCAAAGTTGAAAATCCTCTCCCAACCACCTTATTATATTAACTATCTTCTTATCAAGTTTTCATGATGTTGCATCAATCACTTCCGACTGTACACTGAGAAGTTAAGAAAATGTAACTTTGTATAGTAACATTCATACAACACCAGCCATGTACACAACTATACTGTAACTTTGAATGTACTTCCTCCTCGCCTGCTTCATCAAACTGTATGAGACAATGTACAAATGTGTCAGATTACTCCTGCCTACCCTAAAGACTCTGTATCTTTAAATGTGTGACGAACATTGACGATACTGTAACTGAAAGGCTAACAAAGGCGAATATTGGCCGGACAAGCTGGCGAGATATGTTAAAAGGGAGGACTGTGGAAATTTAGCTCGCAAACTGAACATTATCTGCGCCATCTTGCCCCTCCCCAGCACCACGCGCAGCGAATGCACAGCCGCCATTTTAGGCACCCCACTCTCTCCCCGCTCACTCTCGACCGCCAGCGCTTTCCCCTGGCGCTGCAAGCATCCCCCCCCCGCGCGCCGGCCACCCCCGCTCTCTCATACAGGCCATAAACCCTCTCCTTCTGCGCGACCCTGCTACGGAACCACTTCCAACCGACAACCCATACATGGTCATGCCTCTCCTTTGATAACCCCCTTCCTCTGCGCCCCATTGTCTGAACTGGTCCCAGGCCATCACCTAGCCCTGCGGATGCAGTTTACTGCCCCTACTGTAAGGGAAACACCCCACTTCAAAGGGATTACAGTAGATCAAAGCCCCTACCCCCTGAGACCCGGCCAGTTGCACACACCCCCGGGAATTAGCGGAATTCCCTGCTGCGCGATAGCCATCTCCCACTGCGGGTAGGGTGGGAACTTCTACTGTATCTATGTGTGGGATCGGATCTGAGCCGGGGCTTCAGGGGATGTTCTTTCAGGCATCAAGGGAATCTCAAGAATGTACTATATGTAATAAAGCAATAAACCAGTGTATAAGAGACCAGGTCTCAGAGATGCAGTTAGAGCACCTCGTGACGATACCTTGCTGTCTGATCTGATGTGTTCTGCTCCGACGGAATAAAACTTTGTTTCCTGCCTTCCAGTCTCCGGCGCCTGCCTCTTTTATTGGTAAATTATCGAGTGGTATGAGAGGCGATTACCGCCGGGCAAATACTTGAAAGATTATCAACTGAAACTGCCGCTACCATTTAACAGAGATGGGGTGCACCTCTCTAGTTTAGGCATGGACCTTTTCCTAGTGGACCTAGGGGAAGCTTGGGCTGCAGCAGGTTGTAAGTAAACAGGTCTACCTTGGTGGGGGGCCCTGGTAGTGACGGTGGCCACTCCCAAGGCTGTGGAGGAGTTACAGGGCGATCCAGGGTCTGCACATACCAAGGGGTACATCATGCAGCAGCACCGCGGGATGCTAAGCCAGGATACCCAGGGATGTTTTAGCGGGTCCCCTGGAAGAACGACGGCGCCCCGTTAGCCGACAGGCGGTTGTGGGTCTGAGCAACCGGGGGCTGCCATGTATGCTCCGCCCACCCATCACGGGGGGCGTGTAAAGCAAGTGGACTGGTGGTCCACGGATGGGAGGGGCGGCCCCTCCCAATATTTGGTACCCACCATTTGGCATTGCCATGGTGACTCTAGGCTTATCAGACGGGCAGGCGGCATAGTGGCTGGCCTGCCCTGGGATCGCCCGTAAGATAATCCACCATGTTTGCATATTGGTTATGCTAATAAACCTGCAGCAATATTTCTCCACTTACAAATAAGTGTTGTGTGTTTTATTTATGTACTTATGTGTTTTGGGACAACTGTTGCCGATATTGGCACTATGCCCTATACAGCTGAATTCCATTAATTCAACCATTTCCATGTAGTAACCAAAGGTGTGCAGTGGGATCGTCATATTTGTTGTTAAATGCCAGAAATCCTTCTACAAAGTGGAAAAATACCAGCAGACCGACAAACAGACGCATTTCTCCCTTCATTTTCACATGGACCACATGAACACCGAAGCCTGCCCTATCTTCAAAGGCTCATTCGCCACAGCGCCCTTCTCTCACGTGGCCTCTGCCCCGGCCTTCTAAGCAGCATCGTGCCCTCAGCCAGAGTATAAAAAACATAAAAATGTCAAAGCCCAGTTCTCCTGGGTGAATCAGTGCCCCATTGATCCGCCTGAAGGCGATGCAGATTAATGACTTAGACAAGGTAAAGACGGCCTTGTAGCTTCAATCAATATAATCTATTCTCCCGGGGGAGCTTCAGAAAAGTCTAGCCTGATGGGCAGACAACGCTTTGTGCTGATGGAAGCGAATGTTCAAAATGAGGGATGTATGGGAGAGGAAAACAGGCAGCCTTTTAGAGAAAATAAAAACAGAACATGTTTACAGCCGTCAAGCCAATGCATCACTCCAGCAGGAAAGTGCATCAATGAGGCAGACTGGCACATCACTCCTCAAGGAGATTGGAACTGCGATGACGTGTTTCCGCCGACTTCATTAGCAGCCTCATCTCGGTATAATGTGACTCTGCGATGAACTGCCCCATGTGCCCAGCCGCGCCCTGCCCATACTTACGGAGTTTGACAACAACCCAGCACACCCACAGCGACCCAGGACAGGGTCAGCGACAACCAGTGATTGAAATGGAAAACATTTACTCCTGAGCCCATAGGTTCGGAGTCAAGGTGTGGCAGTCGAAGGGGGATAGAGTCAAGATTAATGAGTTAGGAAAAGCGAAGCCTGTCAGTTTAACTATTTTACTTTTTAAAACCCCAGGAATTTTCAGGAGATAATAACGGCAGGATAACTGTGGTGGTTAATCCACATGCTGGAGAGATCTTTGTCTTATTTAGCCCCACACATACCTGTCAACTTGAAGAACAATGCCACCGTGTGAGGAGAGGGTGGGACCTTGAAGGGGGCAGGGCCTTGTGCCGAGAAGAACCTACGAGGCACTTTTGAACCCCACCCTACATAGGGTGACCAGAATTTGAAAGCCAAAAACCGGGACATTTAAAGGAAATAGAGGAAGGACTGCAATTTTTCTTCAAGAATGACAGCGCTTCTCAGCAGAGAATTACAGATTCGGCAGTTAGAAAAAATTTTAAACCCTTGCCTGATAATTAAATTGTTTTCTTGAAACAACTGATAACTTTCCCTGCTTTGTAAACATTTAAAAGCACCTCCTGCCGTTTTCAGTCGCCCCTCTCTAAAAACCGGGACAGGAGCTACGGTCCCTAAATCTGCCGGGATAGCTAAGCTGGAGTAAAACCAGGACCGTCCGGGCAAATCTGGGACACCTGGTCACCCTAACCCCACATCACTCCCAACCCCCCTGAACACCCAAAAACCTGGCTGGTGCCGATTTCCTGTGGTGTTTTCACACCCCTTAATGGACGTCCGCAGTTCAAAGCCTCAGAAAACAAGCTGGAAAACCCACTATTTTCAGTTTTTCTTGCCACCTTGTGCTATCGGCTCCTCACCGGGTGATTCTGCACTGGGAGCAGATATTGTGTGTCACACGGTGGCACCTTGTGGGTTGGCAGGTGTGCCCACAGTTCTGAATCATAAAACAGAATAGAGAGCATTGTGCATGCTGCAAAGCACATCGTGTAACGTGAGGATCACAGATTTGTATTTTATGTTGACAGCTCAGTGAGATACTGCTTTTGCCACAGAGCTCCTTTTATTACTTATAGTTGGTAAGTTGCAATCCTTCTACTGTATCACAGGAAGCTATGAACAAGCATCAAGGAGTTGCATGCAGACCACTAGACATCAGTGATGTAGCTCAAGCTTTTGCCACTTGGGCGATCCCTGAGTTTGCTGTCTAGTGACGTCCGGTACAGGCAACAGTGGGGGGGAGGGTGGCGACAGACGACAACAAAGGGGGGAGGCGATAGACGAAGGGGAATAAAATGTAAACAAAATAAAACTTACCTTGCGCTCACTGACGCCCCCAAAAAAGTGACGCCTGGGGCAGACACCCCTCCTAGCTACGCCACTGCTAGGCATAGGTTTTGAACCCTTTTTTTCTCAATTTGTCATTATTCTGGGGTTGCTAAAAAGGGTTCCTTTAGGTAGTCATGAAGTCTTATTCGTACAGACACCCACAAGCACTGCATTACATTTGTAATACTGACTTTGTGTTTCTCCCGACCATGCAATCTCAACATATAATGCCTTCCAGTGTGGATGATATGTGACTCCAGCACCTTAGAACCTTCATTGTGTCATGTAACATTTGTGTGCTTTTTCTTTGCAATGTGCACATGCAATGTTAACGCTACTCCTTTGTCTAACAAGGAAAATGTTGTTGAGCCCCAAGAGCCTTCCAGCTCTAGTTCCGGTTTTGATGATGAGTTTAATTCTGCTCAGGGCCTGGCCGCGCCTCGGGTCCACGCGAGGCGAGAGTGTGGTGGTATCTCGGGCTGCGATGTGAGGCCCGCCTTCCCTGTGGGGGGGACCGGCGGAGGACCGAGAACGAGCGCGGCCCGGCCGTACAGGAGTTTCCACCCAGCTGACTGCCTTTACCTGCTGTCCTCTGGGGTGGGCCCTGATCGTCCTTGGCAATGAATCTACGGTGTCCAGAGGTGTCACCGGGCTCGGCTGCCGTTGTCGGGCAGCGGCATGGTGGACCGGGGCCTGCTTCCCCTCCTGCAGTCCCGGCTTACTCCACCCTCATGAGCGATAGAAGTGGGGGTTCACCTGGGCCGACTGGAGACTGCGCTCCGGCAGCTTGTGCTCTGGCCCGCCGAGGACCATCGAGGGCTCCGCAACCCTGAGGGGCCCCCTCTCACCGCTGCGCATCCTCCTGCTTCAGCCTGGCCTGCCCTCTCCTGTCCGCCCTAACCCAACGGGATCAACTGCCATTGGCGGGGGGGGGGCGAGACGAACCTGGGCCTTCCTCCCCCCTGCGGCCCCGGCCTCTCCTGGCCCCTCTGTGCGATAGAGCTGGGGGTTCGGCCGGGCCTGCTGAAGACTGCGCTCCGGCATCCTCCACTCTGGCCCGCCAGAGCCGCTGGGGACCATCTGAGGCTCTGGGCCCCTGAAGGAACCCTCCTGCCGCCCTGAACCGCGGCGGTGCTTCAGCCTTGTCTCGGCCCTCGGGGGCTGCCGACCCTCGGGGGGAGGTGCATCCCTGTCTGCCCTCCGCTGGCGGGCCTCTGGTGAGTGGGGTGTGAGCCGGTGGCTGGCTGGAGGGCTGGGGGGTGGTGCGGGGGGGGCGATGTAACTGCTGCGGCCTCCCCCCCTCCCTCACTGCTTTCCTCAGCGCCTCTGTGCCTCACTGCGATTGCTAGAGGGTCTCGGCCCGAGAGACCCCCATGGATGTCCGCTCGAGACTTGCTGGCTTCGGATACCATTGTCGGGTATCTGTCCTGTATAATACCTGAAGGTTACCTCAGGGGAGTGCTGGCCCATGTGTGGGGAGAGCCCGCTTGACCATCCTTGCTTGGAATCACCCCCCCGCTGGTGGCGTACCCCCGTGGGGTCGGCCCCAACTCTCCTCCCTGCGGCCCCCTCCACTGGATGAGGATACCTAACTGCTGCGGGCTCACTTTCGGCCGTCGTGTTGGGTGGTAGGGGGCGCGCTGCTGGCCCCCTCTGCCGCTGCTTGTTTGCCTGGATCTGTCTGCACCCCAGTGGAGTCTCTTGTTCATCACCGACCCCGCTGCCGACTGGAGGCGGACACCTGCATTGGGCTGCCTGTCGCCCGCCATGGTGCGGATTGGCAGCTTGCCTCCCTGGGCCCCCTCGTTAACAGCTCATTGACGCTCCTCCTGGGTCGGCGTGGGGGCGACACCCTTCATTAACCGGGACATCTGTCTGGAACAGAGGGAAGGGGCATTGGATGTATGCTGGTTCACTCCGGAGGTAGCAGCGACCTCAGGGGGCTGGCCTAGACGGCCAGGCCCGAGTATCGACGGTCTGTGTGTCGGCCCCCCTCTTCTCTGAGTTTGCTGATCGCCTCTCCTGCCTGCGCAGCAACTGGACCTTACCCTTGGTGGCGATGGGCAGAACCCTCGCCCTGCAGACCGCTGCCCCTCACACCCAAACAAAAATGGACCAATATACCACGAACGACCGGGATCCCAGAAGGATGGTGCCCAATACTCCTGCCCCCACCGGGGATGACCTATCCACTATCCTCCAAGCAATTGGCACATCGCAGGCCTCGGTGGAAAATAAGATTGGCGAGGTGATGGTAGACATGGCCCTTATTCGGCAGGATCTGCGTAATGCCACAGCCCGGATTTCGGAAGCGGAATTGCGTATCTGCACGTCCGAGGATGATATAGGCCAACTCAAGACTCAAGTGGCCCGTCTCCAGACTCAGACCTTGGAACTCCACCGTCGGGCCGAAGATGCCGAAAACAGGTCGAGGAGGAATATGAAAACAGACACGTTTGTTGGACTTGGGTGCGCTCCTGGATGCCTAAAGAATCCCTCTACCCTGGTTTGTCATCGAACATGCCCATCGCTCCCTGGCTCCCTGACCTCCACCGGGAGCTCCTGCCCGGCCCATCATCCTGCGGATCCTCAATTTCCGGGACGGGGACGCCATCCATAGGGCAGCATGGACGCAGGGTCCCCTGACTTTCCAAAATAACAAGATTAGGGTCTTCCCAGACTACACCAGGGAGGTACAAGCCCAACGTCGAACTTACGACGAGGTTAAGCAGAAGCTCCGTAACCTGGGTCTTCGCTATGGCCTCCTCTTTCTGGCCCGGCTTCGAGTTATGTTTCAGGATAAAGCGCTCTTCTTTGATAACCCCCAAGCGGCTTGGACCTGGCTCACGGAGGATCGACCTCTCCAGACCCGATTGGTCTCCTTCCCTGCCCGATGGGAGCCTACACAGCCTCACCCAACCCTACCCAAGCTCCAGAGGCGCCGCAATAGGTCCCGCAAGAAGGGTGACCATCGCAGAGAAGCCTCCCGATCACCGGGTGTTGTGCCTTAACTGTCACTTTCCCATGCATGACCTAGGAGATCTGCAACTCCTAGCTCCTCTGGTTCCATGGTTGATCTGAACCGCATCCCAGACCCCTCCGAGACACTGCGCCAGGCCATATCCGACTCTGACTTGTCAAGGAGCCCCACACTTTGAGGAAATGGGGAGGATGGGGGGGTCTGAACTAAGGGCCCCAATGGCATGGCATCTGTACGCTGTTCTCTTGGCTGCTCCTACAGCGGTGCCCTTTTCCACATCCGTACACACGGAGGGGCCCATCACCGCCGCACCAGGCTCTACTACCTGTAATAACTGAGCACCCAGACTTATTTGTAGTTGTCTAGTTCTGATTGGTCTTATTTGTTTCTATAGCTGCTAACAATGATCTCATCCGCCTACATGGAGGGGTCCATCTCTGCCACGCTCATGTCCCGCTAACCGCTTTAGCTTAGCCCTCAGATCCATTTGTGTTGTTGTTTTGTTGTGACAGATGCTTCAAGTTCAGAAGTGTAGGATGGGGGGTGTTGGGGGCGAGGGAGGGTGGGCAGACCGTTGTCTCCCGATTGTTTATTGTTTTTGGCCACCTACGGGCCACCTTTCTTTGTTTTACTTTGCAGACGTCAATGCACACGCGTCACCGATGAAGGCATGAGACTTATCAGGACACATGAACCTCACCCCCAGTGCCCGGCCTGGGAGATGTTACCTCCCCTGGGACCCAGGTCTATCCGCACTGTCCCCCCACGCACAATACCCGCCCTGATGATGTCCACCTTAAATAGACCCCTCCACATTATGTCGTGGAACGTTAATGACCTGCTAGACCGCATAAAACGAACCGCAGTTCTCCGCAGCGACCAACGCCACGCACCCGACATCCTCTTTACACAGGAAACGCACCTTTTAGGAACTCACTGCCCTTTCCTCGCCCGTTATGGGTTTGACAGGGTCTGGCATTCTGGTTTCACACGGGGATCCAGGGGAATGGCCATACTGTTCCGTAGGGGTCTCCCCTTCACTTTGATACAGGCTGAGGCTGCCACACAAGGCTGCTATGTGGCCCTGACCGGCAAGATTGAGGGGCATCCTCTCAATCTCTTGTCTATTTATATTCCCCATGCCACAATGCCCTCTGCACTTCGGCGACTCATGCTCATAATCTCCACCTTTCCTCAGGGCCTGATGGTCATCGGAGGTGACTTTAACGCTGTCATGCATCCCTCTAGTGACGCGACAGGTGCTTCCTCTGCGTCCCGTCGTGCCTCTGCTAAGCGCCTTTCTGATTGGTCCTCCGCCCTGGGTCTCTGCGACGCTTGGAGGGTGTGGAATCCCCACCGGGAGCAGTACACTCACACTTCGGTGGGCCATCATACTCACTCTCGTATTGACCTGCTCCTAGTGCCAGCCCCCGATTGTCAGTTGGTGTCCGGGGCTACTATCCTGCCCAGAGGCACCTCGGACCATTCCTGTTGGACTTGGCCCTTCTGGCAAGTTCACCCCTAAAACTTTTTGCATTTATCCTAGCCTTTTCCTATGTTGTATTAGTGGTTTTAGGCCTCTAGGCGCTTTTACACTGTGTCCCAGTGGAAAGTGCGTGCGCTCTGTGTATGTTTTAGTGAGACTGACCTGCCCTCCCATAGGAATGCATGGGGGATCTGAGTGACCATGTTCAGTCCTGATGTGAGAGGAGTGCAGGGTCGAGTTTGGTATGTGCAAACTCGTGAGATTGAATGCTGCACAATGATGTGTGCGGCGTTACTGTGTCTAGTGTAGAAATGCCACTTCTAGAAGCTTGCATGTCTTTGTAATAAATGTGAAGTGACTGTCTGGCTTGTGATTGGCTGGTGTGCCTGGCTCCAGGAGTCAGGATGGGTCTGCCCCAGTGGTGAATGGAGAGATCTGCATGTTGATGGCAGGGAGGAGTACACCTGCGACCTGAATAGGGCAGGGCTTTCCCTCCACAATGCTGGCTCCACCCCCTGTGGTGCGTCTGATGTCCCTGGCCTGTCCTGTGAATAGGGAGAGGGGCTGATAAAAAAAAAGTGCTCAGGAACCAGTTGCATCTGGTTCGCCCCTTCCCTGCACCTTTGGAGACAAAGGATTTTGTGTATAAAAGAGGGGATGTGACCCCATGAAAATGTTCTTGTTCTTGTTCTGACTTGAATCTACCAGGGGCGTGCTGCTGCTGGGGCCCAGGGGAAGGCTTGCCTCCCTGGGCCCTGCCCAGCCCCTGGATGCCCTGAATGCTGGAGGACTTCATTTGGACCCTCCTGCCTGGCCTGAGGATAGCTGGGAGACTGTCCTTGCCCTGAAAACCTTGCCCTGCATTGCCCCTTACTTCCTAAAGGACTTATTCTGTTTACTCCTGGACTTTTGCATTCTTCTAGCACCTGGGAGCGCTTTTGCCTTGATTTGGCCCTTGATTTTAGGAGGACCACTGAGGCTTTGCAGCGCTGCGCTTCCCGGGAGAGAGAGGGAATCCCCAGCTGAGGGATTCCCCGTGATGCCGGCCTTGCGGGTGCCCACTCCACTTATTTTTAGCTTTTGGTGCACAGGTGCCCACCCTGCGTCTTCGTTTTACTGGATGGATTGAAGCGGGTGCCCACCCCGCTGATGTGAGCCCTTGCGGGTGCCCACCCCGCTTGTTGACTTTGTTTCCCCACCGAGGGAGCCTACCCGTCATTTGCCGCTGTTGGAATCACCGCTGCGGCCCGAGTCGCGGACCGGGCGGAAGTCAGGCAACGATATGCCTGACAGCGGGCGGGACTTCCGGTTTGGAGAAGGAAGTCCCGCGCATGCCGCTGCCGTCGCAGGAGAAGCTGCCGAGGAGAGGGAGGCGGGCGCCTGCCCGTGCGGGGCTCCCCGTTGCTGAGGGAGAGCCCCGCAGGCGCCAGCCGGTAGGAATGGAGGGCAGAGGGGGCGTGAAGCACACTACCGGTGTAGGCCCCCGCCATAAGTGAAGAGGCGAGGAGTCCCCCTCGAGCAGCCCGGTAAGTTAAGAAGGGCTGGGGGGCTCCGTAGGTGCCTGGTTTATGCCGACCGTGGCGGTGTGGGACAAATATGGCTGAGTGGTCCCACCAGTGAGCGGGCCACTCCAACGACGGGGCATATTTGTTCTAAGGGCCTACGTGGCTCTCACGAAGGGGGCATAGTTGCTTCCAGAGCCCCCTGTCCGCTCCAAGGTTGTGGGCCTATTTGTTTAAAGGGCCAGAAGGGCCTGTGAGCATTTTTCAGTGCCCCCGGTGTTGGGCTGATCTTCACAGTGGCGCCGCAGTTGCGGGCCGCTGCAACACTTGGGGGCATAGTTGATCGTCAGAGCCCCGTGTGGCTCCACAGTACTGGGGGACATGTTTGTTTTTAGAGCCTAGGTGGCTCCAAAGTTTTGGCATATTGTTCAAGGGCCATTGAGAGCATAAGCCTCATATTTAACTTCCACAGATGCGCAGCACTTAGTGCCAGCTGCAGCGTTTAGGCCCTGTTCTTGTCTCCAGCGACCCAGCAAGTAGTGGGCAGCTGCTACGTTTAGGTTCTGGCGCAACCTGGACCCTAATGTGATTTAGGTGCTATTGTGATTTATATGCTAATGCTTTGGGTGTTAGGAAATGTACCGTGTGTAGTATATTTTGCGCACCCTGGGCCCGATTCACAGAACTAACTTAAGACAAAATCCTAAACTTACTACCATTTTGGTATTCACAGAAGGCACTTACTCATTTTGGTATTCACAGAAGTTAGGAGTCCTAACTTTAGGACTCCTAAATGCCTTCTGTGAATACCGAAAGTCTTAAAATTAGGATTTTTCTCAGTTTAGTAGTAGTATAGTTAGGACTCCTAACTTTAGGACTCCTAAATGCCTTCTGTGAATACCGAAAGTCTTAAAATTAGGATTTTTCTCAATTTAGTAGTCCTAAGTTTAGATTTAGGACTACTAAATTGAGAAAAATCCTAATTTTAAGACTTTCGGTATTCACAGAAGGCATTTAGGAGTCCTAAAGTTAGGAGTCCTAACTATACTACTACTAAACTGAGAAAAATCCTAATTTTAAGGCTTTCGGTAGTCACAGAAGGCATTTAGGAGTCCTAAAGTTAGGAGTCCTAAATTTAGGACTACTAAATTGAGAAAAATCCTAATTTTAAGAATTTCGGTATTCACAGAAGGCATTTAGGAGTCCTAAAGTTAGGAGTCCTAACTATACTACTACTAAACTGAGAAAAATCCTAATTTTAAGGCTTTCGATAGTCACAGAAGGCATTTAGGAGTCCTAAAGTTAGGAGTCCTAAACTTAGGACTACTAAATTGAGAAAAATCCTAATTTTAAGAATTTCGGTATTCACAGAAGGCATTTAGGAGTCCTAAAGTTAGGAGTCCTAACTATACTACTACTAAACTGAGTAAAATCCTAATTTTAAGACTTTCGGTATTCACAGAAGGCATTTAGGAGTCCTAAAGTTAGGACTCCTAACTTCTGTGAATACCGAAATGAGTAAGTGCCTTCTGTGAATACCAAAATGAGTAAGTGCCTTCTGTGAATACCAAAATGGTAGTAAGTTTAGGATTTTGTCTTAAGTTAGTTCTGTGAATCGGGCCCCCCGTGTTTTATACCTCTAGGTATGATTTCTGCATAGGAGGTGGTTTTACCTGTTTAGGTTTATGTTAGGGAGATTATACTTCCCTGTGTGATGTACGCCCTTAGTGTAATTATACTTAGGAGGTAGGGTCTAATGCGTTAGACTTGTGAGAGATTGCATAATGTGTTTATGCCCCTGTGATGTATACAGGATAGGTTTTATACCTGATTCTATTGTGATAATGCTGAGGTCATTATTGCACAAGTAGTTACAGGTTGTGCTCTACAGTTATAATTTGTGTTACAGTTGGTATATGTTCTACATTTACAATTGGTGATTTGTGCTAATTATGACAGTGGTCCATGTGGCCCTGTCTTGTGTAAATAGTCCCCTGTAAAATTCTGCCCAGTGCCAGTTGGCACAGTGTAAATTATGTGATTATCATCTAATGTGTTTATTATAATACAAAGGCTATTTTGTATATATAACCTTGTGTGGAGTTTCTTTTGTGCTGGGCCTAGGGTGTTGTTGCTGTGTGCGCGCGCAAACATTATACACATTGCCTCCGGGATAAGCCTGACTGCTCGTGCCAAGCTACCAAGGGGGTGAGCAGGGGTTATCTTTGGCGTGTAACTCCCCAGCCCTGACTTAGAGTGGTGGTCTCTGACTGGCTTTGGCGCAAGTCTTAGCCAACCAGAGATCCCATTTCTAACAATTCCCCTGTCTGCCTCCATCTCGGGAATTCCCCCGATGGCGTTCGCATGACCAGGCGACTGAACGCCTGGTTTCTGCAAGATGCGGAATTCGTTGAATCCCTCGGGTGGGAACTGAAGCAATATTTCGTGATCAAGGTTGGTCCCCTCGCCGGGAACATTGTGGGAGGCCGGCAAGGCCACCATACAGGGTGTGGCTAGAGGCTTAGTCCACGCGAAATACGCGGCTCAGGACACCAGCCTTGTTCAGCTGGAGGCCCGCGCTGCTCGGCTGGAGGCGGCCCAGGTGTCGACTGACAGTGCTGATTCCGCTCGACAGCTCGCACTGCTCCGTGAAGAGATCTGCCAGATCTCCCTGGACTCCGCTAAAATGCTTTGGCGCTCCTCGGTGGCACGCATATATGGCTGGGGTGATAAAAATGGCAAACTAGTCCATAACCTAGTCTCTTACCCCAAGGCCACTCGCATCATCCCCGAGATCCATGATGGGACCGGCACCTACCACCTCACCTCTCGGGCTATCGCCCAAGCCTTTGCGGACTACTATGCTAATCTTTATGCAGGCCGACCTCCCGAAGCCTCCCTAACTGCATTGTTGTCGGGGACAGGGACCCAACTGCCCCGTCTTCCCCAAGCGGTTTCGGAGATTCTGGATCTCCCCCTCACTCCAGAGGAAATTCATGAGACCATCTCTCACTTGAATTCCGGCAAGACGCCAGGACCGGATGGCTATCCTCAAGAATATTATGTGGCCTACCGTGACCTGCTGATCCTGCACTTATTGGAATTGTTTCTCCATGTAGTGGACACAGGGTCCTTTCCCTCGGAGATGGACGTGGCCACTATTGTGGTCCTCCCAAAGACACAGCTGTCCTCTGTTGCCTGTGTGGACTACCGCCCTATTTCCCTCATTAACACCGAGGTGAAAATCTTCACCACTGTCTTGGTCCAAAGTCTCTGCCCCCTCTTGCATGATTTGATCCATCCAGACCAATGCGGTTTCATGCCTGCCCGGGCTACACGGCACTGCATATGCCGTCTCCACCTCACCCTCGCACATCGCCACCGTCTCACTCCGTATTTGGCCCTGCTTTTCATTGACTTTGAAAAAGCCTTTGATACGGTGGACTGGAGCTATCTGGAGGATGTGCTAGAGGTGATGGGGTTCGGCCTCCCGTTCCTCATCCATGTTCTGTATTCCTGCCCTAAAGGGAGGGTCCTAGTCAACAGTTTGCTGTCGGAGGCATTCCCCATTCAGAGAGGCACTCGCCAAGGCTGCCTGCTCTTGCCGCTTTTATTTGCGCTAGCGATGGAGCCCCTGACCTCTCTTATACATCAACATCCCTGCATCCGAGGTCGGGATTGGGACCCCTTTCAGGTCGATAAGGTCGCCTTCTATGCCGACGACGTTCTCCTCTTCCTGGTGGACCCCGAGAACTCTGGCCCATGATGCTTGGATGTCCTCTCCGCCTTTGAACTGGTCTCGGGCCTTCGGCTCACCCCGGCGAAGTCCACTCTGGTTCCCCGCCACCCATCTCGTGCCTGCTTCGATTGGCAAGCAACCATTCCCCTGCATAGGCAATCTTTTAAGTATCTGGGGGTATGGAATGCCCTGCTTCCAGATCTTGAATGGGCACTGAATATTACGCCCCTGGTCATCAGGGCCAAGGCGGACCTTAGAAGATGGCAATCCCTTCCTCTTAACCCCCTTGGCAGAAGTGCCCTTTTTAAAATGATGGTTCACCCTCGATTCTTATATATTCTCCAAAATATTTCCTTTCACCTCCCGGGGAGCTGGTTTCGTGAGATTGATGGTATACTCACCCGTTTTTTATGGGGGGGGCGCAAGACCGCAAATGTCCCTGGCACACTACCGCATACCTCCTTATGACTGGGGCATGGGTGTAACCAACCTCCACCTTTACTACCTAGCCACGAAACTCATCGTGGCCATGACTGGTTCGCGGGCTGCTGGTCCAACCCGGCGTATCAAGTAGAACTCCGAACTATGGACTTCCCGCAGCTTCAGACCTACTTGTATGGAGCTCCCATACCGAAGGAACTCCCCCCATCACTAGGTTGGTCCTCTTGGATTGGCGCACTGCTACTGCGCCACACGAGATGGGACCGGAAACTTACCAGGCAGACGCCCCTGCGGTGTGGCACTTGGCTGCGGGAGGCCTCATCTCTCCGGGACTTCGGTCGATGGGACCACATTGGGATCTCGCTCCTTGGGGACGTTTGTGTGGGGGACCATGTCAGAACCTTTGCAGACCTGCAGCAGCGCTATTCCCTCCATTCCTCCCAATTTTACAAATACCTACAACTTAGGCATGCACATTCCGTCTCCCACCTCCCTCCCTGAGTTTAGTCCCCTCGAGGCCCAAGTGATGATGGGGAACCTGGGTAGAGGGGGGGTGTCTCGGATTCATCGTTCCCTCGTGAACAATGGTCCCGCAACCCTAGATTCACTGCGGGCTCGCTGGGAAGGATGGTTGGGCCCCCTGGAGGATGCAGATTGGAGGGATGCTCTCATGGCCCCCAAGACCCTGACGACCTCATCCAAATTGCGTCTAGTCCCACTCTATTACCTGCACGCGGCACACCTCACCCCTGCGCACCTATACAAAGCCCAGCTGCAGCCCTCCCCGACCTGCACGCGCTGCAACCACACCGCAGCGGATTTTTGTCATATGATCTGGCAATGCCTCGTCCTTGCACCATTCTGGGCGGGAGTGGAACTAGAACTCACACAGACCCTGGGGTGGACGGTTCCCCATGACCCATTGCATCTGATTCTGGGTGTATTTGATGGGCTGGACGGCTCTCGGGCTGACAAGCGCTTCCTGGGGACAGTGGTGGCGGTGGCGAAGCGGGATATAGCGGCACTATGGTCCCAGGCCAAACATCCAACTATGTGGAGGTGGATACGGGGAGTGGACCGGTGCGGAACTCAAGAGGAGCCCCTCTTTGAAGCCCGGGTCTGTCCTGAACTCTTCAAAAAGATATGCGGTAAATGGTTCAACCTGTTGTCCTGAGGGATGGGTGTGGTTTTTATGATTCATGCTAACCTCATGTATAATTTCACCCTACAGACTGATTCACATGTCTCTGTCGTCTCCCATAGAGCTGTACACTATTCCGATATTATACTTGATTTTGCTGCCAATGTAAATTTGTGGTTAGTTCTAAACTCAATAAACTTGATTATCAAAAAAAATATTCATGAGACTCTCCAATAGGACCCATAATGTCCACTGCAGTAGTCTCCCAAGGGTTCTTAGGTAACAACCCCTCACTCATAGGTGGGCGAAAGGTTCGCAAAGACTAGTCAGATGTAGAACAAGAAATGCAATCACGTACAATTTTTTAAACCAGAGAATCCATCCCAGGCTACCGGAACAGCCTTTTACTAACTGATGTAGTCCTGACAATACCTGAATGGCCTTCATGGCATTATTGAATAATCCAGTTACGCAAACTCTCAGGTGGAACCACTCTCTCACCTCTTAATTAAGTACCCTCCACCACAGTCAATTCAAATCTGACCTCCCAAAAAGGTCTGATAGAGGGACGCAAAAGTTCTTTTTTAGGCCAATCATGTAAAACATGTGAAATTACAGATTAGAGAATTGGATCTTTTGTGTACTCAGCAGTCCACTCGTCTTTACCAATAACAGAGAACCCTTGATCATGGATAAGAGCTACTTGCAATTCATTCCAATCCCTATCCTCACATTTTTCTAGAATCACAGGCATCCTGGAAAGAAAATCTGCCACAACATTGTTTTTGCCAGGCATATACAAAATTTTGCATTCGGATAGAAATTCTTGCTAGTCTTGCAGAAGCATTAATAGCACCTCCTGTAGTTAGAATCTTAACTAAGGGCTTGTGATTGCAACGAAGTGTACAAGTTTTTCCCCAAATAAAGGATTTGAAATGTTCTAAAGCCAAAACACAAGATAATGCCTTCCTTTCAATGATTGAATATTTCTCTTCACAAGGAGACAGTGATCTGGAAGCTTAAGCTATTATATTTTCTTTTCCTTGATTGTCCATCTGCGATAATACAGCACCTAAACCCTTGTTGCTAGCATCGGTGGTAATGACACTGTCTAATGCAGGGTCAAAACTCTGAAGTGCTGTGGCATTGGCAATAGCCAGTTTAATGGCTTCAAAATCATAGTCACATGCCAAAGACCAATCGAACGTGCAATTCTTTTTGAGTAATTGGCGAATGTTAAATGTTTTCTCAGCAAAATTAGTTACATACTTTGAACATAATTTGGCCTTCCCTAAAAATGACCTGACATCCTCCTTGCAAGTGGGAACAGAGGCTTCAGAAATGGCCGATACCAGAGTAGGTTTGGGTCTGACACCAGACTCATCAATAACATGACCCAGGTAAGTAACACTTTGCTGTGCAGATTTGCATTTTGAATTTCACACTGTAAACCCTTTGTTCTCCAAAATCCTGAAAACTCTCCTAAGTCTTGATGCAAGTTCCTCCTCATCAGCACAGAAAACAAGAATATCATCTTGAAAGAAAGTGACACCATGTTCCTTGCTGAAAAGTTGAAACATTAACCGCTGAAAAACTGCGGCAGCCGAAGCTAACCCGAATGGCATACGTTTAAATTGAAAACATCCGAATGGAGTGATGAAGTAGGTGAGTTTCATCGACTCCGGTGACCAGGAGATCTGATGATAAGCAGATGAAAGGTCCACCATGGAGAACCATTTTGCTTTATTCAAACATGTCACTATTTCATTTATCTTCAGCAATGGGAACCTATCCACCACAATGTTGTTGTTTAAATGCCTCAAATCCACACAGAGCCTAATCTTACTGTTGCTCCATCTGGCCACTACAATGGGAGAAACCCAATCAGACGCTTCAATAGGTTTTATAATGTGTGCAGCAACCAGTTTGTCTAACTCCTTGGAAACTTCATCTCTTATAAGTATGGGAATATTACGACATTTGTGTACCTTGGGAGTGGCATCGTGTTTGAGGATTATTCTGTGTTCAAAACCTTGGAGATTACTCAAAACTTTGCGGAAGTCTTTAGGGAATTGTTTTAAAATATTACCACTTACAGTGCTAAACTCATCCACTACCAAGACCTGTTCCTTGCTGTTGGGGTCTAAAACAATGTGTAGTTGTTTCTGGTCGAACCACCCTAACAAAGGTGGACCAGTTTTAGCAATATATAATTTGCCTCTGCTCTCTTGCCCCTTGAATTTGAAGGAAAACCAACGATAACCTAATAGATTAATAGTCTCACCACCATATCCTTCCGGATGTATATCCAGTTCCAATAATTATCTGCCCACATTTTGTACAAAAGAAGATTTCCAAAGCTCTTCATTGATAATTGTATATGGTGAGCCCGAATCAGCATAAAGTTTTATCTCCACCCACCCCCCCCCCCCCCAAGTTCTATCCAGCATACTGGTTTGTTCTTGCACGTTTCAGAACAAATGTTGAGCACCAAGTTCTTGTGCACATTCATAATTAAACTATTTGCGTCACCAGCATTTTCATCACTCTCTTCATTGCCAGTAAAATCCCTGTCAGTCTTGTCAGTATTGGTCACAAATCTAACATTGGCTCTCCTTTTCTTACATACTTTAGCAAAATGACCTTTGATGCCACTGTTACTACATTTGTATTTAATGGCCGGGCAATTTCTACTATACGCTAAATGTTCAAAACTGCCGCACCTGTAACACTTAGGTTGAAATTTGACATTTGTGTTATCCTTGGTAGTAGCAAGGGATTTCTTTTTCTCCATGTGAACACCATCCTTACACACCACTTCATTAACACCATGGTCTTGGTTAAGAACATTGGCCACACCTGCTGGAAATTTCTGCTTTACGCACAATAGCAAGAGCATCATTTAACGGTGCATCTCCATTAACCCAGAATCTATCTTGTATTACTGGATTACAGGTATGCATCACTACCTGGTCTCTAATTAAATCATTTTGTATTGCACCAAATTTGCAATCCAAAGCTAACCTTTTAAGCTCAGAAACATATTGGTCAACAGTTTCTCTTTTGTTCTATTTCCTGGAAAAGAACTTAAACCTTGTTATGCTGATACAAACCTTGGGTATGAAGTAATTATCAAGATGAATAAGCCAATGCATAAACATTTAAATCTACTGGAATATTAGGTTTCATTAAACACTTTTAACCCTGCAGGTCATAAAGAGTGTAAAACCCGTCTTTTATTCTGGGCAGCAGACATTTTACCAGCTTCATCCAGAGCTTCTATGTAATTGATAAAGTAAGCTTTGCACTCCAGCCATTTAAGTGATGGCTCAACACCAGAGATCCAAAATGCTTGGATTTTACTCGACAAGCTGTCCGCTTTCCCTACCACAATAGCAGACAGCGTCTACTAAAGATTCTACACTTACCTGAACTGCATTTGCCAGCAAGCACAGCGAGGACACGCCCCGAGGGGGCAGTCTTATAGACTTTAAAACACGCTGTTCTTCTCCCATCCGAGCCCAGAGAGTGAACAAGGGAGGTTGTCCCGGAACGCGTGTGGCACCAGTGGCAAAGATTATGCTGGGAGGTCCGTTACTGGTCTTGTTGCTGTCATTCAAATAAAGAAGGCAGAGATTAACGTTGCGTGTGGTTTCCTCAATAAGCGAGCAAGCTTCATTTGGAATATATATATAAAGGTTTTACTTAACATAATTATACTTACCTTGAATAGTAAAGACATGCATTGCAAAGTCATACAACCAGCTCTAGATAGTGCCCAACCAGGAGGACACTTGAAAAAAAATAAGGGCTGGTGGCCTTTTATATTAGGCACTTGTTTTGGGCTAAGCTGTAAATGAAAATAAGAAAGCACCCATACTTTCTGCAGGCTGTTGCACTGAACTGAAAGAATACAACATACAGACGACAATTAATGTGTCCTGCTGTCAGCATTATACCGGGATTAATTCAGCATGTTTGACTGCGATAGCCTGGATCCTGGATCTGGCTCAATAAAATCTGGTACATTCTCTGCAATGATGATAACACATGCACTTTCAGGTAACCGGTGATTGGTTCAAGCATCATTTTATGCAGAACACACAGACTGACAAACAGAATTGTGCGAAGCTTCACCTCTGCATCTATACATGAACTGGAATTTATTAAGGCAAATCTAACTGTTAAAGAAATAATTCTTGGTAGTGTACGTCAGTTAAACATATTGAAGATAGGAACGGGTAATCGGCCGCTTGCGCTCCTCGGATGAGCCAATGGGAGAGTGGTCCTGGATTTTTAACAAGGCTGCTTGAAGTGTTCAGCAAAGAGGTGAATTTTTATTCCTTTTTTGTTCTTTTATAGATTACATTTGCAGGGTCTCAGCAATTTTACTATATATTTGTTGTAATTGTTTTCAGATTCTAATATGTTATTTGTATACGTGTAGTGTGACATTTTTGTCCTCTTAAAACATTTTACTATCAGATACACTTTTAATAGGAACACTGTGTATGCTTTCAGCAGTCATGAGGCATGTGATAAAATATGGAGACCATTGTTAGGACCAGTGCACAACAGATGGTGAGGAAAAGCACACATACCTAACCTCGACACCTTACAAGCACGATGAGAACAATGATATGGAATCTGAACACCACTGGCAGACTTACCCCCTCCCCACGGCAAAGCCAAGGACACCCCGTGCAGCACTCATCTCTCAATACTGCCGTGGGCTGGAAGTTAGTCTCAAGATCAGAGAGACGTAGAGACTTACAATCCGATAACACACACATCTGACAGAAAAGTCGCAGAGAAAGAGAGCCTCCTAAATGACAACCAACAAAGCCTCACAAATATTAGGAAACAAAACACAGTAGACATTTAGGGACTGGCGTTTTATGGCTCAGGCATCACAATTGAATTAAAGATCACAGGTCAATGTTGAAGGCTGCTAGACAATATCCTCCACAGGAGCCCGATGCAGTTTGAAAAATAAATGGCCATATTAATTCCAAACACTGCTAAGTAAAGGGTCTGTGGAAAATAGCGCAAGTATACTATAGAAAACTATGACATAACATTTAAGTAAGCAGATATGTCTAAATATCTTATTGTTAAAATTTTAGAATTTGTTGGAATACACTTGAACACTTTCGGATTCTATTGGAAACGATCAATAAAGTGCTATTGAAGTTTATACTTTCACCAAACCATGTATATTGCCCTTTAGGAAAACATTACCAAGAAAATCTATATGGCCTGGTCCGATCTCTCGCTACTAAAAAGGAAATAGTTTCTCATAGTAAGCATCCCCAGAATTTTTATTCAAGCCCTCCTACTCCGACATCTGGATAGTATGAGTGAAATGCTCAGCTCCGCGCTCCCTCAGACTTCACACTTGCTCCTCCTAAGAGAATCCTACACACCACAGCAAGCCTCATCAAAGACCTGAAGAAAATATGGCCACGCCATTACCACCATTATGGAACTCCACTGGCTCATTTAGCTGACCTATGTCAATGGCAGGCCTGAGGCCCTTTTGGAAGGCTGCTTGTATGGGTGGCACAATCAGTGCTGCAAGCCCACTAGCAGCATTTGGTTTACAGGCCCTGGGCACACACAGTGCACTGTACTAGGGACTTAACAGTAAACCAAAATAGCAATTGTGGAAACACTACTCCATGACAACAATTTACAGAGGGATCAATTGCACTTTGGCACTTAACAGCAGTGACAAAGTACCCAAAGCATCTAGACCAGCAAAAACGTAGACCAACACTCAGTAAACGCACAGGAGGCAAAGGCAAAAATACAGGGGAAACCCACGCCAAGGATGCCAGGTCTAACAGTCCGCTCCAAAGTGTTATTGGGGAAGAAAAAGACCAAATAGCAGTCCATAGTGAACAAGATGAATATCGTTGCTGAAGTCAAGTGGACAGTGATGGACTGCAAGAAGCACTGGCATGATGCCAAGGGCAAAACTAAGGAGAAACTGGCAACCAATATACAGGCAGCATTGCAGACCAGAGGTGGTTGGCCAGCACCCCAGGAGGAGCTGTACCCCTTGGAAGAGCATGTGTCAGCAGTCATCCCAGAGAAATTGGTGGTTTGAGGTGCGGGACAGGACAGTGCTGGCAATGACCAACTACATAAGCAGCAGGGTAAGTACCAATAAGAGCCAATTGGGGGAACAATGTGATGTTGTGCAGTCCAGGCAGCTATGCCCCAGCGCTCTGCTGCACTGTCTGCAGGTCAAACGGTAGGCACATGGCTCTTCTATGTTTAGACATGACATCAATGGAAGGCTCATGGGCATTTTGATCACATGGTGGCATTAGGCAGCTTTGCAAGCCTTATAGCTGGGCTATCCTAACTCAAAATTAAAGGGCAGCAATGTGCTGTTTCTACAAAATACGGTGCATTCCTGTATTAACTGCATGCGATGGGGCACAGACAGCAGATGTATGCCACAGCAGGCACCCCTGCACCATGGTTCAAGGGTACCTGCATTGGTGCTAGCCAGCTGAATGTGCACCAGCAGAAAGGAAAGCATAGGGATGCGTTCTATTGTCCTAAACACAGAGCAACCCTGTAATTTTCTTGGTGCAGCAAGATGGTTACTTACGCTACGGCTTACCACATGTATATGAAAGATGCCCCTCTACCCAAGCACTTGAACCTAGGCTACAAATTCCTAGCATATATTTGGTATCTCACAGGATAAACAACACATCTGAGGGATGGGGATCTGTGGGACATGGCTAGTACCTACACATAGGGACATTTATATTGTCACTTCCATACTCGCATAGAGCAAACTACATGGCATGCAGCTTTCCTGGCATGCAGGCTCAGACCACACATGTGTCAGCTGCCATGGTAGGGACCACCTGAACTCCTCTCCTACATATATATGACTGGGTGTGAGGGCGAATGTAACATATGTACAACAACAGGGCATGGGCCATAGTTAAAGTGACAAGGCGCAGGGAGTCGTTGCAAACAAATATGCAGCACCAAGATGCATTATTTCAAAAATGCATGGATGGGCTGTATTTACTGTATTATGTCCCACCCCTGTGCAGCTGCAAAAAAGAAAAGCTGTGTGCCAACGCAGACATCCTTGCACCATGGTGTAAGGTTGTCTGTGTTGGGGCAGTCATTATCGCTGCCAGCGCTAGGGAAAGCACATGGAGACGCTCAATCCTTGTGAATGCAATGCTGTCCTGTGTATGTGGAATGATGCAGGGTTGCATAGATAAACTGCTTTCAGCGCTGTGTTGTTTCCTTTCTATGTGAACATGCCCCTTGGTAGGTACATGTCACCATTCCCAGCAACAGTACCATCTGGGGTGCTGCCTGATACATGTCACTCTATAACAGCCTGTCATGTCAGCTCCTTTGAGATGGCCTAGCATTATGTCGGTGTTGTAGGCACATGAGAGTCATTGTATAATCAGGGGTCCATCACTGTGTGGCAGTAAGTCGGCTGCCAGGACCTAATCTAAAACAGCCAGAGGGGGCATGTACACATACAAGAGCATGGATCGGATTTAAAAGATGTCTGACATCCTGCAAATAATCAATTCTGGTCATGATGAAATGGCATGAATGTCAGTGATTGGAATCTCACTACTAGGACAGTGTGCATCTGATCAGAGTAGGCACTGGTGGTACTGATGACAATGCTGAGGTCCTGTCATATGAAATGGAAATACAGTGTTATCTGCCATCCACACCCTAGCATAACAGCTGTCCTACGCATCAATGAGGAACTGAAAGTGTAATATAATGCACTTTATTTGTCAACTGCTTTAAACCATGTCAACATGTAGAAGATATCAACAATAGCATTTCCCCATCTCATTGCAGAGGATGAACCCTTACCTCCTGGCCACCAGCCTGTCCTGGATATCGGTGATGATGACAACCTACCAACCATCAACCATGATACCCTCCAAGAGCTCTTGGACTCCAATGGGACACCATCTCTGGACACAGGAAGGGTCATCAGCATTGTGGTGTCTCCACATCCCTGGCTTAACAAGCAACACCAGAGCCACACCCCTGGACTATGAGGACCCACATATTACCATAGGAGCTGGCAGATCAGGTGCGGGTGGGGAAATAGATCCTGGCGGCCACCCTAGAGGGAGTCCATGGGTGCCTCAGTCCCACTAGGGACAACACTCATGCCATCAGAGGCACCTACTCTCTCCTCCGTGGCCTCCAGCAGTCCCAGGCTGAAATTGCTGATGTCATGGGGCAGAGGTATCAACAACTGCCCTCCTAAAGTGGTACCAGCGATGTGGACAAAGAGCTGGGGGATAGCAGAACCATTCTTGGAGTCCATGGAGCAGAAGCAGGACTCCCACATAGCAGTGATGGATGCCTAACTCTGTGACTTTGCTGCTGTGTTGCAAAACCAGCAGATCCTCCTCGCTGCTGTGCTGCCTCATACCACAGATGAATGTTGCTGCAGGGACGGGATCCACATTTTCCCCAACTGATGTGTGTGTGCCTCACTCAGATGCTACATCTACAACACCACACTCACAGGAGACACCGCACACATCAGAGGAGGAAGATGTGGACGGTACTTCTTTCCAAAGAAGAAGTGTTAGGTAGCATTCATCTGTGTCATATACCCAGTTTCACCTTAGCCCTGTGCTGATCAAGATGACAGGGAACTTCTGCTGTAACTGTCCTCATTTTGACTGTGCCCTGTTAACCTAGACCATTTGCGGACTGACAATGTGGCCTACCCTCCCTAATGACACTGAGGGCATCCTCCTGACTGAAGCACTCACAATCTCAACATGCCCCATGACATGTTACCCAGGTGGACTCTGTCTGGATATCCACTGGCTCTAAACATCCTTTGGGATTGTTGTCCAATCAACTTTAGCTGTGATCTCCTACAACATTCATTAGCACGTGTAAATAAATGCATCCTCCTGACTGAAGCACTCCCCATCTCAACATGCCCCATGACATGTTAACCACGTGGACTCTGTCTGGATATCCACTGGCTCTAAACATCCTTTGGGATTGTTGTCCAATCAACTTTAGCTGTGATCTACTAGAACATTAGCACGTGTATATAAATGAACCAATAAGTACTACCTGTGTGTTGTGTGTCTCTATGAGTCAGGACCAGGTTCACCATTGGCCATTCTGGGAGGCAGCTACACCAAGTACTAGCCAAAGGGACATATTTTTTTGCAGAGTCTCAGACAATGCTAGGTAGTGAGAGTGTAACATCTATTGTAGTCATTATTTGTGTGATGACTAGTAAGCGCTTACTCAAGTTTTCCAGTATTAAGTTCAACAGGTGTCATGCAGTCAATGTGACTGGTGGGTTCAGTCACCCCGCAAGTGTAGGGTCCATGCATGGATACTAGCAAGCATACAACATTAGGTTGACAAGTACACGCTGCAAGTGTGAGAGGTTACGGGGCAGCCATCAGTGTATGCGTCCAAATGCCTACTATAATGTGTAGAAGTTGAAGTACTGGGTATTTTAGTCCCAGCGGTGCAGGGGCACACACGCTATGACTTCGGGGTTTCACCCTGTTCCGGACCTACAGAAACACAGAGTCTTCTGGGTGAAGTCAAAGAATCGTTTATTGGCTGCAGACCAATGACAGGTATCCTAGAAGTACAACAGCGTGTATGTTCTCAGGAGACTGCTGAAAATCATAGGAACGGACTTCTCCTTAAGTACAAAATATCATGCTCCAGGCATACATTCCTTGGTTTATGATATGGTCATATAAAGGCATACATTACAAACGAAAAAGCAGAGTCATGATGACCATCCCACATTCCAGTTCGACCAGCCCACAATGATTTACACAGGAAGGTTCAGATCCCATGTTTGAAGTAAATAGACCCCCCAATAAACATGAGCATCTCCTGTTTTGGGAAACAAGCAATAAAGCAAGAACATGCAGGTGTAGAAGAGATTAGCCGGGGGATTGTGTAGAATGAAAGGGTTTTATGACGGGTCAAGCCCTGATACGAATCACAGGTGGACGGAGGAAGGGGAGCTCGTGAGACCGGTTTGACCCGGGGCAGCAGAGCCAGCTGCTCAGGTCACGGAGAAGTCAGAGGGGAGCCCGTGTACTGTGAGGCCCGTATTAACTCCATCATAGCCTATGTGAGGGCAATGACAAGATGGCCACTGCTTCCAAAATGGAACCCGCGTAGTTGAGCAGAATACGTGTACACAGTGCGTTCGTAACTAGAACGACACGCAAAGCACTCGTACGTGCCGCATTTACCATTCGCGGTTCGCTAATACCAAGATAGACAGGGGTAGGGCCCTGTCCCCTACGCGGTTCCCGAATATCAAAGTACGACAGACCCTCCTTTTGCCCTTACATAGGCAATCACTATACTCATCTTAATCCGAGTCTAGGTCAATGTTCACGAAGTCATGGAGATGTTGCTGTAGCATCATCCTATTACTTAACTCGTCCCTCGATACAGGCTTCCTTACACATAAGGTAGCACAGAGGCCATATATCGCAGGAGCACACTGTATACATAGACAGAACAGGAAAAGAATGGCTAAGATCATTCCAATGACCATCAGAACCTTCCAACCCCAGGCAGATATCAATTCCCAGAACCATCCCATCAGTGACCAATCTCCCTTATCCACGTGTATGGCTTCAGATATTTTATGGAGTTTGGAGATGGCTTGATACACTGTTGGAGCATTATCTGGTATGAAAATGCAGCAACTGGATTGGATGACCTTGCATACCCCACCGCGGTCTGCGAGAATACCGTCTAGGACCATGCGGTTCTGCAAAGTCATAAGGCGATCCGCTTGGAGCTCAGCTGTCAAATTACTAAGGGCACCAGCCGTTACATTGACGGTGGATTCAACCACACGAGTCAGCTGTCTCAGGTTCCTACTATTGACCATAGGTCCCCAAAACGGCAGGAAACCCAAGAAGAAGTCTCCTGCTTCCTGACCGGCAGTGTCCTCCTTACTGATCACACCTCTCACAACTCTGGTCTTGTGATAATCAGAGGCGGCAGTAAATGTCGGCGGTAGCAAGTTCGCAATATAACATGTGCCCGAGAAATCAGGGGGCAACCATGTATATGCTCGGTCATGACAGATGAAATATGTGCCCTTAGCAGCCAAAAACGCAGGGGAAAACTGTGACGGGAAAGTGTACGTTTCAGTACAGTCACTTCTTCCCAGTTGAGCCCTAGGGTTCTGACCATTACCCTGTAAGCAGAACCGACCCATGTGGGGTACGACCCAGATTGGAGATGAGATTTTCCGCTGTCTTTCACCCAGACTAATACTATACCCCGTCGCGTTCCATCCCATATAAGGTCTCAGCTCTTCTTTGGGAATGGATGAGTATGCATTAATATCTCTACTCATATCGGCAACTCCTTTCATCAAAGCCTTATTATTGGTGATGGGTCTGATGGAACGCGGTGGGCGAGGGGAGTATGTATCTAGAGCGTAGAGAAACATGGTTTGGAATGCCCATGACGATCCATTGTAACTGTACGGTAACACCAGGTAGGGAATACCCTTGTTAATGGTATGTGGCATTAACCCACAGACCCAGCAATTGGTCGTATTCATTACCAGTTGGTGCTGGTGCAAGAGTTGGATAAATGAGTTATTTACGAACTCTGATCGTCGGGTCTGTTCGTGCTCAGGCAAAGGGTGAAAAGAGTGAGAGGAGGCAGTAGAAAGAAGTATAGGCTGTTGAGTGGGTGCAATGGGTTTTGGAGCAGAGAAAAACACACATCCTACAATAAACATCATGATACTACACAGTGTAAAAAAGCACAAAAAGACAAAACATTTACTTTTTACAATTCTACACATCCTTGTTTGAGAGTTCATTTCCTCAATCGGTCTCTCCATCTTACAAAACTCCATCCTCTACTCGGGCCGCTCGCGGTGGATGAGTTTCTTCTGCTAAGGAGTACGCCTGTCAGTCCAGGGAAACGCCCTAGACCAACCAGAACCGTTGACCTAGCGTCTTCGGCCTGTACCCCAAAGTCTTGGCACCGCGACCCTGCGGCAGAACCCGGATGGTGGTTCGAAAAACAAAAATCAAGAAAGTCCTTCAGATGGGAGAGCAAGAAATGTCAAAAGGGAAATAATGAGGAAATCTTTATTTGTCTATGGGCCTAGGTCTCAAGTTATAGCGGAGACGGCCAGGTGCTGTTTGGTCTTGAAACAAAAGTTCAGGCTCAGTGGTGTCCAGTCGATTCGATGGCGGCACAGCTTCCTGCAGAATATTGTCACTCTCTTGGACTGAAGCTGTGTCTTTTAAGCGGGCGTCACTGAATGGTACAAAACGAGGCACAATGTCTGTCTCTGAGTCGGCGATACCCTCTTTGACCCACTGGTCATATGGCAGAGGCAAGGGAACTACCTTGCAGTGAGTACCATGGATCCAGTGCTTCTTCCCTTTCACTCGCACTGCTGATCTTGTCGAAAGAAGAACAAGATGAGGGCCGATCCAACGAGGCTCGTCGTTGCCCTTACGCTGGAAATTCCGTACTAGGACCCACGAACCAGGGTTGATGGGGTGTCCAGGAGGTTTAGAGGCTTGGGGAAGAGTATCATGTACCTGTTGGTGCAAAACACGCAGTTTAACAGTCAAATCATACAGGTAATCGAGCAGTACTGGATGCTCTATCTCGCTGAACTTCGTGGGCCTTGGCACACCCCATACATTAGCCGGGCGGCCAAAGACCACCTCGTAGGGACTAAGTCCCACTCGTGAGTGTATTGTCATTCTGGTGGACAAGAGTGCTAGAGGCAGGGCATCAGGCCATTTAAGACCAGTGCTCGCCTGGATTTTGGCTAACTTGAGCTTTAAGGCTCCATTGTAGCGTTCAACCAGTCCAGCTGATTGGGGGTGATTTGCAGCGTGAAATTTCTGCCTTATGCCTAAACCTTCACATACATTCTTCATCACTTTACCCACAAACTCACTCCCGTTATCACACCACACCATTCTCGGCATCCCAAACCTGGGGAAAAACTCCTTCACAAGGGCTTTGGCTGTGGATAGGGCAGTGTTATCTTTCAGAGGATAAGCCTCTACCCATTTGGAAAAAGCACAAACAACCACCAATACATATTTCAGGTTGTTGCACCTTTCCATGTGAATAAAGTCCAGCTGCAAAACTTCGAATGGACATGATGGGGGTGCAAAGTGACCGGCCGGAGTTGGGGTTCCCCTACCAGGGTTGTATTTCAAGCATACTATACAATTCTTGACCACATTCTCTGCACATTTGGGAATTCCAACATTCTGCCATACTGGAGCCAACAACTTACAGATACCTTTTGTACTGATATGCGCCATTCCATGTGCCATAGTAACCACTGGAAGCACATATGCATCAGGCAACAACCATCGCCTATGTTCTGTCAGGTCGATCCAACAACCATTCTCATCCAACTTACCCATACTCTCTCTCCACTTGCTTAACTCTTCTTCTGTAGCTTCAGCCTGAAGCGACTTCACACTCTCTATTGTGTTCTCACATATTCCCACATTATTAACCCATCTTGCGGGGCCTGCAACATACATTCTAGTCTTCACATTCTGTGCGGTTTCTCTCGCGGTCTCATCAGCAAACGCATTCCCACGTCCAACATCATCAGTGACTTTCTTGTGCGCACTGCATTTCATGATCGCAACTTGCAAAGGTAGGGTCAGTGACTCAAGGAGATCATTCACCAACTTGCCATTCTGAATTTTAGCTCCATGCGACGTCAGGAACCCACGCTCCTTCCACAAACGCCCAAAATTATGAGCCACGCCAAAGGCGTATTGGCTATCTGTGTATATGTTCACTCTCATTCCTTCAGACAACACGCATGCTCTCGTGAGGGCAATTAATTCTGCTGCTTGGGCCGAATTATGTGGCACTCGTGCAGTTTCCACAACCGTATGTAAAGTCGTGATAGCATATGCAGCAGTCGTGTCACCATTAGGGAGCTTGAAACAGGACCCATCTACCCATAAAGTGCCATCACACTCAGTCAGGGGAGTATCTTTGAGATCTACTCTCCCTTTCGTCTCTTCTTCTGTTCTGAACAGACAGTCATGTTGCTCAATCTCATCTGAGTCTGCTGGAATCGGCAATAATGTGGCTGGATTCAGCGTATTGCATCTTTTTATGTGTATGTGATTAGCTAACAGTGTGAGTTCATACCCTGATAATCGCGCACTAGTCAGGTGTTGTGTCTTGGTTCTATTTAATAATGTATCTACAGCGTGTGGAACCATGACAATCAGTGTGTTGTCCATTACCAGACCAGCAGATTGTCGGATAGACATCGCTGCAGCAGCTGTCGCTCTCAGACAGCTTGGCAATGCCCTCGCTACAGGGTCCAAGGTGGATGAAAAATATGCGCATGGGCGCGGTCTGTCGCCAAAAGGCTGTGTTAACACTGACAACGCACATCCATCTTTCTCGTGAACATACAATGTAAAAGGCTTACTGTAGTCGGGAGTACCCAACACAGGAGCTGAACATAATGCATTGCGCAATTCCACAAAACTTTTCTGGCACTCTTCAGACCATGGGATAGGATTCGGTGTGTCTTTGCATGTTAAAGCTAATAAAGGTTTTGCCAACAAAGAAAAACTAGGGATCCAATGCCTACAGTATGAGGTAATGCCCAAGAAAGCACGCACTTCTCTCTGTGTCTTTGGCACACTCAACTGTGCAATGGCTTGAATTCTCTCTGGGGTCAGTTTCCTTCCCTCCTTCGATAAGAGATGACCTAAGTAGGTCACTTCTTGTCGACAATATTGCAGCTTAGAGAGAGACACTTTGTGATGGTAAGCTGATAAATGGCGCAGCAGTGACAATGTGGCTTCTTTACAGATCTTCTCAGTATCCGCGGCGATCAGTAAATCGTCCACGTACTGGATCAGGATAGCGCCACTAGGTAAAATAAGTGCATCAAGCTGCGCTTTCAGAGCTTGACTATATATGGATGGGCTTTCGCAGTAGCCTTGGGGAGCGCGTTTGAAGCGGAAGCTTCGGCCTCCCAGACTAAAACCAAAAATGTCTCTGCTCTCTTCTGCAATTGGGATACTAAAGAAAGCATTCTTTAAATCGATCACTGAAAACCATGCAGCAGAGGCTGGAATCATCGTTAACAAGGCAGTTATATCGGGGACAACCGGAAACTGAGGCACAACAATCTTATTAACCTCTCTAAGATCGATCACAAATCTGTAAACAGGTGGCTGTGAAGGGTCAGTTCGTTTCAAAACAGGTAAAATCGGGCTATTGCAAACGTTGCCTCTTGTCTCTTCAATCACACCCTTATTAATCAAGTCGCTGACAATGTCCAACAATGCTTTCTGCCCTTCATTAGAGATCTTGTACTGGGGAATACGTGGCAGTCTGACATTAGCTTTTAAAGTCACCACATATGGTGGTATTTCCAAGAGGCCCACATCATTGGGACCAGTAGCCCAAAGGGCATCCGGAAGGGATGACAATTCAGGTGGCATCGTGTTTTTAGACAAATACATTGGGGAAACCACTTTCTTGCCTAATGTAAGTTGTACTCCTGAAGGAGAACAATACAGTGTAGCGTGCAATCTTTTCAACAAATCTAATCCCAGCAAATTCTCACCACAACCTGTTGTCAAGATCAGGGGCGCTTTCAGCTCGCAAGGTCCAACAGAAAGTGACATGGGACTGGAAATCGGGTTCCTAACTGGGGCGCCAGAAAAACCTACTGAAACATTTATATCGCCAGACAAAGGCGCGCCAGGGAGTTTGGAATGCATGATTGAACTCTTTGCAGCACCAGTGTCCAGCAGAAAAGGCTCCGTTACATTTGCTGTAGTCACCTCAACATACGGTCCACTCTGATCCACTGGCACTGAAACAACTCTCTCTCTCTGTCTATGGCTGTCCTAGTAATCATTATTCTCTGCATCACCATCTTCTACATAATAATCATTATTGTAATACTGTGCCGTATTACCAGTCGCGTTAGCTTGCTGATCAAAACTATTAATTGCGCTTTGGGGCGGAAGAGGACGCGCATTTTGGGGAACACTTCCACGCCCTCTGCCTCTAGGAGCTTGCTGACCACCTCTACCTCTTGCGCCATACGTATTACCATTCCGTTGCATTAATTTAGGACAACTATATTTAAAATGGCCTTCCTCTTTACAGTATGAACATTGGTTGGGACCTACAGGGACACGTGGTTGATAATACCCGTTCATTTGCTGATTTGTCTGAAATCGTTGGGGTTGGTGATAGACACCTTGGGGTTGTCTATAATTATTACCACCGCCATGTGGTGGATAGGCCTGCTGTAGAAGGACCTTCGTTTTTAGTTCCTTCGTTTTCTTCTCCGTCCTATCTTTCTCGTCTTTATCTCTGTTTTCATAATACTGTGCAGTAGCCAGTATTTGCGCTGAAGAGGAAACAGCCCAAGAACTCTCTGAATCTTTCAACTTTTTACACAGGTCAGGGAGTAAATTCTGCACAAACTTATCCACAAACAACCGTTGTCCACCCTCAGTACTCATATCTTGCCCACTGTGGTCAATAAACGTTTCTTCAAACCTAGTAAAGAAGTCTGACACTGTCTCATCTTTCTTTTGCTTGCATGCAGATAACTTGTCCCAATTTACGCGCATCGCAGGCATTAGTGTCTTCATATACGTAATGATCCTACCAGGCAATTCAGCTACTAAAGGTTCTGGTTTCGCACCACCCGTTTGTCTAGCATCAGCAGCAATAATGTTAGCCCATGTATCCCCTAGTTCTGCATTGTGATCTACATTACGAATTGATCCCCATAGAGGCTGTGGAACAACATTACCGAACAACATGTCTATGTCGGCCAGATTCATAACGCATGACCCTGCCGTCTGTGACAACTCTTTATAATAACCTGCTGGGTTTTTACGGGGATCAGGCAATGTCTGCTTAAGTGCTAACACCTCAGAGCGCTTCCACGGAACGTGCACCCAAACACGTTGGAAATGCGCTGGCACAGCGGGGTTATTGCCGACAGCTGCAACTGCTTCCTTCCACACCGGGGGAACTTCTCTCATAGGGTATTGTCGCGCTTTTGCCTTTTTCCCCACAAGGACCTCTTGTTCAAACAATGACTGTTGGCAATCGTCATTCCTTAAGGACAGTACAATCGCAACTGCTTTATCTACTTCGCGGTCCACAATTATACCAGTTCCAAAATCGAACCTCACTCTACACAATTCCTGCGGGTTCGGATCTCTACCACTATCCTCCAATTCTTCACAGAGAATTTCGCACATTTTCTCAAATACATATCTCTGTTTCGGTGCATCCCATTGATGGAAAGTGTTAACAACCGATTCCACATCATACAGTGAAGGAAAAACGATCCATCTGCGCGCCATGTGATCTATTACCTTTTTCTCATCGGGGTTAGGCAATTGGCTGCGCAACTGCTTACGCTGTACACCAGGAGTTGCACCAGATGACCCAAAGAGAGGCGACATTAATGTAGTAACCACATTAGCTAAACGCTGTCGCGCTGAAGGAGAAGCTGAAGCGAGAACAGGGGGAAAAACAGAGGGAAGAAAAGAAGATGTAGGGACAGGTACTGGAGTGGTAGAAGGAAGAGTATTAGGGGAGGTAGTTACTGGATCAAACAAAGTCGCAGAAAGTGCGGGGGTAGTTTGAAGCACTACTGGAGGCGCTTGAGAAGACTGCGCTACAGGAATAGGAACTGGTTGCAAAGCAACTGGCGGTTGCGGCAAGGCTTGCAGTATATGCACTGGAGGCGGCATATTTACAAGCTGGGGAGGCGCCGTGGCAGTTTGAGCATACGGGGGTGGCGAACTCAACAAATGTGACATCAGGGGATCTTTCTCCTTTTCTTCTGACTCATCCTGCTTAGAATATGGCAAAGCCGGGTAACATTTGTCAATCCCTAACTTACGCTGCCTGTGCAATTGCTCATTCATTTGCTCCTCTTCATTGTCTTTAAATTGTACAGCTGCTTGCATTACTGACATACCTCTCTCTCTCTTATTCTTTTTCGCTAGCTTAATTTCCTTCTGTTTGGCTTCTTTTCGCCATAAGCGGAAAGAGTCAAACATCGCCGGCCGGGCTTTCTTCTTAAACAATTTAATTTCCAGATTATCTAGAATATCGGTATCGAAACTACCATTTTGGGGCCATTTTAAAACACCGTCTTTCCTGGTGTAGTGGATCCACACTTCATTATATGCTATGGGGCCTACGCCATGTTTCACATAGAGCTCATAAGTTGGAGTTCCAACCGGAGGAACCGGACATGATTCCTCTAGCTGGAAATCTTTTCCACAACCCAAACAGAATAATCTACCAAATAGTCTAGAACCAGGCATCTTCGCTCACTAGTCTAGATCCAAACGTCAAAGGATTATCGATTACGATATTCTCGTGAATACACGAATCCTCTGGCTTTGGGGTTTGCAAACACCAAATCACCAATTACCAAATCAAACCAAACGATCCCGAGGGATACCAAAACAAAAGGGAGACGCTCCACTTATACTTAACTGAATATTGCTGATCGATGACGTCACCAGAAGACTCTCTCGATTGTTTCGCTCTCTCAAACTCGTCAAGGGTCCAAAACAGGTCGATTAATCAGGGCAGCAGTCCTTCGTAGCCGTCGGGACGCGGAGAACCTCGCAGAAAAGACTTTCGGACCACGTCGACATGCAGGGGTCGATGAAGTGGCGGCCTTCCTCCGGAATTTCCACACGAAGCTCCTCACGAACCTCTGGCTTGGACTGGTACCGCTGAAATCGGCCCGAGTTGGGCGCCAAACTGAAGTACTGGGTATTTTAGTCCCAGCGGTGCAGGGGCACACACCCTATGACTTCGGGGTTTCACCCTGTTCCGGACCTACAGAAACACAGAGTCTTCTGGGTGAAGTCAAAGAATCGTTTATTGGCTGCAGACCAATGACAGGTATCCTAGAAGTACAACAGCGTGTATGTTCTCAGGAGACTGCTGAAAATCATAGGAACGGACTTCTCCTTAAGTACAAAATATCATGCTCCAGGCATACATTCCTTGGTTTATGATATGGTCATATAAAGGCATACATTACAAACGAAAAAGCAGAGTCATGATGACCATCCCACATTCCAGTTCGGCCAGCCCACAATGATTTACACAGGAAGGTTCAGATCCCATGTTTGAAGTAAATAGACCCCCCAATAAACATGAGCATCTCCTGTTTTGGGAAACAAGCAATAAAGCAAGAACATGCAGGTGTAGAAGAGATTAGCCGGGGGATTGTGTAGAATGAAAGGGTTTTATGACGGGTCAAGCCCTGATACGAATCACAGGTGGACGGAGGAAGGGGAGCTCGTGAGACCGGTTTGACCCGGGGCAGCAGAGCCAGCTGCTCAGGTCACGGAGAAGTCAGAGGGGAGCCCGTGTACTGTGAGGCCCGTATTAACTCCATCATAGCCTATGTGAGGGCAATGACAAGATGGCCACTGCTTCCAAAATGGAACCCGCGTAGTTGAGCAGAATACGTGTACACAGTGCGTTCGTAACTAGAACGACACGCAAAGCACTCGTACGTGCCGCATTTACCATTCGCGGTTCGCTAATACCAAGATAGACAGGGGTAGGGCCCTGTCCCCTACGCGGTTCCCGAATATCAAAGTACGACAAAGTAATTGAGCACAACCAGGGCCGGACTGGCCATTGCGGGCACCAGGTGTCTCCCCGGTAGGCTGCCATGGAGGGGGCTGGTTTTAGGCCCTGGGGGGCCGTTTTTGTTACCGGCGGCCAGCAATATCGGTCCCCTGTAACAAAAACGGCCGAAATCGGCCGAATTAAACAGCTCGACCGCACCCCCCTTCTCAACCCCAGGAGGGCCGGCCGAGCTGTTTGCCAGGGCCGGTTTAGTTTCCCAGTCTGGCCCTGAGCACAACATCCCTCCAAGGCACGTTGCAGTAGCAACACACACATCGATCGTGATGTGAACATAAGATGAGCACTGTGTCATAATTCATTCATGAATGTCAGGTCCACTGCTCAACAACGTCTGATTGAAAGATTATGTAAGGTCATGGGCAGCCTGACATATCCCTGTCCATAGCTAAGAATCCTACTCACATATGTTGCCAAACACTGCAAGTAAAGAATAATGCATATACAAAACTTCACCTGAGCACACATGCTAACTCCCACACATTAAATAATGACGAACACCTGTATGTAGCAAACTATTAGATTTCATGTAAATATAAAAGTATAAATATAAATAATTATCTACCCAATTCTAAATACCTGCTCTAACCTATCTTACAGTAACTTAGCCTATCTACTGTAAAAAAATTAACTTACATTACTCTACACAATTAGCACAACATGATAAACATCAACCCCCCACCCCCCTGGCCCTCCTTAAATCATATCTTCACACAAGGGAAGAAAATTCACCTAAACACCAATAACTTACACATAAAATCCTAAACAATAATATATTTGGGGGGATTTTTTCATAAGTTTTTAAAAACATCTTTTTGTTTAAAAAAATAAATATATTTTTATACATATAAACACATCAACCCCCACCCCCTAGCTAACCCGAAGTAGCCCTGCCCACTAACAAACTAACCCACACCTAAAACCACTATAACTACACTATCACTAAAACTACACTAACCTAAACGAACCTATTAAAACCTATTCTTAAAACGTCTGCTTGTCAAGCAAGATGTGTGGCAAAAGGGGTCTCTGTGGCAATAATCTTTTGGCCTGCCCAACTGCCTGCTTTATGTCCTGCAGAAGGGATAAGGCCTGGTCCCCCTTGTTCTCAATGACTGCCATTCTGAGCTTTAGATCGGACATGTCCTTCTTCATTTCCTGCTCAAAACATGAGGGCACACCTGTGGACCGAGGTGTGGGTGCCAGTGGTAGAGAAGGCCCACTGGTGAAGGTACTAGAATGGCTGTGTGTGAGGCTCCTGAAGTTGATTGTCCATGGTGAGCTGATCTTCCCCTTGTGGTGGTTCGTGGTCCCATCAGAAATACAGACCTCTTCCCTTGGGCATTTTCTGACTCATGGCTCTGTGTCCCTTGGCGACCCTTTTGATGTGGTGGAAGCACCCCTTTTGTTTGTTGTACTGGTGCAGCTCATCAGGGGTCATGTTGTCTGTTGAAACAATGAGGATAAATGTCACTCAAAGTCTGACTAGGAACAGGTATCAACATAATGAAATATCATGTTTAACATTACACCCAAGGTAGCAGACCCTACTGCCTAAATTCATCTTGCAGCTCAGAGTGACTATACACATACCTATTATCTAGCATATCAGATGTCCTCAGCCCTAATTGCAAAGGAAGGCCAATTGTTAGACTGTGCAATAGCAACACCATTGGCAGATCTAATTATGACCATTTCAGTACTGAGTATGCTTGGAAACAAAGATCTTTAGTATCCATGGAATGGTACACATTTTCACCTTCACTGTGTGTTAGTGCACCTTCTGCATCCTGCAATGGCATTTATGCCATATGCATTTGACACATTCAGAAGTGCTATGTCTTGACAGTGCATGTCTTGTCTCACAACGTTTTGTAATTCATAAGGCAACGAGCCATATCAGGACACATTGCTCAAGTCATATCAGGACACATTGCTACCTGTACAGATAACTTGGCAGGTATAACATGTAACAATGGACGTAGGTATAGTAACCCACATCATACAGAGGCATATGAAACTTCTCATATTGACCTGTAGCAACTCCACAGTGGACCATGCCACTGCTCAATGGCGCTCCCAATATCCTGGCATGTGCAACTGAAATACATTCTGTAGCATGCACAGCCACGTCAATTTCTGATGTTCATCCACTACCACATACATTAGCATTGTCTGACACTGGGATCATGTCTCCCCTGTCAGCCATCTATCATGTGGTCCATCTCAGATTGGCAAAGTGTTCTCCTCGACAGTAGTCAGAGGCTGATAGACTTGCAACGTGTCACCAAAAATTCATGACCTATTTATCTCCTTTCAAAAGTAAAATTGTGCATTGAATCTGGCAATTCCCACATCATCTGACATCACACTCACTCCTTGCAGTGCACAAATTGAACTGGTCAAGGCACTCAACAGTGAAGTTGGGGTTCTTGAAGTTGGCCATCTCAAGTTTCATGTATGAAGGGGGTCCAGCTACAAGACATAACATGCAAATCACATCATGAAACTTAATACACGTATTTGATATGCAACAACAGCATAGTACATATGCAAGGCTATTGGCTATGTAGCCCTTCAGGTTAAAGTGTTTAGATGATACAGTTGACATGCCTGGATGATACACATTGATAAAGCTGGCTGAGTCAAACACACATATGAATGCCTTAAACATGCACATGTTGGGCATTTTACAAAACCATGTGTTCACCCGCATCACTACCAAATGATACAGTGGTAGCTGACTTGAATGATGCTGTGCACTCACATAGTATAGTTAGTAAGGTGATGCTATATGGAGGCTCTCCTAAAATAAGACACATGTGTTCTACTTACATCTCAATTCATTCGTACTGGTTCCCCAAGTAACATGAGTACTGTACCTGTCAGTGCTGCTCAGTGCATGATATTGAACAATTAGGTTCCATGCATCCCTAAGCAGAAAATTACATATTTGATCATTGACATGTATGGAATCGGTAGAGATGTGTCCGATTCAGGCAAGCACACCATTGGATGCAGTACAATGTGAGTGGACAACCATCTGACACTCATTTGGCCTCTCATACTGGAGTCTTGTACAATGTGAGTTACATATGTTAATACAGCTCAAGTGGCTCCGGCCTCAATAACCCCTGAATGAGGCAATGCAAATACAGCATGTGGTATTTGCTATGCAGTCAGAGGTATGTAGTCAGGCAAGCCAGTGCAAAGCACAGCGTAGCCATAGTGGGCATCAAGGAACTATACCCATAACAAGTAGGAAATGCTGTTAAATATCAGTGTAATGTGTACTGCCACATTCAGAGATGAGCTAAGCAGTGTAAGCCATGGCAGGCCTCATTAAAGAATGACAACTCAGGGGAGGCATGCCAAAGAGTATCATTGCCACATCACTAAAGGGCTTTTTTACACGGATGTAGCGCAGCCGCTGCAACTCTTTTGATGTTGTTAGAAATAAAGTGCCAGTAGTGTGAGGGCCTTGTAAAAAAGCCCTTTATGTATGACATATGTTCAGTGATGGCCCGTCACAATTATACATGACAAATGCCTGCTGAGAAAAAAGCAGCTCTGGAGCACATCTGCACTACCTGCTCTGTCATCACATGAGTTGTCTGGACGGGCTACGGCAATGTACAACTGCTCCATGCTTCCCTGGGACTCACCTCTGTCAACTACGGTAACACTAATACTATTGTGGGCAACACAGTGTCACAGATAGCACTGGTGCACATTTTGTGCCAGCAATACCGGCTTGGCATTTGCTCCTCTTGCATGGGGGCATGGCTATTTAGAGCCAAACTTTCTTGGGAGCCATACTTAATGGTTCCACAAATCATCAATGGGTGGATGAGAAACATAGGAGAGCAGACACATTATGTGTACTCACGTGTTGGTCCACCAACTTCGATGCTCATGCAATGTAGGACATCGGACTCCCTGCCAACCACATCTACCCAGTGATGCTTTAACTGCTGGGTGTCGTGGTCCACTCCATAGAGGTTCAGCATCTGGAGGCATATGCTTTCCCATCAATGCTTCCTTATCTTAACAGGGTAGCCGTGGGTCTAGCATATGTAGGAGGTAGCGGCAGACCAGCCCTAGGAATGCCCCTAACTCCATTCAAGGGGAGACTACAGCTAAGCCTCGGCATGATCCCACACACAATAAAATACCCCAAACACTACAGAACTCCCCTAAAACAAATTTACCCCAAAAGACAAACCCCCAACAGCGCACAGGACAATAAAAAACAATATACTACAAAACACAAAAAGACTTAAGGAACACAACAGGGACAGCAGACACGATGCACCAATTCCAAAAACATCAACACCACTCTCCAGCACAAACACAACCCCACCACTGTCAAGCACAGACAGTAAAACTGTGACTCATTGTGAAAGTAACTTCACCGTTCCTGGTTTCCAGTATGCAGGATCCATTACATCACTTCCCTTTATCCATTACTTCACTTCCTGGGCGGACTCTGACATTTTCATCCTATGCATATTGCATATTTATGTTATTAAGTGGACATATGTGTGCGGTCACCCAGGGGGCATGGCCAACCACTGAGCATGGCGGACGCAAGCTGATGAAGCTCAGTGCCGAGCCCCAACATTATGATAATGGTCCTGTGATAACTGGGGCCATCTATATCATAAACCAACAGCTCATACAGCGGAAATCCTGAGGCACACGGAGACTCCGTGATTGTGAGTCGAGAGGCGAATTTAAGCGGTGTACGCGACGCAGAGCCTGGGAACTGAAAGCGGATGAGCCAGGGACTGAAAGAGGGCCGCAAAAGTACCGGAGCGAACGTAGCATTCTACCCGCAGTATTAGAAAGAAGGCATAACAGCGGAGCTGCTGCCGGGACTGATCTGCCCTCCCCGCCTGTGAGTACACCATCTGGAACGTTGAATGAGCTCGGAGTGGAAAGACGGGCGAAGACACGGAGAGTAAATAGCAAGATGGCGGAGGGGGGCGCATGAAATTGGCGGCTCGCTCACAGTTCGCTTGTAACGAACGGATGTCCCCCCACCCCCGGCCGAAGTGCTACACTGGGGGATTGATGCTGATTATCACAGCGAGTGTAGCCGCGCACCGGAACATAGACGACGAGCGACAGCATTGATTCTTACTGCGTCACGAGCCTGGGAGCCCGGAAGGCAGATACAAACAAGCATTGGCATAGCCAATAGGTCTTGCCTTTGGGACCTTATAAGTGTTTAGCCACGCAACAGTTGCATGACTAAATACTTATAAGGTCCCAAAAGCGAGACCTATTGGCTATGCCAATGCTTGTTTGACATTTGGGACAGCTTCTGTTTAACCCTTCGTAACTTGTTGACCACAAATGAAACCTAGGCCAAATTGGGATCCTTTGACCCCACGTGTTGTGGATTGTAAAGATGATCGGGGTTTCACTTTACTGGAGAGAAGTCTATAAAAACTGCCAAAATATGGGCTTTTTTGAAACATGGAAATATGTGCAGTGCAAAAACATTGTTTGTTGTAAGCTGTAAGTTTCTAGAGCGAAACACAATTCTGAGATCAGCCTTAGTTTGCAAAATTAAAGCCCATAAGCTGGGAAACTACAGCCTGGCTGTCATTTACTCTGCCCTTCCTAAAACCGCATCCTTCCTGCCCCTCGCCTCTGCCCCCTCAGTATCTGTGGTGTCCAGCGTCAATGTTTTCAATTTTTCACATCACAAAATATAAAACCAGTAAAAGCTATAAAAACCCAATCACAAGAGTATTACTGAACACCACACCAGATATGTATGAAGAAAATACATTTCCCTCTTAACTATTATCGTAAAACATAATGCTGTCAGTATGTGACAATTTGACCTGTTACTGCTAATATATACCACGGGGCTAGTCACCTACTGCAGAGTTCTGCCTATAGTACAAAAGTGCTCTTCAATATATCCGGTGCGGCCAATAATACAGCGCTGCTGCTTTAATACTCCAGGATGCTGTTAATAAATTGTGATGTTGCTAAATACTCAGAACATCAGATCGCCATTAGGCAGCTCCACATGCAATGTTGGCTGCTCAACATGTCAGGCTGAGGCTGAATATACCAACGGTGATGCTTCATATGTCAGAGGTGCATAAACTGGCAGAATTCAGCAAGTGAATGGCAAGGCAGGTGAATGTCTAGAAATCTACTCTGAGTTCACGAGCATCCTAACCTCACAGCGCAGGATCCGTCTCCCTGATGAAGCCCTCAACCTAAAGTCCTTATTGAAGCCAGAGGTCGAAACACAGCAAGATGTTCACTCAGAGGTGAAAGAAAGGGATGTTCAGCACAGAAGTCACATTTTAAAGATGTATCGTATTGGAACCCACAAACAAAAAAGTACAGCGCAAAAAAATCTTATATCACTGGATCAGAATTGAGTCTTGTACAAAATCATTTTTGAATCCCAAAGGTTCCAGTGATTACTAAAGTTGATCTTTTTTATCACTTTGATACACGGTGGAAGGGCAACCAACACTGCTGGTAGTCAGATTTATTGAAACACGGAGAACAAGGATTTATATTAAATACTCTACTTAAAGGACGGCAAAGTGAGGAATAGGTCTTCTCCTATAAAGCACATATTGAATGATGGTGAACTATCTTCATTGAAAGAATAACTAGGCATTACTGGACTCGCGTCCGCATGGAGTCCATTCTTCTAAAAACAGAGACACTGGACGTTTGGTGGCTTTTTCTACATTAAAATATGTCACTTTGCCAAGGTGATGCTCAATATACCAAGGGTGAGGCCGAATAGGTCAGTGATGCCACTGAATGGGCCACTTGGCTCAAAGAGCCAAAGGTCAAACCTGGGAGAACCGGCTGCTGGTCTTATGTCATCCGTTGATCCATTTGATCTGTGCTTGATCCCTGAAGTCCTGAGCGGTTCAATATCGCGGTCTACTGACACCTGAAGTAGAAAGGTTCTAGGAAGCAGCTTCTCTACGTTTGGGATGATTAAGTGAACAATCACATTTAACTAATGCTCTGCGAACACCAGCGCTGCTTTACTTGTTGGGGTGACGTGGTGGAAACAGCTCTTCTGTGTGCCCAAAAGGAGGCTTCATAGTAGGCTAGGCATTTGACAAAAGGCAGCAAGGTATCTAAGAGCAGGACTGGTCTTTATGGGCCAATGTTCAATGTTTATGTTTAATGGTCTTCCTGGCTCCGATACAGACTTCTCCACCTAGTCATTCAGGCAAGCATTGAAGATGCAAGATGGGAGATGGAAAGCACGTGTACCCCCCCTGGTGGAATCAAAGACAGCAAAGCTATTAGTAGTTGTGCCACATAAATATTTGTTTCAAAGGTAGGAGTGTGGTGTGCAGAGAAAATGTGCATCTTTCGCATCAGTGGGACTAATGGCTCGGAGATGGCTCATATGTAGCTGAAAGTATGAGGGATTGCTCAAGTAGTCATAATGGGTCAAAGTGTAAAAACTGATTTCTGGCGGCTCCGCAGTTGTATTTTTTTTGTACAAAGTATGTCTGAAACAGTATGCCAAATAGACAAACATCAGCCACAGTATTAATCTGTGCCGCACTCTTTTTAACTTGATTATAAAACGTGCTGTGGGAGCAAAAATAAAATGAATCCATGAAGAAACACGTATACTTTAAAAAACTGTGAAATAGGGTAGCAGATGCAAATGTGTATCAATTTATGTGAAAACTGTCACTCTGACAAGTTCTAATTGGCTTGATTACGTTATTTAATTGGCATCGCCCAAATAACAAATCAGGGGGCAAGACTTTAGGACGATGTTAACCTCTTGCCTCAAAAATGTATTTACATATATAATGCCCTATACTCCAGTCCTCTGAACCAGCATCCGTAAATTTATACAAAACAGTATCCATGAGTAAAATAATAAACTTGCTTCCAAAACACACAGGCATACCTGAATACTTAACTGCTACCAGAGTCAATGATTAATTCATCAATATTGCACTCGGTCTGGGAGCAAAGCAGTTCCATTAGTAGTGATCAATAGGGGAAGTATAGTTAAGTCAGTAATTATATGGTGCTTGAACAGCAGCCAATTCTGCCCACATACACCAAAGAAGAGATCAATTTCACAAAGAAAATGAGAGATCAATTTAAAGAAAAAAAAAGTGTAGCAATATATCAGGCTAACAAGGGTAAAAAATGCAAATTTAAACGGCCACTGGCCCCATGGCCCAGCCAAACAAGCATTGGCTCACGGAGAAGCTCACGGAGAACATGAAAGCGGCCATGTGGCCGCGAAAGTGAAAGTGATCGCTATCGCGCTCAAGCGCGGCGCGCGCCCGCGCACATGCACTGTAGCACTAGGCCGGCCGGTAGCATCTTTTTTTTGCCCTCACAAAAAGTCTTGCCAGACCAGCGCATGCGCTGGGTCAGGCAAGACCTAAAAAGCAGAGACGAAGGGGTGCTTTCACAGTGAACGCTGTTCTATTGAATGGAAAGGGGGCTGGAGGCTGTGAGGTGGATACCCGGGCCTTCTGGAGAACACAGCGGGGTAATGGTGGCAATCTACTTGGAGACACCACCCCAAGGTAACACGCAGCAACTGGAGCAGTACACACCGCTGACAATGTGATAGCCGGCTGATCAGCTGAGACTAGTGAGATACAAAGAGGTGAAGGGAGTAAAATTAAACACCACAGCCCCTACATTGGTCTGATACCAAGTGCCTAATATCGCCTTAATACCCTGACACATTCTGCTGCCACTGCGTTCTCTAACGAGGAAACAAGGTACCGGCATGGTACTGGCGGAAGGGGACTAGCGCATTCCCAGACACCAAGTGGATCGAAGATTCGCTGACTGGAGGTGGTGGTCTGCCCTGTTGGTCCTTGGGTGCCTGCTACGGTGGTATTAATACGAGGCTGGTGTAGAGCGAGGTGGGCGTATGCAGAGATATGGCTCGATCCCTATCCACAAGAGGATGGAGGTCTGGGTGTCTCCCTGACACCCTGGCCATTAAGACAACTACTATAGCTGGCTGTCCTGTTGTGTGCGCTTCTGGGGAGGCGGATTTAACCCAGCTGCAGCTGTACCTGAACATACTCTACGGTGCACGAGGTGAAGCTCATTCTTATTAAAACCACTATATTGGCCAGGTTTGTTAGACTGGGCCTCAACGCTACTGCATAATGGGCCGGCCCTAAGAATCAACAGCCCGACCCCCTGCCTCTGATGACACACAGACTGCAATGCGTGATGATATTACGCAACGCTTCGATTCGGATGTGGTGCCGCCCACGGGGTCCGATCAACACACTGCTTAGCTGGATCTGATACTGGAGGAAATCAGAGACTCTCAAATGGCGATAGAAACACAAATTGGCACATTCTCTACCAGTCTTAATCTGCTGCAAGCGGATCATAAAAAACTGGCAGACAAGGTCTGATTGAATAAACTTGCCCTAGCTGATCTGATCCCGCAACAAACAATACACTCCTCTGACTACTAACATTATATGCTGGGCTCTTCCAATGCTGGTGTCACAGACTGTATGGATAAGTATGAATCGCTGTATACAAAGATACTTGATGGTCCTAATATTCATGTTTATTTTAAATGTATGGGGCTTGTGCTGAGGTGTTGAGAACAATGTAATCACATACAAGGTTATGTATGTCAGGAAGGTAATTTTGGCCACCCCTCCTTTGGTGACTGCACTATGTTATTTCCTATTTGAAGTTCCTGTTGAACTTTTGTTCATGGTTTGGTCCTCTAATGTTTTACGGGGTAACCTAGTATTGGGGAGTTTTTCTGGACATACAGACTCAGCTACAGGTTACTTGATACCAGATTGGCCTAATATGTACTATGTCGAAGGCAGCCCACCTCATTTAGAAACTGATGACACTACCTAACAAATATACATACAGCTCATGGAATGTAAGGGGGCTGGACTCTATCTACAAAAAGCCTAGGGTGTTCGTGCAACTAAACAGAAGGAAAACTAATATAGCACTCCTCCAAGAAACTCATTTGAAACATGACGAAGCAGTAAAAATGCTAAAGAAATGGAGGGGTCAACTGTTTTTACGTCCTACTCAGCATTTGCGCGGGGGCTGCAATTTGGATATGGAGTGGTACCCCATTCAAGCTCTTAGAACAGAAGGTGGATTCCAATGGTAGATATGTCTTAGTGCATGGCCTGCTAGATGGAGAACACATTACAGTGGTCTGCATATATGCTCCGAACACAGATCAAGACAAATTCCTAGAGATCCTTAGCACGGTATTGGTGGGATGGGAAGAGTACCCCTGGGTTCTGGGGAGAGATTATAACACGGTGCTAGATGTTGCGTTGGACAGGTTTCATCCCCCACTACACACTACAGGTTGTAGAAAGTTAGCTGAAGCACTCAAGGAATGGGCAGATGGGTGGGGAATAGGGGATGCATGGTGACTGGCACATCCCGCTAGCAAGGAATACTCCTTCTACTCACCACCACACGGGTTATATACCCGCATAGACAGAATATTTTGCTCCCTGAGTATACTTGGCCTTGTTACAGACACGACACATTTGGGCAAAACGTTATCGGATCATAACCCAGTAGAACTCACTCTTCAGTGGGGCAGGATTCCAACATTAATAACGACGTGGAAATATCCTGGGCAGGTTGGAACATGCAGCCGCACTAAACGATTCGCAATGTGGCACAGCTACAAGAAGCACATGTGAAGCATGCGGAACTGCTGGAAGATCTGCACCTTTTAGACTACCGCCTCTATACTCAGAAACAACATGCTGCAGCAGATCTAGCGGGCCCACTCCTCGCTCGAATTCTTAAAGATGCTCCGTCGGCATCCCCTGTTACAGCGATCCGTAATCTGGTAGGTAACGTTGTCTGTACCCAGATAGAAATAAATGATGTCTTCAAAAACTATTACGAGAGGTTATATGAAAAACCAGTAGACTCTGTAGATGCAGACTTCGAGCCCTTTTTTGAAGTTATACAGCTCCTACAACTACGCCATAAACACAAGGAGGAGCTGAGACAGCTGGTGACTGCCACGGAAGTTAAACGGGCTATCGCGGCTCTCCTGCGTAATAAAACACCGGGGAGTGACGGACTGCCTGTTGAATTTTAAGCAGCTTACTCAGACATACTGATACCTCACTTACAACGGTTGTATCAGACATAATTCGATACTGGTACACTTCCCCCTACCACATTACAAGCAACGGTGGTCTTGCTCCTGAAACCGGGCAATATAGTGAGGATATGGCTGGGTATAGACCCCTCTCACTCCTAAATACGGATTACAAAATACTGTGTAAGCTATTAGCGAATAGATTATGTCAGTTTATCCTGCAGTTGATACACATCGATCAATGCGGCTTTGTCCCGGGTAGAAGCACAGCACTTAATATTAGGCGACTGCACCAAATAAATGAAATAATGACCTCGGTCCCAGCAAATGTCAATGCAGGGGGGTGCATTTCATTAGATCTCCGTCAAGCCTTTGATTCCTGAGGAATATATAAGTTGGGGGCGGTTGTTATACATCAACCCCACAGCACGGGAATGTACGGGGCAGCATATTTCTCAACAGTACAATGTGGAACGGGGTACTAGACAAGGATGTCCACTGTCACCCTAATTATTTATATTGGTGTTAGAACATCTGCTGAATAAACTTCGCATTATGACAGCACATAAAGGGCTCAAAATAGGAACAAATACACATATTATCTCTGCATATGCAGATGATTTAATTTTATACTTCAACAATTTGGACGAAGACTATGAACCTGTGCCTATTATCTTCTATTCTTTCCAACGGCTTTCCAGCCTCGTTATAAACAAGACCAAATCCTATGTATACTTTTTCACCGACGTAACATGCATCGGCTCCGTATGTTTCGGTCAATGGAGGTTTCAGATAGCACCAACTACCTTCAGATATCTAGGAATTCAGGTATATAGAAATCCAATAGATATACTGAACGGTAATTTAAACCATACTATAAATGCGCTTAAACCCCAAATAAAATTTTGGACTTCCCTGCCCCTATCGGTAGCAGGTAGGGTGGCTATCGCCAAAATGGTGATGCTCCCCAGATTATTATTTTACTTCAAGAATCTGCCCATCATTGTCCCTGCGCAAGTATTCAAGTTATTAAACTCGATATTAATCGCATTGATATGGGGCACAGGCCGCAGGCGGATCGGGCTAGCAAAGTTACAATTAGACACAAAACATGGGGGTATGGGGACACCGGAACAGAAAGCTTATTGTTGCGCGAGCCAGTTACAATGGCTGGCATACTGGGTGGCGGGCCGGAACCTCCAGGAGATTGATATGTCTCGTCAGACATGGGAAAGAGGGGACATACACACACTCTTATAACCCAATAGCAAGATTGCTCAGACCGCCCCCCAATTATTGAGAGTTGCGTTTATATACTGGCGGAATGCTCTGCGATACACGAAGGCAGTAACTCCATACGCCCCTACTATCTCTCTTGGGCATCCCCTCACAAATGGAAACTATTACTGGTAGGAGAATATTGGTCTGGGAGGAGGCGGGAGTAAATACTGTGGGCATGTTCTTTTCGGATGGTGCCCTAATGCCACATGATGTCTTTGTCCGAGAACACGGGGTACCCAATGCATTGTTTCTTCTACATGCTAACATCTCTCGATACATACGCACAACTTGGGCGCCGGGGAGAACAGAACCGACACCACACGCATTACTTACCATGCAGTATTTAATGGGAAATGGGAAACATCTGACAAAATGGCTTTATCGAGGGGTGCGCACGGTAGTAACAGTATCGCTTCAGTCTCTCCCTACCAGATGGGATGAGTACATAGGCCATGCACTCTCCGACAAAGAATGGAACACTATATTAGAGTATGCAAAGAAAGTATCCAGGAACCCTAAATTTAAGTTTATGATTGTACATAGAGCCTATTTGACTCCACGTAGATTGAACTTCATGTTCCCAGACACCTTGGATAGCTGCCCACGCTGCCACTCCTCGGATGCGGAATTAATACATATGATGTGAAGTTGCCCAAGATTAAGTAGCTACTGGACATTGGTATGTAAGATATTGAAAGAGATTGCCCCGGTACGGAATAATGACTTGCTGGAATACTGTTTATTGGGGCTGGACCCAAAAGGGAAGAAGGGGAACACCATTACTAAATTTGCTAATTTGGCGGTACTATTGGCCAAACGGAATATTACCATGAAGTGGAAAACCGCTAGACCGCCATCACTGCAGGAGTGGCATAACGAAATGGTCAGATGGGGCAGGGCAGAGAGTGCAGAGCTGCAAAGGGAAGAACACAGGGGATTGCGTAAAAAACCCATCTCCTTGGATTGGAACATGTTACTGGAACAATTTATAGCAATAGATATACAAACATACTAAGGGATCAGGTAGACAGTCTATTGATCCCCTTACCAGGTCGCTGAAAAGAAAAAAAAGTCTGAGCTGATGTACGTCTTTACTATACAGTGTTAATAATTGTCTATAAGTGTTGTATAGGATCTGCACGATTATATTGAACTGGTATGGTTTAACTGAGAGTGAAGGATTATTGCTGAGTCGGTAGGGGGGTTGGAAGTAGGGTTGTTTTTTGTTTAGTATTAGGAGAGATACGATTATCAGGACTTGACCATGGTCAGCCTTTGAATAATATGTGGTCAACTGAGAGGTAATTACAGAGAGTGGCAACAGCAGTGTAGGGAAATATCGGGACTCCTGTAGACTGTCATGTATCGACTATTGACTTTGTTACATACGAGGGGGCAGTTCCTTACTATATGATTGCGTGTATGTTGCTGATGGGTCCACCTCAGCTGCTATGTACCACTATCAGATAGTGTATCCGGGTGTTGTATCTGATCTTGTTTCAACATGTAAAATCAATAAAATATGTTTAAAAAAAATGTGTGGGATCATCCAGTTCATGGATCATACTATGCATAGTGCCCAAACACTATAATAGCACAATGGCGCACCCTACCAGAGGTGCTCTTTGTGCTAACCTATTAATGGCACCTATTGACATTGCATCAGCTTCCTCCAGGGATGCCAGGGACTACCACTGCCATGGGGTAAGTACAACCACATCTACGATTGCTAAGCCTACAGCCCAATAGAACTGTGTCTCACAGTAGAGGCATCAGGCTGTAGTTAAAATGTGAAAGTGTGCAGCAATTGACAGCACACACCTGGAAGAGGATGTATGGATGAAGCCATTCGCTTGTTTGCATAAGTGCCATTCATATCCAAGGGTCATACCCCATAAGACAGTGACAGTATCATCATTTGTGGCCACCATGATCCTTATTCATGGTGATTGTAGCATGGTAGGTCACCATGCATGCCTTGGTGTGTCCTCCAACATATTGCTGATAGTAAGGCTATGTAAATGACTCCATACCTACATCACGCATCAAGACGGTGTTGCTTGTGCATAGTAGTGTGCGTGCACATGCAACACTGTTGCACTGGTAAAGTATGGTATGTAGATTTTGTCTGTGTAAATTGAGACAACTTAACGGATGTGACACGGTAAGTTCGTTCATGTAGCATATATAGCCTACATTTGTGAGTGTGTTCCCATGCACATTGTATGTGGAGCACTCCAAAGGCATGATACAAAGAGTGACCTCTACTTTCAGCCACAAGTATGAGGCCTAACACATGGCTAGCATCATGAGAGACACACATACACACAATCATAGCCCACTATCTACATTACTACACCATGGTAATGTGACTGGAAATGGAGGACGATCTGCTACATGTAATTACCATGCACACTATTTCATTTGTACCAGATGATGTTCAATGCTGTTTGTTACACATTGCTGCATACATATCCTGTGTGACAAATAGCAGTGGATCAAATGTGGAAGTTTAGTGGTTTAGTGTGAGTGGGGAATGCAAATGCTTACTCAGTTGTAGTGCGCTGACATTTTATTTAGAGCTAGATGTACAATGTTGTTAGAAATGGGATTTCTGGTTGGCTAGGGCTTGCGCCAAAGCCAGACAGAAACCACCACTCTAGTCAGGGCTGGGGAGTTACACGCCAAAGATAACCCCTGCTCACCCCCTTGGTAGCTTGGCACGAGCAGTCAGGCTTATCCCTGAGGCGATGTGTAAAGCGTTTGCGCGCGCACCCAGCAACAACACCCAAGGCCCACCACAAAGGAAACTCCACACAAGGTATTATATAAAAATAACCTTTGTATTATACACAACACATTAGATAAAAACACACACTTTACAATGTGCCAACAGGCACGGGCAGAATTTACAAGGGATTATATATACAGGGGACAGGGCCACATGGACCACTGTCAGGAATTAGCACTTTGTAGAAATAGCACTTAGAACGTAGGAATAATATTTGAGAACATAGCACATACAATCACTGTAGCACTAAAAATAGAACATATAGCACACAACCAGTAACTACTGGTAACAGGTAAGTACCACCTACGCAACCCTAACCACCTTAGGAAAATACTGCGCAGGGAATCAGGACCTCACTAGCATCACCTGTACTAGGAGAAAAACAACCACCTAAGTATCACTCTACCTGTAGGGGTCTAAGCACATAAACACAGGATGCATAAAATACATTTAGAGGTGTAAAGCACATGACGCATAAACACATTCAGAGGTGCAGGAAAGGAAACAAGAACACACTAGTATAATTACTACTAGTAAAACAATCTCCAATGCATAAACACAGTTTAGGAAGGAGAATATCATAAAGACATTGCGCAGACGCCAAAGTACATATATAAAAATCACCAGGTACCCTAGGGGAGGGCACAATACAGAAAAAACTGTCCCCCAGGCCAACTGGCCTCTCAGGGGTGCAGAAATGACCAATCCAATAATGTCACGGCGCGACTGCGCAGGCTGCGCAAGCCAGGCGCACCCTGCACAACCTAAACGTTGCAGCTGCCCACTAAGTGCTGGGCAGCTGTAGGGACTGGGGCCTGGGCACCACGGGGCCCTTCAACACAATGCTGTCGCACCTGGAGCCTCTCAGGGCTCTGAAATACACAATGCGCCTTTTTAGAGCCTTCTAGGCTCTTTCAACCATGTGCCCCGCTGGAGCGTACCAGCGCTCTAAAACAATGATTGGCCTCCGCGTTGGAGTCCTGCTCAGGGACTCGACACATTCATGCCCCCAGATGTTGGAGCCTCGGGGCTCTAAACGACCAAGGAATGCCCCTGTTGGAGCCTCACAGGCTCGATAAACCAACCGTGGCCCCGGAGTCCCTCGGGACTCTAAAGAAATACTGCTGGGCGCTTGAGCCTCTCGGGCTCTGGAAAACGGAAATGCCCCATAGTTGCTGGAGCCTCACGGGGCTCGAAAAGAATACAATACGGCCGTGGGAGCGCACCAGCGCTCGAGGAATACGATGCAGGCCCCGTTGGAGCGCACCAGCGCTCTGTAACTGACCAGGCTGCTCCGGCCCCCTCCCCGCAAGAGCCCCACTCACCGGGCTGAAGGGAGGACTCCAGGCTCTTGCAACGCGGTGGGGCAGGCACCGACAATGTGCCTCGCGCCCCCTCCGCACCAGTTCCAGCCGTACTCTTCTCCTTGGGGAAGCGCGGGGTGGGCTCCCGTCCGCTTCCTCCAATCCAAGCGCGGCTCTCCTCGCGGCCAGGGCAGGAGCGCGGGGTAGGCTCCCGTCGCTTCCTGCTTCTAAGTCCCGCCCCTGTCACAACACGCGTTGCCTGACTTCCTGGGCTTCCCCGGGGCCGCGGCGGTGACTTTTACTACGGCGGCAACGAGGGGTAGGCTCCCTCTTGATAGTGGATATACGGCGGGGTGGGCACCCGCCGTAAAATAAACAAATTAGTGGGGTGGGCACCCACGGGCACACCACAATGCGGGGTGGGCACCCGCCGATTTAAATAACACGAGGGGGGGGGAATCCCTACGCCAGGGATTCCCTCGTTTGGAAAGAGGCGACACAGGAGCGCTCTAAACGCGCTGGGGCATCCAATAAAGCGCTCCTAGCGCTAGATGTAAAATAAAGGCGCCTCCAGGCACTTGGGGACACAAATAAAGCGCTCCCAGCGCTTTAGGGGAGAATTAAAGAAAAAAGAGAAGGTCCAGCAAAGTTTTAGGCAGGGGGCAAGGCTGGGCCAGGGGCCAGCTCACTGGGCCCTCCAGGGCAGGGAGGCAGTCCCAAGTGGCGGTTCCTCCTAGCCTCCAGCAGCAGCAGCCCCCTCCTGTCAGGATCCAAAAAGCAGAACAGTTTCTGTGGGGACACAGCCCCATTTTTATACACTGAAACCCTTTGTTCTTGATTCAGGGTGAGGGGGAAAACCAGTCGCAGCTGGTTGGGGAGCACCCTTGATGTGCTCAGCCCCTCACTCTATTCATTGGCAGGGCTAGGGTCGTCAGTCGCACCGCAGGGGGCGGAGCCAGCATTGTGTGTGGAAATCCCTGCCCTATTCAGGACCCAGGTGTACTCCTCCCACCCATCTAGCTGCTGATCTCCCCATTCACCACTGGGTGACTCATCCTGACTCGGGGGAATCCCTAGCCCGTCACATGACATGACCAGCCAATCACGCGACAGACACACTGCACACAGAAGTGCCCACTTCTAGAAGTGGCACTTCCACACTAGGTACATGCACGCCGCACACATCATCGCGCAGCATTCACTCCCACGAGTCCGCACATACCAAACTCGGGCCTGCACACCCCACGCATCAGGAACTACTAGGGACACATACATTCCCCATGCATTCCTATGGGAGGGCAGGCCTATCTCACCACATGCACTCAGAGCACGCACGCACTTTACCCTGGGACACAGGGAAAGTGCGCAGGAAACCAAAAAATCACCACACCAAGTCATCAGTAAAAAGAAAAAAAGTTCAGGGGTGAACCTGCCAGAAGGGCCAAGTCCAACACAACCCCCTTCCAGCCAAAACGCAGGGCAGCCCAATCACCACCGTGATGGACTTCCCTGCTTGGGGCGATAGAACACGGACGCGGGCCCGCAACTGCAGGGACACCCTCCGGTTCTACGCCACGGTGAACCCATGGAATTCTTTCTAACACCACTGTCTGGACCAACTGGGCTACCCCACTGGTACTCCCAAGCTGTCCGCGGCCAAGACCAGGCCCTATGCCACCCAGGTGCCACTGGTCTTTGCCTAACCACAGAGTGGGGGGTAGTAACCCCTGGCACATAGCGGCCATTCTCCACTCTTCCTCTCTGAAAGACAGGACTAGACTGCCACTGGTTCTTCAGCCTAGGGTCTACACCCTCAGGCGGACCAGGAGTCTCAGGGAAGGCTCTCCTCCCCCTACCTCTTCTCCTAGGGTTCCTCCTCCTCTGGCGAGGGGTACACCTAGAACGCCATTCCAACCCAGGGTTTAACCCCTCAGGTTGTACCGGGGGCAGAGGTGGGCTCTCCCACCCTCTGCACCCCCTTCCAGAACCCTGCTCCCTACCAACTGGGGCGGTACCTCTGGAAGAAGAACTGGTCGGGACGCTGATTACAGACGTCCCACCCTTCAGGTCAGGCTGATCCCGAACCTGGCCTTCCAACCTCCGGCCTAGAACCTTTGGTGGAATAATTGCCTGGCACTCCAGGACTTCTGGGGATCTCCACTCCATCCCCCTGAGGCTATCAAATGACACGTATGTCGAGCGACTGTCTGTCTGGCGCTGATCTCCCGTCCCCTGTCCACCTGACAGTGCGCGGAGATCCCCCAGAACAGAAGTGGTGTCACCCTGGTCACTACACGGGAACCTAGCCCAACTGGGAAGTCCCTGACCCACCGGCTCTTCCACTGGGGAACTCATCCCCCAATCACTCACGCTGGACTCCTGTACCCTCCCTACCGGAGCGGTACCGCCAGACTCCAGAACCACAGGAGCCCTGGTTACAGGTGCCCCAGGTCCTCCACTCACTAAGAGATCTTCCTCAAGTGGACTAACAGGACAGCCTAGGTCCCCAACTTGGTGTTCCCTCATGAAACCATCCAAGTCCTGAGGCAGGGTTTCGGGCGTCTGGGGACCCTCGGTCACCCCCTCACTCCTGCTCCACTGAGCCAGGCAGCGAGCCCCTACACCCTCCTCGCTATCCTGGGACCTAGCTGGGCTACACTGAGCCTCCTCCACCACGCTGGGCTGGAGGATCTCTGACCCACTATTGTTGGAATCACTCACTAATGACACCAGAGAACCTCTGGCCCTTTCCCAGCGGTCTGCTTCCTCTGCAAGTTCAAATGGACAAAAAGAGTTATACCTCAACAGGTGTTGGCGCAACCCTGGAGAACAACTACTGAGCATCTGCTCCTTGATAATCATATTTAGCACTCCATCCAAATCCTGCTCCGGGTTAAACACCAACCAGTCCACCAGGGCATCATGACATTCCTCCACAGCCTCCTCCCAAGACTGGTGAGACAGCTTCTTACTGCCCCTGAACTTCAACCTACATTCCTCCTCTCGGGAACAAGGTACCACACTCGGGGAACTGGGACTGGGACTCTCTATACTGCACTTTATATTGCTGCCCCCCCTGGACTCCACCCTCACTGGGGAATCCAGAAAACTACCACTGCGCTCAGGGGACAGGGAAAGGGGTGAGGCGCTATCTTCTACGCTGGACCCAGCAAGGGACTCCCTACCTACGGGGTCCTCACTCTCTACTGGCGTCCAGGTACTGTCATCTTCTTCTGAGTCTTCAGGGCTCCCCACAGACCCACCACCCTCCAGGTGTGAGGCCCGGGCCCTTTCTTCCTCACTGCGCTCACGTTTCCATTCATCTGCTTGCCATCCAATCATGTAGTTCCTCAATTCGTACACAGTGTCTGACTCTCTCACCCCTATGTTTCTTTCTCTACAGAACCTTTCCAACTCCTGCATACTGTAATAAACTAGATCACTGAGATCAAAAGCAGGCTCCATTCTGGCAGACGTTCTAGAGAAAAGATCACACAGGGAACCTAGGGGTCTGAGTTTAACAGGAGTACACAATTCACAAAAAGATTCAGCAAGCTCTCTAACCCAGAGAACTCACACTCACTTGCCTAGTGCCACTCACCACTCATCCACACACAACCCTCCCCTCGGACTGGTAAGGCAGTTTCTACCACCCCTGATTCCTCAACCTGACCACCACGTGACACAGGTACCAACTCTGGGCGCAGGGCGGGGGACAAATGTACAGGACACTATTACGCTGCCACCACTGGATCCCACCCTCTGGTGAATCCAGAAAACACAATGCACTAAGGGGGATGATCTACCCTCCCGAGCTAGGGACACCTAACTCACAGTGCACAAAAACACATTTCCAAAGAAATGACAATTAAAAACAATTTTAAAACAATAATCCCTATACCATGTGATTTATCTAAATGCAGAGTTTTGTAGTGCGGCCAGTTGCCGCTGCGGTACAGCGCAAACGCAAGTCCAAATCCCACCGCTGATCACCAATGTTAGAAATGGGATTTCTGGTTGGCTAGGGCTTGCGCCAAAGCCAGACAGAAACCACCACTCTAGTCAGGGCTGGGGAGTTACACGCCAAAGATAACCCCTGCTCACCCCCTTGGTAGCTTGGCACGAGCAGTCAGGCTTATCCCTGAGGCGATGTGTAAAGCGTTTGCGCGCGCACCCAGCAACAACACCCAAGGCCCACCACAAAGGAAACTCCACACAAGGTATTATATAAAAATAACCTTTGTATTATACACAACACATTAGATAAAAACACACACTTTACAATGTGCCAACAGGCACGGGCAGAATTTACAAGGGATTATATATACAGGGGACAGGGCCACATGGACCACTGTCAGGAATTAGCACTTTGTAGAAATAGCACTTAGAACGTAGGAATAATATTTGAGAACATAGCACATACAATCACTGTAGCACTAAAAATAGAACATATAGCACACAACCAGTAACTACTGGTAACAGGTAAGTACCACCTACGCAACCCTAACCACCTTAGGAAAATACTGCGCAGGGAATCAGGACCTCACTAGCATCACCTGTACTAGGAGAAAAACAACCACCTAAGTATCACTCTACCTGTAGGGGTCTAAGCACATAAACACAGGATGCATAAAATACATTTAGAGGTGTAAAGCACATGACGCATAAACACATTCAGAGGTGCAGGAAAGGAAACAAGAACACACTAGTATAATTACTACTAGTAAAACAATCTCCAATGCATAAACACAGTTTAGGAAGGAGAATATCATAAAGACATTGCGCAGACGCCAAAGTACATATATAAAAATCACCAGGTACCCTAGGGGAGGGCACAATACAGAAAAAACTGTCCCCCAGGCCAACTGGCCTCTCAGGGGTGCAGAAATGACCAATCCAATAATGTCACGGCGCGACTGCGCAGGCTGCGCAAGCCAGGCGCACCCTGCACAACCTAAACGTTGCAGCTGCCCACTAAGTGCTGGGCAGCTGTAGGGACTGGGGCCTGGGCACCACGGGGCCCTTCAACACAATGCTGTCGCACCTGGAGCCTCTCAGGGCTCTGAAATACACAATGCGCCTTTTTAGAGCCTTCTAGGCTCTTTCAACCATGTGCCCCGCTGGAGCGTACCAGCGCTCTAAAACAATGATTGGCCTCCGCGTTGGAGTCCTGCTCAGGGACTCGACACATTCATGCCCCCAGATGTTGGAGCCTCGGGGCTCTAAACGACCAAGGAATGCCCCTGTTGGAGCCTCACAGGCTCGATAAACCAACCGTGGCCCTCGGGACTCTAAAGAAATACTGCTGGGCGCTTGAGCCTCTCGGGCTCTGGAAAACGGAAATGCCCCATAGTTGCTGGAGCCTCACGGGGCTCGAAAAGAATACAATACGGCCGTGGGAGCGCACCAGCGCTCGAGGAATACGATGCAGGCCCCGTTGGAGCGCACCAGCGCTCTGTAACTGACCAGGCTGCTCCGGCCCCCTCCCCGCAAGAGCCCCACTCACCGGGCTGAAGGGAGGACTCCAGGCTCTTGCAACGCGGTGGGGCAGGCACCGACAATGTGCCTCGCGCCCCCTCCGCACCAGTTCCAGCCGTACTCTTCTCCTTGGGGAAGCGCGGGGTGGGCTCCCGTCCGCTTCCTCCAATCCAAGCGCGGCTCTCCTCGCGGCCAGGGCAGGAGCGCGGGGTAGGCTCCCGTCGCTTCCTGCTTCTAAGTCCCGCCCCTGTCACAACACGCGTTGCCTGACTTCCTGGGCTTCCCCGGGGCCGCGGCGGTGACTTTTACTACGGCGGCAACGAGGGGTAGGCTCCCTCTTGATAGTGGATATACGGCGGGGTGGGCACCCGCCGTAAAATAAACAAATTAGTGGGGTGGGCACCCACGGGCACACCACAATGCGGGGTGGGCACCCGCCGATTTAAATAACACGAGGGGGGGGAATCCCTACGCCAGGGATTCCCTCGTTTGGAAAGAGGCGACACAGGAGCGCTCTAAACGCGCTGGGGCATCCAATAAAGCGCTCCTAGCGCTAGATGTAAAATAAAGGCGCCTCCAGGCACTTGGGGACACAAATAAAGCGCTCCCAGCGCTTTAGGGGAGAATTAAAGAAAAAAAGAGAAGGTCCAGCAAAGTTTTAGGCAGGGGGCAAGGCTGGGCCAGGGGCCAGCTCACTGGGCCCTCCAGGGCAGGGAGGCAGTCCCAAGTGGCGGTTCCTCCTAGCCTCCAGCAGCAGCAGCCCCCTCCTGTCAGGATCCAAAAAGCAGAACAGTTTCTGTGGGGACACAGCCCCATTTTTATACACTGAAACCCTTTGTTCTTGATTCAGGGTGAGGGGGAAAACCAGTCGCAGCTGGTTGGGGAGCACCCTTGATGTGCTCAGCCCCTCACTCTATTCATTGGCAGGGCTAGGGTCGTCAGTCGCACCGCAGGGGGCGGAGCCAGCATTGTGTGTGGAAATCCCTGCCCTATTCAGGACCCAGGTGTACTCCTCCCACCCATCTAGCTGCTGATCTCCCCATTCACCACTGGGTGACTCATCCTGACTCGGGGGAATCCCTAGCCCGTCACATGACATGACCAGCCAATCACGCGACAGACACACTGCACACAGAAGTGCCCACTTCTAGAAGTGGCACTTCCACACTAGGTACATGCACGCCGCACACATCATCGCGCAGCATTCACTCCCACGAGTCCGCACATACCAAACTCGGGCCTGCACACCCCACGCATCAGGAACTACTAGGGACACATACATTCCCCATGCATTCCTATGGGAGGGCAGGCCTATCTCACCACATGCACTCAGAGCACGCACGCACTTTACCCTGGGACACAGGGAAAGTGCGCAGGAAACCAAAAAATCACCACACCAAGTCATCAGTAAAAAGAAAAAAAGTTCAGGGGTGAACCTGCCAGAAGGGCCAAGTCCAACAAATGTGTAATCTTTCATCATTGTTTTATATGATTTTGGACAATCATGCTTCAGAAAAGAAATTATTGATGATGTTGTCCCTCTGCCAAATAGCTTCAATGGGAGACATCCTTTACAACGCGGTCTTTACACCGCAATCAGTTACAACGTGGCCATTACCACACAAGTCGTTACAACGACTTGCGCTGGATGGCGCTATACACTAAGGAATAGTATGATTTACTATTCCAACACCTTCCCCACTGTTACGTAGGTTGAAGTTGGAATAGTAAATCATACTATTCCTAAGTTCAGCGCCTCTAGCGCAAGTCGTTGTAACAACTTGATTTGTAATGACTGCGTTGTAAACGTATCGCGGTGTAAAGACCGCGTTGTAACATCATACATTCTCCACAACTGGTGCTCTAGGTTGCTGAGGTTCCTAATCTTCCTCCTCCTCATTATCTGGCATTTTCTGATCCCCAATCTCATCTGGCCATGGCACATTAGTCATGAAACATATATTTTGAAAATTGCAGCAGACTAAGATAATTTTACAGACCATAGATAAGGAGTAGAATCATCTGCCCCCAGATATATCAAGGCCCTGGAAGCTTGATTTCAGTACTCCAAATGTCCACTCAATGATGGACCTGGTGTGGCATAGGGCATTGTTGTAGCTCCGCTGGGCTTCTGTTTGTGGGATTTTTACAGGAGTGATGACCCACGGCATCAGAGTGTAACCTTGGTCTGCTTCAAAGAAAGGAGGTGTTGTGTTAATCAAGCTTCATGACAAGGGTTAGCCTTACATTCATTTCCAATCTGGTCTGTGTCTAGCTTGACTCATACACCTTGCAAACTGTCATGGACATGCTATGACATTGTGTGGCATACAGACAAGTTGGGATTGGCAGCTGCCGAAAGAGAGGTACACATACATGTGTGCTGTCCTCTGAGATTCAGTTATTATTTGTCATTCAGCTGAGTGCCAATGCCATTCAGGGGATGATTTGACACCAATGAGGTTAGTCTATTTGCCATTGAGAAGATATGTGCCTTACAATCATCTATTGTATCCATTTTTTGGGACTATTGCAATTCCTGAACTGATACCTGTCTGATTTGACAAAATTTAACAGCAGCTGGTGATGTGTCTTACTTCTGTCACACATATTTTGTATTCATAATCTTTTGTTAAACATTTCTATGTGTTCAGCCATGGGAAGGAAAGTGAGTGTATGTAAATATGGGACATGGTAGTATAACATGGCAGTGCACAGAGTCCACTATTGTGACAACACACAAGGGTTATTAGATATGTGGTAACAGGTAGACTGCATATACTACGTGCCACATGTCTTGGAGACAGTATAGGTCTGAGAACTGTATTGTTGGCTGAGATGGGGGATGTGGTTTGTGCATGAGGGGGCACCTTGCTGCAGAGTCTGGCACCTTGGATGACTTGAAGCCTTGTTTAACTAGTTATTACATTTGTAAGGGTCTTTGACACAATTGATTGCACACACAGGGCCTCATGTAGCATTTGCAGCCCCTGGGCATGAATGGACGTGATCTGGCTGAGCTAACCTGCATCCAAAGTGAAATGATGGAATGTGCCTTTCAGTGGACATGTAGCATATTCCAGTTTGTTGACATTCACAACATCGCATGATAGTGACTAGTGGCAATACCCCCATACACCATGGTGCATCTGTGTCAGCTTAGTGTCCTCATATGACGTCATGCTTTAAGGGACACATTCCACCACCAATTTCATACAGTCTGTGCTGTTCCCTCCTTCAATGTGTCATGTGGAATGCTGGACACATAACAATTGGACATGAGAATGAGTCATGTGATTATGTATCCTCTTTTAACCTCCCCTTGTGAGGCACACTCCTTGCACACTGTTGTAGGATCCCTGTACATGTGTGTAAACATGTGTGATCTTCATTGGCTTTGGATGGGAAGGGCCACTGCAAGGCCTATGGTAGAACACCTTAACGCAGGGTGAATGAGAGATGTACTTTGTTGTGGCTTGCTGTACTACATACCTATGAGGCCTTGCAATGTCATGCAGACATGCTTAGCATTGCCACATTGACATGATTTGATTAGCTGCCCCACCTAAGCATAATGATTAATGATACTCCATCAGCCCAGTTGACTTGTACATGGGGGCCACTGTGGTGTAGGTAGTATCAACATTTGTGACTTGTAGGAAATGTAATGCCCATATGCCATGTAGTATGGGACAAGTATATCGGCCCACACCGACAACGTATGCACTGTCTCATTCTACCGAAGACGTATATGGCAATGTATTCCTGCATAATTGAGTGTCATGTGGTCTGTCATGTGCTTTAGGTGTACTTACCAACCAGCAGGCCATTTCCATAGGTCCCATTGTGGAAGCGCTCATTGATGGCAGAATGGTGGAAGATGAATGAGTCATGAGCACTGCCAAGGTACTTTGCTAGTGCGTTTATGATGAGGCGCAGATGGTCCACAAATGTCTGCACGTTCATGGAATAGGTGTGCTTCCTGTTGCGGAAGATATGGGATGTGGTTGCTGGAGACACATGTGCAACATGTGTGCAGTCCATTGCCCACATCACATGTGGGAATCCTGAAATGGCATAAAAGCCTTACTTGTTGTTCTGTTGTTGCTGTGCTGTGTTGGGGAAGTAGAGGTACTGTGGCGAAAGGCTTAAGATGGCATCCAGGATGGTGGGGAGGAACCTGGAGAAGGATGCCTGGGATACTAATGCCACTCTGGCTGTGGTGGGTTGAAAAATTCCAGATGCCAACATGTATAGTATAGCCAGCAGTTTGGCCTGCGGAGGGATGTTGGTGCAGTGCTGCGATGTTGGCTGCAGCATTGGCGCAACCTGGTTCAGGAGGCGCACAGTGGACTCCCTCCTGAGCCTGTAATGGGCAATGACCTTCCTGAGGTCAATTAGGGTTTTACTCTAACTCACATTAGCCCACTCCACTACACTTTCTGCACCACACATAGTTGTCACAACAGTGCTCCTAAGTAACCCGCAAGTCGTAGCACGCCTCAGTCCGTAGAGGACTGAGATGGCCCCAATGATGAAGCCTGTCACCGTGGGGAAACCCTGGTGAGTGAGGGGACTCAAGAAAGAAAAATTGTTCAGGTCTACTTATATTTGGAGGGTGGATCTAGCCTACACCTCTACCTCCCCCCTATTTATTGAAAGCATCACAATATGTACATCCCGATGCTTTTGAAAAGAGTAAACATAATAGTGCTTGCTAGCAGAAATCATGACCCGTATATTCAATGTCATGAAAACTATCTGAGCCATAATAAAAAGGTTAGGAGTATCAGTATGGGTGGTTTCTATTTTGGCCAAAGGCCCATTAGGGAGGGTGCAGGGTTAGTCCACCATCAATCCATTCACTTAGTGGTGCAGTTGTACCTGAAGAACAGTGGACAAGCCTGTTGGATGACAGGATTATGAGCTGTGGCCAGGCAACAGCCACAATCCCTGGCACGGGTGAACCACAAAAAGTCGCTAAATTAACCTGTACTTAACCCTGGGTAGCCTCGCACAAAAAGCAACAAGGCTTAACTTACGGGTAATGTGTAAAGTATTTATGCACACACAAATAGTAATAAAGAAAAAACACAACACACGAAAAATCCCACACCAATTTTGAAAACAGAGTCAATCGTAATAAATTATTTGAAAGCAAAATGACAAAAATCAATCAGCAGAACCGGAGATATGAGATTTTTAAAACTTTAAGGTAAAAACTAGCTCCTAAAAGATCATGGTCTCAACTGAGGACATCTAGTTGCGCAAGGTCAAAAAATATAGCTGACCACTATGAGGCGCGGTTCGAATAGTAGAAATGGATTGGGCCCGCTCAGCGCTTACATTCGGACTTTGAAAAAAGTGTTCTGAGAAGGTAACATTTAGCGAGGCAAGGCTACACTTGCTGTCCAAGGAGGGATTGCTGTCCTCCGGGAGCCCTCTGTCAGAGCCACGGTGAAGATTTCTAAGTTCAGACTTAGGGGTCTATTAGTATGTCGGGCGGAGGCACCACCGCGGTGTTGGCGGTGACAGAAAATGCTTTTTTCGCAAGCCAGCAGCAGTCCTCACGTCTGCCATATTAGTATGGCCAAACATAGCCCATTTCCCATCCGCCGCGATGTGACGCTACCTGCCATCAAGTGCGCCCCGCCACCGCGATGGTGGGAGCCAATGGAGACTCACCGCGGTGCGGAATGAAGTGCCATCCGCTGTACAAATCAGGATGCCCCAAACAGCCAGTCGCACCGCAGCTGAGAAACCACCCAACCAGAGACGGTGGAAGCTCGACAGCGAAGCGGGAAACCAGAGTCCCGGTCCCTTCCACCCGACCACAATGGATCCAGCTCTACATGTCTTCCCGGTGCTTTACCTGATACATTACCAGCAACTCATGGACCGTTGTGGACGCCGCTGCAGGTACTCGATAACACAATCCCGCACACAACCACAACACACAACTCATGGGCTGATATAGGGTCCCTGTCCACACCAGACACCCTGGTGGGGACAGGAACACATCCACAAGTGTACCCACACATGCCCTACCTGTCACCAAATCACCCCTCCACATCCAGGTCACCCATAGTCCGCGATCATGAAGTAATGTCCCGGTCACGTCACCGCAGCGGTGAAGACGCGGGAAAACATGCGCATAATGCAGAAGGCAGGGCCAGCGCCAGGCATGGGCAGTGCACAAAGATCATAGGGCCACACCTCCACCCTCCACACACTAGGGCCCCCCCAACATGAAGGGACATGCCATGTGCCCCTCCTGTGCCACTTCCTGAACAATAACCAGCCAGGTGAACACACACCCTGCACCACACACCAAACAACTAGGGAGACAGCCACAACAGGAGTGGCTGCATAGGAACACACAGCACAGAAGCACAGGGCCAGGGCAAACCACACACCACAACAACACACACATGGCAAGAAAACTGAATCCAAGCACAAAATTAACACATACACAGATAATGAACAATCACTCCACTGGACACACATCTGCCAAGTCACACAGACATACCCTACACTGACACACAGCCACATAAACAGACCACATACCAGAAGCAATGGAGTACAACATATAGGAAACCTAAAGTAAGGTGCCCACAAATGGAAGGCCAAGGAGCTAACTACCAAGCATAGGTACATCACATGCAAGACAAGAACATATAACACCCTCAGCCCATCAAATCACACATGGCTGGCACAGTGAGTGAAGTCAAACCACAGTCACCTCAGTGCAACAACTGAGGGAGACAACAAGGCAACCCATGTATGGGCACAGGGATGAAAGGAAGGCCCTGAAGTCAAACAGTGAACAACCACACATATGTATACAACTACTTGACAGGAATATGTCAGCAGCACAAAACACTAGGCCCATTGACACACTCCATGACTGTCAAACACAAGTAGGAATCTTCACACATACCTCCCATCACACCTGCAGCACACAACACCAGTGTCAGACCCACAAAAGGGTGTCAATAATGGTCAGTCATTACACAGACAATCACACTCCCTGGGGGTATCCACAAACATCACACACACACACACAGGGATACCAGAACCAATGTCTGCACCAAAACAACAGACAAACACATAACTCAATAAAAACACAGAGAACCACAACAAGACCAGACATGACCTTTGCAGCCAAACTGTGGAAAGGCAATGGGAGCACAGACAGGACAGGAGTGCACAACCTCAGAATTCAGGAACAATGCACAGACAACATACCACAACACAGACAAGAAGTGCACCATCACAAAACAATCATGGACACAAAATGGGAGAAATGGGCCTACAATGACACACAGACAGATATACCACACCACCCTTCAAGTCAACATGATGTCATAGTGTACCACATGCCTGCACTTGCACAAGAATGATAAGAGACAGCTCAAATATGAGAGGAGAAAACACCAAGGATGCACCTAACACAAGCACAGGAACCAGAATAGACCTAAGTTCATGTGACAGACACACAAGTAAGGCACAACACACTGGCTACACACATCTGAATGAAACGCACCACACCAACAAAACACACACTCTGTCATGCAAATAGAACACCACACACAGAGCATCTTTCATCACCAAGAGACAACACAGCCCAAACACTGCACACAGCCACATCAAACACACAACAGATGCACATGCCAATACGTCACATTGCAAACACAGCTGGATATCAGGGGATGCACACCAGACAAGGACAGGGCAACATACACCCACAGCACTGCATGCACACCAAGCTGTGTGTGCACACCAAACATACCAGCCCCACACAGATATGTGTGACACAACATGAACTCCCACAACAACAATCAAAACAGCACACTGACAACATTACACTCAGGAAGGAAAGCAGTATCTCAGCAAACACACATACACCTAACCCAACACCCACAGATTCACAAGTATGGGACCCCAAAGTGGAAACAACATGACCAGAGGACTGTGCAGCACAAACAGTTGAACTGGATATGAGCAACCATGACTGCTAAACAGTACAAGAAAATCACATATAACCAATTGGGAAAATGTCCTGAGTGGCACATTGCTCCTGTGCAAAGATCTGCACCACAAAGAACAGTGTCACAAATGAAGTGATGGGGAGGCACACACACAGGCAACCCAAGGGGACAGCTGACAAAGTGGTGTGTACGTCAGTAGTGGACATGGCAGGAGTGTACCATACACAAATAGATGGAGTGCAGACTCACAATGGGTAGGCATCTGAAGCACAGATAGGGGATGGTACGACATCACACACCACATGCCATACTAGAGGCAACAAAGCCCATGTGACAGCAATGCATGAGAAAACACACCAATAATGTCAGTGTGACTGAGCAGGCATGCACAGTCACCACAAACAGCATCAAGACACATGGATGATCAACAAAACACAACACTGACTTGCCAGCCAAATACTCTGCATATTCACAATTGACAAAAACAACAAGTAGAAGTCAGCCAGAACTGCAAGGACACACCAACACACTGCACAGTGCACACAATCACAGGCCTGAACAATCACACAAACAGGCACTCTACTCCTGGGTGACACATGTGTGTAGTTAACATTGCAGGGGCACACACACATCCACACTCCCGACAAATTCACCCCCTGCACACTGCACACTTCTTGACCACCAAAGTGCACACATTGAAAGTAACCCATGTGACTAGGATGACTGACAATCACAAGATGACTATACACCAACACTGCTGGGCACACATAAAGTAAGATCACACATACATGATGACCCTGGGCAGCCTGCCTGCAATCCTGTGGATAGAATCCCACTCTGTGCTGGCAGTGCCTCCAAACCTGACATGTGTACAATATAGCTAACTTGAACAAAGAATGGGAATGACAACAGTATTTCATCTAAAACCACCATCATTGCCCCCACAAGCATCAGAGTCAGGAAGAACTGAAGGCCCTGTCACCCCTGTAAAAAATAGAAAAAGTGAGACAAGCCATTGGCAATGTTGAAGTAGCATAAAGGGCATGTGGCACAGTAAACCATACACACACAGAAAACACTTTAATCAGTAAGGACACTGACAAAACAGACAACAAGAGTAACTGTCTTTATTCACATATTGCACAGATAGGCACAATATAAGACAGGAGCAAGGCCAGTGGCCAGCACAAAGTGCAGAGTAAGTCCATAAGATTCTGCACAGGCAAGGGGCACACATCAGTGAACAACAAGGCCATTGGCCAGTGGCCAGTCCAATGTGCAGAGTGAGTCCATGAGAAGCTGCACAGGCAAGGGGCAAACATCAGTGAATCACAAGGCCAGTGGCCAGTCCAAAGTGCAGAGTGAGTCCATGAGAAGCTGCACAGGTAAGGGGCAAACATCAGTGAACAACAAGGCCAGTGGCCAGCACAAAGTGCAGAGTAGTTACATGAGATCCTGCACAGGCAAGGGGCAAACATCAGTGAACAACAAGGCCAGTGGCCAGTCCAATGTGCAGAGTAGTCACATGAGATCCTGCACAGGCAAGGGGCAAACATCAGTGAACAACAAGGCCAGTGGCCAGTCCAATGTGTAGAGTGAGTCCATGAGAAGCTGCACAGGCAAGGGGCAAACATCAGTGAACAACAAGGCCAGTGGCAGTCCAATGTGCAGAGTGAGTCCATGAGAAGCTGCACAGGCAAGGGGCAAACATCAGTGAACAGCAAGGCCAGTGGCCAGTCCAATGTGCAGAGTGAGTCCATGAGAAGCTGCACAGGCAAGGGGCAAACATCAGTGAACAACAAGGCCAGTGGTCAGTCCAATGTGCAGAGTGAGTCCACGAGAAGCTGCACAGGCAAGGGGCAAACATCAGTGAACAACAAGACCAGTGGCCAGTCCAATGTGCAGAGTGAGTCCATGAGAATCTGCACAGGCAAGGGGCAAACATCACTGACAACAAGGCCAGTGGCCAGCACAAAGTGCAGAGTACTTACATGAGATCCTGCACAGGCAAGGGGCAAACATCAGTGAACAACAAGGCCAGTAGCCAGCACAAACTGCAGAGTGTGTCCATCAGAAGCTGCACAGGGAATGTGTGTGACTGTACCCTGCCATGGTCAGCAACACAGTAAGGAGGTAACAATGGGCAGTACAGGCACCACTGTGGGAGAGACAGGTGTGTCAGGGGGGCCAACCACTCAGATTTGCCTGTCAGTTGGACTGGGAGCTGGCTGTGTGTTGGGACTCGGGACAGTTGGAGTACTTGACCGGGGAGAAAGAGGCCCAGCTGAGGTAGAGGCATCAGTGGCTTGGGAAGCGGAGGGCTGCTTGGACCAGGTGGTGTAGTGGCATGTGGAGTCATGCTGCCGTGAGACACAGTGTGGGTGGGAGATTGTGGAGGGGTGCCTTTCCACTTCTTGGGGATTCTAAATGGCTTCCCTGTCTTGGGATTAGTGGCAAGTGGTGCGGATACAACAGGCACACTCACCACCAAAGCAGCATCAGGTGCAGCCGGTGGCCCACCCTCTGGTGACATGCTGGATCCAGCTGTTCGCTTGGCCTGGCCTTGCCTTTGCACCTCCATCCGCTGTTTACCAGGTGTTCCCCCTACAGTGCCCTCCTTTCCCTGCTTTACTGGGTTTTGGATGGGAGTCGAGGTTGTGGGTGAATCTGCCTTGGAGCTTATGTGCACTCTTAGCAGGCACCATCTTCTCAGTGGCCACGGAAACTGTCTGCTTGTCGATGCAAGACGCTTTTGGGACAGGAGAGTCCTTGGCTGGGGATGCCTCTGAGGCATGTGACCCTGATGCCTGCTTCTTGGCTTTGTAGCCCTTGCTGTCACCTGACGGGCTTTTGTCTTTGCGCTCTGGGGTGGCTTTAGTTTTCTGTGAGGATGGTGTCTGTGCCCTAGAATGCTTGGGCTGCTGCTGCTCTGTGCTGCGTGTGCTGTACCTTGACCTTGAGGTCTATTGTACATGGTCACTCTCGTCAGATGTGGCCACTGGCAGGGGGGTGGACAAAGGGACTGGAGCTGGACTCCCAGATCGTGCCAGTTGAAGGGCTGCCGTCACTGCAGAGGACAAAGACTGGAGAGTCCGGTGTAGCCCACTCACGTCTGAATGTATGCCCTCCATGAAAGCAAACACCTGTGCCAACTTTTTGTCGTGGTCTATGAAGGCATTGAGGATAGCTGTCTGGCCCACACAATGCTGGCACAAAAGGTCCACAGACTCAGCACTGATGGCAGCAGGGGGGACAGGGGCAGGAGCAGCGGTGCCTGGGGTGAAGGACACTCTTCCCTTCTTACTGGTGCGAATACAGGCAGCACTAGTGGAAGTAGCTGGGAGGGTGGGCACCGTAGGCTGTGTGGTGGAAGAGAAGGCAGAGTCCCCGTTCCCGGTGCCCGCCAACATGGCGCGTCACTACCGGCATCAGATGACGTTGAGCTTTGCCTCTCTGGCTGTGATTCCTCCAGCAGACTCCTGTCCCCCTCCGAGGCGCTGGTCACATCTGTGTCACTGTGCTCGTGTGCAGCTGTTGTGCTTGATGCCTCACCACTGGTGTCCGTCCCCTGTCCTTATGTGCCTACAGGAGATGCTGCATGAGAGAGAGAGGTAGGGTCAGTTTATTGGCATCAACAGAACAAACATATGCAAGCAAAGCATCACTGAAGATGACGAAATCTACATGTTGCACACTACCCTGTGCAATGACATTGTGCAAACTAAATTTTTAACTAGAACAGTGGGTGTCAACAAGCAAACCAGGCATAAGTGAGCCATGTGATACCCACACAGCACAATATCCTGCCGGTGGCTCCATTCAACCGGACACACAAATAGCTCTGAGCACACCTAGGGCCCTTATGGGGGCAAGGATGAACCCCACAACATGTTGCCACTGTCAGATCTGGATGGAGCAGAAGGGGACACCACACATAGACTCCAACATAACAGTCCACAATGTCCATGAGCTCATGCCATACACCATGATGTACTTTGGGTCACAACTACTGTTGCACATTGGCATCAGATGTCTATGCCTCACAAATCTGAGCTCAGGCAATGCACGCATTGATGAAAGCACACTCAGATTAGGCACACTGCCATACCCTTCCATGTGATTTACCAGACTACTCCAATGCAGATGATACCTGAAGCCCACAACTCCGAATGCAATGTAAATGCCCAGTACTAAAATCACATTAGGAAGTACAGGTAGGGCAAATGCATGACAGCTGCACCCAGCACTAAGGCCACTTACAAGTCACTGCATCACACTACCAACATCACATAGCCCAGCGCTGGCCCAGGCTGTGTACATATGCAGCCACTCACAGCCAAAGTCACCCTTCCCAGAATACTCACCCCTAGCTTGCTGCTGATGCTTCTTCAAACGTGCATCTAGCTCAGGCTGTGTCACGGCCAAGATGCAGGCCATTAGTGGTGTCATGCTGCGCCGCGCCAACCTGCCAGTCTGAGGGATCAGCCCCAATGTCATCTCGGCCACATTCTTGCTCAGCCGGCAGATGTCATCCCACCTCTTGTGGCAGTGGGTGCGCCGCCGGTTTGAGACACCCAGAGCCCGCACCTTGCATGCAATTGTCCTCCATACGGCCTTACGCTGGTGTACTTTGAGCTGCAGGCATGGGAGACAAGAGGGAGAAAACATCAGTGACACAGTGTTATGCAGCAATTTCTCTCAGTACAGTAGCATGATACTGACTCATCCCAAATCCACAGATATGTCTAATAGAAACAAGAATGCATCTCACATGGTACATCAGCATGGGAGAACCACACTTAAATGCATGCAGGTGTGAGGGTGGACACAGTACCTGCCCATCTCATACACATGCAGGATGCCAGCACATAAAGCCATGTGTAATCTGCCCACATCTACTGTCCATTTGTTTGTAGATCAAGACATACATTACATATCAACATATGTTTAGGGGTAGACTCACTGTGTCCAACACTGTGCAGCCCTCAATGTCCTTGCCCTGTGAATGGCTCACTGTGGCATGGAGGTCACATTGAAGGACATGATCTCACAAACCCACACCCTTCTCACAAGGCCTGTCGTGTGCAATCTACAGGGCTGAGATGACTCATTGATGGAGAGTAATGAAAAAAGACACATGTAATACTCTGTACATTCAGTAATGTGTCCCTGTCAGACTGGGCGGTGACTGTGCAGGCCAGGTGGGCTCACACAGAGAAGGACCACAGGGACCCACACAGCCATTAGCATAAGCAATCACTGCCCTGAATCCTGCATTACCAACTTGCTGCGTCACTGTGTGGCTGACAAGACAATACATGCCCCTCACATCTTGATGTGCAGGCAGGGAAATGTGTGACGTAGGCCACACACCCCTTTCCCCGGGAGAAAGCATGCTAGGCAGTACATGACAAAACCCCCCACTCTCAGGCACATACTGCAGCAGCTCAACTTCACGTGTGCCCCCCCTGCACTCTCACTCACACTGTTGAAGCCTTACCATGAGATTTGGGGCAGCATATAGCCTTGGATACTGTGTGAGCACCTCGTCCTCCAGGACCTCCAGGTCCTTGCTGGTGAAGGGACTGGCCCGGATCTTCTCAGTCCTCGACATCACTGTGGCCAGGTGAAACCAGCAGCAGCAGTTGGTGTTGAGGGGTGGCAGGAAGCAGCCCCTGTAGACAGCAACAGCAGCAGTTGGTGTTGAGGGTTGGCAGGCAGGCAGCAGTCCCTGGAGGCAGCAGCAGCAGGTGATGGGTCTCAGGCAGCAGGTTCTGTGAGCTGTGGTAATGTGAGGCTCTCTCCCACACATATATAGCCCCTGGGGTCGTTTCAGTAGTTCTAGGATGCTGCAATTGGTGTTCCAGGTCTTCCTTTTTTAAATGCATCCAATGACCGGCTCGGCAGTGGTGGAGCATGCCTACTGCGATTTTCAAAATTGCATTAGGCTACCACGATTACGGTTCCCATTGGCTGTAAGGGCATAGTCCATGAATTTGACACACCGCAGAGGCCAGGCAAACGCTACCGCGGTGGTGCATCTTTCAATTGCATCCAATGACCGGCTCTGCGGTGGTGATTGCGGTTCCCATTGGCTGTAAGGGCATGGTCCATGGTGGTAACACACCGCAGGGGCCAGGCGGGCGCTACCGCGATTTGGGTGTCATACATTGGTGCCTATTACCGTGATTTGGGTGGCAGAGCATGCCAACCTCCATTTGACCATGTGTATATGCCTATCACTACCTCAATTGTGTCTGTGGGCATCGGCGGTGACACACTGCTGGTGCCGGGTGGTAGCTTCCGTGTTTTGGGTGCCATACATTGACATGGGTGACAGTGAATTGGGTGGCAGAGCACTTTGACAGCACCTATGGACACATCATGCTGTGACAATGGCCAATGGGCAGTTCTCAACAGTGTACTGTGGCCACATGAACAATGGCACATCATTCTGCACACAAAGCCAATGTCACATTTACCCACTGCTGACTACACATGGCATGTTTGTGTATGTGATTAGTACATTGGCATGTACTCCCTCACCTGTCACTTGTGATATTGATGGGCATGTACACCGAACAGTGTTGTTATGGACTCTCCAATGTGTACACATGTCAATGTGTGATAGTGCTGTGACAATCCCAGTGATGTATGTCTCAATGAACAATGTGCATATTTGAATGTCTACTTTTATTGGATAATGCACACACGTTATGCTCAGCCTGTGGTAATTGTGTTGTTGATGTGTTCCATGTTCAACTTACGCCTGAAGGTGTGGCAGGTACAGCAGCTAGGTATCAGACCGTAGTGTTGCATTTTTACACATATGCTGGATGAAATACTCTCATGTGTGACCATGCTAGATGTGGCCATATCCCCATGTGCATTCTCATAGTCAGATGTTGTTTCCGAGGTACTTGCTGTGTGAAAGGGGACAAGTGTATGAGTAGTGTAGCTGAAGGTGTCCCTACATGTAAGCTGCTCTGCAACTCAATTGTGATGACAGTCATTGTTGGAGTTGTGTCAGTCAAAACGTAAGAGGTTGTGCACATCTCATGGTGTATTGCATTGACATGTGTCCACTTTCATCTCAACTAGGAGGAGACCAAATCTGCATCGTCCCTTCACAGTGCTGGCAGACATGGAGAATGAGGAGATCATCCGGAAATTCCGTCTGGATATAGCCACTCTACAGAATCTTTGTGCTACGTTGGAGCCCCACCTGTAGCCTCGCAGAACATATCCAACAGCTTTCAACCCAACGTCTACGGTGATGGCGGACCTGCATTTTTTAGCCACTGGATCATTCCATAACACGGTGGCCAGTGCAGGTGGCATGTTGCAACCTATGTTCAGCATGGTGCTGCGTGATGTCCTGTCCGCTATGATGATCTACAAGGACTGATATATCCATTTCTCCAGGGGGCCTGAATTGGCGGCTGTGAAGGGAGATTTTTATGCCCTTGGACACATCCCCCATGTTGTTGGTGCCATTGATTGAAAAGGTACTATTCAGACAGAATTCAAAATGCTAAATGTGAAAATAAAGAATTCTATAAAATACTCAATGAATTTCGCAAACCAAATTGCCTAGAAGGAACTCATCCTGTTACTCAAGATTTAGCAGACAAACTGGCAAATCATTTCACAGACAAAGCAGACACATCAGAGTCATACTTAAAACATAAATAAAGCACCAGCACTAACCCTGTACAAAACAACAATCCAAGAATACTCTAACCCAGCCTCTCCGTTCCTTCTGACACATCTCACACGATTAATTTATGGACCTGGTCAAAGCAAGCAGGTCTGCCGACAGCCCTTCTGACCCCTGTCCACCACAAAATTTCAAGACAATTCTTTTAACAACCTCTGCTGCCACTCCAGTAAGAAGAATCATCAACGATTTTTACCGGAATATTTCCAGAAGAACTCAAAAAATCACACATCCGCACTTTACTGAAGAAAACAAACTTGGACCTGCTGAACCCTGACAACTACAGACCCATTACAAATGGACCTTTCCTGGGCAAACTGCTAGAAAGAGCAGCGTTCACCCAGATGTCACAATTCATTGAAGAGAATGACATACTCTCAGACTTCCAAACAGGATTCCGTCCGGGAAGAGGCGCTGAATCTGCCCTCCTTGCCATCTGGGATGACCTGAAGAATACAGTTGACCACAGCGGGGTTGCTGCGCTACTCCTCTTGGACCTGTTGGCTGCCTTTGACACGGTTGACCATGACACTCTGAAACAAAGACTCTATGAAGCCGGCATAGAGGGAACTGCTCTAGACTGGATCACGTCCTACCTTTGAAACAGAACTAATGTCATCCATACCCCACCTTTCTCGTCCAAAACATACTCAACATCTACATGAAGTCATTACCGGTACTGATCAATCAATTTCACCTCACGTGCTATAACTATGCAGATGACAAGCAAATACTCCTTCAACTGGAATGCCCCAAAGACATTAAAAAATGCCCAATTTTCAGTTGTCTCAGAGCCGTGGATCGCCTGGCCTAATGTACTGGGATCACCACCTAAATTATCGAAGGATTAAGAAACCTCGGAATAATCATGGGCTTTAAGCTGTCAATGAATGCCCAAGTGGACAAACTAGCAAAATCAAGCTTTGTCACTATAAAAGCACTGCGACAAATTTTCCCTCTTTTGGGATTTCCACACAAGGTGCAAGCTACCATCTCCCTTGTTCTGTCCAAACTCGATTACGCTGATAGCCTCTACCACAGATCACCTTTAACAACCATGAAAAGACTACAACGGATTCAGAACTCGGCTGCCAGACTACTCTTGCATATCAAACCGCGAGACCACATCTCACCTGCCTTGAAAGCCCTGCATGGGTTACCGGTTGCCAGAAGATCCACGTTCAAGCTACTTTGTATCACCCACAAAGCAATACATGGGATGGGACCGCTCTTCATCAGGAATAAAATCACCAAACACATTCAACAAAGGAACCTACGCTTTAAAGGGGTATCTCGCCTCAAAATCCCAAGATACAAGAACAAAAAACATGGGTGGCACATCCTTCTCTGTTAAAGCAGCCAAACTATGGAACTCTTTACCCCCAACATAAGATCCACCGACAACCACCTTATCTTCAGAAAACTACTCAAGAATTGGCTCTTCCCCACATAAGCACCATACGCAAACAAACATTTACAGCATATTCCTCTGTATATAAGCATTTATTTTCACTATAGATATGTACCTATCTTTGTGTATTGCTTTGTATAAACATGTAGAATAATTAGGTTGTTGCAAATAAATAAATAAATACATTAAAAAATCATCTTTGGTCTACATGTACTTACTTCCATTGTGCATCTATGTACCTTCCATGTACTTGAATCTGTGTGTCTGTTACCTTTCTCCTGAAAAAGCATATCCAACGCACTACCCTATTTCTCATCCTGTACCTCTATCAATATATTTAATCTATATATACTTACCTCCTTTATGCATCTATATACTCTCAATGTACTTATGGATCTATATATTTATCACTTTCTTCTAATTTAGCATTTCAAATGCACTACCCTATTTCTAAGCCTATACTTCTTTCAGTATATCCTCTGGCCCAACCTTCTGACTCATCTCAAACTTCTTTCTACTACTCTTTCTAATGCACTACCCTATCTCTCACCCTATACATCTATCAATATATCCTCTGTAAATGTAAATTGATACTTGTATAGCGCACTACTCACCCGCAAGGGTCTCATGGCGCTTGTACGAATACCGCTGTGGAACCCATCCTGGCTTTCCCTGTGAGGTGTCCACTCCTGGGCACCCCCAAGGTGGAGGCCAGGCATCCTTAGCGTTGTGGGGGCCGTTGTGGAGATTAAGCAAGCTATTGCCCAGAGTTGCAGAGTGGGACTCCACGATTGGAATGGCACCGAGGAGAGAATTATCAGGTCTGTGGAATTTTTGAGCCCAAGAACCACTCTCTCATTTATCCCGAACCTCTTACCACTACTAAGATCCCAAATAACCCTTTCTAGACTCTCTCCTACTCTACCCCTCCTTGCATCATCTGACACCTATTTTACTATACCGATCCCCAAAAACAAACCTTTATAAACTCTCCCCGCTGATTCTTCGCCTCAAAAACCCCTTTTTACTCATTCAAAAGCCTCCTCCTACTGCAATGACCTCAAAAAACAGAAATCTGTCCCTCCACTATCCTTTTCAATCAAAATAACATACTAACGTGTTCACTTCTCAATTTCCATATTCCACTATACTAATTCACCACTAATCCTTTATGGGTTCCAGAATAGCGTGCTACTCGCCAATGAAGCGTTTCAACACCCCATCAGGGTTACCAGTGCTATATAAACGCAAACCTTTTTCCCTTTTCAATCCCCCCCAAGCCTTCTCAATTCAAATAACTGACTAACATATCCACCACTCAAATTACTTTCATGTTTTGCCATACTAATTCAACAGTAATCCTTATGGGCTCCAGAGTAGCGTGCTACTCGCCAAAAAAGCGCTTCAAAACCCCATCAAGGGGTAGCAAGCGCCATATAAATACAAACCTCTTTCCCTCTTCTATCCCACAACCTACCCTTCTCTATCCAGATAACTGAATAACATATCCATCACTCAAATTACTTCATACTTCACTATACTAATTTTTAACACTAATCCTTTATGGGTTCCAGAGTAGCGTCCTACTCGCAAGAAAAGTGCTTCAACAGCCATCAGGGGTAACAGGTGCTACATGAATGCAAACCTTTCTTCCCTTTTATCCCTCCGCTACCCTTCTCACTCCAAATAACTGACTAATATCCACCACTCAAATTACTTTCATATTTCACCATGCTAATTCGGCACTAATCCTTTATGGGTTTCCGGAGTAGCGTGCTTCAACACCCCATCAGAGGTAACAAGTGCTATATACATACAAACCTTTTTTTCCCCCTCTTCTATCCTTCTGCTATCCTTCCGAATCCAAATAACTGACTAACCTATCCACCACTTAAAATTTACTTGCATGTTTCACTATACTGATTCAACACTAATCCTCTATGGCTCCCGGAGTAGCGTGCTACTTGCCGAAAAAGCACTTTGACGCCTCGTCAGGGGTAGTAAGCGCTATATAAATGCAATTACAATACAATACAATTCATTGCACCCATGTTGGGCTAGTTCCACCACAGGCACGTGATCACATCTACGGGAATCGGAAACATTTCCATTCCATCAACGTGCAAGTAGTGTGCCAGGGGGATATAATCATCTTGCACGTGTGTGCCAAATTTCCCGGCTCAGCCCATGACTCATACATCATGCGTAACAGCAATGTACCACAGCTGATGGCTAATCTGCTTCCTGAGTGTGCATTGATTGTGGGTGAGTATGCAGAGTCAAATAGCGTGCTGTGTGTGTGACGTGCAGTCCTCTGACACAGTGTCATTACAAGGTTTCTCTGTGTTCCTCACACCTAGGTGACTCTGCATATCCCAACTGTCCTTGGTTGCTGAGCCCACTGCGGAATCCCAGGACACCAGCCGAAGTCCACTACAATGATGCCCATGGGAGGACACGTCGTGTGGTGGAGCGTACTTTCGGTCTCCTGAAGTCACGGTTTCACTGCCTGGACAAGACCGGAGGTGCACTGATGTACTTGCCCGGGAAGGTGTGTCAGATTGTAGTGGCATGCTGCATGCTCCACAACCTAGCCATTCGAAAGGAGATCCCCCTGCTCCTGGATGCTGATGAGCAGCAAAGGCCCCCGCCTGCAAACCAACCCGTGTCCAGTGACGAGGACAGCGGAGAGGAGGAAGGTGTTGACCTGCGTCAACAGCTCATCAACCGCTACTTCACTTGAAGGTGAGTGACAATGTACTACGGACCCATTGTCGGATGATGTTGCTGTTGTTGTGAAGGTGTATGTGAGCTTTGTTACTGCAGCCTGTTGTCAGCTCAGTGCTGGGTGCCAATGTTTCTGTGACAGGGTAGTTTGGCACAGATACAGGATGTTTATGTTGGTACTGTTGCTCATTATAATGTGAGTAGATTGGAGTACCCTGATAATAAGTGTTGTGTGATGTCTGTGATGCCATACCCAGACTAGTGAATGTTGTTTGTTGTGTTTTCCTATGTCCCTTCAGCCTCTCCTTGCCTACATACATTCCATACTCCTGGTATGTTGTGCTCATGGTGAAGACTGCACATCCTGGGATATCTTGGGATGGCCCCTTTGTCGCTTGGCAGGAGGGGCCTGTGCTGTAGGGCCAGTGGGGTCTGATGACTCCCCCCTCTCTGTGGCCGCAGGGGAGGATGTTGAACTGTCATCCTGCGGCCCAGCAGGGGGAGGTGGAGGTGTTGTTTGTGGCGCAGGCCTGTCCCTCAGTACCGCCACTAGCTGGCCCAAGAGGTCCACAATTTGTCCCATAAGGGTGTTCATGGACCACATCAGCAGGAGGAGCTCGCGGGAATCTTCTTCTGACCGTCCCGTTCATCCCTAGGCCCATTCAAATGTCCCAAGGACTCTATTTATGTTGTCCAGGGCTTCGGTCCCAGGCTCTGGTTGTCTGTGAGTGACCCTGCCCCGCCCACCTGTCCTGCTGCCACGGACCTGTTGCCTCACCACTGTGGGCACCTGCATCCTCTCCCTGCCCTCCTCAGTTGGTGGTGTGGGGTGGTCATCCTCTGTGACAGCGGGAGTGTTGCAGGCACCACTGGTGGTGGAGGACATACAGGCCGTAACTGCATCAGTCTGCGTAGCTGTTGCTGGAGATGTGGTGGGGGGACGATGGGGTCCTGGGACCGGTTGTGCCCTGGCACACCAGATGGGCCGGGTCGGAGCTCCTCGTCCTCTGAATCCCAGGAGTTAACATCAGAGTGTCCATGTTCCGGGGGTAGGACGGGCTCTGCAGGTTGCTGGTGTTGTCCTCTGCAGTCAGTTCTTGGTCATCTGTGGGACAGATGGGAAATGGTCATTGTAATGAACCCCGCAAGCTTTGTGTTAGCTGTGCATTATTCACTGTTTGTACACCACACAGTTGACTAATCATCACATTGTTTGTATGTGCACTACTGTGCCTCCTGAGATGATGTTGAGGTACATGGATTTCTTGTCCATGGTGTGAGGTGTCGAAACTTACCATGCGCCACGTGCATGTTTTGTGATTACAGGGACATGTTGCCATGTAGGGACTAGCGCAACAAAGATTTTCTGTAAAGCATCTTTGTTGATTACTCTGCCCTGGCTGACGTAACATCTGAGCATGAACTGGCCATTGTTATCTCATGTGAACCTTTGTCATGTCATGTGCAAATCTGAATTTGGACCAACAACCATGCTTTCTTTGTTTTCATGTGAGCCTTGCTGCTCTGGCCACATGGCACTTACACATGGCATTCAGTGCTGTGCATGATTGTGCACAGACTTTCTTCAGCATGTTAATTGTTGTGTCACACTGGTTGCTGTGACAGTTTAATTTGCTTAGCTGTCTGTGCACTGTGAGTGGCAATGGTATTGGTGTGTATATTTGTGAGATGAGAGGGCTGAGAGGAATGGCTGAGTGCATGTACTGGCTACTTAGCTGTTATGTTTTCTCATTTGTGTTGGATTTGTGACACATTTGTGTTGTGTGTGTGTGTGTAGTGTAGGCTTCCATTCTGCTCAGGGGTGGGACAAGGAAGAATGATATGTTCACCTACCTATTAGTTTGAAGTTGACAGTGCAATGGCTGACACATGCATCTGGATGGGAGGGAGTGCTCCTCCTTGATGAGCTGGGGAACAAGGGGGCCTGGTGTGAGTTGTTGTGCATGCCTCCCACCCCCAAACAGCCTTCCCATGGATGAGGTCTACCTACCTGTTAGTTTGTTTGTAGTGATACAATGGCTTCCACCTGCTTCTGGGTGGGGGAGTGCTCCATCCTGCTCAGGTGTGGGACAGGGGGCCTGGTGGGAGTTGTGGTGCAGTCTTCCACCCCAAACACCCCTCCCTGTTAAGATGGCTACCTACCTGTTTGTTTGATGTGAGCAATGCAATCTCTGCCACATGCTTCTACGGAGGGTGTTCCATCCTGCTCAGGTGTGTGACAGGGTGCCTGGTGGGAGTTGCGGTGCGGGCCTCCCACCCCCAAACAGCGCTCTCTGGGGAAATAGCTACCTATCTGTTAGGTGAGTGTGAACCATTCAATGGCTGGCAAATGCTTCTGGGTGGGGGGGGGAGTGCTCCAACCTTCTCAGGGGTGGGTCAGGGTGACTGGTGTGAGTTGTTGTGCAGGCCCCCCACCTTCAAAGAGCCCTCCCAGGGAAGATGGCTACCTACCTGTTAGTTTGTTTGTAGTGATACAATGGCTTCCAACTGCTTCTGGGTGGGGGATCACTCCCTCCTGCTCAGGTGTGGGACAGGGGGCCTGGTGGGAATTTTGTTGCAGGCCTCCCACCCCCAAACAGCCCTCCTTGGGAAGATGGCTACCTATCTGTTGGGTGAGGGTGAACCTTACGATGGCTTCCAACTGCTCCTGGGTGGGGGGGAATGCTACATCCTGCGTAGGGGTATGACAAGGGGCATTGTGGGAGTTGTAGTGCTTTTTGCCTGGACACATACAACCCTGTAAATGTTGTCTACCTTTGGGGTGATTCAGATGGAGTGAATGTTACATCTGTGGGACATGTGTTGGATATTGTGGTGCATATGGATATACTTGGGCCTCTGAGATGTAGCTTTGTAGTTTAGCTGGACAGTACATAGCTGTGTGATGGTCTACATTTGTTTGTACTTACCAGCCTGCACTCCCCCAGCTATTCCTGTGAGACTCCCTGGATTCAGCATGGCAAGCACCTTCTCTTCCCATGCAGTGAATGTTTTGGGTGCAATGGGAGGGCCACCGCCAGTCCTCTGAGCCAGCTCACGGTTCTTGCTCCTCTTCTCTTTCACAACCCTCTTCAAGTTTTGCCACCGCTTCATGATTTCCTTTTTTGTTCTTGGGGTGGTCCCTATTGCATTGACCTTATCGACTATCCGTGCCCACATTTGTGCTCTTGTGGCTAATGGTGTCTGTTAGGCCAGGACACCAAACACTTGTGGTTCAACTCTGATTATCTCATCTACCATGACTGTCAACTCACTCTCTGTGAATTTGGGCATTTTCTGTTTTGCCATGGTGTGTGATGTGCAAAGGGGTTATAGGTGCAGGGGTGTGAGTGGTGGGGGTGGTGGTGATGTGTATGGTGTGTAATGTGCAAAGGGGTTAGAGGTGCAGGTGTGGAATTGGTGGTGGTGCTGTGTGTGGTGTGAGTAGTGATGGTGTGTTGATTTGCCTCTCCTTTGTGCTCTGGTGTTGGGCCTTTTAGTTGTGGAGTTTTGCAAAAGATTGTGGTCAGGGAAGGGGATGGTTTTGTACTCAGCTATGTGGGTGTGTCCAAATGGGGTATTGCTGTCAGATGTGTTGTGTGGGTTGTCCTGGAATTTGTATTTTTGTAGTTGCCATGTGGTTGTGTCATTGGGGTGTGTTCTGTGTTTTTGGGGGCATAGCTAGTTTGCTGTGAGCACTTTGTGGCCTTGTTGTGGGTTTTTTCTGTCGACCGCCATATTTGTCACGGAGTGTCCACAGTGGTGGCTATGCTACAGCTCTTCCGCCGGCTCTCCCATTCATCATTGTTAGCGACCGCGGTGGTCGGAAACAGCGGAACGTACCACGGTAACATCGGGGATATCCTAATTTTCCGTGCGGTGTCTCCATTGTCATGGCGGCGGTTTGGTGATTGGATAACTATTGTGCTAAGTTGACACTAAGTAAGGGGTGGTGGGTTGGGGTTTGCACAGTTATTGCGATGTCTGTTTTACCCTGATCCACAAGTGCGGAAACTGGGTAATTGAAATTGAAAGGATTGTCTATTGAAATTGTTTGCTTCCTTTCGTTGAATGGCGAGTTGAATGTATTATTAATGCATCCGGAGATCCAAAATTCTATGCAACTTGAAAACGTAATAAAGTCTGTTTAAAAAAATGGAGTGGCTCTGATGGAGCAAGGACGCATTCAAAAGAGACTTGCCCGGAAGCAATCCGCTCATTTAACTCACTAACATGTTAATAATTACGTATTGTGTAAAACTAATGCGCGCCACGTAAACACATGAATTAGAGAGGCTTGCATATGTGTTTGCTAACCCTAACCAACTCGAACGAATTACTAAAACCGCTTTAACAGGGAAATCTTTACTGCACATGCGTCAACTGCATCTATGTAATATGATGTATTAAAGCTTGGAGGAAAATTCTTGCGCATGAGTAAAAGGCACTAAAATGGAGTCTTAAAGACTTGCGTGCATGGCACCTGCTTAGCTGAAACGAAATCAAGCTATTTTACTAATGCTAATGCAGGGAAAGTAGAGGGGGTTAGAGGAGAGACGGGTGGTATACAGTGAAACCATTTATTTGTGAAAGTAACATTTGTCTTTTCTGACTTTATCACTAGTGCGCATTTGGGCCTCTCATGTATGGCTAAAGTGAGCGGAGTCATGTGGGTTTTGTGCATGACAACTGAAAGTCAGCCCGGAAGAATGACAGGCGGGTCGGGAAGAGAACAAGGTCGCAGTGTTCCTGAGCCTGAGAACCCACAGTGAAAAATTTAAATGAATGAGGCTACATGTTCAAATTAAATAATGTGTTGCAGATGAAATGTGAATGCGGGTGGGAAAATAAAATATGAATAAAAATTAAGGGGATGGGTTTGTTAACAATGGGCTAACTGGAAAAAGTGATATGTAAACATGGAGTGATGATCTTCCCCCCTTGCCTGACCAATTAGATCTTGTATTTTTGCGATATTTAAACTTTAATAGGTGGTATATGAGGGGCGAAAGGTATAACTAAGGTAGCCTTTAGTTAGTTAGTTAAACGTCGATGCTGAGATGCTGTGAGCCGTGGGTGTTGTCGGAGTAGCGAGAAATGCTGATGAAGAACCCGAATACAGAGCCCTCTATCCTAATTTAATTGGGTTAGAAAGAAGATCACGGAACAATCTCGAGGAGGAAGAGAGTGTCAGAGAGGGGTGCGACGTGACTGTTGGTGTTAGAGAGGTCATCTATCCGGTCCTAAATCCTGCCCTGAAGTCTTTGTCTCCTGAACTTTCCCGGGGGACCCTTATCAGCCCTTTGGTCAGGGGGTTGGTCTTCACACCATCCTTGGTAACTATAATTGCATGAATTTGCAGATGTTCTTTTCTCTCTGTCCTCTCCTTTCTGAGCATAAGTCATTGCACGTTTGGAGTATGTTTTGATGATTTGATTATTTGAATCTTCTCTCCTATGAGTGACGGTGACTGTGCTGTATTTTTGAAGTGGTTCACATGCAATTAATTTAGATAAAGACTTAAAGCTTACCCGAGTTGGTGGTTATTTACTTCAAGGTATAGAGAGGTTTTAGAATTATGTTCATTATCACCATCAATTAGTTCAACTAATGGTCCATCAACCAGAAGAAAGAACTTTTAGATCAGTGAAAGGTTAGTTAGGAATGATGAATAACTAATCTTGATTTTGTGATCACCCACATTTATACTTTGACTTCCGCGGTTTACCCTACTGTGTGTTTACGGGCCCAGGTGAGTATATGGTAGTAGAGTATCTGCTGTTGGTACACCGCTGGATCCGTTTTCTGGTAGCAGAGCTATGGTTATTATTGACTAGTTTGGTGTTGAGTATTGATTATTGATTTATGTTTAACAAAGAGTTAGCGTCTTGTTTTATGTTGTCTGGAAAATTCCTGGGGAATGAATAGCGAGTGGTGACAGAAGCCACACTGCAGTGAGGTTACTCGTCTATTGGAATAGCACTGAGAAGCTACGCAGGGCTGGCAGTGTAAAATTAGGGACTATTTCGTATAAAAGTCGAGTGTGAGTGGTAGCAGAAAGGTTCGCTGGTGAAACTTTGGTCTTCTATCACATAGTAAGGGTAACACTGAAGGAGTAACAGGTTCTCTTGAGCTTGAATGAAGGGTGAACAGAGGTTTTTACTCGAAGTAGAAGAGGAGCAATTCTGAGACTCCAGAATAAGTCGGAAATCTATCCTTTGTTTAGTGGAACAGGCAGAGCAAATGTTTTTATGTTGTTATTGACAAGGAATTTAATGAAAATTATTAAGAAGTAAGTTTTCGTATTACCTTGTGAAGGGAGGGTCAGTCGCCGGAGTTGCACTGACGTCACAGAGAGCCGCGCTAGGATAGGTTGAAACAGCGGGCATGTGGCAGAAGCAGATTGTAAAGGAGGGGTCAGTAGTAAGGAGCAGAACTGACGACATCGAAAAAGGCTGTGCTGGCATTGGTCAGACCACAAGCTGAGCCTGAGTCTGATTGGGTGATTGAATAGAAGCTGATTTAGGACTGGTTGACGAAAATGTGTACGTTTGATTCTGATTTGACTGCTGGTGTGAGTTGCCCAGACAGAAAAGCTCGAGGGTTTGCGGATTATTGTTTCTTACATCGAGTATCTAGAATGTATGGAGAAAGGAGAAAAATGTCGTTAATAAAGAAAATTAAGAATTTCTTTAAGAAAGATAAGCCTGTGTAGACTCGAGAGGGAATTCCTATTCCGCCACCAAAGACACTTGCTTCATTTATGATGATGGAAAGAGGATATCATACTTATGTAGGGTTGGAAAATTGGATAGAATATACAAAAGGTGATGGTGTTTTAGCTTTTCCTGAAAATGATACATTTAATGGGAGAATTCTTCAGAATTTGAGGATGAGAATGAATGATTTGGACCCAAGACCTAGGTTAACTCAGTATGAGACTTTAGAAGAATGGGAGACTGAGTCATATGAACAAGACAAAAATCGAGGTGGGAGATATAAAGGATTTTTTTCCCGGTATTTGCGTGAGTCACGTGAAGGTCAGATGAAGCAATGGAGAATAGCAATGGTATCAGAAGGTTTATACCTAGTGTTGATGGCTGAGAAACAGTCAGGGAGCAAGTGTAAAGAGAAAACAAAACATATGAATGTGACAGGATATGGAGAATCAGATGATGAATTGTTGGAGGACATTTTAACTAAAAACCCTTTACCGTATCAAGAAGGACCCAGTAGAGTCACCCGGACTGCACCAGTACTGGGAACACTCTTAATTCCTAAAATTTTACACGATACATCAGTTAATATGGTGCTTCAAGACAGAGAAAGAGAAGCGTTAGGTAGAAATAGAGAAGAATTAATACAGAAAATAGGCCAATTGAGTTTAAACCCTGATGTATTGACAGTGCCAGTAACCAGAGGTCCTGTTATTCCATTATTCCATTATATGGCGATAAAATAAGTTGCCAAAACCACAAGCTGTAACCACTCCTTCGAGTAATCCTAGAAAGGAGGTAGTAATATCTGATGATCAAGCCAGTGAGTGTGATTCAGTCATTTCATTAATGGACCATCCAAAATGAGAATCTGTAAGTGAGACCCCAAAAAGAGTTACACCCGGTAATTCGAAAGAAAGAAAGTCTGTTGTACCCTAAGGAAACAGAAGCTCAACAATGGTAACTCCAGAATATTTGGAAAGATGGGCACAGGGAATAGAAAAATAATACTCACCCCCAAAGATTTTAGATATTTAACAAATTGAAAGTAGAATTAGAAGAGATGATAGCTGGAAATGTGGGAATAGAAAGTTTGAACCACGAGTTGTTGTTTATATGTAGGAGCATAACCAGAAATGCGAGATTGTTTCATGAGAAATTGACAGAGCTTGCTGCGGAGATTGGAGTGGAAGTAGGGAGATCGAAATTGTTACAGAAACCATATCGAGTGGAGTTTACGGATAAGGATTTGGAGAATATGAATGTGTCTGATAAGAAACTACAGGTTCAGGAGTTAATGAATATTTAGCAAAAATGGGGAGACATTGACAAGTGGAGAACTAGGTGGACAAGAAAGAAGGAGGAAGCTCAGGCAAAGGAAGCGTCATCTGCATTCTTGTTAAAAGAGTCAGAAACGGCAGAAAGACTGTGTCCCATCAGAGAGGTACCATGTTCCATGGAGCCAACAGGATATTTTGTCATTTACGAATGACTTCCATAGATTAAGAAGGAAACCAGTTGAATGGTACAAACAAGTTGAAAGATTTGTGAAAGTTTCGAAGGTTCTGTTAAAGCATTTGGATGGTTTATTTGACACAGTGGTACCTACTGATTTGTGGACAGAATGTAAGATTACCATTGATTGGCCAAGTGAGGAGTATCCAAGGGACTCGAAAACAGAAGCACCCTCAGATGAGGTGATGAAGAAATATCATCAAGTAATTACTATTCTGAAAGGGAAAATCCCTCCCAAAGAAACAGATTGGGTAAAGATAGATAGAACAACTCAAGAGCCAAATGAGTCTGTACATGTGTATTATGAGCAACTGCTACAGGAGTTTAAGCAATATAATGGATTTGAGAACATTGGAGATAAGGATAATGGACATTTTGTGTATCGGTTTGTGTATGGTCTGAAACCGGAGATTAGTCAGATTATTCAGCAGCACATGTTGTACTGGCAGGGAAAGCCGATAGATAATATTTTGAAATACGCAAAATATTGTAGAGATGATATTGAGGCAAGGCATAGAAAAGTAAAAGCGAAGATGATGTGGGCACAAGTAAAATTGGCAGAACAGCAGGAAATTAAGTTGAATAGTCAAACTGATAGTCAGATGAAAGAGCAGACTCAGAATGATCATGCGGCGAATGGTGGTAAATCAAGAGGACGAATGAACAGAGAGGATGCAAAGAAGAAGTTTCCTTGTCATGCTTGTGGAAAGCTTGGACATTGGAGGAACAAGTGTAAGAGTATTCAGAATAATAATAGGCCAAATCAAAATTTAAATCCACAGACGCAAAATGAAGGGCTTATGAATCAGCCGCAGCAGGTAGTTAATCCACAGTGTCAGGTGCCACCAGCCCCTATGCCAAATTTTGTGAACCAGCCAAAGTACAGTGCGGATGCTGGATTTCAAAGTAAGTAAGTGGTAAGAAAAATTCAGTGTTCTCACAATATCTTTTACAGAATAATAATGATGAAATGAGTTACTTGCAATGACGGTGCCTGAGGGGGGAGGAAGAGGAGTGCGTACTTGGCGCATCCTTGCCGGTAGATCAGTCAGGTCCATTTATTGATGGGAAAGTGGAAGGTAATGATATCACCTTTCTATTGGATACTGGTGCTACCCGTTCTACTGTGAGAACAGCAGACATCCCAAAACTACCCCTCTCGGGAGATTCCATCCAAGTTGTAGGCGTTTCAAATCAACAGATTAGAACCCCAATCACAGAACCAATGGAAGTGCATAGTGGAAACTTTAAAGACATGCATAGATTCATAGTTTGTGATTCTAGTCCAGTAAATCGATTAGGAAGAGATCTGTTGTGCAAAATGAATTGCGCAATCTACTGCACACCGGATGGTGTTGCATTCCAAACCCCTGATGAAGATATTGTATATAAAATCATGCTAGCTAAACAAGGCATACAAATAGATTAAATGTATTCTTTGATGACAGTAAATGATTTACCAGAAGAACTGAAAACAACAGTGAACTCATAAGTATGGGATTTCACAGGAAAAGAAATTGGGCTACTATCAAACGTAGACCCAGTGAAGGTGACAGTAAAAGAAGGTGCAGTTTATCCCAACACCAAACAATACAAAATGAGTCCAGAGGTAAAAGCAGGAGTTGCTTCCGAAATGGACCAAATGATTAGACAAGGCATTTTAAAGGAAATAATGAGCAGTCCTTGTAATTCGCCTATAATGGGACTTAAAAAGCCTAGTGGAAAATACAGGATAGTGCAGGATCTGAGAAAGATCAATACAATTGTAGTGCCTTGCTCTCCTATAGTGCCAAATCCAGCAGTGATTCTTTATTAAATACCCTGGAATGCAGGTTGGCTTACAGTAATTGATTTATGCCAAGTCTTTTTCTCTATTCCTTTGCACCCAGACAGCCAGTATCTGTTCGCATTTAAATTCGAAGACCGTATCTTGGCATGGTGCCGAGTTCCTCAAGGGTATACACAGAGTCCCTCGATTTTAAATCAAATTCTGAAAAAGTGTTTGGAGAAATTAGCCATGCCCAGAAATTCAGTCCTGGTACAATACATTGATGACCTACTAGTGGCATCAAAATCACGAGAAGAATGTGTTACTGATTCTATTGCATTGCTGCACCATTTGGCTGATGGAGGACACAAAGTGTCACCAGAAAAGTTGCAATTTTGTCGACAAGAAGTGAGATATTTTGGCCAAAAGATTGAAAGAGGAGTGAGAAAAGTGACCCCAGAAAGAATTAAGATTATCAAGCAAATGCAGTTACCACATACGCAAAGGAAGATAAGAATGTTTCTCGTAGTGGTTGGATACTGTCGGCAGTGGATTGTTCGGTTTTCCCTGCTGGCAAAGCCATTGATTCAGATGACATGAAAAAGAGTGAAGGATCCAATTGTCTGGAACGATGAATGTGTGGAAGCATTTGTGAAATTGCAAAATTGTCTGTGTGAGGCCCCTGCTTTAGGTATGCCCGACTATACGAAAGAGTTTGCACTGTTCTGTTGTGAAAGAGAGAGTTGTGCACTTTCAGTCTTGACACAAAGGCATGGATTAAGCCGACGTCCAGTGGCATATTTTTCTGCTACTTTGGATCCTGTGGCTTCAGCTTTGCCTGGCTGCTTAAAAGCAGTAGCTTCTACTTGTATGAGTCTGGAGCAGAGTGAGTCAATTGTGATGGGACATCCAGTCAAGGTTTATGTCCCACATTCAGTCGAGGTCCTTTTAACAAGAACTCGAACACAGCACCTTACCCCTAGTCGGATGACTAAGTATGAAAGAGTGATTCTTGGAGCAGAAAATGTTACAGTGATTAGGTATACAATGGTAAATCCTGTCACACTATTGCCAGATCCACGATGTGAAGAAGTGAAAGATGAAGTAGATCATGATTGCTTGGATGTGACTAAGATGTGTACTAAGCCCCGTCCTGATATAAAAGAAGAGCCCCTGAAAGAGCCAGATCATTAACTATTTATAGATGGCTCATGCCTGAGAATGGAGGGAGGAGGACTCAGTGCAGTGAACGCTGATGCAAGGTATTTGGGGTAATTGAAGCATCCTGTTAACTGGGAGTCAAGTCTGCACAAGTAGTCGAACTGGTGGCCTTAACAAAGGCATGCAAAATTGGGAAAAATTGGAAAATAACCATATTTACAGACAGTTAATATGGTTTCAGGGTTGTGCATGACTTTGGCCAGTTATGGATGCAGAGGGGATTTCTGACTTCTTCAGGATCCCCTATCAGAAATGGTAAAAATTTGAAAGAATTGTTAGAAGCAATACAATTGCCAAAAGAAATGGCAGTGGTGAAGGGTGCTGCTCACCAGTCAGGAAATGACTATGTGGCGGCAGGTAACAGATACGCTGACCAGATTGCTCAATATGGTGCGAGAAATAACATGGTGTTAAACAGAAAAATTGAAACAAGTGAAATCAGCTGCCAACTTATGTTTTTCTCAGCTTTAGAAACATGGGATGAGGTGAGACAGTTGCAGGATGAAGTTGAAGCCAGGGAAAAGCAAACCTGGATAAAATCAGGTTGTGAAAGATGAACAGAGGATGATGTATCAGTGTACACTGATGGTAGGCCAGTCATGCCAGACTGTTTACGCTCTCAAATGGCAAGAATGTATCATGGAGACACATGTTGGTAGGGATGCCATGGTCAGACTATTGAGACAGAATTGGTTCAATCCAAAGTTTAGGGTAGTTGCAGAGAGCCTTTGCCAAAGATGCTTAATTTGTCAGGAGCAACATCCAGGTAGGAAAACAGTGGTCAGTTGGGGAAAAATTGGAAAGGCAGATGGACCACTCACAAGACTACAGCTTGATTTCATAGAATTGCCTCCAAGCAACGGAATGAAGTATGTCCTTGCCATAGTGTGCTTGTTTTCACGATGGGTGGAAGCATATCACATGAGAAGGAATGACAGCCTTACAGTTGCCAAACTACTGTTGAGGGAGTTGATACCTCGTTTTGGTTTTCCAGTCACTTTGGAATCAGATAGAGGACCTCATTTTAATAATGAAATAATTCGTCTAATCTGTGAAGCATTCAAAATTAAGCAAAAACTGCACTGTGCATACCGCCCAGAGGCTTCTGGAGTGGTTGAGCAATTAAATGGCACAATCAAATCAAGCTTAAGTAAAGTGTGTGCATCCACATCACTGAAATGGCCAGATGCATTTCCTCTTGTGTTGATGGGACTCCGAAGTATTCCTGACAGGAAAACAGGATTGAGTCCCCACGAAATACTCATGAGCAGGGCAATGAGACAAGCATTTATTCCCGGTCACAAACTGATGAATATATCTGATGATCTGATGTTGGATTATGGCAAAGAATTGGCTGACCTAATGCGTTCTATCTCTTACCAGGTTGGAGAAGACGCAGTTGCCAGGCAGCTAGCACAAGCGCATGATTTGAATCCTGGAGACTAGGTGGGAGTGAAGAAACACGCCAGAAAATTGTGCTTAGCACCCAGGTGGGATGAACCACGTCAAGTCATACTAGTCACTACTACAGCAGTGAAGTGTGCAGGTTTACCCACTTGGATTCATGCCAGTCACACCAAAAGGGTTCCAGGCCCCACTGAAAAGGAACAACAACTGAACAAACCAGTTGAAATAGCTGAAGGTTGTGAAGACGAAGAATCTAGAGTGATAGATTCTGAACCAATAGATGAGGAACAACCGAGCACAAGTCAGGAGGGCTGGATACCAGTGATTGACATACCAGAAGTTGTTATTAAAACAAGAAGCAGAACAAAATTAGAAAGACAGGAAAATACTGAGGACCCGCTCAGGAAGAAGTGATCAAGGTTACTCAAGACCCTGAGCAGGACTAGACAGGAAAAGAAGAACATACTTTTTTTATTTTTTTATTATGCAAGGTAGAAAATAGATACATCTCAAATATACTTCATTGACATTTCATATTTGATTATATACATATCCTTAATCCTTATGGTGGCCACAAAGAGAAAGCTGAATAATAGAGAAAGCGAATGGAGAGGGTAAAGAACAGATCAATACAGATCGTTGTACAGTAATCCACGTTTCCATACTCAACAATTATATTTACAATATTTTACAGCATTTTATGGGAACGCTCTATAACTCCTCTTTAACTCCCTTTTTTTCCCCTAGCCCAAATCTTATAGCCTTTCTCCTTAGCTCGTCGCCACTTGTTCTCATATAATTCTATTTCCTGAGTATATATATTCAGAAGTCGATAAACCATGCAGAATACGAAAGTGGTTCAATATCCTTCCAAGCCATAGCTATCAATAATCTAACTACTGCCACTGTAATAAATACAAAATCTTTTTGAGATGACGATAACCCGGCTCAATTATCATATCCAAATAACATTAGTGGCGGGCTTAAATTTATTCTCTTAATGGTTGTTTGCAACCAAAATTCTTCCATACCAGTTTTTAGGGATGCCAGTTTACTACATGTGGAAAAACATCTGTATTATATCTGCTGGACTAGTTTGACACCTAGGGCATCTGTCACTTTCACGCTTTCCCCAATTAAAAAGCTTCGCGGGAGTATAGTATAGATTGAATAGGGTTTCATAGTGCTGAGTCTTAAGATTTGCTGAGAGAAAGATTTTTTTTGCCAATTCCAGTGGCATATCTAGATCTATTTCCTCATCCCCTAGTTTTTCTGCCCATTTAGTCTCAGTTTTTTCCAAATCATCAGGAAGAGTTTCCATCAAGATATTATAGTAGTCCCCAATCCTCGCATTCCCCCAATAAGCCATATCTAGTACTGGTTAGGGGTGGGCGGAATTTGCGGAATTAACCTTCGCAAATTATCGCGAGAATGTTTAAAATTATCGCAAACAAGCAGAAATATCGCGAAGATGCGGAAGTTTTTTTCCGGCATGTTCGCGAGATTTTCTGCATGGTTGCGGGTCGCCAACTTACCCATGTGGTTGCTTGCGGGCGCGGCCATCTTGTTTTGAGTTGTTCTCGCGGTGCATGATTGCGAGAAGAAAGACGTGATCGCGCGACGCATGACGTCACTGCGGGCGCGAACTGTCGCGAGACAGCGCAAATGGCTAAAAACAATACAACATCTCATGGAGAACGCGACCGGATCAAGAAAACTTGTCGGCGAACGCAGGGATTCAGGTAAGGCGATCGCGCGCACGCGAGAATGTATTATTTTACAGCGCGAGCAAGAAACAAATTATCGCCAAGCTGCGGAAACCGGAATTTTTGACATTTTCGCGCTCTCCGCGGAACGCAAAAATGTCAAATTATCGCAATTTCCGCGAACGGAACGACATTTTTGCCCAGGCCTAGTACTGGTATAGCACCATGATTAAGGGTCCCTTGGCCAATGTCTTCAAACAACCCCAAATTTGAATATATTTGAACTGGGATCGCTTATCTATCCCCTTTTGCTGAACCAATTCCGAGAAGGGTATAATCTCTAGTTTTTCATTATACAAATTACCAATTATTTCGATACTTGCCCGTTCCCACCCTCTCGCCATACCATCATCTATTCCTGCTGGAAACACTGATGACTCCCATAAAGGGGTATATCTGTTATACCTTGGGACTTTCAATACTTTACTGACTTTCGTCCACACCCTCAAAACAGCTTTTAAGCATTTAAATCGGGTTCTTTTTTTAAATAACTGGGCTCTAGTTTCTTTAGAAACAAACCCGAAGCTTCCTTGCCTATAGCTAGGTGATAAATAGAAGGTAAGTCATTTTCTCTCCTAAGCCTACCCGTTAGGGGAGGTCCCATCTGTTGCAAAGTCACTGCCCAGTAATAAAATAGCAAATTAGGGGCGGCCCATCCACTTCGATCCTGCGATAGTGTTAGAAACTTTAGGGAACGCCTACTTTTCTGATACTGCCACACAAAATTTGAGAACATTGCTTTCATTTTCTGGAAAGCGGTAGCCAACAGTTCCAGAGGAACAGAACGACATAGGTATAATATTTTTGGGAAGATTTTCATTTTCAATACATTAATCCTACCAACTATCATTAGCTGAGATTTATCTATCCGCCTTAAGTCAATACCTGTTTCATCCAACATTTGATCAAGATTGTTTGCCCATAACGTATCAAAATCAGCTCCTATCCTTACCCCCAGATATACTGCTGATTCAACTTGCCGTTGATCTTGAATATTGTATTGATTTGAACAGATTATCTTTGTCTTGCCCTTGTTCAGCAGATATCCTGACCTACTCCCGAATTCCCTCGCCATCCTTTCAATTTCTTTAATTGCTGCCTCTTGCTCGGACGTAGTGATGGCAATGTCATCCGCATAAGCCAATACTTTAGTTTCATAGCCATTGGTTATTATTGGCTTAATTCTGGGGTTCAAAAGTAGTTGCTTAATAAACGGGTCTAAATAGATGGCAAAGAGAATTGGGGAGCATGGGCAACCCTGTCTTGTCCCCCTAGCTACCTTTATTGCTCCTGATGTATTTCCCATAATTTGTAATTTGGCAATAGGTCTATAATACATCGCACGAATGGTTGTAATTATTCACAGGCCAAGCCCTCTCTCTGATAGCGAGTCCCGCAGATATTGCCAGGCCACGCGATTCAAAGACTTTTCGGCGTCTAAAAGAATTACAGCCATACTTTCCTCCTAGGCCGCTGCTATATCCAGTAACGATATCACCCATCTATTATGATCAGTGGTTCCCCGGCCAGGAATGAAACCATGCTGCCATGGCAAAACTAATTTGGCTATAAATTTCTGCAGCCGGTTTGCTAAGGCTTTTGAATATACCTTTGCATCAGAATTTATTAATCCAATGGGGCGGTACGAGCCGGGTAGCTCTGCTGGCTTGCCCTTTTTGGGGAAGATTATTATATCTGTTTCCTGCCAAGAGATAGGTGGAATTCCACGGTGCTAAACATCCAGGAATAAATCATGTAGTATTGGAGCCAGGTCTGACTGAAGCAGCTTTTACATTTTAATAGGGATTTTATCCGGGCCAGAGGACTTTCCAGAGGATAAAGAATTTATTGCGGGTGTTATTTCTTCCAATGTAAATTCTGCTACCAATTCTGATTTCGTTTTTTCCTCAATCTTACTCATTCCTATATCTCCTACCCCAATTGGTTGTTGAGGTAAATCAGTCTGATCTGCTTGATATAATTTTTGATAAAATTGCTCAAAAACCTCTATAATTTTTTCAATATTAGTTTCATATTGACCTTCGCTACTCTGTATTTCCATTATATTGTTTCCAGCCACTCTCTGCCTGGTTCGGAGGGCCAGCAATCTGCCTGCCGTTTCCCCATATTCATACATTTCCTTCTGGTATGCCTGGTATGTCTGAGCAACTTGTACCTGAAAAAACGTATTTATTTCTGATTTTGTAATTGCTATTTTAATCCGCACTTCTCTTATTACTTCCTGTCCCCCTTGAGCGATCAATTCGGTGTGTATTGTCTCTAATTGGGCCAAATTTGTCATTAATGCATTAACCATATTACTTTGTCGTTCTTTCCTTTGATGTCCTACATAATTTATCACTTCACCCTGTACTCCTGCTTTAAAGGTGTCCCATACAGTGGTTCGTGGGGCACTATATCTATTCATATCGAAGTATTCTCTAGCCCATCTTTTAATATGACACCTAAATGCCTCATCTACCAGGAGTTTGCGATCAAATGACCATTGCCGTAATTTCCTTCCCTCTAAATCTCGCCAGTTTATTTCCAATAGCACTGGATTGTGATCGGGAAAGATTTGGGCAGTTTACTTATTGTCATTCTTTCCAACATCGTAGTAGGAACCCTAGATAGTCTAAGCGTACATGCTTTTGATGTGGATGTGAAGAGTATGTATATCCTGGATCTTTGGTATTTTTATGTATCCAAGCATCCGACAGCCCATGTGTTTCCTTGCAAGCAAGCCCCCGCGTAACCTTCAGCCACACCACCGAACTCCACTTGACCGAACATCGCTGCATCCACTTCACCTTCCGGACACCCACCACGCACCACCGCACTCAACAGATCCCCCGCCGCAGCTGGAGCAAAATCACCGAAGACCAGCTAAACACCACCCTCGTCCAAAGCCCACCTGCCGACCCCACTGACGCCAACACTGCCGCCCGCAACCTCTGGAGTTGGATCGACAACTGCGCCGACACTCTTGCCCCGATCAAGAAACCCTCCAACAGGCACACTAACAAGAAAGTCAGCTGGTTTACCACGGACCTCCAGGTCTCCAAGCAAACCTGCTGCACATTAGAGGAGAAATGGCACCGCGAACAGACACCAGACAGCTACGCAGCCCACAAGAACGCCATCCGTAGACACCATCACCTCATCAGATCTGCCAAAAGGGCCTCCTTCAAGGACCGACTCGACAACAACGCGCACAACAGCAAAGAGCTCTTCAACATCGTGAAGAAACTCTCCAACCCCAGCTCTAACACCAATGACATCCCACCATCGCAAGACCTGTGCGACTCCCTTGCCACCTTCTTCCATCGCAAGATTGCAGACATCCACGACAGCTTCAACGACCTGACCGCCCCAACAACCACCGACACTGCATATCAATGCCTTACTCAAGAAACCAAAGGCGGATCTGAGGGACCTTAAGAACTTCCAGCCCATCCCCCTGCTCCCGTTCCCCGCAAAGGTCATCGAGAAGACCGTCAACAGACAGTTGACCCGCTACCACGAGGAGAACAACATCCTGGACGCGTCTCAGTCCGGGTTCCGCAGCAACCAAAGCACCGAGACTGCCGTCATCGCCACCACCGATGACATCAGGGCCCTACTGGACAACAGCGAAACCGTGGCCCTCATCCTCCTGGACCTATCTGCCGCCTTCAACACTGTCTGCCACTGCACCCTATGCACATGCCTCCACAATGCAGGGATCTGAGACAAGACTCTGGATTGGACCACCTCCTTCCTCTCCAGCAGAACCTCAACGTCTACATGGCACCGCACGCCCACGTCGCCTGACTGCACGACCTCAACATCATCTCCTACGCCGACGACACCCAGCTGATCCTCTCCCACACCAAGGACCCCCTCACCACCAAATCAACCTCCACGAAGGAATGAAAGCCGTCGCTGAGTGAATGAAGAACAGCCGTCTGAAGCTGAACTCAGACAAGACAGAGGTCCTCATCCTCGGATCCACCCTCTCAGCCTGGGATGACTCCTGGTGGCCGTCCACTCTGGGAACAGCACCTACACCCACCGACCACGCACGCAACCTGGGATATATCCTCGACTCAACGCTCTCCATGACCAAGCAAGTCAACGCTGTCTCGTCCTCCTGCTTCAACACCCTCCGCATGCTCTGCAAAATTTACAGGTGGATCCCCACCGAAACAAGAATAACGGTCACCCAGGCCCTCGTCAGCAGCAGGCTGGACTACGGAAACGCCCTCTACGCAGGAGCCTCGGCCAAACTCCTGAAACGACTACAATGCATACAGAATGCCTCCGCACGCCTGATCCTCGACATCCCTCGCCACGGCCACATCACACCACACCTGAAAGACCTGCACTGGCTTCCCGTCAACAAGAGGATCACCTTCAAGCTCTTCACCCACGCACACAAGGCGCTCCACAACACTGGACCGGCATACCTCAACAGACGACTCACCTTCTACACCCCGAACCGACAACTGCGCTCCGCTGACCTTGCACTCACCACCGTCCCCCGCATCCGATGAACGACCACTGGCGGCAGATCATTCTCCCACCTCGCCACCAAGACCTGGAACACCCTCCCCATCCTCCTACCGCAGACCCAGGAGCTACTAATCTTCAGGAGGCTCCTCAAGACCTAGCTATTCGAACAGTAGCAGCACCCCTCCCCCCAGCGCTTTGAAACCCTCACTGGTGAGTAGTGCACTCTACAAATGTCTTAATTGATTGATTGATTGACAAGCCTTTAAGGCCCAATGGACCTGTGGTTTCCTACCCTTGCATTGAAAGTCATCCTGTCGTGAAATCCCCTGGTGTATTTTAAAATCTCCACATATTATTAATGAGGTTGGCCAGGCAGCAAGCTCGACCTCAAGATCCCTCCAAATTCTGGGATCATCTTAATTTGAGCCATAGACAGTTACAATTGTAAGTCCTGTTCCTAATGTAAAAACAACAATTGATGGACAGAATGCAGAACAATGTCTGGGCCTAAATCCATTGTTTTTTTGCTCACCATGCCATTCCAGTTTGAACCCAGCCATATGCAAATCGGTCTTGACCCTGTGCCTCATGGGAACAGTCCTGCCCGAACTGCCAAGCCATGTTCACCCTGGACTGGAAACAAGCTTCCTAGGACCGGTTTCGGGGTTTCACCCCTCTTCAGCCAGGATAGCTTGATTCCAGTGGCATGGAGAGCACGGGACTCAAGTCTGAGCATACCCGTCCCACTCAGGGTGACAAATGCAAAAACAACAATTGATGGACAGAAGGCAGAACAATGTCATGCATTCACCCCAGTTCAGAGATCTGGGCCTAAATCCATCGTTTTTTTGCTCACCATGCCATTCCAGTTTGAACCCAGCCATATGCAAATCAGTCTTGACCCTGTGCCTCATGGGAACAGTCCAGCCCGAACTGCCAAGCCAGGTCCTCCCTGGACTAGAAACAAGCATCCTAGGACCGGTTTCAGGATTGGCAATGGCCCATCTGCCCCATTTATCTGCCAATGTGCGCTTCACACACCCTACATTATGCCCCATAAATATTGCAACTCCTCTTATCATTGTTGTTTGTGATAAGCAGATTATCATATCATATCCCCTTATCTGCAGATATTTTTTATTGCCCCATGGAATATGTGTCTCCTGTAAACAGATAACTTCTGGATTCCCAAACCGTAGAATCTCATATACCCTATCCCTTTTCTTCTTCTTATTCAACTCTCCAACATTTACAGAGCAAACCTGTATTTTATCCATACCAATTTGTTAAAAGCCACCATCTAAATTGACAACCTTTCAGATTTAATGTTCTTCTTTTCACCTTCATTTTCTTACACCTTGCTTGATTTTTTCCCCCTTTTGTAGCACCCCAAGCTCGACCCTGAGCCCCACGCTCCCTTTGCCCCCCTCCCCTTCCCTGAACTCCCCCCACCCACCTGGCATCCCCCCTTAGAAGCTTCCAGCCTGATCTATTGGGACTCCCCCCCCCGGGTTGAAATGCATCCACCACTGTTCGTAGTAGAATGCTAAAGCTAATTTTGGAAATTGTGCTTGGCTTACTTCAAGAAAAGACCTGCCACTGTACCCCCTCCTGTTTCATGGCACTGAAGCAGCAGGAGGTGAGACTTACCTGTCCGAGGATCTACGGGACGCTGCAAGCCGAATCCTGTGCCAGTTGCTGGTTCTCTGGTGAAGTATACAGGGGTATATTCGCTAGAATGAAGTCAAAGGGCCCCTCTACAATGGCGGTATTGACCCGTGGTAAGGCGGCGGTCAATGTACTGAGCCCAACCGCGGGAATAGCAACGCAGGTCACCCGACCCACACCAGAAGTCTGCAGCGCGCCGGGAGGAGCTCCGCAGCAACCTGGACGCCGCGGGCAGACTGTAACCCGGAAGGAGCCCTCTGAGAGGAAGGGAAAAGTTGAGGCGAATCAGCAGTGCAAACCCAGCCCGACGATCGCGAAACAGCTCACCGGAGAGAGGAAACCTGATTTGGATGGCAAGATGGTGCAAAACGGAGAAGGGCTAGATCAAGGATTGACTGAGGTCGCGACCCCCCGAGTACAAACTCCACAGGTAAATGCACAGGAGGGGGGGCAGGTAGCTTTGGAACAAACAGAAATTGATGATCTGGTAACTGACGTGACCCTGGACGTGAGATGAACAGATGGTGGGAAGCGAGAGTCATAAGCTCCTAGTGTCTATGGTAAAGAAGTAGTAGAATAAGGAAGGGAGCAGAATCGGACAGAAAGTGCCTATACAATTCAAGACAACACGACCAATATTGAGGGGTTAGTGGATCCACAAACACAGCTAATACAAGTAGACCATGCACCGAGTCAAGAAATTCTACCAGCACATGTAGTATGTCAAGTGAGCCCTGCTGGAAACCAAGTACAAAGAAAAGGGTTGGAAGCTACAATGCCGCCGGCTACTAAAAAAAATAAGATTAGGGTTAAGCCTAAAAACTGGGCTAAGAATCCGTGAGATGGCACCAATATCAAACAGCAGGGATCTAAATCTGATAATGCTATTAAACAAAGTAGGCGACAGCCGACAGATGACAGTGGCAGATGACAGATATAGAAAGGGAAATGTCAGAGCACTTTTATTCACTATCTGATGATACAACATCAGTGGAAGACTCCCCTGCGATGCTGAGATCGAGTGGAGGAGAGAGTGAGTCTGAGAGCCTGTCGGATACCATCGGTAAAGATTCTGTCGCAACTAGAAATAAAAGTTAGTCAGGTACCTGCTCTCCCTGATCTCGAAGGAGTGCAAGAACTGCAAGAACTCAATTGGGACTTTACGCCCACGAATAAGCTTATCGGGGGAATAGGAGAATGACTACATGGGCTGGAAAACAACTCAAACGCAACCTTGGATACCATCTTACAATCGGTATTAGCTCACCATGAGGAGAGTAGACAAGATAACAGACGCTCACAGGCAGCTATACGTAAGATCCAAGGGTCAGTCCGAAAAATCGCTAAAGTATGTGGGGAGATCTCGGATCGGCTTACGACGCTGGAGACAAGGACGGAGAATCTGGAGATGGACTTTGCGGCACTCCAAGCACAGTCGGAATCACATGAGGCAAGATTAACTGACATTCAGTGGAAGCTGGGAGACCAGGAGAACCGTCAGCGAAGGAATAAATTAAGATTTTTGGGCATCCCAGAGGATAAAGGGGTATGGACATGCGTCTTTTTATGGTTGATATACTAGCAAAAGCCTTCCCTAAGGTTACAGGCTGGAACTGGGCTCAAGAAATCCAGAGAGCCCATGGAATTCCCATGGTAGCCAAACAAAGTAACAGAGCTGATGGTAGGCCTAGAGCCATATTAGTATATTTTGGAAACTACCTTCTCAGGCAGATTATATCTGAAAAAGCCAGACCAGACAAGAAATGTCAAGTGGATGGTTTGGAGTTTTTTGCACAATCAGATTTTTGTCATGTAACAATAGAGAGGCGCTGGCGCCTACGGCAAATGATACATAAGTTTCAAGAGAAAGGCATGCAGGCTTATCTTATGAATCCAGCTAAATTGAAAGTTGTTGTAGGAGATAAATCTCGCTTTTTTACTTCTGAAATCAAAGCTAAAGAATTCCTAGATGAACTAAATAAGCAATGAGGAAACTTAAAGATGGTCAAACGTGGGGCAGTCCTTTACTCGTGGTTTTTGCTTGCTGGACACGGGGGTGGGGTGTAGGATGTGTGTTATTTTCAATGCTGTTTATGTGATAAATATAAGGGAGGGGGGATAATGGATTGGGGTGAGGCTTTGTTTTCATCTTATGCCAGACCTAGGTCTGGAGGCTTCTAAGGGGGGTAGACAGAGGGGGTGGGGGGGAAAGAAGAACATACTCAGGCAAACAGACATACCAAAGGCCCTGAGCAGGGACAGACAGGAATACACCGGAATAGAAGAACACGTTCAGGCAGCAGAAGAGCCAATTGTTGTAAGACCTGAACAGGATCAGTTAGGAGAAGAAGAACAGGTTCAGGCAGAAAAAGATTAATTTGAAATAAGACCTGAACAGGACCAGATAGAGGGGAAGAACAAGTTCAGGTGAATGAAACAACAAATCTAAGAACTGAATAGGAACAGGTAGAGAGTGACTCTGAAGAAGAGGAAGAACGGATTGTGCCTGGAAATAATGAAAATAAAAAAGCTCTAGAGAAAGACGAAGAGGGTGAAGATGCAGTACAAGTTAAAAGGGTCAGAAAAGGTGACAACTGGCCAGGTGGAGTCAAAAGATTAAGATACTATCTGAGGAAAATAAGTGAAAGACCTGAGCAAGTGAATGATGTTACTAGTCAAACTCAGTCTAAACAGTTGATTGTGAAAAACACTTGAAGAAGTCCAAGACTGAAAGGTTTGAACAATAAATTCAAAGGTTCTGAGTGGACCTACGTAATATTGGAAGAATTTGAAAATTTGGATTTGAGTGAAGAGACAGAGGAAGAAGTAAATGCTGCACAGATTGATGAAGGGAAAGTGAGGCCTCCTTGAAAACCAAAATTTTGAATTGACAAGTAAAGAAAAGAAAAGAAGAGGAATATTCTTAGACTAAAATGGCTAAAAACAGGGTTATTGAACGACCAAAATGAAGTTGCACTCAAAAATGCTGTAGAGCTTGCATATGTAGCATTTTATTAGTGATTTCAGTATGGCTATTTTTAACAGACGCAGTTCCTTATTTAATGATAATAAATAGAAAGAATGATACAGTTACTAATGATAAAACAGCTACCATGAAAGGAGATAGAGTAGAATTAGAAGCAGCAGATGAGATAGATGTAAATCACACAGTATCAGATAATGACACATCTTTAAATGTCTTCACAAAGTTGTCATTTCACTATGTAGATACAATGGAGATTAGTGATTGTTATGTATGTAGGAAATAACCAGCTTCAGTATCAGAAGGAGTTACATATCACCACTTACCTTTAACATATGGTACTTCATGTAGTATACTAACAAGTTTGTTCGGTAGATCAGGGAGACATCAGTATTATTATTCAAACTTAGATGTAGTATTTTCAGAACTTCCTATTTGAAAGAATATGAATCCAGCACTTAGTAGTCAAGATGCACAGTTTATGGGTGAATTTTTTCTAACAATGAAGTCAATAGATTTAGTTAAGGCACACAAGAATAATCTAACATGCATATTACGCAAAGAAGAGAAAGTGTTTTTGAATTTAGTTGAGGAAAGGAGACAGGATTTCCAAAAGAAGGCTGCTGAACAGAAAACCCATGTACCTCCATGGGCTGGGAAAGAAGGAATTTATACAACTGGCAAGGCTCATGCTGTGATGTCCCTGGACTTTGAGAAGAAAGGGAAAACCTGCCTCCATAGGTTAAAGACAGATTATAATAACGTATTTATTGGTTCCAGTGAATGTAAACAAAACTTCCTAAGTTTGGGAGGTTGGGGACTAAAAGGGGGAATTGATGCAGTATTTCCTGGGATATTCTACGTGTGAGGGAATAATGCTTACTCTAAGCTGCCTGCACGGTGGTACGGAAGTTGCTACTTTGGGATAGAATTTCCAAAAATATACCATGTAAAAAGAATCACTGGAAGCAATAAAAACACTAATGAACTAACACGAAGAAAGAGAGCTAGTTTTTCAGAAGTAGTAGGTGATATAGTTGGTGCATTGATACCTTCAGTGGGAGTCATTCTAAATTCACATAGAATTTGTCATTTGTCAACAGTAGTTGATCGTCTCTCCACTGATACTGCTGGGGGTTCTTGATGATTAATACGGAGATGGTTGCGATTAGGTCTATGGTTCTACAAAACCGACTTGCGCTTGATATCTTATTGGCAAAAGAAGGCGGAGTCTGTAAAATGCTGAAAGTGCACATTGTTGCACTTACATACCAGATAAAAGTGATATATTACAAATATTACAAGACTTCATGAAGATTTGAAACCACTGGAGGTTGACAGTGTATGGGAAAGACTAACAAAGTGTATTTCTTCAAAAGGGACTTGGTTTGCTGATTTAGGGAAAAGTGTTTTAGATCAAATAATCTTTACAGTAATTGGAATAATAATAATAGTTTTAATAATAATGATTTGGTGTAAGTATTGTAGAAACAAAGGAAAGAGAAGAAAATATGAAGTGAATGCAAAAGTAAAGAAAAGAAAGTATGAAGAAATCCAAATGGAGGAAATGAAGGGAAGAATTTATAAAAAGATGAAAGATTTGGAAACCAAAGATGAGATTAAGAGCAGAAAGGGAGGAAAGGAAACTGAGATGTGCTAAAGTTGGCATCTGATTGGGATGGGTAATTTTGTGATGGCTCAAAATGTCATCAGAAAGAGGATTGATGGAGCAAGGACTCGCAGAAAAGAGACTTGCTCGGAAGCAATCCGCTCATTTAACTCACTAACATGTTAATAATTCCGTATTGTATAAAACTATGCGCACCACATAAACACATGAATTAGAGAAGTTTACATATGTGTTTGCTAACCCTAACCAACTTGAACGAATTACTAAAACCGCTTTAACAGGGAAATCTTTACTGCGCATGCGTCAACTGCATCTACGTAATATGACGTATTAAAGCTTGGAGGGAAATTCTTGCGCATGAGCAAAAGGCACTAAAATGGAGTCTTAAAGACTCGCGTGCATGGAACCTGCTTAGCTGAAATGAAAACAAGCTATTTTACTAATGCTAATGTGGGGAAAGTATTAATGAGTAGAGGGGGTTAGAGTAGAGATGGGTGGTATACAGTGAAACCATTTATTTGTAAAAGTAACATTTATCTTTTCTGACTTTATCACTAGTACGCATTTGGGTCTCTCTTGTATGTCTAAAGTGAGCGGAGTCATGTGGGTTTTGCGCATGACAACTGAAAGTCAGCCCGGAAGAATGACAGGCGAGTTGGGGAGAGGACAAGATCGCAGTGTGCCTGAGCATGAGAATCGACAGTGAAAAATCTAAATCAATGAGGCTACATTTTCAAATTAAATAATTTGTTGCAGATGAAATGTGAATGCGGGTGGGAAAATAAAATATGAATAAAATTTAAGGGCATGGGTTTGTTAACAATGGGCTAACTGGAAAAAGTGATATGTAAGCATGGTGTGATGATCTTCCCCCCTTGCCTGACCAAATAGATCTTGTATTTTTGCGATATTGAAACTTTAATAGGTGGTACATGAGGGGCGAAAGGTATAACTGAGGTAGCCTTTAGTTAGTTAGTTAGACGTCGATGCTGAGATGCTGTGAGCCGTGGGTATTGTCGGAGTAGCGAGAAATGCTGATGAAGAACCCGAATGCAGAGCCCTCTATCCTAATTTAATTGGGTTAGAAAGAAGATCACAGAAGAATCTCGAGGAGGAAGAGAGTGTCAGAGAAGAGTGCAACATGACTGTTGGTGTTAGAGAGTTCATCTATCCTGTCCTGAATCCTGTCCTGAAGTCTTTGTCTCCTGAACTATCCCGGGGGATCTTCACACCATCCTTGGTAACTATAATTTCATGCATTGTCAAATGTTCTTTTCTCTCTGTCCTCTCCTTTCTGAGCATAAGTCATTGCAAGTTTGGAGTATGTGTTGATGATTGGATTAATTGAATCTTCTCTCCTAAGAGTGACGGTGACTGTGCTGTATTTTTTAAGTGGTTCATATGCAATTAATTTAGATAAAGACTTAAAACTTTTCTGAGTCTGTGGTTATTTACTTCAAGGTATAGAGAGGTTTTAGAATTATGTTCATCATCACCATCAATTAGTTCAACTATTGGTCCATCGACCAGAAGAAATAACTTTTTGATCAGTGAAAGGTTAGTTGGGAATGATGAATAACTAATCTTGATTTTGTGATCACCCACGTTTAAACTTTGACTCCAGCGGTTTACCCGACTGTGTGTTTATGGGCCCAGGTGAGTATATGGTAGCAGAGTATCCGTTGGTACGCTGCTGGATCTGCTCCGCTCCATGCCGCTCAAGTGGTGTGTCTGGGAGCATCTCTCTCTTGCCCCAAAGAGGTCCAACGGTCTCCTCAGCTTTCGAAGAACTGCTATTTGTGGTTGTGAGCCTAAACAGGACTCCAGCAAGTAATTATAACTGCTGGGCAGGGAGTGCCAAGATCTTTTGTGCTTGACCACGTCCTGCTAAAGTAATTTAAAATGAATTCCTAGAAACATCCGCAAGGGAAAACTCAGAGAAACAGATAAAACCGCTGTAAATGTTCTTTGCGTCAGAAGGAGCAGAGTGCTTTGACAAAGGCTGCTTTGAAGAATTATGACTGGAAATATGCCATGTTTTCTTCTGGCACCTGCAGCTACAGTGCCAATCAAGCAAGTTAAATTTGAAAATGCTAGTACTACCTACTAAACAATGCACCAGGGACCTGGAATGTGATGGAAAGTTGGCCTCGCTGAGACTCCTTCACTCTCCGGGTAGACATGTGCGAGATGTCATTGCCAAGCTCAGAGGAGGTGGTGAAGGGCAAGTCCAGGAATCATACAACACAGTTACCATGGGTGCAGTAAAGATGTCAATGTCCAGACAGATATTATGAGTACACGGGCTTTTAAGTACAAATAAAAAAATAAAATATATATATATATAATATAATATAATATAATATGATATAATATAATATAATAATAACATATATATAATATATATGATAAATACCACTCATTCTCCAGTACAGCGCTATGTGATCAAGGCCGCATGTCTGGCGTCCGAAACGCGTCATTTGGACACTTGATGCTTGAATAAATCATCATTTAACTCTCAACTTTGCCTTTGGAGTCTGTTTCCTGGTGTTGCGCCTTTCTTTGGATGGTGGTACCCCTGGGATCCTGCTGTGATATATACATATACACAATCCAAGCACAAAGTTTAGTAGACCAAACGTGCAGGAACAGACCACAAGGAAACTGAAGACTTCTTTACGTGTAGTTTATTTCTCCCACAGCAATATGACGCGTTTTGACCGGGACACCCCGGTCTTGATCACATGACATGCTGGAACCAATAGTGACATAAAATACTTTCTTTCAGAGGTAAAGCCAACCCACTTGTTACATGAAAATGAACAGACTACAACGCGCAATGTTGCTGGAAAACACCTATTTACACATAAATATCACTATGTAGAGCAAATATTTAATAAATTGTGTAACTCGTGTATTTCCTTTCAGAACAGAAAAATAACATTTAAATAATTAATATTACAAATATGTACCGAACAGGAAAGAACATAAGTAATCTCGTTATAAGATGCTGTATGGATGTTAGAATACAGGGCAAGTGCCCGATTACTATGAAACACATGTGTTGACCAATTAGAAATATGTATGTCTGTGAATTTTTTTTTTACATGTATGTGGTGCTGTACCTAGTGTGATAAAAATTAGAGCAATGGAAACCACAAGTGATTAAGCAATTTTTACCCTAAAAATTACTAGAAAAATATTAAATCTACTCGAACCTAGACGCTAAAAATTCAGATATGTCGTACATATATATAAAAAATATAATATATGCATATATATGTAAAGTGCTAGTGCAAGAATAATTATGTGCAAAAAATAGCTTACTAGTGCAAGAAAAAATTAGTGCAAAATAGATGTTGATATCTAAAGAACATTTTCTCTCAATAGAGATCAGGGATAGACAGTCAAAAAGTGGACATAGAATACCATATGCTTAAACAGTAATAAAATATATATAACCTACTGGCTCTCGCCAGTAGGTAGTTATAGTTAGGACCTATTGTCCATAGGAAAAGCATTTTTTGATTTGCCAATATCTTTGGCAACGTTTGACGAATCTTCGTGAAATTTTCAAAACTAATGGGGCGTTCAGGTCAGCTCCTGTCTTGAAAGTTTCGGGGTGATTCGTCAAGCAGGGGATGAGCAAAAAGGGGGGTCCCAAAATGCGTTTTTACCATGTTAATTTCCATATGAAGCTTTAGACACGGCTACAGCCCGAACTGCTGAACGGAATTACACCAAATTTGGCAAAAAAGTAGCCCTTGGTTAAGAAATTGACCTTTTTTTCAAATGGTGTAAATCTGTTCAGTAGTTACAGAGACATTCAAGAAATAAAAAATGTATATATCTATGCACCGAGGAGGAGTCGCTACTCCTCCTGAGCACAAGCTTCATTCTACTTGGCTCCAAACCAGAAAGTGTTGGCAGCCAACCGAGTCACAAGAAAACAGAAAAAAGAAGATGAAAAACAAGAAAAGGGGGCAGGGTAGAAACACCCTGACCCCCTAGGACTGCTCAGGGGTCCCACAAGGACCCCCAAGACTACAAAAAGCATTTTTTTAAAAATAATTTCAGCCGAATTTGCGCTGGGTGTGCGAATGCAGACAAAATTATTTAAAAAACGCGTGGGCTGTTTCAAGCCCCCGGGTGGGCCAGGTCCTGGGGGAAATAGCAAATTATGGTGTTGGGCCCCCACAGCCCTGGGGACGTCCACTTCCCCGGGGCTTTATAACTTATGTGCATGGGGGCAAGCGCCCCCCTGCAGCACCGGGGAACACCACCTCCCCAGGGCTTTATTGAAATTAGGGTGGGGGGCCCCCAAGCCCCATGGACCGCCACCTCCCCAGGGCTTTGAAAATAATTAGTGTGGGGGGCTCGAGCCCCCCCACACAGCCCCAGGGACCACCACCTCCTGGGGCACTATATATTCAAATGCAAGGGTCCATTATGGACACCTAGCCCCGGGGACCACCACCTCCCTGGGGCTTTACAAATGATGGGAGGGGGCCACGCGGCCCCTCTCCAGGAGCCCTTGATGGCCTTGGGGACCGCCACACCCCAGGGCCGGCTCCTGCAATATCCCAGGGTGCCCACTCCCGGGACATTGCTGTTTGCTATAGCAGGACGGGAACACGGCTCCCGCCCTGTCATAGCAAACTCCTGCTTTGGTTTTTGGACGCGAGAGCAGGAAACCTGCTCTTGCGTCCAAAAACAAAAGCAGATTGCTTCGCAGAAGGGGAGCTGCATGTCAAAAGCAATTCCGGCTCTGGCATAAAACGGGGAGCCGGCTGGGACTCCCCCCATGGTCCCCAACGGTGAGGCCAGGCCCGCAAGATTGAGTCCCCAGAGCCAGAAGTGGCACGGGAGGGGGGCCCACACTGCCCCCTCCACTTTAATTGCAAAAAATATTTTCAAAAAACCTAAAGAAGGCTGGCCAGGCCACGGGGGATGGAGTACCCAGGGCTAGAAGTGGCCCGGGAAGGGGGCCACCCGGCCCCCTTCACAATTAAGGAAAAAAAACGGCAGGCCGGCCCCGGGGGATGGGGTCCTTGGGGCCAATCGTGACCTAGGGAAGGGGGGGGCACACGGCCCCCCTTTCTAATAATTAAATTTGGAAAATGAGGCCATGCCCCAGGGATGGGGTCCCCGGGGCCGAAATTTGAAAAAAACGGGAAGGGAGCCACGCGGCCCCCTTCCTGTTTTTTTAAAATAAAAAAGGGGTCAGGCGCTGGGAGATGTGGTCCCCAGGGCCCCACAAATGCTAAAAGAAGGGGGGCCACACAGCCCCACTGCCCCACTAAAAAGCCGGCATCTCGCAGGAGGTCCCGCCCCCTCCATGCACCACTCTGCAAACACGTATTAATTGGGGAATTAATCCCCCCTGAATACTGTAGCCCACCAAGTACCTCCAGTAAGCGCCACAGAGCTGGATTGCAGAGAGGTTGTCCTAGGCCACGCCCCTTTTTACACAACTCTGCAAACGCGCCTCTTGACGCACTGCTGGTGGGGCGATGAGGTCCTCTTGTGTCCTGAGGACCTTAGGACACAAGTGGACTTCATGCCCTAAGCAGCAGCATGCCAGTTGGCGCATTTGCAGAGTGGTGTAAAAAGGGGGCATAGCCTCAGATCACTTTCAGCAATCCAGCGGTGTGGGGCTTACTGGAGGTACCCCCAGGGACCCTCAGGAGGCAAGGGGACTTAATTCCACAACTTAGTACGCGCCACGGGTGCGTTAGCAGAGTGGTGGAGAAAGGCGGCGTGGCCTGTGTCCACCTCTCAGCAATCCCACTGTGTGGGGCTTACTGGAGGTAAGAGGTAGGCTAGTTGGCCCCAAAGGACACCCAGCAGCGAAGGTGACTTCAATGCCCATCCAAGAGCGCGCCAAGGAGCGCATTTGCAGAGTAGTGGGCAAAGAGGCCGTGGCCTGCTTTGAGAACTTAGCAATCCTGCTGTGTGGGACTTACTGGAGGTAATATGAGGGGTAGTTGGCCCCCAAGGATGTCCTTGGGGGCCAACTACCCCTCTTGTTACCTCCACTAAGTCCTACACAGTGAGATTGCTAAGATGTCTGCGGAGGTCACGCCCCCTTTCTCCACCACTCTGTAAACGCACCTCCTGGCACACTATGGGTTGAAGGATGAAGTCTACTTTACTCCGGAGGGACTTTGGGGGCCAAGAAGCCCTCCTGGTACCTCCTGTAAGCCCTACACGGCAGAATTCCTGAGCACTGGTCAGAGGCTCAGCCTCCTTTCTTTACCATTCTGCAAACGCAACTACTATATTGTAGTTATAAATTAGCATTTAAAAAACCTTAGGAATCAATTGCACTGAAAAAAACATAGGTTTCAGGGACGTTATAGTTAGAAATTAGCATTAAAAAAAACATAGAAATTCACTGAAAAAAACATAGGTTTCAGGGACGTTATAGTTAGAGATGAGCATTTAAAAAAACATTAGCTAGTTGGACATTTCACTCGTACAAAACCAGAGAAATTCGGCTGTTATATTTAGCTGAGGTAACTATAACTCGCGCCCCTGCAATGCACTGCTGATGACATCACATATTGCATCACTCATGACATGGTCAGTGAAATCACTGAGGACATCACTGATGACATCTCAAATGACATCACTGATGACATCATTCAAGTGATAATCTGATGCACCACCCCACACCCTAATATAACCTTTGATACACCCACTCTAAAATACTGACTACCATTTTTGAAACCATAGACACACCAATACCAGTTACTACATACCCACTCATACCTAGGTCTACACACGTATACACTAATTCACCCATACAGACACTCATACATGCAGTCACTTATCAATATAGCACTATCATTTGCACTTATACACCTATACAGATACTCACGCATCACCACTCATCCATTGAGTTACTCACACACCTAGTCAATCATGCAAAGATTCATTCACACTCCCATTTACTCATGTATACAGTTATACACACACCACCTCACTTATTGATACAGATACTAACACATACTTACTCTCTTATACAATCACTGACACAAGCACCCACTCATCCATACAGCCACTTTCACAGTCACTCACACTCACATATAGTTATTTATATGCTCCAACACTCACATAACCTTCTTTTTCATGACTACCACCAGAGTCAAGAGATCAAGGTGGGGAGGAAGATCATTCTCCCACTTGGTTCCTAAAATCTGGAACAGCATGGACACAGAGCTACGATTAATCAAAAAGTAATAGTCCTTCAGAAAAAAGCCTAAAACATGGCTGTTCCCTTAACTCAACTGGGATGGCTGCGGATAGCCATGCACTCCATAAATCCCATAAACATAAACATATGTAGTTACTCACACATATACCACTGAGACATCCATTCACTCACCAACAGACCCATACATACACTCACCCACCCATACTGCCCTTCACAGATGCACTCTTAAACCCATGAACCCAGTGAATTACCCACTCACACATTTATGCACAGTCACACCCCTCACCCACCCACACAGATATTCAGGCACTCATACAGATACTCAACAACCAATCAATAACCCATATAGACACTCATGTAGCTACTCAACAACCCATGCAGCTGCTTACACACCAACTGACAGACTGATACAGATATTTACACAGTTTAGTCACTAACCCATGCATTCGGTAAGACACGTTTAATCACTCACTTATACAGTCAGTCACGCACCTACCAAATCATCTATTCAGACACTCATACACCCACTCATACTTCAATACACCTTGGCATATATATATAGAAAACATATTTAAGCTTTACAGAAACAGACAGTCGCTGGATGATGTCATCAGTGATGTCATTTGAGATATCATTAGTGATCTCATCAGTGATGTCACTGACCATGTCATGAGTGATGTAATGTGTGACGTCATCAGCAGTGCATTGCGGGGGAGCGAGATATAGTTAGCTGAACTAACTATAACGGACTCTTCCAGCTCAATAGTTAGAGAATTAGCACTCATAGGCAGGAATAAAATTACTGTTTTAATCGATCTGGTGTCACCGGACCGGCAACATTAAAAAATACACACTTTTTGGCAGATCAACTGCCTTTGGCGATCTGAGATTCCTGCCTATGAGTGCTAATTCTCTGACTATTTAGCTGGAGGAGTACTGTGGAGTTGTTAAGAGACACCAGTGGTGGGGTCTCACGAAGCACTACCAGCGGTCTGGGTGCACACCAGCAATATATATATTTTCTAAAAATACCTCTCAAAACTCCAATATGACAGAGAGCAGGCACTTGAAGTCAGGGGATTTAAAACCATTTAATGTATCAAACTCCGCCCAAAAAACAGGAACACACACACATATATATATATATATATTATCTACTGGCGGTCGCCAGTAGATAGTTATAGTTAGGACCGTGTTTCCATAGGAAATCCGCAACATTCTATTTGGAATAACTTTGGCGCCGGTTGACGAATCCTCGCGAAATTTTCAAAATAGGTGGGGCGCTCCGCTCCGCTCCTACCCTGAAAGTCTCGGGGGGATTCGTCAAGCGGGGGCTGAGAAAAAAGAGGGGTCCCAAAACGCGTTTTTCCCCTGCAATTTTCCATAGGAACCTTTAGTCCAAGGTACAGCCCGAACGGCTGAACAGAATTACTTGAAATTTGGCAGAGAGGTAGTCCTCAGCTCAGGGATGTGCCTTTTGTAGGTCTGGTGTCAATCTGTTCAGTAGTTCCTGAGAAAATCAAAAGTAAAATCATATATATATGTGGGCGGAGCCTAACGACACATCTCACCGTGAGATCTGATTGGCTGTCAGTACTTCATCCAAGAAGTGTTGGCAGCCATCTTGGGACCAATATACATGATAGCACCTCATTAAAAAGCATTGCAGTTAATAGAAGGTTTTAAGACTTTAGTTACATTATAAATCATTTGTTGATGGTACCATACTCATTTTAGGAATTGTGGTGTGTTCTAAGGTGATTTTACCATGTGAAAAAGCCTTCTGCTGGGATATCATGATTGAGAGAAAAATATTTTCTCATGCTTTTCCCACAGAGGTTTAGAAGGTGATCTATAAGCTAAACTGAGAGCTTATTTTCTGTAAATTCACATTATCTTTCTCAGTCATGTGAGAATGAAGTCTGACATTCTCAGTAAAACATGTACATCCAACAAGGGCAGAGACTGTCAGTTGATTCCTTTGTGTTCTACTGCAGCTTCCCAGAGTGTTCCAAAGAACAACTAGAGCGCTAACAGTCCTACTTATGATAAACGTATGGCACACCTGAAGCCATCTTGCTTGGATTAAAGTGGTAACTCTTAAAACATTTAATTTAAAAAGGAACAAAATGAGGGGGTTCATTTTTCCATAAAAAGTATGATTAGTGCTGCAGAAAGAAAAATTAGGGCACATTTTGAGTGACTTCTCAAATCCTCTTCTATTTCATTTAAAAATTCTGACATGCAGACTGAAACATGCACTTTCAATACCAGCAGCAGTTTCCCCTGGTGAGCAGTAGCTTTACTACAGTGATCTAATGAGCAAAAAGAGTGCTAACATTCTGAATTTATGGCAAATGTGTGACACATCTGAATGCCTTCTTGATGGAATCAAAGTAAAAAACTGAAAGTATTTCATACTGAGGAGACTGCAGTAAATGAGGAAATTAGGAAACTTCATAACAAATAAGTCTCCCAAGATGGCCACCAGAGACAAAAGAGCCCAAATGTAGCCCAAGTATAGCCCAATGACAGAATGTCCCAGAGTGTTCTTAAAAACAACTAGAGCGCTTACTGTCTTCATTATGACAAAAGTATGGCACACCTGAAGCCATCTTGATTGGAATAAACTGGTAACACTTAAAACATTTAATTTAAAAAGGAACACAATGAGGGGGTTCATTTTGCCATAGAAATTATGATTAATGCTGAAGAAAGAAAATGAGGGCACATTTTGAGTAACTTCTCAAATCCTCTTCTATTTCATTAAAAAATTCTGACATGCAGACTGAAACATGCACTTTTAATACCAGGAGCAGACTTCCATGGTGAACAGTAGTTTTACTACAGTGATCTAATGAGCAACTAGAGTGCTAACATTCAGAATTTATGGCAAATGTGTGACATATCTGAATACCTTCATGATGGAATCAAAGTAAAAAACTGAAAGCATTTCCTACTGAGGAGTCTGCAGTACATGAGGAAATTAGGAAACTTCATAACAAATAAATCTCCCAAGATGGCCACCGGAGACAAAAGAGCCCAAATGTAGCCCAAAATCACCCAGAGGTAGCCCAAATATAGCCCAATGACAGAAGTGTGCAAAACACTTATTATTTTGTGCTTTTGCAGTGTTATATAGTGCAGACTTGTCAGGTATTGGAGTGCTTTACATGAGCATTGGTTACATTACACAAGAACAAATTCATTTTGGTTGTAGACATGGGGAGACTAAGTGATTTGACCAGAATCACAGAATGTCGAGCTGAAGCAGAAACTCCAACCTGGTTCCCCAGTTGCAAAGTCTGCAGTTCTGGAAGTAACACCACATCCTCTCCCCTAAGTGCAACATTTAATCAAGTGGTCAACTGGATAAAAAAACATAAAGATAACAAATAATTTAAAAGTGCTTTGTCGCTATTTGAAAACTCAGAAAATGTGTCCTTATTTTAGTCTTTTAGAGCACTAACCATAATTTTAATCCCAATAAGACCCTCTCATATATGTAATTTCTAAAGGAAATGCTCTAGGTATTACAGTTTTGACTACATCAAGATGACGTCAGGCGTTCCACACTTTTGTAATAAATATAGAATGTTAGCAATCTAGTTGTTCATTAGGATACTGTTGAGAGGCAGAGGCCAGGGGCACGGACTCTGAAAATTGAAGGCAGGTAGGAGGGTGCCGAAGGCAACAATTTAACCACACTGAGCAGGCAGGAAGGGCCGTGGCAGCACAACAGACTATGGAGGGCAGTGGAAAGGGGGGCAGGGGCAACAAACCAACAATACAGGACTTGCAAGAGAGGCTGTGGCAATGTAATAGACCATTGTGGGCAGAAGGAAGAGGCAATGGTAGTACAACCATACATGCCAACAGACCCGATTCAGCCAGGAAACGTTCAATGTTTTTAAGCTCAAATGGGCTTTATTTGATCTGTCTCCTGTCTACAATCTCCTCTTTTTCAATGTAACTCAAAGGGGAAAATCAATACCCCAGTTTTGTTTCAAAATCTCCCTCTTACCAAGTTCAAAATGTTCGCAAGTATGGTACATTGGATCATGGAAGGAAATGGGGTAGGGACATGGACTTGGATAACAGAGGACAGGAGGGACATGGAGAGGTGCACCAAACTGACCCTGCAGGGCAGGCATCAGGGTTTGCAGCAGCACAATACACCACACAGGGCATGCGGGACGGGAGTGCAGCACAACAATCCATAGAAAGCAAGAGGGAGGGGACAGGACCATGCACATGGACAACAGAGAACAGAGGGGCAAGAGGCAATGGTAGCTAGCTGACCATAATGGACAGACAGGAGAGAAAGCTGCAGCTTAACAGACCATAAAGGGCAGGAGGGACGGATCAGGGGCATTACAATGGAACAGACAAGCCAGGAGGGAGGGAGTAGGGGTCTGCACCTGTAAACAGAGGGCTGGGGGCAGGGCAGGAGCAGCAAGATAGCCATGGAGGTCAGGCAGGATGGGCACTAGAAGCAAGACACACCATGAAGAGCAACAGTGAGACTGTGATGGCATACACACAGACCATGGAGGGAAGGTAGGAGGGGGTCAGGGGCAGCTAACTGACCACACAGGGAAGGTGGGAGGGGCCATGGCAGCACAGAAGACCATACATGGCAAGTGGGAGGGTTAGTGGCAGCACAATGGCTATGATGGGCAAGAAGGAGGGTGCAGGGGCATGCACAAAGGACGATGGAGGATAGAAGGGAGGGTCAGGACCTGTGCACAGACAAGAAAGTTCAGGGGAAGGGGCCTCACAACAGACCGCACGGGGCAGGCAGGAGGAGCAGTTGCAGCACAACAGACCAGGGAGGGCAGAAGGGTGTGGCAGTACAATGGACCATGTAGGACAGGAGGAAGAGGATAGGGGCATGGCATGAGGACAGGCAGGGTGGAGGTGGCAGGGACAGGTTACAGTCATCTGACAATTCTAGGCAGGTGGGAGGGGAGTGGCAGCTCAACATAACACTCAGAGTAGATAGGAGTGGCAGGTCCATGGAACATGGTGGGCAAAAAGGATGGAGCAGGGGCATGCACAAAGACATCGGAGGGCAGGGGTAAGGAGAATAGGGGCAGCAAGCTAAGCACAGAGTTTAAGCAGGAGGTCAATGATGGGGCATAGAATTGGGCAATGGAGGGCAGGAGGAGTGGACTGGTACATCATACTAAATTGAGTGCAGTGGCAGCACATCAGACCATGCATGGCAGGAGGGAGGAGGCTAGTCCATGGATTCACACAACAGAGGATAGGGAGGAGGGGGATGGGGCAGCAAGCTAACTGTTCAGAGAAGGCGGGTATTAGGAACTTTATTGTTTTTAAAACGTGTGTCTGTGCGAACTACTTAAAATATGAACAAGTATGCAGCATAATCTCACTTTTATTCAGGAAGAAGAGGACGTTTGTGACTGTGACTCTGGGCTCACTTGGCAGAAACACCCCCTGACCCTCCACCCCCTATTGCAAAATGTAATGCCCGTGAAAAGGGTAGGTGAACACAGTGTTATATAGAACATAGTCCTGAGAGCACGATTGAAAATAAAAACTAGATATAGTGTATGGTATAAACTATGCACCAAAAAGTGTGATATAAGATGAACCGGGCGTGAAATATAATATGCAATACATTGTGCGCAATGACAGATTCATTGGAGGGCGCGAGATAGCACAGGCACTAGTGCGTGCTATGCGATATGCGCCTTGGAGTGTAATATGCACAGGGCAGTGTTGTGTAACCTAACTAGTCTCTAAAGTTGTAATATAAAATATGTGCTGGGGAGTGTAGCGTTGCATATGCACTGTGAGAAAGATATGGATCCCAGATTGTAATATGTATGGCATAGCACTGTGCGTTATAACATAGGCATCGAGGAAGGCACGTTAGATGGGGCAATATAACCCGTGCGAAGACAAGTGTGGCATGACATATTCACGAGGTGGTGTTACAGTGCACATGGGCTAGAGAGTGTCATAGCATATGCACTAGCTAGTGGAATACAACACAGACACAGAGGTGTGTGGCACTCAGCAGGCAATGGTGGGTGTAACACAGCGTTGGGCTCTGCCAGGAGCGCGCTATGACTCTCAAGTGATGTTCGTCCCCTATCCAAAGAGTAAAATAAAAAGTATTACACATCCGGCAGTGGATGTGTGTTTTATTAACCGTGAGGGGGGTTTCTTGCATAGTTTTGGTCGAATTTTTGTCGAATCCCCTTTGAATGGCTTGGTGTGCATGTGTATTAAATGTGCCCGTCAATAGCTACCCATGTTTGTATAAATAAACGACAAGGGTGTCTACCGGGATTAGGCACGGTAGGGCATCAGACATGTCAGAGCTTCACTAGTGGTGTAAATACATTCCACGTGGATTAATTGTATGCATAGTCGCCTTTTAATGAATATCACGCAAATCGTCATGCTGATAGGTACGTACAGTTTGTCCAGCATGTCTTAGGTGTGTCTATCAATATACATTTTTTAAAAATAATAAAAAACAGTGGCCGGCCCTGGGGATTGGGGTCAAAAAAATATAATTAGGAGACAGGCCCTGGGGGATGGGGTCATCAGGGCCAATAAATTAGAATAAGAAGGGGAACCACACATCCCCCCTTCTTAAAAAACTTAAAATAAATAAAAGACTGGCATCGTGTCGGAGGCCACGCCCCCTCCTTGCAGCACTCTGCAAACGCGCCCCCTTGCGAGTTCTAAGTTGGGGAATTAATTCCTCTTCAATACTGAGGGTCCCTGAGGGCCAACTAGCCCAACAGGCATCTCCAGTATGCGCCAGGGAGCTGCGCTGCAGACAGGTGTTCTGAGGCCAAGCCCCTTTTTACACCTGTCTGCAACGCAGCTCTGTGGCGCTTACTGGAGGTACCTAGTGGTCTAGTTTGACCCTAGGGACCCTTAGGATTCAAGGGGACTTAATCTCTCAACTTAGAACAGCCACAGGGCACGTTTACACAGTGGTGAAGGGAGGGGACGGGGCCTGAGGTGACGAGTGCAAACACGCACTATGGCACGTTTTAAATTGGGGATATAATTTCCCTTCAATACTGAGGGCCCCTGGGGGCTAAATAGCCCACCAAGTGCTTCCAGTAAGCGCCACTGAGCTGCATTGCAGAGAGGTGGTCCAAGCCGTGCCACTTTTTACACCTCTCTGCAACGCATATCTGTGGCACTTACTGGAGGTACCTAGTGGGCTAGTTGGACCCTAGGAACCCTCAGGATTCAACTTAATCTCCCAACTAAAAACGGACACAGGGCGTGTTTACACAGTGGTGAAGGGATGGGACGGGGCCTGAGTTAACATGTGCAAAAACGCCTTGTGGCCTGTATTAAGAGGTAGTTTTAATCCCCCTGCCCTATACTAGGGGCTTACAGAGGAGGTCATGCTAATCACAGGGGGACCCCAACGCATAATGTTCCCTAGTGTATGTAGGTGTTTTCACTGTATTCTAAGTGTCTTTTAACATAGCACTGGCTCTAGGACTGGTTAGTCAGACTCAGTTACCACCAGTATCCGTCTGAAAAAGTTGAGGGTACAGGATGATTTTGCAACAAGGCTTCTTTCTGCTCTTTCTGCACGTTATCCTTCTTCCTGCACTTTTCTTCGTCTTTGAGGACTTCTGTTGCGTCTTTCTGCACTTCTTTTTTTTCTTTCTGTGCATTTTTTCTTCTTTCTTCACATGTCCTATCTCTGTAGGCATAGTTAGAAATTAGCATTTAAAAAACCTTTGAAATTCACAGAAAAAACCATAGGTTTCAGGCACGTTATAGTTAGGAATAAGCATTTAAAAAACCTCAGAAATTCACTGAAAAAATCAATAGGTTTCAGGGGTGTTATAGTTAGCTGGACTTTTCACTTGTACAAAACCATTGAAATTCCCCCGTTATAGTTAGTTCAGCTAACTATAACTCGCGCGCCCGCAATGCACTGCTGATGACGTCACATATAACATCACTCATGACATGGTCAGTGACATCACTCATGACATCACTGATGACATCTCAAATGACATCTCTGATGACATCACTGATGACATCATCCTTGTGATAGAGTGGCAGACCTCCTCTCACCCTAATATAACCTTTGATACACACATTCAAAAATAGAGACTAAAATTTTCAAAACAATGGACATACCAATACCAGTTACAATAACCTCTTCAGTAATTCTAAGATCCACATACACATCCACTCATTCACCAACAGTCCTATACAGTCACTCATACATGTACTCACTTATCATATGTACTCATACACCTATACATCCTGTTACACAATGCCACTCATCCATAGAGTTACTCACACACATAGTCACTCATGCTAATAAAGAATCAAACATACATTTACTTGCATATACAGTTATACACACACCACCACACTTACTTCTACGGAAACTTACACATACTTAGTATTTTAAACAATAACTTATAGAAACACATACTTATTCATACAGGAACTCTTTCAATCTCTCACTCTCACATATATTCACTTATATACACCAATAGTCACATATACTAGTTTAAAACATATGTAGTTACTCATAAAGACACTATTGAGACAGTCATTCACTCACTAACACACCCATACACACACTCATCCACCCATACAGTCCTGCACACATGCTGTCTTCAACACATACAAACAGTGAGTCACTCAGACTGATACTCAAAAAACTAACTAATAACCTATATAGACACCCATGTAGCTACTCACCAACCCATGCAGCCACTTATACACAAAGTGAGAGACTGATACAGATATTTACATATTTAAACATTACTCACTAAGCCATGTATTCACCATGATACACTTAATCAGTCAGTTACACAATCAATTTTTCAAAAACAAATCATCCATTTAGACACTTATATACCCATTTATTCTTCCATCGACCTTGAGATATACATATATAAAACATATTTAATTTTCAGAAAAACACACATTCACTGGATGATGTCATCAGTGATGTCATCAGTGATGTCATTTGAGATGTCATCAGTGATGTCATGAGTGATGTCACTGACCATGTCATGAGTGATGTAATATGTGACGTCTTCATCAGTGCATTGCGGGCGCGCGAGTTATAGTTAGCTGAACTAACTATAACGGGGGAATTTCAATGGTTTTGTACAAGTGAAAAGTCCAGCTAACTATAACACCCCTGAAACCTATGGTTTTTTCAGTGAATATATATATAGATATTACTTTTTTTCGGCAAGAATCCAAAAATGCAGGAGATTAGTGACGGACACAGACCCAAAGTAGGTGCTTGAGATATATTTATTCCTCCATTGTCGTCAATACGCGTTTCAGCTCTCACGAGCCTTGTTCACTCGACATAGAGACATTTTTTCAGAGTGCTTTTAAAGTGACCGTGCAAATTGAACAAACCCCACGTGATCGACAAAATAGTAAACATGAACAAAATACTTATACAATTTTGTATATCGAACATAAGCAATGAATAATAGAAGCATATTGAAACTTTAAACTGCTCATGGTTTGTTTTGAAAAACACATCGGCAATTTTTAAACTGATTTAAAAATTTTTCATGCACAATATTCGTTTCAGTTTTTCATTAATGTTATTGGAATACGTATTGCTCACAAAATTTTGTGTTTTCACGTGGGGAAATTGGAATGTGCAAATTGTGTTTAACAAGTGCTCAGTGCTGTGATAAAAATGTCTAAAAAATTAAACAGCTTGTATGCGAGATCATATACTTGAGCCTTTGGAAATACCAAAGATATGTTGGTAAATTAGGCATAAAAACATCGTAAAAATATACGTATGCGTAAAATAATTTTTTTTCAGATCTTTTTAGATCTTCAAGCAAGTGGCGACAACTTAAAATTATGGCCATATGAATTGAATATACGTAAAATACTTAATTGTTGATGAAAAGTATACATGTATATTAGGGGTGGGCGGAATTTGCGAAATTAACTTTCGCAAATTATCGCGAAAATGTTTAAAATTATCGCAAACAAGCGGAAATATCGCGAAGATGCGGAAGTTTTTTTCCCGCATGTTCGCGAGATTTTCTGCATGGTTGCGGGTCGCCAACTTACCCATGTGGTTGCTTGCGGGCGCGGCCATCTTGTTTTGAGTTGTCTCGCGGTGCATGATCGCGAGAAGAGAGACGTGATCGCGTGACGCATGACGTCACTGCGGGCGCAACTGTCGCGAGACAGCGCAAATGGCTAAAAACAATACAACATCTCATGGAGAACGCGACCGGATCAAGAAAACTTGTCGGCGAACGCAGGGATTCAGGTAAGGCGATCGTGCGCGCGCCAGAATGTATTATTTTACAGCGCGAGCAAGAAACAAATTATCGCCAAGCTGCGGAAACCGGAAATTTTGACATTTTCGCGCTCTCCACAGAACGCGAATATGTCAAATTATCGCAATTTCCGCGAACGGAACGAAATTTTCGCTCAGTCCTAATGTATATCCTTGTATAATACGGGGGAATCTGGTCCACACACAGTTTGATCTAAAATATCAAATGCTGATGCCTCAAGAGGTATCCCCTCTCTTATAAGGTATCTCCCAATATGTCGCTGTGCAAATTAAAATGGAGTAGCAAATCATTTGGTTCAAAGAAAATGTCATGCCAAATATCTGGCTAGTTAATATCGCAAATCAGAAATCAACCAACATGTATGGATATATATATATCTATATACACGTAATCATATAATTATAAACATATCAACATATTTTCTGTAAATCTGTAAAAGTACTAATAAATAAATAAATAAATATATATATATATTGTACTTCATAAAATCACAGATAGAAAAATGTTAAAATCTATATTTTGGATAAAATACCCTGTATGTTGCACATTTAACTGACAATAGTCTAAATCAATTTGATTGTATAGGTGAGTACAACTACCCCAATTGTATATTGCACATTTAGATATTATAGGCATGTATAAAGATCTTCTGTTACGTTAAGACCACTAGGGTGCTTGGTGTCTAATTGTATGATGTATCTTGTTTCTAGTTTCCTGAGTTTATAATCTCGATCTTCGCCTCGTCTGATCGGAGGTACTGCGTCTATCACAAAGTAACTAAGGTCTCTGTTGTTTGAATGATGGAATTTTTTTAAATGTCTGGCAACTGGATATGTGTTGTCCTCATTTGTGATAGCGCGAAGATGTTGTAAAATGCGTTTAAGTACCTGAAGTTTAGTGCTCCCTATGTTTTTAAGCCACAAGGGCACATCAATACATAAATCGCATAATCAGTCTTACAGGTAAGAAGTTTTGTTATTTTGTACTTCTTATTGCAGAATGGGGTTGAGTAAGTCACCATATTGACACCATGGATACATGCTTTGCACGTCTTGCATTTGAAGAAACCTTTATGTGTTTGTAACCATGAGGTTTTTTCAATGATTTCGGGATTAGTGGAAACAAGGCAATCTCTCATGGAAGGCGCTTTGCTATAGGTAATGGACACCCTCTGCGATAGCATGGGTCCTAATACCGGATCGCTGAGTACCAATGGCCAACATGATTGGATAATTTTGTTGATTGCCCCGTGTTGTTTGCTGAAACCCATAATGAGACGGAACTCATTGTCTGTATTAGGCTTGCCAAGCAACTCTGCTGTGTTAGAACTTTTGACGATTTGTTTATCTCGCAATAGTTCCTCCCTATCAATGGCCATAGTTTCAGTAATAGCTTGTTCTTTGATTTTTAGTGGATATCCCCTTTCTAGGAATCGAGTTTTACTTGATTCTTGTGCAATTTTGAGATCAGACATGGTGCTACACACCCGCTTCAGCCGCAGCATCTCCCTGTACGGGATGCTGTTTAATAGATGTTTGGGGTGGGAGCTGTGCGCGTGCAAAATTGAATTGCCAGCTGTTTCTTTCCGATAGATGTGTGTTTCTAACTTGTTGTTTTACACAAACACCTGTGTATCTAAGAAATTAACTGTTGTATCGCTGATCGTGGCCGTAAAGTGGAGGTTCAAAGAGTTGCAAATAATCTGATTAACACATTCTTGTGCCTCTTCTGTACTGCCTTGCCAAACTAGAAACAAATCATCAATGTAGCGGAGCCAGATTTTAATATTGTTCTCTACTATTTGTTGGTAATTTGTATTGAGGACCAGCTCCTCCCACCAGCCCATGTGGAGACATGCGTAGCTGGGAGAGAAGCTGGCCCCATAGCTACCGCCCTCATCTATTGATAAAGGAGGTTATTAAACATGAAGATGTTGTTTCTGAGGCAATAATCAATCATGGAGACGAGCATCTCACTGTGTGACATAAATTCTGCTGAGCGTTGAGACAAGTAGTATCTAATAGCATTAATGCCATCATGATGTTGGATGCTGGTGTAAAGTGCGGATACATCGAGTGCTATTAACAGGTAATCATTTTGCCATTTAAAATCCTGAATTTTTCGAATAAAGTCACTAGTGTCACGCACATATGATGGCAGTTTTTTGACAAAGTCCTGCAAAAAATAATCAACATAAATGGACGTATTTTCTAAAAGTCCTTCTTTTGCAGTTAATATGGGATGTCCCGGGGGTTTGGAGATGTTTTTGTGAATCTTTGGGATGAAATAAATTGACGGTGTGGTTGGTTTATCTTTTTTCAAGAATTTATATTCATCCTCGCTGATCAGTTCTTTGCTTTTCCAAATTGACAATTTTTTGTCAAAGTCCTGATATGTTGATTTAAGATTGGCCATGTTGGTACGGCTATACCATTCTTTGTCATTAAGTTGACTAAATGCCTCTGCTTTGTAATCTTCCTGAGACCATAAAACAATGTTGCCTCCTTTGTCGCTATTGCGTATGACAACTTCTTTGTTAGTTAGCAGTGCCCAGTCACAGGAGGGGTGGGTGCCTAACACTCCCAGCAGTGCCCAGAGACAGGAGGGGTGGGTGCCTATCACTCCCAGCAGTGCCCTGAGACAGGAGGGGTGGGTGCAGAGTCCTCCCAGCAGTGCCCAGTCACAGGAGGGGTGAGTGCCTAACACTCCCAGCAGTGCCCTGAGACAGGAGGGTTGGGTGCCTATCACTCCCAGCAGTGCCCTGAGACAGGAGGGGTGGGTGCAGAGTCCTCCCAGCAGTGCCCAGTCACAGGAGGGGTGGGTGCCTATCACTCCCAGAAGTGCCCAGTCACAGGAGGGGTGGGTGCCTATCACTCCCAGCAGTGCCCTGAGACAGGAGGGGTGGGTGCAGAGTCCTCGCAGCAGTGCCCAGTCACAGGAGGGGTGGGTGCCTAACACTCCCAGCAGTGCCCTGAGACAGGAGGGGTGGGTGCCTATCACTCCCAGCAGTGCCCTGAGACAGGAGGGGTGGGTGCAGAGTCCTCCCAGCAGTGCCCAGTCACAGGAGGGGTGGGTGCCTATCACTCCCAGCAGTGCCCAGTCACAGGAGGGGTGGGTGCCTATCACTCCCAGCAGTACCCTGAGACAGGAGGGGTGGGTGCAGAGTCCTCCCAGCAGTGCCCAGTCACAGGAGGGGTGGGTGCCTAACACTCCCAGCAGTGCCCTGAGACAGGAGGGGTGGGTGCCTATCACTCCCAGCAGTGCCCAGTCACAGGAGGGGTGGGTGCCTAACACTCCCAGCAGTGCCCAGAGACAGGAGGGGTGGGTGTCTATCACTCCCAGCAGTGCCCTGAGACAGGAGGGGTGGGTGCAGAGTCCTCCCATACGTGCCCAGTCACAGGAGGGGTGAGTGCCTAACACTCCCAGCACTGCCCTGAGACAGGAGGGGTGTGTGCAGAGTCCTCCCAGCAGTGCCCTGAGACAGGAGGGGTGGGTGCAGAGTCCTCCCAGCAGTGCCCAGTCACAGGAGGGGTGGGTGCCTAACACTCCCAGCAGTGCCCTGAGACAGGAGGGGTGGGTGCCTATCACTCCCAGCAGTGCCCTGAGACAGGAGAGGTGGGTGCAGAGTCCTCCCAGCAGTGCCCAGAGACAGGAGGGGTGGGTGCCTAACACTCCCAGCAGTGCCCATGGAACGCAAAGGGTGGAGTAGCCACAGATACCATGCCCACAAATGTCAGTCAGGTGCACAAAGACCCTGCAGTACATGTACCACATGTGTGCGAGGCTGGGAGTATACGCATGCATAGGGCCAAAAAGAAAACATGTCCACATGAAGTCATGTCAATAGTCCACATACACAAGTACAATGACTACCAAGGATGCCACGAATGATGCAGGTGGAGAATAGCTCAGCATGCATGTGCAAAGTTGAAGGACTCCGTCACACACCCAGCTAATGTACACACAGCTCTGCGCTAAAGTCAGGGGACACCCTGCATGGAAGAAGTCAGGGTACACAGAGGAAGGAATACACCTTGGGACAATTGCAACATGCAGCAACTGCTTACATGAATGGAGAAAGCTAGCTAACACCGTGTGATGGCACACAGATCCCAGGGTCCCCCCTATGACCAGCACACTACTACATTTCCCACACACCCAACACATGAACACCACCCACAACCATGTAGCAGCCCCACCAACAGCAATGCCAGCAAAGCAGGAGTGTTCCAAGGGCAAAAAATAAATAGCTTTATTCAGCATGATCCAAAAACTGGTATGTAGTAAGTTCAATATTTACAAAGCCCATAGGGCAGTCCAGGAGTCACAGCTGGATGGGGGACACAGTGGGATGCGTGTCCCCTAGCTTGCCTGCACAGTTACAAGCCGTTGTCTTCCACAGGGGTGAGGGCATCATGTGGGGGGGAAGGAACAGGCACCGCAGGGACAGGAGGGCGAAGGGTAGGCGATGTGGGTGCAGGGATGGAGGACTCCACCACAGGGGGTGGGGCAGGGCCAAAAGTGGATTCTAGGAGCGCGCTGCACACCTCGGCAAGGTCCTCCAGGGACTCCCCTGCACCTGAAGGAACCACAGGCCCCAAGGAGGGGTGGGGGTCAGAGGGATGGGTCGCAGCGCCACTGGGGGAGGGTGTGGACAGGGGGGGGACTCAAGCACCCTGACCGTGGACTTCCTTGACCGCTTGCGGGGTGGTGTCACTGTGGGGCTCAGGGACAGAGCGGCCATGAAGGAGTCTTTGGGGGAGATGTGGCCAGGAGAGCTGAGGGGAGGGGATTTGGAGGGAGTGGATTGGGTGGAATGCGGACTCCCACTCTGGCTGCGTGTCACACGTTTGTCCCCCGACCCAGTGGGTGTGCCTACTTCACCCTGTGTGTGCGTGTCAGGAGGTGTGCGGGGGACCTTCCCTGCTGGTGTGGTGCCTGTGTCTGTTGTGGTGGGTGCATGCTTACGTCTGGGTGTATGTGGGACAGGCATGGGAGTGGGAAGTGTGGAAGGGGCAGGGGTAGGGGGTGGGACGTAGCGCTGCAGGAGACCCACTGCTGCAGTCAGTGTGGAGTCTATGGACCTCAGCAAGTTGCGTTGGTCAGCCTGCGATGAATGAATGCCCTCCAAGTATGCCTCCATGTTGTTGAGGACCTGGTTGTGGGCATGGAGGACATTAAGGATCGCAGTCTGACCAATCTGCAACTGCCGCTGTATGTCCACAGACTCAGCATTGGCGGCAGCAGTGGAGACAGGGGCAGGGGGTGCGGTGCCTGGCAGGAAGGAGACATGTGGTGACCGGGCACGTTGGGAAGGGACACGAGCACGTGGGAGGCGGCTGATGCCAATGGAGGGGGCGGTATGAGATGTAGGGCTGCTGTCAGATGGTGGTGCAGCCACCGCCACTCGGAGAGATCATCCTCGGACCCGTCAGCTTCATACTCTGTTGTGCCAGTCGACAGGTCCCCAGGTTCACTCTCCTCCGCCTCAGTCCCACTCGAAGTGCCAGGCACGATGTCACCGCTGGCACTGGTGCTCGGTCCCTCCGCGCCGTCTGTGTCCATGTCTCCCTCCGTGTCCCCCGACGATGCTGTGGGCAGGGTGAAGAGACAGGAATTAATCATACACCTGTATACATATGTCACATGAGTCAAATCTACTTAGGTTACAGTGCATAGCCTGAAACAAAGGAAGAGTTACAACTACAAAACAAGGTACATATGTAGGCCCTGCAAGACACAGTTGTGTGACCCACCATGCCATGGAAAAACTATGGAGAGCATGACACAATAGCAAATGAGATGACATGGAATTTTGACTGAGGAGCAAGGCCCTGGGGACAATCCAGCACTGCATCTGCACCACACAGCGTGGCAGGCAATAGGGATGAGCAGGGACCACATCCAGGAACTAGAAGGCACATGCAGCATAGGTAATACTGATAACATGCCCACCCTGACTGGCACACTGCACCTTGAGTGTATGTCCAGACAAACATCACACACTGGCCAGTCCTAGCAAGGAGATTACAGGTCTTGACATGTAGGCCATGCCCGCACCACCCACCCCCTACATGAGACAAATCTGTGGAGACACAGGAAGCACTTACATCTCATAGTCTGGGTGAAATACACATGGGATGCAAAAATTCAATATTGCACACAAACTACCCAAGGTGCGCCTGTCCAAATAATCATGTACAAATGGGCATCATCAGATGATTGCAACAAGACACACAGGCAATGGCCACCGTGAGTATGTACTTGGAAAATCAGGTCAGGCTGGACAGTGGACACTTGTAATACATCTCACGTCAATATACATGGTGCCAGGGGACAATGGCACAGAGCACAACCTATGCTGTAGACACAGAGATTGTCGACATTCTCGGATTACACACATGATACCTAGGAAAAGATGCCCCTGGGGACAGTAGTGGCAACACAACTCCATGCTCCTGAATGGGAATGACTGCAACACACGCTAACATCCCTGCACTATGCGTAACGCACACTCATGCACATCATGTCACAGGCCACCACATGGGACATGCCTGCTCGAGAGATTAACTCCCATGTCTGGAATCAGCATTAGTGCCAACTGACATGGAACTCACAAGTCCAGAACTGGAAAGGGCACAGGCAAGCTCACTAAACCTGTTACACACCACCCCCACACATGATGCTGCAGGCATTGTACACTTGGAGAAGGTGTCAGGCTACATAACCTTGTCATGGAGTGACTACACACAGACCAGGGAACACGTTGCAAGGAGGGGAAGGGAGGCAGGAGAGCCCTGCAATACTGTGGGTAACAGGATCTGCACAGCACCATAAACCCTGGAAGTGTATCCATGGAACAGTGCATTTACAAATGCTGGTGAAACACAACAAACACACAAATGTACCTACCCCCTTCCGGCTGCTGCATCTCCTGTAGGCGCCTGTCCAAGTCTGGAAAGACCACCGCCAGCACACGTTTCTGGATGTGGGAGAGACGGCGGCGCCCGCGGTTCTTATGGCTCTCAGGTGAGTCCCCCAGCAGGACCTGTGCGATCCTCCGCGTCCAGCACCGGATGTCCTGTCAGCGTTTCCTCACCTGGGACAGGCGCCGCTTCCGACCATCCGCACTCCTCACGGTGCTGACGGCGTCCAGCCATATCTGCTCCTTGGCAGAGGCGTCTACCTGTGAGGATGAACAAGTGACACTACATCAATACACCTGGCACATGTCACAGGGACACACATTAGAACACATTTGCTGTTTACAACAAGGCATAGTATGCATCCAACGCATTGCACCTTTGTCATAGGGACATGATCCTCTGGGGGAAGGCCAAAAGCAGTACGTGCCATTGAAAGGACACAGGTGGAATGAGGGCAACTACACAATCAATGATCCAGGCTCACACTGTGCATCACACCCACCCCTCCTGTGACTGGGCACTGCTGGGAGGACTCTGCACCCACCCCTCCTGTCTCAGGGCACTGCTGGGAGTGATAGACACCCACCCCTCCTGTGACTGGGCACTGCTGGGAGGACTCTGCACCCACCCCTCCTGTCTCAGGGCACTGCTGGGAGTGATAGGCACCCACCCCTCCTGTCTCAGGGCACTGCTGGGAGTGATAGGCACCCACCCCTCCTGTCTCAGGGCACTGCTGGGAGTGATAGGCACCCACCCCTCCTGTCTCAGGGCACTGCTGGGAGTGTTAGGCACCCACCCCTCCTGTGACTGGGCACTGCTGGGAGGACTCTGCACCCACCCCTCCTTTCTCAGGGCACTGCTGGGAGTGATAGGCACCCACCCCTCCTGTCTCAGGGCACTGCTGGGAGTGATAGGCACCCACCCCTCCTGTCTCAGGGCACTGCTGGGAGTGTTAGGCACCCACCCCTCCTGTCTCAGGGCACTGCTGGGAGACATCAGGCATTCCCCCCCCGTGACCCCCCCTACAGTACATAGCATGTGTGTCACACCTGGACACAATGGCAGAAGTCACAGTCACAAAAAAGGGACACAGTCTGTGCCAGTGGACACTGCACTCACCTGATAACCTGGTCGCCCATACAGCATGGGGTACCGTGGGAGGATCACATCCACCAAAGCCATGTTCTCCTCCAGGGTGAATGGCTGTGACCTCTCCACAGCCCTTGACATGGTTCCAGGGAATCAGTAGCAGCAGCTGGGTCGTGGAATACAGAGATGTGCAGGCAAGTGCTCCCTCATGGGACCTGGCTGCCTTATATCTGCCTTGCTGGCCCATCTCATGCACAGGAGTACAGAGTGATTGGTCACTCACATTTGCATCCTATGTTTCCTCCAATCCCTTCAAACCTAGCAGTCTGTGGGTTCTTAATCTGTTTTTTCTCCTGCATGATATCAGCCCCACAAACACATTGCAACAAAGTAGATTCATTCCAACTGACTTCTGCTGTGCACCTTCCAGAACGAATTCAAAATTTGAACTTGGTCTCCATGACAACCAGCATGCATGTAGGCCTTAATACTTGTCCCTCATGTGTCCCCTATGTAATTTGGAGCCTCACACACAGGTACGGTGCGTTCCGGGGCCCTAGGGCACCCCAAATGCATAGCAACGGCCCGTACACGCGTGCCTACGTTCACTATCACTATGGGTGTCCTCGCGTATGCGTACTCGTAGTGGTACGGGCCGTACACACGCCTGTACGCTCCCTATCACTATGGGTGTCCTCGCGTATGCGCACTTGTAGTGGTACGGGCCGTACACGCGCCTGTACGCTCCCTATCACTATGGGTGTTCTCGCGTATGCGTACACGTAGTGATAGGGAGCGTAGAGGCGCGCGTACGGCCCGTACCACTACGTGTATGCATACGCGAGGACACCCATACTGATAGGGAGCGTACAGGCGCGTGTACGGCCCGTACCACTACGTGTACGCATACGCGAGGACACCCATACTGATAGGGAGCGTACAGGCGCGTGTACGGCCCGTACCACTACGTGTACGCATACGCGAGGACACCCATCGTGATGGTGAGCGTACAGGCGCGTGTACGGCCCGTACCACTACATGTACGCATACGCGAGGACACCCATACTGATAGGGAGCGTACAGGCGCGTGTACGGCCCGTACCACTACGTGTACGCATACGCGAGGACACCCATAGTGATAGGGAGCGTACATGCGTGTGTACGGCCCGTACCACTACGAGTACGCATACGCGAGGACACCCATAGTGATAGGGAGCGTACAGGCGCGTGTACGGCCCTACCACTATGGGTGTTCTTGCGTATGCGTACTCGTAGTGGTACGGACCGTACACATGCCTGTACGCTCACCATCACGATGGGTACACATACGGCAGCACTCCCATAGTGATATGGGAACGTACACAGGCCCTCTTAGCAGCAGTACGGCGGTTTTCACACATCACAGTGGTGACAGGCAGCACACAGGAAGGAATAGGGCGGACATACTTGTCCATGGATGGACATCAAGGCATTGTCTGTGCATTACTACATGTGTGGGGCACAGGTGTGACAGGCTGTGATGTGGAACATTACTCCTGAGTCGAGAAGGCACCAGATGTATGATGAGATGTGTACAGATGTAATGTGTGACGGTGCAATGTGTGCCAGGCATGCCCTTGACTCCTTGGACATGTGTGCATGTTGTACTGCACACTTGGGATGACCGACACTGGCATGGCATGGTCACCAACACCCGGAAGTGTCCCCTGATGCCCGGTACAGGGGTTACCACACCTGACTTGTCACTACCCACGGTGCACGATGTGACTATGTCATGTATGTGGGGGGGTTCCCATTAGGTTGATGTTGGAGCACCCTCAAAAGCTGCAGCTGTTGCAGCAACCAACATGTGTCTGTGTGTAGATTGACATTGCACACTGTTCCGCACACCATGCCACATGTGGTATCGGATGTGAGGTGCGTATGTATGCATGGGACACGGAGTAGCGTGACAAGGACATGTCTGCATCCTCTCAATGAATGTGTGGTGAGTCATGACATGTGCACCTTCATGGCAAGGTGTGTGGGCTGTCCTAGTGTAATGTCATGTGACCTGTGGCTCTAGTGTTCCGCTACCAGTCTCTGCAATCGGCATCCTACTTCTGCTGATGTGTGGGTGTATGTCACTCCTGTCTTGCGTCTGGCTGTTCACTTGCACTGGGACACAGCTAATCCCATGGCATGGCATGTGGAGGTTCTCAATCTCCGTGTGTAGCTGGGTCTTGGTAGGAGTGTCACCTGGCAGCCATACGTGTCCAGGGCATGTGGCACATACCTGACTCCGTATGTAGCATATGTGTATAGACAGATTAACATGTGCTCAGTACAAATTATTTGTTGTTGTGGTGCACTCACTCTTCCTTGTCACTTCCAAATTACTGCAGAGCGCCGCCTCTTCCCCGAGCAATTCCGGACTTGGCTGCCATGCGGGATAATGATCGTATCCGGTGCTACCGCTTCCCACAACGGTTGATTCTGGAGTTGACGGCGAGACTGGCACCACACCTGCAACCGCTGCACAGGTATCCTACGGCACTGACACCCAAGCTGAAGGTAATGGCAGCCCTACATTTTCTAGCCACGGGTACCTTTCAAAATACCATAGCTCATGTTGGTGGCATGTCCCAGAGCATGTTCTGCCGTGTGCTGCATGATTTCTTAGAGGCCATGTTGATTCACCTGGATGACTTCATCAAGTTCCCAACCCCTGAACAGTTGACTGGGGTCAAGCGTGGATTCTATGCCCTGGGAGGGATGCCCCATGTCATTGGGTCCATAGATGGGACACATGTTGCTTTGGTACCACCACACGCACAGGAGGTAGCGTACCGCAATCGGAAGCACTACCACTCCATCAATGCCCTTGTGGTGTGTCTGTCCAACATGGTGATTTCACATGTCTGTGCTCGTTTTCCAGGATCAGCACACGATGCCTACATCATGAGGCGTAGCAGGGTGCCTGAAATGATGACGCAGCTGCGCAACGAACGAGCATGTGTTGTTGGTGGGTACAGTCTGTCTGTCCTGTATTTTGCATAGCCTACCGGCACGACCGCTTCACCAGTTCTAACGATGTCCATGTGCTTCCCATGTAGGGGACGCTGGCTATCCCAACATGCCATGGCTGATCACACCTCTCCGCAACCCCATCACGCCGGCCCAGCTCCGCTACAACACCGCCCATGGCCGGACAAGGCGAGTGATAGAGAGGACGTTTGGCCTGCTGAAGAGCCGATTTAGGTGCCTACACAAGACCGGCGGTGCGCTCCCATATGCCCCTGCGAAGGTCTGCAAAATCTTCATGGTCTGCTGCATGCTGCACAACATGGCAGTTGAGAAAGCTGTGCCACTCATCCTGGATCAAGATGACCAGGACCATCCACCCGTGGAGGACGAAGGGCTTGGCAATGGGGCTAGTGATGTGGAGGATGTGGAGCCGCAAGAGGACATCCGGACTCGGCTCATACGCGACTTCTTTGCTTAGTGGTGAGTACCAGTGTCTGAGTGTGCACACATTGCTCCCCGTGTGGCATGTGTTGTGATGTGTGTCTCCACCTGCATGTATGGCATGTGAGTCAGAGGTGTGTGTGGGTGTGTCACTGGAGTGATGGTGGCAGTGATGTTTGTATTTCCCCAGTCATAATTGTGACCTAGCATGTTGTCATCCATACATGTGTCGAGTACATGCACATGCAAGTGGCTGTGCTTTTTGTGGCTGACTTCTTGTGTGTCTCTCATCCCCAGGTACTTGCACATGCCGTCTGCTGGTTGCATTGTTGTGGCACTGCTATTCCTCATGGACACGTCATCGTGTGCTGACTCAGCGTTACACGCACGGACAAGTTTGGAAGTCTCCTTGGGGTAAGGGATGCATCAGGGGTGTATTGGGTGTGGCAGTTGTTCACGATGTATGCACACTGCCCCTGTTGATGTTTGGTTCCTCTGCAGCCATGTAGCATCACCATGGGACACGACATGCAGCTGTGTACACCTGAATAGATGGTCTGACTGGTTGACAGTCATCAGTGATGGGATAGTGGATTGTGATGATGGCATCAATGTGTGTAACACTGCCCTCGGACACATACGGTTTGCATTGGCTTGACATGGTGTGGGACTTCTACATCAGCGGATCAATGGTGTATGGCAGTCTCTCCGTGAGCAGCTGTGGGTGTTTAGCTGTTAGCCGACAATTGTGTGCCAGTTCCATGGCTATCACGCATTTGTGCTGCAGAAGGGGGGTGCCAGTGTTGGACCCACATGTTACTCCACATGAAGTGTTCATGTGTACTTCAAGTTGCCTCTGCAATCCCGAAAACATGACTAATAAAGGTGTTCCTATGCCTCCAAGGTGCCTCTTCTCAGTCAATGCTGGTGTGTTGCCACGGTGCATCCAGCATGTCTGGCATGGTTTTCCCTGATAGTGGCTATGTGTCTATGTGTCGAGTAGCAAGATGCAAGCTGTGTGTGTGGGCTGAGACTGTGTATTGTGCATGATGTCCATGACTGTGTGGGTATTGTGACATGTGCCATCCCCATGCATCCAACGTTGGCCAGGCCCCCATTCTCTGCATCCACCGGACTCAAGCTTGCAGGACATGGTTCTGCCACCTGTCTACACATACCTGGGTGCCCCCCAGGACACTGGACTGGATCCCTGACCTCTGCGCATGACTGTTGCTGTACTCAATGTGTCTGTCAGCACGGTTGTGCGGCCACCCCCTCAGCTGGTTGGGCCCATCACGGGTGTGTATGGTGCTCCATGTCTGTCTTGCCTAATACACTGTGACCCGTGTGTCCTGTGCCAGACTCAGGCCCCAGGGTGTGGATGGTTGAAGTCAAAAGAGAAGTCAGGCATGTTTAGACTTTACAAGACACATGTAAGGTAATAATGCAACCAGCAGGCATCTTCTCTTCATGGTGTGAATTTTTATTTATTTGGGGGGGGGGGGTATGACGTGAGGGGCTTTCCGCGAGTTTGGAATCCAAAGTTCAGTAGGGGAGTTGGTGTCCTTGCCATTGGAAGTCCTCAGAGTCCATGCCACAGTCTTTGTCAACATTGGTCAGACAGTGACCAGCAAGGCCATGTGGCAGAGAATGTCTCTTGATGCTGTGATGCTGTCGCTCCAGTGGGCCAGGTGCCAGGCCAGGTGTCCTGGGAGATGGTGATGTAGCGCCGACCCTCACGGTCTTTTCCGTGGACGAACCGCCCTCCTGCGGGGACCCTCAGAAGCAGGCCGTGACGACGTCTGGGATGCTCCATCGGATGTTTCCTCCTCCTCCTCCTGATCCCTCCCTGTGGGTGGTGATGTTCTCCGCCTTCTGGCACAGGGAGGGTTGGCCATGTTGTCGGCCATCCGACGGAGTGTATCGTGAATTCCCGAGTACGCCGTCACGAGCTCAGCCTGTCCGTCCTCCATCCTCCGTTGGTGTTGCAGTAGACAGGCATGTAGCTTCGCATGTTGCTGGGCCTGTGTGTCTTGATCCCCACGAGGACGGACACAACCTGGGCCAGGCCCGTGGTGTCCTGCCGGTATGTGTCCAGGATGTTTCGGACATGGGAATATACCGGGTCCCCAGCCAACTGGTCAGGCTGGCGCCTCCGCCGTCCTCCACTCCCACCACCCCTGCCCACTTGCACCTGGCCTGCCCTTGTGGGCACATCGGGTCTCCGGGACCCCTGAGGGGTGGCATTGGCGTTGTCGCCTGCCTCCTCCTGGGTGCCCGGGACACCGTGTCCCTCCTGGCCAGCCTGGCTTCTTTGTGGTGGTGGGGCAGGGATCCTGGGTGTCTCCTGGGATGTGGCAGGAGTGGGGGTGGTGGTTGGCCCCGTTGTACCTGACGCAGGTGCTGCAGGTGGTTGGACACCAGAGGGGCCAGGTTGGTCGGGGTCGTCCACAGAGTGGTGAGAGTCGTCGCTGCTGGTGGGATCGGCCTCCCGCAGAGCCGGGTCCTGTGAGTCTTCCCCCCCAGTGTTGGGGGGTGAACCACGAGGTTGACCTGTGTGTGAGAGAGACAATGTTAATTTTGGTCCATGCAACATCCATGTTTCATCAGTTTCAAAGTTGGCACATTTCCTCTTGGAATTAGGATCTGTCTTGCATTCCACTCACAGTGCACTTGTGCATGGGTGTGTCCCTTGGGCACCACTTTGGCGCCTTTAACTATGTGTGGCACAGTCTTACTTGCTGCGTCAAGTGTGACTGCAGTCAGCAGTGGAGTGGGCAGGTGTGGCGAGCCATGCATTGGCGCCTTCCGTGTAGCACTGTACATGTGCACATGGAGTGGATCCACACACTTATATAATGCAGGTAGCTGTCGTTGTGTTCGTGCACAGGTTGTGACATGGCCCTGTGTTTTGCCATGGAGAAGAGGGGGGGTTCTGGCACTGGCCACCCTTGGCTACATGCACGCAGTCTACCTGCTGACGAGCAGACATTCCCACACACCACAAGGCTGATTTGCTCTCCCTGTGTCTCCCTCCCTCTCTGTCCCCCTCTCCCTCCCTCTCTGTCCCCCTTTCCCTCCCTCTGTGTGTCAGCCTCCTCCCTCTGTCCATCTTCCTGTGTCTCCCTCCCTCTCTGTCCCCCTCTCCCTCCCTCTCTGTCCCCGTTTCCCTCCCTCTGTGTGTCAGCCTCCTCCCTCTGTCCGTCTTCCTGTGTCTCCCTCCCTCTCTGTCCCCCTCTCCCTCCCTCTGTGTGTCAGCCTCCTCCCTCTGTCCGTCTCCCTGTGTCTCCCTCCCTCTGTGTCCCCCTGTCCCTCCCTCTGTGTGTCAGCCTCCTCCCTCTGTCCGTCTCCCTCTGTCTCCCTCCCTCTCTGTCCCCCTGTCCCTCCCTCTGTGTGTCAGCCTCCTCCCTCTGTCCGTCTCCCCGTGTCTCCCTCTCTCTCTGTCCCCCTGTCCCTCCCTCTGTGTGTCAGCCTCCTCCCTCTGTCCGTCTCCCTGTGTCTCCCTCCCTCTCTGTCCCCCTGTCCCTCCCTCTGTGTGTCAGCCTCCTCCCTCTGTCCGTCTCCCCGTGTCTCCCTCCCTCTCTGTCCCCCTCTCCCTCCCTCTGTGTGTCACCCTCTGTCACCTCAGCCCAGCTTCCTGGGCACACACTGTTAGCAGATCTTTGAATGGCCCTTGGCTTGTTGCTGTGAGTTTGTTTCTGATCTCCAGGCACCCATTGGGTGTAGTGTGTGTGTCTGCGCTGCTGCTGTGGTGGTGTGTGCTGCCACTCTTTCACAGTGTTGGCTGTTCATTAGCTGCTGTCATGTGCAAAAACGTGCCTTCACCCCCATGTGTTAATGCAAGGCGTCCGCCATTTGCTGGCGAGTCTTTCCTGTGTGGGGACACAGTGTTAGTCTGGCTGTGACCTAGGCCATATGGGCAGAGGGCATTGCTGTCTGCTTCTGAGTTGCACTATGTGATTTTTGGGGCCCACCCTCCCGCCATCCGGCTTATCGTGTCATGTGTTGGTGTCTTCTGTGGCCTGTGACTTGACATTGTCCAGCTGGGTGCATTGGGCATGGTGGCGCCAGTGGCATGTGCGTGTTCATGGCGTGTGGTTGAGTCATGCGATAGCTTGGGGTGGTTGCGTGCCTGTTTGTGGGTTTGGTTGTGGATGACGTTCCCCCCATGTGAGGTGCGTTGTTTGTGTACTCACCCGGGTCTCGGAGTCCTCCTAATCCTTCGACTGCCTCCACCGGCAGTATGGCCATCACCCTCTCCTCCCAGGGATGGTAGTGTACGGGTCTGCGGGGCGGCCCTCCTCCAGTGACGTTGGCCTGGTTGTGTTCGTCCGTCATCTTGGCTCGGACCCTCCTCCGCAGATCGTACCACCTGGCTTGGCATTCATGCCTGGTCCTTCTGGTGTCCGCAACAGCATTCACAGCATCGACGATGGTCTGCCACATGGCTGTTTTTTCTGCAATGCTGGTCTGTCTGACCAATGTTCCAAAGAGCTGTGGCTCGACTCTGAGGATTTCATCGACAAGGACCTCCAACTCTCAGTTACTGAACTTTGGATTCTTGTTAGTGGGCATGGTGAGGGGTGTGGGTGTGGATGGTGGGGGGTGTGTGTGGATGGTTGTGGGTGTGTGGGTGTGGTTGTGCAGGTGTGTGTGTGAATGTGATGAGGGGGTGTTTGTGAAGGTGGTTGTGTGAAGGTGTGCAAGTGTAAGGTGTGGTGAAGCTTGTAGTATGGTGCTGTAGGTTGTCTGTGGGGTCTGGCAGCAGTGAGTCTGTTGCAAAGGCTCATGGTTTGTGTGTGTGGGCCCTTTTTATTGGTCCATTGGTGGGTGTGGCTGTGTTTGAAGTTTGGGTGGGTGAGTTATAAGGAGTGGTGGTCTTTTGGTCCTCTGTTTGTTTTTGGCAGTTGCAGGTCAGTGAATGTGTTTTTTTAGTGGTTGTTGGACATGTTTAGTGGCTTTGTGCCATTCGAATGGTGTATTCTTGTGTTGTTTTGGTTTGTCCTGGTTGTGTACGTGCGTTTTTAGCGTGTGTACGGTGTGTACATGGGCCATTTGGTTGTACAGTGCTGTCCTTGTGTGTGGCTTGGTACGACTCGTACATGCGGTTGTGATGTTGGGGCCTGGGGTGCACTCCGTACTTAGGAGGTTGTGGTGGGGGTGTGACTGTGACGTACACGGGTGTACATACAGGGGGTACTACACGTACAGGGGTGTACATACACGGGGGTACGACACGTACACGGGTGGGGGTATGACTCGAACGTACAGGGGTGTACATACACGGTGGTACGACACGTACAGGGGTGGGGGTATGACTCGAACGTACAGGGGTGTACATACACGGGGGTACGACACGTACAGGGGTGGGGGTACGACTCGAACGTACAGGGGTGTACATACACGGGGGTACGACACGTACATGGGTGGGGGTAGGACTCGAACGTACAGGGGTGTACATACACGGTGGTATGACACGTACAGGGGTGGGGGTACGACTCGAACGTACAGGGGTGTACATACACGGGGGTACGATACGAACAGGGGTGGGGGTACGAATCGAACATACAGGGGTGTACATACACGGGGGTACGACACGTACACGGGTGGGGGTAGGACTCGAACGTACAGGGGTGTACATACACGGTGGTACGACACGTACAGGGGTGGGGGTACGACTCGAACGTACAGGGGTGTACATACACGGTGGTACGACATGTACAGGGGTGGGGGTAGGACTTGAACGTACAGGGGTGTACATACACGGAGGTACGACACGTACAGGGGTGGGGGTAGGACTCGAACGTACAGGGGTGTACATACACGGGGGTACGACACGTACACGGGTGGGGGTAGGACTCGAACATACAGGGGTGTACATACACGGGGGTACGACACGTACACGGGTGGGGGTACGACTCGAACGTACAGGGGTGTACATACAGGGGGGTACGACACGTACAGGGGTGTACATACACGGGGTAGGACACGTACACGGGTGGGGGTATGACTCGAACGTACAGGGGTGTACATACAGGGGGGTACGACACGTACAGGGGTGTACATACACGGGGGTAGGACACATACACGGGTGGGGGTCCGACTCGAATGTACAGGGGTGTACATACACGGGGGTACGATACGTACACGGGTGGGGGTAGGACTCGAACGTACAGGGGTGTACATACACGGTGGTATGACACGTACAGGGGTGGGGGTACGACTCGAACGTACAGGGGTGTACATACACGGGGGTACGACACGAACAGGGGTGGGGGTACGAATCGAACATACAGGGGTGTACATACACGGGGGTACGACACGTACACGGGTGGGGGTAGGACTCGAACGTACAGGGGTGTACATACACGGTGGTACGACACGTACAGGGGTGGGGGTACGACTCGAACGTACAGGGGTGTACATACACGGTGGTACGACATGTACAGGGGTGGGGGTAGGACTTGAACGTACAGGGGTGTACATACACGGAGGTACGACACGTACAGGGGTGGGGGTAGGACTCGAACGTACAGGGGTGTACATACACGGGGGTACGACACGTACACGGGTGGGGGTAGGACTCGAACATACAGGGGTGTACATACACGGGGGTACGACACGTACACGGGTGGGGGTACGACTCGAACGTACAGGGGTGTACATACAGGGGGGTACGACACGTACAGGGGTGTACATACACGGGGTAGGACACGTACACGGGTGGGGGTATGACTCGAACGTACAGGGGTGTACATACAGGGGGGTACGACACGTACAGGGGTGTACATACACGGGGGTAGGACACATACACGGGTGGGGGTCCGACTCGAACGTACAGGGGTGTACATACACGGGGGTACGACACGTACACGGGTGGGGGTAGGACTCGAATGTACAGGGGTGTACATACACGAGGGTACGACACGTACACGGGTGGGGGTAGGACTCGAACGTACAGGGGTGTACATACACGGGGGTACGACACGTACAGGGGTGGGGGTCCGACTCGAACGTACAGGGGTGTACATACACGGTGGTACGACACGTACACGGGTGGGGGTCCGACTCGAACGTACAGGGGTGTACATACACGGGGGTAGGACACGTACACGGGTGGGGGTCCGACTCGAACGTACAGGGGTGTACATACACGGGGGTACGACACGTACACGGGTGGGGGTAGGACTTGAACGTACAGGGGTGTACATACACGAGGGTACGACACGTACACGGGTGGGGGTAGGACTCGAACGTACAGGGGTGTACATACACGGGGGTACGACACCTACACGGGTGGGGGTCCGACTTGAACGTACAGGGGTGTACATACACGGGGGTATGACACGTACAGGGGTGGGGGTACGACTCGAACATACAGGGGTGTACATACACGGGGGTACGACACGTACACGGGTGGTGGTACGACTCGAACGTACAGGGGTGTACATACACGGGGGTACGACACGTACAGGGGTGTACATACACGGGGGTAGGACACGTACACAGGTGAGGGTCCGACTCGAACGTACTGGGGTGTACATACACGGGGGTACGACACGTACAGGGGTGGGGGTAGGACTCGAACGTACAGGGGTGTACATACACGAGGGTACGACACGTACACGGGTGGGGGTAGGACTCGAACGTACAGGGGTGTACATACACGGGGGTACGACACGTACACGGGTGGGGGTCCGACTCGAACGTACAGGGGTGTACATACACGGGGGTACAACACGTACACGGGTGGGGTTCCGACTCGAACGTACAGGGGTGTACATACACGGGGGTACGACACGTACACGGGTGGGGGTATGACTCGAACATACAGGGGTATACATACACGGGGGTACAACACGTACACGGGTGGGGGTAGGACTCGAACATACATGGGTGTACATACACAGGGGTACGACACGTACACGGGTGGGGGTAGGACTCGAACGTACAGGGGTGTACATACACGGGGGTACGACACGTACACGGGTGGGGGTACGACTCGAACGTACAGGGGTGTACATACACGGGGGTAGGACACGTACACGGGTGGGGGTACGACTCGAACGTACAGGGGTGTACATACACGGGGGTAGGACACGTACACGGGTGGGGGTCTGACTCGAACGTACAGGGGTGTATATACACAGGGGTACGACACGTACAGGGGTGGGGGTAGGACTCGAACGTACAGGGGTGTACATACACGGGGGTACGACATGTACACGGGTGGGGGTAGGACTCGAACGTACAGGGGTGTACATACACGGGGGTAGGACACGTACAGGGGTGGGGGTACGACTCAAACGTACAGGGGTGTACATACACGGGGGTACGACACGTACACGGGTGGGGGTACGACTCGAACGTACAGGGGTGTACATACACGGGGGTACGACACGTACAGGGGTGTACATACACGGGGGTAGGACACGTACACGGGTGGGGGTCTGTCTCGAACATACAGGGGTGTACATACATGGGGGTACGACACGTACAGGGGTGGGGGTAGGACTCGAACGTACAGGGGTGTGCATACACGGGGGTATGACACGTACACGGTTGGGGGTAGGACTCGAACGTACAGGGGTGTACATACACGGGGGTAGGACACGTACAGGGGTGGGGGTACGACTCGAACGTACAGGGGTGTACATACACGGGGGTAGGACACGTACAGGGGTGGGGGTACGACTCGAACGTACAGGGGTGTACATACACGGGGGTACGACATGTACAGGGGTGTACATACACGGGGGTAGGACACGTACACGGGTGGGGGTCCGACTCGAACGTACAGGGGTGTACATACACGGGGGTACGACACGTACACGGGTGGGGGTAGGACTCGAACGCACAGGGGTGTACATACACGGGGGTACGACACGTACAGGGGTGTACATACACGGGTGGGGGTGCACATACACGGGGGGTACGTCTCGGACGTACGGGGGCTGGGGGGAGTGTTGTGCACGTATGAGGGCACCTGTCTCCCTGGTTGCTATGGGAGTTCGGTGCGGACGGTGTTTTTTCCATACGGTTGTGACATCGGACGCACGGGATGGATCGTGATTCTTCGGTCGGACTTGACTTTTCACATTTGTACGGTAAATCATCCGAGGACGTGTCGGACACATTTTCCGACCCGAGGACGTGTGGGGAATAATTCCCAAGGCGGTTCATATGGACTTTTTACCATGCGAATCGTAATTAGCAGTTTGTACGGCACTTGTACGATTCGTACGGTAAAAAGACCGGATACGAGTCGTACGGGGAATTTTTTTACCGGATCGTAATTGGCACCTAAGTTGTTGTACTTTAAATCTCTTTCGTGGTATTGTTTTTTGGCCATCAGAGTGGATTTGTTAAGCTTTTTTATTTTAGTTGTCACCGCCTCGTGAAATGCATCAATAGAATCATGTAATGCTATTGGATTGAAGTTGGACCTGGGTTTGAAGGGAGTGAGTGCAGTCTTTTTAGCGAGATTGGTTGTAGTCTCAATGCTGGATCTTTGTATGGGATCTTGAGTTGTGTTTCCATCCCAAAGGTCCTGTATCTCCTGTGTTAAAGAAAAAGCCAAAATAGTGGTATCTGTTTGCCTTATTTGTTCCAAAGTCGTGACATAATCAGTGTTTGTCTCCTGAGAACCCCTTAAGATATGGAATTTTTTGAGTTTGAGCTTTCTAACTCACTTATAGATATCCATCCTAGTGGAGGCATAGTCAAAATTGTTGGCTGGACAAAATGAAAGTCCTAAACTTAATATTTCCATTTCTTCCGAGGAAAGTTTTACTTCAGAAAGATTGATGACCGTGTTGTTGACTTTGTTGGTATCGTTTATGTTCTTTTCCAATATCCTCGGCCCCTCCTTTTGTTGCGGCGTTTTCTGTTTGCTTTACGCCTTTTCCCTCGTTTGAAATTGGCATATGTCCTGCATTGTTTCTTTGAGGCCTTGGTCTGGGGGTTGATCTCCTTTCCTCGCACAAAAAATTCAATTCCTCCCCGGTGAGGGTTTGTTTTTCGATGCCCCTGCCAGTAGCTCATGCATCTCTGAATCCGAGTCACTTCCTGCCGCGGAGCTTAGATCAGAATGAGATATCTCGTTAGTTGCTCTTGTTTTTTGCGATGTGCTGTTTGTTGGACCTATTATTGCTTTAGATCTTGAGATCCTAAGGGCATCATATTTTTTTGCAAACGTAAATATTTGTCCTAGTTCATAATCATTTTTATCTCTGATGAATTTGTGGGCTTTACGTTCTTTGATTTTTTCTTCTTCTTTTTTGAGCCTTATAAGCATCTCGTTGCGGGGTTTTGTTATTTCCTAATTTGTCAAGGTCATAATTTCTTTAATCAATTTCAGTCAATAATCGGGCTCGATCGATGTCTGCATATTTGATTAAGATTAATGTCAACTTGCGTGAGGAATCAAGGTTACATTCAGCCCATTCACACATGAGGTCTGGGTTCGGGTCTTCATAAGTAGGAGCAGTTAATATGCGCAAACTGCATGGTATTCTCCCCATTTCAATGTACCGCGATCATGATTCCCACCACTTGCTTTGTTCTAGGCATTTTCTTTTCAAGTATTTTGAATTTATATTTGACTGTATTAATTTCCATTGTACTTGCTGTTTCGGTTTGTCTAATAGTGCGTGTGATCTGAGGGGTATCAGAGAACATCTCCGAAGCAGCCGCCTCCCTCTCTTTCACCATGTCTGACGACATCAGGAGATTTTGGAAAATCGATGGTAAAGTGTGATGCGATAAACCGCAAATGCGGTCGCCTCACTTGAAATGCACACTCCTCCACCCCAGAATACCCCGTTGGTCCTACCTGGATTGAATCCGAGTTCACTTTGTCCTCCGACTCAGTGTACTATGGATTTTCACAGGGTCTGGACAGATAGCCGGGTTCTGGGGGTCTGGCGTCCGATTCCTCCACGGACTGTAGTACTTCCTGGTTGCCCCAGAAGCGTTGATCCACTGAGGACGCTGACCAAAAAAGCAAAGGAGGGATCTGTGTGAGACTGAGTGGAATCGAGCGGTCTTCAATATTACTTTTTTCCGGCAAGAATCCAAAAATGCAGGAGACTAGTGACGGACACAGACCCAAAGTAGGTGCTTGAGATATATTTATTCCTCCATTGACGTCAATACCCGTTTCAGCTCTCACGAGCCTTGTTCACTCGACATAGAGACATTTTTTCAGGGTGCTTTTAAAGTGACCGTGCAAATTGAACAAATCCCACGTGATCGACAAAATAGTAGACATGAACGAAATACTTATACAATTGTGTATATCGAACATAAGCAATGAATAATATATATATATATATATATATATATATATATATATATATATATATATATATATATAAACATAATCCCTGCTCCAAAGGGACAAGAGCATGCACATGAAGATTGCATGAATACGGCTTCTTTTAATGGAATGGGCCTCCCACGACCCAGCAGCTAAGAGAGACGCGTTTCGGCTGTGGCAGCAGTCTTTGTCAATATATATATAAATATATGTATATATATATATATATATATATATATATATATTCATTGAAAAAACCATAGGTTTCAGACATGTTATAGTTAGGAATTAGCATTTAAAAAACCTTAGAAATTCACTGAAAAAACCATAGGTTTCAGGTTTCAGACAACTCGCGCGCCCGCAATGCACTGCTGATGACAGTCACACATTAGATCACTCATGACATGGTCAGTGACATCACTATTGACATCACTGATGACATCTCAAATGACATCACTGATGACATTACTGATGACATCATCCAGTGAATGTGTGTCTTTCTGAAAAATAAATATTTTATATATATAGATCTCAAAGTCGATGGAAGAATAAATGGGTATATAAGTGTATAAATGGATGATGTATTTTTTTTTTTATCGATTGTAGAACGGACTGATTAAGTGTATCTTAATGAATACATGGGTTAATGAGTAATGTTTAAATATGCAAATTTCTGTATCAGTCTCTCACTTTGTGTATAACTGACTGCATGGGTTGGTGAGTAGCTACATGAGTGTCTACATGGGTTATTACTTGGTTTTTCGAGTATCAGTATGAGTGTCTGAGTGTCTGTATGGTTCAGTGGAGGGTATTAGTTAGTGCATAGATGCATGAATGAGTACGTCACTGTTCATATGTGTTGAGGACAGTATGTGTGCAGGATTGTATGGGTGGATGAGTGTGTGTATGGGTGTGTTAGTGAGTGAATGACTGTCTCAATAGTGTCTTTATCAGTAACTACATATGTTTTTAACTAGTATGGTGCCGATTACGATCCTGGAAAAACGGGGTACGAACCGTCGGTCGGAGCGTTTTCTCTGTCCGACTCGTACCCGGTTGCGAAACTTTACAAACATGGAAGTACGATTCGCACGGAAACACCATTTCCGTACGAATCGTAAAAAACACCGTCCGACGAAAATATACATACGAATGTGATCCGGGAATGCTCCGACGTGACGTCGGGACGCTGTCAGGCAGCGTTTCACGACCCAGGAAGTACGCTTCGAACCGACAGCAGTCCGGACGGCAATATTTTCACTGCACCCAAAAGTACGCCGCGAAACGACCAGAATAGGGGGCCCGGTACGAGCCGTACCACCCCCCAGCCCCCGTGAGTACGCGCCGAACCCCCGTGTATGTACACCCGTGTACGTGTCGAACCCCCCCGTGTATGTACACCCGTGTACGTTCGAGTCGTACCCCCACCCGTGTATGTACACCCGTGTACGTGTCGAACCCCCTGTGTATGTACACCCATGTACGTTCGAGTCATACCCCCACCCGTGTATGTACACCCGTGTACGTGTCAAACCCCCCCGTGTATGTACACCCGTGTACATTTGAGTCGTACCCCCACCCGTGTATGTACACCCGTGTACGTGTCGAACCCCCCCGTGTATGTACACCCATGTACGTTCGAGTCGTACTCCCACCCGTGTATGTACGGTGCGTACCCCTCGGGGGCTGGGGGGATGGTTCAGCGCGTATGTGGGAACATGTCTCCATGGTTGCAATGGGAGTTCGGTGCGGACGGTGTTTTTTCCATACGGTTGTGACATCGGACGCACGGGATGGATCGTACTTGCGCGGTCGGACTTCACTTTTCACGTTTGTACGGTAAATCGTCCGGGGAAGTGTCGGACACATTTTCCGACCCGAGGACGTGTGGGGAATTATTCCCAATGCGACTTGTATGGAGTTTTTCCCATGCGAATCGTACTTGGCAGTTTGTACGGCACTTGTACGATTCGTACGGTAAAAAGACCGGATACGAGTCGTACTGGGAACATTTTTCCAGGATCCTAATCGGCACCTTGATGTGAGTATTGCTGTATATAAGTGAGTCAATGTGAGAGTGAGAGATTGGAAGAGTTCCTGTATGAATAAGTATGTGTTTCTTTAAGTGATTTCTTAAAAGAGTAAGTATGTGTAACTTTCTGTAGAAGTGTGCTGGTGTGTGTATAACTGTATATGCAAGTAAATAGATGTTTGATTCTTTATTAGCATGAGTGACTATGTGTGTGAGTAACTCTATGGATGAGTGGCGGTGTGTAACAGGATGTATAGGTGTATGAGTACATATGATGAGTGAGTAGATGTATGAGTGACTATATAGGACTGTTGGTGTATGAGTGGATGTGTATGTAGATCTTAGAACTACTGAATAGGTTGTTGTAACTGGTATTGGTATGACCATTGTTTAGAAAATGTTAGTTTTTATTTTTGAGTGTGTGTATCAAAGGTTATATTAGGGTGAGAGGAGGTCTGCCACTCTATCACAAGGATGTTGTCATCAGTGATGTCATCAGTGATGTCATTTGAGATGTCATCAGTGATGTCATGAGTGATGTCACTGACCATGTCATGAGTGATGTAATATGTGACGTCATCAGCAGTGCATTGCGGGCGCGCGAGTTATAGTTAGCTGAACTAACCTATAATTTCAATGGTTTTGTATGAGTGAAATGTCTAGCTAACTATAACGCCCCTGAAACCTATGCTTTTTTCAGTGAATTTCTAAGGTTTTTTAAATGCTAATTCCTAACTATAACATGTCTGAAACCTATGTTTTTTCCAGTGAATTTCAAAGGTTTTTTAAAAGCTAATTCCTTAACTATAACATGTCTGAAACCTATGTTTTTTTCAGTGAATTTCAAAGATTTGTAAATGACGATTTTTAAAAGTATTAATTGTTATATTTATTTTTTAGATACTCATTTACTACATTTTTGTACACTATTTATTTTTAGATATTTTATTTTTAAATTTACATTATAATTACATTATACATTACATTACAAAATATACTTTCTTAGAATGAATTACTTTAGTTTAAATACTTTGCAAATAGGCAATAGACTTTTAAGTACAGTAGTTACAGTTGTTGCAATGGGCAACACAATTTCAAACCCAATGTAACATTGAGCTCAATGGGAATTTCCAGTTAAATGCAAGTAGTTACTTTATGGATTACTTTTCTAACCACAGGACTGGATCCTAGATTCAGTCCTGGGACATCTCCTGTAAACAGTTGAGCAAAAGCGTTTTGGTTACACTAGTGATTTTTAAGGAATATTATTGTATTTTAAAAGTTGACACTTAGAAACTTTTCTGGTGAAAACCAGACAATGGATTCCTATTGAAGGAAATACAAGTTAATGGTAAGTACGGTTAGAATTACTTTTCAGGATCAGTACTGGGCTCAAAGATGCAGCACAGAGGTCTCTCCTGATAACAGGTGAGTACATCGGAATTCGTAGTTCGGCTGATTTTAGAGGAATATTTTAAAGTTCCAAAACTCCACACTTAGAAGAATTTCCAAGTGAAACAAATCAATGTTAGCCTATGGAAGGAAATTCAAGTTACTGGTAAGTACAGTTAGAATTACTTTTCAGGATCAGTACTGGGCTCAAAGATGCAGCACTGAGGTCTCTCCTGATAACAGGTGAGTAAATCGGAATTCATAGTTCGGCTGATTTTACTTCGGTCCAGTATATATAGAGCCACTTTCCTACACCATCCACTCCCTTCACCACTGTGCAAACACACCCTGTGGCGCGTTTTAAGTTTGGGAAATTATTCCCCTTCAATCCTGAGGGTCCCTAGAGTCCAACTAGCCCACTAGGTACATCCAGTAAGCGCCACAGAGCTGCATTGCAGAGAGGTGTAAAAAGGCATATTTCCTCTGAACACCTGTCTGCAACGCAGCTCCCTGGCGCATACTGGAGATACCTGTTGGGCTATTTGGCCCTCAGGGACCCTCAGTATTGAAAAATAATTAATTCCCCAACTTAAAACGAGCCACAGGGCCTGTTTGTGATGTTTTGGAAGGCCCATCCAGGGCAGAATTGTATTGCAACTGAGAACGTTGTTTGCATGTTTAGTAATGGCCGCCAATGTGGACTGGAGTAAGTCCTATGTTGATATCTATGTTTGTAAATGGAGTATTTATGTCCACTGAGAAGTTGTTGCCTCTAGCAATTGACGAAGGCGATAGCTGAAACGCGTTTTGCTGTAAGCTGGTCCAAATAAAATAAAATTGGACAACTGTTCCCGTGAGTGCTGGTGCCTTTGTACCCGGAGCTTTGACTGAGTGCGGTGTCCGTCGCCGCATAGAAAGCACCCGACCGCGAGTGAAGGGGCGTGACGGAAATGTGAGCCGGATTGAATTCCTCTTCACCGCCGCAGCGAATCTTGCAACATTGTTTCACCGCGTGGAGACCCCGTTACTGTAGCCGAGCAGAGAAAGACGTGAACTCCTTCGCGTTTGGACTCGTACTTGGCGAAGGGATCTCCGGAGCTGGTAGGAAATCGACATTTAATCTTGATAGCTATGTATTGAACTGCGGCAGGTCGAGGGAACAAACAGCAAATATTTTTGAACTTTACACAAGAGCTATGTTTAATGTAGAGGCACGACGTGAAGTGGCCAACGAAATATTCAAAAAGAGAACTGATACTCGCTCAGGTGGGAGCGATGGTGACGGCGGACGAAATGGGACCCGCGGGTCCGATCCTTTGAAGGAACTGTTTGCGCGTTTAGAAAGACTCCACGAACGTGAAATACGAAAATGGTGGGAGGCCACCTCGTTACAGCACTATATCGATGTAGAAAGAGTCCCTCGTGGTCTCAGGATCTATACCATTCCCGCCTATGAAAACCCGAACCCCAAATTGTTGGAGGAATGGGCGGAGCACACAGCTGCCTCCTCTAAGGGCATGTTATTGATATTGATCAAGTTCGCCTGGAGCGATAGGGACACCACGCTACAGGAGATTATAACATTGGAAGGGGAGATTGAAAAACAATGCGACAAGAGTAAATTGGAGGAGTTCAAGGAGGGCATGAAAAAACGCATCACAACCTATGAACTCAAAATTAGGCAAAGGAAACAAAGCAAGTTTGAGCGCGACGAGCGAGATTACGAGCAGGGGCGCGTCTTGACTTTTGCCAAAAGGTATGATTTACCGAGAAGACAATTACTGAGTCGCAAAAGTAGAACACCAACTGAGCAACGTGAAACATCGGAATCAGAAGTCACTGATGCTGAGTTGAGTAGTGATGAAAGAGAAACAAGACGTGCTGACCACGTAGTGGCGACACCTTTTCACGAGGAATTTCGTATCATCCGGGAAACGTGGGGCCGAGGTGGAAGAGGCAAACCAATGCCACAAAGGAAAAAAGCAGACGCAGAACAAGGAGGGGCGGCTGGAGTAAGCAGCAGCACCGCATCACCTCGGATCACCCGGAGCAGGAGAGGGGCAAGACGATAACATCAGAGTCTCTTACAGTGGTAAATCTAACACCAAGAATACTAACTGAGGCCGAATTGAAAGTTCTACAATATGGATTAAGTTTCTGCCCCTCAAAGAGATCTGAATACACGCAAACAAAAATTGATTTTTTCCGATTTGCGCGAAAAATGAAACTCGCAAAATATTTTCAGGGCAAAAAATCTACAAAAGAGAAAGAAACACCATCTATCAGTGAAATGGAAAATCTAACATCTGGCGATCTAGAAACGTTGGCAGTTATGGAAGATCTGCAGCATGAGGGTGACCCCAGACAATTGATCACAAAGAAAGGAGTGGATCAATCGGAGATTATTCAAATCAATCCAGGTAGCCCATTCAAACCAACGTCTAAATTTGTGCCGATGATGCCAGCTGACTCTATTGACATATTCACTGAGGCAGTGACACAAGATTTGATTAAACTAAGAGGAAGCAACATGGACAACAGAAGGAGGGGTAACATCACCGAGAAACAAAAACAGGCGATCAAGGACTTACAAAATGACAAATCCATCATCTGTAAACCATCCGACAAGGGGGGTAATGTCGTTTTGATGACTTTTGACTATTATCAGAAAGAAGCACTGAATCAACTTAATGACACATCTAGTTATATGAAGATAACACGCAAAGAATTCGAGAGCAGTGCAATGTCTTACAGGAATCTTTTGAATAGGTGGTACCATAAGGGGATGTTATCCAAAGAAGAGTATGGTTTTTTGGAATGCAGACACCCGAAAATTCCAACATTTTACCACTTACCAAAGTTGCATAAAGACCCTGTTAACCCCCCCGGACGTCCAATTGTTTCTTCTTTGGGAAGTTTAACGGAGCACATGTCCAAATATGTAGATTTCTTTTTGTCCGAACCAGTCACCAAACTCACCTCCTACATCAAGGATACCAAGGATTTTTTGAAACGAGTACAAAATGTACACTGGGAAAATGACTTTGTAATGATGACCCTCGACATATCTAGTCTATACACAAGCATTAATCATGACCAAGGAATCCAGGCGGTTCAACACTTCCTGAATGATCGGCCAATCAATTTGGCAGAACATAACATAATGATAATTGAGTTCGTGAGATTCTGCTTGCATAATAACATTTTTCTGTTTCAGGATGTCTTGTTTAAACAGATACGCGGTACCGCGATGGGGACCTGCTTCGCCCCCAGCTACGCGAACTTGTTCGTGGGCTGATGGGAGGAGCAGGTGGCCTGGGCGGAGACCAATGCATGTTGGACTCAAAGAGTCATTTGTTGGACAATATACATTGACGATTTGTTCATTGTTTTTAATGGAACTGAACGTATGGCAAATGATTTTGTTGAGATACTTAACAACAATGACCTTAACCTCAAGTTCACAGGGGATATCAGTAACAAATGTGTGAACTACTTGGACTTAGAGGGGTTCCCCATGGAAGGTAGACTGTGCACTCGTTTGCATAGAAAACCGACCGCGGGGAATTCTGTATTGCATGCCCGAAGTTGCCATTTTGAGAAGACCATAAGCAGTATACCTTATGGTGAACTCCTTCGGATTAAGCGAAATTGCTCCCTAGATAGTGACTATCAAGCAGCAGCGAGAGAAAGCATGAATAGGTTCAAGCAGAGAGGTTATCATCAGGACATCCTTAATGAGGCTGTCAGAAAAGCAGAAATGAAGTCTAGACTGGATTTGATTAAAGATGAGGATCACATTACCAGACCAGCAAGTAAGATTGATAACAAATTCAGGATAATTATAGATTATTCTGAGGATGCTCAGGTCATCAGAAACATACTAAGAAGGAATTGGTATATCCTGAAAACGGATTCAGTTTTAGGAAAAGATATACCTAAGGCACCACCATTGACATTCAGAAGAGCTAGAACGTTACGTGATGACCTAGTACAAAGCCATTGCAATAAAGAGAGGATAACACCACCTTTTGGGAGAATAACTGGATTTTATCCGTGCCTTAAATGCAGGGCTTGTAGAAACAGCAAGAAAACAACACACTATAAAGTTCCAGGTCTCAAGTCCCCCAGAAAGATTAATAAACTGATGAATTGCAATACCAGTTTCACAGTTTACTGCCTGGTTTGCCCTTGTGGTTTATATTACATAGGGAGCACCATTCACCCAACCAAGGTACGCATTTTGGAACATATGAGGGCTATTCACAATAAGGATGTGTCATATTCAGTGGCAAGACACTTTGAATCCCTTCACCAAAGTAAAAGGGATTTATTAAGTTTTTTCTGCCTGGATCACGTGCCACTAAATGTTAGAGGGGGTGACAGACAGTTACAATTAATGAAACTGGAATCCAGGTATATTATTGATGTACAGACCAAAATGCCACTGGGTCTGAATAGTGGGGAGGAGTTGGCTGTCCACCTGTAGTCTGAAGTATCTATGTATCGATCCTGATTATGCTGTATTATCATTGTTTTCATTGAAATTGTTTTTCAACATGTGGCAGAACAAAACCCATCCAGGGTGTGATGTTTTGGAAGGCCCATCCAGGGCAGAATTGTATTGCAACTGAGAACGTTGTTTGCATGTTTAGTAATGGCCGCCAATGTGGACTGGAGTAAGTCCTATGTTGATATCTATGTTTGTAAATGGAGTATTTATGTCCACTGAGAAGTTGTTGCCTCTAGCAATTGACGAAGGCGATAGCTGAAACGCGTTTTGCTGTAAGCTGGTCCAAATAAAATAAAATTGGACAACTGTTCCCGTGAGTGCTGGTGCCTTTGTACCCGGAGCTTTGACTGAGTGCGGTGTCCGTCGCCGCATAGAAAGCACCCGACCGCGAGTGAAGGGGCGTGACGGAAATGTGAGCCGGATATATATATATATATATATATTCATTGAAAAAACCATAGGTTTCAGACATGTTATAGTTAGGAATTAGCATTTAAAAAACCTTAGAAATTCACTGAAAAAACCATAGGTTTCAGGTTTCAGACAACTCGCACGCCCGCAATGCACTGCTGATGACAGTCACATATTAGATCACTCATGACATGGTCAGTGACATCACTATTGACATCACTGATGACATCTCAAATGACATCACTGATGACATTACTGATGACATCATCCAGTGAATGTGTGTCTTTCTGAAAAATAAATATTTTATATATATAGATCTCAAAGTCGATGGAAGAATAAATGGGTATATAAGTGTATTGTGGAAATATGGATTTTTCTGGTCAGTTATGTCCCCTATCTTGGACCCCAACGGTTCTATGTGCATGTCACAAGTACATGTATGTTCCCTCCAGTTCCAGTTATGAAGACGCAAATACATGTGCGTCCACCGTCAACATGCCCTCTGTCAGATCCGCCATGAATAGGCCGGATATTCCATTCCTAAACATGAAAGGCCACCGGCTTTATATGGTTCACTTATGCCATTTTACAGTCCAGGCAAGTAGGCCCTGATTCTGTCATCAAACTCTTCTTGCCTTCTGCCTCTGAAGCTCCAGTCTGAGCCTGCATCTGTGACCATGAACTTTGTCTCATTCTCTGCGCGGCTCACGAAGCCTGACATCAGCCTATTCTCTGCCAAGAACTGTATTTCACCTTCGAATTATCTGCTTCCCCCTCAGCCGATGCATTCCTGCCTAGTAGTTTAAGTAAACATTCTTCCAGCTACCGAGCAAAAGGCTCGACTTCTCTGTCCTCATGCAAGTCATTCATAGCCCCGTTACCAGGGAATATTCCTACCCCCTCGCATTCAGTGTAGACACTTAGACGCTTGTACACGCACGCACAGTCAGTATAGAATAGATTCTGTCCGAGAGTCCTTCTTTTGTGGATAACATAGTTCTTTAAACATAGGATGTTAGATATGATTTGGGATTAGGTTGACTTGACCCCCCAGACTTTTTGTCTCCACATGTAGAACTAAATGTCAAGTCCCCTTCACCCCCTAGTTACACGTCAATCACACGTCATACTGCTGCGCGCGCATCTATGCCAAGTATTATCTTATAGATCCACCTATATGTGACATCATAACCAATTATGTTCCTTTTTACTCCTTATTACACCCATTTTCTGGTTACGCAGATAAATCGTCATTTTCCTTATCAATTGTTACGCCTACTGCATTCGCTTCATTGTAATGTATGTACTATAAAAGTTACTTCTTGTCAATAAAGTATGTACTTCACTTCCTGAACCCCCGTGGTGATGGAACTTGGAGCAACCGATTATAATCGATCATTGGAATAAAGCCCATTCCGAACCTCTAATACCACGGATTCTGCCTCTCATTTTACTGAGCTATTTTATTATGTTTCTGTATCAAATTAAGTCCAGGTAAAGGAAAATTATTTACCACATGAATGGCGCCCGAACAGGGACACTTTCTCATCTCACGCGCCGGCGGTGAGTTGCAGGCCCGGTCTCCTGCCACAGCTGGACGGACAATAACGCGTACCAGCAGGATTTCCTGTATCTCCCTCCGGTCAAGCGGGGGCGACTGAGACTGCGATCAACACCCAGACGAGGCGGTGAGAAGTGCGAAGTATCCCGACCAGAGCCTAGCTGAGAGAGCAAGATCCGAGGTATACAGAGACCCACCAGTTCGAAGTCAAGCCCAGTTTCCGACGAGTCGAGTCGAGTTCAGTCCGGTTCAAGTTCAAGTTACCGAGGCCTTCCGTTTCCGAAGCTACCCGGTGAGTACCATTGCTGGGGAGGCATTTCTGACGTGCACATAGGTTGTGCCGGTCAAGACGGGTTTGGGTACACAAATCCGGTCTGCACTGTTTTAGCAGTGTATCTGTACTGTTTAGCAGTATATCAAGTATTCCGAAGTATCTAGTTATTGTCAAGAATTAAGCTTGGTGATTAGTTATGCAGACGATCATCATTGTTGGTTATTTTAAAGGTTAAAAATGTTTTAATGTTTAATGTTTAATGTGTTAAACGTCCTGCATATTGTGGTATGAATGGTTGTTCATTATTGTGCTTTTGTATTAAGTGTGTTCAAGATTAAGTATCGGATTAGTTGTCAATATGCCGCTCTTTTCGAAATTAAGACAGATCACTACTAGAAAAGGGGTTCTCGAAGAAGCCGTCCCTATTCCTCCTAGGGACACTCCAGGGCACTTCATGTATCATAAACATGGCTTAGACGCTATATTATTTTTTGATTTATGGGTAGACTACACCAAGGGATTACCAGAAAGTCAGAGGTGGCCCGCAGTGGGAACCTGGGATGCAGAGTGCATCATGAAAGTCGAGGAAGAGTTATGGAAAAGGAAAGTCAGACAGTCACAGAAAGACGCCGTTGAGTTATGGCGTAAAGAATCTCATAGACGCACAGAAAAAGCACGTAGACAGGAAGAAAAGAATAAAGAAAGTTCAAATAAAGTTCGAGAAAATCTATTAATTGAGGAAGGTATTCGAGTGAAATCAGAACAAGTAGACAGACAAAGAAATGCCCTTATGAATGGTATGTATCCCCTTCTGGCCGAAGGATTACCTAAGGCTACTCCAGAAATACCGAAAGACTTGCCACCCCCATTATTCCCAATCAAGGTACATCCTAAGGGGCATCCTAGAACCGCAGAAGATGTTTTTCTTTCCTCATATTTAGATGACGCAGCTCCCGAGTATGCTAATTCCGCCCCGCATAGACCGCATACCAGGGAGGTCCAACGCCAAGATCCAGTACCCGTATCCCTACAGCAACAGATCGAGTCACAAGTTCCGGCAAGCACATCTGTTTCTACATCCGTCCCTACAGCTACTTCTATAGCTGTGTCCACACCTGTAGTTGCTGTGTCACGTTCAACGAATCCTTTCACACCCGACACCCCAGATGGGGCCACGGGAGGTGCTACCAATATTTTTTCTACGCCACCCAGAATAAATAAACTTACTTTTCAAGAGTCAGCACATTCGCGTACACCCAAACTCATAAGTGCCCGTACGCTGAAGGAACTTCTTATAGATTGCAGATATGACCCTGTGCCCGGTAAAGAGGACGAAATGACCCTGGCATCATTGCGTATCAGACGAGCCGCAGTGTATTTAGGGAAGTTACCAGGAATGACTGCGCATCTAGATAAAATATATCATTTTGTCCAAACAGGGCGAGATCCAGAATGTATTAACAGAGCTATGGAATACCAGAAAGTAGAGATACAGGGGGAACTGTTACGTTTCCTCATAAACTGTGTGATCAGAAATCAAGACCGACCGGGGGTAGACCCGGAAGCAATGCAAATTCTTACCAGATGGAGCCAGAATATATCAGAAGGGAGACATGATAAGCAAAATTGTATAATAGCCATGTGCCGAAAGATCCGTAAAGAAATAGAACGCCTACACGAAGAAAGATTAGAGGTAGACGAGTTCGAACAAAGCGAGGAAGAAGGGTCAGGATTGCCCACAGGACAGTCGGACACCATAGCCTATGTAGGTAGAGGAAGATCTTGTAATAGGAATCAGACTAGATGTCTTACTGACTCGATACGTCCGATATGTCCAGATAATAACAGGAATTTCCAAATACCTATAATTAATATAAGGTCTAACGAGCATTCGTTCCAAACCGCCGACAAACTACTCCGAGAACGAAGGGGTTATCATTTTCTCGATTCTATGGATGAACAAGATTTAGCCAGGGCAGCTGTCCATTGGGTGGACAGTCCCGGAAAATATAGTGATGAAACAGTAGTACGCACATTTTTGAATCTCACCCCAGATGAACAGAGGTTAGCTGGGATTTATATGATTCAACAACTCATTATACTATATCGGAGTCAGCATTCGGACCCTGGTCCCTTACCTGACATATTGACTGAATTGCTTATGAATAAATGGAAAGGTGCAGGTACTAAATTAATTAAAGAAATTCTAGAATCAAGAAAGCAGTATATTCTTTTTGTATGCGCAGAGCATGTCTCATTGCCCGTCAAGGAAAGAACCACGTATCACATGGATAGACAGAATCCCTTACGAGAAGTGCACCCAATAAAAGGCGAGGACAACGAGTTTAAGCGCGTATTTGTATATACGCCCATATCGAAAATAGAATTGTTACAAATGAAGAAAGTGGTACCCAGTCATGACAAAGATCCAGCGGGTTTTCACCGAGAAATTAAAGACATGTTACTCATGGGAGAGTATACCTATCCCGACATTATGACAATATTAAAGGTATTGATGCCTGCTGGCATTTATGAGAAACTCAAGGAAAAAGAGTGGGAGGTAGGAGACCAAAAGATAGAATGGTCAGTATTAGAAGCGGAAGAAAAGGCCCGAACTGCAGGAGCAGGACTGGGGGATAAAACTAAAGCATTACCAGGTTTACTAGTACAGGTACTGCCACGTTTATTAACTACGAAAAAGGAAGATTGGGGTACAATTTCAGCCTGTAAGCAGAAGCAAGATGAAGACACTAGTGATTACTATGCCCGATTTGAAAAATGTTTTGGTATAAATAGTGGCATAAAAGCAAGTAGCGAATCATACCCGCATCTGTTTGTAACAAAATTAGTAGAAAATGCCCTGCCCCCAGTAAAGAATAGAGTATTAAAATTCGAGAGTACCTGGCAAGGTAACACCCCATCACAAATGTTACAAATGTTACAGTACCATCACAATAGAATTAGAGAGGAACAAGAACATGAACACAGACGCATGAAAGACACGAAAATGAAAATGCTAGTTTCCCAGACAGTTCCAGCTGAAGGACATAAAAAGGGTATGACACATTCCGATTCAGCAGGACCTGTAAAAGGGACATGCAATTATTGTAAAAAGCCAGGTCATTACGTACACGACTGTCCAGTTTTAAAACATAATATCGCCATAGGTAAAACACAAGAAAGATCACGGCCACTCAGACAAGATCAGAATGAACAAGGAGCTCTGCAGCATGCCCAGGCCATGCCAGCCGCACAACAGCCAATACAGTTTGTGCCAGCTGCACCACCGTTGCCTGTTGCTGCTACACAGACAACAACACGACAAATGTATCAGACCGCGCAGTATGAATATCCTGAGTATCAGCGTTACGCATGAACTAGCCTAGAGAGGGAAGTTGACTTACCCCTTATCGAGATTCCTGTAGATCAAGAAGGACCTTATGTACATAGTGAATTATTAGGCCAAGATAGAAAATTTTTACTCGATACAGGGGCAAGCCGAACAACTATAAAACGCAGTGAAGTTCCAGGGGCACCCCTCTCAGGCTCACAGAATATTTCCCTTGGTTTTTCAGGAAAACCTATTGTTAATGAAGTGTCACAACCTCTGCCACTTACGATAGGACCTCTGACCCGAACTACAGATTTATTGCTTACTAAATCATGTCCAGAAAACTTGCTAGGAATAAAAACATTGAAAGCTCTAGGAGCCATAATATGTTGTTCTCCGGAAGGAGTAAGGTTGTTTTTACGTGATTTTAAAGGTCACTATGTGTCTAGAGACATGGATCCCCGACTGCAGACTTTACCTACACGTCTATGGGCACAAGGCCCTACTGATGTTGGTTGCATGAATATTACACCATATAGAGTCACATTAAAGGCAGGAGTGGTGCTACCACGAATGCGACAATACAAGTTACCACCAGATGCTGTAGTGGCTTTACTACAAATCATTGACGAGCTCATTGCCCAAGGAGTAGTTGTGGAAACAGACTCCAATGTATGTAATTCACCGATAATTCCGATTCTTAAACGAACAGATCCTAAGGCCCCGCCAGTATATCGATTGGTTATTGATCTGCGCGAATTAAACAAGTGCATTGTGCCACAATTCCCTGTGGTCCCAGATATCTCGTCATTACTGACAGCCATTGATTCCGAAGCAACATTCTTTACTGTAATTGATCTCAAGAATGCCTTTTTCAGCGTCCCAATAGATCCGGAAAGCCAATATTTGTTCGGATTTAGTTTAAATGGACGTAGCTTTAAATTCGCACGCGCACCTCAAGGATTTACAGAAAGTCCCAGCATCTATAGCCAAGCACTGAAACGAGAACTAGATAGTATCCACATGCCAGTTAACAGTGCCTTGCTTCAATACGTCGATGATCTGCTGATCACCGCGAGAAGCGAACCGGAATGTGAAAAAGCATCACTGACAGTTTTACAATTTCTGGCCGAAAAAGGGCACAAGGTGTCCCCTTCTAAGCTGCAATTCTGTGTCCAGCGAGTTGTTTATCTTGGACACTCGCTGTCCAAGGAGGGAAGGCAGCTTACACCCGACCGCATTCAGTTAATAGCTAACATGCCAATACCCAAGACACAAAAGGAAGTACGAGCTTTCATAGGCCTCACTTCATATTGTAGGCAGTGGATCCCTCAGTATGCATTTCTAGCAAAACCACTCATTCAGTTAACCACACAGGAGGCAGCCACATCGACTGTTCTCCCTTGGACTCAGGAACACACACAAGCTTTTGAAAGCCTAAAGAAAGCTTTATGTCAAGCACCTGTTTTAGCAACGCCATGTTACAGAAAACAGTTTACACTCTTTGTTACAGAACGCGAAGGTACTGCCTTGTCAGTACTCACACAGGAACAAGCAGGAGCACACAAACCATGTGCTTATTTTTCTAGTACACTAGATCCCGTAGCTCAGGCTCTGCCTGCATGCCTAAAATCAGTGGCAGCGACAGCTTTAGCAATCAGACAAAGCGATGCCATAGTGTTAGGACACCCACTGACAGTTCAAGTACCACACGCAGTAGAGGTTCTTGTAAATAGAACGCAAACACAACACTTGACTATAGCGCGACTTACAGGGTACGAACTTACATTGTTTCAGCCACATATAGAAATCAGACGCTGTAATACATTGAATCCTGCCACACTTTTGCCAGTAACCGGAACAGACCCACTAGCTCATGACTGTATTGAAGTTATTACTATAACGACAAAACCTAGACAAGACTTAACCGATGTCCCATTGTCAGATCCAGACCTGACGTTGTATGTAGATGGTTCATGTATGAGAACAAGTACAGGAGAGTTAGTGGCTGCTTACGCAGTCACCACAGATACTGAAGTCATTGAAACTAATCGTATAAATACTTTGTCAGCTCAAGCCGCAGAGCTCATCGCTCTGACACAAGCCTGTATTCAAGCCACGAATAAAAAAGTCAACATATACACTGATTCACGTTATGCATTCGGAGTTGTACATGACTTCGGCGTGCTGTGGCGAGAGAGAGGTTATTTAACTTCCCACGGTGCCCACATTCAGCACGGACCCCTCATTCATGCCTTATTAGATGCAATACATCTACCCACTGCAATATCAATTATGAAATGTAAGGCTCATACGAAGGTTACTGATATCATTTCCCAAGGCAATGATCTAGCCGACAGAATAGCTAAACAGACTGCTCAAACTCAAACCCCCGACATGATAAAGACAATAGTCCCGACACCGACACAGTGTATGACAGTTAAAGATCCTACTCTTGACGTAATTGACATACAGACACATGCTACACCAGACGAAATAAAGAAATGGACTGAATTAGGAGGGATCCAAACGGATCAAGGATGGATGATGAAGGAAAAGTCTGTATGGTTCCTTCCTGATTCAATGGTCCAAATTATAATTAACACTATACATAGCCCAGCGCATCTAGGAGAAAAAGCTATGCTAGACAGCATTCAACACATTTGGTTCAATAAACATTTACGAGCAGCAGCCAAACAAAAGGTCCGTACCTGTATGATCTGTTGTCAGTTTAACCCAGGAAAAAGCGTTCCCGTAGAACAGGGTGGATTTCATCCTCCTGATCACCCTTTTGAAGCCCTCCAGATGGACTATATCCAGATGGAACGATGTCGAGGATTCAAATATGTTCTCGTAGTTGTCTGCGCTCTGTCCCGTTGGACAGAGGCATACCCGGTTTCAGATTACACTGCCCCGACTACTGCCAAACAGTTGGTTCGAGAATTCTTCCCACGATACGGTTTACCACGTGTTGTCTACTCAGATAACGGCCAGCCGTTCTCATCCGAATTAATGAAACATGTTTCACTTCTGCTAGGATATCAGTGGAAATTCCACTGTGTTCGACACCCCGAGGCAGCAGGTCTCGTAGAAAGACATAATCAGATACTGAAAATCAGACTGTCCAAAATATGCAGAGAGAAAGGTGTCGACTGGATAGTAGCATTACCAGTTGCACTCTTTTACATGAGAATGGTAGCACACTCTCGAACAGGGCTATCCCCGTATGAGGTGATCTTCGGCAGACCACCAAATATGTGGGGGACGCCTATACCACGCAAAATAACTGATATTGACTGTAATATGCTGACAGATTACTTGGCTTCCTTGATGTCTGCACTACAATCTTGTCGTTCACAGGTTGCTGCAGCATTTCCCGACAACACTGAGGTGAAACCCCATGACGTAGTCCCGGGTGATCTCGTGTGTGTGAGAAATTTCGACCGAAAGACTCAGCTGGAGCCCAGGTGGAAGACACCCAAGTTGGTTCTGCTGACCACAAGAACAGCCGTGAAGATCGAGGGCCGCAAGGGCTGGATTCATTCAAGTCATATCAAGAAATTTCATGGACTATCCTCGGATATAGACATTGTGCCCTGCACTCCCTCACAGACTGATTCAAAACTTCCTTTGGTTGAAAAGACTGAAACCGAACTCTATAAAGTAAAATTGAGGCCTAGAACGTCAGACGATTTGATTGTTTAAGTCCTCTCCTAGGTGAAGCGGTTGAATCTGTCTCTGACATGTATCCTCTAGACCTGAATCATGGACAGTCGCGAAAAATGATGAAACAACAGGCGTATTGTAAATCACTGCGTAGCCATTGCATAGTGACATTAATAATCTTGTTTTTCTTGAGTCTTTTAATAATTACTGCAAGTATATTGTTGCACATATATTACCCTATTTCTAGACATGTTTACAATGTTACCGTAGAACATTCTTTTAGTGACTTACCTCCGCATGAATTGTCTTATAGACTTGCGCTGCGCAATAACACTTTCATTAGTATGTTACATCATTCCCATCAGACTAGTAATGCCACTAATTGTTGGGTGTGTGGCCGACTCCCTCCCTATCAGAATTATGAAGGAGTCCTGCCATTCTTCCCACATCCGTTTACACATAATGGATCCTGTGGAGCATGGTTTAGTTTAATCAATTCCATAGACTCTGACACAGCAGTTTACCAAGATCATTGGGTATGGGGAAACCTGAACCTAGTTTTACTCAAGGTCTGCTACCCTGACAAGGAGGGTCGCCCCAAGAGAACAGGAACTGATCTAGAAAATGAAGTATATGGATTAGGTAATTTTACACCTAATCTCATGATTCTAAATGTCGTATCCGAAGTTGAACTAGTCTTGCCCACCATGTCAGTATTCCCAGCGAAGGGTGAATTATGTGTAAGAAAGGTTGGTTCCATACATATGGGCCATAGTAAATGCACTACTATAGTAGAATTCAGTGATCGAGGCAAGTCTTCATTTAGAGCTTCTCGCCACTCCTACTTTATATGTGGTCAGACTGCATATATGCGTCTACCTCTAGATTGGGATGGTACCTGCTACATTGCATTCCTTTTGCCACCTGTTTTCCTAGCTCCTCCTGATTATTACAGAAATATTCATTTAGTACACAACAGAGAGCGGAGAGATCTCCCCATTGTCGATTACACTGAGACGGCATGGGACAAGTATGTAGATTTTAATAAAGGCATCTTTCCCTATATAGGTACTGTTACTAATAGTAAGCTGATACGTAGATTAACTAGAACCCTTGAAGCAGTAGTGAATGAAACTATTTCCGCCTTAGGCAATTTAACAGAAGAGCAGTCTGCTATGCGGATTGTTGTGCTTCAAAATCGTCTTGTCCTTGACGTCATCCTGGCTGATAGGGGCGGAGCTTGTAGGGTCATCGGATCAAGCTGCTGCGTATTCATACCAGAAAATTCGCCATCAGTATATAAAGCCATCACTCGCCTTCATAAGATTGTAAGCCAGATACACCAGAACCCAGGCACTTGGACTTGGTCCAGTTGGTTTTGGAGTGTGATATCAGCCTGGGGATGGAGAGTTCTATCCTTCCTAGGTATTGGCCTTCTCATACTATTCAGTTGCTGTCTATGTCTACAATGTGGACCAGCGATCTGTGGTCTGTGTGCCACATCGTGCATTCCACATCAAGATTTTCATTCAAGATCCCGGAAGAAGAAAGAAGAACAAATGATGCTATATGAACAGATCAATGGATTAATGAAGATTGATATCTCTTGACGGGCAAGTAGGGGACAAGGAGGGAATGTGGAAATATGGATTTTTCTGGTCAGTTATGTCCCCTATCTTGGACCCCAACGGTTCTATGTGCATGTCACAAGTACATGTATGTTCCCTCCAGTTCCAGTTATGAAGACGCAAATACATGTGCGTCCACCGTCAACATGCCCTCTGTCAGATCCGCCATGAATAGGCCGGATATTCCATTCCTAAACATGAAAGGCCACCGGCTTTATATGGTTCACTTATGCCATTTTACAGTCCAGGCAAGTAGGCCCTGATTCTGTCATCAAACTCTTCTTGCCTTCTGCCTCTGAAGCTCCAGTCTGAGCCTGCATCTGTGACCATGAACTTTGTCTCATTCTCTGCGCGGCTCACGAAGCCTGACATCAGCCTATTCTCTGCCAAGAACTGTATTTCACCTTCGAATTATCTGCTTCCCCCTCAGCCGATGCATTCCTGCCTAGTAGTTTAAGTAAACATTCTTCCAGCTACCGAGCAAAAGGCTCGACTTCTCTGTCCTCATGCAAGTCATTCATAGCCCCGTTACCAGGGAATATTCCTACCCCCTCGCATTCAGTGTAGACACTTAGACGCTTGTACACGCACGCACAGTCAGTATAGAATAGATTCTGTCCGAGAGTCCTTCTTTTGTGGATAACATAGTTCTTTAAACATAGGATGTTAGATATGATTTGGGATTAGGTTGACTTGACCCCCCAGACTTTTTGTCTCCACATGTAGAACTAAATGTCAAGTCCCCTTCACCCCCTAGTTACACGTCAATCACACGTCATACTGCTGCGCGCGCATCTATGCCAAGTATTATCTTATAGATCCACCTATATGTGACATCATAACCAATTATGTTCCTTTTTACTCCTTATTACACCCATTTTCTGGTTACGCAGATAAATCGTCATTTTCCTTATCAATTGTTACGCCTACTGCATTCGCTTCATTGTAATGTATGTACTATAAAAGTTACTTCTTGTCAATAAAGTATGTACTTCACTTCCTGAACCCCCGTGGTGATGGAACTTGGAGCAACCGATTATAATCGATCATTGGAATAAAGCCCATTCCGAACCTCTAATACCACGGATTCTGCCTCTCATTTTACTGAGCTATTTTATTATGTTTCTGTATCAAATTAAGTCCAGGTAAAGGAAAATTATTTACCACAGTATAAATGGATGATGTATTTTTTTTTTAATTGATTGTAGAACGGACTGATTAAGTGTATCTTAATGAATACATGGGTTAATGAGTAATGTTTAAATATGCAAATATCTGTATCAGTCTCTCACTTTGTGTATAACTGACTGCATGGGTTGGTGAGTAGCTACATGAGTGTCTACATGGGTTATTACTTGGTTTTTCGAGTATCAGTATGAGTGTCTGAGTGTCTGTATGGTTCAGTGGAGGGTATTAGTTAGTGCATAGATGCATGAATGAGTACGTCACTGTTCATATGTGTTGAGGACAGTATGTGGGCAGGATTGTATGGGTGGATGAGTGTGTGTATGGGTGTGTTAGTGAGTGAATGACTGTCTCAATAGTGTCTTTATCAGTAACTAAATATGTTTTTAACTAGTATGGTGCCGATTACGATCCTGGAAAAACCGGGTACGAACCGTCGGTCGGAGCGTTTTCTCCGTCCGACTCGTACCCGGTTGCGAAACTTTACAAACATGGAAGTACGATTCGCACGGAAACACCATTTCCGTACGAATCGTAAAAAACACCGTCCGACGAAAATATACATACGAATGTGATCCGGGAATGCTCCGACGTGACGTCGGGACGCTGTCAGGCAGCGTTTCACGACCCAGGAAGTACGCTTCGAACCGACAGCAGTCCGGACGGCAATATTTTCACGGCACCCAAAAGTACGCCGCGAAACGACCAGAATAGGGGGCCTGGTACGCGCCGTACCACCCCCCAGCCCCCGTGAGTACGCACCGAACCCCCCGTGTATGTACACCCGTGTACGTGTCGAACCCCCCGTGTATGTACACCCGTGTACGTTCGAGTCGTACCCCCACCTGTGTATGTACACCCGTGTACGTGTCGAACCCCCCTGTGTATGTACACCCGTGTACGTTTGAGTCATACCCCCACCCGTGTATGTACACCCGTGTACGTGTCAAACCCCCCCGTGTATGTACACCTGTGTACATTTGAGTCGTACCCCCACCCGTGTATGTATACCCGTGTACGTGTCGAACCCCCCGTGTATGTACACCCGTGTACGTTCGAGTCGTACTCCCATCCGTGTATGTACGGTGCGTACCCCTCGGGGGCTGGGGGGGTGGTTCGGCACGTATGTGGGAACATGTCTCCATGGTTGCACTGGGAGTTCGGTGCGGATGGTGTTTTTTCCATACGGTTGTGACATCGGACGCACGGGATGGATCGTACTTGCGCGGTCGGACTTCACTTTTCACGTTTGTACGGTAAATCGTCCGGGGAAGTGTCGGACACATTTTCCGACCCGAGGACGTGTGGGGAATTATTCCCAATGCGACTTGTATGGAGTTTTTCCCATGCGAATCGTACTTGGCAGTTTGTACGGCACTTGTACGATTCGTACGGTAAAAAGACCGGATACGAGTCGTACGGGGAAAATGTTTCCAGGATCCTAATCGGCACCTTGATGTGAGTATTGCTGTATATAAGTGTGTCAATGTGAGAGTGAGAGATTGGAAGAGTTCCTGTATGAATAAGTATGTGTTTCTTTAAGTGATTTCTTAAAAGAGTAAGCATGTGTAACTTTCTGTAGAAGTGTGCTGGTGTGTGTATATCTGTATATGCAAGTAAATAGATGTTTGATTCTTTATTAGCATGAGTGACTATGTGTGTGAGTAACTCTATGGATGAGTGGCGGTGTGTAACAGGATGTATAGGTGTATGAGTACATATGATGAGTGAGTAGATGTATGAGTGACTATATAGGACTGTTGGTGTATGAGTGGATGTGTATGTAGATCTTAGAACTACTGAATAGGTTGTTGTAACTGGTATTGGTATGACCATTGTTTAGAAAATGTTAGTTTTTAGTTTTGAGTGTGTGTATCAAAGGTTATATTAGGGTGAGAGGAGGTCTGCCACTCTATCACAAGGATGTTGTCATCAGTGATGTCATCAGTGATGTCATTTGAGATGTCATCAGTGATGTCATGAGTGATGTCACTGACCATGTCATGAGTGATGTAATATGTGACGTCATCAGCAGTGCATTGCGGGCGCGCGAGTTATAGTTAGCTGAACTAACCTATAATTTCAATGGTTTTGTATGAGTGAAATGTCCAGCTAACTATAACGCCCCTGAAACCTATGCTTTTTTCAGTGAATTTCTAAGGTTTTTTAAATGCTAATTCCTAACTATAACATGTCTGAAACCTATGTTTTTTCCAGTGAATTTCAAAGGTTTTTTAAAAGCTAATTCCTTAACTATAACATGTCTGAAACCTATGTTTTTTTCAGTGAATTTCAAAGATTTGAAAATGACGATTTTTAAAAGTATTAATTGTTATATTTATTTTTTAGATACTCATTTACTACATTTTTGTACACTATTTATTTTTAGAATTTTTTATTTTTAAATTTACATTATAATTACATTATACATTACATTACAAAATATACTTTCTTAGAATGAATTACTTTAGTTTAAATACTTTGCAAATAGGCAATAGACTTTTAAGTACAGTAGTTACAGTTGTTGCAATGGGCAACACAATTTCAAACCCAATGTAACATTGAGCTCAATGGGAATTTCCAGTTAAATGCAAGTAGTTACTTTATGGATTACTTTTCTAACCACAGGACTGGATCCTAGATTCAGTCCTGGGACATCTCCTGTAAACAGTTGAGCAAAAGCGTTTTGGTTACACTAGTGATTTTTAAGGAATATTATTGTATTTTAAAAGTTGACACTTAGAAACTTTTCTGGTGAAAACCAGACAATGGATTCCTATTGAAGGAAATACAAGTTAATGGTAAGTACGGTTAGAATTACTTTTCAGGATCAGTACTGGGCTCAAAGATGCAGCACAGAGGTCTCTCCTGATAACAGGTGAGTACATCGGAATTCGTAGTTCGGCTGATTTTAGAGGAATATTTTAAAGTTCCAAAACTCCACACTTAGAAGAATTTCCAAGTGAAACAAATCAATGTTAGCCTATGGAAGGAAATTCAAGTTACTGGTAAGTACAGTTAGAATTACTTTTCAGGATCAGTACTGGGCTCAAAGATGCAGCACTGAGGTCTCTCCTGATAACAGGTGAGTAAATCGGAATTCATAGTTCGGCTGATTTTACTTCGGTCCAGTATATATAGAGCCACTTTCCTACACCATCCACTCCCTTCACCACTGTGCAAACACACCCTGTGGCGCGTTTTAAGTTTGGGAAATTATTCCCCTTCAATCCTGAGGGTCCCTAGAGTCCAACTAGCCCACTAGGTACATCCAGTAAGCGCCACAGAGCTGCATTGCAGAGAGGTGTAAAAAGGCATGTTTCCTCTGAACACCTGTCTGCAACGCAGCTCCCTGGCGCATACTGGAGATACCTGTTGGGCTATTTGGCCCTCAGGGACCCTCAGTATTAAAAAATAATTAATTCCCCAACTTAAAACGAGCCACAGGGCCTGTTTGCATAGTGGTGAAGGAAGGGGGTGTGGCCTGAGGTGACATGTCTGCAAACACGCCCTGTGGCGCATTTTAAGTTAGAGAATTAATTCATCCTCAATCCTGTGGGTCCCTGGGGGCCAACTAGACCACCAGGTACCTCCAGTATGCGCCAGGGGTCTGCGTGGCAGAGAGGTGTTCAGAGGCCACTCCCCTTTTTACAACAGTCTGCAATGCAGCTCCGTGATGCTTACTGGAGGTACCTGGTGGGCTAGTTGGCCCCCAGGGACCCTTAGTATTGAGAAGGAATTAATTCACCAACCTAAACCGTGCCACAGGATGTGTTTGCACACATGTGAACTCAGGTCCCGCCCCCTCACTTCACCACTGTGCAAACGCACCCTGTGGTGCGTTTTAAGTTGGGTGATTAACTCCCCTAGAATACTGAGGGTCCCTGGGGTGCAACTAGCCCGCCAGCTACCTCCAGTAAGCGCCACAGAGCTGCGTTGCAGAGAGGTGTAAAAAGGGGCGTGGCCTCAGACCACCTCTCCGCAACGCAGTCCCCTGGCGCATACTGGAGGTTTCTGGTGGGCTAGTTGGCCCCCAGGGATCCCCAGTATTCAAGGGGAATTCGTTCCCCCTCTGCAAACTCGCCAGGGTGCGTGTTTGCAGAGTGCTACAAGAAGGGGGTGTGGCCTCCGGCGCAATGCTGGTCTTTTTCTTGTTTTTTTGTTTAAGAAGGGGGGCTGTGTAGCCCCCCTTATTTGCCTAATATTTTGACCCTGGGGACCCCATCCCCCAGGGACTGCCCCGTAATGTTTTTAATTAAATAAAAAATGCGTAAAGGGGGCTGCGTGGCCCCCATCCCAAGGCCATAATCGGCCCCAGGGACCCCATCACCCAGGGCATGGCCATTTTTTTCTTATTTTTTGCATATAGTAGGGGGGCTGCCTTGCCCCTCCTTAGGCCGGCCTTTTTTTATTTAAAAAAATAATAAAAATAATGTACATTTTGGCCACTTGTAGCCCCGGGGACCCCATCCCCTGGGGCTGGCCCGCTTCGTTGGGGACCGTGGGGGGTCCCCAATCCCCCCACAGTCCCACCGGCTCCCCACCTCCTGTAGGAGCCTGCATTGCTTTTCCACACGGGGAGCTGCTAAGATGCATCTCCCCCTGTGGAAAAGCATTTTGCTTTGTTATTTGGAAGAGAGAGCAGGTTTCCTGCTCTCTCTTCCAAATAGCAAAGCAGTCCGCTATGACAGGGCTGGAGCCGCGAGGCTCCTGCCCTGCCATAGCAAACTACAGTGTCCCAGGGGTGGGTACCCCAGGACACTGCAGGAGCCGGCCCTGGGGGGGTAGCGTACCCAGGTCCACAACAAGTCTCCAGGAGGGGGGCCGCGTGGCCCCCTCCCATCTTTTACAAAGCCCCGGGGGTGGTGGTCCCCGGGACTGGGGGGTCCATCACGGACCCCCCCAATTTGAATCTTTAGTGCCCCGGGAAGGTGGCCGTCCCCGGTGGGGGGGCCTTACAGGCCCCCCACATTAAACTATTAAGCCCCGGGGTGGCGCTCCCCGGGGCTGCGGGGGTGCCATGTGCCCTCCGCAATTATTTATACTTTGCCCCGGGGGTGGCGGTCCCTGGGGCAGTGTGGGGGGGATTGGGCCACCCACACTTTATTTTTATAATGCCCCTGGGATTTCGCCCCCGGGGGCTAATTAGCATTGAAGCGCGGGAGCCCACGCTTCATTTCTTTTTTTGATCTGCAAGATCCGCGCACCCAGCGCGGATTTTGCAGATTTTTTAAATCAGGCCTAGGGGATCAGGGTGTTTCTACTCTGCCCCCTTTTCGCTTCTTGTGCGTTTTTTTATTAGGTTTCTTGTGCCTCGGTTACCCCCGAGGCACAAGATGGCTGCCAACACTTCCTGATTTGGAGTGTTGACAGCCAATTAGAATACAGCTCATGCACGGCAGGGTGCGCGGGTCCAGCGCGGCCATAGAGGTATATGTGATTTTGATTTTCTCAGGAACTACTGAACGGATTTACACCATTTAAGCAAAAGGCATGACTCTGAGCCAAGGTCTACCTTTCTGCCAAATTTGGTGTCATTCCATTCAGCAGTTCGGGCTGTAGCTGCGACTAACGGTCCCTATGGAAAATTCCATGGGGAAAACACATTTTGGGACCCCCCTTTTTTCTCGGCCCCCGCTTGACGAATCACCCCGAGACTTTTAGGATAGGAGTGGACCGTAGCGGGACACGAGTTTTGAATATTTCGCGAAGATTCGTCAACCGGCGCCAAAGTTATTCCAAAAAGAATGTTTCGGATTTCCTATGGATAATAGATCCTAACTACAACTACCTACTGGCGGCCGCCAGTAGGTAATATATATATATATATATATATATATTTTTTTTTTTTTCGAAATAGTCGATTCCTGGTCAAGGAAAGAATCCACACGAGCCCACTCGATCATTAAGGCAGCTTTATTCCTCAAAAGGCAGAAGAGGACGACGCGTTTCGACCACGTCCGTGGTCTTGGTCATGACCATAGTCTCCATTTGCACCAGTTAAAAAGAGTAAGTGCACTTTTTTTTAATTACATAGACATAGAAGAAATAAACAATTGGTAGTTTGTTTATACATAATGCAATAAATCATATAAATACAATTTGCAAAATGAAATTCAGAAACGTACAGAAAATGTTCTGGCAATACAATTCTTTTCATTGTTGGATCATGACAGTAACCAGTTGGTAAATTGTGCAAGAGTGTAGTGTTGCATTTGTTCACAAGCCATGGAGGACTAGTGCCTATTGGTAGACTATGTGACGAATTTAGTATGGTTTCTAAATAATATTAAAAGAGATTTTTCTCACAAATTGAAACGAACAATGTGATGGAGGGTCTAGTGCCCTTTAGCATCTATCCAAATGTGGACTTGGAGTAGAGGTGACTCCGGTGCTCGTAATTCTATCACAGATGTGAGATACAGGAGGATTCATAGTGGTGTTCCTGTGTAAGATCAAAGAGACAAATTAGATTAATGGCATAGTTTAACAAAACCATTATTCAAAGACATAGCTGTATTTCACTCTCACTGGTTACATGTGATTTACTAAAGCCTGTACATTCGATAAAATACAATCAGAAAAAAGGGAAGCGCATTTTCGTTTTTGAGTTTGTTTTTTTTAAAACAGGGGGAGAGAGGTATGGACAGGGCGTGAGTAGCCCACCAAGGTCTTAATATTTCAGTATTAAGTAATGTCTCATTAAAGGTGGGAATAAAGTTCCTCGTCCTGATTCAGGCCATCCGGAAATTTGGTGCCTGCTAGGAGGATGAAACGGGATTCAAGTTTGCGTAAAGAGGCAATGCGGTTCCCTCCTCTAGGGTTGGGTTTGACTGTATCCAATCCAAAATATTTGGCTTTGGTCCAGTCGGCCCCATGTTCCTTCGAGAAGTGTCTTGCCGTGCTGTAAGTTTGGTCGCAATTTGTAATTGCTCGCCAGTGTTCCAGGATACGTTTTTTAATCGGGAAGGTAGTCGATCCGATATACCATAACTGGCAAGGACATACTATTGCATACACCACAAAGTCAGTATTGCATGTAATGAGTTTCTGAATTTTCCAGAGTGTTTTTGTTCTTTCAAGTGTGACTTCTAATACATTGTTGCTGTTTTTACAGGCCTTACAGTTCCCACATTTTCAGAAACCCTTTGTTTTTTTGGGAGTGGTCTAATTATAGATATATATATATATATATATATATATATATATATATATATATATATATATATATATATATATATATATATATATATATATATATATATATATATATATAACAAGAAGACTACTTCCAACAGCCTTGAAGATCCTTCAACTGCCAAAGGAAAGAGTACACGAGCCTGGAATTGGTGCTGGTTTCTTTTATTTGCCCAGAGCGACGGCCATGATTTATATATATATATATAATCACCAAAAAGTGCCCTAGAGCACCAAGGGGTCACTCAACAGCATTCCAACATCACAATGCAGCCTGCTTGTCTGCTCCAAATGCATTATTTCATGCCGACACGTTTCAGGGCCAGAAAGCCCCTTCTTCATGGGCTGCTACAAATAACATATTGAAGCTCGCAAAAAGATTTCCAGCCCCATTTATTTCCATGAATGCTCTTTGGCAGGCGTATGCTAAGTGCAGTGCCATTTAATGCCTTATGGGACATGGAGTCCCGATTACAAGCGTAAGTAGTCTCTTTTAGTAAGTTCAATGTTTGTTTGTTTTTAAAGCAATGTATTCCTTTAGAAGGTACATTCCTCTTTTGCAAGAAGACGCCAACATCCCTTTGAAGGATTACAGGTGCTTATTTTCTTTTAAGGAGTATGCAGCAGTTACCCTTTCATATCTTACGAGTTTCAACTCTCTCTGGCGCCTTGATCACAGGTGTGCTTTCTCCTTTCCAAAGTGACCACTTTGATATTTCGTCATCAAACCACCTTTTTATTCAGTAGTTTTTGGTCGTGTTACTTATATGGAATGCGCAATGCAAATTTTACAAGTCATTATTTCAATCAAGCAGCATTCTTCTTGGCATTTCAGTTCATTAATAAAGCTGCACGTATTATCATTTAATCTTGCCGTTCCAGTGCGCATCAAATCAGCTGCGTAACTAGTGCTCCTGCTATTGCTTATACTTCTCCTTTTACGCACTCGGAAACCTCAAAATTTGCAAGCAGGAAACAAGTGCTCCTATTTGCTCCCTTGCCCTTCTCCAGTCAGATTGAATTGAAGGAAGATCCTCTCTTCTTTCATTTTGTGGAGGAGGGTGGGTCAGGCTTCCCTCAATCCCATCCAGCACATAAGTCTTCTTGACAGGGAGCCCCAGACCCCTGGCTGAAATGCCAAGAAGTACACTGCTGGATTGCACTCCCAGTTGCCATTTTTGATTCCAGTAAGACTTATTTTTTTACTTTTAAATTCTCAAAAAAACTCAGCCCCCAACCTTTTAAGTTAAAAAAAAGATACACTGAATGAATCAGTGCACGAACATGTATATGGTGAATGAATGCGTACATGAGTAGTGCATTGATGATTGAATGCGTGTATGATTGGTGCATGGATGACTGAATGAGGGCCCAAGTGGTGCATGCATTATTGAATGGTTCAATGAGTGATTGAGTAACTGCATGTTGAGTGCCTGGATGATTGGATTAGTGCATGTGTAGTGCCTGGGTGATTGGATCAGTGCATGTGTAGTGCTTGGGTGATCAGATCAGTGCATGGGTAGTGTATATGTGATTGAATGAGTGTATAAGTAGTGTGTGGATGATTGAATGATTACACGGGTAGTGCATGCATGATTCGAAGAGTGCATATGTTCTGCCTGGGTTATTCAATGAGTGCATTTGTAGTGCCTAGGTAATTGAATGAATGTATGGGTAGTGGCTGGGTGATTGGATGACTGCATGGGTAGTGACTAGGTGATTCATTGAGTGCATAGGTACTGCATGAGTGACTGTATGAGTGCAAGTGCAGTGGCTGGATGATAGCACAAGTGCAGTGCCTGGATCATTGGCTAACTCTAAGTACAGTGCATGGGTGAATGGATAAGTGCAAGTGTAGTGCCTGGGTGATTGGATGAGTCAAAATGTAGTGCATGGGTAAATGCATGAGTGCACGTTCAGTGCCTGGTGAATGAATAAGTACAAGTGCAGCGCCTTGGTAATTGAATGACTAGATTAGTAGTGCCTGAGTGTATGGATGACTTCGTGGCTACTGCCTGGGTGACTGGATAAATGCATGAGTAGTGCCTGGGTGAATGGATGAGTGCAAGTGTACTACCTGGGTGAATGCAAGAGTGTAACTGTAGTACCTGGGTGATTGGATGAGTGCATTGGTAGTGCCTGGGTAACTGGATGAGTGCATGAGCAGTGTCTGGGTATTTGGATAAGTGCATGGGTTGTGCCAGGATGATTGGATGAGTGCCTCGGTATTGCCTGGGCGACTTAATGAGTGGAAGTGTAGTGCCTGGGTGAATGGATGACTACAACTACAGTGCCTGGGAGAATGGTTGAGTGCATGGGCAATGCCCGTGTGATTGTATGAGTGCTAGTGCAGTGGCTGGATGATTGCATGACTGCATGGGTAGTGTCTGAGTGAATGGATGAGTGCATGGGTAGTGCCTGGGTGAATGAATAAGTGCAAGTGTAGTGCCTGGGAGAATGGGTGAGTGCAAGTGCAGTGGCTGGATGAATGAATGAGTGCAAGTGCAGTGCCTGGGTGAGTGAATGAGTACAAGTGCAGTGCCTGGGTGAATGAATGAGTACAAGTGCAGTGCGTGGGTGATTCCATGACTACATGGGTAGTGCCTGAGTGATTGTATAAGTGCAAGTGCAGTGCATAGATGACTGCATGAGTGCAAGTGCAGTGCTTTTATAATTGGACGAGTGCAAGTGCAGTGCCTGGGTGAATGGATAAGTGCAAGTCTAGTGCCTGGGTGAATGGATGAGTGCAAGAGCAGTGACTGGGTAAATGAATGAGTGCAAGTGCAGTGCTTGGTAGATTCCATGAGTGCATGGGTAGTCCCTGGGTGAATGGTTATCTCCATGGGTGCTGACTGGGTGATTGGATGACTGCAAGTGTAGTGCCTGGGTGAATGGATTAGTGCAAGTGCAGTGCCTTGGTGAGTGGATGAGTACAAGTGCAGTTCCTGGGTGAGTGGATGAGTGCAAGTGTAGTGCCTGAGTGAATGCATGCACATCTTGTCTTGAAAATCCCAGGATTGTAGTCATTGATGTATTTCGAGGCTTCTGTTCTTCTGAGGTTGTATGTGTTCTTTGGTGATTTCCATGTAAGAGTGTGTCTGACTCCAGACAAAAAACTGGAAATCCAAAACGACATTGTATTAAAATGTTCCTTTCGATGTACATTTCAATGACAATATTTCCCACACCTATTATTTTGGAATCGTAGAACTTGTTGTCTTAAAATTTTGTCATCTCTCTCCTTTGGGATAAGGCCCATGTAGATAGAGCACCTCTGGCTTGGTATTATTTGCGCCCAAAGTAATCTGTTATTTCACCGAGAGGTGAATTACTCTTGTTACTGATAAAGGCAATGATGGCTTGAAATCTGTGGTTATAATCTGCAAACATTTGCAGGGTCCAATGAGCAGAGTTCTTCTTGTGTCTTTAGATCACTGTCTTCTATATTTGAATTTGCCTCATTCAAGAATTGAAGCAGGTCATCCCATGCATACTCAGCACAACTGAGTGTTAGAAACCATGTAGGTGCTTCTAAATTTCTCAACATGCAGTTTAGTTCACCGTGACGACGATACCAATATAGATTGCTCCTGCGTTGACTTGCCATGAGATTAATCAAGTTGCATTCCAGTTGTTCATCTTTTCCCTGAATTTTCACAATAAATTCTCTTGCAGATAGATTTTGCAGATTTACACCTGTTTTCAAAATTTGGTTTACAGGATAAGACAATGAAGACAAATCACTTTCAAATATTAGATGAAACATATAAAAAAACATTGACGAATTCTAGAATCCTCTGAATAAAGTCCACATTTATTTGTATAGACCGATCATCATTCATACCACCTACTCCAGTAGAAAAGAGATGAGGGAAACAGCGAGCTTCTAAACTTTTTTCCCATACACTTAGGAAACTTCCTTTTGTTTCTTTTAGTTGATATAGATCAATAGCATCACCAACAGTCTTTTGAATGTAGGGGATGGATGCTGTATTGTTTATACATTTCTTCTACTCTGCTTCGATCTACTTTTTCTATTTGACCTGTTGATGATGATGTAGTGTCCTCCAAACGTGTGATATCTTGGACTATTTCTGTATTTTTATAATATATGTTATTTTGTACCAGATATGAAGTTGCATTTTTAACTTTGCTAACATCTACTAACTCTTGCCATATTTCTTTACTCTTGGTCAGGACACCATTTACAAGAATTACAAAACCCTCTTCCAAATTTCTCTGTGCCCTATAGTTTCAATATTGTCTTTGAAATCTAATGGCAAGTATACAACTCTTCCTTTGAGACCTTTCTGGACATCAGTTGGGGGAAATTTCCATGTCTTTGGCTCCATGCAAACTATAGCTTGAAATGGATATATAGACTGCATTAATATGGATTCATAAACATTCAAATCTTTAAGTACTTCTGGAACAGGTACTAGTTCTAAGTTGTGGTGTACTGCTCTAGCAGGCATTTTGTTTGCATCTAACTTATTATAACCGTACTTATATATAACTTGTCAGGTGGACAAGTCAAATCGTCCCTCTACAAATAAATAAACAGCAAATTCTTGCCACTTATTATTATTCTTCTTTACAGTTTTAATGTACAAACCAACATTACTAGTTTGATTTTTGTAGTGAGTGCGTCGACAACATATACAAAAACAGTTTGGTTGCTCTGAAGAAACTGCGTTAAACATTCTAATCTCTTTTGCAAAATTAAAAAAACTAGACATCTGTTCTGCTCCACAGCTCCTGTCATTATCAACTCTTCATTTTCCCTCCATTCCTGTTCTAGTCCAAAAAAAGGAAATTCAAAATCATCACAAACCTTTTCTACTTCTACTATACTACCATGTAAACAAGCTCCATTCATTTCGCCTTAGCATAGAGCAGTTTTTTTTTTATATAATAAAGCCTTCTAACAAAAGTTTTCATTATTGAAAGGTGTACACCTAACATTCTAAAATGATGAAAACTACTTTGACACAATTTTTTTGACAGACAAGCTAGTGAGTGTCCTTGTAAATTAGTATGCTTTCTTACTTTGCATGATCTAATCGTTGCAAAGTACGTATTTTCTGTTTTAAACTTCTAGAAGCAAACATTAGGAGGAAGTGTCTTAATATATCAATTGATTGTTGACGAATACTGCAAACACTACTAAAATTCCCTTTGTACAACGCGGCCTGTCTATGCCTTCCTTGCATCTCCTCAGCAATCTCTTCCTCAACATTTCTAGGTACCATTACTTCCTTTGGAACAGGAATACAATTTTTTCTCCCATAACATTCGTCCAGATTCATTAACTGCATGTACTAAGGTGTTGTCTTGGAAAAAGTCTTCCTCATAAAGAAAGAAATGCTCAGTGCTTGAAGTATGTATCCATTCTCCACTAAAATCTTTGCAAAAATTATTGTCATTAACAAGTCTTTTCTTTTGGCTCTGTCTCCTCAAGGACAACACTATTTTGTCCAGTCTCTTCCTTCTGTTTAAAAGCAAGATAAATAGTTTTCTCCTCAGAGCAAATGCTTTATCAACTACACCTTCAACATATTCCTTCTGTCTGATTGCTTGTGTTCTTCTTTTATAATTTTTCATAGATACTAACAAATTGCGAACTACTCTAGTACTACTTCTGATTTATTTGAACTGCTTTAACAGAAGGAAAATCAGCAGTGGATTGCGGTCGCACGAGTTATAGTTAGCTGAACTAACTATAACGGGGGAATTTGAATGTTTTTTTACGAGTGAAATGTCCAGCTAACTATAACATGTGTGAAACCTATGGTTTTTTCAGTGAATTTGCAAGGTCTTTTAAATGCTAATTCCTAACTATAACGTGTGTGAAACCTATGGTTTTTTCAGTGAATATATATATATATATATATATCTCGCACACAATCCAGTATCCTGTTTATGAATAAAAAAACTAACTGGTGCCGTGGACTCTATGCAAAGACGTATTTATTTTAGGTAACGGAAGTCCCTACGCGCTTTGGAGTTTCAATCACTCCTTGTTCACGGGCAGGGAATCAAGGTGCAAATGCTTCTTTTAAAGTTACAGCGTTCATTTCCTGTTAACTTAATAAACATAGTAAACATACTATTCATCTTATTGTTGCAACATAAAGTTTTTGTTCAAAATGTTTCAATTCATCAAAGTCAGGCAGATTACAATGAATTCAAATTAATCAAAAGTTGCTTTGTTTTTAAACACTGTGCATTTGTATTAAAGTTTTGAAAAAACTCTGCTACTTATATTGCCATGTTATTTTGTCCTCTCGATTGTTATATATAACATAATTTTACCCATGTGGGTCATGTTTACTCTGAAAAGTAATACAGCAACTGCTGACCAAAACACATGCATCAACTAGCATTGCTGCCTTTAATTATACGTTATTCAGCTCAAGTAAGGTTATGATTCCCACAGTGCAATATCTTCTTAAAATTTGCAACATAAACCTCAGCTTGTCTGTAATCTGCTTCAATCCTGCAACAAACCAAATATTATCCATGTTAACAAATGGAACTACTGTGTGCTAAATAATAATAAAAAACTTTGAAAACCCTTAAAAACATGTAAAGACGGATGCAGATATAGACAATTTGTTTATCTTAGATGTACTGACATTTCTTCATCCTGGTTCAGACCTGCCGGACACGAGGTGTTATATTTGATAATCATTTTTGATTCCAACTTTCTCAATTCTAATGTTCGATTGCCCCCCCCCCCTTTCTCTCTGAGGGACACAATCTAACACACAGAATTTGAGAAGGTTTGCATTCTGATTGAGTTTGGAACTGAAGTGGCGGGCGACTGGGTATTGCTTGTCGTTTTTATTTACAGCTCGTAAATGTTCTAAAATCCTATTTTTACCTCTATGGATGGTGCTTCCAATATAAAATTGGTTGCATGGGCACTTTAATGCATAAATCTCATATTCCATATCGCAAGTCAGATGTTTCAAGATTTTGTATGCCGGTTTCTCATTACATAATTTCACAGACTTGCAGCTTTGGCTAAATTTACAAGCTTTACATTTATTGCAAGTGAAAAACCTTGTATGGCATTGGGTTTTTTCGCTTCTTTTATTGTACTTGTCATTAGTACATCTTTCAAAGATTTGGCTTTCCTAAATGTAATTGAAGGATAACTGCCAATGTTTTGTTTAAGATCATCATCAGTCCTTAATACTTCCCAGAATTTGTTAAGACTTTTACGTATATCCCATGCTTGATTATGATATGTTGTGATAAAATGTATCTGTTCATTAGTTTGTACTTGTTCTTTTCTGTTTCTAAGGAACATTTCTTCTCTTTCAACCTTCGCTACTTTCTCAAGGGCTGACTTAATTGTAGCTTCACTGTACCCCCATTCCAAAAATCTCTGGGTCATAATTTTTTCTTCTCTTAAATAGTTCCCTTCTGTACTACAATTCCTTTTGGCACGCAGTAGCTCGCCAAATGGAATACTGTGTATCAAATTTTTGGGATGACAACTCTGGGCATGCAACAGACTGTTGCCAGCTGTAGCTTTTCTGAATAATTTACTGAAAATCTTATTGTCATAAATGTCCAGTTGTAGATCTAAGAACTCAATGGAGGTAATATTGGTTTACTGGTGAATTTTAAATTAAATGAGTTTTTGTTGAGATCAGATACAAAATCTCGTGCCTGAGTTTCATTGCCGTTCCATATGCAAAAGATGTTGTCAATGTATCTTACCCAGAGGACGACGTGGTCATTGCATTGTCTGGTGTTTCTGACAATCTGCTCCTCCCACCAGCCGAGGTAGAGACCTGCAAAGCTGGGGGTGAAGCAGCTTCCCATTGCCGTTCTCTGGGTCTGTCTGTACAAAGCTTTATTAAACAAGAAGAAATTGTTTTTAAGACAGACTGAAATCATTTCTAATATCATTTATGTGTGCAGCAAAAACGACAATGATCATCCCTTAAGGAAGTGCCTGCATGCATCAATTCCTTTGTTCTTGGGAATACAGGTGTACAAAGTACACACATTCATGCTCATTAACAGGCATCCGTCCTTCCAGGTGACGTCTTTAATTATTTTTAAGAAATCCCCCGTATCTTTGATATAGGACGGTAAACCTTGTACTAGAGGCTGCGGAAAGTGGTCAACATATTTCGATATGTTCTCAAGGGAACTTCCTCTTGAGGACACAAACGTTCTCCCTGGGGGGGTAAAAGCATTCCTATGTATTTTGGGTAATAGATATAAAACTGGGATTTTGGGATCTTTGCATAATAAAAACAAATATTCATCCCACTCAAGAATATCTTGCTCACGCCAGTCAATTAATTTATCTAAAACCTCTTTGTTTGCATTCTCATAGACGTTTTTTGATGTAAGACAATACTTCTCTTTCTCTGCCAATTGTTTTTGACCTTCATCTAAATACATCTGGAGAGGCCAGATGACCACGTTCCCTCCCTTGTCAGATTTTTTAATTACGATGTCTCTACGATCTTCTAGACTCTTTAAAGCATCTCTATGTGTTTTTTTCATATTTTGCGCACTGTTCAATTCTTTTTTTTCAATTTTCTTCAATTCATTTATCATCCCCTTTTCCAAGCAATTGATAGCGTCATTATTAATATAGGGAATAAAAACAGATTTTGGTTTGAAATGAGTCCCACCACTCATCCCAATGTCAATGTCAGTGTTGATTAGGTTTAAAACGGATCATCGATAAAAGGTTCTACATTTCCTAGTTCATGAGCCGCATGCAGCGTATCAATATCATGTGTAGTTAGTGATGTGGGATCGACTGTGACATTATACGCATTTGGTACTTTGTTACTTGCAAACCATTTCTTCAGTTTTCATTTTCGTATAGAAATTGAATAAATCTATTCGCGTTTCCGTATAGTTAAGCCCAGATGATGGATGAAAAGACAGTCCCATAGAAAGTACTTCCAGTTCAGTTTAAGTAAAAGTATAATTAGAAAGATTTATCACAGTAATTTTTCTTTCATTTCTTGGCCTTTCTTCCCCTTGTTAGCATTCCCACAGGGTTGTCTTGCATGCTGTTGTTGGCGAGCCTTGCTGTGTTTCCTCCTCTTCTTCCACGCCCACGACCTCTGCCCGGGCTTTCGCTGTTGCCTTGTATACTTTGTGCTCTTCCTTTCGCCATTAGCGTGAATTCTTTTAAAATTCGATCTTTTACCACATCTAATTCAGGAGGATTTAAAGGATCGGTTTCGCTGTTGTCACTGTCTATGGTCTCAGAGATATTTGTCTCTTTTTCTATTACCATTGGAGTGGTTGTCTTTGAGGTAGATGCCTGTTGTTGATCTGTTGTCTCCGCTGTTTCTTTCCTTAAATGATCAAATTTTTTACTAAACGTAAGGATTTGTCCTTTATTATAGTCCCTTTCATCTCTTTCAAATTTAATTAATTTCTATGTTTTTATCTCATCCTCTATTTTCTCAAGCCTTTTGTTAATTTTTGCCATTTCTTGGTCAAATTCATCTGAATTATACAATTCTTTTAAACTTGTTTATAATTTCCTCGCTCTCTTCATTTAATCTTATGCATTCCGTTTCTGCATATTTTATAAGTATTTTTAACATATTTGATGAGCATTCATGATTATTGTACATCCATTCATTGATCATTTCAGGATCAGGGTTTTGAAAAGTTGGAATAATGTAGATGCGGAGACCTCGAGGTATTCTCCCCACCTCTACATACTGTTGCAATGCCGTTGCTTTCCACCACTTTGACTCTTCCTTTTTTAACACTTTCCATAACGTGTCCCATAATTTTCGTTTATCATCACCACTCTTCGTGGCGGATTGAAAATTTGGAATGTTTGTCTCTGAAGCTTACTCGCTGCTTCTCGTCTTTTGCTGTTCCTTTCCGTTGCCATGGTAACAATTTCAGTTGCGTGTTAACTGAAATATAGCGATCTAGTGGGTCATGTTTACTCTGAAAAGTAATACAGCAACTGCTGACCAAAACACATGCATCAATTAGCATTGCAGCCTTTAATTATTATTATTAAAGGCTGCAATGCTAGTTGATGCATGTGTTTTGGTCAGCAGTTGCTGTATTACTTTTCAGAGTAAACATGACCCACTTGGGTAAAATGATGTTATATATAACAATCGAGAGGACAAAATAACATGGCAATATAAGTAGCAGTGTTTTTTCAAAACTTTAATACAACTGCACAGTGTTTCAAATTAAAGCAACTTTTGATTAATTTGAATTCATTGTAATCTGCCTCACTTTGATGAATTGAAACATTTTGAACACAAACATTATGTTGCAACAATTAGATGAATAGTATGTTTACTGTGTTTATTAAGTTAACAGGAAATGAACGCTGTAACTTTAAAAGAAGCATTTGCACTTTGATATGTCATCAGTGATGTCATGAGTGATGTCACTGACCATGTCATGAGTGATGCAATATGTGACGTCATCAGCAGTGCATTGCGGGCGCGCGAGTTATAGTTAGCTGAACTAACTATAACGGGGGAATTTCAATGGTTTTGTACGAGTGAAAAGTCCAGCTAACTATAACGCCCCTGAAACCTATGGTTTTTTCTGTGAATTTCTAAGGTTTTTTAAATGTTAATTCCTAATTATAATGTGCCTGAAACCTATGGCTTTTTCAGTGAATTTCAAAGGTTTTTTTAAATGCTAATTTCTAACTATGCCTACAGAGATAGGACATGTGAAGAAAGAAGAAAAAACGCACAGAAAGAAAAAAAAAATGCAGAAAGAAGCAACAGAAGTCCTCAAAGACAAAGAAAAGTGCAGGAAGAAGGATAACGTGCAGAAAGAACAAACAGAAGAGCAGAAAGAAGCCTTGTTGCAAAATCATCCTGTACCCTCAACTTTTTCAGATGGATACTGGTGGTAACTGAGTCTGTCTAACCAGTCCTAGAGCCAGTGCTATGTTAAAAGACACTCAGAATACAGTGAAAACACCTACATACACTAGGGAACACTATGCGTTGGGGTCCCCCTGTGATTAGCATGACCTCCTCTGTAAGCCCCTAGTATATAATAGGGCAGGGGATTAAAACTACCTCTTAAAACGTGCCACAGGGCGTGTTTGCACACGTCACCTCAGGCCCCGTCCCCTCCCTTCCCCACTGTGTAAACACGCCCTGTGGCCATTTTAAGTTGGGAGATTAAGTCCCCTTGAATCCTGAGGGTCCCTAGGGTCCAACTAGACCACAAGGTACCTCCAGTAAGCGCCACAGAGCTGCGTTGCAGAGAGATGTAAAAAGGGGCACGCCCTAGACCACCTTTCTGCAACGCAGCTCAGTGGCACCTACTGGAAGCACCTGGTTGGTTAGTTAGCCCCCAGGGGCCCTCAGGATTGAAGGGGAATTATTTCCCCAACTTAAAACGCACCATAGGGCGTGTTTGCACACGTCACCTCAAGCCCCATCCCCTCCCTTCCCCACTGTGTAAACACGCCCTGTGGCCGTTTTGTAAGTTGGGAGATTAAGTCCCCTTGAATCCTGAGGGTCCCTAGGGGCAAAATAGCCCACTAGGTATGTCCAGTAAGCGCCTTTGCAGAGAGTTGTAAAAAGGGGCACGGCCTGCACCACCTCTCTGCAACGCAGAGCAGTGGCGCTTACTGGAAGCACCTGGTGGGCTAGTTGGCCTCCAGGGTCCCTCAGGATTGAAAGGGAATTATTTCCCCAACTTAAAACGTGCCACAGGGCGTGTTTGTACACCTCAGGCCCCGTCCCCTCCCTTCACCACTGTGTAAATGCGCCCTGTGGCCGTTTTAAATTGAGAGATTAAGTCCCCTTGAATCCTAAGGGTCCCTAGGGTCAAACTAGCCCACTAGGTACCTCCAGTAAGCGCCACAGAGCTGCGTTGCATAGAGGTATAAAAAGGGGCGTGGCCTCAGAACACCTATCTGCAACGCAGCTCCCTGGAGCATAGTGGAGATACCTGTTGGGCTAGTTGGCCCTCAGGGACCCTCAGTATTGAAGGGGAATTAATTCCCCAACTTACAACTGGCCAGGGGGCGCGTTTGCAGAGTGCTGCAAGGGGGGGGCGTGGCCTCTGGCGTGATGCCGGTCTTTTATTTATTTTATTTTTTTAAGAAGGAGGCCTGTGTGGCCCCCCTTCTTTTTCTAATTTATTGGCCCTGGGGACCACATCCCCCAGGAGCAGCACCCTAATTTTTTTTGTTGAAAAAAATAAATTTGGCCCTCCCAAGGCCTTAATCGGGACCCCAACCCCCGGGTCATGGCCTTTTTTCAAAAAATATTCTTTAGGAGGGGGGCTGCAATGCCCCCCTCCTCATGCCACTTATGGCCCCGGGGACCCCATCCCCGGGGCCGGCCTTTGTTTTTTAATATTTTAAAAAAATATATATTTATAGAAACACCTAGGACATGCTGGACAAACCGTATGTACCTATCACCATGACGATTTGCGTGATATTCATTAAAAGGCGACTGCATGCAATGAATCCACGTGGAATGTATTGACACCGCTAGTGAAGCTCTGACGTGTCTGACGCCCTACCGTGCCTAATCCCGGAGCCCCCGCCGGTGGGTACTCTCCAAGTAGACACCCTTGTCGTTTATTTATACAAACATGGGTAGCTATTGACGGGCACATTTAAAACACACGCACATCAAGCCATTCAAAGGGGATTCGACAAAAATTCGACCAAACTATGCAAGAAACCCCCTCACGGTTAATAAAACACACATCCACCGCCGGATGTGTAATACTTTTTATTTTACTCTCTGGAAAGGAGACGAACCTCACTTGAGAGTCACAGCGTGCTCCTGGCTGAGCCCAATGCTGTGTTACACCCACCAGTGCCCGTTGAGTGCCACACACCTCTGTGTTGTATTCCACCAGCTAGTGCGTATGCTATGACAATCTCTAGCCCATGTGCACTGTAACACCACCCCGTGAATATGTCATGCCACACTTGCCTTTGCACAGGTTATATTGCCCCATCTAACGTGCCTTCCTGGATGCCTATGTTATAACGCACAGCGCTATGCCATACATATTACAATCTGGGATCCATATCTTTGTCACAGTGCATATGCAACATTACACTCCCCAGCACATATTTTATATTACAACTTTAGAGACTAGTTAGGTTACACAACACTGCCCTGTGCATATTACACTCCAAGGCGCATATCGCATAGCACGTGCTAGTGCCTGTGCTATCTTGCGTTCTCCAATGAATCTGTCATTGCGCACAATGTATTGCATATTATATTTCACGCCCCGGTTCATCTTATATCACACTTTGTGGTGCATAGTTTATACCATATGCTATATCTGAAGAACCGGGACCCTATGGGCCTGGTGGCGCAGGGTACGCCGTAATCTCCTGAGTTCACCTGCTTTGTTGAACAAAGACACGGGACACTCCGTTAGGCGTAGAAGATAAGGTTCATTAGCTGCAGCTAAGTACAGTTGCCTGGGTTAATAGAACTGCCCCCCCTAAACCTGTGCTAAAGAAATTATACTGGAATTGGGTAGCCGATAGTAGATCTGGTAATTCCAATTTGTGCAGGACCTCCCTGGACTTCCTATTAGTAAAAGATATGCTCCTTTGCGAACCCTACTTGGACATCATTATAAAGTGCAGAGATAGAGCATTGTACTTTCAATTCAGGATAGGCCTACTTCCTGTAGGGGAACTTACCTCTAGGTGGAAGGCCTCGGCTCAAACCGTCGATATGTGCCCATTTTGTGAGCATAGGATAGAGTCAATCCCACACCTGTTTTTTGAATGTCCGGCCTATGCTCTTCCCCGCAGTAGGTGGTTAAAACCACTATGCAGAGAACTTGGGACAAGGCATTTTAAGGAGGCCTTACGTGTTCTAAAAAATGATCCCCGCCCACTATTTGCTTGTGGTATAGCTAAGTTCCTGGGTTGGGCATGGCGCATTAGATCATCTAGGCGTTCCTATCTTGTTTAATTTGTTCTTAAATGATTTAATTTAATTTATTGGGGTCATTTGTAATATGAATTGCTTGTTAATGTACTGGCTCCTTTTATTCTCTTACTGTTCTGTACTAAATGTACTGCTTTTTAAGATATTGTCTATATCGAAATAAAGCCTATGATCACTGTAAAGTAGCTAAGTAAAGTTGTCCCAGAAGTACACTCGGTATGTTCTTAGGAGACTGCCACTTTACTTTGTGGCGCACAATCTTTTATAACACACATATTCACAAAGAACACTCCCAATGCATACAGGGTTAACCAATGAGAAGAATGTGAAAACAGGATATTAAGTAACTCAAATAAGCCTCTCTTCCAACTGTGTTTGTCACCCTTCCCCACAAGTTAATCAGTGGTAGTGTTTATAATTCGACTTGCAGGTGGCAGGACACATTTGTTTGACCCGGAGGACAGTTGTGAAATGAGAGAATACGAGTAAAGAATAGCGAAGGCCAGAGGATAAGATAAAGTCAGGAAAGAATGGTGCGAACCAACAGATAGTCGAGACAGGGATCAGTCAAACCAGACGAGGATTAGTGGAGTCGGCCAGACCCTGACACCAGCTTTAACCCCTTGTGTGCCCCACCCTTTCCCCGCCCTGTGCCGGGCGTTGAATTAGCGGGCGGGGTTCATGACGAGATAGTCTCGTCATGGGCACAGCGCAACCGCGGCCCATGACGAGACTATCTCGTCATGGGCACTCAAGGGGTTAAACAGGGGCAGGAGGTTATTTGACACTTTGCAGTAGGAAGAGGGAAAACAACACCTCGTTCACCGTGCTGCCTGAGTGAGGGCAACACAAAATGGCGGCGGGACACAAAATGGTGGCTAAATATGAACGGGATCGGAAAACTGAATTACCTCAGACCCTCCTTTTGCCATTACTCAGGCAAGACGCACAGACTCATTTTAATCTGAGTCGACGTCAATGGCCATGAGGTCATCAAGCTGTTGCTGCAACATCATTTTAATGCTCTCCATCTTCCATGACACGGGCCTTGGGACACACATAGTGGCACAAAGACCACAGATGGCGGGGCCACACTGCATACAGAGACAACAGGAAAAAATGATGGCAAAACCACTCCAAGGAAGGTTAATACCTTCCATCCCCATTTGGACAGTAATCCCAAAACCATTCCAATAAAGACCAATCTCCTTCGTCCTGATGAATCGACTCGGAGATCACATGTAATTTGGAGATGGCTTGGTATACCGTAGGGGCATCGTCAGGTATATAAATGCAACAGCTAGATCCGATCAATTTACAAACTCCACCACGATCCGCAAGAATAACATCCAGAGCAATCCGGTTCTGCAATGTCATGAGACGATCCGCCTGAAGTTCAGCTGTGAGATTACTCAAGGCTCCCACAGTGACATCTATGGTAGTCTCAACAACACAAACCAATTGTCTCATGTTTCTACTGTTGGCCATTGGGCCCCAAAAAGGGAGAAATCCTTTAAGGAAATCACCTCCCTCTTGTCCTGCCGTGTCTTTAGAATCAATAATCCCTCTGCCATATCTGTTTCTGTGATGTCCCGAAGGAGCAGTGTATGTAGGAGGGAGAAGAAAGGCTATATAGCAAGTTCCTGAAAAATCCGTCGGTAGCCACGTGTAGGCTCTATCGTGGCAGACAAAATACGTGCCCTCTTGTCCAGTGTCAGTAGTCTGGCCATTCATTTGTAAACAAAAGTTACCTCGATGAGGCACAGTCCAAATTGGTGGAGATTTTTCCTGTAAGGCTAGTAACGTAACGAGTCACGTTCCAACCATCATATGCCCATTTCTCATCAACAGGAACCCTACTATTCTCCACAATTCTAGCCATAGCCACTATTCCTTTTATCAGAGAACTATGACTAAAATCTTGTCCACTACCATATGAACCAACTGGACGTCTAAATCGGTTCTGATATGCATTTGAAAACATCACAAAATAGGCCCAAGCGGAACCTTCATAAGAAAATGGAAGGGCTAAATATGGCATCCCTTTGTCTGTGGTATAAGGCATAAGTCCACACACCCAACAGTCGGTTGTGTTGACTACCAATTGGTGTTGATGCAACAACTGGACAAATGAATTGTTAAAATATACTGTTCTGATTAGTTCATGTTGGGGAAGCGTATGTAATTGATGTGGGGAGATAGTAGAATGAAGAGGCAAGGAAATAGAAGTAGGGACAGATTTGTGCTGCATAGCATGAACAATCCAACCTACACAAGCCAATAAGGTACTAAAAAACATAAGAACACACAAGGTAATGCCTCATTGACTGTACACTAATTTACAATATTTCTTTCTCATCTCTTCCTTTTTATTATTCTTTCCCAATTTGACATCCATCCTCTAAAATTGTTGCTCACAGCAATCTTCCTTACTCACTTGGCTGTGATTATTAGCCGTCCTATGACACTGCAAGTCCTGGGGGCCTAGCCACTATACAGGTCACGAACCAAGACTCCTACCGTGACCCTGCAACCTGGACAGATGATACATGTCACGAAAGAGATGAAAATCTCAGGTGTTCTTGACCAGTCTAGGCCTTAAATTATATTGAGTTCTGTTCAGTACAGTTTGGTCCTGAAATAGTGTCTGTGGATCTGTAGTGTTCAATTGGAGATGTGGCGGTACGGCTTCTTGTAAAACGTCGTCATCTTCTTTCTCTGACCGAGTTCCATCTAGGTGTGCACTACTGAAAGGTACAAACCGGGGGACCCTTTTGCCTTCAAAATCACCTACACCCTTACGGACCCACTGGTCAAAAGGCAAGGGCAAGGGCACCTTTTTGCAGTGCACGCCATGGACTTTTTCCCTTCGACTTTCACTGCTGTACGTGTTACCAGAAGAACTTGTCGAGGCGCCTTCCAACGAGGTTCCAAATTCCTTGTCCTCTGAAAATTTTTCACACAGACCCAGTCTCCCGGTTGGATAGAATGACCTGGGTCTGTGGAGGCCTCTGGTAAAGCGTTTTGAACCTGTTGGTGGAGAACACGTAATTTAGTGGTGAGGTCATGTAAGTAGTCAATCAGCATTGGATACTGTATGTCAGAATACTTTTTAGGGCGAGGGACTCCCCAAACATTACCCGGGCGCCCAAAAACAACCTCGTATGGGCTGAGTCCCAAACGAGAATGTACAGCTGTTCTAGTGGATAGGAGAGCCAAAGGTAAAGCATCGGGCCAGGCAAGTCCCGTGCTAGCCTGTACCTTTGCAAGCTTAAGTTTGAGAGTGCCGTTATAGCACTCTACCAAACCCGCTGATTGGGGTTGGTTCGCCGCATGGAATTTCTGCCTGATACCAAGACCGGCACACACCTTTTTCATAATTTGGCCCACAAATTCACTTCCATTGTCACTCCAGACAATGCGTGGCAAACCAAACCTAGGGAAGAACTCTTTCAGAAGAACTTTGGCAGTGGACAAAGCAGTGTTGTCTTTCAGGGGGTAGGCCTCTATCCATCTGGAGAAGGCACACACCACCACCAAAACATATTTGAGATTGTTGCATCGTTCCATGTGAATATAATCAATTTCCAACACCTCAAAAGGATATGTTGGGGGAGCAAAATGACTTGCTGGAGTTGGGGTTCCCTTTCCTGGATTATGCATCAAGCAAACGATACAATGCTTCACTAAATTATCTGCACATTTTGGAATCCCTTTGTTCACCCACACTGGAGCCAGAAGCTTACAGATTCCTTTCGCACTGATGTGGGCTGGACCTGGTGCCATAGCAACTACAGGCAGTACATAGGCATCTGGTAACAGCCAACGCTGATGTTCTGACAATTCTATCCAACATCTCATCGCGTCTAACATTCCTGTACTCTCTTTCCACTTATTCAACTCTTTCTCTGTAGCCTCTCCTTGAATCGATCTCACACTTTCTATTGTATCCTCACACATTCCTTTTTCCTTGACCCAATTTGCAGGGCCTGCAACATACATGCAACTTATAGCATCTCTGGCTGTTTCTTTCGCTACCTCATCCGCAAAAGCATTCCCGCGACCAACATCATCAGTAATCCTCTTATGCGCACTACACTTTATGATTGCTATCTGGGTAGGCAAAGCAAGTGACTCAAGAAGATCAGTTACCAACTGACCATGCTGTATTTTAGTACCGTGGGAGGTAAAGAATCCTCTTTCCTTCCACAAACGACCAAAACTATGTGCCACACCAAACGCATACTGGCTGTCGGTATATACATTCACTCTCTTCCCCTTAGATAACACACACGCTCTGGTCAAAGCTATCAGTTCAGCTGCCTGAGCTGAATTATGCCTGATGCGTGCTGTCTCCACGATTGTATGCAAGGTGGTAACAGCATAAGCTGAAGTTGTTTCACCATTAGGGAGTTTAAAACAAGAACCATCCACCCATAGGATCCCATCCGGGTCCATTAGTGGTGTATCTTTCAAATCAATCCTACCTTTTGTCTCCTCCTCAGTACGGAGAAAACAATCATGTTGTCCCTGAATACCTTTCTCCTCTGGAAGAGGTAACAATGTGGCTGGATTTAAAGTGTTACATCGTTTGATGTGCACATGACTAGCCAAGAGCGTCAGCTCATACCCAGACAAGCGAGCACTTGTAAGATGCTGCGTTTTTGTCCTATTTAGCAAGGTATCCACTGCATGTGGTACCATAACAATAAGAGTGTTATCTAGCACCACTCCAGCAGACTGACGAATAGAAATTGCGGTTGCTGCTGTAGCTTTAAGACAACTAGGCAATGCCTTGGCTACTGGATCTAATGTAGCCGAAAAGTAGGCACATGGCCGCTGCTTGTCTCCAAATCGTTGTGTTAAGACTGACAACGCACAACCCTCTCTTTCATGGACATAGAGCGTGAAGGGCTTACTGTAATCCGGAGTACCCAACACAGGAGCAGAGCACAGAGCAGCACATAAATCAGAAAAACTCTTCTGACATTTGTCAGTCCAAGGAAGGGGTTGGGGTGTGTCTTTCAAAGTGAGTGCCAACAAAGGTTTAGCCAACAAAGAAAAATTTGGAATCCACTGTCTACAATAAGAGGTAATGCCCAGAAAGGCACGCACTTCTCTTTGTGTGGATGGCACAGACATTTGTGCAATTGCTTGAATACGTTCTGGGGTCAGTCGCCTTCCCTCCTTCGACAAGAGATGACCTAAATAGGTAACCTCTTGGCGTGCATATTATAATTTAGAAGGTGAAACCTTATGGTGAAGGTCAGACAAGTGACGCAATCGTGCAATAGTCACGTTCTTGCAAATATCCTCTTTATCGGCAGCAATCAATAAATCATCCACATACTGAATAAGGGTAGCACCTGACGGCAAAGGAAAAGCTTAAAGCTGGCACTTCAGAGCTTGGCTATAGATGGAGGGACTTTCACAATAGCCTTGGGGTGCGCGCTTGAACCGTAAACTTCGGCCTCCTAAAGAGAAGCCAAAAATATTCCTACTCTCTTCAGCAATGGGGATGCTGAAGAAAGCATTTTTCAGATCAATGACAGAAAACCAAGCTGCCGAGTCAGGTATCATAGTTAACAGGGCAGTGATATCTGGAACAACAGGAAACTGCGGTACAACAATTTTATTAACCTCCCGGAGATCAATAACAAAGCGATAAACAGGAGGCTGAGAAGGATCAGTGCGTTTAAGAACCGGGAGAACAGGACTATTGCAACATTCCCCTCGTCTCCTCAACAACACCCTTCTGAACCAAATCATAAATATTAGCAAAAAGCGCTCTTTCACCATCATTGGGAATTTTGTATCGAGGGATGCGTGGCAATTTAGCATTGGGCTTGAGGGTAACGACATAGGGTGAGATCTCAAGACAACCAACATCATTTGGACCCGTAGCCCAAAGTGTTGCAGGGTGAGAGAGGAATTCAGGTGGAAATTGATCTTTAGACAAATACATTGGAGAAGTCAGTTTCTGCCCCAAAGCGAGATGTACACCAGAAGGAGAACAATATATCGTTGCATGCAATCTTTTCAATAAATCCAAACCCAACAGATTTTCGCCGCAACCAGTCGTTAAAAGAAGCGGAGCTTCCAAATCATAAGAACCAATTGAAATAGGCAGTGGGCAAGAGAACGAGCTATGAACTGGGGCGCCAGAAAATCCTACGGATACGTTTGTTAAGCCAGACAAAGGTGCCCCAGGGAGTTTGGAGTGAATAATAAAACTTCTCATCGCACCAGTATCTAAAAGAAATGGCTCTGAAACACCCACTGTAGTGACATTAACATAAGGCCCATTCTGATCTACTGGAATCAATACAACTCCCTCACTTTGTCTATGGCTGTCCTAGTTAGCGTGAAGACCGTCATTCTCACCTTCAACATAGTAATCATCATTGTAATACTGTGTAGACTGAGTATTTTGCTGATCAAAGTAGTTCATAGAATGTGGAGGTGGAAGGGAACGCTGTGTCTGGGGCGACATACCTCGACCTCTACCCCTGGGCGCTAACTGGGAACCACCACGACCTCGTAGAGTAGATAGTCCTCCATTACGCTGTAATAAAACCGGGCAGCCATTCTTAAAATGACCTTCCTCCCTGCAATAGGCGCATTGGTTAGGACCTAACAAAGGCCGCAGAATATAGGGCTCAGGCTTTTGAAACACCCTCTGAAACTGGGGAGGCTGTTGAAACTGGCGCTGAGCAGAGCGAGGAGGATAAGCTTGGGAGCAAATTAATTACGAATTTATCTACAAATAATCGCTGTCCACCCTCCGTAGTCATATCCTGACCACTGTGATCAATAAACGTCTCCTCAAAACGAGTGAAGAAATCGGAGACACTCATCTTTCTTCTGTCTACACGCAGCTAATTTATCCCAATTAACTCGTAAGGCGGGCATCATTGTTTTCATTAAAATAATAATCCTACCAGGGAGTTCTGTGATCAAAACATCAGGCTTAGCACCACCCACTTGTGCTTTATCCGAGGCAGTTATAGCAGCCCATGTACCAGCCAATTCTTGAACGTGATCCTCTCTACGAATCCGAGCCCATAACGCTTGTGAGACTACCTTTCCCATCAACATGTCAATATCGGCTAAATTCATAATACAGGCATCAACAGTCTGGGACAATTCTTTATAGTAACCAGTAGGGTTTTTACGGGGATCCGGTAAAGATTGTTTGAGGGCCAAAACATCAGATCTCTTCCAGGGCACATGTACCCATATACGCTGGAAGTGAGCGGGAATAGCTGGATTATTACCTGCTTGGCCAACCTCTTCCCTCCATATCGGAGGAACCTCTCTCATTGGGTAATGTTTCAATGTCTGCCGAACAGCAGGATCCGAATCAAGAAAAGTTTGTGAAGAAAATAAGGACCTAAAAGTAACAAGTGTCCTTACGGCGTCCTCAACCTTAGAACCCACAATGAGTCCTTTATCGAAATTAGCCTGAACATCCAACAGACGCTGGGGAAGTAAACCCAAATCCATATCCTCCCATCCTTTAGCAAGAGTGTCACACATAACATTAAATACATATCTCTGCGTGGGCGCATCCCACTGATTAAAGGTGATCATGATATCTTTCACACTATACTGGGGACCCTTCTCGATCCATTTGCGAGCGAGAGAGTCCAACGCCACCCGTTCGTCGGAACCTGGAAGTTGACTACGAGACTGTGTTCGAGAAAAAGCCGGAGACATGCTCAGAGTCCCAAAGAAAGGGGACAAAAAAACAGAGACAGTATCTGTTATTCGTTTGCGCACAGTAGGAGAATTAGACATAAGGACAAGGTATTAGGCGATACAGGAGAAGAACTGGCAGTTATAAGGGGAGCCGAAGGCAAAGGAGATTGATGTTCAGGAGATGGAGACAAAGGAATCGATGGCACAGGAGGTGGGAGTGGCAATACCGGAAGGGGCAAATGTGGAAGAACCGGAACAGGTGGGGGGACAACAGGCAACTGGCAACTGAACAGGTTGTAACAACGGGGCTGCATTAGCACCTTGTACATTCCTCCAGATCCTTACTTCTATCAGAAGAGGAATTAGACAACACCAGATAGCATCTATCTATTGCCATACGAGGCTGTCTCGCTGAAATTTCCATTGCATTATCAATCTCATTATCTTTAAACTGCTGGGCAGCCTGTATAATCGTCATATTTTGTGCTTTCTTATCTCGTTTTGCCTGCTTAATTTCTTTCTGTTTGGCTTCCTTACGCCAGAGGCGGAAAGAGTCAAACATTGCCGGCCGGGCTTGTCTTTTGAACAATATCGCTTCCAAATTGTCTAATATGTCAGGCTCAAAACTACCATTCTGTGGCCACTGTAGAACACCATCGTTCTTCGTGTATTGGATCCATGCCTTATTAAAGGCAATGGGGCCGACACCATGTTTTGAATAAAGCTCATAGGTGGGAGTTCCAACCGGAGGAATCGGACAAGAGTCCTCCAGCCGGGAATCCCTATTACAACCAAGGCAGCAGAACTTCCTAAACTTACTCAGACCAGGCATCGTTATTTCACTGGACTGTTCACAAACATCAAGGGGTTAAATCAAAATAATACAGCACAAACGTACTCACCACTCGGCTTCGGCTTTTGCAATAGCCGAATCAAAGACCCAAATCAAAACAAAATAGTGGGAGCTACCCACCAATACTTAACTAAGTGTCTTCTTACGCCAACAAAGGCCCGTCTAATGTCTCGCGATACCAAACATCATCAAAGGGACCAAAGCAGGGCGCCAGTCAGGGCAGCAGTCGTCAGCAGCCGTCAGAAAGGAGAAACCGCGCTGCAAAAGACCTTCGAACCACTTCAACATACAGGGGTCGCTTGACGTGGTTCGCGATTCCTCCAGAATTTTCTTGCGGGGCTCCCCACAATCCTCGGGCAGAACTGCTACCTCTGAAGCCAGCCCACGTTCGGGCGCCAATTTGAAGAACCGGGACCTTATGGGCCTGGCGGCGCAGGGTACGCCTTAATCTCCTGAGTTCACCTGCTTTGTCGAACAGAGACACGGGACACTCCGTTAGGCGTAGAAGATAAGGGTTATTAGCTGCAGCTAAGTACAGTTGTCCCAGAAGTACACTTGGTATGTTCTTAGGAGACTGCCACTTTACTTCGTGGCGCACAATCTTTTATAACACACATATTCACAAAGAACACTCCCAATGCATACAGGGTTAACCAATGAGAAGAATGTGAAAACAAGATATTAAGTAACTCAAATAAGCCTCTCTTCCAACTGTGTTTCTCACCCTTCCTCACAAGTTAATCAGTGGTAGTGTTTATAATTCGACTTGCAGGTGGCAGGACACATTTGTATGCCCCGGAGGACAGTTGTGAAATGAGAGAATACGAGTAAAGAATAGCGAAGGCCAGAGGATAAGATAAAGTCAGGAAAGAATGGTGCGAACCAACAGATAGTCGAGACAGGGATCAGTCAAACCAGACGAGGATTAGTGGAGTCGGCCAGATCCTGACACCAGCTTTAAACAGGGGCAGAAGGTTATTTGACACTTTGCAGTAGGAAGAGGGAAAACAACACCTCGTTCACCGTGCTGCCTGAGTGAGGGCAACACAAAATGGCGGTGGGACACAAAATGGTGGCTAAATACGAACGGGATCGGAAAACTGAATTACCTCATATCTAGTTTTCATTTTCAATCGTGCTCTCAGGACTATGTTCTATATAACACTGCGTCCACCTACCCTTTTCACGGGCATTACATTTTGCGATGGGGGTGGAGGGTCAGGGGGTGTTTCTGCCAAGTGAGCCCGGAGTCACAGTCACAAACGTCCTCTTCTTCATGAATAAAAGTGAGATTATGCTGCATACTTGTTCATATTTTAAGTAGTTCGCACAGACACACATTTTAAAAACAATAAAGTTCCTAATACCCACCTTCTCTGAACAGTTAGCTTGCTGCTCCATCCACCTCCTCCCTATCCTCTGTTGTCTGAATCCATGGACTAGCCTCCTCCCTCCTGCCATGCATGGTCTGATGTGCTGCCCTCCATTTAGCATGATGTACCAGTCCACTCCTCCTATCCTCCATTGCCCAATTCTATGCCCCATCATTGACCTCCTGCTTCGCCTCTGTGCTTAGCTTGCTGCCCCTATTCTCCTTCCCCCTGCCCTCCGATGTCTTTGTGCATGCCCCTGCTCCATCCTTTTTGCCTACCATGTTTCATGGACCTGCCACTCCTATCTACTCTGAGTGTTCTGTTGAGCTGCCACTCTCCTCCCACCTGCCTAGCATTGTCAGATGACTGTAGCCTGTCCCTGCCACCTCCACCCTGCCTGTCCACATGCCATGCCCCTCTCCCCTTCCTCCTGTCCTCCATGGTCCATTTTACTGCCACACCCTTCTGCCCTCCCTGGTCTCTTGTGCTGCACCTGCTCCTCCTGCCTGCCCCGTGTGGGCTGTTGTGAGGCCCCTTCCCCTGAACTCTCTTGTCTGTGCCCAGGTCCTGACCCTCCCTTCTAACCTCCATGGTCCTTTGTGCATGCCCCTGCACCCTTCTTCTTGCCCATCATAGCCATTGTGCTGCCACTAACCCTCCTGCTTGCCATGCATGGTCTTCTGTGCTGCCATGGCCCTTCCCACCTTCCCTGTGTGGTCAGCTAGCTGCCCCTGACCCCCTCCCACCTTCCCTCCATGGTCTGTGTGTATGCCATCATAGTCTCATTGTTGCTCTCCATGTTGTGTCTTATTTCTAGTGCCCATCCTGCCTGACCTCCATGGTCATCTTGCTGCTCCTGCCCTGCCCCCTTGCCCCCAGCCCTCTGTTTCCATGTGCAGACCCCTATTCCCTTCCCTGGCTTGTCTGTTCCATTGTAATGCCCCTGATCCGTCCCTCCTGCCCTTTATGGTCTGTTAAGCTGCAGCTTTCTCTCCTGTCTGTCCATTATGGTCAGCTAGTTACCATTGCCTCTTTCCCCTCTGTTCTCTGTTGTCCATGTGCATGGTCCTGTCCCCTCCCTATTGCTTTCTATGGTTTGTTGTGCTGCACTCCCATCCCGCATGCCCTGTGTGGTGTATTGTGCTGCTGCAAACCCTGATGCTGTTGCAGGGATTCTGCTTATACACAGAACTATGCGTAGAACCCCAGGACCTCAGTGAGTTGTGGTGTACCAGAAACTCACCTCAGAACCCAGAACCCAGTATCCGGCTAGCATAAGTGTCCCATTCGTTATCCGAGATTTAGCTCGGCGGTCCCAATGAAAAGACAACCCAGAACATGTGACTCAGTACATACTCAGGAATGGTGGGAATCGGAAATACCTTTTCGTATATTATTCTCACATCAGTCCACAACAAGAATCAACAGAGACACGGTGAAAATAAAAAGAGTTTATTTTTATAGACCACATGTCCTAATATGCAGTACTTTGGCTAATACAAGCAGACAAATGATTAAAATCAAAACCATTAACATAGTTACAATTCCATAGAATATAAAAGGGGTGATCATGTTATAATGACAGTGGATACTACCACTTTCCCTTTACTAAGAAGCTAATATTATTATTAGTCTAACAGAAGGTCTCTTAGGCTTGAATAGGGGACCCCATACCTCAAAGATCAGCTTAGTGAAATCACATCACAGGAGCATCAGGAGACTTCTCGCAGGAAGGCTCGTCTTCGGTCTGAATAATAAACATGATGTCCGTGATATTAAAAGCACCAACTTTCAGGTATGTGCAGCTGCTCGTGTGTTATGACTAAATAGTGGGTCGATCAACCTAGAGTGAAAAACATGCATTGTCTAGCAACTCAGACTGTTTGTCACATCGTGTGCAGACCAAGGTCGCTTCGCAGAGCTCGGGATGGTAACAACAGATTGCTCTCGTGTGAGGCAAAACTCGAGTCAGCAGTTCGTTTAAGCAATAACATGTAAATGCAGTGTCGTGTGCAAAAGCAGCAAGATGGCTTTCTAACTTCTAACGCGGTTATGCTAACTTAACAATGTATGTACGTATTAGGGAGTCCTTACTACATGCCCCCTTGATCGAAGCACTACTTAGTATACAAGAAAAGAGAGAACGCAGAGTTCAAGCGCGACAGAGCAGAACAAGGCGTATCCAATTGAAAAAGGAACTGGTCAGTTCAGGCAAAGTTCGAACAGGAAAAAAAACCTCAAAAATAGAGAGAAAAAACAACAACAAAAAAATTCAAACATGACGTGGGAGGTGAAAAAAAAAAAATGAAAAAACGCCTCACCGGGCAGAAGTGCAGACGTACAGGGACAGTTCAAGACACGTGAGGAAAACACTGTGGACGAAAGTTCACTTAATCCATAAAAGTATATGCAGCATATGTGGCCACTGCTTCCAGCATAAAATCATTGGCACGGCCACTGAAGGTTTCAGCCATCCAGTTAAGTAAATAAAAAGGAACATACGTGTTCTTCTATCAGCGGAGCCTCTAGCACCATCAGAGGGCAACCATCGTGTACTTCCAAGTAACTCATATTCAAGAAGTCATATGCCGCTCTCACGATGTCCCAATTACCCAGGATACCATGTGCCGCACCGCAGGCCATAATCCGAACACCAGAACAGGCAGACTCGTGAGACACTAAGGGCCTCATCAGCCGATCAAAATCCGGGTCCGGAGACACCATGTTGGTTAAACACAAATCCATAGGCCATTCAAAGGGACAATCTAGGCAGTGGAAGACAGGTTGCACGCAGGTGAAGTAGGAATACCGGAAGGATAATCCATATGCCAGGCTCAAAGTCGCCAACGGCAGGACACCATAGTAATCAAGCATCCTGTCACGAAGAAGCTGCAGACGGGACAGGCTGACGTGTGGCACAGAAAGAGCAGCCATTCCGCAAGATGAAAAGTAAAAGGAGCACGCCTGCCACTAGAGCCAGAATTAACGGGACACCTCCAAAGACGCTGGAGAAAATAGAATGAAAAAATGCCGGAATCACACCAAAAATAGTTTGGAAAGAGGTCACGAGGCCGGAGCCCACAAGTTTAAAAAAATGAGCCAGGCCGGTCGTAGACGAGGCATTGAAAATTGTTTGGATCAAAGCACCAAAATGCAGGGGGAGGTCAGTATTCAAAAGCGCCTGTACCTCGGTGCGCGTATTTGCTACGTGAAGGACAAATGTTTCCCGGGAGGAAGTCAATGGCACCTCCTTTTGGGACAATAGCGCTCTTATTCTGCTCATTTTGTCGAACTCTGCTTTCAAGGTTGGAATTGAAGGCCAGATAGAAACATCCAGCCTCCCATGCGGGGGTGGAAACAGGACGTTATTGCAGCAGACAACCCTCTGTGTTACAGTTACTATATACGGGATCCCTACTAACATCCCGCAGCAAGCTTCATTGTTTAAAATTAAATAACTACCGTTTGCAAGCAGCGTGAAAGATGGCGTAATCACTGGTACCGGGATACCTTTGAGGACGCAGGCCAAATTCGGAGCGTGTACATTACATGCACCGTGCAATTGAATGTGCCTGCAAACAAAAGAATGATCAGGTGACGTTGTACATTCTTCACCCTTCAGATAAACCTCAGTACCATCCCTTGTACATCTATACGTAAAGGGGAGGGACCAGACTTCATGTATGAAAGCGGTACCCAGCTGTTCATATCTACCCAGAGCATAGTGTTTCATAAAAGAGGTAAACTTAAAAAGCGCAAACGGTAGACTAATCAATCCGTGTAAGAGCCACACAGCGGAATCGACTTCCGCAACAGAAAAAGGTAACGGCTCCAATTTCTCAATATGGAGCAGGGAATATGTAGCATCTTTCATGGACATGAACTGCTGTTTGTCAGTAAGGTTAAAAGGAAGAAATAACGATGTTGTATTCAGATAGTCCCAAGGGACCTTCCCTGCCTTCAATGTTTGTAATGTCCAAGCAAACTGCATAACAGAACGCAACTGGTTTTGACCATGATACAACACAGACATATCATCCTGCACAATATCAACAATTGAAGACACTATATTATCTAATGTATAAATGCGAGAAGAGAGAGTGTTAATGCTGTTATCAATAACTGCCAATACTTTTCCATATTAGCCTGATCAATAGCTCTCAATCTCGAAGCTGCCTCAATTTGCGACAGTTTCCATACTTCGTTGTAAATAGCATACGCCCATCTCTTGGATCTGCCACCCACAGGACCTTTAACAAAATCATTCAAATCTATTTTGTCATGTAACTTTGATAAATGAACTTTGACAGATGCCAAGGTGGAATGTCGCAGCCAGGACTGACATAACTTCCCTACAGAGTATGTAGTTACTGTATGTGACGACTCAAACCGGGGGTCCACTCGATCTTGAGTATACCCCGGTTTCAGTCCTAGAAAACGACGTTGACAGGTATCAGAACTGCTTTGCCAAATTAACCATCCCTCACTATTAAATTTCGAAATGTTGAAAGACGAATTGGAAACCAATAACTGCAAAGCAGGAAGGGACAGATCTGTGTGATTATTTCAATTTGGGTAAGCACCCAGATCCGGCACAGAAGGCGAATTTAGTTTTTTAGAAGTGGCCAATCCGAAACAGGTGGTTTGGAAGATGGTTGCATTTAAAAACAACATATGATTTGGTACCAGACAGGCACGGTGTAAGGCTTCAGTCCCCTGAACCTGCCACGGTTTGGAACCCCAAACCGATTTAAGATCAATAGTAGCCTTCCATAGATCATAACCTTTGATTGACAACTCATCCATAAAGGACTTAGAATATAGCAATTTGGTGTGTGTCAGTCTAACCTTGGAGGCAGACTCAGGCTTAACTTTAAAATAAAAGGAAGCCGGGGCTGAAACACTGTAATCAGTAAAATAAGTAAACTTATCAACTAATGTGTGTGAACTGCCAAACGAGGGGGTGGGACAATGTTCCCACTGGGTAAAATTTACAAAATTTCTAAACGAATTTGATTTATGCAAGAAGTGATTGCCATAATCTTGAAAACAATACTGTTCCGCATAATTAGCCGCATTTTCATACAAATCCTCTGCATCAAAGGCGGCATAATATTTCAAATCTGAAAACAGTGCTTCAATGGCGTGTACATCCCAATCATCAGAACGTATGTTCTGTTTAACTACATCACCCATAGAAACACGAAATACATTAGGCACATTAATGACCTCTGTAGGCCCATGAATTTGAAATTTAACAGCATCCCATGCGATTCCATCCATGACGGGCCAGGCAGTAATATTCACAAAAGTCTGGTCCCTTTTCATGATGTGTGATGAGGAGTGGGGGGCCAAAGTTCCATTGATAAGTCTAATTGTCGATCTCTCTTTGAGATAATGGCCATCTACTAAACGGAAGAACACTACAACAAATCCAATGGACATGAACAAAAAAATACCAAAAAGCATCAACCAGATGTATGTCCAAGGAGCTATCAAAAAATGCTTCTTAAACCAGCTCACAAAAACAACAATGTTTGATGGGGGAGGTGAGGGCAAAGAGTTAGTGTCAAAGGAAAAACGGGACTGGCCAAGCGCTGTAGATTGTAAAACAGGCGAAGGTCCACGTGTAGGATAAGCATACTCAGTCTCAACGGACAAACCACCAGCCGGTGGCATCAGCAAGGGATCGGTAACTGAATGCATCTCGATTGCAACATCAGACAAGGTGGTAGTAGCAGGAACCATCATTGAATTTCTTTGCATTGTCTGGCACGAAACTGCCGGAGTCATACTAAGAAGTATCGGCCACTCGCTGAAGTTTGACATTGTCAATAGAGATGTACCTGTTTTCTTTGCGACCAGGAAGTGGAGGTAAAATGACTGTTCTTGTACCCTGCACTCCAAGCACTGGAACTGGTGCACGATAAGAGGGGCCGAACTCCTTCTTGTTCTCCACCTTCTCACGGACCAGATCACCAACTCGGGGTAGCCAGCCGACTACCGGAATCTGAACCTCAGCTTCAGACGTGGAGGGCAAATGTTCTTTCGAAAGAGAGTCTCTGGCTTCTTGTAGAGTCTGCAAAACAGCACAGTGATCATCTACGTCAAAGGGTGCGGTCGACGCCGCAATGTCTAGACCATCAAGGTCTGGAACAAACATTCTGATCCCGAAGAGCATCATGTACGGGGTCCGCCCACCCAGAGACCTTCTAGGGAGATTATTTAGTGCACGTTGAACGTTATACAAATGGGCTAGCCAGTTCCGGCCTGTGCCTAAAACACGTGCTGTCAATGATTGCTTTAAGTCACGGTTCATTCGCTCCACCACACTATTACCCTCAGGTCGGTAGGGAGACGAAAATTTGACAAGGACCCCCAAATTTTTCATAGCCTCCTTGTAAGCCTTAGAGGCGAACGCAGGGCCCTGATCAGAATGGAAGGTACCACACGCAAAAGTTCCCACAAAGACACGCAAATCCCTGATGACAGTCCGCGAGTCAGCACTCCTTTGTGGCCACACCCATAGAAAACGTGTGCACGAATCCACTGCAACCAAGATGTACTTGTACGCAGTATCAGAAGAAAAAGGACCGCAGTGATCTAAATAAACACAACCAAATGGCTTATTAGAGATGTACAGCTGTGTCTGTGGTGGGCGCGCAACAGTAGAAGGTTTAATCTGTTGGCAAATGTCACAATCAAGAACATAAGCGCGCGCTTGTTTATATAAACCAAACCACCAGTAACGTTGTTGTAGCAGAGATATTGTAGATGACACACCGGCGTGGGCAGACGCCAACCCCTCATGTGCAGCCAAGATCAGTGCTGGTCTGCAGTCCGCGTTGGGAATTATTCTATCACCAACGTCGTTAATCCTCACTAACGGGACGTTATCAGGACTTAAATGGTAAATATACCGAGAGGGAAAACCCTTCGGGTAATCTCCTCCCTTCTATGTAGCAGCAATAGCTGCCAAGATGTCATCATCAATCTTACTTTTGGATCTTGTAACTGCTGCCACTAAGTATGTAGCCACTGCTGTTTTCGCTGCCTTGTCAGCTAAGCTGTTGCCGACAGCATGGACACCAAGCCGCTGGTGACCAAGAGTGTGTATAACACTTACGAGTGGGAGACGTTCTTTAAAGTCTGCCACTCGAACCCAAAGCGTTTTATGCTTAATTGTGCTACCTTTAGTGTCACGGTAATCATTCTGAGACCAGAAGTGTAAATTGTCATTATAGGACTGGACACAGTAGAAGGAGTCACTCACTATAAGAGTAGTGACTCGGGGATCAGCAAACTCCAGTGCAAGCACTAGAGCCCGGAGCTCCGCCAATTGCGCGGTACAATCACCCAATGACTGCGTATGCACTGCATCAGATTGGAATTCACCATTTACGAATGTACCTACGACAATTGCGCAAGCCGCTGAATAAGCGTGCTTCGATCCAATTGCGGGTTGCGCAGACCCGTCAGTGTATATGACACAATGGTATTCTTCGAGCGGGCGCAAAGACAGAGGTGCCGGATGAACGAATTCATACTGCAAGTACTCTTGAGTCTGTAATGAGGCATCAAAGATGTAGGTGACGTCTGGCGACATCAGTGTTTTAGCCCATTGTATCCACCGTGGATGCAAAGCTTTAGAATTTTGTACACTTGCTTTGTCACTGCCTCTAAAGCAGGATATGGTGTTACAACCAGAATCTGTTTCCCATGCGACAGTGCGCGTTCCTTGAGGATCGCCATCTGCACAGCAGTCAGAACTTTTTCGACCGTGGAAAAACGTAATTCAGCAGAGGTGTACAAGTGGGATTTGTACGCAATGGGGACTGTGTCGCCCTCATTAAACGTCAAATACGTGAACCCCACGGCGCCTGGTACTATTCTTATCACCAGGTTAGTGCGGTTATCACGTGTCAGCAAGTATTGTGAAGCAAGAAGGTCAGCCTGTAAAGACTGTAAAATAGCAGAGTGTTCAAGCTGCCAGCTAGACTTCGAAAATGAAGGCTGTACCAAGGCGTAAAGCGGCTTGATACGCTGGGCATAATCAGGAATATACGTACGGCCGAAATTCAGAAAACCCAGCAGAGATTGTAATTTCTTCAGTGTCGTAGGAGCACTCAAGCGTGCACACTTTTCCAGAAAGTGGGGGGCTAACCCCTTACCTTCATTGTTGAGCTCGTAGCCCAAAAACAACACCGTATATTCTGCGATGTGTGACTTCGCAAAATTGAATTTGTAGCCATAGTCTGCAAAACTCACGATAATATTGTCAACGTGAGACAGATGTGGCATCAGCTCATCATCCGTAAGATAGATATCGTCGTCAACATATGAGTATGCTTCGGGGTCTATTCTTTCTAAAAGAGAAACCACGCGAGCAGAAAAGACGCCAGGGCTATTTTTGTACCCCATGGCTAATCTGGTAAACTGTTTTTGTTTTCCGCCCGAAGTAAACGCTGTCCACTGGCTACTCAGTGTGGACAGGTTATGGCTAAAAAAGCCATTGGAAATGTCAAGTGTCGTTTTAAATCTTTTACGCACGAGACTGTCGACCAAAGCCGAACTATGTGTATTTTGTACCGCGCAGGTCCGGCAGTGGGAGTTTAGGTGCCGGTAATCCAAAACTAAACGGTACGAGCCGTCAGGCTTCGTTACAGTGAATAAAGGGTTATTCATAGGGGACACACATGTTTCAATAACACCCTGATATTCCAATTGTTCAAGGAATGCCGCGACGTGAGGTCTCGCTTCACGACGCATAGGATATTGGGGTTGAGGCTGGGGCATAGACCGCAATGGAATCTCATGGCAGGGGGACAATCTGTCCCATCCCACCTGAGTGCGATACACCGCCGGCGCAAGCGCAAGCGCCCACTCCTCAGCATACACTTCAGCTTGGTCCTTAGGCACTGTGTGCGCAAAGGACGGGAGGATTACTTCCTCCCCTCTAGGAGCCTCTAAAATGAAAGCTGGGGGCCAATCTGCCTCCGCTAGGAGGATATCATAGGTGGTGGTCAGATTATCCCAAAAAATCCCTTTTATTGTACGTTGTATGTCACCCTCAATTAATAAGACTATTTCATAAAGTCTATCAGGGGGAGCCACTCTGGTGTCAGCTGTTTCCACAGTAACCGATATATCAGTTGCTGTCACCGCCAGAAATGGACGCAGAGCTTGACGGACTATGGTAATTTCCGCTGCGCTGTCCAGGAGCGTCAGCGCCCATGTCCGGTTCCGAAGCTGTGTCCGCACTATCTGAGGCATACCTTGCCGTCAGAGCCGCCACTTTCTTCTTCTGAAACAGGGGTCTTTGTCGTGCGAATTCGTCCTGCTTGCCTTTACCCTCAGTCTGTCGGGGCTGGTCACGCTGTTGTGGAGCACCCCGACCTTTGCCACCGCCTCCGCCACCGGACTGTGTAGCCGATGTTTCCTGTGAAGAACGAGGAGAGCGCTGTTCAGAAACCTGAAATCGATCAGGAGACTTTATAGCAGCACGATCGCGCAGATCATAAGTGCGTTCACTACTAGACTGTACGGGAGAGGCAGGCCGAGAGCCCTGTTGCTGCTGCTTCCCCTGTTGTTTAACCTGCTATTTTTGTTTAGGAAAAAAGGGCCGGTCGTCCTTACCAGACGTTTCTGTCTTACCCTGCTGCTTTAGATCGGGAATCTTTATGACAGGCTTAACTCCTAAAGAGCTACGACCCAAATCCCGATATGCCTCTGCGATTATTTTCGCAAATTCCTGCGGTTTGTCCTCCTCAGGAATTCGTTTCAGTTCATTACGAACCTGGAAATGCAAAGCATCACCCTTCAGGTTACCAATTATCATGGTAGCCACCAGGTCAAATTGCCCGAGGAGCCGCATCCCTAACTCTATCGCAGACTCCGCACCATGGTTCTCTTGAACTCTTTTGATTACGGAGGGCAGCTGCAACATAGACGGAGTGCCATAGCACTGCGCGTACGTCGCTGCAAAGACCTTGCCCCAATTTGTACAATCATCAATGTGGGGGACCAAGTCCTTAGGCAAACTAATGGTGAGGATCCTGTGTTTCTCCACAGGCGAAGTATTCGGGTAAACCGCTTCTATTTGGTCAAATTTCTCAGCAAGCCAAAAGGGGAAATCATCCCTAGTTAGGGGGCGCTTGCCCATAACAGAATTGACCATAACAGGACTAATGACCACCGCGTGATGATCAGTAGGCTGTCCCGCAACAGCAGGCGCCCCCGCCTGCATATTGCGCGACACATACTGCACCAACGCCCTATATACCGTAATGAGGGCAGTGTGTAGTACACGCAACTCAGCCACCGTCACCGTGAGGTAACGGGGATGAGGCGTAAATCCGGCTAGTACCGGCCAAGTGGCCCCTGCAATTGACAAAGGGCCCATTCTCGGCGGTATAACCACATGGGGAAGGGCGCCATTAAACCAAATAAGATGCTGCCAAGCAGATATTGGTATTTCCTGTGTCCTATACGGCGTATAGTTCGCCGGCACTGCAGCGGCAGTATAAGAATGAAAGGTGTCATCATCCCCCACCGCTGGAATCGTCACCCAAGAGTAGAACAACTCATAGGGATGAGCCGCATCGGCTCCTACCACAAAGATGACGTTCATACCAGTGTCCGGTACCCCATACTGCGTCAAATGACGTTTTAGAGCCGCTCGGCTATGCGCCGCAATATCCACCGACATCAGGACAACACACGTGAAACTATCAGTAGCACAAGGGTTCACAAACCTTTTTAATTATCAAGCTTGAAAGAACCTATATCAATAGACCTAGGTAGGTTTAAATCCGTCAGACTTGTTATCCGGAAACAAGAATGAGGGTGTTGTGGACAAACGCGAGCACTACTAAGGCGTTTCAACTCATAGACCAAACGTTAGGTGCGCCATGTTGCAGGGATTCTGCTTATACACAGAACTATGCGTAGAACCCCAGGACCTCAGTGAGTTGTGGTGTACCAGAAACTCACCTCAGAACCCAGAACCCAGTATCCGGCTAGCATAAGTGTCCCATTCGTTATCCGAGATTTAGCTCGGCGGTCCCAATGAAAAGACAACCCAGAACACGCGACTCAGTACATACTCAGGAATGGTGGGAATCAGAAATACCTGTTCGTATATTATTCTCACATCAGTCCACAACAAGAATCAACAGAGACACGGTGAAAATAAAAAGAGTTTATTTTTATAGACCACGTGTCCTAATATGCAGTACTTTGGCTAATACAAGCAGACAAATGATTAAAATCAAAACCATTAACATAGTTACAATTCCATAGAATATAAAAGGGGTGATCATGTTATAATGACAGTGGATACTACCACTTTCCTTTTACTAAGAAGCTAATATTATTATTAGTCTAACAGAAGGTCTCTTAGGCTTGAATAGGGGACCCCATACCTCAAAGATCAGCTTAGTGAAATCACATCACAGGAGCATCAGGAGACTTCTCGCAGGAAGGCTCGTCTTCGGTCTGAATAATAAACATGATGTCCGTGATATTAAAAGCACCAACTTTCAGGTATGTGCAGCTGCTCGTGTGTTATGACTAAATAGTGGGTCGATCAACCTAGAGTGAAAAACATGCATTGTCTAGCAACTCAGACTGTTTGTCACATCGTGTGCAGACCAAGGTCGCATCGCAGAGCTCGGGATGGTAACAACAGATTGCTCTCGTGTGAGGCAAAACTCGAGTCAGCAGTTCGTTTAAGCAATAACATGTAAATGCAGTGTCGTGTGCAAAAGCAGCAAGATGGCTTTCTAACTTCTAACGCGGTTATGCTAACTTAACAATGTATGTACGTATTAAGGGAGTCCTTACTACAATGCCTGCCCTGTAGGGTCAGTTTGGTGCACCTCTCCATGTCCCACCTGTCCTCTGTTATCCGAGTCCATGTCCCTACCCCAATTTTCCTCCTGCCTTCCATGATCCAATGTACCATACTTGCGAACATTTTGAACTTGGTAAGAGGGAGATTTTGAAAAAAAAACTCGGGTATTGATTTTCCCCTTTGAGTTACATTGAAAAAGAGGAGATTCTAGACAGGAGACAGATCAAATAAAGCCCATTTGAGCTTTAAAACATTGGACGTTTCCTGGCTGAATCGGGTCTGTTGGCATGTATGGTTGTACTACCACTGCCTCTTCCTTCTGCCCACAATGGTCTATTATATTGCCACAGCCTCTCTTGCCAGTCCTGTATTGTTGGTTTGTTGCCCCTGCCCCGCTTTCCACTGCCCTCCATAGTCTGTTGTGCTGGCACTGCCCTTCCTGCCTGCCCAGTGTGGTCAAATTGTTGCCTCTGCACCCTCCTACCTGCCTTCAATTTTCAGAGTCTGTGCCCCTGGCCTCTGCCTCTCAACAGTATCCTAATGAACAACTAGATTGCTAACATTCTATATTTATTACAAAAGTGTGGAACGCCGTTACGTCATCTTGATGTAATCAAAACTGTAATACCTAGAGCATTTCCTTTAGAAATTACATATATGAGAGGTTCTTATTTGCATCAAAATTATGGTTAGTGCTCTAAAAACTAAAATGAGGACATATTTTCTGAGTTTTCAAATAGCGACAAAGCACTTTTAAATTATTTGTTATCTTTATGTTTTTTTATCCAGTTGACCACTTGATTAAATGTTGCACTTAGGGAGAGGAAGTGGTGTTTCTTCCAGAGCTGCAGACTTTGCAACTGGGAACCAGGTTGGAGTTTCTGCTTCAGCTCGACATTCTGTGATTCTGGTCAAATCACTTAATCTCCCCATGTCTACAACCAAAATGAATTTGTTCTTGTGTGATGTAACCAATGCTTATGTAAAGCACTCCAATACCTGACAAGTCTGCACTATATAAAACTGCAAAAACACAACAAATAAAAAGTGTTTTGCGCACTTCTGTCATTGGGCTACATGTGGGCTACATCTGGGTGATATTTGTGCTGCATATGGGCTCTTTTGTCTCTGGTGGCCATCTTGGGAGATTTTTTTGTTATGAAGTTTCCTAATTTCCTCATTTATTGCAGTCTCCTCAGTAGGAAATGCTTTCAGTTTTTTTACTTTGATTCCATCAAGAAGGTATTCAGATATGTTACACATTTGCCATAAATTCTGAATGTTAGCACCCAAGATGGCTTCAGGTGTGCCATACTTTTGTCATAAGTAAGACTGTTAGCGCTCTAGTTGTTCGTTAGAACACTCTGGGACATTCTGTCATTGGGCTATACGTGGGCTACATCTGGGTGATATTTGGGCTACTTTTGTCTCTGGTGGCCATCTTGGGAGATTTCTTTGTTAAGAAGTTTCCTAATTTCCTCATTTACTGCAGCCTCCTCAGTAGGAAATAACAGTTTTTCATCAAGAAGGCATTCAGATCTGTCACACATTTGCTATAAATTCTGAATGTTAGCACTCTAGTTGCTCATTAGCTACTGCTCACCAGGGAAGTCTGCTGCTGGTATTAAAAGTGCATGTTTCAGTCTGCATGTCAGAATTTTTTAATGAAATAGAAGAGGATTTGAGAAGTCACCCAAAATGTGTCCTAATTTTTCTTTCTGCAGCACTAATCATAATTTCTATTGCAAAATGAACCCCCTCATTTTGTTCCTTTTTAAATTAAATGTTTTAAGAGTTATCACTTTATTCCAATCAAGATGGCTTCAGGTGTGCAATACGTTTGTCAAAAGTAGGACTGTTAGCGCTCTAGTTGTTCTTTAGAACACTCTGGGAAGCTGCAGTAGAGCACAAAGGAATCAACTGACAGTCTCTGCCCTTGTTGGATGTACATGTTTTACTGAGAATGTCAGACTTCATTCTCACATGACTGAGAAAGATAATGTAAATTTACAGAAACTATGCTCTCAGTTTAGCTTATAGATCACCTTCCAAACCTCTGTGGGAAAAGCATGAGAAAATAGTTTTCTCTCAAACATGATTCATGATATTACAGCAGAAGGCTTTTTCACAATTCCTAAAATGAGTATGGTACCATCAACAAATGATTTATAATGTAACTAAAGTCTTAAAACCTTCTATTAACTGCAATGCTTTTTAATGAGGTGCTATCATGTATATTGGTCCCAAGATGGCTGCCAACACGTCTTGGATGAAGTACTGACAGCCAATCAGATCTCACGATGAGATGTGTGGTTAGGCTCCGCCCAGATATATCTATCTTTTTAACTCTAATTTTCTCAGGAACTACTGAACGGATTTACACCATTTAAGCAAAAGGCATGAGTCTGAACTGAGGACTACCTCTTTGCCAAATTTGGGTTAATTCCGTTTAGCAGTTCGGGCTGCAGCTGCGTCAACAGGTCCTATGGGAAAACGCATTTTGGGACCCCCCTTTTTTCTCGGCCCCCGCTTGACGAATCACCGTGAAATTTTCAGGATAGGAGCGGACCGGAGCTGGCCAAAAGTTTGGAAAATTTCACGAAGATTCGTCAATCGGCACCAACGTTATTCCAGATAGAATGTTGCGTATTTCCTATGGAAATTAGGTCCTGACTATAACTACCTACTGGCAACTGCCAGTAGGTAATATATATATATATATATATATATATATATATATATATATATATATATGCAGATTATGCGGGACAGCAGCGGCAGAAACAAAGAGACGCTGCATGTGCGGTGAGTCCGCTCTGAGGGCATGTATTGGCACGGACTTGATGCCTTGTACACTGTGAGCGTGCCCACATGGGAAGAAGTGTTTTATTTTGGACATTCAGCGGCACCCACAAGGGTTTTATTTTAAAGCGGACTACGAGGACCATGATGCACTCGCACACACGCCCACTGGAGCGGGATATTTAATTGTGTGCAGGTGGTCTGCTTGCTGTCGAGTGTGCCTGGGCCAGTGAACAAGGGCGGGAAATGCCCGAAACGCGTCTGGCTGGACATTTGTGCTCTGCATATGCTTGGCAGAGGGTTTGTGCAACCATCAGAATAAATGGGTTTACTCACCGGGAGTGGTCTCTTCAAGTTTGTGGCAATCGTGTTTTCATGTTGAGCGGCCCGTCCAGGTCGCGAAGAGCCCCACTGCAGATTATGCGGGACAGCAGTGGCAGAAACAAAGAGACGCTGCATGTGCGGTGAGTCCGTTCTGAGGGCATGTATTGGCACGGACTTGATGCCTTGTACACTGTGAGCGTGCCCACATGGGAAGAAGTGTTTTATTTTGGACATTCAGCGGCACCCACAAGGGTTTTATTTTAAAGCGGACTACGAGGACCATGATGCACTCGCACACACGCCCACTGGGACGGGATATTTAATTGTGTGCAGGTGGTCCGCTTGCTGTTGAGTGTGCCTGGGCCAGTGAACAAGGGCGGGAAATGCCCGAAACATGTCTGGCTGGACATTTGTGCTCTGCATGTGCTTGGGAGAGGGTTTGTGCAACCATCAGAATAAATGGGTTTACTCACCGGGAGTGGTCTCTTCAAGTTTGTGGCAATCGTGTTTTCATGTTGAGCGGCCCGTCCAGGTCGCGAAGAGCCCCAGTGCAGATTATGCGGGACAGCAGCGGCAGAAACAAAGAGACGCTGCATGTGCGGTGAGTCCGTTCCGAGGGCATGTATTGGCACGGACTTGATGCCTTGTACACTGTGAGCGTGCCCACATTGGAAGGAGTGTTTTATTTTGGACATTCAGTGGCACCCACAAGGGTTTCATTTTAAAGCGGACTACGAGGACCATGATGCACTCGCACACACGCCCACTGGGGCGGGATATTTAATTGTGTGCAGGTGGTCCGCTTGCTGTCGAGTGTGCCTGGGCCAGTGAACAAGGGCGGGAAATGCCCGAAACGCGTCTGGCTGGACGTTTGTGCTCTGCATGTGCTTGGCAGAGGGTTTGTGCAACCATCAGAATAAATGGGTTTACTCACCGGGAGTGGTCTCTTCAAGTTTGTGGCAATCGTGTTTTCATGTTGAGCGGCCTGTCCAGGTCGCGAAGAGCCCCATTGCAGATTATACGGGACAGCAGCGGCAGAAACAAAGAGACACTGCATGTGTGGTGAGTCCGTTCTGAGGGCATGTATTGGCACAGACTTGATGCCTTGTACACTGTGAGCGTGCCCACATGGGAAGAAGTGTTTTATTTTGGACATTCAGCGGCACCGACAAGGGTTTTATTTTAAAGCGGACTACGAGGACGATGATGCACTCGCACACACGCCCACTGGGGCGGAATATTTATTTGTGTGCAGGTGGTCCGCTTGCTGTCGAGTGTGCCTGGGCCAGTGAACAAGGGCGGGAAATGCCCGAAACGCGTCTGGCTGGACATTTGTGCACTGCATGTGCTTGGCAGAGGGTTTGTGCAACCATCAGAAAAAATGGGTTTACTCACCGGGAGTGGTCTCTTCAAGTTTGTGGCAATCGTGTTTTCATGTTGAGCGGCCCGTCCAGGTCGCGAAGAGCCCCAGTGCAGATTATGCGGGACAGAAGCGGCAGAAACAAAGAGAAGCTGCATGTGCGGCGAGTCCGTTCTGAGGGCATGTATTGGCACAGACTTGATGCCTTGTACACTGTGAGCGTGCCCACATGGGAAGAAGTGTTTTATTTTGGACATTCAGCGGCACCGACAAGGGTTTTATTTTAAAGCGGACTACGAGGACGATGATGCACTCGCACACACGCCCACTGGGGCGGAATATTTATTTGTGTGCAGGTGGTCCGCTTGCTGTCGAGTGTGCCTGGGCCAGTGAACAAGGGCGGGAAATGCCCGAAACGCGTCTGGCTGGACATTTGTGCACTGCATGTGCTTGGCAGAGGGTTTGTGCAACCATCAGAAAAAATGGGTTTACTCACCGGGAGTGGTCTCTTCAAGTTTGTGGCAATCGTGTTTTCATATATAAATATATATATATATTATCTACCGGCGGTTGCCAGTAGATAGTTATAGTTAGGACCGTGTTTCCATAGGAAATCTGAAAATTCTATTTTAAATAACTTTGGCGCCGGTTGACGAATCCTCGCGAAATTTTCAAAACTAATGGGGCGCTCCGCTCAGCTCCTACCCTGAAAGTCTCGGGGTGATTCGTCAAGCGGGGGCTGAGAAAAAAGGGGGGTCCCAAAACACGTTTTCCAAATGCATTTTCCCATAGGACCTTTAGTCGAAGGTACAGCCCGAACGGCTGAACAGAATTACTTGAAATTTGGCAAAGAGGTAGTCCTCAGGTCAGGGATGTGCCTTTTGCATATATGGAGTCAATCTGTTCAGTAGTTCCTGAGAAAATTGCAGTTAAAAGTATATAAATATCTATAGGCGCGCACCATGCGCGCACGGTGCGGTACGCGAGCGTAATTCTGATTGGTGGTTTCATGTCAGTCAACATTCGAATCGGTCGAAATCAGGAAGTGTCGGCCGCCATTTTGTGTGTTTTGTGTGTGACGGTGAAAAAGAAAGGTGGAGAACGTGAAAAGGGGGCAGGGTAGAGAGTTCCTGACCCCCTAGCCTTTGTCAGGGGGTCCCTGAAGGACCCCGAAGGGTGAAAAAAACATTTTATTTTTTTTCAAAAAACCGTGGGGTGCGCGCACGGTGAAAAACCTTAAAATATATATATATATATAAAAAATATAATAAAACATACATAACTTAGAATTTAAAAAACCTTACAAATTCACTTAAAAAACCATAGGTTTCACACACGTTATAGTTAGGAATTAGCATTTAAAAAACCTTGCAAATTCACTTAAAAAAACCATAGGTTTCACACATGTTATAGTTAGCTGGACATTTCACTCGTAAAAAACCATTGAAATTCCCCCGTTATAGTTAGTTCAGATAACTATAACTCGCGCGACCGCCACTCTATTACAAGGATGATGTCATCAGTGATGCCACTGACCATGTCATGAGTGATGTAATATGTGACTTCATGAGCAGTGGATTGCGGGCGCGCGAGTTATAGTTATCTGAACTAACTATAACGGGGGAATTTCAATGGTTTTTTACGAGTGAAATGTCCAGCTAACTATAACATGTGTGAAACCTATGGTTTTTTAAGTGAATATATATATATATCATGTGATCAAGGCCCAAGGTCGGGCTGAAACGCGTCATGGCGGCATCGTGAATTTGAAATAAATATATTTTCTGCACCAAACTGTGGTCCGTATCCGTTCTCGTGAAGAGGCAGTAGCGGAGTTCTTTGGGATATATAATCACGTTGGATGTATCATCATTATACACATCTATTAGACACCTTGATGGTCTAAAAGCTGTGGAACACTACTTGAACCTACGACCATTAAATTTTTCCCTGCACAACAGAATGCTAGCTACTATGATACAGGGATGCCTGGAACAAAACTTCTTTTTATTTAACAGTCAAATTTACCAGCAAATAAGAGGCGTGGCGATGGGGGCCTGCTTCTCCCCCAGTTATGCCTGTTTGCATATGGGACTGTGGGAGGAGCAGGTTCTCTGGGGTGTGAACAAGGAAATTATGAATAATCATGCCATCATATATCTACGATATATAGATGACTTATTCTTGATTTGGAATGGTACAGAATTGGAGGCATCTGACTTTGAATATCAATTGCTTCAATCTCCAATTCACATCAACTATCAGCGCCATGTCGGTTTGCTTTTTGGATGTGGAGATTTATATTGATGGAGGACGGTTGGCTACCAAATTATTTAGGAAGCCGACAGCGGGCAATACAATCTTGCATGCGTCTAGTCACCATCCACATCATTTAATACGCAGCATCCCTTATGGGGAGATGCTGCGTATTAGGCGAATCTGCAGCATAGGCTCTGACTGTGATGTTGCACAGGAAGCTTGCAGGCAAAGATTTTTGTCCAGGGGCTATGCTAAGACAGTAATTGATGCGGCCATTAATAAAGTCAAAAATTTGTCTAGGAAAGAGGCACTCACTCTAAAAGTCAATAAGGTTGTAAGAGAGCCAACAGAACCATTATTGCAACCAAGAATTATTTTGACTTTCAATATACAACATCAAAAATTAAGAAAAATCTTTTATAGAAACTGGAACCTGATACAAGTTGATCCGGTTATAGGCAAATTAGTTCCAACTAAGCCTATGTTGACTTTCAGAAAGGCACCATCAATGAGCAATGCTCTAGTGAGCAACAGTCCTGAAGTTATAGCCTCCAATACTTGGCTATCACAATGCAAGGGTTTTAGAAAATGCTCCAATTGCAAAGCTTGTCAGTTTGGATGCAACAAAACCCAATATAGTAGCCCATTCAGACAAAATCCCATTGCAATAAACAAGAGGCTAACCTGCAAAACAGAATTTGCGATTTATGTGCTGGAGTGTCCTTGTGGGCTCAAATATATTGGAAGTACCAAACTTCCGGCCCACAAGCGGATACTCCAGCACATAAGAGCAATCAAATGCAAAGACCAGGCATACCCTGTCGCTAGACACTTCGAACAACATCATAATAGCAATCCCTTACATCTCCAATATTACGTAATTGATACCATCTTACCACTAAAACGTGGGGGGAATCGAGAAGCTAAACTACGCTTGCTGGAAACCCGGTATATATTGGAACTTGACACTAAACAACCTTCGGGATTGAATGCTAGCGAAGATTTTTATACATGTCTCTGAGGATTTTAATTGGCATGACACTGTAATTTAAAATGTGGGCTCACATTTTTTTTAATTACATGTACAGCAATGACCAAAAACATCTATGATTAACCATACACACAATGATGGAAAAATCTTTGCCATGAAACATCGCAATTATAAGACTGATTCTCTTTTAAATACTTTTTGAAACACTGTTTGTTAAACAATTCTTGTTTTGCACATTATTATTTATATATTTGCATTTATTCAAATTTGACTTGAGGGATTGGATATATTGTGATATCATATGACACACACCTATTGAAAAAGCCCACTTGGGCATTATTACTTTGTCTTGCAGCATTATAAACAGCAAAAATGTATTACACGCATAAATAGTTGGTTGAGACGAATTAAGACACAACAACATGTTCTTACAAAATTAGTAAGCGATCAATTTCAATTCTATTGAAAACCATTTGGCAATATTTTAAGAGATTCCAATTGCTTATGTTTTGTCTTTTAGTCACGAATATATAAAAGGAAAAACTTTTTCCCCCCCCTTTTTTTTCAAACTGTCAACCAACTTTATTTACATGCACAGCTGGCTTTTTTCGCTTTTTTTAACATATTGTGATTTTATCAGCAAATGTTTTTAAGTATTTAATAGCGCTTGTGTACATATATTTATTTATATTTATATATTTATTCATATTGCACTTTATTCATTGCTAGTGTCTTTATGTGTGTTTACCTATAACTGCTGCTAGTAGTAACTTTTCAGTTGCCATGCATTTGCACTTTGATCCTGTGTCGTCATATCCACGTACTTTTCCCTTTAAATGTCGTGATTTGATTACGCAATTCGTCATGTGATCAAGACCCGATTGGGGGTTGAAACGCGTAATGGCGGATTTGCTTGGCTTGGAATAAATCGGAAATTGCACAGATTTTGGTGGTCCGCTTTCGTCCTTTGGTCCTTGAATGACTGGTGTTGGTGGCGAACTTCATTCATATATATATATATATATATATATATATATATATATATATATATATGGCTTAATAGCTGAATTGTGCTAGATGTATTAAGCACTGTTTTAAAGTGAAGTATGTTGAGTATTTTCTACCGTTTGTACGAACATTTGTGGCATATATATATATGGCACAAATGTTCGTTCAAATGGTAGAAAATACTCAACATACTGCACTTTAAAACTGTGCTTAATACATCTAGCACAATTCAGCAATTAAGCCAATAGCCCAAATTAATACTGTTTGTGAGTCAACGAAATGCGCAATACCACAACAATGCAAATACAGAAGATTTATAAGGATAAGCAAGGTTTACAAACTCAAAATGATAGTAATCCCTAGAGGGTCTTCAACAATAAACTACAAAATCTTCCTTCCCAACATGAAGTTACTTTCTTATAAGTCAGTAAAGTTTACTGTTTACCAAAATACTGTTTTGAAATAGCTTTAAAAGTATATGAACAAAGCAAAAACATTGGTAAGTGACAGACATTGTACCTAGTAACCTGACTAAGAAAAGGACAGTGTCTCCAGGCTCTAGAAGTTCATTCATTTACTTCTGAAGAGTAAGGCTACCTCCCGTGGGTGCAGCTAGTGCCCACCAAAAACTATAAATAAGCTGCCACCAGCCAGGGTTTGTGCAGAGGGGGTCAAAAGGGGTTTCCCTGTTGAGTCTACAGGATGAGGAGATAACCTGATGGTTTACCCTCTCAGGGTGCACTAAAAGGGTCTCTTAGAGATGCACTAACCAGGGGCGGCTGGTGGAATTTGAACTTGGTGGGCGTATGCAGAACAAATAAACGTATGCGAGCGAGCGTAGCGAGCGAGCCCGACGGCAATAAGGGGGATTCGGGGGGTTCTCCCCCGTGAAGAAATTTAAAAAAAATGGTCATCTTTTTGGTGCGATTTTCAGCACTATTTCTGTGATAAATGGACTAAAAATTCAGTTCTTATAGGCATTCATAAAGGAAAACTCATACATTATTTCAGAGAATTTTTGGGTTGCCAAGCAAGTTTGACTTCTGAAGAGGGCTAGCATACTAATCAATACTGCTTTGGCTCTACCCTTTCCAATAGAAAACACTAGTTAGTGATGTGAACAAGTTCAATGGACAAACCTGGGGTCTAGGGAGAGTCCCTCTCCTGAGAAAGAAATTTAAAAAAGATTGACAAACAGTGCATTTTAAAGCACATGAATGCAGCGATATAGCAAGGCTTTTTAAGCAGTGGGAACGTATAGTCTTGAAATATTAAACACATTAAAAACTTCCCCGCATCTTCTTCCATTAATTTGTTCAACAGTCACTGTAATATGTAAATTGTTCTGCATGACAACTTTAGCCCTTTAAAATGTGTGCTTGCCCAGTGTCTTGCACTGCATGCAGTATTAACTTTGGAAAGATATGCTCTAACCAGACTTCGGGAAGCACCCACAGCTGCTGGCTGTAACCAGTCATATAGAAATATGTGCAGACAGGTCTTTAAGTGAGATAAAAATAGTGGGTGCTCCCTATAAAGGAACATGCCAAATACATTTCTGTGATTCCCATAGTGTGCCATCAGACCGGTATTTTGGTTTCTCTCTGAGATGTAATTTTATCCAGATAAATGGCACAGCAACTGACATACGCCTAAAGCCTGTCAGTATGATTGGCTTTGTCACTGGGTGTTAGCTGTTTAAGATAAATGAGTAACAACAATGGTTTCTTATAAATAATTAACATTGAAAATGTTTAGATTCTGAACTTCTGAAATAGTGAGTCTGTGAATTAAATAGCATTGAGGCCTGTGGAAGGAGTTTTGGCCTTCAATTATGTGTACTTTATTTTAGATATGTATCCTCTTTTTCTCTGCATATCTTGTCCATCTGCACATCTTCAACCCCCTCTCTTTCCTCTTCAGCATCCTCTTTTCACTCTTCCCCGAATGCCCTTCCTCACATCTCTGTCACTTCACCGCCCCCAACATGCACTGCACTCCCTCAAATATAAGCACCTTAATTTCCATTACTTTTGCCTTGCAAATGTTTTGACATCAGTGTACCCCCTTTACACACATTTCCACAGAATTTCAGTTGCAAATGGAATACACAAACATTGTTCTGTGTGCTCTGCAGAGAGGCCAACCCACTGACAGGCACTTTGTTTGGCTTTAGCCTTAGCGCCTGTGTGCTCAATCAAAGCTCTTCATAAACACCTGGCATGGATCAAGCCTCAAAGTATGCACAGATAAATAACAACATTATAAAATTGCTAGTTCGTGGGGAATGCAAGATCAAGTAAACATGTAAAATAAGAGAGGAACTAAATCGCTGAAATGCATTCCATTCACATTTTTAACATTCATTGTTTGCAAGTCAATCCATGTTTTTGGCATCAGTGTTACCTTAGGGGCATGTACACAGGGCAAGTTTTAATGCCATACATCAGAGGACTGGCCACTGTAAGCATATGTTACACAGTACAAGCAGAGTCACCGTCATCTCAACACGACAAACACCAACAAACACTTTTAATTCAATTCCAAGACGTCCCAGTGTTTAATGGCATCTGGGTGCTGCTTAGACTCATGGCACAATTCACTAAATTACCCTTTGAAATGAAGTCTGTTTCCCAGCCATGTTCACTTTCTTTACTCCCACACACTTCCTACTCCTGTTTGCTACTTTCTTCTTCTGTATTCCAGAAGTCCAATGTCTCCTTAGTGTTTGAAGCCAATTGATGTGTATGCCAGCCTATCATCCTTCCTATACCCCCACCAAGTTCTAAACCATTGCCTGTGAGATTTGCCCCGTCCCTACCTCCCATTTATTCTTTAAGACTAGGAATACCAGGGTAACGCAGGCCCCCTATTGTATTTCAGTTACGTGTCACATTCACAGTAGTGTGAACTGATTGCAGTGGTAAATTTTCATTCCAGTGTGCAAAAAAACTCTTGAGTTCCGTACCACACCCCAGCCGCCAACCCCTTAATTACAAATGTCGTTTTACTTATGTTGTTTCTCAGCATGCCATAATGAGGGCAAAATCAGTGCACATAAATGGCGGCTATCTGCAGTCAACAAATCCAATTTCTATGCAATGCGATGAAAACACAGCTATACTCACAAAAATGAAATCCACTTTGGAACACTTTCTACCACTTTGTTGTGGTGCCAAGTGGCCGAATGACTCAGAATCAGAAAGTTCTGTTTTGTTTTTAATCAACTTTACGCTGCAGGCTGTGATTTCTCACCTCTGATATATTAAACAAGCATTGGCATAGCCAATAGGTCTCGCCTTTGGGACCTTATAAGTGTTTCCATGCAACAGTTGCATAACTAAATACTTATAAGGTCCCAAAAGCGAGACCTATTGGCTATGCAAAGCGGCCCTGCGGCCGCGAAAGTGAAGGTGATCGCGAACGTGATCACGATCAAACATCAAGGCGAAAGTGAAAGTAATCGCGGTAAAGCACGGCGCTCGCTCCCGCGCACATGCACTGTAGCTCTAGGCTGACCTGGTAGCACTTTTTGGAGCCCTCTCAATAAGTCTCGCCAGACCAGCGCATGCGCTGGGTCTGGCGAGACCTAAAAACAGTAATCCAAGAATGCAGTATATAGTTGACTAAAAAGAAAGGCCTGTCTGAAGGCGTCCCAGGTGCCAATTAAAAGCTATGCTTTGTGATTGTAAGATGAAGGGTTGAGGTAAGAATAACTCAGTCATCATATTTCATTTACCAGAAGTTTGTGCATGCATTCACTGATGTAACAAACCACACACAACGAACTAATACCAAGCACAGTCCAGCAGGAATGCTACACAGGAAATAAGAAAACACAACACAAAAGACATTCAGCACTCATACATCTCAGAATTTTCTTCACTGCTCGTCCCCTGACTGATAGGCTGGAGCCCGCACCTATGTGTCTCTCTTTCCTCACCTTTCAAAGTTCATTCCTGTGTCCGCCACACTGTTAGCTTCCGGAAAATAACTGCGAGCGGCAGCGCAGAAGAGCATCTGAGAAGGCTATTAAGAATAAGTCAGCTCAGCTGGAAAATAGCCTTGCGCCTAATCCTTTACACAAGGGTCTTAACTGATGTTAAAAACTTCGCAGCATTTCCAGCTCTGGAGGATATTAACTAATCACAGGTTCCAAGCCTCTCACGTCTCAATCATTAGAGCTGCGTCAATCTACAATTATGGTCTAACTTTTTTTCCAGCCAATACAAAAATGCTTATAGCAAATAAGTGTCTACAGAAAAAAGCAAAATAAAGCAAAACCACAAACTCTCTTCTAATGATCACACAGGAAGACAGTAAAGTAAAAATGCGAATGCTTAAGACAACTTTCAAAACCTCTATTATTTGAGGACATTTTTAGATGTTTAAATCAAATGCTGATCTAGTACCTCACTTGTGTAAGCATGAAATAACCCATGTTTTATTGGGCTCTGCTTGTAATCTCGATGGATGTTTTTGCTGCTTGTACACTAGGTTTCCTGGTGGGGTGAAAAGGCGATAATGCCTAATTTGTAGGGGTGGGCGGAATTTGCGTAATCGCGTTACGCAAATCTCCGCGAAACGGTAAAAAATCTCCGCGAACACGCAGAAATTCCGCGAACACGCGGAATTGCTTGTTCGCGGTGCTTTTTTCCTGTTCGCAATTGCTGTTTGCATGCTCGAGGAGAAATATCTCGCGAACATGCATTTTGAGAACGCGAACAAGCAAAAATTTCGCGAAATCACGGAAAGCAGACTTTTGAGCAATTTCGCGTTCTCCGCGGAACGCGAAATTACGCAAATTCCGCAAATTTCGCGAGCGGAACGGAATTTGCCGCCCACGCCTACTAATTTGTTCACTTTCGTTCCTTATTACAGTCGGAGCGCAGACCTCAAGCAGGGTGGCCTTCTGGTTTGAACACTTCCAGTGCTTTGTGGCTACCAGCAAGCTGTTGTTATTAATGTAAGAGCATCTGGTGAACCGGTAAGGAGGACTTAGGGTTTAAGTACCGACTCCTTTCACATGCGACTGCAAACAGTGAAAAGCGCAACCTCTATGTAGGCGAGTAGCCTTTTGAAAATGGAATTCTAAGTCAAAATATCTTCCCTGGGAGCTTAAAATAACCTATCTTCAAATACTGGAAATGGCTGAAAGTTTGCTTTCTGGACTCTGCGCATCAAATCCTCTGATCTGTCATGTTTGTCTCGTTTAATAAAAACAAAAAAGCCTTTTATTGGCAAACCCGAATTCACCCCTCCACGGTTAAAGTGGTCTGCCCTCCCCCCAGCTATTAAAGGCTTGGATGGAGCGAGGCCCCGATGAGTGAGCCTTTGTTCGGGGATAGGGGGGACTGAGATCCCCATCTGCGGCTCAGGTAACCTTGCGTTTTATTCAGCAACAATCACTTCAGCCAACTTGAATGTGGATTGATGTTTACAAAACAGACAGTGTTAAAAAAAAAGGTTTACCCTAAATGACCCCATTTACAGCTATCACGTTTCCCGCCACTTCAGCTGCAGGCCAGCACACACCCCCATCTCCCGTTCTGCAACCAGTTATGGTATGTTACATTGCGATGTGATACTATGTTATGTTATGAAGTGTGTGTTATGTTATGTTATGTTATATTATGTTAGGAGATGTTGCGTTGTGTTATGTTATGTTTTGTAATGATATGTAATGTATACAAGTCTCAGTGTTACAAAAGACGCATTGCTCCAGATCTGTAATTTTCTTTTACAAACTATTGTTTCATGTCTCTTATTTAAATTAAATCAACTGGAGAAGAGCCCGGACTATAACTCCCAGAATGCAACATGTTGCTAAACTAATAACAGGACTGGAGCACCGTGTCTTTTGCACGCCCTACCCCTAGTTATGTCAGGTTGATTTCAAAGTACACCCTCTGCCGTTACTATGACCTTGCGGCGCCGCAGGGGCTCGGTACCTTTACCCTCGGGTTTCTTGGCTATGTCCAAGAGCACTGCAGACTGGCCTTTAGGGGCATGGAGCGATTACCTTGGAAAGGCTCTAAGACATGCCCTCGACTTACCCCAACCCTCCTGGCCTTTCATGGGCTCCAGCTCGACGTGCAATCCCCTCCACCACTTCCCCCCCCAGCCCAGTCACGATTGCGGGGGGGGGGGTCGTTGCGCTGGTGTGGGTGCGGGGGGGAGGGGGGGAGTTTTAAAATAAATAAAAAAAATCCTACCTGCCCAGGTCCGTGCCGCCTCAGGTCCGTTGGGGCCTACAGGAACGGAACAGCCGCATCACTGCTGGCAAGTGGGTGGTGTTACAGTTAGCGCTCTAGCCTCCGGCTAGAGCGCCACACGCAATGCGTAGATTGCGCTCACGTCGACGGGCGTGAGCGCGCATATATAATAAACGGCCGGGCGAACAGAGCTCAGTTCACACCCAACCATAAAAGCGAAGTGTGTGTGTGATCATTGCGCGTCGCGCCCGCGAGGCCCAGGCAGGTGCAGGCAGGCAACACATGGCCCCACCCACTGACACAGAGAAGCCTCACAACACTGGCGACGAAGGTGGGCCCCTGATTCAGCTTCAGAAATCGGAGCAGCCCCAGCTACCCACGCCACCGGCTTCCGAGCTGCAACCACATTCCTCGAGCCTGGGAAGGTCTCGCCCGACGGTGCAGCGCACTGCACTGGCTGGTAAGAATCCACCGGCACTTCACGGGAGGGGAGAACCACTGTAGCCATTGAAAGCATATGGGTAGTGTCCCGACGCCCTCATGAGCGACACTGAACAAGCAGGCCCTGCGGGGGCGCTGCCCCATCACCCCACGTCAGGGGTCTTGCCTCCATTCAGCGAAGCAGCTGACCCAACAACAGCCACCCCGCGATGGCAGACCTGGCTGGGCAGGCTAGAAAACTATTTCATTGGGTCCAGGGAGACAGATGGAGCAGTGAAACGGTCCCTCCTCCTCCACTACGCCGGGGAAGAAATATACCTGCTTTTCAAGCACCTGCCCGACACGGGGACCCCAGATGACTACCAGGCAGCAGTGAGGGCTCTGAATGCGCACTTCGACCCCCAGGTCAACCCCGATTATGAACATTTTAATCTGCGCCAAGTGAGGCAGCGCGAAGGGGAGTCGGTGGATGCCTTCCACACGAGATTAAGGGCTCTCGCAGACACGCACCTCGTAGGGGACTGGGCCAAAGAAGAGATCCGAGCGCAAATAATACTGGGAATCAGGAGTAAGACGCTTCGGGGGCTGATACTTCGAAAGCCCAACATCACGATGAACGAGATCCTGGTCCTGGCCAGAACACACGACTTGTCAGCGGCGTGAGCAGAAGAGATGGACCAAGCCTTAAGCAAGGGTGCCAACAAAGGCGTAGAAGTGAAGGTAGAGAAGGCGGATGCAGTGCGAGCAAAAGAAAGGCCGCAGAGGCCCCGGGACCGGCGAGCCCCGGATCCAGCCCGGCAGTGTGGATACTGCGGATATGACGACCACCCTCTTAAAGCATGCCCGGCCAGAGGGAAAACGTGCACCAACTGCGGCATCGACAACCATTTTGCGTCAGTTTGCCGGAGGAAAGCACAGAGAAGCGGAAGTAAGCGGGACAGGCCGCTGCGGAAGATGGTGCGACAGCTCTCACACACGTCGCTGTCGTCACAGCCAAAGCCCGGGAGGGGACAAACCAAGGAGCATCAAGACTCAAGCACGGACTCCGACGATGAAGATGAAACGTACCTCATATCATTCACCAGGGCCCTAAAGAGTACCAGACGACCGCAGCCACGGTGCGACATACTCATAGCCGGATCAGCAGTGAATGCCATGATCGACACAGGTGCGTCCGTAACAGTGATGGGTGTACAACAGTATAATCACCTCAAGGCAAAGCCCGAGCTCCGACGATCCAAGGCTAAGATATACGCCTACGGAAGTGACACGCCGCTTCCGCTGAAAGGGAAGATGACAGTGGGAGTGCAATAAGGACAATCAGAAATTGTCATCGACATCCACGTAATCGACCAAGAAGTGGATACATTGCTCAGCGGGCACGCCGCAGAGGATCTAGGACTCATCACGTTCCTCCGGATAGTCCAGGACAGGCAAGTCGAAGACCTGTTGGAGACATTCCAAGGCCTATTCTCAGGACTAGGGAAGATCAAGAGGCCACCGATACGTCTCCACATCGACCCAGCGGTACAACCGACAGCCCTCAGGCACAGGAGAATTCCTTTCCACCTACGCCCGCTGGTAGAGGAGGAGCTCCAAAGACTGGAGGAACAGGGAGTGATCGAGAAGGTCACAGGGCCCACACCGTGGGTATCCCCAATGGTGATAGCTGAGAAACCACGACAACCTGGGAAAATCTGGCTGTGCATTGATATGCGTCTCCCCAACAAGGCCATCAAACGGGAGAGGCATATCACTCCGACCATGGATGACATTGTATCGGATCTAAACGGTGCCCGATGGTTCTCGAAACTAGACCTGAACGCGGGCTACCACCAGCTCACTCTGGCGAAAGAGAGCAGGAACATTACAACATTCAGTACGCACCTAGGGCTGAGACGGTACAAGCGTCTAAACTTTGGGATTTCGTCGGCCGCCGAAATCTTTCAAAACACCATCAAAGACATTTTGATCGGCCTCCCTGGCGTCCTAAATGTGAGCGACGATATCCTCATCTACTCCAAGACAGTGGAGGAGCACTACAGACATGTCCGGGCCACCCTAGCACGTTTACAGGAGCATGGCGTCACCCTACACCGGGGGAAGTGCCAACTGTTTCAACAGAAGATCGAGTTCTTCGGATACGTGTTTACTAAAGAAGGCATCCAGGTGGACCCCCGCAAGTCACACGCCATCAAAGTGGCGGCAGCCCCCACGTCAGCAGGCGAAGTCCGCAGCTTCCTGGGGATGGCCACTTATTGTGGGAGATTCATCCCGAACCTGGCCACCCTGGCCGAACCTCTCCGGAACCTCACCAAGACAGACGTAATGTGGCGGTGGACCAACGCCGAGGAGGCAGCGTTTGAAGCGATCAGAGAGGCGCTGCTGGATCAAACAACACTCGTCTACTTTGATCCGAGCAAGAAGACCGAAATCCTAGTGGATGCCAGCCCCGTAGGGCTCGGCGCAGTCCTAGCTCAAGAGCAAGAACCAGGACAATGGGCAGCTCTAGCATACGCCAGCAAGGCCCTCACAGACACAGAAAAACGATATTCCCAAATCGAGCGTGAAGCACTGGCGATCCGATGGGGCTGCCGTCATTTCCATCTGTACGTATGCGGACACCCGTTCACGGTGGTGACCGACCATCAGCCGCTGGTGCCGCTATTCCGAGGGACAGCGCCACACCCTCCCCCACGGATAGAACGATGGGCCATCAGCCTGCAACAGTACCACCTAAGCGTAGTGTACAGACCAGGAGCCAAAAACCCAGCGGACTTCCTGTCCCGACACCCGGACCGCGGTAGCAAGCCTGAGCCAAATGACAGTAAGGAAGAGGCTGAGGGTCATCTTGACATGGTGGCTGCGCTGACGTGTCCCCGGGCCCTGACGCTAGAAGAGGTCCTAGAGACAGCTGACCAAGACCCAGTAATGGCCAAGGTCAAGAGCACCGTTCTTGAGGGAACCTGGCAGCACTTTCTTCAAACAGAGGGGGGCTCCTCCTAAGGGGATCCAGAATTGTTGTCCCTGCGGCCCTCAGGACAAGAGCTACGCAGCTAGCCCACAAGGGACACCAAGGGACGGAGAGAATGAAGGCTCGAATGAGAGAAAAGGTCTGGTTCCCGAAGATGGACGACTATGTCGACGATGCCGTCCGTAGCTGCCAGTCATGCCAGTTGACGGGTGGAGCCCAACCTCCGGCGCCCATCATAACGGAAGAGCACGGGTGACGCCCATGGGAGAAAATCAATGTGGACTTTGGGAGCCTGCCCGACGGGCGAGTCACGCTAGTAGTCATCGACAGCTACTCGAAATACCCAATAGTAGAGGCATTGTCGTCCACCGCCTTCGTGCACGTAGGTCCCGCCCTGGAAAAGGTGTTTGGGATGTTCGGGTGCCCCGAAGAACTGCGGAGTGACAATGGGCCCCCATTTCAAGGGCACGAGTTCGAAGAACTCCTAAAATCACATGGCATCCGACACAGGCGCATCACCCCACAATGGCCCCAAGCTATTGGGGAAGCAGAACGGTTTATGCGCACCATCAATAAAATACTGTGCATCGCCGTGTCCGAACAATTAGACCCGGAGCAAGAACTACAGCGATTCTTAGGGGAGTATCGCAGCACTCCCCATTGTTCCACCCGCCAGGCGCCCTGGGCCCTAATGTTCCATGGACCTCGCAGAGATGGGCTACCAGTAGCCCCAGGATGGACGGCGCCACCATTCAGCGAGGGGGAGGCATTCCAGAGGCGCCAAGAATGCAACAATCGAGTCAGCAAGGCACAGAGAGCCGTGAACAGAGAGGTTTGTGCTGGAGACACGCTGGTCCTAAAGGAGCGCCGACCGGGAGGAAAGTTCAAGACACGGTAGGAGAAGGGATAATGGAGAGTAGTCGACCGCCGGGGGACCATGGTGACGGCGCGCCGAGGGAGAGGCGTGGTCACCCGGAACATATCATGGTTCAAGGTGGTGAGGAGGCACGTAGACGACCGAGAGGCGGCGGGCGTAGACGAGGACCATGACCCTGAGGACCTCACAGCCAGGGCACCTAGCCCCGCTCCTCGGGGCGGCCAAGGGACGGAGCAAGACAGCGCAGAACGCCCGGGCAGTGAGCCAAGGCAAGAGGCGGCACCTGGGACCCACGTCCCGGCCTCGCAGAGAGCCTCGAGGTATGCGCTGAGGGAGAACCCCAGGCCCAGCAGTCGGCTGGGTGACTTTGCGTGCCAAGTAAGTGATGCCGCGAATTAAGCATTTGAACTGCCGTCAAAGGACTGAGTTGGAGAGGGATGTTACAGTTAGCGCTCTAGCCTCTAGCTAGAGCGCCACACGCAATGCGTAGATTGCGCTCACATCGACGGACGTGAGCGCTCATATATAATAAACGGGCGGGCGAACAGAGCTCAGTTCGCGCCCAACCATAAAAGCGAAGTGCGTGTGTGATCATTGTGTGTGTCGCGCGCGAGGCCCAGGCAGGTGCAGGCAGGCAACACATGCCCCCACCCACTGACACAGAGAAGCCTCACAACAGGTGGCAACCCCTCTCAGCCAATCCTGGCGCAGCCAGCAGCGCCAGGATTGACTTAGGGCATGGTTACTCTCCGCCCGCCTTCCAATTAGGAGACCGAGGTTTGAGCCTTTGCTCAACTCTCGCTCTCCTACTGGGCATGCGCCAACCTGTGCAGACACTAGTGCGCATGACTGGGCACGGCAAATTCGCCGACCTTCCCCACTCATGCGCACTGGTGCTGCCTGCTGCCTCTGGTCTGACAATCATGTCAGTCAACATGACGTTGGTGTGGGCGGTCTGACGTTATGCTGACTGACATGATTGTCAGTTCTCCCATGGGTCTTTGAACTTTTCAGAGCCGAGGGAGCTGCGGGCGCGGGCGGCTTGTGGGGCAACGCTCCAGCGCCCTAATGGACGCACCGCCCCTTGCACTAACTTGCAGCCGGAGAGCACACTCTGGATCAGGGACCCCACAAACCGTTTCCAAAACGTCAAAAGACCACTTTACCTGCATGAAGAAAAAATGTCAGACATGACACACCTGCACAATTTGGGGGTGACTGCCACCCTTAAAGTAAGGTACTGGAGTAATACAATTAACGTCTGTGGAGTGTTCATAATAGTTTTTGCATTATTAATTCCCTTTGCCACGTCACCCGAAGAGCAAGTGATATCATTCTGCATTAGTTGAAATGGACCACACCGCCCAGAGCCTCAGACACACATTGGCGTGCATGCAGCAGAGCTTTTTTTAGGGAAGTTAGTAGAATTGGATGAAGGCAGCGAGATAACTCAGTTGTCAAAGTACATTATTCTGAATAGCGTGATTTTATATTCCACAATTATCAAAATATTGAACAGATGGAGGTTGTAGAGCCCCTTTCAAGGGGAATGGTATAAACACCCAATAACCGAGCATTACTTCCTCTCTGAAACGGCTAGTTCCAGAGTTTGAGTTTTATCTTGTATAGGATCACCAAATTCAAAACATCTGGATCTTGGCAGGAAATAAAAGGATACGATTCATCAGGACGGAAGATCTTCATTGGGTCTGTTTCCAAAGGCAGTTCATGTTGAATTACGCTGGACATATTTGGCAAAAGAGCTGTGTAGATAAAGATGCATAAAGGGACATTAGGCGACGACACCAGTATCTGTGCTGAAGCACTGGGGAACAAGGCATTAATGGGATAAACCATGTAGAGCAACCCATGGCTATAGAGCTGAACCTGGATTCATGCCAAGGTTGAATTATGGTGGCATTTTGGGATGTTGTGGTCTTAATAACTAAAGGAGTGAATTTTGATTCAAGGTTTCATGTTGGATTCATGTTCCATTGTTATTGCTTGTTGTAAACCTTCATTAAATCATTTAACATTAGACTCTACGATGAGCAATAAAGTAAACAAGATGCTAATAATTTGATTGCAATCTATCCCTTTACAATGTAGAAGGTCTGGTTCTTGGGATTCATCATGGACCAGAGGTTATACCTGGTACCACAGATATGCACAATTCCAAGTAGATTATGCCCAGACATTATGCATGGGCTCCCTTTTTGCAACCCTCATGAATACAGTACTGGCACACAAACAGCACTGGGCAAATACTATAAAATTGGTCCCTCCTACCTTTTAAATAATCTTCATACTTAGTACCTCATTACTAAGTCCCCGTTATCTCTCTTGTTAACTCCTGAAACTGGGGGTACTGTTCCCTCTGGAGGTTGGAGTCAACAGGGTTGCAAATTGGGACCTGAGGTTCTCCAGAGAAATTAAGAATTTCCAGGGCAAACAGTAATTCTGTCCACAATTCCACAGGTAACTCCTCACGCAGCTGAGTATTTTACTTGGTGACTCCATCCAGGATTTCACCCAGAGCCACTTCTTGTTTTTATATTTTAATATTTGTCTCCATGTCTAATGTGCAAAACTACCGGGTAAGAAAATGTGAATACTCACAAATGTGGAAGTTATTGAATTTACCCACTAAATGATCAAATTATATTTCCAAGGGTAAATTAATCGAATCAGAATTGCAAATTTACCTTTGCACATAGCGTTTATTGCAAACCGAACTTAGGTGCATACCATTATTTAGAACTGTTCCCTCTGGTCCTCATTAAGAGTAATACTGATTTACGTGCAGGAACACCAGACGGGTCCAATTATCATTTTCAGCCAGTATCCCTGCGCCTAAATCCAGCGATTCCGGGATTGTGTTCCTGGAATTTGGAATATCCGAGTACCTGGAAAATCCTGGAAATCCACTTGCATTTTTACCATAGCAGGAACAAATCAGTGCATGTTTGTGACATATGATGGGGTAGGGTGCCAGAAGTCAGGGCCATGCTGCAATCCCAGCTCAATCTGCTCACAATTTTACTGGCTAGTAAGATCGGCCATGGTGTTCTGAAACCAGGAAATTTAGGAGCTGGAGAACCGGGCCACATGTAATGGGGTGTAGAGCTATCCAACTTGAGGATGGCGCTCTGCCCGTGTTGTAATTGGTACGCTATGGTTAAGTCAGTAATCTTCCTGCATTGTGTATGACAATAGTAGGTGCGACCGGCATGCCTTGCGGGTGGTGGGGGGTGGGTGCGGGGAGTCACGGGGGTCATAATCATTTTCATTTTAAACTTGCCTTTATACCGGGTCCTACGTCTTCTCTGCTCATGCTCTCCTGCATCCAACAGGAACAGGATGCAGGCAGCAGGCTCCCTCCCCTAAGCCAATCACAATGCTACAGTGCAGCATTGTGATTGGTCTGAGGACCGTGACACAGCGCTTAGCCAGGGGCTAGAGGGGTGGGCATGTTCTCTATGCAGGCTGCAGCCTGCATGGAGAAGGAGAAAGTGCGCATGACTGGTTTGGGCGGCCCCAGAGGGCTGACCAAAAATTCATGGTGCACTCAGGAGTAGGCAAACCACTCCTCCCTGCCCTGCTCCATAAGCATAGCAGAGCAGCCCCGCCCACCTGCCCACCCGCAAAAGAAGCATAAAATGGTAATAACTAAAAGTTATTCCAATGTAATGTTTTTGCTTCTGCACTGCGAGAAACCACTGGACAATAGCTTGTATCTTGGTCCAGGGCCGGACTAGGAACCCAAAGCAGCCCTGGAAATGTTGAAGCACCAGCCCCTGAGAGGAGGGGGGAGGGGATGTTGAGGTGCAAGTGTGAAGCACTGCTTCTTTTGCTACTAGCACTGGGGCTTACTCAGGTTCTGTCAGGGCTTGTTGTTGTATCATATTATACAAGGCCAAACTCTATCTTTTCATAAACTCTAAGACAATCAATGGGGCCAGAGCATTATTCTAGAAACCCGTAGAAGGAGCATTGGGAGAGAGACTAACACTGGTGAGGAGTTGTGAGATAGTATAGCTGCCCTGCCACCTGCTCTCCTGCCTCTGATAGTTGGATGTCCGGATAAGCCCATGGAAAACCATGAACCAGTTTTGACCCAGAAGGAGGAGGAAGAGAGTCTGCAAACAAGTATAGGAAGGCAATATAAAGGAACAAACAGGTATTGACCAAAAAAGGAACCAGAGGGAACACAAAAGGGAGATAAATAGCACTGAGTCACTGCTCTTGAAAATCCAAAAGTGTTGTGTAGTCCCTTGTACCCCCCCAGGACCTGCACTTTTTGGATGTCCTAAACTGAGGGCTTGGTGTGCAGACAGACTCTGGACACCCCCACAGGATGAGTCAGCCATTAGACCAGCTAGCTCTACGATGCCACTACCACCCTCCTGTATTCGACAGCGGTGTAGGTAGTTTCTGGCAACCACTGAACATGACAACCCTGATTCCTCAGGTATCGAGGAAAACAATATGGTATCTTTTGCTCAGTCACTCAAGCTTACTTTTTCTCAGAATACACAAAGAATGACGATTGAAACAGTTTCAATAATTATTTATTGGTCAAGCTTCAGTCTAGTGTGAAACATATTCGCTGTGACAATCAAAAAACAGGAGCAGACAAATGTAATGGCTACACCAATATAGCAGATACATTTCTACCATAGTGCTAATAAGATGAATAAAAGCAGATTATATAAAACAATAGGATTGTCGTACTCCTACGATGCGTAGCCTACCTAAATGTTCCTAGACTAGATATGTAGGTGAAGCATGTGTTTGTAAATGTTAGGATAGATCCTAATGGAGCTAAGAATCCCCCGGGGAAGTGCTAACCCCTCACCTGATGGTTCTGAATGAAGGACCCCCGTCTCTGCGTTGAGGATGACACCCTGCAAGGGATGTCATGTCTCTGCCTTTTAAAGGATCAGTCTGCAGAGTCTCGGTCCAGCCTGGAAGGAATTCTCCTCTGTTTTGTAAGGGGGTCAAGATCTTTTATACTAAAGTGGTCACTCCAGGGTTTCTTCTGGAATCGATATGTTTTGAAAACATTTGCTAATCCTCTGCTAATCTTTTTCGAAACAAACATGACCATGCACTACTGGCTGTTGGCCATGGATGAAAAAAGTGGTGACCTTTATACAGAATAAATCTGCCGTACCTGGGGACATGTTTATGTACGTCAGGTACAGGGATTAAGATAGGGTACCAAGAGCCTGATGTCGGAGGGACAGAAGTAAGCTACTAGGTAAAAGATCAGCTGTGTAGGACTGTTATGTCGTGTGGATGGGACAAAATGTATGTAATTGGTATGTACATGATGGGACTACCCTAAAGGACATGACAAAAGTGACCTAAGAAGTGTAAGTATATGACCAGGTAACAAATGAATTACAATATTACAAATGATGGCTGGGGCACAATCAAGAAAGACCACACCTATCACTACGTATCTTACAAAGAAGGTGCATAAGTATGAGGGATCAGCCACCATAAACCCTCAATCAGAAAAAATGCCATTTAACGATAATGATAAAATATTTCTCTGTACACTACACATATTCAAACATACACATTGAAATTTAACTCATGGTACTAATCAGTATCCTTTCTGTATATCCCCTGGATGAACACAGAGAATAGTCCTTCATGCAATATATAGTCAAATCTTTTATTATTTGTATTCTTTTCATGCAAAATCCATTCAGTAGTAGCCATAAGAGATATCCAAAAGAGAACGCCAACGCATTTTGTCTCCTTGGGACTTCTTCAGGGATAAAGGTTCCGAGTTAGCAACTTAGCAATGCTGTATATGCCGTGAGCGTGCTAGATATGACTTTGTTTAGGAGAACGAGCTCATTTACTGTAGGGAACTATATTGTTTACACTGGGTCCATAACTAGAGCTCAAAGACCTTTTCTCCACAGTTATTCTTCCTCACAGAAGATTTGTGAGGAGCCGATATGCCATAGTTCTAGACATTTGATACCATGGACCATAATCAATCAAACATCAAAGCATTTCTGCATGAATATCCTACCAGGATATTTGTCTGAACCTCCCACACCGCTACGCCTTTGTTTGCAACAGCGTTAATGACCCATGTCCACCAATTTCCACAAGAATGCCTTTGGACTGCTTTTGAATCCAACCAGGTTTCATTTGCTGTAGTTAAAGTGGATTATTTATATTGGCCAACCTCCCATAGACAATTAGTTTTTCAAAAATTGCCATAAATGTTGAGCCAACTGTAACAATTCTCCATGTCTGTAGGTAAACTTATTGGCTACATTTAATTTTCTTTCTATAGCGACCACGATATTGTCATATTTTATAGCTCTGATGACAAGACGGCTGAAAAGCTTCCCTTCTCTACATTAACACTATTCTTTCCTGCGACACCTAATGTAAAAATGACTTGGGGCCCGATCTAAAGTTTCATGGATGGAATTTCCTCTGTTGAGATGTGTGGAGGACAATACCTCTGACATTGTGAAGGACTTCCGCCCGACATATTTAGAGTTGCTTGCCGGCCCTGAAGACATCTCCTTACATATACAGTAACGTCCGTAACCGTGGTTCGTGTCAGTGTAGGAAGCTTCTGATGGATGATACCGCCAGCCATGACAGCTAAAGTTGGAGTTTTTATTTGAAAAAAAAAATACTAATGGGCACCACACACAGTTCTCTCCCAGGGAGTGGCGATTACTATTGTTTTTTTCCTGTCCCTTACCACCAAGTGTTTCCTGGTGGTGACGGAAAGGAAAAAAAGACTAAATGCAGTCTGCCCTAAATAGGGCAGATGGTGTAAAGCCCTTCCTCCGACAGTCCCTATTCCGTTGAGTCGTCAGAGGAAGTATTCAGTCAATTGAGTCAACAGGTGCTCCATTGCAGGAATCGTTATGGTATGCCAGACTCGAAATGAGGTAAGCGGACTGAGGGATTGGCGGATAGGGTACTCCAATGCATTTACGATGGAGTACCTTGTCCTTACTTCCTTCAAATGTCACATAACTGCTGTTGTTATGTAGAGGTTAGAGGATGTGACAACCTCACAAAGACATGAATCTACAGTATAGTAATTTGCATTTCTTATCATTTAGTACCTTGACTCAGCTCAGTTACAACCCCTTATTTTTCTATTTACTTTTCTGTACCCTTGTAGCTCCTAAACATTTCTGACGTAAGCAGTTTCTACAAATTGGCGAGTGGGTCACTGTATACCTTGTGCTGCTCCTTCAGGAACGAATGCGGCCATTAACACAATGGGGGTACAAGGATTCTTCGTTTTCTTTTTCTTCGTATTCCCTGAAGGACTTTTCATTAACGCATGCTCGCTGTGCCCTCTGCATTCTGGGCATTCCTTGTTTCCCTCATTGGCAGTAAAGCCATCCCAGCAGGCTCAAAACAATTCTCTCCTGACCCATTGTGCACACGCACTCAATGGTGACGCTGCCTTGGGGAGGGGGGGCTAAGTGAGAGTGGTTAATTTATTACAGGGGACAAAAGTGTTTGTTCCTGGCAGGGTTTTTACCTGGTTCTGCATTCCGTTTTATGCCCAGCAGCGGCCAAGGTACATTTAAGGTGATTTTTTTGGCTGTGGTTTGGCTGATTGCAGGCTCAGAAGCTTTTGATAGTGGCCTCTCCAGGTGAGCATCATAGTTTCTTGTTAGTTAGCAGGCATATAGATGGCATTATTGTCGTTTTCATAAATATAGGGGGCATTTTTGGTCTTTTTCTTATTGGTATTGCTACCTCTCATCTCCCCGTTTCCAGGGGCAGAGATGCCTGGTGAGGCGCAGAGGGGCTCCAAGCACTCGCAAACTGAGGTGCGTTTGGAAGCTTTGATACGGTGGATGGACGCTATGGAAGAGACCCTGACTTAAACGAGAGAGCGGCCTCCTGCAGAGAGGCATGAGATGATCGAGGTGCCAGGACCCGTAAGGCAGCATTCCCCCTGGTCCTGATGTGGGCTAAGGGTCAGGGTACCAAAAAGGTTTGGAGGGGCCTCCTGGGGTGGGTTCTGGGGAACAGTTGTTGGGTCTTTCTGGGCGAAGAGAGTGTGCACCAGCGGAAGCTGCGCTGGTGGAGTTGCCCTCAGTGTCGTACACCCCGGACTAGATTTTGGCTCAAGGCAGTGTGTCTACCGTATTGGGACCACTTGCAAGGGGGGATTGTGCAAAGTGGCAATAGTTGTATGGCAATAGGGGTTACAACTGCTGGGTGCGTCAGTCAGCCGGATCTAGCGGCCAATTTGGCTGGCGTTTTGCCTTTGCTTTCTAACTTTGTGATGTTGTCTGCGCCTTGTCTGCGCCCACTTTCGGTGGGACTCTTGCCAATGCTGGTGATGATGATGATTTGGAGAGGGCCAAGCGGTTTCTGGCACGCCTTGAGGGCGCCAGGGCACAGGGGGCACATGCAAGCCCTGCTGCGATGCTACCAATGGGGCCTGCCGCAGCTGTGGCAACAGGAGGGGTAGGTGGTAGTGGTGTGTACCCCGTTATGCCAGGGACTCCAGCAGGGGGTCAGGTTGAGCTTCCTGGGGCCGCTCCTGCAGTGGGGGTACTGAGGTTCCCAGGCGATGGGCCAAGAGCTGTCGCACGTAAGGCACTACTAAGCATCATGCTTGGCTGTTTGGTGGCCACTTGCCTGGATCCCTCTAATTCAGGTACTGCACCACCGTTACCGAGTATTGGTTTGGGTGAGGTACGTCAAGGTACTAGGCAGGCATGTCTAGGTGGAGGTGAATAAAAAAAAGTTGGAATGGGGTTTACGTGGACGTTTTTGACCTACTCCTTGATAGAGAAGAAACAAAGCGCTGCAAGGAATGTTCTCATTCCAGGGACTGTGGCCCCTGGTCCTACAAAAAGAGCGTAGAAGAAACGTTGGTGAACTGGGTAAAAGGGTTCTCGAATTATCAGGCGATCTTGGCTGAGCATTTAAATAATTTGGGCGCCCAGTTAGTGTGCTGTAAGAACAGGATAACATTTGCTCAAAATGAGTATGAGGGTACAGCCTGAAAGGAGTATGACAAGGAGTTCATGAGGGTAAAGGTCACTAGCCCTACCTAGATTGATGTTATGCTATAGCTGCATCACATGAAACGGTACCTCCAATCAGCCCTTTTGCACAGGTGCATCTAGCAACCATACAGGGGAGGAATAAAAGGGCTCATGTTGGGACCTCAACAAGTCCTCCTGCTCCAGGCCCCCCTGGGACTCATACATTCAAGCCCTCTTGCTCTTTCTGTGGCTTGTCCTCCCACCCAGGGATGAAGTGTTTCAGAGATTCCAAGCAAAAAAAGGGGCAAGAAGCAGGACTGCTCATCCACTCTTAAAGCCCTCTCCCTGGTTAATTGGATGGCAATGGTCCCGCGGTTTAATGTGTAAAGCAATATGGCGGTAGCCCAGGTCTTGTATGAGAATTTTAAGGAGGGTTTCTGGATCCCAGCTGAGGGGTGTGTAGGTGTGTCTTACTGCAGGAACCAGCAGTTCCTAGGGTCCAATCGTGGGGTTGCCCGGGCAAAGACTATCAAGGAAGTGGGCCTGGGGAGAGTAGCCCGGCCTTTCAATTAATTCTTCCTCGGGTCAGTGCACGAATTAGGCTATTAATGGGTCCTTATGCTCTGTCAAGTATGCTTCCGTGTACCAGTTAATGCTCCAGGATTTGGGGCAGGGAACTTTCCCTTCAAAATCGGATATAGAGTCAGCCTTTTCGCCTACTTCCTGTGCACCCACAAGACTTCCATTTCCTGGGTTTCTTGTTAGGGATCATGTTAGTTTGATTTTTTTTTTTTATATCTGTTTTTTATTGATTTTACACAACCAATCAAATAAACAACGAAACATGATACAATATCATAAGCATACGTGGCATAATGTCATACAGTCTCAGACAGCATAGTAGAATACACAGTTACGGTGTCGAAGCATCATGTGAGCAATTTAACCTTAGTAAGTAAATCTCCTGTTGCTAACCAATGCGAGTGCTGCCAGCTTTCGGTCCCTCATCCCGTGCCCAACTACAGCCTACACTGAGTACTCGAAGCTATCAACGCACATTACAATGCCAATAACCCAAACAAAATATAAAGAAAAAACTGTAACCCCCCCGCCCTCCCCTCCCCGCATGTCCGGCACCAGTAGCACTAGTAGCCTGTACACACTCCCGCTATTGGACACATGAGCAGTCCAGTCCCACGGCTGACTTAGTCACATTGCGCCGTCTTGTGAATCATACAGGGTGACTACCCATGGATAATGTGAGGAGCCCCCGTGGCATACAATCGTGGTCCAGTCCCTCAAACCAACCACCACAATACACCCTAACAGGAGAATATATCTATAGCAACAAAGTCCTCCAGCATTGCATTCCAGCTCAACGAGATAGGTGTTTTCCTGAGTCCCCTAAACTCCTCTCTATGCAGTTCAGCCCCCTCAGCCCTTCCCCACTTCACCATTTCTGCATGCCAGTCCTGTAGGGACGGGGCCCTAGTAGCCTTCCACCGCGCTGTTATGGCTCTTTTAGCCAGCAGTAGCGCAAGGTTAGCAAAACGGGAGGCAGGGTTACCCTTCTTACCCCGAGGCCCTAATCCCAGTATGCAATATTCCAAGGTGCCTGTATGGCACACCGAAGTTACAACCGCTATTAGTCTGCATACTGTCACCCAGTAGTACCGTAGTCGGGGGCAATCCCACACCATGTGTATCAATCCCGCATTGGGTGCAGAACAGTGCGGGCAGGTATCACTCGCTCCTGGATACATAGTGTGCAATCTGCGCGGCGTTAAATAGGCTCTGTGTAGCAACATCAACTGGATAAATTTAAATCTAGGATTGCGAGACACTTTCCTGGGGTGCCCTGCTATCGTCTCCCATTCCCCATCCGTAAACTCCCGGCCTACATCTGCTTCCCACTTGTCGCGCACCAGTCGCAAGGAGATCGCTGTGTCAGTGCGAATGCCGTGGGCGAGCCATTTAGTTAGTCGCGCTCCATGGCCCATTAGGTATTGCATGGTAAATAAGGCACTCGTGGTTTGTTCAGTATCACCCGGCGGCCATGTGATGCGTATATATCTGGATATGTGGGCATGTAAGAGGAACATTGTGTCAGGGACATCGTGCAAGCGTACGAACGTCTCATGTGGTATCAGGACACCCTCCGAGTAGAACTCTCCGATCGTAGTGACTCCTGCATCCTCCCACACCCTCAGAGCACGGCTAGTAGTCAATCCCGATCGTGTAGGAATACCCAGCAACGGGATAGTGGGGGCATATGGCACCGCCCGCCCCGTGTATCTCACCGCACTTCTCCAGTAAGTAATAGCTAATTTCAATAAGTGGGGCGTCGACGCCGGCAGGGGGGCCTGCGGTAGTAAGAGCCTGTGAATAATCCCCTTGCCCCTGTCGTACGGTGACATATCCAGTTCATTCAAATTACGTCCTGCAAGCCAGTAAGCTAGCCACTGCAACTGGCTAGCATAACAATAAGCACGGAGATCTGGTACCCCCATCCCTCCTTGTTTCGTCGGCAATTGCAATTTCGCTAGGCTAATACGCCTTCTCCCAGTGCCCCACACCAAATCTATCACCAGGGAGTTCAACACTTTAAAGGTCTTCGCAGGGATAAGGATAGGTAGATTTGTGAAATAATAAAGGAGCCGCGGCAAGAGCACCATTTTTGTGATGGCCACTCTGCCCGCCACCGAAAGGGGCAGTGAAACCCAGAATTGGATTTGGGATTTGAGTGCAGCAATCGCGCGCATCAAATTGCCATCCAAGAGGTCCGTGGTATCTCGATAAATCTGTATTCCAAGGTATTTGAAAGTGACAGGTGCTATTTGAAACGTCCAGGGGCCAAATTTAAAGGGACCACTCCGCACTGGTGCATCAAAAAAATACGCATATGACTTATCGGCATTAATAGCCAGCCCAGAAAGGTCCTGAAACATCTTAAATATGGAAGGCATTGGGTGTTGGTCAACCTCCATATCTTGGAGATAAAGGATAAGATCATCTGCATACGCTGAGACAGTGTGGGATGTGTGACCCCGCATTATGCCCCTACAGGCTGTGAAAACCCGGAGTCGGTGCAGAAGTGGCTCGAGAGCCAGAATAAACAACAACGGCGACAAGGGGCAACCCTGCCTGGTTCCCCGAGCCACTGCGTATTGTCGTGAGATATGCTGACCGGTACGCGCCCGTGCAGTGGGTTTAGTATATAATAGGCGAACCCACGCTATATATTCATCTGGGACACCAAACCGAGCAAGGGCATAGAACAAAAAGTCCCAACGCAGGGTATCGAATGCTTGACGCAGATCAAGTGATATGCATCCCTTGTTGGTACCTGTGCCAAGTGTGCCCAACATGACCCGATGGAGTCGTCTAAGATTAAGTGCCGTATTTCTACCAGGGACAAACCCACACTGATCAATATGTATGAATGTAGAAATATACTGCCCGAGACGGGTAGCCAATATTTTGCTCAGGATCTTATAGTCCGTATTCAGAAGTGAAAGTGGCCTGTAATTCAAGAGATGTAAACCATCCCTCCCCGGCTTTAATAAGGAGACCACTAACGCCTGCAGGGCGGAAGCAGGGAGCTCACCCAGTTCCAACACCTCTTGATAGATACGTTGCAAGCGGGGAATCAACATGTCGGCATACACCGCATAAAATTCGGCCGGTAAGCCATCGCTCCCTGGAGCTTTATTGCGCGGTAGAGCTTTAATCGCTTGCCGAATTTCTGCCCCTGTTATCGGCCTCCGTAACTCGTCTTGTTGTTGCCGTGTAAGGTGCGGTAGGTGCAGGCCGCTGAAAAAAGGCTCAAAATCAATGGCGGTAAGTCCAGGAGGTGGACCATAGAGTCGTTCGTAGTAGTCCCTGAACGCATTATTAATATCTAATTGCGTGTCTACTACAGTACCCTCTCTGTTCCGGATCTCCAAAATGGGAGTCGGAGGGGGGGTATTACGAACCAACCGTGCCAGCAGCGGCCCCGACCGGTCTGCTTGTGTGTGTTGTTTCTGTACATATAGCCGGTGATCAACAACGCGCAGTTCCTCAAGCAGTGCAGCATATTGTATGTGGGCCTCTCCCAACTGTGTCGCTTGTTCACCAGTCCCCGGAGCCCTCCCCTCTAGTGCCGCCAATGTACCCTCTAGCTTCGTGAGCCGTTCTATTAAATCAATTCTAACTCCTATCTGAGTGCTGATTGCTACTCCCCTGATGACCGTTTTAAAGGCATCCCATTCCGTCCGGCGATTACTAGCAGAGCCTGCATTTTCCAAAAAATAATGATCGATCGCTTCCGACAGGGCGAGGCGGAAGACCGGGTCCTCCAGCATATTGGGCTGCAGTTTCCAAGTCGGGACAGGAGTGGGAATCTTACCCCACCGCATAGTGACTTCCACCGGGTTATGGTCCGAGAGGGTTTTACCCATATGGAGTACAGAAGTAATGGATCCCAACAAGGCGTTGGAGCAGAGGAACCGGTCAATCCGTGTGTGTAGCCTGTGTGGTGGTGAGTAAAAAGAGTACTCCCTGTGTTCCGGATGTTTAGCCCGCCATGCATCACGAAGATCCCAGCCCTCCGCCCATCTCCCAAGAGCCTCCGCTTGTTTTTTGCTTTCCGTAGCGTGCAAGGGGGGGGTGGGACCTGTCCAGCTCGACGTTCAACACGGCATTAAAGTCGCCTCCTAACACCCAAGGATACTCGGCCCAATCCGCCAACACAGCGCCCAGTGTAGTTAGGTACTTATCTTGTTCCGTATTCGGCGCGTATATACGACCACATGAGTCCCATCTAACAGCCCATGAAGCAACACATACCTGCCGTTAGCGTCTATCTTCTGCTCTAGGAGTCTGAAAGGGACACTGCTACGCAGCCATACCGCCGCCCCCCTTGAGAAAGCCGAATACTTAGTAGCAAACAGTTGTCCCCTCCACTTCTTCTGCAGCTTGGCTACCTCGTCAACATTAAGGTGGGTTTCCTGTAAGTATGCTATTGCGACCTTTCTTCTATTGAGTTGTGCCAAAATACGGTGCCTTTTATGGACAGAGCCCATGCCCCTCACATTCCAGGTGCAGGAAGTGTATGTGTTATGTGACGCCATCCCGGGTCAGAAATTGTCGTGTCCATGCAGCCTGTGGGACCCGAATCACTAAAGAAATCAACTGTCTATGCACCGAACATGCTTGAACATTCACATACCCCAATACCTTGTTCCCCCGAGTAACAACAGAGGACCAAACCTGAAACCAAAATCCAACATGGATTCCAAACAATAAATGCCGAATCGCATTTGCCTGGGGAGTAATGGCCCAAGCTGCGTCGGTTCCTAGAGGCAACGTAGCACCCATTTGAAACTGTCCTGGATACAGTATTGTATTGCCCTATACAGCTTAATCATACTAGACCCAACACAGCAGCCACCCTCAATAGCGCCCATCTTACACTACTCCTTATACGTTACCACTCCTGGACCGCTGGATCATAACCTCAGAAGTCCTTGGCAACTTGTGCCGTAATCGAAGGGAACAATGTTAAACTAGTGTCAGAGTCGGAGCGCACCGTGCTCCCATCTGAAGAGTGCTCCGAGATCTCCGCAGTCTGAGCATCGTGAGCAGCCAGCGCTGCCGCCGTCAGGAGTGCATCCTGCTGACTGTTCGTGATCTGTTCCGGTGTTGGGCCAGCGTCCGTCGTGAGTATAGAGTTGCCAGATCCCAGTCTGGGCATACCGGTAGAGTGACCCGGGGAGGCCCTCCGCAACTGTCCCGACGATAGAGATGTCTGTGAAGCCCCCGGTGTAAAGGTTATTTCAAGCCAGTCCGCCACCTCCGCTGGTTCATCAAAAAAATATGATTTTTGTCCATGCACCACTTTCAGCCTGGCAGGGAAAAGCAGCGCATATTTCAAGTTACGTGCGCGTAGGGTCTTCTTGACTCCCAAGAAAGTAGCCCTAGCTTTCTGTACCGTAGGTGTAAAATCCGGATATAGGGAGATAGTCTTGTTCTCGAAGCATATGGGAGCATTTTCTCTGGCAGCTCGTAGGATCATGTCAGGGTCCTTGTAATGTAGAATGCGCGCTATCATTGGGCGGGGCGGCGCCCCCGGCTGAGGAGGCCTGGGAGGCACCTGGTGCGCCCTCTCCACACTGTACAAGGATGTGAGGCCTGTCGTCGCCACCGCGTCCCTCAGCCAGTCTTCAACAAATTGCGTAGGATTGGGTCCCTCGCTGCGCTCCGGCAAACCTAGAATGCGGACATTATTGCGGCGGGACCTCCCTTCCGCATCGTCCACTCTGTCCTGCAGGCCTTTCAGTTGGCGTTGAAATTGGTCGAGCTGTGTGCAGTGCAGGGCCTGCTGAGGTATAAGATCATCCAACGCTAATTTATTGGTCTTGACCTTATCAACCAGTTTCTTGTGGTCGGCTTGGAGTAGTCCAAGACTGGCGGACATCGTTCCCATACGCGCCTCCAATGCCACCCGCGAGTCCCGTATTTCTTTCAGGATCAAGTCCAGCTTCGCATCATGCGAATCAGTTCCAGTGGGAGGTATCACGGAACCGCCCGAGGCACTGAAGGGATCACTGCTGAATTGGTGCTGCGTCGCGCCGCCAGCGGCCGCAGCCGTTTGTTTGCTCTTGGTGGTGCGTCCCATCATGCCTCGCCCTCCGCCCCTCCGCATCCGTTCCAGTGTGGTCTCGGTGCCAACTATCAAGGTCCGGTCGTCGCTGCTCAGCTGGCCAGCCGCAGCCGCAGGTTCCACGCCGTTGATAAGGTGCCGAGTGGCTCCAGCAGGGACAGTATCCACCCTGTCACCGCGTGACCCCCACACCACTCCTCGACACTATGCACGGGGGCAGAAGCACGAGCCGGCACATGGGGGCCCAGCAACAGCGCACCGCCCCGTGTCGCGAAGGCTAGTAGTCACCCCAGATGGAGACGGCACCGTAGTATGTCCCAGCGCATAGCTCCCTTCTGCCTCGGGGGGGCCGGACGTCCGATGCTTCGCCAGGGGGGGGGGGGTCAGCTCCGCCCCTCAGTCACTACGCACCGATGTCCTGCAGGGGGGAGGAGGGGTTTCACCGTCGTCGGTTGCACACCACACAGCTCCCGCTCCCCTCTCACCCGGTCCTGTGCTATCATGAGCGCGTCTGTGCCAGATCAGATCCGTCCGCCCATGGCCGCCATGTTTTCCGCCGCGATCGTCGCTGTGATGTCGTGGGCCAAACGTGAGGACAGTCACCGCAGGCAGTCACCGCTCCACCTCCGATTGAGTATTACGTCAGCCAGCACCCCCCGCCAACGCCACACATGCCACTGCGGTCGCCGAAGAACAGCGGGACGGTCTCTCTCGTGGGACGCGGCTCCTCCCCTCCAATGCCGGTCAGGATCGACGAACTTTGTTTACCGGGACGCCGCCGTCGTAGAGCGATCTGAACGCAGCTACTGGGTCCCGGAGTGTTCCGCCACGTCAGGGTAGGCGGCTCAGCCGCGTAGGTCCAGTGCAAATCAGGATAAGTTGCGTATTGTCAGGGTAATGGACGGAGCTCCTTCAGCTCACGTCCTCCATGCTCGGCAGTTGGCCACGCCCCCGATCATGTTAGTTTGATAAGTGCATGCCTATGGGTTGCTCGGTCTCCTGCTCCTATTTTGAGAAGTTCAGCTCATTCCTAGAATGGGGTTTCAGGCAGAAGACAGGCCACCGGTGGGTCTTGCACTATCTGGATGATTTACTCTTCTTGGGTCCAACGATGCGTTGCAGTCCTTCTACGCATTGATGATGGAGTTTGGGGTTCAACTGGCATAAGAAAACATGATAGGGCCTTAAAATGTCATTGAGTTCATTGGCATTAAGTTGGATTCCTGTTCTGGTGTGTCGCTGCTCCCCATGGAGAATGTTTTCTCCTTCTCCCAGGCCTTGCATAATTGTTTGGGCGCAAGGAAGGTCATGTTGCATTAATTACAGAAGGTGGTTGGGCAGCTACAATTTCCCTTGAGGATTATCCCCATGAGCCACCCATTCTCGTGATCCATTGCCCAGGCAATTTCTGGCATAATATGGGAGGCATTTCTGCATGATTTCAATGGCACTGTGTTGTGAGCTGGCCCCGCCAGGTCTAGAGAGGAGCTGGGTCTCTTCACGGATGCCACGGGCATTGAAGGTTTTGGTACTATCCTGAGTACGGCCTGGTGCATGCAATGCTGGCCCGTCTGGGCTGGTTACCAACATTGGTTTCCTTGAGCTCTTTCCCATCATGGTGACGCTGTCCAGTTCCACAACCCGTCAGTCATATTTTGGTCAGATAATTTGATGGTGGTGGAGTGGATTAATCAGCCGGCAGTTAAATGTCAAATGATACTCAGACTGTTGAAGGAGATTGCATTTCTTGAAACTTAATGTGTTGTTTAGGGACAAGTATGTCCCAGTTGTGTTGAACAATGACGCCGATGCTCCATCTTGTTTCAAGATGCAGGTTTTCAGGTTCTACCACCCAAGAGCAGCTGAATTCCCAACCCTTTTTCTGGACCATATGTTGCAGCTTGGTACCGAGGCCTTACGGACCTCATGGCAGCAGTTTTACATCCAAGATGAGGCATTATAATGAGGAGGCATTCAGCACATACTGCAGCTTCTGGGGAGTGGGGAGGTGGAGGACTGGTTTTCATCCTCTTCTGTCCTGTAATTCCCAAGATCTATGAGAAATACGAGATGCTCGGTTGCTTGGTTTAGATGCCATATTGAGGCAATTTCCTTCTTTGCTAAAATGCTTGGCAACTCAGATGTGACCAGATTGTTTCTCGTGCAGAGGGCGTTGCGGGGATTGCAGTGTTTGGCGGGGGTGAAACAAGATTGCTATTGGCATGCTGGCAGCAATCTTGGGCTCCCTGGGAGACATCTGCAGGTCACCAGAGGAGGTTACTGGTTCAAGGCGGCCTTTAGTCTGGCCTTCTATGGGGCCTTCAGGGTGGGTAAATGGGTGGCCAAAAGAAAGAAGAACCTGGAGGGGTTGCTGCAGCTGGTGCATGTACAATGTTTGGAAGCTTCTCAGGCGATTACTTTTCCGTGCTCAGGGACAACCCCATTCTCTTGCATAGGTCACCGGGTAATCCAGCTGCCCTGTGAGCAACCTGGAGGTGTTTATGGCACATAGGCCCCAGGGTATTGGGGGCCTCCTTCTGGTGCATGCCGATGGTTTGCCTGTGGCAAGGTTTCAATTCTCCAAGGTGCTTGGAGTGGCCCTGAGGGTGGCGAGATTGGATTCTGCAGAGTTCTGTTCTCACTCTTTCAGGATTGTGGCAGCCACAGTGGTGAGGGAAATCGGGCACCCGGGTCCACGAGTACAGAGGATATTAGATGGTCCTCCGATGGCTACAAGCATTACGTTAGGTTGCACATGCTGTAGGATTTCATCTAACCAAGTTTTTTTCCTCTTCCCAGTTTTCCTTTCCTGTAGACGCAGATGGAAGGCCTGAAGAGACGAGCTGGCTGCTGGATTTCTTTGTGACCCCTGAGTATGCAGAAGATGACAGAAGTGCTGGTATTAGGCCATTCTTATGTGAGGCATGCTAAAGATGTTTAATTTGCAGGAAGTTCCGTGAACCGGGCCCCGCCAGGCGTGCTACCGCGTGTCCTTTCATAGGCAAGGAGGGCAGCGTTTTGCACACTGGAGACCCTCATTGGATTCAGTGTTGCTCAAGGGGTATCTGCCTCCCGGGATTATGATAGTGCATCTAGGTGGCAATGATTTGGTGCATGTTGGTAGGAAGGAACTATTTGAGCTATTGATTACTGAGACCGGCTGGTGGTCATCGCGTGGTCTCACATAATCCCAAGATTGCAATGGAGGGGTGCGAGTCGGTCAGGGACCTCAACCAATCCGTCAAGTGGATTAGAAATAAAGTTGATAAGCTTTTCAGGTCACTCAGGCTGCAGGCCATTACTCTCGGCTGCATGAAAGGGAAGCGTTTCTTTGTGCAAGATGGTGTTCACTTGTCCATACTTGACAATGAGACTGACATGACCATTTTTGGGCGGAGGCCAGATAGTAGGTGAACTACGCTGGCCTGTGGCGGATGAGGTTATTATTGGTGGGGTAGTTTTGGTCCATATAAGGCATTCTTTTCCATGTGATTGGCGGGACAGCGGTCTCATGGGGCCCTCCAGTGAGTGCTTGTAGTAAGTCGGCTGCAGGGTGCAGGGTGTGGGAGTACTTCCTGCCAACAGGCCCTTCTGACCAACCCCTGCAGTGGCGCAATGAACGCCAAGCTAGCACTGGCCCTTGAAGGGAGAAAAAGGGGTGTACGGGGTGCACAAGGTAAGTAACCTGGTGGGCAGATGGGCCCGCCTGCACAAGCTTACCCCAGGGGCAATGCAGGCTGGTGGGGTCCTCTCCTAAAAAGGAACCCACCCAGGTTCCTTTGGCAGTGAATGGAAGTGTTAGTGGAGAGGTTCGTTGCTGGGACGAGTCATGATCTCACTCGAAGGCCCAATGCTGGATATGCAGGACCAATGCTAGATATGGTTAAGAATTTAATGTATTAGCGTCTATGTTAAAGTTAGGCATCAAACAACAATGTTATGTTCTGCTATGTGGGATTTATAAAGCGTGCAGCTACTCAAGAGAGTGTCTCGGCGCTACCAGAACAGTAAGGGCAAAGAAGAGAGCTATACATCTGTCTGCTGGACATAGAGCCAGGTTTTAAGCATTTTCCTGAACAGTTTTTCATCCTTCGTACACCTGAGTTCTAAAGGAAGGTTGTTCCAGCTCACTGGCCCCAAAAGAGGGAAGGACCACCAGCCAACTCTTGCAAGTCGGACTCTTGGAAACATAGCCAAGTGTATTTTGGAGGAGCTCAGCTTTCTCAGAGAGCAATAGAAGGAAATCCTTGAAGACAGATAGTCTGGTCCTGAGTGGTAAAGCACTCTGTGCACAAGGAGAGAGGTCTCAAAAAGAATCCTGTGTGTACAGGAAGCCAGTGCAAATTCTGCAGATGAAGAGAAATGTGCTCTCCTTGAGGTAAACGGAGAGCGAGCCTAGCAGCAGAATTATGTACAGTTTGACGTTTCCTCAACAAATATTGCGGGAGGCCACCATATACGGCATTGGCATAGTCCAACCTGGACATGACCCCCGCCAAGACCACCACAATTTGTATTGGGCCCGAAAAAAATAGGAATTTCTTGAGCATGTGTAGTATGCCAAAACATTTGCTAACCACAGAATTAATTTGATCATGGAACGATAATTTATTTTCAAATTCTGGAATCGCTCATTCATGATTCAGTGCCTGAATATGTATGCATCATACACATTGCCAGGGTATTTGGCCACCACATTGGTGAAGAGGCCCCAATGATCCACTATGGCCCAGACATTTATGGAGTGGGTGTGCTTCCGGTTTCTGTAGAGATGGGATGTGGCTGCAGGGAGTACCATTTGCACATGTTTGCAGTCCATGGCACCCAGCACATGTGGGAACCCAGCGATGGCGTAAAATCTCCAGCTGCAGTTCCTGGGTGTTGGGGAATAGGAGTTAGCGGGGTGTCAGCCGAATGATGACATCCAGGATAGAATGAGGAAAAAAATGGTTGGGAGATTTTGGCCTCCCTGCCAGCTGTGATCTGGAAGGACCCCGAACACAGCATATGTAGTACCGCCCTGAGTTTCACCTGTGGAGGGATGTTGGTAGCCTGGTCAGTTGTTGGCTGAAGGGTTGGGACAATCAGGTTTAGCAGGTCTACAATGGACTGCATCCTCGGCCGGTAATAGGTGATTACCTCATCCTCCCTGAGTCCAATTAGGGTGGTCCTCTGGTGATATATGCGTTCCCTTCTATTGTGTTGAGTTGAGGGGGGTGGGGTGGGGTGGATACTGGTGGTCATCTTTGTGCGACTCCCAGCTGCAAAATAACTACTTACATGGTGATGTTCTGTTTAAAAAACTGTCCTTGCAGGGAGGCCCCCTAAGTTTTTGTTGCACCACGGATGCTATTAATGAGAAATGAACAGTCTCTCAATCTCATAGTGATCTAAACTCGTTTTCAGTTCAAACGGCTGTAACTATTCCAACCACATAACTATTACGTTATTCGAACTCCTAAGTAAAAATTATCTTCATGCACTATTGTGTTGATTCTTACATTTTTCTTCAACACCTCTTCACTATGGACATCAGGTTAACAGTTCATCTTTGAACTTCCTCAATCAATACCTTTCACACAGGTGTAACTACAACCACAACCGTGCTCAACCACACACTACAAAGGAGCATCTAGGAACCTGAGGCAAATCAGAATATTCTCTGACGCCTATCGGGAGCATGAAGAACTACATACACAGAACAATGAATACAAATTACAGCATGGACAGGGCTCTGGCACCTAGGGCTAGTGTTAAAAATAAATGTAATAGGGGGGGCGTGGCCAACAACATGGCAGGGTAGCTGCGTTCTTAACGAGCTCCGCTGGCCCAGAGTTAAATGCTGTTGTAATCCTGACCCTCAATGCCAAAAAAGCACCTAAACACTAATCGGAAGGCGAGTGCAGACTGAGGCATGCCCAGCAAGGGTAGTACGGGGTATCTCTGCTGTGATCCGAGACTTTTCAGATCCTCACCCAGCGCACGACTCCACAAGATGGTGGCCAGCCGGGAGTAACCTGGGGTGAATGCCGGCTTGGGGACACGCTCGGCGGCTGTGAACCTAGCAGTGGGAGAGCTGAGGCAGCTCTGCTTGGCACCGCTGCGCACCTCCACCACAGCCACAGAGACAGGAGCCCGCAGCCTGCTTCGAGGGGCCCCAACGTTGGATCGGCGGTGCTGAAAACAACAATGAGGAGCGTGAGAGAGGGGAGCCCCCGTCGGAGGTGGAGAGATTCCTGACGCCCAAAGCAGGTACGAGCGAAGCCCATACTCTTCAAATGGAGATGGGTAGGAGACTCAGGGGCAGGGGCGGCCAGCGATCCTACTACCCCCTGCCTGCTGGATCATGGCCGCAACTCAGCGGGTTGGGCACGGCAGCTTGCCCGAGGCCATGTTTATCCTGGAGCCCTTTCTATGAGATAGCGACTAAGAAAGCGTTGGGCCGGTAGGCCGGAGGTTCGCTGCTATCGTAGGCCTGGCCCCGCAGATGTGAAGATCACAACAATCCGGCTGTTGATCCCGTTTCCTTTTCCCCGGAGACACTCACCTCCATGACTGTGATCTTCCTGGCTGGGTTTGGGAGGTCTGTTGAGTCGCGGATCCTGGGCACCATGATCTAAGCTGAGGATTGCCAGCAGCAGTTTTATATATCACCTGTGGCCCAGCACTGTGAAGTGTGAAGTTGCTGCTTACTCTGGGTTGGTTGCCACAGCTCAGGGAATGACTGCGATGGTGGCAGAGAGGAGTGGCTGGGTGCTACACAGGTCCTACTGACACCACGTCTGTGCAAGAGAAGGCCAGGGAATCGCCCTGGAGAGAACCCGGTGGGCTGGAGCGCGTGACTGGCTCTTCCAGTCTGCGAGGGCAGTACCAGTTTGTTGGCCTGAACATTGGAGGAAGTGTCAGAGGGGACAAGAGCACCGGGGTGCCTCTTTGCCTGCCAAATCAGCAAGACCTGAGAGGATATACCTATGAGCCCTTTCGCAGCCTGGTCGGCACAGACACTGTTGTGCTGAGAGCCCCGTTACAGCCTGAGGGGGAGAGACGCAGGGAGCCCATCTACAGTGGCAGCAGTGACTGCGAGTCAGGGGAGAAGTGCAAGGCTGCGGCCCGCTAACAGATTGGCTAAGATGGCGAGGGACAAGGAGCCTAAAACATCAAAACAGGGCAAGTTGGACCGATTTAACAAAGTGCTTTCTACGCCCGGGGGAGTAGAGGAAGGTCCTGCTCCCCTTCCAGATACTGCAATGATACTACAGGCAATTCATGCGTCCAGAGAAGGCCTGGAAGTTAAAATGGCAGAGATATGAACCGAGGTCACGTTCCTGCGCCAGGACCTGCAAAAAGTCTCTGAGAGAGTTACGGAGGCAGAACAACGCGTCTTGGAACTAGAAGACACCTCATGCACTACATGTAAGGAAGGGCTACAGTGAAGTAGGTGGTCTGGAGTGTCAATGATGCTGAACATAGGGCCCGTAGGAACAATCTGAGATTCCAAGGCTTTCCAGAAAATGCGGAACGTTCTGACCCGGGGCATTTTCTTCTGACATTTCTTAAGGATGCTCTCCCGGAGGTACAGTTTTTGTCTTGTTTTGTCATAGAGAGGGCGCACAGGATGCCTAATGTCCGACCGCCACCACCAGCTCCCCCTCGGCCATTGATAGACCGGTTCTTGAACTTTCAGGACAGAGATCTCATACTCAGGGAGATACGAATGAAGGGGGAGATTAAATACAAAAACACAAGAGTGATGGTGTTTCCGGACTATTCACAGATGTACAAAAGCTACGGCGCACCTTTGACCCCATTAAAGTGAAACTCCGCGCCCTCTGGATCCAATACATGCAGTTGTTCCCAGCCAAACTTAAAGTTATCTTTCAGGGCACAACGCAGTTTTTCCAGACTCCGGAGGAGGCGTGGTCCTGGATTGAAGAATGGCCTCGGCAGAGGCGTGGGTGGAACCAGACCGCTGCCCTGCCTGTCGACAAGAGACCGAGCTCCAGTCAGGAACGACCTAAGGAAAAGCATTGGAGAAGAGTGCTAAAACACCAGATTGCTACCAGGAGTATACCGGGCAGGTCCCTGAGGCTTAGAGAACAGAAAGCCACCATATCAGACAGAGACGACGACACTGCCCAGGAACTCATGTCTCGAACTCCTCGGAGATCAAGTGACAATGGTGACTCTGACCAATCAGAGAGAGAAGATTCAATGGATGCGGACAGTGAACACCCTCTTCTGGAGAGCATTCAGTGGCTGGAGGCTTCGGGCCTGAGCCTTCCTGGGTGAAAACCCTCAACTACTGCAACCTCACAGCAATGGTGAAGAGGAATGAAGAACTGGGGCCAGACAGTAGCCGAGAGACACTGCGAGATTCCCGAGGCCTGGCGGACACCAGGAAGTATACAGTGTGTTGTTGTTATTGTATTATCGCATAATTGAGTGAATCAGGGAGTGGGGAGGGTCACAGACCTCTTAGTGGTTTACCCGCGCCAGTGTTGTCATGTTGACGAATTTGGGGGTGGTGGTGGTGCCTGCAGAGTGTGGGGAGGGGGGCCTACTGGACATTGTCAAATGGTCCAGACTATGTTCATTGGGAAGGGGGGGAGTATAGTTCAGTTAGTTTATATGAATACTGACACTGAAATGAGAAGGCAATATCTGAATGTTGCTCGGAGACTGAGGTGGGCGTGGGATGCTTCAATAGTTTCTTCACAATGGCTTAGGGTGGTTACAGTGATGACATGGAATGTCAATGGGTTAGGGAACAAAATCAAACGTGGTTTGGTATCTAATTACCTTAAAAGGCAGATATAATATTTACACAGGAGACACATCTCATGGGTCAGCACTGTTTGTTCTTGGGTAGGGGACATTACACTACCTTGGCACACGGGGGATTCACCCGAGGTTCGAGGGGAGTGGCAATCCTCATCAGAATATCACCCCCTTTCTGGGTTACTCGACAATGGGTGGACCCAGATGGCACATATGTAGCAGTCCAGGGCATCTGGATAACAAAACATGGTTACTTATTAGCGTCTATGCTCCCCCATGTCTCCAACAGCGCACGCTGGATAAATTGACGGAACTCCTCTTACAGTCTGGCCCCGCCACACATATCATCGGGGGTGACTTTAATGATGTGAGTGATCCGTCTCTGGATCGTACGCTAACATGACCCGGGTTGCATGAAACTACAGCACTGGCAACGTTCCAGGTGACCCTTGGGTTAACTGACCTATGGAGGCGCCCCCACCCATCCACACGTGCATACTCATACTTTTCTGGGGCTCACAGGGTGTTTTCGAGGCTGGATTACCTCTTTTCCCCAGCAGGCGAGATTGAACATGTAGGGGAGATGGAATATTTGGCTAGGGGTATCTCAGACCACTCACCGCTCTTATTAAGGGTGAGAGGGAGAAGGGGAGGTCAAGGAGCAACTTGGAGACTAAATGCCTGCGCCTTGAAAGATTAAGCGGTTGCCAAAGACCTCAGGGTGGAAACCAAGCTCTACTTCAAGGAAAACGACAGCTCAATATAGTCGGCAGTTATTTTATGGGAAGCTTTCAAGGTGGTGTTACGTGATAGAGCCCAAAATATTATTGCCCATAAAAACGGCAGTAAACCCTAGAGATTGTGGCTATGGATCGTAGGCTGGTGGATCTAGAAGGCAGTGGTACCTCCACGTTGAGTGAACATACCCTTCGCCAAAGTGATATTACTAAAAGGGAATACCAGGCACTGGTCACCCAAGAGGCGCAGGCCCACCAGCCCGCAGTCCAGCATGGATTATATGAGACAGGAGACAGAGCGGGTAAGCTGCTGGCTTTGTTAGGCACGAAGGAAATGGAGTCGAGGTGGGTCATGTCCATTAGGGAACAAGGCCATACTTACACCACACCCCAAGATATAGCGGGGGCTTTTGCCCGGTACTACACAGCACTCTAATCAGCTCGATCACAAACGAATGAGACACAAATAACCAAGTACCTTGACGAGATTGAGCTTCCTCATCTCTCCCAGGAAGAGAGGGATAGGCTTGAGGAAGACATCACCCTGTAAGAGGTAACAGAGGCCATTGGTATGCTGAAGTCGGGGAAAACCCCAGGCCCAAATGGGCTTCAGGGGGAATTTTTTTAAGTACACAGTAACCTACTGGTCCCACTTCTACTTAAGATGTTTCAGACTTCCAAAGACAATGGGACTCTCTCTGCAGACCTGAGAACGGCAACGGTGGTGGTAATACACAAAGTGGGGAACCCCCAGACGATTGAGGGTCCATTAGCCCCATTTCACTAAATATAGAAACAAAGATCCTAGCCACTATCCTCACAACGCGTCTCTTAACGGTTATTACCCCTCTGATACACGGAGACCAGTCTGGCTTTATGCCAAATCGAGCCACGCGCTATAACCTGCTACACGTGGCTAATTTGAAGGATTCTGTTCGAAACCGGGATGAGGCCCATCTGCTCCTTCCCTTGACGCTGAGAAGGCATTCAATACTATCCACTGGCCTTTTATGAGATGCACTCTGGAGAAATTCGGATTTGGCCCGGGGTTCAGGGACTGGGTGGCGCTGCTATACACTGGGCCTGAAGCTAGGATTCGGGTCAATGGAGCTATCTCGAGGACCTGGCCGATTCAAAGGGGGACGAGGCAGGGATACCCCCTTTCCCCCTTACTTTTTACCCTTATATTAGAACCCTTGGCCTGTGTTATCAGAGCCTACCCTGGGCTGGGTGGTTTTGTAAATGAATCCCGACTGCTGGACGAAGAACGCATATCTTTATATGCGGACGACATACTCCCGACTAAGACACTGCACAAAATCCTACACATTTTTGACGACTATGGGATATAGGATTAATTCGAGTAAATCCACCCTCTACCCGGGGGTGGGCCCAGACTCACCCGAGCTGTTTGCGATGGTTGACAGAGAGTTTACCTACCTTGGCCTTTACATTACCATGGACGTGGCAGCTAGCTCAGCACGCAACATCAGGCGGGTCCTTTTAAACTTCCAGGAAGACTTTAGGAGATGCAGGAGGCTTCCACTGACAATCATGGGGAGGGCCGCTATATATAAAATGATTACACTCCCCCAGTTGCTTTACGTGTTGCAAAACACTTACAGTAAGATCCCAGAAACGATGTTAAAAAGTATGGACAGTGAATTGCGCCTGCTTATCTAGGACAGGGCCCATCCACGCATTGCACTTCAAACACTACAAAGGAACCCGTATATCGGGGGTTTGGCCCTCCCAGACATTAGGGCGTTTTATAGAGCGTCCCATCTCGTTGCCATCAATGAGTGGATCCATGCACCTAGGGACCACCCGACGTATAGGCTGGAAAGGCTGCAAGTCAGAGAACGCACACACCTACACTATATCTATGGTGGCAAGGGAAGTAGCCGGCTGTTACAAGCGACCCAAAGGGCATTGGAGGCATGGAAAAGTGCTGAGTATCAAATGAAATGGGACCAAAAACCTACCAGAGAGACGCCATTTGGGAGGGATCTAGATTAGTCGATATTGAAAAAGTGAGAGGCTTTAGGCAATGGGACTTAATTGGTATTTCTAAAATAGGAGATGTCTTAGAGAAAAGCGCATTGGCCTCATTCATTCAACACACTCCAAGCCAGATATCAGCGCCACGATACTCAGGCATATGCATACCTCCGATTGAATCATGCATGGGTTACGGAAGTGTTGGATAGGGAGACAATACCGGAACATGCCCCTCTAGAGGGTCGACTCCTACAGGAGGAGATTCCAGCCAAAGCCATTTTGTTCACCTATAAAACATTACTCAATAACATGCCCGACAAATTGGGTCCGCTCCGAGCTAGATGGGCGAGAACCACTGGTGTAATGGACGACATTGCCTGGGAGGCCGCTCTCATGCACCCACATGAAGTGGCAATTAAACTAAGGTTGCGTCTAATTCAATACAACATTTTACATCAGACTTACTTTGATAGAGCAAGGTTACATAAAATAGAGAAAGCTGCAAACCCGGATTGTCTCAGATTCCGCACGGAATGCGGAACATTCATGCACACCCTTTGGGAATGCAACAGGATTCAAACCTACTGGGGAATAATTCTGAGAGAGCTCAATAATATACTGGAAGTCCAACTTGAGTTGGAACCAAAGTTTCTCCTTCTGGGAATCCCTACGGCAGTTGACATCCCACAATGCAAACTTGCATGAGCTAACTTGGGGTTGGTGGTAGCCAAACGGGATGTAGCCAAATACTGGGGTGCCCAACAACTTCCTATACTCAATGAATGGAGGACAAGTCTTGATTTATATATGGTTGCTGAACAAGTGACATACAAGGCTAGGGGTTGCCCTCGGAAATTCCGGAAGATATGGTCTCCGTGGATAGAATACTATGGTTTGGAAGTAGGTGTGGAAGAGGAGGGAAGGGGACTGCTGCCGGGAAGATCGGGAGAAGAGCCTTGAATAATGTAATGTTTGACCCTACTGTTGATAACTGCGAATAACATAACTGTGACCCTCTATACTTGTACGCTTATGTCATTAGAGCCCATCTACAGACACACCTGCAAAAGAAATATCGCTATTATATTTGCCCTTCAAGAATGTTGTGGACTGACATTCAATGTGTATCGTGTAAGTGCTTTGTTTGACGTTTTGTTTAATTTTCAAAATAAAAATGGAACGCGTTACTTACCTGTAACTGCGGTTATCCAGTATTGGTATCTTTCATAGATTCACATGCCTGAATCATTCCCCGTCGTCGGGAATGGGAGTCACCGGTAAATAACAAAGTAATGTCCAGAAGACATAAGACAGCCATAGGCCTCAGAGGCCTTAGCTTAGTAAGCTATCCACGTCCTTATGTAAAAAGGACCAAATTTTGGCCAGAGCCAATCAGCTAACACCACCCTCTAGAACCTTCCTGGTAGGAGCTCTAGTCCCTCAGATTTTTGTGAGCACAGTGCTAAGCAGCTGTATACTGAGAGATCCGAGAGAGCCCTTCCAGGGGAGGCGGGTGGGTTGCATGTGAATCTATGAAAGATACCAATACTGGATAACCGCAGTTACAGGTAAGTAACGCGTTCCTTATCCAGTATTAGGGTATCTTTCATAGATTCACATGCCTGAATCAGAGTAGTAAGCAGTGAAAAAAGCACATTTCGAAAGATATGGATAACATACAGGTATTAGATAACCACATCTATCTGAGATAAACAACAGTGCTACTGTAAAGCAGTGAATAAGTAATGCATACATTATAGTGCGAAATGTGCATAAACTCAGGATGGTGGGATGAAAGAAAGGGCTCACCTCTATTTAAAAAGATGACGTAGTACCGCTTGGCCCACTGACGCATCCTTCATGATCTCCGCATCCAGGCAGTAATGCTTGGTGAAGGTATGCGGCGTCTTCCATGTGGCCGCTCTACAAATGTCCACAATGGGCACCCCAGCAAAAAGAGCCATGGAAGTAGACATGGCCCTTGTGGAGTGGGCACGGACCGTTGTTCTCAACGGACGTCCTGCCTGTTGGTGACAGAAAGAAATGGCCGAAGAAATCCAGCGGGAAATGCTCTGTTTTGTGAGCGGAAGCCCTTTTCGAGGTCTGCTGTAGGCTATGAATAGCTGATTTGATTTACGAAAAGATTTCGTTCTCTCAATGTAAAATTTCAAGCAACGCTGAATGTCTAGTGAATGTAGAGTTCGTTCCGCCACTGTTTGTGGATTTGGGAAGAATGATTGTAAAACAATAGGTTCGTTGAGGTGGAAGTGAGATGGAACCTTGGGAATGAAAGCTGGATTTGTGCGGAGAAGGACTCTATCCTTTTTGAATTGCAGGAATGGGTCCTGGATAGAGAATGCTTGGAGCTCTCCCACTCGCCTTGCCGAGGTAAGAGCTAGTAGAAGTGCCACCTTCCAGGAAACAAATTTGAGGTCAGCTCTGTGGATGGGCTCAAACGGGTGCTTCATTAGTTGAGCTAGAACTATGTTAAGGTGCCAGGCCGGTGGAACAGGCTTTACTGGAGGGAATGTGCGAAACAGTCCTTTCATGAATTGCTTTATGAGTCTATGAGACCATAAAGAGGGGCCGGAAGAAGATCTTCTGAAACGCGAGATTGCAGCTAGGTGAACTTTAATGGAGGCATGAGCAAGACCAGATTCTGCCAGATGTAAAAGGTAGGGTAAGACTTGTCCTGGGGTGGAAGAGAAAGGATGCAACTTATTCGTCTTACACCAGATACAGAATCTTTTCCACTTGAGTGAGTAGGTCTTGTTGGTACTATCTGCTCGAGCCCGAGCTAGAATTCGTCTGCAGTCTGGAGGAATGTCTAGGCCTCGAAACTCTCTGAACTCAGGAGCCAAGCTGATAACCTGAGAGAGGCTAGATCCGGATGTTGAATCTGCTGATCGCTGAGCGTCAGAAGAGATGGAAACGTTTTCAGCCTGATCGGAGGTTCCTGGGAGAGGAGGTGAAGTTCCGAGAACCAGTGTTGGCGTGGCCAAGCTGGGGCTATCAATATCAAAGTGCAAGGTTCCGCCTTCATCTTCCGTAGTACCCTGGGGATCAGGGGAAATGGCGGAAAGGCGTATGCAAAGACGTTGCACCATGCTATCGAAAAGGCATTCCCCAGGGATCCTGGTTGGGGATGCCAGCTTGCAAAGTATTGGCATTTGGCGTTGCGTTGGGTGGCGAATAGGTCCAGCTGAGGTGTGCCCCATTGGGCGAAGATATTGTTGAGGACCTGCTGATCCAGTTCCCACTCGTGGCACGCTGCCTGCCTCCTGCTTAGATAATCTGCCAACACATTGTGGGTGCCTGGAACATAATCTGCTCGGAGAGAGATGTTGTGGCGGAGCAGCCAGTTCCAGATTTTCTGCGATTCGCGCGAAAGTGTCAGTGAACGAGTCCCTCCCTGCTTGTTCAGGTAGTGCATTGTCGTGGTGTTGTCTGTCCGGACAAGCACTACTGAGTTCTTTATCCTCGGGAGGAAAGCCACTAGAGCTAGGTAGACTGCTCGGAGCTCTAAAAGGTTGATATGAAGCATTTTCTCCGAAAGGGACCACTTTCCGCTTATCTGTAGCTCCTGAAGGAAAGCTCCCCAGCCTTCCAAGGAGGCGTCCGTGGTGATTATATGAGGAGTAGCAGGAAGCAAGAAAGGCAAGCCTTGCGAAAGGTTCTTGGGGCGAACCCACCATTGCAGAGTCTGTTTGATCGCCGGGGTTACTTGGATGACGTCGTCGAAAGACCCTGTACACTGGATCCACTGGTTCGACAGAGCCTCTTGTAGGGGTCGCATCCGTAAGCGGCAATGTGGGATTAATAGAATGCAGGAGGACATCATCCCCAGGAGGGATTTGAAGAGGCGCACCGAGAGTGTCTTTCTTGTCATTACCTGGAGTGCCAGAGATTGAAGTTTGTCCTGGCGTTCCTGTGACGGGAATGCTTTCCTGTGGATGGTGTCTAGTGTGGCTCCCAAAAATTGCATGCATTGGGATGGTTGCAGGACAGATTTGTCGTGGTTGAGAGTGAGACCCAGTGACTCGAAGAGTGTCAGACAAGCGTTGGAAGATCTTATCACGCCTTCTTGTGATGGGGACTTGATAAGCCAGTCGTCTAAATACGGGAAGACTTGGTGGTGGAAACGGCGTAGGTACGCCGCCACTGGTGCTAGGCATTTGGTGAAAATGCGTGGCGCCGATTTGAGCCCAAATGGCAGAACCCGAAACTGGTAATGCCTGCCCGCCACCATGAAACGCAGGAACTTCTTGTGGTTGCGGTGTATTGGGACATGAAAATAGGCGTCCTGAAGGTCCACCGACACCATGTAGTCGTTCGATGACGTCGACGACGGCGTCGACGGTGATATTCTCGTCGACGGTACCCTCGTCGTCGACGGTGTCTTCGTCGACGGTGTCTTCGTCGACGATGTTGTCGTCGACGATGATGATGAAGCTCTCGTTGACGGTGTCGTCGTCGACCCTCCCGTCGACAGCTTACTCGACGACGACTTTTTTATGGCTAACGTCGACGGAATTGTCTTGCCTGCCGTCGACGATGGAGTTGTCGTCGTCGAGGACATGGAATGGGATGTAATCGTCGATAGAGTCGTCGTCGACGATGTAACTGAAATCGCTGTCGATGGAGATTTTCTCGTCGACGCTACTGTCGACATTGTCGTCGACGAGGTGGCAATAGGCTTTTTGAAGGTGTGGGGCATCACCTTAGGAGACGAGCTCCCTGGAACAGGCGAATCCTGGACCTCTGAAGACTTTTTCTGCGTCTTCTTTTGAGGTGGCTGCGACGAAGGGCCCGGCGATGCCACCCTTGGTCTTTTAGATATGGAGTGAGACGCAACTGAGGAACTCTCACTCTCCTCAGAGGACACCACATCCTCCTTGTCCTTTAGCCTTTGCAGCCAGATTAAAAGGCGCCCCTCTCGGTCTTTCAAGGTCTTAGAAGAGAAAGTCCGACATACCTTGCAGTCCTTAGAACTGTGACTGGGATAGAGGCAATACAAGCAGTCCTTGTGTTGGTCGTCGATATGTAGCCTCTTCTTTCCGCAAGAGGCGCAGGGCCTGAATAAACCCTTCTTAGGTGTATCAGCCATGCTGAAAATCCAGAAAGTTGAGAAGAAAAACTGTCAAATCCAAAGAAATGAGCAGAGCTCAGTGGAGACTCCCTTAGCACGACGTGCGGTAGAAAATCTGAGGGACTAGAGCTCCTACCAGGAAGGTTCTAGAGGGTGGTGTTAGCTGATTGGCTCTGGCCAAAATTTGGTCCTTTTTACATAAGGACGTGGATAGCTTACTAAGCTAAGGCCTCTGAGGCCTATGGCTGTCTTATGTCTTCTGGACATTACTTTGTTATTTACCGGTGACTCCCATTCCCGACGACGGGGAATGATTCAGGCATGTGAATCTATGAAAGATACCCTAATACTGGATAAAAAAGTATTTACTAAAAAAAAACGTAATAGCTAAATGGCAGTAAATTGATGTGACTTTAAAGCTTTTCATTTCCTTCGGAGCCTAAAAGTTGAATGCAAGTTTCTGTATTCACAGAGAAGATCCTTAAGGGGTCTATCAGCTGTTCACTGCCAGTAAAACACAAAGAGTGTGTCATCTTGGCCCTGGACCTGTGGTACTGAAAATTCTGGACCCGTGTTATAAACATCGTCGCATCATGACGATTTTGGTATCAGCAGACCGAGAATGATTAGAATACTATGCACAAGCATTTTCGTCATATTCGGGTGATGAAATCATCCTGAAATCAGAGTTTCCGTCCTGAACCCTCGGGTTCCATTTGAACGGCAGCCATTTTGGAATTGCCCTCACATAGGCCAATGACTAAGGCCAGAAACGAGTCTGAAGGACACATACACCTTTGCTGACTCCTCTGTGACCTGGGCAAGCTGACTCCACTGCCTGAAGCCAAACCTGTTCGGCCAGTTCCTTTCCCAGTGGCCGAATGAGATTAGTATCAAGGCACAACATATCTTAAAACCTTTTCATCACACACAAACCATGCCTAATCTTACACACACCTGTCCCTGTTACTTTCTTCTATGACTTGCTTTACGAGGAGGAGGTGCCCGTTTTTATTGGGGGTCCGTCGATATCTGATGAAAGTACTGAGCCTTACCGGGTAATTGATTGAGGGCTGGACAAACTGAAATATGGGCTTGTCATCATGACTTTGCTTTTTCTTTCTAGTGAAAATATGTGAATGGTCAACTGTAAAATAAGGAACGTTTGCCTAAAGCATAATATTTTGTATAAAAAGAGAAGGCTGGCTTTGTAAGGTTGAGCAGTCTCCTGAGAATATACACCGTGTTGTACTTCTAGGATACCTGTTACTGGTTGCAGCCAATAAATACGATCTTTGACTTCACCAAGAAGACTCTGTGTTTCTGTAGTCTGAAACAGGAAGGACTCGAAGTCTTAGGGTGTGTTCCCTGGCACCGCTGGGTTCTGAAAAACCCAGTACTTCAGTTGGCGCCCAACGTGGGGCGATTTCAACGGTACCGGTCCAAGCCAGAGGTTCGTGAGGAGCTTCGTGTGAAAATTCTGGAGGAAGGCCGCCACTTCATCGACCCCTGTATGTCGACTTGGTCCGAAAGTCTTTGCTGCGAGGTTCCCCGCTTCCCGACGGCTACGAAGGACTGCTGCCCTGACTATCGCCCTGTTTTGGACCCTTGGTGATTGGTAGAGCAAAATGATAGACGAGTCTTCTGGTGACGTCATCGATACCTCAGTTAAGTATAAGTGGAGCGTCTCCCAGTCCTTAGTTTGGTTCTTAGTTTGGTATCCCCTTGGGATCTTTGATTTGGAACTTGCAAGTACCAAAGCCAAGGGACTCGTGTATTCACGAGACTATCTTATTCGATAATCCTTTGAAGTTTGAAGCTAGACTAGAGAGCGAAGATGCCTGGTCTTAGCAGACTTGGAAATTTGTTTTGTCTTGGTTGTAATAGGGATTCCCAATTGGAGGACTTGTGTCCGGTTCCTCCGATTGGAACTCCAACCTTTGAACTATATGTGAAACATGGCATAGGCCCCCTCACATATAATGAAGTATGGATCCGATACACCAGGAAAGATGGTGTTTTAAAATGGCCCTAATATGGTAGTTTTGACACAGAGATTCTGGATAACCTGGAGGTTAAACTTTTTAAGAAGAAAGCCCGGCCGGCGATGTTTGACTCTTTCCGCCTATGGCGTAAGGAAGCCAAACAGAAGGAAATTAAATTAGCAAAGAGAAATAAGAGAGAAAAGGGTATCTCGATAATGCAAGCTGCTATGCAGTTTAAAGATAATGAAGAAGAACAGATGAGTGAGCAGTTGCACAGGCAACGTAAAATGGTGATCGATAAATGTAATCCAGTTTAGCCGCTTCTTCAGCAAGATGCAGCAGAAGAACTTGAGAAAGATCCTTTAATGTCACGCTTGTTGAGTTCGCCACCCCCTTATGCGCAGAGTGCTACAGCACCTCCGCAACCTTTAGTTGTGCAACCTCCAAATATTGTGCCTCAGGTTCTTCCGCAGCTGCCAGCTCCTCTTCAGTTGGCTCCTACTCCTATGGCGCAGCCCCCTCAAGGGCCGCCGACTTTGCTACCTGCTCCATCTGTACTTCCTACGACTTTGTCTACTACATCGACTGCCTCTTCTGGTGTTCTTCCTGATACGTCTGCATCTGCGTCTGCCTTGCCTCCCTCTGTTTTTCCTCCCGTTCTTTCGTCAACTTCTCCATCTGTCCGACAGAGAATGACTGATACTGTTGCTAGCCTTATATTTCCTCTCTTTGGGTCATCTGGTGTGACCCCTGATTCGGAGCGTAAGCAGCCGCGTAGTCAACTGCCTAATTCTCTCGAGAGAGAAATGTTTGACCATATGGCGCGTAAATGGGTTACTTGCCCTTTAAGATATGATGTGGAGTCTGTTATGGATGTCTTCCGTCAATGGGAAGCACCGAAACAAAGATACGTTTTTGAGAAAATGTGTGCTTTCCTTTGTGAGGAATTGGAGGATAATGATTTAGAAACAAATCCGCCTGATTTGTGCCGTGTACGGTTTGAGTTTGAAAAGGGCACGATTGTGGGTTCGGATGTTGAGAAAGCAGTTGCGACGTTGTTGTCCTTTAGGAATAAGGATCCTTCTCAGTCACTGTTTGAACATGACTCCTCTGTTAGAAAAAAAGTGCGACAGTACCCAATGAGAGAAGTCCCTCCGGTATGGAAGGACGCCGTTGCGGCTGATGCCGCTAATCAAATTGATGCTGTTCCAGCTCAATTTCAGCGTGTTTGGGTACATGTTCCTTGGAAGCGAGCTGAAGTTTTAGCCCTTAAGCAGACTTTGCCTGACCCCCGTAAAAACCCTGCAGGGTATTATAAGGAATTATCACAGACTGCAGACTCATGCATTATGAATTTAGCCGACATAGACATGTTATTTGGGAATGTTGTTCCACAGCCTTTGTGGGGATTGATTCGCCATACAGATCATGCGTAAGAGTTAGGTGACTCATGGGCTAATATTAGTGCTGCAAATGATAGACAAGTTGGTGGTGCCAAGCCTGAGCCTTTGGTAGCAGAACTTCCTGCTAGGATCATTACTTACATGAAGACTTTAATGCCTGCGATGCGTGTGAATTGGGATAAATTGTCTGCGTGTAAGCAGAAGAAAGATGAAACAGTGTCTGATTTCTTCACTAGGTTTGAGGAAACGTTTATCGACCACAGTGGTCAAGATATGAGTACAGAAGGTGGTCAACGGTTGTTCGTTGACAAGTTTGTGCACAATTTGCTTCCCGAGCTGTGTAAGAAATTGAAAGATTCAGAGAGTTCTTGGGCCGCTTCCTCTTCAGCACAAATATTGGCTACTGCACAGTACTACGAAAATAGGGATAAAGATGAGAAGGATAGAGCAGACAAGAAAACTAAAGAATTGAAGACGAAGGTTCTTTTACAACAGGCGTATCCGCCACGTGGTGGTCAGAGTAACTATCAGCAACCTCAACAGTTTCAGAGAAACTCGCAAAGGTTCGAGTTTTCTCAACCACGTGTTCCTGTAGGTCCCAATCAGTGTTCATATTGTAAAGAAGAGGGTCATTTCAAGTATAGTTGTCCTATTTTGTTACAGCGTACGAATGGTGCTTCTGGCGCAAGAGGTCGAGGTGTTCAACAAGCTCCTAGAGGTAGAGGATGTGGAAGTTTACCCCAGAACGCGCGTTCCTTTCCGTCTCAGAATTCAATGAATAGTTTTGACCAGCAAAATACCGCGTCTGGTAGAACGGCTCAGTACTATGCTGACGACTACTATGCAGAAGATGAGAATATCGAAGGTAATGATTGCTAGGACAGCCATAGACAAAGAGAGGGAGTTGTTTCAGTTCCAGTAGATCAGAGTGGACCTTATGTTAAGGTGATTACATCAGGTGTGTCAGAGCCTTTTCTGTTGGATACTGGTGCTACAAAGAGTTCTATTATGCACTCAAAACTCCCTGGCGCAACTTTGTCTGGCGAGATGAATGTTTCAGTAGGTTTTTCTGGCGCCCTGGTTAGGAACCCGATTTCTAGTCCTATGTCCCTTTCTGTTGGACCTTGTGAATTAGAAGCACCCCTTATTCTGACGACAGGTTGTGGTGAAAACTTGTTAGGATTGGATTTGTTGAAAAGATTGTATGCAACATTATATTGTTCTCCTTCGGGAGTACAACTTACATTGGGTAAGAAAGTGATCTCTCCAATGTATTTGTCGAAGGATAAGCTTCCGATCGAATTGTCGTTTCTTCCTGATATTCTTTGGGCTACTGGTCCTAATGATGTGGGTCTTTTGGAAATACCGCCATATGTTGTGACATTGAAAGCCAATGTTAAATTGCCACGCATTCCCCAATACAAGATCTCTAGTGAAGGTGAAAAGGCGTTGCTAGCGATCATTTATGATTTGATTGAAAAAGATGTAATTGAAGAGACAAGAGGCAACATTTGTAATAGTCCTGTTCTGCCTGTTTTGAAACGTACTGACCCTTCTCAGCCACCTGTTTACAGGTTCGTGATTGATCTTAGAGAGGTCAATAAAATAGTTGTGCCACAGTTCCCAGTTGTTCCTGATATCACTGCCCTATTAACTATGATTCCAGCTTCCGCCACCTGGTTCTCGGTGATTGACTTGAAGAATGCTTTCTTCAGCATCCTGATTGCTGAGGAGAGCAGGGATATTTTTGGCTTCAGTTTAGGAGGCCGAAGCTTCCGCTTCAAACGCGCTCCTCAAGGCTACTGTGAAAGTCCATCAATATATAGTCAGGCTTTAAAAACACAGCTTGATGCAATTGTTTTACCTGATGGCGCTACCCTTATTCAGTACGTCGATGATTTGCTAATCGCTGCAGATACTGAGGAGATTTGTAAAGAAGCCACCTTGTCGTTGTTGCGTCATTTGTCTGATTTACATCACAAAGTGTCTCTTTCAAAACTGCAATATTGTCGACAAGAAGTGACCTACTTAGGTCATCTCTTATCAAAGGAGGGAAGGAAACTGACCCCAGAAAGAATTCAGGCAATTGCAAAATTAAGTGTGCCAAGGACACAGAGAGAAGTACGTGCTTTCTTGGGCATTACATCATACTGCAGACAATTGATTCCGAATTTTTCTTTGCTGGCCAAACCTTTGGTAGCATTGACCTGTAAAGACACACCGAATCCCGTTCCGTGGTCTGAAGATTGTCAGAAAAGTTTTTCCGAATTGCGTAATGCATTGTGTTCGGCTCCTGTGTTGGGTACCCCCGACTACAGTAAGCCCTTTACACTGTATGTCCATGAGAAAGAGGGTTGTGCATTGTCAGTGCTGACACAGTCTTTTGGAGACAAGCAGCGTCCATGCGCGTATTTTTCGCCGACTTTGGATCCGGTAGCTAAAGCATTGCCGAGTTGCTTGAGAGCCACAGCGGCAGCAGCTGTTTCTATTCGACAGTCTGCTGGATTAGTGATGAATAATATGTTGATTGTGATGGGTCCACATGCAGTGGACACGTTGTTAAACAGGACCAAGACACAGCACTTAAATAGTGCTCGATTGTCAGGTTACGACTTGTCACTGTTAGCGAGCCATGTGCACATAAAGAGGTGCAATACGTTGAATCCAGCCACGTTATTGCCGATTTCAGTAGAGACAGATGATGTTGAACAGCATGATTGTTTTCTCAGGACAGAAGAAGAAACGAAAGGGAGAATAGATCTTAAAGATACTCCTCTTGTAAAGTGTGATGGTACCTTATGGGTGGATGGTTCATGCTTCAAGCTTCCGAATGGTGATACGACTGCAGCATATGCTGTCACGACTTTGCATACGATTGTTGAAGCTGCATGTATACCACATAATTCAGCTCAAGCAGCAGAGTTGATTGCACTTACGAGAGCGTGTGTGTTATCGAAAGGAATGAAAGTGACCATATATACCGACAGCCAGTATGCGTTTGGTGTGGCTCATAGTTTTGGACGATTGTGGAAAGAACGTGGGTTCCTGACTTCGCATGGAGCTAAGATTCAGCATGGTCAGTTGGTGAATGAGCTTCTTGAGTCACTGACCTTGCCGTTACAAGTTGCGATTGTGAAATGCAGTGCACACAAGAAGGTTACTGATGATGTTGGTCGTGGCAATGCATTTGCTGACGAAATCGCAAAAGAAACAGCAAAAGATGTGATGAATCGAATGTATGTTGCAGGCCCTGCAAGATGGGTTGGTGACGTTGGAATGTGTGAAGATACGATAGAGAGTGTGAAGTCTCTTCAAGCTGAAGCTTCAGAGAAAGAGTTGAGTGTGTGGAGAGAAAGTACGGGTAAATTGGATGAAAATGGTTGTTGGGTTGACTTGTCAGAACATCAGCGATGGTTGTTACCCGATGCGTATGTGCTTGCAGTGGTGACAATGGCTCATGGAATGGCCCATATCAGTGTGAAAGGGATTTGTAAGTTGTTGGCTCCAGTATGGCAAAATGCTGGAATCCCTAAATGTGCAGAGAATGTGGTCAAGAATTGCATGGTGTGTCTGAAATACAATCCTGGTAGGGGAACCCCAACTCCAGCTGGTCATTTTGCACCTCCAACGTATCCGTTCGAGGTTTTGCAGCTCGATTTCATCCACATGGAAAGGTGCAACAATTTGAAATACGTACTCGTTGTTGTTTGTGCCTTTTCAAGATGGGTAGAAGCATATCCCTTAAAAGACAACACTGCCTTATCCACAGCTAAAGCCCTTGCCAAAGAATTCTTCCCTAGGTTTGGAATGCCGAGAATGGTCTGGCGTGATAATGGGAGTGAATTTGTGGGTCGAGTGATTAAAAAAGTATGTGAGGGGCTAGGTATCCAGCAAAAATTCCACGCTGCAAATCACCCCCAATCAGCTGGACTAGTAGAGTGCTATAATGGCACGCTAAAACTGAAATTGGCAAAGATACAAGCAAGCTCTGGTCTTAAATGGCCTGATGCTCTGCCTTTAGCACTCCTATCAACAAGAATGACTGTGCATTCGCGAGTGGGACTTAGTCCCTATGAAATTGTGTTCGGCCGCCTGGCCAACATATGGGCAGTGCCAAGGCCAACAAAATTCAGTGAGATCGAGCACCCTGTACTGCTTGATTATTTGTATGAATTGACGGCTAAATTGCGTGTTTTACACCAACAGGTTCACGATACTCTGCCTCAGGTCTCTGAAGCTCCAGGACATCTTATCGATCCTGGATCATGGGTGCTGGTCAAGAACTTCCAGCGGACAAAGAATGATCAGCCCCGTTGGACCGGCCCCCACCTCGTCCTTCTCTCAACAAGATCAGCTGTTCGAGTGGAAGGAAAAAAGAACTGGATCCACGGCGTACACTGCAAGAGGGTCCCTTTGCCTCTACCGTACGACCGGTGGGTCCAGGAGGGGATCGCTGACTCTGAGACTGAGACCGTGCCTCGTTTTCTGCCTTTTAGCGATGCACGTGTAAAAGGAACAATTTCTGAACGAGAAAGTGACAATATTTGGCAAGAAGCTGTGCCACCGTCAATTCGATTGAACACTACAGAGCCTGAATTCTTGTTCCAGAACCAGACAGTACCCGGGAAAAGCTGTTATAATTTGAGGCCGAGAACTATGGACAAATACAAAATTATTTTTCCTTGCTATTTTTGAAAGTGCAGCTCTCTCATCTGAGAAACTTTCTTATTTTTGTTTTTCGAACCGCCATCCGGGTTCAGCTGTAGGGTCGTGGTTGCCCAAGTCTTTGGAGTGCAGCTGAAGACGTTAGGTCAACAGTTCTGGTCGGTATAAGGGAGTTGCCCTGGACTGACAGAAGCATTCCTTAGCATAGAACACCCTACCACCGCGAGCAGCAATTAGAGAGGATGGAGTTTTTCGAGAATGAGAGAACTGCCAAACAGATGGACTTTAAAGCCAGAATGTGTATAATGATGACAAATAAACGATTTTTGATATTATGTATTTTCATGTTGCTTAGTGTAATGACGTTTTTAATAGGATATGTTTTATTCTCTTTTCAAGTGACATTTGCACCCACTACACAGCCTATACCTCCTTCTACTGTTTCCTCGTATTCTTTTCACCCTCTGCCTGAACACGAGTCCGCTAGAAGATTAGAATTTGTCAATAATTCATTCATTCAGCTTCTACACCAACACCAATTAGTAGTGAACACAACTAACTGTTGGGTGTGTGGTCTTATGCCGCATACTACTGATAAAGGTATCCCTTATCTGGTCCTGCCTTTCAGCCATAATGGTTCTGTGTGGGCATATAGAACGATATTCATATACGCTCATGAAGCCAACCCCCTACGTTCTGTGAAAGATAATCCTAAGAATAGTGCTCTAGTTAAGGGTATAGTAGATATGATTAGGGAAGATATTTCCTATGAGACTATCCCGAGAGATGATACACTAGCATATATTGGATGGAACATAACAGGATATGGAGTTACTCTGAGTGAGAACCAGCGAGCAAAGAGATCCTCCCCGATTTGGATTGTACCCCATCAGGGTCACCTATGTCTGCAAGGTAATGGCAAGAATCCCAGAGCTCAGTTAGGGAAAAGTATCTGCACTGAAACATATGTTTTTGCGTCTCAGACTTCCCCTTCGTTCTTAGCAGCTAAGGGTACCTATTTCATCTGCCATAATAGAGCCTATACATGGTTGCCCCTGACTTCTCAGGCACATGTTTTGTTTCGTTCCTGTTGCCTCCCACCTACACGGCCGCGGCAGATTACCATAAGACAAGGATAGTTAGAGGTGTCATCAGTAAAGAAGACACTACAGGACAAGAACTTGGAGATTTCGTAAAGGGTTTTCTGCCGTTTTGGGGGCCTATGGTTAACAGCAGGAACATAAGGCAATTGACAAGAGTGGTTGAATCCACGGTAGTTGAAACCGCCGGTGCCCTTAGTAATTTGACTGCTGAGCTCCAGTCGGATCGCCTTATGACTCTTCAGAACAGGGTCGCATTAGACGTCATACTTGCAGACCGAGGTGGGGTATGTAAAGTGATCCAATCAAGTTGCTGTGTTTTCATTCCAGATAACGCTCCGACAGTCTACCAGGCCATTTCCAAACTGCATAAGATCTCTGAATCTATTCACGACGAGGCCGATGAAGGCGACCACTGTGCCTTCATCGGTCTGGTTGCCCCCACGCTCCTCATCCCTCCTGCTCCTGTGCCTCACCTGCTGCCTGTGCCTGCCTGATCGCCGAACGCATCTTGTCCCTCCCCCAGCACCCCAGCCGCCGCAGGGCCGCCCGCCAAGCCCGCACTCGATTTTCCCGCCGCTGCCTGCCTGCCTGCGGCCCCGCCCCCCGCCAGCCGATAGGCAAACACGCTCCCGCCTCCCAGCGGACCCTCCTCTCCCGGCTCCCTTCTTAAGGGGACCCAGACTCCTTCTCGGGAGCGACCACTGCGCCTTCATCGGCCTGGTCGCCCCCATGCTCCTCGTCCCTCCTGCTCCTGTGCCTCACCTGCTGCCTGTGCCTGCCTGATCGCCGAACGCCATCTTCTCCCTCCCCCAGCGCCCCAGCCGCCGCAGGGCCGCCCGCCAAGCCCACACTCGATTTTACCGCCGCTGCCTGCCTGCGGCCCCGCCCCCCCGCCAGCCGATAGGCTATCACGCTCCCGCCTCCCAGCGGACCCTCCCCTCCCGGCTCCCTTCTTATGACGCCCCCAGAGCGACCGCGCAGCGGACGCGCGCAGCGGGAGCACCGATTGAGCGTCGAAGGTGCGCCAAAGGTAAGCCCGTCTGCGCCCGTCCGCGCCTGGACCGCGCCCAGTGCCAGGACCCCTGGACCCCGCAGACACCAGCCCACCCGCCGAACCTACGACACCACCGAACTCTACGCATTCAACGCCGGCAGAATCCCGGGCTGCTATCGAGCCACCCCGAGACGCACCCACGGACCCTTCTGCTGCCATTCCTGCAAGTTCACCTGCATTCGGACCTGCACCACACCAGCACCGACCAAGCCGAACTCCAGTAGCAACCACCTCAAGTGCATCCTGCTCAACACCCGCTCCGTCCACAGACACGCCGTCGAGCTCTGTAACCTGCTCGACACCACAGCCCCAGACGTCGCCTTCCTCACGGAAACCTGGATGAACGCCTCCTCAGCGCCCGATATCGCCATCGCCATCCCGGACGGCTACAAGATCATCCGGAGGGACCACGTCAACCAGACAGGAGGAGGCATCGCCATCATCCACAGGAACTCCATCCGCATCACGACCAACACCGACGACACCCTCGCACCCGTCGAACACCTGCACTTCCAGATCCACATCAACCCCAAGACCACCCTCAGAGGCACCCTCACCTACAGACCCCCGGGACCACGCACACAATTCAACGAAGACATCGCCGATTTCATCAGCCCGCACGCCCTCCCCTCCGCTGACTACTTCCTCCTCGGGGACCTCAACTTCCACCTGGAGAACAACAACGACCGCAACACTACCACCCTACTGGACAACCTCGCCAACCTCGGTCTCAAGCAACTGGTGACCACCCCCACTCACTACGCCGGACACACACTCGACCCCGTCTTCTCATCCAGCAAGGACATCGCCTTCAGCAACGCCACCGGACTCCACTGGACGGACCACAGCTGCGTCCACTTCAGCTTCAGAAGGACCACGATCCACCACCACCAGCAACAGGTTGCACGCAGAAGATGGAACAAGATCACAGCCGACCAGCTCGCGACTTACCTGAGCACGAACCCTCCCTCTAGCGCAACGAACCCAAGCCAGGCAGCCACCAACCTCGCGAAGTGGATCAGCAACTGCGCAGACGACCTCGCCCCTCTGAAGACCCCACCTAGCAGACCCGGCAGCAAGAAAGCCCCATGGTTCACCGAAGAACTCAAGAACTCCAAGAGGAACTGCCGAGCCCTCGAGAAAGCCTGGCGCAGAGACCAAACACCGAACAACATGACTGCCCTCAAGCTCGCCACCCGAAAACACCACCAACTGATCCACGCCACCAAGAAGACTGCATTCAAGGAACGACTGGACAACAACGCCCACAACAGCAAGGAACTCTTCAACATCGTTAAAGAGCTCTCCAACCCCAACGCCGGAAATAACAACATCACCCCTTCGCAAGACCTCTGCAACTCCCTCGCCTCCCACTTCCACAACAAGATCGCGGACATACACAACAGCTTCAGCTCTCAACTGATGCACGCCACGACTGAACCACCGCCCCCTACCACCACCCTCCGCGCCTGGACCCCGATCAGCACCGAAGACACCATCCGCACAATGAACTCCATCCACTCCGGATCTCCGACCGACCCCTGCCCTCACCACGTCTTCAATAAGGCCGACGCTGTCATCGCACCCCACCTGCGGGACATCATCAACACCTCCTTCGACACCGCTACCTTCCCAGAGAGCTGGAAGCACGCCAAACTCAGCGCCATACTAAAGAAGCTATCAGCCGACCCCACCGACCTCAAGAACTACCGCCCCATCTCGCTGCTCCCGTATCCAGCAAAAGTCATCGAGAAGACCGTCAACAAGCAGCTGGCCGCCTTCCTCGAGACGAACGGATCCCTCGACCTCTCGCAGTCTGGCTTCCGGGCCAACCACAGCACCGAGATCGCCCTGATCGCAGCTACCGATGACATCCGAGCCCTGCTCGGCAATGGAGAAACAGCGGCCCTCCTCCTCCTAGACCTCTCCGCGGCCTTCGACACTGTTTGCCACCGTACCCTAGTGCAGCGCCTCAGCAACGTCGGAATCCAGGAGAAGGCACTGGAATGGATCATCTCATTCCTCGCCGGAAGGACACAGAGAGTCCGCCTCCCCCCGTTCAGATCAGAAGCCACTGAAGTCATCTGCGGCGTTCCTCAAGGCTCCTCGCTCAGCCCAACCCTCTTCAACGTCTACATGAGCCCCCTCGCAGCCATCGCACGCCAACACAACCTCAACATCATCTCCTACGCCGACGACACCCAGCTGATCCTCTCCCTCACCAACGACCCCGCCACCGCCAGAGCCAACCTACACGAAGGGATGACAGACGTAGCCAAGTGGATGATGAACAGCCGCCTGAAACTGAACTCGGACAAGACGGATGTCCTCATCCTGGGTTCTTCACCCTCCGCCTGGGACGACTCCTGGTGGCCCCCCGCCCTGGGCAGCGCACCCAAACCAACAGACCACGCACGCAACCTGGGCTTCATCCTGGACTCCTCCCTCTCCATGACCAGACAAGTCAACGCCGTCTCCATGTCATGCTTCAACATCCTGCGCATGCTACGTAAGATCTTCCGGTGGATCCCCACCGAGACCAGGAAGACGGTCACCCAGGCCCTCGTCACCAGCCGTCTGGACTACGGCAACTCCCTCTACGCCGGAACCACCGCCAAACTCCAGAAGAGACTCCAGCGAATCCAGAACGCCTCAGCACGACTCATCCTGGACATCCCCCGTCGCAGCCACATCTCCGGACACCTGAGAGATCTGCACTGGCTCCCGGTCAACAAGAGAATCACCTTCCGTCTCCTCACCCACGCACACAAGGCCCTACACAACCAAGGCCCAGGATACCTCAACAGCCGCCTCAAATTCTACGCTCCCACACGCCCACTTCGATCAACCGGCCACGCCCTCGCCGACGTCCCCTGGATCCGAAGAGCCACCACAGGAGGAAGGTCCTTCTCCTACCTGGCCGCCAAGACTTGGAACTCCCTCCCGACCCACCTCCGCCTGACCCAGGACCACCTCGTCTTGAGGAAGCAGCTCAAGACCTGGCTGTTCGAGCAGTAGCGGACCCCCCCTCCCCTAGCGCCTTGAGACCCTCCGGGTGAGTAGTGCGCTATATAAATGCTGTGATTGATTGATTGATTGATTGATTGATTGATTGATTGATTGACGTGGATAAAGGAGATTGGTCATTGATGGGGTGGTTCTGGGAACTGATATCTGCCTGGGGAGGGAAGATTCTGATAGTCATTGGGTTGATCTTACCCATTCTTTTCCTGTCCTGTCTGTGTGTACAGTGTGCTCCTGCAATATGTGGCCTCTGTGCTACATCGTGTGTAAGGAAACCTGTATCAAGAGACGAGCTAAGTAATAGGATGATGCTACAGCAACATCTCAACAACTTTATGAATATAGACCTGGACTCAGATTAGCGTGAGTATAGGTTATTGCCTATGTAAGGGCAAAAGGAGGGTCTGTGGTACTGAAAATTCTGGACCCGTGTTATAAACATCGTCGCATCATGACGATTTTGGTATCAGCAGACCGAGAATGATTAGAATACTATGCACAATCATTTTCGTCATATTCGGGTGACGAAATCATCCTGAAATCAGAGGTTCCGTCCTGAACCCTCGGGTTCCATTTGAACGGCAGCCATTTTGGAATTGCCCTCACATAGGCCAATGACTAAGGCCAGAAACGAGTCTGAAGGACACATACACCTTTGCTGACTCCTCTGTGACCTGGGCAAGCTGACTTCACTGCCTGAAGCCAAACCTGTTCGGCCAGTTCCTTTCCCAGTGGCCGAATGAGATTAGTATCAAGGCACAACATATCTTAAAACCTTTTCATCACACACAAACCATGCCTAATCTTACACACACCTGTCCCTGTTACTTTCTTCTATGACTTGCTTTACGAGGAGGAGGTGCCCGTTTTTATTGGGGGTCCGTCGATATCTGATGAAAGTACTGAGCCTTGCCGGGTAATTGATTGAGGGCTGGACAAACTGAAATATGGGCTTGTCATCATGACTTTGCTTTTTCTTTGTAGTGAAAATATGTGAATGGTCAACTGTAAAATAAGGAATGTTTGCCTAAAGCATAATATTTTGTATAAAAAGAGAAGGCTGGCTTTGTAAGGTTGAGCAGTCTCCTGAGAATATACACCGTGTTGTACTTCTAGGATACCTGTTACTGGTTGCAGCCAATAAATACGATCTTTGACTTCACCAAGAAGACTCTGTGTTTCTGTAGTCTGAAACAGGAAGGACTCGAAGTCCTAGGGTGTGTTCCCTGGCACCGCTGGGTTCTGAAAAACCCAGTACTTCAGACCAACCTCGCTTTTAGCAGACTTCAATGCTTTAGAATATGTACAGTAAATCTTTGACCCTAAAATAGGCCATGAAGTCATGTTGTTTACTTTCTCAATACTATGTTCTTAATAAGTATAAATTGTCAAGCAATTGCAATATTTCACCTTGATAAGAGTATAGGTTAATTTACACCAAATCCCCCTAATCAACAGTGCAATGAGTTATTTTGGGCTATGGCCCATCTGCCCCACAATGGACAAAGTAAACAGAGAATGAACTGTTATGTCTGCAAAGTATAAACACACTTTTTTACGTGCTGGCTGCACTCTGGTATCCATTATTCTCTAATGCTGCTGTTTTCAATCCCAGGCAGTCTGAATTATATATAGATAGCATATTATTGATTCTTTACTATGTTTATGTGTCTCTTTATCCACCTTATTGTCCAGCACACTGTAAATGTATATGCAATAACACATACACAATGTCAACACTAAAACTCCAAGACATATATACATATATGTTTTATTGAAATAGTTAATCTAGGACGGTTTAAGTCACATTTTGTAAAGTACATTTAGGTGAAATGAACAGGTAGCTAAGGAAAGGTGTATGTCTGATTTAATATTAATGAAGTTAAAATAAAATATAAAATGTAAAAAGCGCTTTGTTTTCGGTATGAGGCAGACAGGATCTGACAGCAAGGACCAAGGACAACAATGGAGGCGAGCCCGGATATCCCGCGTGCAGGAGAGTGCCTAATACCGGTCCTCCTATACGCAGATGATGCTGTCCTTTTAGCTCGAACTGCGGTAGGTCTCCAGAAATTATTGGATGCTTTTGAAGCCTACATGCAGTCCTTGGATCTGGTCGTGAACACTGGGAAGTCACATATTATGTTAACTGGGAAAAAAAATAGAAAAGCGAAATCGTTCTACTGCAACGGGGTGGAAGTGTCCGAGTGACCTCCTTTACATACCTAGGGGTACTATTTGATGATAAAGGCTCATGGGTCCCCCAAGATAAAGTAAAAAAAATGGCTGTCACTAGATCCACGTCAGTTTTTTTAGGGTTTGCCCAGCACTTGGGGGGTAGGCCTATAGAGGCCATTCTTAAGATATATAGGTCAAAATGTCTGGCCATTGCGGCATATGGTTCTTCCATATGGGGTTTTAAACAACAGTCGAGGGTGCAGATAGCTGAAAACAGATTTCTCCGCAGTCTTCTGTCTGTACCTCAATCAACATCTAATTTTTCTATTCACCAGGAATTGGGGCAGGGTTATGTCCCGGATACCTTGAATTTAGCTCCTTTATTGTGTTGGCTTAAAACCTGGCTCAATCCAGAATTGACTTTGAAACATCTGATCTTGCGAGATAGTGTCAAACTGGACAAAGCTAATAACATCAAGTGGTTGTCATATGTTAAGTATATGTTCTTTAAAATAGCCCGGCCTGAACTATTTGAAACCCGCGAAAGGATCTGTAAGGAAGATGTGAAATGGGTCAAAATGAATTTCCTGAATACATTAATGATGGAACGGGAAGATAAGGAGCTACAGAAATCTTCAGCTATGGCCCATTTTTTGTCTAAAACCACCTTGTTAATTGAACCCTATCTGAAAACTGTGACTAAGCCTTTTCATCGCTGGCTCCTGACTAGGTTCTGCTTTAATCTGATTCACTTCTCGTTGGGTGATCTTTCGGGGTGGTGTAAACCAGAGAAAGCGGCTCCTTGTTGTTGTGACAATTTTTTTGTACAGGAAACTTTACATTTTATGATGTTCTGTGATTATTATAATGATATTCGGAGGAATTTTTTAATCCCTTTATTGACTGGAAAGGGCTTTTTACAAGTTAGACCGGCGTTGTTTATCTTCAAATGCTGAGTAACCCCTCGGAGATTTTCAATGTTGCTTGTTTTCTTATTGCTGCTGTTCGAATCAAGAAAAAAAGGTGTCCTAGCTTAAACAGTGTATAAACTTTATTGCTATTGTAATGGAACTGTTTTTATAACTTTGAGATACTCTGCTCTTTTTTTAACAGATTCAAAATCACTGCATTATACAGATCGCTCAATTGTTTTTATGGGATGTGTATTTTGTATTTTGTCTTTTGTACTTTTATGATTTTAAATAATCAAATAAAGTGGATTGATTGATTGATTGACAGCAAGGACCAGAACATTTTTATTGTAATGGGTTCATTTCAAAGAAGAATATCACCTTTTGCATCCATCTGAGACCAGGTTACAGAGACAAGCATGGGATGCAAAGTGTTTAGGGCTGTATATGGGGTAGGTCTGGACCTTCAAACAAAGAAAGGTAAAAAAGAGTCTCTCTCAGATAAGGCCACATAACAGCATTCAGGTGACAATGAAGTTGCACAGATGATATAGTTTTGAGTGGAAAGGCAGCATTGAACCTATCGAGCAAACGGAGACCCAAGAATAACACTAGCAATAACCACAAAAATATAATGCTATTGAGGCAAAAGCCTCAGGAAATCCATCACTATATATCACCCAATGTTTTGGCCATTCACCTTTCACATTGTGCAGAAAAAGCTTCATCTGGCATGAAACAACTCACTTTAGACTAAGAACTGCAATCAGGAAAGCTCAAACACAGGATCGATCCAATAAATGTATTAATAATGACATTTGTAAGGCGTCCTCCACCTTTAACAAGGTTTCCTGACTCTGGTTGTAAAGCCTCAAAGGTGGGGAGCTTTCTGAACTGTTGTGGAAGGAAATTCCACCTGAAGGGCCTCATCATTGAGAAAGCTCTGCCACTCATTCACTTCAGATTAATTCTTGGGACAGCCATCAGATCTTGCTCCTGACTATGTAGGGTATCAACTGATCCCTGGGAAACATGCGGATACTGATGAGGTTGAAATTAGGGCAAAATAACATCTGGACACCCAATGGTCCAGTGTGAATTGGGTTCGATCCTTAACTGGGAGCCAGTGTGGCACCTTTCTTGTCTGGAAAACAGGATATTTCAGCATCAGCCAGGCTATAGCTCTCAATGCAGCATTTTGAACCCTAGGCAGCCAAGCTATGGCAGTTGCGGTTAGGCTCATAAAAAGGCAATTGCAACAATCCAATGTGGCCTTAGTCATGGTTCATAACGCCAAGGTTTAGTGTTTAAGGGAAAGGAGGAAAAAAAGAAGTTTTATTTTGAATGCTGGTGAAAGCTATTCCCAATTACCTTACCTATCTGGGCATGCAATGAAGCATTCTGGTCGGATGTAAAGTACAGCTTTTTACTCTGAGGGAAAGTGTTAGGATCTGCTCAACAATAGCCAGAAGATAAACCATTCAATGTCAAAGGATTTCTCACCAACAATGAAGACTTCTATTTGGCGCTATCCTGCTTACATTGACTATGTTGCCTCCATATCTTAATCCTAGCAGTTTGTGTACATCTTGGGTCAGATGGATGCCATTGAGGTATTAAAACAGACAACAGGGAGATCCTTGGGGATACTGGAGTCAGCATAAATTGTAGTCAAAGAGAAGGAGCCAAATCAGACTTTTTGGTACATTCAACGTCGAAAATATTCGAGTCATTGGATAGCCAAGATACCTGCATGTGTCACTTCAGCAAACCTTCTTAAAAGGATCTGATGATTCACAGCATCAACAGCTGTTTATAGTTCCAACAAGACCAATGAGAAGATTGGCCACTCATCCATCCATCTCAGTATGTCATCCCAAAAAGCCAGCAGGGTACTTTCAAAGCCATTGTGTGGTCTAAAGCCTGATTGAATGAAAGATGGGAAGATTGTTCAATTGTTGAAGGCAATGGACCATGAGCTTTTCCATAATTTTGGTCAAGACTGGAATGTTCGCAATAGAGCTGAAATTGGATAGAGTGGTGGGACCCAAGTTTTGTTTTTTGTGAGGAGGGGTAACATTGCCATCTTTAGGCTGAGTGGGAAGTGATGCTTCTGAGAAATAATGCTTGACCAGGAGATGAATGAGATAGGTGAAGTAAGGGGCATGCTTCCAGTCAGCCTATTGTCAATAGGAGCTTCTGTAGGCTTGAGTGAGTTGACTGTTGGTTAAATTTGATTTGTGCTCAGTAGGAGTGTTAAATGGTAGCGGCAGTTTCAGTCGATAACCTTTCAAGTATTGCCCGGCGGTAATCGCCTCTCATACCACTCGATAATTTACCAATGAAAGAGGCAGGCGCCGGAGACTGGAAGGCAGGAAACAAAGTTTTATTCCGTCGGAGCAGAACACATCAGATCAGACAGCAAGGTATCGTCACGAGGTGCTCTAACTGCATCTCTGAGACCTGGTCTCTTATACACAGGTTTATTGCTTTATTACACATAGTACATTCTTGAGATTCCCTTGATGCATGAGAGAACATCCCCTGAAGCCCCGGCTCAGATCCGTTCCCACACATAGCTACAGTAGAAGTTCCCACCCCACCCACAGTAGGAGATGGCTATCGCGCAGCAGGGTATTCCGCCAATTCCCGGGGGTGTGTGCAACCGGCCGGGTCTCAGGGGGTAGGGGCTTTGATCCACTGTAATCCCTTTGATGTGGGGTGTTTCCCTTACAGTAGGGGCAATAAACTGCATCCGCAGGGCTAGGTGATGGCCTGGGACCAGTTCGGACAATGGGGCGCAGAGGAAGGGGGTTATCAAAGGAGAGGCATGACCATGTATGGGATGTCGGTTGGATGTGGTTCCGTAGCAGGGTCGCGCAGAAGGAGAGGGTTTACGGCCTGCATGAGAGAGCGGGGGTGGCCGGTGCGCGGGGGGATGCTCGCAGCGCCAGGGGAAAGCGCTGGCGATCGAGAATGAGCGGGGAGAGAGTGGGGTGCCTAAAATGGCGGCCGTGCATTCGCTGTGCGTGGCGCTGGGGAGAGGCAAGATGGCGCAGATAATGTTCAGTTTGCAAGCTAAATTTCCACAGTCCTCCCTTTTAACATATCTCGCCAGCTTGCCTAGTTCGGATCTACCCCCATAATACTCCGAACTTCCACCTCATACAGAGCTTTCATTCGCTCTGTTTCAAAGTCCAAAGTCTTAGGGCAGATGCAGTTCATAAAAAGCGAACATAAAGGTGGCAGACACTGAATCCCCAAGCAACATTCACATAGTATCACAATTGGTATGAGGATAAATGAAAACAGCCTCCATCCCCAACTTTTAATAGTGTCCCAAAACCAACTCCCCAGTGACCATTCTCCTTGCTCTTGATGGACCTCTGCGGACAGTCTGTGGAGGTGTTCAATTGCTTTGTAGACTGAGGGTGAGTTATCCGGTACGTAGGTACAACAGCTGGACCCAATGATGCGGCATGCTCCTCCACGATCAGCCAGAACCACATCTAGAACGAGGCGGTTCTGAAGGGCCACTAAGCGGACGGCCTGGAGCTCGGCGGTGTTGTTGGCGAGGGCGCCAGCCGTAATGTTCATCGCCGTTTCGACTGCCTGGGTTAAGTGGCGGATGGCACGGCTGTTTGCCATTGGACCCCAGAGTGGAACGAGGCCTTTCACTGCGTCCATGAACTGTGCTCCGGTGGAGTCGGCTTGCACAACGTCTTTGGCCCGCTTCTGTCGGTGATGGTTTGCTGGAGCCACATATGTCGGAGGAAGGACAAAGGCGATGTAGCAGGTGCCTCCCCAACCTTTCGGAAGCCAGGTGTAGGCCTTAGTACCACAGACGAAGTACATATTCGGGGAGGCAACAAAGGAGGGTGGGTCAACTGAGTCCAATGTTCGGGTGATGAGGCAGGAGCTGTGGCCCACCAGCTGTGCCCCCAGGCCTTCGAGGCACACAAATCCAGTGATGTTGATGACGGACAGGGCCACTGTTAGGGTGGCGGCCGTCCGTTTCCGGAGGTAAGAGAAGGTGGGTCTGGCTGGGTTGTTGAACACTTGCATTTCAACTCGTTCTTTGGCAGGGATGTCCAGGTGAAAGGAAGTGTTCGATCTCAGAGGGCAGAAGAGGGCAGAAGTTCTTCCAGTTTTGTTCAGCCAGAACCCATGGTAGAAGTGTGACATGGTTCTGCCGGAAGTGGCATTGTCCTTGTAGCTTTCTTGTAGGAGGATCAGCCAGGCGAGGCAGGAACCATGGACAGAAAAAGGTGAAGGGATGAAAGGGATAGAGTGTCCAGTGGCATGTGGTAGCAATCCACAGATCCAGCAATTAGTGGCGTTGGCAGCAAGATTGTGTTGGTGGAGCAACTGCACAAAAGAGTTATTCCAGAACTCCTTACGCCTTTCTCGGAGTTGGGGTGAAAGTGAGATCAGATGGTGTTCTTTCGTGGTGGTAGGTTGAACGGTGGTCAGCAATATCTTATGAGCGGGTGTGCCCTCCTCCATGATCCAGAAGGTGACCACGAGGAGAAGGCAAAAGAGAAGGGTAATGAAAAGTGCAATAGTCTTTAAGCTGTGCATTCGGTCAGTCTTTGGGTTTTTGTAGTGGATCTTCGGACGTCCGGTTGCTTCCATCATCTTCATGTCGGGCGCTTCCATCACCTTCAAGAGACTCGGTAGCGGGCAGAACCACAGACTTCGCTTAGTTTCTCTCCTGGTGGCCTTTGAGGTGACTAGGCTACCGCTCTGAGATTTCCACTTAGCCTGTGGTCTGCTTAGCCGAAGTTCTCTCCTTTCGTCGCAAGTTATACCCTTCCTTGGATGGCACGGTGGGATCAGGATATCTTACTAACTCGAGTGTCTCTGTATCTGGGCAGCGGCTCAGGGATGGTCGGTCTTTGTCCAGAAGTTCTTCTTGGGCGGTGATGTTGTCCGTGGTTGTCAGGGTCGGTGATACCTTCTTGCAGTGGTGTGCATGCAGCCAATTGCGTTTCCCCTCCACTCGAAGAGCTGTTCGGGTGGTGATAAGGACTTGCAGGGGGCCCGTCCACCGGGGCTCCAGACTCTTGGTGCGCTGGAAGTTACGCACTAAGACGAAGTCACCGGGTTGGATGTCGTGTCCGGGGCCCCTGGAAACATCGGGAATGGCGTGCAGCACCTGCTGATGGATAACAGACAACGTTTTAGTTAGGTTATACAAATAGTCAGACATGAGGACGTCCGGGACGTCGTGGATGGATGTTGGTTTTGGTGCAGTCCAAAGGTTCATGGGCCGCCCGAAGACGACCTCGTAGGGGGTTAAGTGGTGCTTGGTGGGGGTGGAACGCATTGATAGCAATGCTAGTGGGAGAGCGTCTGGCCATCTTAGTCCTGTGGTGGCGACTATTTTTGCTATCTTAAGCTTCAATGTGGCATTGTGTCGCTCAACCAGGCCTGCAGATTGGGGATGGAAGACCGCATGGAATTTCTGTTTTACACCCAACCCTTTTAAGATGAGTTGGATAACTTCGGCTACGAAGTGGGGGCCGTTGTCGCTCCACAAAATTCGACAAAGGCCGTATCGGGGGAAGAATTCCTTCAGTAGTACTTTTGCAGTAGTCATAGCGGTGTTGTCGTGGGTTGGATAGGCTTCCACCCACTTGCTGAAGGCACACACAACGACAAGTACGTACTTCAAACCTTGGCACCTTTCTAACTGGACATAGTCCATTTGTAGGACTTCAAAAGGGTGATTGGGGACCCCGAACCCTCCCCGGGGTACAGCAGTTCCTTTCCCAGGGTTGTGTTGGAGGCATACTAGGCATTGTTGGACCAGACGTTTGGCTGAGTCTGGGATCTTGTCGTTGTGCCAGACTTTGGAGACGAGTTCGATCATGGGGGCAGACCCTATGTGTGCGGGGGAGTGTGCCATGGTCAGCATGGGGATCAAGTATGAGTCTGGTAGCAACCATTTGTTCAAGTCTTTAGTTCGCCAGCAACCATCATCGTCCTTCAATCCCACCCGTGCCCATTCAGTTAACTCGTGTGGTGTACTGGCTAATTGGATGTCCCTAATCGTTTCCCTAGCATCCTTCCATTTCTCAGCTTGTGACCTAGTCACGTACATACGGGTCGTGGACCTATTCTCGGCTGTGGTTCGGGCAGTAATGTCAGCTAGTGCATTTCCCTGTCCTATAATGTCTGTCACTTTCTTGTGTGCTTGGCATTTGATCACAGCCAGCCGTTTGGGGAGGAGGACCGCTTCGGTCAGGGCAGAGACTAGATCTCCATGCAGGATGGGTGTGCCATGAGAATTCAAGAATCCCCTCTCTTTCCATAAGAGCCCGAAGTGGTGAACTACCCCGAAGGCATACTGACTGTCTGTGTAAATGTTTGCGGTTGTCCCTGCTGCCAGAATGCATGCTCGTGTGAGAGCTATTAGTTCCGCCGCCTGTGCGGATCGCTGTGTGATGCGGGCTGTCTCAACAACTGTTCGGGCCGTGGTGACTGCATAGGCAGCTGAGGTGGTGCCATCGGGGAGCTTGATACATGAGCCATCCACCCACAGTTCTCCGTCAGGGTCCGGGAAGGCAGTATCTCGGAGGTCGACCCTACTCTTGGTCTGTTCGTCGGTGAGGGTCACACAGTCGTGTATAGGGGACGCATTGGGATCAGTGTCAGGGAGAGGTAGTAGAGTAGCTGGATTCAGAGTGGTGCATCGTTTCAATGTGATGTGGGGTGCAAGCAGAGTCAGTTCGTAACCGGTCAGTCGTGCGCTAGTCAGGTGTTGAGTCTTGGTTTGGTTCAGGAGGGTGTCAACCGCATGGGGTACCAATACTGTGAGGGGGTTTGAGAGCACGATCCCCTCGCTTTGCCGGATAGGGATAGCCGCGGCGGCTACTGCTCGAAGGCATGCGGGCAAAGCTCTGGCTACAGGGTCAAGAGTGGCAGAGAAGTAGGCACAAGGGCGTTGTTTAGGGCCTATGGACTGGGTTAGGACAGACAACGCACATCCCTCCCTTTCGTGGGTGTAGAGGGAGAAAGGTTTAGTGTAGTCTGGGGTTCCTAGGACTGGGGCCGAACAGAGGGCGTCTCGTAATTCTTTGAAGGAGGATTGACATTCGGGTGTCCAGGGGAGGGGGAAGGGGACATCTTTATCCAGCAGGGAAAGCAGAGGTTTTACGATAAGACTGAAGTTTGGCAACCATTGTCGACAAAAGGAGGTGAGACCTACTAGGGACCGTACTTGCTTCTGAGTTTTGGGAACAGGGGTTTCTAGGATGGTCTGAATTCGGTCAGGGGTAAGTTTCCTCCTGTCTTTGGATAGTAGGTGGCCATTACTTGGGGCTGGCAGAATTGCAATTTCTTTCTGGAGACCTTGTGACCGTTCTCCGCAAGGAAGCGGAGGAGGTGAATGGTGGCTGTGACGGCAAGTGGAGTGGTGTCGGCCGCCAAAAGAATGTCATCGACGTACTGTATCAACACCACTCCATCGGGTAGTTGGACTGCATCTAGCTGCCTCTTGAGGGCTTGGCTATAAATACTGGGGCTCTCAGTGTAGCCTTGGGGTGCCCTGCAGAATCTGTACGAACGGGCTTTTAAAGTGAAGCCGAACAGGTAGCGGCTGTCTGGGTGGATGGGGATGGAAAAGAATGCGTTTTTGAGATCAATAACAGTAAAGGTGGTGGCAGTGGATGGAATCAGGGTGAGGATGGTGGTGATGTCTGAGACCACGGGGTACTGGGGTATGACTACTTTGTTAACCTCTCGCAAATCAACAATGAAACGGTAGGCTTTCTCATCTCCCACGCCTTGCTTCTTTACAATGGGTAGGATAGGGCTGTTACAAACATTACTGACTACTTCCTCTACCACTCCTGCCTCGACTAGGGACTCGATGATTTCCACCAATGCCTTCTCGCCTTCGGGTGATATCCGATACTGTGGAAGCTTTGGGAGCACTGCGTCCGGTCGGACGGTTATGTGTACTGGGTCAATCACCATGCGCCCTACATCTGAGTCGGTTTTAGCCCATAGATGTGAAGGTAATGTGTCGAGTAGGGACATGTCAGCATCGGTTATAGAGAGCATACGCCGTGTGTGACAGGGTCTGGACAGATCTGGGTTATCGTGTAGGATGACTCGGACTCCGTCTGGGGAGCATCTGATGGTAGCTCGAAAATGTTTTAGCAAATCAAGTCCCATAATAGCATCGGGGGTGTTGGAGGAGAGCAGAAAGGTCGTGTCGGTGGTGTTATCTTCTAAGTCAAAGGAGATTGGTGCTGATAAGGGGTTAGTGGAGGGCGTTCCATCGAAGCCTATTGAGGTTACATGTGAGCCAGACAAGGGTGCCCTAGGGATCAGTCGTTTGGATAACGCACTACGTGTCGCCCCAGTGTCTACCAGGAATGGAGATTTTGTGCCCAAGACCTTAGCAGTGACGTAAGGACCTTGCTGGTCAACACGGAGTTCGACTGGATCCCTCCCTTGCCCCTGGCGGTCCTATGCAAAGTCATGGGTGCTTTCGTAGTCGGACTGCTGACACTGGTTTTGTCGGGGGCGATCAAAGGTGTTTGGTCTGCCTGGCCTGACATTGATTGCGTCGTTCGTGTGCCCTCGTCCCTGTCCTCTATTTCTGGGGTCATATGCTGTGTCTCTGGGATCCCTATTTTTGTTCAGTTCCAGAAGGACCGGGCACTGGGATTTCCAGTGTCCGAACCCTCTACAGAACGCACATTGGTTCCCATCTAAGTCTCTCCGTCCGTTGTAGGGTGCAGGTGTATGGTCTCTAGGGGGTTGCTTTCTAGGGGCGGTTGGTTGGTAATTCTCTTTCGGGGGGTCCCTTCCTATGGTCACCCCTTGCAACTGTGCTATCATTACCCTCTCCTTTAGTTCCTTTTTCTTCTTCTCTGACGCCCTATCGTTCTTGTTTTTCTGGTTTTCGTAGTATTGGGCCATCTGGAGAATTGCTGCGGGTTTGGAGGCTGCCCAACTACTCTCGCTGGTCTGTAGCTTCTGGGAAACTTCTTGTGACAGACCCTTCACATAATTCTGGACAAAGAGGTGATGTCCGGTTGCAGTGGTCATGTCTTGGCCACTATAATCGGAAAACACCGTCTCGAATCGGGAGAAGTATTCAGACACATCCTCCTGGGGTTTCTGGCGGCAAGCCGTCACTATTGACCAATCTACCTTTCTTTCCGGGATTAGAGTCTTCAACTTAAGTACGATCTTGTCTGGGAGCTCTAATATGGCTTTCAGGGGTTTCTGTCCCGGCTCTCGCTGTTTATCTATGGTATCGAGTTGTACCCAGGTATATCCGAACGGCTCAGCGTGGTCAACTTTCCGGATTTGCTTCCACACATCAGCCGGCAGACATAGCCCAAAGAACAAGTCGATATCTGCTAAAGTCATTATCGTAGAACCTAAGGCTGTACCCAGTTCAGTGTAGAAGGCAGTCGGGTTCTTTCTCAAGTCGGGTAGAGTTTTTCTAAAGGTCAAAATATCTTGCCGGTCCCACGGCTGGTAGACCCAGTTATATACAACCCTACCCTTCGCATCTTGGTGGTTGATGTCGTCATGTGTTCCCTGACCTCGTGGGGGGACCCAGTAGGGGGCAGCTTCTTTGATGGGCATCATGGCATCAGCCCTTCCTTCCTGGGGCTTAGTCGCTATGGGGGTTTCTGCTTTGGTGGTCTGTCTATGTTCTTTAAGGTGTCGGTAGACCTCGAGTGTACGAGTGAAGAGGTTCGTCACGTCGCCCTCTCTTTCTTCTCCGATGTCTACCTTCCTATATAGGGCCGCTAAGCCTTCGGGACCTTTATCGTGGTATCTATCCTCATATGCATTTAGGGCGTGATAACAGAGCCGTACGACAAAGTGTCGTCTGCGGCTGTCGGCATACGAGTTATACACGTCTGTTATATACTCCTCACTTTCTTTTCGCTCCACCAGTGTCCCTACTATCTTATCAATTCCTGCTCGTTCATCCTTTGTTAATCGATTCATTCTGGTGGAATCTTTCTTTCCCATCTCATGGTCATCTAGCGTTATAGCCGACGTTGGGTTCAGTACAAGAGGCTCAGCCGGCGCGGAGGCCGTGAGGACCGAGGCCCCTGTACTGCTTTCGCTCGTGTTTGGGGGTGGTGGGTGTTGCACTACTGACTGGGAGGGTGCATATGGAGGGGGCATGTAAATGATCGGGGGACCTAACAGTAATTCGTCATTCGTTCGCTGCTTGGAGGACAACTCAGGGTAGAGCAAAGAAGGGGTCCTAACAGCGTACTGGCCTGATGTTTCGGGCTCCTGTCTTAGTTTAGTTTCCCTTCTCTCCTTTATTTCTTCTTCTAACTTTCTAGCGGCAAGGTGAGCTGCTTTTCGTAATTCCTTTTCTGCTTTTACTTCTTCCCTCTTTTTCCGTTGCGTTGCTTCTTTGCGCCACATGCCGATACTGTCAAGCATAGTAGGCGTCGTCTTATTGCTACGCAGAGCTATTTCTAGCACTTCTATCTTATGGTCGTCGAAGGATCCCATCAGTGGCCACTGACTCTCGGGGTCCTTCTTGGTATATTTATGCCACAGCTTGGTATAAGCTACGGCGACTAGTCCATATTTAGTAAACATGTCCTTATTAGGGGTGCCTTCCAGTGGGGCCGGATGGTCCACCTCTAATAAGCGGTCCGGGCAGAACCAACTACCAATCAGTGGGGAGAAGATAGGCATGACGGGTTTCAACGGGGACAAAAGTCAGCACTACCTATCTTTTCACTGCTTGCAAAGACTAGACAGAATATCTCTATTCCTCGTTATTTGTAAGCAGAGAATACCTCCAAAGAACCAATATCGAACAACTAGTGTTCGGACAATCAATCAATCAATCAATGGGGAGATAAAGATAGGCACGACGGGTTTCAACGGGGACAAAAGTCTGCGTTACCTACCCTTCACTATTTGCAAAGACTAGACAGAATATTTCTATTCTACGTTATTTGCAAACAGAGAATATCTCAAAGAGCACTATTCTTCAAAACAATCAATGTTCGGACAATCAATCAGTGGGGAGATAAAGATAGGCACGACGAGTTTCAACGGGGACAAAAGTCTGCGTTACCTACCCATCACTATCTGCAAAGGGAGAGAGAGAGAGAGTATTTCTACTCCTCCCCGTTTGTAGACAGCGAATATCTCTAAGAGAACAATCAATGAGCACAATCAATGAGCAATACTAGTATTCCAAAGCTTCAAACAATCAATCAATTATTTCGCAATTTATCGTGCATCACGACCTTACCCGGACCGCGTGGACAGTTTCTCGTCTTCCGCCTCCAGCGCCCGATCGTCCTCTACTCTCCGTATTTGCTGCGGCACTCCTGATGGTTCCCAGTCAGGACCGTAGATCACTCGAGAGAGGTCTGCTTGGAACCAGTGAAGTTCGGATGATCGGCTGCCAGACGAGGGTCTATTGGGCAGGAGCTCTCCCGATCGTTGCAGTCGTTCACTCTGTCGTCGGGACCTCTCCCACTGGATCCACGTGTCGCTGATGGGCCCCACGTTTGGGCCGCCAATTGTTAAATGGTAGCGGCAGTTTCAGTCGATAACCTTTCAAGTATTGCCCGGCGGTAATCGCCTCTCATACCACTCGATAATTTACCAATGAAAGAGGCAGGCGCCGGAGACTGGAAGGCAGGAAACAAAGTTTTATTCCGTCGGAGCAGAACACATCAGATCAGACAGCAAGGTATCGTCACGAGGTGCTCTAACTGCATCTCTGAGACCTGGTCTCTTATACACAGGTTTATTGCTTTATTACACATAGTACATTCTTGAGATTCCCTTGATGCATGAGAGAACATCCCCTGAAGCCCCGGCTCAGATCCGTTCCCACACATAGCTACAGTAGAAGTTCCCACCCCACCCACAGTAGGAGATGGCTATCGCGCAGCAGGGTATTCCGCCAATTCCCGGGGGTGTGTGCAACCGGCCGGGTCTCAGGGGGTAGGGGCTTTGATCCACTGTAATCCCTTTGATGTGGGGTGTTTCCCTTACAGTAGGGGCAATAAACTGCATCCGCAGGGCTAGGTGATGGCCTGGGACCAGTTCGGACAATGGGGCGCAGAGGAAGGGGGTTATCAAAGGAGAGGCATGACCATGTATGGGATGTCGGTTGGATGTGGTTCCGTAGCAGGGTCGCGCAGAAGGAGAGGGTTTACGGCCTGCATGAGAGAGCGGGGGTGGCCGGTGCGCGGGGGGATGCTCGCAGCGCCAGGGGAAAGCGCTGGCGATCGAGAATGAGCGGGGAGAGAGTGGGGTGCCTAAAATGGCGGCCGTGCATTCGCTGTGCGTGGCGCTGGGGAGAGGCAAGATGGCGCAGATAATGTTCAGTTTGCAAGCTAAATTTCCACAGGAGGTGTGAACATGAGGTAACTGAAAGAAAGGACGATAATATAAAAATCACAGAAGCTAGAGGTTGATCAGTCATGCACAGATATGTGATGATTTATTCTTTTTTCCACAATAAAGAAGGAATTAAGCACCTCACAGAACTCACCTGTAGGAGTCACTGAGGGTCCACCAGCATTACCTTAAGGATTAAGCAGAGTCTACCAAGTTAGAAGCTGGGCCAATTGGTATTATTCAATATTTCCTCTGCCCATAAAGTTTATTTGTTAATCATAATTGTTTTTTATGTAACTTGTGGGAGCCTTAAGTATTCAGCCAATCTTCAGAAAGTCTGCTTTCACACAATTTATTTTGCAGTGTACGTCTATGTTTTTTCGACTATTTGAAATCTCAATCGAACCTGGGTCCCATTTAAGACTTAGTTCTAGATTTTTAGTTGATAAGATTCATAGAGAGCAATTTACTGCATGAAAAACTAAAAATCTCAAGAAGCTCACAACATGATCTTCAATGATTTAGCATCTGATTTGCAAAGTTGAACAGATATTCTTTCAGAACTAAAGGGTCAATGGAGCAAAAGCGATAATTGTCAAGGACTTTAGTAGGAAGAGTGTGCGGAGGACAAAAGTGCTCTCACAGATAAAAACAATTAGTGAGCAATCTTCTCTTATCACAGAGGACATGGTATGAATCAAGCCATTGATTTTCCTTTAGAAAATAGCATCTAGAGTATGCCCTTTACACTGAGTTGGGCCAGTAACTAATTGCTCATGCTCTAGATTGCTCAGTGAAGACAGAAAAATGTAGCCAACTTGTCAAAGATATCAAGTAGCTAGAGATTAACTTTTTGTGAGAAGTAAAACTATTGAAAACTGAGTTACTACTTAGCTAATTTGATAAAAAAAATCAATTATATTATTCAACATTTTTATTTGGTAGATGATAATACAATACACAAGTAAGAGTATGATTTGGTGAAAATGTCAAGTTGAAAAAGAGGTACTGCCACACAAAGTCACTCTTCGGAATTGTACAACAGTTGATTGTCAAAGTATTTTTATGTAATACACCACTCCTTCCTCATGCCCCTCAGCAATATACTGGTGTAAAATGTGATAACCTTACGGTGTCAGATATGAGATGAATGCTCCACTAGTGATGCAAGCCAGGACTCAACCAGGAACAAGATATGTGAGCTAAAATGTACCACAAGGTTGTGGAATGAATGCTAGTGTTTTACCTAAGACCATTTATTCTGTAGTGAACAGTGAAGATTTTTTTGAGAAGGAGGAGCTAATCATATGTGAACCTTTGGTTTAACTCCACAGAGTAGATAACGGAGGAAACGATAAATGAAGAATCTTTCAGAGGTTGTCCTAGAATATACATCCTTGGAGCGGTTCTCCCATGAATTTTGCCTTCAATTGTCCCATTTTGCTGACTTCGTTTTTGCTTGCTTTAGGACTCTGTGCATTTTACCACTGCTAACCAGTGCTAAAGTGCTGTGTTTCCTCCTTGAAACATGGTAGAGTTGACTTATACCCAATTGTACTATTTAATTTACTTGTACATCCCTAGTAAAGTGGCACTACCTCTGCCCAGAGCCTGCTAATTAAATGCTACTAGTGGGCCAGCAGCACTGATTACTCCACCCACTTAAGTAGTCCTATAAGTATGTCTCAGGCCTGCCACTGCATCCTGCGTGTGCAATTCAAAACTGCCATTTCAACCTGGAAATATAAACCTCTTGCTAGGCGCAAACCTTCCTTTTTAATACATATGTCACCCCTAGGGTAGGCCCTACTAGCTCAGAGGGCAAGGTGCTGTGTTTTTAAAAAGTTGAACATACGAGGGCATGTAATATGCTAACGCTTTACATGGCCTCATACTGAAAAACTCATGAATCTGTTTATTACTACTGCAAGGCCTACCTCTCCCCTAGGATAACATTGGAGTAACCTTATTACATTTAATAAGCTGTAACTTCCAATTGGGAGCAGGTAGACAGGTCAAGTTTGGTGCATAAAGAATTATAATTAAAAGCCCTATTTAGGCAGATGGACACCAAAAATAATATTTTGACTCAAAGAAATTTTAGATCAAGGAAGAGCAGAGGCTCAAATGGAGGACCCTGAAGATGGAGAACTAAAGAACAGTCCCAAAAGAGCAATATAGAATAGTTCTTTAAACATCTGCGAAAAAACTTTTGGATGTCTGAATGTTTACTTTTATATCCATTGGCTCTGCAAATTCAAAACCCCTAGACACAGATAAAAACCATCCCTCAAAAAAACTAATTTCTGAAAAATCTCAAGAGGAAGCTTTATGCACACCAAGACTTGAAGTTTTACCAATGCCAGATGTATACTTTAGAGTTGCATTGTGGTTGGAGTTACCTGGTTGTTGGATGCTGGCCGCGACACCTGATGAACAACACTGATTCATATGTTTCGCCCCTTCTTGTTCTGAACCCCAAAGATAAAATCAAAATGATGCAGGAATCTAATAGGCACGGACTTCTGAGTGTAGATGGGCAATTGCGAAGATCCAATGAGGTTAGACTGAACGTCACAGAAGAAGAGGACGCAATGGGCGTCTTGTCCCCAAAAAAACAATCATCAATATTTAAGCATAGTCTGACTCAAGTTGCCTTCAGAGGCATTTTCTCTCCTCAGGAGGTAGACTGCAGTTAGATTGCGTCTGATTGGACTCCACCCACGGACAAATCTCTTGAGTTAAAAAGCATAAAGTTAGAGCCTTCGTCCACCCCAGTGGTTAATGTAGGACTGTACCATCTGATTATTGAGCTTAAGTCTAACCGTTTCATGCTGAATGAGAGCAGAAAAATACAGATGGGATTCCTGGACAGCAGTCAGTTATTTACAATTGGAAAATTCTTTCCTTTCTTTGTAGTACCAAGATCTTGGGTTGAAAAGAGCCCCCAAAAGTGCTCCACACCAAGACCAACTGGCACCTTGGGGTCCAAGAAAAATCAGAGTTCAAATTTGGTTTAGATTGCTTGGGGTTTGCCAAAACTGCAAGTCTTGCGCTACATAAGGTTTCTCTGGAATCCCAGCCCTATGGTCTTGGGAATTGGATTCCACTAGCTGCACCATGTGTAGCAGCTGATGGTGACTCAATTGAAGATTTGCCAAATTGATGTCATCTTATCTTGTACTCGCAGTCATTTCCTGGCTGTTGCTCCCTCTTCCTAGACTAGAAAGGCTTCTGTCCAAATCTGTGTCAAGCATCACCCCAATGAACTGTATTTTCTTTGTAGGGACCAAATGGAATTTTTTAGGTTTAGCAGGAAACCATGATTCTTCAGAATTGTGTAGAACTAGTGTTCATCTTTGCATCCCTTAGAAAAAGAAGAAACATTTAGTCAACCATTTAGCTAAAGAAAGACTTGAATTCCCAAAGAATTAATCACACCCAACAAAGGGGTTAAATTCCTTGTACAAAACTTTGGGTGGATTATAGTCCAAAATTCTTTACTTGGGCATAAAATTGTAGAAACTTTTGGGAATACTGGTGTATTGACACATGTAGATAACTGACACCAGGAAATCTGCTGGCTTTATTAAAGGAAGAATGTTCTGTAGAATATCCATTGTAAAAGATCAGTGTGGAATGTAAGAGTGCAATTTCTTCAAGTTTAATACTGCACAAAAGTCACCTGACACCATCTATCTGAGGTATAGGATTGAATAGCATCATTTATGAATTCCTGAGGTTGGAACAGAAATGATTGGCGCTTTAACCATCAAATCTTCCACTCCTTTCAAGAGAGCTTGTGATTGAATTAAACAGTGAGAAACTCGAGGCGAGGAGGCCTGTTGTCATCGTCCGTTATGTGGATGGAGGCTAAGTGTCCCCTCGATCTGTGCCATCAATAAATGCTTCATCGATGAACCTTTTTTTGATGCCAGCACTGCATTGTTGTAGAGCCATGCCATCAGGTTCCACGCCGTCGTTGAATCCTTTCACGAAGAAGGCAATGCCTCACTGGCGAGCCTCACAGTAGGGTTTTACGTCATTATCTGGCCACCTGGAGATGTCATCCTAGAAGCACTGCTTTGACGTTGAAGGAGCTGCATCGGTTACGATCAGTTCAAAGGCTACAATGCATTGATTGTGAAGGGAAAACAGCTGCAGAACTCACTTCTGAGGCCCAGGACTGGTGTGGGCATCTCAGGCAAAGGAGGACTCACAGATTGTAGAGCTCAGCAGCAGCAAAGTTGAAGGAAGGCTTTTATGGCCCTGATAATTCAGACCAGGGGGCAGGCCAGCCAGCCCTGGGAGTCACTCTGGGTTCAAGTGAGATTGGTTCAGTCCTTATCCTCAGAAGGGCAGAGGTGAGCTGGCAGTAGGGCAGCTCAGCAAAGCAGAAAAGAAGTTCCTTCAGAACAGTCAGTCAAGCACAGTGACAATCCTTGTAACACAGAAGTCTTTACTTCTGGCAGAGTTCTTCACAGGTCCAGTAAGGTTCTGTCTTGGTAGGGTGAGAGCCCCAGAACTTATACCCAGTTGTGCCTTTGGAGTGGGGGTGACTTCAAAGCAAGCCCTTGAAGTGCAGAGCCGTGGCTCCACACAATCAGTACGGGGTATTCATCCCTTTGTGTGGGACACAGGAAGCTGCCTATTCAGGTGTGTCAGCTCTCCATCCCTCTTCCTGCCCAGGAAAAGCTATCAGAATGCAGATGAATGCTGATGAGTTCTGTTTTTTACCCACCCTTCCTGTGTTTGTGGCTGTCTAGAGGGATGACTCTTTTCGAAATTGCTGCTGCAGTGCTTAGGACGCTTGAAGACTCGACGGGTGAACCCAGAAATGTGGAGGATGGGTCCACATTCCCTATCGTTGTTTGGGCCGTACTGAAGCCGGAACAGGCTTTCCGCTTTTAAAATTCACATGTATGCTACGATATACATCCCTTTGTGACGCTTGTCATCATAACGACTAACTAACTAACCTCGACTAAACTCGATTGGCCTATACTAAGAAGCATTTCGTCAAACATATATCAAGCATTACTCCTTGCTCCTGTTACCTCTATGAAAATAGGATCTATCGCATAGACTATAGGAACAATTCCTTTGGTCTGAATGCCCTGAAGAAGCCCATAACGGGTGAAACGTGTTGGCTGTACTTGTCTATGCATCTTATACCGCTGAAATAAATAATCAAGAAAACTAAAAGATATCCTCTCGCTTCATATAGTTCTTGCTTGGCACTTGTGTTTTGTACTTTGTTTGAATGTTTACATTGCCTCTCAGAGTCTTTCTGTGTTTGGCTGTCTAGAGCGGATGCACAAAGTGTGGCTGTCACCTACCCTAGACGTGTATTGGAGACAGGCTGCAAGGCACACAGTGCAGTGAGAGCAGCGAAATGTCCATCTCCTAAAAGTATCGTTAAATCCAACTTTATCAGTAAAGAGGATTTATCATCACTGCTCCAAAGATACAAAATATGATGTAGCTACTCCATTCTAATCAGGAATTACAGCTTAAAACTGTTTTAAGGGATTCCCAATGCTAGTCTATTAAAGGAGTAAGTCTCAAAGTTTTGAAAAACGAATTTAGCTGTTTATCACTACCAGGACATGTACAACTTAAAAGTAGATGTTTTACTTACACCGGACCCTGACCTTGGGGCTACTAGGGCATACCTCAGGGGTGACCTAGGTGTAATAAAAGGGGAGTTTAAGACTTGGCAAGTGGTTTTAAATACCAGGTCAAAGTGGCAGTTAGCTGCACACACAGGCCTTGCAATGGCAGGCTTGAGCCAGGTTTGAAAAGCTACTTGTGTGGGTGGCACAATCAGTGCTACAGGCCCACTAGTAGCATTTTGATTACAGGCCCTGTGTACATCGCATACCACTTTACAAGGGACTTATAAGTAAACTAAATATGCCAATCATGTATACACCAATGTCACCATGTTTAGGGAAGAAGCACATGCACTTTAGCATTGGTTAGCAGTGGTAAAGTGCTCAGAGTCCAAAGGTCAACAAAAAGATACAGCAAAAAGTGGAGGTAAGCAATCAAAATCTTTGGGGGAAGACCACACTAAGGATGACAGGTCTAACACAGACCAATCTGCAAAGGCTGCTGCTGCACATAATGTAGCAAAGTAATCATCCAGGAGAAAGTGAGCCTGTTACTCTATTATGGGAAGGATGGGAGATCAGTCAGCACCTGCTGCACTTCATTAACTAAAGACAGAAAGATGCTGAATTGTAACTGTGGCATAGATATTTTCTATAACTGAAAAAGTTGGATGAAGGATAGGATTTTCCTTTTATTGCTGTTTCCATTTTCTTATCCACGAGGCCCACTTTTGATGCCTTTTCTGAGATAACAATATCTTAATATGAGAGATTTTCATAATAGAAGGAAACTCCTCCTCAAAATTAACAACAGGGTAGCGCATAAAATAAAATCTTGAAAAGGTGTAATGTTCAGCTTCTTACCAGTCATGAGACAACACCTTGAAGTTTGGGCCTGCAAAAGTAGACTTTCATGCTCTCTTTTATCATGCTGCAATAAGAACTCATTCTCAAAGCCTTGCAAAGTTGGTTCAGGGAAATATAAATTATTTCAAAGACATACAAAATGGAACAGTGGGTCAGCTCACTTCGTCTATAAGCTGTCTTGCACTGCCCACTTGAGTGCGGTGCCTTAAAAGGAATGCAATCCAGTACCAAGGCTGATATGCCTGAGTTCGTGGGCAGCTCACTTATTTATATAAGTTCGCTCTTTTTCCATACTAAAAAAAGAAAATATATACATATTGCATGTTTTTTTAGTTTATTTTTGTGCCCATAATGAGATTTTCTGCACATGTGCAGCACCATGAACCTGTAAAGTAAAACAACCTTCTCCTTTCCTGACAAGAAACACTTTTGCATGTTCAACTTTCACATTAAACAGGGGAAAATGCACGTTCACATTTCCCCATCACTCTTTTGTTTAGTCTGTGCGTTGCCTGAGCAAGCACCAGCGCTTGTAACTCTCTAGGAACTGAATCACTCACCAATGTCTATTTCCAAGTGGATCCCTGCTCAGTGGCTGCAGGCGACATTTCAATGTGGTGGGCATAAAAGTTGGTTATGATTTTTATGTAGCGAGTGAAGAGAGCAAGCTTAATAGACAAATGTGGGTTCCGGGGGTGAAGGGTCCTCCCAAGAAAGAAAAGAAAAAATATTGGCAAATGGTGCATTTTAAAGCAAATTATTTAGTGAGAAAGCAAGGTTTATACATCAGTGGGAAAGTATAATCCTGAAATATTAAACATATTAAAAACGACCCCATTTTATTGCATATCGATGTTCAACAGTTACTCTAATGTGCAAATTGTACAGTGCAACAACTTCAGGCCCTTTAAAGTGTGTGCTTGCCCAGTGTCTTGCAGTGCATGTGGCATCGACTTTGGAAGAGAATGCTCTAATCAGGCTACAGGAAGCACCCACAGCTGCAGGCTTCAATGGGTCATAAAGAAATACACGGAGACAGGTCTTTAAGTGGGATGAAAAAAGGGAGGGTTCTATAAAAGGGAACAAGTTATTAATATCTGTGATTCCCGTAGTGTACCACCCAATTAGTATTTTGGTTCCTCTTTGAGATGGTATTGCATCCAGATATATAACACAACAACAGCTTACACCTGAAACCTGCCAGTACTATTGACCTTGTCAATGATTGTTAGCTGCTAAAGATAAATTAGTAACAACAATGATTTGTTGCAAACAATTAACATTGAAACTGTTTCAATACTGAATTTATGAGACTGTGAATTAAATAATATTGAGGATTATGGTAGGAGTATATTGGCCTTCCGTTATGTGTGCTTTATGTTAGTACGTATGTCCTTTTTCTCTGAACATCTTCTCCATCTGCACATCTTCAACCTCATGTCTTTCCTTTTCAGCACCCTCTATTCACTCTCCCTTGCATGCACTTCCTTGCATCTCCCTCACTTCACCACCCCCAAACATACACTGCACTCACTCACATTTAAACACTTTATTTTCTTTTACATTTGCCTTGTAAATGTCTGGCATCTGTGTACCCCTTTCACACACATTTATACAGAATTTCAATTGCAACTGGAATAAATGACCATTGTTCTTTGTCTTCAGCCTCCGTGCCAGAGCTCTCAATCAAAGTCTCTTGTAAACACCTGGCACAACTCTAAGCATGCACTGTACAACAGTAATAGGTTGATCAAAAAAAAAATATAGAAACATAAGAAGATGAAATAGCGAACAATCTTGAGGACAGCAAGATTAAGTAAAACGTGAAATAAAAGAGGAACTAAATTGTTCAAATGCATGACTTTAATGTTTTTATCGTTCATTGTTCGTAAATCAAGACATATTTTTGGCATTAATGTTAAGGGCTTAAAGACTGGGCCAGTTCTAACACCATCACCGTACAGCACTGAACTGTCTTTACTATAAGCACATGTTTCTCCCTTTGCGCTTGACTGGCAAATATGGAGCAAAACCCTCCTGTCTTTTAGATCAATTTCTAGGGGGAACAAACACAGCAGCTCCACTTCTAAAGGGGCTAGCAACCTGCAGCCAGGGCCTGGAGTGTCTCAGTGGGGGAGGTTAAAGTGGCCAGGGGTTTCAGCACAATATAAGTAACACAAGATTAGCATTACAAAAGATACCATTACCAAGGACAAGGCGCCAAATCACACGTGATTGCATTCAGTCCTATCGTGTGACGAATGAGAAAGGGTGGGATCAATGCCTGTGAATGATGGATGTCTGCCCTCAGGCAGGGATGCAGACTTCAATGCCCAAAGCTGTGACGCTGAGAGCATCATTGGCCTACAGTGGATACCACCATAGACTACAATGGCAATGAAGGGTTTTAAAAAGATAAGCCATGCGCCATGCGTCCCTTTGCAGAAAGTTGATTTAATACCTGACTTCCATCTCCTTCTTCAGAGCAAGGCAGGGCAAGCAGCTTGGGACAGACAGTCCAGACCTAAATACATCGATTTGTTTAGGGATACTATTGTATCTCTAAATAAATCGATGTATTTAATATTTTTTTGAGGTAAATGTGTAGGAATGTCAGAGTAAGGGAGTTCCAGAGATCTAATGGAGAAGCCAACCCTATGCCTGCATATCTCTTGCCGCATCATGAGCCAGTCCCTGCCACGCCACCAGTTTGCAGTACCAGGAATGCATACCATCTTCTTGAAGAGCCATCAGTATCTGAAGTAAGCCTGGTAGCCAGTCTGCTACTAACGTGAACGTATGTATCAGGCTCTATTTGTTTTTAAATGAATAGGAAATGTTATAAAGGTGTGACTGAAAAATATGCACTATTGTTCTGATAAATGTAAATCTTGTTTTTAATCGAAATTTTTCATACGCATGTGAAGGTTTTGTGTGTCAACAGAATTCATTGGCTTTGTCGCTGGGATGTTAACATAGCCAATCCATCGCCTCAAAATCCATTGATACAAGAATAAAACCATGGGTGGCACATCCTTCTCTGTTCAAGCAGCCAAAATATGGAACTCCTCACCCCCAACATAAGATCCACCAGCAACCACCTTATCTTTAGAAAACTAGTTCTCTTCCCCACATAAGCACCATACATAAACAGAAATATACAGCATATCCCTCTGTATATAAGCATTTATTTGTACTATAGATATGTACCTATATTTGTGTATTGCTTTGTATAAACATGTAGAATAATTGTTTTTTTTCAAATTAAATAAAATACTTTTTTAGGTACAACACTTGAAAACCAGAGTGTATTGAATGCACTTTTAATCTACATATACTTACTTCCTTTATGCATCTATACACCTTCCATGTACTTGGATCTATATATTTATTACTTTCCTCCCCAAAAATAAATAAAAAAAGGATATTCAATGCACTACCCTATTTTTCACCCTATACCTCTATCAATATCTTTAATCTACATATACTTCCTTTATACATCTATAAACTTTCCATGTACCTATGGATCTATATATTTATTACTTTCTTCTAATTCAGCATATCCAATGCAATACCCTATTTCTCACCCTATACTTCTCTCAATATATCTTCTACCTCAACTCTGACTGATCTCAAACCTCTTTCTACTACTCTTTCCAATGCACTATCCTATTTCTCACCCTATACCTCTCTCAATATATCCTCTACATCCACTCTCTCATTCATCCCAAACCCCACACCACTACTATGATCCCCAAAATAGCCCTTTCTAGACTCTCCCCTACAATACCCCTCCTTGCACCATCTACCACCTCTTTTACTATACTGATACCCCAAAACAAGCCTGCTATGACCTCCCAAAAAAAAGTTTAAATCCTTCACCCTTCTATTCCTCCACTATCCTTTTCAATCAAAATAACAGACTAACAGGTCCACTTCTCAAATTTCATATTTCACTATACTAATATACCACTAATCCTAGGATGCTACTCGCCGAAAAAAAACACTTCAACACCTCATCAGGGGTAGCAAGCACTATATAAATGCAAACCTTTTTTCCCTCTTCTATCCCTTCGCTATCCTTCTCAATCCAAGTAACTGACTAATATCCACCACTCAAATTACATTCATATTTCACTATACTAATTCACCACTAATCCTTTATGGGTCCCAGAGTAGCGTGCTACTCGCCGAAAAAGTGCTTCAACACCCCATTAGGGGTAACAAGCGCTATATATATGCAAACCTTTGTCCCTCTTCTATCCCTCTGTTACCCTTCTCATTCCAAATAACTGACTAACATATACACCACTCAAATTACTTTCATATTTCACTATACTAATTCAACACTAATCCTTTAATGGGTTCCGGAGTAGCGTGCTACTTGCCAAAAAAGCGCTTCATCACCCCATCAGGGGTAACAAGCGTTATATAAATGCAAACCTTTTTCCCTCTTCTATTCCTCCGCTATCCTTCTCAATCCAAATAACTGACTAATATCCACCACTCAAATTACTTTCATATTTCACTGTACTAATTCACCACTAATCCTTATGGGTTCCCGGAGTAGTGTGCTACTCGCCAAAAAAGTGCTCCAACACCCCATCAGGGGTAACAACTGCTATATAAATGCAAACCTATTTCCCTCTTGTATCCCTCCGCTATGCTTCTAAATCCAAATAACTGAATAACCTATCCACTATTCAAATTACTTTAATATTTCACAATACTAATTCAACACTAATCCTTTATGGGTTCCAGAGTAGCGTGCTGTTATGTTATGTTATGTTATGTTATGTTATTTATTCTTTTGTATAGCGCACGGCTACTCAAAAAGAGTGTCCCGGCGCTTTAGGAGAAGGAGTGCTGCAACATAATAACATAACAACGTTAGAAGAAGAAAAAAAGACCGAATGCCAGACAAATACATGCAAGAAAAAACAGGCTACTGGGTGAACAGCCAGGTTTTAAGGCCTTTCCTAAACGCTAGTAGGCTGGTAGCTCCCCGCAGAGTGAGTGGCAGAGAGTTCCACAACTGTGGCGCCAGTAGTCCAAAAGAGCGGCCACCCAGACGAGCTCTCTTCACACGCGGAACAACCGCCAAAAACAGGGATTCCGACCTCAAAGACCGGGTCGGATGATAGAAGACCAGTCTCTTTTGAAGGTACTTTGCTCCCACCGCGTGGAGGGCTTTATAGGCCAGAGTCAAAGCCTTAAAAACAATCCGTTTCCGGATCGGGAGCCAATGCAAAATTTTCAACAGGCCCGATACACTGGCCCGTCTATTTAATCCGAAGATAGCTCTCGCAGCAGCGTTCTGCACCACTTGGAGCCGCTGCAGCAAATACTCCGGCAGCCCCAGGTAAAGAATGTTCGAATAATCCAACCTGGACCCGATCAAAGCCTGCACTGTCAGCTTCCTATGCTCCTCCGACAGCAGGGGAAGGAATCTCCGCAGCATCCTAAGGATGCCGAAGCAGATGCCCGACACCCCCAGGATCTGGGATTTCAATGTTAACCCCTTATCCATCTTGACCCCCAAGTTCTTGGCTACTTGGGAGGAGCAAGACGGGGGAAACATATTAATCGGCCACCAGGCCTGCCAGTCTGGCTCTGTGTCGCACCCAAAGAAGAGAACCTCCGATTTATCGGAATTGCACTTGAGGCTGTTCCGTTGGAACCATTGAAAAACAGCCCCAAGGCAATCCCGAATGCTCTCCCCATTAAAGTCTCCACCTCTCATACATGAGAAGAGGAGCTGGGTGTCGTCGGCATAGGATACGATCCGGGCCCCATACGACTCCACCAATGCCGCCAACGGGGTCATGAAGATGTTAAATAGGGTCGGGCTCAAAATAGAGCCCTGTGGGACCCCGACTCCCAGAGGCGGCATCACGGCGGAATCTGGCGAGGCCCAGACCGTTTGCCGGCGTCCGGCTAGAAAGGAGGAAAACCAGCCGAACACCGTCCCCCGCAGACCTATCTCAAAGAGTCTTGCGAGAAGGCCATCATGGGGGACGGTGTCAAACGCCGCCGACAGGTCCAACAACACCAGCATTGCTTTGCCCTCAGAGTCCAGAACCCCTTTAATGGTTTCTGAGACCTCAAGGAGCGCAGTCTCTGTACTGAGATGGGAACGAAAACCTGACTGGGTGGCGTGCAAAATCTCATTGGTCTCAAGAAAATTGGAGAGCACAACCTGAACGTGCTTTTCCAAAATCTTCGTGAGAGCCGGCAGCAAAGAGATAGGCCTATAATTGACCGGGGCCTTCGGATCCAGGCCTGGCTTTTTGAGCAATGGAATCACCATTGCCTGCTTCCAGGCGTACGGGACCACTCCCTGACTCAGCGAAAGATTTAACAGCGGATTTGCCAGTGGATTAATCACCTCCGCAACTTTCGCTAAAAATTTAGCAGGGCAAGGGTCGAGGGGCGAACCCGATTTAAGATTGCCCATTAGCGCTAAAGAGTCAGGGGCAGAGAGCGGAGGAAACACACTCAGCGTCACACCAGGCCCTGCCCGCGGGGATAAGGTGGCCTCAGGATTAGTCTGGGCCAAAAGCCCAGGCGATGGAAAAGAATCCTGTATGCGTTGGATCTTGCTCGTAAAAAAGTCAGCAAGGTCCGAAGCCCAGGTACCAGACGGTTTTTCATCTAGGATGTTAGACCGTGGGGAAATAAATTCTCTCACAATGGAGAAAATCTCCTTGCAGGAGTTAGGAGCCGCATCTATTCTCCTGGCTAGATATGCTTTTTTTTCCAGGCGGATGTCCCGGTGATAGGCCTTGACCACCGTTTTATAGGTCAGCTTGGCTGCAGTATCATAATGAGCCCGCCACGCTCTCTCGGCCACCTTACACTGCTGCCGCGTAGCCGACAGTGCAGCGGTAAACCAAGGCGCAGAGACCCGTTTCGGTGTCAGACGGGGTGTCAGATCCGGGGCAAGGTCATTCAGCCTGTCTAGAAGCCAAGCTTGCAGGGTCTCCAAGTCCTTATCCAGATCTCCAGAGAGGGAACATGGGCAATCCACAGCAGCCTGGGCCAGCATCTCTGGGGTCACACGATGATATGCCCTATGGACACGACCCTGTTGCAGTGCCAAGGCAGCCACCGATTTGACTGTGCCTTTGATCGTAAATTTGGCAAGCGAGTGGTCAGACCATAGTACTGGTGTAATCTCAATCATCTCAAGAGGGGAAGACGAGAACACCTGGTCAAGAGTGTGCCCCTTCTCGTGCGTAGGCTCCTGCAAATGAGGGATCAGTCCCAGCGGGGCCATAGCCTCAGAAAGTTTAATGGCAGCAGGGTCAGACGGATCATCCAACCGAAAGTTAAAATCCCCTGCCACGATGCAGTGTTCCGCTTTCAGGGCCAGCCCCAACAACACGGAGTCCAGATCTTCAACAAACGTACCGGATGAACCAGGTGGTCTATACACAAGTAAACCCTTAACAGATTGATGTGGAGACAGAGTGATAGAAAAAGCGAGAGTCTCCGAGCCTCGGATGTCCTTCCCTGGCAAAATCGCACAGGGCGTGCCTTTCTTGACCACCAATGCCACTCCACCGCCCCTCCCCTCGGCTCTATCCTTCCTGAAGATGTTATAATCAGGCGGGATTGCCATGGCGACATCTGGATTGGAAAATTCACCCCACCACGTCTCAGTGAGCATAAGACATAGTGGCTTCACAGTATCTAGAAGCTCAAATATGTCTTGCGCATGTTTACATGCCGACCTGGTGTTTAAAAGCATGCAGCGATAACCCACATTGAGGATGTTATTGTTTGGGCGTGATAACTGAGCGCGGTTAGGGCGCCAGCCACAGCCAGGGCAGCCGAGTTTCCCGCGATGGCGTCCGGGAAAGACAGTGCGACAACCTGTGACCAGGGTGTCGAAGGAACGCAGTTCCCCAGGGGAATAATGCAGCACTGGAGTCGCAGGGGGACACATCCCTGGTGTATAGAATCCTACCCGCCGCTCCGATCGCCTCCGGGACGCTGACGGGCGCAGACGGGCAGGACTCTGGCTTGACTCCGGCGCGAGTCCGGCGCTACCGCTGCGCGTCACCGCTGCGCGCAGAAGGCGAGCATTAAGTAGGGCTCACCTGTGGTCCTAGTGAGCGCTAGAGCGCTCAAACAAGTGGCACGCTCGCTACTCGCCACCCCCAAGATGGCGACCGGCGCCAAACACGAAGGAGCAAGGAAAGATGAAGCTGGTCCGCAAACAGCGCGGTGAGGGGCCCAATTTAAGGTGCAGGTATGTGGGCGCACAAAGGTGGACTAAAAGCAAGGGCAAACACAATTTAAAACAAACAAAATGCAAAAACGGGATATTTTAAAAAGAAGCAGCTCTGTATATTACAATTCAGCAGCCTAGCGCGCGTGCGTGCTATTGCCTTCTCCAAGGACGAGCTACTACCAAGCTCACCTTAAATAGGGCTCACCTGTGGTCCTAGTGAGCGCTAGAGCGCTCAAACAAGTGGCACACTCGCTACTCGCCACCCCCAAGATGGCGACCGGCGCCAAACACGAAGGAGCAAGGAAAGATGAAGCTGGTCCGCAAAAAACGCGGTGAGGGGCCCAATTTAAGGTGCAGGTATGTGGGCGCACAAAGGTGGACTAAAAGCAAGGGCAAACACAATTTAAAACAAACAAAATGCAAAAACGGGATATTTTAAAAAGAAGCAGCTCTGTATATTACAATTCAGCAGCCTAGCGCGCGTGCGTGCTATTGCCTTCTCCAAGGACGAGCTACTAACAAGCTCACCTTAAATAGGGCTCACCTGTGGTCCTAGTGAGCGCTAGAGCGCTCAAACAAGTGGCACACTCGCTACTCGCCACCCCCAAGATGGCGACCGGCGCCAAACACGAAGGAGCAAGGAAAGATGAAGCTGGTCCGCAAAAAGCGCGGTGAGGGGCCCAATTTAAGGTGCAGGTATGTGGGCGCCCAAAGGTGGACTAAAAGCAAGGGCAAACACAATTTAAAACAAACAAAATGCAAAAACGGGATATTTTAAAAAGAAGCAGCTCTGTATATTACAATTCAGCAGCCTAGCGCGCGTGCGTGCTATTGCCTTCTCCAAGCTGCTGCTCGCCAAAAAAGTGCTTTGACGCCTCGTCAGGGGTAGTAAGCGCTATATAAATGCAAATGCAACTGAAAATACAATTGTATATATTTTCTACTGTTCACAAGGAAAGACAGCAGAGACGCCTAAACAGTGGCCTGCTCTGCTTTTATGTCCGTCCTTGGGCTTCTTTTGTTCCTATCCTCTCCAAAGACAGTTGGATAGTTACAGTGGCTTCCTAATGACCGCAGTATTTTTAGGTCCTGGCTAGATAGAGATTGCGCTGTCTCTTTGAGACGTATTGTATATACCTTGTGGGTTTCAGCCCTTCCGTAGGCGACCCATTTGCTGGTTCCATCCTCGCTCTCATATTCTTTCTCCCCATTTGTCCATGGCATGCATGCATCATGCCTCTTCCTGTGTTTAGCTCTCTGGAAAGCATGGGCCAATTACTATATAAATCCACTGGTCTCATTTTAGCATCTGTTTTAGGAACTACTTTTTTATTTGTCTACGAGCAGTTCACACAGGCGTTCGTGTTTCGCTCCGAGCTCCTCTGTGAATAGGACTGTTAATTTTGGGGCAGATTTACAAGCCCCTCGCGACACTTTTACGCCGCAGATGCAGCGGCGTCGTAAACAATGCACCACTTTGCGACACATTTACAAAGTGGCACATCTATGGAGATGCGTCACGTTGTAAAGCCCTGCGTCACATTTTACCTGTGTCATGTATAATGTAAGGGTGGGCGTAGTTCGCGAAGTAGCATTTCGCGAAGCTACGCAAAGTGAAGTTCGCACTACGCGAGCTACGCGTAGCACTTCGCGAACTGCGTAGTAACATTTTCGCACTGTGGAAGATGTTGTTTTCAATGATTGCACAGTGCGGACAAGCAACCGGCACTGTGCAATCATTGAAAATGGCATCTTGCACAGTGCGAGCTGTAGTTTTCTGCTGCTCGAGTAGATTTTTACTCGAGCGGCAGCTTTCTCAACGCGAACTGGTAGTTTCTCATCGCGAGCGGTCGCGAGCATACACGACCCCTCGCAATGAGAAACCTGACCTCCTCGCGTTGGGAATCTCTCCGGGAGGTTTTTTTCCATGCTCGCGATCGCCATCTTGATGTTGCTGATCGCGAACAAGGAAAAAGTCTCGCCGGGATGTCATTTTGCTTGCTCGCGGTCGCCAACTTGACGTTGAGGACCGCGAGCAAGCAAAAAATGACCGCAGCACTACGCAACACTACGCTACGCGTGTTCGCACTGTGCTACGTGCAGTTCGCGTAGTGCGAAATAGCGCGAACTTCGCAAACTACGCGAGCGTAGCGTAGTGCTTCGTATAATGTATGCAGGGTGGGCATTCTGAAGCAAGAAAGCCTCGTAAAAGTGACGCAGTGAAATCTACAAGATTTCAATGAGTCACTTTTACGACGCCACTGCGTCAAAACCTTACCCCTATTTGAAGCAGGCGTAAGGAGTGACACAGCATAATAGAAATAGACATTACGAAGCATTGCTGGAGTTGCGTCATGCCTGAAACATGACTCCAGCAATGCGTTGCCTTTACGCCAATGGATGCATCACGCATCTGTCAATCCTTGCGCCGCATTGTAAATGCGACGCAGCCATAGTAGCGCAAGGTTTTTTTTATGTGACGCAAATTAACGGAAGCATCTCTGCTAATTTGCAGAGATGCGTCAGTTCTTGTAAATCTACCCCCTTGAAAAAGATTGAATGGCATACCATGGCAGGAAACTTATAAACTGGTTCCAATGGATGTAATTTCCCTTTTTTACGAGCATCATGCATGAAACTGGAGTGAAAGCCTGTCGATACTTTCTGGGAAAAAGGAATATCCAGTTTTGGGAACCCAATGAAATGCTACTAGAAATGATTTCAATGTGTCTAAATAATATATTTTTGTTTAATAAAGGAACGTACCAGCAACTCGTGGGACGCCATGGGTTTTTCCTTTTCGCTCAATTACGCTAATCTGGTAATGGGGTGGTGGGAGCAGAAATATGCTTGGTCTGCGGAACATGATGCATTTATGGACATGACTGTAATGTGGTTGCGCTTCATAGATGATTTGTTTTTAATTTTGGATGGCACCACAGAAGAATTTCATGACTACTTCAAAGTGTTGAATAGTAACTCGGATAACCTGAGATTAGCATATGAAATCAGTTCAGAAAAAATCAGCTTTTCAGACATTGAAATCTTCATCCACCAGAACACATTGCAAACAAGATTACATAGAAAAGAAACAGCATCCAATGCAATCTTGCAAGGAGAAAGCTTCCATCAACAGAATTTTTTTTTAAAGTATACCATATGGCGAGTTTCTCCAAATTAGGAGAAATTGTACTCTGGATGAAGAATTTGAGAGATATAGTGGGGAAGCAACAACTCAATTTCTGAAAAGTAAATATCCAAAGAAAGCAATAATGGGGAGTCTGCAGAAAGTGAAGGAGAAAGATAGATCCCAACTATTACATGGGTCGTTAGAGGAGAAACAGAAAAAGATGGAAAAACAAAACAATTTTGATCAGACTAATAACAACGCACTTTGCAGAAAGTGGAAAGTTATCTCATATTCTGGAGAAACATTCGACGATGCTAAGATCAGACCCAACAATTGCTGAAATAATAGGAAATCACCCAAACATTACTTTCAGAAGGGCACCAAATTTGAAAGACAAGCTAATGCATAGTCATCTCATGATGAGTCCCACTAAAGCATGGCTAAGATCGGAAGGATTTTGGCCGTGCAAAAAATGCAAAGCATGCAAGATCGGAGTACATAAGAAGGAAATATATTTAGCCAATGATACGAAATGGAGGATTAAACAGCACATCATTTGCAAAAGTACCTTTGTAGTATATGTAATTGAATGCCCCTGCAATTTGAAATATGTAGAAGCACAACATGCAAACTGAAAAAAGAATACTTGAGCACATCAGAGCAACTACCAACAGGGATCGCAGCAATGCAGTTGCTAAGCATATGGAGGAGATGCATAATAGCAACTGGGAAGAACTACAACAGTATGCAATAGAGCAGATACCAGTGTCTGAAAGAGGTGGCGATCGTGTGAAAAAACGAAGACAAAGGGAATCCAAATACATTTTGGCCTTGAGAACACTAAGTCCAAAAGGCTTAAATCAGGAGGAAATTTTTGTGCAATTGTACAACTTAAGTGGTTTACAAAGAGTAAAGGATGGAGAAATCCAAGAATATCAGAGTGGACTAAAGAAGAAAGAAAATTTCAATAGATAAAAAAGAACAAAATATGGAGGAACTCAGGAACATCATAGTAGGCTGAAGAAAAAGATAAAAGTAATTATAACAAATAATAAAAAAAGTCATAAAAAGGAAAAGGAAAAACAGCAAGATCAAAATAAAGCACTAACAAATAGAGATGTGGAGTTGCCGAAAGACAAGACAGATAAAATTGAAATAAATATTGCCATGAAACAACTATAAAAATCTCAGTACCGCAAAAAATGAAGCAATATAATTTACATGGAAATCAGGGATGCGTTAACCCACTAGAGGTTAGGACTTGTTTGAAATGAAAGAATAAAAATGTCAAGAAAATAAGACAATAAGCAATCCCGGTTGGAAAACATTGAATGGGTACTGAGAAATAACTAATGGAGTTTTTTAGAAAATCAATCGAAGGGAGTCACCCACTTGAGGGGGTAATTGTACAAATGGACAATAACGTTTTATGGCATTTTTATATAAAAAATTAAGATTATTAACACGTATAAGATAATCACATTAAATTTGTCTCCAAATTTATTATCACATATTTTTTTTCACAAATGTCTGTCCTTGCACAATGCACTCTCTACTAACACTATTACACCTTTCAATTACATTTGCACTATATGCACTCTGTCACTTTCAATACCGGATAATGCACCCAATTACGTGTACCAGCAGTCAGTGGGGTAGTAAGTAATGGCAGTATTGTGACTGAAATAAATGAGGGACAGTTGCTCTTGGAAACCAAACTGTGATCAAGGTCTGAGGCGAGACCGAAACGCATTGGGTGTTTGTTTGTGCTGCTAATAAACTCTGCAAAGCCAACTTCCTGGGAGTGCACTCGTTTTTAGGTCTCGCCTAGCGTTGCAGCGCATGCGCTGCTCGCTCGGCGAGATATATTTTGAATGGGGAGTTTGAGAAGGGGGCTTGAAGCCCCGCCCCTCATTTCTATTGGCTAGCGTCATCGTTTATGCTAAGCGGTGGCCTGCCATTGGAAATGAGCTTTTTTGGTTGCCACCCTTTCACCTTTTGGGATGGCCCCTCCGGACTAGAAGGCTTGGTTTACGTCTGTCGTGAAGCACTTTCTTATCTTCACGAGGCGTGTTATATAAACAAGCCATGATCCAGTCCGGATGGGCAGTCCCAAAAGGAGGCAGGGCTGCAGGCAGGCACAACACTCATGTCGCGCTTTCACTTTATAATTCCATAGTGTGGTGACAGCTTGTTACCCTCTTCTTGTGCTTATTTCACTCACATGTCCTCGACGAACCTTTTTTGCCTACCCTCTAAAGACCTGCCACTGCTCTATTCGTGTCCTTCGCACCCTCATTCATGTATTTTCCCTGCTGCCTTCACTATTTTGTGCCCTCACTGCTTTTCTACTCATCCTTTTCTTTCACCCTACTCTGAGCTCTGCAATTCATTCCCTTCTCAGCTCGTTTCACCTCCTCCTCCCTTTTTCTCTGCTTCCCCCGCCCCTCCTATTTTCTTGCCATCTCTGGTTTCACTCTCTCCTCTGTGCTGCTAATAATACCCAATGCCTGCTGGCTCCGCCCTGCCTCCATCCCTTTATCTCCGACCTCGATGGCTGCGATTCATGCTCCCAGTTCTGTCTGCCCCTACTACGTAACCGCTCCCCCCGTTTCTCCCTTGCCTCCCCCCTGCGGCTGCAGGCTGCAGGCGATGAACCCCATCTTTCTTGCATGATATGCCCCCACTTTTTGCTGAATGTACTTTGACTCAGTGTACCCTGGACTCCTGCCAATCAGGTGCCCAGGGCCTATGTTCCTTCCCTAAACAAAAACCTCCAACCCAAATTGGCAAACCCAGGCCACATGTCAGCCCCTGCTAAATGGTACCCTAGGTACCCAGGACCTTGTGACCAGGGAAGGCCTCTAAGGGCTGCAGCACTCATTGTGCCACCCTTAGAGGCCCTGTACCCTAATACACACACACTGCCCTCTCAGGCTGAGTGTCTGGGTACAGGACAAAACAGAGAGTCAACATGGCACACATCCCTGTGTGCCATGCCCACCACCTACACTGCCCTGGCATACATCAGCCACCCCTCTAGCTGCATGCCCTATGCCAGTGGTGTGAGCACAGGTGCATGAGCCCTGTGCCCCTACAGTACCCAGGGCCATTCCTGGGCCCTGTAAGTGCAGTGCTGCCATTTAAGAGTACATGGTGCTGGGAGCTTGTCAAACACGAACTCCACAGCACCACAATGGCAACACTGAAGACTGAGAAGTTTGGTATCAAACTTCTCAGCATATTAAACCCACACTGATGCCAGTGTGGGATTTAATGTACCAAGCACCACAGAGTGCATCTAAGAGAGGCCCCCTGAAACCTAACCTACAATCCACGTCTGGTCTGAGAGGCTGCCACACAGCAGACATGTTGCTGGACCTCTGGGTAGGAGAGCCCCTGCTCTCCTGGGTCTGCAACAATGCACATCCTGGGTGAGGTGCTAGATCTCCTCCCCCAGGATGGGCAGGGGGAAGCTTCAAAGGCATGCCGCCTCTGTGAGCTTCCCCAGGCCACTTGCAACCCCCTCTCTGGCGGGAAGCTTGGCCGGAAACTCCAAATAAGGACAGGGGATGTGCCAGCCTGCCAACCCCACCCCTCAGGTGGGGGAGGCGAGGTGAAGCACATCTCTGGGCGCTCGCCATCTTGAAGATGGGAGGCCCTACCCAATCAGGACTAGGCTACTGCCCCCCTCCAACAGGAGAGTGGCAGAATAGGGGGTGTACCCTCCCCAGGACAGGGACCCATTGGTCCCTGCCCTTCACCTACCTGTAGCACCCCTAAATCTAGTATTTAGGGGCACCCTGAACCTTCCTTCCCCAGACTCCAGATTCCGAAATACAAAGAAAAGCAAGAAGCAAAGAAGACCTGCCCTGCAGCTGCTAAGAAGAGGAAGACACCAACTGCTTTGGCCCCAGCCCTACTGGCCTGCCGCTCCTTGAACCTGCTCCTGCTACAACCCGGCACCTCTTGTGGCCAGCAACCTCACAAACCCCGGAGGACCTGGCTACCTTTTAGCTCTAAGCACCTGGGACTCCCATGAGTAGAGGCTCTATTCAAAACCCGCTTCTAATCCCTGGCATCAGCCCGGAACCGCGAACCATGCACACTCTGCACCCGCCAAGCCTGGCCTGTGCCGGAGTGAACAAAGACCACGAGGACAACCCCCCGGCGACTGTGACCCGAGTCCGTCACCCAAGGACTTCCCTCGACGCTCCTGATGACGCCTGCAGCCTCAGAACCAGGTACCCACCCAAACCGCGATCAACAGAGGGTAAGATTTCCCGACACCAAAAGGCACCCCTGCACCCGGCGCCCTGTGGCCCCCTGTGCCCAACTCCTGGGCACCTACCTATCCTCCAACTACCCAACTTACCTCTCGAAGTGGTGGTGGCACCTGAAGAATCTTCGTCCCCGAGTTTGCAGTCTTTTTCCAAACCGGAGCTTTCCTATTGAAATCAATTGAGCGCCCGAAGGGTCAAAAGCACCCTACACCCAGCCGCCCAAGTGGCCCTGGCAGTGTAACCTCTGCACCTATCTACTTCCCCATTGCCCTGAGCAAGTGACCAGGAGCCCAGCTCCCACAGCCGCGTGGCCTGATAGTCAGCAGCCACCAACCAAGGCCCCATGCCTCCCATAGGATAACATTGGGCCTAACTCACTCTGCACCTGGCTGCCCCTGCGCCGCTGAGGGTGTAACAACTGTACCTACCTGACCCTGGGAGACCCCTGAGTCTGTGCCCAGAACTTTAACTTTGCCAGTCGAGTACTTACCTTAAAGCCGATCACCCAATTTTCTCCATAGAGTAACATTGACTGGTTTCTTCTGAAATTTCTTCTTTGAGGAGTTTTCAAAACTCAAAATATTCACCAAAAATCAGCCGAGTAATGAAAATGAAAATACTCACCTGCTATTAGGTGAGCTCCCAGTACTGGATCTTGGTTCCCAGCACTGACTTTGAAAAATATTCACAACCGTACTTACCAGTAACCCAATTTTCTCCCATAGGAAATCATTTTTCTGTGAAATTTCTTCTGTGTCGATTTTTGCAAACTTCAAATATTCTTTAAAAATCGTAGAAATTGTGAAACCGTAATTACTTACCTGTTTTGGATAAAGGTCCCAGTACTGAGTCTAGGCACCCAGTACTGGATTACAAAAGTAACGAGAACATACTATACCTGCATCTTGAGTTTTCTTCCATAGGGAATCATTGACTGTTTTCTATGAAATTACTTCTGTCAACTTTTAAAATAGCAAAATATTGCCTGAAAATCCTAGCAGTAACTAAGTCGACTTTTATCACTTGTTTCTAAGAACTGTCCCAGGACTGAATCTAGGATCCAGTCCTGGAATTACAAAAGTAATCCTGAGAGTAATCTATTTCAAATAACTTGAAACTTCCATTGAACTCAATGCATTATTGTGTTTAAAATTGTGTTGCCTATTGCAACAACTTGTAATTATTTACAAAAGCCAATTGCATATTGCAAAAGTATTTACCTAAAGCATCTCACTCTGAGAAAGTATATTTTAATACCTATTGTTGGTTCTAAAATAAAACAAGCATATATTTTTTATTTATAAACCATTGGCCTAGAGTTCAGTTATTGAGTGTGTGAAACCATTTGCTGACTGAGTGTGTACAACAAAATGCTTTACAGTGTCCTCTGATACTGCCTTACTGCTCGACCAAGCTACCACTTTAGAGAGTAGAGTTATATCTAACTTTAGCCTCTGCCAAACCTCTGGGGGCTGTGGACTCTGTACACACTGTATTTATATGGGAACAGTATATACAGAGCCACTTTCTCACATTGGTGGATCAGCGGTGGGATACAAACTTGCATTTGTTGGACTACTTAGTTACTATCTGATCACACAACAGAACTCTTAAAATTGCCTTTAGAATTCTGATTGGTCTTTCCAAAATACTAAAAGTCTTACTAGGGCCTTGCTTAAGTCCCATTAGAGTTTTAGAAAAATAAAAGTCACTATAGTCAGGGTAGAGGATTAGAACTGTCAGGTTAGAATGACTCAAACAAACCGAGCTATTAGTGAAAATAATAACATGGACCTGGTGGAGGAACTCGACCTCACACCTTACTTACACTTGTCTTTTAAGGAATTAAGGTCCCTATGCAAACTTAAACATTTTACAATGGGCCTGCATCCAACCAAACTAGGGCTCCAGGAGCTCTTGGCTGAGTATGCTAAGGACCACCCATCTGAACATGGTGATGGCCAGTCTGAGGAGGAAAGGGAAGAAGAGGAGGTGGATAATAACCCCCCACACTATTCCCTAGGGAGGAGAGGGCCCCCATACCCTTCAATCCAAGAATTAGCATCTGGGGACCTAGAGATCACACAGGTGACTGTGGTACCAGAGAGATCACTGGGGGACCCACCAGTGAAGAGGACATCCTTTTAGAAAGGCTGGCCAAAAGATTAGAGCTAGAGTCCAGGCTCCTGGCTCTATAAAAAGAAAGGAGAGAGATGGGTTTAGCACCCATCAAAGGTGGCAGCAATAATAAAAACAAGGATAGGGAGGAAACTTCTGATCCTAAAATCCCCAAAGGGATTGTCCCTAAATTTGAGGAAGGTGATGACACATCACCAAATGGTTCACAGCCTTTGAGAGGGCTTGTGAAATTAAAAGAGTAAAGAAACCTCTCTGGGGGGCACTCCTGTGGGAACTGTTCTCTGGTAACTGCAGAGACAGGCTTCTGACCCTCTCTGGACCAGAGGCAGGATCCTATGACCTCACGAGGAAGACTTTGAATGAGGGATTTGGATTCACCACTGAGGAGTATAGAATTAGATTCTAGGGGGCTCACAAAACCCAGACCCAGTCCTGGATTGACTTTGTAGACTTCTCAGTGAAGACACTGGATGGTTGGTTAGCTGGACATGGTGTGCAGGATTTAACTGGATTGTACAATTTATTCATGAAGGAACATATATTGAGTAACTGCACAAATGAAAAGTTGCATCAGCATTTGATAGACCTAGGTCTAATTTCTCCCTAAGAATTGGGAAAGAAGGCAGACCACTGGGTCAAGACTAGGGTGACAAGGACAACCACTGGAGGTGACCAGAAGAAGGTGGTCACAAAACCTCCCCAGGGGAAAGGTGATGAGAATCCCCAAGATAAAAAGTCTGAGTCTTCCAAAGGGCCCCAAAAACCAGTTCAGGGGGTGGGACCCAAACTACTCCATATGTGCCTCAACCCTATAGGGGGGAGAACTTTGATCCCTTAAAGGCCTGGTATACTAACTGTAAGAGGTCAGGACACCTAACTGTAGATAAATCTTGCCCCCACAACCTAAGGCACCCAGCACAGCTACTCCAGGGGCAGCAAGTATGCAGATGGGATCAGAAGCGTACCCTGAGCAAATCTGGGGACACACTGAGGCAAGTCTAGTCTCACTGGGGGAAGTGGAGTTTGCCACTGTAGCTGTGTGGCCACCCAACTTGAAGAAATATTTGCAGTACCACTGGTTGAATGGGACTAGGGTAGAAGCTCTGAGGGATACAGGTGCCAGTGTCACTATGGTGAAAGACACACTGGTTTCCCCTGAGCAATATTTGATTGGGAAGTCTTACCCAGTCACCAATGCTGACAGTGTCTTATTAATCATCCCATGGTCATGGTGACATTAGGCTGGGGGGATGGTTACTGGCCTGAAACAGGTAGTGATCTCTCCAAAGTTGCCAGCTGCATGTCTGCTTGGAAATGATCTGGAAAGCTCAGCCTGGGCTGAGGTTGAGCTAAAAGCCCATGCAGCCATGCTGGGCATCCCTGACTTGGTGTGTGTGCAAACCAGAGCACAGAGCAAGAGGAAGGGTGAAAAAGTTGGTCTGGAGCCTGAAATAATGGCCCAGCCAACCAAGAGAAAAGGTAAGAAGACTGGGGAGCCAGCTTCTGTACAGCAGGACATTCAGGACCCCTCTCCACATGGAGAGGATTTGGATACCCCTGAGGGAACTGAGCCCATGGAACTCAACCCTTACCAGTTTGAACTCTTGGGCCCAGGGGGACCCTCTAGGGAAGAGCTGTGCCAGGGTCAGTGAGACTGTCCCACTCTTGAAAGCCTGAGGCAGAAATCTGTTTCAGAAGCAAAGGGAGATGTCAGTGGTACCCACAGAGCTTATTGGGAAGAGGGATTACTGTATGCTGAGGCAAGTAACCCCACTCCTGGAACTACCAGGAGGGTGGTAGTGCCACAGAAGTACCGGAAGTTCCTCCTAACTTTGGCTCATGACATCCCCCTAGCTGGACATCTGGGGCAATCCAAAACTTGGGAAAGGCTAGTTAGTCACTTTTACTGGCCCCAGATGCACCAAAAGGTGAAGGAGTTTATCAGCTCCTGTGTTACCTGTCAAGCCAGTGGCAAGACAGGTGGCCACCCAAAGGCCCCCCTAATCCCACTACCAGTGGTGGGGGTACCCTTTGAAAGGGTAGAAGTGGACATTGTGGGTCAACTTGAACCTCCCACAGCCTCAGGGAACAAATATATTCTAGTAGTAGTGGATCATGCTACTAGGTACCCTGAAGCAATTCCACTTAGGACTACTACAGCTCCTGCAGTAGCCAAGGCCCTCCTGGGTGTCTTCACCAGGGTAGGGTTTCCTAAGGAGGTGGTTTCAGACAGAGATTCCAACTTCATGTCTGCTTACCTGACAAACATGTGGAAGGAGTGTGGAGTGCAGTACAAGCATACTACACCCTACCATCCACAAACCAATGGCTTTCTTGAGAGATTCAACAAGACATTGAAAGGTATGATCATGGGTCTCCCTGAAAAACTCAAAAGGAGATGGGATGTCCTGTTACCATGCCTGCTTTTCGCTTACAGAGAAGTACCACAGAAGGGAGTAGGTTTCTCACCCTTTGAACTTCTGTTTGGTCATCCTGTGAGGGGACCACTTTGTCTTGTAAAAGAGGGCTGGGAGAGGCCTCTTCAAGAGCCCAAACAAGACATAGTGGACTATGTGCTTGGCCTAAGGTCCAGAATGGCTGAGTACATGGAAAAAGCGTCCAAGAACCTTAAGGCCAGCCAGGAGCTCCAGAAGCACTGGTATGACCAAAAAGCTGCACTGGTTGAATTTCAACCTGGGCAACAGGTGTGGGTTTTGGAGCCAGTGGCACCAAGGGCCCTCCAAGACAAATGGAGTGGCCCTTACCCTATCCTAGAGAGGAAGAGCGAGGTCACCTATTTAGTTGACCTGGGCACTAGCAGGACACCCAAAAGGGTTATCCATGTGAACCGCCTTAAGCTCTACAATGACAGGGCTGACATCACCATGCTGATGGTGACTGATGAGGAACAGGAAGCAGAGAGTGAACCTCTCCCTGACCTCCTCTCCTACAGCCCACAAGATGGGTCAGTTGATGGTGTGGTCTTTTCAGAGACCCTCTCTGCCCAACAGCAGACTGACTGCAAGCAAGTCTTGCAACAGTATGCTAGCCTCTTTTCCCTGACCCTGGTCTGACAAACTGGTGTACCTATGATGTGGACACTGGTGACAGTGCACCTGTCAAGAACAAAATCTATCGCCAGTCAGACCAAGTCAAGGAAAGCATCAAAGCTGAGGTCTGCAAGATGCTGGAGTTAGGGGTCATTGAACCCTCTGAGAGCCCCTGGGCTAGCCCAGTGGTTCTGGTCCCCAAACCTCATCAACAGGGTGAAAAGAGAGAGATGAGGGTCTGTGTGGACTATAGAGGGCTCAAGTCTGTCACCAAGACAGATGCTCACCCTATTCCAAGAGCAGATGAGCTGATAGATAAATCATTGGCAGCACAATTCATCAGTACCTTTGACTTAATTGCAGGGTACTGGCAGATTGGCATGGCCCCAGGAGCAAAAGAAAAGACAGCATTCTCCACCCCTGATGGGCATTATCAGTTTACTGTGATGCCCTTTGGGTTAAAGAATGCCTGTGCCACCTTCCAGAGGTTGGTGAACCATGTCCTGGCTGGGCTGGAGTCCTTTAGTGCAGCTTATCTTGATGATATGGCTGTCTTTAGCTCCACCTGGCAGGATCACCTGATCCACATTGGGAAGGTTTTAGAGGCTCTGCAAAATGCAGGTCTCACTATCAAGGCATCCAAATGCCAGATAGGGCAGGGCACTGTGGTGTACTTGGGCCACCTTGTAGGTGGAGGCCAGGTACAACCCTTACAACCCAAGATCCAGGCCATCCTGGACTGGGTAGCTCCAACTACCCAGACCCAAGTGAGGGCATTCCTTGGCTTGACTGGGTACTACAGGAGGTTAGTGAAGGGATATGGGTCCATTGTGACCCCCCCTCACAGAACTCACCTCCAAGAAGATGCCCAAGAAGGTTATCTGGACAGTTAGTTGCCAAAAGGCTTTTGACACCCTGAAAGAAGCAATGTGCTCAGCACCAATTCTAAAAGCTCCAGATTATGCCAAGCAGTTCATAGTGCAGGCTGATGCCTCTGAGCTAGGAATAGGAGCGGTCCTATCCCAGACCAATGATGAAGGCCAAGACCAACCTGTTGCATTTATAAGCAGGAGGCTCCTCCCCAGAGAGCAGCGTTGGAGTGCTATTGAGAGGTAGGCCTTTGCTGTGGTTTGGTCCCTGAAGACGTTGAGGCCATACTTGTTTGGTACTCACTTCCTGGTTCAAACTGACCACAGACCTCTCAGGTGGCTAATGCAGATGAAAGGGGAAAATCCAAAACTACTAAGGTGGTCCATCTCCCTACAGGGAATGGACTTTGAAGTGGAACACAGACCAGGAACTGCCCATGCCAATACAGATGGACTTTCCAGGTTCTTCCACTTAGACAATGAAGACTCCATAGGGCAAGGTTAGTCTCATCACCTTTCGTTTGGGGGGGGGGGGGGTTGTGTGAGAAATTGCCATCTTTCTTGCATGGTATGCCCCCACTTTTTGCTGAATGTACTTTGACTGAGTGTACCCTGGACTCCTGGCAATCAGGTGCCCTGGGCCTATGTTCCTTCCCTAAACAAAAACCTCCAACCCAAATTGGCATCCCTGGCCACATGTCAGCCCCTGCTAAATGGTACCCTAGGTACCCAGGTCCTTGTGACCAGGGAAGGCCTCTAAGGGCTGCAGCACTCATTGTGCCACCCTTAGAGGCCCTGTACCCTAACACACACACACTGCCCTTGCAGGCTGAGTGTCTGGGTACAGGACAAAACAGAGAGTCGACATGGCACACATCCCTGTGTGCCATGCCCACCACCTACACTGCCCTGGCATACATCAGCCATCCCTCTAGCTGGGTGCCCTATGCCAGTGGTGTGGGCACAGGAGCCTGAGCCCTGTGCCCCTACAGTACCCAGGGCCATTCCTGGGCCCTGTAAGTGCAGTGCTGCCATTTAAGAGTAAATGGTGCTGGTAGCTTGTCAAACACGAACTCCACAGCACAATAATGGCTGCACTGAAGACTGAGAAGTTTGGTATCAAACTTCTCAGCACATTAAACCCACACTGATGCCAGTGTGGGATTTAATGTACCAAGCACAACAGAGGGCATCTTAGAGAGGCCCCCTGAAACCTAACCTACAATCCACGTCTGGTCTGAGAGGCTGCCTAGGCTGCCACACAGCAGACATGTTGCTGGACCCCTGGGTAGGAGAGCCCCTGCTCTCCTGGGTCTGCAACAATGCACATCCTGGGCGAGGTGCTAGATCTCCTTCCCCAGGATGGGCAGGGGGAAGCTTAAAAGACATGCTGCCTCTGTGAGCTTCCCCAGGCCACTTGCAACCCCCACTCTGGTGGGAAGCTTTCCTGGAAACCCCAAATAAGGACAGTGGATGTGCCAGCCTGCCAAACCCACCCCTCAGGTGGGGGAGGCGAGGTGAAGCACATCTCCAGGCGCTCGCCATCTTGAAGATGGGAGGCTCTACCCAATCAGGATTAGGTTACTGCCCCCTACCCACAGGAGAGTGGCAGAATAGGGGTGTACCCACCCCAGGACAGGGACCCATTGGTTCCTGCCCTTCACCTACCTGTAACGCCCCTAAACTTAGTATTTAGGGGCACCCTGAACCTTCCTTCCCCAGATTCCAGATTCCAAAATACAAAGAAGAGCAAGAAGAAAAGAAGACCTGCCCTGCAGCTGCTAAGAAGAGGAAGACACCAACTTCTTTGGCCCCAGCCCTACCGGCCTGTCGACCCTCGAACCTGCTCCTGCTACAACCCGGCACCTCTTGTGGCCAGCAACCCCACAAACCCCGGAGGACCTGGCTACCTTTTGGCTCTAAGCACCTGGGACTCCCATGAGTAGAGGCTCTACTCAAAACACGCTTCTAATCCCTGGCATCAGCCCGGAACCGTGAACCCTGCACACTCTGCACCCGCCAAGTCTGGCCTGTGCCGGAGTGAACAAAGACCATGAGGACAACCCCCCGGCGACTGTGACCCCGAGTCCAGCACCCAAGGACTTCCCTCGACGCTCCTGACGACGCCTGCAGTCTCAGAACCAGGTACCCCCCAACCGCGATCAACAGAGGGTAAGATTTCCCGACACCAAAAGGCACCCCTGCACCCGGCGCCCTGCGGCCCCCTGTGCCCAACTCCTGGGTACCTACCTATCCTCCAACTACCCAACTTACCTCTCGAAGTGGTGGTGGCACCTGAAGAATCTTCGTCCCCGAGCTTACAGTTTTTTTCCAAACCGGAGCTTTCCCTTTGAAATCAATTGAGCGCCCGAAGGCTCAAAAGCACCCTACACCCAGCCGCCCGAGTGGCCCTGGCCCTCTGCACCTATCTACTTCCCAATCTGCCCTGAGCAAGTGAAAAGGAGCCCAGCTGCCACAGCCGCGTGGCCTGCTAGTCAGCAGCCACCAACCAAGGCCCCCCTGCCTCCCATAGGATAACATTGGGCCTAACTCACTCTGCACCTGGCTGCCCCTGCGCCGCTGAGGGTGTAACAACTGTACCTACCTGACCCTGGGAGACCCCTGAGTCTGTGCCCAGAACCTTAACTTTGCCAGTCGAGTACTTACCTTAAAGCCGATCACCCAATTTTCTCCATAGGGTAACATTGACTGGTTTCTTCTGAAATTTCTTGTGTGTTGTTTTCAAAACTCAAAATATTCACCAAAAATCAGCCGAGTAACGAAAATGAAAATACTCACCTGCTGTTAGGTGCTCCCAGTGCTGGATCTTGGTGCCCAGCACTGACTCTGAAAAATATTCACAACCGTACTTACGAGTAACCCAATTTTCTCCCATAGGAAATCATTGACTGTTTTTCTGTGAAATTTCTTTTGTGTCGATTTTTGCAAACTTTAAATATTCTTTAAAAATCGTAGAAATTGTGAAACCGTAATTACTTACCTGTTTTGGATAAAGGTCCCAGTACTGAGTCTAGGCACCCAGTACTGGATTACAAAAGTAACAAGAACATTGGCGCGGCTCCTAAGATATGGAACTCTCTTCCTCCAGAAATACGCAGAATCACCAGAACAACGGTGTTCAAGTTGGAAGTCAAAAGATTCCTGTTGAATAAACTCCTTCAGTAATTGGGCTAACCCCTGGGCCGGTTGACATTGTTCTTTCTTCCTTGTCGTTACACTGTACTGTGCTTAACATTTCTTCCATGTGAAGTCTCGTGCACTTTATGATTCTTTTGTGTATTTTACTTGTGATTGTTACGTTATTAGCCTTCCAGTTCTAATGTGATTGTTAAGCGCTCTGATATCCCTTGGGATCTTGTTCGCGCTATATAAAACTTTATATAAATAAAATAAATAAATAAAATACTATACCTGCAACTTGAATTTTCTTCCACAGGGAATCATTGACTGTTTTCTATGAAATTTCTTCTGTCAACTTTTAAAATAGCAAATAGTTGCCTAAAAATCCTAGCAGTAACTAAGTCGACTTTTATCACTTGTTTCTAAGGACTGTCCCAGGACTGAATCTAGGATCCAGTCCTGGAATTACAAAAGTAATCCTGAGATTAATCTATTGCAAATAACTTGAAACTTCCATTGAACTCAATGCATTATTGTGTTTAAAATTGTGTTGCCTATTGCAACAACTTGTAATTATTTACAAAAGCTAATTGCATATTGCAAAAGTATTTACCTAAAGCATCTCACTCTGAGAAAGTATATTTTAATACCCATTGTTGGTTCTAAAATAAAACAAGCATATATTTTTTATATATAAACCATTGGCCTAGAGTTCAGTTATTGAGTGTGTGAAACCATTTGCTGACTGAGTGTCAACAACAAAATGCTTTACACTGTCCTCTGATACTGCCTTACTGCTCGACCAAGCGACCACTTTAGAGAGTAAGGTTATATCTAACTTTAGCCTCTGCCAAACCTCTGGTGGCTGTGGACTCTGTACACACTGTACCTATTTGGGAACAGTATATACAGAGCTACTTTCTCACACCACACCCTCCCGCGTTCGCCGCCTTTTGCTCTATGTAATGGCCCAGGGCGGCCAGTTGTGCCCCCTCCTCCGTTGCCACAGGTAATATCCCCCCCACCCCCGGGCCTCTTTGCTCCATTCGCTCCTCCCCAATGCTGTCTGTGCTCTGATACTAATTTCCGAGCAGGAACATTGTGTTCTTCTCCTTTACTCACATGTCCTGGAAGCAGAGCCCAGTGTTCAGGAACAGCGTGCCCTCCCTGCATCCCCCACCCCCACCCCCTCCTTCCTCCCCATTCCTGCTTCCTGTCTTGCTGCACAAGACACTGTGTTGACATGACAAGCATTGCCACATGAAATCCATAGGAAGCATAGAATGTTAGTCTTTCCATTGATGGGTACATTAGTGTCCAGAATTTTAAAATCTATCTGTCCGCTCTCCCAATGTCAGGCCACTCGGAGTGCTAATGATGGGCTTCACCCTCTCTTTCTCTTGCTACTCTTCTCTCCATCCTTGACTCCAGCCTTGGCTCCTTTCTTCCAGCGCTCCCACTCTGCAGACCCCAGTCCCTCAACCATTACTTTATATTGCCCAATTATTTTCTATTTCCCACACGGACAATCCGTTAAAGCATGGAGTTGCAGCCATTTAGTACCTCCTGAATCCAAACAGAAATCGTGAAGCACTGCAGAAACAGACGGCCTTGGAGATGCTAAATTGTTTCTGAGCTAGGAGGTGAAATTTTAAGGGGCGGCTGTTTTGCCGGAACCTATTCTTTATTCTCTGCCCCACTCTCGACAGCGGGCACAGCGGTGGTGTCTGCAGGGCGAGGTACGGGAGGGCTTTCTGGGCCAGTCATGGCGGGAACATAGACCTGCCTTCCTGTGGGCGACAGATCATGTTGCATAATGCAAAGTACACTCATTCCCTAATTTACAGCTTCATTTTCCTCCTAATTCTAAAGATTGATAGCAGGATACTATTTGCAGAAGCATTTAAATGTCAGTAAGTTTTATGGTTGTAATAAAGCACATTCCGTACATCAGGCCCTCCACGGGGAACCTTGCTTTCTGCCTAGACGTTCATGGCAACAACCAATGGCTTCAATACGGGCAGCCATTAATTTCCGAAAAGAGACTTGGCCCTAACAGGCTGATGAGCAATGGAGGGGCCAGGGCGAGGAATGAACTTTCCTTCCGACACCCTGAAAGCTCTGCTTTGTGAAAGGGGGGATGCGGCGACGATGGAATCCCAAGTTCCACGCACTGGAAAAGGGTGACCTGCTTGTTCGGGAAGAGGACGTCCTCCCAGCTCTCCCTATGAAATGGGCATCATGGTCCATGAACCAATCAATGGTCGCAATAAATCCCGCGCTCTGCCAATATGCTAATGTGCGGCCGCATCGTAATGGCAACCAGGTCGTAAGTCATCCCCACTCTGGCATGTTGCATGACACAGCATTTAACCAACGCCCCCACTCCACCACCCCAGACCCAGAATAATAAGCATTGGCATAGGCTGGTTGGGCGGCATGCCGGAGAACCACGCCTCTGGATAGCCGTAGGTGACCGCTGCCCTACCCCCAACATGGCGATTCACACCCGGGACGTTGCAGTCGGCTGGCATCCCGAGTGATCCCTCCCGTGATTTTCTTATGAACGGCGAAGCAGGCTTCAGGCGTCAGAGGTGTCAGGTGTCGGGCTCGAGCAGGGTATGGAGTGAGCCCTCCGAGGCTCTGTCTGCTGGGCGCCCGCGACTGCGAGTTTTGGACGGTAGCGAGCAGCACCTGGGACGCGAGTAGCGCTCGAAAAGGTGTGGAGGGGACAGCGCTTTCCCGGCAGCCATTGGGGGAGCCGAGCAACGCCTGTGAAGGTGAGGAGCACTTTCCCAGATGACGGCCAGGATTGCCGTGGGGGTGTTTTGAGACTTAACACCAGGAGACTCTCAAGATCTTGAAATACCTAAATAGCAGGAATTTAAGGACTTGTAATATTAAAGGCATTAGTAGTTTAAAGGGGGAAAATAATAGAAGAAGAGAGTAAGAAAGTAAAAACTGGATATCCTAGACCTTGGGAGATCCTTTTGTGAAAGTAAAGAGGAGGAGGATCCGGGAGGAACAAAGGCAATAAAGATAATTAAAAAAAAAAAGAACTAGAGCAACAATGGGCAACAATGGGCAAACCCCAGAAGGATGCAAGTATTGTCAATAAATCAAATAAAACTGAAGCTGCGGCTCGTCTTAAAGCTAAAACACGCCAGGCTCTGGCGAAGAAGACAGCACTTCGAGCAAATAAGGAAAAGGATAAGGGAAACAATTCCAGCTCCCCCGGCCTCAACAGCACTCCTGAGAGTTCTGAGGACAAGCCCCCCTCCATCATTGTTTCTCCACAACGTGAGGGGTTGCCTGAATTAACCGCTGCACAGGCGTATGCCACACCGGAATCAACCGAAGCCGCTGCCGTATCAACAATGTTTTCACAAGGCAGCCCAGTACAGGTTGGTTCAAGGAAAGGTGGAAAGGGAACAAAGGATTTTCCGTTGTTTACAAAGAAAACCACTCTACAACTGTCACAGTCCTCTTCACCAACCTCAAATTCAGTTTCCAAACCATTGTGTGCTTCACCACCGGGGTTAAGATTGGTCCCACTAGAAGAACTGATTCCTAAGGATCAGCTTGTAACTCGATTTTTTTTAAAACTCAGCATCAACAGCAAGATCCAATACAAGCACAAGTTTCAACGGTGCCCTTTATACTTCTAAGCTCTATGAATGTAGTGGGAAAAACTATGCCCAGGTTAAATTCCTCGACTCAAGATGTGGCAGATAAAGACAGAAGGATTGTGATGGATACCTCTGTGAGCCTGATGTTATCCCAGCCTCAGCCACAATCTCAGCTTCAACCTCAATTGAGAGCTCAAGGACAAGCACTGCCAGAAGCTGCGCCGGCTCAGGCGGCTCAGGTGGACCCAAAGGTGGGAAGTACGAGTATTGGAACTGATGGTCTACTAAGCAATTCCTGTCAGAATATGGAGAAAAGGGGGGCTTTCCAGTTAGACATCAGGGACATGCTTAATTTAATCCTGGAAGAGGTCGTGAAATGAAAAAAACACAGCAAATTGAAATCGTTGCTTTGCATCAGAGATTAGGAAAAATTGAAGAAGCAATGACCGGACTTCCCATTAGATTGCAGGAAGCGGAAGCTAGAATATCTGTATTGGAGGATCAGATGAATATGGCTATGGGAGAGGCAAAAGAGGCAGCCAAAAGGAAGAACTACCTCGAGAATAAACTGGAGGAGCTTGAAAATCATTCTCGGAGTTCCAACCTCCAGATCGTCGGGGTTCCGGAAGGGATAGAAGGCTCCCATCTCCTCCCATGGGTAAATTCATTTATCAAACTGCATGTCCTGCCTGAGTTTGAAGGCGACCTCACCATTACAACAGCCCACCGTGTCCCAGCGCAACCTTTTCCATGCTCCACGATACCAAGGACTATCTTGCTGAACTTCTTAGGTTTCCGTATAAAGGAGAGGATTTTGACAAAAGCTATCCAGCAGAGACAGTTTTTTGTGAACGAGACTAATAAGTGTCGCATATTCTACGATATGACTGTTGCTGCTGCTCGCAGGAGAAAAGAATTTGTTAAAATGTTGCATTTATTTAAAGCTCATGGCGCGCAAGCATCAATCGCCCAGCAGTCAAAACTGAGAGTTTTAGTCAAAGGAAAGTTCTTTATGTTTTCTGACCTTGAAGAGGCCCAGGCTTTGCTAAAAGAGATTTCAGCAGGGTCTAGAGGTTGAATATTGAATATTGGGATATATATAGAGCTACCAGTAGTAATGGCAATATTAAGGGTGACCTCTTTAGAGATACTGATGGGTTGGTTAGGAAATGTATCTACTGATAAGCCACTGTCAATTGTAATTAAGAATATTGTTGACATTGGCTTTTATTTAGATTAACCTTTCGGTAAATGAAAGAAGGGGTCCCCTATACTTAGTGTATAGACTCTGGTACAAATTTAGATTATTTTTTCTTTTTTGTATTGTTGGGAGGCATGGGGTTAGCAGGGTCACTCAGGGTGTAATTTCATGACACCCAGGAAGTTGGATGAGAGGGGTGAAATGTGGGTAGCGTGCGCGGACGGGCCTTTCCCACATTTCAAGGGGTGGGTAATTTTTTTCAGGGGTGGGAAGGGAGGCACAGCAGGAAAAAAAGCACGAGCATAAGGTTCTGAAGGTATAGGTATAGGTAAGAGACAAGAAAGGGTCAATTATGGAAACCAGTAAATGGAGGATCCTATCAGTCAATACTAATGGCATACTAAATAAAAGGAAATATGGTGCTCTTATAAGATCGTTATCCTCATTAAATCCCCAAGTTTTATTTTTACAGGAGACACACTTGAAATCTAATTCTCCAAACTTTTTATACCTAAGATTATTTCTAAAGTTTTTTTTGCATCTTCGGGTTTTTAGGTTAGAGGGGTAGCAATATACTTTCCTAGTAAACTTCCCTGGGAATTCATATACGTACATAGGGACATTCATGGGAGGTGGTCATGGGTAGTAGCTAAGTTACAGGGGAAAACGTTACATTTTATAAATTATTATGGTCCAATCTCTGATGACATTGTACCCTTAACTCAAATTAATGATCTACTGATAGGATCCCCCGGACAGGTGGTATTTGGTGGGAATTTTAATTACATACAGGATATAAAGAAAGATACCTCGAATAAAAACAAAAAACAACTAAAACCAAATACAAAAAAAATAATGGGAACCATTATACAAGAATATCAATTGGTGGACCCATGGCGGGAAGTCAATTTAGACAAGGAATTCTACACCTGCTAGTCACACCGTTTTCGGACGGCATCTCGAATAGATTCAAGATGCCGGCATAGGCTGTAACCCTTTTTCAGACCATGCTTATGTTGGGATAGAAATGGTGCTTGAGGGAAGAAGCAGGAAACGTCCCAGGTGTCAGCTGGATCGTCTCCTTCTGCAAAATGAGGATTGGGCTAAGGGATTTAGAAAATGGATTTTGGAATACTTCCAGATTAATGAGAGTACGGCTGCGCCCTTTTCAGTATGGGGGGTGTTTAAGGCAGCAGCCCGTGGACAGATAATAGCCTATACGGCCACCCAGTCCAATACCCGGTGGACTAAGATAACTCAATTTCAAACTGAAGTAAATCGGGAATATGCTCTCCAACTTCAACTTCTTCCAAATCTATATGTGCAGGCAAGAACAGCGCTGAGGGACTTTTTCACTTTAGAAGAGGTTTGCAACTCACGAATATTCCAACAGAGGGTCGGATTGGAGAACAAGGAAGGGAAGTAGGGGTTGTCGAAATCTTAGCAGCTATTAAATCAACAGCCGGGGCAAAGGCTTGTGGGCAGGACGGCTTCCCTATTGAGTTTATAAAGTATTTTTAAACAAACTTGCTATCCCGCTGAAAAATGTATTTAACTTTGTTAAAAAGGGTGGCGAAGTCCCAGATGTTTTTAAAGAAGCAATTATTGTTTCTTTTGTTAAAAAATGTAAACCGACTGAAGATGTGAATTCATATAGGCCTATCAGTCTGTTGAATTCTGACTATAAAATGTTGATGAAGGTATGGGCAGAACGTTTTTTACTTGTCGCTCAAGAAATAATCCATAGAGATCAAACCGGCTTCATTGCCGGTAGATCAATGGCGACCAACACCCAGTTTTTAATACATGCGTTGGATTATTTCAATACAAATTCCATCCATGGTTGACGCAGAGAAAGCCTTTGACCTTGTGAATTGGAAAACCTTGTTTTTCACCTTTGGTCGGTTTGGGTTTCCTGCACAAGTAGTCAATATGTTACTCAACATCTACCAGGGGGCCACTGCCCAGATCATAATTAACTTAAACTGTGCAGGAACCATAAATATAAACCGCGGAACCAGGCAGGGCTGCCTGCTTTCGCCATTACTTTTATATTTTTTTATAGAACCTCTGGTTTTAAAAATACGAACTAATGCTGCTATCCAACCCCCGATCCCTGGTATGACTAAACTAAAAATCTTTGCTAATGACATTATTTTATATTTGACTCCAGATAGAGAGAACCTCGAAACAGGAATTTCTGGAGTTTGAGCAAATAGGCGGGTACAAAATAAATGCCAATAAAACCGAGGTTCTCGCTCTTAATGCTGATTTGAACTCTTTTCCACCTTGTCTAAATATACAAGCAACAAAAATTGATCCTATAAGATATCTTGGGATATATGTATCTAATCAGTATCATCAGTTATTTGAGTTGAATTATCTAAAAATGAAGGGAAAGATCACGAAGCTGCTGGAACAATGGACAATACTCCCCCTATTGATAGTGGGTAGAGTTTCATTGATTAAAATGTCCATACTCCCGCTGCTCATTTTTTTATTTTCTAATGTCCCGATTAAAATAAATCAGTCATACTTTAACTAAATGGATACTTTACTCAGGGAATTCATTTGGGGTAGGAAAGCTTCGAGGGTTAAATTGAACGTGGTCCAATTACACATAGTACAAGGGGGCTTAGCGCTGCCTCATCTGAGTACTTATTATGAGGCCGCCTTTTTAGATTTAGTGTCTGGATTAATGGGATCCAATTTTACTAGCAACAGCTTTTTTATGGATAAAATGACACAAGAAATTGGATCACTAACCCCAGTATTTTTAAAAACTTCTAAACTTCCAAAAAAGACACGTTATAAGACTTTAAAAGATTATTTTTTTAGACTCCAGTCCTTTTTTAAAAGATGGGCTCATCTGGTCTTCAGTATTTAAAATTAAGAGAATGAACGAGTCTCGGCCTCCAGTTGCAATCTAGACATATGAGCATTTGGGAAGGCTGTGGACTCTCTGAGTTAAGGCATTTTATAATTCAAAATAGGCCGATCTCCTGGCAAGAAATAGCGGCACGGGCGGAAGGCCATCGGAAGCCGACCTTTCTTGAAAATGTACGCGTTGTTCATCTGCTAACAAATACCAGTGGTATTTTGGACACCCCTAACCAATGTGTGGTAGCCCTCTATGGGGCCAATGTTAAGGGGGTGGGAAACTGGTATAGGCTGTTACAGAAGCAGGGACAAGCTTCCGTGATAGAGACTCATTTGGATAAAATAACTTGGGAGACGGGATGTAGGCTGGTTGGGAAGGAATGGGAGTCTATGTGCCTTCTAGAAAGTAAATCTTTGCGTGCCGCAAATTTTAAAAGGATGGCCTTTTTATCACAATGGCTTTCTTATTTAACTCCGGCCGCTTTAAAAAAAGATTTCCTGGCGCAGAAAATAGGTGCTTTCGCTGCCAAATAGATGGGGAGGGCGGGTGGCATCATACTTTTTTTGCATGTTCAGCACTTAGGCTTTTTTGGGAGGCAGTTTTTTCGGATATTGGGCAAGCAATCAGTAAGAGTATTTTGCTCGAAGCCAAAGCTGCCTTGTTTGGTATCAGTAGAGATGAAAAGATACTATCCGAACCTGAAAAAGCCTTTGTATTCATTTCGTGTATGGTGGCTTGCTCTCTAATTTTGAAGAATTGGAAATCTAGGGAAGCACCTTCTCATCTGAAATGGTTCAACAAAATGAAAAGAACCCGAAAATTTGAGGAAGCCTATGCTAGGAGGGTAGGAGCTATTAAAAAATTTGAAAAAAATTTGACGTTTTTCAAGGAACTGGAAAAATTTAAAGAGAGATCATAGCACCAGGGTATGTAAATTAATGTAGCAGCTTGTTACTTAAATGCATCAGCACTTTTTCTAATCGCACTTTAGCAGCACTAGCACTTTAATAGTTTTAGCACTTTATAGAATGCATTTTGCACTGTTGTCAATGATGTGAGGAACTGCTATAGCCACAAATCCTCATTCTATTTATGTCGTTTTTAGGCAATAAGATGGCATTAGCACTTTATTGGCATTGCACTTTAGATGTATTAGGAATTTTCCTTATTGCTGCTGCTGTGTTCTAGGATAAATTTGCATTTCGCTTTATGAATGAGTATATAATCAGCTGCTTTAGTATTAGCTCTTTGTCATTTTCTTTATGTATTGTTCGGCTGTCATTTCGATTCTCTGTAGAAATTGGTTTTAATGAAAATGCTTTTTCTAGTATACCATGTCATTTTCAAACCTAATGCTCTGCTCAATACAAGAAAAATGAAAAAAAAAAGCAATGGCATAGCCAATAGGTCTCGCCTTTGGGACCTCATAAGTCTTTAGTTATCCAGCACAATATCCTTGGTGCAACAACATCGACTGTTGGATGGCTAAACACTTATAAGGTCCCAAAGCGAGACCTATTGGCTATGCCAATGCTTTTTTTGGCCATTACCGCGTTTATCTGCAACAATGGCTGACGCGCCTTTCATTTCTCTGCGTAGATTGTTTCTTTGGCATTCAGCACCAAGCGCGAGCGAAATCTTTTCACTTTTGTGCTTACTGTGTGGAAGTGTTCCTTCCTGCACAAGGGGCAAAGGAATGCAAGGTATCGGCATTTACATTTAACTCGGTATAAAATTGGTTAATCGCTGAAATTGGCCCCCCCAAATGGGTAGCCGCCTGTGCCTGCTCCATCTGCTTGATTTAAATCACAGAAACGAAGGAGTGACACCAAAGTGGGAATTACTGGATCAGTTGCACGTCATACACAATAAATTTACATACCGACAATGAGGCCAGCATACATGCAGGACCCTCCTGCCCATCCCTCCGTGATTAGTACGGACACTGTGAATTTCTGTTTGGTACACACGTCTGCAGTCTCATCTCGTGTTGGTTTTGCGAGAGCACTGAGAACACAGACATTTCATGCTGCTGTGTGAATCCATCCAGCGATGTGAACGTGCCTTTTATACCTGTGTAGCCTTTGTGCGCACGTATATTGTTCCATTGCCTTTTTGTTCCTGGTGCGATTGTTCCAGCAGAGCCTAGGCCATTCTTTCTTCAGCCCAGGACATGCCTGGAATGTCGGGAAGTGTAGAATTCACACCATACCCTGGCCTTATGTCCAAACGGTCCACAAACCAGAACACCAAGATAAAACTAGTCAATCTCTGAGGGCTGCTGGCCAGCCTCTCGAAGTGCTATCAGCTGAGGGGACTGAGTACAAGCAGACACTGGCAGCTCAAGGGAAGGAGAACAGCACGCCTGAGCCCGTCTGGTGTATGCTGGCAAAGCTGCCCTGCTCTCCACCGCATGCCTCCCATGCCTGCTGTCTGCTGCCCAGGCGGGAGTGAACTCTTGACTTCACACCACTGACTACGGGACCAATTCAAAGAAAGCAATGGGGCTAGCCTTTTATAAAGTCAAAGGCGAGACCTATTGCATTTTTAATGCTTGTTTGTGCTGTTGCACAGATTGGAAATTTGAAACCGGCATGGTTCAGCCCTGCCCGCTAATGGAGAGCACGTCCACTTATAGGAACCAACACGGAGAGAATATATATATATATCCCTTGAAAAATATCATGATGTTGACAGAGTGCCACGGGGATTGCGGGTGATGATCACTCCCACATTTGAAAACCCGCACCCAGAGATGTTAGCGGAGTTGGCTACCAACAATCTCCAGGCCTCGATGAACATGGTAAATATCCTCATTAAATATGCGGAGATTGATAGAGAGACTATCATTAAAGAGATTGACGAATTAAACATTATCCTGGAAAGGAGTGAACAGAAAGACTTAATTGCTAAAGGCAGATTGGATATCGAGTCAAGATTAAAGAACCATGAATCTGTGATCAAGACTCAGAAAGCCTTTAAGTTCGCCCGCGATAGGGATGATTACTTGTTTGGTAGAGTTTTCACCTTTTCACGGAAATTTGACAATGTTAAAAAATTGGTTCAAACAGAACAGACCAAAGTTTCCTCAACATCCGGTATAACTGGTGATAATTCTGCTCAGGGAGACACGGATTCGTTAACCAGTTATGATTCAGAAGAAGGCACCAGTGGGGCATCTATGCAGAGTAACACAGAGGAGTCTGTTAAACATACGTTGGGGGAAGAATTGAATTTTTTAACTATGGACAGGCGAGCCACTCTGCGCCCCAGGAACAAACAAAACACTGTGCCATCAGCGCCAGCAAATCCCGGCAGGAGAGGCGGAAGCGGAGGCGCAGTAAAAGGCAACAGGGGCAGAGGTTGGTGGAAACGGAATCGTTAAAACAACAGGACAATACCATCATCAATTTGACCAACATGACTTTAACAACAGCGGAACAACAATTATTGACCCTGGGGTTATCTTATTGTCCGGAATCAAACTTTTCGTATAAACACTCTTGTGTGGATGTTTATAAATGTATCCGCAAGATCAAACTTCGCAAACATTTCCAACTTAACAAAATATCTGCCACTAATGGTAGCAATATTTCCAGTTCTTCTAGTTTGACAGTGGCTGATATTCCAATTTTAGGGGTTGTACAATCTCTTGCTGATGACACCAATACTGAACCAGTCAGCAATTTGGATGATTCTTGTGAATTGGGGGTTAATACGGGCATGGCGGCTGCTAGTCCTTTCTGTCCCCAATCCACTTTTTATCCATTAATGCCCAAAGACAGTGTGGACATTTTCAGTGACATGGTCATTAACGATTTGAAGAAATTACATACATCGGTCCTCAATGGACATACCAAGTGTACTTACCAAGCTAAAAAGTATTGGGCCTTGATTAATAAATTGAAAAGCAAACATGATGTTGTTGTGATGAGTGCCGATAAGGGAGGTAACATTGTTTTATGGCCAAGGGCGGATTATTTGAGGGAAGCAGACCGTCATTTAACAGATACCAACTGCTATGCGAAAGCCAACAAATTGGATTTAAATCAGGTGAAGGAAACTGTTTCAAAGAGTCTATTATCATGGAAACGACAGGGGCTGATCACTAAAAAAGAATATCTTTTTTTTAAAAATGATTTCCCCACAACTCCGATTATGTACTTTATCCCTAAGGTACATAAGGGGATATCCCCTGTCCTGGCCAGACCTATAATCTCTGCAAGAAATAACATACTAGAGGCTTTATCCAGATACGTAGACTACTTCCTTCAACCACATATGATGAATCTGCCTTCCTTTTTAAGAGATACTGGTGATTTCCTGATGAAAATCAACCAAATAGAATGGCGCAATGATTGGTGTTTGATGACCTTAGACATTACATCACTTTACACTTGTATCCACCACTCTCAAGGCTTAACAGCTGTAAAACATTTTCTCAATAATCGCAATATTGGCTTCAAAGAACATAATAACATGTTACTTCAGATGATTGAAATATGCTTAAACAATAACTTCTTTTTGTTCAATAAAATTCCCTACAAACAACTTAGGGGAGTTGCAATGGGGGCGTGTTTCTCGCCTACCCATGCCTGTCTGCTGGTAGGGTGGCGGGAGGAGCACATCCTTAAAGTGCAACACAAACAGGCCTGTGAGGATCATATAAGATACTATGGCAGATATATTGATTATATATTTGTCATATGGGAAGGTACAGAAGGCGAAGCCAAAGAGTTTATTTCGTCTATCAATAACAATTCAATGAACCTCCAATTCACAGCCTCTATTAACAAAAACAACGTGGAATTTCTAGATGTTGAGGTATACATTCATGAGAACCATCTACAAACTCGACTACATAGGAAGGGCACTGCTGGCAATTCCATCTTGCATGCCAGCAGTGCCCATCCGCGTCATTTAATACAAAGCATTCCATACGGAGAATTTCTCCGAATAAGACGCATTTGTAGTTCAGAATTGGATCTGGATAAATGTCAGAAAGAGGCTTTCTCACGATTCCTGATGAGGTGTTATGCATATTTGGATTTATCCAAGGCTTTGGATAAAGCCAACTCGCAATCACGGGATCTATGTTTAGTCCCCAAAAAAAGCCTCATTAATCCAATACACAGTGAGCCCACTCTAGAAGCAACTCAAACTATCCGCCTTATCACTACTTTTAGTAGACAGGAAAAGAGCATAAGACATATTGTCTATAAACATTGGCCTATTGTCTTGACAGACTTAACGCTTAGATTCTTGCTGCCAAAACTTCCCGCCATAACTTTCAGGAGGGCACCCTCTATGAGGGATGCACTTGTTAAAACTTGCCCTGAGATTGTGCCCAAAACCAACTGGCTGTTCAGACCGGGCTTTTTTAAATGCTCGTCATGTCGAGCATGCAAGTTTGGTTTGAACTGGACAGAATATTGTGCAGCCTTTAGTGATTCTCCGATCTGTATAAAAGAACACTATACGTGTAGAACTGACTATGCTGTATACCAACTGCAGTGTACATGTCAATTGAAGTACATTGGCAGCACTAAGCTTCCGGTTTTTAACCGGATTCTTCAACATCTACGTGCGATTGTTAATTCGGATGAAAATTATCCCATAGCACGTCATTTCAAATCAGTTCATAATAACAGGTTGCAAGACTTGACTTATTCTGTAATTGGGGCGGTTCCTTCTCATTTTCGGGGAGGCAACAGGGAGAAAAGATTAAGACAGATGGAGTCCTCGTTCATTCTCATGCTGGATACACGTATACCGCATGGATTAAACACCAGTGAGGACTTACATCATTTCCTATAAACAATATAAAAGGTCTTATGTTACAATCTGATACATACATAAGCATTGTGCAAAGTTTATCCATATCTGGGGACCTTTATTCAATGTACCATTTGTTTATGGAAATGAATGTGTTGTCAATCCATAGCCAATGTAAGATGGTGATACAATTCTGTTCCTGACCAATCTACTGAATAGATTATGTAGAGTTGGTAGAGTTGTTGTTATCTTGGCTATTAATATGCTGGTTTTGCTACAGTACACATGATTTAACTTCAATGTTTAATGGCCGTTTCTCTGGACAAACTCACATATCAACGGAACAAAATTCACAGATAGTGGTCCTTGCTGCACCACCTAAAAAAATTCCTTTTTTTTTAAATCAAACCTTATTTTCCTTTTTTTATTAATTGTTTCTTCTGTGGAAGAAAACATAATTATATCTTTTGAAAGTGCACAGTATTTTTTATACAAACATGATAAGTGACCATAATGGTTACTTGTAGTCATATTTGATTGGAACAATAGCAGGTGCTCAGAAAAGTTTTAAATCTCATATGAGAAAGAAGTGGATTAAATCATTGTCACATTAAATACAATAACTTTTAAGAAATCCGTGACAATATTAGGCATTAGCCTTCAATATTAGGAACATGAATGTAGATACATTGTTTTTTTTGATATTTCAATAGGCACTTGCCTCTGTTATAGTGTAATTCACCTCTTTTGCGGTCACTTGCAGGGTTATATATACACAAATTTGTTCGTTTTAGTTTTAACTTTATTGTGACCGGAGGGTAGAAATCACATGTTCACTTTACGAACATTAGTCACTATTTGCACTAGAATTTTAATGCGTGATTTTTGTTTAATACTATTTGCCAATATTTCATGCTCTATTTCCACTGTATTTGCACTAATATGCTCGGCACCGGGCTTCTTACATCTTACATTGTACATTGTAATTACTAAATCTAAAGTGGTTTGTTTCAATCTCTACGACACTCTAAGGTGCTTGTGTTGCTTTAAATCCTCAAGAAGATTTAAGTACTGAAAGGTTTTTATTGGTTGAATGTAATTTAAATATGGCAACTCGTCACAGGCACGTCAGGTGATCAAGATCAAGATCGCTTTGTCGATCGAAACGCGTCCAGGGCGGACACTTGTCTGTTTTTACTACTATGATGGCTGAATAAAACATGACCAAGGAGTAACCCCTGTTGTTGAAGCGGTTTCTTTCACACTTTGAAGACTTCGAGTGGTACGTACCTGTGTGTTGGAACAATACAGCAACTCAGGCATCAAAATTATATATATAAACATAGGTTTCAGAGACGTTATAGTTAGTTGGACATTTCACTCGTACAAAACCAGAGAAATTCAGCCGTTATAGTTAGTTGAGCTAACTATAATTCGCGCCCCCGCAATGCACTGCTGATGATTTCACATATTACATCATTCATGACATGGTCAGTGACATCACTGATGACATCTCAAATGACATCACTGATGACCTGTGGGACCCCCTGAGCAGGCCTAGGGGGTCAGGGTGTTTCTTCCCTGCCCCCTTTTCTTGTTTGTCACCTTTTTTTTTACTCTTTTCTTGTGACTCGGATATCGAGTCACAAGATGGCTGCCAACACTTCCTGGTTTGGAGTGCTGACAGCCAATCAGAGTGAAGCTCATGCCCGGGAGGGTTTGCAAAACCCTCCTCTGTGCTCAGATGTCGATATTTTTTTTTCCGAATTTCTCAGGAACTACTGAACGGATTTACACAATTTTATTAAAAAGGGCTCTTTCTGAACCAAGGGCTACCTTTGTGCCAAATTTGGTGTTTACGCTCAGCAGTTCGGGCTGTAGCTTTGTCTAAATTTTCCTATGGAATTAAAATGGGGAAAACTCGTTTTGGGACCCCCCTTTTTTCTAGGCCCCCGCTTCACGAATCACTCCAAAACTTTCAAGAAGGGAGCTGACTGGAGCACCCCGCTAGTTTTGAAAAATTCGCGAAGATTCGTCAAATGGCACCAAAGATATTGGCAAAAGAAAAAACGCTATTTGAATAGAAACGAGGTCCTAACTATAACTACCTACAGGCGACCACCAGTAGGTAATATATAAATATATTACGACCTCGTTTCTATTCAAAAAGTGTTTTTTTCTTTTGCCAATATCTTTGGCGGGGGTCCCAAAATGCATTTTCCCCATGTTAATTTCCATAGGAATTTTGGCTCTCCTGCACCCCCCACACTGCCCTGGGGACCACCACCTCCCTGGGGTGCTAATTATTTAAATGCGGGGGCCCGTTGCAGACTCCCGGGCCCCGGGTACCACCACCTCTCCGGGGGCTTTGCATACGTTGGGAGGGGGTTACGCGGCCCCCCTCCTGGAGCCCTCCATGGCCCTGGGGACTGCCACCCCCCAGGGTCGGCCCCTGCAATGTCCCGGGGTGCCCAACCCCGGAACATTGCCGTTTGCTATGACTGGGCAGGAGCAGGGCTCCCACCCTGTCATAGCAAACACTGCTTTGCTTAGTTGAAGTGAGAGCAGGAAACCTGCTCTCGCTTCAACTAAGCAAAGCAGAATTGCTTTTGGGTATGGGGTGCTGCATGTTAGCAGCTCCCCTTGCCCTAAAGCAATGCCAGCTCCAGCAGGAGACGGGGAGCCAGCAGGGACAGTGGGGGCATTGGGGCTCTCCCCACATTCCCTGTCAAGGAGGCCAGGCCCCGGGGATGGGGTCCCTGGGGCCAGAAGTAGCCTAGGGAAGGGGGGGCCACACGGACCCGGCAGGGACAGTGGGGGCATTGGGGCTCTCCCCACATTCCCTGTCAAGAAGGCCAGGCCCGGGGGATGGGGTTCCTGGGGCCAGAAGTAGCTTAGGGAAGGGGGGGCCACACGGACACCCTCCCAAATAAAAAAAAATAATTAAAAAAAGAGGCAATGCCCCGGGTGATGGGGTACCCGGGGCAGATAAAGGCCTCAGGAGGGGTGGCACGCGGCCCCCTCCATTAATAATTTAAAAATATGTGCATGCACCCATGCCCTGGGCAATGGGCTCCCCGGGGCCGAATTTGGCTTCAGGAGGGGGCCCCGGGAGATGGGGTCCCCGGGGCAGATAAAGGCCTTGGGAGGGGGGCCATGTGGCCCCCCTTCTTGTTTTTCTTTTGTTTTGTTTTTATGTGGCAGGCCCTGGGGGATGGGGTCCCCAAGGCTCAAAAAATATTGAAAGAAGGGGGGCCAACCAGGCCTCCTTCAAACAATTTTCTTTTTTTTAAAGCTGGCATCTCGTTGGAGGCACCGCCCCCTTCCTGCACCACTCCTGGCATGTTCTAAGTTGGGGGATTAAGTCCCCTTGAATACTGAGGGTCTATGGGGGCCAACTAGCCCACCAGGTACCTCCAGTAAGCACCACACAGCTGGATTGCTGAGAGGTGGTCCGAGGTCATGCCCCTTTATACACCACTCTGCAGAAGCGCCTCGTGGCGCACTGCTGGTGGGGCATTGAGGAACTCTTGTGACCGGAGGACCTCAGGCGTAAAGTGGACTTCATCCCCCAAACAGCAGTGCGCCAGGAGGTGTGTTTGCAGAGTGCTGTAAAAAGGGGTCATGGCCTCAGACCACTCTCAGCAATCCAGCTGTGTGGGACTTACTGGAGGTACCTGGGTGGCTAGTTGGCCCCTAGGGACCCCAGCAGTGATGGAGACTTTAATCCCCATCCAAGAGCGTGCCAGAAAGCACATTTGCAGAATGGTGGCGAAAGGGGGCATGGCCTACTATGAGAACTTAGCAATCCTGCTGTGTGGGACTTACTGGAGATAATAGGAGGAGTAGTTGGGACCCAAGGATGTCCTTGGGGGCCACCTACCCCTCGTTACCTCCAGTAAGTCCCACACAGTGGGATTGCTAAGACGTCTTCAGAGGCCATGCCCCCCTTTCTCCACCACTCTGCAAACACGCCTCCTGGCAGACTACGGGATGGGGGATGAACTCCAATTTACTCCTGAGGTACTTTGGGGCCAAGAAGCCCTCCTGGTACCTCCTGTAATTCCTCCGCAGTGGAATTCCTGAGCGCTGGTCGGAGGCTCAGCACCCTTTCTCCACCACCCTGCAAACGCGACTACTAGTTAAAGAAGTGTTTGCAATGTAATAGGCTTCGCATTTGCGAGAGTTAGAGCTATTGGTGTTGTAAATGGAAACATTTTTAATAATGTTTTTCGGAGTGGAGTGGATGTACGTTGTGTGTAGTGGAATTATGTGGCAAGTTGTGCAGTGAAATTATGTGGATAGAAAGTATGTGGTATTTATTGTAAAGGAATAATGTAGAGTGGGATTATGTGTTATGGTGAGTAATTATGTGGTATGGTTGTGAGAAGTTGGCCTGGTATATGCTGTCCACTAGTTATAGTGGGCACCCTGTACCAGTCCAAACAACCCCTTATTGCTGATAGGTTAAAGGCAACCTTTATTGAAAGCTATCCTAGTGGTAGCTATGGAGAGCAGCCTTCAGGCTAAGTCTTGAAGGAATGTAAAGCAGCTTGTTTTACCTGTCTATACTCTCTTGAATGACCAAATGAAAGGTAACAACCCGAGGTATATAAATAAAATATATGTATGTGTTTCTAAACACACCCTACTAGTCTCTTTCTGAGGCTATAGGTCTAAACACATACGTTACACTTGAAATAGTACAGTAAAATACCACAACTTAACTAGACACAAGTCCTAGAGCCTGTAGAATCGCTGGGGCCCTAAGGAACCACCCAAGGTAGTGACACAGGGGACCCACGGGGCCGTGTGCAGTGTGAGAACACAGACATGAGCTCCCGTTAGCTACTATGGGGAAAGTCGCAGTTAGATTTTGAAAGATTAGGGACACTTAGAAATGAGTCAGGACCAAACCGTTTTGGACTTAGGAAGTTCTAGGGTCAACATCAACGGGAGCACCAGAGTACTCGTGTTACCTCACCCAGGGAAGCCGGGGGCATAGGTGTCAAATGGTGTCGGGTCGCGTCGTCGTTTTCAATGGGAGCTGGCAAAGAAGTGCTGCAGCTGGGAAGATGCGAAGTGTCCAAAGACATCCAAGCCTGAATCAAAGTTGAGAGGAACCTGAAAGCAGAGGGGACAGAGTCTGGGTCACTAGCCAGTGACCAGGAGCACGATAGGCGAATGCCCACCGATGTCGGGTGATTTCAGGTGAAGAAGCTGAAGCTTGACTCTTCAGCCACGAGGACCAGGAGGCATCAAGGACAACCAGGCGCTGGATTCGAGCTGTCCCACAAAGGATGTTGAGTGCTGCAGTGTCGATGCCCGGATTGGACACAACAAGCCTTGGCAACAGCAACCCACGCAGAAAGGAGAAAGATGGTTTGGTGCAGACCAGCAAGGCCTGAGGGTCTCTACACTTGGTAGGGAGTCAGGGCACTTCTGGAGCAACCAGAGAAGCCCAGGGAAAATCAAAGATACTTTCATAGGGACCCACCAGTCGACGGACCAGGGTTCACGAAGGGACCTTGAGAGGAATCACAAAATGATGGCCCACGGGTCACTCGGGGTGACTAGGCCAACAATCTTCAGTGGATTCTCTGCTTGAGGTGAGAGCTACAAGTAACCCCAAGTACGAATTCAAGAGATGTCAAAAAGTCAATGCACTTGCAAAAGTGCACGGTGACCAGGAGTTCCGGTTCCACGTTACTCACGAGGGCTGCGGGTCTCAGCTTTGCTGGGGACTCGGGTCGGCCTCTGAGAAGTCTGGATATCCTCTTCCTGTGCTGCAAAGTCTTCGGCGTCCGGTGGGAGCTTCGGAGATGCAGAATGGCAATTGCTTTGTTGGTGCCTGCCAAGCAGGAGAGTCACTCCTTGACCCCAAGGGATATTTCTTCCATCCTCTAGTCTTTAGTAGAGAGACGAAGTTCCAGGATTCAGTTGCAGAGTTTCGTCCAGGGATATCTAAAGTCCTGTTGCCAGGGGTTCCTTACTTAACCTAAGGAAGTGGTTGGACTAACTCTAGGGACCCACCTATGGGAGGGTTTGGAAAGAGGGGTGGCTACACCCATTTCCTTTGTCCAGTTTCACGCCAGAGCAGGGACTGGAAGCCCCTGAACTGGTTTGAGCTGGACTATGCACAGGTACACCAAATGTGCCCACAGTGCAGGACTTCAAAGCACTCTGAGAGTGCTCCCACCCTACCCCCATTACACATCAGCCTGTCTGGGAGGTGGGGACACCTCCCTGTAACAGGAAACCTATTGTCCAGGCCTCCCCTGCCGGAGTTTCGGTCAGTAGCAGGAGGCCAGACCCATGTCTGTGGCTGCAGCATCCATTTTGTGATGCCAGGGCTCTGTTAAGTTGGTACCGGGTATACCGGTGCTGTCATGTCTCTCCCTCTAGAACGGTGGGATCATATTCTCAAATCAGGAATTGATGTGGGGGATATGATTCCAAGGTGTTTGAGATCAAACACGACATGTTTCCGTGCATCCAGTCCAAAGTTAGCAATAACCATTTTAGATATAATGCACTTAAGAGTATAGGGTCAGGCTGCACTACTGACAACCCCGGAGAAGAGATTCTGAAGGTTGCAGAGGGGCTCAGCTCATGCCTGGGCACCCTCTCACATATAACTAAGCACCCTGCCTTCAGGATTGATAAGGCCTGCCATAGGGGTGACTGATAGGTTTCTATGTGCAGTATTAAGTGAGATGTAGTGAACCTATATCTCAGTAAGGGGTGCATGCACCACTTTACCCAGGCTGCAGTAGCAGACCTGTGGTGTCATTTTGGAGGGCTTTCCAGGGGTGGCATAATACATGCTTCAGCCCCTGGTAGGCCTCTGGGGTACCTATGCCCTAGGTACATAGTATACCATATACTAGGGACTTATGAGGGCACCTCAGAATCCAATCTGTGATGTGTCTAAGGTACATGGAATCAATTTAGATAGGAAGCAGCTAGGATGGGGTCCTGAATAGCAGGGCCCCAGCCAGACTAAAGTTGAAAAACAGTGTTACAGCAGCAAAAAGTGGGGGTAACCATGTGAAGCAGATCCTACTCTCCTACAATGGTAGTCTGTGTTGTGGAGTGGTAACCTCAGGTTTAGTCTTCTTCATTTCTATAGAAGCATCAACTATGAACTCAGTGAGACAAAGAAAGAAGGAATCACTGAGGAGCACTTGTGGACCTAGTCAGAGGTATGAGCAGGGCCACTGGAATTATGCGACTGTTTGGGTGCACCGATTTTCACACAATTATACATTTTCCGCATTAGCCACATAATTCATCATCTGCTCCCTAATCTGGAGAATTGAACAAAAAAACCTTGTTTCTAGGTCAACCTGCTCAAACGTTACCAAAAATGCAGCGAGAAGTGTTACAGCCTGGTGGAAGTCCCTTTGCAAACTTAGAATGGTCACCTGTTACTTATTGCTAAATGTGGGTGTTTAATTGGTACTAATAGTGTTCAAGCCACTCTTGCTTCCTTCTGCACCTCTCTTGCCTCTTTCTGCATTTCTGTTGCTTCTTTCTGCACATTTCTTTCTTTTTCTGCACTTCTCTTGTCTCTTACTGCAAATCTCTTCTACTTTCTGTACCTCTCTTGCCTCTTTCTGCACCTCTCTTGTCTCTTTCTGCACCTCATTTGCTTCTTTCTGTAGCCCGCTTGCCTCTTTCTGCACCCTTCTACCCTAGTTCTGCACATCTATTGCCTTTTTCTGAACCCCTCATGTCTTTCTGCACCCATTTTGCCTCTTTCTGCACCTCTGTTCCTTTTTTCTGCACTTCTTGTGTTTCTTTCTGAATCTGTCTTGCTTCAATCTGCATACCTCTTGCCTCTCTCTCCACCCCTCTTTCCTCTTCCTGCTCTTCTTTTGCTTCTTTCTGCACTTATCGTGATTCTTTTGCACCTTACTTGTCTCTTTCTGCACCTCTCTTGCCTCTTTCTGCAGTTCTCTTGCCTCCTTCTACACGTCACTTGCCTCTTTCTGTAGCTCTCGTCCCTATTTCTGCACCACTCTTGCCTCTTTCTGTACCTCTGTTCCTTCTTTCTTCACCTGTCTTCTCTCTTTCTGCACCCTTCCTGCCTCTTTCAGCACCTCTGTTGCTTCTTTCTGCAGTTCTCTTCCTCATTCTGCACTTCACATGCCTCTTTCTGTACCCCTCTTGCCTCTTTCTGCACCTCTGTTGGTTCGTTATGCACTGCTCTGGCTTTTTCCTGCACCTCTGTTCCAAATATCTGCATCTCTCTTGTATTTTCTGCACCCATCTTCCCTCTTTCTGCACCTCTCTTGCCTCGGTCTGCCCACCTGTTCCCTCTTTCTGCACCCCTTTTGCCTGTTTCTGGAACTCTCTTGCCTCTTCCTGCAATTTGCTCTTGCTTCTTTCTGCAGCTCTCTTGCCTCTTTCTGCACCTCTCTTGCCTCTTTCTGCACCCATTTTACCTGTTTCTGCACCTCTCTTGCCTCTGTCTGCACATCTGTTCCCTCTTTCTGTACCTCTTTTGCCTGTTTCTTCAACTCCCTTGCCTCTTTATGCAGTTCTGTTGCCTCCTTCTTCACCTGTTACTTCTTTCTGCACTTCTTTTGCCTCTCTCTGCACCCCTGTTGCTTCATTCTGCACTTGCCATGCTTGTTTCTACACCTGTTTGGCTTCTTTCTGCACCCCTGTTGTCTCTTTCTTCACTCGTCTTCCCTCTTTCTGTACCTTTCTTGCCTGTTTCTGCATCTCACTTGACTCTTTCTGTACTTTTTTTGCCTCTTTCTATACCTCTATTACTTCTTTCAGCAATTCTCTTGCCTCTTTCTGCCCTTCTGTTGCCTGTTTCTGTACCCCTTTTGCCTCTTTCGACACCCGTCTTCCCTCTTTGTGCAGCTCTCTTGCCTCTTTCTGTACCTCTGTTGCTTCATTCTGCACTTTCCATGCTTCTTTCTGCACCTGTCTTGCTTCTTTCTGAACCCCTGTTGTCTCTTTCTGCACTTGTCTTCCCTCTTTCTGTACCTTTCTTGCCTGTTTCTGCATCTCACTTGCCTCTTTCTGCACTTTTCTTTCTTCTTTTTATACCTCTGTTGCTTCTTTCTGCAATTCTCTTGCCTCTTTCTGCACTTCTCTTGACTGTTTTTGCACCTCTCTTGCTTCTTTCTGCACTTCTCTTGCCCCTTTCTGAACACCTGTTGCTTCATTCTGCACTTTCCATGCTTCTTTCTGCACCTGTCTTGCTTCTTTCTGCACCCCTGTTGTCTCTTTCTGTACCTCTTTTGCCTGTTTCTGCGACTCTCTTGCCTCTTTCTACAGTTCTCTTGCCTCCTTGTGCACCTCTGTTGCTTCTTTCTGCACTTCTCATGCCTCTTTCTGCACCCCTGTTGCTTCATTCTGCACCTGTCTTGCTTCTTTCTGCACCCCTGTTGCCTCTTTCTGCACTCGTCTTCCCTCTTTCTTGCCTGTTTCTGCATCTCACTTGCCTCTTTCTGCACTTTTCTTGCTTCTTTCTATACCTCTGTTGCTTCTTTCAGCAATTCTCTTCTTGCCTGTTTCTGCACTTCTCTTGCCTGTTTCTGTACCCCTTTTGCCTCTTTCTGCACCCGTCTTCCCTCTTTGTGCACCTCTCTTGCCTCTTTCTGCACCTCGCTTGCCTATTTCAGCACCTCTGTTGCTTCTTTCTGCACTTCTCTATCTTCTTTCTGCACTCCTCGTACCTTCTTCTGCACCTCTGTTGCTTCTTTCTGCACTTCTCTTGCCACTTTTTATATTTCTGTTCGTTCTTTCTGCATTGCTCTTGCTTCTTTCTGCACCTCTTGCCTTTTTCTGTAGCCCTCTTATGTCTTTCTACACCTCTGTTGCTTTGTTTAGCAATTCTCTTGCCTCTTTGTGCACCTCTCTTACCTCTTTCTGCATCCCTCTTGTCTCTTTTTGCACCTCTGTTGGTGCTTCCTGCACTTCTCTTGCTTCGTTCTACACCTCTGTTGCTTCTTTCAGCAATTCTCTTGCCACTTTCTGCACTTCTCTTGCTTGTTTCAGCACCGCTTGCCTCTTTCTGCATCTCTGTTGCCTCTTTCTGCACTTCACTTGCTTCTTTCTGCACCTCTTTTGCCTCTTTGGCTCCTCTGTTGCTTCTTTCTGCACTGTTCTTCCCTATTTCTGCACACACAGGGCTACTTTTAAGCTGACCTCAGTCTCAGCAGTGCACAGATGTAAGTGCAGAAAAGATTTGCTGTCCTCTAAACTGCCATGCCCTATTATATGTTAGGGACTTAGAGGTAGTTTTAATCCCCTGCCCTATTATGTACTAGGGCCTTACAGGGAAGGTCATGCCAATCACAGGGGTAACCCAACCCATAGTGTATGTGTCTTTCAGCATAGCACAAGTTCCGGGCCTGGTTAGTCAGAGTCAGTTACCACCAGTAGCAGTCAGCAAAAAGTTGGGGACACAGGATGACTTTGCAACAAGGCCTCTTTTTGCATCTCTGTTGGTCCTTTCTGCATATCTCTTGCTTCTTTCTGTACCTTTCTTCGTCTTTCTGGTCTTCTGTTGCCTCTTTCTGCATTCTCTTGCTTCTTTCTGCGCTTTTCTTCCTCTTTCTGCACATGTCCTACCTCTGTAGGCATAGTTAGAAATTAGCATTAAAAAAACCTTTGAAATTCACTGAAAAAACCATAGGTTTGAGGGGTGTTATAGTTAGGAATTAGCATTTAAAAAACCTTAGAAATTCACTGAAAAAAACGTAGATTTCAGGGATGTTATAGTTAGAAATTAGCATTAAAAAAACATTAGAAATTCACTGGAAAAAACATAGGTTTCAGGGACGTTATAGTTAGAAATTAGCATTTAAAAAACCTTAGAAATTCACTGAAATAAACCACAGGTTTCAGGGACGTTATAGTTAGTTGGACATTTCACTCATACAAAACCAGAGAAATTCGGCTGTTATAGTTAGTTGAGCTAACTATAGCTCACGCCCCAGCAATGCACTGCTGATGATGCACATATTACATCATTCATGACATGGTCAGTGACATCACTGATGACATCACTGATGACATCTCAAAAGACATCACTGACAACCTCATCCACGTGATAATCTAATGCACCTCATCATACCCTAATATAACTTTTGATACACCCACTCAAAAATATAGACTAACATTCTTAAAACCATAGACACACCAATACCAGTTACTAAATACCCACTCACTGATTCATAGTTCTACACAGATCCACTCAATCACCCATACAGTCACTCATACACGCAATCACTGATCAATACAGCCACTGATATATGCACTCATACACCTATACAGATACTCCACACAGCCACTCACCCATAGAGTTACTCACTCACCTAGTCAGTCACCCAACGAATCAATCACACTGCCATATGCTCCGCTATACAGTTATACACACACCACCTCACTTATTCATACAGATATTAACACATACTTTTTCTCTTATACAATCACAGACGCAAGTATACACTCATCCATACAGCTACTCTCACAATCACTCCCTCTTACATATATTCACTTATATACTCCAACACTCACATATACTGCCTTTCACATATGTAGTTACTCATAGATGTACCATTGAGACATCCATTCACTCACCAACACAGTTATACACACACTCACCCACCCATACAGCCCCTCACAGATACAGTCATGAACCCATACACCCAGTGAATCACCACACATCTATGCAGGGAGTCACACACCCCCACCCACCCACACAGGCCCTCAGGCACCCATACAGGTACTCAGACAACCAATCATTAACCCATATAGACTCTCATGTAGCTACTCACCAACCCATGCAGCCACTTACATACCAACTGACAGACTAATACAGACATTCACATAGTTTAGTCACTCACTAATGCATTCACTAACACACATTTAATCACTCACTTGTACAGTCAGTCATGCACCTACTTAATCATCCATTCAGACACTCATACACCCACTCATTCTTCAATACACCTTGGCATATATATAGATAACATTCTTAAACTTTTCAGAAACACTCAGTCACTGGATGATGTCATCAGTGATGTCACTGACCATGTCATGAGGGATGTAATATGTGATGTTATCAGCAGTGCATTGGGGGGTGAGAGTTATAGTTATCCCAACTAACTATCAGCCGAATTTCTCTGGTTTTGTACGAGTAAAATGTCAGCCTAACTATAACATCTCTGAAACCTGTGGTTATTTCAGTGAAACTATATATATATTTATTTTCATTTACTTGAGTTTTATATAGCGCTGGCTAGACCCGAAGGTATCAGAGAGCTTTACATGAGATAGTTACATTAGTTACAAGTTACACAATGTTGCAAATGATACATCAATAATGAGTTATATCTGTTGGTTGGTGGCATGTGAAAGGGTAAAGGGAGTAGTGTAAAAGGGGAACGAGGCGGAAGATAGGCCGAGAGACGAAGGGAAATTCTGTCCAATGTCCGACTGGGTAGGTGACGGGCCGAGGGGGAAGTCCACAGCCCATCTCCACGATTGTTATCAAGGTAGCTCCATCGGACATCAGCCAAAATGTTAAGTCTCCACGGTCGGTGGCAAGATTCACGGGTTCAATGTCATGGTGGGTGAGCCAGAGAAGGGTGGAAGGTGGGGTAAATGAGTGAGGTCTGGTCAATGTCCACTGTAGGTGATGTTGTATTCATACCCTCTGAACGGCATGGACGTCGCTCACCGCTACTCAGCTCGCCTGAAACTGAGTACTCCCCCTCGGGGTATGGCCTCATTGATTTGCTGGGCTTGGGTTTGAACTGCACCAGGCACCATTTTAGGGACAGGCGGGCTTGGGTGTTTCCTACAGCCTTTCCTACAGTGAAAGCCGGTGTCCACAGGGGCAGAGCCACCCCTAGCCTCGGACAGAGGTTAGCGTCAGGGTTATGGACCTAATATGATCATTGTTCTTTCACCATCTTTCTGGGCCAAAAATGGGACAAATTATTGCTTCCCAGGCTCCATTTTAGAGTCAGGTAGATGAGATCAACAGGCTAGGTACTGCTTCGTAGCCCTTGCATGTAAGTAAAAATCCAAGGTGACACAAAGAGCAAATGAGCCACGCCGATCCAGCAGGAGAGTGAGCGATAGACATGTGCTCTGTAGCTGGTGGTGCATTTTGGAGCGTGCACTGTCATAAGTGCATTAATAAAGCATGGTGTCGTATGTACCGCACTGTCTTTTACAGACAGCACATTTTTCATTAACAGGGCCACTAAATTTGAAAAGATGTGCAGTTTCACTGGTGCACAAATGACACTCTGGAAATCGGGCAGACAGGCAGAAAGACAGGGAGACAGGCTAGCAGGGAGTGATGCAAATGGTCAAGTCGATAAGCAAACTGTCATGGTGAACACCTTTCAAACACTGTACACATGCGACAATACGCAAGCATGCTGCAGAGAACACTGCTATTGTTTTGCAGAATTGACCACGTTCAACTGACTTCCAACACCCCTCTGCCTACAGTAAATTCCCAGATGAGGGAGTGATGCTACCTATAAGGACCCGGGCTTGATGAGCGTCGATCCACATGTAGAGAGAGTCCTCGTGCTGCCTGTCCCGGGAGGGCTCCGCGAACAACAGGAGGGCCGTGCAGAAAAAGAGGGCGGCTGTTGGGGCCATGCTGCTGAAGCATGCATTGCGGGCGTCCTCTGCGCTGTGTCTGGTCCTTGTCTGGCTCCTGTACTTTGTTACTGTGTCTTCTTGGCGCTTTGTGGGTAGGTGACATCCTCTGGTGCCTAGCCTCAATCACTGTTGTCTGCCCGTCTCCTATGTTCTGCTGTCTGCTCCCTTTGCCCTACTGTCTAGCTAACTCCTATGCAATGCTGCCCACTCGCCTTCAGTGCTCTGCTGCCTGTTCCCGGTACTCTCCTGCTTGGTCGATGAGCTCTGTTGCCTGTTCCTCCCTCCTAATGCCTGGTCGTTGTGCCGTCACTTGCGCTCTGTTGCCTGGTCCCAGTGCTCTGTCGGCTGGTCCCAGTGCTCTGTCCGCTGGTCCCTCTGCTCTGTCTGCTTGTCCCTGTGCTCTGTCGCCCCCCTGTACTATGTTACCTGGTCCCTATGCTATTTTACTTGGTCTCTGCTACATTGCCTGGTCCTTGGCTCTACTGATTGGCCTCCGTCTTGTGCTTTCTTGTTCTTCTGCTCTGCTGTATGGTCCTTGTGCTCTGCGTGGGGTTGCTGTGCTGCGCTCCCTGTGTTCTGCTGCTTGGTCCCTTTGCCCTGCCGTGTGGCGTGTGTGGCACGCGCTGCCCTGCTCTCTATTGGTCTGTGGTTGGTGCTGCTGGCCAAGCTACTGGGTGTGGATTGGAGGGATGTCAGAGTGAGTGAGGAGGTGCGTGATCAAAGGGTGGTGCTTGACCAGCCTCACTTACTACTAGCATGTGCTTAAAAAAGACAACAAGCACTGGTCTATGGGAGGGGTCGCGCAATGCGCGTGTGATGCGCAGCACTCCAGTCCCGGCCAAGCGGAGCCAGACAGCACAGCCACGCCACCCCCACAGTGGTGAGCCAGACCAAAGGCTATCTGTACTGCGCAGGGCTTATGCAATGGAGAGTGTCCCTACCATTCGGCACGGGGAGCCCTGTGGATTGATACATCACGCCACAGAACACAGCCCTGTTCACACTTTGTGCTCTCGATTTAGAACAGATAGCATGGACAGCACATGGAGCTCGTGAAAACAAGCTCACAATAGCACGCGCTCCTGCCCAGTGGTGTAACGAAACTCGAACCCCCCCTCCAAAGTACATACTGCCCCCCCTTACACTCCGGACCTACTCCATTTCGGTTACCTCAGTGGACTAGTTGGACGCACCAAGCCACAAGTCGATCACAGATCTTTACAGCAGGCCCGTTCAGTCAACAAGCTCTGACTACAGTTGTCTGTGGCTGAATTACAAACTCCATATGACTGTAACCAATTCAATTTTACATGAATTACGCATATTTTAAGACTGTTCATTTCCTCACAAATTCGTAATTCAAATCGAACATAATTCCAACAAGCCCGCGTGCCTCGCGCTAAAAGTAAAAAAAACAAAAGTGGCGGCAAAAGAGAAAGTGTTGCCCTTGCGGGAGCGAGCAGCACCAGGAGCGATAATTGCTAACACATGGCGCCAAAGCTCGCTCCTGCAAGGGAATCGCCAAACGTGCACGCGTTGCCATTGAAAGCAATGCAACGCGTGCACGTTTTTGCCTGCAAAGCTGTGTCGATTACAAAAGGTATTTTCCCTATGCAGCGCATGCGCGCTGTGTAGGCGAGACCTAAAAAGGGAAGAGAATCAGCACGTATCTCTCAAACCCCAGACAAAAAGGAAGGACCCCTGCTCAACCGCTCCGTGTCCTCCCTGCTGGCAAGGCTCGTCATGAGTTATTCATCTTAGGGTCAGGCGTCTCGTACCGATGTCACTCTCCCTCGCCGTACCTCTTTGTAGGGCTTGGACAGTACACAGATGCGTCGTTGGATCCCGTTGCAGATGTTGAGTGGGCTAGGTTTCCAGGGGTCCGTCCCAGCAATCACGGCCTTCAGACGTTCGCCGCTGCCTTGGACCTCACAGCGCCCCTCCTCCTCTTCAACTGCGATGTTGTTGACTCTGCTCTGTACAGATTTGGGACCACCAGGCGCTGAATTTTAAAGTTCAAAAAGTGCTTTAATATCTTCATGGCACATAGTCTAGTTCAGGCTGGTGCCTGCCATTATATATATATATATATATATAATTATCTACTGGCGGACGCCAGTAGATAGTTATAGTTAGGACCGTGTTTCCATAGGAAATCTCAAAATTCTATTTTGAATAACTTTGGCGCCGGTTGACGAATCCTCGCGAAATTTTCAAAACTAATGGAGCGCTCCGCTCAGCTCCTACCCTGAAAGTCTCGGGGGGATTCGTCAAGCGGGGGCCGAGAAAAAAGGGGGGTCCCAAAACGCGTTTTCCCCATGCATTTTCCCATAGGACCTTTAGTCGACGGTACAGCCCGAACGGCTGAACAGAATTACTTGAAATTTGGCAAAGAGGTAGTCTTCAGGTCAGGGATGTGCCTTTTGCATATATGGAGTCAATCTGTTCAGTAGTTCCTGAGAAAATTGCAGTTAAATATATATATATATATAGGCGCGCATGTCAGTCAACGTTCGAATCGGTCGAAATCAGGAAGTGTTGGCCGCCATTTTGTTTGTTTTCAGTGCGAGAGTGAAAAAGGAAGGTGGCGAACGTGAAAAGGGGGCAGGGTAGAGAGTTCCTGACCCCCTAGCCTTTGTCAGGGGGTCCCTGAAGGACCCCGAAGGCAGAAAAAAACATTTTAATTTTTTTTTTTTTAAATCACGGGGTGGCGCACCGTGCGCGCACGGTGAAAAACCATAAAAGAAAAAAACAATTTCAAAACTTACTTTATTGTAAGGTAGATATATAAAAAAATATAATAATAAATACATAGCTTAGCATTTAAAAAAACGTACAAATTCACTGAAAAAACCATAGGTTTCACACACGTTATAGTTAGGAATTAGCATTTAAAAAACTTTGCAAATCCACTTAAAAAACCATAGGTTTCACACATGTTATAGTTAGGTGGACATTTCACTCGTAAAAAAACAATGAAATTCCCCCGTTATAGTTAGTTCAGATAACTATAACTCGCGCGACTGCCACTCTATCAAAAGGATGATCTCATCAGTGATGTCATGAGTGATGCCACTGACCATGTCATGAGTGATGTAATATGTGACGTCATGAGCAGTGGATTGCGGGCGCGCAAGTTATAGTTATCTGAACTAGCTATAACTGGGGAATTTCATTGTTTTTTTACGAGTGAAATGTCCACCTAACTATAACATGTGTGAAACCTATGGTTTTTTAAGTGAATTTGCAAGGTTTTTTAAATGCTAATTCCTAACTATAACGTGTGTGAAACCTATGGTTTTTTCAGTGAATATATATATATATATATATATATATATATATCAAGCTCCTTACTTTCCAGTAAATTCAGGCCAGCACTCACGTTGGGTATAAACTTTTACGGTTTATTCACGAGACAAAATAACAACAAACGCGTTTCGCGTTAGCCTTCGTCAGTGTCGACGATCACCGTTACCTTGGCAACTTAAATTCAAATCAATTTCATGCAATGGACGAAGGACTGCTGCTCGACTTTGAGCGCCATCTTGTAATATGTTATTCTTCACATATTGTTGCAAATTAATCATACAGTCTAAAATAATCTGGTAAAACTAATTCATAGTGCGGAACCACAATTGATAAATATATACATATTTACAGGTAGTGAGTGATCGCGCGTGCATTCAATTATTCTTTTACAACGTAATTTTGTCCTATATGGAATCGCGCTATTCTCCACAGTTACCCATTCTACAGCCTGACGTAACAATTGGTCAAACTAATTCATGGTGAGGAACCACAATTGATAATTAAATATCTTCACAGATCGTGAGTGATCGCGCGTGAATTCAATTCGTTCATTCACAACTTAATTTTATCCTATATGGAATCGCGCTATATGGAATCATTAACGCCCTGGATGGGCTGGCTTACAAACTCCAACTTGCTCTATAAAAAGGTTTATATACATGGAGTGCTAGTGATTTATCTGTCATATGTGGTGTCACACATGATTCCTGATCATCTAGTGTCAACATACTGCCCTGTATGGGCATTCTATAGTGGTTCCAATCTACGTCATGTATTGTGAATTATAACCAGATCTGTTGCCGTCCAAGATCGCATGCACAATTGCACAGAGTGTGGGTTACTAATTTCTATTCCTCTCACAAATGGACTGCTAGTTCTTCCCCGCTATTTAGACCGCCCGGATATTTTGTTTGTAGGTCTATAATGTAGCGGGATTCCAGTCTCCTCAGACTCCTCTCTCTGTCACCTCCCCTGATGCTCTTCGGGACATGATCAAGACAGAAAAATTGCAAAAGAGATCTATTACTATTATGCATCTTTGCAAAATGTCGTGCAACCGGATAGTTGGTGTCTACACTAGTTATTGCCCTTTGGTGTTCTAAGATTCTCATTTTCACAGGATTTATTGTGCTCCCGATATATCTCAGGCTGCACGGACATGTCAAACAGTAGACCACATATGGGGTGCTGCATGTCATGAATTTATTTATCTTGCGCTGTCTTAATTCATTTGCAATTTTGTAAGTTATGACTCGTTTGCTCGTGGCACAAGCTCTACATTTGCCACAGGGAAAGGAGCCATGTAATCGCTGTAAGCCTGTGTCGGGTTTCTTAGTTTCCAAGTGGCTCTCTACTAGCTCATCTTTCAGAGATCTAGCCCTACTGAAACTGATACTTGGTTTCATTGGTAGATCCCTGCCAATGATCGTGTCTGCTCTTAGAATTTTCCAGTTACTCTGTAAAATGCGCCTGACATCCGGTGCTGCATTGGAGTAGCTGGTGATCATGCGAAACCTGTTCTCAACACCTATGTTGGTCGTTCGTACCTTCTCCTGAAACAAGAGCTCGGACCTAGTTTTTTGGGCTACCTTACTTTCAGCCCTTCTTAGAATATCCGTAGGATACCCTCTAGCTCTAAAACGTTTAAGGCTTTCTGATGCCGCCATCTTATAGTCCTCATCCCGAGAACTATTCCGTTTGATTCGAAGTAATTCCCCATAGGGGATACTTCGAATCAAACTCGCGGGGTGACTGCTCTTTCTATGTAGTATAGAATTCCCTGCGGTTTTCTTCCTATAGAGTGCAGTGTGTAATGTGCTGTCCTCCACGAATACTCGCAGGTCTAGAAATGACACTTCCTTGGTACTTATTTCCCCAGTAAATCTAAGATTTAGTTCATTGGTATTTAATGAGGAAACGTATTTCTCTGCTGACTCTCTTGACCCACTCCAAATAATGAAGAGGTCGTCTATGTACCTTCTCCAACAGATCACATTATCAACGCCCTCTTCACTGGTCTCTGCCCAGGCCACCTGCTTCTCCCACCAGCCCACGCATAAATTCGCGTAGCTGGGGGCGAAGCAGGTGCCCATCGCAGTCCCTTGTATCTGCCTGTACCTCTGTTCCTGAAATAAGAAGATATTGTTATTCAGACAGAATAGTATAAACTCAATGATCATTTCATTATGATCCAAAAATTTGAGTGACCGTCCTTTCAAAAAGTATTCCACCGCTGTTACTCCATCCGTATGTCTTATGCTTGTATATAAGCTGGATATGTCCAAAGTTATCAACACAAAGTCTGATTCCCAAGTGATCCCCTGAATTTGGCTTAAAAAATCTTTAGTATCGCGAGTATATGATGTTAACTGCGATACTAATGGGGCCAAAAAATAGTCCACATACCTAGATAGGTTCTCTGTCAGGGCCCCTAACGATGAGACTATTGGTCTGCCTGGGGGATTCATGTTGTCTTTGTGTATCTTTGGAAGGTGGTAAAAGGTCGGGATCCGTGGATACTTGCTCGATAGGAAGTTGACTTCATCCGTTGACAAAATGCCTTTATCGTGCCATTTTTTAACCATTTTTTCAAATGCCTCTATACTGTTCAGGTAGTCTTTTTCACTGACCGGTACATAACTCTCACGATCATTCAATTGTCTCAAGGCCTCTCTACAATAATTCTCTTTCGTTTGTAAAACGATGTTGCCTCCTTTATCCGAAGGTTTCACTATTATTTCGGTATCATTTTTCAAATCCCGAATTGCCATTTTCTGGTTATATGTCAAATTCCATCTCTTCGTTTTGTGTTTTTGTGTTCTCAGTAGAAGAAGGTCTTTGTTGACACTCTCCGCAAACACATCTATTGCATCCAGAGGCATCTGAGGGTAAAATTTTGAGTTTGGTTTAAATGGGCTCATCGCTCTTGTTTGCGTGATGTCCATCTCCTCTACTCTGTCCCGATAGCCTCTGTGTCTCAACTCCTGTGTATTGAATTCCTCTCCAAGTTCTTCTAGGGTAGCCATGATGTCGAGGTCTCTGATCGTCAATTGACCGATGTTTTCTTCCCCACTACTTTCTTCCATAGGTGTTCTAATCGGATCTTTCATCTTGAAAAATGTATATAATTTTATTCTTCGTAGCAGCGATATATATATATATATATATATATATATATATATATATATACTGGTACTTTCTCAGAATTTATGAGTTTTAAAATATCCAGTGATATCTATTTGTCTCCGGATTGGTTGCAAACAAACACAGAGATTAAGGAAGAACATGATTAATTTGATGGTTTAATATGGATCACTTGGTTTAGTGTGAATATTCAGCGTACTGAAAAGTTGGTCTGAGAATTTTCTCCTTTCAGCTGTGCAGCAGTTGGGGCCGCTCAAAGCGGAACCTTTCTTTCAGCAACTTTCTCAGAATTGGCACAAAATCAGTGTCTTAAAGCCCCATGAAGCATGTCACCCAAACAACACCAAAACCACCGCCTTCATTAAGAAAAGTTAATAACAACCGTCTTTAATTACAAAAATATCTTTACTGCAAAAAATAGCTCACACCAAAAATAGGCCAGACCTATTGGCTTTGCCAATGCTTGTTTTATTCTGAAATACAGGCTTGGAGAATACTAGGAGGTTTTTGCCATGCTTTTTTCCTTCCAACAAGTTTTATAACTTTTCAGAATAAGAATAAAACACTGTAGTGCTTCATTGTAAGCATGCCTTGTTGAAGGTTATTGTTAAATCTAGCTGTGGAAGATTAACACTATCTGCAAGAAAAGACACAATCTCTTTCTTCATTGTGCTGCTGACGTCATCAAGAGGAGATAAAAGGTTTTTAGGTGGGTTTACTCCACTTCCAATATTTTCAAACAATATTGGTTTTGAGGTCTCCATGATTCGGTCCTTTCTTTAGTCTAGGGTGCCATTAAATATATACGTAAAAGGGAATAGACAGTCCGTGACATATGGATGCTGGGGCATTTGTTCTCACTAATTTCTCCTGAGATGTGCTCGAAATGGAAGTCTACAGGTCACAGTGCGGGATGCCAAGTCTTGTCATGAAGGCGGGAGACTGGCAGTCTCCAATGGCGCCGGATTTCTGAATAGTTACTATGAAACAGGTAGGTAGGTAATTGGGTAGATGTGTGCCAAAAGTTGAGTGTCCACAACAACTTATGTGCTGATGCCAGAAAAGCTTGAAAACTAATTTCGAGAAACATCCATCTAGAAATATACCACAGTGTTCGTGCAAAACATAAAACATATAGACAATTTAATCATGGCACAAGCCCACAAGACCAAGAAACCTCGTGCCATCTGCAAGGTGCAGCCTACACAAGACAGAACTGAAGCATGCACTGAGTACAACGCTTTGATTGTGGGTTGAAAAAAATAAAAAGATTGAAGAGGCCATCTGAAACTATTGTTAATGCATGTTCCACACACTTCTGTATGCCTACAAAGACAAATAACACATCATTTGCCAGTCACACAATGACACGCACACATACAGCACATTTGAACCAGTAGTCAGGGCTTACATTCAGGCCTTCTGCAGACCAACCTCACGATGAAACGTAAATGCCCAACAGGAGACAACCTGCAAATAACTCCCATATAACAGCAGGACAACGGGACATTGTGCGATATCAGGACGCACGTTGCATGCTGGAATACAGTCCAGAAACTGCCCATGTGCTAAACCCTCACCACCAGGAATCCCCCCATCCATATACAGGACTGAGAACTTGAACACAGTGGAGCCACATCTGAACCAAATTCTCACAGCATTACCAACACTCCCCCACAGCATAAAATGGCAGCATATGCACACAGATACATTTTGACAAAATAGCACCATGTGAAGCATCAAATTATTATATTTAGAAGCAGGATTTACATAGAAGCTTTACATAATGCAAGCCCCTACAGCCCCTGTAGTGCAGGGGGCCCTCCAACCCTTCAGGGGCATGGCAGCCCTTTAAGAGGCCCCTGTTCAGCCCAAAGTCAAGAATTATCAGTGACATATGCAGAACTCAACAACCCCTCTTCACATTCTACAGGGGTTGGTCCCATAGAGACATTTTAAATTAAAGCTTGGGCAAATTGGGCTCTGGCTCAGGGCATCAACTTTTCCAGGGGCCCCTCACTTAAGCTTTTGGGACAGTCCCAGAGTCTCTAGAGTTTTAAATCAACCAGTTTGTTTTCTTACTTTTTAGGTCGAGCCTATACAGTGCTTGCGCTTTTAGGTGATCTGTTGTCTGTACTTTGTGGGGTCTGACTCCTCCCAGGCTTTGGATTGGCTTTTTTTCTGTGTCATTTAAAAGTCGTAGCCTCTAAATGGCTAAGGGTTGGTGCATGTCCCACCTTTTTTTCAAAGTTGACTCACCTGGAGTATTGCTGCAGGAACGAGCAGCGACGCGCAGGCAGTCCTTACATTGGACATCCAAGGAGCTGAAATGGGACTGCAGTCTGGTTACTGCCTGCAGTTCCCATCGCTCTCTTGCCACTCCCTTGCAACGTAGCCAGCCATCACCTTCACCGATATCCACAACCATCCCCCACCACCCCTCTCAGGTCGCTACTTGCCTGTTACCAATTTGCCCCTCGTAGCCGCTTCTTTAAATGTACTTATAACACAGCATAAGTAAGTAAAAGACGGCGCACATACAGCAGCTAGCCCCTCCCCCAGACATCAACACGGAAGACTAGCACCAGAGACCTCATGGCCCAGGGTGTGGAGTTGGGCCCACATAATAGCAATGACGGACACGGACACCAGGGTCTGTACAGTAGTAACTGGCCACAAGCACGTGCACCCGGGCCTTTTTATTCGCGGGGCCACGTCACTTGATGGATGGGTGTGGGGTGCAGTGTGTCCAGCCCTCAGGAGAGTGGCTGGAAGTACAGCTTCCTGCGGGACACTAGAACGTGTCTCGTAGGACACTACATTCCTCCCCAACTTTATTGGAGGACAAACAAAGTGTCAGTCCAACCTGTGGGGAATTAACAAACGGTTAACTAAATACCAAAGGGTCTATCAGTCTCTCGAGTCATGTGGCAGGACGATATCAGACATGGGCGGGTGAACTTGTCTAGCAGCAGGACCTCCTCAGTGGACACCCGTACTTTAACCTGAAGGACTCAGGACACGACTGCTGGCTTGGAGACGTCCGCTGCATACCGACAGTTCGCTGACAATGACATGTCTTGTATGGCTTCCCTCTTGCTCACGTCGGTGATGGTCTGTGGTGGGTTCTAACAGTTCTTTTTAGTGTGCTGCGTCGTGACCATGGATGAGGTCTCACATGAGGATTCACAAAGGTGAGGCTGGACCGACTGTGCCTGTTGAACCACTTGGCTGTGACCGGTACCCTGATGGTGGGGCAATGCCTCTTCTCCCTCTCCCGCCTGGGGAGGCCCGTCGTCGGGGTTGCTGCGTGACTGTAGGAAGGCTGCACTGGAGCCGCTGCTTGTGTGCCGTCTGGTGGCAGCTGCAGGACCGCCGAGGAGCCGTTGCTTGGTCGCACGCACAACCCTCACGGGTGGATGACCGTTGGTCAAGACTTGCACTCGCTGCCTCGGTTCCGGTGTAGGCCAGGTTCACAGATGGCTTCTGATTTCGTTTAGTCGGTTTGTGTGGCAACAGTTTTGGACTCCAGTCCATGGGTACTCGGGGAGTGGTGTTCGATGCATGTGCTGATGGCTGGCGTGGTGATGGTTGCCAGCCAGGTGGCGAGTCGGAATGACAGGTGGTGGTGACTTGCTGGTATAGTTCGGATGTCAGGATAGACCTGGGCAGCCACGTGCCTCCAGCTTGCCGATGTTGAGTGTTTGTGGCGGCTTAGCACGTAGAGTGTGTTGACCCTCTCTTGCCTGGCTTGGGGGCTACTGCCGACTCCATCTTGAGGCGGTGTGAGGACGGACACGCGGAGCAGATCTTCACCCGTGGCCTCTGCGGACAGGAGCAGGGATGCCACTTGACTTGGACTGCCGACACTTGGGGAGTGGCCGTTCACCTGGGGAAGCGTTGTGGAGAGATGCGGTTCGCGACTGCTGCAGCGTACATTCGGTTCTCCCGTGAGGCTGTGTCCAGGGACGGTGGTCCACCTTGGTGGCTGTCGAATGTGTCAGGGTGAGCTCTTGGCTTGCTGTGAGTCCTTGGTCTTCTCCTGTTGCTGGTCTGTTCAGTCTACCTGTGTCTTCCGGTTTTTAGGGTGACAGGGCTGTCACTCTTCTTTCTTCGAGGGCGTTGCGCTTGGACCTCGAGGCGGTGCCGTCATGGCGCCGGCTTCTGCCTTCGCTTCGGCGCGCTCCTTGCTTGTTGGGCGACGTGACGTCCAGTCACGTGTCGCTGGCGTTGGAGCGTCTGTTGCCGTGGCGGCCTGCCACGTAGTGTGTGCGACTCCTCTCTTGCCTGTCGTGGGTCACCGCCGACTCCATCTTGAGGTAGTGCTGAGGAGGACACTGTGTGGCTTTCGGGCCGCTGTGGGTGCGACTCCTCTCTTGCCTGTCGTGGGTCACCGCCGACTCCATCTTGAGCCAGTGTTGAGGAGGACCCTGTGTTGCTTTCGGCCCACTGCGGGGCTTCGCTGGTGCAGTGGGGACGTGGTCGCTCTCTGTGCTGCACTCAGCTGTGCTTCTTTGTGGAGATGTCTCGTTCTTGGACGCTGTCTTCTGGCACTTGGGGTGCCTGTGGTGAGGTTGGCGGTTGTGCCTGTTCACAAGTAGGGGTGGGTGAAGCAACCTCTTCACTAGCAGTGGCGTCGGGCAGCCACGTGTGGTGCGTGCCCTGTGCTAGTCGTCCCTGCTCTATTGCTGGGGGCAGCTTCCCTTGAGACGTTGCTGTCTTAGCTGGTCTTCCGTTCTTGCTAGTGGTAGCTGTCTATGTATAGCTCTGCGTTTCTTCTAGCTCCCTTCCGGGTTTGTCAGTCTCCCCCCCGTTCTTTGCAGAGGTGGCCGGTGGGGCTCTTGCCTATATGAAACTGGTTTGCACTGGTGCAGCTTGGGGCACCTTGAGGCTCTTGAGCGTGGCAGACACCTTACGACTTTACTGTCTTCAAAGGTGTCCTTGCTGGGCTCGCTCGCAGCGTGCCGAGGGCCACTTCATGGGCTTTCTTCTCCGAGGGCCCGTCTTGCTGTGCCTAGTGCAGTCTGTCTCAGCAACTGGGCATGGGCAGGCAGTCTTCCTGGTGGAAGCGTTGGGAGGCCACCTGTGGTGCGTGTTCTGCATTATTCGCTTCTAGTGCTGTCAAAGGGGGGGGGCAGCTCCAGTGAGGACGTTGCTGTCTGTCCGCTCTTCCACTTTTGCTGGTGGTGGGTGTCTTTGGCGTTGCTGCCTGAACTTAGCTTTGAGGTTCTGGCGGCTTCTTGCGGGGTTTGTCAGTCTCCCCGTCCTTTGCAAAGGTGGCAGGCCGTGCTCTTTTATTCCCATGGCAGGTTCCTGGGACATAGAAGATGCTGAGGCCACTCCTACGTGTGAACCTTGTTATGCTGGGCACTGCAGGCGCTTGCGTGTCTGGGAGGGCCGCTTGCTATGTGTGGCTGTTTGGGCCATTGCATCGCTGATTGAGTCTGTGTATGGCTTACTTTTGGGGCTGACTTTAGAAAAACTGTTTCATTTGCCACTTTCTTGCGCTTGACTTGCCAGCCATGCTGGCTGTTGCTAGTGGGGAGAGCGTAGCGCTGTGGTCACCATGCTGTGCTGGACAGGACAGCTTCTGTGCTTGCTGGAGGTGCTTCCTGCGCAGGGTTGTCTCAGAGAGTCTGCTGGACATTGGAGGTCATGCAATCTGTCCCTTTGTGGGTACGGCTTCTCTCTCTGTGGGCTGTGTTTGACTTCGTGCCAGGCAGACAGGGGTTGTCCTGACTGGTTCCTTTCCCTTGCAGTTACTTGTGGTGGGGTAGTACGAACATCGATAACCACGCTGTGGCTCTTCCGCACCACCCCGGCCTCTGTGTCTGTTGTTGCTGCTTAGTGGGGACGGCTGCAGTATCACAGGCGGCCACCAGGCAGCCGGGCAGCGCTTCTGTATTTAATGTCCCGGCCTTCCTTCTTCGAGCTGCGGGCCGTGTGGTTCTTGCCTACAATGCAGGGAGGATACCTTTGCTGCTGCAGGTGCTGTGGCGGGTGAAGCGTTATCCTGGCTGTGCTACAGGGCTTTCTTGTCCCTGGCCCACACGTGTCACTTCCGTGAAGAGTAACAGGTATGCAAGGGTGATGGTGTAAACATGTGCCCGCTCGGGGGCAGGTGCTCCTGTGCATTTGCAGACGGTAGGTGCCTTTTCCCCGGTTGTATTTCCAACTACTTCTTCGAGTGCAGTTTGGGCTATGGCGAGGTGCAGCTAGATGGCGCTGCAGGTGCTTGTGACTTGCCTTGCAGCAGTCTCTCCCTCTTGAAGGCTGTCTCCACGAAGCTGAAACCGCAGTCTGGAGCTCGCTTTGCGGGTATCATCCGGAGGCCGCTGGGCTGCTACGCTTCTCCTCCTCAGCTGCTGGAGTTAGGAGCTGTGTGATGGCGGCATCCGGCGCTGGGCCTAAGCAGTTGCTGGCAAACGGAACCTACGGCCATGCGCCTACCTCCTGACCATAGGGATCGCTCGAGGAAGGTAGGGGGACACAGTAGGGGCCGTGTACATTGGCTGGGCACAGGCTTGCTGGCAGCAACGGAGGTGACTTGAGCACGGGTCGCGCGGCAATGTGTTTCTCCGCGTCCCGGCTCACACAGGCTTCGCACCCCTTCTCTTCCTCGCTGGCTGGGTGTGCAACCAGGCTGGCGGGTGGTGACCTTCTCGCTCTCACACACACTGTGTGTATTGTGTGCTGCTTCGCGCCGGTGTGGTCACTGGTGCCTCGTAGACGGAAGAGGACCGGGGACGCTCGTCACCTTCGCTTCGGTGCCAGCCGTTGTCACAGGCTGCGCTGGAGCGTGCTGTGGGGCAACCCCAGGCCATGTGCGTTATACCTGCAGGCCGGGCCTCATCATGCCCTGTGCCAGTGCCATCGTTCTGTCTGTGGCTGCGGGTAGTGGCTGGGGCGCGCACACCGGTGTCGTTGCGGCGCCTCCCTTTTCTTCCTACGCTGCAGATGCGGGGAGCGCACACGGCGGAGCAGTGCTTTGCTCGGGGGTGGCCGTCCGTTCTCGGGCGCTGTACAGTGGGGATTGCACGGCTCTTTACTTGCAGCAGTGATTGCCTGAGTGTGGCGGGGGCCATACCGCTAGCTTGGTGGGGAGACTCACTCTTTCCTTGGCGTTCAGGCGGCCGCTGCGGGATATGCTCGTCCCTTCCTCCATTTGCTGGGGCGATGTGAGTAGGAGACAGACAGTCTCTGTGCTTCCCTCCTTCAAAACAGGGCCGCGCCGCGATGCTGAGCTCGATCCCCACCACCGTCACAGTGGCGGGTTATTTACACCTCATGGGGCGCGAAGAAACACCAAGCAGCGGGCATGCGGGGTTAGCTACCCGCCTCGTCGCCAATGTGGAGTTGGGCCTCAGGCCCACATAATAGCAATGACGGACACGGACACCGGGGTCTGTACAGTAGTAACTGGCCACGAGCACGTGCACCCGGGCCTTTTTATTCACGGGGCCACGTCACTCGTGACACCCGTGATGGATGGGTGTGGGGTGCAGTGTGTCCAGCCCTCAGGAGAGTGGCTGGAAGTACAGCTTCCTGCGGGACACTAGAACGTGTCTCGCAGGACACAACACAGGGGTCTCTGGTGCCAGTCTGCAGCTCTCGCATGCTACATGCAGTAGGATGGCTGGTCTGACCAAATTTGACAGTGCTGCTTTTAATTCTCAATCCGTCCTTGTTGGCCCCAAGTACAAAACTGTAATGCGGAAGTAAGCATACTGATAGAACAAAAACTCCTTTTAATTTACTAGGTCCCCAGACATGTTGCAAAGGTGGGAGGTGTGACTCTTACTGTGCATGCCTTACATATTAGAAACTAAACATCATAAGCTGTGCCGTGGCATCACTAAATAAAATGCTCAAGAATCGAAAATACTAATTGCCATGAAGTTTACATCGAAAAATAAAAGCAGGAGAAATATTGACAAAAAAAAGCTTAATCAGCTTCACCTCCTGGAAAATAGCAGGTCTTTGAAAATAGTTTGGACTGAGGATGCGTTAATTTGCAGCATCTCTTCTGTGAACTTGCTGTAGCTGTAGCGGAAGTAAATCGGATTCAACTTCCTTGCTCGCCCAAAACTATAATACAATATAGTTTATTATTTAAGAGTGTATGCATACTTTTAAATTGCTTCCCTTGTTTGAACTGCTTCATGGGAGAGCCTGAACAGCTTGTCTCCCAGTGTTCTTCAACAGCCTCAAACCAGAAACTGGTTAGACAGTTTTTCATGTAAACGGACTTGATGAAAATCTTGAGAGAAATGTCCCAGTGGATTTTACATGAGGTGAGTTATTGGAATGTTCGTTTAATTAGTTATTTCACTTAATACATTGCTATGTAATTTGCATTTCTTGTGTGTTTTCATGAACGGGTACTGTTTCTTCCCCATGCTATTTTAAAGCGTTATCTTTTACTATTGTGGGTTAAGATCACTTGGGGAATTCACTGCTTTTATTTGCTTTAAAATATCTCAAATTGCATTCGAGAGAACTGCAAAGTTAATTGTGTTTAATAGGTAAAACAAAGGTCTGGAACGGTGGTTAAAAAGGCATTTGACCCCCTGGAACAAGCACCGTCCATTTGTGCCTTGTTTTCAGCACTTAGAAATGGCTTTCAAAGCGCCATATGAAAAAAATATTTTTTAGAGAGTGTCGGATGTGTACCCGTAGGGTAGATCTCTTCTCGTGACACACGACACTGGACAGTTATACCTTGTTGGGAGTGGTTCTGCTGGTGATTAAGGGGAGGTGAAGCTGACATTGCCTTTTGTTTCACAGTGGCCTAGAGCCAGCATATTAGAGGAGTGGTCTGATCTGTTTTTAGATATGGGATTACCTCTACGTCCCTCATCCTCGACCCAGTGATAACTAATGAGGTATTCCACATGACGGGAACCAAAACAGGAAACGCTTTTAGGCTCCACCCACCCTCCCGTCAGGGGCTATAAGTACATAGCCAATCAGAAAGCACATCCTGTTTTGTTTCCTGTCAGTGGACCTGATGGGGACGCTGGGGTAGGTGCTGGGCACTTACCTGCTTCTTGTTGTCCTGTGGTGTCCTCCTCTGCTGGGCTTTGGGGGCGCTGATGGACCTTCGTGGGACTTCCTTGAGTCGGGCTGCTGGGCTTCCTGGACTCTTCAGGCTCATGTATGCTGGTCCTGCTGGGCTGCACTGGCTACCTGGGATCCTGATGCTGCTGCTCCTGTCATCGAACGTGAGTCCTTCCCTGTATGTGTGCTTCGTCCTGGCCTCCTGTTGTGGTTTTTGGCTCTGGCTTTGCGGTTTGGGGAGCCTCAATTCACCGCTGGTGGAGCGCCCGGGGTGGGGTCCGGGCACTCCCTTTGTGGGCTGCCTGTGTGGTTGGAGCGCCCGGGTTGGGGTCCGGGCGCTCCCTGCTGTTTTCTTGGTAGCACTCGGGTTGCACCGTGTGCTGCGCTTGTGCAGTTGCAGGCGTTTTCGTAGCAGAGCGCCCGGTTTGAGGCGCTCTGTGTGCATTTTTGTTGAAGCGCTCGGTTTCCCGAGTGCTCCGTGTTAAGCTGCTTCGGGCGGGGCCTTCTTTGTAGAGCGCCCGGTTTGCGGTCCGGGCGCTCTGTGTGTTTTTTATCTGAAGCGCTGGAGTTCCCCGAGTTTTCGCGTTCGCGCCTTCCGGGTTGTGGAGCGCCCGGGGTGGGGTCCGGGCGCTCCATTTTGTACTATGCCTTGGAGCACTTGGGTTGGGTTCCGAGTGCTCCGCTTTCCTTCCTGCCGTCATGGATGCACCCGGGTGGGCTCCGGTTGCGCTTCACCTGCGTGTGTGGTGCCTTCGGCGGCCGCGCACTGGGTTGCTTTGTCTTGATGTTCTGGCCACGCCCCCTTTTGCCTCGCTTTCGTTTTCAGTCAGCTGTCTGCTTGGGGGCGGGTTTTCCCGTTTCTTTTTTGTTTTAAAAGGCGGGGGTATCATTTCTCTTCCGTTCTGCCTGTTTGGCTTGCTGGTTCCTGCCTTTGGTGTTGCTTTGTTTGCTGCTGAATATCTTGATGGGGAAGCATCACAGAAAGAGGAGGCATGTGTCTCCTGTTTCCTCTTCCTCTTCCCTTGCGGACAGTGAGGATCTTGTCGCTGCGGGGAAGCGCCCGAAGTTGGATGACGACAGATTGAAGCGCCTGATTTTGCAGACTTTGTCTGACCTGAAGTCCTCCAAGAAATTTATTGGGAGTCGTTCTGGTGGGGCGTTGCCCTCTATTTGGACATTTCTTCATCCGATTCTTCTGGTGACGCTTCCTTGGGGGCAGTGGATCTGAAGGGCAAATATATTTCCATTGTCTCTTCCGTGGCCCCCTTGGTTGCTGTACGCCTTCCCCCCCTTCCCCCTGATTCCTGCCTTCTTGCTGAAGGTCCAGAGGGTGGGTGCTTGGGTGGTGGCGGTCTTACCTCACTGGCTGCGGAGGTCCTGGTTCCCGATGTTGTTGAGCCTGGCGGTAGGCCCTCCTTGGATTCTTCCCCGCTATCCATCTCCCCTGAGGTCTCCCTCTCCCTCCCTCCTGGTCCCTCTCACCCTAGCGGTCTGGAGGTTGAACGGATGTCTCTTGGAGTCCGGGGTTTGCCTGATCACCTCATCACTGTGATGCAAGGGTCCCGTAGGAGTTCCACTTTGGGCTTCTTTCTCCTCCTGGTGTTCGGGGCTTGGTCTCTCTCCTGTCTCTTGTCCTATCGCTTCTATCCTTCCGTTTTTCTTGGATGGGTTGCAGAAGAAGTATGCCTTGTCTACTCTGAAGGGGCAGTGGGCTGCCATTCAGGCTTTCCGGGATCCAGCTTCGCTTCCGTCTTCGGATGGATTGTTGGTTTCCCGGTTGTTCTGGAGTTTCTCTCTGTCCTCTCCCTCTACTCATTCTCAGGTTCCTCCTAGGGATGTTTCTTTGGTCCTGGGCGCTCTGCAGTCCTCTCCTTTTGAACCCTTGGAGTCTGTGGACCTTAAATTCCTCTCTTTTAATGTGGCTTTTTTGGTTGCTGTTACTTCTGCTCGGCGGTTGGATGAGCTCACTGCCTTACGTTGTTCTCCTCCCTTTTTGCGTTTCTTGGATGACGCGGTGGTCCTTTCTTTGGATCCTGGGTTTGTTCCGAAGATTCGTTCTTGTTTTCATTGCTCTCAGGAGTTGATTCTTCATTCTTTCTGTCCTTCTCCATCCTCGCCTGCTGAGTTGTTGCTTCACTCCCTGGATGTGAGACGTGCGTTGTCCATTTATGTTGCCCGCTCTGTTGGGTTTCGCTCTTCGGACTCTCTCTTTGTGACCTTTGGTTTGGCTGGTCGGGGTAAGGCTGCCTCCCGTCTTACTCTGGGTCGCTGGATCAAGGCTGTCATATCTCTGGCTTATAAGGGCTCTGGTTTGCCTTGCCCTTCTGGGGTTCAGGCCCGTTCCACTAGGGGAGTTTCTGCTTCCTGGGCTGCCTTTCATGGGGTTTCCCTTGATGAGATCTGTCGGGCTGGGACTTGGGCGTCTAATTCTACTTTTGTACGGCACTATCGTCTGAATTGTGCTTTGTCTGACCAGACCAATTTTGGTTGTGGTGTGTTGCGTGCTGTGGGGCTTGTTCCCCCTCCCTGATTCTGTTTGTTTATTAACTGTTTCACTTTCTGCACTCCATTTTTGTGTTCGGTTTTTGTTCTCTGTGTGGTTCACCAAAGGCCTGCTTGAGGGGTTGCTTTGGTATGCCTCATTAGTTATGACTGGGTCGAGGACGAGGGACGTAGAGGTAATGCTATGATTACTTACCGGTAATCCCCATTACTCTTAGTCCTACTTGTCCTCGACCCAGTCATACTTCCCACCCACCCTCCCTGTTCAGGCCTTTGTTGCTTGGTATGTCAGGATGTGCTTTCTGATTGGCTATGTACTTATAGCACCTGGCGGGAGGGTGGGTGGAGCCAAAAAGCGTTTCCTGTTTTGTTTCCTGTCATGTGGAATACCTCATTAGTTATGACTGGGTCGAGGACGAGTAGTACTAAGAGTAATGGGGATTACTGGTAAGTAATCATAGCATTAACTGCCTTCTCTAGTTTAATTAGGGGACATAATCCTATCTGAAGCACTTAGCCAAGTTGCGCCGCGTCCTGTCTTCCCCAGGTTCCAAGGGCATGTCTTGCTTGTATCTGTGTTTCACTGATGCCCAGCTCTTGAGTTCCCTTTTCTGCTGTTGCAGTTCAAGTAACACAAAAATTTAACCCGGAGGCCCATTACACAAAACCCTTGTCACCAGCTGTGGTAGTTCATTCTAGATACCGAGTGTCGTGACCTATAGTACAGCTAATTACTAATTACCATCCCTCTGTCCTGTGCTAAGGGATTAAACCGCTACTTCACTGGTTGGAAGTCCTGCCAGACCCCCCTTACAGCACTGGCAAACACCAAGCCATCTAAGTTCCCCTGTGGTACTGTTAGGCACCGGGTCCAGTTTTCTCTAATTTCATTTAGGTTTTTGTATGCACTGATTATGAGTGTAAAATAAACTATACAGTGAGTCAAATAAAAACCACCACATCCTTTAAAACTTGTCTTTATGTGTAACTTTTATTCAGTAAAACGGTTCAATAAAAGTCTGCAATAAAAAATGTGTCTCTTTTAAAAGCTTGTGCCTAAATAATCATTCTTTGAGGTAGAATGAGGTTGGGATAAACCAATTTCTCTCTCTTTAGCAGCCAAACATATCTGAAGTATGTTACCACGAAACAATAATTTGTGAAAGGAATTATTAGGGATGTTTGGCTTGCATGGGAATCTTAAACCGTGTGTCTGCTGACTCTAGAGAGGCATATATATACTCTGCATTCAATGAAATAGTCTAATATTTTGGCAACCAACTTTTATATAAATGTTAATTTGTCTTTTTTAATTATATTCTAAAACAGGCATTTTGTGTACTAGTGCAATAAATGGTAATCCACTACCAATTGTATATTTTCTGTGTTGCATTCTATGAGTGGCATGTACATTGTTGAAATTATATTTCAGTTCACACAGAACACACACAAATCTGCAACACTATCACAACAGTTACAATAAGAAAACTTTGTCTTGCTCACCAGGCAGTTTTTGTCAGTCCTCTGCATCTCTTTGTCCCACGTAGACACCGTCCTCTCTCCCCTACATACCCACTTCCCCTCTCATCTCTCTCTCTCACTCCCCACTCATCTCGCAATACCACTGCTGTCTCTCATCTCACGCACACTACCTGTCTCCTCTTTATACTGCTACTCACACATACTGCCTTCCTCTACCTCTTCACACTGTACACTAGTCCACCTCTCGCCTCCCCCCAGCTCCCCCTTCCACTTGTCCCTCTGTCTATCGAACACTTTCTCACTCCTCTCTCTCGCTCTCTCATGCACTATTCGTGTCTCTCTCATGCGGTTAACTTCAGGGATTCAAACTCAATTTCCATCCCGTAACTTTTCAAAGTTTCCATCCCTCAAACCCACACTCTCCTTCTCTTCTTAGGGTGTCTTCTGTGAACACAAAACCTCCCTCTTTGTGAGCCAATGGCCTGCTCCCCTCTCTTTCTATATTTCTCACACACTATTTCTGCTCCTGTCTAAAGTTCAATAACCGGTTCATACACAAACTACCTATCCCTCTCATTCTTCCTTTCTGTCTATTCTCTGCCACTCTTACCACTATGTATTCACCGTACCACATAATTTCACTGGACGAATACACTACAGAACACACAATTCCACAACTAACAATTCCAATACAACCCACTCTACACCATATACATCATCCACTACACTCCAAAACAAAACACATATGTAAAAAATATATAATTTACAATGCCAATCGCTCTAACTCTCACAAACGTGAGACCTATTGCATTGCAAATGCTTGTTTATTGTTGAGACAGTGCAGGCTGTCCAGCCAGCTTCGCCTACCTGAGAGACAGAGGGATTTAGAGAAAAATCCCTTTTGGATCTGGTTAGATTCAGCAGGCGCTGTCACCTTTTAAAGTGCATAGGTCCATCCTGCCTGCACATGCCTTTGCCTTTAATCAGAATGCGCCAAATATGTAAAATAAAGTCAGGCATTGTGTGCTTCCTATGTGATGGCATCGTCTTTTTGGAGCTGCTTCCAGCAGTTTAAATCACATCCTGCTGCCTTCTGAGTTCAAATTCCTGTCTCACGCAGCACAGGCAGTGTGGCAAACAAAAGCATCCTTCAGCACCATTTGCTCAAATGGTGATGACAGACTAGCTACTACACAAAATGTGGGTAGAAGGCTTAGTCAGACCACATGACTTTTGCTTTTCTGGTGGGTAGACCATGTGCCATTCTGCAGTGCATAGCAGCATTATTTGCTCCCTCCATGACTGCACTGTCCACATGAAGCAACTGATGGCTGATGCAATCGCAGCCTAGTGCCACCTGACCTAGAGTCCCTAGTCCTCACAGAGCAGGGACTAAATTGCAATAAACAAAAAATGCACCCGCCTTATGTTAGGCCCAAAGGGTGAAACACGAATCCTCTGCACCATGCACTACATGCAGCAGGCTTGTGTATGCCACTAATCTTTCTGCTTCTCTGGTGGTGAGAAACCCTGTTTGCTCCAAGGTTGGGCCCAAATCGTGGATGGCCAAAGAAGAGGGTTGTCAGTGATCCGACCATAGTCGCCGACAGTGTGAATGTGCCTAAAACGGATAAATTCATAATTGTTCCGAGCAGGGAGGTCCAAAATTATGTTTAGCCCTCTGCCCCCACAATCCTTAGGATGTTGCAGGGGTCCCATCGTTTTCCATTATGACACTGCTGCAAACCACTTAAAGCGAGGTCATACCCAGATCTGTCTTTTCCAGTGGGAGGGAAATTATTTCAGTGAAGAGTGTTTGACATGGGAGTAGCTAGACAATGAAAGGGGACTCAGACTTCACTTTGCTGAATCCAACCATGATTATTAGAATACAGGAGCTGTTTGTTCATCTTCAGTATGCAGCTATTCTTCCGAAGAAAAGATTCGGGCACCAGTAAACAAGCAGTCAGAAGGAACACAAATTCATGTAAAACAGGAACATTTGGATTATTAGGGCAAAAGGATGGATGGGTTTTACCTTATTGATCTTGAGGAGGGGAGTGGCTAAACAGGGGAAAAGATGGGTGGAGGCCCCTACCTACTTTGTGCAGCTTCCCTTATCCAGTTTGTTCGTTGTTTACTTTACTTGGTTGTCTTCAAAATAACTCACCTCTCCAATTCGGCTTACACCTTGATCCCATCTCCTAATTAATAATGTGCCCAATCTGTTCTCTCACCTAACTTCTGCCTCTATCCCCCCACATATTATTCTTGTTAGTCCCATTGATCTGACTTGCACCTTGACTCCCCTTGCTCATCAATTATTTGACAGATCTAATGCGACTCCTGCCACCCTCATTCCTCTTCTATGTTGGTCTGCAACCTTCACCCTCTTGTGTTTCCACCTGCGCTCATTCCTCATATTCCATTCCCACTTATCCCTCTTACTGCTCACAGACCACACCAACAAAGGACTACACTAGGAATTGTGAGTTGAAGTGGAGGGGCATCCTTCTCTTTCATTGTATTGGTTGGTGGAATGTGAGTGTCAGTGGATGGGAGTGTGGGTTGGGCCAGGTAGGCACTCTCTTTCCCTTTTTCCTAGTCATCTTCCTCTCCACCAACAGGAAAACAAGATGGTGCTTCTGGATGTGAATGGGGAGGAGCTGGAGACAGTAAATACTGCTCATAGCCTCTCCCATAGGGCTTAGCACTGCCCAGAATCTGGGGAAGGGCCTGGGGTGGGCTAGGGAATTCCTCTGCTTATTTCGATATTTAGGTTATGACATTACTAGCATACCGGTGGGAATTCAAGAACTGGCAAACTTCAATTTGCCAGGACCACCACCACAAGTGGCAAGTTGTCTCGCATCAGAGAACCAAAAAGGACAGCTGGCTTAGGGAATTAAGGAAAAAATATGATTTAATAAACATCATAAAGGTGTATTGGAGACCCCTTTTGTAACACGTCCATGAGCGGTCATGAAGTTAAAGACCTTGCTTTCACCTATGCTGATTCACTTGACTTGTGCTGCATCCTAGGTACTGACCTAATTACTGTTTAGTAGTGTGTAAGTGGTAACATGCTTGTCTCTAGGATTATGCAAACCAGTACAATGACATTGCCTGTAACAGTAGATCAATACCTTTTAAGACGTGCGGCATTTTATAATTTATTTATTTAGATTTGTAGTATTCGATCTGCAGTATGCCTTTATGTGATATGTAGGCTTCCTATATATCAAAAGTTGTAACTCTCAGAAGACACATTGGTTTGGAAAAGGCTCGGGGTCAGAATCCTTGATGTGATCAAATTGGTCACACCGGTCTTTGGTCTCAACAGATCCAGGTGGCTATGCAATATTTTGATTCCACAACATGGACTAACTACATATTGCCAAAGTAAGCATGTATAGAGAAGTCTAGGGCCCTGATTCATAGTTTAGGTGTCATTTATTGTCCCTAATAAATAACGATACCATGGTGTATGTTATTTATTGGGTGCAATACGAGCTATTGGGGAATAACATGCTGATTTTGGTGTTCAACGCAGCAAAATCTGCATGGTACAGTAAATACAGTACACATTTCCTATTAAATTTCTGAAGGTTTGAACTGCGGCAATTTAATTAAGCTTTGAAGTATTTAATGCATCCGATAGTTATTGGGTGCGTTAAAAACCTTTTAACTTGTAATTATGACACAAGGGTAATCCAAGGTTTATGTAGGGGTCAGATATGATGAGCCACTCATGATCAGGCCCTAATTGTACTATTGAATTATAATGGAAAGGAGCGGAGTAATATTACATAATATAAACAAATAAATGTTGTAGTACAACAAATGAATTTATATTATTTGTTTTTATTTCTCATTCATTATATTTCTTAATATTGTTCCTTCCTGATTTTTTCTATTATTCAATCATTAAATAGTATTCCAATCAACTAATACATTGGTTTTCATCTAAACCTATACATGTACAACTGTTACATTAATTCCAACTAACAATATTCAAAATTTCAAACAATATAATAAATCTGCTGAGTGAATATTGCTCAATGTACATAGCCATACAGCCGACGCGTTTCGTCCTGTCTAGGAGAAAAGAAAAAAGAATATCGTATCACTCTCCATTATTCCATGTATGATTCTTACTAAGTACCTATACAAGGAAAAAATGTATCCCGAGTATACAGAAAATGGTAAATAGACATAATATCGAAAAAAAAATATCGAGTGGACAGAATATCGAGTTTTAAATATAGAATGGACAGAATATCGAATTACCAAAATATAGTGGTGAAGAATATCGAAAAACAGGTAAGAAATATCGATTGCAATAATATAGAAGTAAATAATATCGACAGTCATAATATAGTTGTTAAAAATATCGAATTTTTTATAGTGTTTTAAGTGTTAGTATATGTGTTAAAAGTATGTATTAATATTGTAATGTATGTTAGAATATTTTTAAAGTAATGAATTTTATGTTATTTTATTTTTGTGTAATTTAATTCCGTAGCGGGTTGTGGGTTTATAGGGGAGTAGGGTGGGAAGTAATTTAATAATTTATTGGAATTATTAATAATTTTTAATTTAATTTTGCGTTTTACTTCTGTAGCGGGTTGTGGGTTTATAGGGGAATAGGGTGGGAAGTAATTTAATTGTTATTAGTTAATTATTAATTGGTATTGAAAATTAATTGGTTGTTGATTAATTATTAATTGGTAAATAATTAGTATTAATTTGTAATTAATTTGTATTAATTGTTTAATTGATAATTATGTTAATTGTATTTATTTAATATTTGTAGTGGGTAGTGTGTTTATAGGGGAATATGGTGGGAAGTAATATAATTGTAAATAATTAATTATTTAATTGATGTGTGTATATTGTTAATTAATATATCTTTAATTTAATTTAGCGTTTTACTTCTGTAGCGGGTTGTGGGTTTATAGGGGAATAGGGTGGGAAGTAATTTAATTGTTATTAGTTAATTATTAATTGGTATTGAAAATTAATTGGTGGTTGATTAATTATTAATTGGAAAATAATTTGTATTAATTGGTAATTAATTTGTATTAATTGTTTAATTGATAATTATATTAGTTGTATTTATTTAATATTTGTAGTGGGTAGTGTGTTTATAGGGGAATATGGTGGGAAGTAATATAATTGTAAAAAATTTATTATTTAAATAATTTGTGTATATCGTTAATCAATATATTATTAATTAATGATTAATTGGTATTAGCATTTATTAATGTTTGTTATTGAAAAACAATTGGTTGTTAATTAATTATTAATAGGTAATTAATTAAACAAAAATATATTGGTATTTATAAATAATCAGTTATTAAATCTTGTGTGATTGGTAATTAATTGTAATACTTGTTTTGGTATTAATAATTAATTGTTAACAAAATATTAATGTATTATTTTCCCTACTTTTGCACTTACTTGAGTGGGAATAGTAATTTTTACCCTACTGCTTTGCAACGCTTTCCCTACTGTTGCACTCTCTGGAGTGGGAATAGTAATTTGTATCCCTCCGCTATCCAATGCTTTCCCTACTGTTGCACTCTCTGGAGTGGGAATAGTAATTTTTACCCCTACGCTATCCAACGCTTTCCCTACTGTTGCACTCGCTGGAGTGGGAATAGTAAATTTTACCCTCCCGCTATCCAACGCTTACCCTACTGTTGCACTCTCTGGAGTGGGAATAGTAATTTTTATCCCTACGCTATCCAACGCTTTCCCTACTGTTGCACTCTCTGGAGTGGGAATAGTAATTTTTACCCCTACGCTATCCAATGCTTTCCCTACTGTTGCACTCACTGGAGTGGGAATAGTAATTTTTACCCCTACGCTATCCAACGCTTTCCCTACTGTTGCACTCACTGGAGTGGGAATAGTAAATTTTACCCTCCCGCTATCCAACGCTTTCCCTACTGTTGCACTCTCTGGAGTGGGAATAGTAATTTTTATCCCTACGCTATTCAATGCTTTCCCTACTGTTGCACTCTCTGGAGTGGAAATAGTAATTTTTACCCTGCCGCTATCCAACGCTTTCCCTACTGTTGCACTCTCTGGAGTGGGAATAGTAATTGTTATCCCTACGCTATCCAACGCTTTCCCTACTGTTGCACTCTCTGGAGTGGGAATAGTAATTTTTACCCCTACGCTATCCAATGCTTTCCCTACTGTTGCACTCACTGGAGTGGGAATAGTAATTTTTACCCCTACGCTATCCAACGCATTCCCTACTATTGCACTTGCTAGAGTGGGAATAGTAAATTTTACCCTCCCGCTATCCAGCGCTTTCCCTACTGTTGCACTCTCTGGAGTGGGAATAGTAATTTTTACCCCTACGCTATCCAACGCTTTCCCTACTGTTGCACTCACTGGAGTGGGAATAGTAAATTTTATCCTCCCGCTATCCAATGCTTTCCCTACGTTTGCACTCTCTGGAGTGGGAATAGTAATTTTTACCCCTACGCTATCCAACACTTTCCCTACTGTTGCACTCTTTGGAGTGAGAATAGTAATTTTTACTCTCCCGCTATCCAACGCTTTCCCTACTGTTGCATTCTCTGGAGTGGGAATAGTAATTTTTACCCTCCCGCTCTCCAACGCTTTCCCTACTATTGCACTTACTGGAGTGGTAATAGTAAATTTTACCCGCCCGCTATCCTACGCAGAAAATATTGAATATTTTTAATAAATATTACGTCAATATATATGTATTAATTTTTTTTTTTACTTACATTAATTATTTATTAATTTTAATGTTATTTAAGTATTTTTAAGTATGTGTCATTTAATTATATGTATTATTTCATTAATTTTACATTACTTTTAAAACATTTAAAAAATTCGATATTTTGACTAACTATATTATTTACAACGATATTTTGGATTCTATATTTTTGTAGTTTCCTGTTTGGAGATAGGGAGTCGATATTTTGGTATTCTATATTTTGGCATCGATATTTTTGTAAGTCTATATTTTTGTAGTCGATATTATGTCAGTGATCCACAGAAAATACCTATTGAACAATACAATCATTAAAATAAAAATCAAAAATATCCATTTATGATCGAACAGTGTTAACAATTATTTTCCATTCTAGTGATGAGCTAATCGCTACTTTGACCCCTGATTTTCCAGTTGTGCCCTTGGTCCCACCCATGGCCGTATTATTCCTTTCACGTGTTCCATTACAGAGAGGATAACCCACAACATCCTGCCTATAATATAACTGTTTACAAAATCAACATTCATTTAAGAACTCACAATTTATTATCAAACTTAAAGATATAAGCTCCAATTCAATTTTATATTTTCCAAAAATGTACCCTTTTGTCATAAAACCACTCTACCTCTCCCCTCCTGCTAATAATATCCAAAAGCTTGCATTTCTCTAATAATTATTTCTCACCTTCATATTACATGGAACAATCCTTGCACAACTATGCTTTCCTTTACTTTAATTCACCTCTTAGTTTTTCGTTGCTTTGTTTATTGTCACCCCAAATTTTTTTTTATCCCAATCAGTCCTTCTGTATACGATTGATTAATCTAAAATATATAACAAAAGATACATTAGTAATAACAATCCTTTCCATCCTTCCATTAGTAAGTTGACACGTCCAATTTCCTTATCGTACCTATAATCTTATGTCCTCACAACTCCCACATCTGATCCAATGATCCCGCTCAGTTGCTTATAATCGCCATTATCCGTTTGAAACCTCCAAGCTTCCATCAACATTATTGCAAATTCAACTTGTTTGTTATCCTCCTGTTCACTGACTATTTAACTGTAAATGTAACCAAAAGAAACCACATTAATATCACTACTATCAATCCTCCAAAATTAAAATAAAACGCCCTATTACAAACACGTACCTTGCAACAGAAAACCCTCGTGACTTGCAGCCGGTCCGATAGCCTAGCTCTGTAGCCTGATACCGCTAACTCTCCTTTTGAAGGATTCAAGCACCAATCATTTTCAAACCTCATTACCAAATCTCTCCGGGTGTTTCCAACCTGGTCCACCCGTTTGAACCTCCAATCAAATCACGTTTAAGTACATCAAATTCGAAGCAATGTCTGAATGTCTTTCAAACATTGCCGACCATTCATTCATTCATTTTTCCAAACCACGTAACCAGGGTGTTTCCATTCTGGTCCACCAGTGTGAACTTCCAATCAAATCACGTCAACTACATCAAATTTCAAACCATGTCTAAGTATCGTTCCAAACATTACCGACCAATCATTATCTCCAATTTCTAAGTCCCGTTACCATGTCCCATTTGGGTATTGCCATTCTAGTCCACCAGTTTAAACCTCCAATCAAATCACGTTTAACCACATCAAATTTCTAGCAATATCTGCATATCTTTCTAAACGTTTTATTATTTCTGGTTTCAAAGCCTCATTTACACAAGGGCTCAAGTACCTCTCTCTCTGGTCCGATTACCCTCACCCAACGTCCGTGAAGAACAAAAATAAAAATAAATAAAAATAGAAATATATAAGGCCGCCTATTCCTGTTCGCTAATACCGTTATTGACAATGTCAAGCTAATTATTGTTCCTAGTTACTACGCCTCATTCACATTTGGGCTCAGATAGTTCCCTATCCGACCCATTTAGCCTCACCCAACATCCATGAAGGACAAAGATAAGGGAACACCTATTCAATACATCAACAGACCAGTATCTAGAAAGGATCCTTACAACAATTAGTATCGTGTATTCCTGGACAGATCCCTAATTTTACAAAATTGGTTAACACTGAAGAATCATACCTGGCAAACGCCCTCTGTCACCAATACCGGCCGCAATCTATTGCGATTCCTACTAGACGCGTTTCGTCCTGTCTAGGACATCATCAGGGCTTCATATTACATGGAACAATCCTTGCACAACTATGCTTTCCTTTACTTTAATTCACCTCTTAGTTTTCCGTTGCTTTGTTTATTGTCACCAAAAATTTTTTTTATCCCATCAATCCTTCTGTATACGATTGATTAATCTATAATCTTATGTCCTCACAACTCCCACATCTGATCCAATGATCCCGCTCAGTTGCTTATAATCGCCATTATCCGTTTGAGACCTCCAAGCTTCCATCAATATTATTGCCAATTCAACTTGTTTGTTATCCTCCCGTTCACTGACTATTTAACTTGCAACAGAAAACCCTCGTGACTTGCAGCCGGTCCGATAGCCTAGCTCTGTGTACTATTTGTAACTCCACATCTCCTTACCTTGACAATATATTGGTAGACTATGTTGAGGAATTGATATAAATGCAGTTTGGTATTAAGACTTAGCTATTGTAGTACAACACCGACTTGAACAGTGGTGTAAACTTGGAATAGTACGGATCCTGCTGACCTGCTAATTGATGGCTCAAGGCACCCCTGTAGCATCAGATCTATCAAGTTCCTTGAGGGCAATGCCCGCGGAACTGGCATTTCCATTACTGCAGCTCTGCTGCCATTAGGCTGTGCTGGTCTCTGTCACGGATTGGATGACAGCAAGATGGTAGAAGAAGTTAAATATGTGTGGACACAAGTTTAAAAAGGGGCCATTTTGATCACAGAATCATCTGCTAAATTACTGATTTCTAGTTCAGTGAGCAAACAAAGATAATACTTTATCCTATCATACCAGAAAACGTACGCAGCTTGTAAAACACAAAATGCTTAGCTGCCATGTGTAGGAAAGTAGTATCTGCTTCTTATGGTTACCCCCACTTTTTGTTTGCTTGATGTCTCACTGTGTTTGACTAGTCTGACTGGGATCCTGCTAATCAGGACCCCAGTCTATCTGCTTTCTCCCTTAAATTTTCATACATGTACTTTGGTACAGTCCAGATTGGATACGGAGTACCCTTAGCAGTCCCTAGTATATGGTACACATGTACCCAGGGCATAGGTACCCCTGAGGCCTCCCATAGGCAGATGCATTTATTATGCCACCCATAAGAGTCCATGCAAAATGGAACTCGAGGTCTGCTACTGCAGCCTGTGTAAGATGGTTCTTGCACCACTTACATTAGATATAGGTTCACTATATCTAATTGTCACTACACGTAAAACTTATAAGTCACCCCTATAGCAGGCCTTAACAATCCTGAAGGCAGGGTACAGGGTTTTATGTGAGAGGGTGCCCCTTCATGAGCAGAGCCTCTCGGCAGCCTTCGGAGACCATTCTCCTGGGTTGTCTGTGACTCAGCCGGACATATAGGTAGAGGTGCATTATAACCTCGCGGTAAATGATATCTCGAAAACGGCTGCATAGAAACATATCGAGTTTGGTATCAAACACCTTGGAATCATACCTCTACACCAGTAACTGATGTGGGAGGTATGATTCCACCCTTCTGAAGGGAGCTTTGTGGAGTCACTGGTCTTACCGGTGGCAGCCTTCTCGACCCGGACAGCACAAAATGGATGCTGTCGACCAGAGACACATTTCTGCCCTCCTGCTGCTGAGCCAAGCTTGAGCAGAGGAAGGCAGCACAATAGGCATCCTGTCACAGGGAGGTAGTATGACCACCTCCCAGAGAGGATTTAGTGTATTGGGGCTGGGTGGGTGCACTCTGAGAGTGCCTGAAAGTCTGCACTTGGGCCACATTTGGTGTCCCTGTGCATAGTCCAGCTCAAACCAGTTCTGGGTACCATTGGCTTCTGCTCTGGCTTAAAACTGGACAAAGTACATGGGTGTAGCCACCCCCTCTGTCCTGCCCCTCTCCTAGGAGGGTCCACTGAATCTGTCCAATCCTCTCCCGTGGGTATAAAATGGGTTACCTGGCTACAGGACATTGGATTTTACGTGGACAAGTAGACCTTTGACCGTCTGGACACCTTGGACTTCGCTGGACCTTGACTGGGCACGACTTTGTCCCCCTTTCCGTCTGAAGCTTAGTTTGTGCCTTTGCTCCATACAGGCTCCATGCAGGACCTGTGGTGCACTTAAGACAACCAAAGAGTCTCCCTTAGAGTGAAGGAGTCACTCCCCTGCTTTGCAGGCACTTAAAGCGCAACTGACCGGTCTGCTACTCCTTAGCCTCTGTAGGCTCTGAAGATTTCAGCAACACAGGAGGAAGGTTTTTGAAGGCCCCTGAGGTCAATCTGCCCTCTCACTGAGTTTGAGGCCAGTATCCCTCGTGGGGGCTGTGTAACCTGAACCCCTGTGCACCGCGAACATTTGCAAGTGCATATGCTTGTTGGCAATTGCCGAGCTTGTGCATTGGACTCCGTGTAGTCCTGACCCTAAGCAGTATTTGTGCCAAAGAACTCCGGCCTCCTCACACCGCGTGCTCCATGGGCTGGTACTTTGCAATCTTGCTTGAGGTCCCCTCGCTACTCCTGGTCCTTTGGCCTGTGGGTCCTCCTGAGGGTAATCTTGATTTCTCGTGGGCTTTCCTAGTTGCTCCTGACTCTGCCCTGACTCCCCTTTGCTTGGTGAGCCTCCTGGACCTTGCTGGTCCAACCGTAACCTGCTAGACCTTCCAGCATGGGTTGCTTTTGCTACGGCTTGTTGGTGCTCCCGCTGGACACCGACCCCTCAGCACTCGACATCCTTTGTGGGACAGCTCACCTCTGGCTCCTGGTTGTCCTCAACATCTCCTGGTCCTCGTGGCTGCAGAGTTAAGCATCTCTTCTTCGCACCTGAAGCACCCGACATTGGTGGGTATTCGTCTCCCGAGCCGCTGTTCACTCAGAAGTGACCCAGACTCCGTCCCTTCTGTTTTAAGGTTCCTTCCCTCCTGAATCCAGGCTTGGATTCCACCGGACCCTTTTCACCTTCACGGCAGCAGTACTTCTTCACAGCCTTCCACTGAAAACGGCAAGAGTTTCCAATGCCTCTTCAGACCTATGCACCCAGCTCCTCTGGGATAGGTAACTCTGGTACTACGGTATCCACAGGTGGGGTGGCTCTTCAAACTCTTAAGTTCCAAAGTGTTCGCTCGAAGTCCTCCTAGAAGGGCTTAAACTTTAAAAGTGTAACCGTGACTTCCCCATAAAATTGTATGGAGCCTGCAGTCGTGTTCCCACATTGCACCCAGCCTCTGTGGGGTCCCTGTCTACTCACCTTGGGTGGTTCTTTTTGGGTCCCAGCGATTCTACGTGCTCTAGACCTTCTCTTGATCTCAGTCGTGACTGTTATACAACTATTTTAGTATATGGTTTGGTCTCCCCTGGAGCTCACTGTGTATTGTGCTACTTACAACTGTTTTATTGAATTTGTATAGTGTGCTTTGTGTTCTATCCTCATGTAGAGGATAGTAGAGAGTGGTATATTAATAAAAATTAAATTGTTATATAGCTACTGTGTGGTTCTCCTTCATTTAGTCATTCAGGAAGTGATATTCTGGTAAAACAAGCTGCTTTACATTCCTTCAAGATTAAGCCTGAAGGCTGCACTTCATAGCTACCACTAGGATAGCTTTCAACAAGGTTATGTTTGATCTCATACATCATAAGGGTCATGTGGATTGGTACAAGGTGCCCACTTTAACTAGTGGACGGCATATACCAAGCCACCTTCTCGCACCATGCACTTAAAAGATGTGCTGCAACTCTCTTCTTCGGTGAACACAAGGAAACGTAAGAATGGAGGTGCTATGAAAACCCTCTTTAGCAGTGGAACTGCCCATGACCAACTGTTCTCTGAAGCTGGGGAAACTATGCGTAACCTAGTGGCATCCTCAAAGCAAATCCCACTGAAGATGATGAACTCCAGCTAATTTACAAAGCTAAAACAAAAAAAATGGCTTACAGCGTGACAGTGTGCAGGTGAGCTGCCTTGCCTAGACCTGGCTAAATGAAGACCGATAGATTTCTTCTCTGATGATACTTCTCCATGGAAGAGAAAGCTGAGTTTCGTGGGCATTGCAGGGACAAGTGGACACTCCATTAACCAGAATTATGTGAAGCCCGCCACAGCATCTGCTGAGGGTCCCCTTGAATTACTGTCACATCTAACAAGCATTGGTTATGCATCCGTTTGTCCTATGTATTGAATAAATAGCTGTTTTCGTCAATCATCGTCCGGGAGAAGGAAAGAGCTCCCTGACAGATGGCATGGGAATGGAGAGTATGTGACGGGGCAGCCAGAGCTGCTGATTTGAGCACTCGGGATCCCGAGTTTGAGTCTATGCGGCGCCGCGCAACATCCTGTGATTCTATGCAAATCATTTAATTTCTCTGGGTGATACATTGTTTAATAAATATGCTGCAAGAGTAAAAGGCAAAACTTTATGGAAATATAGTTTCACCAAAGCGGATGCTAACAGTATTTCGGCGGTGGGAAACTGAAAAGAGAATCAGACGAGGAACAAACATTGGTAAATGCAGGAAAATATGTTACAGCCAACAGAAATGGAGGAAGGATAAGGGGCACACTCAGGAACCAATGAGAAGCCAGGAAAGAGAGGAGGTGGAAAGTAAGTCCCTTTTAAGTTTATATTAAAAACAATAGATTTTTCAAGCACAGAGCAAGCGCTGTGCGGACGAAACCTAAAAACGCCAGCCGTGTTAGGGAAAGTGAACTTGTTTCCGTCCTGACAGGATTTTACTTCGAGCATTAGGTCCTGGTGACTCAGTTCAGAAATAATAATTCAGAGAGTCTCTGGGAAATAAAAGCAGTCTGATCCACTAATTAAATTCACTCAGCTATCCGGGTGGTTGGGAAGCCCTGCTGAGCGAGGTTAGGGTCGGACCAGTGAAAGAGACCCTCTCCAAGCCTCGCCATGGCTGCGAGCCAGGCAGAAACTGAAGACAGATGTGCAGATTTCATTGGGTTAGAGCCATCAAAAGGCTGTGATAAATGGACAGCCTCCTCACTTTTAGACTTCTAGAAACCTGCCCCCCAATGGACTGCGGGTCGTACAACCCTCTGGGGGGAGTTCTTAGTAAAGGGGAATAAAAGGAATGGGTTCATGAGTCATCTGCACTATTAAACTGACAGGAAGCCTTCCTCCAACGCAGTTGGATCTAGATTTTTGTGATAATGATATTGTAAAGGGCACACACAGTACCTAAGGTTAATGCCTTTTAGCTTGGAAGCCCTTCTCATCCACCAGGGCAGCATTATTATATGGTACAAGAGTTGCACAGACCACCAGGGAATGGGATGAATTCATTTATTTTGACAGCAGAAATTCGAGTATTTCAGGCGCATTTCCAGCTTCATTGTAAATGTTGTGAACAGAAAACTTTTCAAAACAGACTAATAATCATCAAATACTTTTTTCACGGCCTGGAGGAAATGCTGCATATAGTAAGTTGTGCATGGGGTGTCACCTTAGCCCTTCTGGGAGGGGGGTTTCCTGGCTTCAAGGATAACCATTGGGTATGTGACAGATTCTAAATGCAGTATTTGCATATAAATGTATATATTGTGGTAATATCTTGGAAATCTGACATGTCTCCAGCTCCAAGACACCGAATGGGTAGGAATAAAGGTGTTCCTAAAGTGTGGAGACTGTGCCATCCTGCTTCTTTCAACTTTTCTGGATGACCCTGTATTTTAACTTGAGCGCGCTCAACATTTGAGCCCACTGAATGAGCCCGAATTTTTTGTGAACTGTTCCAAACACAGACCACAAGGATATGCTTGACTGTCAGAGGCCCCGCCCCTTCATGGTGACTGATGATTGGTGGTGGTGATATGTTTGCTGGGGCATAGGCACTTCAACCTGAGAGATGTCCCTTGTTAACAAAACTCAAGTGCAACTCTTCACTTTGGCTGTATATTTGTTGTGTGGTTGTATTACATATAGCAGTATGCAAGGAAACGTGGGACCAGGTTTGCATTTCATCTATTTTGCCACCTGAATTTTCTTTTGCGATGCCATTGATGTGTTAATTAGTTGCAACATAAAATGGATGGCATTTTGCCATCCACTGTGAATACAGGATTGAAGGCCTGTGCGGGGAAACAGATCGCCATCTTGACTTTGCATTCCTTGCATGTGATCATTTTTCTAAAATAAATAGCAAAATGCTGCCACTCACAGTGTAAGACGGGCAATAGATAAAGTGGGCACCATTGTGTATGTTGTGGTCTGAAGAAGGAAACTGAATGACAAATAAACAGGCAAATGGATAGAAAGGGCTGATCAAAACTCCCCGTTTATATGTACAGATTTTTGTTATGAATGTTTTGGAAAACATGTTGGCGAGATAGCTAAAGCAGTTTCTAGGACAGAGCTGATGAGGCAGCTAAATCGGTTTCTAGGACAGATCTGAAAAAGTTCACATCCAAGTTATGACATTGGGGATGCATGCATCGTACCCCTGGAGCGCTGTCTGCTCCACTGAGGACACCTACGACCATTCACAAAGGAAGCGGTCCTAGAGGGACACTTACCACCATGCGAATTATCGACCAGCCCAAGTCATGTGTTGGTATGTCTTCAACGTTTGCAACCACAATTCCTGCTGCATATCCTTGGCACAAGGCATTCTGAATCTCAAGAGGAGGGGGTGCCCTTTCTTGCCCCTCCTCTTTGCAATTCATAATGGGTCACAAAAGGCACTTTGCAAGTCGGAAAGTACTTTACTACTGATTTTGCAATTGCAAAGCCTGTTATGTACACAATTACAGGTTTTGGGACGCAAAATCAGTTTGCACATTTACCACCATGTGCTTTATAAAATGACCTTCTTTAACGACAAAATGCACGTAGTACAAGATGCAGGTTCCGGCATGAGCCCTATGGATTTTTTTTAAAGCGTATTCCACCTATTTCGCAGATCTGCGTAAAGTTGTTCCCGTCCCGGATCCTGGTTGTTCTTTCTAGTTTAAAAGAGTCTGGCTATTATTAACGCAGAAGTAACATCCCTCTGATGCCGCGGCGAAGTGAGTCACTGCCTGTAAGTTCGTCTCATCTCTCCATTAAGTGTCCTCTTCCCTTCCCTCTTATCAGTCACTTGATAACAGTCCCGCTCTCGCGGTCAGGCGCAGTTGGTGGGCAGCAGACTGTGACGTCACGTCAAGTAGTTGCCACAGTACATCTGACTCGACCTCCACTGTCTCCTTTGGTCTCGCCGGCATCCCGGAAGTTCCGTGAGGGGGTGTTTCACTTCAGTGTTCCTTCCTGCCCTCCCCAGTAAAGGTGTTTGATAGTGAGAGCAGAGAACCGAGATAAGAAAGACATCAGTCTTTTGAACACAGCACAAAACTCCAGCTGAATATGCGGCAAAAGTCAAATCCCGCTCGCTGCTACATTTTGGGAAGCACGCTGCTCTCCATCACAGCGATAGAGATCTGGGAGTGTTGTGCAAGAAAATCATAATGTGCTCTTGGAATCTTTTCAAAGGTTCACACACTGTTTCATTATGTTCCTTGTTAAGGGCCATTTCAAATGGTAACTTCTCACAGCGATGCGGATTTGACAAGAACATAAGGAATTAAGGCCATTTCATGGAAACAATGAGGCCACTTATGATAGGACTTTTGTCTCAAGGATTCGTTCAGAATGAAAAGGGCATGTAAAATGTCAGCTCCCAAGACGACAAATATATGTATAATAGCAACCATAAGAACTAACAATGGACATTCAGCAACAAAGAACGCCTTTATCAGTTTGTGGGCATTTACTTGAGAAAAGTTACTTTCATAATTGTAGGAGAAACCCTTGTATGCCCGAAGGGACAGGAGCTACTTTGGCTGGGTAGGGTTTCTTTATTTTGTGAACTGCAGCCAGCAGCGTCAGTTTAACTAGTTCTGGCCACGCACCACAACATTAACTGTGTTTCGGCAGTGGTTAATTTGAGCCGGTGGTTTGAGGTGCTCTGCACCGCGCTTAATTGTCAACACCAACACTTATGACAGTCTGCCACATGGTGTCTCTGTCTATCTCTTTTGGAAATGAGCACAGCAACAGAAGCTTAATAATTCAAGATGGGAAACAGCAATAACAACTTGGTCTGAACCACGAATGCCATTACAAGGAAAGCTTAACAACGCATACATCTTTACCACACATGCCTTTTACCACACAATTTTTTTACCACAACCTGCTCTTACAGTGCATGCCATTACCACGCAAAATGTAAGTTTAAAGGTAAGTGTATTGTATGTATGCATGTGTATATATATATACACACACATGCACACACACACACACACACACACACACAAGGGCGTTTTTAGGGTTTTTAGGGTTTATGATGGGTGTTTGTTTTTTGTTGAGATCTGAATTTTCAGGGTTTAGGGTGGGTGTGGGTTTTTGGGTGGTAAGGGATTTTTTTCGGGTTTAGGGTGGGTTTGGGTTTTTGGGTGGCAAGGGAAGTTTTAGGGTTTAGGGTGGGTATGGGTTTTTGGATGGCAAGGGAATTTTTAGGGTTTAGGGTGGGTATGGGTTTTTGGATGGCAAGGGCATTTTTGGAGTTTAGGGTGGAATTTAAAAGGCTTTATACTTACCTGCTAAATAATTACTTTTTCGTGGTGAAGACATGCTTGTTAAAGGCATATTCGTGGTAAAGGCATGCATTGTAAAGTCATGAGTGGTAAAGACACAGTCGTTGTAATGACTGTGTTGCTAAGACATGCGTTGTAATGTCATGCGTAGCTCCATCATACAGCTATTCAACATACATTAAAATGACTACTCCCAGCACTCAAGACATTCTTTTTTTTTTTTTTGAAACCGTTTATTACAAAACTCAAAAAATATACAAAGATGGGCCTACAACCTTCCGGCCGGCCGCTAGTAGACAAAAGGAGCATATGATACACATTGTAGAGCGTGCGTTGCAGCTGAGGAAGATGCACAGGAGTTAGCAGCGTTGATAGCCACACCATCCGGACCCCACTGTACGGTTTCATTTTAAACTGAAAAAACAACCAGAAAAAACAAACCCACAAGGCAATCCACAATCCGAAATAGCAGCATGTGCTCCCCTGAGAGGGGGACCCTACCAGTCCATAGGAGTATCAAGAAGGGGAAGAGATCAGGACTAGGGCTGGGTGAACTCAATGCCCGGAACAAGGAAGATGGGTCGGCTAAGGGAATGGGGCAGGCGACGGATCGGGCAATAACGGCGGAGCACAAATTCCCCCGCGGTAGGCGTTCCAGGGGCCCCATACTTTCACCCATGTCCCAGGCTTACCTCTCGCCACATACACCACCTTTTCCCGAAACATGCCCCAATCCATATGTTCCTTCCAGGCCGAGACAGTCGGGGACCTCTGGGATCCCCACAGTTGAGCAATATCACGCTTGGCCACCATATATCCCAGAGTCACCCACCACGTCTGGCGCCGAGTAGTCGGCAGGTTCCCACACATTCAACAGGCATCTCCTCGCTTCGGGTAGCAGCACCACATGCGTAACCACACGCAGGACCTCATGCACACCACGCCAGAATCGCTCCACCTCCGGGCATTCCCACAGTATATGTAGAAAGGTCCCCAAAGCGCCACACCCACGCTTACACAACCCGTCCACAGCATAACCCATACGCAGGAGCCTTGGCCCCGTCATGTAGACTCTGTGGAGTATCTTGAGCTGGACGAAGCGAAGGCGGGCCGGTATGGCCACCTCTTTCGGGGAGGCCACCGCAGAGGTCCAGTCCTCGTCGTCCAGCTCCAGTCCATCGGCAACCCAAGCCTCACGAAGGGCAGTCAGCAATCCCGAGCGGTCATTGATCAGTTTTTTGTAGAATACTCCGGGATGGATGCAACTTCCGGGAAGACGGAGCCCAGTGCATGACGGATCTGCAGGTACCGAAAGTACTCTCTGTCATGCAACTGGAATTCCGTCTGCAGCATCTCGAACGTTTTAAATCCTCCCCTCGTCCAGAGATCCCCCACTTTGCTGATGCCTATCATGTCCCACTTCTCGAAGCCCTTCGATGTCCACAGGGAGCCCAACTGCTCGGACGCGTATAGTGGCGATGCTCGGGTCAGACGGTCCTTCCACCCCATCGCCACATTGGCCGCGTGCCACACTCGCACCATGACACGCGTGGGGCCGGTCAGCCGAGCGTCGGGCGCGCTGGAGTAGAGCGCACGATTATAGTCCCCACCCGGGAGTAGCATCTTATCCATTTCGAATGCCGGGTTTAAGGCGGGCCCGTACAAGCCGTGATTAATCGCAGCCAGCTGGGAGGCCCAATAGTACCGTTTGATATCCGGGAGGGCGATCCCTCCGTCATACCATGGGAGCGTCAGCTTCGCCAGCGCGATACGCGGACTCCCGTCCCAGAACAGGCGGCGCTGCAAACTCTCCACCTCACGGAAGTAGCGCGCTGGGACGAGGTCCATGGTGTTCTGCAAGGCGTACAGGAAACGCGGCAGAGACATCATCTTAAACAATGCCGCCCGGCCGAGCAGCGAAAGCGGCAAGCGCCGCCAGCGCGTGACATCTTCCTTCAGGCGCAGGAGGGGGGGAAGCAAGTTCCGATCATACCGGGCCTCCGGGTCCAGAGTAATGAAGACACCCAGGTACCGAAATCCCTGCGGGGCGATCTGGATCGGACAGCCCCGCGGGAGAATAGGAGCCTCCCCAGAGAGAACATACACACACGATTTAGCCCAGTTGATGACAAGGCCGGAGTTACGACCAAATGAATGCAAAACATCAACCAGTACTATCAGTGATTTACGTGGGGAAGCTAGGTACAGAAGGATGTCATCAGCGTATAGGGATACGCGGTCCTCATACTCGGGGGTCCAACGGAGACCACGGATGGAAGGCTCCCACCGCAGCCACTCCGCCAGGGGCTCCAAGGCAAGCGCAAAAAGGAGCGGCGATAAGGGGCAGCCCTGCCGCGTGCCCCGGCCCAGCTCGAACGGAGCCGATACTCTACCGTTCACCACCACCTGCGCCAATGGGCTTGAATACAGCAATTTGACCCAACTGATGAACCCAGCGCCAAAGCCAAACTTCGCAAGCATCGCCCAGATGTATGGCCATTCAAGCGTGTCAAACGCCATAGTGGCGTCCAAGGACGCCAAAATGGCCGGCTCCCGGATGTACTGAACACGTGCGAGCACCCCATGCAAACGCCGCAAGTTAAGGGCCGTGCTACGATGGGGAATAAAGCCAGACTGATCCTGGTGAACCAGTTCGCCCACCACGCCGACCAGCCGATTGGCCAGGACCTTGGCGAGAATTTTGGGCTCCGCGTTCAGTAGCGAAATGGGCCGATAGGATGTAACCCGGTCCCGAGGTCTCCCCTCCTTGTGGATAACCACGATTGTAGCCAGACGCTGGTCGAGCGGGAGGGAGCCCACCGAATGAGCCTCCAGGAACATCGATCGGAGATGTGGAGCCAGCGTATCCGGTCGCAACTTGTACAACTCGATGGGGAGACCATTAGGACCCATGGCCTTGCCGGAAGCGACCGAACGTATGGTGAGGGCGATTTCGTCGGAGGTTGGAGCGGCGTCCAACGACACTCTGTCCTCCTCCGAAAGGGAAGGCAGCGCGATATCCCTGAGCAGGGCACGGGAATCCTCTTCAGAGCGGGAAGACACCGAGGAATACACCCCACGGAAATAGTCCGCGAAGCAGGAGACAATTTCTTCCGGCTCAGTAACACACACACCATCCATTTTCTCAATCAGCGGGACTACACGACTCGCTCTCTCCCTTTTGTCCAGCCACGCAATCAATTTACCAGCCTTATCACCCACATCATACAGTCTCCCCTGTTGCTCTCTACTGAGGCCCCTGGCCGCCTCCGTGACGAGGGCCCTATAGGCCGCTTGCTTGAGTTGGAGGACATGTAATACGGCATCCGTCAACCCACATTCTAGGTTACCCTCCAACTCGGCTATCTCAGCTTCCACCCGGGTCACCTCCTCCCGCTCGCGCCTCCGGGTGTGGGAAATGAGGGACAGGGCTTCTCCTCGTAGTACTGTCTTGAATGCCTCCCACAGTGAGACAGCCGACGGCACGGACCCCACATTCTCATCAAAATAGCGCTGGAGGGATTTAATCAATTCAGCGCGAATGGTGGGGTCGCGCAGGTACCAGGGATTGATCGGGACCACCCTACCCTCACCCCTCGGAAAAAGATCCAGGTGTAACAGGAGCGGGGAATGGTCCGAGATACCCCGTGCCAAATGACGCACCTCTCCCACCCTCCCAACATAGGCCGCCGGGACCAGGACATAATCTAGTCGTGAGAGACTACCATGGGCCCCCGAATGGAAGGTATACTGTAACTGCGTGGGATGTTTTAAACGCCAGCAATCCACCAATCCCAAGGTGTCCAATAGACCAGATAGCCACGCTTGGGCCCGGGGGAGGTCCCTAGGGGGGTGACGATCCACAGTCCCGGAAACCACCGCATTGAAATCCCCCCCCCCACCACCAGAATCCCCCCCGGAAGGTCAAGGAGGAGGCGCCCCAGGTCCGCAAAGGTAGTCGACTGCAGCCCCGGCGGGACGTATACTGACACAAAAACGACCACTTTGCCCTCCATCCTTCCCACCAAGACCGCGTAACGTCCCCTGTCGTCATGGAGCACCTCATCAATCTCCAACGGGAGCGAGTTCTTAACCATGATGCCCACACCCCTTGAGCCAGACGTGAAGCCCGAATGGGCCACTAGGCGATAGCCACGCCGATTCATGGCGCAGAAGGAGTTGCCAATGAGGTGTGTCTCCTGCAGAAAAACTACTTCGGGCGAGATTCGCTTCAAGAACTGCAGGACCACACCTCGTTTTATCCTGTCCCCCAGTCCATTCACGTTCCAGGACAACAAAGTTAGTTCCCTACCCCCCATCGTAGACAGAAGCCACCATTTGTCCCCCGGAGAGCACTATAGAGCTAGCACAATAATACTTTTGCCTTGTGGTAAAAACGAACAACACCCCCCCATCCCTGCCCACCCGCCCCAACAAAACTCCCCCCTCCCTGCACCCCTGCATGAGCCCGAACAGCCCCCCCAACGTGCAGTGTGCCTGTCGCCCCATATATATAGTAAAAACTAGCTAAACCCCCTAGAGGAGGAAGGAGAACCCCCAATAGACCCCACACAACCTCCATAGGAGGGGAAATTATACAGACAGACGCTTAATCGAGAGTGGCATCATTTTTGTCCAGAGTGAAGCAGAATATTACCCCCTCAGTCCCGATCCAGTGTGCCGTCTCCCCCCGCCGCCCCCCCCCGCCCCCCAGATCACGATCCCCAGACAGAGTGTCCAGCCAGTCTCCGGCCGCTTCGGGACGGTCAAAAAAGTGCGTGCGACCCTCTACCTCTACTCGCAGCTTGGCTGGGAAGAGCATAGCGTATTTAAGGTTCAGGTCCCGAAGACGGCGCTTGACGCCTTGGAAGCTCAGTCTCTGCTTCTGGACCGCTGGGGTGAAATCAGGATAAAAGTTCACATCCATATTGTCAAGCTTAACCGGCCCATGCAGTCTGGAGGCTTGCAGGATAGCGTCTCTGTCCCGAAAGTTGAAAATCCGGGCAATGAGAGGCCGCGGAGGGGCTCGACCTTCGGCCTTCCCCCGGGAACCCTGTGGGCCCGCTCCACCGCGAAGAATTTACTCAGCCCCCGTGGCTGGAGATGAGTAGCGATCAAGTCCTCCACAAATAGGTCCGCCGCCGCTTCCTCCCGTCCCTCGGGCACCCCGATGATGCGGATGTTGTTCCTCCGGGCCCGACTCTCGGAGTCCTCCAGGCGCCGATCCATAAGCGCGCTCGCCTGACTAAGCCGGCGCACCTCTGTTTGTAGTGCCGCCACCTCAGTAGTAAGGCCCGATGCGGTGTGGGCCAAAGAATCAACTCGGTCGTTGGTCTTGGAAAGATCGGCCCTCACCAGGCCAACATCCACGAGGACCGAGTCGATCTTCTGTGCCAGTGTGTCGAACCGCTGGCCCACCGAGGCCTTCATCTCGGCAATGGCGCCCATGACATCACGCAGAGTCAGATCCGTGGGCAGGTCCGGGGCATCAGGAGGGCCCTCAGGGGATTTGTGCGGTCCGCCGGGAGATCCCTTCTGGAGGGTATAGCGGTCCATACTGTTGGCCTGATGGGTGGTGCCACGCCGGGTCGATTTGGTCTTTGCCCGGTCTCCATCTTGTTTCGTGGCCATGGTCACCAGTCCCCCGGCCGCACCAGCCACGTCGTGAAGAGCAGGCAATCAGGGCCACAAGCTCCGGGGGGGGCCACCTCAGAGCGGCGGGGTGGGTCACAGCCGGTGGGCAGGCCGAGTCTCCCCGCGAGACCACACCAACACAAAGAGCCCCGCGACCCAACCCTGCAGAGACGGCAAGGGCGTGCGAAAGTGAAAGCGAAAGTGCGGGGTACGCGACTCGCCAGGCCCGGCCCGCCGCTGTTGTTCACTTTGTCACTGGGTCACCCCTCAGCGCAAATCCGGGGTCTGGCGAGGAGAAGGCCGCAGACTTCAATTGGTGCTCACTCCGGTGTCCGAGGTCCGATTTGACAACGGGAAACGGGTGCCACCTCAGCTCAGGCTCACCAACACATTCCCCTCATCCGAGACAGGATAAATTCAGGATAGTCGTAGGAGGTTGCGGAGGTCCTCGGGAGCCTCGCACCTACGCGGCCATCTTGGTTGCGCGCTAGGCTCCTCCCCACTCAAGACATTCTTATAGCTTTGAGGGCCTGGAATAGTCTAAATACTCACACTTTTAGGAGGGCAACGGTTAATGGTAATTGTAATTGGTATTTATATAGTGCTTACTACCCCAGACAAAGCATCCAAGTGCTTTTCGGCGAGTAGCATGTTACTCCGGAACCTAAAAACGATCAGGGCTAGGTTAGTATAGGGAAAAAAGTGTTAATTTAAGCAGTGGACATATAAGCCGCAATCTCACCTGTTGGATTGTTCCTCCTGGACGCCAGGCATTTTCTTTCTTCTTTACCGCTGCTGGCGAGAGGCCGCACAACAGGCCGTTGGGGACCACAACTCCCAAACTCCCTTGCGCTCGAATGCACACAAATCTCTGACGCCGGCCCGCTGCAGTGTAGCCGCAATCTTACCTGTTGGATTGTTCCTCCTGGACGCCGGGCATTTTCTTTCTTCTTTACACGCCGCTGGGGACTACAACTCCCGACCTCCCTTGTGCTTGAACGCGCACAAATCTCCGACACAGGCCTGCGGCAGTGCAGCTGCAATCTCTTCTGTTTGATTGTTCCTCCTGGACGCCGGGCATTTTCTTTCTTCTTTACCGATGCTGGAGAGAGACCGCACGACACGCGGCTCGGGACCACAACTCCCAACCTCCCATGCGTTCGAACGCGCTCAAATCTCTGACGCCGGCCCGCGCCAGCCACTCCTAACAGCTCCTCTAGCCTGTCCAACAGCTAGCCAGTCAATACTGTCAATATCGTTGCCTGCAGCATCTCCCCTCCCTGTATCATCTATCAGCTTTGACCTCCGCTCCCACATGGACTCTAATACTGAACCACCGGTAAAGAGAAGAAAGGGTGGCGGGTCTCCAAAGCTAAAACCAATCAAAGCCACCTGCATCACAAAAATAAAGGGGGACATAAGTGTGGAAAACATTACTCCTACATCCTCGTTCCCCACCCTGACATCACGGCAGTCCGATGATCTTATGTGGGAAAGTTTTTAAAAAAAGAAGTCAATTTTATTGAATCCGCCTTTACTCAAATTGACACAGATTGAGGAGAGACTATCTCGTATTGAGGCACAGGGAACAGGTAGCTTATCCCCGCAGAGACTTCGTGTCCCAGGCACTACGGAAAAGCTGTGGTCTCCACCCAGCTTCCTCCACATAATTACTCAGGACTGGTTCCACCACTAAATCCCTGTCCTGGAGCTGGACCTGCACCATGGCAGAATGTGCTCCCTGTGAGAACAATTGCACCCCCTGAGAAGGCAACGGAAGGAACAATTCAAACTCTACCTGTCATAAGAAACGGCTCAGTGGCCCCGGTGACTGGAGAGGGGGGGGTCAACCCCCGAAACCCAGAAAATCCTAAAGCGGGGATAAATATTTACCCGCATCAAGCCCTCCACCTTCCACCAGCGGCGTCCCCTCTTGTACTGGTCCTGGCAAATGTACCAACTTTGCGAGAAGACCAACATGAAACGACAATCCAACTAATGGACAAATGCCTCCACTGGCTCTCATGTCACTTAATTGACTTGGGATTGGGTTCTGGGCCTTTGCCCAAACAAATTATTATGGAGAGGAGAGTGGGATGGTTGGGTACATCCAGCAAAACCTTACCAGGCTATTGTGTGGTTTTAAACTTTAATAATGCCCTTGTGGTTAGATCACTCTTAACCCAGTTACACAAAATGCCCCCAAAAGGCACTCAGATAGTTCCTCTGTCGCTGGAGTTATTTTTATATTTACTTTGCACCGTATGGAAATAAAAAGAGTGGCCAGGGGAGGGGACAAGCCTGACAGCACTGAGCTTGGAAAACAGATATGCCACCCTGTCAGACCTGTAGACTTATGACTGACTACCTCTAGGTGGTACAAATCCTGAAGAGGGATTGGATAGAGTAGTTAGTCCAGGCCCCGTTATCCAAGGGAGTTGCAACACTACTGACATCACGAATGAGGCATACAAACTAGTATCTTGGAATATGGCTGGTATCGCCTCAAAGTTAGGTAACGAACATTGCCACAAACTATGGCAATCTCAGAATATTATGTGCCTACAGGAAACTTGGGCCACGGATCCTGTTTTTGTTAACGGCTACCGCTCATTCCAAACAGTGGCAAACCCATCAGTGTCAGGTAGAGCAAAGGGGGGCCTCCTAACATTAATCTCTAATACCCTTTCATTTAAAGTAAGGAAGGTTGAATGCCCGAATACCCACTTTCATCTGCTTTCTATAGTGACTCCCAGTGAAGGTGACTGGCTGTTAATTAATTACTATAATAATGAATTTGGGGGAAACATGCTCTTAGTGGTAGCTGAGTTGGACAGAGAGATAGACAAATTCTCCAAGACTGCTAAAAATGGAGCACCTAATTTCATTTGGGTGGGTGATTTTAATATACACCTTTGTAAATATATTGAAGACCGTGTTTGTGGGCTTGAAGATTCGCAGGGCAACCCAATTATCCATTTTGCCCATAATGAATATGGAAATAGCCTCAATAGGATGCAATATACCAGGAACATGGTAACAGTTAATAATGTGAGCTATGGCCATGCAGGGAAAACCTTTAGGAGAAATGTCTATGAATCCAATATTGATTTCATCTTAGTCACTACCCCCTTTAGCATTAAGGTGACTCACGTAAACAACGTATTCACGAGCTTTAGTGAACACGCTATACTAACTATATGTATAAGCGTAGGAATCAAGGAATCAGAGCCACATCAGACAGTAGAGAAGCTAAACGTGACAAGAAAAAATGGCTTCCAATTAAAATTGGCCCAAATTGAGAAGCGGAAACTAGTCCCAGGGATTATAAGGAATGTACAGGAAAACATTTCTGTCTGGAGCAAAATACTTTTACGCCATTATTAGTATCACACTTTATAGACCTTCTTGGGAAATTAAAATTGGCCCTGACTTGCTACAAATCAGTGTCTAGTTTAACATCCAAGCCCTGGTTTGACTCCCCCCGTACTAAACCTAGGAAAGTTTTCACTAAAGCCCTGAAAATTCGACCAAGAAATGCAGCAGATATAAGAACGCTACGTAGTATTTACAAAACAGCACGAAGGAAAAGAGAAAGAGACAGTAGGGAGGAGACTTGGGATGAACTTTGGCAGGCTGCCAGGACGGGAAATAGTAGAGATTTTTGGAAAGTAATCAACGCTCCGTGCTTTAAAAACCCAAAGGATCCGACATTGGACACACATGTAGGCGAGGAAGCTTGGGTGGCACATTTTGAACATACCTTCGCTTCCAATATTTCCCCTGTGTTATCGCCCATTTACACAGATTTTAAATCCCAGGGAAACTTGTCCTTCTCACTTATAGAACTGAGAAAAGGATTGTTTACCTGTACTGCTGGGAAGGCACCAGGTCCGGATGGGGTCCCGATAGACCTCTTTCAGGAAAGTCAAGATCTGAGGGCCCCATTGCTAACTAATGTTTTTAATAGCATAGATATAGCTGGACCGCCACCTTCCTGGAAGCACAGCGTGATTATCCCGATATATAAAAAAGGGGATGAGGGAAGCCCACAGAACTATAGGCCCATTTCCCTGTTGGATACAACCGTCAAGCTTATGGGCCAGCTCCTTTTATTCAGGCTGGAAGGGTGGGCTCAAGATAATAATATTTTAATGCAGGTGCAATATGGGTTCCTAAGGGGACAGGGCACTATTGACCAGTGTCTGAATCTATTGTTAACTTCATTTGCCAACTATACGCCAATGCCACTGCTTGCTGCGAATACCGGAAAAATAGGGAATGTACCCGCCCCTTTCAAATTGCTAGTGGAGTTAGGCAAGGATGTGTCGTCGCCCCGTTCCTTTTTTCCATCTCCACAATGAGGTTGAGGCAGCACTTTTGGATTCATCCCCGGATGTCCTTGTATTTGACACCTGCCATTTGCCAATACTAGCCTATGACGAGGACACGGTGCTGATTGCTAGAACGGGGATAGCTCTCCAACGACTTATAACAGCTTATGCTTCCTTCATGGCCTCGCTGGATTTGAAAGTCAATGAAATGAAATCTTTTGTTATCATATCCGGGTCCAACAAATGTGATAAACCCCCACATTTCCATATGGACGGTCGTCAATTAGAAGCGGTAGAGTCCTTCCCAGATCTGGGTGTTTTATTTGACAAAAACCTAACCTGGTCGAACCTGGTTGCAGGAAGAGCTTTAGGAATGTAGAGGAGTTTGATAGCTATCAAGACCTTTGCAAAATTCTAGGTGCAAGGACCATTTACAAGGCCAAGATGAAATCAGCAGTCATATATGGGGCTGGGGTTTGGGAAAAGGTGCCTATTGATCCTCTTCAAATACTTGAAGATAGAATTTTTAAGTCCCTAGTGTCCTTCCCGTCTTCTTATTCTAACTATATTTTACACATAGAACTGGGGTTACCCTATATGTTAGACCCCATCAGATTAGCGCAGATATTACTGTGGTTCTCTATAGGGTGTATGGACTCAGTAAATTTAACTTAAAACCTAATTTAAAATTGTTTAAAACTCTATCACTACAATAAGATCAGATGGCTGAGATATGTAGAGTCAGAATTGACTGCAATTGAACTATTTAAGGAACAAAATGGGTGCAGGAGTATTTCAAAGAAGAATCTGATTGACACCTTTATGCTGAGGGCACATTTTGTACGTAGACAAAGAAACTATACTATACAGGAAGCCCTCTCATACCATCAGATTCCTTCTAGGCTTGAGGGTGGCTTGCACACATCTCAATAGTTCAGCACATATATATATTTTTGAGATTTTGTTTGAACCTTCTACCATTGATGTTAAAATACCCTGAGAGAAGGTTCAAACATTCAGATCTGATTCCATGCCCTTGTGACAAACATTCCTCCCAATCTGACCTGCACCTTGTCTTTTTTTGTGAGTTATATAAGAAAGAAAGAGATGATCTTATTCTACCAATTCTAAGGCACTACAATTTTAGACAATGTAGGGTAGCACTTTTTAATTTAAAATCTTTGCCTGATCCTTATGTCTATTTTTCGGTAGCCACATTTCTGTGGGCCTGCATAAAAAGGAGAAAGATGCAAGACCAATAGTTGGGATAAGTGTTTTTACTGAATAATCAAATATGGATAACGTGTAACCTTATGTATATGTGTGCAGGACAAACTGTACACGATATCCCGGGCCCTCTTTTCGTATTGTATGTTTTAAAACTTAAATAATTACTTATTCATGTCATTTTTAGGTAATTTTAGCTGTTACAGGGCCTCACGTTGTTATGAATTGGTGTTTTTCTGGAGTCCGACGATCTTAATTGTGCTTTTATGATCTGTACTTAACAGATCGAATAAAGATTTTATTGATTGTTTGACTGAGTCTGTTAATTGGATTACGATGGAAAATAATTGGATAGAACAGGTAAGCATCCCGAAAGTGTTTATTTGGAGATCATAGAAGCAGTAGGAGGTTTGGATGGGGAAGAGTCTCTAGAAATGGATCAGGGAGACAAATGAGGTCTCGTATGAGTCTAAGGAGGGATACACAAGGCAAGGGTTTAGAAAGGCTTGTTTGGGAGACATGAATAGTAAAATCAGGCTTGAAATGATGGTAGGAAGGATAGAGGAAGGAAGAGTCTAGAAAGGGTTATTTTGAAGATAGTAGTAAAATTAGGTTTGGGGTGAGTCAGAGGGTGGAGGTAGAGGATATATTGAGAGAGATATAGGTTGAGATATAGGGTAGTGCATTGGCGAGGTACACATTTTTATATATATATATATATATTTACAGTAGGAGTAAACTAATACATATATAGATACATACATACATGGAAGGTATACATGTATAAAGAAGATAATATATCATATATTAAGATTTATGTCCTATTTAAGAAACTCAGTCTTTCAAGCAACTGCCTCCGTGCAGATACAATCTCATAGCCTCTCTTTATGTGTTAATCTGGGAGCTATTGGAGGAGTTCTTCCATTTCGTCCCAATATGTCTGGTCATATTGAGAAAGTAGCCCGATGGAATTGGCAATCCACCAATGGTTGGCCAATTGCGCAGCTACCCTTTTGCCTGCGGCATCTATTCTCTTGCTTTCCTAATCTGGTGGAGGGGCATCACCAGTTGTCTGAGAGTTGGTCCTTTTGCGTGGAGCAGCTACCTCTGAAGAGTCAGCTGGGAGCTGTCCCCGGAAGAAGATTGGGTCAGTTGGGGAAGCCTTGTATTTTTTCTTCACCCTCGATGTAATGACTGTGGGAAACTGGCTCCCTGTACAGTAAATCAAAAAGAGGTCTGCTGTGTAAAGATTCTAGGAATCCCTTATAAGTGGACAGGGGCTTGCTCTAGCAATCCCAAGGTTCTTCATCTAGGGTAGTGTGGTCGAACAGCCTTAGGCTTATCAAAGAGGAGTGTTAGACATTTGTTGCACACACAGATCAATAAGTGTTGCACCCACACAAAAAGAAGATCCACACAAATTTAGAAAAATAACAGGTATTTTCATATATATTTTGAAGCCATGAACTTCGTAAATAGATAAGTACTTTTTCGGAATGGACTTTTTACTGAATTAGCAATGTTAATCAACAGTGCGTTTTTACGCCTTATGCTTTTCTTTGAAAGAAAGAACATTCACTGCATGCATATACTTGCAATACGTTTCCGTGTAACCCTTTTTGGTCAAGAGGTGGTAGAGAGACAAGGACCAAAGTTCCACCAGCAGATCAGTCGAATCAGCCCTGGAACGTCTGGATGAAATGGTGCTAGACAGGTTGGTAACCTTTCGCGCTACACGGCCACCTGGAAATAGGTTGCTAAGGGGCACTTGGGGACAAGTCCGGGAGGTCCCAATGGGGGCCTCAAGTCGTGAGGGTCCTGGGAGCATGGAGAAGCAGTCGGTTTTCCTAGGCCCAGATGGTTCGGGTGCAGAGTGTTTGTAGCAAGTTGGCTCTCATGGGTCAAGGTGCTCACCTTTGTCGTTTGGGACCTGCAGGGGGGCAAAGACGGGGCAGCTGGGCCACTCTCAGTGATGGTCTCCGCGGAGCTGACGTCCCTCATCTGCTGGTCATCGGTGATGTTGCTGTAGTACAGACTGGGCTTCCAACAAACTTTGGTTGCGGCAAGGGGTCTGGTAACCCAAGTATTGGTACAGGAAGGCTTGTGGAGGTCTTGGCCCTTAGGCTTGGCAGGAAGACAGACCTCATTGAGGGTGTTGACCATCTCCTGGGTGGCTACTGCTTGGTGGACCCGGTGGACTGCAGCTTCTTTAAACCAGACATCGTGGTCGGTGCCTGTGGGATGCAGGGGATTTGCACCTCTACTCCAAGGGAGATGCTGGCTGCTTAGTAAAGTGCTGGCAACCCTCCGGGGCCTGTGGAGGATGCACAGCTGCACGGTTAGTCATTTCATTACAATTGTCGAATCTATGTGTGGCAGGCAGGATTTGGCACCAAAAGCCCACAGCAGTCTTCAGTTTTTGCGGGGATCGGCTCTTCAGTGTCGTCTTCTTCTTTTTAGGCTGTAGAATTGACAGTTCTGGATTCAGAGGGTCACCTACTTTCTAAATTTAGGGGTGTTAGGGAAGGGAAGAGTAGTAGCCAATTGGCTGCCTACCCTTGGGATCACTACACTGCCTATATGACCACTTCCTGTGGGAAGAGGGTATAACCCTATCTCAGGTTTCTAAATTATGCCATCACCAAGAAGGTGGGGCACATCAGGCAGCTCACCTTAGAGGTGAGTCTGACCTGGGTGTGCTCCGCGCTTACTCACATACTAATTTCCTGCCTGTCCTGGTGCCAAATGGGCCCCAGGGCAGGGGGTGGCACCTCCCAGGTCTGGAGGATGCCAGGGCTGCATATCAAAGGCAGTAGAGGATTTGAATCCTCTAGCCTTGGTATGCTGATTGCTAGCCATTATGTTTGGAGGAGGAGTAAAGATCTCCTGCCAGAGCAGACATTGTTCCTGACCTCTGAGACTGGGGCTCTCACCTTGTAGGGAGTCAGAGCGCGTCTGTGGTGGCAGGTTGGACTGTACTAGTCAGCCAGCCCACTAGTGGACTAGTACGTTTCAGGGGGTACCTCTAAGGTACCCTTTGGTTGCATATATTAATAAATCAATAACTGGAATCAGTGTGGGTTTATTGATACTAGATGCTTGATACCAAACATCTTTTGTTTCAGTGAAGCCATCATGTAGCTGGGGAACGCGTAATCACCAGTGCCCAGTACATATACTTAAGAACGCTTCCCTGTCCACTTTCAATGTCTAGGAATCAACTTAGAAATCCCAGGGGCATATCTGCTCATGCAAATATGTCCACACAGGTAAAATAATGGACCCTGCCTTAGGGCTGTAAGGCCTGCTGTTGGGGTGACTTAAATATATTGCATGCAGTGACCTGCTCCTTACACTGCTTGTCGTTCCCACTCTCCAGCGACCCTCTCAGTCCCACCCACATCCCTGCACTCCTCCCTCCTTCCAAGTCCTGTTTAATGGTGGCCGCAGGGCAGACCACTCATTAAGAAGGTGTACAGCCTATGTCCCCCCTTTAGGACTTACCTGAAACCAGTACTCCGACTGATCAAGGTCCTTGCAGACTGGACTCCAGCACTTCGAGCCTCCCACGTCACTCCTCTCTCATTCCTTTGTTGCTTGCCCTCTCTCTCTCTTTCTCTCTCTCTCTAACACTCACTCTTTTCATACTGCTCTCTCCTGTGCCTCTGCTTCACCATTCTTTAATTTTGTGCTAATTTTTTGCTAATGTTAGTCTGCTAATCTCTCTCTCTCTTTGAATGCATGTTGTACTCTCTGTGCTCAATGTTCTGCCACTGTTTGCCTGTTAATCTCTCTTGTTTTGCTTGTTTTTTGCTCTTTACAACCTCCCAGCCCTGCCCATTACCCCTTATGCTCTCCACCCCAGGACCTAGTTAATGCCAGCTGCACCAAACGTCACTGCAAGCAACTAGAAAGAGGTAGCGAGCCAGCCAGGAAGAATTAGATATGGATGTTTTCAACACCGCCCTGAGTCGCCAGCACTAGGGGATCAAAGAAACTAAGAGGATGGCCCAAGCCACAACAATAGCACTGACAGCCGCACATATTTTTGGAATCATCAAGGAAATCACCTCACTTGCAGCAACCACCAGCAACAGCACCCAAACACAGGAACTGTATAACAACCTCTCAGACTTCTTGTGCAGCAGAACCACAGCAATATACAACAACTTTGACCCACAACCAGACCCCAGCATTCTGGTACCAAGTCTACGGATATCTGACCAATGAAACACCCTGACCACAGGAAACACCATCACCACAGAGGAAACTCAACAATCGCGAAGACGATTCACTGTGGGGCTCTGTCAGATCCTTGCCATCACCATGTCTTCAACAAAGGATCCACCCCAATTAGCAAAGCGCTCACCTCTATCATAGCTTCCAGGAAGTTTGGAAACACTCAGCCATCAACCCCCTCCTGAAGAAGCTCACAGTAGATCCAGACAAGCTTGCGAACAACTGACTACTCTTTCTCCTACCTTACCGAGCCAAGGTCCTCGCGAAAAAGCCATCAGTGGACGTCTTGCCACCCACCTCGCCAACCACCAGCTCCTCAATGCCATGCAATCAGGATTCAGACCAAACCATTGCAGCAATTGACAACATTCTAATGATCCTTGACAGATGAGAAACTGCAGCCCTCATCCTACTCGACCTCTCTGCACACTTTGAGAGTCTCCCGGCCCACCCTGACCAAATGACTGCACGAGAATGACATCCAAAGGCCTGCCCTCTGATGGATCTGCACAGTTTTCATCAGAAGGACACAAAGCGCCAAAATGCCGCGCTACTCCTCAGGAACTCATTTGCGGAGTCCTGCAGGGTTCCTCCCTTAGTTGAACCTCTTCAACATCTACATGACTCTGCTGGCAGTCGTCATCCAAGCTCACAACATCAACATACTCACGCCAATGACACTCAACTGACACAGTCGCCCTCGGACAAAACACCCAGCACAAAGCAAAATCTCAACTCCAGCATGACCAAAGTGTCCTCCCGGATGAAGTTCAACTGTCTGTAGCTGAACATAAACAAGACTGAAGTAGTGATCCGGAAAGGATGCCTCGCTGTCGGAGTCCGCAGGGTAAATTATACAGAACTCAGACCCACTGCCACCGTAGCCCATAAACAAAAAATCTTGGAATCATCATCGACAACAAGCTGGACATAACCCTCCAGGTCCATGCGTCACCACGTCCTATCTCCACACTCTGAGGATGCTGAGAAAATTCTACAAGTGGCTTCCAAATGACAATGATAAACTCCAAACCCTCATCATCAGCAGACCGAACTTGTGTTCGAATCTGCAATTTTTTGAAGGCCACCCAATTTATAGCCTTGATGTAGTTTGTGTCTGAGTTTATTATTACAAAACAAGCCACAGGGGAACCCGTAGACCCAGTTGAGACCTGGGTAATTAGTGATATCTGCAACAATGTCTCATCAGGCTTTAATAAAAAAAACAACTTCACCCCTAATGAATAAGGACACAAAGGGAGAGTACCAAGCATATTACTGTGTTTATAAACAAATCAGTCAACAGGAAGATATAAAGCAGCATCAACATTTATCAGCATTTAATGTTTATTTTTAAGCATGCAATTGGTTTATATTTAGTGTTTAGTTTACATTTAGTGGTTTGTTTAAGCGGAAAATAGCGGGACGAACCACTGTTACTATATAGGTCTCAAATTTCAATCAATCCATCAATCCATATTCTGCACCGACTTTGAATCAGTGGTAGAAAGATTATTTACATATTTTTGATCATCCTGAAAACTCAATTGCATTTATCTTATATGTGGCTTTGGAACCCAGCCCTACCTTAACGTGCAGTAGATTGTATTAATAATATTTCATTAGGTGGTTTCCCTACTAAGCACAACATTCATGTAGATGCCTTAAAATTAGCATTACATTAACTAAAGGGATTTGCTTGAATTTACATAGGAATTTTCAAGGAAATTTTGTGGCCTGTGCTCAGTTCTTTTTCACAGACAGCCAACGATCACAATACAATTACCTTAAAGCAGTCATGTTTATTCTATCTAAATCACTGCATTTTGGTGCACAAATCCCATTCTGGAACTTATTATTTTATGTTCCTATGGACTCCAGCAGCATGGTTTTTATGCAGATAGTTGGTCAGTCACTTTACCACTGGGCTTGTGAGTGTGCTAGATCTTGCTGAGTTGATAAGGATATTGAACTGCCTAATGTGGACATTACATGGATTGGCATCCATGGCTTCAACTTTTACCTTTGGTAAAAAGCATTATAATATGAGCAACCAGATGTAATAATTGTGGAGGGACGAATTAAGCACAGCAACCGGTGCTGCTTTGTCTTTCAAAATGAAAAAAAGCTTTGGAAAGGTGACGCATCTCTTCCCTTATACAGCCTTTGGATATTGAAGCCCCTGTCTAAGGCAAAAGTGGAAATGGTCCGACCACTGTTGTTTACAAAGAGACAAATTCAAGTCAACAGAGTGATTTCTGCATACCTCCCAGACCATGGCATAGGATCTATCTATGTCAATAATATCCAGTTCAACATCCCGTGAAGTTTCTGAGGAGATCGCGCGCATTTAGCAGGAGGAGGCATTAGCATCTTAAGCAATCTGAAGGAATATATCCAATTTTAGCTATACGTTTGAAAAAAACACATTATAAACAGAAAGACTCTTCTTAGAGCCACCTTTACTTTATGAATGTATTTTTTTGTTTAATAAAAACGTATTGGCAATTATTTCGAGCTGCACATCTGTTGCAGATGGCCAATTTTGCTACATAGTTTTCCTGTAGCTCACTTGATAGGTTTGTGGTGGATCTGCCGAAAAGAATGTAGTCATTAGCCCCATACGCAGCAAAAAGCATCAAGAGTTTGGAATATGGACTTGTCTCTGGTCCGACACAGTGCCCCACCCTGCGTGGACATCTGACCCCAGATGTGCACATCCTTTAGTCCTGTGCGGCTTGTTTTGGATTAGCTCAACCATGCATTGGCTGTGTGCAGCAGGGATGTGCCAAGGTGATAATGGGAGTACGCTTTCAAGACCTATGTCGTGCATTCACCCATGAGCGATGGGAGAAAAAGCTCCCTCTGCCAATTAAATTCAAGTTTTTTAAATTTTGCAGCAGCAGGGATCCGCGGTTCTGGAGCTGAGGATCATCTGAAAATGAACAGTCCAGATATCTCTAAAATGCATCCTCTTCATGCCCAATGCGAACTAAAACTACTGGGCAACTTTACACCAAACCACGCAAAGGTACTTCTTTGAGCATAGTTCTTCCTGCATCCTGAATTTGGTGTAATTTCATTCAGCTGTTTTTCTGAATTAAAGATCAAATAATCCTATGAGAATTAAAATAGTCATTTTCACCCTATAAAAGCAATACACCCTCACACTGAGTGAAGGCTATGCCATTAAATTACAGAGTGGCACAACATTGCAGCCTATAGGAGAATAGAGGAAAAAGAGGGAAGCCTAGCCCTGAGAGAAAAAAAGCGGCCAATGAAGCTGGGTAGGATACCCCTCGGTTCGGCTAATGCTGAGTTTGACACTATGGAGCTCCCTGAACACATTTGTCAGCCTCGGCCCCAAAAGCCCACCCCTGGAAATACATAGGAGCCAATGAAGTGAAACACAATGAAAGACATGAGAGACCACCACAGTTCCAGACATGGAAACAATGTGTGCGGACCTACACACCCACTCGGACCAAAAACCTGTCAAACGTAGACATGTAGTGACAACTAACATAGCATTCGACATCACGACAGTCACTTGTCACTTGTACAATACTATTCAACATTCAATCAGAGAATGGGAAATAGATTCATCAGCATGAGAAGCATAGAAGAAGAGAAATGGCCACAGGCTGAGGCTCTAGGATTGGTTGCAATGCGGTGTGGTCATTGTGTATCAGACATTGGTATGAGACTGTTTTCTTTATTGTATGACTTTGTCGTCCACGTTATCTTTGTTATTTATTGAGTAAGATGAATAGTCATTATTGATCTTCTGATTCTGCAATGCAGTTCAGAAAGTGGACCGGTCTACAGGAGGAGATTGGATAAACATACTACAGTGTACAGAACCTTGTCAGAGCCACAATGGGGTGCACAAAAGAGACCGCGGAGTAGGGTGCTAGCAGGGAGGCTGTCAAAGGCAAAACATGCCTTAATTTCCCTGCAACTAAGGATGTTTCCAGCTGTTTTAAAGTGGGAGCAAGGAGACTGCAGCATGGTCATTGAAACAGTGGATGTACAATAAAGAAATGGTTGGATGGCTCAGGGCTAGCTCACCCGTTAATGGAAAAACAAATGTAAGAGAGGTACTTTGAAATAAAGATGTGGAGGATTGTTTAGACATGGGTACATATTTTGAGATTTCTACCTGGTGGGGGGCGGGGGGATCTCACTGCCCTCAGCACAATGGCCTATGGGACAGGGGCGTTGAATGCAGTTTGCAGTGCATGTGCCACGTTGTTTTGGCACTACTCTGCAAACATTTGCTCTTCACAAACAAAATTGTTTCTGAATAAAAAAAGAAAACAATGGCTCTGAGTTTCCTACCTGCACCTCAGGATCATTGTTTAATTTCTGCACCCGGGGTGACCATGCCTCTTATCTTGGACCTGGGCCTGGGCAGGGAAATCTAATAAAGGTCACCACACCTTCAATAGGGCAGAGTGATCATTGTTATGAGTTGTCAGCCTGTGCTGGACGGGCAGTCAGGTAAAGGGATTCTTTGAGTGGATCCTTCCTCTTCACCAAATGGGGCAGGGTATCATTATTTTTGCAAGCAAATGAAGAGCCAATTTACAGAGGTTAACCTGTTAACAAAAACCCACTATGGGGCAGATTTATCAAGAATTCAGGCAGCACAGCAAGCCACCTTGCTGCACTGCATGAAAAGAAAAGAGAAGGAACGGATCTTATTTAACATTATAGGGACATTCCTGTCCTTTTCTTGCGCTGGTGCACAATGTGCTGCCTAGCGCCATCGCAGGCACCCTTGCATCATGGTGCCAGGGTCCTTGCATTGTAAGCAGGATTGTTTTTGTGCAGAAAGGGAGGCATTTTTATCTTTCACACATAGAAAGAGGAAACAATAAGGAGACATAAAGCTATTTCTACTTGTTACACCTCACCTGGGGAGGAGTAGCATTTTGATGCATTCCCAGGTCTCCCAGTAATAGTAAATCTGGGAATGCACCAAAATCTGTGGGTGGAACACCCACGCTCCACCCATGGAACGCCTCCCTGGGGCAGAGTAATGCAACACAGTGATTTGCGCTGCTTTGCATTACTCTAGATGTACCAAGCCACTCAGGAACACGCAAGGTGGCCTTGCATGGCTTGAGAAATCTGACTTAGTAGTTGCATTGCCCTTGCGCACCTTTGAGTGGCACAAGGGTGACGCAACTTAATGATGAATATGTGCCTAAATGACCTCCTTGGTGATAGGCAAGTGCCATCATCGTATGGCCTGTAGCAGCTGCAGTATTCTCCTGGGCCCCCCTCGAGAGCAATATGTCGTCATCCTATGCTTCACTGGAGTACTTATCCTCTCTGTTGAGTCTGCCTCGCTCGAAACTCTGCTATCCTTCTCAATTAGTGCCCTCATCACCAGAACCACTGGTGGTGCTTGTGTGCAGATTGCAGACCAACAGACAGGAAGCAGTGAAACAGGGTTAAAGCACGAGGTTAATCTGCAGAAATAGTGAAGGAAAAACCGGCTGAGAAGGGGAGTTTGTTGCAACCTGAAACTCCCAGATGTATGCTCTGCAAACTAAATGCAGTGGAAAATCCACATACTGGAGGAACGTCGTTAGTAGTAAGTTTCACCCGCGCCTATAAATGCCAGAGTGCCTCCTTCTTCGAATCTGCATCTGCCTATTGCATCTGCAGATGGCAACATTTGAACTGAGATAAAGAAAAAAAAATATTTTGTAATCATTATTTTGACATAGCACCAGTATATTTAGCTAAAAAGCACCTTTCTTTAAACCTCAAATCTACTCCAGGCTGACATAGACTGCTGCAAGAAAAAACTGTTGCGAAAGCCCATATCACCACCGGGTATGTAAGGGAATGAAAACATTTCATATCTCAAGAATACCTGTATTAAATCCACATGCATGATTCAGTCTGTTTCCCCAATCAATGCGATTCAGGTTTGTTGCTGACCTATGCGTTTGCAATCAGAAAGCTTTTCCCTATAATCAAAGAAAAGACTGTTTTCACTTGTCTACTTAAAGCCATTAATCGAAAAGTTGGCTCTGCCAAAGAAACTTCCTATAGTAAACTTAAGCCTTTCATTAAAACTACAGCATATTAAGAGCCCTCTTGGTTTTCATGGGCCTAGAAATGTGCTGATAACATTTATAAAAATGGTAACCATTCTGCCATTCTTTTTTTAATGAAAAATAACTTACAACCACAAGCCTTCTATCAGTTGGACAGAGCAAATGCTTATTATAAAGATATTTGGACTCACTGAATCCAGGTGGCATGAGTTCTAATACTTATTAAAGATTTTCATCTCTAAGAACATGGGTACTCACAAACATTTTCCCAGGGGCCACAAAGTATGTACTGTAGTGTGTACCGTGGGAGTGGGGTTATGTGTGTGAGTGTGTGGGGGGGGTTAGGTGGCCGTAGGGGCAGCAAGAGAGAGTCAAGAGTAAGCGCCCGTTTCCAGCACGCCTAACTTTGCATCGCTAATGAGATGCAAAGTAGGTGTGGCTGTGAAATCAACCAGGGAAAGTATCGCGAAGGCAGCTTCACGATATTAACAAGGAAGGGTAGCGATTTTTTTAATCGCGTTAAGTATGCCTTAACGCAGGAATTTAACGTCCGTTAAATTCCTGACTAAGGCATACTTAACATGGGGGGTGGATTCTGTGGCTAAGACCACTGGCCCTATCATCTAGGATATCGCCGTTTTCCACCATGGAAAACGGCGATATCCACACAATCTCTGGAATTTTTATCGCCTTGGCCCTTGTTAATATGCCCCCTAGTATCAATCCCGGCTTCCCCACTTGACTAAATTGTGTGATCCCAGCCAATTGTCTAACTTCATTGTGCTTCTTTATTCTTCATTATGACATATAAGAGCATTTAAGAGCACCTTGAAATACACGAGTTCTGGATATAAGCTGTACAAAACCTTCGTTTGTGTTTGATTTATTAAACTACAATGTTGTAAATGTGTCGTAACAACCCAGGCCACCCAGAGGTTTCCATGTGACAAATGACTTTCCTCTTAGTTCATTATTGGCACTTGTTGTCTGGGTGGAAAAAATCTTCTGAATGCACTGATATAATCTGATGTACTGAGGTGAAACACTGCTGCATGTTAATAAAATACACGTTTTTGAATTCTGAAAAAATTGCATCATGCACATATGTGTCAATATTTCTTTAAAAATTGTGTTCTTAAAGTTGAGTGAGGTAGGGCACCTTATGTGCTTCTTCTCTCTTACGGTGTAAATAAACTTTTGCACATTTATTTCTTATCTTTCTGAATGCTAGTGCTGTCACAAGTAAACAGCAGTCCAGGTCAGACTTTCGATTGGGAGCCACATGTGAAGGTCAAGAGAGTCACATGTGAAGGTCAGGAGGACCACATGCGGCCCCAGGGCCGTACTTTGAGTATCAGTGTCTTAGAGGATGAACATTTTTAATTGAAAATACCTGCAGAATAATTTTTAGTGCTAGGCATGTCTTTAAAGGATTTGCTATAAACTCCCTAAAACAACATATATCAAACTTGTATCATATAAAAATGTTTGCCCAGAAATAAAATGTATGTCTCCAATCGCCTCCTGAATGTTGGAGAGCCCCCTTACTAGTACCAAAGCTTATGGACACTGTGCAACACCTTTTTTTATGTATGCAAAAGACCATGCTTGCTGCCTGTAGGCAGACCTGGTATTCCCAATATATATTCTATTCTTTGAGTGGGCTTTGGGTCAGCCCCTTGCTCATAATTGGATGGCTTTGCAGTCTGTCTCACTTCCTTGCTCCTAATTTAATGGCTTTCCTCCCTATTCTTGTATTATTCTAGCTCAGGGGGATTTCAGTCTCACAATGTTTTGATTTGTTAATGTAACCTTTGTAGGAGAGTAGGATCTGCTTTACATGTTTGCCCCCACTTTTTGCTGGTGTTTCACAATTTTTTAGGTCTCGCTGAGCCAAAGGCTCGAAGAGACATTTTGTATGTGGGATTTTCAAAGTGCTACCCACAGTCTTTTGGCTGGCCTAAACCTTGAGTGCACGATCACATGCACGTGCACAGCTGCTCCCAATCCCCCCTCCCTTCTCTATAGCTTTGGCTCCTTTGTTTTTTATTACACCCTCCCTTATCTCCCCGCTCTTTTCACACTACCCCCTCCCTTCTAATCAGTTTCCTTTCTGCTCCTTGGATTGACCTTCCCCCTCCCTTCTCTCCCCACCTCATCGCAGAGACGGAGGAGACAGAGCCATCCTGCATGGTTAATGCTTTTGCAGGTTTCAGTTTTCAAATGTAGTTTTCAAATGTATGCAAACTGCACATTTCACTCAACTGCACACACGCGCACACATTCACACAGACACACACACGCATTCTTTTCTACCTTTATTGGTTCAGGCATCAATTGGTGGCGCACGAAAAAACATTATTCAGCAGGATAGAGACATTTAAATGCTCAGATATCAGTCAAGGACGCACGAGAAATCATTATTTGGCAGGATAGAGCCATTTACACTGCGTGGTTTTTTCACTTTTGAGCTCACGAGAAATCATTATTCAGCAGGATAGAGACACTTACACTGCGCGTTTTGGTTTACTTTTGAGCTCTTTTAATTCCCACCTCCCTTCGAATCAGATTCCTTTCTGCTCCTCGGATTGACCTTCCCCCTCCCTTCTCTCTGACCTTCCCCCTCCCTTCTCTCCCCACCTCATCGCAGACACGGAGGAGACAGAGTCATCCTGCATGGTTAACATCTCCCTCTACCACTCTCTCTAACCCTCTCTCTACCCCTCGCAATCTACCACTAAAAACAATAGCTTATACATATTTTTGAAATGTCTTTCAAAATACGCAGATGCGGAGGAGAGAGCCATCCTGCATGCTTAAAGCTTTCACAGGTATTAGTTTTCATATTTATGCAACGTGCAAATTTCACTCAACTGCAGCGCACAAGATCTCATTATTCCGCAGGAGCATTCAACATGTTTTTTAAATGTCTTTCAAAATAGAGACCTTTACACTGCGTACTTATTTTTTACTTTGGAGCTGTTTTATTGAACATTAATAATGCGCCCATGCCTCATGTACCTTGGTCTTGCTACAAGCCACCTCTCCAGTGCTTAGTTTGTGAAATATGGAGTGCCGGGCCCACCATTCCTTATATGTTGGGGCTGCCTCTGCGTGAGCTTATTTAAAGGGATCACAATGGTGGACTTACATAAAAGAAAACCAGCACTGTGCCATCTTTGTCACGCATAACGGGCTTGTTCTTTTAAATATACACAGCGTGTGCTTTTTAGAATTACGCTCAGAAGGTGCAATGTAAAAAGCTACATGCACGCGCTCTATATATTTACAAAGAATTAGTGGCGGTGGTGGAAGGGTGCCATACAATTCCGGCACCCTGGGTCAGTGAGGTGCAATGGGGAGACTTGCAGTAGTTGCGCCTTTTAAACAGTCAACATTTGGAAACTTGTTGAATTGGTTTATTTATGCCACGCAAACCAAAAAGCAAAACCCCTTAAAATGCATGGCACCCTGTAACGTTGAAGAGAACATTTTACTTTCACTGGTTTATTTGGAAGTGTCTCGGCCATTATGTGGTTCTTCCCTTTGCAATTAAGAGTACTCCATGGTACTCACAATATTCAGAGGTGCTGGGATTATGGTATGGGGTAACAAATTATGTGGCACGGTTATCTAAATGGTACATCGAGAAAATGCAACTTATGTGGCAGGAAGATTTCACTATTTGATCATTTTAAAACATATATTCTGTCTGGGAACATTTGGCAGGGGACAGCGCACTCGGAGTCTCTTTACTGCTCACAAAACTTCTTTTGCTCTCTCTGTACCTCGCACTAACTCTCTACCTCTCATTCTCTCTTTTCACATCTCCCTCTACTACTCTCTTTAGCCCTCTCTCTACCCCTCGCAATCTACCACTAAAAACAATAGCTTATACATATTTTTGAAATGTCTTTCAAAATACGCAGATGCGGAGGAGAGAGCCATCCTGCATGCTTAAAGCTTTCACAGGTATTAGTTTTCATATTTATGCAACGTGCAAAGTTCACTCAACTGCAGCGCACTAGATCTCATTATTCCGCAGGAGCATTCAACATGTTTTTTAAATGTCTTTCAAAATAGAGACCTTTACACTGCGTACTTATTTTTTACTTTGGAGCTGTTTTATTGAACATTAATAATGCGTCCATGCCTCATGTACCTTGGTCTTGCTACAAGCCAACTCTCCAGTGCTTAGTTTGTGAAATATGGAGTGCCGGGCCCACCATTCCTTATATGTTGGGGCTGCCTCTGCGTGAGCTTATTTAAAGGGATCACAATGGTGGACTTACGTAAAAGAAAACCAGCACTGTGCCATCTTTGTCACGCATAACGGGCTTGTTCTTTTAAATATACACAGCGCGTGCTTTTTGGAATTACGCTCAGAAGGTGCAATGTAAAAAGCTACATGCACGCGCTCTATATATTTACAAAGAATTAGTGGCGGTGGTGGAGGGGTGCCATACAATTCCGGCACCCTGGGTCAGTGAGGTGCAATGGGGAGACTTGCAGTAGTTGCGCCTTTTAAACAGTCAACATTTGGAAACTTGTTGAATTGGCTTATTTATGCCACGCAAACCCAAAAGCAAAACCCTTTAAAATGCATGGCACCCTGTAACGTTGAAGAGAACATTTTACTTTCACTGGTTTATTTGGAAGTGTCTCGGCCATTATGTGGTTCTTCCCTTTGCAATTAAGAGTACTCCATGGTACTCACAATATTCAGAGGTGCTGGGATTATGGTATGGGGTAACAAATTATGTGGCACGGTTATCTAAATGGTACATCGAGAAAATGCAACTTATGTGGCAGGAAGATTTCACTATTTGATCATTTTAAAACATATATTCTGTCTGGGAAAATTTGGCAGGGGACAGCGCACTCGGAGTCTCTTTACTGCTCACAAAACTTCTTTTGCTCTCTCTGTACCTCGCACTAACTCTCTACCTCTCATTCTCTCTTTTCACATCTCCCTCTACTACTCTCTCTAGCCCTCTCTCTACCCCTCGCAATCTACCACTAAAAACAATAGCTTATACATATTTTTGAAATGTCTTTCAAAATACGCAGATGCGGAGGAGAGAGCCATCCTGCATGCTTAAAGCTTTCACAGGTATTAGTTTTCATATTTATGCAACGTGCAAAGTTCACTCAACTGCAGCGCACAAGATCTCATTATTCCGCAGGAGCATTCAACATGTTTTTTAAATGTCTTTCAAAATAGAGACCTTTACACTGCGTACTTATTTTTTACTTTGGAGCTGTTTTATTGAACATTAATAATGCGTCCATGCCTCATGTACCTTGGTCTTGCTACAAGCCACCTCTCCAGTGCTTAGTTTGTGAAATATGGAGTGCCGGGCACACCATTCCTTATATGTTGGGGCTGCCTCTGCGTGAGCTTATTTAAAGGGATCACAATGGTGGACTTACGTAAAAGAAAACCAGCACTGTGCCATCTTTGTCACGCATAACGGGCTTGTTCTTTTAAATATACACAGCGCGTGCTTTTTGGAATTACGCTCAGAAGGTGCAATGTAAAAAGCTACATGCACGCGCTCTATATATTTACAAAGAATTAGTGGCGGTGGTGGAGGGGTGCCATACAATTCCGGCACCCTGGGTCAGTGAGGTGCAATGGGGAGATTTGCAGTAGTTGCGCCTTTTAAACAGTCAACATTTGGAAACTTGTTGAATTGGTTTATTTATGCCACGCAAACCCAAAAGCAAAACCCCTTAAAATGCATGGCACCCTGTAACGTTGAAGAGAACATTTTACTTTCACTGGTTTATTTGGAAGTGTCTCGGCCATTATGTGGTTCTTCCCTTTGCAATTAAGAGTACTCCATGGTACTCACAATATTCAGAGGTGCTGGGATTATGGTATGGGGTAACAAATTATGTGGCACGGTTATCTAAATGGTACATCGAGAAAATGCAACTTATGTGGCAGGAAGATTTCACTATTTGATCATTTTAAAACATATATTCTGGCTGGGAACATTTGGCAGGGGACAGCGCACTCGGAGTCTCTTTACTGCTCACAAAACTTCTTTTGCTCTCTCTGTACCTCGCACTAACTCTCTACCTCTCATTCTCTCTTTTCACATCTCCCTCTACCACTCTCTCTAGCCCTCTCTCTACCCCTCGCAATCTACCACTAAAAACAATAGCTTATACATATTTATGAAATGTCTTTCAAAATACGCAGATGCGGAGGAGAGAGCCATCCTGCATGCTTAATTCTTTGACAGGTATCAGTTTTCAAATTTGTGCAGACTTCACTCAACTGCATACACACACACGCACACATTCACACAGACACACACACGCATTGTTTCCTAATTTTATTTGTTCAGCTAAAAAACTTTCGCCGTCCATACTGAGATATACACAGGCATACATAAGTGCTCGCACACACGCACACAAACACATTCACACAGAGACACACATGAATTATTTTCTACGTGCACATTTTTAAGGATATCCCTCATTCACAGTTTACAAACTTTATTTGGCAGCCGTGGGGTTAGTTCCGGCGTGTTTTCAATTATCACCAACAATAGGGGCATTTCGTTGTCGTGAAGGAGAACTTTTAACCTTACACTGCCCTGCATGGCATGGCAGGGCAGGGCATGCCATGCAGGGCCCCCAGGCACCATTTACTTCATTCACGTCTACCTTTATTTGTTACGGCATCAATCAGCAGCGCACAAGATCTCATTATTCAGCAGGAGCATTCAACATGTTTTTGAAATTTCTTTCGAAATAGAGACCTTTACATCGAGAAAATGCAACTTATGTGGCAGGAAGATTTCACTATTTGATCATTTTAAAACATATATTCTGGCTGGGAACATTTGGCAGGGGACAGCGCACTCGGAGTCTCTTTACTGCTCACAAAACTTCTTTTGCTCTCTCTGTACCTCGCACTAACTCTCTACCTCTCACTCTCTCTTTTCACATCTCCCTCTACCACTCTCTCTAGCCCTCTCTCTACCCCTCGCAATATACCATTATAATAAATAGCTTCGACATTGACACGAGTTTGAGCTATTGGCATTGCACATAACAATGCCTTTTATTTTTTAATAGTTTTTAGAAACATAAATAAAAGGATTTGTTATTTACAATACCAATAGGTTAAACTCTCGTAACTGCGTGACCTATTGCATTGCAAATGCTTGTTTACTTTAGTCTGGCTGGGACCCTGCTATTCAGGCCAAGCTGCTTCCTCCCTAAATTGATTTCATGTACTTTAGGTACACTCCAGATTGGATTCTGGGGTACCCTTGTGAGTCCCTAGTATATGGTATACTATGTACCCAGGGCATAGGTACCCCAGAGACCTACCAGGGGCTAAAGCCTGTATTGTGCCACCCCTGGAAAGCCCACCAAAATGACACCACAGGTCTGCTACTGCAGCCTGGGTAAGGTGGTGCATGCACCCCTTACTGAGGTATAGGTTCACTATACCTCACCTATCACTGCACATAGAAACCCATTAGTCACCCCTATGGCAGGACTTATCAATCCTGAAGGCAGGGTGCTTGGTTATATGTGAGAGGGTGCCCAGGCATGAGCTGATCCCCTCTGCAGCCTTCGGAATCTCTTCTCCGGGGTTGTCATTGGTGCAGCCTGACCATATACTCTTAAGTGCATTATATCTTAAATGGTTAATGCCAACTTTGGACTGGCTGCACAGAAACATGTCGTGTTTGGTGTCAAACACCTTGGAATCATACCCCCACATCAGTTCTTGATGTGATGATATGATCCCAACCTTCTAGTGGGAGAGACATGGCAGTACTGGCATACCCGCTAGAAATCTCATAGAGCCCTGTCATCACAAAATGGATGCTGCAGCCACAGACACGGGTCTGGCCTCCTGCTGCTGACCGAAACTCTGTCAGGGGAGGCCTGGACAATAGGTTTCCTGTCACAGGGAGGTGTAACCACCTCCCAGACAAGATGATGTGTATTGGGGCTGGGTGGGAGCACTCTCAGAGTGCTTTGAAGTCCTTCACTGGGGGCACATTTGGTGTACCTGTGCATAGTCCAGCTCAAACCTGTTCAGGGGCTTCCAGCCCCTGCTCTGGCGCAAAACTGGACAAAGTAAATGGGTGTAGCCACCCCTCTTTCCAAACCCTCCCATAGGTGGGTCTCCAGAGTTAGTCCATTTCCTTAGGTATAAGTAAGGAACCTCTATAACCAGAACTTTAGATATCCCTGGATGAAACTCTGACGCTGAATCATGGAACTTCCATGCTCAATTAACGACTGGAGGACTGAAGAAATCTCCCTTGGGGTCAAGGAGTGACTCCCCTGCTTGGCAGGCACCAACAAAGCATTTTGCCGGTCTGCATCTCCGAAGCTCCAGCCAGACTCTGAAGTATTTGCAGCCCAGGAAGAGGATTTCCAGACATCTCAGAGGCCGACCCAAGTCTTCAGCAAAGCTGAGACCAGCAGTCCTTGTGAGTAGCGTGGAACCGGAACTCCTGGTCACCATGCACTTTTGCCAGTGCATTGACTTCTCTACGTCTCTTGAAGTTGTGCTTGGGGTTACTTGTAGCCCCCACCTCGAGCAGGGAATCCACTGAAGATTGTTGGCCTATTCACCCCGAGTGACCTGTGAGCTGCCCTTTTGTGTTTCCTCTTGAGTTCCCTTTGCAATCCCTTGTCCATCAACTGGTAGGTCCCTGAGGGGGTAACTTTGATTTTCCTTGGGCTACCCTGGTTGCACCAGATGTGCCCTGACTCCCAACCAAGTGGTGAGTCCCTCAGATCTTGCTGGTCTGCCCCGAAGCATCTTTCTCCTTTCTGCGTGGGTTGCTGTTGCCAAGGCTTGTTGTGTCCAATCCGGGCACCGACACTGCAGCACTCGACATCCTTTGTGGGACAGCTCAAATCCAGCTCCTGGTTGTCCTCAATGCCTCCTGGTCCTCGTGGCAGAAGAGTCAAGCTTCACCTCCTTCACCTGAAATCACCCGTCATCGGTGGGCATCTGCCTATCGTCTTCCTGGTCACTGGCTAGTGACCCCGACTCTGTCCCCTCTGCTTTCAGGTTCTTCTAGACTTCCATCCAGGCTTGGATCTCTTCGGACACTTCGCATCTTCCCGGCAGCAGCACTTCTTTGCCAGCTCCCATTGCAATCGAAGACGCGACCCAACACCATTTGACACCTATGCACCCGGCTTCCCTGGGTGAGGTAACACGAGTACTCCGGTGCTCCCGTGGGTGTTGACCCTAGAACTTCCTAAGTCCCAAAGGGTTTGGTCCTGACTCATTTCTAAGTGTCCCTAATCTTTAAAAATTTAACGGCGACTTTCCCCATAGAAGCTAATGGGAGCTCACGGCTGTGTTCTCACACTACACACGGCCCCCGTGAGTCCCCTGTGTCACTACCTTGGGTGGTTCCTTGGGGTCCCAGCAATTCTACATGCTCTAGGCCTTGTGTCTAGTTAAGTTGTGGTTCTTATACCACTATTTTAGTATATGGTTTGGCTCGCCCCTAGGGCCTGATGTGTATTTGTGCTATTTTACTGTCATATTTGAAGTGTAACTTATGTGTTTTGACCTCTAGTCTCATAAAGAGACTAGGAGGGTGTGTTTAGAAATAAATACATATATTTTATATATATATACCTGGTGTGGTTGTCTTTCATTTAGCCATTCAAGAGATTATAGACTGGTAAAACAAGCTGCTTTACATTCCTTCAAGACTTAGCCTGAAGGCTGCTCTCCATAGCTTCCACTGGGATAACTTTCAATAAAGGTTGTCTTTAACCTATAACCAATAAGGGGTTGTTTGGACTGGTACAGGGTGCCCACTATAACTAGTGGACAGCATATACCATGCCAACTTCTCACATCCTTCCACTGCTGACATCAGATTTTGCCACTCAGCTGTGGCACTTTTCTTTCCCTGCTCCAGTGCCTAATTAGAGGCAGTGATTGCTTGGGCCACTGGCATTCATTTTTGGTGACTGACATTTATTTTCCCGCATCAAACTTTATCCCAGAGCAAGAGAGAGAAAAACACATAGGGGAGAAAGACAGAGGAAGAGAAAGATACATAAACACTGTTAGTGAACGTTTAGTATAAAGTGCATTGAAATCAGTGTTTCCAAATACGGAATCAAGGTGCAGCTTTGCAGGTAATGAAAGCATGGAATTCAGAGCTGTAAGAAATGCTTGTGGCATGGTTTCTTGCCTGATCAGGAAGACCAGCAACTTTTTCTTGTAGGGGTATGTGTGTGTGTGTAAACGTGTGTGTGTGTGTGTTTATGTGTTTGTGTGGGAGAGGGGTTCTCAGACTGCTGAGGATTAGTGCTGAGTACATGGCTAACATGTTCACCAAGTCCCATATGCAGTCTCTGAACAGCTCCCCGGAGCAATTCAACTGCTTCCTATGGGGCAACAATATTACATGGCAGTTCATTGAGTGCTTCCAGCTGCAGCTATAGAATCGATATATAAGTTTCTGAGCTACCGCCACGCACCAATCTCATGTTGGTGCTGCTGTCTACGCTTATCTTCATGACCACACTCTTCAGCAACACACTGTTGCTCTATATATAATGATCCACAGCTAGGCCCATTTACATGTGTCACTCTCCTCTTCATTTGCTTGCTTGCACTCAGTGACCTAGTCATCACATTCTACTGCATGTTCTTCACCGGGCAGCAGATAAACTTCTCTAGCTGCCTAGGTGTTAAGTAGTAGGACGTTGACATGGATCTTCAGCCTTTTTAACTTTAAGCGAGCAGGTAACTTCAGGTACCTACCGAGAGTACCTGCACTTCAAAGCAAGGATACAATATAGTTGATGAAGCATGCCAACACTTTTCAGGATCAAACAGGTGCACTGTTATATTTGCAATTCTAAAATTCTATTCCAAGCACTGATGTGTCATATGTGACAGCAAAGATCTCCCTTCTCTCTTGTGAGCCACATTTGCAATGGTTGCTTATTTTTACCTTAGCATCTTTATTCCCTGGTTAGAGGAAGGTCAGATTTACTACTCTTCTTCCAAATTAAGGAACGTTGAATGCTGGAGGGGGTCAGATTTACTATTCCCACTCCAAATGAAGTCAAAGTGGGGAAAGTGCTGGACTCCAGAGGGGTCAGATTTTTCATTCCCACTTCAAACAAATGAGCATTAATGTACAAAACCAAAGAAAGAATTTAGTAAAAATGTATAATATAAAATAAAAAAAGATGAAGTAAAAAAATATCAAAACAATATAATTTTACAACAAAAATGATATAAGTAATATAAATATACATAATTTAATAAATATATTATCTGACATTAATTTAGATTGACACAATAAACAAATCCACATAATTTAATCATGAACGTAATTTAGGAGTCGCCTGGGATCGCAGCTGCGAACCCTGGTGTGCCTCTTGCTACCCCTGGCACTTTTCTTGCATTCCCTAGCCTTGGAGGCTACAGGAGCAGCGCTAGGAGTAGAGGGAAAATCGGGCTTTCAGAGATCTTTACTCAATCAATCAATCAAAGGCTTTATTTCGATAAAAAATTATCATAAAAGCATCACAATAAAAAGTTTCAATTCATTTTAGCTTAAAAACCATTTGTTACAATAAAAAGAGAAAAATGTCATAAATAGGATTTAACCTCTTCTATGCCCATGACGAGATAGTCTCGTCATGGAGCACGGTTGCGCTGTGCCCATGAAGAGACTATCTCGTCGAGTCATCATGGACCCCGCCCGCTAATACAATGCCTGGCACAGGAGGGGAAAAGGGCGGGGCACTCAAGGGGTTAAAAGACAGATTAAACAATTATTTTAAGCCTATTAATTCTGATGCGCCATGCCCAGGATAAAAATTTAGAGAGGGCACAAGCATACAATGGGCGGGAGTCAGACCTTAAGATGCGTAACGCCTCAACGTGCTGTCTAGTGCCTAATGAACGGCACAGATGTTTGAGCCATCTTCTCCTCGGGAGTACATACACTTGGCATTCGAATAGAAAGTGTGCCACAGTCTCGCGCCTAGATGTACAAAAAGGGCAAAGTTCTGTCGTCTGTGCAGGGGGTTTCCACCCAGATGTAAAAACATGGAGTGGAAGAGTCCCGGTCCTAAATTTGAAGTAAAGGGTCCTATCAAATGGTCTCTCTATAATATCCAGATATAGTTCCCGGAAGGGCAGGTCCTTGAAACTCAGAAAATCCTCCGTAAGTCTGCCCAATGTGCAGTTAGAATTCTGTTGGGATGCAATCCAGTTCCAGTATAAGGTTTTAAGTGTAGCTGTTGGTGGGGAGGACCTGCTTTCCCATGCTGAACTTAATCCCAGATTGCAAAGGAGGGTTTTCGTATCTCTCAACCATTTAATCTTATACCACCCGGGTAGTGACATTACTTCAGAGAGGCCTTTAGCATATTTAGCTAATTCCGGGACTCGCCACAACCGAGCCCATAGCAGTAAAGGGCAAAATTTCGCCAACTCATCAATAGGCCGGCAACCTAGATCGAGCATCAATGGGGTCGTGGGGGTACCCTGAGGGAGTGACATGATAGCCCTGCAGAACATTCTCTCTGATCTTGCAAACTCACTAGAGTTGTATGAGCCCCACAGCACGGCCCCATAAAGAGCGGAGCTGACTCCCCTTGCCGTATAAATTTCCATAACAGGGGCTATAGGTCTAAATGCGCAAGAGCGCTGCTCCCTCAGGAGCGCCCCTGTAACCCTTTTATGGGCTAACAGCATTTTGCATAGATGTGGGGCCCAAAGCATATTATGTGATAAACGAATCCCAAGATAATCAAACACATCCACCCTCTCCAAGGGTACGGCATTCAACCTCGGGGGACGCACAGGTTCATCACAAGGTATTTCGTTTTATCAGCATTAATTACTAAGCCCTGTTCTGTGCAGAAAGACTGGAAGTTGTTTAACAATTTTTGGAGGCCCATTGGGGATTTGGAGAGTAAAAGTGTATCATCCGCGAAGAGGAGGGTGGGGATGCGTTGCCCCGCCAGGGATGGTTCGTCTGAGGAATCTTTCAATAGATGCTCAACCACACGTTAACGTAAAGAGAAAAGAGAGTGGGAGCCAACACACAGCCCTGGCGAACCCCTCTCTCTACCGGGATTCTACCAGTTTTTTCTCCCTCCCTGCCCCATCTAATCTGGGCAAAGGTATTTTCATGCATCCTTATGATTAGTGATAGTATATAATGGGGTACCCCCATATCAGTGAGAACTCTCCAAAGGGTCCCTCTGGGTACTAGGTCAAAGGCAGTCTTTAGGTCGATAAATGCGAGATAAAGACTGCCCTTGGCCAGGACCACCACCTTCCAGTAAACTAGCAACAACCTGAAGACTTGCTCAATTGTGCCAGTACCTACTCTAAAGCCTGCCTGGAGGTCGGAAAGGATGTTGTTTTCGCCGATCCATTGGAGCAGTCTAACCAGCAACACCTTGCCAACCACCTTTTGGGATATGTCAAGCAAGCTTATGGGTCTATAATTGGATGGGTCGTCCCTAGCCCCCTTCTTAAAAACAGGCACAACCTCCGCCCCTTTCCAAGATGCGGGAATAAGTGCACCCCTACTAATAGCGTTAAGCAAGGCATGGATTAGTTTACCCCATTTCGAGGTATCTGAGCGCAACAAATCCCCGGGAATGCCGTCAGGACCAGCGGCTTTTTGGGGCCTAATGGTGCTAATTGCATATTCAACTTCTTTAATAGAAAAGGCGGGATCTGCCAACTCTAGCTCCCGAACAATAAGCGGCGTGGTAAGGTGTGAGATGCCAGCGGCATTAACGGGTCTCGTGGGTGGGACTACAAGAATAGTACAATCCAACACCCCGGCGTGTTCTTCGTTAAAGGGAGCTATGGCAATATCACTAACTTGGTTAGAATATAATTTGGAAAAGTGAGTAACCCACGCCTGACTAGTGATATTGCATGTTATGATATCACTATCCGGTCTACTTCTGGTTCTGATTGTATCCCAGAAGCGCCTAGGATCCTTCCCAGAGCTTGCTTCTTTTAAGGTACACCAATACTCTAAGTCCCAGTCCTTTCTAGCATTTGCCAGGCTTTCCTTGTAATTTTTCCTAGCTCCCTGAATCTTTACTTGGATTTTACTTTTGATGGCCCTAATCAGGATAGTTTTAGCATATCTGCAAGCAGATGTGAACCACTCCTGCTTGCCCCTAAGGTTCCGAGCTACCATATTTTTACCCATCCGCTTCTTTTTCAAGAAAACATTCCCAATGGTCTCAAGGGTCCCCTCAAAAATGGGTGTGATCCTTCCTATAAGAGGAAGGGCTGAATCAATACTGTCCAGCTCTATTTGGGAAGCAATAAGGATTGTATTGATGGTGTTGAGCTTGGTTTCGTCCCCCGCAACCAATTTCCACTTCAACCGTCTCCCACAAGAGGAGACAGAGATAGCGTCGGTTGACCTAAAAGATGGTCTAATCATTTCACTCGGCCAAGGATTCTTGAGGGACAAGGAAAGTGAGTTATGATCGCTTTCGATGGTGGGTAAGACTATCATATCCTGAACCAAACCCCAAAGAAAAAAGTCAAGCATAATATAATCGATCCTTGAGGTATGGTTATCTCTATTAAATGTAGCCACACCCATAGGGTCTGAACTTGTGCGGCCGTTGGCAGCTCTTAAGCCAAACTCTAATGTTAGAGCATTCAGCTGGATCGCTGTTCGTGACCATTTTTTAATCGGGGGGATGGTTAGAATTGGGATACCCCATCTAGCATCCTCCTTGCCCGGGTCAAGAGTATCATCTGTTGTGAGAGGCTCATAAGTGCAATTAAAGTCTCCCGCAACCAAGACTTGGGCTACAGCTGAATTATTCCTAAGTTCTGATTCAAGGATAGACACTATCGGGGACATTGAGCCATGTTTAGTGCCTCTAGCATAAACATTGTACAAGTCGAGGGTAGGGCCCATATGGGCACCTCTTAAAGAAATTCCTAAGATGTCGGGGGAATGAATTTTTTTTGATCTATTCGGCAATTCAGAGCAATATTTACCCAAATAAGCAAGCCTCCCAAGGGCCGACCCTTGCCATTTCTGGGAAGTCCTGCTGGGATAAATTACGTAATACATCCAACCCGATGGAGCGGTTCTAAAGACCAAGTCTCCTGGAATAGCCAGATCATGTGAGCCTCCACTAGAGCATTCCAATCAGGTGAGCACAATTTCCTTTGAATGCTTGCTAGATTCCAGCTTAAGATCTTAACAGTGTCCAAAGAAATAAGGCCATCAATTTTAGGGGAACTAGTGCATTCGATAAGAGGTGTGGATACAACTGATGTAGAAATAGGACATAGGCATGGATTTGAGGCCTGCGGGACTCCATAAGCAGCTGACTTCTGGGTAAGAGGAATAGGGTTAATGACTCTACCAATTTTAGGCAAAGAACTATCCGGGGATTGAGGCGAGTTGGAGATAATATAATCGGCGCCCTCCAGGACATGCCCTGTGCATAATAATGGTCAGTCCACTGCATCTAGACAACTAAATCTATTGGCCAGAGGTATGTCACTCCAACCTGCAGTGAAAGCTGTACCTCTACTCTCGTGACCCTGCCAGCCACCCCGCGCCCTTCTTCCATTCCAGTTGCCACCTTGTAGCCTACTCCTCCCTGGAGTAGGACAGCAATTTGGCGAGGAGTAGAAGAAGGAAAGCCTTCTCGTCTCTATACCATCATGCTTGGCCCATGTGCCACAGCGGCAGATGTAATCCGCCGTATGTGGGTTGTCGAAATTAACTATGACACAGTCCCCCCGAGTCCGTTTCTTTTCACTACCTAACCAGGACACGCTACGTACCATTAGTATCTTACTGGCACAAGATGGTGGGAGGGGTCTATTAGTAGTGAGCCAATGCTGCACCTTATTTTTTAGGGACCACAAAGGCTCCTCTGAGTTAGGCCTTAAGCCTGGAACACCTGTCATGATCACAACGTATGGGTCAGCTTCAGCTGGTAAATGTATATGCTGGCCGTTCATAACCCCATTATTATCGTTGTTATTCACTAACCCAGGGGATTTAGGTGGTGTGCAATTCAAGTTTACAACAGGGGGTTGGGATTTAGCAGGCTCCACAGCCTTCTTGCGATCGTCTGAGGGTGACTTAAGTTTTTTATTCCAATCTTTGGATAGTATTTGCTCCGTCCTCATTGCTATATTAGTTGTTGTTTTCGGCTTCCCAGATGTTATCAGCCCCGCACCCATCCTTGCCTCGGGAGAAGCATTCGAGGGGGATACATTCCTAGATGCTAGCAGCTTTTCAATGTTTAGAAGCGATAATTCAATAGGTTGGATATAGGCTTTAATAAGTTCACCTATTCTACACAATAGTTGTTTGTTAGCCTCGCAAGTCTTGCATCCCTCCCCAGATTAGCAGAGTCCCTAGGAAAAATTGGGTTCGAGGAAGGGGCAGGAGTATCCATGACCAGGAGTCCTCTCGAGGATCTCGCTAGATTGCATATCCAGGGAGGCCAAAGATGCCGAAAGATCGACAATATTTGGCACTCCATGCGTCTCGGCCTGGACTGTAATTAAGGGCCTAAACTCCCTTGGGTTTAAGGGCGACTTAGATAGTGCTAGAGTGCCTATAGAAGAACGCTTTGCCAGGGCCAGATCTTGAGAGACCCTACGTTCCAAAAGTGATATGCCTTGATTAATTGCCTCGTTCGCCCTGGTAATATATTGGTCAATTGGGCCCGATATATGTGTTGGGCCATGTGCTGATTTGCTTCTGCTGCCCCTCGTCATCATTGTGCTACTTCACTGATGTGGGTAAGCATAAATACAACCAAAACAGAGTTAAGAATTCACCAATTCGGGAAAAATAGACTAAGAGGCAACAATTGCAGAACGGGTACTTCCGGGGAAATATTTGGGGAAAGGGCCCAATCCAGTCTTACCCGGTCTATGACAGATTTAAGAGGGCCCGCTGCTGGATGCTTTATGCGCCTACGGGCCGCGTCGCAGCGGCTACCGTTGGGGCGTCTGGGAAATGAAGTCCCTTGGTGTCCTGTCCTGCTTCAGGTCTCAGTGTCCGTCGCCGCAAGCACAGCGTTGGGGTCTACCTTGTGTGCTGGGACGCATGCACCAAATGTTAGGGGGGTGGCCCAGCCCAGTCTGGTCCAGTCAGGGACGGGCAAGGACAGGCCCGCCCTTGGCCCGCGCTTCGCCCGGGCGCTGCTCGGGCGCGTCCCGCGCTGCGGGAGGCGCTCCGATCTATTAAGGGCTTCCAGGTGCTCACGTCCTGCGCGTCACTCGCGCTAAGGCCTCTGGGGGCTGTAGTTCTGCTCAAGACACTGCCGTTCCCCTCACGGCTTCGCCAATGATAGTAACCGGCAAATTTGAAGTGCAATTTTGGAGTGCAAGCCACGGGATTCAGGATGCCAGCCAGCCGTTTCCCTCACAGCGATTCAAGAAACCTCTGATGCGCGTCCCGCACTGCGGGAGGCGCTCCGATCTCTTAAGGGCTTCCAGGTGCTCACGTCCTGCCCGTCACTCGCGCTAAGGCCTCTGGGGGCTGTAGTTCTGCTCAAGACACTGCCGTTCCCCTCACGGCTTCGCCACTGATAGTAACCGGCAAATTTGAAGTGCAATTTTGGAGTGCAAGCCACGGGATTCAGGATGCCAGCCAGCCGTTTCCCTCACGGCGAATCAAGATAACCTCTGATGCGCGTCCCGCACTGCGGGAGGCGCTCCGATCTCCTAAGGGCTTCCAGGTGCTCACGTCCTGCGTGTCACTCGCGCTAAGGCCTCTGGAAGCTGTAGTTCTGCTCAAGACACTGCCGTTCCCCTCACGGCTTCGCCACTGATAGTAACCGGCAAATTTGAAGTGCAATTTTAGAGTGCAAGCCACGGGATTCAGGATGCCAGCCAGCCGTTTCCCTCACGGCGAATCAAGAAACCTCTGATGCGCGTCCTGCACTGCGGGAGGCGCTCCGATCTCCTAAGGGCTTCCAGGTGCTCACGTCCTGCGTGTCACTCGTGCTCCCAGTGTTTAGAAATCAGAGATGTTATTATTCAGATTGAAGTGCAAGGTGTTCACTGTGTGAGTCCCAGCCATGAGTTACAATGGGTGTTGTAGGACTGTTTGGACCTGGCTTCTTGTTCAGTTCCTGAGGCAATCAGTGGTAACTGGGTAGTTAATACTGATTAACTAATGTTTACCTTTTGTGTGTAGGGGCCTGATTTAGAGTTTGGCAGATGGGATACTCTATCATAAATGTGGTGGTTATCCTGACCACTGTATTACAAGTGCATTATATCCTATGTCACTTGAAGTAAGGCAGGCATGACATACGTCAAATCTGTGACAGAGTATCCCAGCCACCAAACTCTATATCAGGCCTCAAGGGTTTTGTATTATATTGTATTTCACAATTAGTAGCAAGTATTCCTAAATGGCCCTATGGTGGGATTGAGCATTGAATGTTTAGTTTCACAGCTAGAATTTTCACCTTTCCAAGAGGAAAACACTGGCCATATGTTCACATTTTTTAGAACCTGCAAAGACCCGGACAAGATACTTAAAAAGAGCTTCATAAACCGTCTTTTTTCAGTTTTAACATGGTTTTTCCGACTTTGATTACTTTATTTATCAGTCTGGGATAATTAAGGGAGCTCTGAACACACTTTAAAGTGTTTCTTCTATATATTTACTACTGTTTTAAGTATGTACTGATAAGGAGAAAAATACTGACTTTAAGTGATTTTTATCCTAATTTTTGGACCTGCTGGGGCATGAAAATACTGTTCATGGTGTTAAAATAAACAGTCAGGGGACAACCCTACCAGAAGGAGTTGAGTTTCGAAGATTGATTCCTTAAAACACAAAGAAATAGCACTCATTAAAAGGTTCTATCCAGTCAATGATACATAGTAGAGGTCTTTATACAGTAACGGGTAGAAAAACTAAAATAAATATGTTTGGTCTTTATACAGTAACGTATAAAAAAACTAAAATAAATAAATAGCTTTTTGAAAAAGGGGTTAGCTACCCCGAAACGCGTCAGGCGAATATAAATTAATGGCTTCCTGCAGGCAGGTTGACGACGAGCACCGGATGGTTAAGTGCTCCCTTAAGCTTCTGGGCACTGTGTTGATTCACATTTACGCACGGCCGTCCTGCCATGGGGGGAGCACCATCTCTATAATGAGTAGAGGCTGAGGTGGGGAACTTTTCCAGCACCGCAAAGCACAGCAAGCCTTGTAAAGTTAACTTACCTGCATGATTCTGGAATCTACTATAGACATTTAAAGTCTTCATAACCAGTAATTCTTTGGGGCTTATTTGCAGATGGACCTGCATGTCCCAGAATGCACCGGATATGCTACTGTACTCAGCAAGGCTCAAGATGACACGTGGGGGCCATCAACCAATAAAAGAGAATCTGCAAATGAGAGAGTATATCAGCGCCATTGTTTGTAGCAAGTAGCCTGTCAAAAAGGGGTTATCTACCCTGAAACGCGTCAGGCGAATATAAATTAATGGCTTCCGGCAGGCAGGTTGAAGACGAGCACCGGATGGTGGACGAGCTGATGAGTGCTCCCTTAAGCTTCTGGGCACTTTGTTGATTCATATATATATATATATTTACATATATACACACACATATATATATACATATTCACTGAAAAAACCATAGGTTTCACACACGTTATAGTTAGGAATTAGCATTTAAAAAACCTTGCAAATTCACTTAAAAAACCATAGGTTCCACACATGTTATAGTTAGGTGGACATTTCACTCGTAAAAAAACCAATGAAATTCCCTCGTTATAGTTAGTTCAGATAACTATAACTCGCGCGACCGCAATCCACTGCTGATGACGTCACATATTACATCACTCATGACATGGTCAGTGGCATCACTCATGACATCACTGATGACATCATCCTTTTGATAGAGTGGCGGTCGCGCGAGTTATAGTTATCTGAACTAACTATGGGGCATATCAACAAGGGCTTTTAAAGCCAAAAAAGCAGAGATAAAACTAGCACCCTATCAACAACAGGGTGCTAACATGCAAATTCGCATGTTAGCACCCTTTTACTCTACGCTTCCCCTTGCATCTCTAATGAGATGCAAAGGGGGCGTTCCAGAGTAAAATAATAGGAGAAATGTCGCTAAGCAACATTTCTCCTACTATCAAGAATATCTCTAACCCTGTTAGAGACAACAAAAGCAGCGCTAACCGCGGTTAACGCTGCTTTTTTACGTCTGGTATTTTTCTGACTTAGCCATGATATCCTATGGAAGGAGGATATCATGGCTAATTTGTCTGTCCCTATCAACAAGCTAACGTGAGATTATCGCTGGGTTTCCAGCGATAATCTCACGTTAGCCACTTAGCACCAGGATTTTTATCGCTATTGAGATAAGCGTTGCTAATAGCACGCTATCTCAGCGATAAAAATCGGCGCTAGCCGGCGATAATTATCCGAGCGCTAAGTGCGCTCAGCGATAATTATCGCCGGTTGTTGTTGATATGCCCCTATAACGGGGGAATTTCATTGTTTTTTTACGAGTGAAATGTCCACCTAACTATAACATGTGTGAAACCTATGGTTTTTTAAGTGAATTTGCAAGGTTTTTTAAATGCTAGTTCCTAACTATAACGTGTGTGAAACCTATGTTTTTTTTAGTGAATTTGTACAGTTTTTTTAAATGCTAAGTTATGTATTTATTATTATATTTTTTATATATTTATTTTACAATAAACTACGTATTAAAACATTTTTTTGGGGGGGTTTTTCACCGTGCGCGCACCCCACGATTTTTTTAAAGAAAATTTTTAAAACAATGTCTGCCTTCGGGGTCCTTCAGGGACCCCCTGACAAAGGCTAGGAGGTCGGGAACTCTCTACCCTGCCCCCTTATCACATTCGCCACCATACTTTTTCACTCTCGCACTCAAAACAAACAAAATGGCGGCCGACACTTCCTGATTTCGACCGATTCGAACGTTGACTGACATGTAACCACCAATCAGAATTACGCTCGCGCACGTTAGGGTGCGCGCACCGTGCACGCATGGTGCGCGCACGGCTATCGATATTTATGTACTTTAACTGCAATTTTCTCAGGAACTACTGAACAGATTGACTCCATATATGCAAAAGGCACATCCCTGACCTGAGGACTACCTCTTTGCTAAATTTCAAGTAATTCTGTTCAGCCGTTCGGGCTGTACCTTTGACTAAAGGTCCTATGGGCAAATGCATGGGGAAAACGCGTTTTGGGACCCCCCTTTTTTCTCGGCCCCCACTTGACGAATCCCCCCGAGACTTTCAGGGTAGGAGCTGAGCGGAGCGCCCCATTAGTTTTGATAATTTCGCGAGGATTCGTCAACCGGCGCCAAAGTTATTCAAAATAGAATTTTGAGATTTCCTATGGAAACACGGTCCTAACTATAACTATCTACTGGCGACCGCCAGTAGATAATATATATATATATATATATATATATATATATATATATATCCCAAAACGCGTTTTCCCCATGCATTTTCCCATAGGACCTTTAGTCGAAGGTACAGCCCGAACGGCTGAACAGAATTACTTGAAATTTGGCAGAGAGGTAGTTCTCCGGTCAGGGAAGTGCCTTTTGCAGGTCTGGTGTCAATCTGTTCAGTATTTCCTGAGAAAATAGCATTTAAAAGCATATACATATCTATACGCGCGCACCGTGCGCGCACGGTGCCGTGCCCGAGCGTAATTCTGATTGGTTGTTAGATGTCAGTCAACATTCGAATCGGTCGAAATCAGGAAGTGTCGGCCGCCATTTTGTCTGTCACACTGAAAAGGAAAGGTGGAGAACGTGAACAGGGGGCAGGGAAGAGAGTTCCTGACTCCCTAGCCTTTTTCAGGGGGTCACAGTAGGACCCCGAATGTCCAATTTTTTTTTAAAAAACGCGGGTTGCGCGCACCATGCGCGCATGGTAAAAAAAAATCTTTAAAAATCAAGTTTAAGTGTTTAGATATTAGGTGGCTCTAAAAAGAGCCGTTGTGTTCATTGAGTGTTTTTTTGTACCTACAAGTAAGTACCGATGTAGAGTCTAAAGTGAAAGAGGAAGACTCTGTTCCCTTCATCATTGAAATGTACACCGTCTCGTCTATAAATGTCTTTCATGTTGTAACGCAAGTTGTTGTGGTATATAGAACCCATACCATAGTCTCTGAGGAAAGCAGAAACAGACTTATTGACGTGCTTTCTTGCTTTGTCAATCTGCGGACAATGTTGGTTGGACCAGTTCCACTTTTGCCTTTGGCATATATTAGAATATACAAAGGCAGTTTGTGGAAAAAGTAACATCAATTGCACAAAGGTGTCCTTAACAAGCATTTCCAGACCTACCCCAGTTAAAGTGCCTAGGTCATTTCCACCACAGTGCACAATTATAAGGTTAGGCTGTGGGAGATGTAGGAAGGATTTCACCAAAGGCATTAATTGGTGCCACTTTAACCCTCTCTGACCAATCCATTTAATGTCTACATTTGGAAAAGCAAGGTCTTTCACAATACCTCTTTTTTCTGCAAACTTTTCACTCCAGAAGACATAGCTATGACCTATAATCCACACTGTGAACATCTTCCAAGGAGATCTGGATGCACTCAGAAGGTGTCTTTCAGTAGAATGGCAATATGAAATGAAAGATAGTTGTACAATGGAGGCTTACATACTTTTTTAAAAAATAATTCATTGGGTGTTTCAAACCATTCTACACTAAAAACTAGGCTGTATGTTCACATTTATAAAAGCATGTTTTGTATTGGTTCTGAAAAATGTGTTCCCACAGAATATTAGTTTGGATTTGCTGTTAGGTTTGAAAAGTCAAGCACTCTTGCTGTTTGGATTTGAAACATTGTGTGCTGAACTTCTGACCTCTCTGCTCACACCAGTGTTCCATGACCTGTTGCTATGGTAGCAGGCAGAAGTCATGGTGGGGGTAGGGATCATTTGAAAAGGGTTGAAATTTGCAAGCAATACAAATGTGCTTCCATTTAAAAAAAAAAAGCTGGAGAACATGGACAGGGGGCAGGGTAGAGAGTTCCTGACCCCCTAGCCTTTGTCAGGGGATCCCTGAAGGATCACGAAGGTTGAAAAAAACGATTAATTTGTTTTTTTATTTTTTAAATAAAAATAAAATAAAAAAAGAACGTGCGCGTACCGTGCGCGCACGGTACGCGCACGGCAAAAAAAACCCCGAAAAGTAGATTTAAAAAACAAGTTTTAGTCTTTAGATATTAGGTGGCTCTAAAAAGAGCCCTTGTGTTAATGGAGGGACAGAGGAACAGAAAAACGCAAACATGTAAAAAACTATGGCAGGAGGCATGAGTGCTGGTCTATCTTCCTCTGAATGAGATCAATACTGGTTTCACCAAGAGAAATAAGAGCATGGCACTCAGTGCACCGTATATACACCCTCTGAAAAGAAGGGGATATATCCAGAGGAACAGTAGAAGGTGAAGCTGCAGCCGCAGAAGAAGTGCTCGGCTGAGCTGCCGAAGATGTGCTCGGCTGAGCTGCTGCGGATGTGCTCGGCTGAGCTGCTGGAGGGTTTTCACTAGCGGCTCGAGCAAAAGCCACAAGATGTACTGCTTCACAGTGCCTTAACATAGTGTGAATGCTAAAAGAGTATTTCTTTGTAGGATTCCCACGAGATAAGGTTCTACCACAAAGAAGACAGGTGACTTTGGCAGCATTTAACTTCTTCTCCCCCTCAGGAAAAGTGAAAAACTGCCATATGAAAGAATCTTTCTGCTTCCTCTGTCTCTGTCTCACAAAAGTGTCCTCCTGCTCACTCATAGAAGTTGGCTGCTGCTCTGCCATTGTATCACAAAAACAGGTCAGCTCCTTCTCCCAGGGAATCAGAAGTAATAATGAGGGGAGTGGGTGTGGTGTTGGAAGAATCTGGAACTGAAACTACTTTGAACCAATAAAAAGTGTTGTTTCTTGATCACATGACTTGCCATGAGGGGAATGGGTGTGGTGTTGGAAGAATCTGAAATTGAAACTACTAAGAACCAATGAAAAGTGTTTCTCAATCACATGACTTACCGTGCGCGCAACAAGCGCGCACGGAGCACGCACGGAGCACGCACGCAGCGCGTACGTAGCACGCGCGCATGCGTGTTGAAAGCATGCGCGCATGCGCGAATGGATTACACGCGCATGCGCGTACGGAACACATGCATACGTACCGCACGTACGTAGCGCACGTACGTAGCGTACGCGCATGCGCGTACGTAGCACGCACGCATGTTCGTACGTAGCGCGCGGAGCGTTCGCGCGCAGAGCACGCACGACGTACGCATGCGTACGTGGAGCACATACGCATGCGCACACGGAGCACACGCGTTCGTAGCACGCGCGCATGCACGTACGCAGCGCACGGAGCGTTCGCACGCGGAGCACGCACGACGTACGCATGCGTACGTGGAGCACGTACGCATGCGCACACGGAGCACGTACGCATGCGTACTCTGTGCGCGCACCGTTCGCGCATGATGACGGTGCTAGCACGGTACGCGAACGGTGCGCGCACAGTCAAAAACCCATTAAAAAAATTAAAAAATTACAAGTTTATAGAAGAAATTAACTATGCTGTTCAACTATATCCCAAAAAAAAAAAAAAAAAAGAGAAGAGCCATTCCATATTACAGGTTACAAACAATCTATAACTATATACATAGGTAGCATACTGTAAAATAAATATTTAAAAAATATAATAATACATTCATAAATTAGCATTTAAAAAACCTTGCAAATTCACTTAAAAAACCATAGGTTTCAAGCACGTTATAGTTAGGAATTAGCATTGAAAAAACCTTTGAAATTCACTGAAAAAACCATAGGTTTCACACACGTTATAGTTAGGATTTAGCATTTAAAAAACCTTGCAAATTCACTGAAAAAACCATAGGTTTCACACACGTTATAGTTAGCTGGACATTTCGCTCATAAAAAACCAATGAAATTCCCCTGTTATAGTTAGTTCAGCTAACTATAACTCGCGCGCCCACAATCCACTGCTGATGACGTCACATATTACATCACTCATGACATGGTCAGTGACATCACTCATGACATCACTGATGACATCTCAAATGACGCGCGAGTTATAATTAGATGAACTAACTATAACGGGGGAATTTCATTGTTTTTTTACGAGCGAAATGTCCAGCTAACTATAACGTGTGTGAAACCGATGGTTTTTTCAGTGAATATATATATTTATATAAATATATATATATATATTACCTACTGGAAGTCGCCAGAAGGTAGTTATAGTTAGGACCTATTTTCCATAGGATATCCGCAACATTCTATTTAGAATAACGTTGGCGCCGATTGACGAATCCTCGCAAAATTTTCCAAACTTTTGGCCAGCTCTGGTCCATTCCTATCCTGAAAATTTCACGGTGATTCGTCAAGCGGGGGCCGAGAAAAAAGGGGGGTCCCAAAATGCGTTTTCCCCATGCATTTTCCCATAGGACCTGTTGACGCAGGTACAGCCCGAACTGCTGAACGGAATTACACCCAATTTGGCAAAGAGGTAGTCCTTAGTTCAGATTCGTGCCTTTTGCTTAAATGGTGTAAATCCGTTTAGTAGTTCCTGAGAAAATTAGAGTTAAAATGATAGATATATCTGGGCAGAGCCTAACCACACATCTCATCGTGAGATCTGATTGGCTGTCAGTACTTCATCCAAGAAGTGATGGCAGCCATCTTGGGACCAATATACATGATAGCACCTCATTAAAAAGCATTGCAGTTAATAGAAGGTTTTAAGACTTTAGTTACATTATAAATCATTTGTTGATGGTACCATACTCATTTTAGGAATTGTGGTGTGTTCTAAGGTGATTTTACCATGTGAAAAAGCCTCCTGCTGTGATATCATGAATCATGTTTGAGAGAACTATTTTCTCATGCTTTTCCCACAGAGGTTTGGAAGGTGATCTATAAGCTAAACGGAGAGCATATTTTCTGTAAATTCACATTATCTTTCTCAGTCATGTGAGAATGAAGTCTTACATTCTCAGTAAAACATGTACATCCAACAAGGGCAGAGGCTGTCAGTTTATTCCTTTGTGTTCTACTGCAGCTTCCCAGAGTGTTCTAAAGAACAACTAAAGCGCTAAAATCATACTTATGACAAACGTATTGCACACCTGAAGCCATCTTGATTGGAATAAAGTGGTAACTCTTAAAACATTTAATTTAAAAAGGAACAAAATGAGGGGGTTCATTTTGCCATAGAAAGTATGATTAGTGCTGCAGAAAGGGCACATTTTGAGTGACTTCTCAAATCCTCTTCTATCTCATTAAAAAAATCTGACAGTCAGACTGAAACATGCACTTTACATACCAGCTGCAGACTTCCCTGGTGAGCAGTAGCTTTACTACAGTGATCTAATAAGCAGCTAGAGTGCTAACATTCTGAATTTATGGCAAATGTGTGACACATCTGAATGCCTTCTTGATGGAATCAAAGTAAAAACCTGAAAATATTTCCTACTGAGGAGACTGTAGTAAATGAGTAAATTAGGAAACATCATAACAAATAAGTCTCCCAAAATGGCCACCAGAGACAAAAGAGCCCAAATATCACCCAGATGTAGCCTAAGTATAGCCCAATGACAGAATGTCCCAGAGTGTTCTAACGAACAACTAGAGCGCTAACAGTCTTACTAATGACAAAAGTATGGCACACCTGAAGCCATCTTGATTGGAATAAAGTTGTAACACTTAAAACATTTAATTTACAAAGGAACAAAATGAGGGGGTTCATTTTGCCATAGAAATTATGATTAGTGCTGCAGAAAGAAAAATTAGGGCACATTTTGACTTCTCAAATCCTCTTCTATTTCATAAAAAACATTCTGACATGCAGACTGAAACATGCACTTTGAATACTAGCAGCAGACTTCCCTGGTGACGAGGAGCTTTACTATAGTGATCTAATGAGCAACTAGAGTGCTAACATTCAGAATTTATGACAAATGTGTGACACATCGGAATGCCTTCTTGATGGAACCAAAGTAAAAAACTGAAAGTATTTCCTAAAGAGGAGACTGCAGTAAATGAGGAAATTAGGAAACTTTATAACAAATAAATCTCCCAAGATGGCCACAAGAGACAAAAGAGCCCAAATGCAGAACAAATATCACCCAGATGTAGCCCACATGTAGCCCAATGACAGAAGTGTGCAAAACACTTATTTTTTGTGTAATTACAGTTTTATATAGTGCAGACTTGTCAGGTATTGGAGTGCTTTACATGAGCATTGGTTACATCACACAAGATCAAATTAATTTTGGTGGTAGACATGGGGAGATTAAGTGATTTGACCAGAATCACAGAATGTTGAGCTGAAGCAGAAACTCCAACCTGGTTCCCCAGTTGCAAAGTCTGCAGCTCTGGAAGTAACACCACATCCTCTCCCCTAGGTGCAACATTTAACCAAGTGGTCAACTAGATAAAAAAACATAAAGATTACAAATAATTTAAAAGTTCTTTGTCGCTATTTGAAAACTCAGAAAATATGTCCTCATTTTAGTTTTTTGAGCACTAACCATACTTTTGATGCAAATAAGACCCTCTCATATATGTAATTTATAAAGGAAATGCTCTAGGTATTACAGTTTTGAGTACATCAAGATGACGTCAGGCGTTCCACACTTTTGTAATAAATATAGAATGTTAGCAATCTAGTTGTTCATTGGGATACTGTTGAGAGGCAGAGGCCAGGTGTACGGACTCTGAAAATTGAAGGCAGGTAGGAATGCAGAGGCAACACTTTGACCACACTGGGCACTCAGGAAGGGCAGTGGCAGCACAACAGACTATGGAGGGCAGTGGAAAGGGGGGCAGGGGCAACAAACCAACAATACAGGACTGGCAAGAGAGGCTACGGCAATATAATAGACCATTGTGGGCAGAAGGAAGAGGCAGTGGTAGTACAACCATACATGCCAACAGACCCTTTTCAGCCAGGAAACGTCCAATGTTTTTAAGCTCAAATGGGCTTTATTTGATCTGTCTCCTGTCTACAATCTCCTCTTTTTCTATGTAACTAAAAGGGGAAAATCAATACCCCAGTAGTTTTTTTCAAAATCTCCCTCTTACCAAGTTCAAAATGTTCGCAAGTATGGTACATTGGATCATGGTAGGCAGGAGGAATTGGGGTAGGGACATGGACTCGGATAACAGAGGACAGGAGGGACATGGAGAGGTGCACCAAACTGACCCTACAGGGCAGGCATCAGGGTTTGCAGCAGCACAATACACCACACAGGGCATGCGGGACAGGAGTGCAGCACAACAATCCATAGAAAGCAATAGGGAGGGGACAGGACCATGCACATGGACAACAGAGAACAGAGGGGAAAGAGGCAATGGTAGCTAGCTGACCATAATGGACAGACAGGAGAGAAAGCTGCAGCATAACAGACCATAAAGGGCAGGAGGGACGGATCAGGGGCATTACAATGGAACAGACAAGCCAAGAGGAAGGAAATAGGGGTCTGCACATGGAAACAGAGGGCTGGGGCAAGGGGGCAGGGCAGGAGCAGCAAGATGACCATGGAGGTCAGGCAGGATGGGCACTAGAAACACGACACACCATGGAGAGCAACAGTGAGACTATGATGGCATTCACACAGACCATGGAGGGAAGGTGGGAGGGGTTCAGGGGCAGCTAGCTGACCACACAGGGAAGGTGGGAGGGGCCATGGCAGCACAGAAGACCATGCATGGCAAGCGGGAGGGTTAGTGGCAGCACAATGGCTATGATGGGCAAGAAGGAGGGTGCAGGGGCATGCACAAAGGACCATGGAGGATAGAAGGGAGAGTCTGGACCTGGGCACAGACAAGAGAGTTCAGGGGAAGGGGCCTCACAACAGACCGCATGGGGCAGGCAGGAGGAGCAGTTGCAGCACAACAGACCAGGGAGGGCAGAAGGGTGTGGCAGTAAAATGGACCTTGGAGGACAGGAGGAAGGGGATAGGGGCATGGCATGTGGACAGCCAGGTGGAGGTGGCAGGGACAGGCAGGTGGGAGGGGAGTGGCAGCTCAACAGAACACTCAGAGTAGATAGGAGTGGCAGGTCCATGGAACATGGTGGGCAAAAAGGATGGAGCAGGGGCATGCACAATGACATCGGAGGGCAGGGGGAAGGAGAATAGGGGCAGCAAGCTAAGCATAGAGGCTAAGCAGGAGGTCAATGATGGGCCATAGAATTGGGCAATGGAGGGCAGGAGGAGTGGACTGGTACCTCATGCTAAATGGAGGGCAGTGGCAGCACATCAGACCATGCATGGCAGAAGGGAGGAGGCTAGTCCATGTATTCAGACAACAGAGGATAGGGAGGAGGTGGATGGGGTAGCAAGCTAACTGTTCAGAGAAGGTGGGTATTAAAATGTGTGTCTGTGCGAACTACTTAAAATATGAACAAGTATGCAGCATAATCTCACTTTTATTCAGGAAGAAGAGGACGTTTGTGACTGTGACTCTGGGCTCACTTGGCAGAAACACCCCCTGACCCTCCACCCCCCATCGCAAAATGTAATGCCCGTGAAAAGGGTAGGTTGACGCAGTGTTATATAGAACATACTCCTGAGAGCTCGATTGAAAATGACAGATTCATTGGAGAGCGCGAGATAGCACAGGCACAAGCGCGTGCTATGCAATATGCTCCTTGGAGTGTAATATGCACAGCGCAGTGTTGTGTAACCTAACTAGTCTCTAAAGTTGTAATATAAAATCTGTGCTGAGGAGTATAACGTTGCATATGCACTGTGACAAAGATATGGATCCCAGATTGTAATATGTATGGCATAGCGCTGTGCGTTATACCATAGGCATCGAGGAAGGCACGTTAGATGGGGCAATATAACCCGTGCGAAGGCAAGTGTGGCATGACATATTCACAGGGTGGTGTTACAGTGCACATGGGCTAGAGAGTGTCATAGCATACGCACTAGCTGGTGGAATACAACACAGAGGTGTGTGGCACTCGGTGGGCACTGGTGGGTGTAACACAGCATTGGGCTCAGCCAGGAGCATGCTGTGACTCTCAAGTGAGGTTCATCTCCTTTCCAGAGAGTAAAATAAAAAGTATTACACATCCGGCGGTGGATGTGTGTTTTATTAACCGTGAGGGGGGTTTCTTGCATAGTTTTGTCGAATTTTTGTCGAATCCCCTTTGAATGGCTTGGTGTGTATTAAATGTGCCCGTCAATAGCTACCCATGTTTGTATAAATAAACGACAAGGGTGTCTACTTGGAGAGTACCCACCGGCGGGGGCGCCGGGATTAGGCACAGAAGGGCGTCAGACACGTCAGAGCTTCACTAGCGGTGTAAATACATTCCACGTGGATTCATTGTATGCATAGTCGCCTTTTAATGAATATCACGCAAATCGTCATGGTGATACGTACATACGGTTTGTCCAGCATGTCCTAGGTGTTTCTATAAATATATTTAAAAAATCAGTGATGTCATGAGTGATGTAATATGTGATGTCATCAGCAGTGCATTGCGGGCGCGCGAGTTATAGTTAGCTGAACTAACTATAACGGGGGACTTTCAATGGTGTTGTACGAGTGACAAGTCGAGCCAACTATAACGCCCCTGAAACCTATGGTTTTTTCAGTGAATTTCTAAGGTTTTTTAAATGCTAATTCCTAACTATAACGTGCCTGAAACCTATGGTTTTTTCAGTGAATATATATATATATACATACCACTATATAATACTGTGCATATTACTGTAGCATACTCATAATGAAATAGATTTCCAAACAAGCATAATCATTCTTTCAGAAATGAGCACTCCTTTAACTTTACTATCTAAATAAATGGGACTCATGGTATTGACCTCACTGAGTCAGACTCATGCGCAAATAGCTTTAACAATGAGGCTATTGAATTATTTGGGTTTGTATTAAACACCAGAAGTCAATAGGTTATATTTATTTTAGTTTTTCTACATGTTACTGTATAAAGACCTCTACTATGTATCATTGACTGGATAGTACCTTTTAATGAGTGCTATTTCTTTGTGTTTTAAGGAATCAATCTTCAAAACTCATTTCCTTCTGGTAGGGTTGTCACCTGACTGTTTATTGTACCCCCATGAACAGTATTTTCATGCCCCAGCAGGTCCAAAAATTAGGATAAAAATCACTTAAAGTCAGTATTTTTCTCCTTATCAGTACATACTTAAAACAGTAGTAAATATATAGAAGAAACACTTTAAAGTGTGTTCAGAGCTCCCTTAATTATCCCAGACTGATAACTAAAGTAAACAAAGTCAGAAATACCATGTTAAAACTGAAAAAAGACGATGTATGAAGGTCTTTTTAAGTATCTTGTCCGGGCCTTTGCAGGTTCTAAAAAATGTGAACATATGGCCAGTGCTTTCCTCTTGGAAAGGTGAAAAATCTAGCTGTGAAACTAAACATTCAATGCTCAATCCCACCATAGAGCCATTTAGGAATACTTGCTACTAATTGTGAAATACAATATTATACAAGACACTTGAGGCCTGATTTAGAGTTTGGTGGCTGGGATACTCTGTCACAGATTTGACGTATTTCATGCCTGCTTTACTTCAAGTGACATAGGATATAATGCACTTGTAATACAGTGGTCAGGATAACCACCACATTTATGAAGGAGTAGCCCATCTGTCAAACTCTAAATCAGGCCCCTACACACAAAAGGTAAACATTAGTTAATCAGTATTAACTACCCAGTTACCACTGATTGCCTCAGGAACTGAACAAGAAGCCAGGTCCAAACAGCCAGCAGTCCTACAACACCCATTGTAACTCATGGCTGGGACTCACACAGTGAACACCTTGCACTTCAATCCTGAATAATAACATCTCTGATTTCTAAACACTGGGAGCACATTACTTACAAATGCATCTCTAAAATCAAAATATGATTCCATTTTAAAAGGATACCTTGACCAGGTTCACTAACACTTTGCACTTGGTTTGTCACAAAAGAGACACAAACCAAGCAACCACAAAATGTTGTAATGGGATTTGTGTTCCAACACAAATCATGATTTGGGCCAGGCGAATATAAATGAATGGCTTCCTGCAGGCAGGTTGACGACGAGCACGGATGGTGGACGAGCTGTTGAGTGCTCCCTTAAGCTTTTGGGCACTTTGTTGAGTCACAAATATATGTATATATATATATATATATGCACACCAAAACATATAGCAGCTCCCTAGTTAATATATGTGTGGTAAATAAACTAGATTTCATCATTGCTAGTAAATGTCTTGCTATTTCATTAATTTTCAACTTATTGAATATTTCTTTAAAACAACACTAGTGTTGTCACTTCCTGTGATGTCATCAGAGTAAAAGGTCATGTGATGTCACTTCCGTTACCCCATGCATTTTGGTGAATTAACCTAGATGAATTTTATTTTAATTTGTAACAATTGACAATATTTGTATTCTTAAATAAAAAATGAAAATGTTTTAAAAAAGCAATAACACATTTGTATACAAAGCCAAATATTTTTTCATTAAGAACTAAAAATGAAAACCTTTTACCCAAAAAATGCACACATATTTAATAAAAAATTATATATATTATAAAGTTAAAACACTGCCCACCAAAACCCCATTTAAAACCCAATTACCCAAAACATGAACCAAAATAATTTAAAATAATGAATACAAAAATAAAAAAGAACCAATAGTATGAAAGTAGCTTCAAAAATATTAAAAGCATTATTTTAAAATACTCCCCCACCCAAAACCCCTGTAAAACACAACATCCCAGCAAAAAGTAAAATAAACGTATTTTTAATTTAACTAAAAATGGAAATACATTTTTTTTAATAAGCAAGAAATAATTTCAAAATTATTAATAGCACTACCCACTCAAAACAGGCATAAAACCAAACAAACCAAAAGCAAATACAATCATAAATGTAATTGAAATTAAAATTTGCTTCAACAATGCTAAAAACATCTGGGTAGATTAGGATGTAGGGCAGATCACCTTGTGCATGACAATGCACACAGTGCATTCCCAGCATTGTGGCGGGCGGTGCTGTGAGCACCGCCCACCACAATGCTGGGAATGGAGGATGCCACTGCCACGGTGGCGGTGGCATCCTAATTACAGGTGCGGGACTGCCGCACCACTGGCGGCCGGTCCCAGCACCGCTAGGGTGGCAGGCGGACATCTTAATCGACCCCATAGTTTTAAAATTCCTCCCCACCCAAAATGCTTATAAAAACCAACACTCCAAAAAACATACAATAAACCTATTTTTAATTTCATTTAAAATACATAAAAATAATAAAATATGTTTAAGAAGTGTACATTTAAAAATTTATTTATGACACTACCCACTCAAAACCCAGATAAAATCCAACAAACCAAAAATAAATGCAATTACAAATTTAATTGTAATTAAACTAAATTGAAGTTATTAAAAAAATATTAAAACACCCCAATACAACATAAACTAAACAAATTAAAGACTATATAAAAAAGTACAACTAAAATAAATGACACATTATTGCCAAATATATTTAAAACCACAATATCAAAGTAATAGATATATTTTTTTGTTTTGTAAATCTGTTTATTAGTACAATCAGTATTCCAACATCACTTTACAAGCAACAAAGCAACACGTTATAGTCAATCTATACCTAATAATTAAACTCCGTTCAGAGCTCACGGTACACATGTCGTGGGAGGCATCAGTAAAGGATTATATTTACAGTTACATTGTGGCCTAGGCCATACATGTTGATATTGCTTCTTGAGGAGTAGTTCCCCGAGATCCTTCCGCATGCCATAGTCCATATGCAGTTGTGCCATTAAATCACATTCCTACTAGTTGATTTACACTTTTATTGAAAACAACTCCCCCCTCAACAAACTACTATAACCATTTGACAGCTCCTGGTGGAATGGGCGACCCCCTTCGAGTTGTAGTGATGCATCTTGCCACTGCGTGTAGGCACAGTCTCAGTGTGATGTAGATTCTCATGCTCCTAACCCCCCCGCCCACCACCAGGCACACCTACGCGGGGGGAACCAGGGGGAGCCGGGGGTAGCCAGTGGGAGGAAAGGCCCGGGGAGGTCGCACAGGGGAGCCACGCCTCCACTGTGGGTCGGCACTGCGGGCGCAGCCCATGTGCAGGGGGGGTGGCCAAAAAAAGGCCCGCGTGGGCCAGGGTAGCCAGGGTGCGCGCATATGTTGATGTCACTTCTATGCTGTATATGCAGTCTCAGTGCTGCCGCCACTACTCGTCTGCAGGGGGAGGTGAGAGTGATGGGGCATCTGGGGCAGGAGGGGGTTTTCCCGTGTCGCTTAGTTGCGGGTGCGGTCCTGTTCGTCCCCGGAGGGATCTGCGCTAGTCTCGTCTGCATGGGTTGCTCCCTGCACTAAGTGCATCATGATGCCCCATGTCTCTTAGTCCCTGTCCGCATTTTTATCCATTTGGACCGCCCTGAGCCAGCGCTCCTCCGCCACCCCCTATTCCCTTAGGTCCGCCCTCCATTTCTCCAGGGGGGGCGGCACCTCCGACTTCCAGTGAATGGCTATGCGGCGTTTCGCCAGCACTAGCCCCAACATAGCAAATTTGTGCTGCATGCGTTTTGTGGTCTTGGGAGTCGGGAGTACCCCCAGAAGGCATCTTTTTATGGAAGCTTCAATAGTTAGCTTTGTGGGGCTGTGCAGGGTGTCCAACAGTAGGGGCCAAGTCTGGGGCAATCCCATGTAACATGGATAAAGTGGGCCGGGGAGAAGACACATCTCGCGCATGCAGCTGTCTGCGTCGGGTCAAACCTCACAATGCGTGCAGGCATCAGATAAGTGCAGTGTAGATAGTTAAACTGTGTGAGCTTTTAACCGGGCATTACTCGAGACGTCCTGACCCGCTGCCATGGTGCGGTGCTATTCCCCATCCATCAAGGGTGCGGGCAGGTCTTCCTCCCACCTTCCCCCGTATCAGTGCTGTGTTTGGTCTGCGATCCGTTTTTAGGGCCTTGTGTAGCTGGGATATCAGTCCTCGGAAGGAACCTGGGTCCAGAATCGTGCGCAAGGTGCTCGACTTCTCCGGCTCCGATGGGGATGTAGTCCATATTTCCTGAAACGTGCGGGTAATCTTTGTGTATTGTAGAAAATGGCCCCCTGCGATCCCATAGTGGTCCCTGGCAGCCTCGAAGGTTAAAAAGGAGTCATTAAAATACAGATCGCCTGCCATAGTGCAGCCGCCTGCACTCCAACTGGTCACATCCATCACCGATTGTATCTAGCGATATCCCGGGAGCCATTCCAGCAGAAGCGCGCGTGCATAGGGGGTTCTTCCCAGCCCCAGAGTCACCACCCGTTCCCAGGCCCTGGCCACTTGTCACACTATGAATGGGCAATGAGGTGGGCCTGAAGCAGCACTGATTGTGCCAGTAGCCCTCTAAACATGTCTCAGGCCTGCCATTTCATCCTGTCTGTGTGCAATTTTAAACCGCCAAGTCAATCTGGCAAAGTAAAACATTTTCCTATGCCCAGACCTTCCTTTTTAATACATATAAGTCACCCATAAGGTAGGCCTTAGACAGCCTTAGCAGTGTCCTGGTAGTAATCATGCTTAAGTTATTCTCCTATTGTTTCTTTTTCAGGTGTCCCTCATTTTAGGTCCTGATGTATTGTTTGCGGTGTCAAAACTTTGGCAGCTTGCATTTTCAATGAACCATTTCCGGCCTCTCTAAATAAATACAGAGACTGTTATAGGAGATTATTTATTCAAAAATTGTCATTTTCTTGTATTAAGAAACCTTCTTGCATATCATAATTGGTCACTAATGTTTTGGTTCTATTTTTCACTGGGGACACAGAGCATAGTTTATATGTTTTTATAATACAGAAGCTATTTTGGGCAAACACAATTTGGTCTCTTGAGTGCGTTCTGTATTAACATTTTTCTTTCGACATTCTATTTCCAGCGGTAATTGATATTGTGCTTCTCGACTATTTACTATTCATACATTGTCCACAAGAACCATTCTTTCCCTATATATATTGTATGCCCTGGTTCCTTGTGAGTAGGGTTGCCCTTGTTTGCTTGACACAACCTTTAGACAGATGGCATTTTTCTGCCCTTAGTCCTTTTATGCCTATAGTTTGGCCTGGGCCACGTGACTGGGTGTAACATACAGCTAGACTTTGTGAATTCCCTCCAGACAGTCACACAATAGAGGGATTGGGCTTGCCTGAGTGGGCCATCTGCTGACAGGATGGGAGGCAGAGCTGAGTACAGCCCCATTTACACCTGAATAGACTGTGCTCTGTATTCACACAAAGGGCTTAACAATCCTGCATTATAATTTCAGCCAGCTTGGAGACAGGGCAGGGGAGGCAGGGCATTCCATACACTTCAAAGCCACTGTCTAGAAGTTACTGCTGCCTTGCTGTGCTGACCTGCTGCCTTCTTGCCTGGGGAAGAAAAACGGGGCCTGCAACTTCATCTTGAACCCAGGACCCCAGAGTGACTACAGGGTCTAGTATACTGAACTCCTCATCTGAGCCTCAGGCACATAAAAGGTCATTCAACCAGCTCCTGAACTCAGCTGCAGGGAGTTCCAGAGCCCAAGTGGGGCATCTCAGCTCTTGGACCCTTGGTGTGGTTTACAAGCTCTTGACATCAAGCTTTTGGACTCTTCACAACCACAAATGAGCTAATTCACACCAGAACTGAGCCACGAGCCATGAGCTGCTGCCAGCCTTCTCTTCACACAGCAGCACTGACAGCGTCGGCCAAAACGAAGCTCCAGTCTTCCTGACCATGACGCCTGGCCTACTCTTTGCACCACACCGTCTACCGCCCGCGACGCTCTGCTTGCTCCTCACAACCCTCTCCAACGCGAACGGGACTCTGAGCACAAAAATTACGAAAGTAAAAATTTAGCGGGAACAATTTAGGGCTGTATCTGACCCATGCTTAATCGTGGTTGGCCTGAACGTTTGACATTGGCCCGTTTCAGAGTGACCAGATAGCCACGGTTGTCGCTTTCTGCTTTTGGGTGCTATTTCAAAGTTAATTCTTTAGAAATTCATAACTCTGGTTCTACTGATTGGATTTCTGTCAGTTTTGTCTTGTTTAATTTATTAAATTAAGCCCTATTGTTTTAATTTGGTGTGGGATACTTTTTGTGTGGGGTTTTCACTATTTTACTGTTTGAAGTGTTGCACAAATTATTTACACATTGCCACTAAGTTAAACCTGACTGCTCTGTGCCAAGCTACCAGGGGGTTGAGCCTAGGTTAATTTGGGGTTTGCTTCTTCCTTACCCTGACTAGGATTGAGGTTGCAGCTTGACTAGGGCTAACACCCCAGCCAACCAGTAACCCAATTCTAAACATAGCCCCCTTTATGGATTTTGGACCCATTATATTCCTTATCTGCTATTTACTGTTCAGTATACCTCAATGAGTAGCAGTACAGCAGATTCTATTTCCTAGTCCATGGCTACATTCAATGCATGGCGAGTATGCATTTTTTGTATTGAACATATTTTTTATATCCACTTGAGTGTGTACACTAACGCTGTTTATTTTCTTCTCCTGGCTGTTATGAGCAAAGGTGTGTTTCTATCGTTAATAGCCATCCCAGTTGCTTGACTGACTTGTCACCTTCTCTATGGAGCAACTGCCTATATTTTTTATTCTCAAACTTGCCCAATGTTTCCTGTGAAAGTCCCTTGTCTTTGTTTTGCCGCCACTCCCCTCAATAAAGGACTTTTCCCTCTCTGCAATTTTGTATTCGTACAGTGCCACAACTTGTTCTATTGCCTCAATGGTACACATGACTTTCCTAACAGACAGTCTCCTTATCACCACCTTCATAGTGCCCCACTCCATTCTCTAATGGAATCTGTGCCTTCACTCTGATTGAAGACCTGATGTAGCACGTAGTCCAGCTCTGTCCAGAAAATGGGTTCTTTCTACATCTCTGGAGCTATTCTTCACATTGGAATCCCAGGTCTGATTTGTTTGCAGCCATACATTGCAGGTAATGGTGAGTAATGAGATAGTACCCTTTGGTGATACTCAACTGTCTTGAATGCTGGCGCATATGGACGCAAATATGTAATCCTGCCTTGTAACATATTCCATACAGAGGGAATGGAACACACAATCTCTTAACCCACTGTGGTACATTTTGAATGGTCAATGTTGCAGAGCGCCCTCTAGATGATCTATGAGTACGATTGTTTGTCCGAGAATGTGGGTGTCTGTCTTTCACACATAATTGAAGTCTCCTACCAGAAGATTAATTGCACCAGCATGGGGTCATATATCTGAAACCGTTTTGGAAAACACATCGGGCCTCAATTCTGAGAAGTGACGCATCGCTGCGTGAAAGCAGCGATGCGTCACTTCTCAGTGGGTCCTCCTTGCGACACCAATGTGTCATATTTATATAATATGACGCATCATGTCGCAAGGAAGGACAGATATGTCAGTATAACTGACGTATCTGTCGGCGCAAAAAGTAGCTCATTGCTGGAGTTGTGTCGGAAGCCTGACGCAACTCCAGCAATGTTCCTTTCACATGGACAAGCCCCATGTGAAAGGGCCTGCGTCACCCTTACGCCTGCCATGATGCAGGGGTAAGGTTTTGACGCATTGGCGTCCTAGAAGTGATGCAGCGAAATCTCATAGATTTCGCTGCGCCACTCCTATGACCCTTTCTTGTGGGGGTACGCTCACCTTGCATACATTATACCTGGCGCAGGTATAATGTAGCGCAAGGGTTTACGAAGTGACGCATCTACCTAGATGCTTCACTTCGTAAATATGGCGCAACATGGCGCATGTTTTACGCCACTGGTGCGTCACAAAAAGTGACGCACCGGTGGTGCAAAAGTGACGCTGGGGCTCATAAATGAGCCCCATCATTTTCAGTGTTCGTGGCATAAATGTTAAGCATGTAGGTTTCTACTTCATCTAACACTCCAACCAATGGGATGTGTAATTTGTTGGGGCCAAAGATTGTGTTGTCAAAAAACATGGAACCACAGGTGCTACTTAAATTCTCATTCTCTGGAAAGAGGTTGATTGGAATGCATGCTAGAATAGCGTTACATGTGACACTTTGATATGAACCTGCTTTGCTCTTTTTCAGTTATTCACTCCCCTAACATTTGATGTTAGAAACACAATATTCTCAACCAGAATCATGTCAAGTAATGAATACACAGGGTGGATACAGTAAGTATTCTTGTAAACCCACCTGGATAGGCAATTGTATCTCCCAGCCTTCTTCCAAGGCAAATAATGCATTTCAGTGCCTGAGTCTAATACCCCCTGCCCCCTGGTACTTTTAATGACAACCTTTTAATCACCATTTGAGACAAAGGTGGTCATTTCAGAGGTTTGTGAACTAAGTGAACTGCCATAAATTGATGAATCACTTGCTGCACCAAACACACATATCCGCAGCATCATCTAGAAGTGGGGAAATCACAGCGTTTACACTGACATAGCCTCAGTTGGCTCTACCAATGAAAATTCCTAACCTACCATCTCACCACCACAGGGCTGCCACGTCATAGTGATTGTCACCCCACCCTAATAAGGGTGGTGCAGCCATCACTAGAGTTTCCTGCAGTGGACGCACACCAGTTCTAGTCAAGGTACCAACACAATAAACTACGAAAGAGAGAAAACTCCCTGTGCATCAGGGCCATTATTTATTTTTGTTTTTCAAAAAACGACCTTGCGCTTTGGGAGTTTGCATTTGAAAAATAAAAAAGTTTCCCAAATGAAACCAAAGCAAAATGATGCCTACTCTTAATCGTCTCCCTTCAGAGCAACTACCCACTAGGCAGGCTGGGATTTCATAGTAGAGCAGCAAGTCATAAGGGTACTGGAGGGTATATTCTCTGTTGACTTGGATGGCTGACCACCTGCCTGACTCTCTATGAGATTCATAGGGGCATATCAACGAGGGCTTTATCTCTGCTTTTTTGGCTTTAAAAGCCAAAAAAGCAGAGATAAAACTAGCGCCCTATCAACAACATTGTGCTAACATGCCAATTTGCAAGTTAGCGCCCTTTTACTCTACGCTTCCCCTTGCATCTCTAATGAGATGCAAAGGGGGCGTTCCAGAGTAAACTAATAGGAGAAATGTCGCTAAGCGACATTTCTCCTATTATCAAGAATGTCGCTAACCCTGTTAGAGACAAAAAAAGCAGCGCTAACCGCGGTTAACGCTGCTTTTTTACATCTGGTATTTTTTTGACTTAGCCATGATATCCTATGGAAGGAGGATATCATGGCTAAGTTTGCCTGTCCCTATCAACAAGGTAACGTGAGATCTCACGTTAGCCTGTTAGCGTGAGGATTTTTATCGCTATTGAGATAAGCGTTGCTAATAGCACGCTATCTCAGCGATAAAAATTCACGCTAGCCGGCGATAATTATCCTAGCGCTAAGAGCGCTTAGAGATAATTATCGCCGGTTGTTGTTGATATGCCCCTTAGTCTGTAAAGACCTCTTCTGACATATATAGTGGTTGCTCTTTACCATTCCTGAACTATCACCCAATTCTATCAACACAATGGCCGAAAGGTGGACAGATGTGAACAAAACTATAAGGGAAATAAATCCACAGTATGCATAGAGTAGCAAAATCCTTAATACTTCAGGCCAGGAACAAAATCTTTCCTTGTGGGACCTTGGCATTTAACTAAACCCCGCCCAGGGTGAAGTCACCTTGACAATTATTTATTTCATGCCAATGATATCTTACAGTTTGATGCACTGCACAAGGCAAATCAAGCCAGTCAGTTGCCTCTTATATTCATCATTTCAGCCATTATCTAGTATCCTGGTTCCTTTGAGTCTGTTGTCAATGTTCCAGGATTTCATACCTTGAAGTACCCTGGTGAACACTGTCTCCATTCCTGCCTGTTCCAGACCTCCCAACTAAAAAAAAAAAAATCACTGTGTGATGAGGTGGCATGTCCTGTGTCAAGAAGTACCCAAGAGGCACTTCTGCCCTTCACCGTTATCAAGTTCCTTCCTCCAAAAATCAAAAAGCTTGCTGAGGCTAGTACCCATGTCCTGGAGTGTTTTCACACCTCTTAATGGACATTGGCTGTTCAAAGCCTCAAAAGACTAGCTGACAATCCAATCTATGCAGTGGTTTCCAGTTCATTTTCCCTGCCACAGTGATATATATCGACTCCTCACCGGGTGACCGTATGAAGGTAGCCACTATCTGCACTGTGTGAGTTGGCAGGTCTGCTGAACGTGTGTTGTGGGTGACCTCCTTACCAGGTTTCAGTGAGTGTCTTCTCCGATAGCTCTCTCCACTCCCTCACCTGTCTTACTGGTTTCATTCCTTTACTTGTTCCCAGGCCTGTTCAGACTTTGTAAATAAGTGTTACTATTATTCAAAATCTTTAGCTTGGGATGAACATATTATAAATGCCCAAGATCCTAAGTTTTTTCTTAATTGCTTTGAAACTTCTACTTTGCCACTGCACTGGTTTAGTATGGTCCAGGAACAAGAATATCTCTGCATTTTCATATTAATGGGGCCTGCTTGCCTAGCAACTTGTAGGATGGTATCTCTGTGTATGTAGTTTGCATTACATTACACCCCTTGGCGGTGCTCTGGCAAGGAGTAGGAGAGAAGCATATGGTCAGAAATGCCTTTAGGCTGCAACTCTTTTTAATCCACAAATGAGTTCCTAGTTCTGACCTTCTGCTTTCTCTAGTATGTCTACTATACAGACTTTGTTCTGACAGGATCTCCCTTATGCATCTTCTAGGCATTTTTATAGTCTGTTTGTCACCTCCTACAGTTTGAACAGCATGTCAATCCTTCACTATCCCTTCAGTAGACTTCAGTGGGGAGGATTCAACCTCAGGTATTCCATCTTATACCTCTGCCTATGCTACCATTCTAAGCTTCACTCCATTGAACCACATCAATCAGTGATTCCAGTGCCGCTTTGCATCTATCATTGCAGCTAGAACATTGTTGATTTCAGACTCAGGCATCAGTGTTGTCTTTAGGGAGGTCTGCATTCTCCAAAGACAACTGGACTCCCTACTTCTCTATCGCTTGTATCCATTTTGTTCACTTGAATTTCTCTTAACCCACTTGTCCGTGACCTGTGAGTGCGCGTGGCAAACCACCTATTCTGTGCTACACTCAGACCCCCACTGCCAATTCGTGGAGATCAATAGTAGGTCTGGGCTCTCACTGCCTCAATGGCTAGTTCAGGGCCCTGTGACAGTCTGGAGAAAAACAGCCAACTAAGTGCAACTGCCATTTTATCCACCCATCAAAGTCACACACCCTGATATGCATCTTGTGTGATGCCACAGGTTAGATAGTCAGGATGGTGTTGGTGGCAGCAGTACTGTACTGGGTGCAATTTTCAGATTCTGCATGTCGTATGATGATGAAAAGTAGCTTCTGTATTGAAATACAGGCCCTAGTCCATTAAAGAACAAGCAGGTAGGAGGTAAGAGGACCAAGAATGCACACCTCACACTCATCAATGACGTTGTTAGAATTATGCCTTTTAGCACAGTCTCTGCTGTACAGCATCCATACATATCATTCAGTATTAGAATAAGGGTCGGTGTGTTGGTGTGGTCAGTGCGGCCACACCACAGGGCTAATGTCAGTTAAAGTCCAAAACTTCCCCTCACACAGCACCCTACTGATACTCAGGTGCTCAGTATGTCTCTGCTGTGTTCCACAACCCCTACCTTTCGGACTGGCTATAACTGCAGAGCCAAGGATTGGGTCTCTTGCACAAATGTCTTCGATAAGCAATTTCAAAGGGTTGCAAAATCAGACTTCTTGAGGGGAAATTATATTTCTCTCCGTACCTAATTCCTACAAGTAAAGAGCAAGGGACCTGAATTTCGAGTGGCAGCTTGTAACCCCTGTAAAGGCACTTGAATTACTTACCAGACGTAGACATAAATAATGGAGAAAAGCTTTGCGATTTGGGCCTCGTTTGCCATTTGTGCAATATATATATATTTTTTTAAATCTTTTTTTCTTTATTAAACATTCTCGACTTACAGGTACAAACTTACTGAATCAAGTTAAGGGCTACAGTGAAATCAAGGTAATTACAGTACAATCATTCAATTACGTTGGACGTTACAGGGATGGGGAGTCATCATCATCGGCTACTTGAGGAGGGGCACATATCTCGCCCCGATATGTATTCCAAGGGGACCAGGTCTTCAACCATTTCCGGGGGCAGCCACGGGCGATGTATACTGTCTTTTCCCTTAGCATGCACCAGTCCAAATCTTTCTCCCAAGCTGTGACCGTGGGAGGATGTGGGGCACCCCAAAGCTGAGCGATATTTCTCTTGGCTATTATGCATCCGCATTTGTGCAATATTAATATTCACATTTTTCAAAAGGCTTTTCTAGAGAGTTGAGGCAGGTCGATGGAAGACTTTATATCCTAAATTAAAAATCTCTTTAAGGGAGTAAAATGCAGCATATATTAAATATATGAAAAAGAGACACTTTCTAAAACATAAATGTTGTTCTGTCCAACAAAGCTCCATGTTTTGTCTATATGGGACACAGTGCTGTAGCCCTTTGAGATTTTCTGCCAGTTTCTTTATTAAAAAAATTAATCCACACTTAGGTCCGGATTCACAAAGAGTCTTTGAACTCGTGGGGGGGCCCTGCAGTCGTGGGGGAATCAACGCCCTAGAGCGCTGTGCACACTGGTGCCAGAGAATATAATGAGCCTCCATGCACTGGTTGACTAGTAAAATAGAACAATCATTTGGGTGCCGTAGACCCCCAAGAAGCCTGGTCCTTGACGTCACTACATCTGCATTGCCCTCAATCAATCAATCAATCAGGGATTTGTGGAGCGCTCTACTCACCCGCAAGGGTATCAAAGCGCTGGGGGGGAGGGGTAGATTCGAGCAGCTCTGTCTCATCGGAAGATCCAGGTCTTGAGGCTCTTCCTGAATGCTTGAAGTGTGGGGGTACATCTGATGCTGAGGGGGAGTTCGTTCCAGGTCATGGCCGTGATGTAGGAGAAGGCTCTTCCTCCCGTTCTGGCTCTGCAGATTTGCGGGATTTCAGCCAGGGCAAGGTCGGCGGAGGTTTCTCTTGGGTGCATAGAAGGAGATTCTTTTGTTGAGGTATTGGGGTCTGGTGTTGTGGAGGGATCAGTTTCAGTGGGGCAGAGGTCAGTGGGGGCTCCTGAGTGTATGCTCCTCATGGTCTTGGCAGTGTCTTTTGTGGTGAGTTTTTTGGAATTGTCAACCCCTTCTGTGACGGACACTCGTTCTATGAAATCGAATTTTAGTTGGGCTATTTTGTGTCGACACTGTTCCCAATGTATGGCCAAGCTTGATGTGGTGTTTTTGTTTCTAATTTTGCTCTTATGTTCAGTCAGACAGATTTTCCTTTTTCTTTTAGTCTTCCCTATATATAGTAGACTGCATGGACATTTGATGGAATATAGAACATTACTAGTGTTGCAATCTACCAAGTCTCTGAGTTTTAGGTGTTCTCCTGTTCTGGGGTGCAATAGTATGTCACCCTCTATATCCCGTTATTACAGTGAATGCAGTTGTAGCACTTCTTCGTACCTGTATTTCCTGAGATGATCTTTCTTTGATGCTGTTCCCAATGGAAATATATGTCTAAATGGTGATTGTACAACATGATGGAAGAATTGTGAAGCATTTTGTGGCTTATTCTATGTATAAAATCTTCAATGACTCACTTGTGGAGACTACTGGTTTTGATGCAGCGGACCTCTTGTGAATACTGTGATTGCATGAATGAGTGAGTATGATTCTGTTGAGATCATGAATTGGTTACGTGTATATGTGTTGCGCCTGGGTTTCAACTATATGTATAACCATGTTTCTGATTGTATATTGTATTTTGAGGAATATTTATTGAATGTTTATTAATTGTCTATTTTTTTATACCTTTCAGAATTGGTACAATAAATCTGATACACATGTTCTAATAATGATGATCTCTGGGTATTAGCGGTTGTGCGTCTGCCGCCTTTTGGCTGTTAGCACACTGTATTTTTGCTCCTGGGGGATGTGACTTTGCTGTTCCCTTGTCTTATCCTTGACGTATAGCTTTACTATAAACTACTTTCAGGCAGTGGGTTGTTTTTGATTGATTACTCCCTGCCAAGTCTATCCTGTGCCTGGGCTTTCACAGCCTGCCTTGTTCAGTTCAACAATGAGCCAGTCCCCTGCAGCAATTATTTAACGGAAGGCTCAGACAAGCTGCATTAAACAGATCTAGTGATGAACAGATTAGAGAGCATGGTACAATTATTTAGTGATTGCCCAGGGTTGTGACAACAAGGCATGATGAAATTACTATTGTGATGTACAATACACATTCATCAAGCCTAAACCAGGGTGGCCCAGTCTGTGGAGGCATGCCACGTAGTCACCCAGCCAGATATATTTATTCTGAACCGTTATCGGGTATTCCGAGCGAGGGAGAACAAATGTATAGTCCTGGTGCTGCAAATTAAGTGCTGGTGCTAAGCACCAGAAACCACCAGCAAAAATTAAGCACTCACTGGGAGTAGGCAGAATGGGCCATCCTGCTAGGATGGTTGGGGACAACGTTGTACCCAACCCCACTTACATTTCAAAGGAACACAACAGTAGTCCTTTGTCATGACAGCCTTGAAAGGAAGATAATAACTTTCCAGAACCAGATGTGAGGATAGTATGGGGAATTCTCCCACTTCAAAGATTGGCAACAGGTATAAATATTGGACATCCAGAGCCACTCTTCGGTACACTCCTGGGCCTGTGGAAGAGTTTAAAAGGACAGCCTGGACCCCCAGAGGACTGCCCTGCAGCTTAAGGCCTATCTTGTTATCCAGAGGACCGCTGCCTGAGGACTTCCCTGCTTCTTGAGATCTGCCTTGTCCCACAGACAACTGTCCTGCTGCTTGAGGCTGGACCTGGAGAAGGAAGATTGAACCTGCACCCTTTATCCCAGGTTACCTTGAGTGACTTCAAGGATCAGTTGGCTGCACTCCTGTTCTGCACTACAGGGACACAACAAGCTCCACAGGCCTCCCTGCAACTCACCTGCTGCCCTGGACCTGCAACTGGATCTGCCTGAGCCCTGCTGGCCTTTGTAATGATGAGTCCCTGATTCCCAAGAGGCACCTCCCCAGGTCCGGACACTTTGCTTGCATCAGAGGGCACTCCTCTTCAAGGAAAGGAGAACTCCTGAAGTTCTGAGCTCTTCGCAACTGTGAACGGGCCTGTTTGTGCCGATACTCTGCCGCCCGAGAGGACCGACAACGCAAAAGTTTGGTGAACCCAACTCTTCGACCTACAGAGACCGTCAACAAAGACAGGCAACGAGAGATCAGCACTTAGCGATACAGCAACAACAGGTCACGTTGACTGCCAATGAGAAGCTCCAGCAACACCCGTCTGCAAAGCCTGATCGGATCTTCACTCTACAGCTACACCTGTCCCCAATGCCAGGCCTGCAAGTGCTACAGTAACGACCATCTGTGACACTCTCCCTGCTCCTTAAAGCTTCTTCCACTAGGACCGCAACTTTTTCAGCTGGACTAAACTGGTCCCTGTATCTGGCCTGCACTCCATCGCTGTCGGCCTGCACTTGTAACTTTCCCCCGGTCTAGCATGACCAGATTCCCTCGAGTGCTTTTAGACACTATATCTACTTAAATCTTTGAAATTGAATATCTCCGGTTCTTCTGATTGGATTTTTGTCATTCTGGTAACATTTCATTTATTAAAGATAACTCTATTTCTATTAATTGGTTTGGGGTTTGGGGTTTTTCTTGTGTTGTGTTTACACTTTATTACTGTTTGTTTGCTGCATAAATACTTTACACATTGCCTCTAAGTTAAGCCTACCTGCTTTTTGACAAGCTACCAGAGGGTTAAGCACAGATAAAATGAGTGTCTTTAGTTTTAGCAAGTGTGGCTGTTATGCAAGTGGGCATGTTTATTGGGATATTTTAAAGGTAGTTAACGGGGACAGATGGAGAGCAGAGGAATAGGGAGGAGGTTAAATTAGTAATCATTGTTGGACCCGGTCCTTTCTGCAGAGTCACCCAAAATTGTCCCTGCAACTGCACAGCTGACTAGCACCAACCGGACCTTCTTTGAGCTGCGCTATCCGTGTTGGTGGCCCCTGCTGGAGCAGGTCCTGATCCCCAAGAGGTGCCCCTTAGAATGTGGACCCTTGGCACTGGCATCAGTGAGAACACATCTTGAAGAAAAAGTGAAGTTACAGACGTTTTGGGCTCTTCAAGACTGCAAAGTGACTTCTTTGTGTCAAGAATAGACCACCCACGATGTTTGGCAATGGAGACCCTCAATTCGCGCTGAAAGCAACCGTCTGCAATAAACAACCAACACAAAGATCCAGTGATGACTGGCTCTTCGCACTACAGCAACATCCATCCACCATGCTCAACTTGCATCCTCCTTACGTCCCCCACTAACGCGAACAGAAGTTTGAGAAGTTAATTCTTCAGCGGGACTAACCTGGTCCATGTAAACGACCCATGCTCCATTGCAGTTGGGCTGAACTTGTGACGTTTCTTCACTCCAGCACGACCAGATAACCGCTAGTGGCGCTTTGAGCTTCTTGATGCTATTTTCACCTAAACCTTTAAAAACGTATATCTCCCGTTCTACTGACTTTGTGTTCTTGTCATTTTGGTGTAATTTTATTTATTAAAATGTTCTCTATTTTTTCCAAATTGGTGTGGGCTTTTTTACTGTGTTTTTCCCTTAATTCTGTTTGAGTGCTGCATAAATACTTTACACTTTGCCTCTAAGTTAAGCCTGACTGCTTTTGTGAAAAGCTACCAGAGGGTTAAGCACGGGCTAATTTAGTGACTTTTGTTTATCACCCTGACAAGAATTGTGTTTATTATTTGAGTGAGGCTTCCAATCTACTCAACTAATTTCTTACAATCATTATGATGTTTCCCAACATGATAAGGACATAATAACCTGTCTGTGCCACGCTATGGACTCAGCTCTGTTTAGTCATCCATATGGGTAATATTCATGACTTTGTTTAATCAGTATATGAATTAACCCAATGACATTGAAATGATACAAGGTTGCACAGCTCCCAAATTAGTACCTATCGATTCACCTGATATTGCATCAAGGAGACCCATCACTCAGAAGGTTGGAATGATTATATCTTCATTGGACTATGGGGTTCTTCCTGGACAGGTTCATGCATGACCCAGGAAATGCAGCTCCTGCAATGCAAATAAACAATTGCTCCTATAAATCACTGAAGTCGACCAGAAAGCAGAATGTGTGCGACCCAAGGACGCTAGAGATGCAATCAACATTTATCCAGCACAATCCAGGAGGTCCACACAGCAAAGCTGTGCGTGCTACCCAGAGAGGCACAGCGCCCCAGAGTTAAGATAATCTTTTATCTCATTTTGTTAATGGGGTCTACCAGAGCATTGTTTTTGTGGCCCTATGGACTCTTCCCCCAAGAAATTGTAAATGTAAATGCAAATGATTATATTCCAATAAGTCACTAGCCTTCATGCAGGCGCCATGGTTGGTGGCACTTTACAGAGTAGCCATAAACGTTTAACCCAATCAATGTGGTGTACCTAGAGGTGGCATTGAGGATCACAGCTCTGTTCTTCGTCATTTATGGATTTGCAATGGTGTTGTGTCTCTGCCCTCCAGGACCACAGGGCCTAAAGAGGGCCAAACAGGGAAGACATCCCATCATGGTTCCCTGAATCTCACAGCTTTTTACCTTGATTCCAGGGCTAAACACATTATTAGGAGAATTTAAGCAGTCAGGGCTAGTGCAGCATAATCATGTACTTTTGAGACTGATCAATTGCATGTCTATGTCATTTGTAAATGGCCAGGGAATGGCCTGGAATAAGGGCCGAGAATAAGTGCTTGTGGAGGATGGAAGGGAGTTCTTATATAACCTCAGAGGGGAAAGGTTTCCCTCCCAGCAGGTCCATAAAACTAAACACATTTGACAGAAATTCGAGGCAGTTGTACAGAAAGAGCCAAAAAAGCAATAAAACAAAAGAGGAGTAGTGGTCATTATTTGAGGAAGTATGGGACTGAATGGAAAAGGAAGAAAACTGCAAAAGAATAGCAATAAAATATAACACATCAGGTGGCTGTGTTTATCTGCTACAATGTGGTTCATTACAATATGTGTCGCAGTTAATTACATACATGTTTCTCAGTTAATTTTAAAATACTTAACAGTGCAGTTTTTAATTTCTAAACACTTTCCATAACAAGGGTCATCATACAAATACATTCCTTGCAAAGGTTGCTGAGATATATGCCACTCTGCAGTGGCGGCTGGTGATCTTTGAAAGTGGCGAGGCATAATACTTCCCATGAGTTCAACACATTTTTGCCAAATTTGCCTCGGTTATTCCCTATATGTTAAGAATTACTTCCAGTATGCCAATGTCAGCATTTTGTCATGCCACCCGCTTTATGGTAAAAATTACATACAATATGCAGCCCCAGAATTTTGCCATTGTTACTGACGATATACCATGCATGACTGATGAATTACCTTCAGTATGTCAGAGCCAGCCTTCTATCATGATTTGCTTTCTCTAACCCCCAATATATCCTAGCTGCCATCTTTGGGGCCAAGAATTCCCTCAACCAGTGCTTAAGTTGTGCCGGTGATTGCAGGTGGGCCCATCAGCACTTCATATATTTTTCCTCATCAGCTTTGAGAACGATAGAAAAAATGTGACAAAGAAAGAAAGCAGGGATGAAAAAGAACCTGAAACTATAAGATCAAGGGGCATGGACTGTCTGGTGGTGGGTGAAAGAGGCATAAAGTAGAATCAAGACTGCACCGCCTTGCTATTTGGCACCCCTGACCTTTGAAAGTGCCAACCACATGCTTCTGAGCAAAACTTTGGGCCCTTGCAGTCATTCTTTAGCAAATTAAGTACCGATATTAAGTATGCCGACTGCACCAGCATTTTATTGCTATGGGTGGCCTTCCTCATGCCAGGAATTACCTCCAATGTGCCAGCACCTGCATTTTGCAATGGGTGCCCCCATCACAAAAATCTTTCCACATGGGCCTGCACCAGCATTTGTCCATGGGAGCCCAATGTGAGAAATTCCTTACAGTAGGTCAAACCCTGGATCTTACCACGGGTTCCGTTCCCTGTGTCAAGAATTACTCCCAATATTCTAGCAGCAGCATGTTACTTTGAGTACACTCTTAAGCCAAGATTTATCTTGAGTATGCTATGGCCAGCAGTAAACTTACAAGCATAAAATGTGCCAATAAGCACACTCTTACTCACTAACACTCTCTCACTCACTCGGCCTCTCGTTCAATCTCTTTCCCTTACTCCAACTGACTCACCCTCTCTCACTTACTCATTTTCAATCATACTTACTCCCACTCAAACATATTCACACTTATTGGTTCTGCCTCTTACTCACAAACACACTTACATTCACCATTTGACATGCATTACCTCTCACTTACAACCCCTGATGGCCAGGCACTCTGCTTTAATAAATATGACTTACTCAGGCCTCTGGGCCCCGGTGCAGCTGCACCATTGATATCTGCTCCCTTTACCACTTCCACTCCCTCTCACAATCTTCTCTCACTCACTCCTTCTAACTCAGTCACACTCCTTCACTCATTCCCTCGCACTCACTTTCTCTCATTCATATTCACTCACACTTCACTCTCATTGACACTATCAAGTACACCAATATGCACTCACTTTCACCCAATCTCATTCACTCTCAATCACTCACAAACACACTTACACATGCACAGAGTAAAAAAACTTATTTGTTACTTATTTAATTTATCTTACGTTCTTTACTGGCAACTCAGAGGCTCCATTGCAGCAGCAGGGGTGGAATTTGATTCTGGACATCTTAACCAACAAGCCATCATTCTCAATGAAGAACCCGACAGAGATAAAGGGCCAGGGTTAGAAAGGGGAAAACTCACTTCAATTGCTCTCCCAACTTCTTGATAAGTCTGGAACTGCAGCCCTATCAGAAGCTAGGATGGTGCTTGGGATATAGCCTTTGCTGCTCTGAACCAATCCCTATCAGCTGCTTCAGAGATACCTTTATGTACGCTCTGATAGCAGCCTTTTAGCAGAAGTACTGTGCTGTTCAGTATTTCTGCTAAATAAAAAGGACAGTGCCTATGTGAGGGGATCATACACCCCTCAGATGATCAATTCAGACATCCACACATAGAGTCATGTGTTTTTTTTTTCACCACACTCTGTAGATGGAGTGTCGCTCAGCCCCCTCAGCCTCCATTCTCCTCCTGTCACCAGGAGGTTGGAAATGAGGCTGAGAAGGCTGACGTGCACACAAACAATGCTTATTAAAACATAACAGTTGTGTTTCATGAACACTGCTAATAAATTATTAACATCTGACGCCCTCCAGTTTTCGAACCTTCACAAATAGTGATATGAAAGGTGTTGCCAAATCACTGTAGTCTTCTCTCATAGACCTTGTCTCTCCAAAAGAGAAGCAACCTACTAAAAGCTAAAGGAAAGCTAACCAGAGATTGTCTATAAACTTGTCTTATGCAATCCATTCTACTTTTAAGTGTTAAGTTAAAAGCCATTGCCATAACACAAATTGTATCTCGTATGTGTAATTACTTGCAAGGTCAAAAGGGCTCTGTACCTGCCCTTCAACACAGTGAGCGCGTGTCTCTGTTGCACAGTAGTTGACCTGGAGTGTAGCCAGAAGAAGGTCATCTGAACTTTCCTCCTTGTCTCAATGGCTGGCAGCATGCCCATTTCAGATTGTGAAAAGCATTTCAGGGCTTCTCTGGTTTCACTCATGACCTTCTATGTATTTCTTTGGATGAAGTTGGTGATGCTCAATTTAGAACTGTTAGATCTATCATTCTATGATTTACTTTTCTCAAAGTATTTTGATTTGATGGTCAAGTGTTCCTCTAACCCTAATTTATAGTGCTGCTTTGTTTAATTGGGCGCCAACTTGGCCAGTCAGTGACCCTGGCTCTGTCTTTGGAAAACTGTGACCACGACCAGCTAACTGTGAGACAGTATAGACAGAGATAGATATCTATATAGATATTTAGATATATATAATATATAAATATAAATATATATATAGATATTTAAGAATATCAGACTTTGGGCGTGGCTTGGACGCCGACTAAGTTGGCCGCCTGAGTCCGGGGCTCCGCTGCACCGGGACGGACTTTTACCATTTACAGTGAGCTCCGTACTCCTTCATCGTACCTTTTGGCTGTTCCTGTTGGTGGAACAGGTTGCGCATCCGGTGAGCCCAGAATGTGCCTTTACTCTCCCTAAAATGCCTCATTTTCACCGTGTAGCGGGAACACCTCAGCGCATCCGCCATTTTAGGTCCTGAGTGCCGCTCGTCTGGAGCCAGCGCGCGCGCACCTTGCAGCAAGCTCGCCTCATCGAACAACGTTTGCGCTGTGCTTTTAGGATAGCGCGGAATGCTCATCACCTGACGAACATTTCTTGGGAGGATATTGGCATGAGTTATTCAATATATTTTCCCAGATAACACCATTATGCAGCACATTGGGAAGTTCAGCAACATCTGAGCGAGAGCTATATTAAAGTATTCCTTCAAAGTTTATTTTGGCACCTAACATCTGAGGTACTGAGTGAGAGATAATAAGAGTTTCATCTGCATTTTGTATGTGTTTATGGAAGCGAGGTGTTGTTGAGGTGTTGTTGCTGACTGGAAGTTCTATCTGAGTCTGGAGCGCACTGGTGTTTTCTATGCTTCTTCATCAAATTCCTGACTACTTCCTGTGGTTGAAGCACGACAAGCGCTTGATTACACCAACTGTCACTTAAGACTTCTCTTATTTTACCAATTTAAGGCTCATCTCCTCCTCTTACATTGTTCTCTATGCGCTCAACTGTGAGGGTTTAATTGTTTCTACTCAGGGCTGTGTTTGCCTCACTATTTTGGTGCTCAGGTATCTATGGGCAAATTACGCAACCCAACATTTGTTCTTGTGCCCTTGAAGAGTCCTCCTACGACATCATCTTCTTCTCCCTCAACATCGGATTCTCCTTCTACCACAGACCACATGGCAGTGGCAGCTCCCAACCGTCCTCCTTTGCCACAACCAACTTCAAACAAAACTCCTACCACATCTTCTAAGCGCTTGAAACAGGACTCTCCCCCCCCTCCAGACAAGTCATCACCTCCTATTTCTATGGAGCTACTGCTGGAGGAGATTCGGGCTCTACGTCCGTTTGTGGAGGAGACCAATAATAAAATGCAGCTGTTTGAAGCAAAATGGTCAACTATGGAGAACAGAGTGTCTTCTGTGGAGCAGCAGGTTACAGAGATCCAAGTCAATTCTAAACGCATTTCCTCTCTCGAAAAATCTGTTCTAGCCCTTCAGCAACATACTGAGGATTTAGAAAACTGAAATAGGAGGAATAACCTGCGCATTTATGGTCTTCCGAATGATGACCCCGTCTCGTTCTTTTTCTCCTTTCTCCTGAAACTTTTGGATTTACCTGCTACCACTTCTCTCAGTATCCAAAGGGCTCACAGACTTGGTCCCCGTTCATCAGCCTCGACTAAGCCACGAGGAGTCATCATTCTTTTTCTGAAATTCACGGATCTACTTCTAGTCCTCTCTGCGGCCAGATCCAAACGCCAAGTCTCCTGGTTAGGCCAGAGGGTCTTTCTTACTCAGGATGTTTTTAATGCTACCGCAGCAAGAAGGGAAGAATTTTTGAACCTTCGTGCCCCTCTACGCTCTCTTGGTGCCAGATACAGATTATTTCAACCCTGCATCTTCAAAGTTACCCATCAGAATCAAACTTGGACTTTTCAAGATCCGGCTGAACTTAAAAACTTTATCCATATTCAGTCCAATGCCGGCATGGATACTTCCACTTCTACTTGTGGTTGTATGTTTAACTTTTCTTTTTCTTGCAGGCTCCTTCAGTTAATGTTTTTTACATTAGCCTTTGTTTACTATATTGTTGGCTCGCTTTTTGATTAAGTCTTAAGAGTTTCTATTATAATTCTTCTCATTGTTTGTTTCCACTTCTGCTGGTCTTCTTTCTTTAAAAGTCCCTCTTCTATCCCGCTTTTGCTATTACTTTCAACTGTTTGATGGGCTGCATTTCTATTCTTATGTATTTATTTTCCTCACCCAGATCGATTGGTGTGTTCCCCCTCCTCCCTTATGGTTAGTCCTCTTCATCTTCCGTCTTGGTTGCAGTCCGGTCTCCTGGTACCGGGAGGTCAATCTTGTTGAGTCTCTCCATTGCCCCATTATCCTCTTCATGTCCCCTTCAGGTATGTTACTCTCAGTCGTCCTTTTTGGATATGTACTGTCTCTTCTTGTACTTTTCTCTTTTTACCCTTTTCCTTTTTCCTTTCCCCTCCTCTCCACTTATTTTTTATTTTCATTCTTCCTCTGTTTTTATCACTATCTTATCTTTTTATTGGTATCGTTCCAGTTGTGTACTCTTTAATGTTCTTCTTTTTTCCTCTGCCTCAGCCTTCTTCTCTTGCTTCTATTCTCTTCCACTTTTTGGCATTTTCTTGCTGTAGTTATTGTTTCTGTTAATGTTATCCAGTTTTTAATTTCAGAGTAATCTCCTGGAATGTAAAAGGTTTTTATCAATCCCATTAAACGTCAGAGGATCCTTTCCCACCTCGCTACATATAATCCTGACATAGTTCTCTTACAAGAGACTCATCTCTCTGAGGCTGAGTCTCTCAAGTTAAAGTGAGGTTGGGTGGGTATGGTTTTAGTCTCTCCTTCTATTCAATCAATTCTATATCCCTGACTGTGTTTAATGTTTATGGTCCTACACAACCCGATTTTCTTTTTTGGCCCTCAATTACGAACAAATGCATCCAATATATAGATGACCTCTTCATTTTAGGTGGTGATTGTAACCAGATTGTGGATCCCTTTCTTGACCGTCAGTCAACGGTTCGGTTCATACCACACAAACCTCACAAGCAATTTCTAGACACTATTTCTCAAGTACATCTCACTGACTCTTGGAGACTTTCACACCCTGACACCCTTGACTATTCCTTTTTTTCTACTCCTCATTCATCTTTCTCTCGTATTGATTATATTTTTCTTTCTCTCTCCTTATCGCAAAACCTACTATCTTCTTCTATTGAACCCATACTCATCTCGGACCATGCCCCTATTGTAATGGATCTTGACCTCCTTCCTCCGCCTCCCAAGTCTTCTCGTTGGCGCTTTAACAATTCTCTCCTTACCGATCCTCTTTTCTCCTCTTCTTTTCGCTCTTTTGTTAACGATTTCTTTCTGTTAAATGATGTCTCTAACATCTCTCCCCAGCTTCTCTGGGACTCTTTTAAAGCCACTGCACGCGGGTTTGTTATTGACTTTGTTTCCAAAAAGAAGAAACGTTTTCTTCAGAAGCAGAAAACTATATTAGCTCATATTAAATCTTTGGAGCATGAGTTCTACACTTCCCCTAATAATTCCATCTCTCCGGATCTTATTCGTGCTAAGATGGACTTCAATAAAACTACTACTGATAACGCTAAGTCGATGCTCCTTCGTAGTAGCGCTCGTTACTACGGCGGTCGCAATAGGGCAGGGAAGCTTCTGGCTAATTTTCTTAAATCACGTAAGGAACGCTCTTTTATTGATTCTATTTACTCTTCTGACAACACTTTATTACATAAAGCTCAGGATATTCTTGACCAATTTCAGTTATTTTATCGTACTCTTTACACGCCGGAATCTTCTCCCACTCCCTCTCTTATCCAAGCTTATTTTGACAAACTTCCTAAACCCTCGACTTCTCATCTTCATTTTCCAGATCGGGAAGTTGATCTCTCTTTGCAATAGCTCTCTGTGGCTTTGAGTATTCTTACCAAAGGTAAAACACCAGGTCCTGATGGTTTTTCAGTTGAATTTTATTTACACTTTTCTGACCTTTTACTTCCCAAGCTCCTATCTCTCTTTCAATCGTTTTATTTATTGGGTAAGGCAGAGGGGACATTTCAAGAAGCCACCATTTGTCTCATTCCTAAGGACGGTAGTGACCCCAAATTTTGTAAGAATTATCGCCCAATTTCTTTAGTTAATGTGGATTATAAGTTGTTTGCTAAAGTACTAGCTTTACGCTTGGACCCCCTAATGCCCCACCTCATTGGTAAGGAGCAATGTGGTTTTGTTAAGGGTCGGCTTACCTCTGATAACTCTCGCCTCTTCCTCAATGTTTTAAATAAGGTTTCATATATTTCTATTCCCTTAGCGGCTATCTCTGTTGACGCAGAGAAAGCCTTTGACAGAGTTGACTGGTCTTTTTTATTTGCTTCATCGCGTTGGCATGGTTTTGGTCCTCACTTCATCTCTCTCATCTCCTTGTTGTATTCTGCTCCTAAGGCTTCGGTTCTGGTTAATGGTCAGGTTTCCTCATATTTTCCTCTTCAACGCGGTGTTCGTCAAGGTTGCCCCTTATCTCCTCTTCTTTTTGTTCTCGCCCTTGAACCCTTTTTGTCCTCTATCCGTAACAATGATTCCATCTTAGGTTTTCCTTATGGTGATAATCAGTTGAAACTCTCTGCGTATGCAGATGATATTCTTTTTTTCATTTCTGCTCCGGAAACTTCTATTCCCCCTCTACTCTCTGAGTTTGATTCTTTCTCACAGGCCTCGGGAAACAAAATTAATTCAGATAAAACTGAAATTCTTCCTCTTACAAAATTTTGCACCCCTCATCTCTTTTCCTCTACTGGGTTTGCTTGGAATAGCTCGAAAATTAAATACTTAGGAATATGGTTTTCCAACTATATTTCCTCCTCAATTACCCTAAATATGTCTGCGGTTTTGACTCGAATTGAACAATTATTTTCCTCTTGGAACCCCCTCTTTCTCTCTTGATGGGGGCGGTTGGACTCAATCAAGATGATGATAGCTCCCATTTTAATATATATTTTCTCCATGTCACCTGTTCACATCCCTGCAATTTATTTTAAATGTATTGACTCCTGCTTGTCAAAATTTCTTTGGAACAACAAGAAATCTAGGATCTCTTTAGCACTGCTACGTAAATCCAAGCCTAATGGTGGTGTTAATTTCCCAGATTTTCGTCTCTATCATAAATCCTTTTCTCTGCGTCAGGCGTCTAGATGGCTTACGTCAGTTCCTTCTCCTCTTGCTCCTCTTTGGCTTCTCATCGAGCGAACATTGTTGTTGCCCTTCTCTTTTGGAGAAGTCATACGCTTCTCTGCCAAGGCTCCACATACCTCATTTCCTTTATTTAAACATACCTCTTCTCTTTTAAAGCCTCTTCTCAAACCTACACCTATTAGTTGCGAATCTTTTTTGAATTCCACCATCTGGTCCAATTCGTTTATCCTTATAAATAATAGACCCATCTTTTGGAAATCTTGGAGGTCTAAAGGCATTATATGGGTTTACCAGCTTTTTGACGGCACTTCCCCTTGCTCCTTTCCCCAATTTCAGATGTCCTTTCACTGTCCTCGCTCCTTTTTGCAAACGTTTGTTACTCTGATGGCACTTATTCTTGATCTTTTTTATTCTCTTCCTTCCTCCCCTTCCGCAGTTTCCCAGGCGCCTCTTCTCAAGATCCTATCTACCCTCCCCAAAGCCTCTCTCATTTACAAATTCTTCTCCTCTCCTAATCCAGATCGTCTTAAATCTAAATTGGAGCTCTCGTGGGAGGCGGACCTGGGTTATGTTTGGCCCGTTGCTCTATGGGATAAACTTTGGTCCAGATCTTTAAAGATTTCTCGTTCTGCCTCTCTTACTCAATCTTTATTTTATTTGTATCACAGATTATATTTCTCTCCCCTTTCCCTAGCTCGTTTTTCTTCCTCTTCTGAGTCAAACTGTTGGACATGTTCTTCTCCTAACGCTGACCTTTTTCATCTTTTATTCTTATGTCCTACTGTTTCTCAATTCTGGAATACTGTTTGGCTATCCATTTCTCGTATCTTCTCACTCTCATCTCAGTATTCTATACCTATTCTTTTTCTTGGCAGTTTAGCTGATTCTTTAGACCTTCCTCTACACTCTCGCGGTCTCTTTGACCTTATGCTTGCTCTCGCATTTCAACATATCACCTCTAATTTGAAATCCCTCACAAAGCTCTCCATACGGTGTTGGTGGAACTCTCTATGTCACTTTCACAGGCTAGACACTGCCTTTGCTTCCTCCTGTAATCCTATACATAATAGAGATCTCTTTTGGTTACCTCTTACCTCATATTTAGATCGGTTGGTTAAGAAGAATGTGTCAAGTATCACCTCGGAAAATTTGTATCCACCTTGAGGGGATTACATCTTCTTCTCCTTTGTTAAAGTACAGGATTTATTTATTGGTATAGTCATTCTTCTAAGTTGCATTTTGATAATTGCCTTGGCCTACAGCACTTTCTCTCCAATGTAGAGTTTTATATTTTTGCATTACAATGTCACCATTTTCCCCTTTTTTCCTTTTTATTTCTTTTTCTGCTTCCCTTCCCTTCTTCTCCCCTTTCCCGTCTCCCTTAAAAAATGTATAAAATGCTTTTGCTCTTTTTATATGATATTGGCATGTTTTATGTTATTTACTTATATTTGCTTACTTCTTATGCCTCTGCTGATATCCTTTGCATTAATATATTTTTTGAATAAAGATTTTCAAACACAAAAAAAAATATCAGACTTTAGAACATACAATGCGGGATAAAGGCATGAGTTGTAAAGGTGTGCATACTAAATATTGAAGTCAGAATATCGAGAGTACTAAATATCAAGGACAGAATATTGAAACAATTATCGATAGGTAAATTAGTCTAGATTTTCAATACCTAACTCCACATATATGTACCCATGAGATCCTGTAAAAGAGTCTTCCAGACACAATTAATGAAGTTTAGTAATATCTTTTAATGGAGCTTGTAAATCAGCTTCCATGTTCATGCCAGTATATCAATTGAATGCCCCTTGTGCATTCCTTCAGTCTCAACATTCTTTTTAGAACTAATGACATCATTATTATGAAATCTGTTTATTGGCATTTCGTTAATATAGACATAGCACATAGTACATATGAAGTACCGCACAGGCAATGAGTCAGCCATTCTGATTATACTCCACCAGTCATGAGCATGGTAAACAATAGGATCAAGCGCCGCACCCGTGTGCTAAGCAAGATAAATCTTGTGGGTCTCCGGACCAACGCCCTTATCTAAACAGTTCCATGAAACAATAAAAAGAAATAGGCAAAACAACAGAGGCCCCAGCACAACAGCAGCAGCAGGTTCGGTCTTTTACCATATGATCCCCAAGGTACCTCCCCCGGCCCGACCCCCCCACCAGCTCCCCACCCCCCGGTACAAACAGTTCCATTAATGGCAATTTTCAGTGTCCTCACACGCCCCCGATTCAGCAAGGACCTCCGTGACATTCCCCATTTTGGACCCCGGGCCTCACCTCCGTTCCCCCCCTCCTCAGGGAGTGCCTCCACAGCGTGTGTCCCACAGAGCCCCAGGGCGTCCCCATCCAGCTGTATCAGGGTCTGCAAATGTGTGCCCCACTGGTTCGCTATAGGTGTGCGCCTGAGGCCCAGCGTTTCCTCCCGCAAAAGGGCCGTACCCTCCGCCCCCGCCCACACCAGCAGGGAACTCCGCCAGGCTTGCGCTCGGGGGGGCTCAGCTGCCTTCCAGCGTTTGGTGAGCAACCGCTTTGCCACCACCAAACCCAGGTCGAAGAAATGAGAGGCAACCTTCGTGGGGGGAGTTCTACGAAACAGGTGCAGCAAGCAAGCCGGGCATTCCCGCGGCGCCAGTGGGCCGGCGCATTTACTTAACGCTCCATGCACCGTCCGCCAATACGATTCTAGCGCCGGACAACTCCACAACATGTGCACCAGCCCAGCATCCAGAGCCTTGCAGCGTAGGCAGTCTGCCTCCGCGCGATGGAAATATCGATCTATAGAGTCAGGAGTGAGATATGCTCTGTGTAGTATAAAATATTGAATTTGGCGAAACCGCAAGATTCTGGGAACCCGTGTCGGCCCCCGTAGCGCATCACTCCATTCCTTGTCAGCCATGGGGCGATCCAAGTCCGCCTCCCATTTACGGCGCAAAGGAGACAGGTCGGTCGCCACCTGTGTACGCAGGGAGGCCGCGAACCAACTGATCATGTGACTTCCCCGTCCCATGACATGGAGGTATTGCATCATGAGGTGCTGCGCCGGTTCCTCCTGAAGAGCTCCCCACCGGCTCGTCAATGTGTCGTTATTAGCGAGCGGTGACGGAGAAATTGGCCGACTGGTAACCCCGTCTCCTCCACCAATTGGGCGAATGGGATAAGCGCACCATCGCGGTAGAGGTCCCCCAATGTGCAGATATCCGCCGCGTGCCATTCCGTAAGATCCGTCGAGCGTAGTATCCTCCGCCCGCTAGGAGAACCCTCAATCGGCATGGCGGGGGAGTAAGGGACACTCGACCTGGTCAAGTAAAGGGCACGCCGATAGCATTTGTATGCCCCTGCCACAAGGAGGGGACTCGGCTTGACCACTCTGGCCGTCGGGTGGAACGACGCAATGATATCCGCCAGGGGGAGAGGTGGCTCCGCGGACGTTGTATCGTCCCTCTCCCTATCGGCCAACCACCTGGCTACCCACTGTAGTTGCGCTGCTAGGTAATAGTGCGCAAAGCACGGCATCGCGAGTCCCCCTAGACCCGTAGGAAGGCGTAACTTGGATAGTGCCACTCTGTGGCGCGCAGTACCCCACACAAAGTCCCGGAGTGAGCGCTCCAGGGTGGCAAAGAAGGATGCCGGGATGTAGATCGGCAGGTTAGCAAAATAGTAGAGGAGCCTGGGCAGAGCCACCATTTTGACCAAGGCAATGCGTCCTGTCACCGCGAGAGGGAGGGTACCCCAGAAACGCATCTGGGCCCTAATCGCCGTTACCGCCCTGCCCAGATTGCCCTCCACCAGGTCAGCTGGTTGCCTATACACTTGGATGCCCAGGTAACGGAAGGTGTCCGGTTGACACTTGACAGGCACACCCCCCAGATGATACCGGGGATCCAGAGCATCAGCGCGGAACGGGTAAAGGCACGATTTGGCCGCATTCACCCGTAACCCGGAGAGCGCAGCAAATTCCGTCAGGACTCACTCCAGGTCCCCGGAGATGTGCGCCACATCTTTAATGAAGGCCAGGAGGTCATCCGCATATAAGGAGACCTGGTGCGTTGCGTCGCCCATGGGAATGCCGTCCGTCAAAACCTTCCGTAGGGTGGCCGCTAAAGGCTCTATGACAAGCGCAAAAAGGAGAGGCTAAAGAGGGCAACCCTGCCTGGTACCACGGCCAACTGAAATGGCATCAGAAATGTATGGGCCAGTTCTCACCCGAACCACAGTATTCTTATAAAGAAGCGCCGCCATTTGGAGGAACCCGAGGCCTAGTCCATAGTGCGACAACGCTGCCACCAGATACCCCCATTCAAGGCAGTCGAAGGCCTTTTCAAGGTCCAATACTAAACAGCCTGCCCGTGGCCAATGCTGTGCGCCATGTGCGGCAACGCGGAAGAACCGACGGAGGTTAAGCGAGGTGCTGCGCTTCGGCACAAACCCATACTGGTCCTTGTGCACCAGCACAGGTACAGTGGGGGCCAGCCGCTCCGCCAGGACTTTGGCCAGAATTTTATAATCGGTGTTGAGGAGGGCGAGGAGGCGATAGGACCCCAGGTTAGTAGGGTCACGTCCTGGCTTGGGTAAAGAGATCAGGTAGTCTTCCCTCATGGAGGCAGGAAGGGTAGCCTCCTCAAGGGCTGTGAGATATAACGCGTGCAGTCTGGGCACCAGGGACTCTCGATATGCCTTATAGTTCTCCGCCGGGAGACCATCCGGTCCAGGCACCATGCCAGAAGCCAGTGAGGCCACCACTTCCCCTATCTCCTCCAGCGTGAGGGGACCTTCTAATGTTTCCTGGTGGGCATCCGGAACCGTGGTCAGGCAGGCGGCCTCTAGAAACTGATCCAGATCCTGTGCCTGTCGGCGCCCCGTTGAAGTGTACAGGGCCTTGTAATGCGCTGTGAGTATCTGATGGATCTCCTGTTGCGTATGTACCAACGTCCCATCCGATCCACGGATAGAGGCTATTGGCGCGTAGCCCGACTCCTGCCTGATCAACCGGGCCAGCAACTGCCCTGCTCTATCAGATGTAGCATGGACCCGAGCTGAATGTGCGGCGTAGTTGTGGCACTGCAATCTCTCCAGCAGCTCAGCGTGGCACGCCCTGAGCCGCGCCAGCCGGGCCGAGTCCCGACCCCCTCCCTCACCATGGCGCTCACACGACAATAGCCGCGATTCCAAAGCGGTAAGCAGCAACGTAAGTTGCTTACGAATATTCCCTGTCGCCCCTAGGCAATGTCCCCGCATGGTGGATTTGTGTGCGTCCCATTCCGTCAGCACGCTCCCTGCCGTACCCTCGTTTAGATCAAAGAACTGCTCGACTGCTGTGCCGAGCGAGGCACAAAACTCTGCATCCTCAAGAGCGGCCGGCTGCAGATGCCGCGTGGGAATGGGGGGCCTCCCCAGGTCCCAACAGAGACGCAGCCGAAGAGGGTTGTGGTCCGAGTGGGTTTGGCCCAGGTATTCCGCCTGAGCTATCAGTGGGTCCAGCGAAGGAGAGCCCACCACCCTGTCTAGGCGGACGTGAAGATCATGTACCGCCGAATAATATGAATAGAGTCGATCAGTGGGGTGTAAGGTACGCCATACATCATGCAGGGCCCATCACGACAGCCAGTCAGTAAGGCTCCTCGCGTTCGAGACTGCCTGTGTGCTACGGAGCGGCGGGTAGGACCTGTCAAGGCTCGTGTCTAGTACCGCGTTAAAGTCCCCACCCAGTAACCAGGGAAGACCCACATACGGGTTTAAGGCCACCGAAAGTTGATCTAGAAATGACGGCTGGTCGACGTTCGGGGCATAGATGGATCCCAGAAGCATAGAGTGCCCGTTGAGCCTCCCCCGAACCAGTGTGTATCGCCCAGAAGGATCGATCACTACTTTGGAGCATGTGAAGGGTGTACCCGCCCGTACCCAAATCAACATACCCAGGGCATGCGCAGAATATGTGGTCCCAAAAAGTTGCCCCCTCCACCGAGCGCGCAATTTATCCAATTCTGGCCGTGTCATGTGTGTCTCCTGGAGAAGGGCCACTGCCACCCCATGCCGTTGCAAGTAGGCAAAAACAGAGTATCGGCGGGCCGGCGTGTGCATGCCTCTAATGTTTCATGTGACTATCGCAGTGTCAGCCATCAGTGTTGAGGGAGGACAACGTGAGGCCCACGGTCAGGAGCGGGCCAGCCAGGGGGAGAAATGGGACCAAAATCACAGTTGCCCAGACCGCCTGCTGCAATAACATGGTGCACAAAAGAACTGCGGAACACTGCGGAGTGTAGGTAAGCAAAGTTAAGAGTAAAATTAACAAAAGGAATTCCATAACTGCAAGGGCAAACCCCAGAACGGGCATTCGTCCAAACGTGTAAAACTGGATCGCCTGTGAACTACCAGGCCAGATATGTGCTAGTGGGTGCCAAAGAGCAATACTGTTGGTCCCGGTCTGGAAGAGCCCCGTGTTACCCCCGTCGAAGCCTCGTGTGCCCGCAGAGTTGCCAGCCGCGTCAATCACTCCCCAGAGGAGCGTGTGTGGGCATCGCCGCCACCCCGCACCCCCGCGACCGAAGCATGTGTGGACCCCCCGCCCCAACCTGTGTGTAAGGGAACCCACACTGTCCCTCCAGCCCCCGTGGCAACAGTGGCACCCCAACCAGCCCAGTCGTGTAAGCATAAAGAGCCACAGTACCGCAAACAAGGACGCAACAAGGGCAGTAACCCCCCCCCCAGAGCAGTCTGCAGCAGTCAATCCACCACCGCAGGGCACCTGCATTGAACACTGTGCAATCAGACAAGAGTTCACCCCATAAGGTCGGCTGTCTGAGGTGTCACCACTGGTAACACCTGGTCCTCTGAAAGCATGATGGACGGAGAGGAGGACCGGTCAGTCTCAGTGTCACTATGTGCGCGGACCACCACTTCCCCTTGACTGCTCACAGATCCCAGGGTGGCCACCCCCTCAAGAGCCTCCAGCCGTTCCATTCGCATCCTCTCCGGGCTCGGGGCCACGGGAGGACTCGGCCCCGCTCCACCGCGTCGGTCCCTCTGCCTCCGTCGTCTCAGTCGTTTCTCCCGTCGCCCCACGAGGCACGGATCCGCGGGCCTGGAGCCACCATGCTGACCCGTTTCCTCCTGCCAGTCCCAGACATCAGACGGGGCGTCGAAAAATCGTGTCCCATCCTTCGTGACCACCCTGAGGTGGGAGGGGGACAGCAGCAAATATGGGATCTGCAATTCACAGAGTCGGCGCTTCACCTCCAGATAGTTACTCCTCCGCTTCTGAACTGTCGCAGTATAGTCCGGAAACAGCATCACTGCGCCACCCCCTACCGTCAGGGCACCCATTTTCCTCGTTTCCCGGAGGATCACGTCCCTGTCACGGTAGTTGAGGAGCCGAAACAGGAAGGGACGCGGCCGTGCTCCAGGGACAGGTCTCCGCATCGGCCCTCTATGCGCCCGCTCCACCACAAACTGCGGGGAGAGCACCCCCGGGGGGAGTATGTCCCGCAACCATCCTTCAACGAACTGCTCAGGTTGTCGTCCCTCCTCACCTTCCAATAGACCCACTACGCGTATGTTCTGGTGCCGAGAACGGCCCTCTGCATCCTCTGCACGATCTTCTAGAGTATTAACGCGGTCCATCAGGTCCTGTAAAGTTGCAGACTGGTTGCGCACTATCGGCTGGACATCCTGTAGCGTCTGACATTGACTGGCAACAGTGTCCGTCAGTTTACGATGGTCAGCGTGGAGCAAAGTGAAATCAACCGTGGCTTTGTCGATCCGGGATTCCAATGAAGCTCTGGTTTGTTCTAGCGTGTTGCCCAGTCGGTCTACTGCTGCCAGCATGGCATCCATCTTGGCTTCCAAAGTCGACGCAGGCGGCGCCGCAGCCCCAGCAGAGCGCCTCCGCCCTCAGCCGGCTCTCAGTGTGCTTGTTCCGAAGCCGCTCCATGGCCAGTTGCTGCGCCGACAGCATTCGGAAGGTCCAATGGCGTGTCGCGATCAACTGGGACCCCGGGCACCACTAGACGCCGGCAGCAAGGAGCCGAGTCCCGCCACCACGAGTGGGGCCCCCCCACCGCAGTCGGGCAAACGCCGGGGGGCAGGGCGCAAGGCAGCTTCGCTGGCGGGGGGAGTTCGTCGCGGTCCGTGGTTCAACTGGCAGCTGGTGCTGGGATCACGGCCAACACCCAGTTCGCGCACCGCCTAGTCCACAATGGCCGGACCACAACAACGCACCCAGCAGCCGGCAAGCGACCAGCTACCTTAGCTCCTCATGTTGGGTCGGTCCGTCCGGTTACCACCACGGCGCTTCACTCAGGGCCACATCACGCTCCCCAGGGTCACCCCCACCGTCGCAGCAGTCCCTCTCGCTCCCGAGGGCAGCAGCCAGGTGCTCACCGGGTCCCCGCTCACAAGATCACAGCCAGAATGGGGCCTCTCGCCAGCTCACTCACCTAGCCATCAGGCGCTGCAGGGTCTTATGTCTGCCACCATCGTCCCCGCCTGTAATGGCCGCCGCCATCATCCACCACAGTCAGCGGCTCCAGCCTCAGCGCTCCCAACCAGGCAGGGCCACTGTGCAGCCGGTCACCAGCCCCTCCGGGTCCCGCCGTTGCGCGGGAGCCCCCCCCGCGAGCCGCCAGCCAGCCAGCCGCCGATCTCCAGCTCGTTGCGCGGCCCAGCCCCCTCGTGGCAGGACGCGGTGCAGCCCAAACTTTCCAGGAGTCTAGAGTTAGAAAGTCTGTGACATTGCGATATCCATTACTCTCTCATCTAGATGTTTTTTTGGGGGGATTAAGGTAGAATGGAAGATGAAGATTGGTGCAAGGGGATATAAAATTAGATTGTTAATTACTTTAAGGCAAATGTAAACACAGCTAGTGTGGATAATGTCTGGGAAGCATTTAAGGCAACTATTCGTGGCTTCATAACCTCTAGAGGAATTTCGGAGAAGAAACGCTTGTCAGAACGCAGGACAGGGTTAGAATTGGCGTTACGTCAGGAAAATGAGGAATTCATAGGAACTGGGACCCTTGCTAAAAAGATAGCAGTCAGAAAAATTAGACTGTGCATGCAAGATTATTGTTATCTAAGCAAGGATACATTGCCAATACTGCATATCTTCAAAAGATTTATGAGGAAAGTGAATATGCAAGGAACCATGTAGCCTGGCAGGCTCGAGAGCGTCAGGAATAGGATAGGATAGTATCACTTTTTGACAAAGAAACAAGAACTTATATTGTAGATCCTTCTCATATTCAGGCAAACTTTTGCAAACACTACAAGTCAATATATAGTGTTCGTCAGAAGGTAGATATCCCCCAACTCAGGTGTTTTTAAGCCAGCTCCCTATTCCCAAGCTGTGACAAAGACAAGCTCAAGCTTTGGTAGCTAAATTCTCTAGAAGAAGAAGGAGTCAAGGAGGTTGTTAAATCTTTTGTTAATGGAAAGTCCTGTGGTGAAGATGGTTTACCAGCTGAGCTATATAAGAAATTTGCATCTGTGTTAAATCCCGAGATATTAAAGCTCGCTAACTATATTATAGAAGGGGGGGGGGGGGAGTCCCACCATAATTTTGTATAACAATAGTGGTCAGCTTCCTAAAAAAGGAAAAGAGCAGTGAAAATGCGAATTCCTATAGGCGTATTAGCAGGTTACATATTGACCATAAGATTATCACAAACCTACTGGCCAAATGTTTGAGTAAAATTGTTAGAGCACTTGTCCATCTGGATAACAGTATGGCTTGGTTTCTGGCAGACAGCTATTCTCCAACAGAATATGTCATCATTCCTGTAGTATATCAGGCCATAATGAAATAGTCAATGATTCTGTGTACAAAACCAGCTAGTCTTAAGCATCATATTGGTTAGCATTGCACATTCAAGAGGAGCACCTGATGACGTATTAAAAGAGGATGGAGGACTTTAGGTCATAAAAGAGGTTGATCTTCGTTCCTCTGTGGAACTTAAGAAAGTCTCTTTCCAATGAAATAGAAGGTGCTCCTGATTCATGACATTTCCATATGCAAAGAGGAGCTCTCAAATGTCTTCAAAATGGCTGGGTGAATGGCCAGCTTCATTTAGGTTGCAGGCCTCAGATGTGTGGGAGATAGCTGGAACTATAAAGCTGCCAGCTATTTGTCAGTAGGTTAATTTTTGTGGAAACATCTCATGTTCTGATGACAATTGTAACAATGAGTTCGGAGCAGTTCCCCTCTCAGCGCATAATGGCGAAGAATACCCCCTTTCTTTTTAGTACGCTGACCAAGCATTGGGGGTAAAAACCACACGCCCCTGCATGGACCTTTGAGGAAATACTTGATTTTAATATTTCGTGGGATTTTTATTGAATTTGCTAGTGTATCATTAATGTGAATGGAAACATTTTATTGCTGAGATTTTTATCATGAAGTGCAATTTTTGTAATCATTTTAAGTAAACATACAATACATAAATTCATCTAATCTGATGGCTTTAATAACTGTTCAAATGAAACTGAGTGGGATGATGGTGTCTGGTGAGGAAATATGAATTTTATGATCAGTTATGTCCCCTATCGTAGACCCCAACGGCTCCATGTGCATGCTACAAGTACATGTATGTTCCCTCCAGTTCCAGTTATGAAGACGCAAATACATGTGCGTCCACCGTCAACATGTCCTCTTTCAGATCCGCCATGAATGGGTCAGATATTCCATTCCTAAATATGAAAGGCCACCGACTTTATGTGGTTCACTTTCCACATTTTACAGATTCAGGCGAGTAGGCCCTGAATTCTGTCATCAAGCCTTTTCCTGCCTTCTGCCTCTGAAAGCTCCAGTCCGAGCCCGCATCTGTATCCATGAACTTTGTCCTACTCCCTGCGCGGCTAACGGTGCCTGATCCGGCCGTTGCCTGCCAAAAACTGTATTTCACCTTCAAGATTATCTGCTCCGCTCCTCATCCGATGCATTCCTGTCTAGTAGTTTAGGTAAACATTCTTCCAGCTACCGAGCAAAGGGCCAGGCCTCACTGTCCTCATGCAAGTAATTCATAGCCCCTGTTACTATGGAAGATTTCTGCCACCTCGCATCTCATGTAGACACTTAGACGCTTGTACACGCACTAACAGTCAGTATAGAATAGATTCCGCCCGAGAGACCTTTTCTTTTGGATAATACAGTTCTTAAAACATAAGATATTAGATATAATTTGGGATTAGGTTGACATGACCCCTCAGACTTCTGTCTCCACATGTAGAGCTAAATGTCAAGTCCCCTTCACCCTCTAGTTGCACGTCAATCACACGTCATGCGGCTGCGCGTGCATCTCTGCCAAGTATTTTCTGCTGACATTGCAGGATTCTCTTATGGATCCACCCACTTGTGACATCATGTTTAATGACGTTTCTAGTTACGCCTATGTTTACGCCTTTTTTCATTACGTATGTGTATTATTATCTGTACTATCAGCTGTTACGCCTCCTGCATCTGTCTTAACGTAATGCTTTTCATATAAATATCTTTACTTGTCAATAATGTATTGCCTTCCCTTCCTGAACCCCCGTGGTGATGGAATTTGAAGCCTATGGTTCGAACCGTAATTCCTTTGTAGAGGAATAAAGCCTTTCAGAACCTCTAATACCACGGATTCTGCCTCTTATTTTTACTGAGTTATTCTTACTAGACTTTACCGCATAAAAAATAGTACCGGTAATAAAATATTTACCACATAAATTGGCGCCCGAACAGGGACACTTTCTCATCTCACGCGCCGGAGGTGCGTTGCAGGCCCGGTCTCCTGCCACAGCTGGACGGACAACAACGCGTACCCGCAGGATTTCCTGTATCTCCCTCCGGCCAAGCGGGGGCGACTGAGGCTGCGATCAACACCCAGACGAGGCGGTGAGAAGTGCGAAGTATCCCGACCAGAGCCTAGCTGAGAGAGCAAGATCCGAGGTAAACAGAGGCCCACCAGGTTCCGAAGTTCCGAGTCCAGTCGAGTCGAGTCCAGTCCGGTCCAGTTCAGTTCAGTTCCGAGGCCTTCCGTTCCGTGCTACCCGGTGAGTACCGTTGCCGGGGAGGCAGTTAGACGTGCACATTGGTTTGTGCCGGTCCTGACGAGTTTGGGTACACAGATCCGGTCTGCACTGTTTCAGCAGTGTATCTGTACTGTTTAGCAGTATATCTAGTATGTCTTGCATATAATTCAGTATTATCCAGTGTTAGTATTATGTCAGTAACTAGTTTCCTATTAGTTATCATCGTTCGTTAAATGTTAAATGTTAAATGTTTTAATACGTTCTACATATTGTGGTGTGAATGATTGTTCATTATCGTGTTTATTGTATTAAGTGTGTTCGAATCAAAAGTAATAAGGTCTAAAAATGCCGCTCTTTTCAAAATTAAGACAGATCAAAACCAGAAAAGGGGTACTCGAAGAAGCTGTTCCCATTCCGCTTAGGGACACTCCAGGGTACTTTATGTATCATAAACATGGCCTAGATGCCGTATTATTTCTTGATTTATGGGTGGACTACACCAAAGATTTACCAGAAAGTCAGAGATGGCCCGCAGCTGGGACCTGGGATGCAGATTGCATCATGAGAGTAGAAGAAGTATTATGGAAAAATAAAGCCAGACAGTCACAGAAAGATGCCATTGAATTATGGCGTAAAGAATCATATAGACGTACAGAAAAAGCGCTCAGACAGGAAGAGAAAAGTAGGGAGAATTCGAATAAAACCCGAGAAAATATATTAATTGAGGAAGGTACCCGAGTAAAAGCAGAACAAGTAGATAGACAACGAAACACTCTTATGAATGGTATGTATCCTCTTCTGGCCGAAGGGTTACCTCAGGCCACCCCGGAAATACCAAAAGACTTGACACCTCCATTACTCCCGATAAAAGCACATCCCAAAACAGCAAAAGATGTTTTCCTTTCTTCCTATTTAGATGATGTAGCTCCTGAATATGCTAATGTTCCGCCACACACACCGCCCACCGATGGTGTTCAACGCCAAGATCATCCGTCTGTATCACCGCAACAACAAACTCCTATGCACATTCCCACAGGTCCATCTGTTTCTACCGCTTTTCCTACATCTACAGCTTCTATCTTACATCCAACAAATCCTTTTGTGCCTAGCACCTCAGACGGTGCGACAGGAGGTACGACAGAAATTTTTGCCACGCCACCCCGAGGAAATAAATTATCCCTTAGAGATTTAGCGTACGAACGCACAATCTAGGCCAGCTCCGCAACAGACAGCTCCGCAACAGACCGTAGCAACACCACAAGCGCAGCCTATTGCTGCAACACAAGCAACGACACAACAGATGTACCAGTATGCACAAACTGACTATCCCGATTATCAGCGATACACATGAAATAGCCTAGAGAGGGAAGTTGGCTTACCCCTTATCGAGGTTCCTGTAGATCAAGAGGGACCTTATGTACATAGTGAACTATTAGGGGAAGACAGAAAGTTTTTACTTGATACAGGGGCAAGCAGAACAACAATACGACGCAGTGAAGTTCCAGGGGCACCCCTCTCAGGCTCACAGAATATTTCCCTTGGATTCTCAGGAAAGCCTATCATTAATGAAGTATCACAACCGCTTCCACTTACGGTTGGTCCATTGACACGAACTACAGATTTATTACTTACTAAATCATGTCCAGAAAACTTGTTAGGTATAAAAACATTGAAAGCTCTAGGAGCTATAATATGTTGTTCTCCGGAAGGAGTACGATTATTTTTGCGTGACTTCAAAGGTCACTACGTGTCCAGAGACATGGATCACCGGCTGCAGAATTTACCTACACATTTATGGGCACAAGGCCCCACTGATGTTGGTTGCATGAACATCACACCATATCGAGTCACACTATAAACAGGAGTAGTACTGCCGCGAATGCGACAATACAAGTTACCACCAGATGCTGTTGTGGCTTTACTGCAAATCATTGACGAGCTTATTGCACAAGGAGTGGTTGTGGAAACCGACTCCAATGTATGTAATTCCCCGATAATTCCGATTCTTAAAAGAACGGATCCAAAAGCACCACCAGTATATCGACTAGTTATTGATCTGCGCGAATTAAATAAATGTATTGTGCCACAATACCCTGTGGTCCCAGATATCTCTTCATTGTTAACAGCTATTGATTCAGAAGCAACGTTCTTTACTGTAATTGATCTCAAGAATGCTTTCTTTAGCGTCCCAATAGATCCGGAAAGTCAATATTTGTTCGGATTCAGTTTAAATGGACGAAGTTTTAAATTCACACACGCACCTCAAGGATTCACAGAAAGCCCCAGCATCTATAGCCAAGCACTGAAACGAGAACTTGACAGTATCTACATGCCAGTTAACACTGCCTTGCTTCAGTATGTCGATGATCTGCTGATCACCGCCCGAAGCGAACCTGAATGTGAAAAAGCGTCACTAACGGTTTTACGATTTCTGGCCGACAAGGGGCACAAGGTGTCCCCTTCTAAGCTGCAATTCTGTGTCCAGCAAGTTGTTTACCTTGGGCACTTGCTGTCCAAGGAGGGAAGACAGCTTACACCCGACCGCATCCAGTTAATTGCTAACATGCCACCACCCAAGACACAAAAGGAGGTGCGGGCTTTTATAGGCCTCACTTCATACTGTAGGCAGTGGATCCCTCAATATGCATTTCTAGCAAAACCACTCATTCAGTTGACAACACAGGAGGCAGCAACATCGACTGTCCTCCCTTGGACTCAAGAACATACACATGCCTTTGAAAGCTTAAAGAAAGCTTTATGCCAAGCACCTGTTTTAGCAACACCATGCTACAGTAAACAGTTTACACTCTTTGTTACAGAACGCGAAGGTACTGCTTTGTCAGTACTCACTCAGGAACAAGCAGGATCACATAAACCATGTGCTTATTTTTCTAGTACATTAGATCCAGTAGCTCAGGCTCTTCCTGCGTGCCTGAAATCAGTGGCAGCAACAGCTTTAGCAATCAGACAAAGCGATGCCATAGTATTAGGACATCAATTGACAGTACAAGTACCACACGCAGTAGAGGTTCTCTTGAACCGCACACAAACACAACACTTGACTATAGCAAGACTCACCGGTTATGAATTAACATTGTTTCAGCCACACATAGAAATCAGACGCTGTAATACATTAAATCCTGCCACACTTTTACCAGTAAACGGAACAGATCCATTAGCACATGATTGTATTGAAGTCATTACTATCACGACGAAACCCAGACAAGACTTGACAGACATCCCCTTATCAGATCCGGACCTGACATTGTATGTAGATGGTTCATGTATGAGAACAAGTACAGGAGAGTTAGTGGCCGCTTACGCAGTCACAACGGACACTGAAGTCGTTGAAACAAATTGTATTAACACTTTGTCAGCTCAAGCAGCAGAGCTCATCGCTCTGACACAAGCCTGTATTCAAGCCAAAAATAAGAAAGTCAACATATACACAGATTCACGTTATGCATTCGGAGTCGTCCATGACTTCGGCGTACTGTGGTGAGAGAGAGGTTATTTAACTTCTCACGGTGCCCACATCCAACACGGACCCCTCATTCAAGCTCTATTAGACGCGATTCATCTACCTACTGCAATATCGATTATGAAATGCAAAGCCCATACAAAAGTTACCGATATCATTTCTCAGGGTAACAACCTAGCTGACAGAACAGCTAAACAGACTGCTCAAAACCAGACTCATACAACTGACACGACAAAGACAATAGTTCCGACACCAACACATTGCATGACAGTTAAGGATCCCGCCCTTGATGTAATTGACATACAGACACATGCTACACCAGAAGAAATAAAGAAATGGACTGAATTAGGAGGGATCCAAACGGATCAAGGATGGATGACGAAGGGAAAATCTATATGGTTTCTTCCCGACTCCATGGTTCAAGTCATCATTAACACAATACATAGTCCAGCGCACCTAGGAGAAAAAGCTATGCTAGACAGCATTCAACACATTTGGTTCAACAAACACTTGCGAGCAGCAGCCAAACAGAAAGTACGTACCTGTATGATATGTTGTCAGTTTAATCCAGGTAAAAGCATTCCCGTAGAGCAGGGTGGATTTCAACCTCCCGATCACGCTTTTGAAGTCCTCCAGATGGATTATATCCAGATGGAACGATGTCGAGGATTCAAATATGTTCTCGTAGTTGTCTGTGCTCTTTCCCGTTGGACAGAAGCCTACCCGGTTTCAGATTACACTGGCCCGACTACTGCCAAACAGTTAGTTCGAGAATTCTTCCCACGATACGGTTTACCACGTGTCGTGTACTCAGATAACGGCCAGCCATTCTCATCCGAACTAATGAAACACGTTTCACTTCTGTTAGGTTACCAATGGAAATTTCACTGTGTCCGACATCCCGAGGCAGCAGGTCTCGTGGAACGTCATAATCAAACTCTGAAAATTAGATTGTCCAAAATATGTAGAGAAAAAGGTGTCGATTGGATAGTAGCCTTACCAGTTGCGCTCTTTTACATGAGAATGGTAGCACATTCTCGAACAGGGCTATCCCCTTATGAAGTGATCTTCGGTAGACCACCAAATATGTGGGGGACGCCCATACCTCGTAAAATCACTGATGTTGACTGTAATATGCTGACAGATTACCTGGCTTCCTTGATGTCTGCACTACAATCTTGTCGTTCACAGGGAGCTGCAGTTTTTCCCGATAACACTGAGGTAAAGCCCCATGACGTGGTTCCAGGTGATCTGGTTCTTGTGAGGAATTTCGACCGGAAGACCCAGCTGGAGCCCAGGTGGAAGTCGCCCAAACTCGTCTTGCTGACTACAAGGACAGCCGTGAAGATTGAGGGACGTAAAGGGTGGTTGCACTCGAGTCATATCAAGAAATTTTATGGACTACCGTCCGATGTGAACACTCAGCCCTACATTCCCTCACAGACAGACTCAAAGCTCCCCTTGGTTGAACAGACAAAGAACAAACTCTATAAACTGAGACTAAGGTCTAGCAAGTCAGACAATTTGATTGTTTAAGTCCTCTCCACGGTGAATCGGTTGAATTTGTCTCTGACATGTATCCTCTAGACCGAAATAGAGAGAGAAATAGACAGATACACTTGAAAAAAACATGCGTACTGTAAATCGCTTCGTAGTCACTGCATAGTGACATTATTAATTTTGTTTTTTCTAAGTATTCTGATCATCATTTCTAGTGTATTGCTACATATGTATTACCCTATTTCTATGCGTACTTACAATGTTACTGCTGAACATTCTTTTAGCGAATTACCTCCGCATGAGTTGTCTTATAGATTTGCGCTGCGCAACAACACTTTTATCAGTATGTTACATCATTCCCATCAGACCAGCAATGCTACCAATTGTTGGATATGTGGCCGACTCCCTCCCTATCAGAACTATAAGGGAGTTTTGCCCCTCTTTCCATATCCGTTCACACACAATGGCTCCTGTGGAGCATGGTTTAGTTTAATTAATTCCCTAGATTCAAATTCCGAAGTTTATCAAGACAACTGGGTATGGGGAAACCTGAACCTAGTTTTGCTTAAAGTCTGCTACCCTAACAAGGAGGGACTCCCCAAAAGAACAGGAACTGATCTAGAAAATGAAGTATATGGATTAGGTAATTTTACACTTAACCTCATGATTCTGAATGTTGAATCCGAAGCTACACCAATCTTGCCCGCTATGTCAGTATTTCCAGTTAAAGGTGAATTATGTGTAAGCAAGAATGGTTCCATACACATGGGCCATAGTAAATGCACCACTGTAATAAAATTCAGTGATCAAGGCAAGTCTACATTTAGAGCTTCCCGTCATTCCTACTTCATATGTGGCCAGACTGCATATATACGTTTACCTCTAGATTGGGATGGTACCTGTTACATAGCATTCCTTCTGCCACCTGTTTTCCTAGCCCCTCCTGACTATCACAGAAATACCCATTTAGTACACAATAGACAGCAGAGAGATCTCCCGATTGTCGATTACACTGAAACGGCATGGGAACAATACACAGATTTCAATAAAGGTTTCTTTCCCTATATAGGTACAGTCACTAATAGTAAGCTGATACGTAGATTAACCAGAACCCTTGAAGCAGTAGTGAACGAGACCACTTCTGCCCTAGGCAACTTAATCGTCTTGTCCTTGACGTCATTCTGGCCGATAGGGGCGGAGCTTGTAGGGTCATCGGATCAAGTTGCTGTGTTTTCATACCAGAAAACTCGCCGTCAGTATATAAAGCCATAACTCGCCTTCATAAGATTATGAGCCAGATACACCAGAGTCCAGGCACCTGGACTTGGTCCGGTTGGTTCTGGAGCGTGTTGTCAGCCTGGGGATGGAGGATCCTATCCTTCCTAGGTATTGGCTTTCTCATACTATTCAGTTGCTGCTTATGTCTACAATGTGGGCCAGCGATTTGTGGTCTGTGTGCCACTTCGTGTATCCCGCATCCAAGTTTTCGTTCAAGATCCCGGAAGAAGAAAGAAGAACAAATGATGCTATATGAACAGATTGATGGATTGATGAAGATCGATATCTCCTGAGGGTCCGTAGGGGACAAGGAGGGAATGAGGAAATATGAATTTTATGATCAGTTATGTCCCCTATCGTAGACCCCAACGGCTCCATGTGCATGCTACAAGTACATGCATGTTCCCTCCAGTTCCAGTTATGAAGACGCAAATACATGTGCGTCCACCGTCAACATGTCCTCTTTCAGATCCGCCATGAATGGGTCAGATATTCCATTCCTAAATATGAAAGGCCACCGACTTTATGTGGTTCACTTTCCACATTTTACAGATTCAGGCGAGTAGGCCCTGAATTCTGTCATCAAGCCTTTTCCTGCCTTCTGCCTCTGAAAGCTCCAGTCCGAGCCCGCATCTGTATCCATGAACTTTGTCCTACTCCCTGCGCGGCTAACGGTGCCTGATCCGGCCGTTGCCTGCCAAAAACTGTATTTCACCTTCAAGATTATCTGCTCCGCTCCTCATCCGATGCATTCCTGTCTAGTAGTTTAGGTAAACATTCTTCCAGCTACCGAGCAAAGGGCCAGGCCTCACTGTCCTCATGCAAGTAATTCATAGCCCCTGTTCCTATGGAAGATTTCTGCCCCCTCGCATCTCATGTAGACACTTAGACGCTTGTACACGCACTAACAGTCAGTATAGAATAGATTCCGCCCGAGAGACCTTTTCTTTTGGATAATACAGTTCTTAAAACATAAGATATTAGATATGATTTGGGATTAGGTTGACATGACCCCTCAGACTTCTGTCTCCACATGTAGAGCTAAATGTCAAGTCCCCTTCACCCTCTAGTTGCACGTCAATCACACGTCATGCGGCTGCGCGTGCATCTCTGCCAAGTATTTTCGGCTGACATTGCAGGATTCTCTTATGGATCCACCCACTTGTGACATCATGTTTAATGACGTTTCTAGTTACGCCTATGTTTACGCCTTTTTTCATTACGTATGTGTATTATTATCTGTACTATCAGCTGTTACGCCTCCTGCATCTGTCTTAACGTAATGCTTTTCATATAAATATCTTTACTTGTCAATAATGTATTGCCTTCCCTTCCTGAACCCCCGTGGTGATGGAATTTGAAGCCTATGGTTCGAACCGTAATTCCTTTGTAGAGGAATAAAGCCTTTCAGAACCTCTAATACCACGGATTCTGCCTCTTATTTTTACTGAGTTATTCTTACTAGACTTTACCGCATAAAAAATAGTACCGGTAATAAAATATTTACCACACTGGCACCATGAGCTCTGGCACCCCAACAAAAGAGCGCAGGAACTCGCCTGGGTCCAAACCTGTTCGTGCTGTCCCAGTTACAGTAAATCATATTCAGAATATTCCAGGACAGGGTGAAGCCAGCAGGGACGGATGCAGACCGAGCCCTGTAGCAGTTGGCATAGAATAGCTTCAATGGAGCATCACCAGATGCGGTATTATCATGCTGCAGGTTGGGGAAACAATTTGAAATTTGCCCCTTTTGACAACACAGTCACTAAGATGGAAGAAAAGAGTAACTTGCCTGAAGGGACATGCGTTTATTCTGAGATGGTTCGCTGCTTTATTTCTAAACACAAAGGGGCATCTTAACAACGGCCAGCGATAATTATCGCTGGCCGTGCTTAGCGATAATTATATTATTGCAGGCTATCTCTGGTATTTATTGCCCTGGTAGCACGGTATTAACAACGCGTTACTCCAGGGCGATCAAAATTCCAGAGATAGAGAGGTTATCACCCTTTTGCAGGGAATATCGCTGGTTTTCCAGCGATGTTCCCTGCAAAAGGGCGATAACCTTGCTGATATGACCCACAGCTTCGTATCAGCATAATCCACCCCCTATGTTAGAGATGGCTAAGTCAGGATTTTAGCAGACGTGAGGTTTTGGCGAAAACTGTAGTTTTCGCCAAAATTTAATGTGTGCTAAAATCATGTGGGCTGCCTTGTAAATATCGCGATGTAAACATCAGCGATATTTGCAAGGTAGTCCATCTTGGGTACACCCAGTAACGCGCACTTTGCATCTCATTGGAGATGCAAAGTGAGGCGTTGGGGAAAAAGGGTGCTAACATGCGAATATGCATGTTAGCACCCTCTTGTAAATAGGGCGCTGGTTTTATCTCCGCTCTTTTGGCTTTGTAAGCCAAAAAAGCAGAGCTAAAGCCCTTCTAAATATGCCCTGAAGACATTTTCTATCTACCTGTAATGTCATATTCTGCCTGCCAGCTCCCTTCATCCTCGTACATTTTAACATCAAGATTTGTCCTAGGGAGATAGCCTGTCATGCTGGCTGTCTTATACCACAATTTAGGTACATCATGTTCAAAAACATGCCCCATCCCTGATGTCACTCTGTGACAAACGAGCCCTGTCTCTCTCCAGCCGCTGCTGCTCTCATCTCACCCCTCCCTCGTGCCAGCTGCTTGCATCAACTTCACTGTTATTAATGTTTCTCACAGATCAGCCTTGGAATTCGTTCTGTGTGAAGGGAAGCAATTCATAAGTGACTTGGCTGTACAAAAAGTCAAGTTATTACCCCCTCCTTAGGCTGCGACATACGTTTTACTCAGCTATAGAACTGACGCCCTTGACGCCTCCACACTGGCTTCAGCAGTCAGTCTTCAGCAGTCAGTCTTCACAACTGAAGTGAAGGCGCGCACTGTGCAGAGCGGCGGCCAGCAGGAAAGCCACCAGCAGCCCGGCATTACTGGAATAAATGCTCATTGCGGATCGTCGTTTTTCTTCCAATACTTGCAAATAACAATGCATGCGCCATTTTAATTGTTCAAGCTTCAATCTTCCTATAATTGCAGTTGAATAATTGCTGATAATATAATAGCTATGCAGCTTGGTGGGCACTTAAAGGTAAATAGTCACTAAAAAGAAACAGAATATTGAGAAGCTTATTTTATTTTGAATGTTTGCTAAAAGAAGACACTTTGGACTCACTGGCATGTCTGACTCAGATTAAATTTTGATGCCCAAAAACGGCTGAATGGAATTGCACCAAATTTGGCATGACGGAAAGTTCCTTTACTTGGGTTGATGGAAATCTGCTTAGTTTCAATATCAATATCATGTTATTGTTTTAGTTAATTAAAATCATAACAAATACCTTCGCAGTTCATAAAGAAAATGTTAAACCAGCTCATGTCCTACGCTATGTGTTCTTGGCATACCAAAAGAGGTTTGTATGAATGCTGCAAAGAACCCTGAAAGTCCAGCCGAGCAGTAGTCATGATAAAAGGCCGATCCAGTGGCGGCTCCTCCGCTAAGGCAGACGAGCGTTGCCCCAATGAGCAGGTCGAAAAAGGAAAAAAATAAAATGATAATAACTAATTGTTATTATCATTTTATTTGTCTCCTTGCTCCGCTGGGTAGGGTTGGGGCTGCTCTGCTCACAGGGCAGGGCAGGGGAGGAGTGGTTTGCCCACTCCAAGAGTGCAGGAGGTTTTAGCCGGCTGTCTCGGGTCGGTCAAACTGTCATGCGCACTTTGCATGTTCTCCATGCAGGCTGCATAACAGCCCGCTTGGAGAACATGCCCAGCCTCCCATTCTCTGACTGAGTGTAGAACCACTGCGCTCAGACCAATCACAAAGTTGCATTGCAGCGTCGTGATTTGCTATCGGGAGGCTGGGAGCCGGGTGCTTCCTGCTTTCTGCCCCAGAAGCAGGAGAAGAGGACCGAGAGGAGGTGGCGGCGGCAGACAGGTGTTTATTTTATTTTTGGTTCATTTGTAAATCAAAAAAGGATAATGACATATCGAGACTCAAACACATATGGATGGATGCTACGGCTCAAAGGCCCGATGCATAAATCTAGAAAATTCTACTACAAATTTTCAAAGTCACACAGGGAACCCCGCGTACACAATCTTAGAAAATAATGTGAACTCAGCCAGCCCACCTATAGTTGCTCAAAATGTTTCCCTTCCAAATTTGGATGATGTTGATCATTCTTGCCAATTGATCATACAAAGGGTGTCAGCGGAAGTTGAAATACATGGAGGACCAGTACTTACAGTAGCTGGAAAGGGGCAGAGCAGTCCTCTGCATGGCAGGCGTGCCCACTCGGTGCCAGTTCAAGTGGCATCACATCTTCATCTGGGCCAATGACGGAAAGTGTGGCCACTTGAGGGGCTTCTACATCTCAGCTCAATAAAAAAAACTCAAAAAACAGCACAATTGAAACATAAGAAGCAAGCGACATGACTACGAGAGAGTAGGTGGCAAGCTATTATTTATTCCCTGGTATAGCTCTCTTGGTCCCTTTGATATGATGAATCAAGAAAAAATTCTGAGATTATATAAAGAAATTCCATCCTTGGAGTCACTCCCCAGCTCAGAAATAATTTTCATCACCTTCACCTCTCCCCAAGCAGCATTTCAAAGAGAGGCCTCCTTATTCACCGGGACAAACAGCAAAATAGGCTCTTGAAGTACTGAAGAAAAAAGCTTTACTCAAAAAATAGGGAATTCAAATAAGAGTTTATGGTCAGTCTGGAGATCCATCAATACTATTGATGAAAAACCTAGTGTTCCTCCCCTCTGACAAACAATACAAGGCCCCAAAGGAGGCAAGGAGAATGGAGGTTGGTACTCAAGCTGAACCTATAAAAGGAACCACCTCGATTCTCAGGGGAGCCATAGGTAACACTATGGCATCTCCAGGCTCTGAGGATGCTAACTCCAGCACGACTAGATTTGGTGAGATACCCACTCAAAACGATTGGTCCTGGCTACCAACAATACTACTGTGGACAATCAATCAATACCTCTAATTACAAAAGAAATTACTGATAACAACTCTTTTCTAAGAATATGCTCATGGAATATCAGTGGCCTACATCCAGAAACCTTGCATACTGATGTTAAAACTTACTGGAACACATTTCACATACTTTTTCAAGAACCCTTGTCCCTGCAGCCAGTCCCGATACCCGGGTACACTACCTGTCAGAAGCCAGCTGTGAACCGCTTAATCTTTGGATGACCAATTGGGGGGCTAGCAATTTGTACCTCAGCTTCAATAAAGGGATTACCACCAATCATCAGAGCCTGCAGATCTTAGAAATAATGAAGTGGTTCCCCAGGTCCAATATTCTGCTAATATTAATAAATGTGTATGTCCACCCTAACGCAAAAATAAAGGCAGAAACAACAAAAGCAATTTTGGAAACAATTTTAGTGCCAGCAAAAAGAAACCCACAAGCTCAAATACTTCTATCTTGGGACTTTAATATGAACTGAAACCCCACTCCAGATTTTGATGGAGATATAAATGTACAAAACAGTATTTGGAACATCCCTGCACACTCATTGATCATAAAGAGGAGACATACAATTGGCACTACATTTGTAGAGGAGCGGGAACGGTTGGGGCTGAGAACATTAACTGGCAGACTACCATGGAATGCTCTACCATCCAAAACACACCGTTCCCCTTCTAGTCAATCAATAGTGGATTATTCGACTGTGGTACTATCTCTCTTTCCAGCAGTCGTCACTTTTGGTATAGATCTTCGTTCGGACAGTGACCACTTCCCTCAATCAATAATCCTCGTGCTTTGCCCATCACGGTATGATGAAGCTAATCATACTATTGGTGCAATCCACATGGTCAACAATAAAAGAATAAAGTGGTCAGTCTAATCAATTGATTCTATTGAACAATCAGCCAAACAGATCTTAGAAATACTTACCACCACGCCGCTTGATCCGATAAAACAACGGATAGCTTTCTCTTTAAACTTAAATGATAAGTACGCAAGAAGAAGCCGTGGCATTAGTTGCTCTGGCACGTTCTCCTTCAGCACAGTTTGCTCTAGGCACCGCTCATTAATGGCACTGTTGGCAAAGAAGAACTTCAATCAAGCATTGAGAGTCGCCAGAGGCAACGAGATAACTTAATATCAGTTTGCTAAGCTACGTACTCTGATGAGATAATATAAAAAAATCTTATGGGAAGAAAATAAGCAACAACAGGATACTATTTAAGGCCTGTAAAAAATATAGCTCTAAGACTTTATGGTGTATGGCCAACAGTGCCACTAACACAGCTCAGCCACTTAGCACATCATGGACTGGGTCTCATACTTAACATTGCACTTTGGAGGAAGGCAACTGGAGAGAGAGAGAGAATCATCATCAGGTACTGTAGCAGGCTATTCGGGGAAAATGTTGAATGGAAGGTTGTTCTTATCACTGTAAAGCAGATATGGGCTGCCATTTGTCAAGGGTGACATGACGAAGCACCTGAACCTAACGGAGTTCCTCAAGCCCTATATAAAAATAACCCAGAGTTTTGGGCAGGAAAAATGAGCACTCTGTTTCATCAGGGTTTGCAAGCTGAAACAGTTCCAGATAGCTGGCGTGGATTGATAATAAGTGTTGTATTTTAAGTGTATATATATCTTTAAGTATTGATGCTGTGCTACAACAATAAGGTCAATATTTACGAGTGGCGATAGATCAGCCCCGGAATATGACTGGCTGATAGCATCATTAGATGCTGAAGCTAAGAACTTTGCTACAATCCTCTTGAAAGAACTCATTAAATGGCAGAGGAAAATAAATTGATTCAGATAAATCAGTTGGGATTTGTAAAGGGTATTGGAGCCTCTGGATATAATCATGCTGCTTTCCATCTTAATTGATAAGATGAACATTAAAAAGCTAAATTTATATCGCTCTTTTATTGATTACAAGTCTGCGTTTGATGTAGTTGATAGGAACATCCTCTGGGCCAAAATTATACAAGTACAGTATACCAGTGACATTATTAAAAGCAATTCAGATTCTTTATACAAAGACATGGGTTAGAATAAATCTTGGTGCTGGTGACAGAATATCACGCAAAATCCCAGCAACACCAACACAGGATTTAAAACAGGACTGTGCCCTTGCACCAAACTTGTTCAATCAGTTCATGGCTGACCTCTCTCAAGTCCTGGATAATGTTACATCACACTCGCCCAGATTGAAAAATTTCATCATCTCTAATCTACTTTAGACGGATGACGTGGTCTTAATCAACCACTCTAAGGTTGTTCTACAGCAGCTGATCAACGCTTTATCACAGCATGCAGAAGCTCTCGCATTGGAGGTCAATGACATAAAAACAAATCTTGTCAATAATAAGGAAAAAATCGGCACCACATTAATGTTTCCTAGAGGATCACCCTCTCGAGAATGTCACCAAGTATAAGTATTTCTGAGTCATGATGGACTCACAAGGAACAATTGTTGAACAAAAACTTCAAATCATGAGGAAATGTGCTGCACCAATGTCGACCTTCAGTGTTCTCTTCAATTCATTAAGAGATCCTGGTATTCAACCACTTCTGAAGGTGATTTCCTCTAAGGTTCTCTCACCTCTGGCGCATGGCTCGGAGGCACTTCACAGCAGGGATGCAAGTGCTATAGAACGAGCTGTGTTAAGAATTTACAGATATGTATTCTCACTCCCAAAATATACATCACCGGCAGAAATACGCTTAGCGTTTGGGATCCCAAAACAAGGGGCATATTATCAAGGACGGCATTAAAAATATCGCCGGTTTAGCGGCAGAAAACTGTCGAGTGTGACACTGTCACCCCTGGGGGTATCTGGGTGCTGGGTTGCGAGGTCTCTGTAAAAAAGCCAGGTCTTGAGAAAATGGCGGGTAGAGGGAAGAAACTACCACAAAAAGGCAAACAGAGGGCCGAGCAAGGAGCGAGCAGCATCCATTAAGTAGGTCCTGGGGCAGGGCATGGTACTGGGTGGCAGGAGGAGGGAAACAGCGAGAGGAGGGAAGAAACAAGGAGAAAAGGCAAAACAGAGGGCAGAAAAACAAGCAGATAAAGCAAAACAGAGAGCAGAAAAGGCTAAACAGAGCAGAAGAGGGCAAACCAGAAGGCAGAAAATCAATCATAAAAGGCAAAATGGAGGGCAGAAAAATTAGCAGAAAAGGCAAAACAGAGCAAGAAACAAGCAGAGGAGGCACAAATAGAGGGTAGCAGGTAGACAGGCAGCAGAGGGTAGTGACAGAGTGTAACAGAGGGTAGCACACTGCGGTGCAGTGTACTTATGGTTAAGTCTGGGTTTCAATAGGAAAAATATATTTTATTTTCTAAGATCTGGCATCATTCAACAAATCTACATGAACCTTTTCAAAACATTGTTTATCAACTTTGGGTTCTTAAAGGCAAGTTTTGTGCAGATCTATCAAGCAGAGGTCAACAAAAATAGGGGTCTCTAAAAGGCCATTTTCCATTTTAATTCCAATAGGATTCTTTAGGATGTGATACAGAAAAATGGTTCAACAGAATTGCACTAAATTTGGCATCAAAGTAGAACTTTAATTCAAGAAGCATATTTGTTTGGTTTAGTTTACATCTGTTCAGTAGTTTTCAAGAAAATAGAATTTAAATCTATGCTCAGGTAGAGAAGGAAGAGATTATATTTCAGAAATAGCTGGACCTTTGATTCTCAGATAATCCATGTTTCTGGAAATGCAGATCTCCACATCTCTGATATTGGAAAAAAATTGAATTTGATAGGCCTTTTATTCTATCAGCCATTTTGGTACCATTGATCCAGAAGAGGCTACCTGGCAATGGAGTGATCTGATGTGCTGTAGCAACAATGAAGTGAAATGTGGTAGCTGCCATTAAAGGATGAGGGGGCTTTTGCCTGCGTACTGAAAATAAACATAAAATGGCACAAAAGGGGAAAGGGTGAGCACACCCTGATCTACCAGCACATATTTGGTAGCCTCAGGGTGACTCCCTGGAACTTACATTTTTTTTAAATGCCAATTTTTTCACTGGGTTTGTGGATCCCCCAATCCTCCCAGGATGGACCCCTGGATGCCACAGTACAATTCTGGGATTCGCTGCACCTGCAAGCTTCACAAGCTTGGTGTGGCACAATTAAGGTAAACTATACAGACCTGTGTTGGTCTCTGCAATGGCATAGGTCCTTGAAACTTGGCAGAGACTATATCATCCGGCACTTTGGCCACTCCTCACAGCGCACAAACCAAGGCTATGCACAGTGGGGAAGGACACCAATGGATGGTGGAGCTCAGCCTACTCTTGCTGTGCATATCCAATAGCGATGAGCAGTGCATGGTTAGATGCTCATGAAGAGTGGGGCACAGGGCTTGGCCATAGGCCAGACCTTGTGGCCCACCCTTGCTGCACTTGGCAAAGGCTGTGCTCAAGAGTTGGATGCCTGTGGAGGGTGGGGTTCAGCCCAATGCAGCTGTGTAGGACTGAAGGCTGTGCACAACTGGGGTCAGACACTCATGAAGAATGGGGTGCAGCTCCTTGCTGGAGACCAGACCTAGTGCCTAACTCTTCTTGCTTATGAGTTTATTGGCACACTAAATTATTGTCATGCAGATCCACCACAAATCCATTGAGCTACTAGAAAACCATGTGGCGAAATGGGTCTTTGCTTTGGATCCAATGAGAATTGGATGCTCAAAAATTGCAAAACAATCAACATGCATTCATAATGTAAGGGTGGCTCTGAGAAGGGTCTTTCTGTTCATTATGTTTTCTGTGCAGACAGACATATATGGAATTGGATGCATTCATTCAGGTTGCTTAAGATTCCATTGCCTTCTCCTGTCACATGCACTCCGTCTGTTCCGAAACATCCAAGCATATTGAACCAGGATATTGTTATATATAGAGCCCTTCAATGGTCACAGAGGAATACCCCCAAAAAATTGTCATGTTTACAGGATTTCTCTATTTGCTGACACTTTTTTCTTTTGACAAATACTTCAACATACAAAGGTGGTGTGGGGAAGAGATACATACATTTTCCAAAGGATTATTTCATTTTGATAGATATGGCAACGCCAGTAATAATGCCTAACTCATTCCCTCCATAATGCACAATTCTTACATATGGTTGCTCACCTTCAGAAATGCTTTTCAGCAAAGATAAAGGTTTATGCCTTCATTCCACGGGTGCCAATCGATATATGATCCCCTATCCTTATGAACTTCGCAAGACCTCATATTCTTACAAGCACACTGGAAAAAAGGCCTGACCAGCTGTCAACACAAGAAACCTGCTGCCGAATTCTTTATGGACCTCAGGGAATTAAGGAAATTGAATTTTGATTGTCTACTGTCTGTGAAAAACAAATAAAATATTAGGTTCCAAACACGGACAGTGGGAAGTAACCAATAAATTGTGGTTCTCCCTTCCACAAATAAATTACTTGAACTTCTTACCTTTGTAAGCGAGAACAATGTACAAAAACGCATAGTCTGTTCAGCAATTGTTTGAAACTGCTCAGGTGAGAAGAAGAACTACAAATGAGTTGCAGTCTTCTGAAGAACGAGCTATGTATGGTGAACTTTCGGCCTGATTAAAAACTAGAGCTCTGATCTGGAAACCTTTCAAACTGCTGGACACTTTATTATTAGGTACAAATATTAAGGTTATGTCAAATTCAAGCAATGCCTTTGTTTGCAATAAATAATTCAAAAACAAGTTAACTATATTTACATATTGGAGACTGACCACTGAGGTTCATTTGAGGGTAGCATTACATTATAAGTCCGAGCTTTGCGGATGAGGAAGTGTCCATGGATGAATATTTTTATTAAGATGTTCACTCAACTATCTCTTAGACGTTTTTCTTTTACAAAAGGCTACAGAAATTATAGTTAAGTTCTACTTATGTAATGTGCAAGTGATTCATTTAATTACATTACTTGTGCTATGTATGATGGACCCCGAAAGATAAATAACTTTAAGTGACAACTTAATGAGATAATAAATTAGGTAAATCAATTAAAGGGAAGGAGATAATAAATGAGAAACGCCAATTAAAGGGACACTGAGTGATGTATTTTCATAGCAATGGCTGTAGTGATGATCATTGGAGAGAAAGACAGCAGCCGTGGCATTAACAACGCAACTATATATTTTATAAAGGATTTTAAGAAAAAAAATTTGGTGCAGGCAAGTTTTAAGGGAATTAATGTATGGTATATTTAGACTAAATGCTGTGCTGGTGTGATTTTGCAAAGTTGTACTACAGGCGCATTACCCATGCTGATGCAATTTTCACACACAAAGGTCCAGATTTTCAAAACTGTCACACAATGTAGCTTAGCACCCAAAGATGCTGTGCTGCATTGCGTGATAGGAAGAGAACAGAAAAGTGCCATATCTACTAAGAAACTGAACTATCCTGTTGTTTCCCTAGCACTGGTGCATAATTTGGGCCTGCTTACGAGTTTGGCAGTCCGACCGCTAGAATCCCACAGGTGCCAGAAGACTGCAGCGTTAGCGGTCTCCAGACCGCCGTGCTAGCAGTCTTCAAACTGCCGCGCTGGCAGTGTTCAGACCGAAGTATTACGAGTTGACCACTAGCTCGGCGGTGTGCCTGCGGCAGTCATGTGGCGGTGGGCAATGGTTTTCCATATCTATTGATGCCTGTGTGTACATTTTGATGGCACATATGTCGAATGTACACACATGCATGATACATGTGGAAAAATACCACCTACTCATTGCCGGCGTCTGGCCCAAACGTGGCCAGTCCACCAATTGTATGTGGTACAAAATGGACTTACCTGTATTTTGCCGCAAACAGAGTTGCATTTTTCGGGTGAAAATGCTGCTGTGAAGTTGGGACCTACAGAAATGGACCCACATCTAACTCTGATGGGTAGAACAGGAGAGGGGTGAGTATGCACCCCAAATCCTTCATTTTGGCCGACTCGAAGCCAGCCGTCCCTCGCTGCAGTTGGCTCGTTGGAAAGTCAACTGGAGGGTGGAGCCTACAAACAACTTATGGTACACTTTGTTGCAGGCCATGTGTAGGAGGTGCACCTTCTGTGGAGGAAAGAAAGTTCCTGTAGGAAGAATCCTTATGCTCATGATTGACAGACGTGTGCAGTGGTGCATTGCTACCCGTGGAGGGTAGGGTGCTTATGCAAGGCACCTCCACTACTGTGAACGGTTCATCCACCAAGGGTAGGGTGCAGGGACTGGCAGGAGGCCAGGTTTTGCAGCCAACCCCCGCTGAGCACAGGTGCATGCTGTGTACAGCGGTGGTTGTCTACCTGTTGGGGCTGTGCTGCTTCTGTAACAGACTACTCCTATGCACAGCCAAAGGTCAGGATTTTCACCCAACACCTGTAGTGAATGTTCATAGGCCGTGTGCGAGTGAGTTGGCTTTTCCTGGGCATGGCGTCGCTTCGGCAGCACCTTGGGGTACACCCTGTGGGGAACACCTGCTACCCACGGCTGAAGGCTGTGCACAGTGTCGGCGGTCAAGTTACAACAGAGAGTAGGGTGTCAGGGCCTGCCTGAAGCTGTGCGCTGATGGTGTGGTTTGCAAGGTGAGGGTGAGGCACATGGTCTGGCAGGAAGACAGGCTCTGAAGCATTATCCTACTGCACATGGCTGCAGGCCATGCCCAGCACGTTTGGGCAAGCCTTATGGCCAACCTCTTCTGCACATAACCATAGGCCGTGTGCTCCAAGGATTCACAGCTCTTCAAAGTGCTCCCTTTAGGTGCCCGCTAAAGGTGGGGCAACGGCTGCCAATATGCCAAACCCTAGTTGCATATGACCAAAGGCAGTGTGCAGTGGCAGTAGCCTGCAAGACCAGGCCAGAGGCCAAGACCAACTGGAAACGCCTACAGCACACTTTTGTTTGCAGTTTTTATATAGCATGAACTCGAACCAAAAATATTGGAGTGCTATCTGAGGCAGCTCCTGCACTAAGGCGTGGGAGCGTCGCTCCACTGCATTTCCAGCCATGGATAAAAGAAAAATTAAATGACAATAACACTAGGTTATTATCATTTTATTTTTCCAGTTTGCTGGGCGGGGCTTGGCTGTGTCACAGCCAGCAAAGGGAGGAGTGGTGCGCAATGAAGCAGGCATGACTGCTTGCTCGGCCGTCTTGGCCCAGCCAAACAGTCATGCACACTTTGCATGTTCCCCACCAGGCTGTAAAGCACAGCCTGGTGAGGAACATGCACAAGCTCCCACTGCCTGTCTGAGTGTGAACCACGGCGCTCAGACCAATCAAAACGCTGCATTGCAGCGTTGTGATTGGCTGGGGGAGCCTGTTTGTGCTTCCTGCTTCAAGCAGGATCAGAAGAGGACGACGCGAGACGAGGTTGCGGTCCGAGAACAAGGTAAGTCATTTTTTTAATTTGTTTTCCTATCCCACCCCACCCATGATACTTGGTAGCAGCTGCCACTAAGTGCTATACATGATCACCAGTTACATTACACAAGAACACATTCATTTTTTGTAGGCACAGGTAGATTAAGTGATTTGCCCAGAATCACAGGATGTTGAGCCGATGCCGAGACTCAAACCTGACTCCCCAGTTCCGAAGTCGGCAGCTCTGGTTGTCACACTACATCCTCTCCCCAGTCAACTATCCTCTCCACGGTTGAAAGCCTTGCACCAGATGAGTTGTCTGCATGCAGCGGGTTGGACTCAAAGCGCCACTGGGCATCACCAACTGCGGCTGTCCATAGACCATGCGCATCCAGGATTGTTAGACTGTGGTGGTTTGGATACAGTTCCTGGCTGATGACAAGTGCCTGAGGGAAATCCCTCCAGTACAATCCCTCTCACTCACATGCTTGTTCACACAATCTATCACTGACTCTTTAATGCACAGTTTCGCTCATCCATCTCTCACATGTATGTCACTTGCACTCATTCTCATTCGGACACACTGACTAACAAAATACACAACATAAATGTAGCGTTCTTTAAATCAAAAAAGTTGAATCGAAAAGGAAACATTTTTTAACTGAAAATTTTGTTAGTTTTTTTGTGGTTTTACTTTTTTGGGGTTAAATTCCATTTTTAACAGTGAAATAGAATCTAAGATTAAAAAATATATTCATTACAAGTCTTCTGGCAAAGAAGCACTTTTATTGGTGCTTGCATCCTTTGCTCTCTGATGTAAATCACTGTCCGCAGACAAAGCAGTGTAAGTCATTTACTGGAAAAACAAAGCTCGCTCTTGTCCTGTTCCTACAAGGGAAAATAAATAAATGTCCGCAAATTCACATGCACTTTATGTGACCAAGTACTATAACGCAGGCATCCACGGATTTACTCCTTCCACCCCAATGGCATGATGCACATGACAGCCATGCACCCGGACAAATACTCCTGAGCAGAGATGCAGAGACAGCAGCATGAACAGGGAGAGAAAGAAACCTTGCCCCTAGAAGTCAACCAACAACTGAAAGAGGAAGATCACCCCCTGCAGATCTTCTCCACCCACTGCAGTCAGTGCAGGAAGGTCATCTGTTTGGTAGAGATGACTAAGCTCCTGGGCAATGAATGCCTGTGGAAAAAGTACCTCCAAGACTTTTATCAAAGTTTAAAAAAATTAAGAATTTTTAAACAGAGTGTAAAAATATAGGTCTTCCTTTACAAGAGGCCTGTGCTGCTGGAAAGTCACTTTAAATGATGCTCCGGTGGCGCAGACCTGTCATTCATATGTATGAGGCCACGCAAAGCCACTCTGCATGGCTTTTTATGGCCTTGTAGATCTGATCTGCCCCATTTTACTCTATGTCAAGGTGTTCCTAGGGCGTTGCTGTGGGTTTCCCATCCAACACTCATGGGTTTTAACACATTCCCAGATTTACAAAGAACTGTAACCCTGGGAATGTGTTAAAACTGTGCACCTCACCAGGGGAGGCGTATCGAGAAATAACATTATTTCTCCTTGTATTTTTCCTCTTTCTTCCAAATATCTTTGAGACAGGACAAAGCCTATTTTGACAATAGATTATCGTCCTGTGAATGTCTTTGGCAAATGTCAATTTTAAATAGCTGTAATACTATGTATTCTCTCATTGGTCACCATCTTAGAACAGCATGTGGACCCTTTTTAGTGATTTTATACTTATCTTTTAACTAAACTTTTATTTTCCATTTGCCGGCCAGTGAAAGGAGAGCCTTACGGTACTGGCAAGAGTAGCTGGCCTAGGGTATCCTTTGCTTTGCTACCGCATCTCTTACAGGCGGAGTAATCTACTACCTCCTGGGTATGAGATCCAGTTTTTGTAACAATATCAGAGCCATTCCAGTGCTTCATATTATGATGTCACCTAAATTCCCTTTACTAGTAAATGTTGATTTGTCCTATGTTAATGCTAGAGCAGGGCCAGCTTTAGCGCTGTTGGCGCCCAGTGCGACACTGGTTGTTGGCGCCCCCCCAGTGACCACCTCTGCCATGCATTTCCTCACTACCACCCTTTAACAGTGCCCCTCAAGTCTCCATAACCACTCCATCGCTCAGATGCATTGAATTGGTTGTATAGCGCCACTTATACCAGTGTAGGGTGTCAGACCACTTTACATCACACGCACAAAACACAGAGACAATCAATCATAGGTGTGCAAATCAGTGTATAGGAAATGTTACATAAGGCAGAGGACTAAAAGGTGTAGCAGTCACATGTCATCCACACTGGTAGACAGTATAGTTTAATAGCGCTTGGTCTGGACAAGCACAAACTCAGAATTTAAAACATAACACCGTAGTTGGGGGTTCTTTTTAATAATCAGAATTGATTTATATCCAAATTAATCCTTTTTCCAACATTAGAATAATTAAATACGGGGGAAAAATCATAACGCTCTCATCTATACCTTGCAGGTTGCATGCAGCTCTTTGATGACAGTTAATAGCTCACTGTTCTATGCTAGGATGTTAACTTATTAACTGCAAGTAATAAAAGGATCTCTCAGACAAAAGCAATGTCCTACTGATCTATTTAAATTATTTATATGCACTTTGTGATCTGCTGGTACAGGTTATTTTGTGATCTGCTGTTACTCAGGTTCTTTGCAGTAGGCATATTAACCATCTGCGCTACCCTCAACGCTTCCACTAGACAAGCCTCCGATCTTTCTGTAGAAAGAAAATTAATCACTGAGTTATCTTGACATTTTTATTGACAGCTGAAAACTGCTGGAGGCCAGAAGGCAGGCAGAAGGTGCTTTCAAAACTATTATTAACTTGCAAACACGGCGCCCCCACCTAAAGTCTGCGCCCGGTGAGGTTGCACCGGTCGCACCGCCCTAAAGCCGGCATTGTGCTAGAGACACAGATAGGGCTGACCTTGTGGACCGCGGGACAGCAGTGGGTCTCACGCAGTGCCTGAGGAGCCCATACATCATGCAGGTCATATGCTTAATGTAGAATTTACTAACTATGAGATTATTTTAGTGCACCAACCACTTTGGCTGACATTGTCACGCCACACTGCCATTACAATGAGTTTTCTTCTTTAGAGACAGCTAAACTTAGGCAGAATAAGGGAACCTGGAGAGACCTCCCCAAGGCATAAGGTCAGCGATCTCAACTTTACCCAGGTCGTCAAACAGTGACCGCTCACTGACTCAGACACCATCAACATGGCAAATATAAATTATAGCCTCAGCAGTCGCCATAACATACCTACTTGAAATAAAACCTACTCAACCTTGGTTCACTGAGCAACTGTGTGCTGACAAAAAGTATTTGGAAAAGAATGGAAAGGATATGGAGGAAAAATATGATCCTGAAAAGAAAACTCTATTCAAAAACCAATTGTATAAATATAAACAACTCATCAATGAGGCTAAAGCCACACATTACTGTTCCCGAATGGTAATGCTAAGAATCCTGCTCAAAAGCTCTTTTCCATTCTTAAACAACTTAAAAATCCAGAAATCTGCAATCTCACTGTCACTCCCTCTTGAAAGAAGCCCGATTTCTGTACAAATAAGATTGAATCCATTTAATCTACCTTTATACCACTCCCTCTACCAAGATGGTCAAATCCAGGCCCGCCTCAGGACCTTATTAGAGTAAGAACAACCATCAGATCCACAGACATTCAACCATCTGTTAGAGATTATATCTTGACCGTCCCTCTGGAACCCCCCACAATGGCTATGGGTAAGAATGAGTATCCCTACCCTGGACCCTTATTTCCTATTTTACTTTGTTTTTGACAACACAGGGGCTGAGTCCCTAAGTCCTAAAATGTGAGCCTCAGCATCCTCTTCATATTGCGGCCTGCCAATGACATGTTTTGAGCTAGCACCCAGGAAAGGGGATTATTAGTAGATGGGGTTATTCACCTTCAGCTAGTAATAATACCACAATCACTAATAGATCCGGTCAGTTCTCAATAAATGAGACCTTTCTCAACCCGTGGTAGCTTAGCAAACAAGCAGTCAGGCTTAACTTATGACACAGGTGTGTGTAAAGCATTTAGGGGCATATTTACCAATATGTCACGCAGATCAGCAAGTAATCTTGCTGCCCTGCGCTATGTGAAAGCCAGGAATGCGCTGTATTTAACATGATACGGTGGAACCCTGCCTTTTCCCAGCGCTGGAGCTCATTCTGCTGCCTAGTCCAACACAGGCACTCTTGCACCATGATGCAAGGGTGCCTGCATTGTAAGCAAGATTTTGTGTGCAGGAAGGGGCACCTTCTTGCACAAAAACAATACCTTGAGGCATTTCCCTCTTTCTGAGTGTGCTGCAGAATGCTGCACACATAGAAAGAGGAAATAACAAGGAGAAATATGAATATTTCTCCTCGTTATGTAGTTTTGGCTCATTCCCTGGTCTTTCACTTATGGTAAATCTGTGAATGCATCAAAATCAATGGGTTTTGCATGGGAACCCTCAAGCACCACCCATGGAAATCCTCCCGGGGGCAGAGTAATGCAATGCAGTAATTTGCACTGAATTGTGTTACTCTGGATTCATCAAGCAACTCAGAGACACTAAGGTGGTCTTGCATGGCTTGATAAATCGCATTTAAGGATTGATTCATGCATACACCTTGTTGCATGGTGCAAAAGCAACTCTACCCTTTTCATAAACATGGCTCTTAATATCACAAAACAGTAGATAAGTAAAAGACGTAAACCACAAAAAGGAGAGAGTCAGGGGGAATAACGGCCAGCCTACTGTCCCCACTCAAAGATCAGTAAACACAATAAGAGTAGGTAGCCTAGAATCTAAAGGAAAGCCGGAGAGGGAAAAACGATTGCCACCCACGATCCAAAGAAAAATGTCTTGTATCTGAGGCAAAGAAGGAGGTCTAGAAGACCATCCTTAATGGAAGAGGATGTCTCACACACAATATTGTGTCATGCTTCATCATTGACCTCCTCTCCCCACCCTGGTAAGATAGTACCACCAGGGTGGACACAACCTCCATGAAGACTTTTAGGCGGTAGGAGGGAATTCTTAAATAAATCTTGCAGGATAGGACGGGATCCAGCTCAATTAAAAGTGCCTTCAGGTTCCTCGGTTATCACCTTTATTAGTGAGGAACTGAGGTACGGTAAAACCAAAACAAGTCGATGGACCCTATAGAGAATAATGTCTCTGATCCATCTATTCAATGGCCAACATGTTTCTGCCCACACTTAGAGACATTTAGGTCTGGGGTATTGGTCAGGGCTGTCGGATCCCTACAATAATTCTAAGGTGGTGTCCTCGATGTCCTAGTATCCCAGGGAAATGGAGTACACCTAAGGAGTGCCTTAATAATTCCTGCTCTGAACTACAAACAGAATAGATTGAAACTCAACCATCTTTTCTCAGAACCTAAAAGATTCCTGACCTGCTGTAGCCTACCTATATAATGAGTATTAAATAGATAGCAGGAAACTAGTTGTTTTAACAGTGTTTAACAGTCCAGTCTCAGACTATTAAATTAAAATAACTACAAATGGGGGTAAATAAAAATAGACTAAAGAGGCCACTTTTAGTTTGGCAGGCAGCCTGCTTGCACTCCAGGTCATTGGAAGATCTGGCCTCCTTGCTGTACCTTGAGTGTCTGTCGGTGTGGTGGATGCACTGAAGGCGCAAATGAATGCAAAATGGGTGTCATTTTTTTTCACTCAGCAATAAATAAAATTATTGAAACAAATGTTGTTGGGACTAGAATTTACGCTGCACTGCATTATAGACTTGCACCCTGCCCTGAGTGATCCCAGGTTATATGGAATCCTGATATTTTTTTCGTTCAGTACACACAAAAGTCATGGGGCAGATTTTCATGATTGTTTTGAGACCCAGAGCCCAGCTCTGTTTTCTGGAAGGGGGCATCAAGCATGCTTTCTAGCCAGCATGGGACTACTGCCCATGTCCTGGGTCACTGGCATTAGGCAGTGAAGACATTATACAATTTTTCTGATTAATGATATTAACCAAACTTTTTCTTGTCAGGGATACGTGTCGTGCCTGTAAGCCCCACATGTGTGAAGTTCTGCTTTAATGTAATGCCTAGACCCTGTACTGACAACTAAGTGTATATTTCATGTGCGTGTAGTGTAATTGGTGACTGTTAGCAGGAGTTCATATTGTGTGTGAGTGTGTGGGTGGGAGGACCAGTGGGGTTCATTGGAATTACCTCTAGTAAACCATTGAATGAGATGGCTCTTGAGGTAAAGCCTCCTGAGAAAATAAAATTGTATTGCTTGCATCTTGACCAAAGGGTCCCTCCTCAGACAATGAAGTGTGTGGGGATGGAGGCAAGGTTGACTTACTTATTCAGTTGTTAGCAAGAGTCTGATGATGATCTCTTCCTGAGCACTGCTATTTGAGTTGATAGAATGGAAGAGAAGGTTATTCACCAGAATATGTTGCTAAGGAGAGGGAATCTCCAGGAAGGCCTGTCACCTTTCTGTCTGCCTTGAACCCTACTCCAGAAGGCTGATGACAGTCAGGTCCAGAGCATTCCTTGTCTTCATGTATGGGTGCTTCAGTTGGAGCCCGCATCATCAGTTCCTGCAGTGACAACCATCATCTTTGACAAATAATAAGTCTGTTCTGCAGACGGAAAAATGAACTATGAAAAGGAGCCTCTCTAAACTGGTTCTTGAACATTGCTTGTGGGATCAATAGCCAATACCTGGAAAATATCTATAAAACTATTGCCTTGGTTCCAGTTCCAAGTACTTTACTGGCCAAGGGAGGGTTTACTGGCCAAGGGAGGGAGTGCCCTTCTGAGTACTTGAAGGGCTGTAAAAGGCAGGCCTGGTATCCCCCAGAGGTAAGAGGACAATAGCTGGTGCCTGCCCATCTTGCTAGAGAGCTGTAGGTCTGTCTGTGACCTGGCCTGCTAAGAGACGGGAAGGAACACTTAGACCTACAGGAAGAGACTGTCCAAGGAGGGAAGCCCATCTGCTGTGCCAGGAGTGTGGGGTAGCCCTGATGAAGTGGGGTGACTGGGGAGTGTAACTGGTGCTGAACCCTATCTGAGAGAGTCTCCTGGCCTCCCTACAAGTATTTACCGCAAGGCAAGTGAGCTAAATAATTCTATGTACCTGGAGTCTGTCAGAGGCCAGAGAATTCTGCTCTGCTGCGACCTTGAGTCTTGTAATTGGAGACCAAAGACCGATTTTGTGTAAGGATTTCTGTCAGCGATGGACATTGGGATGCTACCAGACCTACGCTGCTTTGGTAATTAAGCATCAATACTGAGATTCGGAGAAAGCTGAGCTTCCAGCCACACTATTGAGAGCTGCAGCTGGACTGCTCACCCTTTCTCCCTTTACCTGTCACTGCACTGTTACAAGTGCCGTGATCCACTGGTAACTAAAGCTGAATGGCCTTGAACATTGACTGTGTATCCCTCTGGTATCCAGTAGCTTATATAACCCAGTGCGAATGGATTGCCCTAAAGAACCTTAGTACTGAAACATATACAGGCTGGCCTTTGGGTCACAGAATGATAGCAGCTGGTTGCACAATATTACAGTGAGCTCACACCTGTGCTGGAATTAAGCCTGAATATTTCTGTTGGTTAAAACCCCATAGCCCCATCTTAAGATTGTCTAGCTGATTAACATTTCCTTGTGTAGTATTATGTTTTGGTGTGTTATTAAAGTATTTCTCTTTTTAAAGAGATACGTTCTGTGTTGGACAGTTCTTATAGTGTCTGGTATTTGACTGAGAGTGCTGAGTGTCTACCACCAGGTGTCCTTTCTTGACCTGTGACTCCTGAGCTGATTCTAACAAATGACCAAAGTGGGGGTTCAGTAAAAGCCTTTGTTTGTTTTCCCTGCCTAGGACAACCATGGGAAGCATAGCAGCCCCAAGCAGAGATATCCAGTGGTAGCCGCCCTGCCCTAAATGGGGTGTGGCTACTGCCACTGTGACCCAGCAGTCTAACGGTGGACGAATTAGTCATGGGATTCCGATGGCTGAGGCTTCATCTTTGTATCCTCTGCAGCTTTGCTTTTCCTAAGTGAGGCTGGAGAGCTGAGAGCTTGGTGGGCAGCAGTTCTGCAACTGTTTTGCCATAATATGTTATCTTGGTGCATTCTGAGAGCTCAAAATCCCATCATGTTAAAAAGCTCAGACTGTCTGAATGTGCCACTCCAGAAATGGGGTCACTAGTCAGTTTCCTTGGTGCACCTCAGAAAAACAATTATCTTAAATAATTACGGGCTTATTTGCAAGCCCCTTGCGCCGCTGGTGCCTCACTTTTAACATGGGAAAAAGTGACACACCGGCGTAGCAAGGGGCTTGTAAATAAGCCCCTTCATTTATTTTCTTTAATTACCACATACACTCTGCAAGGGGGGTACAGGGATATATCCAAACTGTACAAATGATCGGGACCATCATTAGTGAAATGTCAACCAGTAACTAGAGAGAGAGAGCGTCCAATTCGATTTACAAAGGGCCTCCGCACTCGTGGTGGGGGGCCCGCAGTCATGGCGGGGGGTTTGCAGTCGTGGCAGGAGGGCCGCAGTCATGGCAGGGGTTCCAAAGTCGTGGCGGGGGGCCTTCAGTCATGGCAGGGGGCCCGCAGTCATGGCAGGCAGCCACAGTCGTGGCAGGACCTCAGCATGGCATTTACTCATTGTGTAGGTCCCACCATGAGCAGAGTGCGAGGCCCCCGCCACGAGTGCGGGCCACCCACCATGAGTGTGGAGGTGCTTTGTGAATCAGGCCACAGTAGCCACAAACTATGGCAACTCCAACCGAGGAAATCTGGAATTGACAGCAGAGAGATTTTCGAAACTATTCTTTATATGCTTGCATTGCTAAACATTATAGTGGATGTCGAAAAGTAACATTTTGAAGGAAATTAAAAAATATATACAAATACCTCTTCAAATACAATAGAATTTATACGTGCAGGAAGCGTTTATGCAATAAAAATGCACCTGTTGAAGGCGGCACACAACTCCATCCCAGCGAGATTCTGTGTGCTATAAAGAGGTACTACCAGTCCATGCCCCATCCTAAAAGGACCCTTTAAGTACATGCGTGACCTACACTTACTAGTCACCCCACCCGCCTGCTGGCTGGTATCCAGCAGTCCCTGCGCCATTTAGTCTGAATTTACTGCAGACAACAAAAGACACACAATTGATGGACGGAATGCAGAACAAATCAAAACATTCACCCCCAGTCAAGAGATCTGGGTTAAATCCATCATTCTTTTGTTCACCATGCCACCCCAGTTTAGACCTGGCTATATGCAAATCAGTCTTGACCCTGTGCCTCATGGGAACAGTCCAGCCCGAACTGCCAAGCCAGGTCCTCCCTGGACCAGAAACAAGCATCCTAGGACAGGTTTCGAAACCGGTCCCAGGATACTTGTTTCCGGTCCAGGGAAGACATGGCTTGGCCATGTCTGAACTGGGGTGGTGGAGTGAGCTAAAGAATGATGACAGATTAAAACAAGATCAGTTGACTGGGGGTGAGTGTTTGATTTGCTTTAACACTCCGTCCATCATCCCCTTTGGTATCGCTCTGTTCGCCCTAAATTGGCAGGGTATGCCCAGACGTGGGTCCCTTGCTCACTTTGCCACTGGATTCAAGATAGCCTGAAACCGGTCCCAGGATGCTTGTTTCCGGTCCAGGGAAGACATGGCTTGGCGGCTCGGGCTGGACTGTTCCCATGAGGCACAGGGTCAGACTGATTTGCATATGGCCATGTCTGAACTGGGGTGGTGGAGTGAGCTAAAGAATGATGATGGATTAAACCCAGATCAGTTGACTGGGGGTGAGTGATTGATTTGCTCAAACGCTCCGTCCATCATCCCCTTTGGTATCGCTGAATTTAGTGCAGAGGCTCTGATTACCATCTTAATCCCAAAACAATAAAAATGTTTTGGGATGAGGATGAGCAGGGTGAAGCCTCTTGCCTGGCAGACGTTTCCTTCCTTCTGAGCAGACTTCCCAATGAGAGGAGGCTGCAGACTTGGTGCTGCCACTGGCTCTGATGACGTCAGCAGAAAGAGGACCCCAGAGCTTTGAAAAGTTCAGTTAGAACATCCCAGTGTTTAACTGTTCAGGAAGTGCAGTAAACAGGGTGGACTTTTACAAATCTTTCAAAAACAGGCATCGCTGCTCTTCAAGAAGCAAACAAGCGCCAGTGCTGGCACATGAACCGCTTGCTCTGAGACAGCACGGAGAATGGCAGTTGCTGCAGCAGTAGGGATAGTTTCCTATGTATTGGTGCCCATGGATGTGTAGTAAGCATGCACTTCTGTTATAGCGCATGGACACGGCACTGTCCATGCACTGCAAAAGAAGCACTACTTATGTGGACCGGCACAAATGCTAGCCAATCAAATGCTGAGCAGAGGTAAAGAGGCTCATCAATGAAAGGGCAGACCCAAATGTTCTCCCTTTGTCTTGTTTTGTTTACTTTTTTGTGAACATCTGAGCTCCGATAGACAGCTAAAGCTACCTGCATACAAAGTTACAAAATGAAGCTCCCAGAAGATGCATACTAAACTGTTGCTGTTGAGATAACCTATGTTTACACTAACTTACATCCCCTACTGAATCGAGCTCAAACCTTTGCACAGTAAATAAAAAACACATTTTCACAAAATGTAATCCCATCTGTTATCATTTTTGATTTTGTATTTCCAACTACAAATATTTGACGTGTTCATAAAATTAAGCGTATAATAACACAAAATGCTTCATCCTACCCACTTCACACATTCCCAATGTGGAAAAAGCCCAACAAAATCAAATCCTGACCTCAAGGCTTTCGCGGCGTATGCTTTTATTAGTATAGTCTAATGTGTGAAATCCGGCATTCTTTTTAGGAGCCTAACTTTCATTTACTCCGGTTGGTCGTCTATGATTCTTTCATTTTAAAAAGCAATTTAGTCATAAATAAGAGATTCTGGAGAAAAAAATGCAAAATAACCTTTGCTTTTATAGAAAAATATATGTCCCTCGTGTGGGATCAAGCACAACATCTGCTGGAGCTAGTAAAAGTCTGTAAAGAGATTTCCTGTTGGATGTTACTAGTCCTATTAAATATACCATAAATTCCACATCAGACAAGCCTCCAAAGATACTAAGTAAATAGTATTCCACAATGAAAAAATAGGATTTTTGGCTGCAAGAAGAAGAAATCTCCACAAAATGCCTGTCTTCCTCCCTAAATAAAAAGTCGGTCACACCTTTCAACTAACAGCAGGGACTGATTACCTTTATCTCATCACTTGACATTTTAAAATCACTCAATATTTCATTTTTATAGCTAAAGCAGTTCTGCGAAACCACCCTCTCGTATTCCAATGAAATGCCTATTGTAAGATACACTAAGGATATGGTGGCCGTTTCTCTGGTTCCACACGTTAAGTGTGCTTAGATTTGTAATGTTTCTCTCATGGCTAGAGTCTCAAAGTTGCATACGATTTTGCATGTTTGATGACTGGAACATACTTTATTTATCAATCTTAGCATGGCAGACATCATTTTGAGCAACATGTATCAAACTATCAGGAAGCTTCAACCGTCCCCAGCTCAGTCCAGATTTAAATTTTGAGGGTTTCCTATGACTTCTCTTGTGGTTCGATCCAGCGCTATGTAAAACCAAAGTAAAGGATATTATGTCAAATACAGTGAATCGGATGGGACCCTTGCTCAAGATCTATTTGCCATGGTCCCACCTTGTGTAGCACCACCACAGCTGATTAAAGTACCGGGAGGCAACTCACAAAAACATAGATACTCAACTTTGTCACGCACACTAATCCAACTTCCTTTCATTGCAATACAGTGCTTTCTATTAAAAATAAATATATATATATATATTATCTACTGGTGAACGCTACAGTTGGGACCATGTTTCCATAGGAAAAGCAGTTTTTTGACTTGTCTATAACTTTGGTTCCGGGTGACGAATCCTCACAATTGTGTCTAATTAGGTCTTGTTAAGCATGGAAAGTTTTGGGGTGATCTCTCAAGCAGGGCTTGAGAAAAAGGGTTGTCAAAAAGTGCGTTTTTCCATAATATTTTGGCAGAAAAGTAGATTTGGTTACGCAGATTGTGCTTTTTGTTATTTAGTGTACATACGTTCAGTAGTTGTTGAAAAGTAGTGTAGAGTGGCATACAGTGGAGTTAGGTACAGTGAAGTGGTGTGCAGTGGAATGAGGTAGATTGAAGTGTCATAGAGTGGAGTGACATAGAGTGGGGTGTTGTAGAGTGGAATACCATAGGGTGGAGTGTTGTACAGTGGAGTCGTATACAGTGGAATATTGTAGAGTGCATTGGTGTGTAGTGCGGTTGCTCACAGTGGAGTGGTGTAGGCTGGAGTGTCGTACAGCTGAACAGCATATAGAGGAATAGTGTACACTGGAGTGTTGTACAGTGTGGTAGTGTAAACTGGAATGTGTTAGAGTGGAGTGATGTACAGTGGAATGGCGTAAAGTAGAGGGGTGTACAGTGGAGGGGCATAAAGTGTAGTGTTGTACAGTGGAGTGCGGTCTACTGTAGTGACATACATTTAAATAGCATAGAGTGGAATAGCGTAGAGTGGGTAGCAAATACTGAAGTGGCATACAGTGAAATAACGTACACTGAAGTGGGGTAGAGTGGAGTAGCGTAGAGCAGAGAGGCATAGAGTGCAATAGTGTAAAGTTAAGTGGCGTACAGTGGAGTAGCAAAGAGTGGAGTAAGGTATACTGTAGTGGCGTGTAGTGGAATAGTATAGACTGGAGTGGCTTAGAGTGGCATGGCCTATAGTGTAGTGGCATAGCGTGAAGTGTTGTATAGTGGAATTCTATAGAGTGGAGTGTTGTAGAGTGGGGCGGGATACAGCATAATGAGGTAGACTGTGGAGTGACGCAGAGTGGAGTGTCATAGATGGAAATGGCGTATAGTGCAATAGATTAGTGGCATAGAGTGGGGTGATGTAGAGTAGAGTAGCATACAGTCGAGTAGTGTACCGCAGAGTGGCGTTTAGTGGAATAACATTGAGTGTTACTGGCCAACAGAGTAGAAAACATAGAGAAGAGAGGCGTATAGTGGAATAGTGTGCACTAGAGTGCCATAGAATGGAGTGTTGTTCAGTGGAATAGGGTAGAGTGTAGAAGGGTAGAGTAGATTGATGTAGAGTGGAGTGGCATAGAATGGAGTGATGTACAGTGTAATAGCGTACAGTGAATTGTTATAGAGTGTAGTGGCATATCGTCGAGTGGCATAGAGTGTAGTGGCATGGAGTGGGGTAGAGTGGAGTGGTGTACTGTGGAGTGACATACAGTGGAATAGCATATATTAGAGTGGTGTAGCATGGAGTGCCGTGGAGTGGAGTGGGATAGAGTGGAATAGAATAGAGTGGGGAGTTGTACAGTTGAGTTGTGTACAGTGGAATAGTGTAGAGTGTATTGTAGTGTAGCAAGGTACAGATGAGTGGTGTAGACTGGAGTGCCATAAAGTTCCACAGCATACAGTGGAATAGTGTGCAGTGAAGTGGTGTACAGTGCAGTGGTGTACACTGGAGTATGTTAGAGTAGATTGAAGTACAGTGGAATAGCATAGAGTACAGTGGTGTGCAGTGGAGTGTCATAGAATGGAGTGTTGTACAGTGAACTGGGGTAGATTAGAGTGAGGTGCAATGTAGTGGCAAGCATTGGGATAGCGTAGGGTGGAGTGGCGTACACTGGAATACCACACACTGGACTTCGGAAGAGTGGAGTGGTGTAGAGTGGAGATGCGTAGAGTGTAATAGCGTAGTGTTGAAGTGGCACACAGTGGAGTAGCCTAGAGTAGTGTGGCATACAATGTAGGGGTGTAGATTGAAGTGTTGTGGACTGGAACGTGGTAAAGTGTAGTACGGTAGACTGTAGTGGGGAGTTTTAGAGTGAAGTGGCGTACAGTGAAATAGTGTGGAGTGGAGTGGCATAAAGCGGAGTGTGGTAGATATGAGTGGTGTACAGTGAAGTAGAGTAAAGTGAAGTGGTGTATAGTGGAATACCAGTGAGTGTTACCGGCGTACATTGTAGAGGGGAGTGGAGTGTCATATAGTTGAATAGCCTACATTAGAGTGGCATGGAATGGAGTGCTGTGCAATGAAATAGGGTAGGGTGTGGTAGGGTAGAGTGGATTGGAGGAGACAGGAGAGTAAATTGAGAAAAGTCTGATTCTTCGAAAAGAGAGACTTATAAACAATACATTGTGGACAATTAAGTAATAGATTTGGATGAGAAATCAGATTACATTATTAATACAATACAGATCTCAAAAAAACTATCAAAAGACCTTTTCGGACAGTAAAAACATTGGCTAATTTGCCCTAGAAAAATCTTTGTCATTACGGTCATGTCTTTGGTCATTCCCTGTCTGGGGTTTTTCAGGCGAAAGTGGAAGTATTTTTAATACCTTTACAACCAATACACATTGTTCAGGATAACTGCTCGCTCAATCACAGAGAATTCCTAAGATCCTTCTCCCCATTAAGTACTAAGCAGGTACTAAGCATGACAAAGTCCATAAAATCAGAATTGCACCCTTGTGACCAAAGGTCATTCATCTAGTTCAGGAGATCATCAGTGTACATCTCATTGGAATGTTTAATGAGATGATCAACTCTGGCTATTTTCCTAAAGAATGGAAAAAAGTAGCCATCCTTGCACTTCTTAAAAAAACGAGTTTGGATCCCCAAGAGCAGTTACAGACCTATTTCTCATCCTCCATTCCCAGCCAAGACCACTGAAAAGGTGCTTATGTGTGAATGGGCGTCTTTTATTGAATCCAACAAATAATTAGACCCCACATAATATGGTTTAAATGTGGACACAGCACTGAGTCGGCACTTATTGCTGCCTAAGAAGACGTAAGGGCTGCATTAAACAACTGTGGTATAGCTGCACTTATATTGTTGGATTTCTCTGCGGATTTTGATAGGTCAATCATGACCTGTTGATTGACTGTCTTTTTAATTTAGGTGTTAGCGGCTTTGCACTTTTCTTCCTGAATTTCTTTTTGTCTGATAGGAAACAATTTGTCACTAAGGGCAAATTTTCCTCTGAACTTTTCAACTTGCCATGTGGGGTGTCTCAGGGCCTTAGCTGCTCCCACCCTTTTTAATCTTTATGTCACCCACTGTATAAACTCATTAAATCCTCTAGATTATTAGAGGTTTCTTATGCTGACAACACACACATTGTATTCTCAGTATCCAGCAATCCAGAAGACACAGCCATCAGACTTAACAATTGTATGAGGCTAGTTGATAACTAGATGAAAACCAATTGTCTAAAGTTAAACTCCGGTTAAATGGAGGTTCTTCCCTTAGGCAATGACACTACCTTTTGGACGGCTAGCGGATGGCATCAAGAGTTAGAACTGCTCCTAACTCCATTGATGAAGGTTAGGAATCTTGAGATCCTTGTTAACAAGAAATTGTCCTTTGGAAATCAGATCAATGCGGTATCCTCCTCAGGCCTCCTTACCTTGAAGATTACAAGAAAACTCTGTCCTTCTATTCTATGGATCATTGGAAAATTATAGTGTCCTCCCTCTCTCCATCCAGACTGGATTACTGAACATACAGCAAAGACACCCCCACAAACTACAGACCATGCAGAATACATCCCTGGCAATGGTTACGCTACATTGGCTGTCCATAAAAAGGAAGATCTCTACATTGCCTATAATTGCTTTACATGACTCTGGCCCTGACTATCTCAGGAAGAAATATATCTTGTATATTTCTTCCAGAAGGCTTGGTTCCTCTTCTGCCAGATATATTATGGCTCCTAAGTTCAGAAGTGCCTTCTGGGGTGGCAGAAGTTTCATGGTTGGCACCTCCAAACTATGGAACTCTCACCCCCTCGAGCTGAAACTAGGCCCCAATCTTCCCTCTTTTAGGAAATCATTGAAAGCCTGGCTTTTTGCTAAATAATTAATGACTTCTGGCCTACATTTCTTAGGAGCGCCAAGATGCCTCCGGGCATTTTTTGTGTTTTAAAAGTTTTCATTCCATTTTATTCATAGGCTGGAGAGTCATACTGTTCAGCTGCATACAATGACGTGGTGTACAGTGCAGTGGCAAACACTGGAATCTGGCACAGTGGAGTGGCATACAGTGGAACAGCATAGAGTAGAGTGGTGTATAGTAGAGCAGCATAGAGTGGAGTGAGATACAGTTTGGTGGCGTACATAGGAATAGCATGGTGTGGTGTGGCATAGAGCTTAATGGCACATACTGGAGTGGCATACAGTGGAATAGCGTTCACTGGAGTGGGGTAGAGTGAAGTGGCGTGGAGTGGAGACATGCAGTATGGTGTGGCGTAGAATGGAGTGAGGTACAATCTAGTGGCGTATAGCAGAATTGCATAGACTGGGATGGCGTTGGGTTAAGTGATGTAGAGTGAAGTGACATACAGTGTAGCATCGTAGAGTGGAGTGTTGAAGAGGGGAATACCATAAAATATAGTATTGTAGAGTGGTGTGGGTCAGAGTATAGTGAGGTAGACTGTAGTGGCGTACAGTGTAAAAGTGTACTGTAGACTCGCATAGAGTGGAGTCCTGCCGAGTTCAGTGGCGTACAGTGGAATAGCATAGAGCGCAATAGCGTTGAGTAGAGTGGCATACAGTGGAGTAGTGTATAGTGGAGTGGTGTAGAGTGGAATAATGTTGAGTGCTACTGGTACGGTGTTGTCACGTAGTGTGGAGTGGCATATAGTGGAGCAGCATACACTAGTGTGGCATAGAATGGAGTAGGGTATAGGGTAGCTAGGTAGAGTAGAGTGGCATGCAGTGGAGTGGCACAGATGGAGTGATGTACAGTAAAATAGCATTCAGCTGATTGTCGTAAAGTGGAGTGGCTTATAGTGGAGTGGTGTACAGTGCAGTAGCATAGACTGGAGTGGCATAGAGCGAAGTGGTGTGGAATGGTGTGGCATGGAGTGGAGTGGCATAGATTAGAGTGGCAAAGAGTGGAGTGTCACAGAATGGAATAGCATTGTTTAGAGTGTTGTACAGTGGAGCTGTTTACAGTGGAATATTGTAGAGTGCATTGGCATAGAGAGCAGTAGCATACAGTGGAGTGGTGTAGACTGGAGTGTCGTACACTTGAGCAGCATAGAGTGAATAGCATACAGGGGAGTGGTGTACAGTGAACTGGCGTACACTTGAGTGTGTTAGAGGGGAGAGATATTGTCATATAAGGCAGTATCTCACAGTGGAGTGGTGTAGACTGGAGTGACGTACAGTTGAGCAGAATAGAGTGGATAGCGTACAGTGGAGTGGTGTACAGTGAAGTGGTGTGCACTGGAGTGTGTTAGAGGGGAGTGATATACAGTGGAGTTGCATAAAATAGAGTGGTGTGCAGTGGAGTAGCATAGAGTGAAGTGCCGTACAGTGGGGTGTTGCAGGGTGGCTTGGCATAGAGTGGAGTCAGGTTTACTCAGGGCCACTGGAATAATGTTATGGTGTGGCTGTGGCGATTTTCACATAGTTATAAATTGCCACATTTGCCGCATAATTCATCATCTGCTGCATAATTTGCAGATTTTAACAAAAAAAACTTTTGTTTCTAGCTCAAACAGTTCAAACGTTTCTAAAAATGCAGCAAACCATGTTGCCACGCAATGGAAGGCCCTTTGCAAAGTTGTACTAGTCACCTTTCTGTTGCTTTTTGGTATATTTGGGTGTTAAACTGGTACTAACGAGGTGCAACTAATGCCCAGACAGTGTTAACAAGTTTAAAATTGACAAAATAATTAAGCAATACTATAACAAAAGGTACCGCATAATACAGCGTAATTTGCCTTTTTTTGCTGCATATTTCATTCAACTCTGCCACAAAATTTGTCCCTCCACTGCCACATAATTCCAGCGACCCTGGGTATTTAGAAGTGGTATACATTTAACTAGCATAAAGTAGAGTGGCGTAGAGTGGAGTGACATACATTGGAATGACATACAGTGGAATACCATACACTGAAGTGGGGTGGAGAGTAGTGGCATAGAGTGGAGAGGTATAGAGTATAATAGCCTAGAAGAATGGAGTGGAGTACAATAGAGTGGAGTGCTGTAGAGTGAAGTGAGGTACAGAGTAGTTGATGCAGTGGAATAGTGTAGATTGGAGTGGCGTAGAGTTGAGTGTCCTACAGTGTGGTGGCGTAGAGTGGGATGTTGTAGAGTGAAATGCCATAGAGTGGGGTGTTGTTGAGTGAGTGGTGTAGGGTGGGGTGTTCTACAGTGAAGAGGAGCACAGTGGAATAGATTAGAGTGTAATGACATAGAGTGGAGTGATGTGTAGTGGAGTGGAATACAGTCGAGTAGTGTACCATGGAGTGGAATAAGGTTGAGTGTTACTGGCATACAGTGTAGTGATGTAGAGTAGAACGGCAGATAATGGAATAGCATACAATAGAGTGCAGTTTTGTTCAATGGAATAGAGAAGAGTGTAGTAGGGAGTGTAGTAGGGAGAGTGAATTAGTGTAGAGTGGAGTGGTGTACAGTGGATTGTCATATATTGGAGTGGCATAGAGTACAGTGGTGTAGGCTGGAATGACATAGATTGGAGTGGCATAGAGTGGAGTGGCATAGAGTGGAGTGGCATGCAGTGGAGTTGTATAAAGTGGAATAGCATAGATTGGAGTGTCATATAGTTGAGTTTCACACAGTGGAATAGTGTAGAGTGTATTGGAGTATAGTGTCAAAGCATACAGTGGAGTGTTATAGACTGCAGTGTTGTACAGTTCAGCATCATACAATGGAATAGCATATAGTGGAGTTGTGTACAGTGCAGAGGCATACACTAGTGTGTGTTCAAGTGGAGTGGCGTACAGTGGAGTAGTGTAGTGAAGAGTGAGTACAGTGTAGTGGCATACAGTGGAATGTTGTAGAGTGGACTGGCGTTGAGTGAAGTGAAGTACAGTATAGTGGCATACAAGTGTGGAGTGGCGTAGAGTGTAGCGGTATATCCTGGAGTGGCATACAATGGAATACCATACAATGGAGTGGGGTGGAGTGGAGTATCATAGACTGGAGAGGTATAGTGTAATAGCGCAGTGTGGAGTGGCATAGAGTGGAGTAGCATAGAGTAAAGTGGCATAGATTGGAGTGGTCATACAGTGTAGTGGCGTAGATTGGAGTCTTGTAGAGTGGAATACAATTGAGTATAGTGTTGCAGAGGGAGAGGTGTAGAGTGTTATGTGGTAGACTGTAGTGGCATACAGTGTAATAGCATACTAAAGAGTGTTATAGAGTGGAGTGGCATACAGTGGAATAGCGTAGAGTGTGGAGTAGTTGCATACAGCGGAGTAGTATACAATTGAGTGCTGTAGTCTGGAATAGCGTTGAGTGTTACTGGCGTACATTGTTGTCACATAGATAGGAGTGTCATATAGTGGAATAGTATAGAGTAGAGTGGTTTCGAGACTTGTGTTATACAGTGGAATAGTGTAGATTGTAATGCAGTAGAGTAGATTGGTCTGGTGTAGAGTAGATTTGTGTAGAGTGTAGTGCCATAGAGTGATGTGCAGTGTAAAAGCATAAAGTGGATTGTCGTAGAGTGGAGTGGCGTGAAATGCAGTAGCGTACAGCAGAATAGCATATAGTGCAGTGGTGTACACTGAAGTGGTGTAAAGGGCAGTGGCAAAGAGTGGAATAGCATAGAGAGTAGTGTCATAGTATGGAGTTGCATACAATGGAATAGAGTACAGTTGAGGAGTATAGAGTAGAGGGATGTACAGTGTATTGGTATACATTGAAATATTATAAAATGGCGTGGCATAGAGTGTAATAGTGTACAGTGTAGCAATGTAGAGTGGAGTGACATAGAATGTAATAGCGTAGAGTGGAGTGGCGTACAGTGGAGTGGCGTCTAGTGGAGTGTGGTAATTGAAACCAACATAGTGTGAAAATGTGTTAAAGGATGTAGATATAATGTGGCCGGAAAATAGAACATTTTTGGGCGTAAATGGTAATTTTTAGTAGCATGTATAAATAGTATAAGTATTGCTAAAGCTATGACTTTTAAAATATATAGTTATATATTGAGCTGTGGTATACCGCGGTGTGTTTGCGGTGTCCCACAGTACATGATCCATCATAAGGCACTATGTGATTGGTTAATTGTTATGTTTGCCGAAGGTAAAAGGCAGCTAGGGTGTTTTCAGCACATTTTGTCTGCATTTTGCGTTTCGCTGCATTTTGAGTTAGGGTACTCGATTTAGGCATGTAGTGAAGGGGCGCAGAGTAGAATGGCGTATATTAGAGTGGTGTAGAGTGGAGTTGTGTACAGTGGAGTAATATAGAGTAGAATATAGAGTAGAACAGCTTTGATTGGAGTGTCATATAGTTGAGTTGCACACAGTGGAATAGTGTAGAGTGTATTGGAGTAAAGTGTAGTAGCATACAGAGGAGTTTAGGAGTAGTAAAGTTAGGACTCCTAACTTTAGAACTCCTAAATGCCTTCTGTGAATACTGAAAGTCTTAAAGTTAGGATTTTTCTCAGTTTAGGAGCCCTAGAGTTAGGAGCCCTAACTTTACTACTCCTAAGCTGAGAAAAATCCTAACTTTAAGACTTTCGGTATTCACAGAAGGCATTTAGGAGTCCTAAAGTTAGGACTTCTAACTTCTGTGAATACCGAAATGAGTAAGTGCCTTCTGTGAATACCGAAATGAGTAAGTGCCTTCTGTGAATACCAAAATGCTAGTAAGTTTAGGATTTTGTCTTAAGTTAGTTCTGTGAATCGGGCCCGTTGCCATTATACTTGACAACACTATGTGCCACTCTAATGTAGAACACTGTACCACACTCTAGTCTATTCTACCTCACTACACTATAAAACACTGTACTCCACTCTATGCCGCTACACTATACTTCACTCAATGACAGTTCCACACACTCTACAACATGGCATACCACTTCACTGTAAGAGATGTCACTCCACAACACTTTAAGCCACTGCCTGCTACGTCACTACAGTGTACTAGACTTCACTGCACTCTACTCTATGAGATGCCATTGCACTATATGACACCTTAGTCCATTCTATGCTACACTACGCCACTCAACTCAACTACACTATACAACGGTTTAGCCCTCTGTACACCACTGTATGACTCTTCAATGTAACCCACTTCACTCTACAATTGCATTCTACAACTCTATTATACTCCATGCCAGTCTACGAAAATGTACTACACTGTATGTCCCTATACTGCACTGTACAATGTTCTACTCCACTCTATGCCATTTTATGATAGTCTACTCATCTATATGCCACTTGATGACATTGCACTCCACTACTCTCAACTCTACAAGACTATATTCAACAATACTACACTGTACGACACTCAACTGTACTGTACAACACACCACTCCACTGTACAATACGCCACTGCACTCTAGAATAATCCTTTACACTATATGACACACCATACCACTCCACTATATAGCCCTTTACTCTACTATATGCAATGCCACTGCAGGGCCAGACTGGGAACCAAAACCGGCCCTGGCAAACTGCTCGGCCAGCCCCCCTGTGGGGCAGGGGTGGTGCGGCCGAGCTGTTTTTTAGGGGTGGCTGATATTGCTGGCCCTTGGTAACAAAAACAGCCCCCCAGGGGCCAAAAACCGGCGCCAACCCTGGTGGCCCACCGGGGAAACGCCCGGTGCCCGCTACGGCCAGTCCTGCCCTGTCCACTGTATTCCACTCCACAACATTAGACTCTATGACAGTGTATTATTCAACACTGTCCTTTACCATACTCTACGACAGTACGCTTAACAACACTCAATAAAGTGATACTCAACACTTTGATTTGAAACAAATTTTTATTAAAAAATAAAAGCCATCTAAATTGAATGAAAATAACGAAGGTTAAAACTAAGTTATAGTTTGGAAAACATTATTTATTCTTTATATTCAAACCCAACTTAAACTATACAAACAGCAAAATAAAAACTTATAGGTATAGCCTAAATTTCTAATTTATGCACTATTAGGTAGAACTTACATTTTGACTTTGTGCACCACCTTCAATTTTCGATGTGTCGTGCACCTCCAAAAACATTCTTCTTGCATCAATTGGCACACTACATTAACTATAACACATCACACTATCATGCACTGTGCTATGAGAAATGACGTCATTACTTTTATGATTTTACATGGCATAAGTCATGTAATATGCAAAAGTATAATCCGTGCATGGAGCAATGGCTTGGCTGGTATTTCACCAATTTAAAGCTGTAATACTGCGCCTAAAATGGTAAAAGTTTTTGCCATTTTTTAAGTCTGACATGGATGGAACTGCCTAATCCTATGCTTAAAGAATTTGCTGTGAAAATGTCAAAATACTTTGTCAATTTGTAGCTCGGTGTGGATGGCACTGAGCTAATCCTATGGGAAAAAACTTTGCAAGAAAAACAGACCATTTGAGGTGATCAGTTTCCGAGAGTCGCTGGTTTTGTCAGGTGCTCTTGCTTTCATTTTCTGCATATATTTACACACACATGCATCAAATGATGTCATTTGAGATGTCATCAGTGATGTCATAACTGATGTCATAGAACATGTCATGTGTTATGTCATATGTGTGGTTAAAAGCAGTGCATGGTGGGTGTGCAAATTATAGTCAGCACTGCTAACTATAACTGGTGAATCTGTGTTTTTTTTTACGTTAAAGTTGTCACTGACAAATTCATCTAATAAAACATTACTTTAATATTTGTTTTTTTTAAGTGAATCTCAATGTTTTTTAACGTAAAGTAATATTTAAATTAAGTGTAATGTATGCAGCAGGAAAGCTGCCCCCAGTTTGAGAGGAATGGCTACTGGAGATCGACTAAGGTATTGGCAGAGGGTCAGAGAAAATAATGTTTATACACTTACAATGACATAGTACCATACACGGTAGTCCGTAGCCGCAGTGGGCCTCCACTCCCCCCTCAGGATGAAGCAACAGGTAGTCTCGTAGGGGTTGCCATAAAGTTTTGGGTCTGGAGGTTGGTGGCTGTAGTGCAGCACATACATCGCTCGTGGTATCAGAAATAAGTTACGTTGCGGATCCAAGCATTTGTGGTCGGGACAGTGGTGCCGCCCTAATGCAAAGACACCTGCTGCTTGGTCTAAAACAGTGATAGCGGAAAATTGTCAAACTCCTGCAGCTATCGGCTTAAGATAACCCAGCAATGCCAATAATGGGGTAGCGACGAGTTCAAATTAAATCATCTGTGATAACAGTAAAAACATTTCCTCCCAATATGTTAGTATTGGTGCACAATTCCAAGCTAAATGAGAGAAGTCAGCATGCTCAGTTGTACATCTAGAGCAGATATGGGGCTTGGTGGAGTCAATCTTGGCGATGAGGTGAGGGTTGGCGTATGCTTAAAATGTCATAATTTATGCTGATGGTTGTTAAATATACATGTCTGTTCACAGCAGTAGAGCCAGGTAGTAAGAAGTAGTGTGGGCTGCCTAAATCCCTCTCCCATGCTACCCAGGCCTTCTCTCCCATCGATGGCCATAGCAATAGTGATGAATGATAAAGTCGAGAAATCAAGTGGGCACTACTTACCGTTGTAAGGGACATGGTAAGCGGTGGAAACTTTGGTGGCCCCACTGAGGAGGGAGGGAGTGCGGAGCATAACATGTTAGGAAGTCTATGCAACAGAAATCTGTCCATATACAACACACTATACTCACCCGACAGAGAGGTTACAGAATGCAACTTGGCGTCCATGAAAATGTTGCTCAGTTTGTGGAGCTGACAAGCATCCAAAGTCCACTTAGCCAGTGCCTCTGTTGTAATTGGAAGCCAGGGATTGTTGTGGAGCTGAATGTGTGGTCACAAGGAACATAAATTCAGATGCTACACGCCTCGGTCAGCGGACGCGCGCTGTAGCAAGAACAGCACTTCTGCTCCTCTGTATCCTTTATTTTAACCCTCTTGCGATGTCTTGGTGTTTTAAATTGTAAATGTTATGTTTTTTAAAACAAAGCACATTTTTAGGGCTTAGTACGCTCCACCTGCATACCTCTGACACCCGGTTACCGCTTACTCCCCGGTACACCACGGGAAGATTCCCGATTGTTGTGGAGGGAAGCGTGGCAGATTCCAGCACTTCCAGGCTATAGGGGAGGTGGGGCGGAGTCTAACTGACTGCTGAGCACTTCACAAGGAACATAAATTCAGATGCTACATGCCTCGCGCAGCGGACGTGCTGGTGGCGCGCCGAAGGCGTGCCAAAGGCAAGCCCGTCTGCGCTCGTCCGCGGCCAGCCGGGGCCAGGGGCCAGACCCCCTGCCCGTTTTTTACCGTATCTTAGGAGCTACAGCCCCAACTCCCTCCATAATTTGAGAGGAACAAGCCTTGCTAGCTGCCAACATTCTTGGAAGGTGGCAGATAAACATACCATCTGCACACATTGCGGATTTTATTTCGATCCCGCCCTTCACACTAAAAACACTCAGCGTAATATGTACCTCCTAAATTGCAGTCACTCCCCAAACACTCCAAAGAAATCGCTATCCTCCTGGAAGAATTGAACCCGGATGTTCTTTTCCTGACAGAGACCTGGCTCCATGCAGAGTCAGAACTGGACCTCGTCCAGAACATCCCTCAGGGATACCACATACAGCGAGTAGACCATAAAGAGGGCAGAGGGGGAGGCCTAGCGGTCATCTATAAGGATTGTTATATGTGTCGTCACTCTCCGAATTTGATACCAGACTGCGAAAGTCTCTCCTTTGCCATAGATTTCTCCTCCACAACTACCTTCTCCAGCCTACTTATATATCATTCTCCCGGGGCCATGGGACAATTTCTAAACACCCTCCCCTCCATCACAGCTGATCTGGCTTGGAGGCCATCTAACTTCACACTATTAGGGGATTTTAATATCCACTTTGACGTTTCTGACCACATCGCCGCAGAAATGACCATGACTCTCGCCGCGTTACAACTTAAACAACTATTGGTCAACACCACCCACACCAAAGGCCACTTACTTGATCCTGTGTTTAGTAACTGCGCGAATCTCACAGCGGGAACCCCTTCCCCGCTCCTGTGGTCGGACCATTTCCTGATCCCTCTTTCCTGGGTCACCCCTGATTCCCACTTTCCCACTAACACAACCATGCGCAGGGAACGGAACTGGTCTAAACTTTGCCTGGACCGCTGGTTGATGGCCCTTGAAACCTCTAGGCCACCCAATAACCCTAATCCCATTCTAGCCAACGAGGAATACAACAGCTGGATCTACAACTCCTTGGACTCCGTGCTCCCATGAAATGCCCCGAAGCAAAGCGCAGCACCACAACTGCACCCTGGTACTCCCCCAGTTTACGGGAAATGAAACGACACTGCAAAAAATTAGAAAGGAAATAGCAACTAGATTATTCACCCTCTAGTAAAATCGCTTACAGGGAAGCAATAAAAACTTAAGCCTCTCAATCAACCTTCTTCGAAGAAAAAATTAAAGCAGCTGCCTTCAGTACCAAAGAAATATATCAACTCGCTAAAACTTTCCTAAAACTCCCTGAGAAGCCACCTAACACCAGTGATGCACAAACCCGCTGCAACAACCTTGCAGAGTTCTTCTCCCCAAAAATACTAACTATTTACACTTCCTTCTCACCCACCCAGCTTGACATAACCCCCGCCAATCCCTCAAATGTGGAACTCCGACTTTCAGTCACTTTGGATACTCTCCCCCTTCTCGACCCCTCCACATTAGAACCCATTATCCACCAGGTGAAATTCGGTTCCCCCCAAGACCCGGCTCCCCCATGTGCCCTGCTGCCAGCTATTGGCAACATTCTTCCCACCACACTTCACCTGCTCAATGCCTCCATTTCCTCCAGCATAGTCCCTCCCCCCTGGAAACGCGCCATGGTTAAGGCCCTCTTGAAAAAACCTAACTTAGACCAAGACAACCCCAGTAATTACCGGCCAATCTCCCTGTTACCTTGGCTGAGCAAGGTCCTGGAGAAATATGTCAACACAGTACTGGCAGAATTCTTGGAGAACAATCATTTGCTCAATCTCTCCCAGACAGGTTTCTGTCCCATGCATGGGACCGAAACTGCACTTCTCTCGGTAACTGAAGAGGCCAGGAGGATCCTGGATTAAGGAGGCGCTGCTGCAATCATCCTCCTTGACTTAAGTGCTGCATTCGACACTGTAAATCACGACATACTAATACACCGAGTTACCAACTTAGGAGTTTCCGGAAACGCCTTTAAATGGTTTAAATCATTCCTGGCGGACCGTTCCTTCCAGGTTTTTGAGGGCGAAATCAACTCCCCCAGCAAGCCACTCAGTTGTGGCATGCCACAGGGCTGCTCCCTGAGCCCCACGCTATTTAACATATATATGAGCCCCCTAGCTGAGATTGTCCATCCTTTCGGCATAAAAATCATCACTTACGCAGACGATACTCAGCTAGTAGTGGCCCTTAACCAGCCTAACACCAACCATAACAACCTAAGTGGATGCCTGGAGGAGGTGGTTAAATAGATGACACTGTCCTGTTTAAAGTTGAACGGAAACAAAACGGAGCTCATGCTCTTGGGTAACACCCCCAAGCTCATTATGAACTCACTGTGGCCCACCTGCCTCGGTCCTGCCCCAGCGCCAAAGGACACGATCAAAAGCTTGGGCATTTGGCTGGATAAAGCCCTCAACTTTAATCACCAAGCAGCTAAACTTGCAGCCAACTGCTATGGTTTACTGAGGCTACTTTGGAAAAATCTTCTCCTATTTCCTTTCCAGGCAAGACAGATTATGGTCCAGGGTCTCATTCTGTCGCGCCTGGACTTTGGGAATGCCCTCTATCCAGGGGCCCCTCAGTCCACTCTGCGCAAGCTCCAGGTCATCCAAAACTGCGCAGCCCGAACACTCCTTCAGATTCCCTGTCGACTCCCAATGAGTCTCGGTCTGAGAGACCTTCATTTGCTCCCAGTTCGGGAGAGAATTGAATTTAAGGCCCTATGCATTGCCTACAGGGCCCTCTGGAAGACAGGCCCTGCTATCAACCAATCACTGATTACCCCCTACCATCCGAACAGACAGCTTAGATCAGCATCCTCTCTCCTCGCCATAGTACCCAGGATAGAAAGAACCAGATGTGCTGGCCGCTCCTTTGCTTATAACTCGGCCAAACTCTGGAACTCCCTCCCCCTCCACTTAGAGCCCTATGTGCTCCCATTCCGTAAGCTTTTAAAAACTCTTCTTTTCAATAAACCTGTATAGCTTCTAACTGTATCCCTGCATGTGTGGTCCGCAGCGCTGGGACGCCTAAGGGTAGCTATCGCGCTTAACAAATTGTCTTTTCATTTCATTTCATTTCAGTATAGTAGATCAAAGCCAAGGTAGCACAGTAAATTGCTCCAAGTCCAGTAAGTGGCCGGGAGTATCTGTATTTCAGAGGGAGTCCTAGGCACACCTCGCAGCATAATAGTGGATAGGGGATACGGGCGGCTCTGAGTCAACTCGAGCTTCAAGTACTGCAATCGAGTATCAGGATGACACCAATAATATGCAAAGTGTGCCTGTTCAACTACATCTAATAAAGATAAAAATTAGGAACCCCAAACCCTCCCCGTGAGTATGGCATAGTGAGTGTCTGCCACCCAATTCTCGGGTGTCTGCCTGCCCATGCCAACCTAATGAGAATACTGCAAAGTATAACGAAAAAACTGGTAGTCAACGCTATAAGGGATGTTTATAAATAAGTATAAGAACTGGGGGGCCCACCACTGTAATGATGGCAAATCTGCCGGCGATAGATAAGGGGAGTTTAATCCAATTTGCAAGGATAATTTCTCAACCAAGGGGCTGTACTGAATGCGAAACCCCTCTTCACTGCTACAGTGGCGGAAGACACCCAGATACCTAGGAGGCTCAGTTCACCAGCGTAAGGGGAGTCAAGAGGACAGAGCATGGTGACCTCGGTTGGAGGAAATACTTCTGACTTAGTCCCGTTGATAGTGAGCCCTGAAAAATCCCCAAAACAGACCACCTCGCGAAGAAGAGGAGGGAGGTTGGATTTCGGGTCGCGCACAAACCGCATCATGTCATCCGCGTATAGAGACTCCAGAAGGGGGTCGCGGTGAAACCGCAAGCCACGCTCCAGATGTCGCTCTTGAAAATGTCACACAAGGGCTCCATAGCAATGATAAATAGCAGGGGTGACAGGGGGCACCCCAGCCTGGTACCTTGAGAAAGTGCAAACTGATCTGTGAGAGTGCCACCTGAACTCGGGCCAATGAAGCAGTGTATAAAAGTCAAATGAGATTGCAAAATCCTTTTGGAACCTCCAATTTCAAAATGACAAAAGACAAAGATGGTTCGAAGGTTAACTGACGTGGAGCGGTGCGGAACAAACCCAGATTGTAGAGGGGAAATTATGCAGTCCATAAGTCGGAAAAGCCGAGTGGATAGTCTTTTTCTATAATATTTTATAATTATGATTTAACAAGGACAGAAGCCTGTAGGAAGAGGAATTCTGCGGGGACTTGTCAAGTTTGAGTAGAAGGGTAAGCACTGCTTTCCGTGTGGGGGGGTGAGGATACCGTCTGCTAGGGACTCCGCATAGACTTCAAGCAAGTGGAGGATGAGCAATGGTTTATAAGTTTTATGAAATATATATCGGTGAACCCATCTAGACAGGGGACATTGGTGCCATTCAAGTCATTGATCGCCTGCAAGATCTTGTCACTTGAGATAGGCATGGTGAGAAACTGCTGCTGTCCCCCACTGAGCCAGACCATGGCTACCTCCGCCAGATACTTGAGCGTAGTAGGTGAGCCAATGTGCGGCAAGGCCACTCACCCCCACCGTAGACTTGCGTCTATGCATATTTTCCAGATAATTCACCTCATGATTTGCAAGGTCTTGGAAGTCCTGAAGTAGCTTAGCATGGCGGGATAGCAATAAGTGGGTCATCCGCTGGGCCCCTGCATCGAGATCCTTCTGTGTATCTTCAACAGTCACTACTTCCTGGCGCTTAGAGCTGAGAACTCCTGCGTGCTTTGCAATACAGACCCATCGTATAAAGGCTTTAAAGGCTTCCCAGACCGTAGAATGACGTGACACAATACCAGGGTTAGGTTGAAGTTATTCAACTATTTTGGTATCTCTATCTTCTGCTCTGAAGACCTCATCGAATAGCACATTAACGGGGAAGCGCCAGGATGCGCGCAACAGTGCAACATTGGGGAACCGGAGGGTTAGGAGCAAAGGGGAGAGGTCCAACAAGGTTCAGCAAAGGTATTCAATCGCAATAGCCGAGAGTTGTAGAATAGAGGTAAGGTACCAGTGGTCAATACGTGACCCCGACCCATGAGGAGCTGAGTAGAAAGTGTAGCCTCTAGTGGATGAGTGGAGAGAGCGCCAAGTATCGGCAAGGAGAAAGGTCAGCAGGAGGGACGAGAGTGCATGTATGTAATAAAGTGGGAAGAAAAAAAAATGAGACCAAGTGCCCCAACAGGTGGTGGTGGAGAAGATCCAGGCGCAATACAATAAAGTAATGGAGGGGTAGTACAGCGGTAATGTAGTGAAATGATGCAGCGCATCTGCAGCAAGATCGAAAGGGGATCAAGAAACAGTTTTCATGGGACCTCTGGGTCTAAAGCAGGGGAGGCAGCTGTGCCATTGCTGCTAGGAGAACCAGATCAAGCACGATGTTGCATCCAGAAGTTCATTGCTTCAGTAGGTGCTTCAAAAATGTGGAACTTGCCGTTGACCAGAATATGCAGTTACGCTAGATACAGCATGGCATAGCACACATTAGATTTCGGGAACATGGGCTTAGTGACAGTAAACTTGTGGCGTGCTTCTTGTACAATTGCCGTGAAATCTGGAAAAAATGACAAAGTCATGCCTTGGTGCTGGATAGGCCCTCTTGCCATGGGCTAGTCAAAGAACAGTGCCCCGATCATGATAATTGAGCAGTTTGGCGAGGACTAAACGTGGTGCATGCCAGGGACCAGGCGCAGAGACAGGGATCCGTGTGCCAGTTCAATCACAAATGTTGATGAGAATGCCTCCCTGCCAAACAGTGCTCCAAGTAGACGCTCTACGTAAAGGTTCATGTGGCCTTTATAGTCTGCATTTAATATCGCTATCGGTCTATACGATCCAGGGGAAGTGGGATCCTTCCCGGTTTCAATAAAGAGACAACATTAGCCATACACAGTGAGGGTGGTATGGTCACATCAGTGATTGCAGAGGTGTATAAGGAGTGCAGACGGGGCACTAGTGTTTCCGCATACAGCTTGAAAAATTCAGTGGGGAGCCCATCTGGTCCCTGCGTCTTTTCGGATGCTAGTGACCGTAGCGCTTCCCGGACTTTGTCTACTGTCAAGGGGGAGTCCACTGTGAGGAATTGATCAATCGTCAGTGTGGGTAGCTCAACTGTGGATACAAATGCCTCAATGTGGGGGTCCTCCCCAGTAGATTGGAACGCATACAACCTAGTGTAGTGTTCGGTCATTACTGCATGAATGTCCCGCTGTGTACATTTCCTATGCCCCAGCTCATCCACCAACAGCTGTTTGGGCCTTGTGGGTGCTCTTGTCGTATTAAGTAGGCCAATAGCTTACCTTGTCTGCTGCAGAGTGGGAGTGGGCTAAATGCGCAAAATAGTCGTGACAGCTCAATCTTTCTAATAAGGCTTCTCTCTCAGCATGGGTATCATCAAGTTGCTTTTGCTTTTCAGGTCGGTCGATGGCTAATGTTTCTAGTCAAATTAGTTGTCGCTCGATGGCAGAAAGGGATTCGTCTAGCTGCTTATGAATGCTCCACGTATGACCTAAACAATGCCCTCTGGTTACCACTTGAAAGGCCTCCCTTTCTGTCAATACCGAATCTGCAGAGCCCATATTGAGCTCAAAGTACCCGATCACCACCGACTCCAGCTAGCTCCAGAATGCAGGGTCTTCCAGCGCTGCTGTCTGTAAGTGCCAGGCTGGCATCGGGGTGCCCTCGCCTCCCAAGTAAGATGCATTATTTGTGGATTATGGTCTGAATGTGTCCGACCTAAATACTCTATGGTCTGAATTAGAGGAATTAGAGCCGCCTAGGTCAATATGGGGTCTAGCCGAACATGTAAGTTGTGAACCAGTGAGTAAAAGGAATATATCCTCGTGTGGTGGTGATGCTCACGCCAGGTGTTTGTCAATGACCAATGCCCCATCTAGGTACATAGGGATTGTGCATTGGCGGAAGCTGTGGTACGATTCAAAGGAAGGAAGGAGCGATCAAGAGAGACATCTAGAACAGAATTAACGTCGCCCCCAAGCAGCCAGGGGACATCTTTCCATTGGGACAAAAGCGCCTATAGACCGCAGAAAAAGGCCCTCTGATCAGTGTTTGGGGCATAAATGAAGCCTAGCAATGAGGAGCACACACTGCCCAGTTGGGTCTACCACCACTTCCTCCTCCTCCCATGGAACCCCAGCCTTTACTCAAATGAGTGTCCCTCTAGCCATGGTTGATTAGTTAGTGCTATAGACCAGACCTCGGCAGCAACGGTGTACTCGAACAGCCTCTGAGGTGTGTTTCCTGTAATAAAGCGATGCTAATCGCTCTGCATTGTAAGTAAGCAAATATGGAGTACCATTGAGCAGGGGTATGTATGCCCCTAACATTCTAGGTGATGATATTTAGGTTAGTCATGGAGGCGGTACAAGTCGATCAGCCTCCACTCATGCTGTAGACTCCAACTAAAGGAGCCTATGTAACGGCAACATGGAGACGTTTCCAAGGGGAAAAACAAAAAAAACTGAAACCAATTGGTCATGTAACATCATAAGAGCGGATCTCCAACAGGGAGATCGACCCAAACATTTACGCCTAATCCTGGCAGTTAATACGTTGTCATTGTTTGACTTCGGAGGGGTGAGCAAAGACAAGAGAGGGAGGTAGCTCGCATGTCTCATCCCCCATATACTTGTCCGTGTTAGATGGCAATACGCTGGGTCCATACGTGATCATGATGGTGCACAAAAATGGAGCTTGGGGGTGATGGGTGCAATAGTCAAGAAAACAGAGTCTCCTCTATTTGTGCACTCTAGGCACACGGGGCGATATATGTCTCGTTCTCAATTAATGTCATCTGATGTTTGTGGGATGATATCCGGCAGCTGAGGCAAACCAGTATCCGTCGACCATTCTGGTGTGGTGTCGGCACCTCCCTGAGACCTCGAAGGAGACACAGTGGTGCCTGACGACGATCTCGTGGGTTGGATGGCTGCCGCTACTTGTAGTGCCTCCTGGCGCTCTGTTAGAATCTGCTCAGGATCCGGGGCTGCCATGTGCAGTCATGTGTCTTTGCCTCTCTTTCTACGCCGGCCTCAATGGGGTCTCTTGTGCAGCTGGAGGTCCTCCGGGGGCCTAGGTGCCGTTGTCAGCCTGCTCTCTTCCAGCCAGTCCCAGGCCTCAGAAGGGGAATCAAAATATTGGGTGTTGCCATTCTGGATGATTCGTAGTTGGGCAGGGAAGAGCAGAGAGTATCGAAGATCTAGTTCCCTGAGTTGTTTCTTGACTGCGCCAAAGGTAGCACGCCTCTTTTGAACTTGTGCAGTGTAGTCCAGGAAGAAGGAGACAGTGACATTTTGCAACTTAAGGCCGGGATGTTTACCCATTTCCCGCAGTATTTTATCCCTGTCCCGGACGTTAAATAGGCAGAACAGAAAAGGGCAAGGGCGGGCTCCTGGGGGAGGCCTGCGGGCAGGAACTCTACGGGCCCGCTCCACTACAAACTGCAGTGAAAACGATCCCGGGGGAAGCAATTCTCTCATCCAGGACTCCGTGTAGCCCTCTGGATCTTGGCCTTCTGTTTCCTCTGGCAGACCAATCATCCCGTACATTGTTACGGTAAAATCGCCCTTCTGCATCATCCACTTCCTCCTCCAAGGTGCAAACCTGATCCATTAGGTCCTGCAGGATTGCCGCAAAATTACAGGATCTAAGCTGGAGGTCTGCTAGCGCCACTTCATTATCATGGACTCGATTTGCCAATTTGTGTTGATCAGCTCTTAAAAGCGTGAAGTCAGAGGTGATGCTGTCCATCCTACCCTCCAGGGAGGTGAGTGTCTGTTCCAGCGTGGTACCTATTTTCTCCACTGCTGCCAGCACCGAGTCAAATTTGGCTGAGAAGTCAGGCTGGTTCGTCCCCGTGGACAGTCCAGCACAATTGGGTGTTCCCTCAGTCAGTCCACGGGATGGAGCATCTTGATGGGCATTGGAGCGGAGACAGCCCATGGCTAATTACTGTGCGCTATGCATAGGGGCGGAATGTGCACAGCTCCTTTCAATGGCCACTGCTGCACAAGAAATGCTCCGACAATGTGCTGTGTTTACCGCTCCCTGTAGCAGCTCACAAGACGTGTTACCACTTCCGGTTTAGGGGCTGTGTAGACTCCTATGGTGTTACTTATATGTTCGTCCAAGCAGGACATCAGCCCCCCACCACACACCTCTTGACACAGCCGGCAATGTTATTGTTTATGAGCTGGTCCTTATTGTTGGAACAGGGGGTAGGAACCGGGGCCAGTCCCACCCAGGGGTTATAGGCTGCTCCAGTGGGACCCCTAGCAGATCCAGGGCCCCTTCCAGTCTCCCATGCTGTGTAGTCAGTGAGTTTGCTCCCTCAGGGAGTCCAAGGAGCCTAGCTACTGCCCCACAGTCTTTTTGAGACCTATGGATACATAGATCCTTCGTCCCTAGGCACTGCCACAGTGTCCGGTGCTGCCCTCAGATGCCTGCCTGTTGTCCCCCGGCCCTGAAGCACTCCCCAATAGCCGTAATCCAACCATGCAGCCACACACAAGGGGCGGGGCCTAGGCCCGACCAACTCCAGACCCCCCACCCGTCACCTCACCGCAGCCCAGTAGTGCTGTCGCAGACTTACCTGTCATGTCCTAGACTAGGGAGCCGGAGGCCCCTCAGAACAGCATACCCCATCCCAAGAGGGGGCCTCCAACTCTCGCCTCTGCCTTCTATTGCTTTGTTGCGCCGCCAGGGTCCTCTTCGGCTGCGTAGATCTGCCGCAGGGTGAGATGACTCCACCGGGTGAGATGGCCCACAGGTATCAGCAGGCACTGCATCCCCAGCTCCAATGTCAGTCGCCTCGTCCAGGGATGATCCACACTGAGGTTCTGGACTTTTAAGAGTCCAGAGGTGTCAGGGAAACAACACCCGAAGACCCCTGAGTTCCTCCTGTCTCGGTGCACAAATAAACAGAGACACGGGCTTCTCGATGGCGGCGTCAAAGACCAAGGTTTATTTACTGCAGGGACACAGAAATCATAGGAACCACACAGAGGCAGAATCTACGAGGCTGTTCAAATTGCATTAAGTGGGTTGCTTCTTAAATACAAGAAAAATGTCTTGGGGCAACATTACAAGAATATTTCTCATGCCTAACCCGGTATCCCAAACAGACAATAAATAAATATCAAACAATGATTAGTTGTGGGTTTTCGGTATTCAATCAGGTCCTCTCGACAGTTTTTCATTCTCTACTTGATCCTCCCCATCATAAAAATCGTAACCTCCCCATTGTAAAAGCCCAGAAAGAAAGGAGCAGAGCCAGGTGCAAAGGATTGAAATGTAGGATAAGAGGTGTTTATGGATCATAAACGGGCAGGGCAATCATCTTCGGCCTTTCAGTCAGGACAACGGACACGAGAACCAGTATAGCAGGACTGGCCTCAGGCAAGGGAGGCAGCTTGATTCTGCCTAGTCATGTAGCGTCAGCCTTTCTCGGGGCTCGAGCTTACGTGTCCTTAACAAGGTGACTCTGCCGGGGTCATCGTCCGTTCATTGACTATGTGAGGGCAAGAAACAAGATGGATGCCGTAACAAAATGGATGCCGTGACTTTTAGAGAGAATGCCCTAGTTTCCAGTGAATTCGTGCTAGTTGCGCAGCGAAAACACTGTCACGTATACAATGGATCGTTTGCGGTTCATTGGTACCAAAATCGTGTCAGTACTATGATACCGAATTCACAGGTTCGAATCGCTACAGAACCTCAGACCGTCCTTTTGCCCTTACATAGGCAACAACTCACTCTATGTCAATGTCAGAGTCCAGTTCTATGTTCATCAGGTCACTGATATGTTGTTTTAGCATTACTCTATCCCGTGGCGTATCTCTGAAAATAGGTGGTCTCCTTACGCATGATGAAACACAAACGCTACATAAGGCAGGGCCACACTGAATAATGAGACAGCACGAGAATAAAAATACTAACGTAACACCAATGACCATCAGAACCTTCCACCCCCATGCAGATAACAGGTTCCAGAACCATCCCATTAGTGACCAGTCACCTTCCTCTACGTGAATGGAGTCGGAGATTTTGTGTAACTTAGAGATGGCCTTGTATACTGTTGGCGCATTATCTGGGATAAAAACGCAGCAACTTGATTGGATCATTTTGCATACCCCACCTCGATCTGCAAGTAATACGTCAAGAACCATACGGTTCTGTAACGTCATGAGGCGATCCGCTTGAAGCTCAGCTGTCAGGTTACTAAGGGCACCTGTAGTTTCAATAATGGTGGATCCAACTACTCGTGTTAGTTGACGCAGGTTTCTACTGTTGACCATAGGCCCCCAGAACGGGAGGAAACCTTTGAAAAAGTCTCCTGCTTCTTGGCCAGCAGTATCCTCTTTACTGAATACACCTCTCACAACTCTCGTTTTGTGATAATCCGGTGCAGCAGTGTATGTCGGAGGTAACAGTTGAGCGATATAACATGAGCCTGAGAAGTCAGCGGGCAGCCATGTATATGCTCTGTCTTGACAAACAAAATAGGTACCCTTAGCGGCTAAGAATGCAGGGGAAGATAGTGACGGGAACACGTATGTTTCAATGCAGTCACTCTTCCCCAGTCGAGCCTTCGGATTCCTCCCATTCCATTGCAAACAGACCTGACCTTGGTGGGGTACGACCCAGATCGGAGTTGAGCTCTTACGTTTGTTCTCACCCAGAGTAATGCCATATTCTGTAATGTTCCACCCCATGTAAACTCGCAACTCATCCTTGGGAATGTACGGAGTATTAGTGACATCTCTCACCATATCAGTGATTCCTTTTACCAAGGCTCTATTAGCAGAGTTATACCGGGTGGAACGCGGAGGTCGTGGAGGGTAGGTCTCTAGAGCATAGGCGAACATGGTCTGAAATGCCCAGAATGATCCATTATAACTGAAAGGCAGAACCAAATAAGGGATGCCCTTGTCCATGGTATGTGGTATCAGGCCACATACCCAGCAGTGTGTTGTGTTAACCACTAGTTGATGTTGATGCAAGAGCTGAATGAAAGTGTTATTTATAAACTCAGAGCGTCGAGCTTGCTCGTGAGCAGGAAAAGGGTGGAAAGAGTGAATAGTACCAATAGTTGGGGAACCAGAAATATGGGGAGATACTGTGGACGTAACAGGTGCAAAGATCAATTGAATACCAAAAATAATAGTTATAAAAACAATCAGAAGTGTTAGGGCACATTGCATTAGGAAACATTTACTATACAATATGTCATATAATTTTGTCTTGTGCACATTTATGACTTTAACCCGTCGTAATTCAGGAAGCTCCATCTTCTACAACCCGTCGTAATTCAGGAAGCTCCATCTTCTACAACCGTTCGCAACGGATGGTTTGTACCTGTTAGAAACTTACCTCTGTTTATCCTGGGAGTTCCCAAGACAAACAGAAGAAACCGACCTAATGTCTGATTCCCTGTAAATTAAAATAAGGCACACGTTACGACCCTACGGTAACCCAGATGGCAAGGTGAAAGAAACAAGAATAAAAAAAATAAAAATTCTAGCAAACTTCCTGATTGACTGGAATGCAGTATGATCAAAACAGTTTTACAGTCTTTAAACAGAAGGGCAATAACGCAATGTCATTAGTTCATAATATGAGAACGTAGATTATATCTGTACTTTCCGGGTCTTGTTTGGTCTTGAAATAGCTGGTCCACAGGTGCAGAAATGTTCGATTCCACAGGAGACAAGTGTTCACTTTGTGCAATACTTGGTTCAGGATTCAAAGGAGCGGTTTCTGCTGAGGTGCCAAAGTTCTGCGTTTCGGTTCGTGGATGGTCCATTAGGTACTCTGCATCACTGAAAGGGATGTGCCTAGGAACAGGTTCTGTTTCGGACACACCAATTCCTCGTCTAACCCAGTTGTCATAGGGGAGTGGAAGAGGGACACGCTTTGTGTGGCTGGCGTGCACCCAATTCTTCCTTCCAGCTAGCCGTACTGCAGTTCTGGTTACGAGGAGGACCTGAAACGGGCCCACGAATCTTGGCTGAAGGTTTCGGGTGCGTTCAAAGTTCCGCACCACAACCTGGTCGCCGGGTTTCAACGTATGACCTGGACTCTCCGGCAGTTTAGGCAAGGATTCGAATACCTGTTGATGAATAAGGCTTAGTTTAGCAGTCAAGTCATAAAGGTAATCAATCAACATTGGGTATTCGATCTGTTTAAATTCCTTTGGCCTAGGGACTCCCCAAACATTAGCAGGACGACCGAACACAATCTCATATGGGCTAAGCCCTACTCGAGAGTGTACAGTCGCTCTGGTGGACAGTAAAGCTAGAGGCAGTGCGTCTGGCCAAGAGAGACCAGTGGAAGCTTGAATTTCCGCAAGTTTCAGTTTCAGGGTACCATTGTATCCTTCCACCAAACCTGCTGACTGTGGATGATTCGCACTGTGGAATTTTTGTACAATTCCTAGACCTGCACACACACTCTTCATAACTTTCCCTACAAACTCACTTCCGTTGTCTGACCAAACAATCCGTGGCATACCATACCTAGGGAAGTACTCTTTGAGGAGGATTTTGGCAGTGGACATGGCAGTGTTATCCTTTAATGGGTATGCCTCAATCCATCTTGAAAAGGCACATACTACCACTAGGACATACTTAAGATTGTTACACCTGTCCATGTGGATATAGTCTAATTGAATCACTTCAAAGGGACAAGAAGGGGGACCAGTTGGGGTTGGGGTTCCCTTGCCAGGATTATGCATCAGGCATACCATGCAGTTTTTCACCACTCTTTCCGCACACTTAGTAATTCCATCGTTCTTCCACACTGGAGCTAACATTTTACAGATCCCTTTCGAACTGATGTGCGCCGCTCCATGTGCCATCGTGACTACTGCAAGTACATACGCATTGGGTAACATCCAACGTTGCTGTTCAGACAGATCAATCCAACATCCACTTGGATCCATTTTACCCGTTTTCTCCTTCCATTCATTCTTCTCATTTTCAGTTGCCTCATTTTGGATTGCTTTCACACTGTCAATCGTATTCTCACACATTCCTGATTCAGCAATCCATCTTGCAGACGTTGCAACATACATTCGGCTCGTCATGTTCTTGGCCGTCTCTTTGGCAACCTCATCGGCAAATGCATTCCCTCGGCCAACATCATCCGTAATCTTTCGATGTGCACTGCACTTCACAATCGCAACTTCATTCGGTAGGGTCAGGGATTCCAATAGATCGCTGACTAGCTGTCCATGTTGGATCTTAGTTCCATGGGACGTGAGAAAACCTCTTTCTTTCCAGAGACGCCCAAAATTGTGTGCGACGCCAAAGGCGTACTGGCTATCAGTAAACACATTCACTCTCTTTCCCTCAGCTAAAACACACGCTCTTGTCAATGCAATTAATTCTGCTGCTTGGGCAGAATTCTGACTCACTCTTGCAGCCTCAACAATCGTACTCAAAGTCGTAACTGCATACGCGGCCGTCACATCACCATTCTGGAGTTTAAAGCAGGACCCATCGACATATAACGTGCCGTCTGGGTCTGATAACGGAGTATCCTTTAAATCAATTCTACCTTTTGTCTCTTCTTCAGTTCTGAAACAACAATCATGGGGCTCTGAATCACTTGACTCCTGAGTAGTCGGCAACAGTGTTGCTGGATTCAATATGTTGCATCGCTTGATCTGAATGTGACTTGCCAACAGTGTCAGCTCGTAGCCTGATAATCTAGCACTGGTGAGGTGCTGAGTTTTCGTTCGATTCATGAGTGTATCCACAGCATGTGGAACCATGACTACTAGCATGTTGTTCATGACTAATCCGGCAGACTGTCGAATAGACACTGCGGCTGCTGCCGTGGCTCTCAAACAACTTGGCAATGCTCTGGCTACCGGATCTAACGTGGATGAGAAATATGCACAAGGCCGCTGTTTGTCGCCAAATTGTTGCGTTAATACGCTCAATGCACAACCTTCTCTTTCGTGGACATATAGAGTAAATGGCTTACTGTAGTCAGGAGTACCCAACACAGGAGCTGAACACAGTGCATTACGCAAGTCGGAGAAGCTCTGTTGACATTCATCAGACCATGGCAAAGGGCTTGGAACACCTTTTCCAGTCAGGGCTACCAATGGTTTCGCCATGAGAGAAAAATTTGGGATCCATTGCCTACAGTAGGACGTAATACCCAAAAACGCACGCACTTCTCTTTGTGTGCTTGGTACAGTCATCTGTGAAATTGCTTTGATTCTCTCTGGGGTCAACCTTCTTCCCTCCTTTGACAAAAGATGACCTAAGTAGGTCACTTGTTGGCAACAATATTGTAGTTTAGAAGGTGACACCTTGTGATGTAAGTCTGACAAGTGACGCAATAAAGAAATTGTAGCCGCTTTGCAAGTTTCCTTGTCGTCAGCGGCTAATAAAAGATCGTCTACGTATTGGATCAGAGCAACACCATGAGGAAGTACAAGAGCATCTAATTGACTTTTTAATGCTTGGCTATAAATTGAAGGGCTTTCACAATAACCTTGTGGAGCGCGTTTGAATCTGAAACTGCGTCCTCCTAAGGAGAAACCAAAAATGTCTCTACTTTCTTCCGCTATCGGAATGCTGAAAAATGCATTTTTCAAGTCGATCACTGTAAACCATGATGCCGATGCAGGAATCAACGTTAACAATGCAGTGATATCTGGTACCACTGGGAACTGTGGGATCACAATTTTATTTACCTCTCTGAGGTCAATCACAAATCTGTAGATTGGAGGTTTGGAAGGGTCAGTGCGTTTCAAAATCGGCAGGACAGGACTATTGCAGACGTTTCCTCTAGTTTCCTCAATCACGTCTTTCTGTATCAAGTCTTTCACAATCAGCAAGAGTGCTTGTTCACCTTCATTTGAAATCCGATACTGTGGGATTCGTGGAAATTTAACATTAGCTTTCAGACTTACCACGTAAGGGGGAATTTCCAAGAGGCCTACATCGTTGGGACCAGTTGCCCAAAGAGTATCAGGGAGAGAACGTAGCTCCGGTGGGAGCTTGTCCATTGACATGTACATCGGAGAGATTACTCTTTTTCCTAATGTGAGCTGTACTCCCGAAGGGGAACAGTACAGTGTCGCATTTAGGCGTATCAACAGGTCCAAACCAAGGAGATTCTCATTACAACCAGTAGTTAGGATAAGGGGTGCTTCTAACTTGCATGGCCCAACAGAGATAGATAAAGGATTGGACACAGGATTGTGGACAGGGGCGCCTGAGAAACCTACTGAAGTGTTCATTAAGCCGGACAAAGGTGTGCCAGGGAGTTTCGCATGCATGATTGAGCTTTTTGCCGCACCAGTATCCAACAGAAACGGTTCGACCACGCCTGAGGTAGCTACTGCGACATAAGGTCCACTCTGATCAACTGGAACCGATACTACTCCCTCTCTCTGCCTGTGGCTGTCCTATTGGTCGCTTCTATGAATCTCTTCATTATGATCGTAGTAATCTTCAACATGGTACTGCGGAGATCTACCTGGCTGCGTAGGTTGTACATTTCGCTGGTCGAAATAATTCAATTGGCGATCAGCCTGTGGTGTCATTGTACCACGTCCTCTACCTCTAGGAGCTTGCATAAACCCAACATGACCTCTCTGTGCTGGGACACCACTAGTTTGTGGGTGTAGTACTGGACACTCATTCTTATAATGACCCTCCTTTTTACAATAGGCACACTGATTCCATGCTAACTGTTGTCGGGGTAAACTATAATTAAATCTCTGGGTCGTCCCTTGTTGGAATTGTGGCTGCTGTTGAAACTGGGGTCGCTGCTGTGAATCTGACTGATTTGAACGAGGCGGATATGCCTGTTGCAAAAGGACTTTGGTTTTTAAATCTTTCGTTTTCTTTTCTGACTTTTCCTTTTCTTCTTTCTCTCTATTCTCATAATACTGTGCAGTTGCAAGTATCTGTGCTGTCGTCGACACTGCCCATGCACTTTCAGAATCCTTTAACTTGTTACTAAGCTCAGGTAGTAAATTAAACACGAACTTGTCAACAAACAACCTCTGACCTCCCTCGGTACGCATATCTTGCCCACTGTGGTCTACGAAAGTCTCTTCAAATCTAGTGAAGAAGTCAGAGACGCTTTTGTCCTTCTTTTGCTTGCATGCTGATAGTTTATCCCAATTTACTTGTAACGCTGGCATCAGCGTTTTCATCAGGTTAATTATTCTGCCAGGTAAGTCAGCAATCAGAGGTTCGGGTTTAGCTCCGCCAACCTGCTGTGCGTCTGCCGCTACGATAGCTGCCCAATCACCTCCTAAGGCGACTGGGTGGTTCTCTTGTCGAATCTTAGCCCATATAGGCTGTGGTCCTACATTACCAAATAGCATTTCAATGTCTGCCAAATTCATGATACACGCTTGGACTGTCTGCGTTAATTCTTTGTAATAACCAGCAGGATTCTTACGAGGGTCTGGTAATGCTTGTTTTACTGCTAATACTTCAGCCCGTTTCCAAGGAATGTGTATCCACACTCTCTGGAATTGTGCCGGAGCAGCCAAAATACCCAGAGCCGCATCAGCTTGAACTGCATCACGCCATATCGGTGGAACTTCCCTCATCGGATATTGACCTCGTCTTTTCCTAGTTATCGGTGTACCATCAGGGTCTCTTGTCGCCCTAAAAGGGGACTCATCCCGATAGGCTAAAATCAATTCTATCGCTCTCCCTACTTCTGAACCTATCACCATTCCTGCGGCGAATTTCTGCTGAATATTTATTAAATCCGAGGGGACGGAATCTAATTCATCATCTTCTCATTCTTCACGCACAAGAGAACACATCACGTCAAAAACATAACGTTGAGTCGGTTCATTCCATTGCATAAATGTGTCTAACACTCTTCGTGCATCATACTTCGCAGCTTTCGACATCCACCTAAGAGCTGTCGAATCTAACGTGTCTCGTTCCTCTGGACCAGGAAGCTGGCTACGTCTCTGTATAGAGTCAGAAACGGGGGTCCCAATTAAAGACCTGTAGAGAGGAGTTAAGATATTAGTTACAGAGTCGGTTATCTTCCGACGAACGGAAAGCGGAGTCAGAATGACAGGGCTCGGGGACAGGGCAGCTGAAGCAGATGAAGTAGTAAGGGTAGGAGTAGTAGGTAAAGCAGTTTGCGAAACGATAGGCAAAGGCGGAATAGGCGACCCAGGAAGAGGAGGTGCCGTAGGATCATTGATCACGGGAAAGACAGGAGCTGGATTCAAAGGAAGTGGAGCACCTATTCCATGCTGACCAGCAGCTGGCTGTACAACAGGTAGTAACTGTGGTGCTGTAATACCCTGTGCATACGGTGGAGGTGAACTCAACAGATAAGATAACAGAGGGTCCTTTTCAGAGTCCTCTATCGGCTTAGCAGGACAAGATGGCAATACAGGGTAACATTTATCAATCGCCAAATTGTGTTTTCTATTTTCTATCTCTATTGCTTTCTCGGTCTCGTTGACATGCAGCTGCCTAGCAGACTCCATCAAGGTCAACCCTTTCTCTTTCTGTTCTTTCTTCGTTTTCCTAATTTCTCTCTGTTTGGCTTCTTTGCGCCATACGCGAAAAGAATCAAACATTGCCGGCCGGGCTTTTCTCTTAAACAACTTTGTTTCTAAATTATCTAGAATTTCTGTTTCGAAACTACCATGCGGTGGCCAACTAAGGACACCATCTTTCTTGGTATAACGGACCCATACTTCATTATACGTAATAGGACCCACACCATGTTTACAATAGAGCTCATATGTAGGAGTCCCAATCGGAGGAACCAAACACGAGTCCTCCAACCGTGAATCCCCGTTGCAACGTAACCAGGACAAAAAACAATTGTTACCCTTAGTCATGACTACAAGGACAAATTCCAACCAAAATGCGCAGAGAACTTAGGCCTACCAAAATGAACCTATATCAAATACAGAGATTATCTTACCAAGAGCAACCAATGATAATCTACAAATCCAAAACAAACGTATCCAAATAACCAAGCTGAGCACAACCCACTTAATACTTAACTGAAATGTGGAAGACGTCACCAAGGAGAACCCGTCTACGTCTCGCCGTACTAAGGTCTGCACCTCGGGTCCAAGACAGGGCGACAGTCAAGGCAGCGGTCCTCTGTAGCCGTCTGGGAACGGGAACCCTCGTGGAAGAGATCGTCGGGCCACTTTTACGACATGCAGGGATCGATGAAGCGGGGTACCTCCCTTCGGAATCTTCACACGAAACTTCTCGAACTTTTCAGGCTTTGGACCGGTACCGGATGACGTCGCCCCACGTTGGGCGCCAATTTGAGGTTCTGGACTTTTAAGAGTCCAGAGGTGTCAGGGAAACAACACCCGAAGACCCCTGAGTTCCTCCTGTCTCGGTGCACAAATAAACAGAGACACGGGCTTCTCGATGGCGGCGTCAAAGACCAAGGTTTATTTACTGCAGGGACACAGAAATCATAGGAACCACACAGAGGCAGAATCTACGAGGCTGTTCAAATTGCATTAAGTGGGTTGCTTCTTAAATACAAGAAAAATGTCTTGGGGCAACATTACAAGAATATTTCTCATGCCTAACCCGGTATCCCAAACAGACAATAAATAAATATCAAACAATGATTAGTTGTGGGTTTTCGGTATTCAATCAGGTCCTCTCGACAGTTTTTCATTCTCTACTTGATCCTCCCCATCATAAAAATCGTAACCTCCCCATTGTAAAAGCCCAGAAAGAAAGGAGCAGAGCCAGGTGCAAAGGATTGAAATGTAGGATAAGAGGTGTTTATGGATCATAAACGGGCAGGGCAATCGTCTTCAGCCTTTCAGTCAGGACAACGGACACGAGAACCAGTATAGCAGGACTGGCCTCAGGCAAGGGAGGCAGCTTGATTCTGCCTAGTCATGTAGCGTCAGCCTTTCTCGGGGCTCGAGCTTACGTGTCCTTAACAAGGTGACTCTGCCGGGGTCATCGTCCGTTCATTGACTATGTGAGGGCAAGAAACAAGATGGATGCCGTAACAAAATGGATACCGTGACTTTTAGAGAGAATGCCCTAGTTTCCAGTGAATTCGTGCTAGTTGCGCAGCGAAAACACTGTCACGTATACAATGGATCGTTTGCGGTTCATTGGTACCAAAATCGTGTCAGTACTATGATACCGAATTCACAGGTTCGAATCGCTACAGAACCTCAACACCCCGGTCATAGCAGCGGAATTACACTGCTCACACACCTGCATGGGAAGGCAGCCCTTCTCCGGCCCAGCAAGGGCTCCCCTCCGCCTCAGCAGGATCAGTCTTGGCCACCGCCCAACGCCTCTTGTTGCAGCAGTGATCGGATCAGCGGTGCAGCCTCGATTTATGCCACTGCTCTCCCGCAAGGCGCCGCACTGTCTCTGGTCCGCCGCGGGTCCTTGCAGCCTGGACTCATGTGTACTTCAGAAGCGAGGCAGGCTGCGACATAGAAGTCCGCTACTGCTGCACCTACAATGCAGAGAGACCTCTCCTCGGTTCCAGTGAGGACTCCTCTCCGTCCTCCAGCCCAGTAGGGTGAGTCCCCAGTCGTTTTCCACCACCATGTACAGGATAACCGGGGGATGGGACTCGGAGTGACTCTAAAGCACGTCCGCCATCTTAGGTGCTCAGCCATGCCCCCCTCCTATCTACTCTTGAGTGTTCTCTTGAGCTGCCACTGCCCCTCCCACCTTTACACTGCCTGCCAAGTTCTATGCCCCTATCCCCTCCCTCCATGTCTTATTTTGCTGCCACACCCTTTTGCCCTTCATGCTCTGTTGTGCTGCAACTGTCCTCCTGCGTTCCCTGTGTGGTCTGCTGTGAAGTCCCTTCCCCTGCTCTTTTTGTCTGTGTCCAGTCCCTACCCCTCCCTTCTGTCCTCCATGGACCGTTCTACATGCCCCTGCCCCCTCCATCTTGCCCAACATTGTTGTGCTGCCACTGACTCTCCTGCTTGTCATGCATGGTCTTCTGTGCTGCCATAACCCCTCCCATCTGCCCTGTGTGGTCACCTTGCTGCGCTGAATCCCCTCCCACCTTCCCTCTGTTTCCTGTGTGCATGCCATTATATTCTCACTGTTGCATTTTATGATGTTTTGTGCTTTCAGTGCCCATCCTGCCTGCCCTTCATGGTCAGCTTGCTGCCCCTGCTCCTGCCCTGCCCCTTGCCCCCTGCACTCGATTTTACATGTGGAGACCCCTAACTCCTCCCTCCTGCCTTGTCTGGTCCATTGTACTGACTGAGCCCCCTCCCTCATGCCCTTCATGGTCTGTTATGCCGCAACTGTCCCTCCTGTCTGTCCAGTATGGTCAACTTGCTGCTCTTGCTTTTTTCTCCCCTGCTCTCTATTGTGCATGTGTATGGCCCTGTCCCCTCCGTATTGTTTTACATGGTCCGTTGTACTGCACTGCCATCCCGCTTTCTGTGTAAGGTCAGTTTGGTGACCCTGCCCATCTCCCTTCTACCCTCTGTTATCCGAGTCCATGATAAGAGGGAGATTTTGAAAAATAAACAGAGAAATTCATTTTTCCCATTGACTTACAATGGAAAAAAGGACATTTTAGGCATGTGACAGATAAAAAAAAAAAGCACTTTGGGGCTTATCAACATTGGGATTCTCCTGCCTAAATCTGGTCTGTTGGCACGTAGGGTTGTAATGCCACCGCCTCGTTCTTCTGCCCTCAATGGTCTTTTATATTTCCACAGCCTCGCTTGCCTGTCCTGCATGGTTTTCTTCTTGCCCCTACCCCCCTTTCCCCTGCCCTCCATGGTCTGTTGTGCTGCCACTGCTCCATTCACCTGCCCAGCATGGTCAATTTGTTGCCTCTGCACCCTCCTCCATGAGAGAGTCTTATTCTCATTGAAATTATGGTTAGTGCTTTAAACAACTAAAACAACAGAAAATTTTCTGAGTTCTCAAATTACGGCAGAGTACTTTTAAGTAATTTGCTATCTTCATGTTATTTTATCCCGTTGATCACTTGAATATGTGTTACACTTAAGGGAGAGGATGTGGTGTTAACCCTGGGCGTAGTTCGCGAAGTAGAACTTCGCGAAGCTACGCAAAGTGCACTTCGCACTACGCGAGCTACGCGTAGCACTTCGCGAACTGCGTAGTACCTTGTTCACACTGTGCCAGATGTCGTTTTCAATGATTGCACAGTGCGGACAAGCAACCGGCACTGTGCAATCATTGAAAATGGCATCTTGCACAGTGCGAGCTGTAGTTTTCTGCTGCTCGAGTAGATTTTTACTCGAGCGGCAGCTTTCTCAACGCGAACTGGCAGTTTCTCATCGCGAGCGGTCGCGATCATACGTGACCACTCGCAATGAGAAACCTGACCTCCTCGCGTTGGGAATCTCGCCGGGATGTTTATTTTCCATGCTCGCGATCGCTAACTTGATGTTGCTGATCGCGAACAAGGAAAAAGTCTCGCCGGGATATCATTATGCTTGCTCGCGGTCACCAACTTGACATTGAGGACCACGAGCAAGCAAAAAATTACCACAGCACTACGCAACACTATGCTACGCGTGTTCGCACTGTGCTACGTGCAATTCGCGTAGTGCGAAGTAGCGCGAACTTCGCAAACTACGCGAGCGTAGCGTAGTGCTTTGCCCAGGCTTAGTTACGATCAGAATTGCAGACTTTGCAACCAGGTTCAAGTTTCGGTATCAGGTCAACATCCTGTGATTCTTGGCAAATCTCCCCGTGTCTAAAATGAAAATGAATGTGTCCTTGTGTAATGTAACTGATGATCATGTAAAACACACCAAAACTTTTGGGTCGAGTCTGCGCTATTTAAAACTGCAAAACAACAAAAGAATTTAGGGGTCTATTTACAAGGATTTAGCGCCACCAGAACATTACTTTTAGTGACATTTTGTTGGCGCTAAATCCTTCGCCTTATTTACAAGGCGGCGTTAAGCCACTTAACATGGCCGAACGCCGCCTTGTAAATAATTCCTCTATTCACGTAGCACTTAGTGAGAAAGGGGTGAACAATGGGTGTTGCATTGGGCTTTCTTCCGCAACACCTATTGCTTTTTGACGCTGCCCCATATTTACAAAGTATGGGCCAAAGTCAAAAATAAGAGCTGGATATACCTGGTCTTAAACAGGCAATCAGAGGAGAAATATGTTATTGCTCTTTGTATATTGCTCTTTACATGTGTGCTGCATTCTGCCCGTTGGTCCCAGTCGGCTCCCAGCCTCCTGCAGAGGTGATATTGCTCTCTTGCATGCTGGGAGCTGCTGGAAATGCAGCTCCCTGCGTGCGAGCACAATAGTTTCATCTCTTTCCCTGCCCACATGTCTGTGGGCAGGGAAAGAGATGAACCCCCGCTTTTAGCAAGAGGGAGCGACTTGAGAGAGCTCACTTGCTGGAAGCGGAGTGTTGGTGGGGGCTATCACAGCTCCCGCCAAGCAAAAGCATACAGATACATCCTGGGGGTGGGCACCCAAAGGACATAGAATGAGTCAGCCCTGGGGGGTGGCTGTCCTCAGGACCATAATTGGCTCCTGGAGCGAGACCGCACTGCCCTCTACTTTGTTGTGCACTGGCAGGACCCATGGTGCTGGTGGTTCCCAGGGTCACACATGGCCAGGGAGCGGGACCACACAGCCCCCCCTTTTTAAAAACAAATTGGCCCCGGTGAGGTGGTGGTTTTGGGGCCAGGGGGTTTGCATGGCCCCTGCTATTTTTTTTATGATAGCCCTGGGGAAGTGGTAGTCCCTGGAGTTTGGGGTTGTTTGCGCGGCTCCCCACAACATTTTAAAATGTAAATTTAGGTGGTGGTCCCCAGGGCAATAGTAAGCCCTTGGAGAGGGGTCCTGTGAACCCTCCTCCATATTTGCTTATTAAAAAAACATGTCCCTGGGACCTGGCCCACCCGGGGCCTCAATTTTTAAAAAAATGCACGACCATGCGTGTTTTTTTTCTCAATTCACTGTGATATTCACACATTTTGCTGTGAAGTTAAAAACAATTGCATTTTGGCCCTGCCCTGATCCATGGCTACAGGGTTAGGGTTTACACGGAAGCAGAGTCCCAAGATGGCTGGCTGCCAACACTTCCTGGTTGAATATACAAATTTGGATTTCCTTTATGTTCTCCACAACTACGGAACGGATTTACACCAAATACGAAAAGTATGATCTGTGGACCAAAAGCTAGCTTTCTGCTAAATTTGGTATAATTCCATCCAGCGGTTCGGGCTGTAGGCGTGTCTAAAGACTCAATGGAAATTAACATGGGAAATGTAATTTTTTTGATCCCCTCTTTTTCTCGACCCCTGCTTAATGGATCACCCCGAAAGTTTCCAAGCACAACATAGACTCACTGGCACACTTTTTCGTGAGATTTCATGAAGATTTGTCAAATTGCACCAAAGATATAGGCAATTCAACAAAATGTTTTTCAATGGAAACATGGTACTAACTATAACTACCTACTGGCAACCGCCAGTAGGTAATATATGTTTGCGTGTATAGATTTCCATGCTGTAAAAGGATAACTTTTCATGGAGGCATACAGCATTATGAAATGGATTTTAATTATGGAAAATGCACGTACTCACTTTTTTCCTGGCATGTTTAAAACTCTGAACATTACAGTATCTGTGATGTAGTGATGTCATTAAACTTAGAATTAATAACTTCAGAACATGAATATTTCATTCTGATGCATGCTGGGTGATGTATTTCTTTTAGACTACGGTGACACTACACAGCCTGCATTTAAGCCACATGGTTATCTGATTAGGTAACTTCATCTGTGATCAAGGCTTGCCATAGAGCTGAAACTCATTAGGAATCAAGATGTAAAAATGCATGCTGCCACTTTCAATTTTGGAAATGGTGGTTTTCCTGAGATGAGGCTTCAGCGACTTTTCTTGCTGAATATATATATATGCCACAGCAAGGGTATTTTTAAGGTTTATGGTGGGTGTTAGTTTTTAAATGGGAAGGATATTTTTTGGCTTTGAGGGTTGGTATGGGTTTTTGGGTGGCAAAGGTAATTTTTAAGGTTTAGGGTGGATATGGGTTTTTGAGTAGGAAAGGTTTTTTGGGGTTTAGGATGGGTAAAGGTTTTGTGCCGGCATGGGTATTTTTAGGGTTTAGGTTGGTATTGGTATGGGTGGCATAGGTGTTTTCAGGTTTTAGGTGCCTATTGGTTTTTGGACGGCTAGGTTAATTTAGGGTGGGTATGAGTTTTGGGTGGCAATAGTAATTATAGGTCTTGGAGTTGGTATTGGTTTTTTGGGTGGCAAGGGTATTTTTAGGTTTTAGTGTGGTTGTGGGTAATGTTAGGGTTTTGCTTGGATGTGAGTTTTTGGGAGGCAAGGGCATTTTTAGGGTTTAGGGTGGGTGTGAGGTTTTTGATGGGAAGGGTAATTTTAGGGTTTAGGTTGGGTTAGGAATTTTGAATGGAAAGGGTATTTTTAGGGTTTAAAGTTGGTGTGAGTTTTTGGGTGGCAAAGGTATTTTTAGGGTTTAAGGTGGGTATGGATTTTTGGGTGGTAAGGGTATTTTTAGACTTTTAGGGTTGGTATGGGTTTTTGGGTGGCAAGGCTAATTTGTATGCTTTAGGGTGGGTATGGGTTTTTGGATGTCAAGGGACATTTTAGGGGTTAGGGTGGGTATGGGTTTTTGGGTGGCAAAGTTAATTTAGGGTGGGTGTGGGTTTTTGTTGGCAAAGGTATTTTTAGGGTCTAAGGTGGGTATTGATTTTTAAATAGTAAGGGTATTTTATTAGTGTTTAGGGTGCATATGGATTTAGGTGTTGTAGGTTACTAAGGTGATATGCATATATGTGTATTTTGTATATATATATATATATATATATATATATATATATATATATATATATATATATATATATATATATATATATTCACTGAAAAAACCAAAGGTTTCAGGGGCGTTATAGTTAGGAATTGGCATTTAAAAAACCTTAGAAATTCACTGAAAAAACCATAGGTTTCAGGGGCATTATAGTTAGCTGGAAATTTCCCTTGTACAAAACCCTAGAAATTCCCCTGTTATAGTTAGTTCAGCTAACTGTAACTCGCGCCCCCGCAATGCACTGCTGATGACGTCACATATTACATCACTCATGACATGGTCAGTGACATCACTGATGACATCACTTATGACATCTCAAATGACATCACTGATAACATAACTGACGACGTCAACTATGTGATAAATTAGTACACCTTCTCACACCCTAATATAACTTTTGATACACCAACTCAAAATTTCAGACGGCCATTTTGAAGACCATAGATACTCCAATACCAATAACTACATTGACTCTTAGTTCTACATGTACCTCCACTCACTCACCTGTACAGTCACTCATACTTACAGTCACTCCGTACAAGACTATCATATGCATTTATACACATATATAGACACTCACACACTGCCAATCATCCATTGAGGTACTGACACACCTAGTCAGTTGTGCAAATAATTAAACACAGTCCAATTGACTCACCTATACAGTTAAACACACTCAAGTTCACTTACTCATAAAAATACTAAAAAATGTTGACACTCTTATTCAATTACTAGTACAAGCACACACTCATCCATACAGCCAGTCCCGCAATCACACACTCTCACATATAGATAGTTATTTACTCTTATACACATATACACTGTGTTTCACATATGTAGTTACTGTCACATGTACAACTGAGATATACGTTCAATCACTAACACACCCTTACATACACTCACCCAACCATACAGTCCATCACAGTTGCACTCTTAAAACCATGCACCCATAGAATCACCCACTCACACATCTATGCACAGAGTCACACACACCCCACCCACACATACACTCAGGCACCCATACAGATACTCAGACAACCAATTAATAACCCATAGAGACACTCATATTGCTATTCACAAAACCATGCAGCCGTTTATACACCAACAGATAGACAGATACAGACATTCACACAGTTTAGTCACTAGTCTGCAGTAAGATACATTTAATGACTCACTTATAGAGTCAGTTACGCACCTAGAAAATCACCCATTCACACACTTGTACACCCACTTATTCTTCAACAGGCCTTTCCCTATATATATTAAACATATTAAAACTGTTCAGAAACACATACTCAATGGATGACGTCATCAGTGATGTCATCAGTGATGTCATTTGAGATGTCATAAGTGATGTCATCAGTGATGTCACTGACCATGTCATGAGTGATGTAATATGTGACGTCATCAGCAGTGCATTGCGGGGGCGCGAGTTATAGTTAGCTGAACTAACTATAACAGGGGAATTTCTAGGGTTTTGTACGAGGGAAATGTCCAGCTAACTATAATGCCCCTGAAACCTATGTTTTTTTCAGTGAATTTCTAAGGTTTTTTAAATGCCAATTCCTAACTATAACGCCCCTGAAACCTTTGGTTTTTTCAGTGAATTTCAAAGGTTTTTTAAATGCCAATTCCTAACTATAACGTGCATGAAACCTATGGTTTTTTCAGTGAATTTCAAAGGTTTTTTAAATGCTAATACCTATCTATAACTTGTCTCTGAAGATATCATGAAAAGCATTTTTTTTTAAAGTAGGGTACACATTAGTTTTGTGGAAAAGCATCTTTGTGATTGGTTAAGAAAAAGCAGTTTAAATGTGGAGTACATATCATAGGATAAAATTTGCTCAGCTCAACCACACCTGCTACTTGCATTTGGAAGGCACTGTTCGAACTTAAAACAATCGTCAACTTTTAACCTGCACATGTCATTAAATGTTCAAGAAAATGTTACAAAAAAATATTGTAAAGTTCTAAAAAATTGATGAACTTTTAACCTGCACGTATTGTAGAATGTTCTAGAAAGTGTGTTGATAGAATACGTTGCACTTCTGACTTCTATGTGTTGTTGAATAATAAAAAAAACGGTTCATATGGAAAATTAAAAAGAAACCAATAGAGAAGTTTTGAAACCTAAAAGAATCAAGGAACTATTCTAATTTATTCTTTACATGTATTTATGTGTGCAGCAACAAAATTATAGACACAACAGCACTAGGAAAAGGAAGAAGCAGGGAGTGGGGGGAGGGGGGGAGATGGGCAGAATGGCACACATGCACAATTAAGTACAACACACATATAGACTAACAATGGCCAAAATGAAACACACCAACAAGGAGCACAAGTCACACAACCTGCCAACATCACACCACTGAACGAGCATAGAAGTGAAAACCACGCTGCATTCATAGAGGATGTGTACAAAGGCCAGTCGTTGGTGTTGTGGGATGTCTGCGACCGTGGTCATCATGGATGAGATGCCCAGCAAGTGGCACATGGTCGAGTTCACTGTGTGTTATGTTGCCAAACGGCTGCTCCTCCCTCCCACAGGCCCCCACACTTTTGTACGGTGAGCTGTTGGATCTCGTGCACTTGTATGGCACGCCATTTTAATGCCTATTTGCGCATCTCCTGCTACATTCCAACTACAACATCACAGTGCCGTTTGGAGGTGGTGCATGTCACTTTACAACATCGACTGCTGCGGCTCTTATAATAGGCCACACCAGAACACAGAGACACACTTACCGCACTACCTGTACACGGACATGTCCGAGACACCCCGTTCCCCTTGCCAGATAGGCACACCCCTGCACTGACCTGTGAACGACAGACCAGCACACACCAGTTGTGCATGCAGGAGGATGCGTACGTAGCTACACATCCAGGCTCACTGCCAACGCTGAGGTGACAGCACACTGTGATGTTGCAGGGCTCGTGCCTATCATGCTAAGACAATGACCACAGGGACACACTTACTAAGATGTGGGTTTGGGGGGCATTGGCGGTCCTGCAGTTGTTGAGATTTATCTTCTGGCCCTCATGGGTATCCCGTTATCATTTTCATTTACTCTATGGCACCTGTGGGTGTTCTGGTGTGGCTCTTGGCTGTGTTCCCTTTCATGGTGCAGGTAGTTGTCCTGCTTAACACCAGCAGAAAGCAGGTGCAAAATCCCTGGCGCTAACGTGTCTTATCGCCGGAATTTGTTTCGCATTGCAATTGTTGTGAAAGTTGTGATGTGATTTTTTTCGTGTGCACAACAATATACGAACTGAGCAGTGTATCTCGTCAAGATCCAGCACCTGACGCACTATTCCCAATCAATATAAATACAATGAGATTTCTTAATAGATTTTGTGTGTACACTGTAAGTGCAGCCAATACCTCAGTGCAATACAATACAGGATTTTAGTATTTAGAATAAATCGCAAAGGTGCACCTTGTGTCTTTTTGCATAGGAACGGCTACTCTCCATTTCATTATCAGCACTTTAACGGAAGTAAAGTTGAGATAAATCTAACACACTATTCAGAAGTTGGTGCAAACTGCAGACATCACCAGTATTCCAGCGATAAGTGCCCCAAAATTTAACACCATGGTGGACTCCATCAAATAACAGTAATAAGAACAAGAAAGAGTCACACAGCAGTTAAGAGAACAACCAAAAACATTATTAAGTTTTTTTTTCAAACTTTATTTTTTATAATAATAAATATATAAACGATAAACTATTTTCAAACTTTATTTTTTTATTAACATAAATATAAACAATAAACTAATAAACAAAATGTAACAACAATAATACAAAACAACAAGGCGGAACACTCCTGTAGGAACCACGGATGTCGACGACAGACCTGGAAAATCAGAAAGATTGTTAAAAAAAAAACAACATGGTATTCTCAACAAAATACCACAAGAAAAAAAATAACAGATATATAAAATGTATACAGCTAACAAAATTGTATAAGTTTAACTTACAAAAACTGTAAATGTTGCTGCTTTAAAATATTTACCGAATCTGTGGAATTGTTTTTGCAGAAGGCACCACGCCCACAATGTTTTTCTTCAGTGGTGAAGACATTTTTAACTTTTTCCAAGGGGCAAACAAAGACCAATGCCACCTTCTTCATTCGCAAGATTTGCCAAAGAGTTCTGTTACGAGGGGATCCTAACAAAAAATACTCGTGCGGCACAGCAAGTATGATGAAACACCTAAGGACCCTTCATCCAAACAATCTTGCACGAGAAGAGTGCAAACAGATGAGAAACACTCCTGTTCTGTATCTGTAAAAAAGGATCACAAATAAATGTATATTAATAACTTTCAAATGTATACTATTCCATTACTGTACAAACACATTTTATATAAAAACTGACTAAGAAACTATAGCCCTGAACCACAAGTGTGACGATCGTTAAAACACTACATGCATAGTGCATACTACTTAGAAGCAGTTCATGCCCTAAAGCCTACCTCACTAAAAGACTACATGCTAACTGACTAAATGATTACAGTACTAAAAGGAGACACACTGGGTGAGTGACAGGGTGTTTGCTAGAAGAGTATGAATACTAACTAGGGAATTGAAGGTGGGAAACATAACTGTGTAGGTGATTAGAGGACTGCATCCATACTGCATAGGCATTTAAAGCAGTCCATGTGCTAAGGCCTGGCTCACTGCATGACTACTTGGGTACTGACTGAATGATTAGAGTACAGCAAGGAGAGTGCCTAGGTGAATTTATAAGTGCTAGGGAATGGATTAGTACTTGGTACTGAATGGGTCACTAGAGGAGTGCAAAAGCAGTCACAAGTGCTGGACTGTATGGATACTGACTAGGAAATTTAAAGTGTGAAAGACAAGTGCCTAGGTGGTTAGAAGACTGCATGCATAGTGCATAGGGGTTTGAAACAGTCCATGTGCTAAGGCCTGGCTCAGTGTATGAATACTTAGGTATTGACTGAATGATTAGAGTACTGCAAAAATAGTATCTTGGTGAATTTATAAGTGTTTGGGTTTTAGCACAGTGAATGGATTAGTACATGGTGCTGAATGGGTCACTAGAGGACTGCAAAGGGAGTGACAGGGTATTTCCTGGAAGTGTATGGATACTGACTAGGGAATTGAAGGTGAGAAAGACAATTGTGTATGTGGTTAGAGGACTGCATGCTTAGTGGATAAGGGTTTGAAGCAGTCCATATACTAAGGCCTGGGTCACTGGATGAGTACTTGGGTACTGACTGAATGATTAGAGTACTGCAAGGAGAGTGCCTGGGTGAATTTATTAGGGGTTGGGTTAGTACATGATGCTGAATGGGTCACTAGAGGAGTGCAAATGGAGTGACAGGGTGTTTGATGGAAGTGAACGGATACTGACTGGGGAATTGAAGGTGTGAAAAACAAGTGTGTAGGTGCTTAGAGGACTGCATACATAGTGGATAGGGGTTTGAAGAAGTCCATGTGCTAAGACCTGGCACAGTGCATGAATACTTAGGCAGTGACTGAATCATAAGAGTACTGGAAAGAGAGTGTCTTGGTGAATTTAAGGTGTAAAAGACAAGTCTATAGTATGTTAGAACACTACATGCATACTGCATAGACATTTGAAGCTGTCTATTTGGTACTTAGAAACTGACTAAATAATCAGACTACTTCTAGGACAGTGCTTAGGTAAAACTTTTAAATTTTCAGTTCTGCCACAGTGAACAAAATAGTACATGGTACTGCACCTTAGTGTCAAACCCTGACTAATTTTATCAATGCATAAGCAAAGACTAGCTTCTAATGCTGCTAAAACTTGACAACATGAGAGGTTTTAAATTAGTTATCTGTCAGCAAATACACGATGTTACCAAATGCTTCTCTCACAGTGGTTCTCAAATGCACACAGACTCACAGTGTAATTCTAGACAACAACCACTATACCTATGAGTTTACCAAAACTCATTCACTACAGTGCAAGTGGTAAGGGAACTGCACACAATCTACATATTTCACGACTGCAATTTACTGTCAATGCCTGACTCATTTAATGAAAGCATAAGCCATAACTGTCTTCTAATGCTACTAAAACTTGACAACCTGACTGGTTTTAAAACAGTTATCTGTCAGCAAATACACGATGTTACCAAATGCTTCTCTCACAGTGGTTCCCAAATGCACACAGACTCACTGTGTGATTCTAGACAAACAACACTATCCCTTGCACTATATCAAAACACATTTCTTCATCTAGAAGTAGTACTACATTTTAGTATAGAAACATAACATAACTCATTTCACAAATTCATAAACAATGACTGGTTTCTAATTCTACCAAAATAGAAAAACTGCACAGTTATCTGTCTACAAACACATGAAAAACACAAATGCCACAGAATGGTTTCTACATGCACACACATTGTAGAGAAAAAAAGTACTCCCTACAATTTAGCAAGAAACATACATTAGTCTGATTAAAATCAAAATAGTCTACATACATCCCCTCACAATTAAATAACTCATCTTTCAAGTTCTTTTGTAGATTAAGGAGTATATCAATCACTCACCATATTTTCTTTTACAGAATCTCTGCACTGTGCACCTCTCAGCAAAAGCAAAGAATGAAAAAGTTTCCCTTTCATTTTCCACACATATACATGTAAACATCAAATCACAATCCTTCGCACATAAACTTAAAAGCAAACACACATTTCTATTGGTTAAACATTTCAACCCTTTCCAACTGAAATACATTTCAACCCTTCCCCCAATCTGCCTTCTGCCTGTTACCATAGAAACAGGTCATGGAACACTGCACTGAGCTCACAGGTCACAAGTTCAGCACACAATGTTCCTACACAAGACAGGAAGTGTGCTTGACTTTTCAACATATCAGCTTATCATATATAATGTTCCTTACAATCTGTTTTTGTTAAGCAATAACAATCATACCTTTAAAAAACAAAGATATACACCCCACCTTTCAGTGTAGAAAGTTGTTATACAACCAATGATTTCTTGTCGTTTTTCAAAAAACATTGCCGTGGATCCGCACCCTCACCACGAGAGAATCCGTGCATCCAACGCGATAGGATGCGCACACCGTGCGCGCATTTCGCCACTTTTTTTTTTAAAAACAGGGGGGCCACAGGGGGTCCTTCTGGGACCCCTAAGCAGATCTAGAGGGTCAGAGTATTTCCACTCTGCCCCCTTTATATCTTTTACACACTTATTCCCCTTCCATCTTCAGCCTCGCTTCTACCGAGGCAGAAAATGGCCGCCAATAGTTTCTGGTTTCGAATGAGAGACGCTCGACAGCCAGCCAATTAGCATTCAGCGCGAGATCGGGAGGGTGCGCGCTCCGTTCGGGGAGGGTGCGCTTACGGTGCGGGTACGGTCTGCGGATCCTCCGCTGCCATAGATATCACTAACTTTTTTACCTAATTTTCTCAGGAACTACTGAACAGATTCACACCAAATATGCAAAAGGCACGAGTCCGAACTGAGGACTACCTCTTTGCCAAATTTGGTGTCATTCCGTTCAGCGGTTCGGGCTGTAGCTGCGACAACAGATCCTATGGGAAATTGCATGGGGAAAACGCGTTTTGGGACCCCCTTTTTTTCTCGGCCCCCGCTTCACGGATCACCGCAAAACTTTCAGGGTAGGAGTGGAGCGGAGCTGGCCAAAAGTATGGAGAATTTCGCGAAGACTCGTCAATCGACGCCAAAGATATTCCCAATAGAATGTTGCGGATTTCCTATGGAAAATAGGTCCTAACTATAACTATCTACTGGCGACCGCCAGTAGATAATATATATATGTATCTATATATATATATATATATATATATATATATATATATATATATATATATATATATATATATATATATATATATATATATATATATATCAAAAAACAACAGGTTGCCCCCTTGAAGATGCCACACACTGAGGGGATTAGCAAACGATGCCACAGGCGGTTGCAGTGTTGCTGCTACCTCTCGCCTTCTGGTATGCAGCCAAACGCGTTTCGGAATTCTCCTTGATCACTGGCTTTTGCAACTTACAGCAACGAAGAGAGCAAGCATTCTGGGACAACTGCTTTATTTAGTAACAAGCCCCGCCCCAGTGGGCGTTAAATGACAATGCATTATGGTTCTAATAGTCCCCAAGTCCCATCAATCACCAAGTGGGTGCTGCTTTTCTTCGTGCAAAATGTTTTCCACAATGGGTAAGTAAAAATGAAATATTGCCCTCGTAGGTGAAGGAGAAAAAGGTGCTTCGCATTGCTCCCAATATCACCCTGTGGCTCAGGCCCCCTCAGTTCAACACCATGCTTCAAAATCATGAGCATAGAAGAGCCGCCACTTCCGGCAGCGGGGCATCTCCGCGGCTGGACTGGCCGCTAACATCAAGAAACAACAGGTTGCCCCCTTGAAGATGCCACACACTGAGGGGATTAGCACACAATGCCACAGGCGGTTGCAGTGTTGCCGCTACCTCTCGCCTTCTGGTATGCAGCCAAACGCGTTTCGGAATTCTCCTTGATCACTGGCTTTTGCATCTTACAGCAACAAAGAGAGCAAGCATTCTGGGACAACTGCTTTATTTAGTAACAAGCCCCGCCCCAGTGGGTGTTAAATGACAATGCATTATGGTTCTAATAGTCCCCAAGTCCCATCAATCACCAACTGGGTGCTGCTTTTCTTCGTGCAAAATGTTTTCCACAATGGGTAAGTAAAAATGAAATATTGCCCTCGTAGGTGAAGGAGAAAAAGGTGCTTTGCATTGGTTTCGAATGAGAGACGCTCGACAGCCAGCCAATTAGCATTCAGCGTGCGATCGGGAGGGTGCGCGCTCCGTTCGGGGAGGGTGCGCTTACGGTGCGGGTACGGTCTGCGGATCCTCCGCGGCCATAGATATCACTAACTTTTTTACCCTAATTTTCTCAGGAACTACTGAACAGATTCACACCAAATATGCAAAAGGCACGAGTCCGAACTGAGGACTACCATTTTGCCAAATTTGGTGTCATTCCGTTCAGCGGTTCGGGCTGTAGCTGCGACAACAGATCCTATGGGAAATTGCATGGGAAAACGCGTTTTGGGACCCCCTTTTTTTCTCGGCCCCCGCTTCACGGATCACCGCAAAATTTTCAGGGTAGGAGCGGAGCGGAGCTGGCCAAAAGTATGGAGAATTTCGCCAAGATTCGTCAATCGGCGCCAAAGATATTCCCAGTAGAATGTTGCGGATTTCCTATGGAAAATAGGTCCTAACTATAACTATCTACTGGCGACTGCCAGTAGATAATAATATATATATATCATGTCATGTGAACAAGGCTCCACGGAGCCGAAACGTTATGGCCGTCGCTCTGGGCATTGAATAAATAATTTGCACTATATGCAGGCTTGTGTACTTACTTCCTTGGCAGTTGGAGGATCTTCAAGGCTGGTGGGAGAAGTCTTTGAACATATATATATATATATATATATATATATATATATATATATATATATATATATATATATATATATATATATATATATATATATAGATATATATATATATATATATGCACACACATATATACATATACACACAAAATATATATTCATGCATGTGTGTATATATGCAAACAGGTACTTTCTTGAAGAATAGACACTCACTCAGTTACAGCTGGCTTTACTTGAAAGCAAGGGGTGTTTTGGCCATTGTTGGCCCTGATCACATGTTGCTAAGAAACCATTCACAGTGCCTTAATTGCATTTTCAAATAACGGAAAGGCAGATGAAAGAAAGGAGGGGGGAATAAAGAATTCCAGAAAAGTAGGGTTTGAACAGTGGATCTAGGAGACAGTGTCCGCGGGTCTAGTAAGGGTTGCAGAAATGGGAGTAAAAGCCCAAAAGTGGAATTGCATCATCTCGGCTGTGGTAGACAGACAAATGTTGTTGGAGCTTACCAACATATGTCTGCATGTGCAGCGGATATAGCGGCTGTGTGGGTGGGTATGTGAGAAGTAAGTAGACATAAGGTACTGATAAATCTCTCCTGGAGAAAAGAAATGATAAAGAAACTGACTAGATACACATAGAAAGGAGGAAAAGGAGGGAAATATAAACAGATCAACCAGATCAACCCCCTGTGGGTGAACATTGTGTACCTCAACTGGGGAAGAAAAGAAGAGAAAAGAAAACATGCATTGATCCCAAGTGGGGGTAGTCGGATATATGTATAGTAACGTTTGCAGGGACAGAGTTACCGCAGAGTTGTGGTAACAAACAATAGGTACACAAATTATGTTGGTATTTCAAAACAAGATACTCTGAATAACAATTTGAAGTAATGACTGGCCAATTAGCTCGGTACAGTAAAAATACTTAGTGGAAAAGTGCCAAAAAACATATTTTCTGTGTGATGTGAACTCAACACTGTGACTAAAGATGAAGAAAAGGGAAACGAACACAGTCGGTGACAAATAGACCATGTCCTAAAGTGCTTTTTCCTATCCTCCTGTGAAAAAAATACCATAAAAAATGTGATTTGACAGGGAGTAGAGGCAATGCCCTAAAAGAAGAACACATAATCAAAATACTTCAACTCTTCATCACAGAGTACCTATATATACACATCTATGTACATCAGAGAATTCAGTGAAACAACAATGAGGAAACTTTTAGGAAAACAGCAATAGGGGAGCAGAAGTCTTATTCATTGTCCAAGTGAATTCCTTATTTCTCATCCTGGTGCAGCCCTTGAGGACAAACTGTGTTAAGATCAGTAATAAGTTTGGATTCCATTTTCCTCATCCTTAACACCACCGCTTGGTGTGAGGATCTGCTTGACCTAATTGGAGCTATTGTCATAAGTTAATATGAGCCCGGAAGTGGGGTCATTGGTATATATATATATATATATATATATATATATATATATATATATATATATATATTGCACAAAGTCCGCAGGTGAGCAGGGGCAGATCAACCCCCCCCCCCCTCCACAGCACATACGGACACGGACCAGTAGATAAGTGCAGCTTATTTTATTTAATGCAGTATGTCGCCATAACGTTTCGGCTCGTCCGAGCCTTGATCACATATATGCGTATATACATCCGATTTGATGTGCTTCAATGTGTCTATTTACATCTTAACAAAGCTGTTGCTTTAAGGGTCATAATGACTTCCCAATTTTGATTTTTCAATGTAATCCAGACACGTTAACCTCTCAAGATTTGAGTCATTGGAGATAAGCTCTGAGATTGTTCTGTCATATACCTTATTTTTCTAGAGATAATTATTGGACCAATATTGATTTACCATTATTCAAGGTGGTTTAGTGGGTTTTGAGTTATTTGTATGTTCTTATATTTACCTTTTTATCACAGAGATTTGGTGCATGTTTCTCTCCCATTTTCTGGGTATTGCCATGCATCATGCTCTTTTTTCCCCGCACAATATCAGGGATTTATTGTATAACACATTGTTCATAATGCCATTTTCTCCCTATCCCCTGACTGGGCATTAATCATAAGAACCACTTGGGAATCATTATTAGAATGGAACGGTTTAATAATCTGGATTAACCCTGGGCTCATCCTCAGCTTTTAGTGAAATGTTGTTTTAAGATACTAGCTATAGAAGAAGATACGAAAATCCCTATAGCAATGATTCTGAAGCATTTTATTGCTACAGGATGAAAAAGTCCTGATGGAATTTCTTCCAATATAAACAAAGCATTGCAGAGACAATTCAGCAAGAAAATCTACCCACTGAATATCATCTAACATAGGGATAATACTGCAAAGAATATTTCCCTCTGGATTAACACTTCTTAAAATTAGAGGGTTTTCAATTCTCCCTCAACTTTTGTTGAGACCAAGATTTACATGTCTCTTTAAGCCAAAAGGCTATTCTATTAAACTTTTAACAAAAAGGTTGCTTAGTGACACTAACATTAATCAGAGACCTATACTGTAGGAAATGCTGCCATTAAGATGTGGGGAGAGGGTTGGTGCGCTGTTTGTAAAACTGTTGCAAAACTGTAAACTTATGTTTGGCCTTGTTGTATGATAATCTAACGCTATGCCATGACAGCTGCTAGGAAAATAGTAGGACAGCTAGAAAGCTATCTGTAAAAGGGTGGGTGTGAGGCTGAGAATACACTGTGGCTCATCTGCCTAAGCTAGCTGTGGTTAGCAAATTAATTACTTTCAAATACACAGCCAGAGAACTCCCACCTACATACTTTTGCACAGCTAACGTGAGCCTTCAGAACTTCAACATGCAGAACTGATATTTTCTACAGCTACCAAGATGTTTAGCATTTGTGTTCCAACAATGAGGAATGCCTTATTACCCTGATGTACAAACTATTAATTTAAATAAACACACTAACTTCTCCTGTGAGCCCAGGCCAGAAAGGCTAGCCCTTGAATGTCCCTTCTACAAAGTCTACAACAATGCAAATACAAATTCAGTGTTCAAGGCACATGATTATGCACCACTTCCTTTGAGTCAGTACATCCCTCCAGGAGTTACCACAAAGCTCCATCACAAATGAATGGGGAGATGAGGTGTTCATAACTGGACTATTTTCTGGTGGATGTTAAACTGCCAAGCATTATTGCTCCAGTCACTCTTCTCTCCACCACTGCTGGGAGCAGCCATGTCAAAAAGACAACAGAGCTTTGCAAATTTGTTTGGGATCCCTCACACTGCTGGGCACAAGGAACTGGAATAAAGTGGCTCCTTGTTTTTGTTTTCAAATACTCCTCTGGATTAAGGTGGATGGATGGGTAATGTTGGAGATTACTCTAGATGATATTACATAGGAGGGTGAGTCCCTGATATGACTCCCAGAAAGGAAGAGCCTGGCACCTGGTGAAGCAGGCAGGGCAATGTTTGAGAAGATAAAGGAATCATGCTTCTTTCTACATACTCTTTCTTTCCATGGCATTAGTAGTTTGAGTGTGCACATAGGCCAAGAAGTCACAGCAGAAATCCCATTGCTTCCAGAAGTGAGGGATATTATTTGATGCAAATTGAGGGAACCATATAAAAGGTACTTTCTCAGGTTTGAATCTGGAATTTATTTCTCCAAATTATGTTTTAGATACTGTTCAGTTGAATATAGCAAGTTACAACGCATGCTATTACATCGCGTACTATGACAACGCGGTCGTTACAACGACCACGTTGTTAGTATGCAATACCTTTACATCGCAAGTTATTACAATGACTTGCTGTAGGGGGTGCGCTGGACTTAGGAATAGTATTATTTATTATTCTTACTCCACTTTGCGCAACAACAGGGAAGGTGTTGGATTTCATATCCAATACCTTAGCGCCCAATACAGCAAGTCATTCTAATAACTTGCGATGTAAAACCCCTGTGTTGTAACAACTGTGTAGTAAAAACTGTTTCCTGTTCAGTTGAACCTACTTGCCAGCCTGTCAGAACTCTCTCTGGGTTGCCTGGTCTGACTCTGCATTGCAGAGGACTTCATATACTGCCTACCCTCCGTTAATTTGCTTATCAACTGAATTTACTATTGACCATAGCATCAGGAAACTGTATTGTTGGACATATATGTCTACTGTGTAATACATATATATTTACAGGTAAAAAAGAGCGTGGCCCTTAAGATTAATATCCACAGATGTGAGTCTTTGTTGACCAGATGAAGGTATGACGATTCTGAAAGGAAGCATGAACTGTCTACTCTCTTGCAGTTCAGATAAGCCGTATTACATATTCAACCCTTTATCCAGGTTTCATCAAGAAGTATATAAGGGAAGGTCACGTCATCTCCTGAATCTACAAAGTGTTGCTTTCTGAGACAATACTGTAGGAGGCACCGTTGCTGTGCATGTGGGATGACGATCCAGAATGTCAGGTAAGCCAGCAACCATAGTGATTCCTGAAAGAGTGTGAGAAATCTTCTTCAAATACACAGGCCCAAGCAATGCCAGGTATTGTTACAGCACATAACTTGCTTCTCTTGCTCCAGTTTCAGATAAATTCATCTTCTTGGTTAAGATTTTCAGTAGAAAGTCAGTTTTTGCTGATGTTGGTTCAAAGTTTACAGACACATAAGGCTCTCAGTTTTTGTGAAGAATAGTTTGGGGGTGTAATTTGTCATAAAGTGTGCCCCTGCTTGGTTTTAGTATCAGAAGTGGTTGAACAGGAATCTCATATTCAAATAGTTCATTATGCAGAATCTCTAGTTGATAACACTATTGTTCACCCTGGAGGTATTTCTTTTAGCATTTCTGTATATTTTGAAAATGTACTTTCATATCCAAATCACATATTTTCTCATTCCTCCTTCCTAAATTGAAATCAAGAATGTGGCTGTTTTTCAAAGTGTTGGCCTCAGTTACCTCACATGAAAAATCGATTTTTTTTCTTCTATCTCTGCCCGGCTCCCACCTGAGGGCAGAGTTATAGCAGGAATGATAGTTGTATGCATAGATCTTCAGAGGTACAGCCTCCAGATCAGCTGTTGCATGTACACCCCAGTTCCACAATCACAATATTTCAGATTGAATGTGGCCAAATTCTATGTGAACTAGATGTTGGGTTTCTTCCTGGTGTCTGGGCTGTCCAGTTTTTGGTGTAGCTTCTCTGTCTTCAATTGAAAAAGTATTGCTTTTTGCTCAGGGTAATATGATGACATGTCTTGTTTTCATTCCAGGGTAACGTTATATCTACATCTGCTGGATGTCCTTCTTCAGGGTTACAGTCCTCTCTGTTTCCTAAGATTTGAACAAGAAGTTCCTGTTTTGCACTTTTCATTTCAAATTGGTGGTTGGTACCCTAAAAATTCTAAGGGAGAAGTTGTGTGTGCTTCAGTGATTTCCCAAAGTTAGCCGTGCTATAATCAAATAGAGTCACTTAAACATGAGTGAACAATCATAAGAGGGAGCAGGTATAATTAGTATTGCAATCTGGTCAGTTGGTATTCTCAGTCCCTTGTCTTCAAATAACATAATGAGTAGCCCATACTTGTAGATGAGTAGACACAGCATGTTTTTTTCCTATCTGCATGGACATTTATCTATATTTTCAAGAGCTCAGGGTGTTCTGCTGAAGGTCAAGAATGCTGGTTTAATACCTGATTTTGCACGCACTGAAAGTCTTCTCTTTGTCTGGGATGCTGATATAAGCAAGTTTCAGATGTAGTGTTTGTTTTCAAGATGCTTTAAACATATCTGCGTTCACTGGTTGCTTTCCGTCATGCTCATTAATCTTACCAGTTACCAAAGTATTGATTACATTCTCCATTGACAGTGTATTCCATTCAATCTATAAAATAGGTTTTCCATGTTACATGTGCTTAAGTCTCTATTTCTTCTGATCCTCAGAGGCCTGCCTTTCTGTTGTCCTTTTAATCTCTCAACTGGTATTCCTTGTGCTTACACACTTCTTTCTTGTAATCTTCCAAATGCTGTCTGGCTTTAGTCCGAGCAGGCTTTGGAAGATCTGGGCCCATGCCAATCTCATTCTGTTGCATTCATTTTACATGCATGGGTTGACAGAGCTTCCAGAGTAGCTCAGAAGGGTTTCTCTCTTCTGCCAGAGAGTTTCCTGTACGTTCAATGTCCTCAGAATGCAAGTTCATGCCATTCTTGCGATCACAAGGAATGCTATTCTCAGAGGAGTAGCTAAAAGGTATCAGAATTCCTGGACATGGGTTTTAGGTGCATTTCCTGAGAACAGCCAGGTGTCTGCTCTAGGCCTCTTTCCAATCCTTGTCCTCACCTGCATCATCCAGATGGTAAAAATGGACAGTATATTTGTTTTTTTTTTTAGTATTCTAGCCTCCTCAGCACCAGTTAGGCTTTTGGTGTACATATTAGCTAATGGAATGAAACTGATGCTCTTACACTTGTATCCAGTCGTTTGTGGGATTCTTCCAGGAGAGGTTTCCTTGAGGCTGTCTCTCTTCAATTTACATCCCTGCAGGACAGTGAAGTGGGCAAAAAAGGAGTCTTGGGCCAAAAGGAGGAAGGGGATGCAGGGAGGGAACTGTTTTATTGTATCTACAGAAGTCCACACAGTAATAATGTCTTCTGTGAGTCTGTTTGTAACAGTCTTAGGACAACATAAGAGAGCTCATGCTGCAGTCATCAGTAGATGGCTTTGGTTGGTAATTTTCTTGTACTTCTCTCTAGCTCAAGTCCTCCTCCCATTAGGGATTCAGTGATGACCAACCAGGGTATTGGCAGTATATTGATAAGAAAAATGGAGGTGGAGAAGTTGCCTCTCAATGCTGACAACAAGTCAACAACAACAACATGCTGTCCAAAATGAAGTAATGATTTTCCTATTGATGAACACCAAATCCAAGCCTGTGCATGCTTAGGTTTGTTCCATGTGGAAAGAATTAGTTTTTTAAGATGAACAAAAGTCTTGCTTACTTACCGGTAACCTTCCTTAATTTCTAGGAAAACTCTGCCCCCTCCATACCCAATACACCAAGGTGTTCTTCCCAAGGATTCAGGCTTTTTGGCCCTAGGTACGTCTTTATTTTGAATGAAAACTTTAGTAGAATGGTTGAGAAAGGGTTATGTACTTTTAGAGTTTGATTTGAAAGTTGGGTAGTTGTTCCACAGAGTTATTGTGGTTAGACTAATATAAGTGGGTGCAAATCATAACTCAAATGATTTTACTAGAGGAAGATGGGTAAATGGGGGAAAGGCAAACAATTTAAAGGCAGAGGAAAGTTTGGGTTGGAACGTGTTCAGAATATCAGTTTTGTAACCAAACAATCAGCCTTTAAATAGTTTTACTTGCCTATTATGACTGCTGCGATTGAATAATTATTCAATCTGCAGTCAGTGTGGAAAAATATATGTTCCCTTACCTGTAAAAGCAATATTTTAGAGATACTTGCACATTTAAGCAAAATAAATGTTATGCCAATGGACAGATTTGTATGTGGCTTATCCTCTTCTATGTATTGGCAAAAAAGAGCAAACAAAGTATGGAATGGAATCCTATTCAGTATCACTTGTTAAGGCCGAATCAAAAATGTTGTCTTCCCCGGTAAGGCACTAAGGTGAGTTGTACAAACTAAGTCTCATAGCTTGTAGTATCACAGGAGGTCAATCTTTTCCTTTGCAATGCACTCAAATGTGAATGTCATTGACAAATCTGGGTTGCGAGGAAAACAAATGTGTGTGCTCATCATTAGCCCTCCCCCGAGTTGCCCCTTGCAACTGTACGATTCAACCCTTGACCAAGGCCTTGAGTCCTCGTGGCCAAATTGTGCCCATTAGTTTACTGGATGCATATCTGAAAGTCGGATGCACTAAAGTGTTACAGGGAAGGACTTGCTGACATTCTCTGTAGGTCAGGAGCTTTGAGGAAGATTGCTTGGCTAAGATCGATGAATGCAAACTTAATGGAACTTGACCTGGAGGTTCTGTGAAAGTGTGCTAAGCATGCTCTTTGTATGAACATTTTTAGGTCTCGCCTAGCGTTGCAGCGCATGCGCTAACGCTTTGTGAGGCATGCAGTATTCAGTATAGTGTGGAAGCTTCATGGAAGCTCCACCCACTTTCCGCCCATCTTTTTGATTGGCTTGTGTCTTAAATGCTGCCTTCTGAATGGTTGTAGGCTGGTTCGTCCCTCATCTTGACGGTCATGGTGTCATTTGTGCCCTTCCATGGCTATTGGCCCCTTTACTGCACAGACTACTTTCTTCTGCCCCCCTCCCAGTCCGATGTCTTCTTGCACCCAACCCCTGTTCATGCCTTCTCGCCCTCACGCATATTCCCTGGACCCTATGTATACTCCGTGCTTGATAACTGTACTAGAACAATTTTCTCACCTCTGCTCACTGCACACTGTTGAAGCATCATGATTGTTTGTACTTCTTTGCTTGATTTATAATTTAATTACTGCACGCCTGTATATCTCTTACGTGGATATTGGCAATTCGATGCTGTAAAATTACCAGCACTATAAATTCCTTTTTCTGAGATATTCTTCTGTAAATTGAGGTTGTCCCCATGTTTATACTATTGACCCCCCCTTCTCCCTGTTCCCATTGCTCCTTATTCTTTTATACTGCCTCAAGTACATCGAACTCCTCCTTTACCTTCCCCTTTCAAAATGTCCCGTTTTCAAGTTAACAAACACTTTCGACCACGAGTCACCACACACATGCGCAGGGCCTATTTATTCCCCGAGGACACACGGAGTCCTGTCGCTGTACTCCACTGACGCTCTTACCGTGCGGTCTTTCGAACAGGGCTGACTCCCGCCACTGGTTCCATTCATCATCAAAGTAAGTCCCATGGTTCTCCCGAGCTTCACCCCATTATGCATTGCCCAGCTGTTCTCTGTACCTATTTGTTTTTAACCTATTCCATCTAGCCCATCAGCCTCCACTCATTGTCTCTCCCACTTGGCAATTTCCGATATGCCCTCTTCCATGGATTAATTTCCACAATTGGGGACCTGGGTCACGATCAACAACAACCCCACTCATGATATGACCTCAACCCACTCATGCTATGCCCTTTTAAAACACTAGAAATCCCACACCCTCAGATTTCCTGTCATGATTTGCTACATTCAGTTTTCTTAACTCCCTTGCTTGTACTATATGACTCATAGGTTTGATGTTCAAGTTTATTTCTTAATATGGTAAAATGTTGAAAATAGATTCATTAATCTATGTTAACAGTAAACCTTTTTCAAGTAAGCAAAGGAACTGCCAGGCACAGGAGCTAACACAGGGTTAAACGTAGACAAAAGCACGTTTCAAGCTGTCAAAATCTGCACGTTTTACCGGTAATATTTGCATTGCAATTGTAGGAACAACGAGCAGACTCACGCGGTGTAAAGCTACTTAAACCACCCGTGCTCATCGATCAGCGCTTGGTCTCGTCGCACGAAGCCCGTACCTGATTTCCTCAGCATTTGTGCATCGCGTCTCCAGTTTCCCGGCGGATTCCCGACGATGGCTGCTCCTCTTGCCTTCTCTCCGGTTTCCGGGGTGGCGCTTCTGTTTCCAGTACGACTGAGAGTCTTCTTCCGCGCCCGAATCATCGACCCTGTAAAACAAAAACAAAAGAGATAAGTGACTTGGTATTACAAGGCTTGTAAAATACTACAGAAAAGATTGGGGAGTTAATTTTCTGATTTGAGTTATCAACAACTTTGATTATAACGCAACAAGAGCTCTTGTTTTACAAAATTCGAAGAACTTGATTAACAAAGAGACTGAAGGACAATCTCTGAACTTTCTTGATTACTAATTCAACGCAAAGACATTTCTCTTTCTAAGACTATAAGGTGAATATACGAACCTAAGGTATTCAGTGGTAAGAAGGATTACCACTTATCAAAGGTAATTACGCATAATAGAAAGTGGAGGAAAAACCAAGAACTGTTATATTTGTAGCCAAACAAAAAGAGGGTTAGTTATAATCATAATTGTTGTGTTTTTCTCGTTTCACAGGACAAGAGAACTAAAAACACAAGTTATAGAAAATGTTTCTAACATTGTAAAGGAACAGCTAATAATGCTTAGGTAATAACTTGTGAACAGTAATGTATAGAACGAGCAAAACAGATATTCTTATGTTATAATATTTCCAATATATATTCTGTTGTTTCGATAATCTTGGATGTTGCCAGTCCAGAGACCACTTACCCATTGCACAGTAGAAAGAAATTTGCGACGAAGCAGCAGGGTTTCCTGAGTGCCAGCATCCACAAAAAGAATCTCTTTTGTTCTTTTGATTCCCATCCCCCTTTCCCCTTGGGTGTTTTCCAAGCATCGGAGTATACTATTATCTCTGCTGTTTGGGGAGCTTCTGGGGAGATTGGGGTTCGTTCATCGTTAAAGAAGAGCAAGGAGACCAGGTGAGTGGCTTGCTTGACAACCTGCTCACCGAGTCGCTTTGAAGCCACGAACATATCCGTTCTGACTCCCAGGTTGGTGCTATTCCTGCTATCATCTGCCCATTTCTGTCCTCTCCTTGGTTTCCTCGATCCATTTTTACCTCTTCCTTTCCCCCAGCTATTGGTATCTGGCTGGCTAGCCTCCCCTCCCCAACTATGTGCATCATCCTTCTGGACTGGCACGGAATCTTCACTATACCGGGTATCGATTTTTGCTTACTAATACCAGCCTTATCACTTCCGTCAGCAATGTCTATGGTAGCATGGTATTAGACATTACTATGCATGTATTCGGCTGTACAACACCCGTTCGTGCACAAGCACAGTTTGATAGCACCTCGGTTAACATTGTCCATGGGAGCATGAAGTGTGACATTTTTTTGATTGTATTTCGCTGGCCAACACCCGATCACGCACAAGCATAGTTTGAGAGTGTCTCCTTATCTCTCATGATATAAATACATTGCCTCCACTTGACTTGGCTCTACACTGTTCATGGCATCATGTTTTTGACATTTGCCGATATGCATATGGATACATGACACCTGATCACGTATGTGCTTTGTTTCAAAGCATGGCACCCCTTAACTCCCCTGTAATTTCAATATTGCTTCAGCATGTTCTGTCAGTATTTTGGGGGCGGTGGGGGAGAGAGGATTTCAACATTAAATACTAACCAGGAACCTCTGATTCACAACTCTTAATATGCCTTCAAGCGGATGAAACGCTAAAGTAGATCTCTGGTAGTCCAGGGCTCGAAGCTGTGAAATACTTTGAGGCAAACTTGAGGGCTGAATCAAACCACATTCTGTTCAAAAGTCCCCTAAAAACGTTAACTGTGTGTAGTCGCATTCAAATGAACTCCAAACATATTGGGGGTTATGTTTGAAGAGAATATGTGGTGTTAGATCGTGGTCTTCACACCGCGATACCTTTAGAACGCAGGCATTACAACGCAAGTTGTTACTACGACTTGCGCTGGACGGCGCTGGATTTAGGAATAGTATGATTTACTATTTCAACTCCAGACTACATTACAGTAGGGAAGGTGTTGGAATAGTAAATCATACTATTCCTTAGCTTAGGTCGCCATCCAACGCAAGTCATTGTAATGACTTGCGTTGTAATGCCCGCGTTGTAAAGGTGTTGCGGTGTGAAGATCGCGATGTAACCGATATTTCCCGTTTGAAGAGGATTGGATACCTGCACTAATCTCTCCCAATTAGACTCTAACTTCCGCTGTCTTTACTTCTGCAAGGGACAGCTAACCTCCATCTGTACCTTCACATTCCCAAATGGAAACCTATTTTTTAAAGTGGCCTATGTTCCTTGGAAACCTTTGGCTGCTTTAAAAAATATATATTTGGTAAGAGAGCAAGTGTAATCATACAGCGATCCCTAGACATCTGTCTTTAACCCTGCCCCCTTGAGGCCCGCCTGAAACAATTTTAAAAGGGGAATCCCTGGTTTTGCAAATTATATACTTGTCTGTATCTCGTAGGAGGTTTGCATCTGAAGTTGCCGTCACAAGCCATTAATACATCTCATCAAGGCTCGCAATTAGGAAGGGGACGTCCTTTTCCCACACTAACCTAATTGTGATTTAGAGAGGTTTGCTGAACCCCTAGTCAAAGATTTGCAATAGTGGTTTTGTACAATCTGTGTTTTTGCAAACGACAGGATTTACAACTGCAAAACTGTGTTGTAAAGCACGCACACCACTCAGTCTTCTTGGCCTAACAGGAGCAAGTAATTTCACCCCTGATGCTATTCAGAGACTCCTACAAATCTTGGGACCAGAAGAAAAAAGCCTGTGGAAATAAACTTTGAAAACACACTTGTTTTATATGTAGTGCTGGTAAAGTGAGTTAAAGCAAAGAGATAAGACATATTTTTAATTGAAAAATATGGTGGATCAAAGATCATGGTTAACCAATAAACAAAGGAAGGGGCAAAATACACTGAAAGGATAGGTACTGGTGCAGAGTTGCATCTTAATAGTTTTATATTCTTTCACATCTCCTGTCTTTGCAAGTTTCTCTCAGACTTCCTGTATGTTCTGTCACTGCTTTTGCTTCTCACAGTGCCTGCCTGTGTTTCAGTCAAAGCTTTTGCATGTGTTTATGTCAGAGTTTTTGCATGTGGTTGTTACAGCTTTTGCACATTTGTTCCAGCCCCTGCTACCAACTACTCTGTGTGTGTGTGTTTTGTAATTGTAATTGTATTTATATAGCGCTTCATTGTGAGTCACACGCTACTCAGGAACGTCTCAGCATGTGTATGCGCATATTCTGCGCTTGCTAAGATAGCGCCCTGTGTGGAATGAAATTTGGCACCCTTGCTGCTGTTGGTGAATAAAATGAAGAGCTAAAAAAAGCAATGGATGGAATGCTTGAATTCAGGGAGATCCTTGCTTGGAAGTTTGGGCTGGACTGTTCTTAGTGGTCCTGGCATGGGTTTAATAATTTAAAGAGGGGGAAAAACTTTCTTAGGAGTGATGAGAACAATCTGATGAATACAGGCCCCAGCTAGGCCCACAGGACACAAGGGTTCGCTCTCCTGTAATGGAATCTATAAGGAAGTTGGCACGGAAACTGCAAAGTACAAAGACAGCATTTATTAACCCTTAAGGGTGGTCCTACAATCCACACAACACTCTTCAGTATTGCATAGAGTAGCACAAAGAACTTACGTACATGGTCCCCTTTTATACACAATAGAGGGGCTCATAAGTGGGTGGATACAACATGAGGCCGAAGAACATTACCATTTATGGTCATTTTCGATACTTAATCAATATGTGGGCGGAGCTAACACACTCCTTGAGCCCGCGAAAACATGGTCAAGCAAGGCTAACTGATAACAGATGTGGTCAAGTCTGGGCATGTGCCAGATGGACAAAGGAGCTATTTATAGACTGTTACTAGGCAGATTACAAGAGCAACTAACACAGAGGTTGGACTCTTCTCGTGGGGAACACGTGGAAGCATGACAATACAAAATGGAGTCCGAACTTCGGTCAACATAACGGAGAAAACATGATCTAAAAGAAGGGAATTAATGTCTTTAGTAAATGCTTAATCACATCGTTGTTTCAATTTACAACAGACGACCCTTTCAGCATTTACTGAAGACATCCGGTTTGTTAGGATAATCATAATATATGTCAATTGTCATCATTTCTTCAACTTCTTTAGCTAAACGTTTCTGGTGAGCAACATCGGCAATAGCTTTCTTATCAGGGATACAGAATGATACGCAAAAGGAGCAGAGCAAGGGACCACATTGAACACAGATACAGCACGAAAACAGAACTGCTACAATAATGCAGAGACCAGTTAGAACCTTCCATCCCCAGGCAGTAATTAACGCCCAAAACCATCCAGAAAAGGACCAAGTGCCGTTTTCTGTATGGATCTCAGCTGCAATTTTATGCAGTTTATTGATGGCATTATAAACTGATGGCGTATGATCAGGGATAAACACACAACAGCTACTTCCAATAATTTTACATGCTCCTCCTCTGTCAGCTAGCATAACGTCTAATACCATACGATTCTGCAATGCAACAATTCTAGTAATTTGCAATTCCTCCGTAAGATTCCCAAGAGCAGCAGCAGTCTGATTTGTCACAGCCTCTACCACTCTTGTTAATCTTCGGATCTTTCTACTGTTCAGAGCAGCTCCAACAAAGAAAAACAGTCCTAAGTTAAAATCAATATACTGTTGCAGACTGGTATCAGTCTGATCTACATCATCAATTGATAAAGTACGTTTATACCTATTTACAGTCACATTATTCAATAATTTCAGATCCTTATGATAAGATGCGGGTGCTAGGAATACAGGAGGTAATAGGAATGATACATAGCATACCCCAGACCACCCAGCCGGCAAACGGTAATAACCTTTATTTCCACACACAAAGTACGTATTATGGGAGGCTAAAAAGGTACTATTGTTCAACCCATCAATGTTCAGAACAGTAATACAATCACTAACACCAACAGGAATAAAACCCACACTCTGGACACACAGATCCGCTTGAGCTTGCGCTACTTGAATCACAAATTTGTCCTTTCCCACAGTGTCTCTTGTGTTCGTGAAGATGTAGGGAATGGATTCATTGTCTGGTCGGTACTCTTCCCACTCCCAAATTGTCCCATTCGCTTGTGGATACCCATTTTTATCTTGATGGCATTCTTTATTGAGTCTGAAGAGCAATCGTCCCACTGTCGGTTTCCGAGTGGCAAAAAGCAAAGTATACCATGCTCTACAAGAGCCATTATGAGAGAAAGGAAGTGGTATAAATGGCGTTCCTCCTTTCTTCTGATGAGCTGGCATCATCCCACATATCCAACAGTTCGTAGCATTCGTAGCAACGTGGGTATGATGCAGCATCTGGATGAAAGTGTTGTTCAAGTAAGACTGTCGATGCTTCAACTCTTGATACGGTAATGTATAAAAGTAGTGCTCCTCAGGCACCGGAGTTGTCAACACAAGAATTTTCCGAGCGGGAGTTACATCCTCCACGAACCATGTGGTTATCCCAACAATGGCTACTGTCAACATGAACCCTAATGCACAAAGGATTTTCTTTTTCTCCATGTCAAAGTAAAAACCGAATATCTTCCTGAAACTAAAAGTCTGTCAGAACTCTTCCCCTTGGGCAGCGGTCGATTTCTTCACCAGCGGGCCAAGACGGGTGTCGCTACACTAATGCAGGGCTGATCCCCCCCCCCTTGCCTCATCGGCTCTCCGTTTCACTAACCCAAGGGCCGTTCTGACAGTATGTCCCGGTACTGGAGAACTCACTTCCTTGGTCGAAGATGATATCGCCTTACTCCAGGAATCGCGTGGTCCGGAAAGAGCTCCTCAGTGGCGTTTGGCTCCGCAGCACGGCCTGTCTCTGCAGCCAGGATTTCTCGTTGATCGGTCAGCACGGCAGGTTCCACCAATCCGGGCGGCACCTTCCTACAGTGCAGGGAATGGATCCAATTCTTTCTGTTGGAGACTCGCACAGCCGTTCTCGTTGCGAGGAGGACCTGCTCAGGACCCACCCATCTCGGTTCCAAGCTGTTTGTTCTGTCAAAGATTTTTACCATCACGTGGTCACCAGGTCGGAGACCATGTCCTTCACCGGTGGACCGATCAGGGAGCGCCTCTCGGACCTGTTGATGAATAGAAACCAAGTTATCCGTTAACTGTGCCAGATAATCGTTCATCATTACACAAGGTACATCATACACAGCTTTAGGTTTTGGTGGACCCCAAATATTCATTGGGCGTCCAAAGACAATCTCGTACGGTGTAAGGCCAGTTCGAGAGTGTGGTACCGATCTAATTGACAATAACGCCAGTGGTAGAGCATCTGGCCAAGTCAAAGACGTCGAAGCTTGAATTTTAGCGATCTTGAGCTTCAGTGTACCATTATACTTCTCGACTAGTCCCGCAGACTGAGGGTGGAATACCGCGTGAAACTTCTGGGTGATGCCCAGGCCCTTCAAGACATACTTTATAACATCCGCTACAAAGTGAGGCCCATTATCACTCCACAGAAGTCTACAGACGCCATATCGAGGGAAGAACTCTTTCAGCAGCAGCTTCGCAGTAGTCATTGCAGTATTGTCTTTCGTAGGGTACGCTTCAACCCATTTACTGAAGGCGCAAACCACTACTAGAACATACTTCAAATTGTTACAGCGCTCAAGCTGGATGTAATCCATCTGCAAAACCTCGAAGGGCGCAGTGGGTGTCACGAATCCTCCTGCTGGAGTTCGAGTACCCTTTCCTGGGTTATACCTCAAGCAGATCATACAAGTCTGCACCACCCTCTTTGCCGTGCTAGCAATCTCTGGATGCTCCCAGACTTGGGTAAGCAATTTTACAATTGCGGAAGCTCCAACATGTGCTAGCCCATGTGCCATCTGAACCATAGGCTGTACAAAAGCCATGGGTAATTTCCATCTATCCATCTGCTTATTTCTCCAGCAGCCCTCATCGTCCAGCTCTCCCTCACTAGCCCATTGTTCCCGCTCTTTGTCAGAAGCGGTCCTTTGCATTTCCCGCACTTCCTCCTTCGCATCATGCCATCTTTCCACCTGTGACTTTACTACATACATGGCAGTAGCACCGGGCTGCATCGCAGTCTCCCGTGCTACTCGATCTGCTAACGCATTCCCTTCTCCAACTTTGTCAACTACTTTCCTATGGGCGCTACACTTAACGATGGCAATTTTCTTTGGGTATGTCAATGCAGTTAAAAGATTGTGAACTAACTCTCCATGCATTATCTGTACTCCATGTGACGTTAAAAACCCTCTCTCCTTCCAGAGTAGGCCGAAGTCATGCGCTACTCCGAAGGCATAGCGGCTATCTGTATAAACATTCACACATAATCCTGTACTGAGCTCACATGCTCGTGTTAATGCTATCAGTTCCGCTGCTTGAGCTGATTTCTGTGGTATGCGTGCAGTCTCCACTATCGTTTGCAACGTGGTAATTGCATACGCTGCTGAAGTCGTACCATCTGGTAGCTTCAGACATGATCCGTCCACCCACAGTTCTCCATCTACATCTGGAAAGGGCGTATCCTGGAGATCAATACGACCCTTTGTTTGTTCCTCAGTCATGAGAATACAATCATGTACTCTCCGCGCCTCGGGCTGGGTTTCGGGGTATGGCAACAATGTTGCCGGGTTTAACGTTACGCACCTTTTCAACGTAATATGAGGAGCCAAAAGCGTCAACTCATATCCCGTTAAACGGGCACTGGTCAAATGCTGCGTCTTTGTTTGATTAAGCAGGGCATCGACAGCATGGGGGACTAATACCAACAACTTATGAGATAACACAATTCCCTCGCTTTGGCGTATTGACACGGCTGTCGCCGCAACCGAGCGAAAACACCCTGGTAATGCTCGGGCGACAGGATCAAGTACAGCCGAAAAATATGCACAAGGGCGCTGCTTATCGCCGTGCATCTGCACTAAAACTGACAATGCACATCCATCTTTCTCATGCACATACAACGAAAAGGGTTTTGCATAATCAGGGGTCCCTAACACTGGTGCTGAACAAAGGGCCTGTCGTAGTTGCTGAAAAGCAGTATCACACTCATCTGACCAAGGGATTGGGATAGGCGTGTCCTTTGTCAAGAGGGCTAACAATGGCTTAGCTATGTGTGAAAACCCCAATATCCACTGTCTACAAAAAGAAACAAGGCCCAGAAATGCACGCACATCCTTCTGTGTGGACGGTCTCGGTGTGTCCAAAATTACTTGGATACGATCCGGTGTGAGTGCACGTCCCTCCTTAGACAAAAGGTGACCCAAATAAGTCACCTTTGGTCTACAGAATTGCAATTTCTTCCTAGATACCTTATGATTGTGGGATGCTAAAAAGGAAAGTAAGGATAACGTACTTTTTTCACACAACTCCAGGGTGTCAGCCGCCAGCAAGATGTCATCGACATATTGAATGAGGGCGACCCCCTCGAGCAGAACAAAGGAATCCAATTGTCTTTTCAAAGCCTGACTGTAAATGCTAGGGCTTTCTGTGTAGCCCTGGGGGATCCTACAAAAACGATAAGATCTATTATTTAATGTAAACCCAAAAAGATATCGGCTATCAGGGTGAATGGGAATGGAAAAGAAGGCATTCTTCAAATCGATCACTGAGAACATAGTCGCCGTAGGTGGTACCAAAGTAAGCAATGTCGTGATATCGGAAACCACTGGGTACTGAGGTATCACGATCTTGTTTACTTCTCTCAAATCAATTATAAACCGATAAACTCTGGCATCCGTATCCTTTTTCAGTATGGGAAGGATCGGACTGTTACAAATGTTGTAGGGGACTTCCTCCACTACCCCTACCGCCATCAAATCCTGCACTATCTGCATGAGAGCCTCCTCGCCCTCCTGGGAAATACGGTACTGTGGGAGGCGTGGTAACACCGCCCCCTCCTGGACACTAATGTGGACCGGTGGAATCACCATTTGTCCCACATCAGTATCCGACATTGCCCACAAAGCACGAGGGAGGGTAGCTAACAGCGCATCCTCTGACATCGCACACATCCGTTCAGACCGGGGGTAATTGTCATTTAATATTACCCGCACACCAGCAGGGGAGCAGCGGATCGTAGCCCTAAAATGTTTTAACATATCAAGGCCCATAATGTTGTCCGGTGTGTACGGGGCAAGCAGAAACGGACAGGGTGCAGAAAAAGAATCAACCTTAAACATGAGGGGCTGCGAAAGAGGGCTTCGGGAGAGTGTACCGTCAAACCCTACCGATGTGACCATTAAGCCGGATGGGGGAGCCCCCGGAACCAATTGCTTAGACAGCGCACTACGTGTCGCTCCTGTATCCACTAGGAATTGATCAGTAGAGCCCAAAACCTCAGCCGATACATAAGGACCCTTCTGATCGACCGGCACCTCAACTGATTCTAACCCCCATCCAACGCATCCCTCTGCATGCTGAGAGTCATGGTACCCCGATCGGTCAATCCCCGACACTTGATACTGATGCTGGCGATCGAAAACATTTGATCTATCTCGGTGCTGCCCAGCAGAGTCAAAACGAGCCTGTTCGTTAGAATTCCCTCTAAAGTTCGAGAAACCCCCTCTACCTCGCGGGCCACCCTGGGTATGCCCCTGACGCGATGCATGCAACACCGGGCAGTCCCTAACCCAATGACCCGATTGCTTACAATACGCACATTGGTTCCTATTCAAATCAGATCGGCCCGAGGGAGGACCATAAGATCCTCCCCTACCTCTATTACTACCCCGTCGGGGCGGGCCATAGACTTGTGCCAACATCACCTTTGTTTTTAAATCTTTCGATTTCTTTTCCTCCTGGCCCTTTGCTTCTTGCTCCTGACGCTCATAATACTGGGCGATAGTCAGGAGGGCCGTCGGTGTTGCGGAAGACCAAGAACTTTCGCTCGCTTTTAAACAGGCCGCAACTGCCGGCAGCAGATTAGCCACATATTTATCCGCAAAGAGGTGGCGACCCGTATCATCAGTAAGCGACTGGCCACTAAAATCATGAAACGTCTCCTCAAAACGCGTAAAGAAGTCCGCAACCGACTCGTCAACTTTCTGTTTACATGAAGCTAACATATTCCAATCAATCTTTTTAGGGGGGATAATTGTCTTCAACTTAGTCAGAATAGCAGTAGGGAGGTCTAAGATACTCTGGGGTGGTTTCTGCGCGGGCTTCCGTTCCCTATCCTCATCCTCAAGGTCAGACCACCGAGCCTTAAAGGCAACTATATCATCTACCTTTCGGACAGATCGCCACATATCCGGTGGTAGAATAAGGCCAAAGAACAGGTCTATATCTGCTAAGGTCATAACGCAAGAATTCAAGGCCCCCTCGACTTCTTCGTAGAAGGCCGCTGGATTCTTGCGGGGATCAGGCAACGCATTCTTTAATGCCATGACGTCAGCACTGTGCCAGGGAGTATAAACCCAATTATACACAAAATATCCCTTAGCATCGGCGGAGGTAATATCCGAGCTAGTCCCCGCTCCTTTAGGAGGAACATACAAGGGCGCCGCCTCGCGCATTGGCTTAGCATGCACTGGATCGCTCTTATCTGATTGAGAGGTGGATGAATGGCCGCCTCCATTACGCGAATCCAACCGCTTTTCCTCCTCAAGATGTTGGCGCGCTTTCTCTTTAAGGTCTGCTGCCTCATCCCGCAACGCAAACAGTCGTCGAACCGCCTCAGGCGCCTTAGAGGGAGAGAAAACACCATTACGCAATGCTTTAGAATCTGATACCACATCAGCAGGTTCAAAGACACTGGAATATTTCCGAAAGGCAGTAATCACTTCATCAGAAAAGTGTCCCAAGAAATACAACCTTTCCCTATCCTGCCACGACTCCCAAGAAGCCAACAGTTCATCAAGGGATAACTTGCCCTTACATGCACGATAGGAAAACTGTCGAAGCTCACCCATTCGCTCAGCCGATAACATGGACCGCGTGTCTACCTTACTCAAACCCGATCCAGAATCTTGTGGCCTCGGGGCAGACGCGCCGACATAAGGAGGCGGAGAACGATCTAATAAATAAAAATCATCGTCATGATTATTAAGGACAGGATAGAGTGGCTGACGAACAGCGTATTGACCCGAGACTTGTAACCTATGTTCTTTCTCTTGCTTCTCCGTCTGTTCTATTTCCTCCCGACGCCTCGCTTCCTGTGCTCGCACATGATCATTCTTCCGTTGTTCTTTATCAAACAGCGCTTTCTCACGCTTCTCTCGCTCACGCACTTCCTTCACCCACAACCGCACACACTCAAACATATCCTGCCGAGCACGCCGTTTACACATACACTGTTCCACATACTCAATCTTACGTATATCAAACGATCCATACAAAGGCCATCGCAACTCAGGATCTTTTTTAGTATATTTCCTCCATACTGTGCTGTACATTATGGAAGAAAGACCATGCTTCACATACATATCCCTATTAGGAGTCCCCTCTGGGGGAGCCGGAGCAGATTCCTCGAGGTTCAACCGGTTTCCAAAGCAGCAACACCACTTACGGAGTGCGCTAAAAGCAGGCATGCTCAGAAATAATGCAAAATATGCAATATTATAAAGAAAATGGCACTTAATCGTTGCGCCGTTCAAGGTTACACAGCTCCGGAGAAATCTCTCCACATTACCTGCCTATATGTGTTGCAACGCATATATTTTCACAAAGACAAATACAAAATATGACTAGTCATCACAAATCAAACTCAAATAGCCAGACCAGGCTTCAAAAACTCGGAGCAAGTACCGTACAACGGTTCTTACCAATCAAGAGTCCAGATTCCAACTGCCAAGCTCCAAAATCGCCCAAACGGCTTTCACGGCAGGACCGACAGAAGAGGTCTCAGTCGAGGACCGGCGCCACCCAGACGGTCAGCTCGGAAGGGAAGGAAGAAAAAAACCTCGGGATGCCAGGGCTAAGACGCCGCTGGCAGTGATCACGTCCCTGGCCAAATTCCTCACCTTCGTCGCGACCAGTCTTTTGAGCATCCGAGTCGCCGATGAGCCCCACGTGACGGGCGCCAATTGATGAATACAGGCCCCAGCTAGGCCCACAGGACACAAGGGTTCGCTCTCCTGTAATGGAATCTATAAGGAAGTTGGCACGGAAACTGCAAAGTACAAAGACAGCATTTATTAACCCTTAAGGGTGGTCCTACAATCCACACAACACTCTTCAGTATTGCATAGAGTAGCACAAAGAACTTACGTACATGGTCCCCTTTTATACACAATAGAGGGGCTCATAAGTGGGTGGATACAACATGAGGCCGAAGAACATTACCATTTATGGTCATTTTCGATACTGAATCAATATGTGGGCGGAGCTAACACACTCCTTGAGCCCGCGAAAACATGGTCAAGCAAGGCTAACTGATAACAGATGTGGTCAAGTCTGGGCATGCGCCAGATGGACAAAGGAGCTATTTATAGACTGTTACTAGGCAGATTACAAGAGCAACTAACACAGAGGTTGGACTCTTCTCGTGGGGAACACGTGGAAGCATGACAATACAAAATGGAGTCCGAACTTCGGTCAACATAACGGAGAAAACATGATCTAAAAGAAGGGAATTAATGTCTTTAGTAAATGCTTAATCACATCGTTGTTTCAATTTACAACAAATCCTTCTGTAATGGTGTTAGCCTGTAATGATGGTAATGGCGAGTGTTAACGTTGCAGTAATGTGCGATAGTGTTCTGCATTGGTAAATACTTATAATGTCCCAAAGGCTAGACCGATTGTATTGCAAACGCTTGTTTGGATACCATTTGCCCTGCTTCTGTGAGATCTCTTTATTTAAAATGTGGCTACAGCATTCTTCCCCACGTGGTATTTTCAAGCACTTGGTTAGCTAAAGCCAGGAGTTCCATGCCATGCTCCGTCTGTTCCTATCACAATGAGACTGAGGAAAATGTCCTATTCTTTTGTAAGTCGCTCTAAATGGATAACCTATGCATACCGCATGTTGGGTCTACTTGCTCGGACATCTGCGATGTTGACTTTTAAGGAAGGACAAGACCCATTTGCTGTTTCTGTTGTAGTGAAGAACTTGCAGGGTGCATGGTATAAGCAGACACATCTCCTAATGTAACTTTTAAATTCATCAAGCTTGCACTTTCCTTTTCATTGCACATGCATTTGCACTGTAGCTCCCATGTATTGTTGCACAGTTGTCAGCCCTATGTGGTACATGAATATCACATGGTTATCTTATTTCTGGGTTTGCTTCATACTGTACCTCCAACATGTTTTAAAACTGGATCTTCAAATGAAGAAGGACTTCTTCACATTGGAAGTAATCCTGGTGGACCGCAAGAGGTTTTGAGATGACCTCCGCGTGTAATTGGACTATAGCTTGCCCTTCTTCCTTTGTTGAGTAGTTAAATCATGACGTGTCATTTGATTTCCATATCTGTTTTTGATAAATTGTACTTGTTGTATCATGTTTTGTCCACTTAAATTGTTTCCAAAAACTAAATAAAATGATGATGACGATGATTTGGATTAGTAATGTAACTCTGCAAATACTATGAGGCTTAGGAATTTGATCAAGGACACTGCTTCTGGGGTGTGGCCAAGTCTTAATTTCAGATGATTACTTCTCCTAGTTATATCCAAAGAAAAAACACGGAAATGTTGGAGTGGCATACTACTGGCATACTACCAAGAGCATTTATTAGGTTGTGTTTGAAATGTATATTGCAAAGTCAAAAAATTGACAACAAACTGTGAAATTTTACCTGAAAGAATTGCCCTAAAATATACTTTTGAAAATTAATTGCAGAAAATAGTTTCAATTTACCGATTCCACTGACAATCCATTAATGTTGTATTATGGGGTGCTTGTGTAGTTATCAATGACTGGAGATTTATAGGGCGAGAGGCTGCCCACAGAAACACCTCAAGGGGCATTGATTTGGAGCCTGTCCGCTCTGTGTACCAAATGGTTCATGGTGCAGACAACATTTACGGGATGAGAAAGGGGGGGGTGGTGGGAGCGGGACACGTGTTCTAATGCTTGGGCTTATTCTGTGTTTTATTGATAGAATATGGGTGGGGCAGGAATGAGAAGGCGGGTATTCGCTTTTCTTTAAGCCTTTTTTCCTTTCGACTTTTTAATGTATATGTTTAAAATTTTGAAAATCAAACTAAAAAAAATCTGGGTTTTAAAAAAAAAAAGAATAATGAATTTCCACCCACCATTGTTTCTCAATTCTAATTCGGCTATGTTTTTCTTCTTAAGAGCCACCGCCGCCCGCCCCCTCCCCCTAGCGCCTTGTGACCCTCACAGGTGAGTAGTGCGCTTTAAAATGCCCTGATTGATTGATTGAAGTAGCAATTATGTTTTTAGTCGATCGTTATGTTCTATTATTTCACCACACTATTTCCGGAGAGGTGTCCTTTGAACACTTGATTAGTTCAATTTATTCCTGCATTATAATTCCACTTGTTCTTTGTAACCCTTACAGTTTCTAAGCTTAGTGCCATTTATATGCCTTTTCTAAAGCAATTTTATTGAAAATCTCTACATTTAAGCACATTTAAGCTTCAAAGATTTTGCCTATTATTTTGTGGATGCTCCTTCTATTCAAACACTACAGTCCACCTGATTTTTAGGTCTCGCTGGCGTTGCAGCGTGAAGCGCTGCCGCCAACGAGAAACTATTGTTGCCGTGAAGCCTCTCAAGGGAGACAGACCTGGGCACGAGCCGATTCTGGTCCGGGCACGAGCCGATTCTGGTCTGTGAACGTGCTTCACAGTGTGCCCGGACCAGAATCGGCTTGTGCCCAGGTCTGTCTCCCTTGGGAGTAAACAGGGCAACAATAGTCTCGTTGGCGGCAGGACCCTTTCACCCTCCCAAAATCTCATTTTCTGTTTCTTGCACTCACTTGCTGTTGGTCTGCCCTTCTCCGGTGATGCTCTTCACCCCCTCCGCTGCTGCTTCCGCTGCCCCGGACCCTCCATGCTTCTTTCCTTGGGTTTGTTTTGTTTATGTCCTACCTGGCGGGTTCCCGGAAAGCGCGTGACTCCCCCTGGTCACGTGTGACTCTACAGTCCAATTGCAAGACCCCGGCAGCAGGCGTGGGCCAATCACTAGCCGCCTGCTACATGGGCAGCCAATCACAGACAGACTGGGTGAGTGTTGCGCGCACGCCGTGGCAAGTCTTTCGTTTATGGCATCTCTTGCACGCGCTGTTTTCTACAGGGCCGCAGAGTAGGGGTCCGGCTGCATGTCCTGTAACTGGCGCTTCAGCTTCATCCGGAGAACGAGAGGACCATCCCCCGCACGCCCAGCTAGATTCCACACGAGGCAGGTTATTTGTGCCTTTCTGCCCTCTCGTCTTTTGTGCCCTTCTGCGCCACTCGTTTTTGTGCCTTTCTGCCCACTGTTCCACTCATTTTTCCCTCTTTTTTTGTGCCTTTCTGTCCTCTGTTCCACTCGTTTCCCTCTTGTTTTGTGCCTTTCTGCCCTCTGCTCCTCTCGTTTTTTCTGCCCTCTGTTCCACTCGTTTTTTTGTGCCCGTCTCTCCTCTGTGCCACTCGTTTTTCCCTCGTGTTTTGTGCCTTTCTGCCCTCTGTTCCTCTCGTTTTTTTTGTGCCCCTCGTTTTTTTCCCCTTTTGTGCCCCTTTTGCACTCTGTCCCACTGGTTTCTCCGCTGCTGTGGACCCCTTCCAACACTACATATTCATCAAAGGATTGTGTGTGTGTGGGTCGGTGTGTGGCTCTTTTGTGCCCTTCTGCCCTCTGTGCCACTCGTTTTTGTGCCTTTCTGCCCTCTGTGCCACTCGTTTTTGTGCCTTTCTGCCCTACGTGCCACTCGTTTTTCCCTCTTTTTTTGTGCCGTTCTGTCCTCTGTTCCACTCGTTTTCCCTCTTTTTTTGTTCCTTTCTGACCCTCTCGTTTTTGTGCCCTTCTGCCCTCTGTTCCACTCGTTTTTTTGTGCCTTTCTGCCCTCTGCTCCTCTCGTCTTTTGTGCCCTTCTGCCCTCTGTGCCACTCGTTTTTGTGTCTTTCTGCCCTCTGTGCCACTCGTTTTCCACTCTTTTTTGTGCCTTTCTGTCCTCTGTTCCACTCGTTTCCCTCTTTTTTGTGCCTTTCTGCCCTCTGCTCCTCTCGTTGTTTGTGCCCTCTGTTCCACTCGTTTTTTGGGCCCTTCTGCCCTCTGTGTCACTCGTTTTCCACGTTTTTTGTGCCTTTCTGCCCTCTGTTCCTCTCGTTTTTCTGTGCCCTTCTGCGCCACTCGTTTTTTTCCCTTTTGTGCCCCTTTTGCTTTCTGTCCCACTCGCTTCCCCACCGCTGTGCCCCCTGTGGACGCCTTCCAACACTATATATTCACCAAAGGATTGTGTGTGTGGGGATCGGTGTGTGTGTGTGTGTGTGTGTGTGTGTGTGCGTGTGTGTGTGTGTGTGTGTATAGATGCAATAGGTCTCGCCTTTGCGAGAGCTAAAGCTATTGGCATTGTAAATGACTATGCCATTTATTTATCTGTTTTCAAAACCAACCCATAAATAAAAAAGTTTGTCATTTACAATACCAATAGCTCCAACTTATGCAAAAGGCGAGACCATTGCATTGTAAATGCTTGTTTTGTTTTATTAACTAATCTTTACTTTTCAGGATATACACCTCCTGCTCCTAGGGGATGTTTCCATTCTGGTTTATGCACTTCCGAATAAGCACACGCTGACGTGGAATCCCGTTGAGTTCAGAAAAATCCAGGAAGAATTGTGCACATGCTTCTGTTACCGTATCACTCCCCTGATCTTTGTGCTGAAATGGCATTCTATACATAGCCTACACTTTTGAAAAAAATATCGTATGTGTCCGAATATTGAGCATCGCGAAGGAGCGTGTCCTATTGTACAGCCCAATAAAATCTGAGAATTTGTCTTGGTGCAAAATGAAAAGGCATTAGCCTGTGTGTATCCGGCCACTGAAAATGCATTAGCCGGACACACATACCGATTGCTGAGGCGATCCACATCTGGGGAACACGTACGCACACGTTATTAGCACAGTGGGACAAAAGGATTCTGGGTCTTGAATCACATTCTTTCCTTTGTAAGAACAGTGAGGATGCGCACAGTATTGGATGCTGCTTCCTCGCTCCAGAGAAAAAAACACAAATCAAATGGTCAGCCATGTTAAGAAAACAGAAAATAAAGGTTTTCGCGATCTCATGTGGACAAGTGTTGGCCTCAGTACGAAAATCCCCTTAAAATGGAAGATACCCTACATTTCTGGTTTGGTGATTTTTTGTTTCATACTTTACCTCTAAAAACGGGATCTTCAAGTCAAGAAGGACTTCTTCACATTGGAAGCAATCCTGGAGGACCGCAAGAGGTTTTGTGAATTACCTATATGGTGTCCTACAACAAGGTGAAGTTTTATAGTTGAAAAACTGTGCAACCAAGCAACTTTAGGAATGGAGTTCGAGACTGATGGTGGATTATTTGAAAGCGGCAATGAAAGCAAATCCCTGATACACATCACACAATGCTTTAGAGCTCAGCACAGCATGGAAAATAATTTCTGAATGTGAAAATAATATCATAGCTTTACCAGAAAAGTTTGTAGAAGGACATCCAGAGCACGTTCCAGTGACACAGTGCTCTACCACAGTATCAACGTTTAAATATCTACCTGCACTTATAGCGACTCCACAATGTCAACTACAAACATAAAGTCAAAGTACAAAGATGTGGAGTTAATAACAGTAACCTTCACTCTCCTGTGTATGCCTAGTTTGGCGCTATGTTGCTAGCTTATACGTGCAGGTTAATATTCTTGACCTCGATACTGAGACATTCAACCTCTTGAAAACTCTCTTGAAAAAGTACACAATGCTCCAATTATCAAACATATGCTGAAAACAACTTCAGACCTGACTCACTTCTCTCGAAAATGCATGTAGCAGAAACACAAAGAACTGCAGAAAAGTGAATGTTTCTGCATTCCTTCCCACAAAACACATGAAACTATTTGAAGAACAAATCAGCATAAACCTACAGAAGCCAGGAGCAGGTTAGCCAAGCCTTTCAAGCGGAGTGCAAACACCCAGACTTGATATCTGCAGATGGAGCTACTACTGTCTCTCCCCAGGAGACATTCAACATTAACTTAACATTTATATGCGCTGTTAGACCCGGCCTTGTGGCATGGCCATCCCTGACCCCTAGCCACACCCCCTGACCCGTACACCTCATTCAGTCCCTCAGTACACGGCCTAGCCGGTCCTGCCCGCCAGGACCCACACACACCCGACCCGGACTTCCCTGTCCGTGCCCTCCATCTAACCAGCACCACAGGGCCCGCATGCCCACTTCATGCACCTACGATGGCCGCCCGGCCCCAGCACAACCCAGGCCTAGAGGCGCCGCCCCGCCTGGGGAACATCGCGCTCCCATGGAGTGAGAGAGGGAGGAGCAGTTTCCATCGCACCTCTGGCCTCCTCTCGGGAGATGGGTTTCGATCGGCCCTCCGGCCTCCCTGAGGGCTGGCTCCACGCCTGCTGGGTGTCTGGGATTCCTCCCGACCCGGCCCTGAAAGGATCAAAAGACAACATGGCAGGAAACTCCAACGAGCAGCCCCCAGGCGCTAAGACCCTTGCCTACACGGACCCCAGACATCAAAGAGGAGTTGACCTATAACAAGGGGTGCTCTGAGACTATCTGCAGATTCGACTCTGGAACGACGAGAGCCCTGCTGACGTGGTCGCGGCTCCCTTGCAACCTTGGAACCTCTGAGCCCTGCTGAGTGACTCGCGGCTCCCCTGAAGATCGTAAGACCTCCGAACTTGTGCTTGAGCCCTGCTGAGTGACTCGCGGCTCCCCTGAAGATCGTAAGACCTCCGAACTTGTGCTTGAGCCCTGCTGAGTGACTCGCGGCTCCCCTGAAGATCGTAAGACCTCCGAACTTGTGCTTGAGCCCTGCTGAGTGATTCGCGGCTCCCTTGAAGATCGTAAGACCTCCGACCTTGTGCTTGAGCCCTGCTGAGTGACTCGCGGCTCCTAACGACTCCCTCGGTCCGGCTGGACCGCAGCGTATCCCCCAGCTCAAGGCTTGTGAGTTGCGCGTTGGGTACGCCCCTGCATTGATCCGGATCCCCAAAGACTGTCCTGCTACCCGCTTTCCCTACCGAGACTCTCTGAGCCCGTGCTCTATTTGTATATATCCACCTTGGTGATCATAAAGATCCGACGAAGTTGAGTAGATAAAAGATCTGTTTCCAAGAACCTACCGTGTGGTGTCTCTTTGTCGTGTGGTGCCGTGTGTGCGATCCTAGATACGAGACACTTCCCCTGAGGAGTCTCCCGCCAGTGCCCGGCTACGTTACCCCGAGGGTAGGTCTCAGGGTGTTCAGGTAACCTCCCTGTCTCCCCTGAGGTCGCCTTCTAACATGCGCTCTTTGTAGCATATCGATAGGACCCTGGTGGTTCTAGGTGGACTGAGACAAGAACTATGTAAGATGTGGGGTGGATGTTAAGGTGTGGTCTGGGAAGTATGACATAATGAGCAGTGTGTGAATGAATCTTGGAGAATAAAGATATGCTCAACTGCAGCACCTGAGTGTGGCATATTCCATACTGCATGCTTCAGGGCTGGGAAAAATGCTACATCTGGTGACGTGTAGAGGATATGAGCTTGTGAAAAAACATGACTGCTCTCGGTGAGAGTTTGAAACAGTACAGCATGCTGCTCATGCGTGCAGCGTATGCCAGAATCGATGCAAAGCAGTCTGCAACTGAATACCCCACTCCAGCCCATACTCGGCCATGGAAGCAGCCAGAGGCTCTGCAGAGGAGCGTGTTCAAAACTCCCCCCAACACCGCTGGTGAGGTTGTCAGCAAAGAGTCTGCACTGTGCCCTGAACATACAGTGACTAGGGAGTGGCCTGAGACAGCGCATTGCTCTGAGCATGCCGAAATCACAGAAGCGACCTGAGCTCTGCATGGTGCAACTTGTATGTGTGGGTCCTGAAAAATGGAATCGATCAAAGAGTGTTCGACGCACGGGTGAGAAGCATGACAACCAATGCTTTGCAGAAATATCAGCACAGACCAAGGGAGCAACTATTCAGACAAAGTAAGGAAAGTAACATTAGCGTTAATATAGTACAATAGACAGAAAGCAAAAAGAGCATACTCACATTCATAAATGATTAGAGTGTACTGCACCACATGAACCTACACATGGTTGATGATTCCAGAACTTGATGAGTCACACTGCAAAGGGAGTGCAAAGTACAATGCAGCAGCATTCTTAAAACCACCACCATTTGACATATCCAAGAAACAAAACTTTGGTGCCAGCTGGGCTGAGTGGATTGAAACATTTGATTACTTTGTAGATGTGCTTGAGGAGGAGGATGATAATGAAATCATCAAGTATTTAAATATCTGGCAGAGTAGGGAGTGAAAGAAGTGCTAAAGAAAGTTTCAGTGTTAGTAGCCAAATTCAATCCAATGCTGAATGTTGATTATGAAAGGTATATTTTCAACAAAGCACAGCAACAGACTTGCAAAACAATGGATGAGTTATCAAACATTGCAAATTCTGTGACTTCACTGATGAAGAAGCCATGCGCCTCAGCATCATCAATGACTACCTTTCAGATTCATTCAGACGGCACATGATGAAAGAGACACTCTGTGGATAAAAGGCTAATGACTGTGTGAACAGAGGAATGAGAAGAATGACAATATACTGACATGGAACCAGGAATAGCACACAGTGAGTCAGCATTGATTGTGAGAAGCAGGCATAAGCACAGAGTGGACGCTGGTAAGTCGACTTCCTCGAAGAAGACAAACCTATGCTTCTAATGTGGATCTTCATTTTCCCATGCGGGAAAGAGAATAACTTCATAACTGTGTTGAGCCAGAAAAGTGCGTCAGGACAAAAAAAAAGATGGATGCTAGAGTTATCCGAAGGGGGTCATCCCACAACTACTACATTTCTACTGAACCTGACATCATGAGGCAAATCCTGCCCCTGTTTTATGGCTTGGGGAACCTGAAGAAGATGAGAGTACAACTTCACATCAATGAAGACATTCGTCTTTGGTGCCCAGTGGCACCGCAGAGTAGTTTTTCATATGCAAGAAGGTGTGGAAAGTGATCTGGCAACATTTCTAAAGCATAACATCATTGAACGCTCCACATGCCAAACACCCCGGGTCTCTCCCAAAATAGTAGTACCAAAGAACAACAGTAGTGAAGCAGGTGCATATTTATGTCGACGTGGCAGTCAATTAAGGCAATAGTGAGGGGTCCTCATATAGTGGACATGATCATGCAACTATGCAGAGTTAAAGGGCTTCACCGGCTTGAGTTGGAAGAGAACTGCAGATAGCTTACCACTTTTTCCACTCATGTTGGTTTATTCAGGTACAAGAGACTGAGCTTTGAAGTATCTTTGGCAGCTCAGATATTTCAAGATGTTATTCACAGAGTAATTTGACCTGTTTCATCTATAGTGACAACATACTGGTTTTGTAAAGCACACAAAGAGAACACAACAAAGCTCTCACCCAAGTGTACCAGTTACTTGGTGATGATGGTCTCATCTTGAATGCAGCAAAATGCAAATTCAATAAAACCAAACTCAAGTTCTTTGGGCACATATTTTCTGATGGGGGCATGAGCCCAGATCCAGACAAGGTGCAAGCACTGTCATCCACTTGCCCCACTCAAGATGATGCTGTGTTACAGTCCTTTTTATGTATGGCCAGTTAGAGCTCATGATGCATTAGCAATTTTGCTACTGTAAGTGCTCCATTGAGAGAAAGAGGAAGGTTCCCTTGCAGAGATCCTCTCAATGTGATAGAAGTTTTAAAGAGATAAAACTTGCAATCGAGAATGCGACTGAAATGTCCTACTTCAACCCCAGGCTACACACCGAAGTCATGGTAGATGTGAGCTCTGTAGGGCTAGGGCCATTCTTGCTCAACACAGTGGCCATCCCATTGCTCAGAGACATTTTATGGACTATGTCAGTCAAAGCCTATCTGAAACAGAACATGAATACTCTCATTCTGAGAAGGAGAGTCTGGCTGTGTTGTGGGCCTGTGATCATTTTAATGTATTCCTCTATGGGAAACGATTTCCTGTCATCACGGACCACCAGGCTTGGCTTACCATATTTGGAAACCCGAAGGCCATGATGCCTACTTGCATTGAAAGGTGGGGCTTGATGATCTAGGAGTATGACTATGATATTGTACACAAACCTGGGAAGGATCAAAACCCAACGGGTTGCTTTTCACGAGCACAACTACATCACCCAGGATTGACATCCAGGACAGCTGAACAATATCCTAATTTCATTGTAAGTTAAAGCACGCCTGCAGCTCAGTGTGTGAGCCAAATCATTTCTGCCACCAATGAGGACAAAGACATGACCACAGTCAAAGAACTAATTGAGACACACTAATGAAGATGAAGGACCTGGCCTTTGGCTGAAAATACTGAATTCCAAAAGTTCAAAAACATACAGGATGATTTAGAAGTCACCCAGGAAGGAATCATCATATCTGGAAGCCTGAGACAATGGCTCATAAAATTGGCCCATGAAGGGCATTGTGGCATTGCAACCACAAAGAGAGCACTACGAGAAAGGGTGTGATTTCCTCCACTAGATAAGTAAGTAGTAAAAGAGTTGAAGACCTACCACATCTGTAATTGCTCTTCCCCCAAGGTGATTCAGCATCCAGTGAAAATGTCAAATCATCCTGTCCATGCTTGGGAGAGTTGCCGTCAACCATTAGGAGATGGACAGAATCTCATGGTAGTCATAGATGAACATGCTCTGTTATGTTATCCGGATTTATAAAGCGCATGGCTGCCCCAGCATCGAGGTGTCCCAGCGCTGAAGCTAGCACAAGTAGAGAGAACAGGGGAGCTAGTAACTGGAGAATAGCCACGTCTTGATAATTTTCCTAAAGCTCCAGTGGTCCTGCGTGCTACGGACAGCCAGAGGGATGGAATTCCAGAGGGCAGGTGCCAGTACCCGGAACAAGCGCCCCCCCCCTGCTCTTGTCCTGCGCACCCGTGGATACACAAGCCAGGTGCAGATCCGCAGAGCGCAAGGCTTGGGCGGGGACATAGAGAGAGCACAGCTCGCTCAAGATTTGGGGACCCAGGCCATAGAGGATTTTGTGAGTCATTCATAGGGCTTTAAGGTAGACTCTCTTCTCTATAGGTATCCAGTGAAGCTGGCGAAGAAGGTCTGAGGCATGGCAATACGTAGGTCATGCAAAGAGCACGTGGGCAGCCGCGTTCTGTGCCTGTTGAAGTCTTTTAGTCACAGATTTATGAATTCCCAATAGTAATCCATTACAGTAATCTAACCTTGACAGCACGGTTGATTGGACTATCATCGGTCGAGTAGGTGCATCAAAACGTCCCAGGATGGTCTTCAGAACGAGTAGAAGACCAAAACAAGTACTGGCCACTGCCTTAGCGTGCCCCTCAAATGAGAGGGCACCGTCCACCAGAACTCCCAGGTTCTTGACCACACATTTGGGTTGCGGGGGGGGGGGGGTTCCAAGGGCTGTGGGCCAACATTGACTTCCCCACAGATGGGTGTCTCGGCCTACCAAAAGCACCTCTGACTTGGTGGAATTTAGTTGTAAATGGTTGTTCAGAGATGGCAATAAGGTCTTTTTGGAATTTCACCTGGTCAAGGTTGGAATTGCTGGAGAAGGTGAACACCAATTGAGTATCATCAGCGTATGATACCAGGGCAATGTTTCTTTTTTTGGCCATAAGGGCCAGGGGATGTATGTAAATATTAATTAGAGTGGGGCTCAGGGCCGATCCCTGAGGAACACCACACTGGAGAGGGTGAGCACAAGAGGTAAACAGGGGAGCAGAGACCTGGAAAGTCCGATTGGGAACATTAGAGCTTGCCCTTGGTAGAGACACTTTCTTCAACGATTCATGACAAAGTCATAGAAAGGCTTGATGACATCTATGCAACCTGGGGCATCCCAGAGATTCTCAAGTCAGACAATGGTCCGCCATTCAATAGTAAAGAATTTAAAGAATTCCTTGCACAGCTCAGCATCAAATACCAAAAAAGTACACCTGTCTAGCCTCAAGTCAATGGTGTAGTTGAAAGATTTATGGCCACCCTTAAAAGGATAATTCAATGAGACTCAATGGAAGTGATCGACTTGACCCAAGAACTGTGTCAGGTCCTCCAGCCCATCGATCAACTCCTGACTCCACAAGAGGTGAGAGTCCAACTACATTGCTGTTTAGAAGAGCAATCAGAACAAAACAATGGACCTCAGATCGGTCAGTGAACACTGACGAACTTTGCAAGATGAAAGTGCATATTGATCAGCACTGACATGCCCAGGATACAGTCTTTGGCAAAAGGGACTGGGTACTAGTACAGCAGAGACAAAAATGAAAGACGGACACCCCTTTCACTACCGATCTTTTACAGGTATAGGTGCTCAAGGGACACATAGTGACAGCACATCGTCCAGGGAAATCCATCACTCGGGACACATCACACTTTAAACACCTACCTCATCACTCACCAGCTCATGAAGCTACCTCGGAACTAAACACACCTTAATTTCCAGCTCCTGAACCTAGCCTGTGCCCCCGTTGCCTGATGAGGGTGGACCTCATCTGCTCTGGATCACTCAGGCAGCAGACAAGTGTGAGCTCCTCGCAGAATGATAGAGGAAATATGATTTAATTGATGCCTGCCACTTTTTATTTAACTAAGGGGGGTGGTGAAGCATATCAGTGCGATGCGCACTAGGTGGACTCTGAGACAAGAACTACATAAGATGTAGGGTAGATGTTAGGGTGTGGTATAGGAACTATGACATAGTGAGCAGTGTGTGAATGAATGTCGGGGAATAAAGATATTCTCAACTGCAGCTTTTGTGTGTGGCATAATCTATATTGCATGCTCCAGGGCTGGGGAAGATGCTACACTCTCTACAATGCTGCAGTGCCGCCATAAGAATGAAAAGTGGCTAGTGTCAGTCCAGTAAATAATATCATCTTAAGTACAATACCAAATACTGGTATTGCCTTGGTACCTCTCTTTCTGCTCGTCAGTAGTACACCAATGAAATGATTTGTCTTTCAGCCCCAGTTCATTTTTGAGTAATGCAGTACTATTAGAGTGTGCATGTGAGATACATCCCTTTCCCAGCATGTTATCAATGCAGGTCTCTCAACTAAGCCACCCGAGCACCTAGATGTGTAATTCTCAGTGTTCCAATAGTTCCTATTGGTTCGAATGACACGTCTCTTACTATAACTTGAATCACCGATCCTCGTCTGTAGACCACTGTGGCCATAGACCATAATCCTCAATAGTTGGGGGTACTATGCAGTCAAAGACATACAAAACTCTCAAACTATTAAGTGGATCTACATTTACCTATAGTACACTTATGTATTTATTTATTCATTAATTTTTTGTATTTTATTTCACTACTTTATATTGCACCAGCATATCACATTAGAGCCACAACAGAGTGTCATGCAGCCCAGCAGAATATAGATGTGTTGGGCATAAAGTCGGCAGCTCTGTGCTGCTGTTGAACATTTATATATTATTTTCTTTTTAATTATTTGGGCTAAGGTGGGTTTGAGTGTGAGAATTTTACAAAATCGTATAAGCATGGTGGTCCACTAAGGGACTCACATGATAAGCAAGTGATAAAGTGCACTGTTCAAACAGGGGTATACAGAACCAAAAGCAGAAGATTAAGAATCATATGGGAGCAAATACATTTTAAGAGGGTATGGGTTGAGGCGGTGAATCTTAGCTGGGGTAAGTGAAGAATGGACTTAAACTGGGAAAGGTATAATAGAGAAAGTGTTGTATGTGATCAAAAGGAGATAAACTGTACAAGTTGGTGAGGAGTGGGGCATGACTCAGACATTGTGGCTGAATTGGGTTATTGTATTTAGGTAAGCTATTTGAATTTTTTAATTTGCTGGTGTTTGCGCAATAAGTGAAGGTGCATCATGGTTAGTAGATTAGCTTTTGAAGTACAGGACTGGCTGCAAACTGGATTTGTATCAGTATTCTGGGTATGTCATTAGCACTGGTGGCTGGTATTGCTGTTTACAAATAGAGTCACTACTGCATTAGGAATCTCAGTTCTCACCTATATGTGCTTTCAACAGTTTCCTGAAAAGTAATTAGTTCAGCTGGGATCTTATGGCACCCAGGGGAGGATTTCACTCTGTAGCCATTCATCTGCATCCTTGCCATATAGTCTTTTAGGGGTAGCACTTGGTCTATGCCTTGGACAAATTGAGATTTTTGGGTGTAATATAAAGTACTACCAATTTCTGCATGTCACCAGATAATTTACCCCAGAGTGCTTTGGGATCAGCGATTGAGGCTTGCACTCGTGACCATGAGAGGCGATCTGATTTGTTATGTTACATTGGTTTGTCTAGCGCACTAATCACCCAAGAGGGGATCCAGGCACTGGGGCTGGTGCGTAGGTTTGTTGTCCCTAAGGTGCTTATACGAAGACCCAGGTCTTCAGCTTCTTGCGGAACTCAGTAAGTGAGGAGGAGGCTCTGATTTGCCCCACTTAGTTATCTTGTTGAAGTAGGGGTGAAACCTAAGAGAGGAATGACAGTTGAAATTGGCTGCTTTCAGAATAGCATTCACCTTGGGGACACAATATGGCTCTTTGTTTAAAATAACTGGTTAGTTCCCCACATTGTGCATGTTCCAGGTTTGTGACAGCAGAGAGGTATAGGGAAACTGACACTCCAACCTGGGAAATCACACACCGGTCTGATTCCCTTAATGCCATTCTTTCCTAAGTTTTCTTCCAATGATCCTTACTAACAAGGGCCAACTGCAGAGAGCAGCTGCTTCACACTATACCTTGAGTTCATGGGCATTTGCTGTTCCTAGGGGTATTGTATCTTTGAACCACTGCCGGGATTCTTCTGCCTCTGGAACACAGAGGCATTTTAAGGATGCTCTGTGGCACAAGTCACAAATCTGCCACAGCTCTAGTTTTTACTTTTTGTCCTCTCTGTCTTTGCCCATTTTCCGCTTACCATTATTTCCTTTAGCTTAACGTGGGGTTATTAATTGTGTGGACCTGAATGTTATAGCGCCTTGTTACTGTGCGAACCACAAAAGCACAGTTGTCTACAATGGGCAAGATTAAGGATCTGGGATGCTTCACACACGCAAAGTCATCGGAAGTCAACCTGCTCTAATCTATCCTCAATCCTCCCTGTGAATATCTGGATGGGTGAATGCTGCTAAGGTGGCTGAAGGCAAGCAGATGAAATCGGAGTGTAGCCAAGGCATTTGAAAGTTTAACATGTTGGTGCCCGGGAGGCTAATACACTGCACCCTCATATTTCTTTTCTTGGACTGCCCTGCTCTGGTTCATGTTGTGACCCCCTGAAAAACCACTGCCGCACATGAATCCCACAGTCTCATGAATGTCATTCGCTTAGTCTCTCAAGTAGACGTTATCCAGGTGTTAGTACTGTGGGGAGTTGCCATTGGAAGTTACAACCATATTTGGGGTTGTTATTGAATGTCGTCTGCTGTATTATTTTGTGCAAAAATTGGGTCAAGGATCTGGTCGACTGTAGGGAGCCCAGTGCTTCCATTTTCATCTCTAGTTAAATGTCTAAGGTTAATAAATTGAGCCTTGTCAGATTTGGTAATAATCACATCTGTAGCAATTACAAATGGCAAAAACAGCCATATTAATGCAACTATGTGCATTGTTAGGTTTATTTTGAACTCTTACTAGATTTGTGTGTTGTCTCTGCTGGTTTCTTTACTTCAGTGACATACCTAACACACTGACATAATTTGCAAAATGGTGTATATAAATCATCTATCCTGCTTATTGCCTTATACAAAGCCTAATTGTCCTATTTCACACAATCTCTGATCGATATGGTAGCGGCTGTGTTTCTCAAAGTGCAATGAAAAGTTATAATAAGTGATCTATTATTGTAAACAAAAGATAGGTGTTGATGTGTTGGACACAGGCAACATCAGACATGCCTTGGGACATTCCGATGCCATGCAATGCTTCTGCAATGGATATTAAAGATATGTTCCAATTTATTATGAATAACCCCCATTATGAAATCGCAAGAAGGTAAAGATTTGGCCTGATGAATGAGATGCCTTGCCATTGCAGATATATGACCACTTGATCACATAGGGGACGGCTGAATTCCTGAGATAAGGTGGCAATATATGGTTACATAGGAGAAACATAGACTAGGGCCAAGATTTACAAATTGCCCATGCAACGCAGTGCAGTGCAGGGTCAAACTTTGCTGCATGGCGTTGTGCAAGGGAGATAACTCTTCACAGAGACATATCTACCAGACATACTGCCTCACACCAAGGTGCAGAGGCGAGCGTGTACTCTCTAGAATGTGATCTGTACTGGAGGCATACCATTCCAGGACAAACTCCTAGGCATAGGCAAACTCAGAAAGTTCCAGCGCCATGGATATGTGCTGTGCATTGCAGCACACATGAAATGTGTATTTTTCCCCAGAAATAAACACATCTCCCCATGTTTGCAGCTGCTTCAAGTAAGCACTAGCTTATGAAGCAAACCTGGTCTGGTTATTTTTGTAGATTGGGCTTTGCATCAAACCCTTGGGTGATTCCCATGATCTGTCTCAGTCATGCTCCACTAACACCCCTCAAGGCAAAATGACACAAAGGCCCTGATTCCGAGACACAGACTAGTGTTACCACATGTTTTCTGCCTCGCTTGATTCTCAGTGGGCCTGATTTCTTACACCCAGTTTTCCCGTTTGTTTAAATACCGGACCGGAGTCCACAGCGTAGAAAGTTCACCAGGAAAAATCGCATGATGCTTTGACTGAAGTAGTGAAGCTTGTTTCTCCTGTTTTTTTCAGGCAGGGAAGCATGCACTGCTCACCATGCCAGAACTGTGAACAGTTAACCTTTCGAGTGCAAAACACCTTTTGTACTGGATAGTATATGGCATGTCCTTCTTGGCGCTGCCCCAGCACACATCCTTAGTAAATCCGGACTCCGGTCTCGGTGTGAGGGATTTCTAGCAGAAGCAAACTAGACAATGGGGCATATTATCACGGTCCGGCGTTAAAATTATCGCCGCTTTAGCGGCAGAAAACTGCCGCTAAAGCAGCGATAATGGGCTTGATAGTATGCCGCAGAGAATTCCCATAGAAGCCCATGTTGACACCAGAACATGGGCTTCTATGGGAATGCTCTATTACTTACCGGTAATCTTCATTACTCCTGGTCCCGTTGTCCTCGTCCCATTCATTACTTATGGAGATAACCATCTCCCGACAGAAAAAAGACTAAAAGAATGCTGGGACACTAACCCCGCCCCTTCCACTGGGAGTACATAAGGAGCACTTACCCAGCATTCCCCCTGAACAACCAAGCCCACAACAGGAAGGCTGGCCGTCCGGGAGGGAGGGCAGGGCGTATGAATGGGACGAGGACAACGGGACCAGGAGTAATGAAGATTACCGGTAAGTAATAGAGCATTACCCCAAGGTCCCTTATGTCCTCGTCCCATTCATTACTTATGGAGAAATACCAAAGCTGAAAAGCCGGCCTTCTCAGACAAAACAGAAGCCAACCCAGGAAACCACACCAAGGCAGTCACTGCCAGAAGCAAAAGGCAGAACCGGCGAAAACCCAAGGCAGAGCACCCAGACAGGAGGGAGCCCCACCAAACCCGAAAGCACCCACAAAACAACGGGAGAACAATCAGACGACCAGTCCGACAACCACCAAGGACACAAGCCCACAGCAGGAACACCCCACAGACAACCAGAGAAGGGGGGAGCAAGGACACACAAGCCAACCGCGGCAAGAACAAAACAGCGAGGCGGCCACCCAAAGCGAAAGCCAAGGTCCACCAGGCCAGCAAGCCAGAACAGGGCAACAGGAGCCAACCCCAGGCACAGAGAATCCACGACAGCCGAACACAGGCCCCGAAAGAAAAGAAACACCCATCGGACAAGGCGGCCCAAGAAACGCGAAGCCCCAATAAAGGACGACCAAAGAGCCCCATGGAAAAAAAGGTCGAGAAGCCCACCAAGGGCAAACCAGAAGAGAAGGGAAGCAAAGACACCACCCCAGAGAGACCAGAGAACAAACCCCTGAACCCCCCAGAAGAACAGCAGGCCCCACGAAAAACAAAAGGGCCAGCAGCAGCCCACATCCCGGCAGCACCCAGTCAAGAAGGCAAGACAGAGCCCAGGGACAGGGAAAGAGGGAAAGCCAAGGCACCGGGGAAAGAGGTAAACAAACACCCGGAAGCCAACGCACCAGGTCCGAGAGCCAGAAGGAAGCAGACCCAGCAGGGACCACAAAACCAACAGGCCGAAACTGACCAAGAAACAAGGCCCCAAGAGAACCAGCACCGCCAGGGAGCCCGACCAGCAAGACCCAACAAGGGCAACCAACCAGGAGAAGGAGACCCCGGAAAACCAAGAAGAAAAGGGAACAGGAGGAAGCACATGAACCCAAGAACACAGCCCCAGCAGAACACCCCAACTGCAGACCTGCAGAAACTGGAGCAGGCAGCCGCAGCCCGAAGAGGGCACACCCCGAACACCAGAGAAGGAGTGCAACGGAACGGGCAAACAACCCAGAGAACCCAAGACCAGGGCAAGGGAACCCTAAGGGGGCCAACACCAGCCCAGACAAGCCCAACCACAGACAGGCCAGGCACAGACAACCTAAGCAGAAGGCAGAGGCAAAACACAGAGGCCAGCAAAAGACCGAGGGCCAACAACCCCAAGAGGACCCGAAGGAGCGGGAAAGACCCAACAGCACGGCAAGGAAACCCCAACCCACCATGGGAGAGGAAACACAAAAATAACCCAACCACCGAAGCAACAGAAGCCAGGGCGGAAAGCACAAGCAAACCAAACCCCACAGCCCAGCACAACCCAAGAAAGGGCAAGAGCAGGGGACGAACCCCCAGGGCAGAAAACGGCAACTGAGGACACAGTAAACGGGAAGCCAAGCCGAAGCCAAGCAACCCGCACAACCAGATGGACCCGAAGGACCAACCCACAAGAAGGGGAAGGCCAAAGCAGGGAAGGCCCCAGCAGAGCACAGGCCAGAGAGCAAACAGCCCCGGCACCGCCCAAACGGACACCCATGAGGAGGCCAGCAGGGAAACAGGAGCAGCCGACAGACACTCAAACAGACACCGACAGAGCCAAGAGGCCACAACCGCAGACAGCAGGGAGCAAGGCCGAAGGCAACAGGCAACCACAAGGAGACACCGCCGATGGCCAAGCAGAAGCAGCCCCAAGCCAGCAGACCAGGAGGACCGAAAACACGGACCCCGGAACAACAAGAGAACAGGGATATACCGAAGCACAACCCCGGCAAAAAGAACCACCATAAAAGGTAGGGACAAGCACCCCCGTCCACAGGGAACCAAGCCGGAGAAGAACACTACAGGCCAGAATAGACCCAGCGGAGGCCAACAGAACCCGGGGTACCAGCCAGGCATCAAAACACAACCGACCCAGAAGCACCACTGATACCAGACAAGACCACAGGAAGCAGGGAGGAAAGGCCGAAGGAGGAGGCACCGCCATCAGCCAAGAGGCCAAACACAAGACACCCCAGGGGAGCCAGAAACCACTGAGGCACCAGAGCAGACGCGAAGCCCAGAACACCACGCAGCAGCGGGGACCAAAGAGGACCGAACAGGGCACCCTGAAGCACACCAGCAAGAAAGACAGACCCCGAAAGCAGGCCAGACCAGCACCACAGCGCCCACCAAGAACCAGCAGCCCGGGTTAGCAGAAAAAGAGGAACCTAACCACTCCTGAAACCTAAGCAGGCGACCCCAAGCAGGCGACAAGCCAGCCCCAGGGAGGAAAGGCTACAGGCAAAACCCCGTAAGCCAGGACCACAATAACGCGGCCCAGGACACAGCCAAGGAGCTCCAGCACGCAGCCCAAAGCAAGGTCCCGCAGACAACCAGGGCAAAACGCAGCACAAACCAGCGCACCAGGAAGAACCACGCAGAAGCGTAGGCAAAGGCAACACGGAATGGAACCAAGAGAGCCAAAACAGCAGCCGGATGACAGAGGGGAACAACCAGGCACTGCAGCCACAGGCCCACACAGAAGGATAAGCAAAAGGCAGAGACCCACTGAAGCCACCAAGAGGCACCGGAGCCACGAACACCAAGAACAGGCCAGGACCGATAATCCCCAAAGAAAAGGACTCCAAAGAGCCCCAGCACCAGGAAGGCCCAGGACAACCAACCGAGCACCGAAAAAGAACACCGCCAGAGCAGAGCCACAAGGACTAGCCCCCAAGCGCTCCGCACAAGCACAAGCAAAAACTGCCAGTACACAAGAGTCAGAAAAGCACGCGAACACAGGCATGCACAGCCGGAAGCAGAGCAACCGAGCAGCCAAGCAAGTGCCAAACTCATAAGGCAGCAGACAGCACCCAGCCACTCCACCAGACAACCGAGAGTAACCGCACCAGGCACACGGAAATCCAACATGGCAGGAATGTCGTACATATGATCACCCAGCCAACCAGAAGCCGGAGAAAGCAACGAAGCGGGAGCAGCCGCCGGGCTCACACACACCGGCAAAGGCAAACCCAGCAGGTGCGCGCCCACTCGAGTAAGCGAGCGTGCCAAGCAGACCCAGCAACAGGACACACACCCCACAGGCCATAGAGGACAACCCACCGGCATGCCACCGCATACATAGCAAAAGGACACACCGACGGTGGCTCCAGGCGCCGAAAACAGATGGCAACCATAACCCAACCCAACGGGACACATGGAAACGCCAAAAGCGAGAGCAGAGAAACAAAGGAAGGCCTGGCACCAGCAAGACACACACAAGCCGGCATGAACACAGCCATGCACATGGCCGCGGCAGGAACGGGCACACAGAAGACCCAGGACCAAGCACAGGGGGAGTCCGAAAAAAGAATGGCCAGAGGGAACGCCCACGAAGAGTCCGTACTGACAAAATGCTCAGGAAGAACAACAGAGGAGAACAGCGCCGAAACTGCGTGCACGCATCCCGGAAACACCCAGAGCCACAGGCACGGGCCATCGGGCACGGGCCATCGACTACACAATTGTGTAATACAGAGTCACTGAGGCCCAATGGTCAAGGTCCGAGACTCCCACTCCCAAGGTCCCAGGTTCAACCCCCATTGACTCCGCCCAGCCAGAACTCCCTTTTGAAGCATATAACACCCCACCAAACATCATGAGGCGAAAAGCAAGCCGCTCCCGCGCAGCAAAAAGAGGCCACACAGAGCAGCGCCAACAACCGGCAACTCCGAAAACCACCAAGTAAATAGACACCACACCCGAAGGCGGAGCACACTGCAGGGAGGCAGCAGGAAAAGGCCACAAACAAACAGACGGCCCGTGTCATACGCTCAGGAGGAGCAGCGGGTGAAAACGAATGACAGCAATGCTTCGGGACGGACGCGCGAAGCATGTCCAAGAAAGCTGTATGCGTAACAAGCATTACAAATCACAGCAGACATCAGCCCCAGACCGCCGTCACTACATACAATTTCACAACGCATGAAGGAAAGCACCTCACACGGGGACGGTACAGTAACGCAGCCAAGGGAGGTCTGAGTGACAACAAACATATTCACAAAACAAACCGCTATGCGGGACTTACCCCGGGGGGACTCCACACAGCAACAAGGCCCCCCCCCCCACCACCACCTTCCGCACGAAGCCGCCAGCAGACCAAAGTAGCAAACGTACCCCCACAAGGCTGGGGATGACACAGGAAGGCAGGCAAAAAAATGCTCGGCATCCACCCGGCCAAGCCACAGGAAGAGGAGCAAGCAACCCGGAAGGACCCGGAAGGCCGGCTCACCAGCTGCAAAGGGCCGTCAGGAATCACCAGGAAGGGAAGACAAAGAGCCGGCCGAAAACCAAGCCTCCCAGCAAGCCCAGCAGACCGGGAGGCAAGGAACCAAACACCCCAACCGCACAGCCAGGCAGCCGGATGGGGTGAAACAGGAGAAAAAAAGCCACTCAAGCCCAGCAGGAGCAGCACCAGCATCCACATCCAGATTCTGTCGACAGACAGAAAAAACAGAACAGGGGGAATGCTGGGTAAGTCCTCCTTATGTACTCCCAGTGGAAGGGGCGGGGTTAGTGTCCCAGCATTCTTTTAGTTTTTTTTTCTGTTGGGAGATGGTTATCTCCATAAGTAATGAATGGGACGAGGACATAAGGGACCTCGGGGTAATTCTCTACTGCATATTATCAAGCCCATTATCGCCGCTTTAGCGGCAGTTTGCTGCCGCTAAAGCGGCGATAATTTTAACGCCGGACCTTGATAATATGCCCCAATGTTCGGGAACTCAAATGGCTCAAATTCAGACGTATAGAATTTTGCACCTACAAATGAGAATCCAGGCAAAAATAATTAAATTGACACTGGGTGGGTTGAAAGATTGCTGGTGGGTGGCTATCCAATCGATGACGCAAGCAGGTCAAAGGACTTCATCACAGCAACCAATGACTGTACTTCCTGGATTCTGGTCTTTCTGTAATTCACTCTTTTCCCGTCCTTCCCCCATATTTCCTTCGATCTGCCCCTATTTTCAAGTTAATTATCACTTTAAACTAGTTCTTCGACATGACGGAAGGCAGGGCCTCCCTCGCGTGGTTTGATGTCCTCCACCTGGACGGGATTACTAGCAAAAAATAATAAGAAACTTTTGTTAGCAGCAAGAGCTGAGACAAACCTTCGTTTATGGAAGTCCCAACTGGTAGACATCATAATGCACACCCTCATTTTCTGCACCCTGCTTTGCATTAAATGTAAGCTACCCACATTTTTAATAATTTTCCAAACCGCAGCCTGTTTTCTGAGCCTACTTTAATATCCTCACCAGCTGCATCACGTCAGAAATCAACCCTCTAGCCATAACTCTGGACTGCTCCGTCCAAGCACGTATTTTTTTAATGATATTTTAATGCTATTGTTTTTAAATTGTCTTAAACGTACTACAGACAATGTTAAATAAAATATATAGTAAACCAGGCTTTAAGAATGTGTAAACTACCTGATAAAAGGACCACTAGGAAATGGATTTCTGTTTTTTCGTACTTGATTCCTCTCTTAGGGCAGGGGGGAGAGGTCAGTGCTCCCCCGTGCCAGAAAAGAGGGCAAGGAAACGGGGCAGTAAAAGCATCAAGGCGATGCTTCTGGGCGAACTTAACACTCGGAAAGTTTGGGTCCGATGTATCAACACACAGGAAACTGGGTGCAGGAACGTAGGCACACTGAGAATCCGGCAAGGCACAATTCCTGTGGTAATCATCTGCCTGACTCATAATCAGGGTTTGTGTCTTTGTTTCAAAGAGGCGTTAGTGCAGCATGAGCCGGGTGGATCATAAGAACCAAACATACGTTTCAATGCAAAGCCCAATCTGCTAACATAGCCAGACCGAGCTTTACATCAAAAACTAGCACCTGCCTAAAGCAGATGCAAACAAGAAGAAATTACTTACATGTAAATGCAGTGCTGGAATTTCAGTTCCGGTGGCTATAACTGAGTCGAACAGTTTTCTGGACTAGTCTCAGTGCATCATCCCCACTGTGTATTGGTGTGGTGTGTCGAAAGGCGGACAAAGGCAGCAATGCCTGCACACATTTAGGGGCGTATTTATGGATTTGTGGCGCAGTGCAGCAGGTTACCTTGCTGCACTGCCCTGCGTCAAAGGAAAAGGGCAGGAATGCATCGTATTTATCCAATACTATCTCTCACCCATGCGCTGGTGCTATTCTGGCAGCCTGCCAACACAGGCACCCTTTGCACCATGGTGCAAGGGTGCCTGTGTTGTAAGAAAGATTGATTACATGCAGGAAGGTGTTCCCTTGACAGATAAATGCAGTAAAGAGATTTGTGCTGCGTTGAATATTTTTTAAGGCATTCAAAACCACCCAAAGTGGCTTTGTGTGGCTTCAGAAATAAAGGTTAGAGGTTTGCGTCACGCATGTGCCTCATTGTGTGGTGCCAGCATGACTCAAACCTCTCATACATATGCCCGTCAGTGCGCTTTGGAGTGAGCGTGAGAAGGTGAAATAGACACCAATTTGCCTTTCCAATGGGCCTGCTACATAATGCATGTTTTCTTGGGGACATATTATCAAGCACGGCGTTAAAATTATCGCTGCTTTAGCAGCAGAAAACTGCCGCTAAAGGGGCGATAATGGGCTTGATAATATGCCGCTGAGAATTCCAATAGAAGCCCATGTTGACACCAGAACATGGGCTTCTATTGGAATTCTCAAGGGCATATTATCAAGCCCATTATCGCCGCTTTAGCGGCAGTTTTCTGCCGCTAAAGCGGCGATAATTTTAACGCGGTTTCTTGATAATATGCCCCTTGGATATTTACATTTCTTTTGTGTGTATGTGGTGTCCTGGCCACAAGCAGATAGAAGTTATGAAGGAACACTGCTGGCACTACACAACTGACTGCCATACCCAGAAGGCCATCAAAGCAAACACAAACATAACATATCATGTCAGAAGTGTTTAAGTGTTCAACAGATTTCGAATTGTTTTTGACTTTCCCAGGCTCTGGGTCTATTTAAGATGGTGCTCATTACAAGCGCTGTAGATATTCTGGCGACGTCTCTCCGTGTATGAAAGCCTCCAATAATAATTATCTTTAATAGCGAACACAATACAAACTGACATTTGGGCACTTAATATTAAAGTTTAATAATAAAATTAAGTTTATCAATAATAACATTACTACCCCTTGGAACCCAATTTTGTCCGCCTTCCAATAATGAAAGATTAAGTTAAAACCTGCAAGGATTCAAACCTATGCCCTGAAGGTTAAGTGAAGTGTTTGAGGGGGCTGAATAACTCAGAAACGTTTTTACCACAATTGCAAGTTGCACCTGCAGGTAAGAGGTGGATGTTTGCAGCACTAATATTGACCCACTGAGCTATCTAACATAAAATAAAAATCTGCCAGGTTAAGTTTACATTACAGGCTCTGCAGCTAGAGACGTGTTAACCCCTGAGCTACTTTGAGATTATTCAAACCTGTGTTCCGGGAATCAAAACAGCCATATTCTGCAAATTCATTAACAACCACACGTATTCTACCAGTGCAATACCGAGCTGTGACTAAGGTGCCTTATCCAGCAAAGCTTTCTTAAAATTCAGGCTATTTGTGACCAATTAAGTGAGCAAGAATGTATTCACCATCCCGTTTGTGCTTGTTGGCAATGTTTTTCTGGTAGAGTTTATTTTTTAAATTATGCTTTCACTTACTGTTGCAAACTATTCCCCTCAATACACTGCCCACCATGACTCCAGCCCCTTTTGGCTGCCTCGCCCTTAGTTTAAGTGTTTCCGGAGGGAAACAGTGTTTACAATGCTGTCTCCACAACACATGCCAATACAACACGGTCGTTACAACGACCGCGTTATAAGTACGCAGTACCATTACATCGCAAGTCATTACAATGACTGTACGGGGTGAACTGGTATTGGATATAAAATCCAACACCTTCCCTGCTGTTGCGCAAACTGGAGTAGGAATAGTAAATAATACTATTCCTAAGTCTAGTGCGCCCCCTACAGCAAGTCGTTGTAATGACTTGCGATGTAATGATATTGTGTAGTAACAATGCGCTCGTTGCAACGACCGCGTTGTATTGGCATGCGATATAATTGCATGCGTTATAAGCAGCTATATTCATTTCTGGAGTATGTTTGTCCATTTCCACACTTGCATAAATTCTGCGGCATGAACGTAGACAGGACAGTAGCACCTCTAGCGTCGGGGCACTCCATGGTGGCTGGAGCCGAAGAGAGCAGGTAATCACGGAACCAAATGAAAGAAGACCTTTTTTTATTACATTTTTAATGTGGCACTGAAATACTGTGTGCGTTCAGCATCAGGAAGCAGAGACTGTGAAAAAAAGACAATGAAATGACTGAGTCTGAGTCAGGAAGGACCGGGACCAGTTCATACTTTAAACCAGAACCACTCTGTCGTCATGGTTTATATTAAAACATCGATTTCAGGCAAGAGTAACCCATTAACAATGACTGTAAAATGATTGCCGGTTAACAAAAAAAAGTCATTTACTTCCAAGAGGAAGTTTTAAAATGGTTTGCAATTAGGTGCAATTCAGCAACAGAAAGAGGAAATAATAGGGCTTAAAAGGACTGAGGCTCGTGAATAGATAGGCTCCAATTAGGAATGATGCTTCGTTTTCTTTTGAGGTTTTGGGCAGCACAAACCTATTATTTCAAATACATAACATCTGCTTTGGGTCAGCCCTTCCTCGTGATTTGGAAGGTTTTGCTATTTTTCTCATTTGTTTGCTTTTGATTTGATATCTTTCTTCCATATTCTTGAGTTGGTCCCACCAGGGAGCATTATGGTCACAGTGTGTTCTGACTGGAAGAGTTGTATCCTTCCACCGCCATAATTGAATGGACACTTTATTTTATTGTTATTGAGCACTTCATGGGAATGCATGTATTTCCTTACTTTCTTTTCCTTTCCCTAAGATTGCCAGCTCATGCATCTTGAGGTATGCCTTCACATGCGATTGTCAATGCCAATAGCTTGGACTTTTTAAAGGGGAGATCTATTGGCTTTACCAGTTCATGAAAGTTCATGAAAGCCTGCAGATAGTTGTCAGTCTCACAAGCCCACTGTTTAAATATATCTCATTTTTCATCACCTACGGGTTCTGACATGTCTAGTCTAGAATCTCATAACAACCTGCAAGTGTGTGTTGCAGATGGTTTTTGAGTGCATTTTTAATTGAAAATGAGATAATGACAGCTCAAACTCCACTTGGGCCGAGGAGGGTGTGTGGCAGAGCAGTGTTTGCAAGTCTGTCACCCCTGGTGGAATAGTCCAGCTTCCCTATCTGACGGTTGTATGTCAGAATATATTATGTGACAGAAATATTAAACACTAAATATCATTTGCAGAAATTTCAACACATTGCATGTAGATTTGCTATCGTTAATTCCAATGAGGTGATATGCTACCAACTGCTAGTTAAGACACAATATTTGTGGTAGAATACTATGGTATCATTACCTATCTGACATCAGTGTCACCTTGGCAAGTGCACACAAAAGCATGAAGCAGCGCTCTCCTTTGCCAGTCTTCGATGTGTTAAACACATGCGTGTGTGCAGTACAAGATAACTCTGAAGCTATAGGGTTTTTCTTTTTCTAATGCCGTCCATAGGTACTGGACACGTGTAGCTTTCTTTCGAAGTGGTGTAATCAGGGATTGTCTTCAGAAATGAGGGAACACGGCAACTGTGGAACCTGCTGCCTTTGGGGGGTTTGCAGAGGTATGAAGCTGCTGCTCTGATAAGGAGGTCGAGGGTGTTCGATTATGTTTTATTTTTTCGTTCAGTGACTTAAACGTGAAAAGGGTGACATGTTCTTCTGATGTGGAGGGTGGGGATGTTGTTTCAATTCAGTTTCAATGCCTATTAGTGACTTCTCTAATTCGACAGTTAAATCCTGTCCCCCAAAATAGAAGTGCATGTCGCCTCATTAACAGACACATTTATGAAAGTATGGAACTAAGCTGAACTTTGTAGTATCCTGCATATGTATTGTAATGTATTCTCCACAACCTGCTCAGCCATTGCCTGTGCTCTGTGCCCAATAGAATGTTAGAGTCATGATGTGCCTTGGAATGTTGGGACACAGAGAGGTGAAGTGACACTTGGACATGGGCTGAGCAGCACACAGGCTGCTGCTGGTGGGGCTCTCCTTCACAACTTAACAACTTGTTGTTCTGAACTATTCTACTTGTTAGCTAAATGAATAAAGCATCCTTAATTACAACTTTCCTGCGTGGACCTCCTCACTACATTTTATCGCGACGAGTTGATGACGTACCTACGTGGAACAAGTGGATCTAAGGTACCTGGCGAACACAGGTAGACCTGGAGATGGCGCAATCTACTACCACAATGTACAAAAGCAGAGGTATCCACAGGAAAGGAAAATTTATGTACATTGAACAAGACTGTACAACTCAGAACAATTACGACGTCAATAAGGATGAAGTATGTACCTCACAGACAATAAAAGAAGACAACATGAAACAAGCGTGTTCAGCAATCAACATGTATGACAACAAGCGAGAAACAAGCATCAGAAAGAATAGAAAAGAAGACATCAACATAAGTAAGATGAAGCACTACGCAGTTCAGCCCCACCAGTGTCCTCACCCCCGGACAGCCCAAGCCCAGGCGTGCTGTGCTCATCTACACTTCATAATTTGGAGATTGGATTTACCTCTACAGTCTGCAGTATGCCTTCTACAACTCTCAGTCTTTTGTCTATTCCACCACTATTCCAGAACAGTGGTAAGTGGATATGGTCGTGGAAGGTCTGCCTTCACTATCTTCAACCAATATGGGAGTTTCCAGTGTCTGACTGACGTTTTTGGTGCATTGTGTGATCCTGTGCACATTCTGCTGACCTTCGTGAAGGGTTGCACTATTGTTGTCTGCAGGTTTTCTTCCCAACGTATTGCTGTTTTGGCAAATGCTACAGTCTACAGATCACAACCTTTACCAAATACAATGCGCTGACCTAAAACTATGCCTATTATTTTTCGGTGCCTGGTAGATGTTATTTTGCTGCTTACATAGTGAAGTTCCCCCAATTAGGACATTGACATTTTATACATTTTTCTTGGTCGTTGTCTGAAGAATATTGTCTTCAGGTCATTGCGCTTAATAACATTTGCTTGCCACTGTAAATTAAGCTGTGGTGAGTTTTGCCAATATCATTTTCTCCTCAGAAATCTAGTTGTTTTACCAGTATTGTGGCAGTTTAAACCGTTATTTCCATTGCTATTCTTGAGTGCCTTCCGCACGCGCTGTTCTCTTCACCTGTCTAGCCACGTGGATTTCGACGTCGACGAGTATCCCCTGTGATGAGGCACATTTCGTCATGACTTGACTGTGCAACTACTAGTGTCAAAGTTTGGCGCACCAGCGTGCCAGGAGCCAACCGGCACTGCGCCTCTTACGTGCCGCCATGTTTTGTTCTCTTAAGTCATGGCTCACAATTAACGATGCCGACTAAAGGCACAATAAAAAATTAGCTAGCATTTGCGCAAAGAATTTTCAATTCTATTAAGGACACGGAGGTGAGGATTATGCTTCTCTTTCTTATATTTGCTACTCACAGCAGCCAATGAACAACGTTTTGTATGCAAATAAAACTACATTTCCCATGATGCTCGTCCATACATCACATCCTGTATAGCCCCATAAGAGCCACAGTATCCTGTTTCTCCTCCTCTTTCTTTGCTCGAACCTTAATAATCAATAACATTAATACTTCAGTCCAAAATAAGGAATATGAGTCCAATAATCATCCTCCAACGTGGCAGAACCATATCCAAACTGGAATCGTCTTCTAAACCAGAAGTACACCTGATCCGTCTTCTTTTCCCAGAACCTGAAAGGAATGAGACAGGGAAACCCGTAACCCCTGCTTCCCCAGAATATCAAGTACATGCGGGTGGGTAATTATTACCAATATTGTAATAAACCGGGTGGGATAATCCTCGCCTCCGTGTCCTTAATAGAATTGAAAATTCTTGGCGCGAATGCTAGCTAATTTTTTATTCTATTACAGGACCGGAGGCTTCAGATTATGCTAGTTTAACACTAATCCAACACAACTACAGTCATATCACCCACCGGTTTAATAATAGACTGTTTAAATATAGAGTGAGAAGATCAATCAGTAGATCTTGAAATATCCTGTACTATGGGAATCAGCAAACAATATTGAGAGATATGGTCCCACTAACAGACTGTCTCAAAAATTTGATTATGGATATCGTATCCTGGCATAACTGCCAACAACCACCGGCTATAATAGCCGTAGACATATGTAAAGGTTCTATAATGTAATCCACAGTTATAGCACAATGTTAGAAATGAGGGGGCTCTGGTTGACGCAGGTGTGAACCCACAACAAGCAGGGACCCTTTACTTCTTGTCAGGGCGAAGGATGACTCCCCAGAATAACCCATGTTCACCCTCTAGGTGCATGGCGCGAGCAGTCTAGGCTAAGTCTCAGGCGTACACGGTTAAGCAAATGCAATTACACATACACTAAACCCCTTGCATGCACCACAAACGGACACCAATCAGGAAGTATATAAAAATAAGCTTTTATGTAGATTCAGCAGATTCAAATACAAGGCCCAGTAAAGTTGAACTGATGGGGCCACAACTCTTGGAAATACGGTAAAGTCTCTTTGTTACGGAGAGTTCTTTAGGCGGGCACAAGGTAACTGTGGGCCTCAGCGCACTTCGTGCTCAGGCGGCGTCCGGGAAGCACACGGCAGATGACAGGGAAATCAGAACGTTGCGGACCCTGGATCCGATGCGAGCTCGCGGTCGAGTTCGTAAGTACAGTACCTTGTTTCTTGACGCGAAGGCGGGTGCGGGATTTCAGCGGCTCTTCGACAGAAGGGCAGGGCGGCGTCCGAGGCTCCCACACTTAACGATGGGGGTCTGATCTTGAGGCTCACACAGGTTACGTCCGGGCCGTCCGAGGCTTGGAGATGCTCACAACGCCGATTCCGGCGGGAGGGTGAAGGTGCGCAGCGAGCCTCCAGCGAGCGAGGTGACAGGGGCAGCCCAGCACAGCGTAGGAGGAGCGACTCAGATCGAGCGAGGCTCTTCCCAAGGCGGGGGCGGCTAAGCAGTCCTGGTCACGGCTCAGGGAGGGACTGGGGCACGAGGGTCACAGCTCCGGCGAGGGAAAGGACACCACAGTCCAGCGGCAGGCGAGTGAAGATCAGGTAGAGCCCAATGGTCCTGGGGCTCAGTTCAGGGGGCAAGCTCAGTTCCAAGCCCTTGGAGATCGTTTTGGAAAAGCACAAGTCTTGAAAGTAAAAATAAAGCAAAGTCTTCAGCAACAGTTTCTCTTCTCCCCTTTGGCAGCAAGGTCACCACTGTAGGCCAATCCCACAGGATAGGGACAGTCTTCCTCCTACAGCTTTCCCGGTGCCTCCTCCTCAGGCAGAGATTCTTCTTGGTCAAAAGCGGATCTAGTTTCTTAGGAGCAGGGCTCCTACATTTATACAGCAAATCTTTTGTTCTCCCAGGCCAGGGGGGCCCTTGCCTAGTCCAGTCCGGTTTCTGAGCACTTTGTTTACGCAATGCAGGCTTCTTCTTTCAGAGTGCAGGGCAGAGTCATCAGACGCTCCACAGGGGGCGGAGCCGGCATTGAGGTGGCAGAGCACTGTCCTATTCAGAGCCTAGGAGTACTCCTCCCCCCATCTACTTGTCGATCGTCCTGTTCACCACCAGGCTACCTAGCCCTGCCCATCTGGGTTCCCCCAGCCCTGTCACTCACACCAGCCAGACATCAGATACACATCACGCAGAGGCGGGCTGAAATGTTTAGGCAAGCAAAGGCCAGCTTTCTAAAAGCGGCATTTGCAAACGCGGAATATTAAAATAAACCTTGGGAAAAGATGTACCTTATTATTCCGAGTTCAGGCATACTAAACTCGATCTTCTACCATGTTCCCTGGGTCGGTTAGGATCATAGGGTGTAACAATCCAAGCCGCCCATACTGGCCTATGAGAACAGGGTAGCCTTGCAGTAGTGAACAACAAGATGGCGGTAGTTCACTACTAGGACATGCCACGCATCTAGGCTTGTCCTACCTTATGCTCACAACGCACCCTGCCCGTGGGCCTACCAGAGGGGTGACTAACATGCAGCTAAGGGAAGGTTTTAGGGACCGGCAAGTGTGGGCACTTGCCAGTCAGCATGTCAGTACCAGACTGCACGCAGGTTCTGCGATGGCAGACCTTAGACATATTTTACCGGCCGCTTCTGTGGGTGGCACAACCAGTGCTGCAAGCCCACCCGCGGTGTTTGCATTTACATGCCCTGGCGCTCCTGGCGCACTTTACTGGGGTCTGACAGTAAACCAAACGAACCAATCATGGAATCCAACCAACATATATAATTTACAAGGGAGCACTTGCACCGCGACACTGGTTGGCAGTGGCACAGCGCGCTGAGCGGCCCACACCATAAAAGCACATGAGGCACAGCGACAAAAAGAGGAAGGGAGACTCACGCCAAGGTGCCAGGTCTAACACGTGTCCCCTCCAGCTGAAAAGTGGGGAGAACTACCCTACCCCAGGGAGTTCCTCATCACTAAGGCGGAAAAATCTGGACAGACTGTCAGCATTGGCGTGATCTGTACCAGGGCGATGTTCCACCGTGAAATCCATACCCTGTAGGGAAATGGACCACCTCAACAGCTTTGGATTCTCACCCCTCATATGCATCAACCATCTGAGGGGCCTGTGGTCCGTCTGAACCCGGAAGTGAGACACAAACAGGTAGGGTCTTAGCTTCTTCAGCGCCAAGACCACAGCAAATGCCTCACGCTCAATAGCACTCCACCTCTGTTCTCGTGGAAGTAACCTCCTGCTAAGAAAGGCTACGGGTTGATCTAGGCCCTCCTCCTTAACCTGTGAAAGAACAGCCCCCACACCATGCTCTGAAGCGTCTGTCTGAACGATAAACTCTTTGGAGAAGTTGGGAGCCAAGAGCACGGGCGCCGTGCACATAGCAGTTTTCAAGGCCTCAAAAGCTTTCTGACAGGTGTCAGTCCAAATCACATTCCTGGGCTGCTTCTTCGAAGTCAGCGCTGTCAAGGGGGCAACCATGTTGCCATACCCCTTGACAAACCTCCTGTAGTACCCAGTGAGACCTAGGAAGGCTCTCACCTCTGTCTGGGTTTTGGGCGCCTCCCAATTCAGGATGGTTTCTATCTTGGGCTGAAGGGGTGCCACCTGGCCACTCCCAACTCGGTGCACCAAGTACACCACGGAACCCTGCCCGATCTGGCACTTACTCGCCTTGATCGTGAGGCCTGCCTTGCGCAGCGCCATCAACACTTCCCAGAGGTGTCGCAGGTGTTCTTCCCAAGTGGAGCTGAACACCGCGATGTCATCCAGGTAGGCTGCACTGAACGAATCCAGCCCAGCCAACACCTGGTCGACCAATCTCTGGAAGGTGGCAGGGGCATTCTTCATCCCAAATGGCATAACCCGGAACTGGTAGTGCCCATCTGGGGTGGAAAATGCTGACCTCTCTTTGGCCCCCTCGGTCAAGGCGATCTGCCAATACCCAGACGTTAAATCAAACGTGCTGAGGTAGTTGGCAGCCCCTAGCCGATCGATGAGCTCATCAACTCTGGGGATGGGGTGTGCGTCGGTCCTAGTGACCGAATTGAGTCCTCTGTAGTCCACACAGAACCGGAGTTCGGGTGTGGCTCCCGGCGCTGCAGCCTTTGGGACCAAGACCACTGGGCTGGCCCAAGGACTGCTGGAAGACTCAATTACCCCGAGTGCAAACATCTTGGAGACCTCCTCCTTGATGCATGTCCTCACCCTGTCAGTCACCCTGTAGGCCTTGTGCCGCACAGGTGTACTATCCCCAGTGTCCACATCATGGACGCACCAATCAGTGACACCAGGGACCGGGGAAAACAGATCAGAAAATTGTCCCAGCAACTGGCGACAATCATTCTGTTGCTCAGGGGTCAGGGTGGAAGAGAGGATGACACCATCCACTGACCCATCTTGCTCCTTGGCTGACAGGAGGTCCGGAAGAGGTTCTGTCTCCTCTTCCATCCCAGCATCTGTTGCCAAGAGCATGCCCACTTGGGACCTCTCCAAGTGGGGCTTGAGGCGGTTGACATGTAGGACCCTTAAGGGGTTCCTAGGAGACTTCAGGTCCACCACGTAGGTAACAGGACTCTTGCACTCCACCACCTCAAAGGGACCGGTCCACTTATCCTGGAGCGTGCACGGCTCCATGGGGGCCAAGACCCATGCCTTCTGTCCAGGCTGAAGCTCTACCAGAGTGGGATTCTGGTCGTACCACCGCTTCATCTCCTCCTGGCTGGCTTCCAGATTTGCCTCAGCAAGTTGCCTGAATCGCCTAGTCTGATTCCTGAAGGCCAGCATGTAACTATATACATTCTGGGGAGGTTTCCTGGGAGATTGCTCCCAGCCTTCCTTGACCAGACTTAGAGGTCCTCTGACTGGGTGACCATACAGAAGCTCGAAGGGACTGAACCCTAGAGACTTCTGTGGCACCTCACGGTAAGCGAAGAGAAGGCATGGTAAGAGGACGTCCCACTTACGCCTCATGGGTCCTTCCAGGCCCATTATCATGCCTTTAAGGGTTCGGTTGAATATCTCAACCAACCCGTTTCCTTGGGGGTGGTAAGGTGTGGTGAACTTGTAGGTTACACCACACTCTTGCCAAAGAGATTTCATGTACTTGGACATGAAATTGGTACCTCGGTCAGACACCACCTCTAGAGGGAATCCCACTCGGGAGAAAATTCCCATCAGTGCACGTCCCACCACGGGGGCCGTCACTGTCCTCAGAGGAATGGCTTCCGGGTACCGGGTGGCATGGTCCACCAGGATGAACCTATTGCCCATCGCTGTCCTGGGGTCCAGTGGCCCTACAATGTCAATTGCCACTCGCTGGAATGGGGTACCGACCACAGGGAATGGCTGGAGTGGAGCCTTCTGCTTCCTTCCACTCTTTCCACTTGCCTGGCAAGTCTGGCATGTCCTGCAGTGAGTATCGGAACTCTTGCGCATTTGAGGCCAATAAAAGTGGGTGACAAGCCTTTCAAAGATCTTGTTCTGCCCCAAATGCCCTGCCAATGGCACATCGTGAGCCAGCCCCAGTAGGAAGGCTCTGAAGTCCTGGGGTACCACCTGCGCACGGGCTGACCCAGGCTCAGCAACCTTAGGCTCTGTATATAGGAGGTCGTTCTCCCAGTAAACGAAGTGTGATCCTGACTGATCACCTGCGGCCTGGTCTGCAGCCTGCTGCCGCATACCCACGAGAGAAGGGCACTCCTTCTGTGCCTTGCAAAAGTCCTCCCTGGTGGGACCCCCTTCCTGCTGCCAATGGGTCAGCTCCGGCAGGTCTCCCAGTTCAGCTATCTGCTCCCCTGTAGGCTCCAGGGCATCCCCCTCAAGGTCTGCTTCCTCCTGGACCGTGGGAACTTCAGGGGCCGGTTTCCCGCGCCCCTTGCTCCTTCTCTCTGAGGCCGGTTCCTGGGCCTCCCTCTCAGGCTCCAGGACCTCTTGAGTCCCTCTACTGGCTGCCATGGACCGTGTGGTGACACACGCCCAATCCGGCATACCCAACATCTCCAGGTGAGCACTCCGCTCCACCTTAGCCCAAGGTGAGCTCTCCAAATCGTTCCCTAACAAACAGTCTACAGGCATGGCGGGCCTCACAGCTACCTGAAGAGTACCAGAGACCCCCCCACTCAAAGGGAACCTGAGCCACCTTGCAGTGTCTCTCTGTGTTGTCAGCGGCAACAACGGGATAGAATGCATTGGGGACCACCTGCTCCTGAGACACCAGGTGACACCTGACAGCTGTCACACTGGCTCCTGTATCTCTAAGAGCTTCCACTCTATGGCCATTTATGGTCATCCACTGCCTGTACTTCTTAGTGTTCTCAGGCAGCTGGGTTGGAGGGACCACTTCACGGTTTGCTAGCGAGACCAGGGACATCTCTGCGGGACGCCATCCACCTTGGACATCCCTCTCCTCCCCCAAGGCTACACTAGTCACCTGCCGGGTTGGAGCACCAGTGGGTGCTGGTTTACCAAACAATGGACACTTTATATCAGAGGCAAAATGCCCCAAATTGTTACACCTGTAACATCTGACGGGCCCCTTCTGAACAGGAGGACCTGTCGGGCCCCGGTCGGATTCTGGGGTGGGGGAGGCTGAGAACCCTTCCCTTGGTTCCCTTGGGGATTACTTTGGGGCCCTTTTGGGAACTGCTTCTGTTTACCCCTGTCCCCCCCACTCTTCTGCTGGGGACCCTGCCCACCTTTGGCGGAATCTCCCACGGGACCCTTGTGGACCCTGGTACTGACCCAGCGGTCCGCCTCCTCAGCAAGCTTCCTAGGGTTAGTCAGCCTACTATCTATCAGGTGCTGGCGTAGCTCAGGAAAACAATTACTGGACAAGTGCTCCCATGCCATTAAATCAAGAAGCCCTTGATAATCATTTACCTTACTACCCTTTACCCAACCATCCAGCGCTCTGCAAAAGAAAGTCACATACTCCACATACGTACTATTGGGAATCTTAGTGCAACCCCTGAACCTTTGTCTATATAACTCAGAGGTCAACCCATACCTAGTCATCAATGCTTCCTTCATATGGGCGTAAGAATTATGCACATCAGCAGGTAAATCTAACAGTGTGTCCCGCCCTTCAGTCAGGAACCGTCCCCACAACCCCGCTCCCCAATCTCTCTCAGGGACCCGGTGGGAAGACATGGCTACCTCGTAGGCTCTGAACCACTGCCCGATGTCGTCATTCTTGAAGAACTCCTTCACTACATCCTTGGGAATATAAACTCTTGGTTCCGCCGGTACTGGCGGTGTGCTGCCACCAGAGGGATAAAGCTCCAAACTTTTTGCTTTCAGCTCCAGCTTCCTCTGCTTCATGACATGCTCTAATTGTAGTTTCTTTTCTTCCATGGCTAATCTTTGTTTTTCCATATCCATTTGCCCATGAAGTTTTGCCATCTCCACCTCATGTGCCCGGGTTGCTGCCCTGTCTGCCAGCTCTTCTGGCGACAGGCCTCTGCCAAACTCATGGACACTTTCTGGTGGAACCATTTCCACCTGATTATCTGGTGCCTTTGACTCATACCAGGCCCTCAGCGCCTTCACGAGTTGGTCCTTCTTTTTCAATCCAGTTTGGGCAATTCTGAACTTGGAGCAAAAACCTCTCAACTCTTCATTGGTATGATCCTGAAGAGCGCTTTCTTCCCAATCTATGTCCTCAAATCCAGAGATTATAGAAGCTGCCCTTCCGGCGGGAAGTGAACCAGGCATGGCTCTAACAACGGAGATTCTTGGCAAAACAAAAACAATTGCTATTCTTGTGGCTGCGTTACTGGTCTGCTCTCACTAGGTGGTGATCAGTGGTTCACTATACGCAAACCACAAATGCAAATCCGTAAATCCCACCGCTGCCACCAATGTTAGAAATGAGGGGGCTCTGGTTGACGCAGGTGTGAACCCACAACAAGCAGGGACCCTTTACTTCTTGTCAGGGCGAAGGATGACTCCCCAGAATAACCCCTGCTCACCCTCTAGGTGCGTGGCGCGAGCAGTCTAGGCTAAGTCTCAGGCATACACGGTTAAGCAAATGCAATTACACATACAGTAAACCCCTTGCATGCACCACAAACGGACACCAATCAGGAAGTATATAAAAATAAGCTTTTATGTAGATTCAGCAGATTCAAATACAAGGCCCAGTAACGTTGAACTGATGGGGCCACAACTCTTGGAAATACGGTAAAGTCTCTTTGTTACGGAAAGTTCTTTAGACGGGCACAAGGTAACTGTGGGCCTCAGCGCACTTCGTGCTGAGTCGGCGTCCGGGAAGCACACGGCAGATGACAGGGAAATCAGAATGTTGCGGACCCTGGATCCGATGCGAGCTCGCGGTCGAGTTCGTAAGTACAGTACCTTGCTTCTTGATGCGAAGGTGGGTGCGGGATTTCAGCGGCTCTTCGACAGAAGGGCGGGGCGGCGTCCGAGGCTCCCACACTTCATGATGGGGGTCTGATCTTCAGGCTCACGACAAGAGCGGGGTGTTGCAGGTGGCGGGTGAACAAAGCGGGGCAGCCGGGCACGCAGGTTACGTCCGGGCCGTCCGAGGCTTGGAGATGCTCACAACGCCGATTCCGGCGGGAGGGTGAAGGTGCGCAGCGAGCCTCCAGCGAGCGAGGTGACAGGGGCAGCCCAGCACAGCGTAGGGGGAGCGACTCAGATCGAGCGAGGCTCTTCCCAAGGCAGGGGCGGCTAAGCAGTCCTGGTCATGGCTCAGGGAGGGACTGGGGCACAAGGGTCACAGCTCCGGCGAGGGAAAGGACACCACAGTCCAGCGGCAGGCGAGTGAAGATCAGGTAGAGCCCAATGGTCCTGGGGCTCAGTTCAGGGGGCAAGCTCAGTTCCAAGCCCTTGGAGATCGTTTTGGAAAAGCACAAGTCTTGAAAGTAAAAATAAAGCAAAGTCTTCAGCAACAGTTTCTCTTCTCCCCTTTGGCAGCAAGGTCACCACTGTAGGCCAATCCCCCAGGATAGGGACAGTCTTCCTCCTACAGCTTTCCCGGTGCCTCCTCCTCAGGCAGAGATTCTTCTTGGTCAAAAGCGGATCTAGTTTCTTAGGAGCAGGGCTCCTACATTTATACAGCAAATCTTTTGTTCTCCCAGGCCAGGGGGGCCCTTGCCTTGTCCAGTCCGGTTTCTGAGCACTTTGTTTACGCGATGCAGGCTTCTTCTTTCAGAGTGCAGGGCAGAGTCATCAGACGCTCCACAGGGGGCGGAGCCGGCATTGAGGCGGCAGAGCACTGTCCTATTCAGAGCCTAGGAGTACTCCTCCCCCCCATCTACCTGTCGATCGTCCTATTCACCACCAGGCTACCTAGCCCTGCCCATCTGGGTTCCCCCAGCCCTGTCACTCACACCAGCCAGACATCAGATACACATCACGCAGAGGCGGGCTGAAATGTTTAGGCAAGCAAAGGCCAGCTTTCTAAAAGCGACATTTTCAAATGCGGAATATTAAAATAAACCTTGGGAAAAGATGTACCTTATTATTCCGAGTTCAGGCATACTAAACTCGATCTTCTACCATGTTCCCTGGGTCGGTTAGGATCATAGGGTGTAACAATCCAAGCCGCCCATACTGGCCTAAGAGAACAGGGTAGCCTTGCAGTAGTGAACAACAAGATGGCGGTAGTTCACTACTAGGACATGCCACGCATCTAGGCTTGTCCTACCTTATGCTCACAACGCACCCTGCCCGTGGGCCTACCAGAGGGGTGACTAACATGCAGCTAAGGGAAGGTTTTAGGGACCGGCAAGAGTGGGCACTTGCCAGTCAGCATGTCAGTACCAGACTGCACGCAGGTTCTGCGATGGCAGACCTTAGACATATTTTACCGGCCGCTTCTGTGGGTGGCACAACCAGTGCTGCAAGCCCACCCGCGGTGTTTGCATTTACATGCCCTGGCGCTCCTGGCGCACTTTACTGGGGTCTGACAGTAAACCAAACGATCCAATCATGGAATCCAACCAACATATATAATTTACAAGGGAGCACTCGCACCGCAACACTGGTTGGCAGTGGCACAGCGCGCTGAGCGGCCAACACCATAAAAGCACATGAGGCACAGCGACAAAAAGAGGAAGGGAGACTCACGCCAAGGTGCCAGGTCTAACACACAACAATTATATCACAACCTCAGGAGTAACACCAAGTAAACTCCCTTGTAAACCTTGAGGTATGGAAAAACACACGCAATTTGCATCATTTGGAAACATAATGTGAACAGGCCTTGACCAGATGTAATTCTGACATTAAGTATAATGAAACTTCCTGGAATAGATGCCGTAGCTGTAAAACCGTGGGCCTGTCTCGTCGTCGGAACACCGAAAGGTAGAAGTGTCTCGTAACACAGCCTGACGATAGTCTATTCCTTGCCGACATATTTTTTGTTGGCCACTTTTTAAAGAAGAAAAGCGAGAGAACCTCCCACAGAGGATTATTCTGGTCTGAGTTTTTATGCTACTCATTGCCTTTCAACAACTCCCAGAAAAAAACGACGTAAGCCCACCAACTTTCCTGTATCCAAAATGACCTGCATAAATGGCCAAAATGGCCGCTGCGAAGTGAACGTCACGCAAATCCGTATTACATTATCTGATGAAATATACACAAATTGGGAAAATCAGCCCACACGGAGATAACACGATGGGTACATACCAACAACGCGATCTTCCGACGCCGAAAAAATATTGTGGTTGCGTGGAAGGACCCAGGGTTGTTAAATGAACACCGACAGGGTGTCCGAAAAATATAGATCATAACAAAAAAACAATGTTTTAAAAATATATACCACCTGGGGAAACTGAATGTACAGTCCTGACATGTTTCGAACCCTGACCCTGTGCCACCAAAAGTCGCCAGACTAACCTTTGAGCTAGTTTCATTGTATATCATAAAGGACCACTGCCCCAATTCACTATGCGCGCCTCTGCATGGAATGGAATGTTGTAAAGGGTCACGGAGAACTCGGAGTCGGACGCCGCCGACTCAAGGAGTACTGGAAAAACAAAATGGAGACTTCTCTACAAGAGTTGTAAAGATCGCTTCCGCTGAGCAATGCAATTTTAGCGGCACATTCCCCAAAATATGGATGGGATGGAGGAAAAACATAGTTCAGTCCCACCGACAGCCGTGAGACAAGGCATACATCCTTTACCCCCTGGAGTTTATCTCCAGCCGAACGTCTGTGATGAATCATACCTGCCACTAAAAGGTCTGCGGAGCAAGAACCCAAAAAAGGCTTACAACCACTGAATGTCCTTCGGGTGAAGCTGCCACCTACTGCCATCTGGAGATACCAGAATTACCAGTCCGTCACTGCACCCTGTTGCTACGGATTCTATTCCGTAATGACTTAAATCTAATACTTCCGGCAGAATGCCAAAAGTCCGTGACCAAATCCGCTAGGAGCATGACCTCGTACCCTTTGGCTTGCCGATAGCTCTATACACACAAAACAAGAACTGGGGGTCTAGTAACAGACAGCACAAAAGTGATGAAAAGAATAGATCTTTAGTGCATCAGACCAAACCTAGAGCAAAGCATGGATTACCATCAATCTTACTCAAAGGACGGAACAAATAGTGAGAGAAAAGTAGCTCTCTTGATCATTTATATCATCTGGTGATCCAACTATTGGCAGAGGTGTGTCTCTTGATCATGGAGACTGCCTCGCTAGTTTGAAGCTCTATTGCTCAATCAGGCTGATGAATATTAGCCAGAAAAAGCCAAATGCAAAAACTGTAATGATCAAGGATAGTAATCCTGTGAAGTGCAGTGCAAAGAAAAGGAAACAGTGAAGGCTTAAAAAGGTTGTGTAGAGAGAATAAACCTTAATATTCCAAGTACTCTGCACACCTTGATTAAAAGAGTGTAACAAAGTTATAGCAGTGCTTCCAAGTGGCTGCTATATGAAGGTCAACATGTTTCAGCCATCCGGGTATACTACCCACGGCTTTCTTCAGGACCTATGTTTCTCTAAAGCATGCTACTGCAAACAATTAATACACTTCCAAACATGAAATGTGCCCACACATATCCAACATATGTGGGATTAAACAAGGTTGAAATAAATACGACCTTAATCAATCCTAATCCTCTAGATCGCAGGGTACAATCATCACCCCACATGATCTGGGATTTTACCTCACCTACCCTGGAACCTGGCACGGGTGTAGGAGGCCCAACTCTGTCCGTTGTTGGGCAACGACGGACAGAGCGGGGCCTGAAGAGGTTGTTGTAACTGGTATTGGTATGTCCATTGTTTTGAAAATTTTAGTCTCTATTTTTGAATGTGTGTATCAAAGGTTATATTAGGGTGAGAGGAGTTCTGCCACTCTATCGCAAGGATGATGTCATCAGTGAGGTCATCAATGATGTCATTTGAGATGTCATCAGTGATGTCATCAGTGATGTCACTGACCATGTCATGAGTGATGTAATATGTGACGTCATCAGCAGTGCATTGAGGGCGCGCGAGTTATAGTTAGCTGAACTAACTATAACGGGGGAATTTCAATGGTTTTGTACAAGTGAAAAGTCCAGCTAACTATAACACCCCTGAAACCTGTGGTTTTTTCAGTGAATTTCTGAGGTTTTTTAAATGCTAATTCCTAACTATAACGTGCCTGAAACCTATGGTTTTTTCTGTGAATTTCAAAGGTTTTTTAAATGCTAATTTCTAACTATGCCTACAGAGATAGGACATGTGAAGAAAGAAGAAAAAATGCACAGAAAGAAAAAAAAGAAGTGCAGAAAGAAGCAACAGAAGTCCTCAAAGACGAAGAAAAGTGCAGGAAGAAGGATAACGTGCAGAAAGAACAAAAAAAAAGAGCAGAAAGAAGCCTTGTTGCAAAATCATCCTGTACCCTCAACTTTTTCAGACGGATACTGGTGGTAACTGAGTCTGACTAACCAGTCCTAGAGCCAGTGCTATGTTAAAAGACACTTAGAATACAGTGAAAACACCTACATACACTAGGTTGGGGCCCCCCTGTGATTAGCAGGACCTCCTCTGTAAGCCCCTAGTATATAATAGGGAAGGGGGATTAAAACTACCTCTTAAAACAGGCCACAGGGCGTTTTTGCACACGTTAACTCAGGCCCCGTCCCATCCCTTCACCACTGTGTAAACACGCCCTGTGTCCGTTTTTAGTTGGGAGATTAAGTTCATTTGAATCCTGAGGGTCCCTAGGGTCCAACTAGCCCACTAGGTACCTCCAGTAAGTGCCACAGAGCTGCGTTGCAGAGAGGTGTAAAAAGTGGCATGGCCTGGACCACCTCTCTGCAATTCAGCTCAGTGGCGCTTACTGGAAGCACTTGGTGGGCTAGTTAGCCCCCAGGGGCCCTCAGTATTGAAGGGAAACTATATCCCCAATTTAAAACGTGCCATAGTGCGTGTTTGCACACGTCACCTCAGGCCCCGTCCCCTCCCTTCACCACTGTTTAAACGCGCCCTGTGGCTGTTCTAAGTTGAGAGATTAAGTCCCCTTGAATCCTAAGGGTCCCTAGGGTCAAACTAGACCACTAGGTACCTCCGGTAAGCGCCACAGAGCTGTGTTGCAGAGAGGTGTAAAAAGGGGCTTGGCCTCAGAACACCTGTCTGCAGCGCAGCTCCCTGGCGCATACTGGAGATTCCTGTTGGGCTAGTTGGCCCTCAGGGACCCTCAGTATTGAAGAGAGTGCTGCAAGGAGGGGGTGTGGCCTCCGGCACGATGCCAGTCTTTTATTTATTTTAATTTTTTAAGAAGGGGGCTGTGTGGTTCCCCTTCTTATTCTAATTTATTGGCCCTGATGACCCCATCCCCCAGGGCCTGTCTCCCAATTATATTTTTTTGACCCCAATCCCCAGGGCCGGCCACTGCTTTTTATTATTTTAAAAAAATATATATTTATAGACACACCTAGGACATGCTGGACAAACCGTACGTACCTATCACCATGACGATTTGCGTGATATTCATTAAAAGGCGACTATGCATACAATGAATCCACGTGGACTGTATTTACACCACTAGTGAAGTTCTGACATGTCTGATGCCCTACCGTGCCTAATCCCGGTAGACACCCTTGTCGTTTATTTATACAAACATAGGTAGCTATTGACGGGAACATTTAATACACACGCACACCAAGCCATTCAAAGGGGATTCGACAAAAATTCGACCAAAACTATGCAAGAAACCCCCCTCACGGTTAATAAAACACACATCCACTGCCGGATGTGTAATACTTTTTATTTTACTCTCTGGAAAGGGGACGAACATCACTTGAGAGTCACAGCGCGCTCCTGGCAGAGCCCAATGCTGTGTTACACCCACCATTGCCTGCTGAGTGCCACACACCTCTGTGTTGTATTCCACTAGCTAGTGCATATGCTATGACACTCTCTAGCCCATGTGCACTGTAACACCACCCCGTGAATATGTCATGCCACACTTGTCTTCGCACGGGTTATATTGCCCCATCTAACGTGCCTTCCTCGATGCCTATGTTATAACGCACAGTGCTATGCCATACATATTACAATCTGGGATCCATATCTTTGTCACAGTGCATATGCAACGTTACACTCCCCAGCACATATTTTATATTACAACTTTAGAGACTAGTTAGGTTACACAACACTGCCCTGTGCATATTACACTCCAAGGCGCATATCGCATAGCACACGCTAGTGCCTGTGCTATCTCGTGCTCTCCAATGAATCTGTCATTGCGCACAATGTATTGCATATTATATTTCACGCCCGGTTCATCTTATATCACACTTTTTGGTGCATAGTTTATACCATACACTACATCTAGTTTTCATTTTCAGTCGTGCTCTCAGGACTATGTTCTATATAACACTGTGTTCACCTACCCTTTTCACGGGCATTACATTTTGCGATAGGGGGTGGAGGGTCAGGGGGTGTTTCTGCCAAGTGAGCCCGGAGTCACAGTCACAAACGTCCTCTTCTTCCTGAATAAAGTGAGATTATGCTGCATACTTGTTCATATTTTAAGTAGTTCGCACAGACACACGTTTTAAAAACAATAAAGTTCCTAATACCCGCCTTCTCTGAACAGTTAGCTTGCTGCCCCATCCCCCTTCTCCCTATCCTCTGTTGTGTGAATCCATGGACTAGCCTTCTCCCTCCTGCCATGCATGGTCTGATGTGCTGCCACTGCCCTCAATTTAGTATGATGTACCAGTCCACTCCTCCTGCCCTCCATTGCCCAATTATGTGCCCCATCATTGACCTCCTGCTTAAACTCTGTGTTTAGCTTGCTGCCCCTATTCTCCTTCCCCCTTCCCTCCAATGTCTTTGTGCATGCCCCTGCTCCATCCTTTTTGCCCACCATGTTCCATGGACCTGCCACTCCTATCTACTCTGAGTGTTCTGTTGAGCTGCCGCTCCCCTCCCACCTGCCTAGCATTGTCAGATGACTGTAACCTGTCCCTGCCACCTCCACCCTGCCTATCCACATGCCATGCCCCTATCCTCTTCCTCCTGTCCTACATGGTCCATTGTACTGCCACACCCTTCTGCCCTCCCTGGTCTGTTGTGCTGCAACTGCTCCTCCTGCCTGCCCGTGCGGTCTGTTGTGAGGCCCCTTCCCCTGAACTTTCTTGTCTGTGCACAGGTCCTGACCCTCCCTTCTATCCTCCATCGTCCTTTGTGCATGCCCCTGCACCCTCCTTCTTGCCCATCATAGCCATTGTGCTGCCACTAACCCTCCCGCTTGCCATGCATGGTCTTATGTGCTGCCATGGCCCCTCCCACCTTCCCTGTGTGGTCAGTTAGCTGCCCCTGACCCCCTCCCACCTTCCCTCCATGGTCTGTGTGTATGCCATCACAGTCTCACTGTTGCTCTTCATGGTGTGTCTTGCTTCTAGTGCCCATCCTGCCTGACCTCCATGGCTATCTTGCTGCTCCTGCCCTGCCCCCTTGCCCCCAGCCCTCTGTTTACATGTGCAGACCCCTACTCCTTCCCTCCTGGCTTGTCTGTTCCATTGTAATGCCCCTGATCCGTCCCTCCTGCCCTTTATGGTCTGTTATGCTGCATCTTTCTCTCCTGTCTGTCCATTATGGTCAGCTAGCTACCATTGCCTCTTTACCCTCTGTTCCTTGTTGTCCATGTGCATGGTCCTGTCCCCTCCCTCTTGCTTTCTATGGATTGTTGTGCTGCACTCCGGTCTCGCATGCCCTGTGTGGTGTATTGTGCTGCTGCAAACCCTGATGCCTGCCCGGCAGGGTCAGTTTGGTGCACCTCTCCATGTCCCTCCTGTCCTCTGTTATCCAAGTCCTTGTCCCTACCCCATTTCCTTCCATGATCCAATGTACCATACTTGCGAACATTTTGAACTTGGTAAGCGGGAGATTTTGAAAAAAAACTGGGGTATTGATTTTCCCCTTTGAGTTACATTGAAAAAGAGGAGATTGTAGTCAGGAGACAGATCAAATAAAGCCCATTTGAGCTTAAAAACATTGGACGTTTCCTGGCTGAATCGGGTCTGTTGGCATGTATGGTTGTACTACCATTGCCTCTTCCTTCTGCCCACAATGGTCTATTACATTGCCACAGCCTCTCGTGCAAGTCCTGTATTGTTGGTTTGTTGCCCCTGCCCCCCTTTCCACTGCCCTCCATAGTCTGTAGTGCTGCCAAGGCCCTTCCTGCCTGCTCAGTGTGGTTAAATTGTTGCCTTTGCACCCTCCTACCTGCCTTCAATTTTCAGAGTCCGTGCCCCTGGCCTCTGCCTCTCAACAGTATCCTAATGAACAACTAGATTGCTAACATTCTATATTTATTACAAAAGTGTGGAAGACCTGACGTCATCTTGATGTAATCAAAACTGTAATACCTAGAGCATTTCCTTTAGAAATTACATATATGAGAGGGTCTTATTGGCATCAAAATTATGGTTAGTGCTCTAAAAGACTAAAATAAGGACATATTCTCTGAGTTTTCAAATAGCGACAAAGCACTTTTAAATTATTTGTTATCTTTATGTTTTTTTATCCAGTTGACCACTTGATTAAATGTTGCACTTAGGGGAGAGGATATGGTGTTACTTCCAGAACTGCAGACTTTGCAACTGGGGAACCAGGTTGGAGTTTCTGCTTCAGCTCGACATTCTGTGATTCTGGTCAAATCACTTAGTCTCCCCATGTCTACAGCCAAAATGAATTTGTTCTTGTGTGATTTAACCAATGCTCATGTAAAGCACTCCAATACCTGACAAGTCTGTACTATATAACACTGCAAAAACACAAAATAATAAGTGTTTTGCACACTTCTGTCATTGGGCTATATTTGGGCTACATCTGGGTGATTTTGGGCTACATTTGGGCTCTTTTGTCTCCGGTGGCCATCTTGGGAGATTTATTTGTTATGAAGTTTCCTAATTTCCTCATGTACTGCAGTCTCCTCAGTAGGAAATGCTTTCAGTTTTTTACTTTGATTCCATCATGAAGGTATTCAGATATGTCACACATTTGCCATACATTCTGAATGTTAGCACTCTAGTTGCTCATTAGATCACTGTAGTAAAACTACTGTTCACCATGGAAGTCTGCTCCTGGTATTAAAAGTGCATGTTTCAGTCTGCATGTCAGAATTTTTTAATGAAATAGAAGAGGATTTGAGAAGTCACTCAAAATGTGCCCTCATTTTCTTTCTTCAGCATTAATCATAATTTCTATGGCAAAATGAACCCCCTCATTGTGTTCCTTTTTAAATTAAATGTTTTAAGTGTTACCAGTTTACTCCAATCAAGATGGCTTCAGGTGTGCCATACTTTTGTCATAATGAAGACAGTAAGCGCTCTAGTTGTTTTTAAGAACACTCTGGGACATTCTGCCATTGGGCTATACTTGGGCTACATCTGGGTGATATTTGGGCTACATTTGGGCTCTTTTGTCTCTGGTGGCCATTTTGGGAGACTTATTTGTTATGAAGTTTCCTAATTTCCTCATTTACTGCAGTCTCCTCAGTAGGAAATACTTTCAGTTGTTTACTTTGATTCCATCAAGAAGGCATTCAGATGTGTCACACATTTGCCATAAATTCAGAATGTTAGCACTCTTTTTGCTCATTAGATCACTGTAGTAAGGCTACTGCTCACCAGGGAAAACTGCTGCTGGTATTGAAAGTGCATGTTTCAGTCTGCATGTCAGACTTTTTTAATGAAATAGAAGAGGATTTGAGAAGTCACTCAAAATGTGCCCTAATTTTTCTTTCTGCAGCACTAATCATACTTTTTATGGAAAAATGAACCCCTCATTTTGTACCTTTTTAAATTAAATGTTTTAAGAGTTACCACTTTAATCCAAGCAAGATGGCTTCAGGTGTGCCATACGTTTATCATAAGTAGGACTGTTAGCGCTCTAGTTGTTCTTTGGAACACTCCGGGAAGCTGCAGTAGAACACAAAGGAATCAACTGACAGTCTCTGCCCTTGTTTAATGTACATGTTTTACTGAGAATGTCAGACTTCATTCTCACATGACTGAGAAAGATAATGTGAATTTACAGAAAATAAGCTCTCAGTTTAGCTTATAGATCACCTTCCAAACCTCTGTGGGAAAAGCATGAGAAAATATTTTTCTCTCAATCATGATATCCCAGCAGAAGGCTTTTTCACATGGTGAAATCACCTTAGATACCACAATTCCTAAAATGAGTACGGTACCATCAACAAATGATTTATAATGTAACTAAAGTCTTAAAACCTTCTATTAACTGCAATGCTTTTTAATGAGGTGCTATCATGTATATTGGTCCCAAGATGGCTGCCAACACTTCTTGGATGAAGTGCTGACAGCCAATCAGATCTCAGGATGAGATGTGTGGTTAGGATCCGCCCACATATATATATGGTTTTACTTTTGATTTTCTCAGGAACTACTGAACAGATTGACACCAGACCTGCAAAAGGCACTTCCCTGACCTGAGGACTACCTCTCTGCCAAATTTCAAGTAATTCTGTTCAGCCGTTCGGGCTGTACCTTCGACTAAAGGTCCTATGAAAAAATGCATGGGGAAAACGTGTTTTGGGACCCCCCTTTTTTCTCAGCCCCCGCTTGACGAATCACCCCGAGACTTTCAGGGTAGGAGCGGAGCGGAGCGCCCCACCTATTTTGAAGATTTTGCGAGGATTCGTCAACCGGCGCCAAAGTTATTCCAAATAGAATGTTGCAGATTTCCTATGGAAACACGGTCCTAACTATAACTATCTACTGGCGACCGGCAGTAGATAATATATACATATATATATATATATATATATATATATATATATATATATATATATATATATATATATATATATATATATATACGCACACATACATACATACATACACTAATACACACATATACATATATATCCCGGTAAACCCGAATGGGAGGACGCCCTGTTCCCTTGAGGGAGCAATCACCTAGTTAGAAAGTTGGAGGAGAGTATACAATTAATCCTCTAGTTTGTCATTGGAGCAGCCGCCAATGACGGGAAGGAAAAACTGGTGACCACGAGATGCCCTCCCGAAAGCCATATAGTAGAAAAGTGTGGAACATGGTGGGATAACAATTGCTAAAAGAAACAGAATCCCTAAATGGTCCACAAAGGACCAGCCCCGTGAAAGACCCTCCGAAGTCCAGAGGGTGTGACCAAAGGTCAACTATGTCTATATCATAGATGCGACCCGTAACAAAGCTGTCCCAGATGGGGTCCGTCGCCAAGGGTCAGCGCAGTCAGGACATCAAAGTTGTCCATCGCCGCTTGCGTACGGCCCTGACCAGGAGGTTGTCCTGGCCACCTGCCAGCTCCGGGAAACCCTCTCTGAGATTTCGCGTACAACTAGCAAGTAAAGAAGGACTCTTCCACCGTAACTAGTGTATACGGCCGCAGTTCCCGAACTACAACTATTGTGCCCTTATCTAAGTCCCGTCGAGCGCGCGCGGATGCCCTAATATTTGTCATGTTGAATGATATAGAGAAAAAACATGCCTAAGGAAAAGTGACTCAAGAATGATGGGCGTCAATCAAGCCTTGCGTCCCCGAGCTAGGGGCTGGTACATCTGGGGCCCGGTTGACCTACTCAAGGGTGTGTAGAACCTGAGCGTCAACATAATTATTTCAGGAGCCTTGTGCGCTCCGTTCGAATAGATCACTTCCTCCTTATATATCTCATCCATGCGTTGTCATGGGGTGTCCGTATTCAATATAGTAGTGCCAAGCACAGCGTAACGGAGGAGTAGAGGGGGAGCCAACCCTGTGCACACGAGAATTGAAAAATAATAGTAATGTATCGGCTCCTCAGCAAAGCTGTAGTCAAATTATTCCAGCCCCATGGTCGTCCGAGTCATAGTGAATTATCAGGAGCGTGTGCGCACTCCAAGAGCCAGCCAATTGTTACAGCCTAGAAGGCGTACAAAGAAGTCTGCCCACGTAAGGCACGAGGCACTGTGAACCTATGAAGCAAAACAGGGACGCGTGCGACGTGCGTAAACCAAAATCGCCCAAATGTAGCCCAATTGGGTTACGCACACCGGAGCGTTATGACTCCATAACCGCACTCGGCTACTAGGGAAAGCCTTTGGCGGAGAAAGCGCGAAATCGCGCAATGATCAGAGCAACCCTATGGAAGTGAGAGGAGTAATGTTAACTCAGAAAACCATAATCATTGAAACACCTAACCTCTGAGTAATAATCTAGACCTAATCACTGTCCCACAGTGACTCATTTTGAATGCTGCAACGACAGCGCCGTATCTCAGCTCTTGAGGGAGCGTTATAATCCTGTGTTCGGCCGTACCAAGTCCTTTCCCATGAGGCCCAATCAGTTAAGTCGCAGGCATCAACAGTGCGCCATCTCCACCCCAGCGGGAGCGGCCTTAATCTGAACCCCGGCGGGCAGTGCAGTATTAAGACTGAGCATTCATCAGAGAAAAAAAATCAGAGAAAAAAATCACGCCTAAATTGTAATAAGAAGTTCAAATTTTAATATAAAATAAATCTAAATAATCTTGTCCTGCGAAAAAAACACAACCCAGAAACCCTGGGTGCGAACCCCGAACCTCTGGGGTTGGAGGCAAAAGCCATGCCCCTAGACCACATAGACTTGCTGCAAACCTTAAGCGCGTAACCCTGAGGGGAACCTGTGGCGTAAAAAAGTCAATGGAAGCTGCCAAGGGCAGCGCGGCACTTTCATGTCAGCGGCAGTACCATTTAGCCTGATCAGGCCGCCCGCATTAAAGATTCCCCGCTCCTGACGGGGAACGCGCAACACACACCTTTAAATAGTAAATGGCGGCGCGCGCCATGCGTGTGAAAAACAGCGCGGTATTCAGCGGCCAGCAAGGAGTGAATCGAAGGCCGAACAGGCCGTCGGTGTAACTATCCAAGCTCTGCTCCAAGCGGCAGCGCATCACCAATCAGGAACCTCTAAAGGGGCCTGCAGGCCATCGGTGGTGCCGGTAAGCTGATAACAATAGCGCCCGCGAGCGCTAAATCGAGAAATACATGGCACCTTGAAACAGAAGACAAATTGCCCCCAGCACAAAACACAGATGTTTAAACACAATTATTCCACCTAGCGCGATATAAGCGCAAACATAACCTCGTCAAAGATAATTCAACAGTCAAATAAGACATAATTCACAACATAACGTTCTGAGCACTTAACTGTCTGCGTGAGCAGCAAAGAAAGAGGAGGAGAAACAGGATACTGTGGCTCTTATGGGGCTATACAGGATGTGATGTATGGACGAGCATCAAGGGAAATGTAGTTTTATTTGCATACAAAACGTTGTTCATTGGCTGCTGTGAGTAGCAAATATAAGAAAGAGAAGCATAATCTGAAGCCTCTGGTCCTGTAATAGAATCTCGTTTCAGCTGCATGCTGTGTGGTGATAAGGAATGAAGCACACACAGAGGAAAATGTATGCTGCCAATTCGTTCTGCAATATTTAATCTGTTTCTAGAGACCGGTAGGATGAAAGACCCATCACTTTCTTTGGCGTGTGATCTTCCAACTGGCAGCGCTCATGGGCACACAGCTTCAGGGATCTTGCTAATGACTGTATTTACCTGCATACTTTTAATTTAAAAGTACAGACTTCCTGTTTCATCTTATGGTATGGACGTTCCTGTGTTGTAGATGAGCATTTCGGCTGTGCACGTTCTCTCTCTCAAAGTACAATTGCAGCCAGTCACTATTTGAAATTAATTTCACTTTTAATTGTGAGACATGTATTGATTGTATGCCGTTTTTTCTACAAGGTTGCTGGGGTCTTTACGCCCTTAGGGAATTACTCCGTACCTAGGGTCCATGTGTCTGGAGTATAGTTTTGTGGAAGCATGTAGGTGCGGGGGTCTTTTATTGGTACATAACCCTTTCGCTACAGAAACGATTACATGTGGGACACAATTGTTTTCCTTGTCTTTCCTCCTCTCCACTCTCCCCTCTGGGTACTCACCTTCAGGGGCACATTTTTCATTTTACATGTGCACGTTTTACGCTTCCTTCTTACCTACATAGGGATGGCTATGGGTTCCTTATCCGTTTACCCACATACTTTTGCATACATGTTTTTTTTTACGGTTCTCTCCCTTTCTCAGGGCACTGTGCATGGGTCACAGTCCCATTTACATTTTATACAGGTACTCCTACACAGGGCACCGTTTCATGGGTCACATTCCCATTTACATTTACAAGGTTTCCCTTACACAGTGAACAGTATCATGTGCCACAGTCCCATTTACATTTACACTGTTTCCCTTACACAGGGTACAGTCTGATGGGTCACAGTCCCATTTACATTTTATACAGTACTCCTACACAGTGAACAGTATCATGTGCCACAGTCCCATTTACATTTACACTGTTTCCCTTACACAGGGTACAGTCTGATGGGTCACAGTCCCATTTACATTTACTCAATCACCCTCACACAGGGCATCTCATGTGTGCAGCCCCATTTACATTTACACAGTCACCCTCACTCAGGGCGTCTCATGGGTTATACTCCCAGCCTCACAGGGCTGTATTGTTTTCCTCTTTTTGGGGGTTTACTTCACTCGGCCTGCTTTGTCATGGGCTTTTGTCCCATTCACAGTGCCCCTCACTCTGTAACATTGGGGTTGAGGACGGTCATGGGTTTTAGTCCCATTGGCTGTTATTTACTTTCTATGTTATTTTCTATGATGTTATTGCTGTTTCATATACGCTAATTTACAATAATACTTTATTTAATTGTCTAATTGGAAATGGGGAGGAGTATTGTGATACTATTTGTGTCTCTTCGCTTCCTCTCTTTTTTCTCCAGTTCAGATTTCCTATTGATGTTCTCTTACTCTTCATCTTTGGAATCTGGACCTTACTCATTTCGCTTTTATTTCTTCTTTGGTCTTCAGTCTTTCCCTTTCTGCAATATTCTTCTTGTTCTTCCTTGTTCAGGAGGAATCTCTTCCTTCTCTTCTCCCGTTGCTTGGGTATGTCTTCTGTTCTGTTCCCGTCGTGCCTTGTCCTTCTTTCCTTGCTTGCCTACTTGGCCAGTGGGTGTGTGTGGGGGTTGTCTTTGGTACGTTTGTCTCTCTATTTCGTATTTGCTCTCTTGCGTCTCTCTGTCCCTTTATTTCTATTTCATTGTTGTAGTGTTTGGGTTTTCCATTTGCTTACTTACACTTTACCTTATCCTCCTTGTCTTCTCCCATCTATTTATTCGCTCTGCTTTGTTTGCTCTTTTCCTGGACGTTCGCTCTGTCTCTCCATTGTTTCTTCCTTGGTATCTGTCCCTCACTCGTTATATTTTATCATATATTGCATTTGTTCTTCTGTTGCAAGGAAAAGGGATATGTAGTATCCTGCATATGTATTGTAATGTATTCTCCACAGGGTGGGGATGTTGTTTCAATTCAGTTTAATTGCCTATTAGTGACTTCTTTAATTCGACAGTTAAATCCTGTCCCCCAAAATAGAAGTGCATGTTTCCTCATTAACAGCCAAATTTATGAAAGTATGGAACTAAGCTGAACTTTGTAGTATCCTGCATATGTATTGTAATGTATTCTCCACAACCTGCTCAGCCAGTGCCTGTGCTCTGTGCCGAATAGAATGTTGGCGTCATGATGTGCCTCAGAATGTTGGGACACAGAGAGGTGAAGTGACAGTTGGATATGGGCTGAGCAGCAGACAGCCTGCTCCTGGTGGGGCTCTCCTTCACAATTTAACAACTTGTTGTTCTAAACTACCCTACTTGTTAGCTAAATGAATAAAGCATCCTTAATTACAACTTTCCTGTGTGGACCTCCTCACTACAAACTAAAGTGCCAAAATACTTTAATTTGCAAATGTAAAGGTATATTTATTAATCACAAAAACGTCAATTTGAACTCATAAATGGATTTACTTCTAGTGTCAGTTTGCGGGTGTTCTCAAGCTGCAATACCAAGTTAATAACTGACCACTCATAAACTTGCGAGTTTGTGGGTGTTCACTAACCGGTATGTTGTCCTAATGAATAGGTTCAGAAATTTACTGCAAAAGGCAGGAGTATGTCCCTATGTAGGGAGTGTGTGGGAAGGAATAGTTCCAAAAGTGGATAGAGTGTAACAGAAGGACATTATACAAGAGGATTACTATTTTCCAAGAAAATAATACACCAAAATTTAGAAAGTGCAAATGTCTTTGTAGTAGGCTTCATGACACACGAACTCCAACTCTCAGGATAGGATAATTCCAATAAAGGTTTATTGTCAAAGGTAAACCTTGTACAGCATAGATATCTTGTTATAAGAGATATGAGATGAGCGTCTCATCTAGATCCTGGTTAAATCCAAACTGCCTAAACTCCACTCTACAAATCTATGACCTAGCCTGTGTTCTAACATTAGAATGTTCTAATTAAAGAGACAAGAACAAAATGCCTATATAACGAATACTACATACCCCCCCCATAAACAAAACATCAAAGCTTAAAACAAAAATACAAATTAATACATTACATAATCATTGAATTTTTGAGGCATCTTACAAACACGATGAACACGTGCAGATACCTCGTCCATGGAACAGGTGGCTTGATCTGAAGAATCAATACTGACATCCAAGTCAGGATTGACATTCAAATCATGATTGAGAATAGAATTATCCAGAGTAAGATTATCATTCAAATCAGGACCAAAATTAAATCCATCATCTTCTTCATCATGTACATCAGAATAAACTTTGTTGAAAATCTTAACTTGATTATCAGAAACCTTTGCCACACTGTTTTTGTTCCACCACCTCTTATTACCTAAGAACACAGAAGATTCAGTAACTTTCTCTACTTTAACTGGCAAAGTAAACTTAGATTGACCTTTAACCACTTGAAAAGGTTTCTTTATGATAACCCAATCATTAACTTTGATAAAAGGAACATGAGGAGCAGAAGTGCCATCATAGTTCCTTTTTTGAACCATTTGCTTGTTTTCAACCCTAGCTTTCACATCTTGAAGATTCATCATGGTATTCCTTTTCTCCAACAACAAAGAGCCAGCCTCCACATTCCTAAACCAATGTGGCACCAATTTGGACTTAGCTTCCTGTAGGAGAGTGGAATCTGACTAATGGTTGCCCCCAACTTTTTGCCTGGTATTTAAGTGGTTTTTGACTAGTCTGGCTGGTTTCCTGCTATCCAGGACCCCAGCCTATCTGCTTTCTCCCTAAAACTGTTGTGAGTACTCTAGGTACAAACATAATTGGATGCTGGGCATGCCCCTCCAGTCCCTTGTAGATGGTACCCTAGGTACCCAGGGCATGGGTCCCCCAGTAGGCCTACCAGGGCTGCAGCACTTATTGTGCCACCCTGGGACAGCCACCCAAACTGACACCACCAGGCCACTACTGTAGCCTGGGTAAGGTGGTGCTAGCACCCCTTACAGGGATGTAGGTACCCTATGTCCCATACCATTACAACACATATACTCTCATAGGTCACCCCTATGGCAGGCCATGGTAATCCTACAGGGCTGGGTGCTGAGGTATGTGTGAGGGGGGACCCCTACATGAGTAGGACCTCTCTGCAACCTTCGTAACACCGTTACTGGGTTGTTTGTAGTGTAGCCATACCATATACTCTACCGCATTATAAGTTATTGCGTCATCGCTGTAACTTGGGACTGGCTACACAGAACCATATCGTGTTTGGTGTCAAACATGAAGGAATCATACCCCCAGTCCAGCCATGGGCATGGGGGCACGATTCCCCCTTGCTAGGAGGGTGATATGGGAAAAGCGGTATATTTTAGACACCAATTTAAAAGTGCACATGTACCACAAAATGGCTACTGTTCGCCACCTACACGACTCTGGCTGGCTGTTGCTGGGGAAAATCCCAGCCTCTCCAGCTGGACAATAGGGCTCCTGTGGCAGGGAGGTGCCAGCACCTCCCCAGACAGGATAATGTGGATTGGAACAGGGTGGGTGCACCAAATGTCCATTCAGAGTTGCACGTAGGCAGCTGCAGAGCCCCAATTCTGCATACACCGCCTGGAACCGGTTCAGGGGCATCCTGCCCCTCGCCCAGGCGGGAAACACACAAAGGGGAGTGGGTGTAGCCACCCTTTCCCGCCTCTACTCTGATTGGTAGGCTCTATTTTGGACCATCCCCTAATCTTGGGGATATATGGGAATAACTTTGCCCTAGAGCCTTAGATTCGTACAGGACTTCACAGAACTGACCTTCGACGAGCTGCTGCCCAGCTGACTGAAGAAATCTCCCTTGGGATAAAGGAGTTATCCCCCTGCTTGGCAGGCACCTAAAAGACTACAAGATACCCGGTTGGAACTTCGTTGCTCTCACGACCTTCGACGCCTTCCAGCAACCTCGAGGTGGGTCTCCAGTGCATCCCAGCGTCCTGTGAGTGTGCCCAGCAAGTCTGAGCACCCTGGACCACGTGGGTGTCGAGATCCCCGCATACCCCGAGACACCGGCCACCTCTTGTCCAGCACACGACCCCGACCAGTGGGGAAGTTGTGCTTTGGCCCATTCTTGAGCCAACCTTCAAGCAGCATTTGTGCCGACTCTCAGCTCCCTGGCCCGCTCCGGTGGCCCGTGGGAGCACTTTTACGCACTCCATTTTGCTGCCTTCCGCGGTCCCTTGTCTCTCGACTTGGGGGCCCTGACGGAGGACAATCTTCCTTTCTAAGAGTTCCCCTGGTTGCTCCAGGCCTACTCTACGCTCCCTGCAAAGGAGAGCACCCTCAGACCCCGTGGGTCTGCACCAGCAGCTGCTTTGTTCATCTTGCGTGGGTTGCGGTTGCTAATGCTTAGTGGATCCAATCGGGACACTAACACCGCAGCGACCCTCAGCCGACGTGGGACAGTCGCCCTCCAGAAGCTGGCCTTCCTTGAAGCCTCCCGGAGCCCGTGACTGCAGAGCCCAGCTGTACCTTCCACACCTGAAGCACCCGACATCCACGAGCTCCTTCCTGTGAGCTCCCTGGTCACTGTGCTGTGACCCAGACTCTGTCCCCTCTGCTTTCAGGTTCATCTTTGTCTTTTCTTCAACTTTAATCTTCACGACTTCAGCGACACTTCCAGCTAGCAGCAGTTTGGACTCCTTTTCCATAGAAAATCAGCACGCGACCCGACACCAGAATCGACCTATGCACCCGGCTTCCCTGGGGCAGGTAACAGTGGTACTTCGGTACTCCCGTGGTGGTGGGCTCTCCAAAGCCTTAAGTCTCAAGCCTTAACTTTGTACTGTTGTTAGAAGTGTCCTTAAACCTTAATTATTCAACCGCGACATTCTCCATAGGCTAACATTGCGATCCCGACAGCAGCTTCTCGCACTGCACACGCCTCCCGTGGGTCCCCTTCCTCTTAACTGTGGGTGGATTCTTAAGGGGCCAGCGATCCTGAATGCCCTAGGCATTGCCTGTAGAATTGTTGTGGTTTTTATACCACTATTTTAGTATATGGTTTGGTCCCCCCCTGGGGCCCATTGATTTCTGTGCTATTTATTGTGTTTAGAAATGCTTGTTTGAATTGTAACTTTGCCACTAGCCACATAAAGTGACTGTGGGATTCTGTCTAGAATAAATACATATATTTTATATATATACCTGTGTGGGCTACTCTTTCATTTGGTTATTCAAGAGGTTATTATGGTAAAACAATAAGCTTAACACTCCTTCAAGACTTAGCCTGAAGGCTGCTCTCCACAGCTACCACTAGGATAGCTTTCTTTAAAGGTTGTCTTAAACCTACCATCAATAAGAGTCGAATTGGACTGGTGCAAGGTGTCCCTATAACTAGGAACAGCATATGCCAGGCCAACTTCTCACATTGGTGGCAGCGGTGGGATTCAAGCTTGCCATTGTTTTACCAGATAACAAATTGAATTTCTAAAGTGAAAGCCACAAGGTACCAAAGGTACATATAAATTCAAGCTAGAATACAATAAGTTCTACTGAACTTGGAGTTGTGTGTAGAGGGTTTAGCACACCTTGACTACAACTCAAGAGAGGGTTCAGTAGGCCACACTTAGTGTAGGTAGATACATCACTACACTAAACATGTCTTCAGGTGGCACTAAGGCTATGGAAGGACCCCAGAGGGTCCCAGTAGATAAGTATGATAATTTCACCTTTGCAGAGCTCAGGGAAATGTGCACCCTTAGGGGACTGAAGACAGAAAGAGGTGCCAACACAAAACGTCTCAAGGAGATCCTGCTCATAGCAGACTTTATGGAGTCCATAGGATCCAGAGGGACGGACAGAGTGGGTGGGCACCCCTCAGAAGAGGACACTCCCAGAGTGGAATCTGAAGAGGAACAGGAAGAGGATGAAAATCCTGACCTGGAAGAAACAAACCACTCACAGCATGGAGGTGATGGCCCAAGAGGCACTCCCTCCACCCTTAAAAGGGGAGTGGTGGGTCCAAGAAGGAACAGATCCCCCTCAGTGGGATCCAACCATTCTAAGGGATCCAAAGGGTCCTCTGCCTCTTCTCAGAGAAGAGAAACCTCTCATGAGAGGAAATGCAGACTGATCAAATTTGAGCAGGCTAAGCTTGAGCTTAAAAGAGAACAGTTAGCATTAGACAGGGAAACCCTGGAGCTTCAGAAAGCTTCAAGAAAGTGGGGTCTAGAGATCCCTGGTGGCAGTAATGAAACCCCTAGAGTTAGAGAGAGAGTCCCTGACAATAGGAACCTCCACAAGATTGTGCCCCCCTATCAGAATGGGGATGATATCCACAAATGGATATCTGCTCTTGAAAGGGCCTGTAGAGTACAGAGGGTCCCTGTAGAGCAGTGGGCAGCAATCCTGTGGCTCTCCTTTTCAGATAAAGGTAGAGACAAGCTCCTCTCTGTAAGAGAAGAGGATGCTGATGATTATTACATCTTGAAAGCTGCTTTAATAGATGGGTTTGGCTTAACCACTGATCAATACAGACTTAAGTTCAGAGACACCCAGAAAGCACAGAATCAGGATTGGGTAGACTTTGTGGATTGTGCAACCAAGGCACTGGAAGGTTGGTTAAATGGCAGTAAAGTTAATGATTATCAAGGATTGTATAATCTCATTATGAGGGAGCAGATTCTTAATAATTGTCAGAACCAACTTTTACACCAGCACCTGGTGGACTCTGATCTGACCTCTCCCCAAGAATTGGGAAAGAAGGCAGACAAATGGGTCAGAACCAGGATTAGGCCTAAGAACCAAGTTGGTGACCAGAAGAAGGATTCCACTAAGCCCAAAGAGAAAGGTGGGGATGATAAACAAGAAAAGTCCTCTGAAGGGCCCCAACAAACCAGTGCTGGGGGTGGGTCCCAAAATACTTCCTCTAATACCAAGAAACCATATTGCCATGTGTGTAAGAAACCTGGCCACTGGAAAACTGACCCCAGCTGTCCTAAGAATGGCAATAAAGAAAGTGTTCCTCCAAAACCAGCTCCAGCACCTCCTGTTACTACTAGTAGTAATCCCCCAGGTGGTGGGAGTGCACCCAAAAACTTAGTTGGGTTCTCTTTGGGGACACCAGTGGACTCTGGCCTAGCCAGGTCCCCTGCATTAGCAACTATGGTCTGTGATGGTGGCATGGGGTTTGCCAACTTTACCATGAGCCCCAGTATTCTGGGCAGGTACAGACAAGAACCAATAATCAATGGTCAGAAGGCTGTGGCCTATAAGGACACAGGGGCCAGTGTCACCATGGTGACCAAGAGGCTAGTGCCCCTAGATCAGCTTTTACCTGGGTTTAGCTATCAGGTGACCAATATTGATGGAATCAGGACAGATCATCCCATGGCAGTGATAAATCTCAGCTGGGGAGGAGTCACTGGCCCCAAGAGAGTGGCAGTGTCCCCAAACTTGCCTGTAGATTGTCTACTGGGGAATGATCTAGAAATCTCAGCCTGGGCTGAGGTTGACCACAAGGCCCATTTGAAAATGGTAGGAATTCCTGAGAGAGTGGATGAGACCCTGAGGGCCTCACCTCCACCCCAGGAGAAAATAGAAAGAGTGAAGCCTGAAACTATGGATCACTCTACACAAACAGAGAGCATAGGGGAGGAAGAGCAGTCTTCCCCCCACCAGACTACAGGTAAAGGTCCAGTTTCTCAGGGAACTGACCCTGCCCCTTGTGAAGTAACTGCCCCAGAAGTGGACAGGCTTGGCCTGCCCACCTCTCTGATGGCAGGGGATCCTTCCAAGGTGGTACCCAGTCTGGAGCAGGTATCCTGCCCCTCTCTACCCTGCCTCAGTCAGCCCAGGGCTGCAGAGGTCAGGGAGGTCAGTGGACCCTTATTGGGCCCCTGCCCAGAGGAACCCCCTCATCAACAGATTAGGGACACCCAGCAGAGTAGTTTCAGCCAGGTGAATATTCCTCTACAAACTGAGGGATCCCCCTTACCCCTAGGTATAGGCACCCCTCAAATGGATGTTGTTGAGCACAGGGAAACCTGGGGCCTAGCTGCCCCAAACCTTCCAGTGCCCTCCACTATTCCAGCCAAAGGGATCCAACCCCCAGCTGTAGGCAGCCAGAGGTTGACCCTTAGGGCCAGATATGACCCAGTCATGGGCAGAAAGGCTTCCATAGTGGCCAGTGATCTGAGGAGGTTGAGACCAACCCAAGTAGGGTCTCACTTCCAGACTCAGACACCCCACCAGCCCACCTCTGACCCAAAAACCAATACAGGTAATTTCCCTAGACTTTGGAGAAACTCTAGAACCCCTTGGGGTAGGATTTCCCAAGTGGACCATGACACAGGGAGCAACCATGTTAGTACAGGTTCTTCCTTATATGGCCACTCAGGAAATAAAGGCTTATCTGGACAAGGTTAGCCTTATCTCCTTTCGTTTGGGGGGGGGGTTATGTAGGAGAGTGGAATCTGACTAATGGTTGCCCCCAACTTTTTGCCTGGTATTTAAGTGGTTTTTGACTAGTCTGGCTGGTTTCCTGCTATCCAGGACCCCAGCCTATCTGCTTTCTCCCTAAAACTGTTGTGAGTACTCTAGGTACAAACATAATTGGATGCTGGGCATGCCCCTCCAGTCCCTTGTAGATGGTACCCTAGGTACCCAGGGCATGGGTCCCCCAGTAGGCCTACCAGGGCTGCAGCACTTATTGTGCCACCCTGGGACAGCCACCCAAACTGACACCACCAGGCCACTACTGTAGCCTGGGTAAGGTGGTGCTAGCACCCCTTACAGGGATGTAGGTACCCTATGTCCCATACCATTACAACACATATACTCTCATAGGTCACCCCTATGGCAGGCCCTGGTAATCCTACAGGGCTGGGTGCTGAGGTATGTGTGAGGGGGGACCCCTACATGAGTAGGACCTCTCTGCAACCTTCGTAACACCGTTACTGGGTTGTTTGTAGTGTAGCCATACCATATACTCTACCGCATTATAAGTTATTGCGTCATCGCTGTAACTTGGGACTGGCTACACAGAACCATATCGTGTTTGGTGTCAAACATGAAGGAATCATACCCCCAGTCCAGCCATGGGCATGGGGGCACGATTCCCCCTTGCTAGGAGGGTGATATGGGAAAAGCGGTATATTTTAGACACCAATTTAAAAGTGCACATGTACCACAAAATGGCTACTGTTCGCCACCTACACGACTCTGGCTGGCTGTTGCTGGGGAAAATCCCAGCCTCTCCAGCTGGACAATAGGGCTCCTGTGGCAGGGAGGTGCCAGCACCTCCCCAGACAGGATAATGTGGATTGGAACAGGGTGGGTGCACCAAATGTCCATTCAGAGTTGCACGTAGGCAGCTGCAGAGCCCCAATTCTGCATACACCGCCTGGAACCGGTTCAGGGGCATCCTGCCCCTCGCCCAGGCGGGAAACACACAAAGGGGAGTGGGTGTAGCCACCCTTTCCCGCCTCTACTCTGATTGGTAGGCTCTATTTTGGACCATCCCCTAATCTTGGGGATATATGGGAATAACTTTGCCCTAGAGCCTTAGATTCGTACAGGACTTCACAGAACTGACCTTCGACGAGCTGCTGCCCAGCTGACTGAAGAAATCTCCCTTGGGATAAAGGAGTTATCCCCCTGCTTGGCAGGCACCTAAAAGACTACAAGATACCCGGTTGGAACTTCGTTGCTCTCACGACCTTCGACGCCTTCCAGCAACCTCGAGGTGGGTCTCCAGTGCATCCCAGCGTCCTGTGAGTGTGCCCAGCAAGTCTGAGCACCCTGGACCACGTGGGTGTCGAGATCCCCGCATACCCCGAGACACCGGCCACCTCTTGTCCAGCACACGACCCCGACCAGTGGGGAAGTTGTGCTTTGGCCCATTCTTGAGCCAACCTTCAAGCAGCATTTGTGCCGACTCTCAGCTCCCTGGCCCGCTCCGGTGGCCCGTGGGAGCACTTTTACGCACTCCATTTTGCTGCCTTCCGCGGTCCCTTGTCTCTCGACTTGGGGGCCCTGACGGAGGACAATCTTCCTTTCTAAGAGTTCCCCTGGTTGCTCCAGGCCTACTCTACGCTCCCTGCAAAGGAGAGCACCCTCAGACCCCGTGGGTCTGCACCAGCAGCTGCTTTGTTCATCTTGCGTGGGTTGCGGTTGCCAATGCTTAGTGGATCCAATCGGGACACTAACACCGCAGCGACCCTCAGCCGACGTGGGACAGTCGCCCTCCAGAAGCTGGCCTTCCTTGAAGCCTCCCGGAGCCCGTGACTGCAGAGCCCAGCTGTACCTTCCACACCTGAAGCACCCGACATCCACGAGCTCCTTCCTGTGAGCTCCCTGGTCACTGTGCTGTGACCCAGACTCTGTCCCCTCTGCTTTCAGGTTCATCTTTGTCTTTTCTTCAACTTTAATCTTCACGACTTCAGCGACACTTCCAGCTAGCAGCAGTTTGGACTCCTTTTCCATAGAAAATCAGCCCGCGACCCGACACCAGAATCGACCTATGCACCCGGCTTCCCTGGGGCAGGTAACAGTGGTACTTCGGTACTCCCGTGGTGGTGGGCTCTCCAAAGCCTTAAGTCTCAAGCCTTAACTTTGTACTGTTGTTAGAAGTGTCCTTAAACCTTAATTATTCAACCGCGACATTCTCCATAGGCTAACATTGCGATCCCGACAGCAGTTTCTCGCACTGCACACGCCTCCCGTGGGTCCCCTTCCTCTTAACTGTGGGTGGATTCTTAAGGGGCCAGCGATCCTGAATGCCCTAGGCATTGCCTGTAGAATTGTCGTGGTTCTTATACCACTATTTTAGTATATGGTTTGGTCCCCCCCTGGGGCCCATTGATTTCTGTGCTATTTATTGTGTTTAGAAATGCTTGTTTGAATTGTAACTTTGCCACTAGCCACATAAAGTGACTGTGGGATTCTGTCTAGAATAAATACATATATTTTATATATATACCTGTGTGGGCTACTCTTTCATTTGGTTATTCAAGAGGTTATTATGGTAAAACAATAAGCTTAACACTCCTTCAAGACTTAGCCTGAAGGCTGCTCTCCACAGCTACCACTAGGATAGCTTTCTTTAAAGGTTGTCTTAAACCTACCATCAATAAGAGTCGAATTGGACTGGTGCAAGGTGTCCCTATAACTAGGAACAGCATATGCCAGGCCAACTTCTCACACTTCCCTTCCCCTAAGTGCCTTGAAGGGTGAAACACCAGTAGTAGAATGAGGCGTTGTCAAGTAAGCCCATACTTTCTTTTGTAAGAAAGCACCAACCTCAACCTTTGTTGCAATGGCTGTCTGCACCCCTTCTTTAATAAATCTGTTAGCCCTCTCGACTAATCCATTAGATGATGGACTATAAAGTGCTACACGGCAATGTTTTATGTCAGCACACTCAAGGAAACTGGTAAATTGCTGTGAGGTAAAGTGTTGACCATTGTCTGTAATTACAAAACTGGGAGTACCTTCACTTTTAAAGATGTTCTGAAGAAATAAAATAGCATTGTTCGAATTGGCTGCCTCAACAAATGAATAATAAATCCATTTAGAATGATAATCTATCACCACTATGCAATATTTTTTGTCAGAAGGCAATATGTTGAATGGACCTGAAAAATCTAAAGCGATTTTGTCCCAAGGTAACTCTGGAAAAGGTACTGTGATCAAAGGTTTTACATGAACCTTCCAGTGTTTATCTGATACCACACAGCTAGGACAATTCTCTACAAACAATGCTACTTGTTTATCCATGGATGGCCACCAAAATATATTCCTAAGAATTTTACAAGTTGCAGAAATTCCTAAATGTCCTTCGTGTGCAATGTCTATGATCTTATTCCTTAATGATGCAGGAGGGACAAACAAACCATTCCTCACACAAACCCCGTTCTCAAACGAAATTTGCTCACTGATTTGAGCAAAACTTCTTAACTCATTACTCAACCCTTTTTCAGCTGGCCATTTACTTTTGATGAAAATCTCCACCTTCTTGAGTGTTTCATCAGTATCCATTGCAGCAGCCCACTCTTCTTGAGAAATGCTCCCATTGCACTTGTCAACAGCATCTATGAGACCTACTACACAATCCTTGACAATCATTTTCACCTTCACCACGATCAGGGAGGGGTATACGAGACAAACAGTCAGCCCGAGTATTTTTACCACCCTGAATATAGACAATATTTAAGTTATATTCCTGCAATTTGGACAATAATCTAACTAGTCTCGCTGAAGATTTTCCCAACCCATTGCCACTCAATAAAGAAACCAACGGTTTATGGTCTGTGAAAATCTCACAACGAGTACCCCAAACATACGTTTTGAATTTCTGTACCGCCCAAACTATAGCGAGTGCCTCAATTGTACTGTAATTGCATTCCGTAGAAGTCAAAGTGCGAGAGGCAAACGCAACAGTTTTTTCCTTTCCATCTATCCATTGGCCAAAACTGCACCAAGACCTTTCTGGCTGGCATCCACTGCAATGAAAGATTTTGCATCTGAAACAAATGGGTGTAAAGCTGGGGCGTTAATAACTAACAACTTAACTTCCTTGAAAACTTCATGCAATATGTCATTCCATTCAAATTTCATTCCTTTTTTTAAAAGAAGTCTTAATGGTTGAATTAATTGCGCATAGCCTGGAACAAACCTAGCGTAATATTCGCACAAGCCTAAAAATGATCGCAAAGCATCCTTGTCTGTAGGTGGTGGTGCATCACGAATTGCTTCTACATTGCAGAATTTAGGTTTTATACCTTCACATGAAATGTTATGGCCTAAATATTCAACATTATCAACTAGCAATTTACATTTATTGGCCTTAACTGTCATGCCTCTGTCTTGCAAAATGGACAAAACTTTCTTTAAAATTTCTATATGTTCCTCTTCAGTTTCAGTGTGTATTAGTACATCATCCTGATATGCCTGTACTTGTGGTGTATCCCCAAAAAGACCATCCATCAATTTTTGGAACACACTTGCCGCCGATGCCAACCCAAATGGCAATCTTAAGTATTTGTAAGCTCCAAAGGGAGTTACAAACGCAGTGAGTGCTTGACAGTCTGAAGTGAGTTTAATCTGATGATAGGCAGAGTGTAAATCTATGGTGGAGAAGATTTTAGATTTCCCTATCTTCGCTAGCATCTCGTGTATCAGGGGTAACGGGTGACAATCTACCAGGATATTCTGATTTAGTGATCTTAAATCTACACACAGCCTGAGTTCCCCACTCTTTTTCTTTCGCAAAACCACCGGAGAAATCCATTCTGATGAATCAATCGGCGATATTATTCCCTCAGCTTCTAGATTATCAAGTAAAACCTTCAACTCCTTCCTGACCGTAAGAGGTACTGGTCTAACTTTATGTATTATTGGTACTGGGTTCTTTTTTAGCTTTATGCTATGTTCATACCCTTTTACCTCACCTACAGTATTCCTGAACACATTTGGAAAAGACTTCGTGATATTATCCACCTTCATGTCACTTTGAATACTTGCCACCATGCTCGAAGGAAGATCACCGAGAACAATTGGAGGGTCTTGACCAGGCCGCAATATGATCCCTAACAAGGCCAGGTCCCTCCAACCTATAATGTTCCTTCCCTTTATGGCTACATATATCTTTGTCCTGACAGCCCTTCCTAAGCACTCTAGTTTGTCCAGAAAATAACCCAAAAGATCTATGTCTTGCTCCCCGAATGCTTTGGGATTAATATCAGGAGCAATAAGGGACATATCCTTGGGCCACAGCTGATAAAATGTGCAATCTGCAAGAATAGTGACAGGTGCACCTGAATCAGCCATTGCTGGGATTATGTTACCACTTATACTCATGTCAACTAAGGGTCCTTTTATCGGTTTACCAAGTGATTCCGGTACCTCAATGGTAACTACAATGTTTTCAAATTCTGTAAAACACTCTTGAACCTCTTGTTCATCCAATGCAATGTTGGATATTCTGACTCTGTTCAAGCTAGGGTTTACATTACTCCTGCAAGAGCCTTGAAAATGGCCAATTTTTTGGCATTTAGTGCATCTTTTGTTCAAAGCAGGGCAATTAAGGTTGTTCCCGATATGAGTTCTTGACCCACATCGAAAACAAACCAATTGACCCCTTTGAGCCTGGTTTTTGTAGCCTCTATTCCTGTTATATGGTTGTCTATTGTTAATAGCACCCACTATGTTCTCTTCAGAAATTAAGCTTACATTAGAAGCACACACCGGTCGTACCGATGTTTGTAAATCAGTACCTAAAGTCTGATTTTGCTGCCCTGACAATACTTTTGAAGTAACAATTGATCTCTCTATGCTTTTCGCTATGTCAATTGTTTCAGTCAAATTAGGGTTACGTGAAGCAAGTAATCGTTCTTGAACTTTCTTTGAGAAACAATGAAACACAAATTGGTCCCTAATATAAGTGTCAATTTCGGATCCAAATTCACATTTTTCAGCTAAAACGCGCAAAGTCGCTATATAGTCTTCAACTGACTCTTCACTGGATTGTTTGCACATTGCAAAGTTATAACGCTCTAGGAGAACACTCGGGGTATCCGAGTATTGTTTGGCCATACGTAGTTTCCCTTCAGTATATACATTCCAAATTGTGTCCTCAGCTGATGGAGCAGGATGTCTTGGTAAATTGTCAAAGACTCTACGGCCTGCTGTTCCTAGATGATTAACCAACAAAGCCAACTTCCTTTTAGGCGAGTAATTGTCTGCATCTATGGCTGTGAGGTAATTTTCGAAATCTCTGAGCCATTCTACCCATTTCAGATCAGGTTTTCCTGCTTTTGGTAGAAATGGCGCAGGTTGAATAACACCCTGGCTGGAGGCCATTATGAATTAATTCTTAGAAATACAAAGGTTGTTGACACTGATATTATTTACTCCCCACAATGTTCTTTAAAACTCACAGTGCACAAAACCTTGGCTAATGGTGTGTGAATCACCGTCACACTGATGGGCGTATGTCTTCCGTGTGTTCCGAATATGTATTTCCTCTGTTTTCCGCTTGAAAACGCTTCTCGTTTGACTCCGTCAGAAATGTTTCCCAATCCAAGATGGCCGCCGACTGCGCGTGACGTCAGCGCGTTTTTCTCCCAGAATGCACCGCCGTCGAGAAGAATGAGGAAGAGCGCTGATATGGAGAAGACGCCAGAACATGGAACCTTGAGCTCCGCTGAGCTCCGCCTGGAACTCCTACGTCCGAATGATGCCAGAAGGTAAGCGTTAGCGTTATTTAAAAATGTTGCCGGTCAACGATTTTCTCAATCGGGGTGCGCTCGAATACACTCGATAGACACCAAACTGGAATTAAGTAACACAGCGTTTCCTCATGAAGATCGTCAGCCTAAATACATGCACTTCACGCTGCAGGCTGTCACGATAAGGTTCAAATGTCATACAATCCCAAATAAACAATTCCACCAGGCGCCACACCATCAAGTAATTTAAGATGAACACGATGGCTCAGCTCAGTTAGCATTCAACTTGAAACGCACCGTGAATTGAAGTCCAATTAGTCCCGTGAGGTGCTCCGAGATCAAACGTGTTGATTAGTAGAACGAAGACTTTCACCCCACTCCTGGTACCAAATTGTAGTAGGCTTCATGACACACGAACTCCAACTCTCAGGATAGGATAATTCCAATAAAGGTTTATTGTCAAAGGTAAACCTTGTACAGCATAGATATCTTGGTATAAGAGATATGAGATGAGCGTCTCATCTAGATCCTGGTTAAATCCAAACTGCCTAAACTCCACTCTACAAATCTATGACCTAGCCTGTGTTCTAACATTAGAATGTTCTAATTAAAGAGACAAGAACAAAATGCCTATATGGCCATTTATTTATGTTCAAATATACTAAAGCACTTTTGCTGGGGAATAAAAATTCCTGAATTATTCCAGAGAATGCTCACCTGTCATCGTTTTTTTAGATGTAAATTCTATGGTAACCAGAGATGTACTCCAATTGCAGATGTATCCCTTTAGGAGAACATTTTTTGACTATGTTTTATGAATCAGGCCCTAAATCGCAATAGATTTAAAAATGGCGGGGCTTCAGTCCTATGATGCAAATTAATACACAATGGTTTGACACCCTACTATACCTTTATTTCAAGTGCTCTAAGGCAATAATAACTTGCGCCCCCCCATGCACAGTTTTCTCATCGACAATTTCATTGCAAATGTTGCAGTGATATTATCAATGATCTCATAGAAGATGTCATGAGTGATATAATGTGTTTGGTATTTAGCAGTGCATGGTGAGGGTGGAGGTATAGCTACCTTAGGGCACGAGTTATAGTTACTTGAGGTAATTATAACTGGTAAATTCCTGTGCTTTTGAGAGTTTAAAAAGTCGCTTTCTCACTGAACATTTTACTGAATTATAACGTTACTTTGAGCTTTGGTTTTTGGTCAGTGACTTTCTAGTTTTTTGTTTATAAAGACAAAAACGTGGGGTGTTTTTCTTAGTCTGAAACTGGTGCCTCCTGAGTATACGCAATTTTCATGTGAGCTATTTGTGCGGTGCAGAGGTGAGGGAAACTAACACCCTAAACTCTCAAACGGGACCCTTGGCGAAGTCCACTGTAATCAGAAACCATAATCTTATGCACATAATATATTCAATAACATATTAAGATTACGTTATATCGCTGTATTGTTTTTGCACATTAGACACACATTGATGAAAATAAAGTTTCTTTTCAATAATAATGGTCATTCAAGTATTCTTTTGTTCTTTATTATTAGTAGGATTTTCCAGCCAACACGTGTTTCGTCGTGGGTGATATCCCAACTGACTTATTCAGGCCTACAAGAGAAAATATACACTTGGGATCAGCCGATCCACAGTTTGATTGCGAATAAAAAACACTTGTTAAGGTGAACATCTAGGGCCTATCAAGGTGTACACATCACACAACATTGTGACTGTTTTCTGTATAAATGGATAGATGTGAGCGTCTGTGTACCCATATAATATAATCCAAAAGGTGGTGGTGTGTTAGAAATATGATTCAATGTATTCTTGTGCAGTGATTAAACATTTATGGTATCCGAATTTATTGTTCATAATTGACCCTTTGTACTTCCAATAACTTCGAGCTGCGAAAGGTCGGGTGTTATAATTAGGTGGGGGTGAAGTGGGAAGATAAGACCAAACGTCCCATCCTTCATTTGCATTAGCCAAGGTGTGACATTCATGTTTATAGTGTCTATATATTTTATTAGCTTTTGAGTGAGAGCCTTTATTACATGTTAGCCCCCCTACCTGTCAAGCAGGTGGACGATATCTATTGCTGTTCTGAAAAAACATAAAAGGTGGAAGCGGATACTAGTGTAAGTCTTTGTTCACAATCTTGTTGGCAGTCTGCAGCCCTCCTGGAACAATTTGTGGTGGCCAGCGGAGATGGGTCTACCACCTAATCCAGTGACTAAAGTAAAAAATGTGGGTGTGCTGATGGATAATAGATTGTCATTCAGCCAACAAACCACTGCCGCGGTGTCCGCTTCTCATTTTCTCATCAAGAAGATCAGGAAAATATTTCCATACCTCCCGGATAATACCAGGAAAACAGTTGTTTCCTCCCTTATTCAATCCAAATTGGACTACTGTAATGGTTTGTATCTTAACGCCCAGAAGCAGTGTCTGAAGAAACTCCAGATGATTCAGAACTCTGCAGCTCGCCTCTTGCTTGACATCCCCAGATACAGTTCAGTTACCAATGAAATTCGTAATCTGCACTGGCTCCCGGTGCCTCAGCGTATTGAATTTAAGACATTATGTATTGTTTTTAAAGCTTTACATCATCTAGGCCCGTAATTTCTGCAGAATATTTTCACATGGTATCAACCGACCATACACCTTCGGTCAATGGGGGCACGCTTATTGCTGGTACCAAGAATTTGTACGGCTCACTGGGGAGGCCGCAGCTTTTTTTATAGTGCATCAAAACTGTGGAATTCCCTTCCTTTTCATCTTAGGAATGCTAGTTCTCTGCCTTTAGAAAGCAATTAAAAACCTGGCTCTTTCAGTGTTAGGTACGAGTCGGTGGCTGTACTTCCTAGCGCCAAGACACCTTCGGGTATTTGTGCGCTTTTATAAATTTATTTAACATAACATAACATAACATAACAATCCACATAGAGCCTAATTACTGCTCTATTTGTTTTTTTTTTTTATTAATTTTCGCTTGACAAAACAAGGAGCAAAAAAGAACAGAAGGACACAAAGCTTCGGCAATCATGGTTCACAGTACCGAATATAAAATCACTGTCCGGAACACAACAACAAGCAGTCTCAACAGAAAAAAAAAAAAAAAAAAAAAAAAATATAGCAATTGGCCCAACCAATTTACTTGCTATACCAAATCGAAAAAGGGGCCCAAATCTTTAGGCCCTTATCCCGCCTTCTTCTCCCGCTTTTTAAAATGACTGCTGATTCCAAATTATAGAGGGCCAGCATTCTCGCTCTCCAATTCAAAAAAGACGGGGCTAAGTGGCTGATCCATTCAGAAGTTATACATAAGCGAACTACAGCCTAATTACTGCTCTAAAGGAGGTTACATTTCATTCAGGTCGGTGAGAGATCACTCACCTTCCCGCCAGTTCTACTTCCGTCCCGGCTTTCATTAAGGTGACTCCCGATCTTGCCTGCCGTGGGTGATACTTGCTGCAGTGTCCCTAGATCAATAGTTCACGATCATGAGATTCTCAAAATCTTGGTATCCTTAGTGCGTAACGATTTACAAAATACGGTAATTCTTCATGTCTATGTTATCATTGTATCTTACCTAGACTTGTGTTCAAAACGACATTCAAGAAGTATTCTTTCTATTGGGTTTGGTTCTTAAGTAAAGACGCCCAGGTGATTATCCTGTAGTGTGGATCTGTGGGTATTTGTTTAAAAATATTTTGCATTAGTACCCATCCATTGTTGAAAGACTAACCCTCCCTTCTAGGGGTCCCCCTCCATTCACCGTTCTCACCTAAGCGAGTGCATCTTAGACCGCTGCCGTCTCCATGCGTTGATTCAGCGATGACCCGGAAGTTCAGAGTGACTCCCACCGGGTCTTTTATGTATTTCCGTGGAATCTTGAAAAAAGCTACAACGTCTATCCAAACTTTCCGTGGGATCTGTCCCTCACCGAAAGTGGTTTGGCTGCCGCCTATCTTTGCGTTTGGCAAACTTTATTGTTCCAAGTGGTACTTCGTTAACCTTAATATTAACAATGTATGATCCCACTCACTTCTGTTACGGTTGTACCAGTGCTCAAATGTGCTTCCTGATGTGTATATAAAAGAAATTGGTTATTGTTCTTTCGTTTATAACCATGAATGTCGCCTCAGACCAGGACAAATTGTAAATATATAAAGTATTGAGATATGCATGTTTAGTGAATAAGGACAGAAATACTTCAACATTTTAAGTATTTAACATATGTTAGTGGACTATATGCTGATTTGCTAATAGGTACATACATATTTGTAATACTAACTTTGTAACATTTCGCTGTAATCATCATGCAACTTGTATTCTTCTTCTAATCAATAGATACATATATGGTACATCCATATTTATAATTATAACATTGTAACGCTTATCGGCAAACAAAGTGCATCATGTTTTTTCTTCTAATTAGTAGATGTATATTTGGCGCGTGACTATTCTCAAGTCTCAGAGTATGGAACATACGTATTTTTAAACAAGACCAAATAAAAATATGAGTCGTGGCAGTAACGATCATGGGTTTCTAAGTTTGTTCATAGTTTGTAAGCCAGATAGTGTTTCAGTCGTATACAGCTATCTACATTTCGTCGCCTTGTCAGATTGTACGGGGATTATATGAGTAACCCTTGCTATGTGAGTATCCTCAAGTCTCATAGTATAAAACTTACATATTTTAAACAAGACATAAAAATATAAGTGGTGGTAGTGACGGTCATGGGTTCTTACAATTGTTCATAGATCGTATGTCAAAGAGTGTCTTATTCGTATATAGTTCATCTAAATTCCACAGCCTAGTCAGACTGTACGGGGATTATGTGTGTAACCCCTGCTGTGTCACTCCTCATGGGTATCCATATATCATTAGATTATCAGTTCCCTAGGAAATATTGCATTTCATGGTCCGTGTTTAGGCCCCTCTCCACCATCTTAAGGCGCATGATCCCTATTCCCTATTCCCTATTCCCCCCTCTTTGTTTGGGCAGGATCGGTTCAATTCCAAAAAAGGAGAATTGTTTATATGGCTCCTGTGAGTTACAAGTACTGGCATTTACAGCCATGAAGTACCTCTCGTCTCCTTGTTTCAGTGCCCTGGCATGTTCAAAGATCCTTTCTTTAAGTGTCCTAATTGGGCTTCCCACATACATTCAGTTACACTTACAGACAAGTACATATACCACAAATCTGGACGTACAGTTGATGATATGTCGTATTGTATATGTCCATCCGTCATGTCCCTTAAAGCTTCTCTTTTTGTTCTCCGCCCATCTACATACCCCACAAGAACCACATTTGAGGAAATCCAATGAGTGATTAGTAAGCAAATTTGTTTTCTTTCTACTCTGTGGGATACTGGGGCTTAGAATGGTTTTTAGTCTCCTGTTCCTTCTGTATGTAATAAGTGGTCGTACAGTGGTGAAGTCATCTAATTTTTTGTCTGCTTTTAGGATGCCCCAATGCTTGTTCATACTCTTTATCAATGATTTGGATATGTCATTGTAATTAGTTATTAGTCTGACTGGTTGTCTTGCATTGGTACACTTGTTCCTGTTTTTTAGTGTGTAACACCGTGGTCATGATTCTGTGTTCAGCTTTCCTGAGTGTCTGTTCATTGTATCCTCTCTTCCTGAATCTGTCCCTCATCTCTCCCAAACACGAGATGAATTCCTTATCCTCACTACAGTTTCTCCTTGCTCTTGTAAATTCCCCAAATGGTATGGCTCGAATCCGGCGTGGGGGGTGAGCACTATTAGCGTGTAATAGTGAATTACAGGCAGTTGGTTTCCGGAGAAGCCTGCTGTGCAGTGTGTCATTTCTGATATAGAGCTCTATATCAAGAAATTCTATTTGTGTTTTGCTAAATTTGGAGGTGAACTCTATTCCCATATTGTTAGAGTTTAGATGGTGATAGAATTCTTTCAGTTCAGTCTCTGAGACTGACCACAATAGGAGGCAGTCGTCAATATATCTTCCCCAATATACAATGTGTCCACTCCACTGACTGCCCCTCTCTCCCCAAATCCATGTCTCTTCCAATTGTCCCATAAAGAGATTAGCGAACTATGGCGAGAATTTAGAGCCCATCGCTACACCCTGCTTCTGTCTATACCATGCGTTGTTGAAAATAAACACATTATTATGGAGGATCAGGCCCGTCATAGCTGTGGTTTGGGCTACTTGTAGTCCAGACCCTGAGCAGTGATTCCACCAAAGATTACTGGCCTACACTCCACGAGTGTTCCGTGGGCTGGTATTTAGTGATTCCTCTCGAGGTCCCTTTGAGATCCCTGGTCCATCGACCTGTGGGTCCCTGAGGAGAGAACTGTAACTTTGGCTTACCTGGTTGCTCCAGATGTGCCCTGACTCTCCATTGCTTGGGGAGTCCCCATGACCTTGCTGGTCTACACCGAAGCATCTTTTCTCTAACCGCGTGGGTTGCAGTTGCCAAGGCTTGTTGGTCTCCAATCCCCCTAGCACTCTACACCCTTCATGGGACAGCTCACCTGCGGACTTTGGTTGTTGGTGACGTCTCCTGGTCCCCGTGGCTGCAGAGTCAAGCTTCACCTCATCGCACCTGAAATACCCGACAACGGTGGGCATTCGTCTATCGTGCCCCTGGTCACTGGCAAGTGACCCAGACTCTGTCCCCTCTGCTTTCAGGTTCTTCTCATCTTTGATCCAGGCTTGGATCACACCGGAAACTTCTCATCTTCCCGGCAGCAGCACTTTGCAGCATTACGCCATTGAAAACAGCGAAGATTCCCAACACCTTTTGACACCTATGCACCCGGCTTCCCTGGGTTAGGTAACACGAGTACTCCAGTGCTCACATGGGTGCTGCCCTTAGAACCTTCTAAGTTTGAAATGATTTGCTCAAAGTCCTCTCCTAAGTGTCCTTAATCTTTAAAATTCCAACCGCGACTTTCCCATAGGATTGTACGGAGCTCGCGGCTCACACTGCACGCGTCCCCCGAGGGTCCCCTGTGTCACTACCTTGGGCACTCTTCTTCATTTCACTAGAATTCAGAGCAGTAGAGTGGAGTACCATATGCTCGAATAATGTACACTCCAGTAGTGTGACATAGCGCAATAGTCTACAGTGAAAAAGAATACACTTGGAGGCAGTACAGTGTAGGATCGACCAGTAAACAGGCATACGCGAAAGTATGATACAATGCAGTGGCAAGCCGTATACTAGAGTTGAGTAAATTGGTGTACACTGGAGTATCGTACAGTGGAGTTGGGTGAAGTAGAGTGGAATAACGTACAGTAAATTAGTGTAGAATATAATAGTGTATACTGTCATGTCGTGAAAGGGGAGTGGCATACTGTAAATAGTGTAGAATGCACTGGCATAAAGTCAACTCTTATACACTGGAGTGGTGTAAAGTGAAGTGTGTAATTAAAATGAGAGGTACCATAAATTGATGTGAAAACTATGAATGTTATATCTGAAAAATATGAATTCTAAATGTTAATGTTCTGGTTGTATATATAAAAAGTTTAAATACTTGTAAACTTATACATTGCATAAAACACAGTTAGATATTGTGCTATGGTATTCTCCTGCAAGGTTCATGGTCTACCACAGTTCATGGGGCTTAAAACTGGTGTTGTGATTGGTTGATGGCTGTGTTTCCAAAAGGTAGAAATCAGCCATGTTGGTATTATGACAAATTTGCATTATTGTACGGTCAGCATTTGGCTGACTTTTGTGTTAGGGTGTTACATATAGTTCATTGTTAAGTTTTATTATTGTTAACAACCCATTACCACTTGTATGAAGTAGTAAGTACTAGGTTAACATTTTTGTTTTGAAAATTGTATACAATATTAACCTATGGATTTTTGTAAATTATATACCATAATAAATTGCACCCATTTGAGGAATGTCGGCACATTTTAGCAGACTTCTTCCACTGCTTGGCTGAAGGGGGTGTAAAGAAAAAATGGGTGTCCCAAAACATGCTTGAATCAAATATATTTTACATACACTTTAATTTTTTTTGTGTTGAAATTTTTTATTGAATTTTATCATGAAATACAGAGTAACACAGAAATAATAAAACAATGAATTATTGATAATATTAAATACATATGTTGATGATAAATATGAACGAATAAATAAGAAATCATATAATATATAAATATTAAAATTAATAAATAAGTGAGTACATATATGGTATAAAGAACATGAATAAGAACTGGATATTATACATATTATAATATATAAAATATGAATAAATCTAAATATAAAAGAGAATGACTTTGTAAAAGAAAATTTAAATAATTAGTTCAGAGCACAAAAATGTAGAAAAATAAAAAAAGGGAGGAGAAAATTGATATGAAAAGTGGAAGAAAGAAGAAAAGAAGAGAAAAGAGATAAACTGTAAAGAAGTGAATAAGAGAACAGTGAGAGATAATAGAGCCAGAGGAAGGGAGATGGAGAAGGAGGACGGGAGTGGGGGAAATAAATTGATGAAGGATAAAGGAAAGGGAAAAATAAAAGAAATACACAAAATATAAAATAATGAATTAGTTAATTAAAGTGTTTGCATTAGTTGGCATCAGTGTTAAGTTCAGTTTTTAAAAAAGAAGACCAGGTCTGGAGAAATACATCAACTTGATCTTGAAGGTTATAAATTGTGCGCTCATGTAGGGCTGTTTGCATCATTGCCACCAGCCATTCTTCCTGAGAGGGTGGAGAAGGAGACTTCCAATTACGCAAAATACAGATTTTAGCTGTAGCCAATGCAGTGTGTAGAAGACGTATTTGTGATTGAGAAAGTTTTGGAAAGTGTCGAAAATCATGTAGAAGGATTGTGGCAGGGGAAATGGTAAGGATAATGGCATTGTGGAATGTAAAGTCTTGCCAACAAAGGACCAAAAGAACCTTGTTGCTGGGCAATTGCAAATGATATGAACTATGTCACAACCAGAGGTGGAACATCTCCAGCAATTAGTGTGTGAAAGCAATCCAGCTTTATGTAACTTAGTCGGTGACCAGTGCCATTCATGAAGGATTTTAAATATACAAAATGTAAGCCTTGCTTCACGAACGCCTTTATGTAATCTCTCCAGTATCTTGTCCCATTCAGAAGCCGTATATGAAATAGATAAACGAGATTGCCATTTATTTTGAAGAGCATATGAGAGAGATTGTGAAAATAAAGGAGACATAAAGGTTTTATAAAGACCAGAGGTCACTCCTCTAAACTTTCCCCACAGATTTAGGCAAGATAGTATTGGGGACACCTGCAACACCCAAGGGGGAGATCCCAAGTGTTTCCTCAGACATAGTTGAAGTTGAGAGTATCTAGAGGAGTGTTGTATTGGAAGATTAAATTCCTCACATAATTGAGAAAATGATTTAAAATTTCCATCATGAAGAAGTTGATCTGGGGAGTAAATCCCAGCTGCTTGCCATAAAGAACAGGATAAAGTGCGACCATTGATACGGATAGCTGAATTGTTCCAAAGAGGAGCCTTAACATGAATACGCGCGTTTGAGCCTAGTATAAGATGCCCCCTTTGCCAAGATTTGTGCATGACTGATAAGATCAGATTCTTGGGATCAGAAGAACTAGTGCCACTACCATATAAAAGAGAAAGATCTGAGTTCTTGGATAAAAGATGACACTCAATGGAAACCCATTTTGGGACATCTTTAGTTCCTGGCAAAAAATAAGAAAATTGGGAGATGTGTGTTCAATGGATGGAAGACCCATACCTCCATATAACTGATGGGCCTTTAATTTTGTTATAGCAAGACGTGGTTTAGCTGAGCCCCATATAAAAATCTTAATCTTAGAACCTATTAATCTAAGGGTAGCTAAAGGAATCTGGAGGGGAAGCATACCTAAAACATAGATGAAACGAGGAAGGGTGACCATTTTGATAGCTTGTACTCTACCCCAAAGAGATGAACCCAAAGCTTTCCATTTATCAAAATCCCTCTGCATTTGAGAAAGTAAAGGAGCTAAGTTATCTGCACCCATATCTTCCAAACCTTTGTGGACCAAAATTCCTGGATATTTAAGATGCGAGGACTGCCAATGAAAAGGGAATCCATGAATCACTGCCCTTGTAGTGCCATTAGAAATGGGTAATGCTTCACTTTTGTCCCAATTTATTTTATAACCCGAAAAGGAGGAGAAATCATTAATAATTTGAAGAAGGGATGGAAGAGATCGAGGAAGATTAGTAAGAGTAAGAAGAATATCATCTGCATATAAATAGATTTTAGAATGTCCAATTGGGAGTGGCACACCTATAATATCATCAGATTGACGGATAGCAGCAGCAAGTGGTTCCATAGCTAAAAGAAAAAGAAGGGGGCACAACGGGCAACCCTGACGTGTTCCCCTCCGTATTGGAAATGCATTGGACAAAAAACCACTGCAATTAACCTGAGCTGAGGGATTGTCATATAATAAACGCACTTTATTGATGAATTGATCACCCAAACCAAATCTATGCATAATAGTAAAAAGGTATTCCCACTCAATGCGGTCAAAAGCTTTTTCTGCATCAAGCGAAAGGGCCAAGGTATCTTCTGAAAGATGTTTAGCAGACCACAAGGTGTGGGCCAGGGTGCGGAGATGGTTCCGAGAAGAACGCCCTGGTACAAAACCTACTTGAGTGAAATGTATTAAAGAAGGCAGACTTTGCGGAGTCGAGACGCCAAGATGCTAGCCAAGATTTTAATATCACAATTTAATAAAGAAATGGGACGATAGCTACCGCACAAAAGAGGGTCTTTGCCAGGTTTAGGTAGTACAGCTATAACTGCTTTATTAGAGAGAGGGCCCAATGATGATTCTTTATCAGCCTCAAGAAATGCAGCATGTAACGTATCAATCATACTATGACCTGCCCATCTATAAAATTCAGCAGGGTAGCCATCTTCCCCAGTAGCTTTATGATAAGGCAGAGCAGTAATGGCTTTAGAGATCTCATCTCTTGTGATTTCACCATCAAGCAGAGCTCTACCATCATCAGAAAGACGCTGAAGTCTCACCTTCTCTAAAAAAGAGGACATCTTACCTAGGTCTATTTGATAACCTGGAGTATATAAGGATTAATAAAAGGAGGCAAATTCATTAACTATCTCTTGGGGCCTTGTAAGTATGTCACCTTGAGTTGATCGAATAGCTGGAATAGCCATTGCTGCTTCCCTTTGACGTAATTGTGCAGCTAACAACCTCCCAGCCTTCTCCCCTTGCTCGTAATGTCTTCCTTTCATCCTTTGTAAAGCAAATTCAGCTTTGGATGTAAAGAGATTATTAGGAGACATACGTGCTTGCTCCAATAACTTGTGATTATGTAAGGTAGGATCCGACATATATAAACGGGAATAGAGTTGAATATCTCGTTCTAATTCTGTCTGCTTTGCAATATTATTCTTATTGGCAAGTGCTGCATCGCGCATTAGTTGCCCTCTAATAGTGGCTTTAGCCGCCGCCCAAACAGTTCTGCTGGAGGTGACAGAACCCTGGTCAATAGAGAGATAGTCCTGTAGATGGGATTGTAACTTAAGTTTACCCTTGTGTCTTTGAATGCTCATACGCCATAGTTTACGCCCTGGCCGGGATAGACCTAAATCTAAAGATAAAAGGACAGGAGAATGATCAGACAAGGCTGCTTCTAGGATATGTGATTCCGTGACTAATTGAACCGCTTTGTGCGATATCATAAATTAGTCTAAGTGGGAAAATGTACCATGTGAGGATGAGAAGAACGTATATTCTTTGTCTTGTGGATGACTAAGACGCCAATGATCAACCAAACCGTTATCCGAAAATATGTCATTTAATACTGCTTTATCCGCTGCATTGGCCTTATCAAACGAACCAGTTTTATCTAAAATAGGATCTTGTACCAAATTCCAATCCCCACCAATGAGGTATTGCGAGGCATCAATTTCTGTAAGGAGGCGATTCAATTGAAGGAAAAAATACTTTTTAGTGCCAATCGGAGCATAAATAGACCCAAGACAGATGTAAGAATTCCTGATACGTAATTTGGCAAATACATATCGACCATCAGGATCTGACCAAGTCTTGGAGATCGTGACTGGAAGTGATCTGCGGATAAGAATTGCAACTCCACATTTGCGGACAGGATTAGTATCTGTGGGGTCATTTTTGTGAATGCTGCTGTGAATGACCTTCCCCACCCAATCTCTGCGAAGTTTGTCAGATTCAATCTCATTGAGGTGAGTTTCTTGTAATAAAGCTATGTCTACATGTTTGGACTGTAAATAGGAAAGTACCTTCTTCCGTTTAATGTAATGAGTGAGGCCATGGACATTCCAAGTAATGGTAGATAAAGGATGAATATTAGCCATGATGGGTTACAATCAAAAGGGATTGGGAATCAATGTATTAGTCAAAAATAGGAAAAATAAGAGGTAGGAATACAATGGGAGGGAAGGGGGCTGTATGGGAAGAGAGAGTACTCTGGTTGATAAGAAATAGAAAAGTCTAAGAATATAAGAGTTTTACAGGTTAAGAAAGTTTAGTATATGAAAAGAAAAAGAAAAAGAGAAGAAAAGAAAAAGACTTATGGAGGGCAAACGTGATAAAGAAGCAAATTAATAATATTATAAAGTATTGTATAGAACAATAGAGAAAGATTTAAGAAAATGTAAAAGAAGGTTCTTATTGATATATATTAGAGGGATCAAAATGTTCTATGCAATCAGTATATTTCTGGCTGTTAAAATATAAAAGAGAATAAAAAAAAATGATATAGATTCGTTACCTACAACTTTTAACTTTTAACCACGGGTCTGGGCTCACTGGAGCACCACTACGAGTACAGACACCTTAAGGAGGGTGGACAATAAAATGAATATCAGCCAGGACAATAAATTAGAAAAGCTGTAAAGAGAGTGAAAACTCCTACGACCCAAATACATATAATAGTATGCGTTAGGAGGATAAGCACATTTCATTAAGAAACATAGATAAGCATTAAACGGGTCTAAAAGCAATAAATGAATGAGAATGAATACCAGAAGTTAAAGTAAACTATTAAAATTATCATTCATAAATACAATTCTCATAATATTTACATAATAAACAACATTTGATAACTTAAATTCATAAATAACTATAAGAAAAAACTTTGGTATTATTTAAGAAAGAATGTCAGCATTGTAAAGATGGATTAAGAGCCTGTTCTTAAAAAGTGAGATAGTAATACATTAAAAGCACATATCATAGCGTATAACATATGACCAATGTGAAATAAAATTATAAATAATGTTTAGAATAAAATTCTTTTGATAAAGGGACTGAAATAAGATACATATTAAAATACATAGTAAGTATATCCATAAGGAAAAACACTCAGTAATATATCATCATCATCTATAATAAATATAAGTAGAACTTATTCATCCTTCTGGCTGAAGAGTAAGATGTAAGCAAACACAAGGAGTAAGCATTAACTGAACTTAAAGAGTCAGGTAAGTTGATAAAACGATATTAACTAAGACCGTAACTATGAGGATAATAAATAGGGACTCAACTCATTCTCCATCTGGAGCAGATTTTAAGGGAGATCTGGACTTATCTCTACATTGATCTTGTGTGGTAGTAATTACAGATTGCAAGGCGGACGCTTGATCCTCGTGTGTACGAAAAGGTTGCTCTGTTTCTCTACCTCGAGGACGCACATCCCCAAGGTTGCGACGCATTTTATCTGTCGACTGTTGAGGTTGTGTTGAACTTTGACCAGACTGCTCATGAGAAATATGTTGTACATCCATATCCTGAACTGTTAAACTGTCTAGAAAATGCTGTAAGTCTTCAGGGTTGTAAAAGTCTTGTGATTCACCATTTTTAGTAAGGCGGAAGCGAGCTGGGTCAAACAGGCCATACTTGATATCCAACTTCCGCAGTTGTGGTCGCATAGCTAAGAATACTTTCCTTCTTTCGTTGGTTTCTCTCGAGAAGTCAGCTGCCATATGTATTTGATGACCATCATAGATGTAAGATCTTTGCGTGCGAGCTGATATTAGTATCTGTCTGACTTGCTCATGTCTCAGAAAACAAGCAATTAGAGGCCGTGGTCGAGAATCCAGGTTTGGTCGTGGAGGACCAATACGATGAGCACGTTGGATTTCCAATGGTGGGTCAAAAGTAGTACCAAGTAATTTGGGAAGAAATTTACATAGAAATAACCGAGCATTTGGCCTTCAATTTTCTCCGGAAATCCAAAGAAGCGAACATTGTCTCTTCTATTTCGATCTTCCAAGTCAACAAGCTTACTGCGAAGAAGTAGAAAATCCTGGTCCCAGTCCATCAGTTTTTTGATGAAATTGCGCAATATCCGCTCGAATGGATTTGGTTTCTGTCGTGAGGGAGGAAATGTTATTATCCATTTCTGTCAGACGGCAACTAATCGTTGAAATTGCCTGCAAAATATGATTCATAGTTGCTGCTGACTCAGCGGTTGAGTTGACCAAAGATGAAGTAGGCGGTGATGGGGGTGAACCTTTAGTAGGCATAGTGCGCAGTTGCTTATGTGTGTCTACAGGAGGAGACAATTTAGAATTTTTGTTGTAATTTTTGTGATTAGACATCTGTAAAATGTGTCTGCAGAGTGCTGAAAAAAACAGACACAAATGAAGCGATTAACAATCAGATGCAAACAATGAGAGCACGTAGGGGTTAATATGAGGGTGAAAGAGTAAACTTATCACACTTAATCCTGTAGGTTCACGTAAAGAAATATTTTAGTCTCTTACCGATAATAATGACAAAATATTCAGTCACAAATGACAATGTATGGCATCCTATGACATAAAATATTTAGCGTTTGTCACTGAAAAACAACATCAGCATAAGAAACTAATAAGATACAAATTATAAGAAAAAAGAGCTCAATCTTCTACTGCATTGTGTATAAAATCATTAGACCTTCATAACATGCAATATAAAGCTGACAGTGTGTTCACATCATTGAGCGATAAAACGCATAATATGCCATAGAAATTCCTCATAAATAATACTTCATAGGCGGAAATATATTTCCACTGGACAGTGAGGTGGTATTAAGTGAAGATATTGTACATTACCAACATGAAAGGGCGCTTTGAAATGAGTAACAGTCTATCTGAAAGCATGTTGGAAATGAATATGTCACAGGAGAGAAAAAAGTATTAGTTGACCTGTGAACTCCATTCTTGAATTTTACTCTCTGCAGGTGTTGGCAGACGAAGGTTGAAGAATATGAAAAAAAAGAAAAAACAGTGAAGAACTTTAACATTTCACACATTAATCGAAGCGCAAAAGGTTGTGTGTGAAGTTGCAATAGAACAGCTGAGTTCCGATACTTCAGAAGTAGTTGCTGAAAGAATAATTGTTCCAGTCAGAGATAACCTTGAAAAGGGTCATGTAATTGCAGGAATTAATCACAGAAGCAGAAGGCAAAGATACTTCTTACCTGCTGAGAAATATTGAAGCACTGAATGAAGAGAGCCTTTTTCCACTATGTCCGGTAATAAAACCCTCTCAGGAATGCAGCCAGAGTGGCTCTCCGGTTACGCAAGAGCCGAGGCTTCTGAGGCTTAGGAGGGAGCAGAAAGTATTTCAGTCAGAATTAACCCTAAAAAGGGTTGTTCGACTCTGAAATGCAGCCACAAGTAAAAGCGCTGCTGTAGGAAGGCATAGCTGTCAAAGGAGTGATCCTAGCTGAGGTGTAAAGTGCGCCGCCTCCGTCAAGGGTCCTTCTCGCAGTGGAGCCTCACATTCAGGTGGCTATCTTCCTTCGTGGCCAGACCACGCCCCTACGATTATTATTATTAACCATTAATAAAGCGCAGCTATCACCCACTGGCCATCTTGGCGCTGGTATCAAGAGTAGAGTGAAGAACATGAATAAGTGGAGGACCTTTAAACCTTTACATACACTTTTAAATGTTAGCATTGGGTGAAAATCTGGAGTCGCATTTTGTTAAAATTTGGCAGGATGTGCACACGTTTATTTTGGGTAATGTAATAATTTTGTATGTTTTAATGTATTTAAAGTTAGTAATATTTGTTATTGAAGTATTTTTGCGAAATGTGGGTATATTTTCTAGTTGTTTTTAAGCCACAACAGGGGTTGATCTCGAAAAAGGAAGACAACGTTATGGAGGTGTTAATCTGGTAGAAGACATATGCACTTAGACACATAATATCTATTTTTGTGGTATCATATTGGAGAACATCAACAGTAAACATCCATGTTTGCCTAGTGGAGGACTGCTGGGGTAATATTCGCCATCCATGTATGCTTTCTATTTGGAGTGTGACAGAGGGTTAGAAACACCGCACATGAGGTTGAGTCGATGAACTACTCCGTACACATGAAACATTGAAGGAATCCTTTCAAATGACATCTACAAAAACCCCATGTGTTTATGTCAAAAAGAAGGACACTGAAGTGTGCCCTGAAGAAGGTGGCTATGAATTACTTTGACCGCTGAAACATGCGTTGACCATGTGGTCATTCCCTGGGCCAAAATGCATTGATGTAAGAAGGAAAATGAGTCTCCCCTCTGTGATTCTAATTCTGGGGCATAGTGAATAGTGTGTCATGTATGTGTGACTGAGTGATTGGTACGAATGGATGAATCGTTGAGGGTTTGTGATTTTGTTTTCATTTTTGTATTCAGAGACTTTTGAAAATTGTTAGTATGGAATATTGAACTTTCAAGGTTTATTGGACATGTAAGAAGCAATGGAGTGTTTTTAATATGATGTAATGAAGTATGCATGAATATCTGATAATCAATTAAATAAAATGTATTTTTCTTTAAATAATACTGGGTTAGTAGTGATTAAACTGAGTGATTCATTGCAAATAAATTGGATAGTGGGTTCTTTGAGTACCTATTGTTTGGTTAACCTCAGTTCCCGAGGCGCTAAAATATTGTTTGGGGCTAACCGCCAATGGACGGTATTTCACTGTAGTACTACAGTACATATTTATCACGTTATTAGCTGATCAGGTAATCATTGGATTTACAAACGTTAAAGGCGAACATGTTGTTTTCAGGTACACTTTCCCAGTATTGCGTGTTATGCCTTCCAATGTAGGCAAGTATTAGGTTTGTTACTTTTGCCCTAACAATCACCAATTAGAACCTTTGGTCAGTGCTGGCTCCAAGACATAGCAGGAGCCAGCACTAGGTGGTGGTGGCCCCCAGGGCCATCTATGGCTCCAGGAGGGGGGGGCACACATTGCAGGGCACAGTCCCAGGGAGGAGGTGGTCCTTAGGGCTGTGGGGACGCCACTTTCATTAGTAATGTTTGCCCAGGGGAGGTGGTGGGCACTGGGACTGCAGGGGGGCTGGAGCCCCGCATTAATATTACATTTAGCCCCGGGGAGGTGGCGGTCCCCAGGGCTGCAGGGGAATGCTGCATGGACCCCCATTCATACATTTGCACTGGGGAGGTGGTGGTCCCCAGGGCAGGGGGGGTTGCCCAGGGCAGCCCCGCATAAGTTATTAAAAATGTCCCAAGGATGTGGTGGTCCTTTAGGGATCCTAGGAGGGAGAGCCCTGTGCACTACTCCTACATATTTTGGATATGCCCCCGGGACCTGGCCCACCTGGAGGCTAATTTGGAATAAAGCTAGGGAGCCCGCACTTTGGTTTTTAACATTTTTATTTTCTGTAGGATTAGTAGATCCAGTTCAACTACCATTGAAAATTTCAAATTAAAAATTATGTTTTGGCCCTGTGGGGTCCCTGTTGCCCTCCCCCCAAGAGGCCTATGGGTTCAGGGTGTTTCTACCTGCCCCCTTCTCTTTTTTATCACATTTTCAACTGAGTCTCAAGATGGCTGCCAACACTTCCTGGTTTGAAGTGTTGGCAGCCAATCAGAGCTCGACACAAGATCTCGAGAGGGGTCATGGATCCTCTGCATTCCCAGTTGTATATCTGAACAACCTATAAATAACTCCACAATTACTGAATGGATTTACACTATTTAACGTAAAGGCCGCTTTTTGGACCAACAGCTTCATTTCTGCAAAATTTGGTGGAATTCCGTTCAGGAATTCAGGCTGTTGCCGTGTCTAATGTTTCCTATGGAAATTAACATGGGGAGAAAGCGTACCCCCCTTTTCCCCAATCCCCACTTGATGGACCACACCAAAATTTTCAAACTAGCAGCTGACGTGAGCGTCAAGCTAGTTTTCAACATTTCATGAGGATTCGTCAATCGATGCCATAGTTTTTGACAAATGGAAAAAAGCTCTACATATAGCCCGCCCATGCCCCTGGGACTGCTACCTCCTCAGGTCAAATAATGTTGAAATAATGTGGAGGCCTGTGCTACCCCTCCAGCCACAGAGACCACCACCCCCCTAGAGGAATTTATTCAAAATAAGTGGGGGCAATTCCCCAGGGCTTAAATAAATGAATGTAGGGGGTCTGCTGCAGACCCCTGGCTTCAGAGACCACTACCTTCCCGGGGCTACATAGGAGTATAGGAGATGAACTATACATTTACCCTATGAGGTAGCACTTACTAATTAGTCAGTGGAAAGTACTCCAGTTTGGTAGAGGTGTTACACACAACGGTGGCATCTTCTTGGATAAATATACAGGGCAGGATTTATTCTGGTGCGATGCTCATTTCGCAGAAATTAAACCTCAACAGGTTACAGTTAGGATTTAAAATTGAAAAAACTTTGAAATTCCTTAAAAAAAAATCAAAGATTACAGGGACGTTATAGTCAGGAAATAGAATTTAAAAAACCTTAGAAATTTGCTAACTACACTAAAGGTTACAGGGACGTTATAGGTAGGAAATACATTTCAAAAACTTTAAAAATTTACTGACAACACCAAAGGTTACAGGGACGTTACAGTCAGGAAATAGAATTTATAAAAACCCTAGAAATTCACTAACAACACCAAAAATTACAGGGACGTTATAGGTAGGAAATAAATTGAAAAAACCTTCAAAATTCACTGAAAAAAACAAAGGTTATAGGGACATTATGGTTAGGATATAGAGTTTAGAAAACCTTAGAAAATCACTGAAAAAAACAAAGGGTACTGGGACATTATAGTTAAGTTCACATTTCATTTGTTCAAATTCAGAGAAATTCAGCAGTTTTAGTTAGCCAAGCTCACTATAACTTACATCCATGCAATTCACTGCTTAGGACCTCACATATTACATCATGCATGACATGGTTAATAACATCACTGATGCCATCTCAAATTAAATCAATGATGACATCTCAAATGACATCAATGATGACATCTCAAATTACATCACTGATGACACCATCCACAGAGCCACTCATAAACCCACTTATACCCCATACAACATCTCCTACACCCACTCCCAACTAGTAACATACCCATTCATAGCCTCATACAAACACTCAAACACCTACTCACTGAGCCATAAAGCCACTCACACATCAGCTTATCCATATAGCCATTAACACAACCACTAACTTAAATATACAATGACTCATGTGCCTACTCACTGACCAATAAAGCTACTCACATATCCAGTCATACAGACACTTACACACCCACTCATATACCCATACAGTCACTCACACACTGAATCAGTCACACATACTGCTAAGCTACTTACACACATACTAACCTAAACAATCAGTCACACAGCCACTCACTCATCCATAGACTTACTCACACACCCGCTCACTTATTCATACATATACTAATACATGTAATCACTCACCTATATAGTAACTTAGATAAGCACATACTCTCCCATACAACCTCTCTCACACTCACTTACTCACCCATACAGTCACTCACACACCCACTCACTCACACATACACCCACTTACACACCCATTCATGCACCCATACAGTCACTCATGTACCCTGTCAGTCAGCCACACATACACTTATGTACCTGGTCAGTTACTCATTCAGCCACTCATACACCCTCTCATTCACTATTTACAGCCACTTACACACCCACACTATCACCCATACAGCCACTCATTCATTCACCCTCGCCTTCACCATTATAGCCACTTACACACCCACTCACTCACCCATACAGATACGCACACCACCACTCACTCACTCATACACCCACTGACACACCCACTCCCTCACCCATACAAAAACACCCACCCACTCACTCATGTATACAGTCTCTCACATACCCACTTACTCTTCTACATACCACAGAAACAACCACTCACTCACACATACAGGCACTTCCACAGCCACGTACCTTACAAAATATGTTTAACACTCAGTAACTTTTTCTTACAGTCACCAGATGATGTCACCAGTGATGTCATTTGAGATGTTATCAGTGATGTAATCAGTGATGTCACTGACCATGTCATGAGTGATGTAATATGTGAGGTCATAAGCTCACATATCGCGAATCCTCCAACGTCCCTCCTTCCCAGGATCTCTGCAACAAACTCTGCTCCTACTTCCATCTCAAGATCAGAACTCTGTACAGCAACTTTGACAAGCAGAACCTAGACGCCGACCCTACACCTCCAGCTGACAACGCAAGCCAGCCTACCATCACCACCTGGACCCCTGTCCCCACAGAAGACACTGCTAAGACCATGAGAAGTTTACACTCAGGAGCACCCACGACCCTTGCCTGCCCCACATCTTCCACAGTGCGTGCCGCCTCCTCCATTGTACCCGAACTACAATGTACTTTCAACTGCTCCCTCGAAACAGGCACCTTCCCTGATGACTGGAAATGCGCAGAGGTCAAGCCCCTCCTCAAGGAGACCACTGCAGACCCAACAGACCTCAAGAACGACTGACCCATCTCTCTCCTCTCCTTAACAGCCAAAGTTACTGATAAGATTGTCAACAACCAGATCAATAACTTCATAGAAGCTAAATCGAGCCTCGATTCCTCCCAATCCAGATTCCTCAGCAACCACAGCACAGAGACAGCCCTCCTAGCTGCCACAGATGAAATCCGCAGCCTACTGGACCAGGGCCACATGGGAGCCCTTATCCTACTAGACTTCTCAGCAGCCATCAACACCGTCTCCCACTGCACACTAACGGCCAGTCAATAAGATGCTGGCACCTGGGGAACTGCCCTCGACTGGATTCGCTCCTTCCTCTTGGACCGAACCCAAAAAATCAGAGTCCCACCCTTCCTCTCCAAACCCACAGAGATCAGCTGCGGGGTACCCCAAGGATCCTCACTGAGTCCCATGCTCTTCAACATCTAAATGGCCCCTCTCACCACCATCGTCAGAAAACACGGACTCAGCATACCACACTACGCTGATGACATCCAGCTCATCCTCTCCCTCACCAACGAACCCAACGTCCCAGACACAGCTTCCAGGAAGGTATGAAAGACGCCATCTCCTGGATGAGCAACAGCTGCCTAAAGCTCATCTCTGAGAATACGGAAGTCCTCATCCTTGGATCTACTCCCTCAGGACGGGACAACACCTGGTGGAGCACCACCATTGGTGAATCTCCCACAGACCATGCTCGCAACCTCAGCATCATACTTGACTCCTCCCTCACCATGACCCAACAGATCAATGCCATAGCCTCCACATGCTTCAACACCCTCTGCATCCTCCGCAAGGCCTTCATAGGGATCCCCCTGAGTTCAGAAGGATCATCACCCATGCACTCATAACCAGCAGACTGGACTACGGGAATGCCCTCTACACAGGAATAAACAAATCTCTATTCCTCAAACTCCAGACAACCAGAGTGTTGTAGCTAGACTTGTCCTTGGCATCCCACGACAACAACACATCACCCAACTCCTATGAGAGCTCCACTGGCTCCCCATCAAAAAAAGAGTGCCCATCAAACCCCTCACCCACGCCTACAAATCCCACAACCTCGGACCCCAATACCTCAACTAAAGAACCTCCTTCTAAGCACCCAAGAGAAGCCTCCGATCTGCTAATTTCACCCTAGCTGAAATCCAACGCACACATAGAGCCATAGAGGGGGGTAATCCTTCTCCCACATCACAGCTCAGACCTGGAACAAACTCCCACTCAGCAGCAGACAAACCCCCACACCGCAAGCTTTAGGGAAGAGCCTCAAGACCTGGCTCTTTGGATGAGACGCAACTGTGTGCAACCCACCCAGCACCTTGAGGCCCTCACGGGTGAGTAGTGTGATTAACAAATCCCTGATTGATTGATTGATTGAGGAGCAGTGCATTGCGGGGACGTAAGTTACAGTAAGCTCAGCTAACTATCACTGCTGAATTTCTCTGTTTTTGTACAAGTGGAATGTGATCCTAACTATAAAGTCCCTGTAACCTTCGGTTTTGACATACATGTATCTATGTATATATTCACTGACAAAACCAAAGGTTAAAGGGATGTTATAGTTAGGAAATAGAATTTTAAAAAACTTAGAAATGTACTGAAAAAACGAAAGGTTACAGGGATGTTATAGTTAGGCTCACATATATACACATATATAAAGTGTGTCTACCAGCCCTCGCCAACTTATACCTCAAGTCCTGGACCTTGACCTGGGCCTGATGGTACTGGTAAGAGTGGGTGGTTTCTAGCAGATCAATGTAGCAAATTCAGGTAGCAGAGATAGGCCAGGTCAATGCCTGTCAAGTCTCTTTAAACAAAGCAGAGAGCTTAAAACTGGATTCATTTGCATGCTGTGGGCCAATAGAGATTCCTAAGCGGGGCAAAAATATGAGGATGCTTGGGCAAATGTCCCTCTGTATTCTAGATGATTTCTACATGTTGAACAAGAGCTTTATATACTCCCAGATATAAAACATTTCCATAATAAATCACAATATGATTACAGCCTGGATGAAGGTTTTCTGAGTCTTATCAGGAAGAGACCAAAGAAACTTCCTCAGACATCTTAGAAGACCAAAACATGAGGCTACCAGCGTATTGAGGTGCCACACAAACTTAAGGTGGTTATCCAACTATATGTCCAGTTTTTTTACCAACATTGTGAGAGCGGGAACTAGCTCTACAGGCCACCATTTAGGTCTCCAAAAAGTGGGCTGATTTCTTGTTCGACCTGGCATCCTTGGCGTGGTTTAACCTAACGTTTGCCTTCAGACCTCCTATTCTTTGGTTTTTGCTGGCCTTAGGACTCTGCTCACTTTACCACTACTAACCAGTGCTACAGTGCTTGTGCTCTCTGCTTAAAATATGTTAGATTGCCTTATTTAATTTACTTGTAAGTCCCTAGTAAAGTGGCACTTCCTGTGCGGAGGGCCTGTAACTTGAATGCTACTAGCGAGTCTGCAGCACTGATTATGTCACCCATTTAAGCAGCATTTTAAACATATCTCGGCCCAGATATCGCACCCTCTGTGTATGCAGTTTTAAAATGCCATTGCGACCTGGTTAAGCTAACCTTTTTGCCAGGCCCAAATATTCCTTTTCAATTCACATAAGTCACCCCTAAGGTAGGCCCTGGGCAGCAATGTATTTTAAAAGTAGAACAGGTACTTTTATTTTCTCCTGTCCTGATATTGAAAAACTCATACATTTGTTTTTCACTACTGCGAGGCCTACCTCTCCCGCCGGATAACATAGGATGACATTGGAGTTGCATAATTGCATTTTATAAGTGTAAATTCTAAATGAGAACTAGTAACTTGTTCATGTTTGGTGTCTCTAGAGTTGTCACAACAAATCCTAACTTATGGTGAAGAAATAATTTTAATTGCAATTTTGGAAATGCCACATTAAAATGTTGCTACTTTTTTGGCTTAGCCATTTGGTGCCTGCAGCCTGTCTCTAGGTCACATGACTGGGTGTAGTTGACAGTTGGACTTTGTGTAATCCTCTTAGCCGCACACATTTGGGACATTTGGTGTGGCTGGATTGACCATCACTAGCAGGATTGGGGAAGGATCTGGACCCAGCCATACTTACTCTTGAATAGGCTATTTCCTGTGGCCACATGAAGGTCTACATACCCCCTGTAGTAAGAATGGTGCCAGAGCTAGGAAGGCAGGGCAACCGTGCTCTTGAAAGGCATGCCTCTAGAAGCTTCTCCCCACTTCAAAGACACAACTGACTATATATATTGGACTTCAGAACCCACTTCTGGACCTGTGGATAATCTGCCAGGGAGAAGTATTGCTGTGCTGCTGAAAGGACTGCCACACTGCTGTACAGCTGCTCAAGAGGAACTGCTGACCTCCTGACCTGCTACCTGCTGCCTTCTTGCCTGGGTTAGAAGGACTGGACATGCATTCCTTGAACGCAGAACCCAATCTGACTCCAAGGAATAGTTGACTGGCTTCCTGATCTCAAACCTAAAGGACATAACAGGCTTACAACAACCTTGCACCTGCACTTGGACTCGGCCATCTGTGAGTCTACCCTGCCAAGTGGTGCCGCCCCAGTCCTGGACTGTTAGAAGTGGGCTTAAAGTGCAGTACCAGCCTCTGGAGATCCAGCCGCACCAATGCATCTCCTCTGCTGTGTGGTGCAACCCCTAGCAGAACCCATTGCAAAGACACGCATCATTGTAACAGCCCTCAATACCTTTCAAACCGCTGCTGCATGAGTCATTCTCGGCACAGACCTTTGCATCCCTCATTGAAAGCAGCCTCAACGACGACACCAGACTCCGCATGGCAGCCTCACAGCTCCTCGGAACAGTTGCATCGCCTCAGCAGTTGCATCCTTGACGCCGAAATTTGCCTCACGAGCCCGGTCAACGGAATCCTCGGTGATGATGCCCTGACCATGTCATGAATGATGTAATATGTGACTTCATCAGCAGTGCATTGCAGGGGCGCTAGTTACAATTAGCTGATCTAACTATAACAGCGAATTTTCAATGGTTTTGTACAAGTGAAATTTCCAACTAACTAAAACGTCCCTGAAATCTGTTTTTTTCAATGAATTTCTGAGGTTTTTTAAATGCTAATTTCTAACTATAAAGTCCCTGAAACCTATGGTTTTTCAGTGAATTTCAAAGATTTTTAAATGCTAATTTCTAACTATAACGTCCCTGAAACCTATGTTTTTTTCAGTGAATTTTTTTAATGCTAATTTCTAACTTTAACATACCAGTTGCGTTTCCAGAGTGGTGGAGAAAGGTGAGCGTGTCCTCCGAAACACCTCTTAGCAATCCCACTATGTGGGATTTACTGGAGGTAACAGGAGGAGTAGTTAGCCCCCAACGCCAACCTTGGGGGCCAACTACCCCTTTTATTACCACAAGTAAGTCCAACACTGCAGGATTGCTAACTTCTTATATCAGGCCCCACCTCTCCCTGCACCACTGTGCAAATGCACCCCCTAGCACGTTGTAAGTTTGGGGATTAAGTCCCCTTAAATCCTGAGGGTCCCTGGGGGCCAACTAGCCCACCAGTTACCTCCAGTAAGCGCCACAGAGCTGCTTTGCAGAGAGGTGGTCCGAGGCCACGCCCCTTTTTACACCTCTCTGCTACGCAACTCTGTTGCACTTACTGGAGGTACCTGGTGGGCTAGTTGGACCCGAGGGACCCTTAGGATTCAAGGGGACTTAATCCCCCAACTTAAAACATGCCACAGAGAGCATTTGCACACTTGTCACATTAGGTCCCGCCCCTGCCTTCACCACTGTGCAAATGCGCTCCGTGGTGCGTTTTAAGTTGGGGGATTAAGTCCCCTTGAATCCTGAGGGTCCCTGGGGTCCAACTAGCCCACCAGGTATGTCCAGTAAGCAACACAGAGCTGTGTTGCAAAGAGGTGGTCTGTGGCACTTACTGGAGGTACCTGGTGGGCTAGATAGCCCCCAGGGACTCTCAGGATTCAAGGGAAACTAATTCCCCACCTTAAAACGCGCCACAGGGCGCGTTTGAACAGTGGTGCAGGGAGGGGGCGGGGCCTCAGGCAATTTTTCCGGTTCCTTTTTTTTCCTTTTTTTTATTTTTTGGGAGGGGGGCTGCGTGGCCCCCTTCCCTGGGCCACTTTTGGCCAGGGACCCCATCCCCTGGGGCCTGGCAGCCTTGGTTTCTTTTTATTATGCAGAGGGGACCGTGCAACCCCCCTCCAAAGGCCAATTATGGCCTTGGGGACACCATCCCCCGGAGCCTGGCCATCCATTTTATTTCTCTTTTTGGGAGGGCAGCCGGTGGCCCCCCTCCTCAGGCCAATTATGGCCCCAGGGACCTCATCCCCCGGTGCCTGGCCACTCTGTTGGGGACCGTGGGGGGAACCCCAATGCCCCCATGGTCCCTGCCAGCTCCCCACCTCCTGCGGGAGCCAGCACTGCTTTTCCACAAGGTTAGCTGCTGACATGCAGCTCCCCTTGTGGAAAGGCAATCCTGCTTTGCTTCACTGAAGCAGTTTCCCTGCTCTTGCTTCAATGAAGCAAAGCAGAGTTTGCAATGACAGGGTGGGAGCCGCCACCCCGGGACACTGCAGGAGCCGGCCCTGGGGGGTGGCGGTCCCCAGGGCCATCGAGGGCTCCAGGAGGGGAGCTGCACGGCTCCCCTCCCTTCATTTTAAAAGCCCCGGGGAGGTGGTGGTCCCTGGGGCCTGGGGGTCAGTAACGGACCCCCGAATTTAAATATAGAGTGCCCCGGGGAGGTGGTGGTCCCTGGTGCAGGGTGGGGGGATTGGGACCCCTGTTTTTTTTACAGCCCCGGGGAGGTGGCGGTCCCTGGGGCTGCGGGGGGCCATAGTGCCTACCGCATACATTGTAATAAGCCCCAAGGAGGTGGTGGTCACGGGGGCCCACACGGGCACCCCGCCATAATTTTTTGGGCAATGTCCCCAGTACCTGGCCCACCCGGGGGCCTCATTTAAATGAAGCACGGGAGCCAGCGCTTCATTTGTTTAAAAATTTCAGCAGGATTGGCGACCCCAACACAAATTCGACCGAAATTGTTAAAAAAAAATCTTTTTTTGGCCCTGGGGGTCCTTGTGTGACCCCCTAAGCAGGCCTAGGGGGTCTGGATGTTTCTACCCTGCCCCCTTTTCTTCATTTTCACTTTGTTTTACTGTTTTCTTGTGACTCAGTTCTTGTGACTCGGAGTTGAGATGCACTTTTGGAGCTGCGTATTATTCGGTAATGGCGCAGAATGGAGTACGTCAGGTCAGAGTTGAAATGCTTTGCCGGAGAGGAGTATTATTCTGTAACGGCATGCAATGGATTACGTCAGTTATGAGTTGAGATGCATTAACTGAGTTGTGTGTGAGTCTCTGGTCTAGATTTGCATGAGTGCTACCTATGAGGACTGAAGTAAGTTGGCAGAGTTATGCATGGATCTTAATATTGCAACAGCAATGGATGCTGCTGGTCAGCATTTTGGGTGCACTTACACATTTTCTGGATGAGGGATGGGGGAAGAGTGTTACAGAAATATAACGCCCAGGAGTGACACGGGCCGGAGTGAAGGTGCATTGGGAAAGTTGTCTGGACTAGCGCGGATGCCACAGGCTAGGAGTGGGGTGTGCTGCATTTGTGGGCACAGTGATGCGTCCCCGGGCAGAGTGGGCAGGACAGAGTCGCATTAAGGCCACTTTATGCAGCTGCCGATTCAGGATCACAGCTCGCCACAAGTGTACTAAATTGCGGCAAATCGTGTTTTTTAAAGTGCGCTATTGTGCTGTCGTGGGAAAGGGCGTGCTCAAAAGGCAAAATCCCACTTTCACCTCGTGCTCCGAAATTTTTTCCACAACAAATCTAACAAGGATCCTCCTTTTACAGACTATGACAACTGTTACTTTCTAGCCTGGATAGGGGAGGTTTATTGGGGTGCATCAGAGCACAGGTTCGGGTGAGAGGGCGAGGGCCTGGTGTGAAGCACAGTACAGAGTGGAGAGGTACAGGCAGCATGTAAGAGGAGAGAGAGACAGAGAAAGAAATGGGGAGAAAGAGAGAGACGGGGGAGAGGCAGGGAGAGATGGAGAGAGACGGAGAGAGAGAGTAGCAGCTAGAGCTAGGTTTTCTAGTACAGAGAGAGGCATATAGGAGAGGTTAACTAACGTGCGTTGTTGAGAAAGTAGTGGTGGGAAAAAGGCTCATGTCAGTGGACTATGGCAGAGGAAGGTAAAAGCAGGAATAATAATTTAAAACAAGGAAGAGCTAATTAGTTCATTCAGGCTGGTTTTCACAGACACTTGCGGTTTTGGCATGTTGCTGTTAACGGTCGCAAGGTGGCAGCACATGCCTAGTTCTGAATGGAGAAAGCTTGCAATGATATAACTGCTGACCGATTTTTAGAATAAATGAGATCCTAATATAATTTCTGGCCAATCTTAAGAACAAACGAGGTCCTCTCAGTATTGATCTTTTAGCCGCAAAACACTTCCATTTTAGTTTCCTTCTTAAAGGTGCAGCTAATAGAGTGTCTAATGGCCGTATTCATGGTTCCAGCTGCCTTTTATGCTCCTGTACAGCGTTTACCTTGCGGGAGCGAGCAGTGGCGCCATCTGTTTCTAATTTGAAAAACAGGAGGTCCTTCAAAAACAATACAATATGCGATAAATATAGACCAGAATCGGCTCTATATAATTATACAATGCCCAGCCGGACATTGAGGTTTTAATGATCAAAAAAAGGTAATTTTTAGACATACGTTGGAATGTAGAGTGGGACACAGTCCTGCGTCCTTCACACACTAAACAAAGGGTACAAACAGTCAAACATATAGAACATTTATCAGGCTGAAGAGAGAAGCTTGTAGCCAATACGAGATACAGGGGCAAGCTTTCACGAAAGTACAATGTCATGCACAATTTTAACATATGCGTTTAACATGCATGTTTGTACATAGGGTCGACGACGTTTCGATCTATTCAAACAATACATAGATCATCATCATGACTAGAGAATATAAAAGCCTGAAAGTGCAATTCCTGTGAAAATGAAGGGGGAGAGAATAAAGGAGAAAGGAGAATTACATTAAAAACCTAAAATTACTGAGAATAATCAATAATGCCAGTGGTCATGCACGACATGCCATCAGTGAGGTACAAGCCAAGGAGGCCGGTTGTGAGAGCGAAGGATATCGATTGATTCCAATTTGTGAACAATTATCAGAAGGGAGATTTAACAATGAAATTAAAGCGGATGATCGAGGCAAGAACACAGTAATTCGACTGTGAGACGACGGAGAGCGTGTCAACACGTGCAAAAGGATGGTAATAGTCCGCAGTGGAGCATGTGATGGACCGCAATGTAAACGAGAATTGGTATAGTTGTGCGGTGAACTAGTGCGCGATTGAACCGGCGAACCGTCAAGGATGTGGGGAGTATGGAGGGTGAGCCGGTCATCGTTGTGACAGAGAACACAAAACCGGCGAGAAACTAACCAGAATAGGAGACGAACAATTCCTAGAATTTGATTAGCCCAGGTCCAAGTGAGGAAGTGGGTGCGGGAATCCAACGGCCAGGAGAATTCCAATAGTGGCACAGCTGAAAACTAAGGAAGGGAGCAATTACGAGAGATCACGATCAATACAATGAAGGGGGAATGAAGGATTGGGAAGGGGGACTCACCACTTGTTCGCCGTGGCGTGTGGAAGGAGCTAAGGGATTATTCAGCTTCCCAGCATAGCGGCTTGACAATCCAAGGTCCGCCTGAGGAAAAGCGCATTGCGGGAATTAGAGGAGGAGGGAGCAGGGCCATGGAGAAGGGGTGAACGCGCCGCTCAAGCACTTACCAGCAACAAGGTGAACTGCACGATCGCAGGTTGGCGGTGAAGGGCTATGCTTGGTGGTTAAGACAAACCCAGAAGACACGTGACAAACCAACCTTGGTCATGTGACAGGATGTGCAGGGTGTGTTGGGACGGGAATTCGTGAGTGGATTAACGGCGGCCATGTTGGGTCAGTGTTAGTGAATAGGAAACGATGAAGGTGATAGAAAAAAGCAGTACATTGTTAAGTTAAACAATTAATAACAATACAGATAATTTTGCAATTGTTACAGGCAAAGAGCAACAGTTAAGTTTCAGACTCACTAAATGAGAGACAGCCAGTCCTCATTCCTGTTGAGACCATTGCGGATTGTGTCAAGCTGAATAATAAGTTTCAACTCCTCTTTATTGAGGATTTGCGCCAGATCGCCACCTCTTGGTGGCAGTTTGATGATCCGTAGAACAGTCCATTTAATCTCATTGTCCTGGTGATTAGCCTGTTTGAAATGTTCAACCAGTGGTGCGTTAGGGACATTACAGCGAATCCTGCTACGGTGTTGTCCGATCCTTGTTTTGATCTTCTGGGTTGTCTGACCAATATAGTTCTTGTTGCATGGACACTGAATCAGATAAATCACATTACATGTGTTGCAGTTCGAGAATCCATTAGAGTTAATGACAATGTTGCCAAAAGAGAAAGTTTTACCTTCTAATGTATAGTCACACAAATTACAATTACCACATTTTGCGTGACCAACCAACGGCGTGAGACCCCAGTGTGCATTAAGGGTTGTTGGAGGTGTCTTTTTGGGGATTGCAGCGCGCACTAGATGGTCTTTCAAATTGCGATTTTTACGGAAGGCAAATAATGGTCTTTCCAGATTAAGGCTGCCCGCATTCAGTATGGGCCAATGTTTCAGAACAGATTTACGCACATGGTTGGAGATGACCGAAAAGGTGGTCACACATACAATTCTTTTGGTTTCTTTTTTGGGGTTGGGTGTGAGCAGGGTTTCCCTTGGGCAATACCAGGCCCGTTTCTGGGCGTTGCGAACAAGTCGCTTAGGGTAACCTCGAGCTTTCAGTTTCTCAGAGAGGACTGAGGCCTCGGTGAAGTAGTTTTCTTTTGAAAAACAATTGCGCCGAATACGCAGAAATTGGGAGTATGGTAGAGAATCCCTCAAGGCCCTAGGGTGATTACTCTCATATCTCAGCAGTGTGTTCCGTTCGGTAGGCTTCCTATAGAGTTTGGTGAGGAGTTCACCATCAGAGTGGTATATAGTCAGATCTAGGAAGGGAATGGATGAGGAGTCAGTAGAAAGTGTAAACTGGAGACCTAAACAATTGTTGTTGAGCCAGTGCTGAAAATTGGTCAGTAAGTCAGTACTATTGTGCCAGATCAAAAAAACGTCGTCAATATATCGACGCCATAATTTGACGCCGGATAAAAAGGGGTTAGTGGGTGACAGAATGATGTTAGTTTCAAGAAAATCCATGCAGAGAATGGCCAAGTTCGGGGCAAAAATAGCGCCCATCGACGTACCTTTCACCTGCTGGAAAAATAAGTCATCAAAACAAAAGAAATTCCTAGTGAGGCACATTTCAAGCAATTTCAAAATAAATAACGTGGGAACTGCATGTGGTCTCGGTCTAGAGTCAAGGACTTGCTGGATCACTCGGAGGGCAAAAGGCTGTGGAATATTTGTATAAAGTGATTCCACGTCAAGAGTACAAAGGAGGTGCTCAGAAGAATTAAATGGATGGTGTTCGATCAAATTGATCATGTCCATGCTATCCCTAATGTAGCATTGAGTCTGGGGTACGAAATCTTTTATGAAATAATTGACATACTGGCCTAGTGGTTCTAAAATAGAACCGCAACCCGAGACTATAGGGCGGCCAGGGGGAGAGGTAAGGTGTTTATGTATCTTTGGAAGAGTGTAGATGACCGGTGTTCTGGGTGATTTAGCATTGAGAAATTGGAATTCTTTAGAGCTAAGAAAGCCTTCATCTCTCCCTTCAGTGGTGATTTGGAGTATAAGAGCCTGTAATTCAGTCGTGGGGTCTCTAGGTAGTCTGCAGTAGTGTTCTGTGTTGTGGAGTTGGCGGAATACCTCTGCTTTGTAGTCAGCCAGTTCTTGTAGAACAATGCCGCCACCCTTATCTGCAGATTTAATAATAAGGGAGTTGTTACTTTTTAAGGATTCAATAGCCTTCTTTTCTTGAAAAGTTATGTTGAATGGAATAAACTTATTCTTATCTTTAAGAGCATTAAGGTCTTTAAGTACCATTTTTTCAAAGGTGACAATTTCCACCGGTACCATGTTTGCCGTGGGAAAAAAAGTTGAAGGGGGGCGGAATGGTGTAAATGCAGTGGGATTTGGTGTTGCATTATTCAGAAAATAAGCATGCAGACGGAGGCGTCTGAAAAATCTAAGTAGCTCAGCATGAAGGTCAAGGTAGTTAGGGTGCGTGGTGGGGACAAATGAGAGCCCTTTATTAAGCAGAGATAATTCTGTGTCAAGTAGGTTGTGTGATGACAAATTAAAAATAGGGATAGTTGCCAATTGTGGGGTGGTGGTAATAGTGGAATTTACCATTGGTAAAACTTCTGTCTGGTCTGACGTTCGCCTGGTGGGTTGTACCATCTCTGCGCCCGTTTGACTCGTCCCCTTTTCGGCAGTTCTGTCTGTCCTCTGCCTAAAAAATTTTGGTTCCTGGAAGAAGTACTAGGACCCTCACCTGAGTCAGAGTTGTCGGAGGATTCTACTGAGGTATCTGAGAAGCCAACCAGGGTATTACGTTTGTTGAAACGACCCCAGGGTCTGCTGTTTTGAGGGTTTGAATACGACCTGTTGGTGTAAAAGTCTTTTTGAAGATAGGGGTATGTGCGTTCCACTGAGTATGCTTTAATATCCTTTTTGACTTTGAGAGACTTCTTATTTTGTTCGATTCTCTGGAATTCATCAACAGTCTTCTGTACAGAATCAATCAATTTTTTAGCCTCAGTGACTGAACTAGATTCTTTAATCTGTTTCTCAATCTCAGTCAGTTCATCATTAAGTGTGACTAATGTTTCGGTTGCAATATCAATACCCAAGACTAACCAATGCCTAGAACACGTTGTACCAATATAACTGAAGTTATTAATGTATTTAGGATTATCCGTGAAAATACCGGGAATATTTCTCACTTGGAGCCCCACAGGAATAATGTCAGCTTTAAGGTATTCAGTCAACATACGAACCATAAGTTGAAGACGAATCTGCTTTTTCTTACATTTTTCTAATTCTTTTGACAGGGAAATGTTTAGGCTGACAGTGTTGTCAGTTGAATCAGTGAATAAGGAGGGACCTTCGCAGATCTTCTTTATATATTCATCTGAGTATAGAGGTGCATGGTCTGACATATTAAGTATACAGTCAAGGTTAAGTTAGAAAGGAATTAGAAAAAGAACAAGGACAAGCCACTCAGTTTGAGGGAATTAGGGAGAGCATCCCTTACAATACAGCGATTGTGCTAACTATATTAATACTTGACAAGGGGAACCCGTGAGGTAGGAAGGACCCAGGGTACTTGCTAGTTTGAAAAACAGGAGGTCCTTCAAAAACAATACAATATGCGATAAATATAGACCAGAATCGGCTCTATATAATTATACAATGCCCAGCCGGACATTGAGGTTTTAATGATCAAAAAAAGGTAATTTTTAGACATACGTTGGAATGTAGAGTGGGACACAGTCCTGCGTCCTTACACACTAAACAAAGGGTACAAACAGTCAAACATATAGAACATTTATCAGGCTGAAGAGAGAAGCTTGTAGCCAATACGAGATACAGGGGCAAGCTTTCACGAAAGTACAATGTCATGCACAATTTTAACATATGCGTTTAACATGCATGTTTGTACATAGGGTCGACGACGTTTCGATCTATTCAAACAATACATAGATCATCATCAGGACTAGAGAATATAAAAGCTTGAAAGTGCAATTCCTGTGAAAATGAAGGGGGAGAGAATAAAGGAGAAAGGAGAATTACATTAAAAACCTAAAATTACTGAGAATAATCAATAATGCCAGTGGTCATGCACGACATGCCATCAGTGAGGTACAAGCCAAGGAGGCCGGTTGTGAGAGCGAAGGATATCGATTGATTCCAATTTGTGAACAATTATCAGAAGGGAGATTTAACAATGAAATTAAAGCGGATGATCGAGGCAAGAACGCAGTAATTCGACTGTGAGACGACGGAGAGCGTGTCAACACGTGCAAAAGGATGGTAATAGTCCGCAGTGGAGCGTGTGATGGACCGCAATGTAAACGAGAATTGGTATAGTTGTGCGGTGAACTAGTGTGCGATTGAACCGGCGAACCGTCAAGGATGTGGGGAGTATGGAGGGTGAGCCGGTCATCGTTGTGACAGAGAACACAAAACCGGCGAGAAACTAACCAGAATAGGAGACGAACAATTCCTAGAATTTGATTAGCCCAGGTCCAAGTGAGGAAGTGGGTGCGGGAATCCAACGGCCAGGAGAATTCCAATAGAGGCACAGCTGAAAACTAAGGAAGGGAGCAATTACGAGAAATCACGATCAATACAATGAAGGGGGAATGAAGGATTGGGAAGGGGGACTCACCACTTGTTCGCCGTGGCGTGTGGAAGGAGCTAAGGGATTATTCAGCTTCCCAGCGTAGCGGCTTGACAATCCAAGGTCCGCCTGAGGAAAAGCGCATTGCCATCTGTTTCTAAAGCACGGGCCGATAATTGTAAACAAATGGCGTCGCTGCTCGCTCCCGTAAGGTAAATGCCGTACATGCATGAGTGTCCATTGGAAACAGTGCAGTACATGCACGAGTCTCCTAAAAAGTCCAGAGTGATTCCAAGAGGTCATTCCAAAGCAATGCTTACACGCTGCATAGGCGAGACCTAAATAGCACCTACTCTCTTTAAAAAAAAAGCATTTGCAATGCAATAGGTCTCGCATTTGCGAGAGTTTGAGCTATTTTTTTTTATTGTAAATGACATTGACTTTTATTTATGTTTTGTTTTTTGAAACATAAATGAAAGCACTAGTCTTGTTCTCATCGGCCTTAGTCTCATTGTAATCATCAGCGCTATTTTTGTTGTTGTCATTAGTGTTGTCATCAGCACTAGTGTCATTGTTGTCATCACCTATTCTCACTGTTCTCGTTAGCACTAGTCCCACTGTTATCATCAGAGCTATAGTCATTGTTATCATCAGAGCTATTTTCATTGTTGTCATGAGCACTAGTCCCATTGTTATCATCAGTGCTATTCTCATTGTTGTCATGGGCACTAGTCCCATGGTTTTCAGTGCTATTCTTATTGCTGTCATGGGCAATAGACCCATTGGTATCATCAGTGCTATTCTCATTGTTGGCATCGTCACTAGTCCCATTGGTATCATCAGCGCTATTCTCATTGTTGTCATAGGCACTAGTCCCATGGTTATCAGTGTTATTCCCATTGTTGGCATCAGCACTAGTCCCATTGTTATCGTCAGTGCTATTCTCATTGTTGGCATCGGCACTAGTCCCATTGGTATCATCAGCGCTATTCTCATTGTTGTCATGGGCACTAGTCCCATTGGTATCATCTGCGCTATTCTCATTGTTGTTATGAGCACTAGTCCCTTAGTTATCAGTGCTATTCTCATTGTTGGCATCAGCACTAGTCCCATTGGTAGCAGCAGTGCTATTCTCATTGTTGTCATGGGCACTAGTCCCATGGTTATCAGTGCTATTCTCATTGTTGGCATCGGCACTAGTTCCATTGGTATCATCAGCGCTATTCTCATTGTTGCCATGGGCACTAGTCCCATTGGTATCATCAGCACTAATCTCATTGTTGTCATGGGCACTAGTCCCATTAATATCATCAGTGCTATTCTCATTGTTGTCATGGGCTCTAGTCCCATTGGTATCATCAGTACTATTCTTATTGTTGGCATTGGCACTAGTCCCATTGGTATCATCAGCTCTATTCTCATTATTGTCATGGGCACTAGTCCCATGGTTATCAGTGCTATTCTCATTGCTGTCATGAGCAATAGTCCCATTGGTATCATCAGTGCTATTCTCATTGTTGGCATTGGCACTAGTCCCATTGGTATCATCAGCGCTATTCTCATTGTTGGCATCATCACTAGTCCCATTGGTATCATCAGCGCTATTCTCATTGTTGTCATGCGCACTAGTCCCATGGTTATCAGTGTTATTCTCATTGTTGGCATCAGCACTAGTCCCATTGTTATCATCAGTGCTATTCACATTGGCATCGGCACTAGTCCCATTCTTATCGTCAGTGCTATTCTCATTGTTGGCATCGGCACTAGTCCCATTGGTATCATCAGCGCTATTCTCATTGTTGTCATGGGCACTAGTCCCATTGGTATCATCAGCACTATTCTCATTGTTGTCATGAGCACTAGTCCCATGGTTATCAGTGCTATTCTAATTGTTGATATCAGCATTAGTTCCATTGGTATCATCAGTGCTATTCTCATTGTTGTCATGGGCATTAGTCCCATTGTTATCATCAGTGCTATTCTCTTTGTTGTCATCGGCACTAGTCCCATTTTTATCATCAGTGCTATTCTCATTGTTGGCATCGGTACTAGTCCCATTGTTATCATCAGTGCTATTCTCATTGTTGGCATCAGCACTAGTCCCATTGCGATCATCAGTGCTATTCTCATTGTTGGCATCGGCACTAGTCCCATGGTTATCAGTGTTATTCTCACTGTTGGCTTTGGCACTAGTCCGATTGTTATCATCAGTGCTATTCTCATTGTTGGCATGGGCGCTAGTCCCATTATTATCATCAGTGCTATTCTCAGTGTTGTCAGGAGCAATAATCCCATTGGTATCATCAGCGCTATTCTCATTGTTGTCAGGAGCACTAGTCCCATTGGTATCATCAGCGCTATTCTCATTGTTGGCATCGACACTAGTCCCATTGTTATCATCAGCGCTATTCTCATTGTTGGCATCGGCACTAGTCCCATTGTTATCATCAGCGCTATTCTCATTTTTGGCATCGGCACTAGTCCCATTGGTATCATCAGCGCTATTATCATTGTTGTCATGGGCACTAGTCCCATTGGTATCATCTGCGCTATTCTAATTGTTGTCATGGGCACTAGTCCAATGATTATCAGTGCTATTCTCATTGTTTTCATAGGCACTTGTCCCATTGTTATCATCAGTGCTATTCTCATTGTTGACATCGGCACTAGTCCCATTGTTATCATCAGTGCTATTCTCATTGTTGTCATGGGCACAAGTCCCATTGTTATCATCAGTGCTATTCTCATTGTTCGCATCAGCACTAGTCCCATTGTTATCATCAGCGGTATTCTAATTGTTGGAATCGGCAGTAGTCCCATTGTTATCATTAGCGCTATTCTCATTATCATCGGCACTAGTTCCATTGTTATCATCAATGCTATTCTCATTGTTGTCATCGGCACTAGTCCCATTGTTATCATCAGCGCTATTCTCATTGTTATCATGGGCACTAGTCCCATTGGTATCATCAGCACTATTCTCATTGTTGTCATGAGCACTAGTCCCATTGGTATCATCAGTGCTATTCTCATTGTTTGCATCGGCACTAGTCACATTGTTATCAGCAGTGCTATTCTCATTATTCTCATTGTTGGCATTGACACTAGTTCCATTGGTTTCATCAGCGCTATTCTCATTGTTGTCAGGAGCACTAGTCCCATTGGTATCATCAGCACTATTCTCATTGTTGGCATCGGCACTAGTCCCATTGGTATCATCAGTGCAATTCTAATTGTTGCCATCAGCACGAGTCCCATAGGTATCATCAGCGCAATTCTCATTGTTGGCATCAGCACTAGTCCCATTTGTATCATCAGCGCTGTTCTTATCGTTGGCATCGGCACTAGTCCCATTGTTATCATCAGCGCTATTCTCATTGTTGGAATCGGCACTAGTCCCATTGTTATCATCAGCGCTATTCTCATTGTTGGCATCGGCACTAGTCCCATTGGTATCATCAGAGCAATTCTCATTGTTGTCAGGAGCACTAGTCTCATTGTTATCATCAGCACTATTCTCATTGTTGGCATCGGCACTAGTCCCATTGGAATCATCAGCACTATTCTCATTGTTGGCATCGGCACTAGTCTCATTGGTATCATTAGCGCTATTCTCATTGTTGTAATGGTGTTAGTCCCATGGTTATCAGTGCTATTCTCATTGTTGGCATCGGCACTAGTCTCATTTGTATCATCAGCGCTATTCTCATTGTTGTCGTGGGCACTAGTCCCATGGTTATCAGTCCTATTCTCATTGTTGGCATCGGCACTAGTTCCATTGGTATCATCAGCGCTATTCTCATTGTTGTCATGGGCACTAGTCCCATTGGTATCATCAGCGCTATTCTCATTGTTGTCATGGGCACTAGTCCCATTGGTATCGTCAGCACTATTCTCATTGTTGTCATGGGTTCTAGCCCCATTGGTATCATCAGTGCTATTCTCATTGTTGGCATCGGCACTAGTCCCATTGGTATCATCAGCTCTATTCTCATTGTTGTCATGGGCACTAGTCCCATGGGTATCAGTGCTATTCTCATTGTTGGCATCAGCACTAGTCCCATTGGTATCATCAGTGCTATTCTCATTGTTGGCATCTGTACTAGTCCCATTGTTATCATCAGTGCTATTCTCAGTGTTGGCATCGGCACTAGTCCCATGATTATCAGTGTTATTTTCATTGTTGTCATCTGCACTAGTCCCATTGTTATCATCAGTGCTATTCTCATTGTTGGCATGGGCACTAGTCCCATTGTTATCATAAGTGCTATTCTCATTGTTGTCAGGAGCACTAGTCTCATTGGTATCATCAGTGCTATTGTCATTGTTGGCATTGGCACTAGTCTCATTGTTATCATCAGTGCTATTCTCATTTGTTGGCATTGTCACTAGTCCCATTGTTATCATCAGTGCTATTCTCATTGTTTTCATGGGCACTAGTCCCATTGGTATCATCAGCGCTATTCTCATTGTTGTCATGGGCACTAGTCCCATGGTTATCAGTGCTATTCTCATTGTTGGCATCGGCACTAGTTCAATTGGTATCATCAGTGCTATTCTCATTGTTATCATGGGCACTAGTCCTATTGGTATCGTCAGCGCTATTCTCATTGTTGTCATGAGCACTAGTCCCATGGTTATCAGTGCTATTCTAATTGTTGATATCAGCATTAGTTCCATTGGTATCATCAGTGCTATTCTCATTGTTGTCATGGGCATTAGTCCCATTGTTATCATCAGTGCTATTCTCATTGTTGTCATCGGCACTAGTCCCATTTTTATCATCAGTGCTATTCTCATTGTTGGCATCGGTACTAGTCCCATTGTTATCATCAGTGCTATTCTCATTGTTGGCATCGGCACTAGTCCCATTGCGATCATCAGTGCTATTCTCATTGTTGGCATCGGCACTAGTCCCATGGTTATCAGTGTTATTCTCACTGTTGGCTTTGGCACTAGTCCGATTGTTATCATCAGTGCTATTCTCATTGTTGGCATGGGCGCTAGTCCCATTATTATCATCAGTGCTATTCTCAGTGTTGTCAGGAGCAATAATCCCATTGGTATCATCAGCGCTATTCTCATTGTTGTCAGGAGCACTAGTCCCATTGGTATCATCAGCGCTATTCTCATTGTTGGCATCAACACTAGTCCCATTGTTATCATCAGCGCTATTCTCATTGTTGGCATCGGCACTAGTCCCATTGTTATCATCAGCGCTATTCTCATTTTTGGCATCGGCACTAGTCCCATTGGTATCATCAGCGCTATTATCATTGTTGTCATGGGCACTAGTCCCATTGGTATCATCTGCGCTATTCTAATTGTTGTCATGGGCACTAGTCCAATGATTATCAGTGCTATTCTCATTGTTTTCATAGGCACTTGTCCCATTGTTATCATCAGTGCTATTCTCATTGTTGACATCGGCACTAGTCCCATTGTTATCATCAGTGCTATTCTCATTGTTGTCATGGGCACAAGTCCCATTGTTATCATCAGTGCTATTCTCATTGTTCGCATCAGCACTAGTCCCATTGTTATCATCAGCGGTATTCTAATTGTTGGAATCGGCAGTAGTCCCATTGTTATCATTAGCGCTATTCTCATTATCATCGGCACTAGTTCCATTGTTATCATCAATGCTATTCTCATTGTTGTCATCGGCACTAGTCCCATTGTTATCATCAGCGCTATTCTCATTGTTATCATGGGCACTAGTCCCATTGGTATCATCAGCACTATTCTCATTGTTGTCATGAGCACTAGTCCCATTGGTATCATCAGTGCTATTCTCATTGTTTGCATCGGCACTAGTCACATTGTTATCAGCAGTGCTATTCTCATTATTCTCATTGTTGGCATTGACACTAGTTACATTGGTTTCATCAGCGCTATTCTCATTGTTGTCAGGAGCACTAGTCCCATTGGTATCATCAGCACTATTCTCATTGTTGGCATCGGCACTAGTCCCATTGGTATCATCAGTGCAATTCTAATTGTTGCCATCAGCACGAGTCCCATAGGTATCATCAGCGCAATTCTCATTGTTGGCATCAGCACTAGTCCCATTTGTATCATCAGCGCTATTCTTATCGTTGGCATCGGCACTAGTCCCATTGCTATCATCAGCGCTATTCTCATTGTTGGAATCGGCACTAGTCCCATTGTTATCATCAGCGCTATTCTCATTGTTGGCATCGGCACTAGTCCCATTGGTATCATCAGAGCAATTCTCATTGTTGTCAGGAGCACTAGTCTCATTGTTATCATCAGCACTATTCTCATTGTTGGCATCGGCACTAGTCCCATTGGAATCATCAGCACTATTCTCATTGTTGGCATCGGCACTAGTCTCATTGGTATCATTAGCGCTATTCTCATTGTTGTAATGGTGTTAGTCCCATGGTTATCAGTGCTATTCTCATTGTTGGCATCGGCACTAGTCTCATTTGTATCATCAGCGCTATTCTCATTGTTGTCGTGGGCACTAGTCCCATGGTTATCAGTCCTATTCTCATTGTTGGCATCGGCACTAGTTCCATTGGTATCATCAGCGCTATTCTCATTGTTGTCATGGGCACTAGTCCCATTGGTATCATCAGCGCTATTCTCATTGTTGTCATGGGCACTAGTCCCATTGGTATCATCAGCACTATTCTCATTGTTGTCATGGGTTCTAGCCCCATTGGTATCATCAGTGCTATTCTCATTGTTGGCATCGGCACTAGTCCCATTGGTATCATCAGCTCTATTCTCATTGTTGTCATGGGCACTAGTCCCATGGGTATCAGTGCTATTCTCATTGTTGGCATCAGCACTAGTCCCATTGGTATCATCAGTGCTATTCTCATTGTTGGCATCTGTACTAGTCCCATTGTTATCATCAGTGCTATTCTCAGTGTTGGCATCGGCACTAGTCCCATGATTATCAGTGTTATTTTCATTGTTGTCATCTGCACTAGTCCCATTGTTATCATCAGTGCTATTCTCATTGTTGGCATGGGCACTAGTCCCATTGTTATCATAAGTGCTATTCTCATTGTTGTCAGGAGCACTAGTCTCATTGGTATCATCAGTGCTATTGTCATTGTTGGCATTGGCACTAGTCTCATTGTTATCATCAGTGCTATTCTCATTTGTTGGCATTGTCACTAGTCCCATTGTTATCATCAGTGCTATTCTCATTGTTTTCATGGGCACTAGTCCCATTGGTATCATCAGCGCTATTCTCATTGTTGTCATGGGCACTAGTCCCATGGTTATCAGTGCTATTCTCATTGTTGGCATCGGCACTAGTTCAATTGGTATCATCAGCGCTATTCTCATTGTTATCATGGGCACTAGTCCTATTGGTATCGTCAGCGCTATTCTCATTGTTGTCATGGGCACTAGTCCCATTGGTATCATCAGCGCTATACTCATTGTTGTCATGGGCTTTAGTCCCATTGGTGTCATCAGTGCTATTCTCATTGTTGGCATCGGCACTGGTCCCATTGGTATATTCAGCTCTATTCTCATTGTTGTCATGGGCACTAGTCCCATGGTTATCAGTGCTATTCTCATTGTAGGCATCAGCACTAGTCCCATTGGTATAATCAGTGCTATTCTGATTGTTGGCATCAGCACTAGTCCCATTGGTATCATCAGTGCTATTCTCATTGTTGGCATCTGCACTAGTCCCATTGTTATCATCAGTGCTATTCCCATTGTTGACATCGGCACTAGTCCCATGGTTATCAGTGTTATTTTCATTGTTGGCATCGGCACTAGTCCCATTGTTATCATCAGCACTATTCTCATTGTTGGCATGGGCACTAGTCCCATTATTATCATAAGTGCTATTCTCATTGTTGTCAGGAGCACTAGTCCCATTGGTATCATCAGCGCTATTCTCATTGTTGTCATGGGCACTAGTCCCATTGGTATCATCAGTGCTATTCTCATTGTTGGCATCGGCACTAGTTCCATTGTTATCATCAGTGCTATTCTCATTTGTTGGCATCGGCACTAGTCCCATTGTTATCACCAGTGCTATTCTCATTGTTGTCAGGAGCACTAGTCCCATCGGTATCATCAGTGCTATTCTCATTGTTGGCATCGGCACTAGTTCCATTGTTATCATCAGTGCTATTCTCATTGTTGGCATGGGCACTACTCCCATTGTTATCATCAGTGCTATTCTCATTGTTGGTGTCAGCACTAGTGCCATTGGTATCTTTCAGCGCTACTCTCATTGTTGTTATGTGCACTAGTACCATTAGTATCATCAGTGCTATTCTCATTGTTGTCATGGGCACTAGTCCCATTGGTATCATCAGCGCTACTCTCATTGTCATGGGCACTAGTCCTATGGTTATGAGTGCTATTCTCATTGTTGGTGTCAGCATTAGTCCCATTGTTATCATCAGCGCTATTCTCATTGTTGTCATGGGCACTAGTCCCATTGATTGTTCTCATCAGTGCTATTCTCATTGTTGGCATCAGCACTAGTTCCATTGTTATCATCAGTGCTATTCTCATTGTTGTCATGGGCACTAGTCCCATTGGTATCATCAGTGCTATTCTCATTGTTGGCATCGGCACTAATCCCATTGTTATCATCAGTGCTATTCTGATTGTTGGCATTGGCACTAGTCCCATTGTTATCATCAGTGCTATTCTCATTGTTGGCATCAGCACTAGTCCCATTGGTATCATCAGTGCTATTCTCATTGTTGTCATGGACACTAGTCCCATTGGTATCATCTGTGCTATTCTCATTGTTGTCATGGGCACTAGTCCCATGATTAACAGTGCTATTCTCATTGTTGGCATCGGCACTAGTTCCATTGTTATCATCAGTGCTATTCTCATTGTTGTCATGGGCACTAGTCCCATTGGTATCATCAGTGCTATTCTCATTGTTGGCATCGGCACTAGTCCCATTGTTATCATCAGTGCTATTCTGATTGTTGGCATTGGCACTAGTCCCATTGTTATCATCAGTGCTATTCTCATTGTTGGCATCAGCACTAGTCCCATTGGTATCATCAGTGCTATTCTCATTGTTGTCATGGACACTAGTCCCATTGGTATCATCTGCGCTATTCTCATTGTTGTCATGGGCACTAGTCCCATGATTAACAGTGCTATTCTCATTGTTGGCATCAGCACTAGTTCCATTGTTATCATCAGTTCTATTCTCATTGTTGTCATCGGCACTAGTCCCATTGTTATCATCAGCGATATTCTCATTGTTGGCATCGGCACTAGTCCCATTGTTATCATCAACGATATTCTCATTGTTGGCATCGGCACTAGTCCCATTGGTATCATCAGTGCTATTCTCATTGTTGGCATCGGCACTAGTCCCATTGGTATCATCAGCGGTATTCTCATTGTTGGCATGGTCACTTGTCCGATTGTTATCATCAGCGGTATTCTCATTGTTGGCATCGGCAGTAGTCCCATTGTTATCATCAGCGCAATTTTCATTGTTGGCATCGGCACTAGTCCCATTGTTATCATCAGCACTATTCTCATTGTTGGCATGGGCACTAGTCCCATTATTATCATAAGTGCTATTCTCATTGTTGTCAGGAGCACTAGTCCCATTGGTATCATCAGCGCTATTCTCATTGTTGTCATGGGCACTAGTCCCATTGGTATCATCAGTGCTATTCTCATTGTTGGCATCGGCACTAGTTCCATTGTTATCATCAGTGCTATTCTCATTTGTTGGCATCGGCACTAGTCCCATTGTTATCACCAGTGCTATTCTCATTGTTGTCAGGAGCACTAGTCCCATTGATATCATCAGTGCTATTCTCATTGTTGGCATCGGCACTAGTTCCATTGTTATCATCAGTGCTATTCTCATTGTTGGTGTCGGCACTAGTGCCATTGGTATCTTACAGCGCTACTCTCATTGTTGTTATGTGCACTAGTACCATTAGTATCATCAGTGCTATTCTCATTGTTGTCATGGGCACTAGTCCCATTGGTATCATCAGCGCTACTCTCATTGTCATGGGCACTAGTCCCATGGTTATGAGTGCTATTCTCATTGTTGGCGTCAGCATTAGTCCCATTGTTATCATCAGCGCTATTCTCATTGTTGTCATGGGCACTAGTCCCATTGATTGTTATCATCAGTGCTATTCTCATTGTTGGCATCGGCACTAGTTCCATTGTTATCATCAGTGCTATTCTCATTGTTGTCATGGGCACTAGTCCCATTGGTATCATCAGTGCTATTCTCATTGTTGGCATGGGCACTAGTCCCATTGTTATCATAAGTGCTATTCTCATTGTTGTCAGGAGCACTAGTCTCATTGGTATCATCAGTGCTATTGTCATTGTTGGCATTGGCACTAGTCTCATTGTTATCATCAGTGCTATTCTCATTTGTTGGCATTGTCACTAGTCCCATTGTTATCATCAGTGCTATTCTCATTGTTTTCATGGGCACTAGTCCCATTGGTATCATCAGCGCTATTCTCATTGTTGTCATGGGCACTAGTCCCATGGTTATCAGTGCTATTCTCATTGTTGGCATCGGCACTAGTTCAATTGGTATCATCAGCGCTATTCTCATTGTTATCATGGGCACTAGTCCTATTGGTATCGTCAGCGCTATTCTCATTGTTGTCATGAGCACTAGTCCCATGGTTATCAGTGCTATTCTAATTGTTGATATCAGCATTAGTTCCATTGGTATCATCAGTGCTATTCTCATTGTTGTCATGGGCATTAGTCCCATTGTTATCATCAGTGCTATTCTCATTGTTGTCATCGGCACTAGTCCCATTTTTATCATCAGTGCTATTCTCATTGTTGGCATCGGTACTAGTCCCATTGTTATCATCAGTGCTATTCTCATTGTTGGCATCGGCACTAGTCCCATTGCGATCATCAGTGCTATTCTCATTGTTGGCATCGGCACTAGTCCCATGGTTATCAGTGTTATTCTCACTGTTGGCTTTGGCACTAGTCCGATTGTTATCATCAGTGCTATTCTCATTGTTGGCATGGGCGCTAGTCCCATTATTATCATCAGTGCTATTCTCAGTGTTGTCAGGAGCAATAATCCCATTGGTATCATCAGCGCTATTCTCATTGTTGTCAGGAGCACTAGTCCCATTGGTATCATCAGCGCTATTCTCATTGTTGGCATCGACACTAGTCCCATTGTTATCATCAGCGCTATTCTCATTGTTGGCATCGGCACTAGTCCCATTGTTATCATCAGCGATATTCTCATTTTTGGCATCGGCACTAGTCCCATTGGTATCATCAGCGCTATTATCATTGTTGTCATGGGCACTAGTCCCATTGGTATCATCTGCGCTATTCTAATTGTTGTCATGGGCACTAGTCCAATGATTATCAGTGCTATTCTCATTGTTTTCATAGGCACTTGTCCCATTGTTATCATCAGTGCTATTCTCATTGTTGACATCGGCACTAGTCCCATTGTTATCATCAGTGCTATTCTCATTGTTGTCATGGGCACAAGTCCCATTGTTATCATCAGTGCTATTCTCATTGTTCGCATCAGCACTAGTCCCATTGTTATCATCAGCGGTATACTAATTGTTGGAATCGGCAGTAGTCCCATTGTTATCATTAGCGCTATTCTCATTATCATCGGCACTAGTTCCATTGTTATCATCAATGCTATTCTCATTGTTGTCATCGGCACTAGTCCCATTGTTATCATCAGCGCTATTCTCATTGTTATCATGGGCACTAGTCCCATTGGTATCATCAGCACTATTCTCATTGTTGTCATGAGCACTAGTCCCATTGGTATCATCAGTGCTATTCTCATTGTTTGCATCGGCACTAGTCACATTGTTATCAGCAGTGCTATTCTCATTATTCTCATTGTTGGCATTGACACTAGTTCCATTGGTTTCATCAGCGCTATTCTCATTGTTGTCAGGAGCACTAGTCCCATTGGTATCATCAGCACTATTCTCATTGTTGGCATCGGCACTAGTCCCATTGGTATCATCAGTGCAATTCTAATTGTTGCCATCAGCACGAGTCCCATAGGTATCATCAGCGCAATTCTCATTGTTGGCATCAGCACTAGTCCCATTTGTATCATCAGCGCTATTCTTATCGTTGGCATCGGCACTAGTCCCATTGCTATCATCAGCGCTATTCTCATTGTTGGAATCGGCACTAGTCCCATTGTTATCATCAGCGCTATTTTCATTGTTGGCATCGGCACTAGTCCCATTGGTATCATCAGAGCAATTCTCATTGTTGTCAGGAGCACTAGTCTCATTGTTATCATCAGCACTATTCTCATTGTTGGCATCGGCACTAGTCCCATTGGAATCATCAGCACTATTCTCATTGTTGGCATCGGCACTAGTCTCATTGGTATCATTAGCGCTATTCTCATTGTTGTAATGGTGTTAGTCCCATGGTTATCAGTGCTATTCTCATTGTTGGCATCGGCACTAGTCTCATTTGTATCATCAGCGCTATTCTCATTGTTGTCGTGGGCACTAGTCCCATGGTTATCAGTCCTATTCTCATTGTTGGCATCGGCACTAGTTCCATTGGTATCATCAGCGCTATTCTCATTGTTGTCATGGGCACTAGTCCCATTGGTATCATCAGCGCTATTCTCATTGTTGTCATGGGCACTAGTCCCATTGGTATCATCAGCACTATTCTCATTGTTGTCATGGGTTCTAGCCCCATTGGTATCATCAGTGCTATTCTCATTGTTGGCATCGGCACTAGTCCCATTGGTATCATCAGCTCTATTCTCATTGTTGTCATGGGCACTAGTCCCATGGGTATCAGTGCTATTCTCATTGTTGGCATCAGCACTAGTCCCATTGGTATCATCAGTGCTATTCTCATTGTTGGCATCTGTACTAGTCCCATTGTTATCATCAGTGCTATTCTCAGTGTTGGCATCGGCACTAGTCCCATGATTATCAGTGTTATTTTCATTGTTGTCATCTGCACTAGTCCCATTGTTATCATCAGTGCTATTCTCATTGTTGGCATGGGCACTAGTCCCATTGTTATCATAAGTGCTATTCTCATTGTTGTCAGGAGCACTAGTCTCATTGGTATCATCAGTGCTATTGTCATTGTTGGCATTGGCACTAGTCTCATTGTTATCATCAGTGCTATTCTCATTTGTTGGCATTGTCACTAGTCCCATTGTTATCATCAGTGCTATTCTCATTGTTTTCATGGGCACTAGTCCCATTGGTATCATCAGCGCTATTCTCATTGTTGTCATGGGCACTAGTCCCATGGTTATCAGTGCTATTCTCATTGTTGGCATCGGCACTAGTTCAATTGGTATCATCAGCGCTATTCTCATTGTTATCATGGGCACTAGTCCTATTGGTATCGTCAGCGCTATTCTCATTGTTGTCATGGGCACTAGTCCCATTGGTATCATCAGCGCTATACTCATTGTTGTCATGGGCTTTAGTCCCATTGGTGTCATCAGTGCTATTCTCATTGTTGGCATCGGCACTGGTCCCATTGGTATATTCAGCTCTATTCTCATTGTTGTCATGGGCACTAGTCCCATGGTTATCAGAGCTATTCTCATTGTAGGCATCAGCACTAGTCCCATTGGTATAATCAGTGCTATTCTGATTGTTGGCATCAGCACTAGTCCCATTGGTATCATCAGTGCTATTCTCATTGTTGGCATCTGCACTAGTCCCATTGTTATCATCAGTGCTATTCCCATTGTTGACATCGGCACTAGTCCCATGGTTATCAGTGTTATTTTCATTGTTGGCATCGGCACTAGTCCCATTGTTATCATCAGCACTATTCTCATTGTTGGCATGGGCACTAGTCCCATTATTATCATAAGTGCTATTCTCATTGTTGTCAGGAGCACTAGTCCCATTGGTATCATCAGCGCTATTCTCATTGTTGTCATGGGCACTAGTCCCATTGGTATCATCAGTGCTATTCTCATTGTTGGCATCGGCACTAGTTCCATTGTTATCATCAGTGCTATTCTCATTTGTTGGCATCGGCACTAGTCCCATTGTTATCACCAGTGCTATTCTCATTGTTGTCAGGAGCACTAGTCCCATCGGTATCATCAGTGCTATTCTCATTGTTGGCATCGGCACTAGTTCCATTGTTATCATCAGTGCTATTCTCATTGTTGGCATGGGCACTACTCCCATTGTTATCATCAGTGCTATTCTCATTGTTGGTGTCGGCACTAGTGCCATTGGTATCTTTCAGCGCTACTCTCATTGTTGTTATGTGCACTAGTACCATTAGTATCATCAGTGCTATTCTCATTGTTGTCATGGGCACTAGTCCCATTGGTATCATCAGCGCTACTCTCATTGTCATGGGCACTAGTCCTATGGTTATGAGTGCTATTCTCATTGTTGGCGTCAGCATTAGTCCCATTGTTATCATCAGCGCTATTCTCATTGTTGTCATGGGCACTAGTCCCATTGATTGTTCTCATCAGTGCTATTCTCATTGTTGGCATCAGCACTAGTTCCATTGTTATCATCAGTGCTATTCTCATTGTTGTCATGGGCACTAGTCCCATTGGTATCATCAGTGCTATTCTCATTGTTGGCATCGGCACTAATCCCATTGTTATCATCAGTGCTATTCTGATTGTTGGCATTGGCACTAGTCCCATTGTTATCATCAGTGCTATTCTCATTGTTGGCATCAGCACTAGTCCCATTGGTATCATCAGTGCTATTCTCATTGTTGTCATGGACACTAGTCCCATTGGTATCATCTGTGCTATTCTCATTGTTGTCATGGGCACTAGTCCCATGATTAACAGTGCTATTCTCATTGTTGGCATCGGCACTAGTTCCATTGTTATCATCAGTGCTATTCTCATTGTTGTCATGGGCACTAGTCCCATTGGTATCATCAGTGCTATTCTCATTGTTGGCATCGGCACTAGTCCAATTGTTATCATCAGTGCTATTCTGATTGTTGGCATTGGCACTAGTCCCATTGTTATCATCAGTGCTATTCTCATTGTTGGCATCAGCACTAGTCCCATTGGTATCATCAGTGCTATTCTCATTGTTGTCATGGACACTAGTCCCATTGGTATCATCTGCGCTATTCTCATTGTTGTCATGGGCACTAGTCCCATGATTAACAGTGCTATTCTCATTTTTGGCATCAGCACTAGTTCCATTGTTATCATCAGCGATATTCTCATTGTTGGCATCGGCACTAGTCCCATTGTTATCATCAACGATATTCTCATTGTTGGCATCGGCACTAGTCCCATTGGTATCATCAGTGCTATTCTCATTGTTGGCATCGGCACTAGTCCCATTGGTATCATCAGCGGTATTCTCATTGTTGGCATGGTCACTTGTCCGATTGTTATCATCAGCGGTATTCTCATTGTTGGCATCGGCAGTAGTCCCATTGTTATCATCAGCGCAATTTTCATTGTTGGCATCGGCACTAGTCCCATTGTTATCATCAGCACTATTCTCATTGTTGGCATGGGCACTAGTCCCATTATTATCATAAGTGCTATTCTCATTGTTGTCAGGAGCACTAGTCCCATTGGTATCATCAGCGCTATTCTCATTGTTGTCATGGGCACTAGTCCCATTGGTATCATCAGTGCTATTCTCATTGTTGGCATCGGCACTAGTTCCATTGTTATCATCAGTGCTATTCTCATTTGTTGGCATCGGCACTAGTCCCATTGTTATCACCAGTGCTATTCTCATTGTTGTCAGGAGCACTAGTCCCATTGATATCATCAGTGCTATTCTCATTGTTGGCATCGGCACTAGTTCCATTGTTATCATCAGTGCTATTCTCATTGTTGGTGTCGGCACTAGTGCCATTGGTATCTTACAGCGCTACTCTCATTGTTGTTATGTGCACTAGTACCATTAGTATCATCAGTGCTATTCTCATTGTTGTCATGGGCACTAGTCCCATTGGTATCATCAGCGCTACTCTCATTGTCATGGGCACTAGTCCCATGGTTATGAGTGCTATTCTCATTGTTGGCGTCAGCATTAGTCCCATTGTTATCATCAGCGCTATTCTCATTGTTGTCATGGGCACTAGTCCCATTGATTGTTATCATCAGTGCTATTCTCATTGTTGGCATCGGCACTAGTTCCATTGTTATCATCAGTGCTATTCTCATTGTTGTCATGGGCACTAGTCCCATTGGTATCATCAGTGCTATTCTCATTGTTGGCATCGGCACTAGTCCCATTGTTATCATCAGTGCTATTCTGATTGTTGGCATTGGCACTAGTCCCATTGTTATCATCAGTGCTATTCTCATTGTTGGCATTGGCACTAGTCCCATTGGTTTCATCAGCGCTATTCTCATTGTTGGCATGGGCACTAGTCCCATTGGTATCATCGGCGCTATTCTCGTTGTTGGCATCGGCACTAGTCCCATTGGTATCAGCAGCGCTATTCTCATTGTTGGCATCGGCACTAGTCCCATTGGTATCATCAGCGGTATTCTCATTGTTGGCATGGTCACTTGTCCAATTGGTATCATCAGCGCTATTCTCATTGTTGTCATGAGCACTAGTCCCATTGGTATCATCAGCGCTATTCTCATTGTCATCGGCACTAGTCCCATTGTTATCATCAATGCTATTCTCATTGTTGTCATCGGCACTAGTCCCATTGTTATCATCAGCGCTATTCTCATTGTTATCATGGGCACTAGTCCAATTGGTATCATCAGCGCTATTCTCATTGTTGTCATGAGCACTAGTCCCATTGGTATCATCAGCGCTATTCTCATTGTTGTCATGAGCACTAGTCACATTGTTATCATCAGTGCTATTCTCATTGTTGGCATCGGCACTAGTTCCATTGGTATCATCAGCGCTATTCTCATTGTTTGCATCGGCACTAGTCCCATTGGTATCATCAGCGCAATACTCATTGTTGGCATCGGCACTAGTCCCATTGGTATCATCTGCGCAATTCTCATTGTTTGCATCGGCACTAGTCCCATTGGTATTATCAGTGCTATTCTCATTGTTGGCATCGGCACTAGTCCCATTGTTATAATCAGCGCTATTCTCATTGTTGGCATCGGCACTAGTCCCATTGGTATCATCAGCGCTATTCTCATTGTTGTCATGGGCACTAGTTCCATTGGTATCATCAGCGCTATTCTCATTGTTGTCATGGGCACTAGTCCCTTTGTTATCATCAGTGCTATTCTCATTGTTGTCATGGTCACAAGTCCCATTGTTATCATCAGTGCTATTCTCATTGTTCGCATCGGCACTAGTCCCATTGTTATCATCAGCGCTATTCTCATTGTCATCGACACTAGTTCCACTTTTATCATCAACGCTATTCTCATTGTTGTCATCGGCACTAGTCCCATTGTTATCATCAGCGCTATTCTCATTGTTATCATGTTCACTAGTCCTGTTGGTATCATCAGTGCTATTCTCATTGTTGTCATGAACACTAGTCCCATTGGTATCATCAGTGCTATTCTCATTGTTTGCATCTGCACTAGTCCCATTGGTATCATCAGCGCAATTCTCATTGTTGGCATCGGCACTAGTCCCATTGTTATCATCAACGCTATTCTCATTGGTGGCATCGGCACTAGTCCCATTGGTATCATCAGCGCTATTCTCATTGTTGTCATGGGCACTAGTTCCATTGGTATCATCAGCGCTATTCTCATTGTTGTCATGGGCACTAGTCCCTTTGTTATCATCAGTGCTATTCTCATTGTTCGCATCGGCACTAGTCCCATTGTTATCATCAGCGGTATTCTCATTGTTGGAATCGGCAGTAGTCCCATTGTTATCATCAGCGCTATTCTCATTGTCATCGACACTAGTCCCATTTTTATCATCAACGCTATTCTCATTGTTGTCATCTGCACTAGTCCCATTGTTATCATCAGCGCTATTCTCATTGTTATCGTGTTCACTAGTCCTATTGGTATCATCAGCGCTATTCTCATTGTTGTCATGAGCACTAGTCCCATTGGTATCATCAGTGCTATTCTCATTGTTTGCATCTGCACTAGTCCCATTGGTATCATCAGCGCAATTCTCATTGTTGGCATCGGCACTAGTCACATTGTTATCATCAGTGCTATTCTCATTATTCTCATTGTTGGCATCGGCACTAGTTCCATTGGTATCATCAGCGCTATTCTCATTGTTGTCAGGAGCACTAGTCCCATTGGTATCATCAGCGCTATTCTCATTGTTGGCATCTGCACTAGTCCCATTGGTATCATCAGCACTTTTCTCATTGTTGGCATCGGCACTAGTCCCATTGTTATCATCAGCGCAATTCTCATTGTTGGCATCGGCACTAGTCCCATTGGTATCATCAGCACTTTTCTCATTGTTGTCATGGGCACTAGTCCCATTGGTATCATCAGCGCTATTCTCATTGTTGTCATGGGCACTAGTCCCATGATTATCAGTGCTATGCTCATTGTTTTCATAGGCACATGTCCCAATATTATCATCAGTGCTATTCTCATTGTTGGCATCGGCACTAGTCTCATTGTTATCATCAGTGCTATTCTCATTGTTGTCATGGGCACAAGTCCCATTGTTATCATCAGTGCTATTCTCATTGTTCGCATCGGCACTAGTCTCATTGTTATCATCAGTGATATCCTCATCCTTGTCAGAAGCACTAGTCCCTGTAACAGTCACACGAGTATAAGGTCCTTGGCCAGCTGCATATCTGATGGTCACTGATTTACATTGGTAAAAGGCTTCTGCTCCGGTCCACCCCGCCTGTAGCACAGCGCCTCACTGTGAGGACAGAGGATGAGGTGTTAAGAATCAGAGAACATAAAGCGTGCCAGCAAGAAAGTAGACGAGGCACAATGAAGTGTCCGAGACCAATAATTGTACAGAATTAGGGCAACTAAATGACACAATAATAAATAAAAATATACATACTGTCAAATAGAACCAAAGACAACAGTGTTTATGACAAAAATACAAAATGAATTTTATTATACATCAAAAAATAAGACATCATAGCATTCATACAGGAACTTGCGTGTCCATTATGCACACTTCCAATCGTACTATCAATTGTACAAAAACATTGAATTTATTAACAGTTATATATAGATATATCTATATATAGATAACAGATGATATTGTAGAAAAGGATTCTATTAAAAATGTTTTTAATTGAATCCTGAATATATATTCACTGAAAAAATGGTTTTGTACGAGTGAAATGTCCAGCTAACTATAACGCCCCTGAAACCTATGGTGTTTTCAGTGAATTTCTAAGGTTTTTTAAATGCTAATTTCTAACTATAACATGCCTGAAACCTTGTTTTTTTTCAGTGAATTTCAAAGGTTTTTTAAATGCTAGTTTCTAACTATGCCTTCAGAGGTAGGATATGTGAAGAAAGAAGAAAAAATGCACAGAAAGAAGCAAAAGAAATGCAGAAAGAAGCAACAGAAGTCCACAAAGAAAAGTGCAGGAAGAAGCTAGACATGTGCAGGAAGAACCAACAGAGGAGCAGAAAGAAGCCTTGTTGCAAAATCATCCTGTACCCTCAACTCTTTCAGACGGGTACTGGTGTTAACTTAGTCTGACTAACCAGTCCTAGAGCCAGTGCTATGTTAAAAGACACTTAGAATACAGTGAAAACACCTACATACACTAGGGAACACTATGCGTTGGGGTCCCCCTGTGATTAGCATGACCTCCTCTTTAAGCCCCTAGTATATAATAGGGCAGGGGGATTAAAACTACCTCTTAAAACGTGCCACGGGGTGTGTTTGCACACTGGTGAAGGGAGGGGGAGAGCCTGAGGTGACATGTGTGCAAACACGCCCTGTGGGCCTTTTAAGTTGGGGGATAAAGTCCTGTTGAATCCTGAGTGTCCCTGGGGTCTAACTAGCCCACTAGGTACCTCCAGTAAGTGCCACAGAGCTGCGTTGCAGTGAGGTGTAAAAAGGGTCACGGCCTAGACCACCTCTCTGCAATGCAGCGCAGTGGCGCTTACTGGAAGCACCAGGTGGGCTAGTTGGCCCCCAGGGTCCCTCAGGATTGAAGGGGAATTATTTCCCCAACTTAAAATGCACCACAGGGCGTGTTTGCACACATCACCACGGTCACCTCGTTGGGGACTGTGGGGGGAGCCCCAATGCCCCCACGGTCCCAGCCGGCTCCCCACCTCCTGCGGGAGCCGGCATTGCTTTTCCACATGGGGAGCTGCTAAGATGCAGCTCCCCGTGTGGAAAAGCAATCTGCTTTGGTATTTGGAAGAAAGAGCAGGCTTCCTGCTCTCTTTTCCAAAAACCAAAGCAGTTTGCTATGGCAGGGCGGGAGCCGTGAGGCTCCCACCCTGCCATAGCAAACAGCAGTGTCCCGGGGTGGGCACCCTGGGACACTGCAGGAGCCGGCCCTGGGGAGTGGTGGACCCCAGGACCATCACAGGCTCCCCCTCCCAACATCTACAAAGCCCCGGGGGGTGGTGGTCCCCGGGGCTTGGGTGTCCATCACAGACCCCCTAATTTAAATATTTAGGGGAGATGGCGGTCCCCGAGGCATGTGGGGGGGCTCGAGCCCCCCACACAGGTTTTTTTTTTAAAACAAGCCCCGGGGGTGGCGGTCCCTGGGGCTGCGGGGAGGGCCGTGAGCCCCCGCAAATATTTTAGATAAGCCCCGGGGGGTGGCGGTCCCCGGGGCTTGGGGGTCCTTTGAGCCCCCCACACGTAATTAATGAGCCCCATGCCGATATGTTTTAAAAGCCCCAGGGGGTGGCGGTCCCCGGGGTGCCCCATCCCAATACATATTTTGCCCCCGGGATATGGCCCACCCAGGGGCTGAATATTAACGAAGCGTGGGAGCCCAAGCTTTGTTTTTATTTTTTTATTTCGGCCAAAATTCGCACTGGGTGTGAGAAACTCGTCGATTTTTTTTTCTTTTTTTTTAAATGATTTTGGGCCCTTTTAACTATATGTTCAAAACTTTATTTTATATATTTTGTTCCATGTTTTTGGATCCGTACACCCAACACGAGAGGATCCATGCACCAAACACGCGATAGGATGCGCGCACCCTGCGTGCATTTAGCTGTTTTTAAAAAAAGGGGGCTCCAGGGGGTCCTTCTGGGACCCTCTAAGCACCTCTAGAGGGTCAGAGTATTTCCACTCTGCCCCCTTTATATGTTTTACACGCTTATTCCCCTTGCTTCTTCAGCTTCGCTTTTACCGAGGCAGAAAATGGCCGACAACAGTTCCTGGTTTCGAATGTAGACAGACACTCGACAGCCAATTAGCATTCAGCGCGCAATTGGGAGGGTGCGAGCTCGGTTCGGGGAGGGTGCTCTTACGGTGCGGGTAGGGTGCGCGGATCCTCCCCGGCCATAGATATATATGTACTTTTAACTCTAATTTTCTCAGGAACTACTGAACGGATTCACACCGTTTATGCAAAAGGCACGAGTCTGAACTGAGGACTACCTCTTTGCCAAATTTGGTGTAATTCCGTTCAGCGGTTCGGGCTGTAGCTGCGACAACAGATCCTATGGGAAATTGCATGGGGAAAATACGTTTTGGGACCCCCCTTTTTTCTCGGACCCCGCTTGATGAATCACCACAACTTTCAGGGTAGAAGCGGAGCGGAGCTGGCCAAAAGTTCGATTCACCAACCGGCGCCAGACTTATTGGGAATAGAATGTTGCGGATTTCCTATGGAAAATAGGTCCTAACTATAACTATCTACTGGCGACCGCCAGTAGAATATATATATATATATATATATATATATATATATATATATATATATATATATATATATATATATATATATATACACATATATATATATATATATATATATATATATATATATATATATATATATATATATATATATATATATATATATATATATATATATATATATATATATATATATATATATATATATATATATATATATATACTTTAAAAAGCATGGGACTCAGAGATGAGCCCTGAGGAACACTATGGGACATCAGTTTCACTTTAAATGACAACCGAAATGAGTGGTTACTCAAATCAGAAACAAACTAGCTCAAAGCTATGCCTGAAACACCACACTCTTCTAGCCTATTCAGTGGCACCCTCTGGGACACGGTGTCAAAGGCCACACTCAGGTCCAGAAGAGTCAAGGTTGCAGTCCCTTCCAAATCAAGAGTGGCTTTAAGCTTTCCTGTTACCATCAAAAGGGCAGACTCAGTACTATGGCCAGGGCGGAAACCTGATTGAGAGGCCTGAAGATAATGATGGTGCTCGAGATCATCCAAAAGTTATAAATTAATGTTTTTCAGGAATTTTCACCAGAAGAGGAAATAGCAAAATCAGCCACAAGTTCTTGAGTTTAGATGCGTCAAGTGTAGGTTTCTTCAATAAAAAAGAACCATAGCATGCTTCTAAGGCTGTTAGACTATCCCTGAAAGATATAGATAAATTCAATAGTTCAAGAAATCCACGATACAGATAGAACTAGTTTGCATCAATACCCATGGAGGAGGTGGATTAAGTGGAGAGCCTGAATTCATGGACATAGCTAGACTCTAATCTACTTCAAAAGAAAAATTGCAATAGGGAACGCTGCCAAAATAATCACCGGGGGCATTATATTAACATCCATTTTAAGAACAAAAAGACAGTTTAATCAAAAAGAAATGTTCATCCAGATGAGTCAAGCAATTTGCGTTGGCTGGGCTGGATGTTTCTATTTTGTGAAGAATAATTTTGTTTTGAAGACTCACCTCGATGTCTTGGGTGTTTATGGATGAAAGGAAGAATTTCTTGACCTATCTGGATGAACTTTGTTATGACTGACCTGTCTTTTTGTTCTAAATATGGATATTAATGTAATGCCCCACTGATTATTTTAGTAGCGCTCCCTATTGCAACATTTCTTTTACAGTACAAGGCTTGTGAGTAGTTATGTCTTTTTTGGGTGCAGCGCTGAATAGGACAATTTAAGTATTAACACTTGTGTGCACATAGACGACCTATAACTGCTCTATTTGGTTTGTGTGTCTAACCTATTTCAATCTAGTAACACAAAATGTAACAGAGGGTCCCTCGCCCAAACTTCTAAATTGCATCCACTCGGGAGAGTCATCACTGCTTTACTTGCAATGAGTGAGCAAAGCTTGGGAGGGCTGAAGCACATCTTGTCCATTTGTGAATAAAGCACCCTTTTCCCATTACCACGTAACCCAAACTCCCCACCGCTTATTTTATGTTATGTTAGGTTACAGATACTTCTAAAGGGTACGATTACCCAGGGGTGTCTTGGCGCTGAATTGGGATGTTTACAGTGTTGAGGGAACGTAGGCGGCCAGGCATTAAAAAGCCACGTTTTAACAAGTTTCCTAATGCTCAGTAGCATGGGAGCTACTTTGATATTTATGGGTAAGTTGTTCCAAGTGCTGCTGCTTCAGTGGAAAAACAACTTTCCCTCCATTTGAGTCTCTTAAATCTAGGGCACGAGATCACTAAACTATTTTTAGACCTTAGATCTCGTTTAGGTATATACCAAGAGAGGGATTGTTTAAGGAAACTGGGACCGGAGTCGTGTACAGCTTTGTAAGTAAGGTACAAAGCCTTAAATTTGATCCGGTTGGACCCTGTAAGCCAGTGTATCCCTTTGATACAAGCTGAGACAGGGTGAAATTTGGGTAAGTCTGGAATGAGCCTAGCTGCTGCGTTTTGGATACTCTGTAATTTCCTGATAAACTGTTTTTGGACCTTAACGTACAGACCATTACAGTAATCCAATTTGGAAAGGATTAGTAGGGAAATAACTGTCTTTCTGGCGTCAAGGGGAATGAACGGTAGAATTTTCTTAATGATTCTCAAAGTATTAAAACTGGAGCAAATGACCAAGCAAATATATTCAATTTCTCATCAATAACTATGCCCAGAATTTTTACTTTTTGGACTGGGATGGGAAGTGTTCCCAACTCCGTAGGCCAACATGCTTTGCTCCAGAATAAGGGTTTATTGCCAAATAAAATGACCTTCGTTTTCTCTGAATTCAATTTAAGGCAATGCTTGCCCATCCAGCTACTGACTGCTCTCATACAGTCGTGAAACTGGTAGGTGTTAAATTCTACTTCATTTAATGCAGAGATGACAATATGTGTATCGTCTGCATACGAAGTGGGTGAGAACCCAAATGATCTCATCAAAAAGGAGAGTTCGATGACATAGTTATTGAAAAGTAGGGGACTCAGGAAAGATCCGTGAGGGATTTCCGCACGGGAGGGAGAAAGGCTTTGATGCAAGGTTTCCCATCCTGACTGAGTGCTCTCTATCTGTTAAACATTACTTAAGTAAGTCAAGACCTTTGTCAGTGATGACCAATTTTTCAAGGTGGTCAATAAGGGTGGCGTGGTCCACCGTGTTGAACGCCGCTGACAAATAAAGGAGGATAAGTGCTGCAGACCCTCCTGTATCCAAAATAGATTTTATTTCATCAGCAGTTTTGATTAGGGCTGTCTCCGTACTATGCTCAGCCCTAAAACAGAATTGGGCTGGGACTAGTATCTCGTTGTCCTGGATGAACTGAGTCAGTTGAGAATTAGTAATTTTTTCAACTATTTTCATTGGAAATGGCAGCCTGCAAATAGGGCGATAATTTGTTGGATTATCAATATCTAAATTAGTTTTTTTTAGAAGTGGCAAAATGGAGGCCTTTTTCCACAGTTTAGGAAAGATCCCTGAGCTAAACATCCCATTAAAAATATTGGTGAGATAAGAAGCAATGGGAGTAGGAACTTTTTGGAGAATTGTACGGGGACAAGGATCTTGGAGTGATCATGATTTGATAGACATAAGAAATTCAACCACCTCTGCTTCCGACACAAGAGAGAATTGAATAAGTTTAGATTGAGTGATTTTATCCAAAGACTTAGGTTCAATGGAGGAGTCTGATATTGAGGTAGAACAGATGTTAAGACCTGTAGTACTGAGATCGGAAAACAGATTGTAGATTTGTTCTACCTTATTACAGAAATGAGAGGCCATGTTCTCACAGAAAGCTTGAGTAAAATAGCTTCATCTATCTGCGGGAGATTTGGTGATTTTATTTATGACTTGAAAGAGATCTTTAGAGGAGTGTTTAGAGGTTTAAATTAGGTGTTAAAAAATAAGCAGATTTTTTCCTTCTTGATAGCAGCCTTATAGCTAGCCAAGGACTGCTTATAGACATCTCTATCTGAAGAGTTGTATTTAGCTCTCCATTTTCTTTCAAGTCTTCTACAGTTTTGTTTTTTCTGATGGAGAGCTTCATCGAACCAAGGTACTGATTGTTTAGAATTATGGGGGCCTCCATATTTTTTGGGTAACGCTTTGGAAAAGGCGGTGTGTATATCTTTCTGTAGCCTGCGTTGGATCTAGCCCTAGAGCATGCTCTGCATGAGAAAGAGATTGTTGTAGGATATAGAAATTGGTTTTGGACCAAAGAAAATGTGAAGTATGATTAGAATCTAATATCCTACTTTATGCCGGGGGAGGGACTGTTAAGTTCAATATAATAGCCTTGTGGTCAGACCATGTAAGTGGAAGAGAATCCTTCACTGAAATAGAAAGGATATTGGAAAAGATGGCATCCAAGACGTGACCAGCACTGCGCTGTGTGTGGGCTGCTGTACATGTGGGGGAAGGTTAAATGCCGTCATTATATTCAAAAGAGCTTCAGTCTCGATATCCTCCTTGCAATCCAGGTGAATATTAAAATACCCAAGAATAGTGAAATTACTATTGCAGGCTCCATCTTCAACCAGATTTGATATAGACTGAAGGAGATTGTGTTTAGGGCCAGGGGGATGGTATATAAGCAATCCTTTAAAAGAGTAGTTGATAGTTAATTCCAAAGTAAAAGAAAGGGATTATCACACTGAATTGGGCATTGGGTCGGCACTGCACTTAAGATAATTCTTAAATATAATTCCCAACCCTCCACTTCTTTTAATAGGCCTATCAACTCTTATCATTGAATAACCTGGGGGAGTTGCTATCAATAGATCAGGACCGGAATGGTCAGTTGCCCAGGTTTCTGTTACAAAAAGAATATCTAATTGCAGATTTTCAATGAATTCAGCAGTCTCATAAGCATGCTTCACAAGGGATCAAGCATTTATCAGTGCCAGACGGAAGTCCAAAGGTGTTGGGGGCTGGGTATAATTAGGAGAAGTTTGTTTAATCTTGGTTAATGACTCACAGCCAGGAATTTGAAATCCACAAGTATTGCACAGAAAACTCAACACATCATGGCTACAATCAGACCATAAACAGCAATGACTCTGTGTATTAGGTGCATAAAGATCGCTAAATGACCAAGTAGTTTTGACCTCTTTTCTGAGGAAAATTGGGCAGCATAACTGGTCCTTGGCACGATTTTGGCGCGGACGGGCGCAGACGGACTTGCCTTAGGCACACCTTTGGTGCGCCGGCGGTGCGCTTGCTGCGCTTCCCCTGTGCGCCCGGCTCAGCAAGCGTTTTATCACTGGCCGGAAGCGTCTTGTGACCTCTCTCTCCCGGAATTTCAAAGAGGAAGAAGGAGTGCTCCCCTCCACTTCAATCGGCTGAAAGTCGCGGCGGACCAGGGGATCAGTAACTAACCTAATCTAAAAGCTGCCAAAGAGGTGAGGGATTAAAAGATATAACAAACACACAGTTTAAAAATTTTAAAAACTCAATTTTCCATTGTTATCATCAGTGCTATTCTCATTGTTGTCATGGGCACTAGTCCCATTGGTATCATCAGTGCTATTCTCATTGTTGGCATCGGCACTAATCCCATTGTTATCATCAGTGCTATTCTGATTGTTGGCATTGGCACTAGTCCCATTGTTATCATCAGTGCTATTCTCATTGTTGGCATCAGCACTAGTCCCATTGGTATCATCAGTGCTATTCTCATTGTTGTCATGGACACTAGTCCCATTGGTATCATCTGTGCTATTCTCATTGTTGTCATGGGCACTAGTCCCATGATTAACAGTGCTATTCTCATTGTTGGCATCGGCACTAGTTCCATTGTTATCATCAGTGCTATTCTCATTGTTGTCATGGGCACTAGTCCCATTGGTATCATCAGTGCTATTCTCATTGTTGGCATCGGCACTAGTCCCATTGTTATCATCAGTGCTATTCTGATTGTTGGCATTGGCACTAGTCCCATTGTTATCATCAGTGCTATTCTCATTGTTGGCATCAGCACTAGTCCCATTGGTATCATCAGTGCTATTCTCATTGTTGTCATGGACACTAGTCCCATTGGTATCATCTGCGCTATTCTCATTGTTGTCATGGGCACTAGTCCCATGATTAACAGTGCTATTCTCATTGTTGGCATCAGCACTAGTTCCATTGTTATCATCAGTTCTATTCTCATTGTTGTCATCGGCACTAGTCCCATTGTTATCATCAGCGATATTCTCATTGTTGGCATCGGCACTAGTCCCATTGTTATCATCAACGATATTCTCATTGTTGGCATCGGCACTAGTCCCATTGGTATCATCAGTGCTATTCTCATTGTTGGCATCGGCACTAGTCCCATTGGTATCATCAGCGGTATTCTCATTGTTGGCATGGTCACTTGTCCGATTGTTATCATCAGCGGTATTCTCATTGTTGGCATCGGCAGTAGTCCCATTGTTATCATCAGCGCAATTTTCATTGTTGGCATCGGCACTAGTCCCATTGTTATCATCAGCACTATTCTCATTGTTGGCATGGGCACTAGTCCCATTATTATCATAAGTGCTATTCTCATTGTTGTCAGGAGCACTAGTCCCATTGGTATCATCAGCGCTATTCTCATTGTTGTCATGGGCACTAGTCCCATTGGTATCATCAGTGCTATTCTCATTGTTGGCATCGGCACTAGTTCCATTGTTATCATCAGTGCTATTCTCATTTGTTGGCATCGGCACTAGTCCCATTGTTATCACCAGTGCTATTCTCATTGTTGTCAGGAGCACTAGTCCCATTGATATCATCAGTGCTATTCTCATTGTTGGCATCGGCACTAGTTCCATTGTTATCATCAGTGCTATTCTCATTGTTGTCATGGGCACTAGTCCCATGATTAACAGTGCTATTCTCATTGTTGGCATCGGCACTAGTTCCATTGTTATCATCAGTGCTATTCTCATTGTTGTCATGGGCACTAGTCCCATTGGTATCATCAGTGCTATTCTCATTGTTGGCATCGGCACTAGTCCCATTGTTATCATCAGTGCTATTCTGATTGTTGGCATTGGCACTAGTCCCATTGTTATCATCAGTGCTATTCTCATTGTTGGCATCAGCACTAGTCCCATTGGTATCATCAGTGCTATTCTCATTGTTGTCATGGACACTAGTCCCATTGGTATCATCTGCGCTATTCTCATTGTTGTCATGGGCACTAGTCCCATGATTAACAGTGCTATTCTCATTGTTGGCATCAGCACTAGTTCCATTGTTATCATCAGTTCTATTCTCATTGTTGTCATCGGCACTAGTCCCATTGTTATCATCAGCGATATTCTCATTGTTGGCATCGGCACTAGTCCCATTGTTATCATCAACGATATTCTCATTGTTGGCATCGGCACTAGTCCCATTGGTATCATCAGTGCTATTCTCATTGTTGGCATCGGCACTAGTCCCATTGGTATCATCAGCGGTATTCTCATTGTTGGCATGGTCACTTGTCCGATTGTTATCATCAGCGGTATTCTCATTGTTGGCATCGGCAGTAGTCCCATTGTTATCATCAGCGCAATTTTCATTGTTGGCATCGGCACTAGTCCCATTGTTATCATCAGCACTATTCTCATTGTTGGCATGGGCACTAGTCCCATTATTATCATAAGTGCTATTCTCATTGTTGTCAGGAGCACTAGTCCCATTGGTATCATCAGCGCTATTCTCATTGTTGTCATGGGCACTAGTCCCATTGGTATCATCAGTGCTATTCTCATTGTTGGCATCGGCACTAGTTCCATTGTTATCATCAGTGCTATTCTCATTTGTTGGCATCGGCACTAGTCCCATTGTTATCACCAGTGCTATTCTCATTGTTGTCAGGAGCACTAGTCCCATTGATATCATCAGTGCTATTCTCATTGTTGGCATCGGCACTAGTTCCATTGTTATCATCAGTGCTATTCTCATTGTTGGTGTCGGCACTAGTGCCATTGGTATCTTACAGCGCTACTCTCATTGTTGTTATGTGCACTAGTACCATTAGTATCATCAGTGCTATTCTCATTGTTGTCATGGGCACTAGTCCCATTGGTATCATCAGCGCTACTCTCATTGTCATGGGCACTAGTCCCATGGTTATGAGTGCTATTCTCATTGTTGGCGTCAGCATTAGTCCCATTGTTATCATCAGCGCTATTCTCATTGTTGTCATGGGCACTAGTCCCATTGATTGTTATCATCAGTGCTATTCTCATTGTTGGCATCGGCACTAGTTCCATTGTTATCATCAGTGCTATTCTCATTGTTGTCATGGGCACTAGTCCCATTGGTATCATCAGTGCTATTCTCATTGTTGGCATCGGCACTAGTCCCATTGTTATCATCAGTGCTATTCTGATTGTTGGCATTGGCACTAGTCCCATTGTTATCATCAGTGCTATTCTCATTGTTGGCATTGGCACTAGTCCCATTGGTTTCATCAGCGCTATTCTCATTGTTGGCATGGGCACTAGTCCCATTGGTATCATCGGCGCTATTCTCATTGTTGGCATCGGCACTAGTCCCATTGGTATCAGCAGCGCTATTCTCATTGTTGGCATCGGCACTAGTCCCATTGGTATCATCAGCAGTATTCTCATTGTTGGCATGGTCACTTGTCCAATTGGTATCATCAGCGCTATTCTCATTGTTGTCATGAGCACTAGTCCCATTGGTATCATCAGCGCTATTCTCATTGTCATCGGCACTAGTCCCATTGTTATCATCAACGCTATTCTCATTGTTGTCATCGGCACTAGTCCCATTGTTATCATCAGCGCTATTCTCATTGTTGTCATGAGCACTAGTCCCATTGGTATCATCAGCGCTATTCTCATTGTTGTCATGAGCACTAGTCACATTGTTATCATCAGTGCTATTCTCATTGTTGGCATCGGCACTAGTTCCATTGGTATCATCAGCGCTATTCTCATTGTTTGCATCGGCACTAGTCCCATTGGTATCATCAGCGCAATTCTCATTGTTGGCATCGGCACTAGTCCCATTGGTATCATCTGCGCAATTCTCATTGTTTGCATCGGCACTAGTCCCATTGGTATTATCAGTGCTATTCTCATTGTTGGCATCGGCACTAGTCCCATTGTTATCATCAGCGCTATTCTGATTGTTGGCAGCGGCACTAGTCCCATTGTTATAATCAGCGCTATTCTCATTGTTGGCATCGGCACTAGTCCCATTGGTATCATCAGCGCTATTCTCATTGTTGTCATGGGCACTAGTTCCATTGGTATCATCAGCGCTATTCTCATTGTTGTCATGGGCACTAGTCCCTTTGTTATCATCAGTGCTATTCTCATTGTTGTCATGGTCACAAGTCCCATTGTTATCATCAGTGCTATTCTCATTGTTCGCATCGGCACTAGTCCCATTGTTATCATCAGCGCTATTCTCATTGTCATCGACACTAGTTCCACTTTTATCATCAACGCTATTCTCATTGTTGTCATCGGCACTACTCCCATTGTTATCATCAGCGCTATTCTCATTGTTATCATGTTCACTAGTCCTATTGGTATCATCAGTGCTATTCTCATTGTTGTCATGAACACTAGTCCCATTGGTATCATCAGTGCTATTCTCATTGTTTGCATCTGCACTAGTCCCATTGGTATCATCAGCGCAATTCTCATTGTTGGCATCGGCACTAGTCCCATTGTTATCATCAGCGCTATTCTCATTGGTGGCATCGGCACTAGTCCCATTGGTATCATCAGCGCTATTCTCATTGTTGTCATGGGCACTAGTTCCATTGGTATCATCAGCGCTATTCTCATTGTTGTCATGGGCACTAGTCCCTTTGTTATCATCAGTGCTATTCTCATTGTTCGCATCGGCACTAGTCCCATTGTTATCATCAGCGGTATTCTCATTGTTGGAATCGGCAGTAGTCCCATTGTTATCATCAGCGCTATTCTCATTGTCATCGACACTAGTCCCATTTTTATCATCAACGCTATTCTCATTGTTGTCATCTGCACTAGTCCCATTGTTATCATCAGCGCTATTCTTATTGTTATCGTGTTCACTAGTCCTATTGGTATCATCAGCGCTATTCTCATTGTTGTCATGAGCACTAGTCCCATTGGTATCATCAGTGCTATTCTCATTGTTTGCATCTGCACTAGTCCCATTGGTATCATCAGCGCAATTCTCATTGTTGGCATCGGCACTAGTCACATTGTTATCATCAGTGCTATTCTCATTATTCTCATTGTTGGCATCGGCACTAGTTCCATTGGTATCATCAGCGCTATTCTCATTGTTGTCAGGAGCACTAGTCCCATTGGTATCATCAGCGCTATTCTCATTGTTGGCATCTGCACTAGTCCCATTGGTATCATCAGCGCAATTCTCATTGTTGGCATCGGCACTAGTCCCATTGGTATCATCAGCACTTTTCTCATTGTTGGCATCGGCACTAGTCCCATTGTTATCATCAGCGCAATTCTCATTGTTGGCATCGGCACTAGTCCCATTGGTATCATCAGCACTTTTCTCATTGTTGTCATGGGCACTAGTCCCATTGGTATCATCAGCGCTATTCTCATTGTTGTCATGGGCACTAGTCCCATGATTATCAGTGCTATGCTCATTGTTTTCATAGGCACATGTCCCAATATTATCATCAGTGCTATTCTCATTGTTGGCATCGGCACTAGTCTCATTGTTATCATCAGTGCTATTCTCATTGTTGTCATGGGCACAAGTCCCATTGTTATCATCAGTGCTATTCTCATTGTTCGCATCGGCACTAGTCTCATTGTTATCATCAGTGATATCCTCATCCTTGTCAGAAGCACTAGTCCCTGTAACAGTCACACGAGTATAAGGTCCTTGGCCAGCTGCATATCTGATGGTCACTGATTTACATTGGTAAAAGGCTTCTGCTCCGGTCCACCCCGCCTGTAGCACAGCGCCTCACTGTGAGGACAGAGGATGAGGTGTTAAGAATCAGAGAACATAAAGCGTGCCAGCAAGAAAGTAGACGAGGCACAATGAAGTGTCCGAGACCAATAATTGTACAGAATTAGGGCAACTAAATGACACAATAATAAATAAAAATATACATACTGTCAAATAGAACCAAAGACAACAGTGTTTATGACAAAAATACAAAATGAATTTTATTATACATCAAAAAATAAGACATCATAGCATTCATACAGGAACTTGCGTGTCCATTATGCACACTTCCAATCGTACTATCAATTGTACAAAAACATTGAATTTATTAACAGTTATATATAGATATATCTATATATAGATAACAGATGATATTGTAGAAAAGGATTCTATTAAAAATGTTTTTAATTGAATCCTGAATATATATTCACTGAAAAAATGGTTTTGTACGAGTGAAATGTCCAGCTAACTATAACGCCCCTGAAACCTATGGTGTTTTCAGTGAATTTCTAAGGTTTTTTAAATGCTAATTTCTAACTATAACATGCCTGAAACCTTGTTTTTTTTCAGTGAATTTCAAAGGTTTTTTAAATGCTAGTTTCTAACTATGCCTTCAGAGGTAGGATATGTGAAGAAAGAAGAAAAAATGCACAGAAAGAAGCAAAAGAAATGCAGAAAGAAGCAACAGAAGTCCACAAAGAAAAGTGCAGGAAGAAGCTAGACATGTGCAGGAAGAACCAACAGAGGAGCAGAAAGAAGCCTTGTTGCAAAATCATCCTGTACCCTCAACTCTTTCAGACGGGTACTGGTGTTAACTTAGTCTGACTAACCAGTCCTAGAGCCAGTGCTATGTTAAAAGACACTTAGAATACAGTGAAAACACCTACATACACTAGGGAACACTATGCGTTGGGGTCCCCCTGTGATTAGCATGACCTCCTCTTTAAGCCCCTAGTATATAATAGGGCAGGGGGATTAAAACTACCTCTTAAAACGTGCCACGGGGTGTGTTTGCACACTGGTGAAGGGAGGGGGAGAGCCTGAGGTGACATGTGTGCAAACACGCCCTGTGGGCCTTTTAAGTTGGGGGATAAAGTCCTGTTGAATCCTGAGTGTCCCTGGGGTCTAACTAGCCCACTAGGTACCTCCAGTAAGTGCCACAGAGCTGCGTTGCAGTGAGGTGTAAAAAGGGTCACGGCCTAGACCACCTCTCTGCAATGCAGCGCAGTGGCGCTTACTGGAAGCACCAGGTGGGCTAGTTGGCCCCCAGGGTCCCTCAGGATTGAAGGGGAATTATTTCCCCAACTTAAAATGCACCACAGGGCGTGTTTGCACACATCACCACGGTCACCTCGTTGGGGACTGTGGGGGGAGCCCCAATGCCCCCACGGTCCCAGCCGGCTCCCCACCTCCTGCGGGAGCCGGCATTGCTTTTCCACATGGGGAGCTGCTAAGATGCAGCTCCCCGTGTGGAAAAGCAATCTGCTTTGGTATTTGGAAGAAAGAGCAGGCTTCCTGCTCTCTTTTCCAAAAACCAAAGCAGTTTGCTATGGCAGGGCGGGAGCCGTGAGGCTCCCACCCTGCCATAGCAAACAGCAGTGTCCCGGGGTGGGCACCCTGGGACACTGCAGGAGCCGGCCCTGGGGAGTGGTGGACCCCAGGACCATCACAGGCTCCCCCTCCCAACATCTACAAAGCCCCGGGGGGTGGTGGTCCCCGGGGCTTGGGTGTCCATCACAGACCCCCTAATTTAAATATTTAGGGGAGATGGCGGTCCCCGAGGCATGTGGGGGGGCTCGAGCCCCCCACACAGGTTTTTTTTTTAAAACAAGCCCCGGGGGTGGCGGTCCCTGGGGCTGCGGGGAGGGCCGTGAGCCCCCGCAAATATTTTAGATAAGCCCCGGGGGGTGGCGGTCCCCGGGGCTTGGGGGTCCTTTGAGCCCCCCACACGTAATTAATGAGCCCCATGCCGATATGTTTTAAAAGCCCCAGGGGGTGGCGGTCCCCGGGGTGCCCCATCCCAATACATATTTTGCCCCCGGGATATGGCCCACCCAGGGGCTGAATATTAACGAAGCGTGGGAGCCCAAGCTTTGTTTTTATTTTTTTATTTCGGCCAAAATTCGCACTGGGTGTGAGAAACTCGTCGATTTTTTTTTCTTTTTTTTTAAATGATTTTGGGCCCTTTTAACTATATGTTCAAAACTTTATTTTACATATTTTGTTCCATGTTTTTGGATCCGTACACCCAACACGAGAGGATCCATGCACCAAACACGCGATAGGATGCGCGCACCCTGCGTGCATTTAGCTGTTTTTAAAAAAAGGGGGCTCCAGGGGGTCCTTCTGGGACCCTCTAAGCACCTCTAGAGGGTCAGAGTATTTCCACTCTGCCCCCTTTATATGTTTTACACGCTTATTCCCCTTGCTTCTTCAGCTTCGCTTTTACCGAGGCAGAAAATGGCCGACAACAGTTCCTGGTTTCGAATGTAGACAGACACTCGACAGCCAATTAGCATTCAGCGCGCAATTGGGAGGGTGCGAGCTCGGTTCGGGGAGGGTGCTCTTACGGTGCGGGTAGGGTGCGCGGATCCTCCCCGGCCATAGATATATATGTACTTTTAACTCTAATTTTCTCAGGAACTACTGAACGGATTCACACCGTTTATGCAAAAGGCACGAGTCTGAACTGAGGACTACCTCTTTGCCAAATTTGGTGTAATTCCGTTCAGCGGTTCGGGCTGTAGCTGCGACAACAGATCCTATGGGAAATTGCATGGGGAAAATACGTTTTGGGACCCCCCTTTTTTCTCGGACCCCGCTTGATGAATCACCACAACTTTCAGGGTAGAAGCGGAGCGGAGCTGGCCAAAAGTTCGATTCACCAACCGGCGCCAGACTTATTGGGAATAGAATGTTGCGGATTTCCTATGGAAAATAGGTCCTAACTATAACTATCTACTGGCGACCGCCAGTAGAATATATATATATATATATATATATATATATATATATATATATATATATATATATACACATATATATATATATATATATATATATATATATATATATATATATATATATATATATATATATATATATATATATATATATATATATATACTTTAAAAAGCATGGGACTCAGAGATGAGCCCTGAGGAACACTATGGGACATCAGTTTCACTTTAAATGACAACCGAAATGAGTGGTTACTCAAATCAGAAACAAACTAGCTCAAAGCTATGCCTGAAACACCACACTCTTCTAGCCTATTCAGTGGCACCCTCTGGGACACGGTGTCAAAGGCCACACTCAGGTCCAGAAGAGTCAAGGTTGCAGTCCCTTCCAAATCAAGAGTGGCTTTAAGCTTTCCTGTTACCATCAAAAGGGCAGACTCAGTACTATGGCCAGGGCGGAAACCTGATTGAGAGGCCTGAAGATAATGATGGTGCTCGAGATCATCCAAAAGTTATAAATTAATGTTTTTCAGGAATTTTCACCAGAAGAGGAAATAGCAAAATCAGCCACAAGTTCTTGAGTTTAGATGCGTCAAGTGTAGGTTTCTTCAATAAAAAAGAACCATAGCATGCTTCTAAGGCTGTTAGACTATCCCTGAAAGATATAGATAAATTCAATAGTTCAAGAAATCCACGATACAGATAGAACTAGTTTGCATCAATACCCATGGAGGAGGTGGATTAAGTGGAGAGCCTGAATTCATGGACATAGCTAGACTCTAATCTACTTCAAAAGAAAAATTGCAATAGGGAACGCTGCCAAAATAATCACCGGGGGCATTATATTAACATCCATTTTAAGAACAAAAAGACAGTTTAATCAAAAAGAAATGTTCATCCAGATGAGTCAAGCAATTTGCGTTGGCTGGGCTGGATGTTTCTATTTTGTGAAGAATAATTTTGTTTTGAAGACTCACCTCGATGTCTTGGGTGTTTATGGATGAAAGGAAGAATTTCTTGACCTATCTGGATGAACTTTGTTATGACTGACCTGTCTTTTTGTTCTAAATATGGATATTAATGTAATGCCCCACTGATTATTTTAGTAGCGCTCCCTATTGCAACATTTCTTTTACAGTACAAGGCTTGTGAGTAGTTATGTCTTTTTTGGGTGCAGCGCTGAATAGGACAATTTAAGTATTAACACTTGTGTGCACATAGACGACCTATAACTGCTCTATTTGGTTTGTGTGTCTAACCTATTTCAATCTAGTAACACAAAATGTAACAGAGGGTCCCTCGCCCAAACTTCTAAATTGCATCCACTCGGGAGAGTCATCACTGCTTTACTTGCAATGAGTGAGCAAAGCTTGGGAGAGCTGAAGCACATCTTGTCCATTTGTGAATAAAGCACCCTTTTCCCATTACCACGTAACCCAAACTCCCCACCGCTTATTTTATGTTATGTTAGGTTACAGATACTTCTAAAGGGTATGATTACCCAGGGGTGTCTTGGCGCTGAATTGGGATGTTTACAGTGTTGAGGGAACGTAGGCGGCCAGGCATTAAAAAGCCACGTTTTAACAAGTTTCCTAATGCTCAGTAGCATGGGAGCTACTTTGATATTTATGGGTAAGTTGTTCCAAGTGCTGCTGCTTCAGTGGAAAAACAACTTTCCCTCCATTTGAGTCTCTTAAATCTAGGGCACGAGATCACTAAACTATTTTTAGACCTTAGATCTCGTTTAGGTATATACCAAGAGAGGGATTGTTTAAGGAAACTGGGACCGGAGTCGTGTACAGCTTTGTAAGTAAGGTACAAAGCCTTAAATTTGATCCGGTTGGACCCTGTAAGCCAGTGTATCCCTTTGATACAAGCTGAGACAGGGTGAAATTTGGGTAAGTCTGGAATGAGCCTAGCTGCTGCGTTTTGGATACTCTGTAATTTCCTGATAAACTGTTTTTGGACCTTAACGTACAGACCATTACAGTAATCCAATTTGGAAAGGATTAGTAGGGAAATAACTGTCTTTCTGGCGTCAAGGGGAATGAACGGTAGAATTTTCTTAATGATTCTCAAAGTATTAAAACTGGAGCAAATGACCAAGCAAATATATTCAATTTCTCATCAATAACTATGCCCAGAATTTTTACTTTTTGGACTGGGATGGGAAGTGTTCCCAACTCCGTAGGCCAACATGCTTTGCTCCAGAATAAGGGTTTATTGCCAAATAAAATGACCTCCGTTTTCTCTGAATTCAATTTAAGGCAATGCTTGCCCATCCAGCTACTGACTGCTCTCATACAGTCGTGAAACTGGTAGGTGTTAAATTCTACTTCATTTAATGCAGAGATGACAATATGTGTATCGTCTGCATACGAAGTGGGTGAGAACCCAAATGATCTCATCAAAAAGGAGAGTTCGATGACATAGTTATTGAAAAGTAGGGGACTCAGGAAAGATCCGTGAGGGATTTCCGCACGGGAGGGAGAAAGGCTTTGATGCAAGGTTTCCCATCCTGACTGAGTGCTCTCTATCTGTTAAACATTACTTAAGTAAGTCAAGACCTTTGTCAGTGATGACCAATTTTTCAAGGTGGTCAATAAGGGTGGCGTGGTCCACCGTGTTGAACGCCGCTGACAAATAAAGGAGGATAAGTGCTGCAGACCCTCCTGTATCCAAAATAGATTTTATTTCATCAGCAGTTTTGATTAGGGCTGTCTCCGTACTATGCTCAGCCCTAAAACAGAATTGGGCTGGGACTAGTATCTCGTTGTCCTGGATGAACTGAGTCAGTTGAGAATTAGTAATTTTTTCAACTATTTTCATTGGAAATGGCAGCCTGCAAATAGGGCGATAATTTGTTGGATTATCAATATCTAAATTAGTTTTTTTTAGAAGTGGCAAAATGGAGGCCTTTTTCCACAGTTTAGGAAAGATCCCTGAGCTAAACATCCCATTAAAAATATTGGTGAGATAAGAAGCAATGGGAGTAGGAACTTTTTGGAGAATTGTACGGGGACAAGGATCTTGGAGTGATCATGATTTGATAGACATAAGAAATTCAACCACCTCTGCTTCCGACACAAGAGAGAATTGAATAAGTTTAGATTGAGTGATTTTATCCAAAGACTTAGGTTCAATGGAGGAGTCTGATATTGAGGTAGAACAGATGTTAAGACCTGTAGTACTGAGATCGGAAAACAGATTGTAGATTTGTTCTACCTTATTACAGAAATGAGAGGCCATGTTCTCACAGAAAGCTTGAGTAAAATAGCTTCATCTATCTGCGGGAGATTTGGTGATTTTATTTATGACTTGAAAGAGATCTTTAGAGGAGTGTTTAGAGGTTTAAATTAGGTGTTAAAAAATAAGCAGATTTTTCCTTCTTGATAGCAGCCTTATAGCTAGCCAAGGACTGCTTATAGACATCTCTATCTGAAGAGTTGTATTTAGCTCTCCATTTTCTTTCAAGTCTTCTACAGTTTTGTTTTTTCTGATGGAGAGCTTCATCGAACCAAGGTACTGATTGTTTAGAATTATGGGGGCCTCCATATTTTTTGGGTAACGCTTTGGAAAAGGCGGTGTGTATATCTTTCTGTAGCCTGCGTTGGATCTAGCCCTAGAGCATGCTCTGCATGAGAAAGAGATTGTTGTAGGATATAGAAATTGGTTTTGGACCAAAGAAAATGTGAAGTATGATTAGAATCTAATATCCTACTTTATGCCGGGGGAGGGACTGTTAAGTTCAATATAATAGCCTTGTGGTCAGACCATGTAAGTGGAAGAGAATCCTTCACTGAAATAGAAAGGATATTGGAAAAGATGGCATCCAAGACGTGACCAGCACTGCGCTGTGTGTGGGCTGCTGTACATGTGGGGGAAGGTTAAATGCCGTCATTATATTCAAAAGAGCTTCAGTCTCGATATCCTCCTTGCAATCCAGGTGAATATTAAAATACCCAAGAATAGTGAAATTACTATTGCAGGCTCCATCTTCAACCAGATTTGATATAGACTGAAGGAGATTGTGTTTAGGGCCAGGGGGATGGTATATAAGCAATCCTTTAAAAGAGTAGTTGATAGTTAATTCCAAAGTAAAAGAAAGGGATTATCACACTGAATTGGGCATTGGGTCGGCACTGCACTTAAGATAATTCTTAAATATAATTCCCAACCCTCCACTTCTTTTAATAGGCCTATCAACTCTTATCATTGAATAACCTGGGGGAGTTGCTATCAATAGATCAGGACCGGAATGGTCAGTTGCCCAGGTTTCTGTTACAAAAAGAATATCTAATTGCAGATTTTCAATGAATTCAGCAGTCTCATAAGCATGCTTCACAAGGGATCAAGCATTTATCAGTGCCAGACGGAAGTCCAAAGGTGTTGGGGGCTGGGTATAATTAGGAGAAGTTTGTTTAATCTTGGTTAATGACTCACAGCCAGGAATTTGAAATCCACAAGTATTGCACAGAAAACTCAACACATCATGGCTACAATCAGACCATAAACAGCAATGACTCTGTGTATTAGGTGCATAAAGATCGCTAAATGACCAAGTAGTTTTGACCTCTTTTCTGAGGAAAATTGGGCAGCATAACTGGTCCTTGGCACGATTTTGGCGCGGACGGGCGCAGACGGACTTGCCTTAGGCACACCTTTGGTGCGCCGGCGGCGCGCTCGCTGCGCTTCCCCTGTGCGCCCGGCTCAGCAAGCGTTTTATCACTGGCCGGAAGCGTCTTGTGACCTCTCTCTCCCGGAATTTCAAAGAGGAAGAAGGAGTGCTCCCCTCCACTTCAATCGGCTGAAAGTCGCGGCGGACCAGGGGATCAGTAACTAACCTAATCTAAAAGCTGCCAAAGAGGTGAGGGATTAAAAGATATAACAAACACACAGTTTAAAAATTTTAAAAACTCAATTTTACTCAAAGAAACAAATTAAAATAAAGAGTATTTAGAAGAAACGTTGCGCTTACTCGACTTGCCAGCACTGCTTCAGTGGAAATGCAACCTCCACACTACTACAGGTAATTATCCTTAATTAATTACCTGCAGCCCTTTATCCATAATTCCTCACCTGCTTCCCTTTACAGTAAACCCCTGACCTTTTTGCCCTTATCTTTATGACCTTTCCCATAGCCCTTTTATCCATCACCCTTATTTCTTTACCCTTTTTCCTTAACCCATAAACCATACCTATACCATGTTATACTTAACTGCTACTTTCACTCTCTTAACCGCTTATCCTTAATCATTTACCCTTACTCCTAATCCCTCACCTTTAAATCCTTACATTTAACCTTAGCCCCTTATGTTCTTACCAATAACCCTTTAGTGCTCACCATTTACCTTTGATCTTTAACCCCATACCCTTTAGCTGTTACCTTACCTCTTTCCCTTTATCTCTACCGTTTAACTCCTAAGCTCATCACTTATCACCCTTAACTGCAGACCTTCTTAACATTAACTCTTTTCCCTCTTACCCTCAACTCCTTACCTTTAACCCCATACCTCTAAACCCTGAACCCCTTGCCCTTAACCAATAGCCTCTAAATTATCAATATATCACATATATTTTTTCCCTTGAATGACTTATAATTGTATTGTATTGTATCGTATTCAAGCATTTATATAGCGCTTACTAATCCTATGTGGGGTACTGAAATATCAAATAATGAGATGGCCTTAAATGAAAGTGTAGTTCATGAGGAAATGCCTTACAAGGAAAAGGCATGACAATGAAATGGATGGAAAAAATGGTGATCAGAAACAGCCTGCCTGAGGTACATTCTATGGGCCTGATTTACAATGAAAAGCCTACTTTTTGTGTAAGTTTAGTATTGCTTGCTATTATCAAAGGTATTTTACGACTAGTATGTTTACGACTGCAGAGTCTCCACACATACAAAAATAGGATAGTCCTATCCATTTATGTGTAGAGACTCCAAAGTCATATGTAATATGTAGAGGTAGATGATAATTTTTCTCTGCTGGCGGAGTTGATGTAGTTTTGGCCACTTTTGTCATGTACACAATAAGTTGGCAAGTGTGAGATTTGGCATCCTCTAGTGTAATTTCCGGTTACTAGGAGGGCAACCAGTGCGATTTCCCCAAGAGGGCGGGCACAGGCAGTCGTGACCATCTGCAGTCAGAAAGTTGCAGTTAAAGTAGAAAATCTACTCAAGCGGCAGCAAAATCAAATCATGAAGCAGGGCCCTCTGGCATGCCAGGTGGGACCATTTGCACTGATTTTTCAGTGCGGAACAAGCTCTCTGCACTAAAAATCAGTGCAAGCAGTTACGTACCTAATTCTGCCAGTTCATGGAACGCCGCAAAATCTCACAGACTTTTCATGTAACTGCGCAAGTTCCTCCCACTCCTAGCAATATGTAGGTATATGTAGTCTCTTTTTTGTTTTGGTGGGGTGAAGAGAAAAAAAGAAGAATGGAAAAATGGACTAACCCATATCAAAGGCCGACCTGATCTTCAGCAATGGAAATGAGCAAGTACGAAGGACCAGCTTAGCTGAATGAAAGCAGTGAAGGCTGTCCTTACTGACAAGCCTGTAATTAGTCGATCCTCTAAGCCACAGTGATTGTCACCAAGAATACTGTCTTTAAGGTAAGGAAATAAACTAAGCAACTGTGCATAGGTTCAAAGGTGAGGCCATAATAAACACCAATTCTAATCCCACTATAGAGCAATAAATGGCATGCGGGCAACATGTATAAGGAATCTTTAACATGGAGACACAGGAAAGCAGACCAGGTGGACAAATATTACTTCATAGTGGTGACTGACAAATCCTGTTGGGCAACAGAAAGCACGCAGTACAGAAAAGCAGAGAGGCTAGACTAGAAAGGGTTTGAGCAATGGGATTTAGCCTCAAGCAGAAATTTGGGCCATCAATCTACATAGACTGTTTTTTTAGCAGGTTTTCAGGCAGCAGCATGACATATACCACCGCTGGAAGTAAACTAAATGCCTCTAATTTTTACTGCTTAATTTTCATGTGTGCAGTTGAAACATCTGAGGATTGGGGTAGAACACTTGACCATCCTGCTATGAAAGCAAAGTCTACCTGGTGTGAAAGAGGAAGAGAGGAAGAGTTATTATCTGGGGTCATCAGGATGAATTGAGCTCAATGCTCTTACACACAAGCTGAACCTCGAAGCATCCCTCAGGGAACCATTCTGAAGGAAGTACAGAATATGGTGAAGAGGTCCATGTGTAAACATGTCAATCCAGAGTATATCATATCTGTCACCTGAGAATAAAGTTCCACCTCATAGTCTTCTACTGATTGGAAACTGAGAACTTCAACTCTCACATTGAGGGCTTCCAGTAAGTGGAGCACCTATGGTAAAATGCCCCACTGCCGGGGTCATCGTCAGTGGTGTAATTCCTTCCAAAACAAGCACAAGGCCCACTACCTTAATATAATGAACAGTAGTTGTGTTATCTGGAAAAATGTGAATGGTGCTCCATATGATGAAAGGTAGAAAGGCCCTCAGGGCTAGGTGAACTGCCCACAACACAAGCACATTGATGTTCAGCTGTTGCTCTCACATGGACCAAAGGCCTTGGGCTCTCTTCACCCGCAGATGGAGCACCACAGTCCAAAAAACAGACATCTGTAAGAACAAAAGGCTGTGACTACAGAAGGCTGATAAAAAACTCAATGTGAGGATGGATGGGCACAGCCAGTCGCCAAAGTATGAGAAAACATTGATTCCTTACCTCTTGTGCTAAGTTGCCACCACAGTCAATACTTTAGTGAAAACTCGTGGGGAAATCATCAGACGAAATGGCAGTAGTACAGTTGATAGCGCTGGGACCACACTGTAAATTCAGGGAAGCATCTGTGAGGCAGGAGGATGGTTAGATAGAAAATAGGCATCTTGAGATAAAGAGACATCATCCATTCCCTTACACTGAGGCCTACTGGCACCTGGCTAATAGACAACAATTTGATTTGTTGCTGCTGAATGAAGATAATTAGGAGAACCAGCCCGAAGGACCAAGAATTAAACAGGCTAACATCTTATGGCCTGCTGCTCCTATTACACTATTTCAAGAGCTACTTAGTTCAACAGGGCAGGAATCTCCCCTTCCAAGATGTAGTCATGCACGGAAGAGGGCTTCCTTATAGAAGGGGGGCATGTCCAGAGAAGAGAAGAGAAAGGGTAATGTAGAGCCTTTTCGAATAAGCTGAATCACCATGTGATCCATTATAAGTGCCTCTCAATTACTGATAAAAAAGGGTCACAGAGTACGTATCAAGATGTTTAAAATTCTTTGCCTTCTGAGTCTAATAAGGATTTATGTATACACAATACAATGTAGCTATTTGTATACTCTCTTGGAGGATGCATTGCTATTCTGGACACAATGTACTGATACTGATCTGGCTAGAGCTCCTTACAGATTTGTTTGGTGACTGTTCAGGGGTGTGGGACTGTTATGATGTGTTGCCTAGAGTTGGAATGATAACGGATCTGCATTATGTACCTTCTAGCCCTGGGGAAGTCATCAGACGAAACACACGTTGGGTAGGAAAGAAAAATATGGACCAAAAAAAAGTATAATGACTGAAACAGATTGGTGTATTCAGAAACTAGAGAGCGTGCCCAAGTGTCCTTGTGTCATTTTGTGAGATTTCCTGCTGAAAGGTATCAACATAGGAAACTTTGATGGAAGCAGCTTTAGCTTCTTCCTTTTCAGAACTGGAATGGGCTCCAATGGTAAAGAAATGACTAGAGTAAGAGCAGACTGCTTCCAGGTCTCTGAATTGTCCAGAGAGCAGGATCATTTCCTCAAGGGAGAAGGCGACTTTTTGTGGTATTATTGGATGATCCCTTCGAGGATTGCTCCCAATTAGCGAATTTACCTCAAGCAATGTAGAGAGAATGCTTTACTGAGAATAATTTTGCTTCCCATACTCTGATGGCCTTTGGGTGCATGGACAAGCAATAGTCTCAGGGCCAAGGGATCATGGTTGGATCTCAGACAATGTCTTGTGCAGATAATGTGAGCATCCAATCAAAACATCTTCTTACAACACTGCTCAGTTTATTTTGAGGTAGTGCATCAGTTAAATTGAGGAATCTTAAAAATATATAAAATTGAATATAAGGCCTGTGCTAAATTTAAATTACTCTGGTGTAATTCACATAATATTGTAAACTTCACATTATGCTTGCTTTAAGTATTTCCTAAAATTATGCCATTATGCCACAATGTGAGTTTATGTGTCATTTTTTATAAAACTTTACCACAAACGTGCAATTTGCAGTAAAGGTTTACAGCAAATGCACAGGAACAACAGCAAGCAAGCGGATGTTATTTGCAGTACTTTTTTTTAAAGTACCCTTGTGAAAAAATCTACGGGACAACACATTTCGCACACAAATATATTGCGAAATGACAGATTTGCATTTCGCATCATTATGCACAATTTCACACAATTTTATTTTAATTTCTCAAAATTTTATGTAAGAAAGTTATGTGAAATTTGTACCCCCCTACTACCCGTCCTGTAATATGTGGCCGCTCTCTTTCAACTTTTAATATGATAGAAGATGCAGACCTCAAAATATTTGTAGGCAGTTACGAAAAAAGGCACCTTATGAGAAGCTCCTATTCTCTCTCTTTTTATCAATTTCTATCAAGGGCACTATGCCCAGCCATTGTTTGGACAGAATATAACAAAATATTGTGATACAATACAAAAATATCATGCTAATAAAATCGAGACATTAAGAATATTGTCAATAGTCGAAGATAAAAATAGAACTTTTAGTGGTGCTTTTAATATTGTTGTAAAAAATATCAATACAGTAAATTGTATTGTATGTAATATTTGTATTTAATTTAGTGTACTATTTTATTGTGAGTTTATTTTTAGATTTGTATTTTTAGTAAGGTGTTTTTTTTGGTAAGAAAATGTTGAAATTTTTATATTTGGAGGTTTTTATGTAAATATATAATATTCTAATAATTGTTTTAGTAGCCTGTTATTGGGTTTCTAAATTTATTTTATAGTTAAAAATGTGTATGAGTATGTAGTGTTAATTGTGTATGTAAGTTGTTCAATATGTATTACCTTGTTTAAAATTATCTATATTGAAGTGCCTATAGTTAAATCCTACTCTTTAGTGCCAAACACCTTCCTCAAATTGGTTTAGATTGGATTGGAAATATTAAATATCACCCCTTTACTGTCCAACACTTTCCCCAAATTGCTTTAGATCAAAGTGGGAATAGTAAATGTCACCCCCTTAGAGTCCAATGCCTTCCCCAAATTGGTTTAGATTGGAGTGCAAATAGTAAATGTAACCCCTTTAGTTCACAACACCTTCCTCAAATTGGATTAGATTGGAGTGAGAATATTAAAACTATGCCCTTTAGTGTCCAATGCCTTACCCAAATTGATTGATTGATATGATAATATATGATCCTGATTTCTAGAGGGCAACAAATGCCCAGGGGCATCAAGGCAGTGTAGTCTTACTAGACTGCTTGCAAGAGCTGAAAAAAATGAAAGAGATGAGAAATGATTCCCAGTTTCCCTATGCCTTGCTGAAGTGTAAAGAGCCAAGTTTTTAAGGCCTTTCTAAAATGAAGATGTGACTTTATGGAAGCAAGATAAAGGGATAGGCTGTTCCACAGGCTGCAGCTGCAACCAGCAAGGCTCTGCCTACCCATTTCTTTCTACAGACTCTGGAACCAATTACCTGCTTGCGAGCTGCAGATTGGAGAGTTATGGTTGGTTCATACCATTTGAACATGGCTTTAATATCCCCTGGACTTGCCGAGTAGTGGGCTTTATGAACAATGCAGATTGCCTTAAATGATGTATGCTTCTCCGCCAAAAGCTAATGCAGTTTACCTAGACCTTTTTATGCCGACTGCCATGTAGGAATGTCCAGCATGAATCTAGATGCCGCATTCTGCACCAGTTGCAACTTTGCAGTAGTCATCTTATTGGCCTGCAGGTAGTGTGCATTACAATGGTCCTAACCTAGAGGTAACCAGAGCAAGCACAACCTGTTTATGAACTGGATGAGTCATGAAAGGAAGAAATTTCCTCAACATTTGTATCATCCAAAAGCATGCTGACACTGTACGATTGACCTGGCTGTTCAATGACAGCTAGCCATTCAAGATAATGCCCATATTATTTACTGTTTTGGCTGGCCTCTGTAGGGTACCTAGTGTATCAGGCCTCCAAGCGGTATTCCAGACCGAAGATTGACAAACGAAGAGCAAGACCACTATCTTATCACCATTAAGTTTCAGTTAGTTCTTGCCCATCCATACAGCTACAGCCATCATACAATGATTAAAATTTGCTGCAAACTCCTCATAATCTTTGGAGGAAGACACAAATATCTGTGTGTCATCAGCATATGACACAGCCTTCAATCCAGAAGAATGAAAGAGTTTGGACAGATTAAATAACGTAGATTCAAAGCGACCTTCTGTGATCTAACTGAAAGAAAGGAGGACAGCAGGTTCAGAGCTCAGTCGATACCCAGTGTCATCAAGCGCTCCGTCAGCTAGGAGGTAGAGATGGTTTCGAATGCAGCGAAAGGATCTAACAGAATCAGTGCAATGGCCTTTCCTTGGTCAGTCAAGCGTCTGATGCTGGGTGTTACAGTTACCAAGGCAAGATTGAAGTGGGCATGGTAAATGTAACCCTTTTAGTGTCCAATGCCTTCCCCCGTTATGGTTGGATTGGAGAGGGAATAGTAAATGCCACCCCTTTAGTGTCTATCATTTTTTTACTTTAATTTGTACATTGTAGAAATAGTTTGTGTTATTTTGTTACTACTATTGGTCATTAGAAATATAATTAAAAAAATAATTATGCGTATGTTTGTATACAATAATATTATTAATTACATTGTTTTATGTAATAACGACTTGTCACGCATTTTTTATTTTATCAATTTTTCCTTACTAATTAATTGTATATTTTAGCATTTTGATTTATATGTATCGCATGTCAAAAACAAACATTTCTATAAAATTAAGTAAATCAGGCATTTAAATTCTTATTTATGATTAATAAGTAAATTATATATACATATTATTGTATGTTGTACAATTTCACTTTTGATTTGACATTGTTTATCAGTTTATTCAAATGTTTTACTTTTTAACTTACATTTTCTCAATATTAGTTCCTCTTACATTTATTAAGTATATATCACAAAATGTTATCTATTTTATACTATTATCGTAGTTATACTTTATACATTTTAACATTTTTATAATAACATAGCTTGACATATTTTACATGATTCCAATTTTTATTTATTTAAAACACATTTCCTAGCATTTTTGTGGTCCTTACATAATTTGGTTCGCTTTGACAGAATTTGATTGGGCTCGTTTAATTTTTGCAATTTTTTGGGGGCTTTTTGGAAAATATTGTTCCTATTTTTGGTCGATTACTATTTTTAATATTTGGATAGAGAAAGATCTCTATCTACAGAACACTAAAGGGCGTAATACGATGTCGGGCGGATGCAACCGTCACAGATACGGGTCTGACCGACTTCAGGTCGGCAGTCCCGACTGCCTCGTCACGATGCGACCGCACCATGTACACCGGCCGTAGCACAAGCTCCCATAAGGAATTGTGCTCATCCCTTCACCATGTGCCAGGCACCTAATGGTGCCTGCCACATGGTGCAGGGATCAACAGTGGGCCACCAACTGGAGGCCACAAACAGAAGAGGCCCTGCTAGGGTCCCCCAAACTTGCTCTCCGACAGGCTTTCCATGTTGAAAAGCCCGGCATGGAAAGACTGCCGGAAACCGAGTATCATAATCCAAATGGCATAAAATGCCGTCCATGTGGATTATGGAACGGTCTCCGACTGGAGCCCGTTGGAATGACCGGCCGGTTTCACTTCCTACCATCTAAATTGTAATTAGGTGGTCAGAATTGAAATCGACAATCTCCATCGGAAAGCCTCCAACTTTAAGTCGGAGACTTTCCGACCAAGATCATAATAGGTCCCTAAGTATTATTTATTTATTTCCTTTTGAGTGGATAATGTAATTTTTGGATGTTTGTGTTAATAATTGTTTGATTGCTATGTCGAAATGTTTGGTTTATGTGTTGTAATTATTTCATGGAATGGATTGAATTCCTATTTTAATTTTTAGTTGGTGATTGTTACATTTTATTTGAAATAATTGATATATAATTTTAGCATTATTAATATTGGTACTTTACATTTTTTTTGGCTCCTGTAATAAAATGTAATATTTATTGTTAAAATAAAAAACTTTATCATAGTTTGTGAGGATTTCAGTAGGTTACTATTTATTTTAGCAATAATTTCTAAGGAATCCACTCCTTTGCTATTTATGAAGAGTTTGACTTAAAATTATAGCATATCGTACACTCTTTAGGTTTGTTTGCTAAGTTTAGTGACTATATGGGTATTGGATTGTTCCATTCTTAGTTGTTGATAGTGTTGCTCTTTTTGTAATGCTTCTATAAATTTGGAAAGAGTAGGTTAGGTTCTTCCTATTGTGCCAAATGTGGATTGGAAGACATTATGCCATTCTTCCATTGTGTTGTTTGTTTTGGCTTCTGTGCCAAGGTGCTGTCATAGACATTTCACCATGGTATTTGGAATTTGGGTTGGCATCTGTGTCCTGAGAGATGCAGTCTGCAAAACCAATTGTCTTCATAATAGTCCATTAGGGGGATTTCTTTGTCTTCATTTTGTTGATGAAAGGGCTTTCTGTTAGTAGATTGAAGTGGTTGGCTACCTCTGTGACAGGGACGTAGACTAGTGCTATCATGTTTTTGATTTCAAAGGCAAATTGGCTATTTATAGAATGTCCTTAGTGCCGATTTTTGGAGGTGTCTCAATATACTTTGATAGAAATTATAGTAATAGTGTTGTATGGCTCTGTGGGTGGAACATTTTTAGAATGGTTGAAATCATGGCTTTTTCAAAGTCTATGAATATTTTCTGAGGGCAGTAATTGTTTGTTTTGTTTTTTATATGATTTATGTGCTTGTAGCAAGTGTTGCTTTGTTTATTTGGTAGTAGAACATAAATAAAAGGGATATTTGTGTTTTGATATTCACAACGCATGGTTTATATCTGAGTGAATGTTTGGGACGCATTTTGAAGGTCTCATTTATCATCCACGTGTCACACTGTCTTAATTTTGGTAAGTTATTTGCTATAGAGAATATTAAGATTTGTTTTTCGTTATTTAAGTTATCATGTAAAAGCAGAGGCTCTTCATTATGTGTCATTGTTAATTGCTCAGGTATGGGTAGGTCTTGGTATCTTCTAGGGGGAGGTGAGATATTGCTGGTTGCTCCTTTAGTTTGTGAAATTAAATGTTTTAAAGTGGGGATAGGTGGTATTTGGCCTGCTATGTGTTTGGAGACTTTAGGTAGTATATATTTAAGGAATTTGCGTGTAGGTTCCTGGAAGCTAGTGCTTTCCTCTCTTACATCTTGTAATATCTCTCTTACTTCCATTTCTGTTACATTTTGAGGAGTGGCTGTGTTCTTTAAAATGAATTACAACATCATTTTTTGTATTTGGCCTCCCATAGCATGCATTCAAATAATATTTAGTACATTTTCAGTTTAGAGTTTCTGTTGATGCAGTTTCTTGGCTGTAGGTGTAGTCCATGTGATTTGGTAACTGCTTTCTTTCCTGTGACGTGATAAACTTTGCAGCTTTTGTTATTGTATCTGAAAGTAGTATAATAGTATAAATATACAGACAATTTTAGCAATTGTAAATTTATTATTTACATTTAAAATTATTCAATCACTTCAATTTTGCATACTTACATGTATGTTGTGCACAAATGTTTTCCGCGATTTTGCAGCTTTTCCTTTTGGGGTGTTTTTTTTGTAGAGCTGGTATTTTGTTTTCTATTGGATGGAAATAAAATCACACATTTCTATTTATGAATCACTTCTTTTTATTAAGATTTACAAGATGGTGAACACGGCTAAGTGCCTACAACCCTGTGGGAATACAGCGAAGGAGCAATTAGAAGAAGGTGTATACACAGCTCCCACCTACAACCATGGGGCTGGCAGCGGTAAAGAAAGTGACAGCCATACATAAATAAAGTAACATACCCAAAGAATAAACCCCCCCAGCCCCACCATTCCTTTTAAGTGTAAACATGAGCAATATGTTGGGGCAGATCAGTCAAGCCCAATGCCAGTGGAAAGTAAGATCGGCGTCTTCATGGAATTGAATAGGGGATTCGCTGGAGCAAGAACCTTGAGGGGAACAAGCGGCAAAAGCTTCAAGTATGTGGGGCATGTCATTTAGTTAAATTCCATGGAGAGGATATGAATGAAAGGGGCCCAGTCTGTAGAATAATCATCCGATCTCTTTTCTAAGGCTAGTGACAAATTCTCCAATACCAAATAAACCAGACCTTGTGTAGTCTAGTTATATATTGAGGGCTCTTGCCAGTTCCCCAAAGCACAAAGATAACCTGGTGTGCTGCACCCTATGCTATGTGTTTTTTTTTCTCTACGAGAGTAGAGGGGTAAAGTCGGAGAATTGGGAAGACATTGTATACTATATGCGGGGAATCATGGAATAGTGGCTGCAAAATCTTTGTATATGTCATTTAAAACCTGATCCCAAAAGCAATTGAGTTTGGAGCAGTGCCATAAGAGATAGAGGAGTGAAACCATCACCACGCAGCCTCTCCAACATTCTTTAGAGTGTTCAGCATTCCATGTCCCAGTCCTCGTCGAAGTTAGATACCAGTAGGACACTATCTTATCAGCAACTTTGTGCTTGGCATATTGTGCACTGTATGTTGAGCTCAGTAAAATATGTCTGCCAAAAAGGATCTGAGAGAGGTCTGCTGATTTCCTACTCCTACAGCCTCTGCCCAGCAGAGTAGGTGGCAGCTTTAACGCTATTAAGGATAGCATACAATATTGAAATAAGCCCTCCATTGTTTTTTTCCAGCATGAGCCATTTTTCCAAAAAGGGACAGGGGCCGCTCCACATGTGGTTGTATGAAGGGATGTAAAACCCAATGACGTATTTGAAGGCAGTGTATGTGGTCGGTTTCCTCTAAACCGTAATCTGTTTTTAGCTGATCAAAGGGAATTATTCCCAGTGGGTCAAATATACAGCTAATCTGTTTGAAAATTCCTTTGAGCCATCGTCAATTTGAGGCCCCGGAGACAATTCTGGGTTGGCAAAAATCTGCATCATAGGGAAGAGGAAGGTTTTCAAGCCAGCCCTAACCACCACCATGTCCCAGGCACGAAACACAGAACTCGTGTCTGGCGAGGAATAAACTCCCCCAGCCCTATATCTCCTGGAGGGCCAGGGCACCTTCCCAATATGGGAACCAGTGACTGCCTGATCCATGAAACACTAATGTTTCTAGGTTGAGAGGTCTGCTCCATTCCACTAGGAATCGGAGTTGCGAGGCGTAGTAGTACTGCAAGAGTTAGGGTACTGCAAGGCCACCGTCGTGTGTTGAGTGGCAGAGAAGATTTTTATGTAAACGGGGCTTCCCCCCAGATAAACCTGTTAATCTCTACTTTCATAGAGTGGAGTGTGTGTTTGGGTGGGGTCAATGGCAGAGCTTGAAATCGATAAAGAATGCGTGGCAAAGTGGTCATTTTGATACCCGCTATTCTACCCAACCAGAAAAGGCCTAAATGCTCCCAGCCAGTGACATTTTGCAGTGGTCGTTTGGAAAACTGACTACTCCACCTTAAAGCTGCACCCAAATTTACAAATGGGAAGGAGTCCCTTTTGCGAATTCTGGTCGAAAATCATCGATACTTCTGCTACTGATTCTGTATATGAAATGGATGTACACGACATGCCCATTCCAAATACTGAATAGGTTTCATACATCTGGCCCTATGAAATCTTTGATGAGTTCCAGTGGAGGTTGGATTAACTGCCTTATAGAGAGACAACTTTCATAACACATGCACTCATGCACATGCCTGCACACGCACACACACACACGCACACACACACACACACACACACACACTAATCACAAAATGCAGTGCACAATTGCTTTATCATTGGAAAAGCACCTTCTAATTGCTTTAAATATAGATATTGGAGTTTCTGTTTTTTCTCCAGAATTAACATCTCTGCACAGTCGAAATTATTCATGCAGTTGTAGCCCCCACATAGCAACCATTTCTGATGTCTATATAATCGTTTGCCTGACAATGCACAAGTATACAAGTAATTTATAGCAGATTGAATCAATGTTCCACTAGTCCCAGAGAACTTGGATGGATGTTAGAATATTCATTTTCCACTTATATTAATAATTCATGCTGCACGGAACAATTTAGTCGTAGTTTAACTGAATATTTTTCATATGTAGACCGTGCCCCAAATGCCTGCCAATTCCTCCCTTCCCCTGTGAGTAATTAGATTATTAACATTTCCAAAGTACAGCAACAGCCTTGTAATGTGGCAGGTTTTAACCATAGCTCATGTATACATGTTTTTCCTGAAATTAAATTAAATTGTGTTCACTAAACAATAAAATCCATGTTTATAAGCGTAGTGGGTACCATAACATTGCTTTAATCTGAGTACCGCTGAAAAACGACTGCATTTTATATTCACCTTGCTATTCAGCAGCACGCGTAGGGCCACAGAAAGGAGGATATTTTTGTGGGGCATGGCCCCCAGCTATGAACAATCATTAAAGCTGTGCTTTATAGGTGCATTATTTCCCAAAAACTGGTTATACTTGTAAGAATAGAAATGTTCCCGCTTACGCATTATCCTATGTCAGTTGGCATTCGCTCCACTATTTTCTATTCAGACGCCATTTTGAATCATGATCGAAACTAATCCTTAGCTATATCTGGGAAAAGGCCTCTGCTGGGTTTTGTTTCTCCAAGGTTGGGTTTTGCTTCGCTAATAAATAGACTGTTCTTATAAGCACATACCTTTCTCACTAGATAAAGGCCTTCTTCCACTTGTCTGGTTACGGGCCCGACTGGAACAACCTTGGATTTTGCAACAATTTTGTAAGATATGAGCACTAAGATTGTTTTTTTCCTTGTATTCTATTGTTTACCAGCACCTGCCTGGAAAATTCCTCTATGTGTATGTTCTAGCCCAGTTAAAAAAAAATGTACATAATGTATCTTTATGCCTGACGATTTCAGTCCCTCTGCAGAACTCCTATCGACTGGGCAGATCGGGCTCCGCACTGAGTGTATTTTGAATAAACAGTTATTGGTTTGTATTCTCTACTGTCTGACCGGCTCTACATTTGGTATGGAAGGATGAGAGGTGGTAATCAGTGAATCGGGTGACCCAAAACGGGCCACTTCCTCCGTACTACTAAATATCAAACCCCCATGGCACAAGAATATCAAGGACAGAATATTGAAAGGTAAGTACATATAGGAACTGGAAATTTACTATTCCTAACTCCATATCTACAATCCTTGAAGAGATATATATCGCATAGATACATATGTGTGGAGTAAGGTATTAAAAAATCTATTTTTATCTGTCAATCTCTTTGACATTCTGTTCTCAATGATATTCTGTCCTCGATATTCTGTGCCATCAAAATTCTAGTTCCGATATTCAGGGTGCACACCAAGTAATTATATGTGAAGGAATACATGGATTTTTAAGGTACATAATATAGGACACTCAATCAACTTTCCACTATCCAACTTTAAATCCTACCAATTAGATGGGATTTAAAATAGAGAGGTATACAGTTGTAAAGTAGGCTAACTTACAGCTTTGTGTATTTTCTAAACTGTTTAAGCTTTGTGAAAATCAAAGCGTATGAAGTAAAAAAAAAAAAAAAGCTAGCTTCATCTCAAAACCTTCCCACCCACACTCAACATTGTTGTGCTGGAAGATGGCCTACCTGGGACATTCTGGATTAGAAAATGACACCTTGAAGGCTTGTAAGGATAAACCTTAATTCACGTAATGATAAGGAAAATCCTCTACTTCATAACGTTTCTTAATCCTACCGAAACTTCATAAGTGAAGTTTTAATTTAACTTTACACTAATTTAAATTAATTTTACAGAGAACATTTTGGGAAATTAGCTGTGAACAGTATGTTTTAAATATTTTAGGGCTGCAACTATATGAAATTATAGATGTCATTTTTGAGGGAAAGTTGGGAAGGTCCCACAATGAATTTCGCTATAAGGTTGTGCCAAAAGATGAATAGTTTAATTACAATTGATCAAAAGCACCATTCAAAACTGCATGGACTTGACACAGGCTCCGACTTTGGCATACAACTCTCATAGTTAGAGGCATATTGTGCAAAAGGTGTTGTACAAAATTACACTTTTGCTAGACATCAACCACAAAGACAGGTAGGAATGGTAAAGTATAAGTGATTGTGTGAGTCCGGTATATGTCCATTTGAGGACTGTGGCCTGGCTGAGGACATTAGTTCCATGTCCAGTTAGAGGAGCGGTAAATGGGCCGGCACAGTGACAAGGGAGTGCAGCTAATGTGCATTGACTTGTTGACCTCTCAGCTGTGGGATAATGTTTGTACCAGCTTTCATATCAGCTCCTCACATACAGCACTGGCTTCCCTCAGAGACACAGTCAAGCTCAACCTTCAGCTTACAATCCACAGACTGGAAACAACCCAACCAGCAAACGGCTTTTGATAGGCCGGTAAATTAAGGAGGGCTGACCTATGGTGCAGGGGTAATATTTAGTTATGTAATTTCATATATAACATTTCTGGCCCACACTAATACTAATACTACAACACTCAGCAGTTGGCAACCAAATGTAACCTACAACTCTTACATTCACATAAATCATATCTGCTACATGGGTTGTCCATCACCAGTACTGAGCATCTAATAAACCAGCCATCACTAATTGAACAGGCATGGAACAACTGAAGAGATCTGTCACACACTGAGGATCAGCTGGAGAACTTTAATCTAGTACATGACTCAGTTCCCAAATATCTATACACTATGGCTTTGGTGTGGGGAGTTTGGTGTGTACTTTGCATAAATGGCATGGTCCTTCCCAGTGATCACTAGATATTGGACCAAGTTCACAGCAGATCTTGTGAGAATGCTAAATAGACAGGCACTCTACACTGCGTAGATTTACCTATTGGGCCTTTACAGCAGAGCACCATCTAGTAAGGCAGGCAAAAGGTTTCACGATCTGGCCCTTGGTGTGACCACAGAGATATTACTCTTCATTGCAAGTCTCCGGATAGTCCGCTACATAGAGGCTTGAAAAAGGAGGTGAAGAATTGGCCCCTGGCAAAGGGAGCTGCTTTGCGTTTAGAGGGGCACAGAGGCATCCGTGGGAAACCCTTGTCAGAACAATGGATGGAAGAGGTGACCAGCTTCACCGAAGAACTACCTGTCCAATAATGGCATAATGGCACACTGGTTGGCATAAGTATTGATACCGCTATCCCGGCATTTGGGGACCACATGATAGAAGTATATGTTGCCTCCCGCTCATGTCTTTTATACTAGCAATTGGCACTGATCTGTTTGGACCTCTATTGATGTCACTCTGTCATACTCATAACTTATATAATCTGCACACCCCTCACCAAGGATTAGGGGTGGGCGGGTTTGCGAAATCCACTTTCGCAAATTATCGCGAAAATGTTAAAAAATTATCGCAAACACGCGGAAATATCGCGAAGATGCGGAAGTTTTTTTCCCGCATGTTCGCGAGATTTTCTGCATAGTTGCGGCTCGCCAACTTACCCATGTGGTTGCTCGCGGGCACGGGCATCTGTTTTCAGTTGTCTCGCGGGGCAGGATCGCGAGAAGAAAGACGTGATCTCGCGACGCATGACGTCACTGCGGGCGCGAACTGTCGCGAGACAGCGCAAATGGCTAAAAATAATACAACATCTCATGGAGAACACGACCGGATCAAGAAAACTTGTCGGCGAACGCAGGGATTCAGGTAAGGCGATCGCGCGCACGCGAGAATGTATTATTTTACAGCGCGAGCAAGAAACAAATTATCGCCAAGCTGCGGAATGCGGAAATTTTGTGGCTGCCCCATTTTCCACTTAATTTTGAAATTGCAGTATTTGCCACACAACCCATTATCTGCTCCAAAATCTGCAGATTTTAACAAAAACAAATTGTTTCATGCTCAAACGGATGAAAAGTTACTAAAGGTGCTGTGTGACATGTTGCTGCACAGTGGAAGGTCCTTTGCAAGGCAGTGTTAACACTTGTAAGAATGTCAAAATAATGAAGTAATCCTATCACAAAATGGCAATGTCAATCTCAGATATTCTTATAAAGTGCACAATTCACCGGAAGGTCTCAAGGCGCTAGCAGCAAAAATGACAGTAAAACAGACAATAACCTGATACCTGAAGAGAAAACTTATTGGGAAAAAAGCCAGGTTTTCAGCAATGTCCAGGACCACCTGGACATTACTTCGGGCCTCCAACGAACTTTGGCCCAATACAAAACCCCTACTTCGGATACCAGCAAATGTATACACCTGGCCCCATGCCCCTATTCCCATGCCCCTATTCCCAGGAAACCATGGACCCCACATGCCTCCTTTTTTAGGACAGGGCAGAAGAACACGCGGAAGGAGAAGACACAACCCGCCACCACAAGTACACTGGGCCGAAGACGGAAACCCAGTGAGCGCGAACACTCGCCAGAAGGCACCCAGCCAACCGGGAACCAGCAAACCATAAACCAAGCAACCCATGAGTCCATGGTGTTTAACCTTTCTAGCATTTCACTGACACCCAAACAGGTCTCAGTACTAGAAAAGGGACTATCCTTCATGCCAACAACTAGATTGGACAAATTTAAACTGCACGTGGAACTGGCGGAGTTCATGAGGAAACTAAAACTCAAGGCCTTCTTCGAGAAACCCTCGAGGGACGACTCAACTCCCACTGAAAACCCTAACATCACAGGCCTGAGGACCAAATTCACCTTCACCCCGCCACCCTCCACAGTGCCCCCAGAGATCACCACTTTTGAATTGGCTGTTTACAATAATGTCGAGAACCTAGAACCAACCAACCACTTCAACAACCTGTCGAAGGAAGACAGAGAAACCATCCAGGAACTCAAAAACAATCCCTCTATCATAATAAAACCTGCCGACAAGGGAGGAGGCATTGTGCTCTTAGATAAACAGGACTATGACACCGAATGCCGCCGACTACTAAGCGACCAAAGAAACTATAAGAAACTGGAACATGACCCAACCAACTCACTACAAAGCACTATTCAGGCACTAATGAAGACCGCCCATCAGGCGGAACACATCTCCAAACAAGTAGCAGAGTACCTCTGCCCCCTAAAGATAAAAGTACCATACTTTTACACAGTACCGAAAATACATAAAGGAATTCCCCCCCGCACCGGGCAGACCTATAGTGTCTGGCATCAACTCCCTTCTGGACCCCCTCTCTCGCTATTGCGATTTCTTTCTTAACCCACTGGTCCAGCAAACACCCAGTTACATCAAGGACACCAAACACTTACTACAAGTCATCAACAACACTGAATTCAACCCAGAAACCCAACTCCTGGTGGGCCTGGATATTGAAAGCCTTTACACCAGTATCCCCCAGGACGCCACCATCCAAGTCCTGAGACAGGTACTTATGGAGTCCCCATGGCCGCACCGCACACCCAGAGACTTCATCCTCCAATGTGCCACAATAGCACTAAAGGAAAACTATTTCGAGTATGAGGGAAGCCTGTACCTCCAAACCAATGGAACTTCAATGGGCAGCGTCTTCGCCCCCAGCGTGGCAGGACTCTATGTCCACCTCTTTGAGCAGACCCACATCACCCACAACACCAATCCCTATACCAGGAATATTCTCACATGGCGTCGATATATAGACGACATCCTTATGATCTGGCAGGGATCAGAAATAACTCTACAACTCTTCCTCACTTGGCTCAATGAGAGAGACCCATACCTGAAATTCACAAGCACCTCAAGTGCAAGCCACTTGGCATTCCTTGATCTGAACATATGGGCCAAAGATGGCCAACTGATCACTACCACCTATTACAAGCCTACCTCAAGGAACTCACTCCTCCACTACACAAGTTTCCATCCCCGCCCTTTAAGGGAAAACTTACCATTTGGGCAATTTCTGCGTATACGCAGAGAAACTGCACTCAAGCAACCGACTACAAAAATCAGTCGGCAGACCTGTCTAAGAAACTGGAGGAACGAGGCTACCCCCGGGCCATCATTAACAAAACCAAGAAAAGGAACCAAAATAGGGAGGCCCTCCTGGAAACTGTGCCCAAGGACAAGAGTGACCAACCCATCACGTGTGTCACCACATTCAACACAGCCTCCAATGAGGTGGCGAAGCTCATACGCAGAAACTGGAAAATCCTAAACTCTGGACAACGACAATGGGAAACGTCTAGGTTTGCCTACAAAAGGTGCAACAACCTGAAAGACCAACTCGTGAGCACCCGCCCCAGACCCCTGACCAATAGAGAACCCAACACTATCCTGAATGCGTTGGTCCTGCCTAAAATCTCTGGACATTATCCATGCAATGACTGTAGCGTGTGCCATCTTACCAGCCATACGAAAACATTGATACTAGAACCAGACAAAGTGTGGAGTCAACGCAGCCACACAAACTGTAATTCACGTAACGTGATCTACCTACTTACCTGCAGCCTCAGCCTCCGATACATCGGTATGACCGCCCGCAAAATAAGAACTAGAGTCACAGAACACAGGAGCACAATCAGGTGCAAGAAGAACATTAGTAAACTGACCAGTCATTTCATCACCCAGGGACACACTCCCAATGACCTGACCTGGACCATCATCGAACAACTACCGGAACTGGCAGTGGATAATGAGAAGAAATTACTCAGCAAGGAACAACGTTGGATATATCGCCTATCCACCCAAACCAATGGCCTCAATGACGCCATACCGTGGAATTCAGTCACACCCTAGACCTACACTAGTCACAATTACCTCGCCTGTGTACAGTGGTCAGTCCCCCGTGCCATAGTCCCTCTGTACATAGACATAGATCATGCTCCCCCTTGTGTGTACCACTAGGCTGCCATAATCATGGGCACATGCTTCAACCCCCCTAACATTGCCATGTCAACTTTAGCGCGCAGCGCCTAGCAGCGCATGCGCATTAAGCAGTGATTAACGGGCCGAACCACTCTGGTAGGCGTCGCGTCCCACAGGCATGTTTCCCCAATATTAGCGCATACATAGCCAACGCTGATCCCTTCGCGCCTGCGCAGATAAGACCACGCCACACCTAACATGGGTGTTGCCCCTTTCCCCGTACCAACGGCGGCATATTTTAGTTGCTACATGTACCTTAATGCAATCGCGCTATCATACTGAGCATATGCAAAAGACTAGAGTACAAATCACCTGCATTATAATCACGCATTCATACTGAGCATGTGCGAGAAACTAGTGTGCAAATCATGAGCATGAGCAACAACATAGCAATCGCGCTGATATACTGAGCATGCACGAGAGACTAGTGTGCAAACCACGAGCATGAGCAGCAACAACACAAAGAGGTAGTCTTTCCACCCTTACTATTCCCACAGGTGCTCATCATTACCTTGTTAACCATAGTATAAAAAGCCCACACGCCGACAGGCTCATTCTACCGGAGGACGACGGCGGGACAACAGGTACAAGGCAGGCACTGACCAGAAAGACTGTGAGTATGACAAACCTGACAAGCCTCCAAACAACAAACTGGGTAAGCGCTTCTTCCCTCACAGGTCCCTAACCCCTACAGCCTATCTCTTTTTCTCCCATAGGGTCATCCCCTTACCGCTTCCCTCCAGGAAGCCTTGGCTAATAACCCAAAGCGTAAGAACAATTTTCTTGCGCCCTGCCACACTAAGCCAACTCCTCTCAGTGTGATTTCCGTGTTTTAGCCACACCACACTCCTAATTAGTCTCGTATTTTCACTCTGATGGCACCACCAGTACCATCACACCTAGCCGACTATAGTCCTCTCACCTTGCACTATAGATCTGGCCACCTAAGCATTGTTGACCATATGTCTAAATTGACTACTGACTCTCTCTGTAAATGTTTTGTCCTTGTTCTTAATGTTTGTTTGTACAGGTATGCATGAGAAGGGAATCCCCCTCTCACATATAGAAAAACGTCTTAGTGAGTGTATCACATAGTCTGTACCACAACACTAAGTCTGTTTTATTTCACCACACCTTTTTTTAAAAAACGGTCCTAAGGAAAGCCAGAATACTCTAAGGCACTGGCTGAAACATGTCGACCATCTGAAGGACGCAGGGGGCAGTAACTTGCCACCCTCACGCGTCCTGTAGCCTTACTTTTAACCGCTGGTGACGGCCCAGTTATTAAAATTTAATTTACCCTCGGGTACTGGGACCACCACCAAGCCGTTTTAAATCACAACTCACCCAACCTCACTGCACTCTCAGCAATATACCAGCTCCGCTGTAATCAGGCGTCGTAGCACACCCGGGACATACTAGGTGTCACTGGGTGGGCCCGATGATGATGCATGCCACCAACTAGGTTGGTGGGTGAGGGCTTCATGAATACACCAACAAGGTGCCCGTGACAGAACTAATTTGAGTACTGTAACACTTTGGTCAACTTAAGCTAGTCCTCTTTGTTTAATCACATATAAACCCTCGGGGACTCGGACTAGCTAACTAGTCCTCTCTCTCGCTCTTGTTACACGCGTCCTTTGTTCTCTCCCATCAGGTAATGGGCTTGGCTCTTTCCTAGGGGATTCTTGGCTTTACACCCACATACATGCTAGGTACACTTAGGTACACTTAGGTAGGGTGTGCATCGTAGGAGTACGCTTGATTACCGTCATGTATCTATATTCCTATATGTATACATATATTTACTGTTTTAGCACCATGGTAGAATTTTACCTTTTATTTACTCTGTTGGTGCTTGTACTCCTATACATCTGTTTCTGTCTAATGGTTGTCACAGCAAACACGTTTTATACTAGAATGGCTCTGGTTCAATAAATGCTCATTGAAAACGTTCCCATTGTTTATACTGTGTATCTCTCTGAGATTGAGTGAGCATGATTGACTAAGCGAAAAGCACTGCACGGTTTACAAGATTCCTGAAGGATCAAGGTTTGTCATGTTTGATAGGTGCCAGAAACTATTCCCTCCTTTGTAAGGTTAGGGGGCTTATGGTGGCACTCTACGCTAGCTGGTCTAAAGGCTAACATATACTTTGGGGGTGTCTGGAATCAGTCTGCACACCAATCCCTTAGTTTATGTTGTCTAAACATGCAGATCCGATGTATTTTTAGGAACCTCACGACACTGTGTGCAATTTTGTTGTTGTGGTGATGTGTTTTGTTGCTTTTAGGCGGTGCTGTGTTTTTGTGATGGATTGTCACAATATGATTTTCTTATGGTGTAATGTGGTTCTTGTGTTGTGCTCTCATTTTAACAGTTTTTTTGTGATATGCCGTTATCTTTTCATTATGTTGTTATATTGCTTCATGAATGCTAATACTTTATGTTCAGTTGTTTATTTAAAATATATCAACAGATGCTGCTAACTTTGCAGCCAAAAGCAAAAGCCAAACGTTCCTCTGACAAGCAACCATTTATCACTGTCTAAGGGCTCAAATAGTGCTGCTTCTGATCTTCATCTACTTAAGACACCAGTCAGCCCAAAATTGTGGCAAGTGTAGTAACCCAGTGCTCCCTTTATGTGATACAGCCCCTAGTGATATTTTCATTTGCCGTCGAGCTGCATAGAAGAAGAACTCTAACATTTTGGCCCTTAGCAGACTGTAGAATTCATTTTTTACCCAGGAAATCATTTGTATATTCTTCTTAATAACTTTGGTATCAGTTCACTAATGTGTTCAAAAAGCTGCATTTACTTGACACATTCAATTCAGTTTCTTCATTTCAAATTTCGAGCAAATTGCCTAAAGCCTCGAAATTTATTGATATTGACTGCAAAAGTAGCAGTTTTCATTTTAATCGCCCTAAGTTTTTTTTAGAATAATATATAACCATAGAAGAGGCCCACAGGGGACGGGGGCCCTGCTAGGGTCCCCCAAAGTCCCATTCCGTCTACCTTTACATGGGGGTTGGACCACCATGCAAAGGCAGAGGGGAAAGGGTCATCGTAATCCCTATGGCGGTCAGTCTGCAGGCACCACCCGCATTGTAGGGATTATGCTGCAACCGGCGGGCTCCTTGAACCTGTCAGAGGCGTTGGTCTGTCCCTCCACCCACTGCACTCTGACCGACCACACCATTATGCAGTGGTCGGACTGCAGCCTTAGATGTCGGATGGACCGCCACTGATGGCCTGTTGGTAGTGATCTGCCAGACATCATAATCGGACTCTACAACATTTTAGTACTATTTATTTTACACTTTTTTTCAATAGTTTTATAACACTTATTTTAATATGTTTTACATTTTTTTTACATTTTTTAAAACCTTTCTAAACATTTGTAAATCAAATCCCTATTGTTTTCTATGAGGAGATAGTATGTTTTTAGTTTCATTTAGGGGCCATTTGTTTTTAAGCTAACTTCAATTTTTTTGCCTGTTTGTCTCACTTTTAGTTAATTTTTCTGAAAGTAAGTCGGGGGAAGTGCAGCTGCTCATCTGAACAGGGAAGACATTTACTAAGTTTTTGTATAGGGTTTTGATGGTAAAAGGTCATATGGGCTACTTGTAATTCATAGTTATAGTGTTGGTTTTCAGTTTTTGTTAGCTTTATTCATACTTTTTGTAATTTCGTTCACTAGTGTTTTCGGCTAGGCTTAGGTAGAGTTGACAGTAATGTATCATGTTATTATGTTGCATTATGTGCTTTGTTTTGATTTTTTGTGATCTATATGCTATGTTTGAAGGTATTGTTTTTTGTGAATGGGTATTGTAGCTTATTTCACAGGTTTATGAATTCAAAGGTTTTGTATGGATGTTTGGAGATTGAGTTTTTTTTCTTTTAAAGGAAATCAGTTTTGGTTTCTAGGAAACCAATATTTTAACTTTGATTTCTTTTCATTTTTCATGTTTCCAGGGGTGTTTCTTTTTTTAAACACTTTTTGTTATGGTTCTTTAATACTTTGGATTGTTTTGATGGATCACTATTGGCCTTGTATGATTTTTGCTTTTTTGGGGGCTTTTTTGGAAGTAATTTTTCCATTTTTGGTGGATTATATTTATGATTACATTGATATGGAGGAGGATTTGCAGCTAAGGAAAAGTAAGTTATATTTATGGTACTTGTTGTGGATAGGAAAAATTATATTTTATAATTTATGTCAATTGTATGTGCATGCTAAATAAATTTCATTTGTTATAATTAATTTTTACCATTCAATTTTGTTTGTGATTCCAGGTTTGTGTTTGGTGAGACATAATGATTCTATTCATCAGTCTTACTTGAAATTCCATTAGTATATATTTTGGGCTGATGTATGAAAAAATATGTTTATTATTTATTTAAAAACTTTTTTGTTATTCTAGCTTGGATTATTCTTTTGATTTATTGTGTATTTTGAAGAATATTACTTATTTTATAATATGATTTTAACTATGGATTCTAAGTAGTGTACTCCTTTGTCAATAATAAAGAGTTTTACTTGAGATTGTAGCATGTGGTACATTCTACTGGTTTTCTGCTAACTTTAGGGTTTCATTTGGGTTACAGATTGTTCTAATTGTGGTTGCTGGTGGATTTGTTGTTTTTGTAGGGCTTCTATAAAATTATAGAGTGTAGGTTGGATACACCTAGTGTGGAATGGAAGTCATTGTGCCATCTTTTACAGTGTTGTTGGTTTTGGCTCCTTGAGTCATGGTGATATTGTATACATTCCACCAAGGTATTTGTAATTTGGTTTAGTATCTGTGTCCAGAGTTGTGCAGTGTGCCAGCACAAGTGTCTTCAAAATAATCCATTAGGGGGCTTAGTTTGTGTGTGTTTTGTAGGTAGAACAGACTTTGTATGAGTAAGTTGCAGTGGTTAGCTACCTCTGAGATATGGACGTAAGCTAGTGCAGTCATTTGTTTGTTTTTAATTTCAAAACAAATGTACTGTTTGTTGTCTACTCTACACTTAGTGCAAATTGTTGTTGGTGCCTCTCTAAGCTTTGATTAAAATGGTAGTGACAGCCTTGTGTGGCTGTCTGTTGGTAAAGCTTTAAGATAGTTTGAATCATGGCTTGTTTATGTGGGGAGTATATGTTTGTTTTCATTTCAATGAGGTTTAGTATTTTGTAGTAAGTGCTACATTGTTTATTAGGTATTAGGGCATTTTATGAATGGTATATTAGTGTTTTGAAATTCACCATGTATGGTGTTTATCTGAGTGAATGGTTTAGGGCACATTTTGAATGTCCAGTCCATCATCCATGGCTGACATTGTCTTAGTTTTAATCAGTTGTATGTCTTAGAAAATATTAACACACGATTTTCATTGTCAAGGTTATCATATAAGAGGACAGGTTCCTCATTATATGTGGTTGTTAAGTATTCCAGTATTTGATTGTCTAGATATCTTCTAAGAGTGGGAGGAGTATCACTGTTGTTTTTTTTTAGTTTGTGCATTTCAGTGTTTTAAGGCGGATATTGCTGGTCTGTGATGTGTTCAGGGACTTTAGGGAGTATATATTTTAGAATTTTAGCTGTGAGCTCTTGGGAGCTAGTGCTAGTCTCTCTTAAATCTTGTAAAAGATGTCTGGCTTCTATTTTGGTGGTTGTGTTCCCTTACATCAGTTATAATGCCGACTTTATATACTTGCCCTTCCATAGCTAACATTAGAGTAATATTTAGTACATTACTAATTGATAGTTTCCGTGCTTGTACTTTCTTGGCTGTAAGTGTAGCCCATGTGAGATAATTGTTTTTCTTTCTGAGATGTGATGTAACCTGCTCTTTCTGTCATTACGTCTGAAAATAGTGTAATAAGATAAAGAATAACATATTTGAAATTGAAATGTATTTTTTGTTTACAATCCAAATTATGCTAGCAGTTTTCTATTTCATACTTACATATCTGTTCTTGTTGGATGTTGAAATCTTTATTTTCAGGTTTTCTATTGGTGGTGTTGCAAAGTAGATTAGGTGGGTTCTTTTTTGTTGGAGAAAAAAGCACATTAGTTTAATTTTAAATGTTTGTTGATAACTAGTGGGGGCTGAGGGAGTTAGTTTGTATGTTTTAACTGTTTAAGGGTGAGTTCCTGTTTACTAATATTTTAGTTAATTATAGTTACCTTAGGACAAGAGTTTTAGTTTGTTGGGATAACTCTAACTCTAACTATAACTGTTGAATTTCTATGTTTTGTGTGTGTAAATTCTGAGCCTAACTATAATGTCTCTGTAACCTTTGCTTTTTCGGTGAAAACAAATATATATACACATACACACACATCCATGTGGTTCTCACAATTATGCTTCTGGTGAATATGTTTTTTTTTTGGAGTTGGGGTCTTGTCTGATAGGGAGAGTATCAGTTGTGAATCATCTGTGTAGGAGAGTATGCTGATGTTTCATGATCTGATGAGGTCTGCTAGTGCAGTCACATATAAATGTTGAATAACATTGGGCTGATGGATGACCCTTAGGAAACTCCACATATGAGGTTCTTGGCCTTCGATGTGTAGGTGGCAGGTTGACACTTTGTGTTCCTCCTGTGAGAAAGGAACAAATCCCGTTGAGGGCGGGCCCTTAAATGCCTGTCTTGTTTAGTGTTCTGATCAAGGTGGAGTTTCAGACCATGTTAAAATTTGTGAGGAGGTCAAGTAATATAAGGGCTGCTGTGTCTTCATGGTCTTGATGTCATCGATTGTAGGGGTGAGGGCAGTCTCGGTGCTGTGGTTTAGCTATAAATCTGATTACATGGTGTTGGAGTTGGTGTGTGTTGAGGTGGTGAGAGAGTTGTTTGTTTATGGCTTCTTCTCTCACTTTGGTCGGATAAGGTAGAAGGGAGAGTGGGTGGTTCTTTACTAATTGTATGATGTCTGCAGAGGGTTTCTTTAGAGTGTTTCCAGGCATCAGGGAACATCTCTGAAGTGATGGAAGCGCTTGTGATGCAGGTGAGGCCTTCACTGTTAGGGGCCGCTCCCATGCTGTAGATGTTGTGAGGGTAGTGGTCTGTAGGTGCTCGAGAGGACAGTTTGTAGTATCTTACATCTCTGTCCATACTTGTTGTTCTCCTCTTTCATCACATGCAATGCCTCTAGAATGTTACAGTGTGATGATGATCTGTGGAATGTTGGGTGTCTCTCAAGAAAGGCACAGTTGAGATGGGCTGAGCTGCCTGCTGGCTGCTCCTGGTGGGGCGTATACATTAATACTTCTGGACTCAACTACATATCTTCAATAAACCAACTTTAAATATCTCTACGTGTCCGGCTTCATTACTACACAGTTCTCATGTTGTTGGCTGTATCTTCTGGGGTGAGTGTTTCCCAGACCATCAGGGTTTTCCCGTTGGTATCTGAGGGTTTTTCTATGGGAGGGTAGTGAAGTACAAGTGGTTGGCCATGTGTGGTGATGGATTTACTCCAACTCTGAGCTGGAGTATAATTACTAAGGTTTGAGTCCATTTTGACTATAGCAACTTTAGAACTGCAGTTTGTGAAAAACAATGGACTATCCTTTTTCGGGTGTGTGTTGATCCCTCACTAAACCCCACCTGAGCTGTCCCTAAACTCCTTCCATTTAGTAGTAAGTATGCCCTTTTTCTCCAGCCACTCCCTCTGGTTCATCCCACATCTACTACTAAGTAAGCTAACATTCGTGAATATCTCCCCATAGAAAGATGGGAGAAGTGAATGTTTACACTCATAGGTTTGTGAATCACATTTTGTAGTAAGTAAGTATTACAGTAGTACTACATTTCCTACTACAGAATGAAGTTTTTGAATCAGACCATTCAATTGCCACTAATACCAATATGTGTCACAGCTAAAATAAACAATGAGCATTGGCATATATAAATACTATGCAAAAAAAATGAAATTGTGGTCATGGCTAAAAATAATAAATGTTGTATTCTGAAGGAAATTCACAAAAATTGTGCTTCAGACACTATAAGAACTAACTGATCACTTGTTCCTGTATGAAACTTTCCTTGAAAACAATATTTTCCTTTAAGTGATTGGGACCCGCTCTTCAGCAATCAATAACCAGAGCATTATATCACAATGGATTAAGATTTCTAGTAAATGTGCAATACACCGGTAGAAGAAAACCTATGCTACACTGCAATACATTGCACGGTCTGGGTTATTAGGAATTGTCAGAGCTTATGTTTGTTGTGCCATTATGGATTGTTGTGCTCTGCATCTATATTTTTTACATTTATATTTGCTATAAATACACAAACAATTACCAAAACAGTTTTCTTAAAATATACAAAGCAGACAAGCTAATAAATATCAGCCTCAACAGCGGTTTGTGTTTCCTCTGGAACTGTCTTTGCTCGTGAAAGTCTTGAATGGTACTGGAAATTATAGCTCACATGCGATAAAAATCAAGTACAGAGCGCCCTACTTCCTGGTTGCAGCCTAGATTAAGCAGATACAAACACATTAAATAGCCTGCCAATGCTCAGCCCTCTTGGACCTTGGTATTTTATGTTTTCTCATCTCTTCAAGATACCGATCCTTTCCAGCCATAGACTGTTTGGAGATGCCTGGTAAGATTTTGTGTGGGCTTTGCTAGACTATATTGTGAAAGTTTGAGAGAACAATAGTGAATCCTACAAGTACTACGTGCATCTGCTAAGGAAGTCACAGATTAGAGAAGGTGGACAGTTGGAAATTCAACAACTTCCTGAAAGCATTGATTTCAAAGACAAACATTATTTTACTTTTCTTTCTAATGCTGCACCATTTCTATTTTCATACAAAACCTGTGAATATAATCACCTTTCTACAGTGTGTGATAGCAGAGGATTACGCTACTATTCCCACCTGTTTCTTGGGTAAGGGAAACAGCCAAAACACTGCGGTCTTAACCACTTGTGTTCTGACTCCACAAGCTAAACCACTCTTGCCCTAACAATGCATATGCGTGGTTAAGGCAATGCGTGGTCTAGCTGCTGGCTGCTGGGGATGGAAGCAGGAAGACCTTGCAGGAAGAGATCCGCGCTGAGTTAAGTGGGGCTGGGCTGTAGTTTTCTGGGCTGAGGGTAGTTTTCTGGGCTGGGGGGTCGAGGGTAGTTTTCTGGGCTGGGAGGTTCAGGGTAATTTTCGGGGCTGTGGGGGTCGTGGGTAGTTTTCTAGACTGGGGATAGTTTTCTGGGCTGGGGAGGTCGGGGTAGTTTTCTGGGCTGGGGGTGGGTCAGGGGTAGTTTTCTGGGCGCCGGGGTAGTTTTCAGGGCTGCGGGGGTCAGGGTAGTTTTCTGGGCTGGGGGTTTGGGCTAGTTTTTGGGGCTGGGGTAGTCGGAGGTAGTTTTCAGGGCTGGGGGTTTGGGGTTGTTTTCAGGGCTGGGTGGACTCGGGGTAGTTTTCAGGGCTGGAATTGTGGGGGAAGTTTTCATGGCAGTGGGAGAGCCTGAGAAGTTTTCAGGGCTGGGTAGAGTTGGGTAGGGTTGGGTAGTTTCTTAAATTAAGGGTTAGGGTATTAGGCCTAAGGGCAGTAGAAGGGGTTGGGGTAGTTTTAGCGACAGCGTGGGGGTGGGAGGGGCTCAGGATAGTGTTTGTTAGGGGCAGGGTTTTAGGCCTCAGGGTAGGGGGAGGGAATGGGTAGTTGGGGTCGTTTTTAGGGCTTAGGGGAGGGTAGGGTAGTTTTTAGGGCTCAGGGGTGTCAGGGTAGCTTTTTAAAAATAGGGTTTTGGGTTTTAGGCCTAAGGGCAGTGGAAGGGGTTGGGGTAGTTGTAGGGACAGCGCAAGGGGGTGAGAGGGGGTCGAGGAAGTGTTTAAGTGTTAGGCATACCCCTTTACCACTCATGCCTTTACCATGAAATTACGTGGTAAAGGCATGCGTGGTAAAGGAATGCATACAAGGTAGTAGTGGATATTGAGTCGCACAATCACATAGGAAATTAAGTCAGATGATAAGGCATTTCGATACAGTACATACACTTAGTTATAGAACAGACAATTTGAAGGTACCAACTCGAGGTGATATATCCCACTACCAAGGATATCAGTCAAACAGGTCATACATGGCCCGTAGCACAAATAAACATAGAAACCCCGGCACTCTAATTAAATATAACAAAACACAATTGTAGAAATTAATCTCATAAACTGCGAAAGCCCACGGACGGCAGGAGTTTCGGGACGTTACGTACCGCGGAGAGATCTTATCATGGCTCCTTCAAATCCCGAACAGATTGGATACTTGACGATAGCGAAGTCTATGAACGTGCAGAATTTGTTATATATACTTTAACTCTTTGGGGATACTTGTATGGATATCCATTACTTTTGGATTTCGGACTGCAGAGAATCAGCACCTCTCGCAAGCAGGATTGCTTTTCCCTGCCCGTTTAACCATGTATGGAACGAATAACTGGACTCTATAATTCTCCAGGATCTTGGAGGATTTAGGGGACCCAGCATATCATAGCCCTCTCTACCTTCCGAGTACCGCTAAATAAGCTTTGATATACTTCTCTAATATTTTACGTGGAATGGAAATCCGGATTCCTTAAAAATATTCTTAGGACTTCGGAGGATCCAGGGGACCAGGCATACCCTAGCCTTCCCTATCATCTTCTGAGCACCGGAATTAGAGCCTTGAGGAAGTCACAGTGGTGACGAAACGCGCGTTGGCTGTTTCAGATACGACGTTCTACGTGTTAAGATCTGTATCTACAAGAATTGCACGAAATGAAATGTGTCTATTTAACATCTTCTGACATGGGATGTAACATGTTGGATACATTTTTTTGCGTCTAACTATTATTAAATCTGTGTTTACATTATATACTTGTACGTTTCGTAACATTTTCCATATCAAGAGGTTATCTCTCTACATCACTTGGTGCTCGCAGCTTATGAGATTAATTTCCACAATTGTGTTTTGTTATATTTAACTAGAGTGACGGGGTTTCTATGTTTATTTGTGGTAAAGGAATGCGTTGTTAAGACGCATACGTGGTTTAAGTTGTGTAGTAGAGGCATGCATGGTTTATCCAGTCATGCCACTAGCATACATCCCTTGGGTAATGCTTCAGTTGAATGTGCTTGAAGATTTGATGAACAGAGCACTTTGCGATATTCCTAAAAGCTTTCCAGCTGCACGGCTAGTTTGTACTGCGAGGCATTAAGTGAGATAATTTATTTTCAAAAATACAAAATGCTTACTCAAGCAAGTCATTTTCTGAAGTCAAGACTTGTATGGCACCAAACGTGATTGGGAAAAAGTGTCATTGGCACTATGGAGCTCATTGGCTGCATTGCTAATTGCTTTACAATGTTCGAGGTACATTGGCAAAGGGTACCCAAGGGTGACATGAAACAAGGACTGATTAAAACTGCCTAACATGAATAGTATTTCCACTTGAGCTGGATTACACCCTAGCAACAAATATTTCTTTCACATTCAGTGTTGAGGACAATAAACAGTAGAGAGCAATGTTTAATTTATGCCTTGTGTTTTCAAAATATAATATATTGTGATAATGTGTGTGTTTGATCATGTCAAAAGCTGCTTTTTGGTGTATTTTACCTTTTGATTTTGTCATTTAACTTATTCGATGACACATTGATTGTCAAACACACAAATCACATGAAAGTAAGTATATAGAATTTTGGATGAGTAGGTGTCAATAATGAAGCTATTTCCAGAACGGGGGTTCCAGTGACATCATAGGCGATGAGACTGAAGCTCAAGTTGCCCAGATGGAAGTGTTGTGTACAGTCCCTAGATCAACTGTGCGATGAGGTAAGAGTCATGGTAGAGCCTTTCCCAGCATAAACCAAAGAGGTGACAACTCAACAATGATCCTTCCACTGATTCTCTTGAATCTAAGAGACACAGGCAAGATAAGGAAAGGTATCTTAACGACAAAAAATGCATGCCCTTACACAGAAACAGTGCATCAGTCAAATCTACCTTAATACACAATCAAGTACCCCAGCCAAGTTATGTTAGCAGGATTTTTTTCTGATCACGACGTGGTAGATCACCCTTATGCCTACAGAAAGCAGAGAAATACTGTTAGACCGGTCAGCATTAGGTGGGCTTCCCCCACACATTTTACCTCACTCTTTCTATTTTTGCTGAATTTATTTTTGTTGACCTTAGAACCCTGCACACTTTACCACTGCTAACCAGTGCTAACGTTCTTGTGCTCTCTCCTTTAAACATGGTGAAATTGTGTCACACCCAATTGGGCCATTTTATTGACTTGTAAGTCCCTAATAAAGTGGCACTACATGTACCCAGGGATGAAAAAATAAATGCTATTGGTGGGCCTGCAGCACGCTTTGTACCATCAACCTAATCAGCCTTTTTAAACATGTCTCAGGTCTGCCATTTCAGCCTCTTTGTGTAGTCTTAAACTGCCACTTTGGTCTGGAAAAATAAACCTTTTTCCAGGCCTAAACCTTCCTTTTTAATACATATAAGCCACTCCTAAAGTAGGCCATAAACATCCTACATGACAGGCTGTGTTGTGTTTAAAAATATTGGACATGTACTTTTAAGTTTTACATGTACTGGAAGTCAAAAACTCTCAGATACGTTTTTCACTATTGCATGGCCTACCTTTCCCATAGAATAACAGTGGGTTAGCTTATTAAATTTAATACGCGATATGTTTTGATTGCGAGCAGGTGGGAAATTTATGTTTGGTGTCTGAGGAATGCTAATTTAAAACTGTCTTTAATGGTCAGATTTTAAGTCATAATTCTAAAAATGCACTTCTAGAAAGTTGGCATTTTCTTTTCCTAGCCATTTGGATTCACATGACTAGATGTTTTCAGCTTTTGGCCTTTGTTTATTCCTCTCCTACAGCATCACAATAGAGGGTCTGGCTGTTGGCAGGATGGGTGGTGCAGCTGTCATTTACCACACTTGCACCTCGAAGGCACTGGCCAAGCACACACACAAATGATTTCACACAAGCCTATTGTGCTCCCAGACCGACTGGGACCAGAGGAAGAAAGGCAGGAAATTCCTGACACTTCTGTAGAGGGAAACTCCAGAAGCTTCTTCCACTGAAAAGTAGGCACCTGGTATAAAAGAGGACTCTTAGACCCAGCCACCAGTACACTCCTGGACCTGTTAATATTACATAAGAAGGTCGTCGCCCTGCTGTCCTGTTGCTTGAGGCGTGTCCTGCTTGCCGTGAAGGAAGACTGTACCTGCTCTCTTCAGCCCATGTTTAATGACTCCATTGCCCCTCTCCCAATCCCATGTATTGTGATATAGTGCTTGATATCTCCAGGTCTTATAGTGTGTATTAATGACTCCAAGGGTCAGCTGACTGACCTCCTTTTCTGAGCTACAGGGATATAACAAGCTCCAGAAGCCTCCCTGCAACTGCCCAGCTCACCTGCTGCTCTAGGCCTGCCTGGACCTGCAACACAACTTGCCTGAGACCGGTTGCCCTTGGCTGGAGTGAGTGCCTAAAGTGGTGCCTCCCCAGATCCCGGACCCTTGGCTGGCATCGAAGAGGGCTCAAGCTAGCCTCCCTGAAGAGCCACTAAAACCAGCGGTAAGTAACGTTAAGACCCACAAAGCCTCGCAGCATAGCTGCAAGCTTAATCAGAACCAATGCTGGGAAACGCAAAGACCCTTGACGGCTTGCTGCACAACTGTCAGCCTCATCGGTCTGAAGCCATGCAATGCAAAGTCCCGCAAAGCCTTGTTGCGCAGCTGCCAGCTTCATCAAAACCAACGCCAAGCAATACAAAGCCCTGCAAAGCCTTGCTACATAGCTACATCATAGCTATGCCGCATGTTGCAAAGCCTAGCAAAGCAACATCAAGCAGACATTGCACCGAGGACATAAGGTACAATCCTCTGCAGGACAAACTTGGCCCTGTGCCCTGCCTGTGTGTCATCATGGTTGGCCACAACTTGTGAGCTTGTCCATTTCCAATCCGACCAGATGACCTCAGTTGGCTATTTGCACCTTTTGGCACAACTTTAAAAAAAATCTTTAACATTGCATATCGTTTTGGTGTCAAATAATTTATTAAATATTACTCTATTTTTCTAAATTGATGTGTGATAGAAAGTGGGTTGGTGGTTGACACAAACACTAATAAAGTGAAAACACAAAACAAGAAAAATCCCAAATCAATTTAGAAAAATAAAGTACATCTTAATAAATTATTTGACACCAAAATGACAATAATCCAATCAGTAGAAATTGAGTTACGAATTGTTAACGTTTTTAGTGAAAACAAGTGTTTAAAAGATTGATGCGTCAACCCTGAACATATAGTAGTTCAAAACCAGGACAAAGACGAAACGTATGGCCGAACACGATGGAGTGCGGTTTGGATTGGGCCCGGTCAGTGCTTTCCTCTGAACTTGAAAGAAATTTTGGGAAAAAGTGTCTGAAACGGTGAAGTTCAGCTGGACAAGGCTGCAGGAGGTGTCTAAGGAGAGAGTGTCATCGTCTGATAGCCTTATGTCAAAGCTGCTGTGAAGATTTCTAAGTTCGAACTTAGTCTCTGAAATGGAAGCCTAAAATCTACAGGGGGATGAGGCAGAGGATTGTAGCTGAAGACAGTTCCATTAGGTCTGATACCCCTTTGGTGAAAGACCGCTAAAAAGGATTTGCTACTGTGGAGAAGAACATAGCAGGAGAAGCTGTGAAGTCAATGAGACCAAGGATGCACCTCAAGTAGATAAGTGACCATGTTGGTCCTGGTCTCCTCCTGGTTCACAGAGCAGTTATTGGCCAAAAATGTTATAAGTCCTCAGTTTTAGAATTTGGCATCTGGGCACCTTTAGGACTACAACCAATAGACCAGGACAGGTGGGGCACCACTTGGGGTTTCCAGACTCACTCAGGCCTAGGTGCAAGTTCAAGATGGGGGGAACCTTTTGTGTCCCTTTGACTCTCAACAGAAGGCCAGCAAACTAGACCTTGGAATCACTCTGGTAGTCCTGGGTTCAGATGAAGATGCAGGGCTCAACAACACAACTGGTCTCTGAGAGTTCAAGGCAGGCTCCAGGCAGAAAACAGTCTTTCGAGGTACAGCACAGCTGTCTTGCAGAGTGCACAGCAGGTCACATCAGGCAGGCCTCTGAGCAGTCCTGGAGTGAACTTAAAAATGGATCTGAAGGTCCTATTTTTATACCTTGGTACCCTTCCTCTGGAAGTCGGCAGAAGCTTCTAAAAAAGTTTTTTGAAGTACATGGAATTTCCCAACTCCCTTGGCTCCTAGCTGGATGTAGTGACAATGTGGAGGTGATTGGTCCTTTGTGTGAAGGCAGAGCACACCCTATTCAGTGGCAAGTGGAGCTGTGCTCAACTCAACTCCCCATCATGCCAGCAGATTGCCCATTCAGGCACACCTAATCCCTCTATTGAATGATTGTCTGTGAGTAATTCACAAAGTCTAACTGTCAGTTACGCTGAGTCACGTGATCCAAGACACGCTACGGACACAAAGGGAAGGAAATTGCCAAATTTCTAAATGTTGCATTTTCTAAAATGTAGTCAAAACTCTGATTTTACAGTTAACTGCATACCTTGTCCCAATCAAAGGTTTGCATTTATTAAATGTAATAAGGTAACCCCAATGTTACTCTATGGGATAGATATGCCTCACAGTAGGGAAAACAAATGTAGGCGATTTTCAGTACCAAGACATGTAAACTTACACGTACATGTCCAACATTGTAATTCCAATGCACCCTGCCCTATGGGCTACCTAGGGCATACCTTAAGGGGTGACATATGCAGAGAAGGGGAGTTTAAGGCTTGGCACAGCGTTATATTGCCAAGTCAAATTGGCAGTTTAAAACTTCATTCAGGCTGCAGTGGCAGACCTGGGACATTTGTTAAGGTGCCACCTAAGTAGGTGGCACAATAAGTGCTGCAAGCCCACTAGTATCATTTAATTTCCAGGTCCACGGTATAGGGTATACCACTCTACAAGGGACCTATAAGTAAATTAAATATGCCAATTAGGGGTAAGCCAATCAAACAATGTTTAGGTGAGTGAGCACAAGCACTTTAGCACTAGTTAGCAGTGGTGAAGTGCACAGAGCCATAAGCCCAACAAAAACAACTGGAGTTAAGTAGGCAAACAGTTTGGGGGAAGACCACCCTAAGGCTGACAGGTCTAATACAGACGATATTTTGACAACAGTCTGGTGCTATACATGTTATCCTAAGTGGTATGTTTTTTTGGTCAACAGAGATTTATGGGCGTGCTCAAATATCTGGTTTATAGTGGAAGCTAAACTCTTCTGCAACATTCTGAAAAGAACACAATAGATAGTGCCACAACAAAAGGAGTTACCGCTGAAAATAAAAAAGATGCAGGATAAGCATAGGGTCAGAATAATTTAGGCTACTTCTAAAAGTATCCTTCGAAAAAACCTGAAACCCAAACAGTTGAAAACTCCTTCGGCAAAGTGTCTTGTACTCTGAGTTACTCAGGCACGAGTCTGGCATGAGTGTCTGGTGGACACTCAGGAATCAAACATGCGTAAACAAGAGTTGTGTCCTAAGTATTTGGGGCCCCCTCATCAAACTGTAGACAACAGAACAGGGCACAGGACTGGACAACTTTGTTGTTCACAGTTCAGGGGGACCCATGTCATATAATGGACAAGGAGTGGAATCCAGCAGCCAGATGATAGGGACAGTTTACTGGCAGTTTTTGCAATGGTTCCGGTGGAACCCTGTGAGAAGTACTCCGCCGAAGATGAATGCAGCCAGACAATGGTGGACAGGGAGAGGAATGTCAGATTTGCTGTTATTCTCAGGAATTACTTGATTTTCGGAAAAGACTAGCTCCAAGCACCCTAACTCTGATCTTTTAGACAGCACAGTATTGTTGTGTCCAGCTGAAGTGGGAAGGGTTGAGGATTGAGAACAGCTGATAAGCAGACCTGAAAGGACAAGGAATAACATTAATACTCTTTTACCCTTTTTGTGCATTACATTGCATTCAATTGCTAAAATTATGTTAAAAGTGTCATTGAAACAATAACTTTCAGCTAACCTCCCGCTTTCAGTCTGCTTAATGGTTAAGGACTCAGATTTTCACTCTTATATTGGGTTATACTGAAAACATGAATGACAAATGCTATCTGGAAATTAGCAACAGTTAGATCTCTCACAATAATTAACTCTATGCACCTTTTCTTTGAATTCTTATACCTTAGAATACTTATTGTTGTTATCTCTGGTGTTATTGCTCTCTTGTATTTGAAAACTAGTGCTTATCGGCGACTGCTGGTGGACTTTGGTCTTCTCAAAGCACTAAGAGACCTGCTGGTGATTACCTGCTAAACAAACTTCAGTTAACATAACATAACATAACTACCATGAATACCTTCCTGTCATGTGCAAATGACTTGCCGTGTTCAAATAGTATTTTTTCTTAAATAGGTGCTTTCTCTCTTTAAATTCAGTTTTTCAAAAGTACCACTCTTGTACATAAAGTTGTTATTTTTATCGAATCGTTTCAACAAAGTTAAATCTTTCTTGGGTCAAAACAATCTGTTCCAGAAACAAATGTCAAATCAAAGGCTTTTCCCTCATAAAACAAGTTATCTTTCTGCTGTAACACCTTGGCGACACCACCATAAAATTCGGATCTTGGTATTCAGAGTGCCAACAGGAAATCTTCCATTGCTGCGGAACACCCAACACCCCTTCATGTCATGCTGCGCGTAAAGCTGATACTGAGCGTGTGCCTCTGGGTGTAGCCTCCTTTTTTACTGGGAGACACTCAAGATGGCTGCCGCTCAGAGAATTCTTTGAGTTTTATCTAAATTACAAGAGTCGTCATCCACAAAACCAATTAATTTTTTATTCCATTAGAGACTCGCTTCACTTTCCCCTTCCGGGAAATATTAAAGCAGTGGTGGCTGGTGGAATTTGAAACTGGTGGGGCGTATGCAGAACGAATGAACGCATGCAAGCGAGCACAGTGAGTGAGCCCGACGCCAATAAGGGGGGATTCGGGGGGTTCTCCCCCGTGATGAAATTTTTTAAAAATTGGCATCTTTTTGGTGCAATTTTCAGCACTATTTCTGTGACAAATGGACTAAAAATTCAGTTATTGTAGGCATTTATAAAAGAAAACTCATAGATTTCAGAAACTTTCTGGGTTGCCAAGCAAGTCTGACTTCTGAAGAGGGCTATGGTACTAAGCAAGACTGCTTTGGCTCTACCCTTTCCAATAGAAAACACTAGTTAGCGATGTGAACAAGTTCAATGAACAAACCTGGGGTCTAGGGAGAGTCCCTTTCCTGAGAAAGAAATTTAAAAAAGATTGGCAAATGGTGCATTTTAAAGCAAATGAATGTAGTTAAGAAAACAGGTACTTTCTTGCGTGATGCCTTCATGCCATCTGCCCAGTAAACAACTTCACTGAGTCACTTGGTGAACCTCTTATTTTTCCCTTTACTGCATAAACACTGTTACGTGCTACGAAGTTTATTTTTTTGGGGCTTTTCTACTCAGTATTTCATTTAAGCAGAAATGCATTTACTAAATCGTGCCACTTAAACCTTTCCATTACACATTCTCTGATGCACCGGACACACAATTGGGTGATCACATGCCATTTGACATCTTTTTACAAAAAATGTAATTGAAAAATATAATCTAAGTTAGTATATTAGAGGCTTTCTCTTACAGTGCGTCAAACCGCACTTGCAAATAACCTGTTAATATTACTCAACTCGGGGGCACTCAATTTGCAACCTCAGAAGCACGAGTTGGCTTTGTATGAATTTCAACGTGTGGCCTGTAGATGATAGCTGATGTCGGTGGTGAGCGTTTAGCTGCCTGAGCCATCCTGGTTTCCGAATGTGCAATCTGAACAAGAATATGACAGGAGGCAGCGCCAAGGCTGGAAGCAAATACTTGAATGGAACAAGCGAATACATCTAATTAGACCACTGTTAATCAGTGTTGCTGGTCTTGAACGTTGTGAGAACCTCATATTGAGAATAAAATATAGAGGGAAAAGGACGGCGTATTCAGAAAGGGTTCTTGACACAGTGACTAACCACATTAGTCATGCGTATGTTATGCTGCAATACACATTAAGTTAAATAGCGCAGCTTCAATGCATAATGAGATATTCTTAATTGTACCTACAGAGTCAACATGGGAGTGTTACACAAAGTAAATGATGCTGATGGAGATGTATTTTACATGATGGTTAAACTGGCATGACAGCCTTCTGCCAGACCACTCAAGAGATACCTACTAGAAATCTGTTTCAAATAGTGAAAAGGCCTTTACAAACATTTTCACATGCAATTAGCAAAATGAAATAGCAATATGGTAATGAATGCAATATGCCCAACATATTGCATTGCATCTCTGAGCCCCACCCTCTTCAACGTCTACATGAGCCCCCTCGCGGCCATCGTACGCAAACACAACCTCAGCATAATCTCCTACGCCGACGACACCCAGCTGATCCTCTCCCTGACCAACGACCCCACCGCCGCCAGAGCCAACCTGCACGAAGGGATGAAAGAGGTAGCCGAGTGGATGACGACCAGCCGCCTGAAACTGAACTCGGACAAGACGGAGGTCCTCATCCTGGGCCCCTCACCCCCGCCTGGGACGACTCCTGGTGGCCTCCCGCCCTGGGCACCGCACCCAAACCGACAGACCATGCACGCAACCTGGGCTTCATCCTGGACTCCTCCCTCTCCATGACCAGGCAAGTCAACAACGTCTCCTTGGCGTGCTTCAACATCCTACGCATGCTACGGAAGATCTTCTGGTGGATCCCCACCGAGACCAGGAAAACCGTCACCCAGGCCCTCGTCACCAGCCGACTGGACTACGGCAACACCCTCTACGCCGGTACCACCGCCAAGCTCCAGAAGAGACTCCAGCGGATCCAGAACGCCTCAGCCAGACTCATCCTCGACATCCCACGAACCAGCCACATCTCCGGACATCTGAGAGACCTTCACTGGCTCCCCGTCAACAAAAGAATCACCTTCCGCCTCCTCACCCACGCGCACAAAGCCCTACACGACCAAGGCCCGAGCTACCTCAACAGCCGAGTCAACTTCTACGCTCCCAAACGCCACCTCCGATCAGCCAACCACGCCCTCGCCGCCGTCCCCCGCATCCGAAGAGCGACTACAGGAGGAAGGTCCTTCTCCTACCTGGCCGCCAAGACCTGGAACTCCCTCCCGACCGACCTGCGCCTGACCCAAGACCACCTCTCCTTCAGGAAGAAGCTGAAGACCTGGCTGTTCGAGCAGTAGCGGCACCCCCCCCCCCCAGCGCCTTGAGACCCTACGGGTATGTAGCGCGCTTTATAAGTGTCATTGATTGATTGATTGAAGCAGATAGTTTTCAAGTAGTTTCATCTTTATCGTTTATATGCCTTTGCTTGTCTGCTGTGTTTGATCCTGGTGATGTATGTCTTCTTTGTTGTGATAAGTATATTACCAACCATTGAGACCATACATTATACCGTTATGAACAGACAAATGCAGCATACGTTATTTAAATGACTATTTTGGCAACCATAAATTAAGTTTGTAAATTGCCTGCGTTGGAAAATAATCAATATATCTAAAGGAATGCCATTTCCTAGTGTATAAATATGTTAAGTTTAATAATGAAATACATATGAAAAAGACCCGATGTGTATATCGGTGTAGCATATTTATCATATATGAACAAAATCCATATGCTTGTTTGCCTGCACATGAAACGCAGGCACAGAAACAATTTCTGATCACTTTCTATTGGGTCCTGGCATTGATCAATAGTAGTCAGTTGTCCAGAATCATGTGGCCATGAAGCAGTGCATCAGTTTCACGTAGTGGCACAATGCAGCAGGGTAAAAAACGTCTTTTATGGTAATTTACTCACCCCACGCACCCTCCCACGACCAACTCTTTACTGCCGGGAATCAACCAATGAGTGCTCTCCCAAATGAATTCAGAGCACACGGGCCTTCACAGTCATTTTCTGTTGCTCGCAGACAAACCCTGAACTTTACATTGCATCCAGGGCGTCAGTCATATACTAGACAGAGGAAAAGGTTACAATAGTGCATAGCCGGGAACAAGACTTAAAAGCCAATTTACCAAAGAAAGCGCGTGCGCTTTGAAACGGATGCTCCGGCGCTTACTCTTTGAACGATCTTCTAGCGGTAATCGGTCCGTGGTGCAATTAAAATGCACTGCATAAGAACCATCTTGTAGAAGTAATGACATCTGCCAATAATCCACTGTGTTTTATCTCTGTGACATTGCAATTGCCTTCACAGGGGCAACGCTGTATTCAGAACGCACTGTGGCATCCTTGTCTGTCACAGATCCTGGCAGCAGCTGAAACAGACAAGCTAAGAGAGCTCTTCTCCCAGCCTGTGGGTGTGAGTGTGTGCTAATCCCAACAACCATACCCCTTCATAAATACAATACAAACAGTTTACCAGTATCGCCGGCACCGGCATGCCAGTGTGCGCGCATCAGGTACTAGTGTGCACTGTCTACAATAGGATATATACTGAAATCAAACTTTTCCAGTGGATATTCCTATGCGCACATAAACCCAGATGGTTTGCACATATTGGATGTGCGCTGTGCTCTGCAACATGCATGAGATGTGTCATTTTTTATTTAGAAATTCACATTGTTCCCCGTGTTTGCACATGCCTCAAATAGGCATTAGTGATTGGTGTAAATTTCATTCAACTATCTTATTAGATCAGGCTTTACCTTAAAACCAAAAGGCGTTAGTGCTGATCACCCTAGTAATGGCCCTTCGAGATTAGTTGGCACAAAATGATGTAAAGCCTTTTTCGCTCTGTGAAAAGCGCACCTTGCCACAGTGCAAGAAACATTTTTTCAGTGGATAGCAAACAGCATGTGTTGCTTTGTGCCACCCTGCATCGGGCTAGCCTCAGTAAATCTGCGCATTTGTATGACTTTGGCCGAGTTAGCTCACCTCTTGCATCTCAGTGAAACCAACTAGAAATGGTGAGCACTGCAGATTAAACAGCAAACCATGCCCTCATTGAGCACTCAACAGATAACCTCATTGACAGATTTCTAACTCCATCCTCGACTGGGCTCCCCGATGATTTTAAGATCAAGCATTGGTTTTTGGTGTATTGATCAGCTGCTCTCCCTTTTGTTATTGAGTAAATCATGATCCTCAAAACATTTGTCTATAATAAATTAACCTCATAAACCATTCACATACCAGGCGACGGAGAGAGAGTGAGCCTTTAACACTGAGCGTTTGATTTGTGTTCTAAACATAACAGAGGCCATCTTTTTTTTTTATATTATTTTTATTAGGTATTTTTTAAACACATACGGGAATACAGGACATTTGTCTGTCGGGGTCGTCGCCCTTGGGTTACATGTTATATCGGTTAGTATAGTGTTACCTTAAGGTCGGCTCCCCCATTGCTAGCTAGCTTCATATAGTGAGGAGAGAGTTCCTAAAGTGGGAGTGTATAGGATAGGTTAGAATAAGTTGAAGGAGAAGGATAGGAAAGAAGCGCGACCGCATACTTTCTCAAACTTAGGTAGTCCATTAATTCAGGTCTTTGCCTTGGGATCTGACTGTAGCTTTTCCCTATGGCGGGTCATAAGGGACTAGTGCTTTGTCCAACGCTTCCCATAGGCCTCTGGAAGACGCCTTCCACGGGGTGTATTGCTTTGCGAGGTTGTCTGCTCCTCTAAGGTAGGTGATCCAGTTCAGCCAGTTCTTGTAGGATATTTTTGAGAAGTTTTTCCAGTTGTTCAGCACAAGTTTGATTGCAGCTGTTAGAAGTAGGTCCAGTAGTTCTCTCTCTCCCTCTGTGGGGAGGTCTGTTCGAATGAACGCTGTGATGAGTGAGGCAAAGTTCCTGGTGATTTTGCACATAAAAACACTGTCTATAAAGTCCATAACCTTATGCCAGAAGATCTTGAGCCTTGGGCATTGGAAGATCAGGTGTTCTAAATCCCCCCTCCCCATGCCACAATTCCAGCACGTTGGGTTGTCTCTTAGCCCTAGTGTGCGTAGTCAGGCTGGGGTCCAAAAAGTTTTGTGAAGAAGCCATAGTTTGGTTTGGGCGAGAACAGGTGTGAATTTATTTTGTGTGGCCGATGCCCATATCCTTTCCCACTCCTGTTCTTTTATTGGGGGATGTGAATGTGTGTCCCAGTATCCCTTTGTTTTGTTATTCAGTTTGTGTTTGAGAGGTCTTAGTGTTTTGTATAACTTCGATGCTTGGTGGCCAGGGCGTGGTGTCTTTTAGTTTTGAATTTGTTATGGCTGTCTTTATCTTTAGAAACCTGTACAGATAACATAGGCCTTCTTTAAACTCAGTTACTCAGATTGAACAGCATTGCAAAACATGTTCTGGCGTCCCCTTTACATCAGGTAAAAGAAAAAAACACGACGAAAGTGAGATGGGAAATACATCTGGAATAAAGAAGTCAAGTCTCGCGCTCACAAAGACTCCCCTGTCCATAGTTATTGGGCAAGTGCATCCCTTTTTCAGTTCTACACAAACACCGTCAGCATTATTTATTTTACAACTCATATAATTCTCCGATTCATGGCACTTCCCGGTCGCGGCACTTAATATTCGCGGGGGGTGGGTGGGGAAGAAATCGGACGGGGGTGTCACGCGGGTGTTGCAGGGAGGGGGGGATGTAAAAAGAAAATGAAAAGTTAACTTACCTGACCGGGTCTGCCTCTGCTTCTCGGCCGGGTCCCGCGCCGCCCCTGCTGCTTCCAAACACAGTATCAGGCATGCTGCTCCCTCCCCTCCTGTAAAGCCAATCACAACGCTGCAATGGCAGCGTTGTGATTGGCGCTGAGTCCGGGGCAGCGCCCAGCAGGGCACCAGTAGGGACGCCATTTTCTCTATGTAGGCTGCATGCAGCCTACATAGAGAAAATGTAGAGTACGCATGACTGCATTGGTCGGCCCCCAGGGCCAACCAAGCAGTCTGAGCACTTAGAGTGGTGCAAGCCACTCCTACCTGACCCGCCCACACGCCCGCCCCCAAACAGGCATACCCTCCTGCGGGAGTCCCGCCTCCCCCCAACCAGGCATACCCCTGACGTCTGCTTTCTCGCAGTGCGAGAAGCAGGAAATAAAATGGTATTTTAAATACCATTTGATTTTCTTCTTCTGACGCTGCGAGAAAGCAGTAGGGCGCCGCCCCAACGCCCTAATGGAGCGGCCACCACTGTATTAAAGTAACATTGTGCCAATGTTGAGAGGCCTTTGAAACAAAGGCTTTAATTGTGATCTCCAAGTGCAAGTCACTGCTTTACTTTCCTGACAGATCTAACGCCAGTATCAGCAGATTTTGCTAGGATTATTAGTAAAAATTCCAAATTTAGGTACCGAAACCAATCCAATAGAAGGAAACTTCCAAAATTCAAAACAGAGAGCTTAATCTAAGGCCAAACCTTTTGTTCTTTTCTGGACAGTGAATGGCCATCTAGAGGAAACAGGATAGTAGTCTTTTAGAAAAGTCTTTGTAGGCCTCTGAACTGAATTACAAAAATAATCACAATTTTAAACCTCAGGCACAAATTAAGGGAAGAATGTGCCCAAGGAAAAAAACTTGTAACTATGTTTATTAAATAGTAAATAAATTACAGTACTGTTTAAAAATAAATATGTATAAACGAAATAACATATCTACATTTAATTTATTATTTCATACACATATGATGAGTTATTTTTCTGGAAAATTGGATTTTGTGAATAATAAATATTTTTAATTATTTTGTATATATAGTTTACTGTAAAATATTTCTAATTTAAAAAAACTTTATTCGATTTCCCTATACTATCTAGTAGGGTCATTACCATCCTGATTGTGAAGATCTCCACCGACAGGGAAACGCTACTAGTAGTAACCTTACACTTGCAGATTCTGTTGTAGAAGTCTTCACCCCCTTATATGAGGATGCCAAGATATGCAAGTCCACACCGCGATGTAACTCTTCACTTGGAAACTGTACATAGTAAAAAGTGGAAAGTTACACCCAGGTGTTGGAGTAAATTTATTCATGACTAAATATACATATGTATATCTTTCTAAATCAGACCCACAATCTCAGGCAATTCAAACAGGGAATTATTAATTGTATCCACAGAGCCTTACAAATAAAGTGTATATGTTAAGCAGGAATCTGATGCATGTAAGCAGGGCCTAGGTGTCCTACAAAGACCATGGGGTGTGCAATTGGCATCCTCTGTGACTACTACCAGTATTTTACTGTCATAGAAGCATTTAAAATAAGCCAACCAAAAGCTGTTGGAGAAGGAAGCAGGTAAAATGTTAAGTAGGCATCTGATGCATGTGGCAGGGACCAGTTGTCCTACAAAAGTCCATGGGGTGCACAACTGGCATCCTCTGTGACTACTATCACGATTTCATTGTTGTCATAGAAGTATAAATAGATAATACAGCTGTGGTGGAAAGAAACATCTTAGAAGACATTGCAAGCTGTTGGCAAAACCCTATCAGGACTCCCTTTGCCTGGTACCAGACTTTTCCTTGCACAGATGCCTGATTACAATGTCCATTCGACATATACTTTACATGCTACAAGACATGTTCTGACCACTGTAGGGCTGCCTCTCAGCCGGATACCCTTTGCTAATTGTTTATAAGGAAAAAGGCAGCTTCTCTTCAGTTCTGTAGGGCTAGGAAGGATCTTGGGTCAGGACTCCTGCTTTCAGATTCGACACCTACATTATGTGTTTCACAAACATGCAACAAACCCCATCCACACACTTAACCCAAGCACACAATTACATTATGCTCATATGGCCAGCACCCAAAACCTCATTCCCCTCACCAGCACACATACCTAAAAACATTGCATATAATCCTTTCCATGCTCATTAATACAAAATCTGCAATTCTTCTTACCCCAGATGTTAGACTTGACATCTTGGTGTGGTATTCACCCAAATATTTTGCCTTCACCCGTCCTGTTTTGCTGAACTCATTCTTTTTGGCTTTAGGGCTCTGTGCACTTCACCACTGCTAATCAGTGCTACAGTGCTTGTGCTCTTTCCTTCAAACATGGTAATATTGTCCTACACCTAATAAGAACACATTTAGTTTTCTTGTATGACCTCATAAAATAGTACTGCCAGTACCCATGGCCTTTAAAATAAATGCTGCTAGTAGTCCAGCAGCATTCGTTGTGCCACCCACTAAAGTATCCTTTTAACAATGTTTCGGGGCTCCTGGATCTTGCTCAGGGTTAATTATATCAGAACGGATAAGTTACAGGAGATTTAGCCCCCTACCATGGGCATAAATATGGAATGTGAGCTATATAATTGTTATGTGTCTTAAATCAACTACAAAATAAAAAGATGTTTTAAAAAATAAAAATAAAAAAACTGCCGAAAAATAAAAGTTGTGCTGTTCGAAAGAAAAATAAATTTGGGACTGCCACTGCAGCCTGTAGACTGGACCTGCTTACCTTCATCCCAGGCGAACCAAGGGTCAATTGGCTGATCTACTGTGTGAGTTAGGTACACTGCAAGCTTCAGAGGCTTCCCTGCAACTGCCCAGCTGACCTGCTGCACCTAGACCTGCCTGAACCTGCAATTGGCCCTGCCTGAACACTGCTGACCTCTGCTGTTGTGAGTTCCTGATGGCCAAGAGGTGCCTCCCCAGGTCCTGGACCCTTGACTGGCATTAGAGTGTACTCCTCTTAGAGAAAAGGTGAAAATCCTTAAGTATTGGCTAGTTGCAACTGCGAACGGGTATCTTCACGCCAAGACTCTGCCGCCCATTATGACCACCAATATGAAGTATCAGTAAGACCTGCTCTTGGCACCGAAAACAACACTCCATTGGTTGGCTACATGGAACCACATCACGCTACAGCAATGACAGCCTGTGACGACTGTCAACAATTATCTCAGCTGTCCACAAAGCTGGGAGTATTCTTGTGTTGTGTTTTCCTTTTATTCCTGTTTGTGTACTTTACACATTGCCTCTAAGTTAAGCCTGTCTGTTGTATGTCAAGCTACCAGAAGGTTAAGCACAGGCTAGTTTAGTGACTTTTCAGTTTCACCCTGACACGGACTGTGGTTGTTGCCAAAGTGTGGCTTCCACCCCCCCACGAACCACCCAATGTCTTACATCTGACATCGCAGAGATCATCATACAATATACCCTGAATTGTCTCTTCGTTAGAGAACTAGAACTCTCCTCCACAAACATCTTTAAAATGTTCGTCCTCTCAAGCTACTGCATCCATGCCACTGACCACTTACATGAGTCCACATGGTCCTTCACCTGTAGCGAATCAGTGACACAACTCTTTTGAGCTCCTCATATACCACCTCTGTATCTCAGATGCCAACTTTAAACCTACTCAGCGGGCCACCCTAGCCCAACTGGGACTTCATAAATTTTGTTTTGACTTCTACACATCTGCCTTCCATCGGCACACCCATTCAACATTTTTTCAGAGATTCCAACCTCCCTGGATATTTAAACAATAAGATAAGGAAGGAAAATCCCACTAGCCACTCATTAGGAAGCTGGAAATCAAGTAATACATTAAGAGCCTGCACAATTTAAAGACAACACCCATGACATAAGCATTGCTGTCTCTGCTTCAATCGATTAATACACTAAAATTCCTCGCCTCACCATCTTACATTTCTGTATCTGCATGGCCAATAGATGAGCATGTACAGTGTCAGATCAGGAAAATTTCTGATGCAGATTGTACATTCTGTTTTGACCCATTCTTAGGTGGTGCAGGGTTTTTAGTGTATTGGCTCAAATGTAGGAAAAATGCTAAAAGAACTATTGATGGACAGAACGCAGAACAATGTCATACATTCACCCCAGTACAGAGATCTTGGCCTAAATCCATCGTTATTTTGCTCACCATGCCATTCCAGTTTGGACCCAGCCATATGCAAATCAGTCTTGACCCTGTGCCCAATGGGAACAGCCCAGCCCGAACTGCCAGGCCAGGTCCTCCCTGGACTGGAAACAAGCATCCTAGGACCGGTTTTGGGGTTACACCCCTCTTCAGCCAGGATAGCTTGATTCCAGTGGCATGGAGAGCACGGGACTCACGTCTGAGCGTACCCGTCCCACTTGGGGTGACAAATGCAAAAAGATCTATTGATGGACAGAACGCAGAACAATGTCATACATTCACCCCAGTAAAGAGATCTGGGCCTAAATCCATTGTTATTTTGCGCACCATGCCGTTCCAGTTTGGACCCGGCCATATGCAAATCAGTCTTGACCCTGTGCCCAATGGGACCAGTCCAGCCGGAACTGCCAGGCCAGGTCCTCCCTGGACTGCAAACAAGCATCCTAGGACCGGTTTCGGGGTTTCACCCCTCCTCAGCCAGAGTAGCTTGATTCCAGTGGCACGGAGAGCACGGAAAATATCTTATCAATTATATTAGTTGTATATTGTTGTAGACTTATTCTGGAAACAAGCATGAGGCACAGTGTTAAGACTGATTTGCATGTAGCCAGGTCTAAAATGGGGTGGCATGGTGAGAAAAGAATGATGGATTTAACCCAGATCTCTTGACTGGGGGTGAATGTTTTCATTTGTTCTGCATTCCGTCCATCAATTGTGTGTCTTTTGCTTTCTCGCCCTAAGTGCGCCAGGTATGCTCAGATGTGAGTCCTGGGCTCACTGTGCCACTGGAATCAAGCTATCCTGGCTGAAGAGGGGTGAAACCCCGAAACCTGTCCCAGGATGCTTGTTTCCGGTCCAGGTAGGACCTGGCTTCGCAGTTCAGGCTGGACTGTTCCCATGAGGCACAGGGTCAAGACTGATTTGCATATAGCCAGGTCTAAACTGGGGTGGCATGGTGAGCAAAGGAATGATGGATTTAACCCAGTTCTCTTGACTGGGTGTGAATGTTTTGATTTGTTCTGCATTCCGTCCATCAATTGTGTGTCTTTTGCTTTCTCGCCCTAAGTGCGCCAGGTATTCTCAGACGTGAGTCCTGGGCTCACTGTGCCACTGGAATCAAGATATCCTGGCTGAAGAGGGGTAAAACCCCGAAACCGGTCCTAGGATGCTTGTTTCCGGTCCAAGGAGGACCTGGCTTGGCAGTTCGGGCTGGAATGTTCCCATGAGGCACAGGGTCAAGACTGATTTGCATATAACCAGGTCTAAACTGGGGTGGCATGGTGAGCAAAAGAATGATGAATTTAATGCAGATCTCTTGACTGGGGGTGAATGTTTTGATTTGTTCTGCATTCCGTCCATCAATTGTGTGTCTTTTGCTTTCTCGCCCTATGTGCGCCAGGTATGCTCAGACGTGAGTCCTGGGCTCACTGTGCCACTGAAATCAAGCTATCATGGCTGAAGAGGGGTGAAACCCCGAAACCGATCTTAGGATGCTTGTTTCCGGTCCAGGGAGGACCTGGCTTGGCAGTTCGGGCTGGACTGTTCCCATGAGGCACAGGGTCAAGACTGATTTACATATAGCCAGGTCTAAACTGGGGTGGCATGGTGAGCAAAAGAATGATGGATTTAACGCAGATCTCTTGACTGGTGGTGAATGTTTTGATTTTTTCTGCATTCCGTCCATCAATTGTGTGTCTTTTGCTTTCTCGCCCTAAGTGCGCCAGGTATGCTCAGACGTGAGTCCTGGGCTCACTGTGCCACTGGAGTCAAGCTATCCTGACTGAAGAGGGGTGCAACCCCGAAACCGGTCCTAGGATGCTTGTTTCCGGTCCAGAGAGGACCTGGCTTGGCAGTTCGGCTGGACTGTTCCCATGAGGCACAGGGTCAAGACTGATTTGCGTATAGCCAGGTCTAAACTGGGGTGGCATGGTGAGCAAAGGAATGATGGATTTAACCCAGATCTCTTGACTGGGGGTGAATGTTTTGATTTGTTCTGCATTCCGTCCATCAATTGTGTGTCTTTTGCTTTCTCGCCCTAAGTGCGCCAGGTATGCTCAGACGTGAGTCCTGGGCTCACTGTGCCACTGGAGTCAAGCTATCCTGACTGAAGAGGGGTGCAACCCCGAAACCGGTCCTAGGATGCTTGTTTCCGGTCCAGAGAGGACCTGGCTTGGCAGTTCGGCTGGACTGTTCCCATGAGGCACAGGGTCAAGACTGATTTGCGTATAGCCAGGTCTAAACTGGGGTGGCATGGTGAGCAAAAGAATGATGGATTTAACCCATATCTCTTGACTGGGGGTGAATGTTTTGATTTGTTCTGCATTCCGTCCATCAATTGTGTGTCTTTTGCAAATGTAGGAAAGGCACAGATGATAACACCACTGATAGGGTAAGACAATAATTGATGTCTCATTTCCATTTATTGTGGAAAATGAAGCAGTGATGGCAATACTGAGCAGGAAGTTAGTAAAATATATGCGAGTTCCTGTACTTTTTAAGGTACAGTTTAAATTAGAGCAAACTTATATTCAGGTTTGCCAAAAGAATACTTTATTTAATTGCTCGGACCCTTTTGGATTGATAAAGAATTTAGAAATTCCTAATATTTTTTTGACAAAATCCTTCTGGAATAAACCTGACTTTTTTGGCTTGGACGTCAGTACACGTCTGATACACACAGGATACAGCAAGTTTGTCTTTCCTGCAAACTATCACCATTTGTCGTAGTGTTTGTAATCAGTTGCTTGGTTCAGGTTGTGAGAAGATTGTTGTATCTTGGGTTTTGTAGTTGGGGTACATGTTCCCATGCCTTGTTGTAAGCGGGTGACATGCATTCTGTATCATGTGCATCTTCTGAGCACCTTCCCAAGTTGTGTTCTCCTTTGGGCGGGCATATAGTTGCCAGTTAGGACAGTCACTTGCAGGATGGCAGAGTTAGAGGGACGCTGAAGGATGGGCTTTGTTATTGAACCTAATTGCGAATAAACTACATTTGTAGATTACCTTCGGATCAGTGTGATTTGTATCTGATGTTATCCACTACATATTTTGTGATGAAATGATTGTTGCTCTTTTTTGAGCAACGGGAGCCCACCGACAGCAGATCCTGGACAACGCTGGATGGTCACAGTTTTGACTGGACTACCACAACTGCCCGAAGAAGGATTCGGGCTATTATATTCAGCAAAGATGTACACCGAAAAAGATCCGGAATTTTGTTTATTGAGACCTGACGCGACGTTTGTGTCAGCATGAATCGAGATTTAGCATTACCGTTACTTGGCCAATCAGCGAGCAACATTCTACAGGCAGGTCATTCAGGTGAGTGCAGGACGTCAGTGGAGGGACAATGGAGGATGGGCTCTTTTGCGAATAAACCACATTTGTGGATTACCTTTGGATTTGCGTCATTTGTATCTGATGCTTTCCACTACAAAGAGATGTAGGAGCTTCACCAGTCTGATGAGTAAGTCACAGTTCAAAATATAAGCCAATGGGGCAGAGGATGAGCATAATGAAAATCCTTCCTTGAATAAGTGCAACCTTTTCTCCGTGCATCATTACATCCTCTAAAAGGAGCCGGGCATTAGCTGTACTCCGGCTCTCCCACTTGCCATTTGGGCGGCAGCATACACAGCAGTGTAGGCAAAGCCTCTCCCTCACTCTGGTTAGCTTTAGGGAACATGTAGGCAGCTGAGAGGTTCGAATGACAAACACTTTAAGGGCTGTGCCATTCCTGCTACCGCCACACTTAGGGGCATATCAACAACAACCGGCGATAATTATCACTAAACGCACTTAGTGCTAGGATAATTATCGCCGGCTAGCGTGGATTTTTATTGCTGAGATAGCGTGCTATTAGCAACGCTTATCTCAAAAGCGATAAAAATCCTAGCGCTAACTGCCTAACGTGAGATTATCGCTGGAAACCCAGCGATAATCTCACGAAATGTGGCGTTAGCTTGTTGATAGGGCCTCACAAACCTAGCCATGATATCCACCCTCCATAGGATATCATGTCTAAGTCAGTCCTGAAGCAGGCGTAAGGAAAGTAGCGATAACAGGGGTTATCGCTACTTTTCCTGCTGCTATGCTTCATAGCGTGGGGCTTGATCATCGGAGAAATGTCGCTTAGCGACATTTCTCCTGTCATGTTAGGTCAGGAATGCCCACTTTGCATCTCATTAGAGATGCAAAGCTGGGCGTTAAGATTTCGTGTGCTAAAGCAAGGTTTCACGCGTTAGCGTGACCTTGCTAATAATTTTCTATCGCCTCGTTGCTGATATGTCCCTTAGATTGGACCTACCCTCCACACTATAGTTGCTGATATTTATATGTAAGTTCTTGCAGAAGATGTTCTATCAACATAGTGATCATTAAAAATAGAGGGGCATATTATCAAGCATGGAGTTAAAATTATTGCCGCTTTAGGGGCAGAAAACTGCCGCAAAAGCAGCGATAATGGGCTTGATAATGTGCACTTGAGAATTCCAATAGAAGCCCATGTTGTCACCAAAACATGGGCTTCTATGGGAATTCTCAAGTGCATATTATCAAGCCCATTATCGCCGCTTTTGCAGCAGTTTTCTGCCGCTAAAGCGGCGATAATTTTAACTCTGTTTCTTGATAATATGCCCCTTAATCGTATCTATTCTTCATACTCCTTTAACTCTCAAAAACAGAAGACCCCTGGGGCATATTATCAAGCCAGGAGATAAAATTATCGCCGCTTTAGCGGAGAAAACTGCCGCAAAAGCGGCGATAATGGGCTTGATAATATGGACTATCGAATTCCAAATGAAGCCCATGTTAGATGTGAAGGACATCTAACATGGGCTTCAATTGGAATTCCATAGAGCATATTATCAAGCCCATTATCGCCGTTTTAGCGGCAGTTTTCTGCCGCTAAAGCGGCGATCATTTTATCGCCTGGCTTGATAATATGCCCCCCTGCAGGGTTGTGTTTCAGAATATTGAGGACAAAAATATTGGGGCATATTATCAAGACAGGCGATAAAATTATCGCCGCTTTAGCGGCAGGAAACTGCAGCTAAAACGGCGATAATGGGCTTGATAATATGCTCTATGGAGTTCCAATTGAAGCCCAAGTTAGATGTCCTTCACATGTAACATGGGCTTCAATTGGAATTCCATAGAGCTTATTATCAAGCCCATTATCGCCGTTTTAGCGGCAGTTTTCTGCCACTAAAGCGGCGATAATTTTATCGCCTGTCTTTATAATATGCCCCTAAGTCACCAATGCTTCCTGTGCAGGGGGTGTGCCCTGTTTACAGTGGGATACAATTAGGTCCAAGAGAGCAGTGTAGCTAATTGTGTCCCTGAGGGGAGGATGGAATCTGTGAGGTCCAGTGGAAAGAGGAAGGAGTCACAATGAGGTTGGGAGGGTGGTTGGGAGCTCTGGGGGAGACTTCCTTGAGTACTGTAAAGTTGGGCCTCAGGCCCACATTGGAGAATGAATAGACGCAGACACCCAGTGAAGTTATATCGGTAACTGGCCACGAGCACGTGCACCCGGGCCTTTTTATTAGCGGGGCCACGTCACTCGTGACACCCCTGATGGATGGGTGTGGGGTGCAGTGTGACCAGCCCTCAAGGGAGTGGCTGGAAGTGCAACTTCCTGCGGGGCACTAGAACGTGTCTTGCAGGACACTACATTCCTCCGCAAATTTATTGAAGGACAAGCAAAGTGTCAGTCCAACCTGTGGGGAAGAAACACACAGTTGACTAAATACCACAGGGTCCATCAGCTTCTCGAGTCAGGTGGCAGGGCAACCTCAGACGTGGGCTGGTGAACTTGGCTTGCAGCAGGACCTTCTCGGCGGGCACCTATAATTTAACCTGAGGGACTCAGGACACGACCGCTGGCTTGGAGACGCCCGCTGCATACCGTCCGTTCGCTGACACTGCCATGTCTTGCTGTCTTGCCTGGCTTCATCTTGACTGACGTCGGTGATGGTCTGTGGTGGGTTCTAACAATTCTTTTTAGTGGGCTGCGTCGTGACCATGGATGGAGTCTCACATGAGGATTCACAAAGGAGTTGCTGGACCGACTGTCCCTGTTGAACCTCTTGGCTGTGACCGGTACCCTGATGGGGGGCAATGTCTCTCCTCACTCTCCCGCCTGGGGAGGCCCGTCGTCGGTGCTGCTGCGGGACTGTAGGAAGGCTGTGCTCGAGCCGTTGCTTGGTCGCACGCACAACCCTCATGGGTGGATGAGTCTTGGTCAAGACTTGCACTTGCTGTCGCTGTTCTGGTGTAGGCCAGGTTCACAGGTGGCTTCTGATTTCATTTAGTCGGCTTGTGTGGCAACGGTTTCGGACTCCAGTCCATCGGTACTCGGGAGTGGTGCTTGACGCATGTGCTGATCACTGGCGTGGTGATGGTTGCCAGCCAGGTGGCGAGTCGGAATGACAGGTGGTGGTGACTTGCTGGTATAGTTCGGATGTCAGGATAGACCTGGGCAGCCACGTGCCTCCGCCTTGCCGATGTTGAGTGTTTGTGGTGGCTTAGCACGTAGAGTGTGTTGACCCTCTCTTGCCTGGCTTGGGGCTACTGCCGACTCCATCTTGAGGCGGTGTGAGGACGGACACTCGGAGCAGATCTTCACCCGTGGCATCAGCGGACAGGAGCAGGAATGCCACTTGACTTGGACTGCCGACACTTGGGGAGTGGCCGTTCACCTGGGGAAGCGTTGTGGAGAGACGCGGTTCGCGACTGCTGCGGCGTACATTCGGTTCTCCCGTGAGGCTGTGTCCAGGAACGGTGGTCCACCTTGGTGGCTGTCGAATGTGTCAGGGTGAGCTCTTGGCTTGCTGTGAGTCCTTGGTCTTCTCCTGTTGCTGGTCTGTTCAGTCTACCTGTGTTTATCCCGTTTTCAGGGTGACAGGGCTGTCACTCTTCTTTCTTCGAGAGCGTTGCGCTTGGACATCGAGGCGGCGCTGTCATGTTGCCGGCTTCTGCCTTCGCTCCGGCGCGCTCCTTGCTTGCTGGGCGACGTGACGCCCAGTCGCGTGTCGCTGGCGTTGGAGCGCCTGTTGCTGTGGCAGCCGCCACATGGAGTGTGCGACTCCTTCCTTGCCTGTCATGGGTCACCGCCGACTCCATCTTGAGGCTGTGTTGAGGAGGACACTGTGTCATGGACATTGTGACGCTTTCAGGCCGCTGCGGGTGCGACTCCTCTCTTGCCTGTTGTGGGTCACCACCGACTCCATCTTGAGGCTGTGTTGAGGAGGACACTGTGTCGCGGAGACTGTGTCGCTTTCGGGCCGCTGCGGGTGCGACTCCTTTCTTGCCTGTCGTGGGTCACTGCCGACTCCATCTTGAGGCAGTGTTGAGGAGGACCCTGTGTTGCTTTCAGCCCACTGCGGGGCTTTGCTGGTGCAGTGGGGACGTGGTCGCTCTCTGTGCTGCGTTCAGCTGTGCCTCTATCTCCCGGGCGCCTGCCCGTGTTGTCGGATTCACTGGTGTGGTCTTCTGCGCGCTTCGGACCACGTGCGCTCGGTGTTCTCCTTGGGCACTCTCTTCTGGCACTGGTGTGCCTGTGGCGTGGTTGGTGGTTGTGCCTGTTCGCCAGTAGGGGCGGGTGATGCAACCTCTTCCCCGGTGGTGGCATTGGGCAGCCACATGTGGCGCGTGTTCTGTACCAGTCTTACTTGTGCTTGCTGTTCGGCTGGTCCTCCACTCTTGCTAGTGGGGGTTGTATTTGGTGTTGCTGCTTAAGTTTGGTCAGTGCTTGCTTAGGCTGGAGGAGCTTCGAGCTTTCTGGGGGCCCTTGGTGATGTGTCACCATCTTTCTCCTTTGAGAGTCAAGGCAGCCCATTGGGGTGACGCGCAGTGCACCCCATCTTCGTGTGCTTCCTTTTGGGGCTTACTGTCGTCCTGAGTTTTGCTGCATAGAGACAGACACTGTAGGCCTCTCATGTGTTTTCCTCTTGCAGGGCAGCTGAGTGCCATCAGCTCTTGTGCTGGCTGTGCTTTGCAGCCTCAGTTCTCCTTGAGCGATGACGGTGCCGAGCTGTAGATGTCCCTGCCCTCATCCGTTAGTTTAGGTGGGGTTGGGTACTCTTCTCTGTTGGCGCGCTTTCTCTCTTTTCCCTTGGTGCTGTGGGCTCAGGCTGTTCTGCTTTCGGGCCTTTGGTCACCCTGCTCTGGCTGGACTTTACTTGGCGGTGCATGTTCGGGCTTCATGCAAACTCTCTGCGGGGTTACCAGTCTCTCTTTTGTGCTCCTTGTGCTTTCTCAGCCAGTCTGATGAAGTCGCACTTGAATAAGCCAGTGTTTTTCTGATGTCTGGCATGTCTGTGCATCCACTTTAGGGCTTGACGGAGGTAGCTTTCCAGGTATAGGTAACTATGAGGTTTCTTGGCTCTCACCAGGTGCTCAGTTGCTTCTCTTCAGCCTGCTAGAGCGTCCCTAGGGTGCCTGCTGTGCACCGGGCTATGGGCCAGCAGCTTCTGGACCGCAGTCTCGTGGGACTGTGCTGTGTTCTAGCCACTAAACTCACGGTGGCTGTGTCCTGCGTTAGCGCTGCATCACAGGCTGTGACCTCTGCTTCTCACTGGCTGTTGCCTGCTCCTCTGTCGCTCAGGAGTTCGACTTGTGAGCTGCCTTGGAGGCGGACGTGCTGGTCCCTTCCTTTGCTGCTTACTGAGGCCGGAGCAGGGTTTATGTCTGAGTCTGCATGGGAGCCTGATGCAGCTAACTTGTTTGGCATGACCGCAGCTTCTAATCTCTCCTTTCACCCTCTGGTGTGTGCACACTGGTGGGTCAGGCAGGGGGGGCTGCTAGCTGTTGCAGCACTAGTTGCATATTCCCTGGGCTTGATTTGTGCAGCACTCTCGCTGAGCAGGGGTGCTGGTGCGGCGTGTGACCACCAGGTGGCACTGTGATTCACAGGTGCGGTGCAGGCATGCACCTGCGGTGTGGCTCCGTACCTGAGTGCTCTTCCAAGGCTGCAGCAGTCCCTGGAGGAGCTCCTCTGTGCTTCTTGTGGCAGTTGCAGTTCCACCACTGGCAGCCAAGTGGCGCTGACGTTGTCTTCTCTGAAGCTGTACTTTCGGTGAGGCTGATCATGCGGGTGAGAGACGCAGTGCTGGGGAGCTCATTGCCTTAGCCCCGGTCGGGGCAGCCGCATGGAGGGTCTCCAGTAAGTGTTGGCTTTCCCTTCCGTCACGTTACCGCGTAGCATGCTGATAGCTCCTTCCTGGGTGGCGGGTGTGCCTGTGATGAGCGTGAGGCTGTTCTCTCCCGTGAAAGAGACCACTTTTCTATGGGCAGCGGTGCCGCTTTTGTTGCGCAAAGCCCTGCCTGTGTGGTGACGGAGGACAAATGCTGTGTTCTCTGGCAGCTGCTAGGTGGCGCTACGCTCTTCGCTCTGGCCGTCGCAGTCACCCTTCGCGTCAACGGGCCTTTTCACTGACGGGCCGCATTCGGGTGCACGAATCGGGAGCACTCACTGGGGCGGCTCCCGCTGGCCGGTGGGACCTTTGCTGACGGGCTTGACAACCTGGAGGGCCGTGTTTCCATTACGGCACCTCCGCGCTGGGGCAGCTGGTGGTGGAGATGGGTGACACAGGCTCTCGGCACATCAGCAGGTGAGGGGCTGCAGACCTGAGTACAGTGCTATTGCTTCGCCCTGGTTTCCGCTCTGGCCGGGCTACCCTCTTCCCCACTGTGCGGTCAGTGTTGGGTTCTCATCCGTTGCCGCATCGTTCGTGGTATCGCACAGATGGTTGGCGGGAGGGGCTTGCCGCTGCAGCTATGACTTTCCACCTTCCCCCCTACCAGGGTTGAGGCCGCCACTTGGTGTGGGACCAAGCTGGTGCTTACTGTGGTAGTTGCCGGTCAGGCTCGTCGTGCATGCCCCGTCTATTGCTGTCCTCTCTGGTCGTGCCCAGCATCGGTGGTTCCGTGGCCTATGGGAGTGTAAATGGTTCAGCGTGTCTCACCGGCCAGGCGTGTGCCGATCAGCAGTTGCAGTGGCAAACCGTACAGGCGTGTCAGTGTGGGGGTGCCCCAGTCTACGTTTCTCCTCGGGGCATACCGGGGAGCCAAACGGTGCACACGCGGGGACAGACCCGCTCGTCGCCAGTGTAAAGTTGGGCCTCAGGCCCACATTGGAGAATGAATAGACGCAGACATCCAGTGAAGGTATATCGGTAACTGGCCACGAGCACCTGCACCCGGGCCTTTTTATTAGCGGGGCCACGTCACTCGTGAAACCCCTGATGGATGGGTGTGGGGTGCAGTGTGACCAGCCCTCAAGGGAGTGGCTGGAAGTGCAACTTCCTGCGGGGCACTAGAACGTGTCTCGCAGGACACTACAAGTACATGAGGTTGCTTGATTTGCTTAAGGGATGGCTGGTACATTGTGCTTACTGTACTATTTTGATGGTCCAGTAATTAGGCCGATGATGACAATTATTGGTATGCCTGAAGATGCCTTCTGTAAAAGTGCTATTTTCTCAGAAACTGTTTCTCTGTATAAAATTGTTAAAATACGCAAAAAATAGTAAATAAGTTAACACATTTTTGCAATTGACGCATTTCTAGCTTTGCTGATACAGCTGTGGTAGCTATGCAATATCATAATTTCACACGTCGCAGCGACATTAAAATGTGCATTGTACCTCTATCAGACCCCGCCTTTCACTTCTGCGACTTCTGACAATTTATTTTGAGAAAAAGTAAATAGTCTCTCTAAACTAGGCTGTCAAGAAGATTGAAAGCTACGAGTTAAAAATTATTTCCAGCATAGCCACCAAGGAGTTTTAAGGAAAAGTGTAAAATAAACGTTTCCTAATTAGACTATTTTCCTTCTTCGTCCGTGCTTTTTTTAAACAGCTTTACATTTTTTTTAACTTTGACCTCATAACCTCGCAGCAGAATGGTGCTACTTTCTCTAATTAAGATGTACAGTGTGTTTAAGGAGTTATTGACATTGGCTTGAATTTCTGAAATTGTGACTGTGAATGAAGTGCATTTGCATTCTGCAGCTGAGGGCTAACACTGGATCACCGCTAGGGTCATGTAGTATTCTGCCACAGAGATGTTTGCAACAGTTTTTGCTCTAATAGTAGTTTTCTTCCAAGAACCTGGGCGAAGAAAGATTACGAAAAGCAAGAAGTTAAGGATCAGCACTTTTTTTTCAAATTGAGGGTCCGATTAACGAAGCCATTTTACGGTTACAACACAGGATTTTCAGCCTCAGAATGGGTTTTTGATGTATATGGAACATATTTCACGAGTTTGAAAAGCATTTCCAACTCGTGAAATGGTGTTACCGCCCAATGCAGAATCACATATAGGAAGGGGCGTCCCATGTTAATTGCCATTTGGTATTGTATGTATTAATGGTTTGAGTTTGCAAACCATCGATCAATTAAGGACACCCATAGACAGAATAGTAGCCAACATGAAAGAACAAGCATTGGCATAGCCAATAGGTCTCGCTTTTGGGACCTTATAAGTATTTGGGGGCATATTAACAAGGGGTTTAGCTCCGCTTTTTTGGCTTTAAAAGCCAAAGAAGCGGAGATAAAAATATCGCCCTATCAACAACATGGTGCTAACATGCAAAATCGCATGTTAGCACCCTTTTTCACTACGCTTCCCTTTGCATCTCTAATGAGATGCAAAGTGGGCGTTCCAGAGCAAAATAATAGGAGAAATGTCGCTAAGCGCCATTTCTCCTATTATCAAGCTTCACGCTAACCCTGTTAGAGACAAAAAAAGCAGCGCTAACCACAGTTAACGCTGCTTTTTTACGTCTGCTAATTTTCAGACTTAGCCATGTAATCCAATGGGAGGTGGATTACATGGCTAAATCCACCATGGGCTATCAACAACGATATCCCTATCCTTTAAGTTTTATCGCTGCATTACCAGCAATAACCTCCCAAAATGCCGCTATCGCTGGATTTTTTATCGCCTAGGCGGTTAGCGTTGTTAATAACGCGATAACCAGGCAATATTATCCAGCGATAGCGGGCATTAAAAAAATTAAAGCTAAGCGCTATTAGCGTTAATTTTTCCTGTTCCTTGTTAATATGCCCCTTGCTTATGCAACACACTATCCTTGGTGCAACAACAACTGTTGCATGGCTAAACACTTATAAGGTCCCAAAGGCGAGACCTATTTGCTATGCCAATGCTTGTTATGAGTTAGTGAGAGGGAAGGGGTGGAGAGGGCCACGTGGTCGTGCACAGCAGAAGAGGGCCTGAGAAGGCTGGATAAGTTGGGTCATGTTGTTTCCGGTAGGCTTTAGTGAGCATGGATCTAGATGTGAGATTGGTGGTCGGAGAAAGAAGTTTTTTTTTGCACTTTTATATATCACGAACTCGAGTCAATGGTGTAATAGTGCTTTACATGAGCACCAGTTGCATTACAGATGGACACGTTAATGTTTTTTAGGCACAGGGAGATTAAGTGATATGCCAAGAGTCACAGGATGTTTGAGCCTCACCCCAGACTGAACCTGGTTCCCCAGCTTCAAAGTCGGCAAGTGACATGGGTGAAGGAAGTATGAGCTGATTGCCCCATGTGCAGAGTTGCTATGTGTGTATTTAGGGAGGGAGGTGTTTGCAGTCAGTCCGCCGGTAGGTGGTGTGGCTGCCAGTAGGTGCAGTTTGTAATGACTGTGAAATACTGTCCACTGGGGCACCAGTACACTCTTAAAGTTTTGTGTTAAGCCTGTTGTATTACTTTTTACATGGCAATCCAGGACGGTACGCTTTGATGCACGAATAATTTAGGCAGCTCTAAAGACTTAAGTGATATTTGATGTTTAGAGTTCATATTTCAGAGAGGGAAAAGAACAGTACCAGCTTTTGCATATTTTCCCAATTTTCCCTTGTGTCAGGGCATACAAATACAGACCACGTGGCAATCCTTGTGAGAACTGATTCGAGATGATTAAACACAAGAAGGTACACAAAATACAAAGTAGTGTGTGATGGGCAATAAGACTGGATGAGGAAAAACCTGAGCTGGGCAGACAGCAGGTTTGTTAAGTATGTATGAAGATAGGGTCATGGGGAGACTTTTTTTACAATAAGTGAAGAGATAGTTGCTTAAGAGACATGGTGACTAAGTGGGGCGCATTGAATTCAGAGTTTATTTTTTATGCACCAGCCTCTTTATCTCTTGCATGTCAAAGAAGCCAGGTTTTCAGGGTCCAGAGATTGAGACACTGTGAACTGGAATTTGCTGGCCCCCGCCCAGAATAGGGAAGCCTTTCTGTAGGGTAGAATTTTGTAGGAATACTTTAGTAGGATGGGATAGGGGAACTTTTTGCACATGTCTGGAATTAGGAATTATATCATGGTAGTAGGGAAGCCTAAGAAGGAGAATTGAAGCTTCAGACACAGAAGACATGGATGTTAGGATTATGGCTTATCATAAGGGTACATGTGTGTCTCCTAAGGAATGAAGGATTGAATTTTAAAGTGGTTGGATGTGGGAAATAAGTGAGGATTAGGAAGGGCGTGAAATGGAACAGAGAGGAGAAAGAGAGAATGAGGGCTGGTGTGAGGAACAGCGCTTTAGGTTAAGACTGTTTACAGAACAGGCAGGTAAATTGCAGTGTAGGGAAAGATGGAAAGCATGAAATGTCCTTTCCATTTGTGCCCACATCCTGCCCCAACCCTGACCCCCTACAGCCCCCCTCTCCCATTTACCAGGTACCAGCCGGTGGTAAACAGGAGCAGAAACGGCCCTGAAATAAACGTGTAGAAAAGGACCTAGTAATTCTGGGTCTATACAGTCATTCAGTTGGCAGCAGGCACTCATTAACGCCGTGGCCCTCAGTACACTCGAATGACTGGATGTGCGTGCACAAGAGGTACCGTGCACAGCAGAAAGCCTGCATGCAGCTGCTGAGCTAGCTTGCCACGTCTGAGGTCTTAACGAGCAACAAGTTTTCTCACGCCGATTTGCGCAAGGACATGTAATACCTGGCCTGATAAATGAGTTATCCGGAGGTGAGAGATAAACAGCCACTTGTAAACTGATAGGGTGACTCAGTGTAAATCTTCTGCAGTTGTTTACGCGTTCCTTTCAGCTGCGAGCACATGCACAGTGAGGCTCATATGACTAATAACGTTAGAGAGTTTGTGTTCCCCGGCGGGCAGGGGAAGTAAGTACAAGCCAGCTGTTGTGCCTTGAACGTGGTGACTGTACATCTCCCATCAGGGGGCCTTAAACCGTAGTGGGCTCTCCCCGGATGGGGCACGGCCGTGTCCGGCTGTCCGTTTGTTTGCAATATAGTGAGGTGTGCATCTAAACGCAAGGTGCTCGCTCGCAGCAATGACGGCCGCGCACACATGATGTGCTTGTGAGGGGAACCAACCACGGCCTGGCGGCAACCCACAAGTGTATTTGGCTGGGGGTTTGTCCAAGCAATGCAGCGTGAAGCAGGGCGGGGCCTGTGCTTGGCCCCGCGCAGGCCTGATGTTGCGGGATGGGGAGGGCCGCGCTGCCCCAACCCCTTCTACCACGTTTATTTCTGTGGAACTGGCCGCGCCGCTGGGGCATGTGTCACTGCACTTCCTGTGCTCTGCTGACCCGGTGGCCTTACGATTATTCTGCGACGCTCCATCACTGGGGAACAGGTTTTCGGGGGTTTGCCGTGCAGACTGTCCATGCGCGGGCAAAAATTGCCTACAGCCTCGTCATCATAAGAGGGCCCCCATTCCCACACTTGGTAGTGTAAGAGGAAGCGACCGAACACTAGATTAACGGGGAAGCCAAGTATCACTGCATGCGAAGAGGGGTCTCGCGGTGAGGAGCAGTGGGCACTGCGTGACTAACTTCTGTCTAGGATGCGGCCTGGAATTTTAGAAGGCACAACATTGCACAGTGTAGGCTGTAGGCACAGCGCTCTGTGGGGTGTCAGGCAGAGAACATTAGCATGGTACTACCTACATGCCATGTTATTTAGTATAAGGTCGGCTGCATGGCGACGCAGTGCCCGCTGCACAAGCCATGGGCGAGCTGGCTATTCACTGAAGGGAGACACCTAAGGCTTATTCAGCACAGAAAGGTGACAATCTCACCATTTCAGAATGGAAGCAATTTTGAAATGCTACGCGGCGAAGCCAGAATTGTGGCTTCGGGTACCTCCTACAACTAACAAGCCTTGTTAAGCCATCGGCACTGGGGCGTTGTAGGTGCAGTGTGGTCTTGTAATATACAGTTGGAGGCCATCAAGAAGCCGCAAAATACCAGCCGGCAGCGCACTGAGCTTGGCACCAACCCAAGGGGTAGGCCTTTATGAGGAGCATCTGCTGGCACCATATAGAAACAGGTCCAGATGTACACTGGGGGGGCATCCCCCTGCAACCAACGGCAGGTTTCGGGTTGCTTACATTACGACCTATCCACCTGCACTTTAGCCAGGGCGGCCATTCTCGACATTCAGGATAGGGCCGGCATTTGCACCGTAGGTTCCCGCTGGTTCCCACAGACTTGTCTGCCCCCCACAGGGTTATCCTTCTATGGGTTAGAACCGAGACTTGAAGGGCCATCTCCTGCTCCGGTGTCCCAAATATGGCGATAGTCTACGCTGGGGTGGAGGTACCATGAAGGTCCTGACTACGAATGGGTTTCCCCCAAGCGATGGGATCAATCTAGGTGGGACCACGAAGTCTACAGCTCTTGGGGTGCATCCAGCAGTTGGGCAGTTAGCGACAGATAAAGTATCAGCGAGTGCGTAACAGACACCAGCCCTTCAGCAACACCGTGCCCTGGGAGCACGCGCGCTGCGCAAACACAGAGCCCCAACCATAAGGGAGGCCGAGTAGCAAAAAACAAGTAAGTAGGTTAATAGGCGGGCCTCTAGCTGTGTGAAATCACTTTTATTCAGAGGCAGGCCCCGGTGAGAATGGGGCATTTCTTAATGTCCGGAGGACCATTGCGGTTGGTGGTATCTCCCAGCGGAGCCACTGGTCGTGTACTGCAGCTGCAGGAAACGGGGAACCTGGGATACAGACAGTTTTACCTCGCTTAGGGGTTGCGGTCAGCCAACATATTGTGCTGCCGTCCCAATAACTGGGGTATCAGCGGGTCAAGCACAAGGAGACATTAGGTCAACAGAACATTTGGCGCGCCCAGGGTGTAACTAAAACTCAGCTTCAACAGAGAGGAATTGGGCACCGCTGGGGATGCTCCAGGTTGGCGGTGGGCACACCCCCCGCCACCCTCCTACCTGGGATCATGCTAGGTAGGGTGAAGTAGGACTAGTCAATCCTTAATGCTTGAACCATACCGCAGACAGTGCGCACTGCTTAAACCAGACATATTCCCGAAGCTGGGATGCCTAGGGGGTTTCACCACAGAGGGAACTGAAGGGGCATAATTCCCATAAGGAGTAAGCGATGCATGGCAAGGGCAATAGGCCCCCCTTGCCCATGGTCACGCGCTGTCAGCTATGGACTCTCCTGTGCGTCAGGATTTAGCAAATAAAGGGGACTGTTCAAAGGTTAAGCAAAACCCTTCCCCCCCATAATAGTCAAAGCAGGCAGGCGGGTGGGGGAGTGGTCACCTAGCAAGTGGGCTGCTGTCCCAGAGATGGGCACGCAGGTTCAGGCACACTCGGTGCTAGGAGGACGGCAGCTAGGTGAGATCATCCAATAGATGGGGCTTTGTGAGCCTGGGTGCCGGCATCCACCCGCCCAGATCTGGATCGGGGCCGAGGCAAGCGAAGCGGTATAACTTTCCCACATGGGGGTGAATAGTTCTGGGCACAACTCCTCAGGCCCAACGGGTTGTTTGTTTCAGCAGACACTATCTGACTCAGGTTAGCGTCCAGGGCTTTGGGATATAGATGGGGCCATCGATAACCAGCAGGGATGGTTCCCTTCCATCTAGTTGCAGGAAGCTCTAGACAGGAGAGGTTGCAGGTAAGACTATAGCGGTTTTGGTGGGGGGCTCTGGCGGCGACGGTGGCCACCTCCAGAGCTGTGGCAGAGTTACAGGGCGATCTGGAAGCAGTTCGGTACCAAGGGTACCTCTGCGCGGCACCATAGGGGGTGCCAGAGCCAAATCCGAGGATCCTCATGGGAGGGTCCTGGAAGCCGTGTCGGCGCCCCGCTAGTCCTTCGGGCGGTTGTGGGCCTGACCAACCGGGGGTTTGCTATGCGACGCTCCTCCCCAGGAAGGGGTGAGTAGAAGTTATCAACGGTCACGTGATCCTGGAAGAGAATCACTTGGACGGCAGCAAAGGCGGGGTTCGCCCCAGTGCTGCCCAGCTCATCAGGCGGGCAGGCGGCCCAGTTGGTTGCCTGCCCTTGGATCGCCCGTAAAATAACCCACCTATTACATAAGGGTTTATGTAATAAACCTGCAGCATTTTGTACCCAACCAAACAGACTGTGTGTGTGTTATTATTGGGTATGTATTTTATTGGAGGGGGGACTGAGGGGTGCCAATGGAGATACTATGCCGCTGACCGCAGCCCCCACAGGGGGCCACTAGGTGGTCGGCGCCCTAGTGTCGCCTGGGCACCAGTCACCACTTCCCACCCCCTCCCCCCTTCCTGGGGGGCAGGGACTCCGGCCGGTGTCCCCCTCCTCTTTCCTGCCCGGAAGTGACGCAAGGGGCGTCAGTTCCGGGGCTCCTTTGGGCAAGGGGGAGGCTATATAGCCTTCCCTCACCATGCTGGCGACCTCTTGTTCGCCTTGCACGCCGCATCCCTCCCTACCGCTTACCCGGCGTCGTGATAGCAGGTGGGGGTGAGAATATTGTAATGTTTCCTTTTTTCGTTGCAGGCGGAGTTACAGGGCGATCTGGAAGCTGGCCGGTACCAAGAGTACCTCTGCGCGGCATCATAGGGGGTGCCAGAGCCAAATCCGAGGATCCTCATGGGAGGGTCCTGGAAGCCATGTCGGCGCCCCGCTAGTCCTTCGGGCAGTTGTGGGCCTGAACAACCGGGGGTTTGCTATACGATGCTCCTCCCCGGGAAGGGGCGTGAGTAGAAGTTACCAACAGTCACGTGATCCTGGAAGAGAATCACTTGGACGGCAGCAAAGGTGGGGTTCGCCCCAGTGCTGCCCGGCTCATCAGGCGGGCAGGCGGCCCAGTTGGTTGCCTGCCCTTGGATCGCCCGTAAGATAACCCACCTATTACATAACGGTGTATGTAATAAACCTGCAGCATTTTGTACCCAACCAAACAGACTGTGTGTGTGTTATTATTGGGTATGTATTTTGTTGGAGGGGGGACTGAGGGGTGCCAATGGCGATACTATAGGTGGAGCAGGGAAAGTGGAATGTCCGGCCTCCTGATCTTCAGATGATCAGGCTACAGACAATAAACAGGCAAAGGGGAGATTCAGAGGGAAGAGTTTAGAGTATGTAGAGATTTCCTCTGAAAAATGTTTTTGTGCTCTCTGACGTTTTGCAAAGTTCCAGGTTTTATGTCTTTAATAATTTTCCCGTCTTTCGTCTCGAGAGCAGTTCATTTTCTGCTTTTCACTATCATTTTATATTACGGTGAGATAATGTTCACTCCCATAAAAATAAGCAACATAGATCATTATGTTTCCCCTTAAAAGTGGCACCTCCGTGAGGCATTTCAGGTGGTCTGAGCTTTTCCCGGCAGCCTCGTATCCCCTGTCTGCTGAGCTTGAGTCCCACCCAGCCCACGCCCTGCTTCTGGAGAGGCTGTGCCTGGCTAAAACGACCCCTCTCATTGGTGACGTCAGCTACACTTTACTAGGCTTTAATTAGGGGAACCATGCAACACTGCCCGCATCCATAGTCGGCCTCTCCCCTGAACGCTATGAGCAGGGAAGACTGATGCTAGTGTGAGACATTCGGAACTTTCCCTGATACTTCAATTTCCTTTGGCCTCCCCGCCTGCTGAACTTCATGTTGTTTTGGCAAAACCGAACCGATAAATGCTGTTTACTTTAGTATCTTATTTTCCTTCCCTTTCATGCATTTTGCTGACAATACTTTCGACTTCTAATTTCTCAGATAGGCGCTCAGCGTCAGGTGTCGTAGTAGCTCATATTCGGCTAGTTTCAGTTATTAGTTGCTAATTATTTAAATGAAGGACTACATGTACCAGGATGCAATTTAAAGGGAACGGAGGCAAATGATGGTTTGAAACCTTGACGACCTGCTGTCCTCTTACTTCGGTGCTTTAGTGCTTCAGTGTTGCATATGCAGTAAAAATCTCTGTCCCCGTTAAGTGGGTCATCCGCTGCTTCTAGGAGACTAAAATTACCTGCCTCTGTAGTAAGTGACCTGACCGCTGAGAGCGGTAACACCGCCTTCACACACCTGAACATGTGGGTTTAATCAGTGTTTGAAACGGGCTGCAGAGCAGTGCTGTCCTGTCCGGTGAAAGGGAGCTGGTGTTGTTTCTTCCGGTCGTGCACATGAAAGTCGAATTTAAACGCCTGGATAGGTTATTTATTCACATTACTTGATTCCAGGTTATATTTGTGTGCAGATTGTATTGTTAGATCTACTCGAGCGGTCAGTTTACCCTTTTGTTAATATTTTTGCAATCATTGCTTTGACCACGGACACTGAAAGTATGGTAAACGGATGAAAAGCTAATAAACAACATGCGCGGGCCCATCAAGCTAACAATGGGAGGGTTAAGGGGAGTTTCGCACAGAGCAACCAAAGCGTTTCCCTTGTGGGAGTGAGCCAGGGGCACCATGTGTTTGCGATAAGTACTAACACATGGCGCCGCTCGCTCCAGCAAGGGAATCGCCATACGTGCACGCGTTGCCATTGAAGGCAATGGAACGCGTGCACGTTTTAGCCTGAAAAAGGCAATCGATGGCTACAGGTCTCTTTCCTATGCAGCCCATGCGCGCTGCGTAGGCGAGACCTAAAAATGGCTAGGGCCACCTATAAGCTGGCGTTAAAGAAATGTAAAGAAACATTAAGAGTGCAGGCCTGGCAGGCTCGGTGTGAGGCATGTAAACTTAGAGATAATAACACTTTCTGGAAGGTGGTTAATGCTCCTTTTTTTTTTAGCCCCTAGAGCTTCACACTCAGTAGAAATAGCTATTACTGAAACCTCCTGGGTTGACCATTACACAGATCGATATAATGAAGTGGAGCAAACGGAGGCCACAACCGAGCGCGATTTGTCAATTTTAAATGAAAATTCTTGTTTTTTCCCCAAGGATCTATGTTTTACTTTGCAAGAAGTTGTATGTGCCATTACTGAAAGTGCTGCTGGTAAAGCCCCTGGACCAGACGGTGTCCCTGTGGACGTGTATAAGCCTAATCTACTGTTCTATGGACCCTTGCTAACTCATGTATTAAAAGCATGTTGTCAACAGGGTTTGTTACCAATGTGGTCCGATTCTATAGTGGTCCCTATATTTAAAAAGGGGGACCGCAATAGTCCTGCTTGTTACCGACCAATTTCCCTGCTGGATTCCTTTCTTAAAATTACAGGTCGCATTATTTTAAATAGGCTACAGTCTTGGGCGGAAGAGAAAGGTGCTCCTTCTACATTCCAATTTGGCTTCCGCCAGGGTATGGGGACTATCAAACATGGTCTGAATCTAAACCTTGTGATTGGTAAATATACACATTATTTTTAGTTTTTGTTGATCTTAGCTCTGCTTTTGATTGCATGAGACAAAATAAACTGTGGAGCATATTAAAGGAAATTGGTGTGGAACCACCGCTTATATATTTTATGAGGCAGTTTTATAAAGATGTTGGTGCTAGAGTTCGTTTTGGTAGGCTGGGCGAATGCACAAATTTCCCATCAGTAAAGGTGTAAGGCAGGGCTGTGTGCTCGCCCCCTTACTTATTAGCTTGTACATTAATGATTTAGGACAATTTTTAGCTGAAAGATGTCAGGATATCCCTATCATTAATGAACAACCTGTGCCTGCATTGCTGAACGCAGATGACGCGGTTTTAATGGCGCATACTCAATTAGGTCTGCAGAGAGTTTTAACGAGTTTTACATTATTTATGGGTGCAAGGGGTCTGAAAGTATAATACTTCAAAAACATATATTATGAAATGTGGTAAAAATAGCGCAAGGTGCCGTGATATTTTTATTGATAATACAAAAGTAGATTGTATTAATAGTTTCCCATACCTTGGAATTCAATTTGATTACCGAGGGACCTGGGGACCTGCTGTGCAGGTAAGAAAATTGATGTTTGTTAGGACAATTGGTGCGCTGACCAATTTTGCTAGAAGGCTAGGTAGAAGACCAGTCCCAGAATAAATATTGATATACAAAGCTAAGTGCCTCTCCACAGCTATATATGGAGCAGGTATCTAGGGCTACACGAATGTGAACCCCAGCCAACTAATAGAAAACGCATTTACAAAGTACCTACTGGCAGTCCCCTCCAGCACGGCGAACTTTGTTTGTATCTCTGAACTTGGGTTGACTCATGTAGCAGATTTGGCCAAATTTCGAACCGATTTTATTGTGGCACAAGGTCTGGGCTACCGAGGAGACCAACTTTAATCATGAGGTGATTAGGGATTGCTTGGGTATGGAGATGGTGTCCTTGTAGTATCTTGTTATAGTGCTGTTCTTGCCATTTACTGCTCCACCAGTGGAACACTGTGGAGATGAAGTAATATAGAATGTTCATCTATGAAATCTACAGTTGGAGAAGGGCTGAGCGCCTTCTTGGCTGCTCCTGGTGGGGCTGATTTACAACTAATCTACTGCTGAATACTACTGAATCTACATCTTGTAACCAACTTGAATAAATCTGCTTAAAACTACATTCTGGATGTGGACCTGATTACTACATTTTATTGGCGACGATTTGAACCTAAGAACCTGCTTCTGCTACCTCTGAGGACATCTGGAGTACCCACTCTCTACCTCAATCTACTCTTGTATCTGCAGCTGCACTTTCTTATCAACTGGCAACACATCAGCCCCACCAGTGACCTCCCACCGGTCGCCCTCAATGCAAAAGCGCCAGTTCCTGTTTCTAAGCAGCTTAATTCTCTGCCTGCTGTTCCTACAGCAGCACCTCAACAAGCAAGGAAAAGGTGTTCTAAGGTACCCTAGAACTAGTTCATCTACTACAAGTGACATTTTTACATGCTGGACAGCGTTTCAACCGACAAGTGACATTTTTACATGCAGTTCCTACTGTTCCTACAGTGTCTCTTGTGCTCTGTGAAGGTTTTTTTTTATCAATCTAAGATTTTCAAGTGTGCATCCAGAACAAGAAGCTTCTACATACAAGCTTTCCCTCAATGCTGCCTTTCCACACTGGGATCGTCATCTTTGTGTTAAGCATCTCTGGGAGTCTACCATACTATATGCAGCCTCTTCAGATACAACTCTCACAGAGACGCAGCTGGCCTGATCACCCTGCTGTGTTTCTCTGGTTGTTTGGACTTTGATGGCGGGATTTGCTTTTCATTCAGAGATGGAGGTGTCAGTGTTTGTCGAAGGGCAATGTGTTTGGGACTGTGATGGTGTTTACATTCAACAGCCCTGGGGCCTTCTTAGAGGAACTGGCCGTGCAACTGGTTGCAGGAGGACCGGCACTTTGGGTGAGCATATGTGCATATTTGTGAGGGCAAGGACTGTACTCTTTTCTGTGAGTCTCCACCTTTTCTTTCATTTATTTAAATCTCTGAGGCGGATCTCCACTACAACAAACGGCAGCGCATCCTTCAAATTCAAAGTACATGTGCGTGCGCCTCACCTGACTTCTAGTGTCGCGTGCAGGCAGTATGGCTTGGTTGCGTCTTCCTCTCCTGAGTTCTCTATGACGCCCGTCACTCCGTGTCCTGTTCTGCTGTCAATTCACGTCCGCATGCTCCAGCGCGCCTTGAGCCACCCAGCATGGCGTCAAAAAACATACCGCCATCTTGCGGTTGGCACCCACTCTGTTGTATTAAGTCTCCCGCTTTTGCCAACCACGTTTACTCAGAATGCGCCTTGTTTTCATTTTGTTTCGTGCTCATCGATGCCTAACTCCAATGTCGTGTCAAGAAGTAAGCTACTTTTATGCATTATGTGGAACTATTTCTACGTTTTTACTCCACATCATCGTCAACTAAGCATTACAGGTACTGTTTGTGTGGCTTGATCCATCATTTGGACATAGAACTACACACACGCAGACTCTATGTCTCTTCCATAATTTAAATGACTACGGTGACCACTTTATTTATTTTAATTTGTTTCTTTTATTCTTTACAGCGTGTATCCTACAGTACAATATTTTGTGCTTGTGATATGTTCGATCACTTGTATTTTTCTTGCTATTCAATTCCTGGGCAATTGTTTTCGTATTATACTGTTATTTTAGCACGAAATTTACAGTTATTAGCTGGTGTAGCCCTTCATATTCTCAAGCCTGTTTAAGGTTTATTTTGTTCTATTTATGTTTACCCTCATACAGTGCACAACATTGACCTCTCCACGAGGTATGTCTCTTTTATTATCGTGCACATTGTTTTTACCTCACACTGCGCACAATATCTCTACCTGTCGTACTTTAATATTCGGGACCGCGTAGGGGACAGGGCCCTACCCCTGTCTATCTTGGTATTAGCAAACCGTAAATGGTTAATGCGGTATGTACGAGTGCTTTATATATCATTCTAGCTATGAATGCACTGTGTACACGCTATTCTGCTTCACTACGCGGGTTCCATTTTGGAAGCAGTGGCCATCTTGTCATTGCCCTCACATAGGCTATAATGGAGTAAATACGGGCCTCACAGTACATGGGCTTCTCCTCTGACTTCTCTGTGACCTGGGCAGCTGGCTCTGCTGCCCCGGGTCAAACTGGTCTCACGAGCTCCCCTTCCTCCGTCCACCTGTGATTAGCATCAGGGCTTGACCCGTCATAAAACCCTTTCATTCTACACAATCCTCCGGCTAATCTCTTTCACACCTGCTTGTTCCTGCTTTATGACTTGTTTCCCGAAACAGGAGATGCTCATGTTTATTGGGGGGGTCTATTGATATCAAATGTGGGATCTGAACCTTACTGTGTAAATCATTGTGGGCTGGCCGAACTGGAATGTGGGATGGTCATCATGACTCTGCTTTTTCGTTTGTAATGTATACTTGTAATGGCCGTATCATAAAACCTAGGAATGTATGCTTAAGGCAAGAAAAAGGGTATTTAAGATGAAGTCCGTTCCTATGATTTTCAGCAGTCTCCTGAGAACATACACGCTGTTGTACTTCTAGGATACCTGTAATTGGTCTGAAGCCAATAAATGAATCTTTGACTTCACCCAGAAGACTCTGTGTTTCTGTAGGTCCGGGACAGGGTGAACCCAGAAGTCATAGGGTGTGTGCCCCTGCACCGCTGGGACTAAAATACCCAGTACTTCAGTTTGGCGCCCAACTCGGGACGATTTCAGCGGTACCAGTCCAAGCCAGAGGTTCGTGAGGAGCTTCGTGTGGAAATTCCGGAGGAAGGCCGCCACTTCATCGACCCCTGCATGTCGACATGGTCCGAAAGTCTTTTCTGCGAGGTTCTCCGCGTCCCGACGGCTACGAAGGACTGCTGCCCTGATTAATCGACCTGTTTTGGACCCTTGACGAGTTTGAGAGAGCGAAACAATCGAGAGAGTCTTCTGGTGACGTCATCGATCGGCAATATTCAGTTAAGTATAAGTGGAGCGTCTCCCATTTGTTTTTGGTATCCTTCGGGATCGTTTGATTTGGTAATTTGGTAATTTGGAGTTTGCAAACGCCAAAGCCAGAGGACTCGTGTATTCACGAGACTATCGTAATCGATAATCCTTTGACGTTTGGATCTAGACTAGTGAGCGAAGATGCCTGGTTCTGGAATATTTGGTAGATTATTCTGTTTGGGTTGTGGAAAAGATTTCCAGCTAGAGGAATCATGTCCGGTTCCTCCGGTTGGAACTCCAACTTATGAGCTCTATGTAAAACATGGTGTAGGCCCCATTGCATATAACGAAGTGTGGATCCACTACACTAGGAAAGACGGTGTTTTAACCCCTTCGATGCTGCGCAGATTCCGCCGCTGTGCTGGCGGAATCTTGCGCGGGCGTGGTCATGACGGAATGGTTCCGTCATGAGCACAGCTCAACCGTGGGTCATGACGGAACCATTCCGTCATGAGCACCGGAGGGGTTAAAATGGCCCCAAAATGGTAGTTTCGATACCGATATTTTAGATAATTTGGAAATTAAATTGTTTAAGAAGAAAGCCCGGCCGGCGATGTTTGACTCTTTCCGCTTATGGCGAAAGGAAGCCAAACAGAAGGAAATTAAGGTAGCGAAAAAGAAGAAAAGAGAGAGAGGTATGACAGTAATGCAAGCAGCTGTACAATTTAAAGACAATGAGGAGGAACAGATGAATGAGCAATTGCACAGGCAGCGTAAGTTAGGGATCGACAAATGTTACCCAGCTTTACCACATTCTAAGCAGAATGAGTTAGAAGAAAAGGAGAAAGATCCCCTGATGTCGCATTTGTTGAGTTCACCACCCCCGTATGCTCAAAATGCCATGGCACCTCCCCAGCTTGTGAATATGCCACCTCCAGTGAATATACTGCAAGCCTTGCCGCTACCGCCAGCTGCTGCGCAGCCGGCTCTTGTCCATATAGCGCAGCCCTCTCAAGGGCCGCCAGCTGTGTTCCCGACTGCCCCCGCGCTTCCTGCGACTTTGCCTAATTCAGCAGCTGCCTCCCCTGACATTCTTCCTTGCACCACTCCAGTACCTGTTTCTACATCCTCTTTTCTTCCCTCTGTTTTTCCCCCTGTTTCCGCCTCAACTTCTCCTTCAGCGCGACAGCGCTTAGCTAATGTGGTTACTACATTAATGTCGCCTCTCTTTGAGTCATCTGGTGCGACTCCTGGTTTACAGCGTAAGCAATTGCGTAGCCAATTGCCTAACCCTGATGAGAAAAAGGTAATAGACAGCATGGCGCGTAGATGGATTGTTTTCCCTTCATTGTATGATGTGGAATCAGTTGTCAACGTTTTCCATCCGTGGGATGCCCCAAAACAGAGATATGTGTTCGAGAAAATGTGCAAAATTCTCTGTGAAGAATTGGAAGATAGTGGTAAAAATCCGAGCCCGCAGGAATTGTGTAGAGTGAGGTTCGATTTTGGAACTGGTATAATTGTGGACCGCGAAGTAGATAAAGCCGTTGCGGTTGTATTGTCCTTCAGAAATGATGATTGTCAACAGTCATTGTTTGAACAAGATGTCCTTGTGGGGAAAAAGGTAAAAGCGCGACAATACCCCATGAGAGAAGTTCCCCCGGTATGGAAGGAAGCAGTTGCAGCTGGTGCCGGTATCGCCGCTGTGCCAGCGCATTTCCAGCGTGTTTGGGTGCATGTTCCATGGAAGCGCTCTGAGGTGTTAGCACTTAAGCAGTCCTTACCTGATCCCCGTAAAAACCCAGCAGGTTATTATAAAGAGTTGTCACAGACGGCAGGGTCATGCGTTATGAATCTGGCCGACATAGACATGTTGTTTGGTAATGTTGTTCCACAGCCTCTATGGGGATCAATTCGTAATGCAGATCACGATGCAGAACTAGGGGATACATGGGCTAACATCGTTGCTGCTGATGCTAGACAAACTGGTGGCGCGAAACCAGAACCTTTAGTAGCTGAACTGCCTGGTAGAATCATCACGTATATGAAGACAATAATGCCCGCGATGCGCGTAAATTGGGACAAGTTATCTGCATGCAAGCAGAAGAAAGATGAGACAGTGTCAGACTTCTTTACTAGGTTTGAAGAAACATTTATTGACCACAGTGGGCAGGATATGAGTACTGAGGGTGGCCAACGGTTATTTGTGGATAAGTTTGTGCAGAATTTACTTCCTGACCTGTGTAAAAAGTTGAAAGACTCAGAGAGTTCTTGGGCTGTTTCTTCTTCAGCGCAAATACTGGCTACTGCACAGTATTATGAAAATAGAGATAAAGACGAGAAAGATAGAACAGAGAAGAAAACGAAGGAATTAAAGACAAAAGTCCTTTTACAGCAGGCTTACCCACCACGAGGAGGTCAGAACAATTACAGACAACCCCAAGGTGTCTATCACCAACCCCAACAGTTTCAGAACAACCAGCAAATGAATGGGTATTATCAACCACGTGTCCCTGTAGGTCCCAACCAATGTTCATACTGCAAAGAGGAAGGTCATTATAAATATAGTTGCCCTAAATTAATGCAGCGGAACGGTAATGCGTATGGCGCAAGAGGTAGGGGTGGTCAGCAAGCTCCTAGAGGCAGAGGGCGTGGAAGTGTTCCCCAGAACGCGCGTCCTCTTCCGCCCCAAAGCGCCATTAATAGCTTTGATCAGCAAGCTAACGCGACTAGTACTACGGCCCAGTATTATAATAATGATTATTATGCAGAGGATGGCGATGCAGAAAATAATGATTATTAGGACAGCCATAGACAGAGAGAGGGAGTTGTTTCAGTGCCAGTGGATCAGAGTGGACCGTATGTTGAGGTGACTACAGCAAATGTAACGGAGCCTTTTCTACTAGACACTGGTGCTGCAAAGAGTTCAATCATGCATTCAAAACTCCCTGGCGCACCTTTGTCTGGCGATATAAATGTTTCAGTAGGTTTTTCTGGCGCCCCAGTTAGGAACCCGATTTCTAGTCCCATGTCACTCTCTGTTGGACCTTGCGAGCTGAAAGCACCCCTGATTCTGACAACAGGTTGTGGTGAGAATTTACTGGGATTAGATTTGTTGAAAAGATTGCACGCTACACTGTATTGTTCTCCTTCAGGAGTACAACTTACATTAGGCAAGAAAGTGATTTCCCCAATGTACTTGTCTAAAAACACAATGCCGCCTGAATTGTCATCCCTTCCGGATGCCCTTTGGGCTACTGGTCCCAATGATGTGGGCCTCTTGGAGATACCGCCATATGTGGTGACTTTAAAGGCTAATGTCAGACTGCCACGTATTCCCCAGTACAAGATCTCTAATGAAGGGCAGAAAGCATTGTTAGACATTGTCAGCGACTTGATTAATAAAGGTGTGATTGAGGAGACAAGAGGTAACGTTTGCAATAGTCCGATTTTACCTGTCTTAAAACGAACGGACCCTTCACAGCCACCTGTTTACAGATTTGTGATCGATCTCAGAGAGGTTAATAAGATTGTTGTGCCACAGTTTCCGGTTGTCCCTGATATAACTGCCTTGTTAACGATGATTCCAGCCTCTGCTGCATGGTTTTCAGTGATTGATTTAAAAAATGCTTTCTTTAGTATCCCAATTGCAGAAGAGAGCAGAGATATTTTTGGCTTTAGTCTGGGAGGCCGAAGCTTCCGCTTCAAACGCGCTCCCCAGGGCTACTGTGAAAGTCCATCAATATACAGTCAAGCTTTGAAAGCGCAGCTTGATGCACTTGTTTTACCTAGTGGCGCTATCCTTATTCAGTACGTGGACGATTTACTAATCGCTGCGGATACTGAAAAGATTTGTAAAGAAGCCACATTATCATTGTTGCGCCATTTATCTGCTTTCCATCACAAAGTGTCTCTCTCTAAGCTGCAATATTGTCGACAAGAAGTGACCTACTTGGGTCATCTCTTATCGAAGGAGGGAAGGAAACTGACCCCAGAAAGAATTCAAGCCATTGCACAGTTGAGTGTGCCGAAAACACAGAGAGAAGTGCGTGCTTTCTTGGGCATCACTTCATACTGTAGGCATTGGATCCCTAGTTTTTCTTTGTTGGCAAGACCTTTAGTAGCCCTAACATGCAAGGACACACCGAATCCTATCCCATGGTCTGAAGAGTGCCAATGAAGTTTTGTGGAATTGCGTAATGCATTGTGTTCGGCTCCTGTGTTGGGTACCCCTGACTACAGTAAGCCTTTTACATTGTATGTTCACGAGAAAGATGGATGTGCGTTGTCAGTGTTAACACAGCCTTTTGGCGACAGACCGCGCCCATGCGCATATTTTTCATCAACCTTGGACCCTGTAGCGAGGGCATTGCCAAGCTGTCTGAGAGCGACAGCTGCTGCAGCAATGTCTATCCGACTATCTGCTGGTTTGGTAATGGACAATACATTGATTGTTATGGTTCCACACGCTGTAGACACATTATTAAATAGGACCAAGACACAACACTTGACTAGTGCGCGATTATCAGGCTATGAGCTTACACTGTTAGCAAATCACATACACATAAAGAGATGTAATACGCTGAATCCAGCTACGCTATTGCCAGTCCCAGCAGACTCAGACGAGATTGAGCAACATGACTGTCTGTTCAGGACAGAAGAAGAGACGAAAGGGAGAGTAGATCTAAAAGATACTCCCCTGACTGAGTGTGATGGTACTTTATGGGTGGATGGTTCATGTTTCAAACTCCCTAATGGTGACACGACTGCTGCATATGCTATCACGACTTTGCATACAGTTGTGGAAACTGCACGAGTGCCACATAATTCGGCCCAAGCAGCAGAATTAATCGCCCTCACGAGAGCATGTGTGTTATCTGAAGGAATGAGAGTAAATATATACACAGATAGCCAGTACGCCTTTGGCGTGGCTCATAATTTTGGGCGTTTGTGGAAAGAGCGTGGGTTCCTGACTTCGCATGGAGCTAAAATTCAGAATGGCAAGTTGGTGAATGATCTCCTTGAGTCACTGACCCTACCGTTGCAAGTTGCGATCATGAAATGCAGTGCGCACAGGAAAGTCACAGATGATGTTGGACGTGGGAATGCGTTTGCTGATGAGACGGCGAAAGAAACAGCACAGAATGTGAAGACTAGAATGTATGTTGCAGGCCCCGCAAGATGGGTTGACGATGTTGGGATGTGTGAGAACACAATAGAGAGTGTGAAGTCGCTTCAAGCTGAAGCCACAGAGAAAGAGTTAAGCAAGTGGAGAGAAAGTATGGGTAAGTTGGATGAGAATGGTTGTTGGATTGATCTGACAGAACATAGGCGATGGTTGTTGCCTGACGCATATGTGCTCCCAGTGGTTACTATGGCACATGGGATGGCACACATCAGTACGAAAAGGAATTTGTAAGTTGTTGGCTCCAGTATGGCAGAATGCTGGGATTCCCAAGTGTGCAGAGAATGTGGTCAAGAATTGCATAGTATGCTTGAAGTATAACCCTGGTAGGGGAACCCCAACTCCAGCTGGTGACTTTGCACCCCCATCATGTCCATTCGAAGTTTTGCAGCTGGACTTTATTCACATGGAAAGATGCAACAACCTGAAATATGTACTGGTGGTTGTTTGTGCTTTCTCAAAATGGATAGAGGCTTATCCTCTGAAAGATAACACTGCCCTATCCACAGCCAAAGCCCTTGTGAAGGAATTTTTCCCTAGGTTTGGGATGCCAAGAATGGTGTGGTGTGATAATGGAAGTGAGTTTGTGGGTAAAGTGATGAAGAATGTATGTGAAGGGCTAGGGATAAAGCAGAAGTTCCATGCTGCAAATCATCCCCAATCAGCTGGACTAGTAGAACGCTACAATGGAGCCTTAAAGCTCAAGCTGGCCAAAATCCAGGCGAGCACCGGTCTTAAATGGCCTGACGCTCTGCCTTTAGCACTCCTGTCCACCAGAATGACCATACACTCACGAGTGGGACTTAGCCCTTACGAGGTCGTCTTTGGCCGCCCAGCCAACGTATGGGGTGTACCGAGGCCTACGAAGTTTAGTGAGATTGAGCATCCAGTACTACTCGATTACTTGTATGATTTGACTGTTAAACTGCGTGTTTTGCACCAACAGGTACATGATACTCTTCCCCAAGCTTCTGAACCTCCCGGACACCCTATCAACCCTGGCTCATGGGTCCTGGTCCGAAATTTCTAGCGTAAGAGCAACGACGAGCCTCGCTGGATCGGCCCTCACCTTGTACTTCTGTCGACAAGGTCAGCGGTGCGAGTAAAAGGGAAGAAGCACTGGATCCATGGTACCCACTGCAAAGTAGTCCCCTTGCCTCTGCCATATGACCAGTGGGTCCAGGAGGGTATCGCCGACTCTGAGACAGACACTGTGCCTCGTTTTGTACCATTCAGTGACGCACGCCTAAAAGACACAGTTTCAGACCAAGAGAGTGACAATACTCTGCAGGAAGCTGTGCCACCATCAAATCGACTGGACACCACTGAGCCTGAACTTTTGTTTCAAGACCAAACAGCACCTGGCCGTCTCCGCTATAATTTGAGACCAAGGCCCATGGACAAATAAAGATTTCCTTACTATTTCCTTTTTGAAATTTTTTGCTCTCCCATCTGAAGGACTTTCTTGATTTTTGTTTTTCGAACCACCATCCAGGTTCTGCCGCAGGGTCGCGGTGCCAAGACTTTGGGGTACAGGCCGAAGACGCTAGGTCAACGGTTCTGGTTGGTCTAGGGCGTTTCCCTGGACTGACAGGCGTACTCCTTAGCAGAAGAAACTCATCCGCCGCGAGCGGCCCGATTAGAGGATGGAGTTTTTTAAGATGGAGAGACCCGTTGAGGAAATGAACTTCAAAGCAAGGATGTGTAGAATTGTAAAAACTAAATGTTTTGTATTTTTGGGCCTTTTTACACTGTGTAGTATCATGATGTTTATTGTAGGATTTGTGTTCTTCTCCGCTCAAAAGTCCATTGAACCCACTGAACAGCCTATACCTCTTTCTACTGCCTCCTCTCACTCTTTTCACCCTTTGCCTGAGCACGAACAGACTAGACGATCAGAGTTTGTAAATAAATTGTTTATCCAGCTCTTGCACCAGCACCAACTGGTAATGAATACGACCAATTGCTGGGTGTGCGGGTTAATGCCACATACCATTAACAAGGGTATTCCTTATTTGGTGCTGCCGTATAGTTACAATGGATCGTCATGGGCATTCCAGACCATGTTTCTCTATGCTCTAGATACATACTCCCCTCGCCAACCGCGTTCCATTAGACCTATCACCAATAATAAGGCTTTGATGAAAGGAGTTGCTGATATGAGTAGGGATATTGATGCATACTCATCCATTCCCAAAGAAGAGCTGAGACCTTATGTAGGATGGAACGCGACGGGGTATAGTATTAGTCTGGGTGAAAGACAGCGAAAAATCTCATCTCCAATCTGGGTCGTACCCCACATGGGTCGGTTCTGCTTACAGGGTAATGGTCAGAATCCTAGAGCTCAGCTGGGAAGAAGTGACTGTACTGAAACGTACACTTTCCCGTCACAGTTCTCCCCTGCGTTTTTGGCTGCCAAGGGCACATATTTCATCTGTAATGACCGAGCATATACATGGCTGCCCCCTGATTTCTCGGGCACATGTTATATTGCGAACTTGCTACCGCCGACATTTACTGCTGCCTCTGACTATCACAAGACCAGAGTTGTGAGAGGTGTGATTAGTAAGGAGGATACTGCCGGTCAGGAAGCGGGAGACTTCTTCTTGGGTTTCCTGCCGTTTTGGGGACCTATGGTGAATAGTAGGAACCTGAGACAACTGACACGTGTGGTTGAATCCACTATAAATGTAACGGCTGGTGCCCTTGGTAATCTGACGGCTGAGCTCCAAGCGGATCGCCTTATGACTTTGCAGAACCGCATGGTTCTAGACGTTATTCTCGCAGACCGCGGTGGGGTATGTAAGGTTATTCAATCCAGTTGCTGCATTTTCATACCAGATAACGCTCCAACAGTATATCAAGCCATCTCCAAACTCCATAAAATATCTGAATCCATACACGTGGATAAGGGAGATTGGTCACTGGTGGGGTGGTTCTGGGAATTGATATCTGCCTGGGGTTGGAAAGTTCTGATAGTCATTGGAATGATCTTAGCCATTCTTTTCCTGTTCTGTCTGTGTATACAGTGTGCTCCTACGATATGTGGCCTCTGTGCTACCTTATGTGTAAGGAAACCTGTATCGAGGGACGAGCTAAGTAATAGGATGATGCTACAGCAACATCTCCATGACTTCGTGAACATCGACCTAGACTCGGATTAAGATGAGTATAGTGATTGCCTATGTAAGGGCAAAAGGAGGGTCTGTCGTACTTTAATATTCGGGACCGCGTAGGGGACAGGGCCCTACCCCTGTCTATCTTGGTATTAGCAAACCGTAAATGGTTAATGCGGTATGTACGAGTGCTTTATATATCATTCTAGCTATGAATGCACTGTGTACACGCTATTCTGCTTCACTACGCGGGTTTCATTTTGGAAGCAGTGGCCATCTTGTCATTGCCCTCACATAGGCTATAATGGAGTAAATACGGGCCTCACAGTACATGGGCTTCTCCTCTGACTTCTCTGTGACCTGGGCAGCTGGCTCTGCTGCCCCGGGTCAAACTGGTCTCACGAGCTCCCCTTCCTCCGTCCACCTGTGATTAGCATCAGGGCTTGACCCGTCATAAAACCCTTTCATTCTACACAATCCTCCGGCTAATCTCTTTCACACCTGCTTGTTCCTGCTTTATGACTTGTTTCCCGAAACAGGAGATGCTCATGTTTATTGGGGGGGTCTATTGATATCAAATTTGGGATCTGAACCTTACTGTGTAAATCATTGTGGGCTGGCCGAACTGGAATGTGGGATGGTCATCATGACTCTGCTTTTTCGTTTGTAATGTATACTTGTAATGGCCGTATCATAAAACCTAGGAATGTATGCTTGAGGCAAGAAAAAGGGTATTTAAGATGAAGTCCGTTCCTATGATTTTCAGCAGTCTCCTGAGAACATACACGCTGTTGTACTTCTAGGATACCTGTAATTGGTCTGCAGCCAATAAATGAATCTTTGACTTCACCCAGAAGACTCTGTGTTTCTGTAGGTCCGGGACAGGGTGAACCCAGAAGTCATAGGGTGTGTGCCCCTGCACCGCTGGGACTAAAATACCCAGTACTTCATACCTCCACATGGAATAGGGGTTCTGTCCCGTTTGGTACTGTGCATGTTATTTTATGTCTAGGTTTTAGTCCTGGGTTACCTTACATTTTACTCTACATAGGGTGTCTAAGGTTTTTACTTTCACACAGTACACAATATGTACCTCAACATGAGGTGTCTCACAGGGGTTTTAGTCCCGTCTTTTCAGTGCACATTGTTGTTACCTCCACACGAGGTGTCTCACATGGGTTTTGAGTCCCGTCATTACAGTGCACATTGTTCTTACCTCCTGACGAGGTGTCTTGCATGTTTTTTTTTTGCCCTGCTAATCTAGTGCACAACGTTTACCTCTTCACGAGGTATTTATCTCTTGTCTTTCTCAGTGCACACCTATCTATGTTCACACGTTTTGTGGCCTTTGTCCCACTTTACAATGCACAATCTCTTGACCTCTCTGGAGGTATGTTTGTTGGGTCTCCCCATCATTTTGTGCATAACATTGTACCTCCTATCGAGGTGCGTCCTTACGGACATGACATTACACTTGTCATTACATTTACAAACCTTCACTTCAGTGCACGCTCTTACCTTTCTTAAGGTGTCTAGTGTAGGCTGTTTGTTTTATTGTACTGTGCACATTAGTTTGATTTTCTCTTGTTACCTCTGCACGTTTATCTGTTACCCTCTTGGGTGTATGGTTTTGGGTCTTACCCATTAACTATAGTGCATTGGTCCATTTTAGTCTGGGTGTTTCTCTATTCTGTTTTCTTTTTCTTTTACAACACTGTAGCCCAGTACTTTTCTATTTTATTGAAAACTCAAATGTTTATAATAGTATGGAGAAGAAGGAGTTTTATATTGTATTTCTCATCTTCTCTGTCATTTTCTTTTGTCCTGATGTGGATTGCTCTCTCGCATACTTACCTGGCCAGTTGGTGTACAGAGAGTACTCATTGATGGTTTCTTTTCTTCTCTTTATTTCTTTCTTTCATTTATTAGAAAGGAGGATGGGAAACAGGTTATGTTTATCTGTTTCTTTAAGATTATTGGTTGCTTTCTTTGTCTCTACTTTTGCTTTGTTTCTCTCTAGTCCTCTCCTCTCTATATTGTTCTTCTAGCTTCTACATCTGATTTCATATTTCTCTTTTCTGTTCTCTTTCTGGAAGAAAGGAGGATATGTAGTATCTTGTTATAGTGCTGTTCTTGCCATTTACTGCTCCACCAGTGGAACACTGTGGAGATGATGTAATATAGAATGTTCATCCATGAAATCCACAGTTGGAGAAGGGCTGAGCGCCTTCTTGGCTGCTCCTGGTGGGGCTGATTTACAACTAATCTACTGCTGAATACTACTGAATCTACATCTTGTAACCAACTTGAATAAATCTGCTTAAAACTACATTCTGGATGTGGACCTGATTACTACAGTCCTCTATCCCATGGTTAAATTACATCAAAAAGTTCACGTGTGATATTGGCCACCCAGAATATTTTAAAAATCCAGATAGTATCATCAAATTGACAAGAAAGTCCTTAAAAACATTTTGCTTAGCGCATTTACAAATTAATAGACTCACCACGGAGATTGTTAAACAATCAGTCGTGGAGAACCAACTAATGCTATCATGTTATGCTATCCAGCCATACCTAGTCAGTGTTCCTGGGCCCTATGAGAGGATGCTTTTAGCACGATTTCGTTTGGGGATCTTACATAGATTGGTGAGTTTCCCTATTACTAATGATTGATCAAAAACATTAGGTGCCTGCCCATGTGACGCTGTATCACAACAATCCACATTACATGTTACCCTATTTTGTCATTTTTATTTGTACCCAAGAAAAAGATTTTTAAAACCGGTTTAGAAAACGTTGGGGCTGAGACAATGTTGTACAGCGTTTTTAGCGATGCAAATTTTAGATGATGAACTGACTATTTTAGCTGTTGTCTCTTTCTTGAAAAATGTTATGAACTATAGAATATTTTTATGAAAATAGCTGATGTATGATTATTTTTAATTATGAAATTATTTCCTTGTAAAAATGTATTTTTAGAATTAATGTTTAGCTTAGTGCTTTTATGATTTAGAAACTAAATCGAATAAAGCTATTTTTGATTTGAGTTGATTTACTGACACCCAAAGGCGGGAGACCTTCTGTGTGTGAATGGATGGCAGCCTCGTGGGGAAGAGGGAGTAGTTTTGAGGACGACTGTCTTATCCCGCTGATGTTTTCATAAACGGAAAACTTTTTTTAAGCAGCACTGATCGTCTTAAGGAACATAGGCTGCTTTAAAAGAAACATTTCCCATTTGCGAATGCAAACTAAAGGATGGTGTTCTGCTGTTTCTTGCAGGCCATTATGATATGTCTATGGCTAATCATAGGGCACTGCACATAGTGACCTTACTAATTAACAATCTCTAGCAGGGCCACTGGAATTATGCAGCCGGAGAGGGTCTAATAATGTGGCAAGATTGAGTGAATTATGTGGCAACAAAAAGCCAAATTATGCAGCACATTTTGTGATAGTATTGCCTCATTATTTAGTCATTTTTAAACTTGTTAACACAGTCTAAACATTAGGTGTACTTCATTAGTACCAGTTTAACCTCCAAATAAATCAATAAGCTACAGAAAGAGGACCAGTCAAGGTCCTTCCACTTCACGGAGACACATTTCACTGCGTTTTTACAAACTTTTGAACCGTTTGTGCTAGAAACAATATTTGTTTATGTTAAAAGCTGCAGATTATGCGGCAGATGACAGATTATGTGACAAATGCGGCAAATCCACAGTTATGCAAAAATCATAATTCCCGCACAATCGCATAATTCCAGTGGCCCTGATCATTTGTCAGGTCATTTTGTGACTCATGTGACTGGAAATTTTGTGTTGAGTGATTTGCATCGCAAAATCATAGACAGGTCGCAAATTGTCGGGGCTCAAATTGTGACCACTATTTCTGACCTACCTCTTTGTACATCGTGGCCTATATAATATATATATATTTTGATAAGTAGAGGGTTGATTCATTATCGGACAATGCTGAGACCAATGACATGTTAAGCATTAAAGTTCTAAAAGCATTGAAAGCCATTTTAAGATTTCAGCAATTGTCACAACAAACAATATTTATTGCATTAAATAATTGTGACCTACTTCTTAATTTTTTAATGCAGCATGCCTAAAGCATACATAGTCTATCATATTTAGGCCCTCATTATGAGGTAATGTATTATCCCTATTTGGACAGAAACAGCAGTTTCCTTTCAAAATGTTGTTACAAGAAATATGGTTAATACCACATCCTAAGGGTTTGCTGCAGTCTCGTTTCCAATGAAATTCTAGTGGAATATGTCCACAGGAAAGTGCATAGGATGTAGAAAAACATGTGAAAATCAATACATAAATACTTATTTTTACTGGGATTTACCAGTTCCTCATTATAAAATCCTAATGGTGCAGTAACACCAGGGCTACTTGTATTATGGGGCAGGATACAACCACATTATGCAGCAGTGTTTACTAGATTAAGAATCAAGAGTAGACAAATTATGTGGTATAATGTTATACATTTTGTGATAGTATTGCTGTATTATTTTGGCATGTTTAAAAATGTTTACTCTATCCGGGCAAATGTTTCACCTCATTAGTACCAGTCTAACAGCCGAATACATTAAATAAGCACCAGAAAAATGAAAAGTCAACCATTCGAAGGGCCTTGCACTGCATAACAATTTATGTTGCTGTGTTTTTAGTAACTTTTGATCCATTTGAGCTAAATTTTGTTTTTGTTACAGTCTGCAGGTTATGCAGCAGATCATTGTGTAGGCAATGCAGCAAATCCAAAATTATGAGGAAAATGCTGTAGTCGCAAAATCTCATCATTCCAGTGACCCCGAGTAACACCACTCAACTGAATTGACATGACTTGTGGTATCTTCAATTCTGGGTGTTTTATCCCTGCCTAAGTATTTCCAAAACCGTCGTAGCCTGGGTCTTACTTACAGGTTAATGTCCCAAGGCTGTGTGAAGCAATTTTCCCAAATGTTGGGCACTACAAGGGCGACTTGGCTGTAGTTGTTTTAGCTGGAGTCTCTCTAGCAGTGTGATAAAGGCTGGAAAATATTACAGAGAAATATGATCTCATAGCATTGATATTCTGCATCATATCTCATTAGCAAGAGCTAATCAATTGAAGGCATATAGATGCGTATCATGCTGACTCTAATGACAAATATTACACAGATACATTTTGGAATAAAAGGTAATATTCACCTTGAAATGAGTGAGGAGGCAATCCCTGTGTGAGACATTCATAATCTGTAAAGGGAATGTTAGTGGACCATCCTTAGCAGTCATTGATGGATGGTATGATTGGTAATAGTGAGGTCCTCATATGAGTGATGGTGTGTGCATTCAACAGAGGAGTAGGCAGTCATAGCACCCTGGAGACAATTCATATTTAACTAGAAACATTGCCTAGTGGAAAGTTGAGACAAGACCCCTAACACATTAGGCAATGATTAGATTGATACCTGGCCATATGCAAAGAATCAGAGCTCATACTGGCCGAATCATAACATCCTTAGCCCTAGAAATTAAACGTTACAAGAGGGAGCAAAAGATGTTCAGGATTCTTTATGTACTGCTGTCAATAGGACATAGAGTTATGGCTTTCCAAATTGTTATGCATTTTAAGATGGAGAGCATCCATGGCTCATTGGTTACTATGCTATGTAACCAATGTAAGCTATATGACAATGTCTAATCCACTACTGCTCTTGAAGCATTAGCTGCGGGTAAGAGGTGGGATGAAGTACGTCCACACCTTTTCTAGAGTATATTCCACTGCCTTGAAATTATGCTTAGCAATAAAGACCACGTAAATAGGACATTTAAGTTTATGGTAGAGAAAACAGTTGAAGGTATGTTCAGAGCTTTTGCGTGGAGGAGACGAAAATAAGCATTGACAAACATAATTGTTTTCAGTGAAAGAGTTTTCTCAAACTTTGGTAAAGCATAGAGAACAGGCACCACACAGACGGTAACAAAACAAACGTCATTCACACCCTGAAAAAATATATCATATTTGGCACTAGTGCAAAGCTTCACCAAAGCACAAATAGACTCTGACAGAGCAGGCACCAGTATTTGAAGCATTAGTCACAATTCCAGAACAAGACCAGGAAATGCAGTAAAAGTGCAAGCTTCTCCTATGTACATAGTGCAGGTACACACAGGAGTGAGTTCCTCAAAGTTGTTTAGAATAAAAAATATGGTGAAACAAAAATATAGGGCCTCATTACGATGTCGGTCGGAAAGGCTATGAATGGCATTCCGTTTGTCCGAAACCGACTCGGAAACCCTTCCGACCGACCGACCGACCGATTACGATGGTTGGACACCATTAGGACTTCGTTCAGACTCCTTTCCGAATGGCATTCGGAGAAACTGAGGAGGTTGGAGCACTCATACAGGTCTACGGACTGTGTTTCCGACCGACGGATTACGATGTTGGAGTCAGACAGCCTTTCCGAATCGGTTGTTCTCACACAGATCGGCTGTTGGAATCCAACTTTAGGAGCCCGTAGCAGGCCCCCCTTCACCTGGGGCCCTCCGAATAGGGCCTGAAGGGGTACTCAAGGGACCCCTTTTTGCAACCATACACAGTGTGGCAGGCACCATGGGGTGCCCACTACACGGTGCTCGATTTTTCCCACCCACCCCTTTCTTCAATGGGAGCCTGTGCTGTTGGTCGGAACACAGGCTCCCATAGAAGTCAATGAGAGTCCGACCTAATGGTGTTTGTAAACATCGTAATCGGTCGGTCGAACTCTCCGAATCTGATCTGGTCAGAAACGGTTCCGACACCGAGTAGGTCGTAATGCTTTCAGACCGACATCGTAATGAGGCCCTAAGATACAATACTGGTTAACTTACTTCTCTATGCAAGAGCATTTGGTATGCATGCTTCTGTCACAAACCATATGGAGCAGCAGTAAGAAAACATCCTCCATAAGCAGGATTAGCAGTGGCAACATTACTGATGTCCATCATAGGTACAGGACAAAGACACCACTGCATCGCAATAGAAAATGTCTAAGAGCAAGGGTCTTTGAAAGTAGCTGTAAGCGTGTTAGACAATATAGCCTTTGTTGCGGGGATTCTGCTTATGTACAGAACTATGCACAGGAAACCAGGACTTCAGTTAATTGTGGTGTACCAAAAAACTCACCACAGTACCCAGAATCCCTATCCGACTAGCATCCGTGTCTCATTTGTTCTCCGTATCATCTCGAAGCTACTAATGATTAGACAACCCAGAACAAGCGACTTAGAGTACTCTCAGGAATGATGGGAGTCAGAAACACCTTTTCGTTATTCTTCTCATATCAGTCCACAACAAGAGTAATCAGAGACACGGAAAAGTTTAAAATGCTTATTTTTAACTACGTGCTCTAAGGTGCAGTACTTTGGCTAATATAAGCAGGCAAATGATTAAAAACAAAACCATCAACATTGTTACAATACCATAGAAAATGAAGGGAGAAATCATATTAAAAATGATACCGGAAAACAAGTCCTATAATACGTTGTGAACCACCCTCCCTTAGCTAGTAAACTAGTTTTATAAACTAATAGAAGGTCTCTAGGTTTGAATGGGGAACCCCATACCTCAACGATCAGTTTAGGTGAATCACATCACAGGATCAGCTCTGCTCTCTGTGTCTGGAAAGGTTTTCTCCAAGTGTCTGAATCATGCATGCAAATGCAATATTAAAGGCACCCGAGTTTCAGATATTTGAAGCTGTTTGCGTGTTGTGTCTAGAGCCGATCAACCTGAATTCAACAGCATACATTGTTATTTGACCTTGACGGCTTCTGCACACACTGTTCAGACTAAGGTCACGGTGCACGTCTAGGGATGTGAACAACAGACCGTTCCCATGTGAAGAAAAAGCAAGCAAGCAGTTTTACTTGTAATAACAGCTACATGTAGTGTCATGTGCAAAAGCAGCAAAGTGGCAAGATGGTGTTTAGCTTCTAAAACGCTTATGCTAACATAGCAATGTGAGCACATAAAACCCCGTCTCCACTACACCCTCCCTTGATCGGACCACGAAAAGAATAGGGAAGCAATGTAGGAACGCAGAGTTCAAGTTCGAGCGAGACAGAACCAAGTTCATGTATTGCCAATCCATTTAATTGGTAGTGATAGTGCGAAAAGATTTGTTGGGAAAAGGTAAAAACATTAAAACCTCTATCAGGGGCGGTATACAGCCCAATGTGGAGTAAAAAGGAAAAATTTAAAAATCTGGATTAGGACATGCAGAAGATGGACAACTGCCAATTTAATCCATCAACGTGTAGGAACAATAAGTTGCAACTGCCTCCAAGAGGAAGTCATTATAATGTTCAGAAAAAGAGTCAGCCATCCAGTCAAGTAAAGTAAATGAACATACATGTTCTTCGATAGCCAGAGCCTCTAGCACAATCAGAGGACAAATTGCGTGTTCTTGAAGATAACTTCTCGCCAGGAAGTCATATGCTGCCGCATATATATTCCAATTCTCTAGGACTCCGCGCGCCGCTCCACAGGCCATAATCCCGATATCAGAACAGTCCAACTCATGAGCCACTAAGGGACTCATTAGTTGATCATAATCCGGGGCAGGAGACGCCGTGTTCGACAGGCACAAAACCAGAGCCCATTCGAATGGACTATCAAGGCAGTGGAAAACAGGTTGCTCGCAAGTAAAGTATGAGAACCGGAAGGATAATCCATAGGCTACACTCAAAGTGGCCAGTGGTAATGTTCCATAGTATTCAAGCATCCGGTTGTGCAGTTGAAGCAGCTGGGGCAGGCTGTCATGTGATACAGATCGTGCAGCTATTTTGAAGCAAGCAAACCAACAGGAGCACACCAGCAGTCAAGGCGAGAATCAACGGAAGCCCGCCGAAGACGCTGGAAAAAATAGAATGAAAAAATGCCGGTATCACACCAAATATTGTTTGGAAGGAGGTCACAATGCCAGAGCCCACAACTTTGAAAAAATGCACAAAGCCAGTTGTTGACGAGGCTTTGAATATAGTATGAATCAGAGCACCAAAATGAAGGGGGAAATCAGTATTTAAAAGCGCATGCACCTCGGTGCGGGTGTTTGCTACGTGAAGGACAAATGTTTCACGGGAGGAAGTCAGGGTCGACTTCTTTTTGAGACAATAGAGCCCTTATTCTGCTCATCTTGTTGAACTCTGCTTTCAAGGTTGGTATGGAAGGCCAGATGGATATATCCAGTCTCCCATGAGGGGGTGGGAAAAGGACATTCTTACAACAGACTACTCATTGTGAGACAGTTACAATGTACAGAATCCCCACTAGCATCCAGCAGCATGGTTCATTATTTAAAAGCAAACAACTACCATTAACTAATAACGTGAAAGTGGGTATAATTGCTGGCACAGGATTTCCCTTCAGAATGCAAGCTAAATTCGGTGCGTGAACGTTGCAAGCGCCATGCAATTGGATGTTTCTACAGACCACTGAGTGATCAGGTGTGGAAATGCATTTGTCTCCTTTTAAATAAACCTCTTTACCCTCTCTCAGACATCTGTATGTAAATGGGAGTGGCCAAACTTCATGCAGGAAAGCGATACCCAATGGTTCGTACCTGCCTAAGGCATAGTGTTTCATACATGAACTGAACTTAAACAATGGAAATGGTAAAGTGATCAAACCATGGATAAACCACACAGCTGAGTTCGATTCGGCCACAAAGGTAAAGGTTCCAACTTTTCAATATGCAGTAATGAGTATGTTGCATCCTTCATGGACATGAACTGTTGTTTATCAGTCAGATTAAATGGGAGGAACAAAGATGATGTGTTCATGTAGTCCCAGGGAACTTTCCCAGCCTTCAATGTTTGTAAAGTCCATGCAAACTGCATTATAGAATGCAATTGATTTTGACCATGGTATAAAACAGACATATCATCCTGTACAATATCCACAACAGATGAAACAATATTATCTAACGTGTAAATTCTGGAAGAAAGGGTGTTAATGCTATTATCGATGACAGCTAGCACCTTTTCCAAATTGGCTTGATCAATAGCCCTTAATCTAGAAGCAGCTTCAATTTCAGATAACTTCCAAACTTCATTGTAAACAGCATACACCCATCTTTTGGACCTGCCAACCAACAGGGCCCTTAACAAAATCATTCAAATCTACCTTGCCATTCAATTTGAATAAATGAAGTTTAACAGAAGCCAAGGTGGAATCTTTCATCCTGGTTTGACATAACTTTCCTACAGAATAGGTAGTAACAGAATTGGAAGTTTCAAATCAGGGGTCCACCCTAACCTGTGTATAACCGGGGTACAGACCCAGAAAACGACGTTGACAGGAATCTGAACTTTTCTGCCATATTAACCATCCCTCAGGATCTAAGTTGGAAATGTTGAAGGATGTATTAGTAATGAATGACTGTAATTCATCAAGGGACAATTCTGTGTGACTATCCCAATTTTGTTATGTGCCCAGATTAGGAATAGTAGGGGAATTCAGTTTCTTAGAAGTAACCAATCCAAAGCAGGTGCTTTGAAAAATAGTAGAATTCAAAAACAACATGTGGTTTGGTATAAGGCATACACGATGCAGAGGTCTGTACCTTGACCTGCCAAGCTTTAGAACCCCAAACAGATTTAAGATGAATGGTATCTTTCCACAGCTCATAGCTCCCTACAGCTAATTCATCCATAAAGGACTTGGAATACAATAATTTAGTGTGGGTCAGTATAACTTTGGAAGCTGACTCAGCAGCCATTTTAAAATAAAACGCTTCAGGTTCAGATACACTGAAATCAGTAACATATGTACATTTATTCACTAGAGTTTTGAAGCTGCCTTCAATTGGTGCTGGACAATGTTCCCATTGTGTATAATTGACAATATTTCTAAATGTATTCGCTTTATGCAGGAAATGATTGCCATAGTGTTAGTAGCAAAACAACTCTCCATAATTTGCTGTGTCTAAATACAAATCTTCAGCATCAAAGGCAGCATAATATTTCAAATCAGAAAAAAGAGCCTCAATGGCTTGGACATCCCAATCATCAGAGCGTATGTTTTGTTTCACAACATCCCCCATAGAAACACGAAGGACATTGGGGACATTAATCACCTCTGTGGGACCATGAATTTGAAATTTCACAGCATCCCATACAATTCCATTTAACACAGGCCAAGCAGTAATATTAACAAAAGTCTGGTCCCTCTTCATGATGTGTGATGAGGAGTGGGGTGCCAATGTTCCATCAATTAACCTAATTGCAGATCTTTCAGTCAAATAGTGTCCATTCACCAAATGGAAAAAGACAACCACAAATCCAATGGACATGAACAAAAATATACATATGAGCCCCAGTCAAATGTAAGTCCAAGGGGGAATTAAAAAATGTCTTTTAAACCAAACAGCAAAAATAGAAATTTTCGATGGGGCATTCGATGTTGTAGAGTTAGTGTCAAATGAAAAACGTGACTGGTCAACTGCACTTGATGGTAAACCAGGCAACGACACATCTGTGGGATAAGTATACTAGTATCTTCAACTGGATCACTAGCGGGTGGAGTCAATAAAGGATTAGTAACTGTATGCATCTCGATCGCAACGTCAGGCCTGATGGTATTTGCCAGAGCCAAAACAGAATTTCTCAGCATTGCTGGACAAGAGACCGCTGTAGTCATACTAAGAAGAATTGGCCACTCGTTGTAGTTTGACATTGTCAATGGAGATGTACCTGTTATCCTTGCAACCAGGAGATGGAGGTAAAATGACTGTTCTTGTAGCCTGCAAGTCAAGCACTGGAACCGGTGCACGATAGGAGGGGCCAAACTCCTTCTTGTTCTCCACCTTCTCACGGACCAGGTCACCAACTCGAGGTAGCCAGCTGACTGCCGGAATCTGAAGTGCAGCATCAGTTGTGGAGGGCAAGTGTTCCTTTGCAAGACTGTCTCGGGTCTCTTGTAGATTCTGTAATACAGAAGAATGATCATCTACGTCAAAGGGTGCAGCCGACGCCGCCATGTCTAGACCATCAAGGTCCAGGACAAACATTTTTATGCCAAAGAGCATTTCATATGGGGTCCACCCACCCAGAGACCTTCTAGGAAGATTATTAAGTGCACGTTGAATGCTATACAAATGGGCCAAACAGTTCCTGCCAGTATCTAAAACCCTAGCTGTCAGGGATTGCTTTAACTCACTTTTCATTCGCTCCACAACACTGTTGCCCTTAGGCCGATATGGAGACGAAAATTTGACTTGGACCCCCAAAGATCTCAAGGCATCCTTGTACGCCTTAGAGGCGAACGCAGGACACTGGTCTGAATGAAGGGTACCACATGCAAAGATTCCCGCAAAGACACACAAATCCCTGATGACAGTTCGTGCATCACCACTCCGTTGTGGCCAGACCCATAGAAAACGTGTGCACGAATCTACTGCAACTAAGATGTACTTTTACGCAGTATCAAAGGAGAAAGGACTGCAGTGATCTAAATAAACACACCCAAGTGGTTTATTAGATATGTACAACTGTGTTTGAAGTGGACGCACAGCAGTCGAAGGTTTAATCTGCTGGCAAATGTCACAATTAAGGACATAAGCACAAGTCTGTTTATACAATCCATGCCACCAGTAACGTTGTTGTAAGATAGTAACAGTCGCAGAAACGCCAGCATGACCAGAAGCTATACCTTAGTGAGCAGCTGTTATAAAGGAAAGTCTGCAGTCCGCGTTGGCAATCAATCTGTCACCAACGTCGTTAATTCTCACATAGGGAACTTTGTCAGGACTTAAATGATAATAGTATTTAGAAGGGAAACCCGAGGGTAATTATCACCCTTCTCTGTTGCAGCAATTGCTGCCAAGATGTCATCATCAATCTTACTTTTGCATCTTGTAACTGCTGCTACTAGATATGTTGCCACTGCTATTTTCGCTGCTTCATCAGCTAAACTGTTGCCAACAGCATGGACACCTACGCGTTGGTGCCCAAGAGTATGAATTACATTCACGAGCGGCAGACGTTGTATAAGTTCTCTGACTCTAACCCAAAGCATTTTATGGTTGATTGTGCTTCCTTTGGAATCACGATACTCATTTTGAGACCAAAAGAATAAATTGTCATTGTAAGACTGAACACAGTAAAAAGAGTCACTTACTATAAGAGTAGTCACCCGAGGATCAGCAAACTCCAGTGCAAGCACCAGAGCACGAAGCTCTGCCAAATGAGCGGTACAATCACCCAATGTCTGAGTGTGCACGACATCAGACTTGAATTCACCATTCACGAAAGTACCCGCCACTATTGCGCAGGCCGCCGAATAAGCATGCTTAGATTCCGTCGCCGGATGCGCCGAACCGTCAGTGTAAATGACACAATGGTCATCCTCAAGCGGGCGCAAGGACAGAGGAGCTGGATGAACAAATTCATACTGCAAATACTCCTGACTCTGCAATGAGGCATCAAAGATGTAAGTGACATCCGGAGGCGTCAAAGAAGTGGCCCATTGTATCCAACGCGGATGCAAAACTTTAGAAATTGGTACACTGGTTTTCATTACTGCCTCTAGGGCAGGATACGGTGTGACAACCAACATACGTTTCCCTTGCGACAGCGCTCTGTCTTTCAGAATCACCATCTGGACTGCAGTCAATACTTTTTCGACAGTGGAAAAGCGCATTTCAGCCGAAGTGTACAGGTGTTACTTGTAAGCAATAGGGACTGTGTCTCCCTCATTGAACGTTAAATACGTGAATCCCACTGTGCCAGGCACAATTCTTATTACCAGGTTTGTCTGGTTATCACGCGTCAGTAAGTATTTAGAAGCAAGAAGATCAGTCTGCTAAGATTGCAGGATAGCTGAATGTTCTGGCAGACAGCTCGATTTGGAAAAAGTCGGTTGTACCAAGGCATATAGCGGCTTGATACGCTGGGCATAATCGGGAATGTAAGTACGCCCAAAATTCAAAAAACCCAGCAGAGATTGTAGTTTTTTCAGGGTTGTGGGAGCACGTAAACATGGGCATTTCTCCAGGAAGTAAGGTGCTAAACCTCGACCTTCGTTGTTGAGTTCATAGCCCAAAAACAACACTGTATACTCTGCAATGTGCGATTTTGCCAAGTTGAATTTGTAACCGAAGTGCGCAAACCTAACAATGATGCGGTCAACGCGACACAGATGCGGCCATAATTCGTCGTCTGTGAGATAGATATCATCAACATACGAGTACGCATCAGGGTCAATGCTCTACAACAGAAAGACTACACGAGCGGCAAAGACACCCAGAATGTTTTTGTAGCCCATGGCTAATCTTTTAAACTGTTTCTGTTTGCCGCCTGAAGTAAAGGCTGTCCATTGACTACTGATAGAGGACAGGTTATTGCTATGAGAGCCATTGGAGATGTCAAGTGTGGTCTTAAACCTTTTTCTCACAAGACTATCAACGAGGGCAGAACTGTGGGTATTCTGTACCGCACACGTTCGACAATGAGAGTTCAAATGCCGATAATCCAAAACCAGGCGGTACGACCCATCAGGTTTGGTTACAGTGAAAAGAGGATTATTTATGGGTGCACACGTTTCAATTTCACCTTGATATTCCAATTGTTCAAGGATATCTGCGACGTGAGATCTAGCGTCGCGGCGCATTGGATATTGGGGTTGTGGTTGTGGCATTGATCGTAATGGAATCTCATGGCTAGGCGACAATTTATCCCACCCAACCTGAGTACGGTACAACGCCAGAGCAAGCACCTGTGCCCACTCTTCGGCAAAGTTCTGAGCTTGCTCCTTCGGCACAGTGTGCGCGAAAGATGCGAGGATTACCTCCTCCCCTCTGGGAGCCGCCTCTGTTAACAGAATGTCATATGCAGAGGTCAGATTTTCCCCAAAAATCCCTTCTATGGTACGTTGTATGTCACCTTCTATTAAAAGGACTATGTCATAGTTTCTACGGTAATAAATGTGTCAGTTGCTGTCGCCTTCAGATATGGATGCAGTGCTTGCCGCACTATTGTAACTTCCGCTGCACTGTCTAGCAGCGTTAGTGCCCATGTCAGGTTCCGAAGCTGCGTTCTCACTATCTGTGGCATATCTCAGCAAGCCATGGTGGGCGGAAATTGCGTAATCGCGTTACGCAAATCTTCGCGAAAACGTTAAAAATCTCCGCGAACATACGGAAACATCGCAAAGACTCGGAAGTTTCTGTCCCGCCTGTTCGCGATGTTTTTTGCATGATGGAAATGTGTTGCCAACTTGCCCATGCGGTCGCTAATGGGTGCAGCCATCTTGTTTTCACTTGTCCCGCCCGCTCGCGATGCTATTTCCTGTTCCGAGTCGCGCAATTCATGCTCGCGCCCGTTCGCGATAGGTATTTCCTGTTCGGGAACACGCATTACGTGTTCGCTATGCTTTTTGCGTGCTCGGGGGGGAAATATCTCGCAAACTTGCCCATGCGGTCGCAATGGGCGCGGCCATCTTGTTTTTCACTCTATGCTATGGTTCTGGGGCCTGCTTTTTAATCCTGCCTCTATCTTTTCAATCCTTTGTTTCTGAAAACTTTTTTTTCTTCTTTTTTATTTATTATCTCTCTCTCTATTTTCCTGATTCTATATTTTTTGTTTTTGTCTACTTTTCGTGTGTTTTTTAACTACTTTTTCACTCTTTTTCTATTACCTGCTTTTTTAATTTCTTTTACTTACCTTTTTACTTTTTACCTTATCTTTTCTGCCCCCGCCTACCCCAGAACCATGGCAAAGGGCCAAAGGGCGCATCGCAGCCAGAGCCGCGACCGCCTTCCTTGCGGAAGGCGGCACCTGTAAGGGGTGCAGGCACGGGCCTTATTTTATTTGGGGAGGTGGAGTTGGCCGCACTGGTTTTTTTTGTGCAGCGCCACCTCCCCTTAACCCTGGCAGCAGGCGGCAGGCCTGGGTCCGGGTACGAGCTCCGGGAGCGTCAGCAGCAGTGGGGAAAGGTGCATCGGGCAGTGTTTTGCTGCTCTGGTGTCCAGCGCAGGCAAAACCAGCTGACGCACTGGTGGGCCGATATCCTGGACCGAGAGCAGGACCTGCTGGACCTGCTAGGAGTGGAGGTCCCGGGTCTTGGTGAGTAGCTATTTCATTATTACTACTTTGTGTCTGTTCTTCTGCTCTGTGTCACATATTGCGAATATATATTTTTGTCCGAGCAGCTAGAATGCTGCTGCTTACATTACAGGTAATTTACATTTAAAAGTATTCTGTGATTGTTATGACATAGGTGCTCTGCGCTACTACTCTTGTTATTTGCAACTTTGCGTTTGCGCTTGTTTTGCGTGGTTATGTAAGAGTTTATTTTAGAAAACTTTATGTTAGGTGATGCTAGAGTGACTCTAGTCCTTCCTTTATCCTGTCACTAAGAGATAGGGGTGGATTGATACTTAGGTTTAGTTACTTATTATAAGTTTGTAATTTTTTAGTGGTCTGCTACGCGTGACGCCCCCTCTATTACTTCACGTGCTGCTGAGTGCTGCTGGTGCTTACCCCAGTCCTTAGAACCTTTTGTAGTTTGTTCAGTGAGTGGTAATAGGCTTAGCACTAGCAGAACCTCAGCATCAACCAACCAACAATTTGGTGTATGCAAAAATGCAGGCATATGTCCTCCATTTATGCATTTTTGAGGACTTAAAGAAGTGGAAATGCTTACTTAATGTACAATTGGCACGCCTGGAATAGGTGGGCTAGGTCAGGTGGTACGTACTACTTCGGCTTAGTTAGTATTCTGGAATCAGAATGGAACACTGGATTAGTGTAGATAAATAATAACTAGTCGGTCCGCAAATCCCCAGATACTACTTGTCGACCAGATTAGATAGGTCAATTTTATTGCAATTGTTGTTTACACAAAGGTTTTTTTGACAGTCTTATAAAAATATTTTATTTCTTTCACACCAATCATCAATGTTTGTCTCATTCTTTCTTATATCTTTCATGATCCGCACCCAGGGGAAAGAAGACGGGGGCAGAGTCGGCGGGAGCAGTTCCAGTCGGACAGGAGGACCAGAACGAGGGCTCTTCTGCTGGCCCCAGTAAGTCTTCCTGTTTTAATATTAATAATTCTTATTCACTAACTTTTACTGCACCATATTTTTTTTCCCGAACTATTGCTTCCTTTCCTAATGCTATTTTTTACCAACGATTATCCTTCAATCTAGACTATCTGTTTCTAAATTCTTGTTATCCCTGCCTCTAACTGCCTCTGCTATGATTCTCTGTACTACTACTTTAGTCTGTCTGTAGCTAAGCATGCCCAGTTGGCCACTCTTTATTTAAAAGGTTTTACATAAAACTCAGATTTACCAGTAGCTCTAGCCATTGAGGTTTTATTATTTTCGATAATTCCCACCAACAAAATGCCCAACCAGATTTTACTATTTTGATAGGATAGGACATACTACTACTGTTGTAGGAATTTTCCACATACAGAACTTTACACAAGAAAATAGGATGTTGGTGATGGGAGGTTGGACCTTCCTCACACCTCAATCAGAACAGAACCCACCACAATCCCCTGCCCGACTAGTTATAATTAGGCCTGGGATAAATTTCCGTTCCGCTCGCGGAAATTGCGATAATTTGACATTTTCGCGTTCCGCGGAGAGAGCGAAAATGTCAAAATTTCCGCATTCCGCAGCTTAGCGATAATTTGTTTCTTGCTCACGCTGTAAAATACTACATTCTCGCACGCGCGTGATCGCCTTACCTGAATCCCCGCGTTCTCCGACAAGTTTTCCCGATCCGGTCGCGTTCTCCACGAGATGTTGGATTGTTGGTAGCCATTTGCGCTGTCTCGTGACAGTTCGCGCCCGCAGTGATGTCATTGGTCGCGCGATCATGTCTTTCTTCTCGCGATCATGCACCGAGAGAAGAGTGAAAACAAGATGGCCGCGCCCGCGAGTAACCGCATGGGTAAGTTGGCGAGCCGCGACCACACAGAAAATACCACGAACGGGCGGGAAAAAAACGTCTGCATCTTCGCGATATTTCAGTGTGTTTGCGGAGATTTTTAACACTTTCGCGATAATTTGTGAAAGTCACTTTCGCAAATTCCGCCCACCCCTAGTTATAATAGTGTTTCATTACTATTGGCTCTCCGAACCCCCCCAAGATACCCAATGAGTAGACAACCCAGAACATAATACTCCCGAGCTCTCAGTCGTGGAAGCAATGCACATGCACAGTTTGCACACCCTTCCTTTTGCTCGCTCACTCGTGCAAGCGCATCCACACCAAATACCACTGAGTCTATGTAAGTTCAAAATTTGTATTTGCAACTGACAAGCTCTGTACGTTGTTCTATAATGCAGCACCAACAGTAAAATGCATAAGTTTAAAACTATAAACATTGTTACACTTAGTTACACTTACAACTACAAGTCCATAGAACGAAGAAAAACAAAATGCGAAATCATGATAACTGAACAGTGGTGGAAGCACCACCATCCCCTTTGTAGGAATATAGTTTATATAAAATTATAAATGAAGATCTCTGAGCGAATTCTGTGGACCCCTCACCATAGAAGAAGCTAGTACTGGTTACATCATAAGCTCTGCAAAGCTCTGGTTCGTAGAAGGGAATCTTCCGTTTGTTAGGAGAAAAATGGTGCGTGTTAGTATATTGCAAGCATTTCTCATTCGTGCCAAAAAGTGTAGCATTTTGGATAAGCAATATGGACTAACATCAGAACTCCATAAGTGGCTTGTTTTGTTTGACCTTGTACGCAGCGCTTAGACATTAGCAGTATGAGCTCATGTGGGCTCAAAGGCGTCACGACACGTGTGCAAAAATAAAAGACACAAAGGTAAAATGGTAGCATGGCTCGAGCTAACTAAGCAAAGACTAGAATGACCCTAGGGACCATATAACTACTAGTGTCTACTCTACTACTACCTGATTTGTACTAGTGATGTATGTTGTATATGTATGTATTACTATTAACTCATTTTTCAATCTTGCTAGTGAAAAATAGGGGGAGGTGGATATGACACCTAAAAAATGTGTAATGTTTTTTCAAAGCGCACTACCAACCACCAGTCCCGGGGCCAGCGGCGAAGGCGACGCGGCTGCTGACGGAGGAGAGGATGCGGCAGTTGCAGCAGGAGCTGCGGGGGGGAGCCAGCATCAGTGGCAGGCGGTGGTAAGTTAGATTCCTAATTCTTACTTATTGACATTACACTCACTGCAAGGGTGTACTGTATAATACTATACAGTTGAGACTTCCTAAGTAAGAAGTTGTTGTGAACGGTTGAAGACAACTTTTACTTAGCATTAGTAAAAGTATTAGTGGCGGGAGTGTTGAGTAACCAATGGCCTCTTCTATCTGATTTCAACTCAGCTGTGAAAGTTTTATGAAGAAGACTAAAAGTCAGATCAGATGACCTTGATGGATGGGTTGAACGAAAAGGGAAAGAAGAGTGGAAGGAAGAAGGATGGGCGAGATTTAACATTTATGACTGGCAGAGAAAAATTTGTGGGATGCATGCAGCATGCATAGGTGGCTGTTCGGAATCAGATGCATGGTTGGTTGAATGCCTGCAACTCCCACAAATGTTAAAGTCCAAGAAATTTGGAGGATAGATACATACCACAAATGTTATGTACTGTGCTTGCTAGTGCTACAGTGACACTATGTGTAGAAATAATTTGTCTTACTGCTTTGCTAAGAGTATATTTTACAATAGTCTTGTTTTTTCTTCTTCATATATAGCTACTCCTTTCAAGGGGAAACTTGACCGGAAGGAGTTGGCAGCCAAGGCCTGGCGCCGGAAGTTGGAGTCCATGCAGACTGAATATCGTCGGATGGTGGTTCTGGAAAAGGAGGAGGAGGAGGCGGCAGCAGCTGCAGCCTCCTCCAGTGCCCCGGGCCCCAGCCACCACCCTCCAGTGGTACGGTGCCACCGTCTCACAGTCGCCCGCCGCCGCCCCTCCATCAGTGCTGCCCCCCCGTGGATGCAACTGCCGCGCATTGAAGCGCCGTGTTGCCCGCCTGGAGGAACAAGTTTGTGTCCTCCTGAGTCACGCCCGCCGAACTTAGACCCTGTATATTGCCCCTTTTTTAATTATTCTTTGGGTGGGTGGAAATCGGGCGTTGGGTTTTCTCTTTTGGACGATTGGACATTTTCTTTACGGACATTGGTTGGGGTTAGGGAGAGGGGTGGGTCAGGTTTTGTGGGATTTGTTTTACATAGTTTATGTTTGTTAGGGTATTAAATAATATATTTCTACTTACCATACAATGTTGTTAATGTTTTCTGGGTGGGGTTACTGTTTTACATCACACTGTATCCTTCTTTCTTTGCTGGTGCAGGGCCGCCCAGAGCCAGTGTTTGATTTTAATAATTGGATGACTTTGTAAGACAGAAACAGATAGGACCGCTGGAACCTTCCATTTAGGGCAGATGACACAAATTCAAGGAAACCCATCCCTTCCACAAATGAAAAAGGGAGAAGGTTCAGCGCTAACATTTTAGCCAGCTTCGCATTGTACAACCGTGCAAGTTGGGTGGTTGCGTTGGTACTGCCCCTCACTGAGTGACTTGTCCTACTAGTACTGTCAGTCTCTTCTACTCTAGACACTTTGCAACTGGACTTAAAGGGGTGTGTGAAATTGAATTAATGAAAACATGTCCATTATTAATTATACCTCCCCCAAACTGCTCTTTCCTTTGCTTGATGTTTAACTTAGGCACAGTGATGGCTGCATGGTGATGATGGTTTTCTTTCCTAACATGCCATGGTTGTGGTGGTGGTAGTAGTAGACACTGGCAGCAGAATTTGCAAAAAAAAGAAAATGACACAGTCAGTAGCTTGAGAGAGACTCTTCGAGGAGTAGTAGAATGAAGTACAATACAGAACTTACTGCCAAACAATAATATGCAAAAATACAACAAGACATAATGGGGGTGGGGATAGCCTAGTAGTACACAGAGTTATAAACTCTAGTTGTGTCGAGTCACTTGACTAGGCCTACAGTACACTGGGCACAAGCGTAACTGTTAGTGCTGTGTAGGAGGATGACAACAAATGAAATCCATTAATCCAATCAATGCCGGCAATTAATGCTGATGTATTAGGTTCCTTTGGTAAAAAAAATTACCTCACAAATATACTGCTCATGGGTGGGCAAGCAGAAGAAGATCCCCGCCCTGCCTTGAAATTGAAGTACTGTTGCTTTTGCCACATCCGCCCCAGCAAGCGTGTGATAAATTATTGGTGAACATTTAATGTAGCCATACCTCAATAAGTCACACAGCCCAGGGGAAGAGGGTTAGGGTTTGTTGAACGGTTGGGTAGGGGGTTTGGGGAAAGGTTTGAGAAAGAAAAACAGTACGCATGGACAAACATCAAACAACAGAATCTTTGTAGACTACCATATCCATATCAATATGTTAAGGGAGAAAAAGAAAATGCATGCATGATGATGATAAGGATACCCGGATTACATACAGTTTATGTTCAGTGTTACCGGGCTTACTTTTACAGATAGCAAAGAAAATTTTAAAAAATCTGTAGGGATGAATTATAGATAGAGAGCAAACCTGATTATAATAATAGTAATAACATCAAGAACACACTGTTGTAATGATTGTAGACAAAAAAATGAATCGAATTATTTAAAAGATGATGAAAGTTGATACTGTTACTGTGTTATCCTGGTCAAATGGGGAGTTGAATCTCGGCATACCTCTTGGTCCTCCCTTCCATGGATGCTCCGTCCATCAATCTTGGGTGACACCACTGTCTGCCTGGCAGATGTAGATTCATTGGTGAGGTAAGTGTGCATTGTTTTCCCAAGTATAGCACAGGGTAAGGCCCGGCCTGTAATTGTAGATGCAAAAACAAAAGAGATATTGAGAAACCAAGTTGAAAAAAATGCACAAGTTATGGTGTAGTGCAACTGCAACAAGAACACTTTCCGAGGCGGCATGGATGCATCATCTCTACTCTAGTCTGTTTCCAGCATTAACCTACAACACCAACAGGACAGAGCAGGCCCACTGTTACAGCACCCTTGGCACATCCTCCATTTAGCATACATTTTTTGAAAGAGTTGGACAAAGCACATATCCAGCAACATAGCATTTTACAATTTAATTGACTAAATCAATGCACCACAGTCATACCACTGCTACACTTGACTCCACCGCTACACAGACATTTAGGTCTGCTGTGGTTGTTGTTTACTTGTTTACCTTTTATGCCACTCATGAAACGCCCTGACTTATTCCATCAATCATCTCCTATCCGTGTACTGAGTGACTGTGAAGATACTATGTCACTGTGGTCATCATGACGGTGTTGTTCAACTCAGTCTGCAGTGTACCAAGTGAGTCCCCTTCCTGTATTGTGTAATTCGGTGGTATAAAGTGCTGATTCATTTTGATCATTGTTAACCTCTCCACATTTTTGGGCGAGAGACTGGTCCTTCCCACTGTTACAATGGAACCAGCAGCACTGAAAACACGTTCCGCAGAGACACTTGCGACAGGGCAAGCCAGATAGTTTATCGCCAGCCTGCTGAGCACTGGCCATTGGCCCCTTTTCCCATACCAATAACGCAATGGGTTTTGATCAATATACAACTCTGTTGGGTCATCCAGATATGCCTTGACTATCCGCTCAGTGCTAAAAAAAATTCGGGCTCTTTTCTTGTTGCATCAGCACTGGACTTACCAATGCCTTGCTGTGAATACCAATCCTGTAATGATTTTACTGGGCCTGAAGATCCAGTTCTTGCTGTTGTCGATAGTGTTGGTGAGTGTTCTGAGCCAAACGCACTGCCCTCAGGCTCCGAAGTTGAACTTGACGCCGGATGCCCTGCTGCAGTACTTGTTGTGGGTTTATCTAGCGGGCTTTTAATTAGCAGCCGTTCATTTTCCAACTTACTCGCTAACTCAGCTATCCAAGTTTTGTACCCGGCAAAATCCATTTCTGAAAAAGGAATTAATGTCTTCAGTGCCCGTTTTGTCAGTGGATCCAGAATTGTGGCACAAATGTAATGTTTTTGTGACAAAATCTTATTTTGCACCCTTGTATTGTCAGCTAAGTGACGGGCTAAGCTCTCCACCAACTCATATGCTTCTTTTTTTTCCTCTACATCTTTGTATGCTTCAGACACCTCCTTCAGCTGATGCTCTAGCATTTGCAACAATGGGATAGCTTGGCCCATAGTACAGTCCTCCTTGCTGACTTCACGTGTGAAGACCTCGAAAGGAAGAAGCATCTCAGTCAGGCATTTAACTAGGCATAATTGGTCCATCTGAACGGTCAAGCCTTTCACAGTAGCATCCCCTCTTCGCATGACATATTCATTGATTGGCCTGTACTGCTCAAACAGACGGTTAAGCATGTAATAAGTTGAGTTCCAACGTGTTGCCACCTCCTGGATGACTGCTTTGACTGGAATTCTATAGTCACGTTGAATGATCCTCAGTTGCTTCCGAGCTTTAAAAGAATTGCTGAAATGAGTGCATATTCTTTGGCAGGTGGTCAGTAAGTTGCTGACTATGGCTTTTTTTCAGAAAGTCTTGAACAATAATGTTAATGCAGTGTGCCAAACACGGAACCCTGAAATAGGGACCAAGTTCCATGGCCTTAAGTACATTACTGCCATTATCTGTGGAAACAAAACCAATCTTAAGCCCTCTTGGGCGCAGCCATTCAAAAACCTTGCTGTGAAACTCTTCCAATATGTTTACAGCAGTATGAGATTTCTCCATGGCGAACATGGATACAGTTGCATGTTTCTGAGTAGCTTTAAAAATCTCAGCTGTGTCAACAGCACCTACTTTAGCTTATCTCTAACCCCCACAAATGAGACCCAGTGAGCAGTGATGCACATGTAATCAGTGGCTTGGCAACTGGTCCACATGTCTGTTGTTAGGTGGATATTGTGAACAGTACTCTGCTGCAAAGCTTGTCCAACCAATTCCAGCACATCATGATGTAGTGCTGGAACAGCAACTCTTGCGAAATAGGACCGCTGGAAACCTTCCATTTAGGGCAGATGGTTGACACAAATTCAAGGAAACCCACCCCTTCCACAAATGAAAAAGGGAGAAGGTCCAGCACTAACATTTTAGCCAGCTTCGCATTGTACAACCGTGCCGTTGGGTGGTTGTGTTTGTACTGCCCCTCCAACCTAAGCATGCTGTCAATGGTAGGCTGAATTATTTTCCTTTGTGGTGCAGTTGTTTTCTTTAACCCAGTTAGACTCAACAACGCGCTTTGTTTCATTGCAGTACTACTCGGTCGCCTTGGTGTCTCAGCCTGACTCTGACTCTTACTGCGGTGCCATTGAGATGTTGCTGAGGAGGTTGTGGGCGGTACCACTACACTACTGGGGACAGGGCTAGAAATGTCTCCCTCTTGTTCACCTTCCACCGCGATAATATCGTCCCCTGATTCTTCATGCCCAACAACAATGGGTTGAGTTTTACTTTGTTCTAAGCGAAGTAGGTGAGCCTCCCACACGATAGTGTGGTGTATTTTGAGATGACTTGTTTGGCCTCTGGTACCATAGTTTGTACCAAGCTTACCCCGCCTAACAGCATGTCGACAAATTGAGCATTAGCAATGTTCTCCTCCTTACTGCTAACCGAAAAGAAGTCCCAAACTGGGGAGGAGAACTTTCTGGTGCTGCTGGATGTGCCACTTTCAATACCAGATGAACTGGAGGGTGTGCTTGGAATGTGACTCTGTGCAGCTGCACTGTGACTTCTACCACTTCCTACTGAGGTGGTGGTTGAGCTGGATGTAGGTCCCTGCCTTTCCTTTGCAAATAAAAATATGGAAGCTGGAGGTCGTGCTGGTGTTACCTGTGTTGGTGGAATCCGTGCTACATCCCTTGCAGCCATTTTGGATAGGGTAATAATGTTGGTCTCCATATTCTTTGGGAGTGATGTCCGTGATGATTGGCTCGTCATCATCATCATCCCCCTCTTGTACATCTACCTTCATAACTCTAAGGCTTTTTGGAACCTTTCTTTTCACTAGCCTTGTCTTGTGGCGTGCATCACTCTCAGACTCAGCTGGTGGCTTCCAAGTGGCATCAAGATCATAAGAAGCGGGGCTTGAAGTAGAAGATGATGGACTAACCCTCCTTTTCCTTGCTGGGGGTCTGGAAGACAATGGATCTTCTGAAACAGTGGCTTGCCCCTCTTTGTCTGCAGGAAGCTCGATTTCCTGAAATGCCCCTACTTCTGGAGGAACAACTACTATTGTGGGCTGTTGTGGCTGTTGTTGTGGCGGCGGCTGTTCTTGCGGCTGCTGCTGTTCTTGCGGCTGCTGCTGTTCTTGTGGCTGAGTTTCCGCCTGCGTTGATTGTGTACTAATTTGCGATAATGACATTTCAACATCGCTGCTCGTCAGTAGACTGGCTACCTTTGCGACACTCATGGGCTTGGGCCTAGGTTGGTGGGGTTGGCCCGCTGGTGCAGATGTGCTGCTCCCAGCTTGGTTCCCGCCGGACAACGCTGCTGCAGGCGTGTGTTTTTTGGTCCCAAAAACACATTTGCCGTCACAGCAGTCGTGGTTAGTGCCTCTTGTTTTTTCTGTTCCTTCTTCTTCTCACCGGCAACTTTCTTGGTACTGGAGGACCTGGTACCTTTCTTTGGGCCCATTTTCTTCAGAGGTCAGACAGGACGCAGGTGCACAAGTTGCAGAGATGTCTGTGGTCACAGTTGGACGTGATGTGGTGTGCAACAGAACTTCTACCTGGCAGTACAATGGATGATGTTGATAGTTACCTCCTTTTCTGTCTTTTTGTGCACCTAAAAGCAAATAAGCCAGGAGAAGAACATCAGTGAAATGTTGCATTTGTTGTTGTGGTTCAATTACTACTAGTTCAAACAAACAAATAGAAGATATAGTGTAGCCATTTGTGAGACTTTGGCAACAAGGGCTATGGTATACTACTTACTGTGTACAATGTACACACTAAACTCTCAGGAAGGGTAGGAAAGAATAAGAACAACCAAAATACAAATGTAATGGAAGGGAGCTGCTGCTGGCAAAGGGGATGGATGGAAGCAGTAAGCCAATAGGAAAGCCATGCAGGCCCATATTAAATCCCATCAGAAAAGGCCAGCAGCCACATGGACACTCACAAGCAACAAGCAGGAGGCGTGGGAAACAATGAACTGCCAAAAGGCCTATAAAAGAAGCCAGGCAAAAGATGCATGCTAAACCACACTGCTGTGCCTTTTTAATGCAATAGAATGCAAAAATGAAAATCTACAGGGCAAAACAAGGTCTGCAGGGTGCGCACCAACACACCAGGCACACACAAAGGCATTTCTTTAACACACACCCAAAAACAGAAATACCCCCCAAAAACACATTTTCCAACTCAATCCAATGCCATCCACACCCTAAATGATGTGTAAATTCAACAGAACACACAGATAAACACTTGTTTAATGCGGATCACTGACATAATATCGATTACCAAAATATCGACTACTTAAAATATCGTTGCTAAATTATCAACTACAATATTATCGACTCACCATACTTATTAAAGAAAATACTAAAATATCGAGTACACAATATCGCTATGACAAAATATCGTATATCATTATATCGAAATTATAAATATCGTTAACAAAATTATCGTCTACTCTTAAATGACTATGTAAATGACAAAATTATCGAAACCAGAAATATAGACAACCAAAATATAGAATATTTCACAATATCGACTATCTAAAAAACTATGAAGAAAATATACTTTAAGCACAACACATACATTAACATTGTAATACATAATAAAACACTTAAATAACATTAAAATTTTCGTTCAAACACATACATTTAAAAATAAACATTCCATAAACAATATGAATACATTTCACTACATAAATAATTTTATAATTATTATACATGCATTAAACCACATTTAAAAATATCTTTAAAGCATTTAATACTACAAATAAACAATGACTTACTACTAATAAGTTGCTAATTAGCGTTTCCCTTACATGGAAACAAACAGCCAGAAAAGAAAAAAAAAATCAAGGTGGACCAATGACATGCTCACATTTCAAATTAAACCAATGAAATGAAGCAACTAATTAATTGCACACTATAAAAACACTACATTTCAACATCTCTTTCACACTACAAACTGAAAAGAAGAAATAAGATGAAACTCTACTCAACTGTTTCCTGAAAGAAGATTTACAGTCCAAAAGAAAATTTAACATCTACAGAAAGTAAGTTAAACTCTATTTATAAAGCAACAAATCTAGAATGCTACAGCTGAAACTATTTCTATAAATGAATTTACTACATTTTATTTAATTACATTCATATCTCCTCTATAGATACCTTCTAAACAGACAGAAATATTTTGGACATCCCCACAACTCTAATATTAATCAATGTAAGTATATTTTTAATTTTTCCTACCCACCTACAAGTATTAATTAAAAAAATAATTCTAAAACATATTTATTCCTTATTTCTCTCCTCTACAGAAAACCACTGAACCATCCAAAACTACCTTCTACGCAATCACCTACTGGACCAAAGAAATAAGTAAGTATATAAACCTCAATCATTAAACAGCCTAAAATACGCAGCCAGAATGTTACTTTCCCCTTAAAACAGTATCACATTCAAAAAAATGTATCCAACTATTAACTAATTTTTTTCTCTTATCAACGGAAAATCTATCTCCAAGATTAAACTGAAAGCTTGAAATCAGCTCATTAACATCTTTCAACACATCAAATTAAACATTGTAAGTATATTCACTAAAATTTAAATATATTTAAAATATCTATAACATTGTTTATATTTACAAAATATTTTTTCATCTCTCCTAGCATAATACAGAACAACATGACTGAAGGTGCAGAATTTATAACGTCTCAAAAAAATAAAATGTTGTTATGTTATATGGGTTATGTATATACACAAGAAAAGCAAAGTGGTCTGAAAATGTTTTGGAAATGTAGCAAATACTACTCGAACAAATGCTATGGTAGAGCTATTACAAAAGAAACCACTGTTCTTTCTGTAAAAGAACATAATCACCCCCCCAATATAACAGAGATAGAAGTTAGAAATGCTCTTGAAAACATTAAAGAAGCAAGTACTAGCACTGATAAACCCACCACCCAAATACTCAAAGAACAATTATTAAAAATACCACACCATGCATCAGCACAATTACCCCCAATTGATTGTTTAAAAAGAACTATTGCTAGACAAAAAAAAATTAACTACCAAAACTCTACCTACCCCTAAAACATTTGAGACAGTAATCATTCCCCCAGAATTAAGCATAACTCACACTAATGAACCATTTATTTTTTTTGATAACAAATCTCCTGATAAAAGAATAATTATGTTTGCTACTGCAAACAATTTAGTGAAATTACAACAATGTGACACTTGGATGATGGATGGAACTTTTAAAGTTTGTCCAAAACCATTCTACCAGCTGTACACAGTGTATGGGTTGTACCAACATTCTAACATTCCATTCATCTATGCCCTCTTACCAAATAAACAGCAAACAACATACATAGAAATGTTAACCAAAATTAAAGAAGAAACCAATAATTATTTCCCACAAAAAATAATTATTGATTTCGAATTAGCCATGATCAATTCAATACTAAAAAATTATCCACACACAGCAATCCAAGGTTGCTATTATCATTTTAACCAGAGTCTATGGAGACATCTGCAAAAGTCCACCCTAAGTGTACAATACGCTACAGATAGTACTTTTGCCTACCAGGTTAAAAAACTAATAGCACTAGCATACGTACCTGTAACAGATGTAGCAGAACACTATAATATTCTAATAGAAAGTCCCTATTACAAAAAGAACGAAGACAAATTAAGCCAACTCCTAGACTACTTTGAGGACACCTGGGTGGGAAGATTACATCGATCAGGACATAGAAGACAACCAAAGTTCCACATTCCTTGGTGGAATGTATACCTGAGTACCTTAAATAAACAATCCAAAACAAACAATAGTGTTGAAGGATGGCATAATGCCTTCCAAGCAACTACAAGCAGAGGGAAACCTACCCTACAAAAACTCCTGGAATCTCTACAAAAAGAACAAAGCTACCAAGAATTACGGATGCAACAATCTGTTACTCAAATAGGTCCTAAATTAACTAAACAAACCAAACAAATGTTTGATCTACTACAAAGTCAAGTAAACCTATACCCATCAACAAGTGGCCTAGACTACCTATCACTAATAGCCAAAAGCATTTTATAATTAACATACACACAGCTAATAAAAGAAATTGGTCAATACAATAAACAATTGCAATCATATATTAATACTATATTTTCCTAAATAATATATAATTGTCAGATACATTTCACTTTTATATAGAAAATATATGTACAATTAAATATTATTTCTGTAAATATAATATATATAACAATAAACTATAATAACATTTCCCACCCAAATTATAACAAAATATAACTTACCATTGATGTAGCCATACAAGATGAATTCCACCAAGTAAGACTCCTTCCATTTGTATGTCAATCCATAGTAATAATAAAAAATTTGCCCCACCAAAAATGAAAAAATGAACACATCCAATGTAAATCCATCCTCGACAAATCCAAAAACGTGAAACCCTCAAAAACCCGAAAAATAGTTCAAAAAAGTAACAAACGCTCCTGGAAATCCAGGTGAAAAAAAAGTGTGATAACTTTATTAGTTTCATTAACTAAAACACACTTTAAAAAAAAAAAATAAATAACGTCTCTCTTTCCATCATAATATCCAAACCCTAAAAAACCCGAAAAGAAGTAAAAAATCAAAATAAACGCTCCATGAAATCCCGTAAAAAGTTAAAAAGTGTATTAACAATATTACTTAAATCAAGTAACACACACTTAAAAAAAAAAAAACGCGTCTTGGTCTTCGAAAAAACATCGATCAACATTTACCTGAAAAAAGAACAAAACATACCCACCCACACAATCACACCCAAATACATGAAATAAATACAATTACATCATTTCAAACAACACATATTTAATCACAATATTTACTTCTAAAACTACGTCACAACCAGTAAACAACCACACGTAACTAAATCATTACTAACACCTCAAAAACACCCAAAACATTTTAAATTATCAATCAATACACTATAAACATCCTAACTACCCTAAACATAAGTATTTAATAACACTTAATACTTAAAACACCCTTTACCTTGCTCAACGCGACGCAGCTTCCAACCACGAGCTTCCTCAGTCCAAAATGACCCAAAATAACATGAAGCGGTTACAAAATAATCCCATTCAAATGAAAATCCCCACTTAAATCAGTGTAAATACATTAAAACAATAAAAAACATCATTATAATCATATATAAAAATAACATAAATTTATCTAAATTCTTAAAAATGATTTTCTAATAAACAATACCTTTAAAAATTATATTCATAATAATTATAAATACATTATTATTATGATTATAATACAGTAATTTTTTTTTCACAACTGTACACACTATAATAAAATGTATTTTATTATTTAAATTTTATTTACAAAACGTACATGTTGAAAACAATTTTTTTCATATAATTATAAAATATAAAAATTAATAATATTAACATTTCCTACAATAATATTATTAATCATCATTAAAAATACATAGCATAAAAATATACTATTTGTCATGTACTAATTATGTACAACAACAAAATAAAAATGACACAATATTCTTCAGAAATTAAATATGCAATGATTTTTTTTATGTATATAGCGAACAAACACATTATTATATGAATACTGTGAGAATATGTTTATTTGCAAACAATGTAAAAAAGTAATAAATGTTATGTATGTTTTTCTGTAATTATCAATACTTCTGTTATAAAATGTGATGATATCAATAAATTGTATTTTCCTTAAAACATTGCAAAAATACACAAATGTATGCATATTTGCTGTATCTCTACTAATGTATACTTCATTCTGTAAATTAAAAAAAACAATAATCTCTACTTTCTTCAACAAAAAGAAAGCTTTTTTTTTTTTTTTGTCCTCATGTGCTGCTTTCCACCCGTTCTATCTACGTAGCGCCCAAGGGTGTAGATTATCTTATATTTAAGGAGACCTGCTAAACAGAAAGCTGGAGAAAGCGGGTACAAGATCCTCACTCCAACTTTCCACCGCAAAATTCTCAAAAGATAAAAAGCAGCTTAATCATAGGACTGGAAGTTTCCATCAATACATTACTTCACTACTGAGAAGATCCTCCCCCAACCCATCACCCATAATGATCAAAAAATAACAACCAGAATCTGTGCTTCTTTTTCAGGGGAACTACCATGTCCAATTTACCAATGTCTCTCATAGCTCTGATCCACGTCAGATCTGTAGGGGAGTCAGGAGAAACCCAAAGTTTACAGATTTCCCTGCGGGCCAACAATATAGCATAAAACACCAATTTTGCTCTGTCGTCCAAGCCCTTACCTTGTAGATCCAATCTACCTGTAATAATATTCTCAGGGCTTACCTCGGTCTTTTGCTTGAGAATGACTGACAAGCAGTTACTTACAGCGTCCCAAAAAATCTTGATCACTGGGCATGTTGCAAACATGTGAATATCATCCTCATTTGGACTGTTACACTTGGGACACCTTACATTACCACCTTCTTTAAATTTTGCCAGCCGCTTTGGAGTCCAATATGCCCTGTGGAGAGTGAACAAGTGGTTTCTTCTTAAATTCGCAGGTTTAACCAACTTATATAATATCGACATAGTTACTTGCCATTGATCTTCTGTCGCGATCCTTGGCAAGCTCTCTCCCCAGAGTTTCTCCGGCAGTAGAAAAGGGCCATCTTCCAAATCAATTATAGCCCAGTACCATGTTGCCACTTCTTTTTTGAAACAAGCTTCCAGTGCCAATTTTGCCTCAAAGTCACTATAACGACCAATAAGATGGTTTTTCCCAATAGCCCAGCTTTGAATTTGAAGATATTTAAATTTAGAGAACTTAGGACCCCAACATAGATCGCATTCAGACCATGGCAACAAACAGCCATCAACAAATAATTCCCCCCACTTCTGAGGACCTTCTGATTTTAAAGTCGTTGCCAAGGCATCGTTTGTCCAGCTTGGAGCACCCGGAGTTTCCCAAATTGGTGCATTCACACTAAAGTAGGGAATTTTTGTGGCCCTTCTAACACGATACCAGACCGTAGCCAAGTCTCTTAGAACCTTCAATCTTACTTTTTTGAAGAATTTTGGGTCTGAAAATTTATACTTAAAACCAAACGGTTTGACCCCTTCAATGCTTAACAAAATTGAAAGTAGTTCCCCGATCGCTGAGTTTCCTGGACTACTCAAAAGCATTCTGTAGTTTTTGAGCAGAAAAGCCCAGGAATAGATTTGAAAGTCCGGAGCTGCCAGTCCTCCCTTAACATGTTTTCTCCTTATCTTTTTCCATGATAGCCTAGACCCCCTGGAAGACCAGATAAATGACCCAATCTCACTTTGCAACTTTGCTAATCCCTTTTTTTCAAACATCAAAGGAATAGAGTCAAATAAAAAAGTTAACTTAGGAAGCACTGTCATCTTAATCAGATTTACTCGACCGAAAATAGTAAGAGGAAGATGACTCCAACCCTTCATTAAACTAGAGATTTCCTTCGTAGTTTTAGCCAGGTTGGTTGTTGCAATTTGTGAGATATCCTGTGTTATTTGCACCCCCAAATATCTTATCTGCTTTTTCGGAATTATAAGGCCTGTCTCCATGTTCCACAACATGATTTCCGTTTTGTCAGCATTCAAATGGTAACCTGAGACCGATCCGAAGTTGTTTGTGATTGTTTCTATCTTAGGCAGAGTTTGATTCAAATCTGATGTTAAGATGACAATATCATCAGCATAGAGTCCGATCTTCCTAACCCAACTCTGGAATCTAAAAGGAGGGATATCATCTGTCTCCCTAATTCTGCAGGCCAGCGGTTCAATATATAAATCTAACAAAAGAGGGGACAGAGGACAACCCTGCCTCGTTCCTCTCATTACCTTTATATTTTTGGTTAGAACTCCGTTCACTAGTACCCTTGAAGTAGGGGATTGATAGAGAGACAATAGAGATTGACTAAAGTTTTTCCCCAATCTAAGGTGCATAATTACAGCCTTGAGGAAGGACCAATTTACACGATCAAACGCCTTGGCGGCATCTAAGGCAACCATCGCTAGAGGAAGGTTTCGGTCAATAGCAACGTCAATGCTTGTTATAAGAGAAAAGGTTAGATCTTTAAGAAACCTGCCCTTAATGAACCCCTTTTGATCCTGATGCACTATTCCTGGGATCACCTTCGCCAGCCTGTCTGCTAATATCTTAGCATAAAGTTTATAGTCACTATTCAAAAGTGAAATTGGTCGGTATGAATCCATATACCTCGGTGATTTCCCAGGTTTAGGGATAACACTAATGTTAGCCTGATTCCAGGAGGCCGGGAGCTGTACATTGCCTATAAAGACCCCGTTAAATACCTTTAATAATAACTGTGCCAGACTACCAGATATCATTTTATACACCTCCACCGGGAGGCCATCTGGGCCCGGTGCTTTGCCCTTCTTAGCTGATCTAATAACCAAATCTAGTTCCCCTTGTGTAATCTCCTGATCTAACATATTTTGTAGATCATCAGTCACAGGTCGTGAACAATTTAACCATTCATCTATCTCCTTCATATCAGGAACCATATCTTCCCTGTACACCTCTGTATAGTAATTAAAAAAGGCATCCACAATGTCGTTAGTTTCTGTAACTATGTCACCTGATGGTTCTACTTTCACTTCTTTAATTATATTCCTAGTCCTATCTGTCCTGGCTTTCCAGGCAAGTAGTTTACCTGATCCTTCCCCATACTGAAAATTAGCTAATCTAGTAGCTAGCCATCTTTCTTTTACCCGATTGTTAACAACTAGAGTTAATTTCTCTTTCAAATCCAGCAGTTTTTGAATATTCTCATCCTTTTGTAAACTATCCCTATAGCTGTTAGCAATATCTACTTCCTCTTGCCTAATTTCTTGTTCTAAACTTTCAACCTCCAAGAAATATTTCCTTCTTTTACTGGCCCGATAGCACCTAATCGCCCTCGCAAAAAAGCCTTCGTCGTTTCCCAAACAATGTCTAGTCTAGCCGTACCTAGATTTTGTTCGATAAAAATTTCAAGTTCATATTGAAGACACTGCATTGCCTCCTGATCATATAAGACTGTACGGTCCAACCTCCATATTGACTCCGGTTCACAAATTCCAGATGCAAGCTCTAAGATAACCGCCGAGTGGTCAGAAAAATGTACTCCGACATGCATGCTCCTTTTTACTTTACCCAATAATCTTGCATCAATTAAAAAGTAATCAATTCTAGATTTATGGCGATATTTTTTATTAAAGAAAGTATATCCAAGATTCTGACCTGCCCTCAATCGCCATACATCACACAAACCAAATTGCTCCATCAAACCTCTTAATTTAGAAGCCATTTTGTTGTTTACATGAGCTCTGCTACTCGCCGAACGATCTAATATGGGGTTTAATACCGTATTAAAATCTCCGGCAAAGACTATAAGACCCGTAAGAGACAGCATCTCCTTGGCCAACTCTTCTAATGCAGTCACATCATCTTGGTTTGGGCCGTAATACCCAATTACATTATATAATAAACCAGCAATCTTGATATTCACTATCAACCATCTACCCTTGATATCTGCCTTTTTTCCTTCAATCTGACACATTAATCCCTTCCTGACCAACACTAAAATGCCCCTTGTTACAAATGTCTGTGGTGTAAAAAACACAAAATCTAGCCAACGAAGTGCACCAACAAATTTTATACTGTCTGCCTCTGTTAGATGAGACTCTTGAAGAATAATAATGTTTGCCGGAGAGTCTTTCAAATATCTCAAAATCCTATCTCTCCTAGATTTAACCCTTAGGCCATTTACATTCCATGACATCCAAATAATTTGGTCTCTACCCATAGTTAACCTCACCCCTATTTGCTATCTCCAACACCCAGATGCTAAAGTAACTCATGAGAACTATTTTAATGTTTAATACCCACCCCGTCGATTTCCCTACCCCCAACCCTAGCCCTCCCAGCCTCCTACCCCCTGAACCCTGAACCCTCACCCGAGAAAACCCACCCTCTAACATTAGGCCCAACCTAGGCCTGCCGAGTGCCAGGATGGTGGACGTACTGGAACTATTACCTGATTTATCACATCAATAATCTGTAGCGGCGTTCTTTTATAAACCTCCTGACTGATCACTGGCTTGACGCATTTCCAAAAAGCTATCAGCATCTTCCACTTCTCTAAATATGTGCATCTTATTGTTCCACATAACTTTCAAAAACGCCGGAAATTTTAGTTGAACCGTAGCTCCCATTTTCCTAAAAGATTCAATCCTCTTACCCAACTCCCATTGTCTGTTCGCTGTTACCGCTGAGAGGTCTGACCTTATCTCAATTCTTGCTTCATCAACAATCAAAAGACCCTTCATTAAAGCAGTCGCTAGAATTTTCTCTTTTAACCCATAGGTCAAAAAATTAATCAAAATCTTCCTAGGTTTCGAGCGATTGGGATTCAATCTAAAAGGGTCGCGATGTATCCTCTGTATATCCTGCAATAACTCTTCTTCAGTCTCTTTCAGCTGTAACTCCGTTTTTAATAAGTGCACAATGAAACCCTTTAAATCGTCCCCTTCCTTCCCCTCTGGAAGCCTCAAAATTTTTAAGTTATTTCTTCGCTGCATATTCTCCAATCTTTCCAGCCGCTCCTCGTAAACCTTTTCCCTAACTTTAACCTGCGTTAGCTCCTTACTGTTCTCCTCAAGTTTATCATGAATCACCTTAACCTCCGTCTCAAGAGAAACTGTACGCAGATTCAGCTCATCAAACTTAGCTTCCAACAGACCGACTGCCTCCCTAATTCCATCTTGTTTAGCCTTAGACTCCTCAAAACCTTTATGCATGTCTAAATAAAGCTTATATAAAAATATAAAATGTGTCATTGGATTTCATAATTTATTACTATCACATATATAATTTAGCTAATTTAATTGTTTAAAAATGTAAATAATCACATTTTTTCCAACATTAAATCCAAAAACATACTTCATTAACACAATACATATACATTCTGCACACTAACCCTATACAAATTACTATTCCCATTTCACCTACATTAAAGTCAGGAAAAGTGCTGGACAGTAACCCTATATAATTTACTATTCCCACTCCAGTTAACATAAAGTCAGGAAAGGTGCTGGACAGTAACCCTATATAATTTACTATTCCCACTCCAGTTAACATAAAGTCAGGAAAGGTGCAGGACACTAACCCTATATAATTTACTATTCCCACTCCAGTTAACATAAAGTCAAGGAAGGTGCTGGCCAGTAACCCTACATAATTTACTATTCCCACTCAAGTTAACATAAAGTCAGAGAAGATGCTGGACACTAACCCTATATAATTTACTATTCCCACTCCAGTTAACATAAAGGTGCCGATTATGATCCGGTAAAAAACGGGTACGAACCGTCGGTCGGAGCGTATTCTCCGTCCGACTCGTACCCGGTTGTAAAACATTACAAACATGGAATTACGATTCGCACGGAAACACCATTTCCGTACGAATCGTAAAAAACACCGACCGACGAAAATATGCATACGAATGTGATCCGGGAATGCTGCGACGTGATGTCGGGACGCTTCTAGGCAGCGTTTCACGACCCAGGAATTACGATTCGAACCGACAGCAGTCCGGACGGCAATATTTCCACGGCACCCAAAAAGTGCCGCAAATGCGAAGTACGGCGCGAAACGACCAGAGTAGGTGGCCCGGTAAGCGCCGTACCCCCCCCAGCCCCCGCATGTATGCGCCGTACCCCCCCCAGCCCCCGCATGTACGCGCCGTGCCCTCCCAGCCCCCGCATGTACGCGCCGTACCCCCCCCTGCCCCCGCATGTACGCACCGTACCCCCCCCAGCCCCCGCATGTACGTGTCGAACCCCCCGTGTATGTACACCCGAGTACGTGTCGAACCCCCCCGTGTATGTACACCCGAGTACGTGTCGAACCCCCCGTGTATGTACACCCGAGTACGTGTCGAACCCCCCGTGTATGTACACCCGAGTACGTGTCGAACCCCCTGTGTATGTACACCCGAGTACGTGTCGAACCCCCCTGTGTATGTACACCCGAGTACGTGTCGAACCCCCCCGTGTATGTACACCCGAGTACGTTCGAGTCGTACCCCCACCCGTGTATGTACGGTGCGTACCCCCAGCACGTAGCGTAGCGCTGGGGGTACGCACCATACATACACGGGTGGGGGTACGACTCGAACGTACTCGGGTGTACATACACGGAGGGTTCGACACGTACTCGGGTGTACATACACGGGGGGTTCGACACGTACTCGGGTGTACATACACGGGTGGGGGTACGACTCGAACGTACTCGGGTGTACATACACGGGTGGGGGTACGACTCGAACGTACTCGGGTGTACATACACGGGGGGGTTCGACACGTACTCGGGTGTACATACACGGGGGGGTTCGACACGTACTCGGGTGTACATACACGGGTGGGGGTACGACTCGAACGTACTCGGGTGTACATACACGGGGGGGTTCGACACGTACTCGGGTGTACATACACGGGGGGTTCGACACGTACTCGGGTGTACATACACGGGTGGAGGTACGACTCGAACGTACTCGGGTGTACATACACGGGGGGGTTATGTTATGTTATGTTAAAATGCGTTTATATAGCGCTCGGCTACTCTAAAAGAGCGTCCCAGCACTTTCCACATACAGCTACAGTGTATAACAACATAACAATAAGAGCAGAGGCGCAAAAGAAAAGAAGAAGAGAGTCCGCTTAAACAGAAAGATTAAAAAGCCAAGTCTTCAAATTCTTCCTGAATTGAAGCAGGTTAGAGGTACTGTGCAGTGCCAGTGGGAGCGAGTTCCACAGCTGGGTGGCCTTGTAGCTGAAAGAGCGCCCCCCGATCCGTGCCTTCCTCACGCGTGGAACCACAACCGTGAAGAGGGATTCCGAGCGCAGTGAGCGGGCAGGACGATAAAAGGCCAATCTCTTCTGGAGATAGCCAGCACCTGAGCCGAACAAAGCTTTATGTACCAGTGTCAGGGATTTGAACATAATCCGCTTTCGGATCGGGAGCCAGTGCAGCGTCTGCAGAAGACCAGAAGCCCTTGCGCGTCTATGTAAGCCAAAAATTGCGCGCGCCGCAGAGTTCTGTGTCACCTGCAGACGCTGGACCAAATAGTCAGGAAGACCCAAAAAAAGGGCATTAGCATAATCTAGTCTGGATCCGATAAGCGCCTGCACCGTGATCCGTCTATGCTCCGCAGAAAGTAGTGGAAGAAACCTGCGGAGCATTTTCAGAACCCCGAAACAGGTGCCAGCCAGGCCAAGAACATGAGATCTAAGAGAAAGCTGGTTGTCAAGCTTAACGCCGAGATTCTTGGCCACCAAGGAAGACTGCGCCGGGGGACACATGGCGGCCGGCCACCACTGCCGCCACTCGGGATCGATGACACAGCCGAAGAATAGCACCTCCGACTTGCTGGAGTTGGCCTTTAGGCTGTTCCGTTGGAACCAGCCAAAGACCATATCCAGACAGTCCCGTATTCTCTTCCCATCAAATGGCTGATCTTTAGCACATGTGAAAAGGAGTTGCGTGTCGTCAGCGTAGGACACGATCTGGGCTCCGTAAGCCTCCACCGCAGCCGCCAGGGGGGACATAAAGATGTTAAACAATGTCGGGCTCAATACAGACCCCTGGGGAACCCCCACTCCCAATGACGGCATCTCGGCGGAGCTCTGGGACACCCAGACCGTCTGGCGGCGGCCCTCTAGAAAAGATGAAAACCACGTACTCGGGTGTACATATACGGGGGGGTTCGACACGTACTCGGGTGTACATACACGGGTGGGGGTACGACTCGAACGTACTCGGGTGTACATACACGGGGGGTTCGACACGTACATGCGGGGGCTGGGGGGGGTACGGTGCGTACATGCAGGGGCAGGGGGGGGTACGGCGCATACATGCGGGGGCTGGGGGGGGTACGGCGCGTACATGCGGGGGCTGGGGGGGGGTACGGCGCGTACATGCTGGGGCTGGGGGGGGTACGGCACGTACCGGGCACCTGTTTGGACGTCTCCATGGTTGTTATAGGAGTTCGGTGCGGACGGTCTTTTAACCATACGGTTGTACATTCGGACGCCCGGGACGGATCGTGATTCCCCGGTCGGACTTCGCTTTTCACGTTTGTACGGTAAATCGTACGAGGATGTGTCGGACACTTTTTCCGACCCGTGTGGGGAAATATTCCCAATGCGATTTGTATGGTCTTTTTCCCATGCGAATCGTGATTGCCAGTTCGTACGGCACTTGTACGATTCGTACGGTAAAAAGACCGGATACGAGTCGCACGGAAAGTCAGGGAAAGTTCTGGACAGTAACCCTATATAATTTACTATTCCCACTTCAGTTAACATAAATTCAGAGAAGATGCTGGACCGTAACCCTATATAATTTACTATTCGCACTCCAGTTAACATAAACTCAGGACAGGTGCTGGCCAGTAACCTTATATAATTTACTATTCCCACTCCAGTTAACATAAAGTCAAGGAAGGTGCTGGATAGTAACCCTATATAATTTACTATTCCCACTCCAGTTAACATTAAGTCAGGAAAGGTGCTGGACAGTAACCCTAAATAATTTACTATTCCCGCTCCAGTTAACATAAAGTCAAGGAAGGTGCTGGACAGTAACCCTATATAATTTACTATTCCCACTCCAGTTAACATAAACTCAGGGAAAATGCTGGACAGTAACCCTATTTAATTTACTATTCCCACTCCAGTTAACATAAAGTCAAGGAAGGTGCTGGCCAGTAACCCTATCTAATTTACTATTCCCACTCAAGTTAACATAAAGTCAGAGAAGATGCTGGACACTAACCCTATATAATTTACTATTCCCACTCCAGTTAACATAAAGTCAGGGAAAGTGCTGGACAGTAACCCTATATAATTTACTATTCCCACTTCAGTTAACATAAATTCAGATAAGGTGCTGGACAGTAACCCTATATAATTTACTATTCCCACTCCAGTTAACATAAACTCAGGAAAGGTGCTGGCCAGTAACCCTATATAATTTACTATTCCCACTCCAGTTAACATAAAGTCAAGGAAGGTGCTGGACAGTAACCCTATATAATTTACTATTCCCACTCCAGTTAACATTAAGTCAGGAAAGATGCTGGACAGTAACTCTATATAATTTACTATTCCCACTCCAGTTAACATAAAGTTAAGGAAGGTGCTGGACAGTAACCCTATATAATTTACTATTCCCACTCCAGTTAACATAAAGTCAGGGAAGGTGCTGGACACTAACCCTATATAATTTACTATTCCCACTCCAGTTATCATAAAGTCAGGGAAGATGCTGGACACTAACCGTATATAATTTACTATTCCCACTCCAGTTAACATAAAGTCATGGAAGGTGGTGGACAGTAACCCTATATAATTTACTATTCCCACTCCAGTTAAAATAAAGTCAATGAAGGTGCTGGACAGTAACCCTATATAATTTACTATTCCCACTCCAGTTAACATAAACTCAGGGAAGGTGCTGGACACTAACCCAATAAAATGTAATATTCCCGCTCCAGAAAGATAAAACTGAGAGAAGGTGCTGGTTATAACATCACTTAAAATATTAAAAATCTACATTTATTAACTATGAGGTATCATTTAAAAACTATTACATTTAACAATACTATACTTACAACAATACCCACCCCTATCCCATATTAACCCTAATTCCATATAAAAAATGTACAATATGTTTTCCATAAAATTTGCAAATATACAATTATTTAATTATAATTGTTATTTTAAATTTTAAATTTCACAATATTTACTAATAAATTGAATTGTTTTATGATCTATTTTTACACTATTATTTTTAAAAATTACTCCCCACCCTTCTACCCTAATATACCCACATCCCACCCATAAATACAACATAAATATTGAAATTATAATTTCCAATTAAAAGTATATAATTAGAATTTTACATTAAATTTTCACAAATTTAAATTATTCCCAATTATATATTTAGTTATTAATCTATAATTTTGTAATAATTATTAAAATACAATCCACACCCTTACACCCTATTAACCCAACTTCCCAACCATAAAACCAAAAAATAATTTCGAAATTAATTTGAATTTTTTTTAAAAAAATTGTCAAAATTAAATTAAAATGTTTAACTTTCTAATTCTTTAATATTAATATTTATAACATATTATCAAATTTTACAGTAATATTTTTAATACACTCCCCACCCTTATACACTAATAACCCTACATCCCACTCATAAAACAAAATTAAAATTTCATTATAATTTTAAATTATATAATTTCGAATTTACATTAAAATTTTGAAATTTCGAATTCTTAAATATTTAATATTTTTACATTATTATCTGATTTTACAAGAACATTTTTAAAACACTCCCCACCCTTCTCCCCTAATAACCCAACATCCCGCTCCTAACAAATATATATAATTTCTTTATTATTTTCTAAATTATAAATATTTAATTTACAAATTTCATTACAATTTACTATTCATAATTATTTATTATTTAATATTTTTAAATTATTATCTGATTTTACACTAATATTTTTAAAACACTCCCCACCCTTATCCCCTAATAACCCAACATCCCGCTCCTAAAACATATCATACAATAAATTACTTAACACTATTAATTATATTTTAAAAATTAATAAAGTATTTATACATATAATTAAACAATTTACTCATTCAATATACACTAAATAGACATTTTAAACAATATATATATTATATTTCGATATTTCTAACAAAACTAATCAATCGATATTATCTACAAACGATATTACTACATCGATATTTCATACTTCGATATTTTACTAAACACAAAAAAAACGATATTACTTACCTCGATATTCTACACTTCGATATTAATGTTATCTCGATATTTTAACTTCGATATTCTTGTTGTTCGATATTATTTTTTCGATATTATGTCTATTTACCGTTTAATGCACCTGTGGCTACCTGCTCTGAGCCAACTGGATGAAAGCAGGCTCATGGGCAGACAAGGCCACACAAGCTTGCAGGCCTAGGCTTCAAAATGGCCACCAGCCACATGGCCAGGCCCACCCAACTACAACAAACAGAAGACAGACAATGCAGGCCTGTTGCAAAAAACACACTGCCTGCCTTCAAAATGGCCACCAGCCTCATGGCCAGGCCCACAAGAAGCCTAGGCCACAAAGGAATACCATGCAGGCCTATATATGGCAAAAGCAGCACACTAATAGCTCCCACCAGAAAATGCCACCAGCCACATGGACACTCTCAAATCACAAGCAACAAGCAGGAGGCCTGGGAAACAATGAACTACCAAAAGGCCTATAAAAGAAGCCAGGCAAAGGATGCATGCTAAACCACTCTGCTGTGCCTTTTTAATGCAATAAAATGCAAAAACGAAAATCCACAGAGCAAAACAAGGTCTGCAGGGTGCACACCAACACACCAGGCACATACAACAAAGGCATTTCTTTAACACACACCCAAAAACAGAAATACCCCCTAAAAAACACATTTTCCAACTCAATCCAATGCCATCCATGCCCTAAATGATGTTTAAATTCAACAGAACACACAGATAAACACTTGTTTAATGCACCTGTGGCTACCTGCACTGAGCCTACTGGATGAAAGCAGGCCCTTGGGCAGACAAGGCCACACAAGCTTGCAGGCCTAGGCTTCAAAATGGCCACCAGCCACATGGCCAGGCTCACCCAACTACAAGAAACAGAAGACAGACAATGCAGGCCTGTTGGAAAAAACACACTGCCTGCCTTCAAAATGGCTACCAGCCTCATGGCCAGGCCCACAACAAGAAGCCTAGGCCACAAAGGAATACCATGCAGACCTATATATGGCGAAAGCAGCACACTAATAACTCCCACCAGAAAAGGCCACCAGCCACATGGACACTCGCAAATCACAAGCAACAAGCAGGAGGCCTGGGAAACAATGAACTACCAAAAGGCCTATAAAAGAAGCCAGGTAAAGGATGCATGCTAAACCACACTGCTGTGCCTTTTTAATGCAATAAAATGCAAAAACGAAAATCCACAGGGCAAAACAAGGTCTGCAGGGTGCACACCAACACACCAGGCACACACAACAAAGGCATTTCTTTAACACACACACAAAAACAGAAATACCCCCCAAAAAACACATTTTCCAACTCAATCCAATGCCATCCATGCCCTAAATGATGTTTAAATTCAACAGAACACACAGATAAACACTTGTTTAATGCAGCTGTGGCTACCTGCTCTGAGCCTACTGGATGAAAGCAGGCCCGTGGGCAGACAAGGCCACACAAGCTTGCAGGCCTAAGCTTCAAAATGGCCACCAGCCACATGGTCAGGCCAACCCAACTACAACAAACAGAAGACAGACAATGCAGGCCTGTTGCAAAACACACACTGCCTGCCTTCAAAATGGCCACCAGCCTCATGGCCAGGCCCACAACAAGAAGCCTAGGCCACAAAGGAATACCATGCAGACCTATATAAGGCAAAAGCAGCACACTAATAACTCCCACCAGAAAAGGCCACCAGCCACATTTACACTCGCAAATCACAAGCAACAAGCAGGAGTCCTGGGAAACAATGAACTGACAAAAGGCCTATAAAGAAGCCAGGGAAACAATGCTTGCTAATCTACACTGCTGTGCCTTTTTAATGCAATAAAATGCAAACACGAAAATCCACAGGGCAAAACAAGGTCTGCAGGGTGCACACCAACACACCAGGCACACACAACAAAGGCATTTCTTTAACACACACCCAAAACAGAAATACCCCCCAAAAAACACATTTTCCAACTCAATCCAATGCCATCCATGCCCTAAATGATGTTTGAAAAACATTCAACACGCACCAAAGGAACAGTTGCTTCATCATGCACCCACCCATGATTAGCTCTGGGCCTACTGGCTACCCCTAACAATTAAAAAAAAAGAATGATAAGTACCAAAATTGTACTGCAATGCCCCCAATCAAACAGACAAAACACCAACTTATTTGTAAAATATCACATTCAAAATTCCTCAAATCCAATGGTAATGATGCAGCAGGCACAAAGAGTGATCCTTCCAGCTGAAATCCAAAGGCAGAATGAACAGGAGATGGACAAAGCACTGGGAGGAGCCTGATGGAAAGGAAGAGGAAGTTGGAGACTCTGTGGCACTTCCTCCCTCTCCCCTCAAGGACTCCTTGCACAAAAAAAGGACAGCCAAATGTCAATATGAGGAGTTTTTTTTCATCCAAATCATCATTTAGAGAAGGTTTTATGCAGCTAGAGTTAATATTCTTTTCCAAATGGAAAATTTGGCATGTTCGTGATTGCGACCTTCACCACACTTCCGCCGGATGTCGATGGCGCGTCCAAAATGACGTGGTCGCGATCTCATGCTCTTTGTCGCGGTGGAGATTGATGTGTTTGCGACCTCACGCTCTCTCTCGCGGTGGAAAATGACATGTTCGCGATCTCAGACTCTCGCGGTGCCTGATGGCGAGAATAATGACGTGATAGCGATCGCGAACTCTCGCGGGATAGCGTGACCGGCTATCAACATCTCGTGGAGCACGCGAACGGATTGGAAAACTCGTCAGCGAATGTAGGGATCCTGGTAAGGAGATCGCGCGCGTGAGAACGCATTTTCAAAGCGCGACCATGAAAAAAATCTTCGCAATGCAGCAAACAGCAGAAATTTTGGCATTTTCGTGCTCTCCGCGGAACGCGAAAATGTCTAAATTTCGCTAATTCCGCCAGCGGAACGGAATTTAACACCCACCCTTACCAATAAGGCATATCGTCCTTATTCTGGGGGCGCTCGCCAATTACCGAATTAACCATGACGAGACTAATAGTATTCCCGGCCGGCCCAGCTGGTTTTGCCGCAACTTCAGGTGCCACCACCTGGACATTGCTAGAGACGTATTGCACTAAAGCCCTATGTACCGTAATCAAGGCGGTATGGAGTTGACGTAAGTCATCCAGCGGGGCTTGCAAATAACGTGGAAGTGGTGTAAACCCGGCCAAGACTGGCCAAGTGGCCCCTGGAATGGACAAGGGACCCAAACGAACCAGTGTAACGGTGTGGGGGAGGGTGCCATTGAACCAAATACGATGCTGCCAGGCAGAAATGGGAATTTCCTGCATCCTATACGGCGTGTAATTAGCTGGGACCGCCATAGGAGTGTATGTGTGAAATGTCTTATCATCCGCATTCACCTCCGGGAAAGTAAACCAAGAGTAAAACAGCTCATAAGGAAACGATGCATCCGCACTCACTACAAAGATAATAGACATCCCATCATCAAATGGCACCGGAGAGGTGCGCAACTATATGCTGCAATAGCAACCTCAGCCATAAGAACGCAGACAAGAAAAACAATCTATATTAAACTGTAGCACAAAAAGGGTAGAATTTAAAATGAAACCTTTTTAATTGTCAAGCTTGAGAGAACCTATTTATTAACTATTTAGATAGGTTTAAACCGTCACTCCCGTCAACCGGAAACAAGAGTGAGGGTGTTGTGGACAAATATAAACATTACTAAGGCGTCTCAATCATAAGACCAAAACGTTAGGTGCGCCATGTTGCGGGCATAAGGCTCATGCACAGAACTTTGCACAGGAAACCAGGACCTCAGTGAATTGTGGTGTACCAAAAACTCACCTCAGTACCCAGAACCGCTATCCGACTAGCCCCAGAAATTAAACATGACTAGAGGGGGCAAAAGATGTTCATGATTCTTTATGTACTGCTGTCAATAGGACATAGAGTGATGTCTTTCCAAGTTGTTATGCATTTTAAGATGGAGAGCATCCACGGCTCATTGACTACTATGCTATGTAACCAATTTAAGCTATACGACAATGTCTAATCCACTACTGCTCTTGAAGCATTGGCTGCGGGTAAGAGGTGAGATGAAGTACGTCCACACCTTTTCTAGAGTATATTCCACTACCTTGAAATTATGCTTAGCAATAAAGACCACGTAAATAGGACATTTAAGTTTATGGTAGAGACAAACCGTTGAAGGCATGTTCAGAGCTTTTGCGTGGAGGAGACGAAAATATGCATTGACAAACATAATTGTTTTCAGTGAAAGAGTTTTCTCAAACTTTGGTAAAGCATAGAGAACAGGCACCACACAGACGGTAACAAAACAAACGTCATTCACACCCTGAAAAGATATATCATATATGGCACTAGTGCAAAGCTTTACCAAAGCACAAATAGACTCTAACAGAGCAGGCACCAGTATTTGAAGCATTAGTCACAATTCCAGAGCAAGACCAGGAAATGCAGTAAAAGTGCAAGCTTCTCCTATGTACATAGTGCAGGTACACACAGGAGTGAGTTCCTCCAAGTTGTTTAGAATGAAAAATATGGTGAAACAAAAATATAGAGCCTCATTACGATGTCGGTCGGAAAGGCTATGAATGGCATTCCGTTTGTCCGAAACCGACTCGGAAACCCTTCCGACCGACAGATTACGATGGTTGGACACCGTTAGGACTTTCGACTCCATTCCGACTCCTTTCCAAATGGCATTCGGAGAAACTGAGGCGGTTGGAGCAGACTCATACAGGTCTACGGACTGTGTTTCCGACCGACGGATTACGATGTTGGATTCGGACAGCCTTTCCGAATCGGTTGTTCTCACACATATCTGCTGTCGGAATCCAACTTTGGGAGCCCGTAGCAGGCCCCCCTTCACCGGGGGGCCTCCGAATAAGGCCTGAGGGGGTACCCCTTTTTGCAACCATACACAGTGTGGCAGGCACCATGGGGTGCCCACTACAAGGTGCACGATTTTTCCCACCCACCCCTATCTTCAATGGGAGCCTGTGCTGTCGGTCGGAACACAGGCTCCCATAGAAGTCAATGGGAGTCGAACCTAATGGTGTTCGGAAACATTGTAATCGGTCGGTCGAACTCCCCGAATCTGATGTGGTCAGAAACGGTTCCGACACCGAGTAGGTCGGAATGCTTTCCGACCGACATCGTAATGAGGCCCTAACACACAATACTGGTTAGATTACTTCACTATGCAAGAGCATCTGTTATGCATGCTTCTGTCACAAACGATATGGGGCAGCAGTAATAAAACATCCTCCATAAGCAGGATTAGCAGTGGCAACATTACTGATGTCCATCATACGTACAGGACAAAGACACCACTGCATCGCAATAGAAAATGTCTAAGAGCAAGGGTCTTTGAAAGTAGCTGTAAGCGTGTTAGACAATATAGTCTTTGTTGCGGGGATTCTGCTCATGCACAGAACTATGCACAGGAAACCAGGACCTCCGTGAATTGTGGTGTACCAAAAAACTCATCTCAGTACCCAGAACCCCTATCTGACTAGCAAGAGTGTCTCATTCGTTCTCTGTATCATCTCGAAGCTAGCAATGATTAGACAACCGAGAACAAGCGACTTAGAGTACTCAGGAATGGTTGGATTCAGAAACACCTTTTCGTTATTATTCTCATATTAGTCCACAACAAGAGTAATCAGAGACACGGAAAAGTTTAAAATGTTTATTTTTAACTACGTGCTCTAAGGTGCAGTACTTTGGCTAATATAAACAGGCAAATGATTAAAAACAAAACCATCAGCATTGTTACAATACCATAGAAAATGAAGGGAGAAATCATATTAAAAATGATAGTGGAAAACAAGTCCTATAATACGTTGTAAACCACCCTCCCTTGGCTAGTAAACTAGTTTTATAAACTAATAGAAGGTCTCTAGGTTTGAATGGGGAACCCCATACCTCAAAGATCAGCTTAGGTGAATCACATCACAGGATCAGCTCTGCTCTCTGTGTCTGGAAAGGTTTTCTCCAAGTGTCTGAATCATGCATGCAAATGCAATATTAAAGGCACCCCAGTTTCAGATATTTGCAGCTGAGTGCGTGTTGTGTCTAGAGCGTGGGCCGATCAACCCGAATTCTACAGCATACATTGTTATTTGACCTTAACGGCTTCTGCACACAGTGTTCAGACTAAGGTCGCGGTGCACGTCTAGGGATGTGAACAACAGACCGTTCCCATGTGAAGAAAAAGCAAGAAACAGTTTTACTTGTAATAACAGCTACATGTAGAGTTGCGTGCAAAAGCAGCAAAGTGGCAAGATTGCGTTTATCTTCTAAAACGCTTATGCTAACATAGCAATATGTGCACATAAAACCCCGTCTCCACTACATCTTCTGCTATGAGACCATTTAAATATCATTTTACAATGCTTCCCAAAAAATCTCTGAAATAATGTTAACTTATTTTATACTGGCACGTGGGGGTGCCCACTCCTTGACCCCAGGTTTAGTGCAGCACTTGTTGACATTTTTGAAAGCAGGCCGTGATCATATATATATCCTATAAACTCATCGTCACCATAATGCTTTAGAGCGATTCAATTAGGCCTTCACCCTTTACCAAGTAGTACATTATGCTAATTTTCATATTTCCCTATAAAGCCAAAGATAGTCTTACAGTCACTTACAGTTTAACTCTCTATTTTCATGATTTGCCATCCTGCCACCTTCAATTAATGCTGATTTGTTTTTGTTGCCCAGTGAATTATCAGAAGAGCTAACACAAGTAAACCTCTGTTGACCCTTCTAGGTTCCTGCTATCAGAGATTAAAAGTTGATACTACTCTAGACTGAATTTAATCTTCAGTAATTTTAATTACAATTATTAAACTAAGTAGGTGTGGAGAATAACTTTGCATATTACAACATTATCTTGTTCAAATAACACTGTCGAGTTAAAAATGGTGACTATGAAGATTAAAACTAAAACTAAAGGCCCCATATGTTAAAAGGCACTTGGCCGCGCATTTCTATCCACATGCATGTTTACTCGAGACATAACATGACAAAATACGTAAGGAAATGTACTTTTATACTTCCCTTCATATAAGGAAGAGTCAATCATTTCCTACAGAGTAAACTTGCCTAATCCCATGCTTGCTCCTTGGTGATCCAAAGACTCCATATGAGAGTTTAGTTGCTTTTAGTGTCTCTCGTGAACCTCCCTCTTGCAAGGATTGAGCATTTCCCCCACATTTCTCAGGCTTTTCTTTGAACCTTGCAAATGTAAACGTATTGTGTGTGTTTCCTTCAAAGAGGCCTGAGGGATGAGGAAAGGTTTGCTGTCAGATAGATTCCTATACACAGGCTTTCTATAGTATCTGGTTTATTATGTACTGTGTTAAACTGTTTTCACTCAACTCTGTGAAAACCTGCTTATCGTCTTTGAAAATAGGATCAAAACCAAATACCGAAAAAGCACAGTGATGAGCCTTAAACATCCTGAATAGTATCCAAGATAAAAGATATACTCACCACACATGGCATCCGACTAAAGCTTGCGAAGCACAATTATAATTGTACTTTGTTCTCACACTCTGATTTTTCAAATGCAGGAGCTGGGCTCTATTGTACGAGCTTTAAAATCTGGCAAGTAAAATAGCTTTGAAGAAAGGTCGGAATTGCAGCCTGGACCTATTCCCTGACCCCTGCCTGACTTTCTCTTAGGGCATGGGGAAGCATGTAATGCTCTCCTCCCTGATGAAATTTACAACCATATTAGAGAAGATGGTAAAAGTCTGCATTAAATCCTTCAGAGTCAGGAATATCATGCAGTATTCCATCCAGTAAACCCAGGCTCATACATTTATTCCCCACTCCGAGGGGTCTAGCTTGTAATCGCAGAAATTCTGGGTGGAGATTCTGGCCAGTGTTGGTAATTCTAGCTGCCTGGAGTTTCTGCATAGAATTCCTCACAACTCATAATCACTATCCTGGTCTAGACCTCACAAGAACTATAAATACTTCTTCTCAGAATGGCTTAATCCCAGTGACTCTGTTGCATGCCATAGTTATGCGCTGAAGAAACTAATTATAGATCCTATTGAGCTGGCATATTATAGACCCATCTGAAACCTTGGTTTTCTGAACAAAATCATGAAGGGTGAATATTGGCCGCATCTGTGCCCACATGCTTTGGGATCATCAGGATTCTCAGGAACATTTCTCAATTTCTTTCTTTCGTCTCTCGAAAGCAGGCAGTCGTTGCCCTGGTGTTCTCTAGACTGGACTATTGTAATGCCCTCTATTTGGGTATTAACAAAGGGTTTGTCCATCGTCTGCAGATGGTGCAGAATCCTGCGGCCAGGCTGGTGATAGACCTTCCTAAATCTCATTCAGTCTCGGCTTCTGTCAGTGAGCCGCACTGGCTCCCTCTAAACCAGTGAATTCTGTTTAAGACTCTTTGTCTTACTCATAAGGCTTTTTACAGTCTAGGTTCAGAAGTCATTAAAGGACTCTTTCGAGGATATGTTCCTACCAAGCAGCTAAGATCTGCCAGTAAAAATCTGTTAGTAGTTCCCAGGTTTAAGAGAGTCAGATGGGGGGGGGCAGAGCCTTCTCGGTTGCCGCTGCTAGGCTCTGGAATTCCCTCCCTTCTTCAATTTCTGGACAAGTGTCTCACTCTCTCTTTCGCAAGGTCCTGAAGACTTGTCTCTTTACCAGTCCACCAGTATGAGCCCTATGTATATTTCCGTCTGAAGTCCCTTTCTGCAGCGCCTAGACGCCTCCGGGCAAAGTTTGCCCTTTATAAGGCTAATATTCATTCATTCATTCATCTTCTCATGAATTCAAACAACTTTCTATATGACCAGGAAATAGGATTTTGGTATAGAGATTTGCTGTCCAAATGGGATAGCAAATTTGGCCAAAAGGAATCCACAGTCTGCCACACAGTGAATTGTAGAAAGCTGATCAACTTACGGCCGCCTCTTAATCTAAAGTCATCACTTATTGTGCCCCACTGTTCTCTCCATTGTCTCCATTGCTCTTTTACATCTTTTCGAGACCAATGTCCCTGGTAATGGCACAACAGCAACTACATTTCCAAATATAATCAGAGGTTTTTCATCAAGCTGCTTAAGAATACAGAACCAATCAGATTTCCTGAACCACGTATGCCACAGGATAGAGGAGAATTTATTTTGACTAAATTCCAGGAAGATGGAAAAACAGGGCTTCAGGGATACGACAGTGGACCTTTGCAGTCGTCAAAGGAACTAGAAACTTCCCCAATCTCAGTTCTATTACGGAACATCTTGGACCTCTGGCAGTGGCCTGCTCAGTCTACACCATCAACGATGGTAGGAAGAGGGCTGAGCAAGTCGCAAGTGTTGAAGAGTTGTTACTGCAATGAAGATCTTTGCTGCCTCCGGCCAAAACTCATATTGATTGACGCTTGGGGTTGAACTGAAGACACAGAAAGTGATCACAGAGAGATTTACTCACAAGAACAACGTATAGCTCTTGCGAGGCAGATAAGTGTGATCTGACCACTACTGCTGACAATTCTGCAGTTTTTAAGCAAACGAAAGCACAGATTGGCACTGGGTGCAATTTGTTGTCTGTACATTACATGAGCATGCAGGTCTATATATTTAAATGAACAATATATAAATAAATAAACCCTTTGGAATTGCCTAAAGATGGACTCTGGTATTTATCAGAAGGTGGGGTGAAATTCTAGCAAGCATAATAAAGAAACATTTGTCGAAAACATCAACAAATTTTACTGAGTTCCAGTTAAAAAATGTGAAACATTAAATAAAACAACTATGGTAATCATAACTCGAACTACAGTCAAATATTTGTTGAATCAAATGGCATCTGCTGCATAATTTTCTTGACACTTTGTTTGGGCAGCACATTTGCAGTGTGAACACTGGTTGCTTATTTTTGTTTTGCTTGGCAGACACTTTTAGCCCAGTATAATTGGGAGATATTGTAGAAGATTGGTTTGAAGTACTTTTCCTAATCACTGTTCTTATTACTAGATGGTATTTGTGAACCTGGCAATGTTACAGCATCATGGCACTGACTGCTCGCCATAGGGTTTGTGTGGTGCATTTGTTCCCGTCCTAATGTTCCTCTATGTTCTGTCCTCCTTATCTTTACACCCATTTATCCTGATTACATTTTCTATGTCACTGTTTCCATGTTCCAGTGTCTACGCCTGTTTAAGAAATGTGGTTATTAATTGTGCTGGATGTGAGGCCTGTGCAAGTAATAGCTCCACAATTGTCTCTGTCTGGGAACTAAGCACCCCAATGTAGCACTTGACTTTCTCAGAGTAGAGATGCAGAGAAGTCCAAGGAATACTCAGGGGAGGTGTTATGGGCTATTAATTGCCCATTTGCTGGCACTCAATAAATGAGAAAGTGTTTTATCTTTGAAAAAGGAAAACTGCATTTACAGCACACACACATGCACACACATACACACTACCGAATACTATGCAACAGTTTACAAATCTATGCATCAGACAGATGGAATTACCTCTGTTGTTATTCTGGAATCAAATTTGACCCCAACTGGGTCACGACCCACAAAATCAGAGTACTGCCCACCTATATCAGATAGTGTATCACTTTAAATGAAGGAGGTCTATTTGCATTGTAAAGAGGTCACCCAATCAATATATAAGGCAAGCATGATGGCTTTTTCTAAGTAATCATCACATTATACGAACCATAATCACTTGTTAAGAAATCTCCTTAATATCACTGAAATCAGTAACTATGCTTAAATGAATTTTTATTATCATTGTCAATGAAAAATTGCAATGTTGATCAAAAACCGCTTTCGGCAATATGTTGTAAATAAAAAAGTAAAAATCAACATAACATGTCTGTCTTCCTGTTATACCTTTAAGCCACATACCATGCAGCCATGGAACCAAACACAGGAGGCTTTACAGCAAACGCTCCAGCTTTGGGGTGCTTTAGAAAATCTCCTGGGGTTATGGATTCCGGGCCCCGGAGACTTATGAGTAGTTTTTTTAGAATTCAGCTGGGGTGATGATAGAACTCCTGCAGCATCCCACAGCACTTCTCCATGTCAATTGGTGGTGACCCTGCCCAGATTGGGGCACCACAAACTGCAAAACATATGTCAAGTAAGTGGGGTAAAAAATGATGTGGCACTAAAAGCCAGAGAAAATGCATATTTGATTTGCCATTTCAGCTGCTTTGTTTACAAATGCGGCCTTGCTGCGCACTTTTTACTTTTCCCTTTTCCTTTCTTTTCTTTTAGAGTGTCAGTCCCCCCCGGGACACCCTGATGCTCTTCCACTGTTGATGCTGAGGGGGAACCCCAAGAGCCCCGAAACCCCGGCTGGCTCCCAGTGGCGGCTGGTGAAGTTTGTGAGTGGTGAGGCTGGGCTTGGTGGGGGAAAGTAGGGGTGGGCGGAATTTGCGAAATCCACTTTCGCAAATTATCGCGAAAATGTTTAAAATTATGGCAAACAAGCGGAAATATCGCGAAGATGCGGAATTTTTTTTCCCGCATGTTCGCGAGATTTTCTGCATGGTTGCGGGTTGCCAACTTACCCATGTGGTTGCTCGCGGGCGCGGCCATCTTGTTTTGAGTTGTCTCGCGGTGCTTGATCGTGAGAAGAAAGACGTGATCGCGCGACGCATGACGTCACTGCGGGCGCGAACTGTCGTGAGAAAGCGCAAATGGCTAAAAACAATCCAACATCTCATGGAGAACGCAACCGGATCAAGAAAACTTGTCGGCGAACGCAGGGATTCAGGTAAGGCGATCGCGCGCGTGCGAGAATGTATTATTTTACAGCGCGAGCGAGAAACAAATTATCGCCAAGCTGCGGAAATTTTGACATTTTCGCGCTCTCCGCGGAACGCGAAAATGTCAAATTATCGCAATTTCCGCGAACGGAACGAAATTGTTGCCCAGGCCTAGGGGAAAGGGTGGGAGAATGCATGTTAGAGATGTGCGAAATTTTTGGAAGGCTAGTTGCCATTTCCTGTCCAAATCTTATTTAACAAAATGGGGTAAAGTGATGCTTTTTTCTGCCCATTTTACTAAGTAAAGAAATAGCCCTTCCCTTCATTATGTGCCCCCAGCTTTGGCTTAAACGCATAATTATCAGCACTTAATGCTTTTTATCAAAGGCATTGACTGCTGTCAATGACCGGAGTTGTAGGGCAATAATACTTTAATAGTCAATGTTACTTTCTTTTTTCACACAAAAATATTTAAGGTTTCCACCTCTTTGATCTGCAACTAATTTGAACATGACTATTTACACACCTTTTATGGTCTTAAGCTTCTCTCAATATACTACGTTTTCACATGCCGAGACTTTATAAGCAATAGTTACACCTAAGAGGACAGAGGCATACATGACCTTTGTCTCATACAGCAAATGTATTACTAAAGGGGCCACGATTTTGAAAACTTTAGACTCAGACAACAGAACTATCAGTCAGGATCCACAGATGTCTCACGATTTCTGGGTCTATGCATCATAAACTCACTGTCTCCAATTGCAGGGGTGTAACGAAGGCCCCCGCGGAACCGCAGGAGTTCCCAACTCTTCAAAGGGGCCGTATTCAGCCCATTCCAACTGAAACAGCCACACTCTACTGGGTCAGATGATGATCACAAAGCACACGAAAAAAACATAACGGACATTCATTCTAGCCCGAGTATATAATCTGTTCAAACAGTATTTTAATCTAGACCCTTTTAAAATTTGTTATGCTTACAAGAGGGGATATTTTAGCATGGAAACACATTCAAATCATGTACCTCAAACAGCTACCATTAAACAATCATGGACATATAAGCCACTAGAGGGGTATGAGACATAGGTATCGCACACAATGGTAGTTCGAGTACATTTTACAGTTTCATCATATGGTGGCGTCTTCTGGGCACTGACTTAAAGGGAAGCTTGGAATCACACTTGTATTCCCTCCTGCTAGTTAGGTGAGAGGATGACCACAAGTGGAAACCACAATCTTTCATTCAATGCAGAGCTCACTTGGAAAAGGAAGACAAAAGCATGTCTTTTACGAAATTCAAATTCGAAATCAACAACTCTGTCCTGAACTTTGTGAACTGTTCAGCCTTCCAAACTACGTTAACAACAGCAATTAGACACATACAACTATATGCCGTCCCCAGCTTCATGTTGTAGTGCCATACTGCGTGCAATAAATTATTCCACAAAGAAAATGTAAACCTATTCATTTTAACGGAGAGCCCAATTATAACTAATCAGAGGGGCCGGTCCCAGCAGCTGGCACTTTTTTTTAACCTCAGCTGGTGAACTGGAGGGAAGCTGCCTTCAAGCCAGGCTAGGTCAGTTGACGCGGACCTCGACTCATTCACGACAAGAACTGACTGAAGTGCGCATAACAGCACCTTGCTCTTCGCTCCCCCAATGTCGCCACGAGTCTAGCTCACTAGTAGCTTGTAGTACATGGATTAATGTGTTTGAAGCCTTCAGAAGTACACAGGAGATGAAATGGTGTCCGGCTCCAGCATTAACTCACGCTGCACGATGCAAGTCGAGTCTACGCATTATGTCTTAAAGTCCAGATGACAAACTGCGCAATTTCCTGGCTTCAGGGCTCTCCACTGATTGACATAAAGGCTTCACACTACAGGGCTTGAATTGTAAACGCCCAGGGCTAACTTAACTTCCATGTCATCAGGGGGTGGAGACTGGCCCTTGATGCTAGGTATTTGCAGACTGATGACCTCACAGACCTCGGGGCTAAGAGACTGTCAGCCCCGCAAATACTCTAGACTTTTGGGCTGGCCAGCGGAGCAAATTTAGGGAAAGCGACATGACACACTAGTGTCAGTTGTAGCGCGGCGGGGCCTATGTCGCAGTTGGCAATACCCTCGTATAATAAAGGACACAGGACTACCGTTTACTCCTCGTGGCCGGAAGACCCTGAGCGGTCTTCAACCTTGTTTATTTATACCCTCGGGACGAGCACGCCCCGAGGGGTGCATGAATGCGTGTGATACTGCAACATTGTCAGGGAGAGCCGGGATGGCTCTCTACATCCCTCCTTTCTTTCAGTTCAGGACCATCAAGTTCTCCCCGGTCATGGGGAAGTATATACAAAGTCCTTCAGCCTCTGACTCGGGACCGGGTTCGGCCGGAGACCATACTTCTGGCTCCGGACACAAGGCTCAGGGGAAATGCCCAACGGGACACTCGGCGGCAGGGTCCTGGCAGGTTGGTCGTACATTATCAGCGTGGCCCTGACTGACTTGCTGAGGGGTGATCGGTGAGGTGAGCCTCTCACTGGGAGACACAGGGGAGGAGAGGTTCAAAGGTGATCCTTGATAGCCGGACCCATCTTGGTTCGTATCCGCCTCTGAGATCTTCTTGAAGCTTGACACGTTCCTGGTGATGGATTGCTGTCCCCTTTTAGCCGTGACCATGGTCCCTTGAATATTGTCCACGGTCCACACCTCGGGCTCATAGGGGGTCCGGAACTTCCACCCGGGGTGTCGGTCTTTGATCACCACGCGATCTCCCACACTCAGCTGCAGTTCTTGGGCCCTTCGGGCCTCACTGGCCTTCCGATTGGTTGTTTCTCTCCTTGCTTGGATGGCTGCTTCATCCCGCTCAGTAGGTACCCACACCGGATCTGACGGAATACTGTCCCGTGGGGCTCTTTTGAATAGAAGGTGGGCTGGAGCACACTTGGTGGTGCTGTGTGGAGTCTGGCGGTATGCACCGAGGAACTGATCAAGAGCTGCTTCCGGATCTTCTCCATTCTCCTCGGCGATGCGCAGCGCCGGTTAATTGTTCTCATTAGCCGTTCCACTTTCCCGTTCGCTTGGGGCCATAGTGGGGTAATCTTCCTGTGGCGTACCGCTAGACATTCAAGGTATTCTTGGTATTCTCGCCCCTGGAAAGGGGGTCCGTTGTCCGACCTGACCTCCTCGGGCAACCCCATCATTGGGAACACTCGGTCCAGGACCCTCTTCACATGGGTGAACGCTGTCGACGCTATCACCTCAACGATAGGGAATTTCGAGAACGAGTCGACCATGACCAGCATGTGACGACCGTCTGGAAAACACCCAAAGTCCACGCTTAGATGCGTCCATGGAGTCCTGCTCGAGTCTTCTGTGATTACTGGGGCTGGCGCAGAGTCCCCTCCGGTGATGGTACAGGCGTGGCATTGTCGGACCATCTCCTCTACTTTGGAGTCCATCGCCAGGAACCAGACTTTGTCGCGCAGCCTGGCTTTGGTTTTGGCCATCCCTTGATGGCCCACGTGTGCCAGCGCAAAGACTCTACTCTGTAGGCTTTCCGGAACCACTATGAGGTGTCCTCTCAGGATGACTCCTTCTTCCCCCACACTTAGTTCGCTCCGGACATGCCACAACTGTTGGCGCGCATGGCTGACCTCTGGCCATAGGGCGCGGGCTCCATCCATGAAATGGGCCCATCCATTATTCTCAAGTGCTCTTCGAACACGAGAGAGAGTGGGGTCCTCTCGAGTTAATCGACCCATTTCTTCCAGCGTCATGGCCCTGGGGCATGCCCCTTGCGACACTATGTTGATGAACGCTTCAGTGCTGCAGGTGTCCCCCAATGGGGCCGATGCCACCGCAGACTCCGGGTGACGGGACAGATAATCCGCTGGATTGTGAGCCCCAGGACGGTAGATTACTTTGAAGTTGTATGCTTGCAACTGCACCACCCATCTTTCGATCCTCGGTGGCGCTAACCTAGATGAGCCAGCAAACAGCGGGAGCAGCGGTTTGTGGTCCATCACAACATGAAATTCTTGTCCACACAGATACAGGTGGAAATGTTGACAGGCCCATTGGATGGCCAGCGCCTCCCTTTAGATCTGGGCATACCTCGTCTTGGTGTCCGTGAGAGCTTTGCTGGCATATGCGACGGGTTTCCACACTTCTGGGCCATGTTCCTGCAGGAGGACCTCCCCTAGGCCCACCGGGCTAGCATCAATGACCAGTTCTGTTCGCCGTCTGGGGTGGAAGTACGCCATGACCATCTTGTCTAGTAGTCCTGTTTTGATGTCTTGGAACGCTTTGTTGGCAGCTGGCTTCCATTCCCACTTGAAGTCGTGACGCGTGAGGGCACGTAGTGGCTCCGACATGGCTGCAAGATTGGGGATGAACCGTCCACAGTAAGTGGCCATGCCGAGGAAGCTCCTCACTTCGGTGGGACTTTGAGGTGTGCTGGCCGCCTTGATGGCTTCAGCCTTCTTCGGGTCTACCAGGAGTCCTTCATGAGTGAACGTGTACCCAAAGAAGTCTACGCTTTCTTGATAAAAGGAGCACTTGGATTTGTGTAGAGTCAGTCCACAATCCGCCAGCCTCATGAGCGTGGCCCGGAGGTGGGAGTGATGTTCCTCGAGTGATGTGGAGAACACAAGGATATCGTCACTGAGGTTAATCACCCCTTGCAGCCCTGACAGTGTCTCGCGGATTGCATTTTGGAAGACCTCGGTGGCTGATGATACTCCGAAGCTGAGCCTTTTGTACCTCCGGAGGCCAACATGGGTTGAAACAGTGGTGATGTACCGGCTTTCCGGATCTAGTTCCAGCTGGTGGTAGCCGGCATTCAGGTCCAGCTTCGAGAACCACTTCGCCCCGTTGAGGTCCGCCACGATGTCGTCCATCGTGGGGGTGATGTGACGTTCCCTCTTCACCACTGTGTTGGGCAGTCGCATGTCGACACAGAGTCTGATGGCCCCCGGTTGTTTGGGCTTGGGTGCCACGACCAGCAGGGACACCCAGGGAGTGGGGCCCGTGACCTTCTCGATTAAGTCCAGCTCTTTGAGCTTTCGCAGCTCCTCCTCCACTTGCGGGCGTAAGTTGAAGGGCACACTCCGGTGTCTGTGGGCTACCGGCCGTACTGAGGGGTCTATGTGGAGCTTGAACCTCTTGCCCTTGAGTTTCCCCAAGCCAGTGAAGAGCGCTGGGAATTCCTTCAGTATTGCCTCCGCATGCGAGTCGTGTACCTGGTTGGCAAAGAAGACAAGTCCTAAATCCTCTGCTGTGGGGCAGCTGAGTAAAGTTCCTTTCTTGCCTTCGGTGACATGGAACTGTGCCTCCGTAGAGTAGCTCCCACTAGCGATGGTGGCTCGGATGACGCCACGGAGAGGGAGAGGATCTGTGCCTCCATACGTGTATATTCACGCCATGGACGGTGCAAGGGGGGTCGCGGTGACAAACGGTCATACTGATCAGAGTCCATCACATTGACAGATGCACCGGTGTCGATGAGGGCCTGTACTCCCGTGCCCCCAACTGAAACTGAGCACATGGGAGGTGGTCTTCGCCAGGAGCCTGTCCGGCTGACATACGACACTACGAACACCTCATCATCTTGGTCCTCGTATATCGGGTGTCGTGCCTGTGGCTGGTCTTCCGAGATTGGCGGCGGGTCAACGAGAGAGACCTGGTGAACCTCCTGTGGCCCGAACCTGGGTCTTGATGATGGCTGCCGGAACCGCCCGCCGCGGCACACTCTGGCATAGTGGTTTAGCCTTCCACAGCGGGAGCACGTTTTTCCCTTCGCCCCGCAGACGGCTGTTGCCAGGTGATCTTTGCCACAGTACCCACACGACCCACCTGGTGGTGGTTTGGAGGCCTGACGAGGCGCTGCGGGACGCCTCTGGATGGCCTCCACCTTTTCTTCCTTGATGCGCGGGGCCCTAGGCATCGACCCCATGGCAACTGGCGTGTGTAAGGCCGCTTCCATCTCTTCTGCCCGGGCGTCTGATAGTTCATGGGAGCGGTCGAGGACCAGGATCTCGTCCAGCGAGATTCCGGGCTGTCGGAGGATCAGCTTTCGCAGGAGCTTTGAGCAGCAGCCTAAGATGATCTGGTCTCGGATTTCCTCCCTCTGGTCTGTGAATGGGCACGTGCTAGCCAGTCGGCGTAGCCGTGCGTAGAACATGTCGACCGACTCAGTTTCGGTCTGCCACGCCCTCCGGAACTTGAATTTTTCGAAGTCGGGGTTGAGCTGTGGGTCGAAGTGTCTGTTGAGCGTGGCAACCGCCACATTGTAGTCGTCCTCATTCCCTGTGTTGGGGAGCGTCTCAAACAGGTCGTAAATCTCTGCTCCTCCATAGTAGATAAGGAGTGATCGTTTTACTGTTCCATCGGTTTCACGTGTCCCCTTGAAATAATGATTCAGCCGACCTACCCACGCCTTCCATCGTGGCGCAGCAGTAGCGGGGTCCGAAGCCTCACTGAACTGGGGTAGCGGTGCGACTGCGGTGTGGGTGAACACTGGTGGTGGTGGGTTGACACCAGCGACTGGATTGCGCCCTCCATCTTGCTGGGCGGCCGCGCCTGCGGCAGGAGGGGTGCTCATCGCGGCCAGGCAGGGATGCGCCGGTGCAAGGGCGTGGCTTGTGTGTCAGCGAGTAGCTCTGGGGCGTGTGCTCTGTCCTTACACCTGGTCGAGGACGCCCACGTGGTGTAGACCTGCTGGCGATGCCTGCTGCCCCCAGTTAGCCCACACTGCTCTTTGGATGAAGGCTGATGAAGTATTATTTTGATGGGCTAATGCATGTTTTGGACGTGTCACTTGGAGGCTGCCAATGCTTGTCGACACTGGGCCCACTTTCCAGTTCCTGGGTTGGCCTTCTCCCCCTATTTTTCCACTTTAAGTCCCTTCTTATGTTCTTCTATTATTTTTCTATTTTTTTTTAATCAGGCAGTGGAGAGAGTAGCCCTATTGAGGCCCCCACAGCACACCGGCTGATGAGAACCTGGAGCCAGCGCCAGGCGGAGCAGGGGCGGCGACATCACCCAGAGAGACCCTGCAGCGGGGCCACTCCACTTACCCCACACAGCGCTTAAGCGCCGCCAGCTGAATGCGCTCCCGTTGGGGGGGAGACGCGAGGGTGGGCGCAGCGCTGACGGGCGGAGAAACGCGGGGAGCAGTAGGCGGGTCCGCCGCGCAGTCCAGGTGGCCCGAACGGAGCTGTGCGGGTGGGCTCCGCGAGCTCCAGGAGAAGAGAGCAGGTAGGCAGCGGGAGAGTGAGCGCTGCGGGTGGGCTCCGCACGCTCACCGGAGGGAGCCACAAGGGACCGGAAGGCACGCGTGAGGGCGTGACCGGCCTCGTCGCCAATGTAGCGTGGCGGGGCCTGTGTCACAGTTGGCAATACCCTCGTATAATAAAGGACACAGGACCACCATTTACTCCAATTGGCCGGAAGACCCTGAGCGGTCTTCGACCTTGTTTATTTAAACCCTCGGGACGAGCCCGCCCGAGGGGTGCATGAATGCGTGTGATACTGCAACATTGTCGGGGAGAGCCCGGATGGCTCTCTACATCAGTGTCACAACAATACAACAGTGAGTGGCAGACCGTGTTCCTGTTGTGCAGCAGGCATGTTTGTACACACGTTTTTTATTTTTAAACAAAGCAGATTTAGCATTTCTTTTTACTGTGACTGTAAACGGGGCCCCTGCTCCCTCGCACAGAAACTGCCGCTGCTGGCTCCCTGGACACAGCTCCGTGCTAAGCGAGATACAACAAACATCTCCTTTCCTGCTCCCAGGCCCCTGCATCTGCCTTCTGGGCCTGGAGATGGTGTCCCCATATAAGCTTCCTTTGTTGGGTCCCCCATCCCAGTTGGAGTCAGAGGAGGGGGGCCTAATGCACGTCCCTCTCCCCAATAATTCACTTAATAATGTTGCATTGACCCCAGGCACTGGCTCACCCGAGGTAGATTACAGAAATGTGACAGATCCTCATGTGCTCCTTCGCTCTCAAAAGGTCACAACATTTAACCGTGAATATCTCGGGCTCCATTGGGCTGATTTCAAAGATCTTGGGCTCATTTTGCCCCTTTGAAGTGTAATTAGGGCAGGGCAGAACTCCTCCCCAGCCATACTGTCAGAAAGACCAACTCCCTACACAACTAGGCTTCTTTTGTTAACTGTCTGGTTCTAATACACATTTCCCAGTGGGAAAACCATTGCCTGCAAAGGCAGCTGGCCACTCAAAGAAAGGCCCCAGAAACGTTAGGCAGGAAAATGCCTACTTTGTAAGAATGGCACTTTTAAAACACTAATTTGAATCAGACCTTACCATTAATGAGGATTTTAAATTACTATTCTAATGAGTGTAAGTAGTATTTTTCTAGCTGCTACCTATCTGAATTTACCATTTATTAAACTAACAGTGTCGCGCAGTGATGATTCCCTATGGCAGCAGCCGTGCTACAGTGAAACTCGTTTTTTGGAATATTTCACTGTGCGGACATGTTCAACATTAATTTCTCCTTGCTTTACTTTAAAATAGATGCACCTTACCTTTATGGGCAATACGGCCTACATAGGGGTGACTTATATACAAATAAAACAAAGGTTTAGCCCTGTTAACTAGGGGTATTTTGACCGGTTGAATTTGCAACTGCCACAAGCAGGTTACCTTTGTGCAGTTACTAGGCTGCACAAGATTGTAGTCTTACACAGACAGCCGACACAAGTGTGCACAAATGTGTGCACACATGTTCATGTGCTCTTTACCGTAACTGAGCTGCAGTTGTCTTATCTTAACCCGTTCGCTGCGTGCGTCGGCCAACGGCCGTTGCGAGCACTACCTCCGTAGTGCTGCGCTCGTCCGTTGGTAGACGTGGCCCTGCCCGCACACGGAAATGCCCGCACGGTGGCGGATTTTACGCCACGGTTAAAGGGTTAAAAGGCCGACACTGGTGGTAAACACAAGCAGCTCAAATACAATGCAATTATCGTGAGTGAGACTCTGGTAGTGAGACTCACTCACAGTAAAGATGCCAAAATCAAGTTATTAAAAAACAAAAAATTCCTGGTGTATTAAATGGGCGGAACCCCTTCAGAAAAGCCTTCTTGTGACAGTGTCTGTCTCCATGTCTTTCTAATCTGTGGACTGTCTCTCCCTGTTTGAGTGTTAAAGATACTTTAGACACCCACTTCTGCTCAGTCTGTGTGAAAAAAGAAATCTTCATTAGTAAAAATGAACACGCTAAATTGTGCACCATTATAGGAGACCTTGCAGAAACAACCAATGAAATCAAAATATGCCCATGCAAATCACCAAAAATAAAATGTCATAAAAGATGGTTCTCCCAAAACCTTTAAAGCTGAAATTACCACAACTGCACAGACAGGAATATATAATGAATTTTTCATGATTTGGCAACACTTCTTTCACTAGTTATGCCAACAGACTACATTGCATTATATTACCTTGATTCAGAGTCTCAGTGCTCATCAGTGTGTGTGTGTGCACGTGTGTATGCGTGTTTGTGTGTGTGTGTGCATGTGTGTGTATGCATGATTGTCCTTGTCTCTATGTATATGACTCCCTGTCCCAGTGCCTATAAACTAGCCAGCTTCTCTTTGCATCAGTGTCTCCTGTCGCATTTATGAGTCTCTGTCTCGACATCCCAGTGACCAAGGCTTTTTGTACCACATCCCTTGAGTAGGTCTATCAATCATTGTGTTTATGCACCACTGTCCATGCCCCCTTATTTTAGCATCTTTCGGCCCAATTCACAAAGGTAAACTCTGACCTGAAGTCTAAATTTTGACCTAAAGTCTAAGGGCTCAACTCAGGAAGGTAAACTTAGACCTGAAGTCTAAGTTTAGACCTGAAGCCTAAGGGCCCAGCTCACGAAGGAAGGTAAATGTAGACCGGAAGTCTAAGTTTAGACCTGAAGTCTAAGGGCCCACCTCACGAAGGTAAACGTTGACCTGAAGTCGAAGTTTAGACATGAAGCCTAAGGGCCCAACTCACAAAGGTAAACTTAGACCTGAAGTCTAAAGGCCTGATTCACAAAGGGACTTGTGACTCATAAAGTAGATGAAGACATGGTCACTGGGCTGAAGTTCTGACAGTTGAGTCTCTGCACTCGGGGCAGAATCTCCACACTGCAGTGTTCAGTGCAGTGATTCTGCCCGAGTGCAGAGATTTTGCCACAAGTGTGGAGGCTCCGCACTTGTAACTTTACGAGTCATAAGTCCCTTTGTGAATTGGTCCTGTGTTTAGACTAGAAGTCTAAGGACCCAATTCACAAAGGTTAACTTAGACCTAAAGTCCAAGTTTAGACCTGAAGCCTCAGTTTACCTTTATGAATCGGGGGCTTAGACTTCAGGTCTAAACCTAGACCTTTGGTCCAAGTTTACCTTGGTAAATCGGGCCTTAAGTGTGTCCTTGATTGGCTGATGGCCTTTTTTTCCTATGTTAGTGTTTCCCTGAGTCAGTTGTTCATGGTCCAGTGACCATGTCTTCATCTGCCTGTGTGTATCTTCATGTCCCAGTGTCTCTTTCTCCCAATTCCCATGTTATTTGTCTTCCAGGTGCACTTTGCGGGGTATTCTCCTTCCTGTGTCAGTATCTCCTTGTCCCAGTATTCATGCTCTCCTGTTCCAGTGTCCTTGCCACCCTCTCTGTATCTGTTCACAATGACAAGGGATACCATTACAAAACAGGACATTAGGGGAACTATTGGTCAATACAGAGAAAAAGTACAGCTGCTGAAAGTAGTGCTGCAGGCAAATGAAAAACTTTTTGGACTGGTGTGACTTCTGAAAGATGGAAACGAAAGAATTGGATCCTGCAGATAAATTGAGAGGTTTTAGCACAAAGATGAAAGGCTGGGAGGGCAGGAAAAATTCAGGCGTATTTTGGTTTATGAGTGATCACAGGACATACATGGAACTCACCTTTCATAGACACCTTGACGGGCTCTCATGCATTATGGCTGAAAGTTGAGTTGGGGCATTGACCTTGAATCACACAGGAAACACACTTGTGGATGTCTACCAGAAAATACATTTGGTCCCAGTTAGCCTATCATATTGCTCTTCTAACTACATATATAGATAAGCAGGGAGCAAGTGCTCCTTCTGAATGCCACTGCACCTCTCTGAGGGCATTTGTCTGACGCACGTCGACTTCTCTCTGGGTGAATTGAACCGCTGGCTTTTTAGTCCTTACCACTGGAGACCACAATAAAACTTTAGTCTACCAAAATGCAGTTTTAATCCTGTTTCTTTCACCACTGATATACCTCACCTACATCACTGTCATAGTGGCTTACCCTCTGTGCTACATGCTCTTAACGGTTACTCTCCAGGGAAGGTTGTAGCCCATGAGGCATTTCTCCAAATTGCCGCTTGAGGTGGGCCCTGTGACGAAGCATGCCATGGGTGAAGGATCCTTTCCTATAAGAAGGACCCCTTTTGCAGTGAAGTTGCTGCACTCTTGTGCATGAAAAGGAGAGAGCAGAAGAGCAGCATATTTTCAAAGATATGGTGCAATTCTGCTCTCTCTTAGTGTTGACGAACCTGAGGCTGCCTAGCCAATACAAGCACTCTTGTGGAATAGCGCAAAGGGTGCTTGCAGTGGGGTCAGGTTAGTTTTTGTGCAGATAGATATACATACCTGCACAAAAACTATCCTATGTGGCTATTTCCTCTTTTTGTAGTTGTGCTGCAGAATGCAGCACACATGCAAATAGAAAATAATAGAGACAAAATAAAGAAATTTCTCCTTGTTACACTAGCCTTAGGTAGGCACATCATTTTAGCACAAAGCCATGTTTACTATTCTTTGTAAATGTGGGATTTCATCGAAATAAATAGGTGGATGCATGGGAACACCGATGCACCACCCATGTAACGCCTACCTGATGCAAGGTAACGCAAGGCAACTCTATGAGCTGCGTTATGTTTCTTTTTTTACACAGCCACACAAATCATGATTTGTGTGGCTCTGTAAATCGAAAAATGGAGTTTGCTCAAGGCTGCACCAAAAAAGTGAAGCAAGCCGCCGCTAAATCTGGGCATGGATCTGCTCACCTTAGCCAGGAATACTCATGTTGTTGTACAAAGGCAACTACGATAGGCCGGGTGAGGTGGGTCAGAGCCATAGCATGATCATAGTCTCGTAGATAAAAGAGAGATTACATGTAAGCACAATGCGGGGTGTCTGTAAGAATGTTCCGTCAGCTGGAGGGTCTTGGCAAATCACAGCTCAGCATCTGTGTAAGATACACACCAATTACATTCCAGCTTCTCTCTGGAAGTTTAACACTAAACGACTGACATTTCTCAAACATATCCAGCAATCTCTGATCGACACTTAAATTCTCTTACAGTTTGAAAAAATATATATCTACATTATCTATCACGCCAAACTATGGCTGGGTCGCTTTTTTTATTTCTTTTCACTCATTAATTGTGTAACACGAAGCAGGCCAGTGCACTATAGAGGATAGAACTCGGAAGTGCTAAATGGCGTCGAGTCTGCAAATGATTTATACAATTCATAAAAGAAACAAACTAAACTTCAAACCAGTTTTAAAATCGTCTGTTTTCATAGCCTTTTTTCTAAACCCGAGAGCTAGAAAAACACATTTTACCACGGCTGAACTGCAAGGCCTGTCATAATTCCCCCAGATTTATGAAGTCTCCGTCCCCAGTAAACAGATGCTTGCGTTCAGCAGTAAAAGGGGGGTAACAAAGCACGCTCCTGCTCGACAGACGAAACCATTGCTCCACAATTGGCCTTCCAGAGCTATTAAAATATTAAAAGGCGAGATACAGATGTGATGCTGCTTCTTAGAAACTACAGTAGATTGGTAAACGTTATCGTCTTCCGTGTGAACAAAGGTTAATGTTGTCTGTCTTTGATTTGTGAAGACTCTAGTCTAAAAAGAGGTTCGGCGCTCAAGTGAGAACCCTGCCAAAGGTCCCGGATGCTTGGGGAATATTGGGTTACCTGCACTGGGTCCTGAACCGCGAATGCTCCTGGTTTTCCTGAAAATGAATGTCGTATGGCCATATATCAGGGCCCTTCGCTCTCCCTCACAGACTGAAGTAAATTGTGGTGACTGTAAAGCCCACAGTACCTGAGTGGTCCCGCTGTGAAGTGCCTTCACTTTCACCCTAGGACGTGCTTCACCGCTGCTGCCCTCTACCGACCAAGGTCAGGAGTCCACTCATATTGCAAGAGGGCCGAATGTGCAATCTAATGTGTTGACCCTTGAACTTAGTCACCTACAAGTTATTTTTCACACCGAGTAGTCGAACTTGCGCCACATTACAGGTCATTGCAGCTGGGGATACTGGGGTATGAGAATGAGAGAGAGTTTCCAGGCTCTGATCGAGACACGCGCCTGGTGTTCGGATCTACAAGGTCCAATTCTGCATTCCAGGGGCCATTTCCGTGCACCTTTCAACACTCTCATGCGGACAATGCAACAGCACAATCACATTATTGTACAAGAATGAACTCCGACAGCGTAGCACCCTTCTTACAATTATCAGTGTTCACACAACATACCACCAGTGCCATATATCGACAACAGGGTGGTTCATAACAACACAACTGTCGAGTAATGGCAAATCATTTACTCAAGACAAAAGTATCAAAGGTGTACAGTTCGCCCACTCAGACACAAAATTTACTCCTAAAGTCAATAACAGACAGTCTACTTGCTGTTGACTTTACCTAAAGTTCACACAAATACCTGACCCTCCTTGACCATTTTTATTGCAGTGGTCACAGTTCAGAAGGGGTAAAGTTTTGAAAGTTGTGTAACGCTCTTGACTATGTGTTATAGCACTATGGTTGAATGAAAAATTTCCTAGCTTCCGTAACGGAAAGTTTCAATTCTATTAAGGACTCGGAGCCAAGGATTAGGCTTTTCTTTCTTCTATTTTATTAAAGAGCAGCCTTAGAAATAACAGGAAACAACAATAGGACTTAATTTCCGATGAAGCCAGTGGAAAAATCAACAATGTTATGAAACAGCCCATTGTCCAATCAGGCGCCTCCTGGGACCATAATAGCCCATGGGTCCAGGACCAGCCCGGGTGGGTCCAGGAATATCCTGAGGGCGGGCTAATCTTTGCCTCCGAGTCCTTAATAGAATTGAAACTTTCTGTTACGGAAGCTAGGAAATTTTTCATTCTATGTCAGGACTCGGAGGCGAGGATTAGGCTAGTTCAAAGCTTATCCACCACTAGAGACGCTATGGAGGCAACTGGCTTGAAGTAAAACCTCTTAAAGGTAAGGTTGAATCAGAAGACCAGTCTGCTGCATTCAAGATGTCCTCTAAGCGTGCCCCTAGTATGAAAGCCTTAGATGCCATAGCCCCTCTCGCGGAGTGTGCACCGAAGACCTTCGTGTCGATGCCGGCCTCTATCATCACTCAACGGACCCATCGTGCAATCGTCGGGGAGGAGACCGGCTTTCGTAAGGCAATCAGGAGCCGACGTTCCCCATGCGGGCGGATGTCGTCAGTCATGCCTTCATACGCTCTGATACATTTGACTACGCAGAGTTTTGGACAGTCAGTGAAGGCTGGATAAGAAATAACCAGAGACTGGGTTTTGGTCTATAGGGACACATGGAAGGTGACTCCATCTGGAGTGAAGGATCTCCCTGTAATATCCAGGGCCCGTACATCCGAGACCTGTCTACAGGACACCAAACACAACAACATTGCTAGCTTTGAAGACAGCTGTTTCCGTGTCAGGTATTTGTTGCTGGGCCATTCAGACAGTAAGTGCAAGACCTTATTGACATCCCAGAGCACATAGTATCGCGGCTCTGGGGGGAGGGAAAGTCAAATACCTCGGAGAAGCTTCCTCACCGGAGGGTGGTCACAAATGGGATGATCCGCCTCCACCGAGTGACCTGCTGAGATCGCAGAACGGAACGTATTAATCGTTCTGTAAGCGAATCCTTCCGAAGCTAGGGATGCCAAAAAATTTAGGATGTGAACGACATCCGCCCCCACGGGATCCAGACGCTGTTGCAGACACCAACCCATCCATCGAGACCAGGCCAACCAGTAGCGCTTGACGGTGCTATCGGCCCATGCTCTGGAAAGGAGCTCTGCAGCGTGGCTCGGAAGCCTAGGGACCTGCCATCGAGACCTGTAATCCTCCATGCCATCAAGCGCAGTGAATCGTTCACTATCAGGGGATGAGGGCTGCCTGATGGATTGAGCAGGAGATGAGGGAGCCGGCGTAGACGGATTGGAGAAACCCAGGAAAGTTCCATCGGAACTGGAAACCAGGCTTGCGCTCTCCATATCGGGGTAATCACCACCAGATCCGCCCCTTGTTAATGTACCTGCATCGTCAGTCGCATTATCATGGCAAAGGTGGGAAAGGCATTAACCCTCTCTATCGACCAGTCCTGAAGGAATCTACGGTGGCTGCCGCTCCAGGATCCGGCCTCCTACTGAAGTACCTGGGAATCTGGTAGTCCAGAGGAGAGGCAAAGAGGTCAACAGAGAAGGGACCCCACCGCTCCTGCAAGGTCAGGAACACTGGAGGAAACAGCTTCCACAGGCTGGAGCCCCGAACGTGCCAGGACTGCCAATCGGCCATCTGCTTGGCCTCTCCCAGCAGATGCTGCGCTATCACCGACACTTGGTGGGACAGGCAGTATTCCCAAAAGTCCTTTGCCAAGTCTGCCATGGCCTTGGAGCGTGTCCCTCCCAGATGATTGATGTAGCGCACTGCCGCTACATTGACCGTCTTGAGGAGGACGCATGAGTGAGCCCTGTCTCTGGTCCAACAACGGACCACGAACGAGCCCGCCATGAGCTCTAAACAGTTGATGTGGAGGGAACGTTCCATGGCGGACCAGCCTCCTCCTGTGGTGAACTCGCCACAACATGTTCCCCAACTGGAGCCGCTGTCGTCGGACTCCATCACCAAAATTTCCGGAAGGGAAACAAAAATGGCTCGACTGTTCTACGCCTCCATGTGGGAGAGCCACCACTGTAGCTCGTACCTGACCTCCTCGGACAGAGGGGCTTTTGAGTGTAGGACAAGCCCCTGCGTAGATGGAATGCCTTGAGCCTCTGAAGAGCCCGGAAGTGTAGAGGGCCCGGAAAGATGGCCTGAATCGAAACCGACAGTAGGTCGACCACTCTGGCGATACTGCACAAGGATGTTAGTTGCTTCCGAAGGAGTTGGCGAAACTTCGCCATCTTCCTGGAATGAAGGCTGAGAGTCACTTCCACCGAGTTGATGACAAAGCCAAGGAAAGTGATCAAGCGAGCGGGATGGAGGCAAGACTTGTTCTGGTTTATGATAAACCCCAAGTATTGAAGAAGAAGCACCCTCGAGCGGAGCTGGTGCGTGAGAGTCCAGGGGGCACTGATGCATAAAGAGCATGTCGTCCAGGTAGACTATCATCCTCATGCCCTGCGCCCTTAAAGCCTCCACCACGGGATGCAGGACCTTGGTGAAACACCAAGGGGCTGATGACAGGCCAAAGGGAAGCGAGGTGAACTCGAAAGTTTGGCTGCCCCATTGGAACTGCAGGAACCGACGGTGAGTAAGGAAGATAGGGACCATCAGGAAGGCGTCCTTGAGGTCCAAACGGACCATCCAGTCATTGGGACGCAACAGATTTCGAAGGAGGTGAATCACCTCCTTCTTGAAATGCCGGTAGACAAGCCATTCGTTGAGCTCTCAAAGGTTTATCACCGGGCGCTGGCTGCCATCCTGTTTCTGAAACAGAAAAATGTTGCTTACAAAGGCCCCGGGTTGGGGGGTAGAGTGGCAAATTGCCCCCTTGGCAAGGAGTTCCTGGACCTCGTGGTGTATCAAGGCGCCTCTGTGCCTGATTGTGTTGGAGGAGAGGCCTGAACCGGGGAGTCAAAGAACTCTATGTGAAACCCCTGCACAGTCTGTAGCACCCATGTTAGGGACTGCCAATTGTCTGGAAAAATGGCCAACCTGCCCCCCAACAATGACATGAGACAACTATGGAACTCACCGTGAGTGGCTGGGGCACCACCGCCTCTTCCTCCATTACGCTGGCCTTGGCGACGGGAACGGCCTCTGGTGGGGTAGAACCCACCGAAACGTGAGGAATCCAGGTATTGTCCCCTCTGGGACTGTTGACCTCTGCTGGAAGCTGACTGAGAACTGGCCAGCCGAGCGCCCCCTGCCACGACTGGCCCCTCCGAAAACCCACACGTTGAAAATGCGCTTAACGGTGGACTGCGCTTTGTCCAATGAATCGAAAATGGACACAAACTTGCCAAGTTCTTTTACAAATGGGTCCCCGAAAAGGCTGCTCTGAGCCACCTGACCTGCTTTTTGATGTGGCCAGCTCGCCCAACTTCGGGTCCAATTGAATAAGGAACGACCTGCGTCTCTCTGTAGAGATGGCGTAGTTAGCATTCCCCAAAAATATAATAGCGCGTTGGGCCCAGCTGGATAGAGCCTCAGGGGAAATGAGGGCTCCCGAAGTTTTGGCATCTTCAGCCATATCAACTTTTTTTACTAGAGGACCCGTGATGTCAAGTAACTTGTCCTGGCAGGCGCCCCAGGACCTGCCGATGACCTTCTTCAGTCCTTGATGTATTTGGTGAGAAAGGTGGCCATCTTAGCATCTATCTCAGGGGTAACCGCCACTTTCCCTTCCAGGGATGGGCGCGGACATTCAGCCCTAAGGCGTGAGCGGACGTCCTGATCAAGCGGTTTCCGTAGACGACCCGCCACATACTTGGCCACCTTATCGCAGGGAACCCACTGTGAAGAGCGGGGGTGCAAGAGGTCCTCCGGGTCCAGGAGGTCTGATTGGGTGTCACTCTGGGGAGCCGGGACCTGGAAGCGGTCCATAGACCCTGAGGGAGAGGGGCGCCACGACCTTCCCTGGTCAGAATCACCATTTGAAGCGCCCCGAGAGTCCTCTGAAGGAGTCAGGGAAGGCACAGGTCCCAGGGCTCTTGCAGGCGGAGGATCTGAGGGGGAAGGACCTGCCGCAAGGAGGGAATTTGGGAGTACAAAAAGGCCTGTCGCAGTCTGTCAAATGCATCAGGATCTACCCCATCGGAGTGGGGGCATTTGTGCGGTTTCTCAGGCGGGGGATAGGGGCTCGACTTTGGAGATAGGGAGCCCGAAGGCCCCAGAGTGTCTTCCCTCGCAGGGAGGGGTTGAAGGCATTTCGCCAGATCATCCAACCTCTTCTCCAAAGGAGCCATCGCCTCTGCGACCACCCTGACTATGGAGGAATCAACGCGTCACAGAATTCGTCATAAAGCGGGAAGTATTCACATGCGGATAATATTTTCATAAATGTACACATGCAAATATGGGCCTAATGTAATCCACAAAGCTACTTATGCTTGTAATCTGAATTTACATCCAAAAATTGCCTTTTTTTACTTTGCAAAGCCATATTTTATTCACAAAGCACCAATTTACACTTATAAAATGCTTAACTCACAAATACTTATGTGTGTAAGTGAATGTTTCCCTAGGGCATAAAGTGAGCATTGGGGGAATACAGGCCATTCTCACAGCAGAAATAGAAAACGCTCTCCTCTCACGGCCAGAAGTATTTATGTTTCCTGGATGGGTCTGGGAAGAGAACATCCCCCAAATTGGTGAGGAGCAGGGGAAGGGGCTTCCCCACACAGAAACCTATTTTTATTCTCCATTTGAAGAAGCAATATTTTGAAGCGTTCAGTACAGTTACACTCATGCAACACATTTTCACACGTATTAAGGTACACAACCTGCATTTATGCAGGAAAAATTACTTTCGCTCAGCCATAACTGAGATATTGTAAAAGTTTCCCAAAAAGTGCTCCTGCAAATCTGCAACTGTCAAAGCTTCCCGACACTGGCTGGAAACCTTTGTGCCTTCCAAGAAAAAGTCAGATAAAGATTCCAAATGCAGGAGGATGTCGGCAGGAGTAAATGTGTGACCTTCTTCTGGCCCAGATGCCTTTTTTCAGAGGCACAAATCTGACTTCTATGAATCTGACCAAAAATATTTGAATACTGGGCAAAAATCAAATTTATCTCTTGTGGCTTCAAGAGGCATTACAGAAACAGGCTCCCCTTCGAGCTAAGCTATCCGCTTATGTGCTTCTGTTTATGTCTTATTTCCTCTTCATTTGCTGCTCCCTTCTAGAAAATGTTATGTTTGACGCTGAATTCTTTCTTGGCAATGTGGTTGGACATGCTATACTACTTAGGAAACCTCCTAGGAACTGTGCCTCTCCCTCCAGCCCCTTCACAGCCTAGCACTGAGTGCTTCAAGTTTATAACATGCAGCCTGGAGTCCAGCTCTCCTGCATGGCAGGACTCCAGCAATGTCTTTATTCCCCACCTGGCAAACACTGGGACTTTACTGGCACCTTTCATCTCCAGGCTTTTGGATAGTTTAACATACAATCTGTCTTCTGCATCCCAGAGGAAAGTTTCATGAGGATCGCTCGCAGGGCCCTCCATCTGCACAGCACATTCTGCCCTGGCACAGAAACTGAAGCAAAAGGGGAAAATCTGAAGGAATCCCTCAGGACTAACTCCACAGATCAGCCAAGTGGGCCGAGAACCAAGCCATGACTAAGCATTGCTCTCCAAGCAAGAAACCACAGGACCTCCGAGAAAGACGTAATGAGCGAGCGGTACCTGACGAACACATTCATCACTCACGTCACGGCTCCTGGCCAATGGCGTGAGCGAGAGGTTTACTCAACTGTTACATGGAACAACAATGCTAGGAAAAACTGAGAGGAGAAAGTGAACGTTCAGGGTCTCATTTACAGAAAAGGGCAAATACCAAGAAAAACCATACGCGCTATGTGCAAAACCGTGGCATGCCCATGAGAAGCCCAAATGTGCTGTATTTACAGTTAACAGTTTATCATATGAACAAATTCATGTGTTAGAACAGGAGGAGATGCTGCTTGTGGCTAGTCACATGCAACATGCAGGGTCGCAACTAGACTCAAACTTCAGGGGGGGTAACACATGGATTAGTGGAGACAGAGACATCATAGGAGCCAAATCAAAATTACTTGTGGGGCGCTCTTTTCACTTTTCCGATGTAGTGTGTAAAACACAGTCATTGTTTGAGACTACATGTGGCAAATAGTGCATTTTAAAGCACACAGGGTCAGTAACATTATTCTCCGCATAACATGATTTTGGGTCTCCCAAGAAATTTTAGCATAGTGAATGACAAATGTTCTATTTTAATACACATAATGCCAGTAAACCTGGTGCAATGTGAAACACCAGATTCTATTTTACATCACAATTTCAGGCGAATCGTACACTCCAAACACTCTGGGCCAGTTGTGTCAACCTAACTAGTCTTAAAAAAATCTTTTACAAGAAATTTCACCATCGTTCCACCAATAGAAGGTTTTGAAAATTGGAAGCAAATAATGCAGTTTAAGCAGATTTATTTAGTTACTGCTCTGTTCATGCTTCATTTACCTGAACACAGTACTTCTATGTTATTTTCTGAATATGATGTTAGTATAGTAAACAGCTGTGTAGCTGTTTTGGGGGAAGCTGCAACATATCCTAGCTTTATAGCACAAAGAATGTTGAATATACATTATTTGGCACTTTGTTACAACTCCCACCAAATATTTTTGAATTTGAAATGCTTGGGTAGTAATTTAGCAAGAAACACAACCGATGTTTGACAAGATTTGCTCTAAAACATACATTAAGGATAGAAACTGATCACACCAGCTTGATTATAGATGATACCCCCACCACATCACAGATGGGTGTCGATCTGGGATTACCAAGGGTGAGAGATGTTAAACTAGTTTTCCATTTGGCACTCTTCACACTGCACTCAGCACCCCTTGTCTAAGTGAAAGGATCAGAATATAAACAGAGCTTTAAAAGTCTTATGTATTTTTTACATTCCAGTCCCTCTACCTAGCCACTGGGAAGCAAATAAGTAGCTGTTGTGGAGCTAAGCATGGGTGAAGGGATCAACCTTTGATGCCACTACAGCTATTGCTGCCATTTTAGTGAATAAAGGCCATGGCAGCTCAGGGCTGACATTCAAACCTGCAACGTACCCCTGAACACAAATGGGAGCAGATTATTAAATAGCAATAACATTCGCAAAAATAATTTGCAACAGTGTTCGAAGAATGAGAATATATTTACTGATAACATTGTTTGCAGATTTCTATTGAATTCTTATGTGAAGCAAATGACGTATAAAATAAGACTTCTTGGGGTGGAAGCTTAGTAGCACTATGACGAAGTAATCCCAGAAAGAACTTTGGATGCATGAGTCTGTTGTCTAATAAGAATGAAGGGGCTAAATTAGAACAATTGCATAACATTTTGGAGTAATCATAGTGTGAGAAAAAGACTGGACTGCAGACAAACTAGTCTCTGCTTTGTTGTGGCAGGGAGGAATTTAGGCACATTTGCTAGGCCCTGCAAACCTAATCCCAACCTCATTTGAGTTAACATATTGGCTCATCTGAGCGGGAATCAATTACTGCAGAGACAGAAAAAACATTCATGATGTATTATCCATTTTGAATACTGCCCCCTGCTAACATAGCCTTCTGCCCTATAAAATATTGCAGAAGACAAGACAACCATGCTGGCCTCTGTCCACAAGGAAGTCACCTCTCCCTTCCACATTCCCTCCTGCTGTCTCCTCAGCTAAATGTAACTATTATAGCAAGGTTTCTGAGAGGTCTGCCTTGAGGCCCTACGTAGAAGGTGGGCAGCTCCTGCTTCCAATGGGTTCTTCTTGGCCTACCTTAGTATCTCCTGCTCTCAAAATGCTTGGTCAGATGTTCCTCTTTCAACTCACGTTTCATTACCTGCAGGGGAATCAAAACAAAGCTTTACTGATACACACAGACCTAGAACTCTGGCCTCAAAACTGGCATTCCAGTCCTCATTCATTTCCTTCAGGTCGATACACACTGAAGGAACTTTCTTCTCTTTCCGCAAAGCAAAATTTTAAAACTCACTCCCTGCAAAGATAAGAAACATCCCAAACCACATCAGATTAAGGGATGCAGTAAAGACCTGGCTGTTCCGTAAAAGTTACACCCCTACTGCAAAGCTGTCCCAAATCTTAACAACCTCACAAAGTTGAGTCAGTCACCTATGTACTGGTAGTAGGTATTTGCATCTCTCGCTCCTCTTGGCTCCAATCCAAGCCAAAGTGTATCTAACAATATTGCATGCATATATCTTTTCCCAAAAACACATTGAAAATTACGCTCATTAGGACTGCACAATGTTGTACTATGAACAACGTAATTCTACTTAGGCCCTGATTACAAATGCTTTGGAGAAGAGTGTGATATCTATTGCACATGTTAAGTTAGATATTATGAGGGGGTCTCAATTTATCCGGTGTGATAAATAGCATCAATTGTGAGTTTTGTCTGAAAATGGGACATAAGATACAGATTTTAGTGTTCTCTGCATCAAAACCTGCATGCTCTGTTATTTACAAGGCACTTATCCCCCAGCAAAGTTATTCCCAGGTTCATTTTGCGAAGGAAACCAGTTGAACCTGGGAAAAAAGTTGTGGTTGTGGGGCTTGTGATGTGAATATGTGCTGTACCAGGAGCTACCATACATTTTGAAATGAACTAGGCCAAAACATGAATCGTGGCTGTAACCACTTAAGTTCATATAACACAAAGTTTTAAGCATCGTACAAAGGTGGACACTACAAACTACAACACCTAAAAAATATATCTCAAACGTTTTTGAAAAGCATCATTGATAGTGCTTTTAAAGCTGTACCTAATTCTGAATGACTAACCATTACTCCACAGCACACAACATAATTAATATATCTGCAATTGCTGTGATTTAAAAAAAGCAACATAACTGATGCCCTTTTGTACTTTTGAGAGTTTTATTTATAGTGGTTCTAGAATACAACACATTGTAATCTTAGCATTGCTTGAAACCTGTTTAAGTTAAATATATACATTTGTGTTCTACATTACACAGGCTACAGGATATTTTATAGTTTTAAAGGATTGGGTTAGCTATTTTATCGATCCCAGAAGTATGAAAAGGTAGGATGCCTTTGTTGGAATTCAAATTCAAATCCATGTCCGGCAGGCTTTAGAGTTGGTTGAGTGACTGAAGGTTCAAGCCCTGCTTGAGACAGATGCTTTGCTCTGGCTCACCTTGAGGTCCTCTTAAACCCTTAAGAACAAAAAGAGCCAAGTTTGCTTGAGGTTTTTCACTGCCACTCACACTCTAATCTCATGCAGAATTAAGAATTAAAAACCAAGCATTGTCCTGTGATGTAAAATATGATAAAGCAATAGCCTTCTAGTGTCTGAAATTCACAATGAGAAACCAGAAAAACCCAGCTTCCTTCCCTGACTAAATGGTGGTATCCTAGGTGTTAGACGGACCGGGAGGGTCGGCCGAGGACAAGGGGAGAGGTCTCCGGGGAGAGCCGTCTCCAGCGATCGTACAGACAAATAACTTCCCCCCCCACAGACAGATACCACACAAGGATAAGATTTAGCGTTCTTTATATGCACTTCTTAAGGTACGATGAAATGGTACAAGGAGGTCTGGACTCAGGGGTCCCCTCGATTAAGTCTCTCAAGATAGGAAAAAGGGGTAGCGGGACAGTCTGTTTACCAGTCTGGTAGTTCGGATGATATGGTGGTTAGCTCACAATCCTCGAGCTTGGTGGTTTAGCTGGTACGGGCCGCGGCAGCGCCAGCAGGTCCCGGTGGAGATGGTCGATACACGGTCCGCGGCAGCGCCAGCAGGTCCCGGTGAAGATGGTCGAGGTACGGTCCGCGGCAGCGCCAGCAGGTCCCGGTGAAGGTGGTCGTTACAACGGTCCGCGGCAGCGCCAGCAGGTCCCGACGAGGATGGATGTTGCAGAAGGCCGCGGCAGCGCCAGCAGGCAGGACGATAGTTCGCAAGGTAGGGCTACGGCAGCGCCAGTAGTCCGTCAAGGCTGAGTTCTCTCGGTGTCTCTCGACTCCAGGATACAACTGCCCCCCTGCTCCGGAGCTGCCCCAGTTATAGGGCAGGCGCCCTTTGATGTCCGGACCCTCGCACTTGGAGGTCGGAGGGTCCGGGATGAAGGTGTCCAGACACCCAGCAGGGGGTGGAGCTGGAGGCGATCGGCACCTGGCGGGGGAGAGTCCTTGGCGCTTTGTTCTCCCATTGACCTGCCAAGTGGTCCGCTCACCTCCTGGGTGGATGGTGGTGCCGGGATGTCGGGGTCGGCCAGGCCCAGGGTTAGGGTCGGATGGAGGCCACGCGGCCTCGTGGCGCAGGGCCCAAGATGGCGGCTTGACCCGGCCGGGGGAGCCGGTGGTGGCTTGGGTCCGTGATACATGGAGGTCCGAGGGCAGGGATTCCGTCGGGAGACGGGGTGCGGGTGATTCTCGTGGGTCACGCCTGGTGGGCCTGGGCTGGGGCCCTGTCATGCGGGGAGGGAGCCAGCCCTTCGTGTGGCCTGTCCAACACTAGGCAATATTTAATTTCACCATACTTCCTTTTATTATTGCACATGGCAGCACCTTGAAGTACGTGAGCACTGTATAAAAACGTCTTGCATTTGATTTAATAGTCTATAATGCTTCCACATGTATAATAAGAATCTAGGCCACATTTAAGGTACACATGACATCTGTCTTGCCTCTTAGTGGCTTATTTATGGGATTTTGAAATAGGGCAGTGCAACAAGACACCTTGGTGTGCTGCCCTATGCCACAGCGAAAGGACAGGAATGCATCATATTTTTGAAATATGGTGCTTTCCTGTCTTTTCAACCTGTGCTGGTGCAGTTTCTGCAGCCCATCGCCAATGCAGGCACCCTTGCACCATGGTGCAAGGATGCCTCCGTTGCATGCAGGATTGTTTTTGTGCAGTGAGGGGAACCTTCCTGCACAAAAACAATGCTAATAGGTGTTTTCCTTTTTGTATGTGTTCTGCAGAATGCAGCACACATTGAAAGAGGAAACATTGAGGAGGAATCAACATATTTCTCCTAGTAACGCGTCATCATGTGATGCATACGGATTTGGCACTTCACCAGGTTTACATGACTTTATAAATCTGGGGCAACGTCAAATTCCATTGGTGTTGCGTGGGAAAACCAACTGCAACGCCCATAGAACGCCTCCGGGGCACAGAGTAAGGCGAAGCAGCGATTTAGTCATTATTTATAAGGCCACACAAGGCCATGCAAGGTGGATTTGCATGGCATCTAAATAGAAATGAGAGCTACTCATCCGAAGTCTGTACGGCAGGTTGTTCGAGTGCGTTACATCACACACATATTATATAGGGACAATGACTCATAAATGTGAAAGTCAATGTATAGGAAATGTTACTTATGACATTGGGGGCTACAAGGTGTAAGAGTCAGATGTCATCCATACTGGTAGGCAGTGGTGTAGCGTGGGCAGGGCCACAGGGGTGGTTGCCCCGGGTGCAAGATTCATTGGGGTGCAAAATCTTAAAAGAAAAAAAACATTTGTGGTGGAAGGGAATCAGGTCATGTCAATTCTGTTGTCTGCAAGTGCAGGTTATGTTGTCTTGACTGCCTTTCCCCACAGAAGGGCTGCACAGACCTGTGCCCTCATGCATCTCTCATGGCCTCGGGGCAGCTGGGAACTGCTCGCGCTGTGTACCGGTGGCATGAGAGCAGCGCTGCCCAGTGGCACAACATTGGAACGTCTCCTGTTGTACCACGGTGCAGTACAAGGAGTGTTGGTTTGGCATGGGGGTTGAGTTACCCGGGGGTGTGGCATCCATTCATTCTTTTATTCATTATTCAGTCTTTCACCATTAATTATGTCCTTCCATCTGTGTGCCCATCCATATCCAAACGTATTCAACCATTTCCAAACCTATCCATCATCCATCCCTCCATCCACCCTTCACTCATTCATCTATCATCCATCCATCTTTTCACCCATCCATGCATCCACTCATCCATCCAAACATTTACCCTCTCACCCATCCAGCCATCCTTTCACTTACTCATCCATCCAGCCATTCACCCAGTCCCTCATCTGTCCATTTGCCCATCCATTCACTATTTCACTAATTCAGCCATCCTTTCTTTCTTACAGCTCTTCACCCTCCCTTTCACTCATCTATGCATTCTTTACTCATCCATCCTTACATCCTTCTATTCACTCATCCATACACCCATTTGCCCATCCATCCTGCCAATCATCCATCCATACTTTCACTCATGCATCCATCCTCCATCTCTCTCTCCATTCCCCTTTTACTTAGCTATCCTTTCACCCATATATCCACCCAAAAATCCATCCACTCATCCACTCAGGAATCTATCCATTGTCCCTATCACTCATCCAGCCATGCTTCCTCTCATCCATTCACCCTTTCACTCATCCATCCATCCTTTTCCCTATCTACCCTCCCTTTCACTCACTCATCCATCCGTACATCCACCCTCTCACTCATCCACCCATCCATTCACCCTTGCACTTATCAATTCATCAATCCATCCATCTATCATTTCATTCATACATCCACCCATTCACTCGCCCATCATCCACACTTCCACTCATCTATCCATCCTTTCACTCATCCATACACCCTCTTACCCAGCCATCCATCCGTTTACACATCCATTCACCCTTTTGCCCATCCCTCCACCCTTTTACCCATACATCCACCATTCCACCCATTCATCTATTTATTTACTCTTTCTCTCATGCATCCTCCCACCCACTCATCCATCCATCCTTTCTCTCGTTATACATCCATTCACTCTTTCACTCATCGATTCTTCCCTTCACTAATCCATCCAGCCGTTCACCCATTCTTTCACTTACTTACTCACCCACCTTTTCACATTAATTAGGAGCTGAGCCTTTGTCTGTAGAGTTACAGAGAGAAGAGGCCCATTAAGCGCTACACCCTTGCCGCTGTTCCCAAATCAAGGCTGGGGCGGGGGATGGTTCACTATGCCCCTGCAAAAAGGCCATCTGAAATCTTGGGGGTCATGAGTCATGCATGATGCACAGTGCCAAGACATGAGGCGACTGTGATATGGTGTTGTTTCCAGGGCTTTAAGTGGGTTGAAAAAACGTGGGGTTCTCTCCAAATGGCGTGTCCGATGTAATTAAGGGTGTGGCATAAAACACGGTAGCTAAAAATCTCTGCTTAGCATAGTATGCTGCCCGACTGGTAATCTGCTACTTCTGTTATTGCATCCAGATATATAATACATCACACCTACAACAAGCCAGGACTATTGGCTATGTCAACGGGTTTTAGTTGCATAAAATAAAAAAGCACCAACTATGGCTTTGTTGTATATAATATTGATAATGCTTTAGTTCCAAAATGATGAGACTGTGAAAGACCCATAACCCATTCTTTTTAACTTCTTTCACTGGCTTCTTTACATGAACTGGATTCGGTACATTTCTTTCTTTTGTTAGGTGCAACATTTTTCTTTATGTACTGTTAAAACAGAAAGTCCTGCCCTAGACCGAGGCAGGATTAGGCCGACCACATGATTTAACAGCCCAGACTGGCCCATTGTCATTCTGTGTGTGACAATCATCAACTGCAGACGAAATGACAATGGGCGGTGTGGGGCTGCTCTTGTGCTCAGCGGAAGAGTGAGCGGCGGCCCCAACAGGGAGCTGAGGGTTCTTGCAGGGTATCGGTGCTGTTCCTCAATGCCTAAAATTACAGACAAAAGGTGTCCCTAAAAGGGATCATCACAGACAACAAACGTGAGATCCAAATCACGGATTGTCCATGATATTTATGGATGGTTGGTCACCCTACTTGAAGGTCAGGCTGGCAGGCACCAACTTCAGCACGGGCAGCCCAGCTGATGGGGGCGCTGAAGCCCATTCGGCCCAATGGGTGTTGCGCACCAGGCAATATGTACTACTATAGACTGCAATTATTAAATAAAGGTAGACCCCAAAGAAGTGCTTTCTTTATGAGGATATTATAGATGATTCCTGTGGGCAGAGCTACCCATGCCCATAACATACCTGAATGCGGAGATGGAACACCAATTATTTTGCCACAAAATCAGTGCCAGGAGTACGTGCCACAGTGTTTGCTGCTGGTTGCATTTTGATACATAAGAGTGGGGTTTCCTTTCTCAGGATTTCTGAAGGCAATATAATCAATTAATTAATCAATCAATCATATCATTTGTAAAGCGCACTACATACCCGTGAGGGTCTCAAGGTGCTGCGGGGGATGCTGCTACTGTTCGAAGAGTCAGGTCTTGAGGAGTCTCCTGAAGGATAGAAGGTCTTCGGTCTGCCGTAGGCGGATGGGGAGGGTGTTCCATGTCTTGGTGGCAAGGTGGGAGAATGATCTGCCGCCAGTGGTCACTCTTCAGATGCAGGGGATGGTGGTGAGGGCATGGTATGCGGAGCGGAGCTGGCAGGCGGGGGTGTAGAGGCTGAGTCGTCTGTTGAGGTACGCTGGTCCGGTGTCGTGGAGTGCCTTGTGTGCGTGGGTGAGGAGCATGAAGGTTATCCTCTTGTTGATGGGGAGCCAGTGTAGGTCTTTCAGGTGGGGTGTGATGTGGCTGCAGTGGGGATGTCCAGGATCAGGCGAGCGGAGGCGTTCTGGATGCGTTGGAGTCATTTCAGGAGTTTGGCCGGGGCTCCTGCGTAGAGTGCGTTGCAGTAGTCTAGTCTGCTGCTGACGAGGGCCTGAGCGACATTCCTTCTAGTTTCGGTGGGGATCCACTTGAAGATCCTGCGAAGCATGCGGAGGGTGTTGAAGCAGGAGTAGGAGACGGCGTTGACCTGCTTTGTCATGGAAAGTATGGAGGCGAGGATGATCCCTAGGTTTCGTGCGTGGGTGGTGGGAGTAGGGGGTGTTCCTAGTGCCATCGGCCACCACGAGTCGTCCCAGGACGAAGGGGTGGAGCCGAGTATGAGAACCTCTGTCTTGTCCGAGGTCAGCTTCAGCTATAAGTACAAAACTGAAAAGACAGCAGCCTATTATGGTTGCAAGTCAGGACAGGTGTCTCCAAAAACAAGGAATGTGTGTGCAAGAGTGGGGAGTGGTACTCCTGTGCGTGTTGTGCCCTCACACACCATTTCAAGTGTAAAGTATCATTGGGCACTGATCCTCGTGGGGGTGGCGCTGCAGTCCCTCATGGGCCCTACAGGAGGGCTCTCTGGTGGAGATCTTTTAGCAGTTGCCGCAGTTGTGCATGTGGGTGTGTAGGCCAAGTGGTGAGTGTGAGTGTAGATAAAATAACCCGTTGGCACCCTAATGGGTTTATTAGAGGGTCCTCTGGGTTAAGCTAAAATCTTTAACTGTATGCTAATAGAGAGGGGAAAAAACAGATATAATCCCACTACTCTCAACCCGTGTAACAGTGTTATTGTGGTGTTAAAAGTGAGGAGTGGTTGACATGTTTCGCGCTGTCAGTGGGTCCCTAATGGATCCCGAAGCACTTCATCAGGACCGTGAATTCTAGTAGAAAGAGGGAGAAATCAGGGAAAGACGCCCTATATTCCTACCATACCTTCAATGAGGTGGTGTAAACAAAATATATTTGAGACACGTCTTATTCTTGTACTCTAGTTAAAACCGAATGGAGACAAAAAGAGAAAGAAAAACAGTACATACGTCATGGTGAAGGAGAGAAATACGATTGTATACAGTAAGTAATTATCTTCGTATTAAAGAAATCAACACCATACAATGCAGTAACTAAAGATACGTGAGACAGTGAGACGTGGCAATAGGATTAGAGATTGCATCTATGTATCTCAAAGAACTTGAGCTGTAGGGCCCAGACAGGTACTGGACTACACGCTGGCAGTTAATTCACTGGGGGGCTGGGGCTTAGAAAAAACGATACTGTCAAGGCGTCATACTACTTACATCAAAACTTACAATAAAGGGTATGACGCTCGGTATCAGGGGTGAGAACTAATGAGGAAATATCTTTAAAAATGTATGATGGGAGCATCGCTGCACAGACCATGTACTATGTCACAGAGAAGTGCTTGTCATGAAGCGGCACTGGCACAGCCTAGATAAAACATTCTAACCACATTCTAGGCATTTGAAGGCGAATAGTGGTGTGGGACCCGGGTTGAAAGCGCCTGTCTCCAGAATTTTCCAATGTTTTTTTTACAATCTTCTGGATTCTGTTTGAGTTGGGTGTAAACGAGGTTACACAGGTCAGTGTGTCTGTCTTAGTCTTGTCGAGAGACTGCCGGAGGCGGTCAGAGAAGTGATTGTCCGGTCATTTCGTGGACAGATAATTACTTCAGAGTGTGAATGGGACGAATGCAAGGGTGAGACGTGAATTGTAAAGGAGGGGAACTGCTGCGAGCGGAGGAAAAGTGACGTCAGAAGGTGTCACGCTGCGATAGGTCGGTTGGTGTGTGTTGCGCTGCTATTGGTGGATTGACATCAGGAAGCGAATGAAACATTGTGTGCGAGCGAAAATTTGTTCATCATGAAATGTTTTAAGGTTTTTCAAGAATTATGTAGAGGTGACAAACATGTGGTTCCTCGAGGGGGAGAAGAAGCCCCTCCCGAGGATACTCCGGCGCATTATATGGCAAGAAATGTGGGTTTGCATACTATAATTTGGCTTGAAAATTGGCATAAAATGACTCATGGGGAGGGAAAACTAGCTTTCCCACGATATGGTACTTTTAGGTTGGAGGTGTTGTATCAGTTGAAATCTGTAATATCTTCGTTGCGACCTGTGCAGAGACCAACTCAGTTTGAGGCGTTGCATGCATGGATCAGAGCAGCGCATGACAGGAAAAGAGATCGTAGTCAAGAAAGGGTGAAGAAGTCAATTAAGGCATTCCAGTATGCGAGGTGGGATGCACAAGAGAAGAGGTGGAGAGTAAAAACGATAGAGGGAGACAGGTTGTACCCACTACTAGAGAAGACAGACAGTGCTAAGGCAAAGAGTGTAGATGACGATGACAGTGATACAGATGATAGTCTAGTGGAGAGGTTACTGTCTGAGAGACCTCCATACAATCCAGATTCCTATGAAGGGAAGTTGGCTCAAGCAGAAGGGACTAGCGGATTACAGACTCAGCCAGAGGTGAGAGTAGTAGGGAAAATCTCGACAGGAACTGAGGATATGAAAAATCAGTCTATAGCAAGCACAGAGGTTGGGAGAGGAGTGAGGTTACAGGATGCTCTAAAGGTACCGGTTATCATTGGACCTATTGTTTCAGTTTGTGACCCAGATCAAGAGAAGGTTGGTAGTCTAGCGAAGTCGACCGCAGGATCAAGGATTGTGGTAGAGGGAAATGGATCAGCGAGGGGGATGGAGCAGACTCCAAACCCTATTGAATGGAGTACGCCATTGCCAGCTGCAGCAGACTCTTCTAGGGGACAGGTGGATGCGAGTTCAGTAAGACCAACGTCGTTGGCCGAGTCGAGGTCTGATCTGAGGATGTGGGTACCTCCTGTAAGGAATCAGTGTGAAAGAATGGTAGAGAGTGAGGAGCGAGGCAATTCAGGAAACCGACCAGTCTCTAGGAATATGACAGAAGAGAATAGACCTCGAGAACAGGACTGCGAATGTGACGAACGGAATGGGGCAGCATGTCGGGAAATACTGAAGGGAGCCTTGAAAGGGAGAATGTTAGATGCAGTAAGGTTGAAAGCAGAAGTAGATGAGATAATAAGTGGGAATTTGCCTCTTTAAAGAACATACATGTATGAACAAGATGAGTTACTTTTTGTAGCGAAGGATGTGGCTCGCAAGGCAAGAACTGCACATGAGAAGTTGTCAGAATTGCAGTACAGTGACCAAGAATTGGAAGAGAAGAGGGTCATGGGATTGAGGACTCATATCAAGGATTTGATTATAGCCATGCGTGCATGGATCATGCTGGATAAATGGGAAGAAAGGTGGTCTAAGAAGAAGAGTTCTAAAAGGACGAAAGGAGAGACGCCTCCTCTGGGGGGGGAGATGATGGATGTAGGAAATTTCCCTTTACGAGAGGTACAGAATGGAGGATGTGTGCATGTGCCTTCGAGTAGGGGTGATTTGGCTGCATTTACGAACGATTTTCCCCGCTTGCGGGAAAAGCCCGTTGAGTGGTACGAGCAGGTTGATCGGTTTGTGAAGATCTCAAAGGTGTTGTGGATTGATTTGAACACGTTGTTTGACATTGTCGTTCCGAGCGATTTATGGTCCGCATGTAAAATCGCTGTTGAATGGCCAACTTCAGAGCCCGAAAGGGATCCTGTTTCGAATGGTCCGTCACCCATAGTAATGAAGAAGTTTGAACAAGTGATTACACCTCAGGATATTGATTGGCTCAAAATAGATCGGACAGTGCAGGAGCCAAAAGAGACACTTCATGAGTACTATGAAAGACTCTTGCTGGCCTTTAAGCAGTACAGTGGATTAGATGTCTTGGATACAAAAGACATGGGACAGTTTGTTTAGAAGTTTGTGTTGGGTTTGAGGCCAGAGGTTAGTCTCATGATACAGCAACATTAAATTTGCTGGCAGAATAAGCCGGTGGAAGAGATTTTGCTGTGTGCCAGGTACTGTAGTGATGAGATGGAATCGAAGCACAGGAAGTTGAAGGACAAATTGATGCTTGTTCAGATGCAAACGGCTCAGGGTCAGCCTAGTGGGGGAACGTTAGGAAGGAAGCAGGGAAGTAACCAAGGAGGAAATCAGAATGTCCAAGGTCAGGGAAGACCCAAGTCAGTTGATCCCAAGACAGGGATGGATGTGGCGACATTGAAAAAGACCACTGCGTGTCATTTTTGTCACCAGGTTGGACACTGGAATCGCGAGTGTCCCTTGAATCCAATAAATCAGGTGCAGCAAGAAGTAGAGATAGCTTAGGTACCTGTACCTGAAGTAGTTCCCATGGTGACTAGACCTAGGATGGTGAAAGGGGGGACTGCTAGTCCGCAGGTGCAAGTTCCTCAGCCACCTAGGGTTCAAAGTGTTCAGCAAGGAGTTCGAACTTACCAACAGATGTCCTTGTTCGAAGGGTGTGAGGAGTTCGGTCCAGACCCGTTGGCATGACGGTGCCTAACGGGGGAGGAAGACTTCACGCTTGGAGCAGTCTTGGAGGTAGACCAGAGGGGAACATTTGTAGAAGCAGATATTGATGGTCACCCTACCACCTTCTTGGTTGACACTGGTGCTACCTGGTCTACAGTAAGATCAGCAGTAGTCCCTAACCTACCCCTCTCGGGACAATCGATCCAAGTTGTTGGCGTAGCAAATAAGAAATTGACTAGCCCATTGATAGAGCCAATGAGAATAGGAACATTCCGAGACCGACACCAGTTCGTGGTGTGTGACTCAAGTCCAGTTTGCCTGTTAGGAAGAGATCTGTTGTGCAAGTTGAATTGCACCATTTATTGCACACCGAAGGGAGTTGAAGTGCAAACAAAGCATGATGATGCGACCTTCAGGGTTGCAAATCAGCGCATGTGTATAGAAATGTACCCGGCGCTGACAGTGGAGAAGCTCCCACTTGATTTGAGGGATTCTGTGTCAATTGATGTGTGGGACATCAGTGGAGAAGAGATTGGATTGGTCAAAGGTGTAGAGCCAGTGAAGATTCAGGTCAAACCGAATGTAGAATTTCCTAGGACTCCCCAGTACAATTTGTCACCCGAGACTATTGCAGGGATCAAACCTGTAATTGAGTCCATGATCAAGCTGGGAATTCTGAAAGAGATCATGGGTAGCCCATGTAATTCACCTATCATGGGACTACAGAAACCGAGTGGGAAATTCAGGATTGTGCAGGACCTGCGAAAGGTCAATGAGAGAGGTGTTCCATGTTGTCCGGTGGTACCGAATCCATCTGTGATCCTGTTTCAAATTCCGTGTGAAGCTGAGTGGTTTACAGTGATTGATCTGTGTCAAGCATTCTTCTCGATACCGCTCCATGAGGAAAGCCAATTTCTTTTTGCTTTCCGGCTGGAGAACCGTGTGTTAACGTGGTGTCGCATCCCTCAGGGGTACACAGAGAGTCCATCGATCTTTAATCAGATCTTGAAGAAGAATCTTGAAGGTCTTGTGTTGCCGCAGAACTCTGTTCTGGTGCAATACATTGATGACTTGCTCAATGCTTCAGAAACTGAAGATGTTTGCAGAATTGATACCATTGATTTACTGAATCATTTGGCAGAGAATGGACACAAGGTCTCTCCGAACAAATTGCAGGACTGTCTGAGTGAAGTACAGTATTTGGGTCACAGAAGTAAGAAGGGCAGGAGAAAGGTATCACCAGATTGCATTGAGGCTATTATGAATATGCCTGTGCCCACCACCCAGAGAGAAGTCAGAATGTTCTTGGGGATGGTTGGCTATTGTCACCAATGGATTCCCAACTTCTCCTTTGAAGCGAAGCCTTTTCAACGGCTGACGCACAAGGATGTGAGTGATCCGTTACCAAGGGACGATGACTGTTTGATGTCATTTTTGAGGCTGAGAGAAGCCCTGTGTCGTGCTCCAGCTTTGGAATGCCTGATTACAACAAGGCATTCACATTGTTCTTTGCGAGAGAGAAGGTTGTGCATTGTCTGTTCTGACTCAGAATCATGGAGGTGTCCGTAGACCAGTTGCCTACCTTTCAGCTACATTAGATCTAGTAGCTTCTGCGTTGCCCGGATGTCTTAAATTCGTTGCTGCAACAGGTGTCAGTATTGAAAGATGTGAGAGTATTGTAATGGGACATCCACTTACAGTTTATGTGCCACATTCTGTTGAACTGTTGATGACAAGGACCAAAACACAAAAACAACAGTTGATGGACAGAATGCAGAACAATGTCATACATTCACCCCAGTACAGAGATCTGGGCCTAAATGCATCGTTTGTTTGCTCACCATGCCATTCCAGTTTGAACCCAGCCATATGCAAATCAGTCTTGACCCTGTGCCTCATGGGAACAGTCCAGCCCGAACTGCCAAGCCAGGTCCTCCCTGGACCGGAACCAAGCATCCTAGGACCAGTTTCGGGGTTTCACCCCTCTTCAGCCAAGATAGCTTGATTCCAGTGGCATGGAGAGCACGGGACTCACGTCTGAGCATACCCGTCCCACTTGGGGTGACAAATGCAAAAACAACAGTTGATGGACAGAATGCAGAACAATGTCATACATTCACCCCAGTACAGAGATCTGGGCCTAAATCCATCGTTTTTTGCTCACCAAGTCATTCCAGTTTGAACCTAGCCATATGCAAATCAGTCTTGACCCTGTGCCTCATGGGAACAGTCCAGCCAGAACTGCCAAGCCAGGTCCTCCCCGGACTGGAACCAAGCCTCTTAGGACCGGTTTCGGGGTTTCACCCCTCTTCAGCCAGGATAGCTTGATTCCAGTGGCACTGAGAGCACGGGACTCACGTCTGAGCATACCCGTCCCACTTGGGGTGACAAATGCAAAAACAACAGTTGATGGACAGAATGCAGAACAATGTCATACATTCACCCCAGTACAGAGATCTGGGCCTAAATCCATCGTTTTTTTACTCACCATGCCATTCCAGTTTGAACCCAGCCATATGCAAATCAGTCTTGACCCTGTGCCTCATGGGAACAGTCCAGCCCGTACTGCCAAGCCAGGTTCTCCCTGGACTGGAACCAAGCATCCTAGGACCGGTTTTGGGGTTTCACCCCTCTTCAGTAGGATAGCTTGATTCCAGTGGCATGGAGAGCACGGGACTCACGTCTGAGCATACCCGTCCCACTTGGGGTGACAAATGCAAAAACAACAGTTGATGGACAGAATGCAGAACAATGTCATACGTTCACCCCAGTACAGAGATCTGGGCCTAAATCCATCGTTTTTTTGCTCACTATGCCATTCCAGTTTGAACCCAGCCATATGCAAATCAGTCTTGACTCTGTGCCTCATGGGAACAGTCCAGCCTGAACTGTCAAGCCAGGTCCTCCCTGTACTGGAGCCAAGCATCCTAGGACCGGTTTCGGGGTTTCACCCCTCTTCAGCCAGGATAGCTTGATTCCAGTGGCACTGAGAGCACGGGACTCACGTCTGAGCATACCCGTCCCACTTGGGGTGACAAATGCAAAAACAACAGTTGATGGACAGAATGCAGAACAATGTCATACATTCACCTCAGTACAGAGATCTGGGCGTAAATCCATCGTTTTTTTGCTCACCATGCCATTCCAGTTTGAACCCAGCCATATGCAAATCAGTCTTGACCCTGTGCCTCATGGGAACAGTCCAGCCCGAACTGCCAAGCCAGGTCCTCCCTGGAGTGGAACCAAGCATCCTAGGACCGGTTTAGGGATTTCAGCCCTCTTCAGCCAGGATAGCTTGATTCCAGTGGCATGTGGAGCACGGGACTCACGTCTGAGCATACCCGTCCCACTTGGGGTGACAAATGCAAAAACAACAGTTGATGGACAGAATGCAGAACAATGTCATACATTCACCTCAGTACAGAGATCTGGGCCTAAATCCATCGTTTTTTTGCTCACCATGCCATTCCAGTTTGAACCCAGCCATATGCAAATCAGTCTTGACCCTGTGCCTCATGGGAACAGTCCAGCCCGTACTGCCAAGCCAGGTTCTCCCTGGACTGGAACCAAGCATCCTAGGACCGGTTTTGGGGTTTCACCCCTCTTCAGGTAGGACAGCTTGATTCCAGTGGCATGGAGAGCACGGGACTCACGTCTGAGCATACCCGTCCCACTTGGGGTGACAAATGCAAAAACAACAATTGATGGACAGAATGCAGAACAATGTCATACATTCACCCCAGTACAGAGATGTGGGCCTAAATCCATCGTTTTTTTGCTCACTATGCCATTCCAGTTTGAACCCAGCCATATGCAAATCAGTCTTGACCCTGTGCCTCATGGGAACAGTCCAGCCTGAACTGTCAAGCCAGGTCCTCCCTGGACTGGAACCAAGCATCCTAGGACCGGTTTCGGGGTTTCACCCCTCTTCAGCCAGGATAGCTTGATTCCAGTGGCACTGAGAGCACGGGACTCACGTCTGAGCATACCCGTCCCACTTGGGGTGACAAATGCAAAAACAACAGTTGATGGACAGAATGCAGAACAATGTCATACATTCACCCCAGTACAGAGATCTGGGCCTAAATCCATCGTTTTTTTGCTCACCATGCCATTCCAGTTTGAACCCAGCCATATGCAAATCAGTCTTGACCCTGTGCCTCATGGGAACAGTCCAGCCCGAACTGCCAAGCCAGGTCCTCCCTGGACTGAAACCAAGCATCCTAGGACCGGTTTAGTGATTTCAGCCCTCTTCAGCCAGGATAGCTTGATTCCAGTGGCATGTGGAGCACGGGACTCACGTCTGAGCATACCCGTCCCACTTGGGGTGACAAATGCAAAAACAACAGTTGATGGACAGAATGCAGAACAATGTCATACATTCACCTCAGTACAGAGATCTGGGCCTAAATCCATCGTTTTTTTGCTCACCATTCCATTCCAGTTTGAACCCAGCCATATGCAAATCAGTCTTAACCCTGTGCCTCATGGGAACAGTCCAGCCTGAACTGCCAAGCCAGGTCCTCCCTGGACTGGAACCAAGCATCCTAGGACCGGTTTCGGGGTTTCACCCCTCTTCAGCCAGGATAGCTTGATTCCAGTGGCACTGAGAGCACGGGACTCACGTCTGAGCATACCCGTCCCACTTGGGGTGACAAATGCAAAAACAACAGTTGATGGACAGAATGCAGAACAATGTCATACATTCACCCCAGTACAGAGATCTGGGCCTAAATCCATCGTTTTTTTGCTCACCATGCCATTCCAGTTTGAACCCAGCCATATGCAAATCAGTCTTGACCCTGTGCCTCATGGGAACAGTCCAGCCCGAACTGCCAAGCCAGGTCCTCCCTGGACTGGAACCAAGCATCCTAGGACCGGTTTAGGGGTTTCATCCCTCTTCAGCCAGGATAGCTTGATTGCAGTGGCATGGAGAGCACGGGACTCACGTTTGAGCATACCCGTCCCACTTGGGGTGACAAATGCAAAAACAACAGTTAATGGACAGAATGCAGAACAATGACATACATTCACCAAAACACAGCACCTCACGAACAACAGATTGACACGTTATGAGCAAGTTATACTTGCTGCAGAAAAGGTGACTTTGAAGAGGTGTTCTGTTTTAAATCCTGCAACATTGATGCCTATTCCAAATGCAGATGGTGAAGATTGTGAGGATCATGATTGTCTCGATGTGACTGAACTATGCACCAAACCGAGACCAGACATTGTTGATGAACCGCTTCCTGACCCTGATGAAATTTTCTTTGTGGACGGTTCATATTTAAGGGACGATGTTGGTCAGTTGAGAGCAGCGTTTGCTGTATGCACCATCACAGGAGTGGTTGAAGCTGTTTGTTTAGAGGGAGTGCACTCCGCACAGGTAGCTGAAATCATTGCTTTGACCCGTGCCTGTTTGGCTGCTGATCAGATTCGATTAACGATTTACACTGACAGTCAGTACGGGTTTGGTGTTGTTCATGACTTCGGACAGTTATGGTCACAGAGGGGGTTCATGACATCTTCTGGTTCAACCATTAGAAATGGGGAATATGTGAGACATTACAATGTCTGAAGGAAATTGCAGTTGTCAAATGTTCAGCACACAGTAAGGGGAGTGATTTTGTTACCCTGGGAAATAATTATGCGGATGAGGTTGCCCGGTTCTGTGCAGAACAAGGATGTATATTTACTGGAGGATATACTGGAGAAAGCCAAGAAAGAACCGAGCTCAGCATGATGTTAGCCATGGCCGATACATGGGAGGAACTAAAGCGATTGCAGGATGAGGTTCCTCATCAGGAACGAGATGGCTGAATAAGACTAGGATGTGAGAAGGGAGATATGGATGTGTGGGTTTCGAGTGATGGACAAGCTGTGTTGCCGGAAAGTCTGTTGAATCCAATGGCAAGATTGATACATGGTGCAGTACATCTAGGTAGAGATGCAATGGTGCGAGTGTTCAGACAGACATGGTACAATCCGAAGTTTGGTGCAGTTGCTGAAGTAGTATGTCAGAGGTGTGTTACATGTCAGCAGATGAATGCAGGAAAGAGAACTGCTGTAACTCTGAGTCACATTGGGAGGTCAGGAGGGCCTTTAAATAGGATGCAGTTGGACTTTATCGAGATGCCGAAGTGTAATGGGTTGAGGTACATCTTAGTTGTGGTATGTGTTTTTTCAAGGTGGGTGGAGGCTTACCCGACACGTAGGTGTGACACACTCACTGTAGCTAAGCTGTTGTGAGATCATGAAATTGCTCTGTGCTGCCTTGAATTTGGATCAGAGATTGCATTGCAGTTATTGACCAGAGGCTTTTGGAATTGTGGAACAAGTTAATGGGACTTTGAAAGCCCGGATGGCAAAAGTGTGTTCTTCAACATCCCTGAAATGGCCTGACGCACTGCCCTTGGTCCTCATTAGCCTTCGTAGTGTTCCTGATAGGAGAACGGGGTTGTCACCACACGAGATCCTGATGGGGTTGGGCAATGCGATTACCAGCAATACCTGCTACTGCTTTGATTAACATCACAGATTACTTGATTCTCGACTACTGTAAGGGACTGGCTGACGTAGTCCGTTCTGTGTCCCAGCAGGTGCAAGCAGCAACTGTTCCAGCCGCAAGTGACCTGTGCCACAACTTGTGACCGGGAGACTGGGTGCTTGTGCATAAACACGTGAAGAAGAGTTGCCTGGATGTTCGTTGGCGTGGCCCGCACCAGGTAATACTGGTCACGAACACGGCAGTGAAGTGTGGGGGACTGCCGAACGGGGTGTATGCCTCCCATACCCGGAGAGTTCCAGCACCCTTGGAAGATACAGCCCCTCTCGTAAATGAAAATCCAGCTGAGGTGGCAGTACCATCTGAGAGGGCAAGCCAAGCTGTGAGGGTTGCTGATGCAGTTGGTTGTGCACTAGATCAAGCTGAAAGGGGTTGTGCAAATCGAAGCCCTGAATTTGACTCAGACGGAGAAAGTATTGCTGTGGCAGGAGTAGAGTCAAATTCTGCTGAAGAATGAAGTAGTGCACAGGGTACCCAAAGGGAGAGCAGAAGTGCCACAGAAGCAGAAAGAGTTTGGCCTGTGAGTCAGAGACGGCTGAACTTGAGATTGGCACCTGAAAGAGATCTTGCCCCAGTTTCTGAAACGTCTGAATCCGAACAGAGTGACGAAAAGCAAGCTCGAGGTGGCTTGAGAAGATCCAGTAGAACAAGAGTGCCGTGTCAAAGGTACGCCTCACCAGAGTGGACATACACTGTGACTGATGCCAGGAGTGTTGAGCTCGGGGATGCTGAGGTCTTTGACGCTAGTCAGCGATTCTCCGAATCTGAAAATGGACGTGCTGCTGTTGGTTCCAGGGGTGGAGATCGAAAGAATAGTGCCTCTCAATATTCCGAATCCACCACTTCTGAGCAAGATTCGTGAATTGATTCTGGAGACGCTGGTTTTTCCAACTTTTGGTTATGTACCACCGCATAAGGAATTAGTGGTGCTTTGTCTTGAACTTTTGCAGAGTGTTTTAGAGATCTTGGGAGCTGATCTTATTTTGGACTGAAGGTGAACTTTGTTGTATATGAAAGTCTAAAAAGAGGATAACCTAGGCCAGAGTGGAAGAAGAATACATTTAGGGACTTTTCTGTCAAGACGACGAAAGAGGGCTAGGGAAGTCTTTTTGTGGACTGTGTAAATAAGGAACCGAAAGTTGCAAGGGGATTTCCAGCTTTGAAGTGTCGTTTGAACTGGTTGACAAGAGATATCTGGAGGAGAAAGAGACTCTTAATTGTTGTTGCTGTCAAGCCAAGAACTTTGAGAACTTTGCAAAGATGGTAGATGCTGGGGAGACTCTTCTGCTTGTGCCTCGAATTGCGGAGCGCATTTACCTGGGGATTATTGCTGGGAGACCTGGGCTGGACAGTCCTGCTGCTGCTAGACGCTTTCCCTCCCGCTGCCACTGCTGTTGGTGTTTGCAGCGGTCGCTGAGCGGACGGAAAGGACCACGTTGCCCAGAATTCCCGCTGGTTGTACCGCCCCCACACACTCTCACTTCCGCGCCCGGAGGCGCCAAATATGAAGGGCTCCCTCGGTGGAGCGGGAGACTCTTCTGCTTGTGCCTCGAATTGCAGAGCGCATTTACCTGGGGATTATTGCTGGGAGACCTGGGCTGGACAGTCCTGCTGCTGCTAGACGCTTTCCCTCCCGCTGCCGCTGCTGTTGGTGTTTGCAGCGGTCGCTGAGCGGAGGGAAAGGACCACGTTGCCCAGAATTTCCGCTGGTTGTACTGCCCCCACACACTCTCACTTCCGCGCCCGGAGGCGCCAAATACGAAGGGCTCCCTCGGTGGAGCGGGAGACTCTTCTGCTTGTGCCTCGAATTCCGGAGCGCATTTACCTGGGGATTATTGCTGGGAGACCTGGGCTGGACAGTCCTGCTGCTGCTAGACGCTTTCCCTCCCGCTGCCGCTGCTGTTGGTGTTTGCAGTGGTCGCTGAGCGGAGGGAAAGGACCACGTTGCCCAGAATTCCCGCTGGTTGTACCGCCCCCACACACTCTCACTTCCGCGCCCGGAGGCGCCAAATACGAAGGGTTTCCTCCGCATCGTGGGACGCGCGCGGGCAGCGCCGGGCTAAGCCCGGGCAAAGGGCGGGCCGTCTGTGGCCGTCTGGGGCAGGTAGAGGCAGGGCTTGGCCTCCCCCCTTGGCTGGTCATTGTACGTGTGCCCGATGTGGAGATAAGAGCAGCCTACTTTTGGAAAATAACGCTGAGGTGACTACGGGTTTGGTTACGAGTCTAGTTAATGATCATTCTAATTATATTAGTTATTGTTACTGAGATATTGTTGGTGTAGCTAGTAGAAATGGGGAAAAATGCCCCTGAACTATCCCGTCCTAACACCAGCCAGAACAAATCTACAAGTAACCCTCTTCCAAGTCTAACAGCCATAGACTGGATGCTACAAAAGACTATTGGGGTAGTTGCCACAGCGATAGAGAACACAGAAAGACGCCTCTCGCTTCCTATTGGCTCAGCCCCACCTTTATTACCTGCTAATTCATCTACAGTAATGGACAATTCCTTTGACTCTATGCTAATGACATCATATGCCGGACTTCCAGGTGCAGATACAAATCCTGAGACATTTAATAATCACCACATCTTGCACTCGGATTTATCCCCCCTGGTAAGCAGACTTTCTACCACACCAGTATTGCAGGAGCAGGATTTAAGTATAGAACTCCATCTTATTAATGATATAACGGACTTGGTAATAATACCCAATTGCTGACTAACACTATATGTACGGACAGGACAAATGCTGAAATCTTGTCTGTTAGAACTAGAGGGCAAAAAGCCAAAAGTAAACAAAAGCACATCAATAAGGAGCAGCCTGTACATAAACATAGGGGTAAAGGCAGCAGAATACATCATAAAACGGCACCAAATTTGTTGGGCCGAAAGGGGGAACTATGTGAAGATCAGTCAAGTGTTATAGATGTTCAGCTTAATGAAAAGAAGAATGAGGTTAGCGAAGATGGTTTTTGGGAAAAAATGGAGATGCTGTTATCAACACTCTTAGGGCCAATTTGTGAGAAAATCAATGTTATTGAAGCTAGGGTAGGTTTTATTGAACAACATAGAACACAAACTCCCTACCCAACTAAGTCTACTCAAGTCTTATCAGTCGCCCCCCCATCTGTACCCATTCGAAATAAGGTTGTGTCTGAATCTGTCTCACATACGACTGAGGGTGCCAAGGATAAGTCAGGGGGAACAGTTACACAACGTATAGCTCCAAATAATTTACCGAAAACCATCAGTAATAATCGTAGTCGTCCTATCGATGGTGGAAGATGTGAAGAAAAGGATAAAGCATTGATGGAAAATGGTGTTACTTTAATGGAAGGCAATGGGAAACAAGGGGGCCAAACAACAGACCAGATAAAGGGCATATGTCACCTAGAAGATTTTAAAGGTAACACTGTACCACCTGTGATGAATTTACCACCAGAATGTGGAGCATATGTCACAGTTCTTTGTAATGTTTCCAGATTACGGGAAGGGCAATTTGAAACTAACAAAACCCTAAAAAATAAAACCCTTCATTGGGTAACTAAAAATTGTGGCTTTTCAACACTAGGCGCAGATCAGATTATACTTACACAAAGAGTGGGTTGGATAGGTCCCACAATAAAAACATTTGACGGGGACTGTATCATCGTTAATTTTAGGTCACCGGTTTGGGCCCATAAAACTTTACTTAGGGCACCTCCACCTTCTTGCCGGGAATTTAATACAACTTTATTGCCACTTGCCTATTTTTATAGACATTCGTTGATAAATAACCCTGTCATTGACCATATGGCCTACCATTCTAGTAACAACTGGTTGCCCACAATATCGGTAACCCGTCCAGTGCGATCCCCTTTACCACTATATAATAGGTTTCAGTGTTTGACCCAAATGGAGGACAATGATTGACACAAAAATATAGCGGGGACCACTGACTTGGGGAGGATGGTGAGTTCTAATTTACCAACAAGGCAAAGTGAAATAAGTAATACCCATTCTTTACTTATGGATCCTATTATGATGAGTAAGACATTGGTTATTAATGAGACTGGTATTTTAACTACTAGTACATCTGCAGAGCCTTTAACGAGTGTGGATGTGCCCACAAACCCTAATAATGCTAAAGGAGCAATAACACAAGAAGGGTATACACTGACAACATGGAATATCGCAGGTCTCGGGAAAAAATTAGGTATGCCTTTTTGGCAAGATTTTATCACTTCCGGTAGCGATATAATGTGCTTACAAGGAGCACAGACTATGTCACAGTCGAAGGCTATACATCATATTGTTTAAATGCTACACCCTCCCTAATAGGTAGAGCAAAGGGTGGATTACTGATGCTTATTTCCACCAAATTGATTGGATGTAAAATTGTAACCTATTCATTTATTGGCAATCATATTCAAGTTTTGCGACTATCGTTCCCAAAGGGTAAGGATTTGGTGCTAATTAATCACTATAATAACAACTTTCATAAAGATAGGGGAGCTCCTTTAGATCCACTGGAAAAAGAGATAGATAGGGTACTGAATATTTCAAATAAACTCGCGGTTATTTTGTGGGCAGGCGACTTTAATATTCAAGTGTGCCCCGCTACATATACTAACTCATGTGGCTATATGAAAACCTATACGAACACAGTGGGGACTAAGGATGATATGTTACATTTTCCACATTGTGAATATGGTATGACCCTTAATACATTAATGGCAAAATTCGATCTTGAGCTGTTAGATTGTATTATGAGAAAGGGCCATATCAAGTGCCCAATATTCACTGGTAGGGATGCAAATAGTAATATAGACCATATCTTATTCTCGAAGAATAGTCCATATACGAACCTTTGGATATCAGAACAGGTGGTTAGTGACCACAATAGTATCTCTATAGTCCTGTTGGCCTGGGGCAACAGATTGACTAATACTGCTCATACAATCTTAGATATTCTCCCTATTAGGCCGAATGGTATGAGAATTAAGTGGGATGGCGTGGACCCACACAAGATACAATTGGATGTGGTCAGTACATGCAGAGACAGTATTAATTACTGTCTCAGTGAAGAGGCTACCCCCGAAATGTTATGTATGGAATTTTCTAATATAAATAATGTGATTAGGAGCATTTTAACTAGAAAAACTAAAGGTTTGAAACAAGATGGAAAGAAGTGGTTTGATTCTGAATGTACCGAGATATTATTTAAATTAAAATCAGCATTAAGGTCTAAGCCCCGTAACCAAATATTTGTCCGTAAGTTGCGAACTGATTATAAACAAGCTGTTCTGGCCCACAAAAAGGTGATGAGATCAGATGCCTGGGACAAATTAAGTATGGCAAGTGAAACTAATAAAATAAAACTTTTTGGGGAAATTGTAAATAGCCCTTTTTTAAAGGATGATCATATTCCCGAACTGACGTCTTATGTAAATTGCACGGAATGGATTGAACACTTTTCTAACATTTTTAACCAGGATAAGGTATTTTTAAATTCCTTTTTACCCAATGATTTTACGTGGCCTACATTGGCACTAACAATTAGTGTCGAGGAGGTGCGTGAAGGGATGGTAAACAGTAAAGGGGGCAAGGCACCAGGACCGGATGGTGTTCCGATTGATTTACATAAGGACGAAATGGACGTATGGGCACCAATCCTTACAAGAATTGTTAATATTGCTGCTATGGGGAATTTCCCAACATCATGGGCCAAATCATTAATTCTCCCACTTTATAAAAAGGGTTCGCGCTCTGAAGCATGTAACTATCGCCCAATATCACTACTGGACTCCTCAATAAAAGTGATGAGTAGGGTGCTTTTAAAAAGACTGGAAACATGGGCCAAAGATTCAAAAATATTGACCCCAGTGCAATATGGTTTTAGGAAGGGCCTAGGGACCATCGAACAATGTTTAAATTTGGACTTACTTATTAATAAATACACAGTGGTGAAAGGGGGAAACCTGTTTTTATGCTTCGCAGACCTGAGTAGTGTGTTTGACTTAGTGGACCACTCGCTCCTTTGGTCAGTATTGCTCGAATTGGGGGCACCAAAGGAGATTGTGTTCTTTTTAGCAAGGGTTTACGAGAAACTTTCCTGCAGCGTACCATATGGGTCTACTGGTGAGCGAACCCCGTTCTTTGATGTGTGAAGAGGTATCAGACAAGGGTGTGTACTGGCACCTTTCTAATTTTCCCTTTTTATTAATCAAATAGCCTTGGTTTTAAATAATATCCCGGCTGATGCCCCCAAAATAGATAATACTGTTGTGTCTGTATTGTTACATGCGGACGATGCTGTTTTAATTTCACGTACCTCTTTGGGTCTTCAACGCCTTATTGATGCTTTTACGGATTTTATTAACGGCAGGAAATTGTTGATTAATTAACTAAAGACATATACCATGATATGTGGTAAGAAATTAAAGTCACCGCGGTCTTTCTTTATAGAAGGCTCAAAGATTCAAGCTGTTAAGACCTTTTGTTATTTAGGCATTAGCTTTGATGGAAATGGTAAATGGATTAATGAGCAAGAAAACATTAGACATAAAGTGATTAGAAATATCAATGGTATTTTTCGTTTTGCTGCAAAAATAGGGGACCATAGAATAAAATATATGGTAACTATATATAACGCAAGATGTGTCTCTTCAGCCTTGTATGGAGCTGGATTATGGGGTTATTCCTCTACGGCCCAACTCCAAACAAATGAAAATAATTTCCTTAAACGAATGCTATGTGTACCGGCCTCAGCATCATCTGACCTAATACATCAAGAAACTGGTCTCAAATATATATCAGATCTGGCTGCCTTACGCCCTTTATTACTATGGCGTTCAATTTGGCACAAAAAGGAAACTGAGTTTACACAGTCCATAATTAAAGACTGCCTTAAGTTAGACCATTGTTCCTGCATTCCGTGGTTGAACTATATTATCTATTGGTATAACATATTATTTGATTTTACTATTTCTAAAGAGTCAGATTATGTAATACCGTTCTCCAAAAAAGAAATAAAAGATTCATTTTTGCTTTACAAGGCGGAAGAAAGAGAGAAATTACTTAGGACCCAAAAGACCTCTGTATTTTACAGGCAGTTAAACCTTAAGAGTGGACTCCAGACATATTTGGTGGACGTGACTAGACAATCGCATCGATTTGTACTAGTACGTTTAAGGTTGGGCATTGCACACCATCTTGTATCCTTCCCTTTAATCGGGGCAGGCTCTAACTTAAAGTGCCCTTGTGACAATGTCTCCAAACAAAGCTGTTGTCATTTTTTGTTATTTTGTAAATTTTTATGTATTTTTAAGGAAATTTTATCTGAAACCTATCCTTTTAAAATACAATATTCGTTTAACAGTAGATGCCATGAAATTATTATGTTCTCTTCAGAGCTCAGATGTTTGCTTCCATGTCGCACTATTTATTTTGGAATGTAGAGCTGCTAGGAAATCTATAATATTATGAATAATGTGAAATTGTGTTTTGTTATGGCCTAATCTGCACTTATGCATAAGTCACTTTATTATAGCGAGGTAGAGTTTTCTACTTTGTTATGGCCTAATTTGCATTCATGCACAAGTCACTTTATTATGGCGAGGGAGAGCTCTCTACTATGATGAAAATCAATGTCTTTTGAGCACTTTAATATATGTAGTACTGACATATGTCTGGTTTTATTTTATTTTATTTTATTTCCAAATTGATGCAATACTACAATGTTAAGGCTTATTTTGCACTTATGCACAGCTCACTTTATTACAGTGAGGTGGAGCCCTCTACTCTGTTGAAAATTAATGTTTATCAAGAATTGTCATATATGTAGTATTGACATATGTCTGATTTTATTCTTAATTGATGTAATACTTGTTTATTTATTGATGTATTTATGATTAGTGTACTACCATTCCCTGCGAGATACTAGGGCCGGCTCGGGAATAACCTTTTTAAACTGTTTAAGATTATGTGGAATAATATTTCATTGTATTTTATTGTTTAGCTTATATGGTTGTATTCATACAAACCGAATAAAAGCTTTTGAACTGAACTGAACTGAACTGGTAGATGCTGGAAATACTCACTGGGGTCTAAATTAGTGATAGGTACACTTATAGGATTGGTGATAGTTTCTATAGTCATAATAGTTGCAGCTTCATATATCGTTTCACATGAGCAGGAAGGGGAGGTACAGGGAACACCTACGTCTACTACTTCTAGCCAAAAGGAGGTCATTATAGGAGCTAAAAGAGCTTTACTAGTCGAAGAGAGTCGTAGATTTCACATAGATATATCTAGAAGTGATTTTAAGCTTAATGCGTATGCAAAGCTGCTGAACGAATACGTGGATGCTATGGGTGCGAAAGATTGTTATGTGTGCATGCAGTTACCTTCTTCTGTGGATGAGGGTATTAGATACCATCATCTTCCACTGACGTATGGTATTTCTTGTAGTTTTTTGCTTAGTATTTTCTATGAAAGAGGTCAGTTTGAGTATTTCTTTTCCAATTACGATGCAGTACTTCCTGAAGTTCCAGCTTACAAGCATTTGAATAAATACGATTATTACAAGTCAGAGGACAGACTCCGGAAGTATTTCATACCGTCTTTGAAATTGGATACGGCTTATGCTCACCGGCATAATTTAACATGTTCATTGTCAGACACAGAGAAGAAATGTAGTAATTACACAAATCCAGAAGTGTAATTCAGATCTGTTTATTCTGGATTGGTATCCTCAGCACAGCAGTCCAGCTCACAGCGCTGCCTAACAGTAATGAGTCATACATAGAACCCCCTGAATAAAGAATCTAAATCCTGTCTGGACATTCCAGCTCACATGATAGCCAATATGAAAGGCCCTATTTAACTTCACTTAACTCTACATATCTCCCCCCTTATAAAACATGAAAAGAAATTGTACAACGAAATAAGATAAACGAGAAAAAGATTTGAAGAATATAACATAGGAAATCTCATGGTAATGCATGACATAAAATGATGATTACTTCATTACATTAGGCACTTTGCAAACATTTCCAACACTCCATACAGCCCCATTTTCTAGTACTACCACATTGCGTCTTACTTCAACTACTCTTAAGGGAACAGAGAATTTACTATCCCCTTTAATGACCATGCCACCTTTCTTAGTTACAACCCAATCTCCAACCACAATATTTGACATTTTCACCCATTTTCTCATATTGTAGTATTCTTCAGCAAGTCTTTGTCTTTGTGTGACATTAGCTGTGACAGCATGGTGGTCTATCCATAAACGATACTTGACAACCAACCAAGAGGGATTATCTTTCCTACCTGGTTCTCTCCCTGTTAGACCTGGCACCTTGGCGTGAGTCTCCCCCCCACCTTTTGTCGCTGTGCCTCATGTGTTTTGCTGGTGTTAGCTGCTCAGAGCACTGTGCCACGGCCAACCAGTGCCACAGTGCAAGTGCTCCCTATTTAAAATGTATATGTTGGTTGGATTCCATGATTGGCTTATTTGGTTTACTGTCAGACCCCAGTAAAGTGCACCAGGAGTGTCCAGGGCTTGTAAATACAAATGCTGCTGGTGGGCTTGCAGCACTGGTTGTGCCACCCACAGAAGCGGCCTAGTAAAATGTGTCTACGGTCTGCCATTGCAGAACCTGCGTGCAGTCTGGTACTGCCATTCTGACTGGGCAAGTGCACCCACTTCCCAGTCCCTAAACCTTCCCATAACTTCATATTAGTCACCCCTATTGTAGGCCCAAGGGCAGGGTGCATTGTAAGCATAAGGTAGGACAAGCCCTGATGTGTGTGGCATGTCCTAATATTGAATTACAGCCATTTTTGTTTTTCACTATTGCAAGGCTACCTGTTCCCATAGGCCAGAATGGGCTGTTAGAATTGTTACATCCTATGATCCTAAGAGACCCAGGGAACATGGTAGAAAATCGAGTTTAGTATGCCTAAACTCAGAGTAATAAAATACATCTTTTAGTAAAGTTTATTTTAATATTATGTGTTTGCAAATACCACTTTTAGAAAGTAGATATTTGCTTGCCGAACCATTTCAGCCTGCCTCTGCTATGATGTGTATCTGCCTGTCTGGTTTGTGTGAGTGACAGGGCTGGGGAAACCCAGAGGGGCAGGGCTAGGTAGCCTGGTGGTGAATAGAGAGATTGACATCCAGATGGGTGGGAGGAGTGCACCTGGACTCTGAATAGGGCTGTGCTCTGCCACCACATTGCTGGCTCCACCTCCTGTGGAGCGGCTGATGTCTCTGCCCTGCACCCTGAATAGAAAGTCAGAGTCATGTCAACAAAGTGCTCAGGAACTGGTTTGGACTGGGCAAAGGCCCCTCTACCCCAGAGGAACAAAGGAATTAGGGGTATAAGTATTGGGACCCTGCTCCCAAGAAATTAGATCCTGCTTGACAAGAAGAACCTCTGCCTGAGGAGAAGGAACTGGGAAAGCTGTAAGGAGGAGTACTGTCCCTGACCTGGGGGATTGGCCTGCAGTGGTTGCCTTGCTGCTGAAGGAGAGGAGAAAGACTACAAAGACTTTATTTCAACTTGTGCTTAAAAAGATCTCCAAGGGCTTGGAATAGAGCTTGCCTCCTGCTGAAGTCTAAGGAACAACAGACTTCACCCCCCAACTCCCCAGAGTTCTTTGGAAGTGCCTGCTGCTGTTGTTGGGCCTTCTGAGGGACTGCGTATCGCAAGGAGCTGGAAGCGCGACTCATGGAGGAGAAGCGTGCCGCCGTCGGTGCTGCTATCGTCGCATCTCGTAAAGTGTGTTGTCGCTGCAGCATCGCATCGAGCGGAAGCATCTCGCATCATCCAAGAAGTGTCTCGCAACACCGAAGAAGCGTGTCGCCATCGCAGCCATCGCAGCTGACGCATCTCACCGCATCAAGAGAAGAGTCTCGCATCGAGGAAGAAGCGTGTCGCCATCGCAGCCATCGTAGCTGTCGCATTGCACCGCATCAAGAAAAGCGCCTCACATCCATGGAGAAGCGTGCCACCGTCGGAGCTGCTGTTGTCGCATCGCGTAAAGGGGTGTCGCTGCTGCAACATCGCATCGAGAGGAAGCGTCTCGCAAATGTCGGAGAAGAGTGCCGCTGCCAAGGCCGCTGTCGTCACATCGCGTAAAGGGAGACACCGCTGTAGCTGACGCATCGAGTCGAGTCTTCTCGCAACATCGGAGAAGATGATGTACCCCTAAAAATTTCAGAATAATGTGACGCTCTATCAGTTCCCCCCTTTGATGACAAATGTCATCACACCATCACACAATTAACTCCCTTGGAGAAAGAACCGACCTAAACAGTACTTCTTGCCATCCTCCCCCGTCGGAATCTCTCCATATTCTTGATATTCTGATATTGACTGTCCTGCAGTCTAGACATTCGCATTTCACTCGCTCTGAGAGCTCTTTCAAATCAGTTTCCTCGGTACCACTTATAAGCTCTGATGAGACCCCACAAGCAGATCACACAAACCATCTGGAAGATCTTCACGTCTTTATTTCTTTGCACTAAAAACTTAATCGCATCAACATCGTTGCAACCCTTTCATTGCCCTGCGTGTCGCATCTAAAAGGTACATTGACTTAAAGTGTCGCATTGAAGAACTTAAGAGAACTAAGCAAAATTCTACCATCTAAAGTAACAGTATTGTGTATTTTTGTCGTTTAATGGTCTTGTGGTAACTCTATATAAAGAATCCTTATTTGTAATATAAAACCTGTGTGGTGTCCATTTGTAGTGTTGTCACTGGGTTACTGTGTGTGTTCCCAAATGCTTAACCGATAACGCTCTGAGATAAGCCTTGTCTGCACGCGCCAAGCTACCTAGAGGGTGAGCAGGGGTTATTTTAGGAGTGTACCCCCTTACCCTGACTAGAGGAAAGGTTCCCTGCTTGACACAAGTACCTACCTGTGCCAACCAGAGAACCCGGATTCTAACACTCCCTTTAAGAGATACAAAGGGAGAAATACCCGTAACAACATGAGGAGTAGTCCTATGTGCCCAGACTAGTTTCTTTAACTCTTCCTTCCAAGATAAACTATTTGCTAAAGATAATTGGATATTGTCCATTATTAGACAATTAATCCTCTCTACCATTCCATTGGCTTGTGGTCTATATAAAGCCACTCTCTCAAAATAGGTGAAGTAGAAGATAGATATAGAAAACTAACTGAGACACGAAATACAGGAGATAGTCCAGTAGATTGGACTGATGAGAAGAGATTACACAGATCTAAGGGGAGTTATGGACCCATGGCATTGGACCAGGTGCAAAAGGGGAAGTCGTGTGTGAGACGTCCTCAGACCTATCATGAAAAGGTTTCGGTAGGACAAAGTACGTGTGATCATGTCTTCACGATGGAAGATTCAGCTAAGAACTTTTTGCAAGGCTCGGTGCAAGTGATTCCTAACTGTATATTATGTGTGTGGAAGGAATGCCTATGTGAGGTTGCCTGAGAATTGGGATGGTACATGTTATTTGGGAATAATTTTTCCGAAAACCTATCATGCAGAAGATTTGGAGCTTTTGGAGACTGGATACCATTCTAGAGCCAAAAGAGCTGCGAGTGCAGGAATGGTGATTGGAGATATCTTTGGAGCAATGATACCGAGTTTGGGTGTGGTTATGAATGATATGAAGATCAGAAGACTGGCGACTGTGGTTGATAAGTTGTCAATGAATACAGCAAGATCTTTGATATTGGTGGATGGAGAGATGTTATCGATAAGGACGATGGTTTTGCAGAATCGCCTTGCTTTAGACGTATTATTGGCAAAAGAGGGCGGAGTCTGTAAATTATTGAAAGTTCAGGAATGTTATACGTATATTCCAGACAACAGCAAGGATCTGGAGAGATATATAGATAACATTACCACGATTCATCAAGAGATTGAAGATTTGACTGAAGAAGGTGTGTGGGAAAAGATTGGTAAAAGATTTGGTCGTGTGGGAAGTTGGTTTGCGAATTTGGGAAAGGGGCTCCTTGGGTTTGTGCTAAAACCTCTCATTATTGTTGTGGTTTGTGTGATCTGCTTGTGGGGTCTCATCAGAGCTTATAAGTGGTACAGAGGAAACAGATTTGAAAGAGCTCTCAGAGCGAGTGAAATGCGAATGTCTAGACTGCAGGACAGTCAATATCAGAATATCAAGAATATGGAGAGATTCCGACGGGGGAGGATGGCAAGAAGTACTGTTTAGGTCAGTTCTTTCTGCAAGGGAGTTAATTGTGTGATGGTGTGATGACATTTGTCATCAAAGGGGGGAACTGATAGAGCGTCACATTATTCTGAAATTTGTAGGGGTACATCATATTCACGGTTAGTCCGCACCCACATATTAATCGACGTAGGTTAGGTGTGGCATAGAAATGTATCACTGAAATTGTTTAACATAGGTGTGATTAGAAATGTAACCATGCTTTTCATGAAAAGTAATGCTGCAGACCATTGCAAATCTATTTTAGTAAATGCATAATGTTTGATTTTCACGTAATGCAATGTGGTAGCTTAAACGCGCGCCGTGTTAAAGTTGCACGTGTAGTTTGCTCATTCACGTATATAAGAGTAATGAAACTAATGCTTAAAGTGTGATTTAGGAGTGTGCTTAACAGTGTAAAGGCCTGATCGCATATACATAAAGAGAAAGGCCTGTTCATTTTCTTATGTTAGCTTAATGTTGTAGGCCAAAAATGATTTCCCTTGGTAAAGGCTTTGGGTTTTGGGAGAATGGAAAATCTTAGAGAAGAGAAAAGTTTTTCGTTCCCATGTTTCTGTTGCAGGTGCAAGGACATTTAGCTCGTTAGAGAGACTAGGTATTTGTTTTAGGAATTAGGATGGTACAAGAAGCCAACAGGGGAGTACATTGGAATGTGTGGATGATACTTTCAGCGGAGAAGGTGCCTGGGACCCAAGGTCAAGCTAACCGTCGTTGGATGGAGTACAAGTTTCATTGGAAAAGTACTGGAAGAAGACCTGGCTGAAGAGGTGTGCCGAAGGACGTGTTCTACGTTTTTGGGATTTTGTATTAGGGACAGTGCCCCGTGGGTTGAGGAGTTGAGGTTTAGATGGGAAGCTAGAAGGAGCATCTTAGAACGAGCTCTGACTAAGTGAATGAACTTCTAAGGAAGTCTTCACTTCAGATACCTTTTTATTCTCTTGCCTGGGGAGGGAAATGCTAAGTAAGTATGTCACCTTAGAGATAGAGTAGGGAAAGGCTAACTGTTTTCTTTTAGGCTAATGGTTTCAGATATAGGGATTGGACTAACCATTGTTTTATTGATGCTTTTAGAATTGATTATCCTTTTCATTTTAAGTCGCATGAGACTCTTGCGTAGAATTTCCTTTCTATTAGTGCCCATTTATTTTCTTCACCTTGTATTGAGGTGTTTGTATGTGCATTTATTCCTGGTTGTAATAAAATCTTAAAAATTTAGATTCAGAGTCAGTGGTCCTTTGGAACTGAAATTTGATTCTGTTAATTATGTATTGAGATTAGAATTTTCTCCCCACTATTTAGCAGATAAAAAGATCCTGGCGACCTGAGAGGATTCTTGAAGATAACCAGGTAGGCAAGAATTCGGTCCTATCACTGCATTGTATGGTGTTGATTTCTTTAATACGAAGATAATTACTTACTGTATACAATCGTATTTCTATCCGTCACCATGACGTATGTACTGTTTTTCTTCCCCTTTTTTGTCTCCATTAGGTTTGAACTAGAGTACACGAATAAGATGTGTCTCAAACATATTTTGTTTACACAACCTCATTGAAGGTATGGTAGGAATATAGGGCGTCTTTTCCTGATTTCTCCCTCTTTCTACTAGAATTCACGGTCCTGATGAAGTGCTTCAGGGTCCATTAGGGACCGCCTGACAGCGCGAAACATGTCAACCACTCCTCACATTTAACACCACAATAACACTGTTACACGGGTTGAGAGTAGTGGGATTATATCTGTTTTTTCCCCTCTCTATTAGCATAAAGTGCATCTCCATCCCCGTTCACATTTTAGCTTAACCCAGGGGACCCTCAAATTAACCCATTAGGGTACCAACAGGTTATTTTATCTACACTCACACTCACCACTTGGCCCACACACCCACATGCACAGCTGCTGCAACTCCTAAAAGATCTCCACCAGAGAGCCCTCCTGTAGGGCCCTTGAGGGACTGCAGCGCCACCCCCACGAGGAGCAGTGCCCAATGATGATACTTTATACTCAAAAGGGTGTGTGAGGGCACAACACACACAGGAGTACCACTCCCCACTCTTTCACACGCATGCCTTGTTTTTGAAGACACCTATCCTGACTTCCAACCATAATAGGCTGCCGTCTTTTCAATTTTCTTTAGGAACTGGTAACATTTGTAGTATTTTACATTGTCTTTAGGAGCATTGGTAAAGGGCCTATTTCCAACCAGCTCCTTGTCCCCCCCTCTCTTCAGAATTGTGGTTACAATATAAGTACAAAGCCTGTTTTTGGATTGTTGCTTGTCTAAAGATTTGTCTGATTGTTTTTTTGCAGTCTGTTTCTTGACTTTAAATCTGCCTAATTTAGTGCGTAAGCCAATACCACTATGAGTAAGTCTCCATCGGCTAATGATGCATGCAATAAGTTCACCTATCATTTACGCATCATTGCATGAAATGTATATGTTGTGGAATCAAAACTTAGATAAACAGTATGCTTTGTCAACAGGTGCCGAAGTTCAACTCGCAATAGAAGCCTTACTAGTCAAAGACAGTATAAAAATAGGAGAGAATGGAGGATACTGGTCATTTAGAAAATCCCTCGTCACCAGCAGGCTGGACTATGGAAACACATTCTACGTATGAATCATCGTACGCCTCCGGAAGAGACTACAGACAATACAAAACTCAGCAGCAGGACACATCCTCAACCTCCTCAGATGGACCTATATCACACCACACCTCAAAAAGCTACACTGGCTCGCAATCCAAAAGAGATGCCATTTCAAAATACTGACCCGTGTATACAAAGCTCTGCACAATGAAGGACCAGCATACATCAACAAATGAATGACCTTCCACCAACCAACCAACCAGACACCTGTAGTCTGCATCCCTCTTACTTGTTGTCACCTCCTAGATCCACCAGGCAACAGTGGAGGACGCTCCTTCTCTAACCAAGTGGCCAAGGCCTTGAATGACTTCCCTCACACCCGAGATAAACCTCATCACTCTGGGAATTCAGGAAGGGATTCAAGTCCTGGCTGTTCGACTGAACACAGCACCGCAAAGCAGCTAGCAACTCCAGTTTCTTGAGACTCTCACAAGTGATTTGCTGTGCTTTATAAGCCCTGATTTATTGAGTGAGGGACTCATTTTGTTTAGGAAACCCTGTTTCCAGTTTTCGTCACTTCAATATATCCATGTCCCAGCCACAGGAATGCAGGCACTACACTGCCACTGTCTGGGGAAGAGTACCTAATCCTCCTTCTTTTGCCACATTAAACCACTGCCCCTGTGCTCAGACTTCACCACACAGAATCCTACTACCATGCATGTGCTACACATTCACTGAACACACACTCACTTGACATGCACCCAGGATTTTGGGGGTTCACATAACAGCAGAACTTTATTCGACAGGGGTCAGAAGACCACACTATCTGTCACAGAGAAAAATGTGTGGTCACACTAAGGATTCACAAAATATAATACACTGCCATCTCTGCTTTATGGGTCCCATCCCAGTGCATGAGCAGTAGTCCTTGCCCTCTGTGAGGGCTTTGTGTGCCTCTATAGGTCACAGAACGGGTTCTAAACCTCCCATTACCTGGGATAGGCCTTGGCCCCTGCCCAACACTCTGTGTGATGCTCGGGCTAAACAAAAAAATTAAGATTTTGGTTTCAAATACAGTAAGGGACTCAGGGCAGGGGCATCCACTAATTTACCATGCAAATGACATTTCTGTACCAGTAATGACAAGTCAAGTGGGCAGGAAAACATTATTTTTGGACTTTTTGAGTCAAGTGCCTCAGGGACATGGACATTAAGTTTGCTCAGTTGCTGCAGATACCAGTTACTATGAAAAAAAAATCATAAAGAAGTTAATGCAGTAGATGGCGCTGCCATTTCTTTAGAACCTGTGCCTTTTCATATGAATATGATTTATTCGGTGTGTTTTGTGAATCGTCATGAAAAGGTTTGTTCTGAGTTGATTGACGACTAGCAACCCAGCTTATCATGCAGATAAGCTCACCATCTCTAGAAGATTTTGACCCTCTCACAACCAGGACACCATCAGACTGCAGACCGACAACTGTAATAAAGAAAAAGACTACAGACCTTTTCTGTCTATGCACCCATGATCTGGAACAACATCATCATATAGATCAGGACCGCCCCATCACTGCTCCAGTTTAGAAAAGAGTTGAAGGCTAACTCTTTAAAGAACACTACATCATGTTGCATTAACGATCCTCAACTCGCCTCTTACTCGTTGACTTTCTTCTTTTCTTTGACCATGCACAGAGCTCCGCTGCCTTTTAGCTAGATTTGCGGAAAAGAAATACTATATACCACATCTATACATTGACACATCTCAGATTAAAGTGATTTTGGCCATACAGGGTTAATGTTGCAGATTCAATTGTTTGATATGATCTCTTCTCAAAGGGAATAGTAGGAATAATGACACCTCATTATATTGTCTATGCCAGTATTTTGCCTTCATGATATGGACATTTTCATGATGTATTTTAAAAGAAAAAAGGTAGTTTGTTACTTTTCACAGAAAAACCATGGAAGTGAGATTAATTAAGAATCTAATGCTTCCATACCCTGTAGTTGAGTACATGAACTCACTTAGGCCTACAGGACTATTCATATACTGCATTTTTTAGTGCATTTGGTAGTACTACAATAGTATTACTCACATAATACAAAATGTAATTCAGAAACCTATGTACATTTATCTTTTCAGTGTGTAGATCTTGGTCCGACTACCAAGATCTTTGAACATATATACATACGTTTTTGTACTACATGTGGGAGAGAAGGGGAATAGCTGAGAATGGAGACTAGTTACTAAAAAATGAGAGGGTTTAGAAACAGATGAGTAGGTGCTTAGGGAGGGCTATGGTGGGGGTTAGGGAGGAACAGACACCCACCCACAAAAGACTAACAGCCTCATGCATCAACCCAAAATCCAGTCGGTAAAATACCGATTCGGTAATAGCTCCCGGTATTAAGTAAAAAATACCCAATCCCAATGCATCAACCCAAAAGCAGAAATCGCTATTTAAGGAATCCTTAAATAGCGATTCTTTAAATAGGGATTCCTTAAATACCGATTCCTTAAATAGCGATTGCATTTAAGGAATCCCAAAGTGAGATTCCTTAAATGCAATGCATCAAAGTTAAAAAATTAGCGATTTCGCTATTAGGGGGAGCAAATTACCATGAAGATGAACTGCATGGTAATTTGCAAAAACTTTGAAAAATGCACTTTTGTGCATTTTTCAAAGTTTCATGTTGCGCACACACATGCCCTTAGAGCATGTGTGTGTGCAACATATGTGCACATATCATTTTCAGGGGTGCAACAGGGTGTCCTTTTGACACCCTGGCACCCTTGAAAGTGCTCCCGCTAATAGCGATTCGGTAATACCGAATCGCTAATACAGACTGGCTTTACATTCATTCCTATGGGCCTCCAAGCCCATAGGAATGAATGGGTAGGTATTCCTTATTACCGATTCGGTATTACCGATTCGGTAATAAGGAATATTAAGGAATCGCTATTTGAATAGCGATTCCTACATGCATAGCCTTTTGCTATTCCTTATTAGCGATTCCTTATTTTTCGCTAATAAGGAATCGCAAATGGCATTGTTGATGCATAGGCCCCTAAGCCTATTACGATTCACAAACTGCACTTATAATGTTACTACTGTCAAAAAAGAGCCAAATCACACATGGCCACTCACAGCTACTGCAACACTCTCTGATAGAAAATAATAGAGTCATCAAATAACTACAAATATATGTAGGAACAGAAAGGAACTTTTTTTTAACATATAATAACTTAGCAAACGTTTTATAAATTCGGTGTAATGTTCCTAAAAGGATTTTTACATTCAAAATGATTGTTTTCAAAGATAATCCTGTTGAATTTTTACAACAACACTTACTTGCAACACGACTGTGCGTGAACTCCACTACCCATCTACAGATGAAACATGTTTCATCACCAAGCTATCAACTCTTCGCTGTCAACATAAGAAATCAACCAACTTTTTTTAAACTTCACTGTGTCAGTCAAAGTGTTTGTGACTTTGCTCACCATTTTGATGAATAATTATTTGTGGCGAAAAGAGAGTTTAAAGGCAAAGGATAAACATCTTCGGGATGTCCAGAGAAGCAGTCATTGTCATCTACTGCTTCTAACCTGATGTGATCCTTGACACGGTAGCGGACTAGGAGTGGACTCACCTAAAGTCCACTCCCACGCTGTCCCTGCCTATATCAAAATACGGGCTACACTCCATTTCATGGCCAGTGGACCTTTCTAGAGGGTCACACAATACCTATCTGTTAGTCAGATCATTGTGCAGTACGGTTTGACTTTCTCCCTCCAGTACTTAGCAGGGAACAGAGACCTCCTCACTGTCCTAGTAAATTTAGAAACTGGAAAGGCATCTCAGCCACCACTTTGCTCAACACCTTAGAAAATATTCTTTGTATTATTCAAGAGGACCCTAATCTTGGGGCTGAGGCTTTTTTCACATGGCTAAAATCTGCAGCTAATATGGTGGCACCTCTTAAATCATATACTCAGAAAAAATGTCGCACCTCGGCTCCATGGTACAATGACAAACTCAAGGGTCTAAAAATAGGTTGTCGCTGGGCTGAGAGAGCCTGGAGAAAAACTCTAGAGGAACAGGATAGAACACTTTATAAAGCTAGTGTTAATGAATATAAAAGTGCACTAATGGAAGAAAAATCTACATACTGTATGCATTTAATGGATAACTCAACATCCTCTAAAGGGCTGTTTAAGTTGATACAACAGCTCTCATCCTCCCAATCTATGACAGCACCCGATGCATCACAAATATTCTGCAATACATTGGCTACCTTTCTTCAAACCAAAATTACAGACATATATACCGGTTTCGAGTTACACCCTGAAACACTCACCATAACTTCAACAGCTAGCAGTACTATTGAAGATTCACCGCGGATGCCTGGTAGCGAGCATAGAGGTCTCTCAAAGTTTTCTGACCTCAGGCCACCTCTTCTTGTACATTATCTTATGAGAACGCACTCAGGTTCTCCGATGGTGGCGTGTCCACCTGCAATCCTACATATGATTGCTGACACCATAGCAGACCCCTCTGTAAATGAATGAATAATATAATTCGACTCGGAATCTATCCCCATATTTGGAAACAGGCCATTATTAGACCTCTCTCAAAAAAAACAATCTTGATCCTAGGGACTGTAAAAACTATTGTCCCATCTCCTTACTCCCTTCTCCAGCTAAAGTCCTGGATCTACATCTTAATAAGCAGCTCATGGAAACTGCAGAACATCACTCATGGCTTAATGATTCGCAGTTTGGATTTAGGAGACATCATGGTACAGAAACAGCTTTAATATCAGCGACGGATTACATCAGGCCCACAGTGGATGAAGGACAAGTTGTAGTGCTAATCCTCTTAGATCTGTCAGCAGCATTTGATACCATCTCTCCTACTCTGGTGCTGGACAGACTCCGGAGTCTTGGCATTTCACATCAAGCACTTGCCCTTCTGTCCTCATTTTTGACAGAGAGATCCCAAAGGGTGAATTTAAAATCTTTTCACTTGAACTCCTATGCTCTACCTTGTTGAGTCTGCAGGGGTCTTCTCTGAGCCCTTCTCTCTTCAATCTGTATGTGGCACCCCTGGCAACTGTGGTCCACTCCTTTGGATTGGAGGTGGTATCATATGCAGATGATACTCAGATTATGGTTACAATCCCTAAAGTGCTGGGCTCATTGTCAGAAAATGTCCTAGGATGTATGACCAGAGTGGCTGACTAGATGTCCGCTAAATTCCTGAAACTTAATGGGGAGAAAAACAAAATGATGATATTTGGATCAGGGGTATCCAAGTGGAATAGCAGCTGTGGGCCTCAATCCTTGGGATGCTGTCCTGCCCCGAATGAAAAGGCTAAGAACCTCGGAGTTCTGATGGATATTGAACTTAGTTTCAATATCCAAGTGAATCGTACCATTTCCACATGCTCCTGGCTCATAAGGATTTAAAAGAAAATCTTCCCTCTTATCCAACGATCAGCTAGGGTACAGGTGGCACTGGCCCTGGTAATATCTGTCCAGACTCGATAACTCTTATACTCTGTACCTGGCTGCTAATAAGCGTGCAGCATAAACTTCAGGTACTGCAGAATGCTCTTGCAAGACTCATTCTAGACATTCCCAGAAAACAATCTGCTAGGAAGGGTCTAGAACGCTTGCATTGGCTACCCATTGAACAGCGCATTAGTTTTAAGTCTCTCTGTATGGTGCATAAATTATTGTATGCTCCCTACCCTTCAAGGCTGAAGACCATGTTCAAATGGCACTCTCCCAGTAGACCATTACGTTCCTCGCTCCAAAACCAACTATTGGTACCAAGAACTAAGAAGAAGAAGTGGGGGGACAGAGCATTCTCGGTGGCTGCAAGCAAACTCTGGAACTCCTTACCCCTTGCTCTCAGATCTATCCCTCTTTTGCTCCCATTTAGAAAAGCCCTTAAAACCTGGCTGTTCACAGGCTAGTGGTGAGCTGGAGTTCTTTTCTCTTTTTCTTCTCCCCATGGTTTGTGCGGTTGGTCTCTAGCGCCTTGATGTCTTCGGGTGAATGCTGCACTTTATAAATATCAAATCAAATCAATCAAATCAATCTCTGACAACATAGGCATCTCACAGGCAAGCCAGACCCCACGCCACTGTCACCGATAGAAAGGCAAAGGGTGGCAAGGGGATTTATGCCTTTGCCCTCTTCCCTCATGAGGTAGATGCCATTGACTGGACCCACGTGGTATTTCAGCCACCACACACAGCACACCTTTTGCACAACTGACACCACTAGTACTCCATCAATTTGCAAGCTGTCTGCAAAGTCATGAGCTTCTTCACTGATGTGTTTGCTGCCATTTCTGTAAACACAAATGGCAGCCACATCTTCTGCTACATATGCATCTAGGAGTGACATCATAACCATACTCATTAATCACCACAACACAATACACACACATTACCCTGACACCAGCTTCATATATGTAGGCAAGATTTTTGTAATTTAGAACAGAGTCCCCTTAAAACAAAAAGAGAAAAATTGCATCTTGATTGCAGGTGATGCCTGGCAAGCTGCTCACCCGCTTCTCCATACCATACACATGTCCGATCATGCTACCTCAACAGAGATACAATAGGGCACACATATGTACACAAGCCATTAGTAATGCACTCTTGGGATCTTTAAGTTGTGATTTAGATGTCTTGACTATACAGAGGGAGTGCTTGTGTACGTTTACTCACAAGAAGCTGTGAGCAAGATTGTTGCAGTCTGTTGTGTGTGGCACAACATTGCCATAAAAGAGTGCCTATATAAAGATATTGGCCAGGATTTACGCCCACATCTAGGGACCCATGGTGCGTTACAGCTTAGAAGTCAGGGGATTCAGGGGCGGGACTAGCTAGTTAACTCAATTTTTCTTGAGCTGCTAGTTTGGTTGTTGCATTTACGTGATTGTCAGCGATGAATGGAGGACTCCCCATACTTTCCATATATATCATCCTAAGACAATTCTGTTTAATTTACATAATTTCATCAACAAGCATGGTATGCTTTAGTTAAAAGTAATTTACCTATTCATTTGCTATCACATTCAAACACTCTTTATTATTGACACTTAAGTACAAACTCTCACATAGTGATCTCATGTTTTATTTCTAATTACATACACAAACAATCCTTGTTATTAATTTTGTGGTTAAATAAAGAGTTTTAAGCTTTCTCTACATACAGAAGTCTCCCTTCTGCATATGGAGGTCTCTCCTTCACATGGGCAGGGTTGCCTCCCACCTGTGAAGTCTCTACCAAACTTGTGGAGTCTCTTCTCCATATGTGGGGTGGAGATCTCTGCAATCAGGTGGAGACTTCAGCTGCCCACAGCTAATCTGAAACTACATACAGGAAGAGGTCAACCATTTTGAAGTCTATGCTTCAGCGGTGTGAGAAGCTGGCCTGGTATATGATGTACACTTATGTAAGTGGACACCCTGCACCAGTCCAGACAACCCTCGTGGTGATTTAGGAGGTTTTAGACAACTATAGAAAGCACTCTAAGTGGTAGTGTGGAGAGCAGCCTTCAGGCTTAGTCCAGAAGGAATGTAAAGCAGCTTGTTTTACCCGAACACAATATTATATGTATTGATTAAGTGAAAAGAACCACAAAAGGTATTTATAAAAATATGTATTTATTATATAATACTCTCTAATACATTTAGATATCACCTACCCGGAGATATGCAGAATGCACACAATACTTTGCATAGAAATCACAGTAAACAGCACGAAATACACAGTGGACCGCGGCGGGGGACCAAGCCATATACTAAGAAAGTAGTAGAAGAACCACGACTCGGATCCAGACAAAGTCTAGAGGACGTACAAGTCCTGGTCCCCCATGGAACCACCCAAGGTGAGTAACTAGCAATCCCACAGAGATCATGTGCAGTGTGGGAACACAACCTTGTTCGCCGTACAAGTCAACATGTAAGTTGTGGTTGGATTTTTTAAAGATTAAGGACCCTTCCCAGTGGACCCTGAAGAAACCCCATGGAAGACAGAAGGTTGGAGAGCCACCCCACCTGTGGATACCCTAGTATCCACGTTACCTACACCAGAGAATCCAGGTGCATAAGTGTGAAATGGTGTCAGAAACTGCAGTCGAACCCAATAGAGGACTTCAGGAAAAATGCCTCTGCTGACGAAGAAGAAAGTGTCCAGTGTAATCCGAAGGTGGATTCTTGATGAGAGGTACCTGCAAGCAGAGTAGACAGGGTCTATTTCACTCAGGAGTGACCAGGAGATCTGGAAGACGAATGCCCACTGATGTCGGGAGTTACAGGAGAGTTGATGAGGACATTGACTCTGCAGCTGTGAGAACCAGGGGACGCTGAGGAAGACCAGGAAAGGTGCATGAGCTGTCCCATGTTGAATGTCGATTGCTGAGGCAAATGCAACCCACGCAGAAGTCAAAGAAGATACAATGTCGGTACCAGCAAGGTCCAGGGGACTCCCCACAAGCAGGGGAGTCAGAGCAGACCCTGAGCAATCAGGGGAGCCCAACAGAAGTATAGGTGACCCTCAATTAGACCCACAGGCTGGAGGCACTGGAGTCCCAAGAGGACCTCAAGCAGCTCACCAAAAGATGCAGGCCGCGATGCACACAATGCAGTGTGGCTGAAGATTCTAATCATGGTAGATGCTCAAGGTTGGGGCTACTTGGAGCCAGAAGATCTTCTTGGTAGGAAGTCAACAAGCATTTGCAACTGCAAGTTGACGCAGCGCACAGGAGTTCGGTTATTGCAGCCCCCACAAAGGAGACTGGCCTTAAACTTGGTGAGAGGGCAGGGCAATCCTCAGGAGTTATGAAGAACTACCACCTGAGTTTCAGGACCTTTCAGAGTCCGGAGGAGCTCAGGATCAGCAGACCCGTCAACTTAGTTGCGGTGCCTGCAAATGCAGAGAAGTGACTCCTTCACTTCAAGGGAGATGCCTTCAAGTGTCTTTGATGCCCACAGGCCTTGGAAGGTGCACAGGAACAGACAATGCAGCAGACTGGAAGGGAGACAGAGTCAAGCCCAAACGAAGTTTAGTGAACTCCAGAGTGCCCAGACGTAGAAGAAGAAGTGGTCTCTGATCTGAATCGTGTCCCACAAAGAATCTAGGGACCCACCCACAGGTAAGCCCTTAAGAACCCTCAGGAAAGGGTTGGGACGATTCAGGGATCCTCCCAGGGGGGAGGTTACTCCCATGTCCTTTGTCCAGTTTCGCACCAGAGTGGGAGCCAATGGCTCCCAGGACTGGTTTGAACTGGATTGGCACTGGAAAGCGCACCTACCCTGCCTCAATAAACTAAATTCTGTCTTGGAGGTGGTCACACCTCCCTGTGACAGGATGCCTATTGTTCTGCCTTCCCCTGCTCGAGCTTGGCTCAGTGGCAGGAGGCCAAAATCATGTCTATGGTCGGCAGCAACTATTTTGTGCTGTCCGGGTCTGGAAGACTGGTATCGGGGACATGGAGAGCCTAATGAAGGGCTTTTCCAGTGCTTGGAATCATACCTCCCATGCCATTTACAGTGTGGGAGGTATGATTCCAACATGTTTGATATCAAACATGATAGGATTAGTTGCAGCCAGTTTCAAGGTGGCCATCGCATAACTACACGGTGCCCCTCTATATGGTAGATGGCTGCTTCACTTACAACCCGGGAGAATGGATTCCGTAGGCTGTAGGGGTGTCTTGCTCATGCAGGGGCACCCTCACACTTAGAACCAAACACCCTGCCTTCAGGATTGCAAAGGCCTGCTATAGGGGTGACTTATTAGTTTTAAGTGCAGTGACCTTAGATATAGTAAACCTATATCTTTTGTAAGAGGTGCCAGCACCATCCTACATGGGCTGCAATGGCAGACCTGTAGTTCCATTTTGCATGGTCTCCCATTGGTGCCATAATGCATGCTTCAGCCCATGGGGGGCCTCTGTGGTACCTATGCCCTAGATACCTTAGTACCACATACTAGGGATTTATAAGGGTAACCCAGTATCCATTATGGGATGTATCTAAGTACTGCACATAACAATTTAGGGAGAAAGCAGATAGACTGGGGTCCTGATTAACAGGATCCCAGTCAGACTAGTCAATAGCAGCTTAGCACCAGGCAAAAAGTGGGGGTAACCATAGAAGCAGATCCTACTTTCCTACTAGAGGTCTCTGCCCTGGGGTGCGGATGTCTCTGCCAAGTATGCAAAATTTAAAATATGGTTGCATAGTATTTTCCATGTATGCAGACTCCACACTCGAAACGGAGTAACTCTAAATTCAGAACTAGTGAAAAACCAAAAATAGAAAAGTTACTACAAAGACTACGAGTAAATTCACACATTCAGATTTAATCACACATATTTGCCCCCACAGAATCCAACATAGCTATATGGATTAATGAGGCTGATGAGGTTTTTTGCCTTTTTTAGAGAAGTCGTTTTCTTGTGCCCCTATTTTGAAGTTTCCAGAGGTGAATTTCCATTCATATTGAAACAGATGTCCCACATCTTGCCATGAGGGAAGGTTTGTCTTAAAAACATCCAGCCACTAGACAGGTATATCCAGTGGCTATATTACCAATTGAATTACACTATTACAGGCAAACAATTTTTAGCAATCAAAAGATCTTTTAAAAAATAGAGACAATATTTACAGAAGATGTCTATATTGAACACAGATACTTACAGTTATTAAAATCTTCTGGGGAGCTAACTAGTAGACTATGATGCTGTGATTAATTATAAACCTGGGCACTGCAATGGTATGGAGGATGCCTTATCCTGACAGAATCAACTTGAAAATAAGAAAACCATTGTTAGTGAACCTCCACTGAGTTTGTCAGATGAACCCCATAATAAGCATTTTATAACTTTAAACAATGTTGAAGCCCTTGTAATCCACGTAAGCATAAAGCTACAGAGGACTGAGAAAGAAGTTCCGATCAAAGAATGTACCTCTTCTGGCACAGACACCTGGGAGGCCATGTCACGCTTCGTGGCTCATCATAGCCATTTGATGATATGTATACCTTTCATCACTAACCTTTTAGTTATACTTGCGCTGGATAGAATACAGGTCCTACTACCATCTACCAGCTCTTCTACCACATGCAGTATGCAAATACATGGCTTCTTTTAAGTGAAGGTATACCTTGCTCAAGAGTTGGATACCATCAACTTTACCTGACAATACCTCTTTTCAGCCTTGAAAAAGTCTTCAGATGAAACACATGTTGGCTGTTTGCTTGTATTGAAGACAACATCAACAGAGAGTACAATTGTTTGTGCTAAGAATAAAACATATAGTATATATACATTGAGTCTGAAACAATAAGATTATTATATTGTATTATATACTATTATAATGAACTGCTTTTTGTGTGCTTCGGTATTGTTTAATGTGTGAAAGATGGTTTGTTATATGAACGCATAGTTTTGTATTTACTATAGTTCAACTAAGATAACGATCTATAAATTGGCTGAATTACTAAGTCTAATGAGCATCCTGAACTGATTGAAATGGAAACAGCATTTAGATGATCATTTTGATGCCAATAAGTGCAGATGTGCAGTTTGTGCCTAAATTAATAATTCACACATGAAGTCGATGGATCTGTTAACATCAAACCAGTTTCTCCTGGATGGTAGCACACACCATCCATGGACATTGTAGCGATACCCAAAAATCAAAATTGTACTGTCAATTATTGACCATTTCATAAAGATGGGTAAGGTACTGTATTGTCTGGGTTTCCCTCTGCCAAATAGTTAGCCCACAGTTTTGCACATTATATCATTTGTTTACATAGTGTACCACAGGTGTTGTTAATAGGCAGGTTCTCAGTTCATCTCAAAATTCTAGTTTGGATTATGTAAAACGTTAGACATTAAAGTTCCCCTGCCCTCTAGTTAATACACTCAGATGGACAGGTAGAAGAAACAATTGAATCAGTATGTTTAACAGTGTCTGAGGTATCAAACATTATTGGAAGAAGAGAATTGCAGTAAGATGTTAAGTTTAGCCAAAGTATCCTATAATAATTTTGAGTATTCTCATAGATGGATCTCATTTTTATTTTGCATTTGTGGACTTCAACTTAGAATATCTCTATTAAAATCACATCTGTAGGCATCATCTCCTTCACTTCATTAACATTTAACTGAACTTCAAAGAATTTCAATGGTCTGCACAATAAGCTTTAGAAAAAGCCAAGGTTAGCCATAAATTATATGTTGACAGAAACAGAATCCTAGCAATTAAGTATTATATAGGTGAAAAGGTCTGGTTCTTTCCAAATTATTTACATTTGAAAAAAATTACATATTACATTATTAGTTTGTCGGTCCATTTACTGTTGAAGATGTGAATTAAATGTACTACGGTCTATGACAATGCATCCTATGTTTCATGCATCTGTATTAAAAGGTTGTTCTGTAGCCCACCACCTCTGGATGCCTACACAATATACAAGGCAACACCATAGCCAGTTTCACAATCGGAAAATGCAAAAAAGATAGAAAATAAGCCTTCTGACAACACACACCAAAGCTGTGGAGCAATATGTCACTTCGAACCAGGCTGGTGCCTTCACTTCCCCTTTTAAACATGCATTGGTAAAGCCAATTGTTCTGGCATCAGCCACCAGTCGTTTGGCTTTGGGGATTCTTGTAGCACTCATTACCATAGTATCCCATGGCACTGAAGAGAACTACTCTTTGTGAGGGTGAGAGGGGGGGCAACATGCTGTAAGTTATGGTAAAGTCAGCCAATGGCTGAAGTTGACTAAACCATTGCTCCATGATAAATGATGTAGTGGGTGGAAGAAAAATGTGAAACTCAGTTTGGAACACTTAGAAACACAACCAACATTCAATACAGTCAATTGATCAGGTTTCTTATAAAGCACATCTACTTACCCGTAAGGGTCTCAAGGCGTTGAGTGGAGATGGGGAGGGTAGATCTGTGGTTCAGTAGAAGAGCCAGGTATTGAGGTGCTTTCTGAATTGCGGCAGCAATGGTGATTGCCTGAGATGCAGAAGCAAGGAGTTCCAGGTCTTTGCAGTGAGGTAGGAGAAGGATCTTTCTCCAGCCGTGGTCTTGCGTATCTGTGGGATGGTGGCCAGGGCCAGTTGGGCAGAGCGGAGATGTCTGGTCGGAGTGTAGAAAGAGAGGCACTGGTTGAGATCTAGACACAATAAAGTCAATTCAAAAATTATATGAGTGGCTACTTGATATCCTAATGCTACTAAGAACAACACAACAGAACAAAAGAAAACATGCACCTTTGAGAAATACAGAAGTAAAAGGGATAAAACAGCAAATTCGACAGCTGCAACACAACTGGCTCAAAACAAACACCAATAAAGACAGAAACTTAACAGATTATACAAGTTAACAAAAGTCCAATTGGTTGCACACTGCTCTACCTACCAGCTCATGGTTACGCACCTGCGCGCTACGAGAGGTACTTTACCTGAGAACACTTATTTTAGCAGCCTACACAGCAACCCTACACACTCACCTACTCCCTGCTGACGAGAGGCAACTACCTCGAAACACGTGTCCAGGGATGGCTAACACTACACTTACTTGCACTCAAGACTCGGACATAGGCGTACCCGCCGACGCTGACTTCAGGGACCACAATTCTATGGGGCAACACGCTGGTAGGTAGAGCAGTGTGCGACCAATTGGACTTTTAGATTATACAAGTTACCAATCAAAAAAGCTACGAAAAGATACTATTCTGATTGCTAAATGTGCAAATAAATTATTATATAAACTTCTCACTGAATTTTGTAAACCAAGTTGTCTGAAAGGAACTCATCCCATTATTCAAGAATTCACAGACAAACTGGTTAATCATTACACAACCAAAGCAGACACTTGGACTCCTATATAAAACAAAGAAAAAACACCAGGACCAGACCTTTTCCAAAATACCCCTCCAAGGGTAGGCTAACCCAGCCTCACCATTCCTACCAACAAATATCAACCTATGGATATATGGACGTGGTCAAAACAAGCAGCCCTTCTGACCCTTAACCACCACAAACTGTCAACAGAATTCTTCTAACTACTTCTGCTGCTACACCAATAGGAAGAATCCTTAACAATTCCTTAACTAGGGGAATATTTCCAGAAGACCCAACAAAAGTCATACATATGCCTATTACTAAAGAAAACAAACGTAGACCTGCTTAACCCAAACAACTACAGACCCATTACAAATGGACCTTTTTTGGGCTAACTGATAGAAACAGCAGCATTCACCCAGATGTCACAATTTATTGAAAATGATTCCATACTTTCAAACTTCCAAACAGATTTTCGATGATGCAAGACTCTGCCCTCATTGCTATCTGGGATGACCTTAAGAACACAGCTGACCAAAACCGGGTTGCTGCACTACTTCTCTTGGACCTCTCAGCTGGCTTTATCACAGTTGACCATGAAACTCTAATACAAAGGGTCCATGAAGCTGGCATAGAGGGAACTGCTCTCGACTGGATTACATCTTACATTCAAAACAGAAGAAATGCCATCCTTACCCCCACCGTCTTATCCAAACCATACTTCACAAAAGCAGGGGTCCCTCGAGGCTCTGTTATCTCACCCATGCTTTTCAACATCTACATGAAGACTACCAGTACTGATCAATTAATTTTACCTCACATGCTATAACTATGTAGATGACACATAAATACTCCTCAAACTGGAACGCCCCAAAGATATCGGAAACTCACACATTTTTAGTTACCTCAGAGCTGTTAATCAATAGATGACATGGCGCCATCTCAAATTGAATGCTTCCAAAATGGAAATACTCACATGTGGTGATTGGAAATATTATGACCCACTGTCATGGACTCCAAGCTATCAATGAATGCCCAAATGGACAAACTAGCAATATCAAACTTAACTGCTATAAAAACTCTGCGATGCATCTTCCCCCACCTGGGATTTCCACACAAGGTCTCTTGTTTTATCTAAACTCAATTAAGCCATAAACCTCTACCATGAAAAGCCTTCTTGCGAGCCACTCTCCTGAATCCCAGGTGGTTCCTATAGGATGATGCTAGATTTCTGAGTTCCTCCTAGTGTCTGCATCTGGTAACAGGAAATGACACTGTACCAGTGGAAGACCCCAAGGAGAAAGGGGGCTGGAATTGAGAAAGACAAATAAGATGCTGTAGTGGCAGCTACAGTGGGGTCTAAAATTGCTTGTCACCCATCTTCTACGAACGCCTGGTCAGAGGAGTATCTGCAAATTACAAGAACAGTGATTTGACTCACAATGTAGTTGTTCAACATAATCATCAAAACCTATTTGTATGCCTTTAGTTCATACCCCAAACAGACATCTAGTGTGCTCTGTCTTTCCGATCAGAAGGCCTGTGTCACCTTGGAGTTGGAGTATAGATACTGAATGAACTGCTCGATGGGTGTTGTCACAATTATCCTGTATTGTCCCAAATGTAGCACAAGGAATCCCTTGGCACCCAGTTGTCATGCACTGCGCCTAAACATCCCAATTGTTGTCTGTGTGTCAAGCCGGCTTCTACCCAACTTATACTCGTAGGGTGCACAAAAGATTTTAGGGCTAGAAGGATTTATTCTTGGCAGAGCCGTGCATGTTGTGAGACTCTATTGAACGATTCAAAAAAACGCAAAAGGATTATTTAGTTTCTTAGAATCGACCCCTACTGGGCTCAGAGCACAAGAAAGGATAACAGTTTTTTGCAAAATACCTGGTCAGCTTGTTTCTTTGTTGTCTTTTTCTTTCTCGATCAGCAGGTCGGGACAAGGCCGAGGAGTTGCTGCAGCCTGAAGCGGAGAACAGAACATCGCTCGAATGGCAAGAGGAGGCTCGACAAAGGAAAACAGCTAAGTGCGGGACAGAGAGGCCAAGCAGGTAACTGGGGTGCGAGCAGCTTTTGAATAGAAGCAGGCCACATGTTTCTAGAAAACAACATCTGTTGGTTTTTGGCAGTTACTCCACGTGAGTTTGATTGGCAAGTGCACCTACTGCTGCCCCCAGGGTCTTGGAATGTTCAACCTGAGCACGGTGATGAGTCTTGGAGTGCAGCTGTTGCTGCCTCCGGGGTCAAGGAATGTTCAGATTGGGCAGAGCAATAAGCCTTGACAGTTTCTCCTCATTAATGTGATTTATAGGTGCACCTGTCACTGCTACCAAGATTCTGGAGTGTTCTTATGAATTTTTAATAAACAGTCTATTGAGTTTAGTCAACTGTCTGTTAAGGGCAGTAGTTCCCACCATACCACCAGGGAGGGAACACACAGCAACTCACACCAGAGAGTGAACATGCAATTTGGGGAAGGAGAAGGGAACAAGGAAAAATGGGCTGTGTCTACCTAAGTTATAGGGGGATAGAGGGCCACGCAGCGGTTAGGACCATGACAAGACTACAACGGATTCAGAACCTTGCTGCTGGACTACTCTTCCATATAAAACCACAAGCCAACATATCTCCTGCCTTGAAGGCCCTAAATGGGTTACCGATTGCCAGAAGATCCAAATTCAAGCTGATTTGTATCACCCACAAACCGAAAAACCCTGTTCTTCATTAGGAATAAAATTCCCAAATATATTCAACAAAGGAACCTCCACTCTAGATTGGGGCCTCACCTCAAATTCTCACCATACAAGAAAAAAAACATAGATTGCACATCCTTCTCTGTTCATGCAGCCAAACTATGGAACTCTTTACCCCTAAACATAAGATCCATCGATAACTACCTTATCTTAAGAAGACTACTCAAGAGTAGGCTCTTTCCCATATAACCACCTTACTCAAAAATAAGTATACAGCATATCCCTGAAAATGTAAGCAGTTATTTGGATTATATATGTGCACCTAGATATGTATATTCCTTTGTATAAATGTGCATAATAATCATATTTATAAATATATAGCTATTCGTTTGAATGCTTAACAAATGTATATATTATTTATGGTTATATTATTCTATGTTTAACGTATATAGGGCATTGCAAGCATAAGTACATTTTTAGCATAATTATTCATCAACAATTGCTTCACTGTCTTATACAGTAAAAAAAAATATTTTAAAGTACAGCAACACTTGAAAAGTCTGAGTTTATTAAATACAACTTAAATCTATATATATTACCTTACGTATACATCTATATAGTCCATGTACTTATGTATCTTTATATTTATTACTTTACTCCTATTTAGCATCTCCAATGCACCACCCTATATCTCACCCTATACCTCTCTCAATATATCCTCTACCTCCACTCTCAGTCTCATCCCAAACCTCAATCTACTACTCTCTCCAGTGCACAACCAGATTTCTCACCCTATACCTCTCTCAATACATCACCTACATCCACTCTCTGACTCATCCCAAACACCATTCTACTACTATGATTCCCCCAAAAACCCCTTTCTAGACTCTTCCCTCCTCCAGCACTCCTTGATTCATCACAAACCTCATTTACTATTCAGATCTCCGAAATAAGTATTTCTAAACCCTCTGACTCTTCCCCCCACCCCTTTACTCATTCCAATACTCCTCCCGCTATGATCTAAAAATAAATACTTTCTAGACCCTTCCCTCTTCTATCCCTCTGCTATCCTTATCAATCCAACTAACAGACTCACATGTCCACCGCTCACATTAATTTTATATTTCCCTTTACTAATTCACCACTAATCCTTTTTGAGTTCTGAAGTAGTGTGCTACTTGCCGAAAAGCTCTGCAATGCCTCGTCAGGGATAGTAGGCGCTACATAAATGCAATTACAATTACAATGACACACAATAGAATAATAGATGAAGTTTGGTTGAAACCTCTATAAGAAACATAAAATCAAAAGGCCTTGGATAGCACCAAACCTAAAACAAAGCCAGTTGGTGTGGTGATTTTACAAAGTTTTTATAAATCTTTATTACAAATAGATAGGATTGAAAAGATAGCTACTTTGGCTTGCAGAGACAGATCGAAAGGGATGTATAGATGGAAAGTGTTGCATTGATAGATAAACAGATATGTAGGTAGATAGATAGGTATAGATAGGTGGCTGCATAGCTTGATGATTGTATAGATAGAGGGTTGCCTAGATAGATAAATAAATAGACAGAGTTGCAAAGATAGATAGATAGATAGATAGATAGATAGATAGATAGATAGATAGATAGATAGATAGATAGATAGATAGATAGATAGATAGATAGATAGATAGATAGATAGATAGATAGATAGATAGATAGATAGATAGATAGATAGATAGATAGATAGATAGATAGATAGATAGATAGATAGATAGATAGATAGACAGATAGATAGCAAACAGATGGATAGACAGATGGACAGATAGACAAGGAACATAGAATAAATGCCAAAGCTTCAATAATTAATACAATAATTACATGCCTGTATGAGCATGACATACATGAGCATTTTAAGGACAATAGAAAGCAATACAAGCAGGCCAAGCAGACTAAATTGGTTCACACATATATCTGTACTCCTAAATTAAAATACAAATTAGCATGACATACAGGTATGGTATGTTGTAAAATAGCAGCATTCAGATAAACAAAGGCCACTTCAAATGCAACGTACAACAGCATTAGAAGGAGACAAGAACTGATTAAGCTGGAATATGCCTGTGTTCACATCAAAAGCAACATGAAAAGCTGGTAGAAACTGTCCTGTTATCACATCAGGCTCAGAACACAAAGGCAACACTAAAGTAATTCTAAAGTAAAAATATAACACTGGTGCTAAAGAGGAACACCTTATGTGCCTGTGGATGTGAAAGAGCAAAATGTAATCACTCAAAATTAAGTTAGCTGGTAACTAAAGTAGGCTGACCCATTGCCCCATAGGGAAGCGTTGCAATACGAAAAGAGGGATAATGGAGTGGAATATATAAGTAATATGTTTTAATTTTGAAATGGTGAAAGAATAATTACGGTTTGACAATTGAGTATAAATGAAAACTAAGAAGGGGGCTCTTGCATGTCTAGAAGAAGCATGCACCAACAAGCATTTGCAATGCAATCAGTCTTGCCATTGGGACCTTATATGTATTCAGCTATGCAGCACATTAGCCTGGGTGCTGAAAAATCTACTGTTCTTTAACACGGTGGAAAGTAAGCACCAAACTGCGTGACACGCCAGGTATGGGACCACATTGAGAGAGATATTGCCTTTCAGCGGGAAATGGTATAGTCGAAAGCTCTGTTTTTATTATAAAATCAGGGCCTTCGGTGATCATATCACTGAAAACACAAGAGTTGAAAAAAATAATATCATCTGCGGGTGCACGTGGAAGACAATTTCTTTGGACGGGAATCTAGAGAATGCTAAAGTGATTCTGGTATTTCACTGACCTCTGCTGGTCGTTTTCTATCAAGAAAATTAAATAGAAGCAGTTGCCAGAAATTTTTTAAAAAGAAAGTCCCTCAGCAGAAAGCAATTCTGGTATTTTACTGACCTCTACTGGTCCTTTTTTATTAAGACAGTTAAATAGAGGCAGTTGAACAGAAAAAAATGCCCCTAAGAGGAAGCAGACAAGTCCTAGGGCTGATCTCCAGAGCCCACAAACTACATACACTTATAAGTATATACTAATATATAAGTAAATACTAAAGTATATATAAGAGTTCTCGAATGCTTGACCTAAAAAGGAATGGAGTTGTGAGGCCGGATTGGTGGATATAGGGATTTGAGCTACCTGATTGGCCGTGAGGAAGAACCAATAAGGATATTCTGAAACAAGGTAACGGTGAGAATGGAATTAAATATAAAGGAAACTGTGAGTTTAGTAATTTAGCTAAATGTTACAAAGATATAGTGATGATGGACCAAATTGGAAACTACTAGGGAAGACGAGGCTCCCATGTGTTTTTAGGAATGACAGACCAATTTGAGAACCGTTATGTAAAACGGGCCCACACAAATCATAAAATATGTCTATTTATATTACCCCCAAGCACTAAAGTGATTAGGTGGCGAGCAACACTAGGGATGTCTAAATATTGACAGAGGTTTGATAGATGAATGATTACTGCGCCATTTCTCATTGAATAGTTTTGTTGTTTTAAGAAAGCTTTTTTGATTGGAGAATGCTTGAATTTAAGGGCTCTGATTGGCCATTCGGAGGTATATAAGGCGAAATAATTCTGGCGTCCTTTTACACTGGTCATGACAGAAGGAGAAGATGCACCAGGAATTGGATATTGCTATGGTAAGGAGAAGGCAATATTTAACGGCTATTGTTGGGTCTAATAACCTAATAAGGGGTGAGAGGGGACCTGCTTTCTAGATGGTGCACTCTTTTAAATGCAGATTTAAATGATAGTTGGATGGTAACTGTTAAACAATAGGTTTGTTTTTTGTCAAATAAAATACATGATTGGCCATGTATGGAGGTTTGAGACTTTGAGAATGAGTTAAAACAAATTGTGGTAATGACAGGGTGAGCGCCTGTATATAACTGTGCACTATTCACAAAGTGTCTAGTCCGACACTATGCAATCTTTTGAACTCATGTTGTACTTTTAATTTTCAAAGATACAACCATCACATTATCTGAAATATATACCGTTTTGTGCAAGGCAACAGAAATGGGCATTGACACTTGTGTTGTTATGAATCTGTTAATGTTTAAATACATGTTTGTATTATGCGGATGTTAGCATATTATACAACATTTTTTGTGCATTTTCTTCATGTAAATACTGACTGAATTGTTTATTGAAACATTCTGTTGACACATTTCTGTTGCCTTATACAGGCTCTCACCCTGTCATTACCTCAATTACCTCAATTTGTGTGCAGTAGAAGAGGACAAACTTCTACATAACTGTAGCACCGCTGGTCTATATCACTCAGAACAATTTTTTTAAAAAATTTCTTCAATTTATCGGAGTGCTCTCCCTCCATAAACGTTTTCACTTAAAACAAATTGTGGCATATGAGAATGCTGGACACAACTGGTTTAGATGAACTATAGGTTGGATATTGTTTGATAAATTGGAAGGCACCCTAACTGCTATTGGAGCTCACTGGTTGAGGGATGCAGAATCTGGTGAAAGCTCCCATAGATAGCAGAAACTAAATAAGCACATTTCTTATAATATGTATGATTTGTAATACGGCTGAACTGGAACAGTGGTTATTAAAGCTTTAATCTTCCTTTCTCCCCTTCTTGTCCTTACAGTATGCTTTAGTGATACATTTCATGTTCAGTATGTAATATATTCGAAACGATTGGCATCTTACACCAGCCGTCATTGGGGAATGCCTGCTGACTGAGGGATGTAGAATATAGTGAAAGCTTGTCATCAGAACAGTGGTTTATTAAAGCTTTAAGCCTCCCTTTTACCCCTTCTCGTCCTTACAGGATGCTTTAGTGATAACTTTTCATCTTTTGTACATAATATATGCAAGCCATCTAGCATCTTAAACCAGCTGTTATTGGGGAATGCCCGCTGATTAAGGGATGTAGAATATAGTGAAAGTTTCTTTTTGATAGATGAGACTGAATAAGCAGCATTTTATTGCAACTCATGATTTGTAATATGGTGGGATCAGGTAGTGGGTATTGAAGCTTAAAGCTTCCTGTTTCCCCTTCTCATGGATACAGGAGATGTCAGTGTCATTTGTCATCACTGATCTGATATATTCTAACAATCTATCATCTTGCAGGCAAAAGCCTACACATGGTGACATTAATAGAAATATATCTTTGTTGTAAGTACTATGTTGAGATACTTTGGCAAGTACAATGGTAATAGAAAAGACAAATGGAGGAGTATGATATCCCTAGATACTCTTTTATTGTTATTGGAGGATGGGGGGCTTGGATACAAGTAAAGAAACTTTGTATTATAGAGAAAAATTGAAGGAATCAAAAATATGATTGTTGTTTTTATGTATTTTATGTGCTTTTAAAAGTAGCTTTGTATATATTTGTTTCACAGCCCTGATGAAGTCCATGTTGAAGGTCGAAACGCTTGGTTGGGCTAGATTTTCTATATATGAAGAATAAACTTAGTTGAAGACTCACCTTTACGTCTTTTTTTTTTATTTATAGACTAATGGAAGAATTCCTTCAATCATCTGGATGGACTTTGTTTTGATTGAATTTTCTTTTGATTTCAATATGGATATTATTTCAATGTCCCAGTGATTAATTTGGGAGTGTTCCCCTTCTGATTTTTATATCTTTGTATTTCGGGGCCAGTGAGCAGTAGGGCTTTGTGTAAGGTGTAGCGCTGAATAGTGAAGTCATGTGTGGTCGCAGAGGGCCTACTACTGCTCTTTTTGGATTGTGTATGACCCATTGCTCCATTGTGTATGCTTTAGTGGGCAGAAGCAAAATGTGAATTGCACAATGACAGACCATTGGATGAAGAACACTGGATGAAAGCCCCTTGAAGTCTATGTTATGTATACATTTTAAGAAAATCAAAAGATCTTGGCTAATGCCAGACCTAAGAATTAGCTAAAAGCATCTCTCTTCAAGTCATAACTCATCTGCCACTTATAAAGTACTCCATGCTCCTCCTGGCCTTGGAACTGAATTGACCCACCCCCGCCATGTTTTTGGAACATCCCTCTCCTTCCCTTGTCATGCGCTCCTCTTATTGCCAGCTTGCTTTGTAGTAAATACAGGATTGGACTGGCTTATAGGGCAATCAGGCTTTGCTCGAGGGGCTGTGTGATAGATCAGTGGAATGGCTGGTATTTTGGCTGTTTATGGCCCTGTTTTATGGTTTGGTGGGCCAGTTTTTATGGATCTCCTGCTGTTACTACAAACATTGCCTGAATCAAGCACAAATGCTTGCAGTCTCATATACCAAAACATATATAACTTGCCTTTACAAGTTCAAAACTGCTCTATTTGCAAATGTTGCCAACTTTTTTAGCTATCTGATTGTCTTATTGGGGACACTTTTATTTTGGTGCACAGGCCTATTTTGTTGTCTGACCTCGCTACATAAATCCTAATAATGACAAACCTAAAATTATCAAAGCTACATTCTGTGCTGTAGAGTGTAGCAAGTATCAATTCAAGAGGGTAATCTGTCAAGTGAGCCCCAATTTGGAGAAAAGAATACGTGCACAGGTATGCATACAATACATGTGTATACATGCAGAGCAGCTTTTAGGCAAGGACAGTGTCAGTAATAAGAATGTGTCGAGGAAAATGAGCTATTGAAGATATTAGAAGACACCTCTATGGGAGCTGAATGCTGCCAACGGTGAAGCCAAATGCACAGATTTACTGGATATTTATTTACCTATTTAATTTAGTGGGGTGCTTTACCTAGTTCTATATGTACAGCAGATGCGCCAAAAACACTCAGGGGCCTATTTATGAGCAGGTTTGTGCCACTCTTGCACCACGCTACATGGTGCAGGAGTGATGCAAACCTTACATGTGATTTATGAAGTCACACAAGGCCACTTTGCATGGACCTGAGTGGCTCAATAAATCTAGAGTAAGGCAACGCACTGCAAATTGCTCCATTGCCTTACTCTGCCCTGGGAACGCGTTCTATGGGCGTTGAATGGGTATTCCCATGGTTTTTGGCACATTCCCAGATTTACCAGAACAAATGCACCTTCTGAGGTGAGGGATAACAATATTTCTTTCTCCTCGTCACACCCTCTTTCTATGTGTGCTGTATTTTGCAGCAAACATAGAAAGCTGATATACCTCTCAGGATTGTTTTTGTGCAGGAAGGTCTTCCTCCACAAAAACAAGCCTGCATGCAATGCAGGCACCCTTGCACCATGGTACAAGAGTGTTTGCATTGGTGCTAAGCTGCCACAAGGGTGCCAGCACAGGGCAAAAGGCAGGAGGGAGCCTTGTTGCCTTAAATAGGGCTCATTCTTCCCTTTCCCTGTCATCGGGTGCAGCGCAGAAAGATGACTTTCCGTGCTGCACGGTGTGACATTCTCATAAATAGACCCCTCAATGTTTCCAGTTGATACTGGATTAGAGCATGATCAGTGGCGGCTCCTCCGTATGGAGGAGGAGCGTCGCCCTCCCAAAAATGTCAGGAAAGGAAAAATAAAACAATATTAAACTCTAGTTTTATTTTTCATTTTTACTGCCGAGTCTTGGGGACGGTGCCTGCGAGTGACAGGCACTGAGGGGTGTGGAATGCACACTCCCTTCACCGTCTCAGGCCAGCCAAACCATCATGCGCAGTGAAAACACTCTCCAACCCAGCAGCGCATCTGTGTTGGAGAGAACTGGCACAGACTCCCAATCTGCCCTGGAGCACATGTTGAGGGAACTCAGGCCAATCCTGAAGCTGCTTTCCTACATGAGAGCAGCTTCAGGATTGGCTGCAGGGTATTCTGGGATCCTGTGCCGCCTGAAGAGGAACAGGCGAGCACGGCCGGCTGCAGGTACTTCAAAAAAATATTTTTTTTTTATTTCGCCCCTCATCTCCCCCCCCCCCCAGTGACCCCTAAACCCCTTCCTTGCCCGCCCGCCACTCTTTCGCAACACCCGCCGCTACTGGGCATGATTGGAAACAGTGGTGGGAACGTGCGCCACCAACGCACTGTATGTTGGCGTTTTACATATTTACGTTTCATAATGAAACATAGTTACAAGTTGAGAGACCAAGGAATGGAATGAGTTACCCAGAGCCATATTATTTTTTGGCTTGCTGCTGGATGTCTCAAGCCTCCGACGGCATCTTTAAAGATATAAATATGAACGCAACTCATTTGATATTGGTGCAGGTGTTCAAGGAAAATGAACTATTTGTGAAATAGCTGGTAACAATTTGTTAAATCTAAAATAATGTAAGCTGATGGTAGTGGGGCAGAATGACATAAATCAGAGAGAAAACAATATATCCTAAACATCAAAAACTATGTTGTGTGTTTGTATTGCCTTAATTGTGCCTCTGCAATCCCAAAAAATCAATTATGTCTGAGTAAACGACTACCCTACTGACTACCTCAGCCCGAGTGGAACTGCGCAATATATTAATTTCCGTCTTTAAAAAAATCATATACGCAGCCGAGAGAAATGTAGGTCACCAGGCACACTGGAATGAACTGATGTGGTGCACCTGTGTTCCAATGATAAATCACCTCTCGTGTTCCCCATCTGTTCAAGGGCTGCTTTTACGTGTGGATTCTGCATAAAACATGTAAACTCTGCAGCAGGTCTGCACTTAATGACACGTTTTCTTTGTTATTTATGAGTGCGAGCTTATGTCCTACACACTGTTTATTAATTCATACAAGACCATAAAGTATATTGAAACCCGAGAGGCTTTTCGTCAGGCCATAAAACCAAAAGGAGAGACAAATTATATTCAAAGAACAAGTTAAAGACAAATAGTTGCACACCTTCCTGTTATACACCGTGTCAATCAAAACGAATGTCTGCCTAAATGGAAAATGCCCAAAACTGAGTACAGTAAATCCTTAGACATTTGGCTCGGTAGTTCATTATTTTGGAAGAGGTTCGTGCTACGCCTTTCCACATACATTTCGGCCAGCAAAGGATGTGTTTATCTGCCCAAATGTTTACATTGGAGACTACTGTGGACTACTGCACACCACTCTAGTTTCCTCTTCACCACAGCTGCTACTGGGGCAACGCCTAACTAATAAAGGGGCTGGGCTGGCTTCGGGAGCATACCGAATATGTCAGCGCCAGCGGTCGCCATCTTCTGTTTCTAAGCAAATAAAATAACTTGGACCTCAGCACAGATGGCGGGGAAGATGTCTTAATTTGATTCAAGTCAAAAGTTAGGGTGGCCAACTGTCCAGATGTTTGATGGTTGGACCCGCATTTGAGGTCTTAATCCTGCATCCTGCACAAATCTAGTGCAGGAGCTCAAATGTCCCAATTTTTTGCTGATTAAAGAATACCGTGCAAACTGTGCGAAGTTTGCAAATCCCATAGAAGCAGATTAATTTACTAAATGGGGTTTATTTATCTACGAAATGTGAGACAAAGGGGAGGTCTGGGAAGTCTCAAGTGATCCCGAGGGATGTCCAAGTCCTTACACTGTAACCGAGAGCAGTGCAGAGGAGATTGTGAGGGGTCAGAATGTGTTTATATGGTAAAAGGCTACATTTAAAATATGCAGGAAAAAGTGGTCGACATAAAAACATAGATTAAAGGCATAAAGGACGAGCTTCAGTGTGGCAACGTCCCAGCTGAAGAGCCACGCCACATACAAAGATATTAAATAGAAGCTTATATACAGTACACAATACATTGATTCTATTTGGCAACATATCACAGTCAAGAGAGATTATTTTCTCAATGCGGCCTAGGGTAAAAGCTTCTGGCGAATTATCCAGAAGGAAAGTAAAAAGTGACTAACAGCAAAGACTAGTGGCCCTGATGTGTCATTTTTTTAAATTCTGTTTGCTATCTGATGTTGCCTGGCTCCATCCAAGATTTAAGCAGATCGGTCTTATTCACCTCCTGCGTGTCAGGTGGTATTTAGGGCAAAAGAAAAATACATGTTCTTCGGTCTCTTTTGCTCTAGTGCAGGCAGAGCATAGATCTGTTGATAACACTGTAGCCTCATTTCAGGGGAGCTTTAGGAGCAGATTGCCATATCTGAATCTTACGTACAAACCTTTGGCAAGGGGGGGCGTGATTTGATCCGAAAAGGGTTCAAATCACGGACATTGCTTGGCATTTAAGAATTACGTTGTTAATTGGCCATTGGCTGATCTAGTAGCAAAACACTCCCCCACCACCGCCCAATACCTGTCTATTAGTCTTGGTAGATCACCTCTAATTGCCTTCTCTGGGCATTCCCATAGATCCAACACATTGATTGATATACACCAATCTGTTATGCGTTTGAACCACTGTAGTTTTTTGGCACCGCTGGTCATCAATACCTCCCTCATAGAGTTACAATAATCAGAAAGCTGAGGAGTTGTCCACATACACAGCCAGTAAATTAATGGTTTCAATGAAGCCATGTCAGCTATTCTCTTCATCCCTAGTTCACAAAACAAAGGAATCAATAGGGTGGTAATGGGTACCGAAGTAAGTGATCTGACAAATATATTTTCACAGATCGTTAATTTGTTTGCATTAGTGTGGCCCCATTTTTCTGCTCCGTACAAAGCTCCGCTTTGAGCTTTAGCACGATAGACTTCCAGTGCTGGAGTTAAGGATTGAGTATATGACTGTTTGTGAAATCTCAATATTGATTTAGACCTCTGGCATAGGTCAAGGTAACTCTTGTCTACCTGTTCTTCCCAGCTAAGTGAGTCACTCAGTCTTATCCAGTTACTGGAATTTTGTACCCGTTCAAGAGGTTCACGTGAAATCCTAATCTCACGTAGTCCCCCCACACTACCCAAGAACCATGTATTTTGTTTTAGCAATGTTAAGTTCCAAACTCCTGTCCCTGCAGAAGTCTAAAAATCTATCCACTAACATTTGTAAGCCCATGGGAGTTGTGGATATAAGTAAAGAATCATCTGCAAAGAGCAGGATTGGGACTTTTGCGCCATTCATGGTGGGAGAATCATTCCTACAATCCAGCAATCCTATTGCCATAACATTAATAAACAGAGTAAATAATGTGGGAGCATGGACACACCCCTGGCGCACCCCACGCTGTATTGGTATCCTCTCTGTCAATTCACCACTTTCCCCCCTGCTGCCCTGGGCATAATTGTCCTTGTGTAATCTAGCCACAAAGGTTACCAGATCTACTGGAACACCTAAATCAAGCATTGTTTCCCATAGCAGCTCACGCAGTACTAAATCAAAAGCTGCTCTCATATCGAAAAATGCTACATAGAGTTTCTGTTTTTTTAGTAGCACATATTACCATATTAGTAGGGCAAATCTGAAAGCCTGGTCACATGTGCTTATTTTAGATCGAGAACCTCCTTGGTATGAGGACAGTATCGCATTATCATCATTCCAGTCCTGGAGTTTGTCCAGAACTTGTCTGGCAAAAAATCTTTTGCAAATTATCAATCAGGCTGATGGGTCTATAATTGGAGGGGATGGAGGCATCTCCCTTTTTAGGTCTCGTGTAGGCAGTGTCTGCGCTGCCTCTCCGAGGCATCAAGTAATCAGTATTTCTAGTGAAACTCCACCCATTGCGTTTCTCTTTGTTTTGTTGCTTTCCATTGGTGAAATCTGGCATTGCTCTTCTTATCTCTCTGAGTGTTGGCTAGTGGTCCCATACATCACTTCCGTTTTCTTCCATGTCTGGAGGAAGCAGCATCAACCAACTACAGTTAACTTACGCTGCAGGGCGGTATCTTTTAATGTAGGGACTACTTTGTTGTATTTTTGCAAAGGTGCATGGTCCGCGCATACGTTTAATATGCAAGGCCGCTTTCCTCAGTGTTTTCACCCCCCACCACCACCCGCCCCTCGCTCCTTGTTTTTCCTGCTGCTGCCTTAGAGCGGCTATTGATATCGAAACCGGCTGTTGCTGGCAAACAGCGCTGTACCCCTCCCACTTTTTTTATTTGTCTCTCCCAACCCCCCGTCCAAGATCGCTGTTTTTTCTGCTTACGTCCTTTGATAACAATGGCAGCACTAGGACTATTAGCTTGAAACATTTTAAGCTAAACCACAGGCGCTGCAATTACTGCAAAAGTGAAGAAATAGAAAAGCATTTTTTTCTATTTCTTTATTTTGAAGCAATTGCGGCACCCGTGCTTTAGCTTAGGATGTTTAAAGCTCTGGTGCTGCCCACGCAGTGCTGGCGACTGGCTTCAGGGACCTCTAGGAGCGGCCAGTTGTCTTACAATCTATTGCAGCCAATGCTGGCGTCTGGCAGTGAGACCTTTAGTGATGACCTGCTGTAGTGCAGTCAGTGATAGTGTACGGTGCTGTGGACCACTAGTGATGGCGTGTGGCACTGCAACTCAGTGCAGCTAGTGCTGGCATCTGGTGCCAGGGACTAGAGGTGGGCAAGCTGGCAAATTAATATCTAGCAAAAAACAACAAGAGAGAGAGGGAAAGGAACCCACTCTTAGTCCCACTGGGCAAAATATCATTAAACAACAAAAGAGTGTGTAGTACAGAAGAACTAATCTAACGTGTGTCAGTGTACAAGACAAATCACTCTATTTTGATAAAAGAACCCTCACTCACCAACCTGGTTGGTGACATGCTTCATCATAGGGTTCCGCCAGGGGTGCCTACTGCCACCCTGGTGTGCTTCGAGGCTGAACTAGAGCGGACCTTGATGCTGATTGTATACTTATCAAAAAAACAAATCTTAATGTGATAAGTGAAAAAGTGTTGCACTTCCAACGTGGGTGTCTTGCTTGACACACGAACGGGAAGTTTGTGCAAGATCAATAGAATCCTCCTCTTAAGCCCTCACAAGAAAGAATAGCACTGCAGTCAAAGCACTAACCGGGCTGTACAGGTCGCCGGTCAGAATTCATGTTTGCCTTCAGACACTCAGCAGTCTGGAGGTACATCGCTGTCTGGGGAAAGAATGAACCCACTTTGGTATGTTTTGTATACACTAGGTTGGCTCTTGGTTAAGGTGTAAGCAGCATGTCAATACATGAGAACTTAAGTGGCATTGACCCACAGCCGGGTGTCACCACCTTCACAATAAAATACACACGCCTGTTTGCCGCAGCATTCCTTTTACTTGCGTGTCCTTTCATTTAAACAGTTAAATACATCAAGGTATTTAACAAGACAATATTTTGGGGGGTTTCTGCATTAGAAAACACAGTATTACTTTACATGCAAGTTTTGTGATTTAATATGATTTAATACCTACGGACTATGTAATGAAAAGACATCAGTAGGGTATTTTGTTTTATTTTGTTTTCAGTTCTTTTGTGAATTGGTATTCCAGTGTGTTTTACTTCATCAAGAAGGGACATCTAGCGGCAAAGTGTCTCCTTTGCAGCTTTCACAAGGGACATCTATCTGTGGATTGGTGCCATTGCAGCCTCTTTAAAGAGACTTCTTTGTATACTGAGCACGCTTAGTCTAATTAATTATATAAAGGAATACTCCTTCTGCAGTGCACCTCCCGATCAGTGGATATGTGCAGAAGTAATGTATATTATGCTGCATATCTAAACACTTAAAAGGTTCCAAAGGTAAACACTTAGATAAAATACATTATCATTTACAATGCCAATAGCTGTAACTCTCTCAAATGCGAGACCTATTGCATTGCAAATGCTTGTTATATATAGTAATTATCTCTGCTCCCCTCCAAGTTGCTGGGACATCCCCACCAGCCAATATGCAATTAGACAAAAGATTTATGCATGAGGCCCATATTGTTGGTTCTGATTTATACAAGTCTGGTCGAGGGCTTTATCTGCCTTTAATCTATTATTAAAACCAGTGCAGTGCCAATCGTAATCGTAGCAGGAAGAGTATTAGCAATGTTCTGATTGGCTCTAGGGCTGGTTAGGCTGCCAGAATCCACAGCCCTGGTGTATAGTTTGGAAAAATGTTCCACCTAAACCTCTGACTGGATATGATAACTGGGAGCGGTTGCATTTTCTGGACTACCCTTTGCGATAATATGCCAAAACAAGCGACTATCATTACATTTTGCAGCTAATACTAAGTCTTGCCAGTTTTTGTCTACAAAGTCACGCTTAGCTTTGGTTAGTGCTGCTGTATATCTTTTGTGAGCTAGGGCTACCCTAGGCTGGCTGTGCTCCTCAACTGCTAGATGTAGTACCCCCTATTCTAGCTTGCATTCGCTGTTAAACCATTTGCTGTCCACTGTACCAGCGGGCCTCCTGCCGGAGCTATTTTTGATGAAGACAGTTTAAAGGGCTTCAAAGAATTCCCGGTGCACCAATAAAATAGGAATTGATTCAAAAAGATGTGCATAGTCCAAGCTACTAACCAAGCCCAACACAAAATGTGTTAATAGCTTATAAATTCTGCTAAAACTTTAGGCCAGGTGACTCTTCTGCGGTTGTTGGCTACGGGAGGCTCATCTATTCTGGAAATGCACCTTGAAGGATTCCTGTCCAGGGCACTACCCGTCATTTATAACAACAAAGGATTGTGGTCACTGTCAAACCTCTGGACAATAGTCATATCCTCCACTAAAAACAAAATTCTTACATCAACTAGAATGTAATTGATGACACTGGTACTGGCACCCCGTTTAAAAGTGGCCCGCCTGTTTAAGTCAGATACAGTTCCCCCATTACATGCCCTCAGGCTCCTTCCTGTGATCAATGAAGCTATCTACAGTGAAACAGACATTAGATAATGGCAGCGATTACTAGCTACCAAACTAGGTATGCCCCACGCCTCATCCTCTTCCTCGAGTAAGGTGCTTAGTAGTGGAAAAGGCTCGAAGGAAGAGTAAAAGTCCCGGGCAACGATGATTTTAGAGTTAATTTGATACGTTCCAACCAAGTCGACTAGCAACGATAGTACTGGAGATTCGCTACTATATTGTTCTGGCCTAGCACAGACATTAAGCACGGTCACGTTTAGGCCCATCTGAAAGGCAAGCTGGATCCCCAGAATGTCTTCGGATTTTATTAGTAATTGCAGCCTAAGGTATTCTTTACTCTTTAAGGATTATCTGCCCCCCCCCCCCCGCTAGCTCTATCCGTTGTTTTTGGTGGATTAGCTTCCACACTGTATGTTGTAAAGCTGTTTATGTGCACCCTGTCCACAGCCCAAGTCTCTTGAAAGATGCAGATATCATTTTTGTCTATATAAAAATACCATTCTGGGTCTTGGAGCTTAGAGTGGATCCCCGCCAGATTCCAAGAGATTAAGCTTAATTTATTTTTTACCTCGTTGTTAAGTATGGGCAGACATCTGTGAGTGTCAGCGTTACATAACGGCACATTGTCACTAGTCAAATAGGACAATCGGGTAGATGAGTATGATTGCAGCGGGAACGCAACCTTGGCTATACTAATATTATTATTAGGTAATGTTCTGGCATTTACTGCCGGGTGTAAATACTAGTAGGTGGTTCAGCGGTGTAATTATCTCCCAAGAGTTTAAGAATTAAACCGCTTTCGTAAACTATTTGGTCTGGCATGGTGTGTCTAGAGCCTTTGTGTTTCCCTGTTTGGCCACAGACTAAAATATTCAAATTAAATTCCCCCCTTGCACTACCACTAAATGATTGTAATTGGGTAGGATTATCTGGCTTTACTGTGCATTTACTGCTGCATTTTGGGTAAGACAGTGCAAGGGTAGGAGATGAGAAGCTGGTAATGTGCCTAATTCAGTCCACATCTTGTAGTTGGGATGAAGGCCTCGTTTTTGGCGGCCTTAGGACTCTGAGCACTTTACCACTGCTAACCAGTACTAAAGTGCGTGTACTCTCTCCTCTCAGCATGTTGATATTGACTTACAGCCAAGTGGTATAATACATTTATTTCTGAGTCCCTAGTAAAGTGACTCTAAGTGTGCCGGGTATGCCCAGACGTGGGTCATATGCTCACTCTGCCTCTGGAACTAAACTATACCCAGTTGAAGCATCCATAACAAGGGCAACACTATTCCTTGGTTGCTTGTGTTCCAGTTCAGGTAGGTCCTGGCCTGGCAGTTCGGGCTGGACTGTTCCCATTAGGAACAGAGCCAAGACTGATTTGCATATAGCTGGGACCAAACTAAGGTGGCATGATAGACAAAAACAAGGGATTGGGATGAGGCCCAAGCGATTGCCATTGGCTTTGATTAATTCAAGCATTCCATCCATCACTTTGTTGTTTTTACTTAAAGAAAGTTGGCATTTTGGTCCATGCAGATTGTCCCTGGTCACATGACTGGGCAAAGTTGGGCTTTGTGTATTCTTCCTAGACAATCACACACAATGGGAGCTTTGGTGTCGGTAGGGCCATCACTGGCAGGATGGTAGGTAGGAGCTGGGCGAAGCCTCACTTACACTTGAATTGGCTGCATCCTGTCTTCACATAAAGGTCCTAATAACCCTGCATTGTCCCTTCAGCTAGTTTGGAGCCAGGGCATGGAGAACAGGACATCTAGGCACTACAAAGCCACTGCCTAGAATCTTCTTCCACCTTTCAGAACCAGGGTACCAGAGTATAAAAGAAGGACCTCAGGCACCAGCTCTTCAGTACACTTCTGGACTTGTGGATACTCAGCCAGGAAGGACTGCAGTGCTGCTGAAGGACTGCCACTCTTTTGGACCACTGCTCTGAAAGAACTGCTGTCCTGCTGTGCTGACCTGCTGCCCTCTTACCTGGGTGAGGAGACTAGACCTGCACTTTTTTAACCCAGAGTGACTCCTATGGCTAGTTGGCTGTCCTGATCTGAAGCCTCAGGGGCATAACAGGCTTCCAACAACCTTAAACCTGCACCTGGACTCTACCATCTGTGAGTCTACCCTGCCAAATGGTGCCACCCCAGTCCAGGACCTTTGGAAGTGGGAATAAGATGCTTGCCAGTAGAAATGATGCATCTTCATGCTGAGTGGTGCATCACCAAGCAGACCTTATGCATTGCCACTGCTGCATTGATTGGACCTATCACAAAGACCTGCATCGCCTCAGCAGCCCTCGCAACTGAAACAGTGCCCTAACAGTGAGGTGCATCCATGGCACAGGCCCTTACATCTCTCATCAACAGCAGCCTTGTCGATGATGCCGGACTCCGCATCACAGCCACGCAGCCTCGCAGATCCTTGGAACCAACACATCTCCCCGACTGAGCGCCACATCCCTTATACCGGACTTTGATTTGCAAGTCCTGTCGATGGAATACTTGATGATGAGGCAGCAGGACCTCACATCGCAGCCTTGCAACATCTCGGAATAGACACATCGCCTCGACGGTGTGATTCATCTTTGACGTGGATTCTCAAAATGCTCCGCAACTAGGATTTAAGGTACTTTGGTCAACAGGTTTAACTGGGTCTCTGTAGCTGGCTCACACTCCATTGCAGTCGGTCTGAACTTCTGACTGTGCCCCTGTCCGGCACAACTAGATAGCCACAGTTGGTGCTCTATGTTTTTTGGTGCTATTTGCTCTAAAACTTTATGAAATTAAATTAAATGAAAATTGGTTTTTGTAGAGCGCGTGTTTGCCTTGGCGTCTTAGCGCTTGCTGCCACTACGTCAAGACAAGAGAAATTTACAATATTGTGGGGATACATGTGAATAGCCAAGTTTGTATTCCCTTTCTAAACTTTAGCAAATCACTTTGCATTCTAAGATGCAAAGGCATAGTATTCCAAAACTTAGGAGCCAGGTGTCGAAAACTTCTGCCACCCCACTTCAGCGTCCTTACTTTTGGAACCACAAGCAGGTGGGCTGTCGCAGAGCGCAGACTTCTCAGTGGGGTGTACCGTTTGCAGTATTGACCTATATTTGAAGGTCCCAACCTATGCAAACTCTTATGTAACACACACATTGACTTAAATTGAATCCTCGCGGATATGGGTAACTGTTAGAACCGGCGGTCTCTAGTTGGCAGAGGTATACACTTCTGACAAATAGGGACCTACCAACTCTAGTCAGGGAAAGGGGATTACACACTCAGATAACCCCTGCTACCCCCTTGGTAGCTTGGCAGAGCAGACAGGCTTATCTCAGAGGCAGTGTGTTAAGCATTTATGACCACATACAGTAATAAAGTGAATACACTACAGATGGACACGACACAGAAGTTATTATAAAAATAGTATTTTTATATAAGGCTTAGCACAAGACCAAATAACGACAAAAATATACCACAGTCTTAATAAATACTCTTTGGAAGGAAAAATAATAGTTCAAGTAAGGTTTCTTCTTGGCAAATAGTTCTTTAGCAAAGTATTCTTCTGAGCACAGTTCTTTGGCAACAATGTAACCCCCACAGGAGTCACACGACGTCGAGTCTACAAGATTCCCAAGGTTCGGCGTTGACCGCGAGGAGCGCTACGTCGAGCCTGGAGTCGCAACAGACCCCACAAGTACAGTACCTTGAGAAACGAAGAAAACAATGATCCACGGCGTCGAGGTGTCGGCGTCGAGGTCAGCGTCGATCGTGCCTCGGAGTCGGGTCAATCCGCAGCGGCGTCGAGGGATGTCGGGCCGGAGCAGCGCTCACGGCGTCGAGAAGGGCGTCGAGTCGATGCGATCAGCAGCGGCGTCGGGACGGGGTCGCTTGGAGGTAGAGCCGATACTCACTCCTCACTGGCGTCGATACCGGCGTCGAGACGGGGTCACTTGGAGCCGGGGCCGATACCCACTGCTCACTGGCGTTGCTGCTGGCGTCGAGACTGCAGATTTTCCCTTGTGTACTGGAAACAACACTTTCCAGCAATTCAGCAATTCAGTAGATGGTGAAGTCCTTTGGCCCTGTGACTTCAACAGGAGACTGGCACTCTTCCAGTCCTTGGAGATTTTCTAGCAAGTGTTCAGAGAGTACACACCAAGTTCCTCTCTCCTTGTTCCTTGGCAAAAATAAAGAAGCAGCTTTCAGGTCCCTCCACAGCAAAACAGCACTCTGGCAGAAAGGGGAGGCAAGTCCTTAGATCAGCAGGCTTCTTGTCCTTGGTACAGGTTTCCTTGTCAGAAGTGATCTGAGTTCTTGGTTCAGGGGTCCTTCTCTTATACCCCTTTTTCCCTTTGTTCCCTTTGTCCAAGCAGGGCGATTCCCACCATCTCAGGTTTGTTGTGGGTGTTGCCAGGCAGAGGCACCTGGCCTATTCACTGGGCAGGGCAGAGTCCTCAGCCGCCCAGCAGGAGGCGGGGCCAGTATTGTCACTGGTAGGAGCAGGGCTATCAGTCGCCCAGCAGGAGGCGGGGCCAGTATTGTGTCAGGCAGGGCAGGCTACTCTTCCCTCACTCTACGTGTAAACGCCCCATTCACCCCACACTGACTCACTCAGACCTCTGGAGCCACCCAGCCCCTGACACACACACCAAACCAGCAGAGACCGGTAGATAGTTGGACAAGAAAATAGCCACTTTCTAAAAGTGCTATTTTCAAACATAGAATTTAAAAACCATCCATCCTAAAGGGTGTGTTATTAAATTCTGAGTTCAGGGATACTAAACTCGACTTGCTACCATGCTCCCTGAGTCAGATAGATTATAATGGAGTTAATAATCAGTCTGCCCAGTCTGGCCTATTGGAGGCAGGTAGCCCTTCAATAGTGAAAAACGAAAATGGCTGTAATTCACTATTAGGTCATGCCACACACATCAGGGCATGACCTACCTTTTACCAACAATGCACCCTGCCCTAGGGCCTACCATAGAGGTGTCTGAAATGTGGCAAAGGGAAGGTTTAGAGACTGGTAAGTAGGTTTCCTTACCAAGTCGACATGGCAGTCAGGGACTGCACGCAGGCGCCGCGGTGGCAGGCCTGAGACACATTTTGCACGCTGCTTCTGTGGGTGGCACAACCAGTGCTGCAAGCCCACCAGCAGCAGTTAACTTACACGCCCTTGGCACACGCAGTGCACTAGACTAGGGTCTGAACAGTAAGTCAATCAAGCCAATCATGGTAACACCAATCAATGTAACAATTTAACATAGGGAGCACTTGCACTGTGGCACTGATCAGCAGTGGCCCAGTGCCCAAAGCAATAATCCAGCAAAAACATCGTAAACAGAGGAGGCAACCAGAAAAAAATGGAGGAGAGACTCATGCCAATGATGCCAGGTCTAACACGTGTCCCCTCCAGCTGAAATGTGGGGAGAACTACCCTTCACCCAGGGAGTCCTCATCACTAAGGCGGAAAAATCTGGACAGACCATCAGCATTGGCGTGATCTGTACCAGGGCGGTGTTCCACCGTAAAGTCCATCCCCTGTAGGGAAATGGACCACCTCAACAGCTTTGGGTTCTCACCCCTCATCTGCATTAACCATCTGAGGGGCCTGTGGTCTGTCTGAACCCGGAAGTGAGACCCAAACAAGTAGGGTCTTAGCTTCTTCAGCGCCCAGACCACAGCAAATGCCTCACGCTCTATCGCACTCCACCTTTGTTCCCTGGGAAGTAACCTCCGGCTGATGAAGGCTACAGGTAAGTCTCGGCCCTCCTCATTCATCTGTGCTAGAACAGCCCCCACACCATGCTCTGAAGCGTCCGTCTGGACAATGAATTCTTTTGAAAAGTCGGGTGCCTGGAGGACCGGTGCTGTGCACACTGCAGTTTTCAGGGTGTCAAAGGCTTTCTGACAGGCGTCAGTCCAGATCACAAGTCTCGGCTGCTTCCGGGAAGTCAGCGAGGTCAAGGGGTGCACAATGTTGCCATACCCCTTGACAAACCTCCTGTAGTAACCCGTGAGACCCAAGAAGGCTCTCACCTGAGTCTGGGTTTTGGGCGGTTCCCAAGCCAGGATGGTATCTATCTTGGGTTGCAGGGGGGCCACCTTGCCACTCCCTACTTGGTGCCCCAAGTACACCACTGAACCCTGCCCAATCTGGCACTTACTAGCCTTGATTGTGAGGCCTGCTCTGCGCAGGGCCAACAACACTTCCTGGAGGTGGCGCAAGTGTTCCTCCCAGCTGGCGCTGAACACTGCTATATCGTCCAGGTAGGCGGCGCTGAAATCTTCCAGCCCGGCCAATACCTGGTTAACCAACCTCTGGAATGTGGCAGGGGCATTCTTCATCCCAAAGGGCATCACACGGAACTGGTAGTGCCCATCTGGTGTGGAGAATGCAGACCTCTCTTTTGCCCCATCAGTCAAGGCGATCTGCCAGTACCCAGACGTTAGATCAAACGTACTAAGGTACCGGGCAGCCCCCAACCGGTCGATGAGCTCATCAGCTCTGGGGATGGGGTGCGCGTCAGTCTTGGTGACCGAATTGAGTCCTCGGTAATCCACACAGAACCGAAGTTCTGGTGAAGCACCAGGCGCTGCAGCCTTTGGGACCAAGACCACTGGGCTGGCCCAAGGACTGCTAGAGGACTCAACCACCCCTAAGGCAAACATCTTGGAGACCTCCTCCTTGATGTATGCTCTGACCTTGTCAGTCACCCTGTAGGCCTTGTGCCTCACAGGAGTGCTGTCCCCGGTGTCCACATCATGGACACACCACTGAGTGACACCAGGGATTAAGGAGAACAGATCAGGGAATTGTACCAACAGATGGCGACAATCTTGCTGCTGCTCAGGGGTCAGTGTGTCAGAGAGGACAACACCATCCACTGACCCATCTTTTTCTTTTGCACACAGGAGGTCAGGAAGAGGCTCACTCTCCTCCTCCATCCCAGCATCTGTGGCAAGGAGCATGCCCACTTCGGACCTTTCTAAGTGGGGCTTTAACCGGTTGACATGCAGGACCCTTAAGGGGTTCCTGGGAGATTTCAAGTCCACCAAGTAGGTGACATCGCTCTTTTTCTCCACAACCTCAAATGGTCCGGTCCACCTGTCCTTGAGCGCACAAGGTTCCACAGGGGCCATGACCCAAACTTTCTGACCAGGTTGAAGCTCAACCAGAGTGGCATTCTGATCGTACCACCGCTTCATCTCTTCCTGGCTGGCCTCCAGATTTGCCTGAGCAAGATCTCTGAAGCGCCGAGTCTGGTTCCTAAAGGCCAGCATGTAACTATATACATCCTGGGGAGGTTTCCTGGGAGATTGCTCCCAGCCTTCTTTGACCAGACTCAAAGGTCCTCTTACCGGGTGACCATACAAAAGCTCAAAGGGGCTGAACCCTAGAGACTTCTGTGGCACCTCACGGTAAGCAAACAGCAGGCATGGCAAGAGGACGTCCCATTTACGCCTCATCGGTTCTTCAAGACCCATGATCATGCCTTTTAGGGTCCGGTTGAATCTCTCAACCAGCCCATTACCTTGAGGGTGGTAAGGAGTGGTAAACTTGTAGGTTACCCCACACTCCTTCCACAGAGACTTCATATAATTCGAAATGAAGTTGGTGCCCCGGTCTGACACCACCTCTCTGGGGAACCCCATGCGGGAGAAAACACCCATCAGTGCCCGTCCCACCACGGGGGCCGTCACTGTTCGGAGAGGGATGGCTTCCGGGTACCGGGTGGCATGGTCCACCAAGACCAGGATAAACCTGTTGCCCATGGCTGTCTTGGGGTCCAGCGGCCCCACAATGTCAATCCCCACTCGCTCAAAGGGGGTACTGACGACGGGAAAAGGTTGGAGGGGAGCCTTCTGCTTCCGCCCACTTTTCCCACTTGCCTGGCAAGTTTGACAGGTCCTACAATGGATATCTGAATCCCTTCTCATCTGGGGCCAATAAAAATGGGTGACAAGCCTGTCATAGGTCTTGTCCTGCCCCAGATGTCCAGCTAACGGAACGTCATGAGCCAACCCCAGTAGGAAGGCTCTGAAGCGCTGGGGTACCACCAGCACACGGGCTGACCCAGGTTCAGCAGCCTTAGGCTCGCTATACAGGAGGTCGTTCTCCCAGTAGACCCAATGTGATCCTGACTGATCACCTGTCGTTTGGGCTGAGGCCTGCTGCCTCATACCCACAAGAGAAGGGCACACTTTCTGTTCAGCACAAAATTCCTCCCTGGAGGGACCACCATCCTGCTGCCAATGGGTCAGCTCGGGCAGGTCTCCCAGTTCGGCCACTTGTTCTCCTGTCGGTTCCAGGGCATCCCCCTCAGGGTCTGCTCCCTCCTGGACCGCGGGAACGATGGGGGACGGTTTCCCGCGCCCCCTGCCTCTTCTCCTCACGGTTGGGACCTGGGCCATACTTTCAGGCTCCAGGGCCCCATCAACACCCTTACTGACTGACATGGACCGGGTGGTCGCACACACCCACTCAGGCAGACCCAACATTTCCAGATGCGATTTTCTCTCCACCTTAGCCCAAGGGGAGTCCTCCAAATCATTGCCCAGGAGACAATCAACAGGCATGGCGGGCCTCACAGCAACCTGAAGAGTACCTGAGACCCCCCCCCACTCAAAAGGAACTTGAGCTACCTCACACTTACTCTGTGAGTTGTCAGCAGCTACAACGGGGTAGAATGCATGAGGGACCACCTGCTCTCTGGACACCAAGTGACACTTGACAGCTGTCACACTCGCTCCGGTGTCTCTGAGAGCTTCCACCCTATGGCCATTAATGGTCACCCACTGCCTATATTTCTTAGTGTTACTAGGCAGAGGGGTTGGAGGGACCATTTCCACGTCTCCTAAAGAGACCAGGGACATTTCTGCGGGACCCCACCCACCGGGGGCACCCATCTCCTCCCCTCCCAGGGCTACACTCGCTACCTGACGAGGGGGTGCACGCGGCGGTGCATTCGAATCCTTCATGGGACACTGGGGATCATAATAACGGTGTCCCACCTGCTTACAGGCATAGCAGGTCATGGGGCCCCTGTGAACAGGTTTACCTGTCGGGGCCTCTGGCTTCTTTACAGGGGGAGGCTGGGAACCCTTCCCTTGGTTCCCTTGGGGACTACTTTGGGGCCCTTTCTGAAACTCCCTCTGTTTACCCCTGTCCCCCCCACTCTTCTGCTGGGGACCCTGCCCACCTTTGGCTGAGTCTCCCACTGGACCCTTGTGGACCCTGGTACTGACCCAGCGGTCCGCCTCCTCAGCAAGTTTTCTAGGGTTAGATAGCTTGCTATCAACAAGGTGCTGGCGTAGCTCTGGAAAACAGTTATTAGACAAGTGCTCCCAAGCAAACAAATCATAAAGAGCATCATAACTATCAACCTTGCTACCCTTTATCCAACCATCCATGGTTCTGCAGAAAAAAGACACATATTCAACCCACGTAGTACCAGGCAACTTCTTACATTCTCTAAAGGTTTGTCTGTACTTTTCTGGAGTTAAGCCATATCTCAGCATTAAAGCATCTTTCATATGAGTATAAGACATCCTATCCTCAGCAGGAAGGCTCAACAAGGTATCTCTCCCCTCGTTTGTAAAGCGGCTCCACAACCCCGTTCCCCAATCCTTCTCAGGGACCCGGTGGGCCAACAATGCTAGCTCATACGCTTTAAACCATTGGCTAATATCTTCATTCTTACTGTAATCTTTGATCACATCCTTAGGAAAATAAAACCTACTTTCTGCAGGCACGGATGGAGTGCTGCCACCAGAGGGATTCAACTCTAAACTCTTAGTTTTAAGCTCCATCTCCCTCACCATCTTCTCACGTTCAAACGCTAATTTCTCTCTCTCAAAATCTAATCTTTTGCTCTCCATTTCAGCTTCTCTCTTGCTTCTTGCATTCTCTAATTCCAACTGCCCTCCTAATTTAAGTTTTGCCATTTCTAACTTGTACCCCCTCTCCTTCTCCCTGTCTTCTAATTCTTCGGGGGAAAGGCTCCTAGAGGACGCACTACTGCCTGGAGATGACACTGGCCCACCTGTGGGCTCTTCCTCTTCCTCTTCTTCTTCCTCTTCCGGTACCACCACCGGATCAGAGGGATTTCTGGCCTCTAACCAGGCCTTCAGCGCTTTGAGGAAGCCCTCTTTCTTTGAGACACCTGTGGTAGGAACTTTAAACTGCTTGCAAAATCCTTTTAGATCTTTTAGCGTGTAGGAATCTATCTTCTCCTTATCAAATTCCCCCACAACATTCTCCACAGGTGTAGCAGCTCCGGCATTCTCCATGGTCAAAACTGGCAGTGTTTAAGAAAATAAGCTCCAGGAAAGCGGAGAACAAAAATAGGATATCCTACCAAACGGACTGTGGCTGCGTTATGGTCTGCTTTCCCTATGTAGCGTACACTAATCACTGCACATGAGTCATAAATGCAAAGTTCAAATCCTCACCGCTGACCACCAATGTTAGAACCGGCGGTCTCTAGTTGGCAGAGGTATACACTTCTGACAAATAGGGACCTACCAACTCTAGTCAGGGAAAGGGGATTACACACTCAGATAACCCCTGCTACCCCCTTGGTAGCTTGGCAGAGCAGACAGGCTTATCTCAGAGGCAGTGTGTTAAGCATTTATGACCACATACAGTAATAAAGTGAATACACTACAGATGGACACGACACAGAAGTTATTATAAAAATAGTATTTTTATATAAGGCTTAGCACAAGACCAAATAACGACAAAAATATACCACAGTCTTAATAAATACTCTTTGGAAGGAAAAATAATAGTTCAAGTAAGGTTTCTTCTTGGCAAATAGTTCTTTAGCAAAGTATTCTTCTGAGCACAGTTCTTTGGCAACAATGTAACCCCCACAGGAGTCACACGACGTCGAGTCTACAAGATTCCCAAGGTTCGGCGTTGACCGCGAGGAGCGCTACGTCGAGCCTGGAGTCGCAACAGACCCCACAAGTACAGTACCTTGAGAAACGAAGAAAACGATGATCCACGGCGTCGAGGTGTCGGCGTCGAGGTCAGCGTCGATCGTGCCTCGGAGTCGGGTCAATCCGCAGCGGCGTCGAGGGATGTCGGGCCGGAGCAGCGCTCACGGCGTCGAGAAGGGCGTCGAGTCGATGCGATCAGCAGCGGCGTCGGGACGGGGTCGCTTGGAGGTAGAGCCGATACTCACTCCTCACTGGCGTCGATACCGGCGTCGAGACGGGGTCACTTGGAGCCGGGGCCGATACCCACTGCTCACTGGCGTTGCTGCTGGCGTCGAGACTGCAGATTTTCCCTTGTGTACTGGAAACAACACTTTCCAGCAATTCAGCAATTCAGTAGATGGTGAAGTCCTTTGGCCCTGTGACTTCAACAGGAGACTGGCACTCTTCCAGTCCTTGGAGATTTTCTAGCAAGTGTTCAGAGAGTACACACCAAGTTCCTCTCTCCTTGTTCCTTGGCAAAAATAAAGAAGCAGCTTTCAGGTCCCTCCACAGCAAAACAGCACTCTGGCAGAAAGGGGAGGCAAGTCCTTAGATCAGCAGGCTTCTTGTCCTTGGTACAGGTTTCCTTGTCAGAAGTGATCTGAGTTCTTGGTTCAGGGGTCCTTCTCTTATACCCCTTTTTCCCTTTGTTCCCTTTGTCCAAGCAGGGCGATTCCCACCATCTCAGGTTTGTTGTGGGTGTTGCCAGGCAGAGGCACCTGGCCTATTCACTGGGCAGGGCAGAGTCCTCAGCCGCCCAGCAGGAGGCGGGGCCAGTATTGTCACTGGTAGGAGCAGGGCTATCAGTCGCCCAGCAGGAGGCGGGGCCAGTATTGTGTCAGGCAGGGCAGGCTACTCTTCCCTCACTCTACGTGTAAACGCCCCATTCACCCCACACTGACTCACTCAGACCTCTGGAGCCACCCAGCCCCTGACACACACACCAAACCAGCAGAGACCGGTAGATAGTTGGACAAGAAAATAGCCACTTTCTAAAAGTGCTATTTTCAAACATAGAATTTAAAAACCATCCATCCTAAAGGGTGTGTTATTAAATTCTGAGTTCAGGGATACTAAACTCGACTTGCTACCATGCTCCCTGAGTCAGATAGATTATAATGGAGTTAATAATCAGTCTGCCCAGTCTGGCCTATTGGAGGCAGGTAGCCCTTCAATAGTGAAAAACGAAAATGGCTGTAATTCACTATTAGGTCATGCCACACACATCAGGGCATGACCTACCTTTTACCAACAATGCACCCTGCCCTAGGGCCTACCATAGAGGTGTCTGAAATGTGGCAAAGGGAAGGTTTAGAGACTGGTAAGTAGGTTTCCTTACCAAGTCGACATGGCAGTCAGGGACTGCACGCAGGCGCCGCGGTGGCAGGCCTGAGACACATTTTGCACGCTGCTTCTGTGGGTGGCACAACCAGTGCTGCAAGCCCACCAGCAGCAGTTAACTTACACGCCCTTGGCACACGCAGTGCACTAGACTAGGGTCTGAACAGTAAGTCAATCAAGCCAATCATGGTAACACCAATCAATGTAACAATTTAACATAGGGAGCACTTGCACTGTGGCACTGATCAGCAGTGGCCCAGTGCCCAAAGCAATAATCCAGCAAAAACATCGTAAACAGAGGAGGCAACCAGAAAAAAATGGAGGAGAGACTCATGCCAATGATGCCAGGTCTAACAGTAACCAATGTAGTTGTTCTTGAGTGATTTGGCTGATGGAACTAAATTTAGGTAGATCCAGTAGCAGCCGGGCCGCCACATTCTGCAGGGTCTGGAGTTTTTGGATCACACTTTTTTTTGCTCCAATATAGAGTGAGTTGCAATAATCAGTTCTTGACGGGATCAGTGCCGTTACAACCCTTTTCCTCAAAGGCATAGGAAAAAAAGGAAGAATTTTCCTAAGAATTTTAAGAGTATAGAAACAGGAGGAGGTTATACTATTTACCTGGTCCGTTAAGGAAAGATGGTCGTCGATGAGGACTCCAAGGTTTTTTACCTTCTTTACCGGCTGGGGTCATGGTCCTGCTATTTCGGGCCACCAATTTAAGTTCCAGAGAGACGTGTCCCCTCCAAACATAACTACTTCCGTCTTCCCGGTATTCAATTTTAAACAATTATTTTGCATCCAGCAAATAATCTGACTCATGCAGAGCTTAAAACGTTCCGCCACAGTCTCTGGATTTGTGGCTAAAGAGATGATAATTTGTGTGTCATCTGCGTAACAAATGGCCTTGAAACCGAAGGAGCGAATAAGTTTAGCCAGAGGGGAGACGTATATATTAAATAGGGTGGGGGAGAGTGCCGATCCCTGGGGCACCCCACATGGCATTACAAAATGAGAGGATGTATGCTCATCTAGAACCACAGCTTGCTTCCTATTATTCAAATAGGAATGAAGAACATCTGCGGCTTTATCCTTTATCCCTATATCCGCCAAACGCTGAAGGAGTATGTGATGATCCACCGTATCAAACGCGGCGGATAGATCAAGCATTACTAGTATAGCCTTTCCACCCTGGTCTAGTTGTGATCGTAGACTTTCAGTGGCTGCAATTAATGCAGATTCAGTGCTATGCTGTGGCCTGAAGCCATGTTGCGCTATATCTAATTTATTGTTAAGTTCTATAAAGGACCGGAGTTCCTCATTTAGCACCTTTTCGAGAACTTTAGATAGGAATTGTAAACTAGTAATGGGACGATAGTTGGCCACTTCGAGGGGATCAAGAGTAGGTTTTTTTAAAATGGGTCTAATCAAGGAATTTTTCCATTCCACTGGGAAATACCCAGATGTGAGAATATTGTTCAATAGGGGTGTCAAGGTTTTTGCTATTGTGTGGGGAACCATGTGAAGAACCATAACATGACATGGATCCAGCGATTTCCAATTCAATAAGTCCAGTTCTCTGATTGAATTTTTGTCATGTTGGTCTTGTTTTATTTATTAAAAGATACTCTATTTTTTAACCCCGTTGTGGGCTCCTTTTGTGATGTGTTTTACTGTTTTACTGTTTAAAGTGTTGCACAAACACTTTACACACTGCCTCTAGGTTAAGCCTGACTGTTCTGTACCACGCTACCAGGTAGTTGAGCATAAGTTAATTTGGGGTTTGCTTGGGCCTTACTCTGACAAGGATTGTGGTTGCTGCTTGACCAGGGCTTACTCCCCAGTCAACCCATAACCCAATTTCGTACTGTGTATTTAACAATGCTGTCTGAGCAACGTGTTTATCTTCTAATACAGAGGATTATGAGCACCTGCTGGGAAGAGGACACGAACCAGCAGGATATCAACTTAAACATAAACCAGCAAGGGACTGTCCTAAAGCCTTTACATTAGACAGATTAGTTAATGGCCATTTAGAACCTAGAGACTTAAGGAAAGTTTTACTAACTTTTGCGTTGGGTGGCACAAACTATCACAGAATGTTTTGCTGGAATTTACTTTCCTGCTGAAAATATGTTTTGCACTGGAAAGTTGCCTGAAAGTAAAATAAGGCAGCCCTATTCTCTTCAACATTTATCTGCAGCCGCTTTTTCCCATCATTAAATCGTTCGGGGTTGACTTGGTCAACTACGCGGACGATACGCAATTGGCGTTATCCCTGGAAGGAAAACAGGCAGCCTCTATGGATGTATTCCAAGAGTGTATGCGTCAGACCGCAGACTGGTTGCGGAGGAACTCCCTGCAGTTCAACGGAGGGAAGACCGAGGTGTTATACTGTTCATCGGCGAGGCTTCCTAAGCATACACTGGTGGAGTTTAGGCTTACCCCCGAGGAGGATCCACTGGCTCCGGCCAGTACGATACCTAACCTGGGGGTCCTAATAGATAAGAACCTCCAAATGGAGTCGCAGGCAAACAAGACAGCCAGCGTGTGCTTTGGTCTGTTGTGCTTGTTACGTTGGATACTTCCGATTCTACAGAAGGATGTGCGCTTCCTGGCAGTAAGCAGCACAGTGATGAGCAGACTGGACTATTGCAATTCCTTGTATTTAGGGGCCCCTCAGTACAGCTTTCAGGGTTTGCAAAGAGTCCAGTCTGCCGCGGCAAAACTGGTGCTGAACCTGCGGCGTAATTCGTCTTCTACTCATGCCCTGAGAGAGCTCCACTGGTTACCAATCAAGGAAAGGGTCCTTTTTAAATCCCTCTGTTTGGTGTACAGAGCAATACAGAGCAATACCATTACAGGAAAGGTTTGCCTGGTATCTCCCTCGGCGACAGCTTCGCTCCTCTGGCGCCAGTCTGCTGGTAATTCCGAGATTGAAATGCTCCAGGCTGGGGGGAGGGCCTTCAGTGTGGCAGGTGCTCAGCTGTGGAATGAGTTACCACAGAGGATTAGACAGATTGACTCTCTAACTGAATTCCGAAAGAGCCTAAAAACTTGGCTTTTCCCGAAAGCTTGATCCTCCTTGTTCTCTCTTTCTGATTCCTCATCATGATGGCTGTGTGTTCCTATATCTGAGCGCCAGGATACCCGTAGGGTGACAGCAGCGCTTTATAAGAACTACTACAATTACAATTACAATTACTTTGGTTGTGAGGGGAGGGGGCGTCCCCATGCAATCATCCATGGCTTTAGATACAAAGCCCAGTCTATTAATAATAGTAGACAAGGCTTTGCCCCAAAAAATAATGCCTCTTTGACATTAGTGTTAACTTGAAGTGCTTTTATTTCTAAAAATGTCTCTGACTTTGCATGTGTGGTGCACTGTACAGCCCACATCCAAACTGAGAAATGTTTTAAAGTTTTTCTAAGCATAGTATTTTGCACTGAAATAGTAACTTTAAGGGTTCTCCTGCTATTGGCTTTGCAAACCCTAATGGACTCATTTAGAGTTTTTGCACTTTCTGCTGTGTTGGTAATTTCGGCATCCAGTCCATGAATTCAAGGAGATCTATCAAGGGTTCACGACTCTTGTGATTGGTTTGCACACCTTTGACCTAGGTTCATGGATCTTGCAGCTCATGCCGAAAGTCAGGAACTCAGCCTCTGGGTCAACAAATGTCACAGACAAATGAGCCAGGCAGTCAGGGTATGCTCCCTAAGGGGCATATTAACAAGCCAGGCGACAAAATTATCGCCGCGTTGGCGGCAGAAAACTGCCGCTAAAACGGCGATAATGGGATTGATAATATGCTCTATGGAATTCCAATTGAAGCCCATGTTAGATGTCCTTCACATCTAACTTGGGCTTCAATTGGAATTCCATAGAGCATATTATCAAGCCCATTATCGCCGTTTTAGCAGCAGTTTTCTGCTGCTAAAGCGGCGATAATTTTATCGCCTAGCTTGTTAATATGCCCCCTAGTTCCTTTATGTCTCATTATTGTGTATATTTTAGGGCGTCGGCCCTGAGCTTCTTTGTCCTGTAATATTGTATGTAAAAGTTTTCTTCAATTTACGGACAGCTAATCAGAGAGCTTCAGGTCAGTGGATTCTGTTTGGGTTTGAGGACCTGAATTGGATTATTGGAGAAAAATGTCCCTTGTCCAATCAGATTTGAGAATTTTTGTAAAAGTTTGGATCTGTGATTAGTCCATGAACCCGGATTTGTAGACGATTTAAAAATTAACTATCTAGATGTCTCTATCTTTATTGACATATCTCATGACTTTAAGGCCATTGCAAGAAACCTGGCATCTTCCCTGTAAAATAAAAAATTTAAAACTAAAAAAAGACATCTTAGGCACAAAAAAACACCTTTCTAATGCTACTTTCTCAAACTCTGCTGATCACCTTTACACAAACTAAAAAATGGCTCATCCTTGAGTAAAATTCTACTTTTATGCCAAGTTTGGTGTAATTCCAATCAACTGATTTTTTCTGTACCTCAGAGTAAAGATTCCTATGGGAGTGAGTTAAAAAGGAAATGTCTCTTTTTTTACACCACATTTTGTGCCCCCCCCCCACACCCCTCCCTCAGATTGAAAGAAACGTGTTGCTCACACCCAAATCAGGTGACACTGTTTTGGAAAGATTTGTGCATGTGCCAAAGTAATTAGGTGAGTGAGACTTAACCCTAACTCTACAGATATTTTATAGCATTTTCCATTACAGAAGTGACACATAATGCCTGTGATTACACCATTACACTATGTCATGTAAACAAGATTTTGTTCAGGTAAAAATCCTATTGTGAGAGCACAGGCACAGAATTGTACTTAATTCCGTGTTGAATTTTCATCCTATTTGATCAACAAAGTGCAGGTACCAAAGAAAGTGAGAAAGATGCACTCATCATTTCTCTGCAGCATTATCCACCCTTGGAAGTTTTGTATTTCTTTGGAAAATCAAGCAAGGTCATTGCAGTGCTTTTCAAAATGTTAGATGTTTGATGAGGGCAGGCAATACTATTGTTCTTTTAGTTTTTGGAATGTTTGATTGCCTGGATTTTGTATTAGTGTAAAATCATTGGACACTTTTGTGAATGGCGGAAGCCCACGGTTATATATATCTTTTATCCTGTCCTATTTTGTGTACGAACATTTGAATATACTCTGGTATTTGATTGTTTGAGGGCCTAGTCTTCTGCAGGCCATTGATGTTGTTTTAACACATATTTTCACCTTTTTACTACTTCAAAAGATATTTTTGGGACTTGTGGATTGCCTTGAACTGATGTACATTTGAGGTTATTTTTGTCTGCATGTGCCTATTGATGGCTGATATGAGGGAGATTCTAAAAAGATGCAGCTCACCACAGGCTTTGGTAAGAATAATCACTTCTTTTTTTATTAAGCATCTTCATACACACTGGCAGTGATGCAGGCTTATTACAACTGTCCCAGAATGGTTTGAAAATATACATTCCATCTTGCACTCCACATTCTCCTGTCCTGTTCCATCATCCATTATGTAAATGCCATTATGATACCCCACTAAGAAGATCCCAACACATCTTCACCCTTTAGCAAACAAAAAGAAATTTAGCAGCTAATCTACATGCATAAATAACATTCCTTGCTTTGACAGTACCAAAAGCTCTAAGTCAAAACAAATATATATTCTAAATACTCCAAAAAGGATTATATTTATTTAATAATATATTTATTTGAGGTCAAAACATAATCCCTCAAGTTCACAGGGATAGAACTCTTCCTAAATGAAATCCTCCGAAGCACCATTTCCGAAGGCCCCTCAGGTGAGACAGAGGAAGTTCATCCCAAATCTTTTTTTAAAATATTTTATTCAGAGTTATCATGCACCAGGAATAATTTACATTTGTTCCAACATCTACACTCTTCAATTTCACTGCTTGATCATACACTTTCACTACCTTTATCGGCTCTGAAAACTGGGAACCTCTACTGCCCTTGAATGGTCTCTTCACTCTCACCACATCTCCCTCTTTTACATTAAACCTTTGACCATTACTTCCTGCATACGTCCGCTGTGCCTCTCTCATATTCTCTGGCACATTTACCATCATATCTTTAGGTGTCAATTTTTTCTCCATCCACACTCTGTTCAACTTTGAAACAGGTAACCTTTCTTTCATTAAAGTGAACGAAGAAACCTTGGTATCAGCATTAGGTGAATTGAGGGTCACTCATACAATTTCATTTATTTCATGCCTCCAATCCAAACAACTTGCAAATGACAACTGCAAATTTTCTTTGATCGCACAATTACACCTTTCCCCCTAACCATTACTTCTGGGATGATATAAAGAAGTAGTTACATGTTTGATACCCAGATCATTCAAAGATATTACAAATTCTCTTGAAACAAACTTTGGTCTATTGTCTGTTACAATCTCATCTGGAATCCCTTCCCAGAGAAACACATTTTCCAACACCTCCTTTATCTTATTAGAAGTGACAGAGTTCATGAAAATCACCTCTGGCCCATACTTGATCTACTCCCCAACATGTATGGGTCCCCTAATATCAGCAGCAAGTTTAGACCAAACGTTGACAGACACCGGTACGGGGCACACAGGACTCAGTACAGTAATTTGACAATTTCACTGGCTACACAAAACCTACATTGCCTCCCATAATTTTCCACAGCCCTGCTCATACCTGGCAACCTTAACAATCTTATTCTCCTTTTCATGGCCTGCATACCTATGTGCCAAATCCACAACTTTTGATCTCATGGAATCAGGTACTACCAAATTCTCAGCATGATAAAGAAAATCAAACAGGCACCACTGATAGTTCTGAACCAATTTTCCAAAAAGCATCCACACTCCCATCCACAATTTTAGATTTTGGGCAACCCTTAAACACATACTCCATGGCCACTTTTAAAATCAAATCCTACTCAATGGTCCTAAAACACTCCTGTTCCATTATTGCTCCTTTGGTTATAAAGAAGAGCTCACTGACCACCATTTCGCCATCATTTTTCTCTTCTTCTTGCTCCTGGTGACTCAACGGCAATCTGGAAAGACAATCAGTGTTGCATTTTTGACTCCTGGAATGTAGTCCATGCAATAACAAAACTCCTGTAATCTAAATTGCCATTTACCAATCCTGTAGATTTACTTGCCCCCCCTAGTAGTCAAAAGGTCAACTGGGAGTTTGTGATCCACCTGAACCATAAACTCGGTACCACACAAACAATGTAGAAAATGGTTTATGCCCCACCAGCATGCTAAAGCCTCGCTTTCCACTACTGAAACCTGCCTCTCAGAGACTTCGAATGGCAAATGCCAAAACATCCTTTCTATCATTGCTCCTCTGTAACGAGACTGTCACAAAACAGTGCTGACTAGCATCAATGATCACTAAATTAGCATTTCTAGTGTCAAAAGGTTTAAGAGGTATAGCCTTGGCAAAACAATCATTTAATATATTAAATTCCTTCATGCACTCTGTTCTGCAAGCATATGTTTCCCATTTTCTGTACACTTTGCATAGAAAGTTTTGTCCCCAAAAGAAATCTCAAATAAAATTCCATCTAACTCAAAAATTACCTTAACTGATCCTTATTCTCTGGATCTGGTGCTCCCACAATGGTTTTCACCAAGTTATCCTTCGGTTCAACCCGATATTCAGACAACTTGTGACCCAGATAGTCAACACTTGACACTTCAAACGTGCACATTTCCACCTCCAACATAATCCCTTTCTCCTTAAATGTGGCCAAAACAAATGCCAACCTCTGGTCACGAGATACTGTCGTCAGTATAGATCAACAAATGATCTTGAAAACAAACGACTACTTCTACATCTCTGAACATCATATTCATTAAACACTGAAAAACTGAAGAAGCTAAGGAAAGGCCAAAGGCCCTTCTCTTATGATGAAACACTCCTTCAGGAGTAAGAAATCATGGTAAATGAGAGGACTTCTCATCCAACACAATCTGGTGATATGCAGATGCCATATTCAAGGTACACAAAATCCTTGCCCCTTTTATTACGGTCAACATCTTTGTGATGTTCGGCAATTAATGCCTGTCTACCCAAATGTTTGAGTTAAAATATCTGAGGTCTATACACATCCTTAAACTATCATTATCTTTCCAAGCAAGCACAACAGAATACAACTATTCTGAACTCTCAAAAGGTTCAATGATCCCTTGATCACATAACGTATCCAATTCCTTGTGTAAATCTGGTCTAAACACTAGAGAAACCCACCTGAGCTTATGTACAGCAGGTTTCACCCCAGATTTGAGTTGCTTTCTGTGCTTAGAACCCTTCTACTTGCCTACCACATTAGTGAACACCTTGGGAAATCTCATTTCATTCGATGACTGAAGAACCCATATGTCAACATATTTCTTCTTTAGGAGTTCCTGGACAGGATTGTTTGGCTTCAAGATTATGCTAAGATTCCTTTGCTCCAACCATCCCAATATTGACGACCCATATGCTGCCACATAATCCGTGGCTGGTGTACTATTACCTTTGAAAGATACCTCAGGATCAAATTCACCCAATTATCCAATTAGTTTTCCTTCACAAGTAACCGGTTTAACATTTTAATTTCTTAAGCTGATGTTTTTGAATTGTTTACAATCATTTGTTCCAGTGAAAGTGGAAGATGAGCCAGAATCAGCCATTACATCCACAAAAACATCTCCAATACTAACCAAACAACATGGTCATTTTAAAGGAATGCAAGGAGTGGCAGAACCTGGTCCTTCCTACACTCAACTTCTGAAGAACCCATATCCATGTACAACACTACACTCTCATCACTATGTCACTTTTACTGACTTCAATCACAAGAGAACTCCACACGATGTGTGGAGGGGGGAACTAGAGGCGTGGGGTTCTAGGAGCAGCAGCCTCCAATATTAAATGTTCATCACAAAAGAGCTGCTCCCAGTGTGATAACCCAAAGCGAGCTACAAGAACGTCGTGAGTGTGGGCATCTCACAAAAAGATACGGACTGGTCTCACACACCACCTGGTGTCATGCTTCATCATTGACCAGTCCTCGCCCTCCAAAACCTTCGTTTGATGGAGGACGGGCATACACTTGACGACAAGGATGCACTTCTAAGTGATGGAGTGGGGGCCCGTGACTATGTGAGTGAAATAAAAGTTAAAAATCATTATAGTAGTCAGTAGCAATTCTTTAATGTGAAGTGAAAACTATATGATATTAAAATAAGAGTGACGGTAATTGGGATATTTATTGTTCCCAACCGTCTAGTGAATGATCTCGTGGATGGTCGACATGTTTCTGCCTGGGTGGCCCCGAAGGGTCCGCGGCATTCATCAGGACCTAAATAGAATAATAATGGGCTCCGTTCTTACCACAATTTGGTAATGTGTCACCACTGCGGGAGTGTGGTATAGGTCACACTTCACCGTCTAAGGGATGCTTCCAATAGTGAAGCCTGAAACAAAGTTTTAATAAGAGACAATGTAACTCGCTGGGTCAGTTGTACCTGTAAAAAGGAAAAAAGACAAAACAATGCATGCATTGGGTGTCGTGCGTGACACAGGTGTGTGCGTGACTCAGTGGCACTCTATTTGTGGACACTAGTGCGAAAAATTATGGTGGTAGACGATGCTGCCACCAGGCTTACCCTAATAATATGGACAAGTAGCCTCATGGGAGAAGAGGCGGAGAAGAGAACCACAACTGTGTTTCCTCTGTAAGAGAAAACATTTCAGACAAAAGCGTTATGTGAAAAGGCGATTAGTCCTCATGTATAGCCAGCCTCAAAAGGCGAGTAAAGTTACTTCCACATTCCACATACTCATGCTGTCTTACTCGCGCTACCACCACACACTTCAGGCATACTCTTACTGTTACTCGCGATCATCGCGTCCTGCCACCTATGCGTCCGCTCATCCTCCTCCCGGATGTGCAAATGTCAGGGAGCGGGCGGGGTTTATAACGGCTGTCATCCCCGTGTCTAATTGAAGCAGTTAGCCAGAATCGATTTCACGTGGGTAATTCCCGGTGTCCCCGGCCGCCGCTGTGTGGAAATGTGGATTTTCCTGATCAGTTATGTCCCCTATCTTGGACCCCAACGGTTCTATATACATGTTACAAGTACATGTATGTTCCCTCCAGTTCCAGTTTCTAAGACGCAAACATATGTGTGTCTACCGTCAACATGTTCTCTGTCAGATCCGCCATCAATGGGCTGGATATTCGATTCCTAGGTATGACAGGCCACCGACTTTATATGGCTAAGTTACTCCATTTTTACAGTTCAGGCAAGTAGGCCCGATTCTGTCCTCAAGCCTTTCCCTGCTCTCTGTCTCTGACAGCTTCAGCTTGAGCTCGCATCTGTATCCATGAACTTTGTCCTACTCCCTGTGCAGCTAACGGTGCCTGCCTCGGCCAGTTTTCGCCTGTCTGCCAAGAAGCTGTATTTCACCTTCGAATTATCTATTTTGCTCTTCAGCCGATGCATTCCTGTCTAGTGATTTAAGTAAACATTTCCTTTAGCTCACAAGCAAGGGACTCAGCCTTTCCGTCCTCCTGCAAGTGATTCATAGCCCTGCTGCCATGGAAAGTTTTCTGCCCCTCGCATCTCATATAGACACTTAGACGCTTGTACACGCACACACAGTTAGTATAGAATAGATTCTGTCCGAGAGTCCTTCCTTGTGGATAACATAGTTCTTTAAACATAGGATGTTAGATATGATTTGGGATTAGGTTGACTTGACCCTCAGACTTTTCGTCTCCATATGTAGAGTTAATGTCAAGTCCCCTTCACCCCCTAGTTGCACGTCAATTACACGTCATACTGCTGCGCGCGCATCTATGCCAAGTATTATCTTATAGATCCACCTATGTCTGATAATCCTAACCAATTATGTTTCTTTTATTCCTTATTACGCCTAGTTTCGATTATGTCACTGTCACGTCATTTTTCTTATCAAATGTTACGCCTTCTACATTCGTTTCATTGTAATGTACTTATTATAAAAATACATGTCTATCAATAAATTATTGTACTTCACTTCCTGAACCCTCGTGGTGACGGAACCTGAAGGCCGCGACTCGAGTCGGCCATTTTGAATGGAATAAAGCCCATTAGAAAACCTCTTATACCACGGATTCTGCCTCTTGTTATTTTGAGCTATTTACTTTATTTTAAGATTCCGTATGAAATTCAGTCCGGTATTTTATTTACCACATAATGGCGCCCGAACAGGGACACTTTCTCATCTCACGCGCCGGCGGTGCGTTGCAGGCCCGGTCTCCTGCCACAGCTGGACGGACCATAAACGCGTACCAGCAGGATTTCCTGTAAGCTCCCTCCGGTCAAGCGGGGGCGACTGAGGCTGCGATCAACCCAGACGAGGCGGTGAGAAGTGCGAAGTATCCCGACCAGAGCCTAGCTGAGAGAGCAAGATCCGAGGTATACAGAGGCCCACCAGGTTTTCCGAAATCCCGATGTCCAGAGGGTCCGATGTCCGCAGTCGTCGAGTCCAGTCCATTCTCTGAGGCCTTCCGTTTCAAGGAGCTACTCGGTGAGTACCATCGCCGGGGAGGCGTGTTGACGCGCACATAGGTTGTGCCGGTCAAGACGGATTTGGGTACACAAATCCGGTCTGCACTGTTTAGCAGTGTATATGTACTGTTTAGCAGTATATCAAGTATTCCGAAGTATTCAGTTATTGTCAAGAATTCAGCGTGGTGATTAGTTAGGCAGACTGTCATCATTGTCGACCATTATTAAATGTTTAATGTTTAATGTTTAAAGTATTCAGAAATGTCTTGCATATTGTGGTATGAATGACTGTTCATTGTTCACTGTTCATTATTGTGTTTTTCTCGTATTAAGTAAGTTCAAGAGTAAGTATCAGATCAGTTGTCAATATGCCGTTCTTCTCGAAGTTAAGACAGATTACTACCAGAAAAGGGGTGCTTGAAGAAGCAGTTCCTATTCCTCCTAGAGACACTCCAGGACATTTCATGTACCATAAGCATGGCTTAGATGCCATATTGTTTCTTGATCTATGGGTAGATTATACCAAGGGGTTACCGGAAAGTCAAAGGTGGCCCGCAGCGGGAACCTGGGATGCAGAGTGCATCATGAAAGTGGAGGAAGAGTTATGGAAAAGAAAGGTCAGACAGTCACAGAAAGACGCTGTTGAGTTATGGCGTAAAGAATCTCATAGACGAACAGAAAAAGCACGTAGACAAGAAGAGAGGAGTAAAGAAAGTTCAAATAAAGTTCAAGAAAATCTATTAATTGAGGAAGGTATCCGAGTGAAATCAGAACAAGTGAATAGACAAAGAAATGCTCTTATGAATGGTATGTATCCCCTTCTAGCCGAAGGACTACCTAAGGCTGTTACAGAGATGCCAAAAGACTTGCCACCCCCATTATTTCCAATTAAGGTACATCCAAAGGGGCATCCCAGAACCGCAGAAGATGTTTTTCTTTCCTCATATCTAGATGACGCAGCTCCCGAGTATGCTAACGCCGCACCACATAGACCATCTGGCAGAGGGGTTCAACGTCAGGATCAGGTATCTGTCCCCGTGCAACAGCAAGTTCCGACACAAGCGTCGGCAAGCACATCTGTTTCCGCATCTGTCTCCGCAGTCGACTCTACAGAGGTATCAACACCCATAGTTGCTGTGTCACGTTCGACGAACCCTTTCACACCCGACGCCCCAGATGGGGCCACGGGAGGTGCTAGCAGTACTTTTACACCACCTAGAATAAATAAACTTGTCTTTCAAGAGTCAACACATTCACGTACACCAAAATTCGTAAATGAACGTACGCTTAAGGAACTCCTTGTAAATTGTAGATATGACCCAGTGGTTGGTAAAGAGGACGAAATGGTCCTGGCATCATTACGTATCAGGCGAGCCGCAGAGTATTTAGCAAAGTTACCAGGAATGACTACGCATCTGGATAACATATATCATTTTGTTCAAACAGGACGAGATCCAGGATGTATTAACAGAGCTATGGAATTCCAGAAAGTAGAAATACAGGGGGAACTGTTACGTTTCCTCATAAACTGTGTGATCAGAAATCAAGATCGTCCGGGGGTAGACCCGAATGCAATGCTTATTCTTACAAGATGGAGTCAGAATATATCAGAAGGGAGACACGATAAGCAAAATTGTATAATAGCCATGTGCCGAAAAATCCGTAAAGAAATAGAGCGTATTCATGAAGAGAGATTGGGAACAGACGAGTTTGAGCAAGACGAAGTGTCCGAATCAGGGAACTCTGCAAGACAGTCAGAGACCATAGCCTATGTAGGCAGAGGAAGATCTTGTGAAAATACTAGATGTTTTTCTGATCCAATACACTCTGTATGTCCAAATAATAGCAGAACGTATCCGACGCCTGTAATGAATCTGAAGTCTCCTGAACATTCGTTTCAAGCCGCAGATAAAATACTACGAGAACGAAGAGGTTATCATCTCCTCGATTCCATAGATGAGCAAGAATTAGCCAGATCAGCCGTTCACTGGATTGTTAGTCCTGAAAAATACGGTGATGAGACCGTAGCACACACGTTTTTTAACCTCAGTACAGATGAACAACGTTTAGCTGGAATATATATGATTCAGCAACTCCTCATATTATATAAGAGCCAACATGCTGACCCTGGTCCTTTACCTGATATATTAACGGAACTACTCACGAACAGATGGAGAGGTTCTAGTAACAAGCTAATTAAAGAGATATTAGTGTCACGTAAGCAGTACGTCCTTTTTGTAAATCCAGATTCTCTCTCCTTGCCCCCCAGAGAAAGAGCACCGTACTACATGGATAGACAAAATCCTTTACGGGAAGTGCACCCAATAAAAGGCGAAGACAATGAGTTTCACCGTGTATTTGTTTACACACCCATATCAAAAATGGAATTATTAGAAATGAAAAAAGTAGTACCTAGTCATGACAAAGACCCAGCGGGTTTCCACCGAGAAATTAAAGACATGTTACTGATGGGAGAGTACACCTTTCCTGATATTATGACGATATTAAAGGTGCTTTTGCCTGCTGGCATTTATGAAAAACTGAAAGAAAAAGAGTGGGAAGTGGGAGACCAAAAGATAGACTGGACAGCATTAGCAGAGGAAGAAAGGAGCCGAACTGCAGGTTCGGGGCTCGGGGATAAAGTTAAACTATTACCAGGTTTACTAGTACAGGTACTGCCACGTTTATTAACTACAAAAAAGGAAGATTGGGGTGCAATCACAGCCTGTAAACAAAAGCAAGATGAAGACACAAGCGATTATTATGCTCGATTTGAAAAATGTTTTGGTATAAATAGTGGTATAAAAGCAAGTAGTGACTCATATCCACATCTATTTGTGACAAAATTAGTGGAAAATGCATTGCCCCCAGTGAAGAATAGAATATTGAAATTCGAGAGTACCTGGCAAAGTAACACTCCGTCGCAAATGCTACAAATGTTACAGTATCATCACAATAGAATTAGGGATGAACAAGAACACGAGCATAGACGCATGAAGGATACAAAAATGAAAATGCTAGTTTCTCAGACAGTACCAGCAGATGGTCACAAAAAGGGTGTGACACATTCTGGTGATTCTGCAGTTCCTGTAAAAGGAACCTGCAATTACTGTAAACAACTAGGCCATTATGTACATGATTGTCAAGTCCTGAAACGAAATATAGCTACAGGTATTGCAAAAGAGAGACCACGATTAGTTAGACAAGATCAGAATGAACAAGGAGCTATGCAGCATGGACAGTCCATGCCAGTTCAGCAACAGTCTATGCCAGCCTCACAGCAACCCATACAGTTTGTGCCAGCTGCACCACCGTTGCCTGCTACTGCCACACAAACCACAACACGACAAATGTATCAGACTGCACAGTATGAATACCCTGAGTATCAGCGTTACGCATGAACCAGCCTAGAGAGGGAAGTTGACTTACCGCTTATCGAGATTCCTGTAGATCAAGAAGGACCTTATGTACATAGTGAATTATTAGGTCAAGATAGAAAATTCTTACTCGATACAGGGGCAAGTCGAACAACCATAAAACGTAGTGAAGTTCCAGGGGCACCCCTCTCAGGCTCTCAAAATGTTTCCCTTGGTTTTTCGGGAAAACCTATTGTTAATGAAGTATCACAGCCTCTACCACTTACGATAGGACCTTTGACACGAACTACAGATTTATTGCTTACTAAATCATGCCCAGAAAATTTGTTAGGAATTAAAACTCTGAAAGCACTAGGAGCCATAATATGTTGTTCTCCGGAAGGAGTAAGGTTGTTTTTGCGTGATTTTAAAGGTCACTATGTGTCTAGAGACATGGATCCCCGACTACAGACTTTACCAGTACATCTATGGGCACAAGGCCCTACGGATGTTGGCTGCATGAACATTACACCCTATCGAGTTACATTGAAAGCAGGAGTGGTACTACCACGAATGCGACAATACAAGTTACCGCATGATGCTGTAGTGGCTTTGCTGAAAATCATTGATGAGCTAATTGCCCAGGGAGTAGTTGTAGAAACAGACTCCAATGTATGTAATTCACCGATAATTCCGATTCTTAAACGAACTGATCCTACTGCCCCACCAGTGTACCGATTGGTTATTGATTTGCGTGAACTAAACAAGTGTATTGTACCACAATTCCCTGTGGTCCCTGATATATCATCATTATTGACAGCAATTGATTCCGAAGCAACATTCTTTACTGTAATTGATCTCAAGAATGCCTTTTTCAGCGTCCCAATAGATCCGGAAAGCCAATACTTGTTCGGATTCAGTTTAAATGGGCGCAGTTTTAAATTCTCACGCGCTCCTCAAGGATTTACAGAAAGCCCCAGCATCTACAGCCAAGCACTGAAACGAGAACTTGACAGTATCCACATGCCAGTCAATACTGCACTGCTTCAATATGTCGATGATCTGCTGATCACCGCGAGAAGCGAGCCAGAATGTGAAAAAGCTTCTCTGACAGTTTTACATTTCCTAGCCGACAAGGGGCACAAGGTGTCCCCTTCTAAGCTGCAATTCTGTGTTCAGCGAGTTATTTATCTTGGTCACTCGCTGTCCAAGGAGGGAAGGCAGCTTACACCAGATCGCATCCAGTTAATTGCTAACATGTCAATACCCCAGACACAAAAGGAGGTGCGGGCTTTCATAGGCCTCACTTCATATTGTAGGCAGTGGATCCCTCAGTACGCATTTCTAGCAAAACCACTCATTCAGTTAACCACACAGGAGGCAGCCACATCGACTGTTCTCCCTTGGACTCAGGAACATACACAAGCTTTTGAAACACCTGTTTTAGCAACACCATGTTATAACAAACATTTTACACTCTTTGTTACAGAACGCGAAGGTACTGCCTTGTCAGTACTCACTCAGGATCAAGCAGGATCACGCAAGCCATGTGCTTATTTCTCCAGTACATTAGATCCCGTAGCTCAGGCTTTGCCTGCATGCCTGAAATCAGTGGCAGCGACAGCTTTAGCAATCAGACAAAGCGATGCCATAGTATTAGGACACCCATTGATAGTACAAGTACCACATGCAGTAGAGGTTCTTGTGAACCGAACACAAACACAACACTTGACCATAGCAAGACTTACCGGTTATGAACTGACATTGTTTCAACCACACATAGAGATCCGACGGTGTAATACATTGAATCCTGCTACACTATTACCTGTAATTGGAACAGACCCACTAGCTCATGATTGTGTTGAAATCATTGAAATAAAGACGAAACCTAGACATGACTTGACAGACGTTCCAATGTTAGATCCAGACCTGACGTTGTATGTAGACGGATCATGCATGAGAGCAAGTACAGGAGATTTAGTGGCCGCGTATGCAGTCACAACAGACACTGAAGTTATTGAGACACATTGTATAGATATTCTGTCAGCCCAAGCAGCAGAACTTATTGCTCTAACGCAAGCCTGTATTCAAGCCACAAATAAGAAAGTTAATGTATACACTGACTCACGTTATGCATTCGGAGTTGTACACGACTTCGGCGTGCTATGGCGAGAGAGAGGTTATTTAACGTCCCATGGTGCCCACATTCAGCACGGGCCCCTCATTCATGCTTTGTTAGACGCAATACATCTACCCACTGCTATATCGATTATGAAATGTAAAGCACACACGAAGGTTACTGATACCATTTCTCAAGGCAATGATTTAGCTGACCGAACAGCTAAACAGACTGCTCAGAATCGCACATTAGACATGACAAAGCCAATAGTTCAGACCCCAACACAGTGTATGACAATTAAGGATCCCGCACTTGACGTAATTGACATACAGACACATGCCACAGCAGAAGAAATAAAGAAGTGGACTGAACTAGGAGGGATCCAGACAGATCAAGGATGGATGACGAAGGAGAAATCTGTATGGTTTCTCCCTGATTCCATGGTTCAAGCCATTATAGCTACAGTTCACAGTCCAGCACATTTGGGAGAGAAGGCTATGCTAGACAGCATTCAGCACATTTGGTTCAACAAACATTTACGAGCAGCAGCTAAACAAAAAGTTCGTACCTGTATGATATGTTGTCAGTTTAATCCAGGAAAGAGTGTTCCCGTAGAGCAGGGTGGATTTCAGCCTCCTGACCATCCTTTTGAAGTCCTCCAGATGGATTATATTCAGATGGAACGTTGTCAAGGATTCAAATATGTTCTCGTAGTTGTCTGCGCTCTCTCCCGTTGGACAGAGGCGTATCCCGTATCAGATTACACTGCCCCGACTACTGCCAAGCAGCTAGTTCGAGAATTCTTCCCACGGTACGGTTTACCACGTGTTGTATATTCAGATAACGGTCAGCCTTTCTCATCCGAATTAATGAAACATGTCTCACTTTTGTTGGGATATCAGTGGAAATTCCACTGTGTCCGACACCCCGAGGCAGCAGGTCTCGTAGAAAGACATAACCAGACACTGAAAATCAGACTGTCCAAAATATGTAGAGAGAAAGGTGTCGACTGGATAGTAGCATTACCAGTTGCACTCTTTTACATGAGAATGGTAGCACACTCTAGAACAGGGCTATCCCCGTATGAGGTGATCTTCGGTAGACCGCCGAATATGTGGGGGACGCCTATACCACGTAAAATAACTGATGTTGACTGTAATATGCTGACAGATTACCTGGCTTCCTTGATGTCTGCACTACAATCTTCTCGTTCACAGGTAGCTGCAGCCTTTCCCGACAACACTGAGGCGAAACCCCATGACGTTGTTCCGGGTAATCTTGTCTTTGTGAGAAATTTCGACAGGAAAAGTCAACTGGAGCCCAGGTGGAAAGCACCCAAGTTGGTCCTGTTGACCACAAGAACAGCCGTGAAGATCGAGGGACGCAAAGGGTGGATTCATTCAAGTCACGTCAAAAAATTTCATGGACTACCTTCAGATATAGACACTGTGCCCTGCACTCCCTCACAGACTGATTCAAAACTTCCTTTTGTTGAACAGAATGACTCTCAGTGCTATAAATTAAAGCTTAGGCCCAAACAGTCGAGCAATTTGATTGTTTAAGTCCTCTCCAAGGTGAAGCGGTTGAATTGCCTCCGACATGTATCCCTTGGACCTGAGTAGAGAAAATACCCGAGAAATGTTGAAACGACAGGCGTATTGTAAATCACTGCGTAGCTACTGTATGAGGACATTATTAATTTTGTTTTTATTGAGTATTTTAGTAATTATTACGAGTGTGATTTTGCACATATATCATCCTATCTCTAGACATGTTTATAATGTTGCTGCAGAACATTCTTTTAGTGACCTACCCCCACATGAATTATCTTATAGACTTGCGCTGCGCAATAACACATTCATTAGTATGTTACATCATTCCCATCAGACTAGTAATGCCACCAATTGTTGGGTGTGTGGCCGACTTCCTCCCTATCAGAATAACAAAGGAGTTCTGCCTTTCTTTCCACATCCGTTCACACACAATGGCTCCTGTGGAGCATGGTTTAGTTTATTAAATTCCATAGACCCAGACACAGCAGTTTATCAACAACATTGGATATGGGGAAATCTGAATCTAGTTTTATTCGAAGTCTGTCACCCTAATAAGGAGGGTCACCCCAGTAGAACAGGAACTGATTTAGAAAATGAAGTGTATAAATTAGGTAATTTTACGCCTAATCTTATGATTTTGAATGTCAAATCCGAAGTTGAACTAATTCTGCCCACTATGTCAGTATTTCCAGTAAAGGGTGAATTATGTGTAAGAAAAGTTGGTTCCATACATATGGGCCATAGCCAATGCGATACTACAGTAGAATATAGTGATCAAGGTAAATCTTCATTTAGAGCTTCTCGCCATTCTTACTTTATATGTGGTCAGACGGCATATATGCGTCTGCCTCTAGATTGGGATGGTACCTGTTACATCGCATTCCTTTTGCCACCTGTTTTCCTAGCTCCTCCTGATTATTATCGACATGTTCATTTAGTACACAAAAGAGAGCGGAGAGATCTCCCAGTTGTCGATTATACTGAGACGGCATGGGACAAGTATGTAGATTTCAATAAAGGTATCTTTCCCTATATAGGTACTATATCAAATAGTAAGCTGATACGTAGACTAACCAAGACTCTTGAAGCTGTAGTAAACGAGACTATAGCCGCCCTAGGCAATCTGACAGAGGAACAATCAGTGATGAGAATTGTTGTTCTCCAGAATCGTCTTGTCCTTGACGTCATCCTGGCCGATAGGGGCGGAGCTTGCAGGGTCATCGGATCCAGCTGCTGCATATTCATACCAGAAAATTCGCCATCTGTATATAAAGCTATAACACGCCTTCATAAGATTGTAAGCCAGATACACGAGAATCCAGGCACTTGGACGTGGTCCGGGTGGTTTTGGAGTGTGATATCAGCCTGGGGATGGAGAGTTCTATCCTTCCTAGGTATTGGCCTTCTTATGCTCTTCAGTTGTTGTTTATGCCTACAATGTGGACCAGCGATTTGTGGTCTGTGTGCCACATCATGCATTCCATATCACAGTTCTCGTTCAAAATATCGGAAGAAGAAGGAAGAAGAAATGATGCTCCATGAGCAAATCGATGGAATGATGAAGATTGATATCTCTTGAAGGGCAAGTAGGGGACAAGGAGGGAATGTGGAAATGTGGATTTTCCTGATCAGTTATGTCCCCTATCTTGGACCCCAACGGTTCTATATACATGTTACAAGTACATGTATGTTCCCTCCAGTTCCAGTTTCTAAGACGCAAACATATGTGTGTCTACCGTCAACATGTTCTCTGTCAGATCCGCCATCAATGGGCTGGATATTCGATTCCTAGGTATGACAGGCCACCGACTTTATATGGCTAAGTTACTCCATTTTTACAGTTCAGGCAAGTAGGCCCGATTCTGTCCTCAAGCCTTTCCCTGCTCTCTGTCTCTGACAGCTTCAGCTTGAGCTCGCATCTGTATCCATGAACTTTGTCCTACTCCCTGTGCAGCTAACGGTGCCTGCCTCGGCCAGTTTTCGCCTGTCTGCCAAGAAGCTGTATTTCACCTTCGAATTATCTATTTTGCTCTTCAGCCGATGCATTCCTGTCTAGTGATTTAAGTAAACATTTCCTTTAGCTCACAAGCAAGGGACTCAGCCTTTCCGTCCTCCTGCAAGTGATTCATAGCCCTGCTGCCATGGAAAGTTTTCTGCCCCTCGCATCTCATATAGACACTTAGACGCTTGTACACGCACACACAGTTAGTATAGAATAGATTCTGTCCGAGAGTCCTTCCTTGTGGATAACATAGTTCTTTAAACATAGGATGTTAGATATGATTTGGGATTAGGTTGACTTGACCCTCAGACTTTTCGTCTCCATATGTAGAGTTAATGTCAAGTCCCCTTCACCCCCTAGTTGCACGTCAATTACACGTCATACTGCTGCGCGCGCATCTATGCCAAGTATTATCTTATAGATCCACCTATGTCTGATAATCCTAACCAATTATGTTTCTTTTATTCCTTATTACGCCTAGTTTCGATTATGTCACTGTCACGTCATTTTTCTTATCAAATGTTACGCCTTCTACATTCGTTTCATTGTAATGTACTTATTATAAAAATACATGTCTATCAATAAATTATTGTACTTCACTTCCTGAACCCTCGTGGTGACGGAACCTGAAGGCCGCGACTCGAGTCGGCCATTTTGAATGGAATAAAGCCCATTAGAAAACCTCTTATACCACGGATTCTGCCTCTTGTTATTTTGAGCTATTTACTTTATTTTAAGATTCCGTATGAAATTCAGTCCGGTATTTTATTTACCACAGCTGCCTGGATCGTGAATGTCAGAATGGGGCGTGTAAAGGCCTCAATAGACGCTCGAGATACGAGGAGAGGGTTGGGTCCTGCCGGCCAATGGTTGGGATCTTGACGATCGTGCAGGCGATGATGCGCCGTTGGTGAGGTGCTCTGATTGGTTATACTGTGAAGGGAAATCAAAGGCCCGCTCTGATTGGAGGAGCTAAGGCCAGGGGGCGTGACCGAATCGGAAAACGCGATGTAGCCACAGAATTCGTTGGCATGGGGATATACAAGGGATAATTGCTCGAAAGGTGGTTGCGCGATCCTCCTGAAGATAGGGTCGTAGTAGAGGTGGCTCTGTGCAGTGGATATGATGGTCATTGTGAGGGTCTCATGCTGGGCAAGTACGAAGCAGATTGTAAACCACGTGCTAGAAAGATTACGGTACTTCATGCAGGGTCAAAGTGGCAAACATGGCAAATATGACTATGAGTCCATAGAAATGGTCATGCAAGGAAGCGGTCATACACAGAAGCGACCTCGCGTCAAGTGAACTTCTATGGTTTTAAAAGTTATAATCACTCCCATATATACAGCAATCATATGGTGCTGTGGTGAACCAAGTATTAACAACAGTGTCTAGCTCCTCAAAAAAGTCTAAGCCAGAATATGCACATCCCACACACACTAATGCTCATTCTGAGTGTTGCGTATGGGTGGGGTGCTAGAGTTTTGTGTGAGGGTCAGATCTTTGTTGTGGCATGAGTTTTGGAGACACGTATGCATCATTGGAGAATGATAATATATACTAAGTACATTCATCTTTTCTATCGTGTCAGTTGTAACCATGGGATATCGTCGTTAAGACCCCTCTCATGGGTACGGAGGCGGAAAACCCATCGTTGTTCTCTAAAAAGGAGGTTGGTTGTAAGGTCAGATTTCCCTTTTCTCATGACTTCAAGTACAGTCCAGCTGAGGTCTGTTTCTTTATGGTTAGCTTCGGAGAAATGGCGAGTCAATTTAGTATTGGTCTTTTTGCACCTTATAGTGCTTCGGTGTTCGTTGATACGGGTTTTTATCTTCCTAGTAGTCGTACCTACATACCGAGGCATGCAAGGACAGGTTAGGAGATAGACAACATTCTCCGTGTTACAATTGCTGAATGTGTTGAGTTTCCAGGGCTTGCCCGTGACTATGTCAACCTCTTTGGTATTTTTTGTGAGGTTGCAGGAGTTGCACATGCCACAGGCAAAATGACCCACTACACGTGGTTGGTCCCAGAGTCTGGGTTGCTCAGTCTCATCCAATGTAGTCATCTGGGCGTGTACCAGTTCATCCCTTAGGTTTCTGTTGCGTTTGTACGCAAATAAGGGCGTTTCCCATTGTTTCCCAGCGCTATTCAGTATGTGCCACCTTTTTCTGATGATTTTCTGTATGGTGTTTGATGCTGGTGTAAATGTAGTGACACACACTTGTCTGTCCGTTTGTACTTGCTCGGTGTTCTCCAATAGTGCTTCTCTGGGGTTGTTGCTTGCTCTTTTGTTGGCCCTTTTAACCATTTTTCTGGGATAGTTCCGTGCTATGAGTTTTCTCTCAAGGTGTTTTGCTTGTTCTGTATAGATTTCTTTTTCAGAACAGTTTCTTCTTATCCGTAGAAACTGGCCGACCGGAAGATTCTGTCTGAGGGCTCTTGGGTGGTAACTTTCGTATAAAAGTAAACTATTTCCGTCTGTAGGTTTATTGTGGACTTTTGTTGAAAACCCTCCACCAGTGATTGTGATGTCTAGGTCCAGGAAGATAGCGTGGTTTTTGTGGATGGAATGGGTAAACTTTAGATGTCGATCTTGAGAGTTTACCCACTGTACAAAAGCGGTTGCATTTTCTTCTGTTCCCCTCCACACAATCAGAACGTCGTCTATGTACCGTTTCCAAACCTTGAGATGATTTAGAAACGGGTTCACTGGATTGTTGACAAAGTCATCCTCAAATTGTTGGACGTACAGACAGGCCATACTAGGGGCAAAGGTGCTCCCCATCGAAGTTCCTGTTATTTGATGGTAGATGGTTTGATCATATTGGAAAAAGTTTTCTGTAAGGGCCAGTTCGGCACATTCCATAACAAAGTGTTGGGGGGTGATGAAATCCCATTGCTTGTGTAGAATGATGTTTTCTACGACTTCCAGTGTTCTCTGTTGGGGTATGCTTGTGTATAGGGCTTCAATGTCCATAGTTATGAGCCAGTCACTGACGGGATCTATCTCCAAATCTCTTAGGAGGCAGAGGACATCTTTAGTGTCCCTTAGATAGGATGCGGCCTCCTTCACAATTGGCCGCAGGAACCAATCACAAAATTGTGATAGGGGTTCCAGCACGGATCCAATCCCTGATACGATGGGTCTCCCCGGAGGGGGCATCCGATTCTTGTGGATTTTTGGGAGGATGTAGAATCTAGGCATCCTGGGTTCCGTGTTGATCAGGAAATCAGCTTCTTGCCTCGTAACCCAATCGTTACTGAGTCCCTCTTCCACTATGTTCTTTATTCTGTTCATGATGCGTTTAGTGGGATCTGTTTGGTGTGTAGCGTAGCTGTTGGTATCTGCTAGCAGTCTTAGACATTCCTCATGGTACATCGAGTGGTCCAGAATGACGGTGGCGCCCCCTTTGTCTGCCGGTTTTATAACAATGTCATGGTTATCTTTTAGTTTTTGTAGGGCCACACGTTCTCTCCCCGTTAGGTTGTCAAACCCTTTGGTGTTCTGGAAATCTATTTTCTCAATGTCTCTGAGCACAGCATGCTCAAATGCTAGTACTTCACACGAGATACTCTGTATTGGAGGTTGGAAAGTTGATTTTTTACGTAGCCCTGTTGATTTCCTACCATCTTTGCTGGTTTCTGTTGTTTCGCCGAAGAAGTCGCGAAGTTTGATTTTTCGGAAGAATTGGGCCAATTCCATATTAAGACCAAAGGGGTCGTTTCTTGGTGTGGGAACAAAGCCCAGACCCTTCTCGAGGACGGATTTTTCTTCGGTTGAGAGTGTGTGTGTACTAATATTAACAATATTAGTTAATCCCTGCTGGTTGAGGGCATCTCCGTTCTCCCTCTGCTCCTGGTTGTCATCCCCTGTGGTTGGTGTTGCTGGTCTTCCCATTGGACCCTTGCGTTTCTTCTTTTTTGTCGGCCTCTCCCTCTGCCCCTGCCCTGGAATAAAAAAGAAGGGGGGCCGGGGGGATAGCCAAACCCAGGTGGGAAATACGGTTGTTGCCAGTAGCCGAAGGGCGGATGTTGCGGTTGTTGGATTTGCATCAATGGTTGATAGTGGGGTTGTCTTCCCAAGGGTGGTCCTGAGCCTTCGTCACCGCTTGAATCGCTTCTTTCATCTCCTGAACTAAATGTCCAGTTCTGTGGGGTAGGTCTGAAACGTTGTTTTCTCCCTGTTTGTTGGGGGTTCGGTTTATCGTAATGTTCATCCGTTGTGTATGGATAGATTGTTTCTTTGCTGAATTTCAGTACGTCTTTCTTCAATTTTGTCAATTTTGATTGGGTCAGATATTCCTTGTACTCCGAATGGTCTTTATTAATTTCATCCAACTTTTTCTTGAAGGTTGATAGCTGTACTGTGGTTTTTAGCCTGCTTTCGCTCTGCTGAATTTCAACCAGGAGAGCATCGGCCAGTTGTCTCGCAGTGTTTATAATCAGGATCAGCCAATCTTTCGTACATTTCCAGGCGATGCTGGACCAGTTGATTCTGAACTCTTTGTTGTTAAGGAAGAGTCTAGGCTCATTGGTGACAATCAATCCTCTCGGGCGGTGTTTTTTCTGAGATATTCTGTCATGAATGCCCCATGGAGAGCTGTTCGTATTTGCTCTTTCTTCTTAGTGGATAACGCTTCCCATTCGTCTGAATTCTGTACTGTGTGTGTGACAATAGTTTCTGCTAGTAGAGATGGTGTGTTCAAAATCTCCGCTAGAACCTCATCCCCAAATGAGAGTTCGGTGTCCATCTTGAAATTAGGGTGGTTGTAGATGCGACCTTTAGTCGGATCTTAAACTCGGGCCTTGGTACCCAAGCTCAGACGCGCAGTTGGTCTGTTGTAGTAATCCTATTTACAGAATGCTGTATAATAGGACAGATCCCTTATTATAGGGCAAGTACCCCTTGGTTCGTTCCCACAGCCATCAGCTGTACATAATTCAATCACAAGAGAACTCCACACGATGTGTGGAGGGGGGAACTAGAGGCGTGGGGTTCTAGGAGCAGCAGCCTCCAATATTAAATGTTCATCACAAAAGAGCTGCTCCCAGTGTGATAACCCAAAGCGAGCTACAAGAACGTCGTGAGTGTGGGCATCTCACAAAAAGATACGGACTGGTCTCACACACCACCTGGTGTCATGCTTCATCATTGACCAGTCCTCGCCCTCCAAAACCTTCGTTTGATGGAGGACGGGCATACACTTGACGACAAGGATGCACTTCTAAGTGATGGAGTGGGGGCCCGTGACTATGTGAGTGAAATAAAAGTTAAAAATCATTATAGTAGTCAGTAGCAATTCTTTAATGTGAAGTGAAAACTATATGATATTAAAATAAGAGTGACGGTAATTGGGATATTTATTGTTCCCAACCGTCTAGTGAATGATCTCGTGGATGGTCGACATGTTTCTGCCTGGGTGGCCCCGAAGGGTCCGCGGCATTCATCAGGACCTAAATAGAATAATAATGGGCTCCGTTCTTACCACAATTTGGTAATGTGTCACCACTGCGGGAGTGTGGTATAGGTCACACTTCACCGTCTAAGGGATGCTTCCAATAGTGAAGCCTGAAACAAAGTTTTAATAAGAGACAATGTAACTCGCTGGGTCAGTTGTACCTGTAAAAAGGAAAAAAGACAAAACAATGCATGCATTGGGTGTCGTGCGTGACACAGGTGTGTGCGTGACTCAGTGGCACTCTATTTGTGGACACTAGTGCGAAAAATTATGGTGGTAGACGATGCTGCCACCAGGCTTACCCTAATAATATGGACAAGTAGCCTCATGGGAGAAGAGGCGGAAAAGAGAACCACAACTGTGTTTCCTCTGTAAGAGAAAACATTTCAGACAAAAGCGTTATGTGAAAAGGCGATTAGTCCTCATGTATAGCCAGCCTCAAAAGGCGAGTAAAGTTACTTCCACATTCCACATACTCATGCTGTCTTACTCGCGCTACCACCACACACTTCAGGCATACTCTTACTGTTACTCGCGATCATCGCGTCCTGCCACCTATGCGTCCGCTCATCCTCCTCCCGGATGTGCAAATGTCAGGGAGCGGGCGGGGTTTATAACGGCTGTCATCCCCGTGTCTAATTGAAGCAGTTAGCCAGAATCGATTTCACGTGGGTAATTCCCGGTGTCCCCGGCCGCCGCTGCCTGGATCGTGAATGTCGGAATGGGGCGTGTAAAGGCCTCAATAGACGCTCGAGATACGAGGAGAGGGTTGGGTCCTGCCGGCCAATGGTTGGGATCTTGACGATCGTGCAGGCGATGATGCGCCGTTGGTGAGGTGCTCTGATTGGTTATACTGTGAAGGGAAATCAAAGGCCCGCTCTGATTGGAGGAGCTAAGGCCAGGGGGCGTGACCGAATCGGAAAACGCGATGTAGCCACAGAATTCGTTGGCATGGGGATATACAAGGGATAATTGCTCGAAAGGTGGTTGCGCGATCCTCCTGAAGATAGGGTCGTAGTGGAGGTGGCTCTGTGCAGTGGATATGATGGTCATTGTGAGGGTCTCATGCTGGGCAAGTACGAAGCAGATTGTAAACCACGTGCTAGAAAGATTACTGTACTTCATGCAGGGTCAAAGTGGCAAACATGGCAAATATGACTATGAGTCCATAGAAATGGTCATGCAAGGAAGCGGTCATACACAGAAGCGACCTCGCGTCAAGTGAACTTCTATGGTTTTAAAAGTTATAATCACTCCCATATATACAGCAATCATATGGTGCTGTGGTGAACCAAGTATTAACAACAGTGTCTAGCTCCTCAAAAAAGTCTAAGCCAGAATATGCACATCCCACACACACTAATGCTCATTCTGAGTGTTGCGTATGGGTGGGGTGCTAGAGTTTTGTGTGAGGGTCAGATCTTTGTTGTGGCATGAGTTTTGGAGACACGTATGCATCATTGGAGAATGATAATATATACTAAGTACATTCATCTTTTCTATCGTGTCAGTTGTAACCATGGGATATCGTCGTTAAGACCCCTCTCATGGGTACGGAGGCGGAAAACCCATCGTTGTTCTCTAAAAAGGAGGTTGGTTGTAAGGTCAGATTTCCCTTTTCTCATGACTTCAAGTACAGTCCAGCTGAGGTCTGTTTCTTTATGGTTAGCTTCGGAGAAATGGCGAGTCAATTTAGTATTGGTCTTTTTGCACCTTATAGTGCTTCGGTGTTCGTTGATACGGGTTTTTATCTTCCTAGTAGTCATACCTACATACCGAAGCATGCAAGGACAGGTTAGGAGATAGACAACATTCTCCGTGTTACAATTGCTGAATGTGTTGAGTTTCCAGGGCTTGCCCGTACCTATGTCAACCTCTTTGGTATTTTTTGTGAGGTTGCAGGAGTTGCACATGCCACAGGCAAAATGACCCACTACACGTGGTTGGTCCCAGAGTCTGGGTTGCTCAGTCTCATCCAATGTAGTCATCTGGGCGTGTACCAGTTCATCCCTTAGGTTTCTGTTGCGTTTGTACGCAAATAAGGGCGTTTCCCATTGTTTCCCAGCGCTATTCAGTATGTGCCACCTTTTTCTGATGATTTTCTGTATGGTGTTTGATGCTGGTGTAAATGTAGTGACACACACTTGTCTGTCCGTTTGTACTTGCTCGGTGTTCTCCAATAGTGCTTCTCTGGGGTTGTTGCTTGCTCTTTTGTTGGCCCTTTTAACCATTTTTCTGGGATAGTTCCGTGCTATGAGTTTTCTCTCAAGGTGTTTTGCTTGTTCTGTATAGATTTCTTTTTCAGAACAGTTTCTTCTTATCCGTAGAAACTGGCCGACCGGAAGATTCTGTCTGAGGGCTCTTGGGTGGTAACTTTCGTATAAAAGTAAACTATTTCTGTCTGTAGGTTTATTGTGGACTTTTGTTGAAAACCCTCCACCAGTGATTGTGATGTCTAGGTCCAGGAAGATAGCGTGGTTTTTGTGGATGGAATGGGTAAACTTTAGATGTCGATCTTGAGAGTTTACCCACTGTACAAAAGCGGTTGCATTTTCTTCTGTTCCCCTCCACACAATCAGAACGTCGTCTATGTACCGTTTCCAAACCTTGAGATGATTTAGAAACGGGTTCACTGGATTGTTGACAAAGTCATCCTCAAATTGTTGGACGTACAGACAGGCCATACTAGGGGCAAAGGTGCTCCCCATCGAAGTTCCTGTTATTTGATGGTAGATGGTTTGATCATATTGGAAAAAGTTTTCTGTAAGGGCCAGTTCGGCACATTCCATAACAAAGTGTTGGGGGGTGATGAAATCCCATTGCTTGTGTAGAATGATGTTTTCTACGACTTCCAGTGTTCTCTGTTGGGGTATGCTTGTGTATAGGGCTTCAATGTCCATAGTTATGAGCCAGTCACTGACGGGATCTATCTCCAAATCTCTTAGGAGGCAGAGGACATCTTTAGTGTCCCTTAGATAGGATGCGGCCTCCTTCACAATTGGCCGCAGGAACCAATCACAAAATTGTGATAGGGGTTCCAGCACGGATCCAATCCCTGATACGATGGGTCTCCCCGGAGGGGGCATCCGATTCTTGTGGATTTTTGGGAGGATGTAGAATCTAGGCATCCTGGGTTCCGTGTTGATCAGGAAATCAGCTTCTTGCCTCGTAACCCAATCGTTACCGAGTCCCTCTTCCACTATGTTCTTTATTCTGTTCATGATGCGTTTAGTGGGATCTGTTTGGTGTGTAGCGTAGCTGTTGGTATCTGCTAGCAGTCTTAGGCATTCCTCATGGTACATCGAGTGGTCCAGAATGACGGTGGCGCCCCCTTTGTCTGCCGGTTTTATAACAATGTCATGGTTATCTTTTAGTTTTTGTAGGGCCACACGTTCTCTCCCCGTTAGGTTGTCAAACCCTTTGGTGTTCTGGAAATCTATTTTCTCAATGTCTCTGAGCACAGCATGCTCAAATGCTAGTACTTCACACGAGATACTCTGCATTGGAGGTTGGAAAGTTGATTTTTTACGTAGCCCTGTTGATTTCCTACCATCTTTGCTGGTTTCTGTTGTTTCGCCGAAGAAGTCGCGGAGTTTGATTTTTCGGAAGAATTGGGCCAATTCCATATTAAGACCAAAGGGGTCGTTTCTTGGTGTGGGAATAAAGCCCAGACCCTTCTCGAGGACGGATTTTTCTTCGGTTGAGAGTGTGTATGTACTAATATTAACAATATTAGTTAATCCCTGCTGGTTGAGGGCATCTCCGTTCTCCCTCTGCTCCTGGTTGTCATCCCCTGTGGTTGGTGTTGCTGGTCTTCCCATTGGACCCTTGCGTTTCTTCTTTTTTGTCGGCCTCTCCCTCTGCCCCTGCCCTGGAATAAAAAAGAAGGGGGGCCGGGGGGATAGCCAAACCCAGGTGGGAAATACGGTTGTTGCCAGTAGCCGAAGGGCGGATGTTGCGGTTGTTGGATTTGCATCAATGGTTGATAGTGGGGTTGTCTTCCCAAGGGTGGTCCTGAGCCTTCGTCACCGCTTGAATCGCTTCTTTCATCTCCTGAACTAAATGTCCAGTTCTGTGGGGTAGGTCTGAAACGTTGTTTTCTCCCTGTTTGTTGGGGGTTCGGTTTATCGTAATGTTCATCCGTTGTGTATGGATAGATTGTTTCTTTGCTGAATTTCAGTACGTCTTTCTTCAATTTTGTCAATTTTGATTGGGTCAGATATTCCTTGTACTCCGAATGGTCTTTATTAATTTCATCCAACTTTTTCTTGAAGGTTGATAGCTGTACTGTGGTTTTTAGCCTGCTTTCGCTCTGCTGAATTTCAACCAGGAGAGCATCGGCCAGTTGTCTCGCAGTGTTTATAATCAGGATCAGCCAATCTTTCGTACATTTCCAGGCGATGCTGGACCAGTTGATTCTGAACTCTTTGTTGTTAAGGAAGAGTCTAGGCTCATTGGTGACAATCAATCCTCTCGGGCGGTGTTTTTTCTGAGATATTCTGTCATGAATGCCCCATGGAGAGCTGTTCGTATTTGCTCTTTCTTCTTAGTGGATAACGCTTCCCATTCGTCTGAATTCTGTACTGTGTGTGTGACAATAGTTTCTGCTAGTAGAGATGGTGTGTTCAAAATCTCTGCTAGAACCTCATCCCCAAATGAGAGTTCGGTGTCCATCTTGAAATTAGGGTGGTTGTAGATGCGACCTTTAGTCGGATCTTAAACTCGGGCCTTGGTACCCAAGCTCAGACGCGCAGTTGGTCTGTTGTAGTAATCCTATTTACAGAATGCTGTATAATAGGACAGATCCCTTATTATAGGGCAAGTACCCCTTGGTTCGTTCCCACAGCCATCAGCTGTACATAATTCAATCACAAGAGAACTCCACACGATGTGTGGAGGGGGGAACTAGAGGCGTGGGGTTCTAGGAGCAGCAGCCTCCAATATTAAATGTTCATCACAAAAGAGCTGCTCCCAGTGTGATAACCCAAAGCGAGCTACAAGAACGTCGTGAGTGTGGGCATCTCACAAAAAGATACGGACTATACTTGTTGTTAATACTTGGTTCACCACAGCACCATATGATTGCTGTATATATGGGAGTGATTATAACTTTTAAAACCATAGAAGTTCACTTGACGCGAGGTCGCTTCTGTGTATGACCGCTTCCTTGCATGACCATTTCTATGGACTCATAGTCATATTTGCCATGTTTGCCACTTTGACCCTGCATGAAGTACAGTAATCTTTCTAGCACGTGGTTTACAATCTGCTTCGTACTTGCCCAGCATGAGACCCTCACAATGACCATCATATCCACTGCACAGAGCCACCTCCACTACGACCCTATCTTCAGGAGGATCGCGCAACCACCTTTCGAGCAATTATCCCTTGTATATCCCCATGCCAACGAATTCTGTGGCTACATCGCGTTTTCCGATTCGGTCACGCCCCCTGGCCTTAGCTCCTCCAATCAGAGCGGGCCTTTGATTTCCCTTCACAGTATAACCAATCAGAGCACCTCACCAACGGCGCATCATCGCATGCACGATCGTCAAGATCCCAACCATTGGCCGGCAGGACCCAACCCTCTCCTCGTATCTCGAGCGTCTATTGAGGCCTTTACACGCCCCATTCCGACATTCACGATCCAGGCAGCGGTGGCCGGGGACACCGGGAATTACCCACGTGAAATCGATTCTGGCTAACTGCTTCAATTAGACACGGGGATGACAGCCGTTATAAACCCCGCCCGCTCCCTGACATTTGCACATCCGGGAGGAGGATGAGCGGACGCATAGGTGGCAGGACGCGATGATCGCGAGTAACAGTAAGAGTATGCCTGAAGTGTGTGGTGGTAGCGCGAGTAAGACAGCATGAGTATGTGGAATGTGGAAGTAACTTTACTCGCCTTTTGAGGCTGGCTATACATGAGGACTAATCGCCTTTTCACATAACGCTTTTGTCTGAAATGTTTTCTCTTACAGAGGAAACACAGTTGTGGTTCTCTTCTCCGCCTCTTCTCCCATGAGGCTACTTGTCCATATTATTAGGGTAAGCCTGGTGGCAGCATCATCTACCACCATAATTTTTCGCACTAGTGTCCACAAATAGAGTGCCACTGAGTCACGCACACACCTGTGTCACGCACGACACCCAATGCATGCATTGTTTTGTCTTTTTTCCTTTTTACAGGTACAACTGACCCAGCGAGTTACATTGTCTCTTATTAAAACTTTGTTTCAGGCTTCACTATTGGAAGCATCCCTTAGACGGTGAAGTGTGACCTATACCACACTCCCGCAGTGGTGACACATTACCAAATTGTGGTAAGAACGGAGCCCATTATTATTCTATTTAGGTCCTGATGAATGCCGCGGACCCTTCGGGGCCACCCAGGCAGAAACATGTCGACCATCCACGAGATCATTCACTAGACGGTTGGGAACAATAAATATCCCAATTACCGTCACTCTTATTTTAATATCATATAGTTTTCACTTCACATTAAAGAATTGCTACTGACTACTATAATGATTTTTAACTTTTATTTCACTCACATAGTCACGGGCCCCCACTCCGTCACTTAGAAGTGCATCCTTGTCGTCAAGTGTATGCCCTTCCTCCATCAAACGAAGGTTTTGGAGGGCGAGGACTGGTCAATGATGAAGCATGACACCAGGTGGTGTGTGAGACCAGTCCGTATCTTTTTGTGAGATGCCCACACTCACGACGTTCTTGTAGCTCGCTTTGGGTTATCACACTGGGAGCAGCTCTTTTGTGATGAACATTTAATATTGGAGGCTGCTGCTCCTAGAACCCCACGCCTCTAGTTCCCCCCTCCACACATCGTGTGGAGTTCTCTTGTGATTGAATTATGTACAGCTGATGGCTGTGGGAACGAACCAAGGGGTACTTGCCCTATAATAAGGGATCTGTCCTATTATACAGCATTCTGTAAATAGGATTACTACAACAGACCAACTGCGCGTCTGAGCTTGGGTACCAAGGCCCGAGTTTAAGATCCGACTAAAGGTCGCATCTACAACCACCCTAATTTCAAGATGGACACCGAACTCTCATTTGGGGATGAGGTTCTAGCGGAGATTTTGAACACACCATCTCTACTAGCAGAAACTATTGTCACACACACAGTACAGAATTCAGACGAATGGGAAGCGTTATCCACTAAGAAGAAAGAGCAAATACGAACAGCTCTCCATGGGGCATTCATGACAGAATATCTCAGAAAAAACACCGCCCCGAGAGGATTGATTGTCACCAATGAGCCTAGACTCTTCCTTAACAACAAAGAGTTCAGAATCAACTGGTCCAGCATCGCCTGGAAATGTACGAAAGATTGGCTGATCCTGATTATAAACACTGCGAGACAACTGGCCGATGCTCTCCTGGTTGAAATTCAGCAGAGCGAAAGCAGGCTAAAAACCACAGTACAGCTATCAACCTTCAAGAAAAAGTTGGATGAAATTAATAAAGACCATTCGGAGTACAAGGAATATCTGACCCAATCAAAATTGACAAAATTGAAGAAAGACGTACTGAAATTCAGCAAAGAAACAATCTATCCATACACAACGGATGAACATTACGATAAACCGAACCCCCAACAAACAGGGAGAAAACAACGTTTCAGACCTACCCCACAGAACTGGACATTTAGTTCAGGAGATGAAAGAAGCGATTCAAGCGGTGACGAAGGCTCAGGACCACCCTTGGGAAGACAACCCCACTATCAACCATTGATGCAAATCCAACAACCGCAACATCCGCCCTTCGGCTACTGGCAACAACCGTATTTCCCACCTGGGTTTGGCTATCCCCCCGGCCCCCCTTCTTTTTTATTCCAGGGCAGGGGCAGAGGGAGAGGCCGACAAAAAAGAAGAAACGCAAGGGTCCAATGGGAAGACCAGCAACACCAACCACAGGGGATGACAACCAGGAGCAGAGGGAGAACGGAGATGCCCTCAACCAGCAGGGATTAACTAATATTGTTAATATTAGTACATACACACTCTCAACCGAAGAAAAATCCGTCCTCGAGAAGGGTCTGGGCTTTGTTCCCACACCAAGAAACGACCCCTTTGGTCTTAATATGGAATTGGCCCAATTCTTCCGAAAAATCAAACTCCGCGACTTCTTCGGCGAAACAACAGAAACCAGCAAAGATGGTAGGAAATCAACAGGGCTACGTAAAAAATCAACTTTCCAACCTCCAATGCAGAGTATCTCGTGTGAAGTACTAGCATTTGAGCATGCTGTGCTCAGAGACATTGAGAAAATAGATTTCCAGAACACCAAAGGGTTTGACAACCTAACGGGGAGAGGACGTGTGGCCCTACAAAAACTAAAAGATAACCATGACATTGTTATAAAACCGGCAGACAAAGGGGGCGCCACCGTCATTCTGGACCACTCGATGTACCATGAGGAATGTCTAAGACTGCTAGCAGATACCAACAGCTACGCTACACACCAAACAGATCCCACTAAACGCATCATGAACAGAATAAAGAACATAGTGGAAGAGGGACTCGGTAACGATTGGGTTACGAGGCAAGAAGCTGATTTCCTGATCAACACGGAACCCAGGATGCCTAGATTCTACATCCTCCCAAAAATCCACAAGAATCGGATGCCCCCTCCGGGGAGACCCATCGTATCAGGGATTGGATCCGTGCTGGAACCCCTATCACAATTTTGTGATTGGTTCCTGCGGCCAATTGTGAAGGAGGCCGCATCCTATCTAAGGGACACTAAAGATGTCCTCTGCCTCCTAAGAGATTTGGAGATAGATCCCGTCAGTGACTGGCTCATAACTATGGACATTGAAGCCCTATACACAAGCATACCCCAACAGAGAACACTGGAAGTCGTAGAAAACATCATTCTACACAAGCAATGGGATTTCATCACCCCCCAACACTTTGTTAGGGAATGTGCCGAACTGGCCCTTACAGAAAACTTTTTCCAATATGATCAAACCATCTACCATCAAATAACAGGAACTTCGATGGGGAGCACCTTTGCCCCTAGTATGGCCTGTCTGTACGTCCAACAATTTGAGGATGACTTTGTCAACAATCCAGTGAACCCGTTTCTAAATCATCTCAAGGTTTGGAAACGGTACATAGACGACGTTCTGATTGTGTGGAGGGGAACAGAAGAAAATGCAACCGCTTTTGTTCAGTGGGTAAACTCTCAAGATCGACATCTAAAGTTTACCCATTCCATCCACAAAAACCACGCTATCTTCCTGGACCTAGACATTACAATCACTGGTGGAGGGTTTTCAACAAAAGTCCACAATAAACCTACAGACAGAAATAGTTTACTTTTATACGAAAGTTACCACCCAAGAGCCCTCAGACAGAATCTTCCGGTCGGCCAGTTTCTACGGATAAGAAGAAACTGTTCTGAAAAAGAAATCTATACAGAACAAGCAAAACACCTTGAGAGAAAACTCATAGCACGGAACTATCCCAGAAAAATGGTTAAAAGGGCCAACAAAAGAGCAAGCAACAACCCCAGAGAAGCACTATTGGAGAACACCGAGCAAGTACAAACGGACAGACAAGTGTGTGTCACTACATTTACACCAGCATCAAACACCATACAGAAAATCATCAGAAAAAGGTGGCACATACTGAATAGCGCTGGGAAACAATGGGAAACGCCCTTATTTGCGTACAAACGCAACAGAAACCTAAAGGATGAACTGGTACACGCCCAGATGACTACATTGGATGAGACTGAGCAACCCAGACTCTGGGACCAACCACGTGTAGTGGGTCATTTTGCCTGTGGCATGTGCAACTCCTGCAACCTCACAAAAAATACCAAAGAGGTTGACATAGGTACGGGCAAGCCCTGGAAACTCAACACATTCAGCAATTGTAACACGGAGAATGTTGTCTATCTCCTAACCTGTCCTTGCATGCTTCGGTATGTAGGTATGACTACTAGGAAGATAAAAACCCGTATCAACGAACACCAAAGCACTATAAGGTGCAAAAAGACCAATACTAAATTGACTCGCCATTTCTCCGAAGCTAACCATAAAGAAACAGACCTCAGCTGGACTGTACTTGAAGTCATGAGAAAAGGGAAATCTGACCTTACAACCAACCTCCTTTTTAGAGAACAACGATGGGTTTTCCGCCTCCGTACCCATGAGAGGGGTCTTAACGACGATATCCCATGGTTACAACTGACACGATAGAAAAGATGAATGTACTTAGTATATATTATCATTCTCCAATGATGCATACGTGTCTCCATAACTCATGCCACAACAAATATCTGACCCTCACACAAAACTCTAGCACCCCACCCATACGCAACACTCAGAATGAGCATTAGTGTGTGTGGGATGTGCATATTCTGGCTTAGACTTTTTTGAGGAGCTAGACACTGTTGTTAATACTTGGTTCACCACAGCACCATATGATTGCTGTATATATGGGAGTGATTATAACTTTTAAAACCATAGAAGTTCACTTGACGCGAGGTCGCTTCTGTGTATGACCGCTTCCTTGCATGACCATTTCTATGGACTCATAGTCATATTTGCCATGTTTGCCACTTTGACCCTGCATGAAGTACAGTAATCTTTCTAGCACGTGGTTTACAATCTGCTTCGTACTTGCCCAGCATGAGACCCTCACAATGACCATCATATCCACTGCACAGAGCCACCTCCACTACGACCCTATCTTCAGGAGGATCGCGCAACCACCTTTCGAGCAATTATCCCTTGTATATCCCCATGCCAACGAATTCTGTGGCTACATCGTGTTTTCCGATTCGGTCACGCCCCCTGGCCTTAGCTCCTCCAATCAGAGCGGGCCTTTGATTTCCCTTCACAGTATAACCAATCAGAGCACCTCACCAACGGCGCATCATCGCCTGCACGATCGTCAAGATCCCAACCATTGGCCGGCAGGACCCAACCCTCTCCTCGTATCTCGAGCGTCTATTGAGGCCTTTACACGCCCCATTCCGACATTCACGATCCAGGCAGCGGCGGCCGGGGACACCGGGAATTACCCACGTGAAATCGATTCTGGCTAACTGCTTCAATTAGACACGGGGATGACAGCCGTTATAAACCCCGCCCGCTCCCTGACATTTGCACATCCGGGAGGAGGATGAGCGGACGCATAGGTGGCAGGACGCGATGATCGCGAGTAACAGTAAGAGTATGCCTGAAGTGTGTGGTGGTAGCGCGAGTAAGACAGCATGAGTATGTGGAATGTGGAAGTAACTTTACTCGCCTTTTGAGGCTGGCTATACATGAGGACTAATCGCCTTTTCACATAACGCTTTTGTCTGAAATGTTTTCTCTTACAGAGGAAACACAGTTGTGGTTCTCTTCTCCGCCTCTTCTCCCATGAGGCTACTTGTCCATATTATTAGGGTAAGCCTGGTGGCAGCATCGTCTACCACCATAATTTTTCGCACTAGTGTCCACAAATAGAGTGCCACTGAGTCACGCACACACCTGTGTCACGCACGACACCCAATGCATGCATTGTTTTGTCTTTTTTCCTTTTTACAGGTACAACTGACCCAGCGAGTTACATTGTCTCTTATTAAAACTTTGTTTCAGGCTTCACTATTGGAAGCATCCCTTAGACGGTGAAGTGTGACCTATACCACACTCCCGCAGTGGTGACACATTACCAAATTGTGGTAAGAACGGAGCCCATTATTATTCTATTTAGGTCCTGATGAATGCCGCGGACCCTTCGGGGCCACCCAGGCAGAAACATGTCGACCATCCACGAGATCATTCACTAGACGGTTGGGAACAATAAATATCCCAATTACCGTCACTCTTATTTTAATATCATATAGTTTTCACTTCACATTAAAGAATTGCTACTGACTACTATAATGATTTTTAACTTTTATTTCACTCACATAGTCACGGGCCCCCACTCCATCACTTAGAAGTGCATCCTTGTCGTCAAGTGTATGCCCGTCCTCCATCAAACGAAGGTTTTGGAGGGCGAGGACTGGTCAATGATGAAGCATGACACCAGGTGGTGTGTGAGACCAGTCCGTATCTTTTTGTGAGATGCCCACACTCACGACGTTCTTGTAGCTCGCTTTGGGTTATCACACTGGGAGCAGCTCTTTTGTGATGAACACTTTTACTGACTTCACTGAAAACTTTAGGTTTTTGAATGTTGCCAGAGTTACATACCTTGGCAAAGTGTACCTTCTTTTTACACTTAATTAGTGCAAACTTTGTAAATTACAAGACAAGATTTAGAATTTCCCAAATTATTATTGTTCCCACATCTATAACATTTGGTAGTCTTAGGCTTGGAAACTTTCAACTTAGTTTTAGTTTTGCCCTTAATAATCACCACCTTATCTTGAGAACTTGACCATTGTGAAGAAATAGACATCTCTGCTAAATAAGGCGCTGTACTCTAAATTCTAGCTGCAACTTCCACCGCTTTATCTAGTGTAAGATTAGGTATAGTCAACAATGTCTCCTGAATATTCTTATTGTTGGAATGTTCAACAATCTGGTCTCTTATGAATTCCTCCCTAAATTCTTATACTCACAAGTAGAAGCTAACCCTCTTAGAGAACCCACAAAACTTTCAATAGATTCATCAGGTAGTTGATGACGCCTATAAAACTTGTACCTTTCAAGGATTATATTCTTGTGAGGTTTAAATCTAACATCCATCATTTTTATAGGTGAATCATTCTCCTCTTCAATGCCACCATCACCCACAACAAGTTGATGAGGTAAATGTTTGAGAATCTTTCTGCCTTTGGAACCAAGTCAATGTCTCAACATTACATACTTTTTCTTCTGTGTGAAAGCATCAGCCTTATTGGCATCAAGATAGGCTTCAAAATACTCTTTCCATTGTTCCCACTCAGTACCTGAACCACCAGGACTTGGAACAAATGGGGGTGGAGTTACAATGCTATTCTGCATTATATATAATTGTGCCCTAAGATAACTATAACTCGTGTGCTTGCCATGCACTGCTAATTGCACCACATATTACATACTCATGACATTTTCTATGACATTATTGATAATATCACGGTGGGGGCATGAGTTATGGTTACCTTGGGGATCAAGTTTAGCTTTTTCAGATAACTCGAATTTCTATTGTTGCTTTAAAATGTGAACCTAGCTACAATGTACCTGTAACCTTTGTTTTTTTCAGTGATATATAGATATATAGATATATCATAGATTTAGGTCTATATTTATATTTATATTACCTACTGGCAGTTGCCAGTGGGTAGTTATAGTTAGGACCTAGTTTCCTTAGGCAAAGATTTTTTGTTTTGCTAATAACTCTGTGCCTTTTGATGAATCTTCACAAAATGTTAAAAACTAATTTGCCAGTTGCTTTAGCTGCTGTTTTCCCCATGTTAATTCCCTTTGGGAATTTAGACATGAGTGCAGCCCGAACCGCTGGAAGAAATTACACCAAATTGGGCAGAAAGCCAGATCTTGGTCCAGAATAGTGCCTTTTGGTAGTTTGTTGTAAATCCGTTCGGTAGTTTCAAAGATATTAACCAAATTCCAAATTTCTATATCTAGGGGTGCAGATTCTCCACGGATTTGACTGTCCCTGTGCTGAAATCTGATTAGCTGCCAACACTTCAACCAGAAAGTTTTGGCAGCCATCTTGGGACTTTCCTTCAGTCAAATCCCACAGAAAACATTTAAAATAAAGAAATGTTTGTAAGGTAGGAATACCCTGACTCCCCTAGGTGTGGTGGTGGGATCTCACAGAGACCACACTGGGGATTAAAATATGTATTTTCTTTTCCAATTTCACTACAAATTCACGGGTGGACCAGCATTTTTGGCTACTTCCTATGTGCAGGAGCAATGCAGGCTCCCAATGAAGTTGGGGAGCCGCCTGGGACCCTGGGCGCCTTGAGGTTCCCCCCGAGGTCCAGGGGCGAACAGAAATTGGCAACATAAATGTCTGACAGAGGATGAATAAAAGTCAGCAATTCGCAGAAAGAGGCAGAATAAAAGTCAGTAATGAGCAGAAAGAGGCAAAATAAAGGTGAGAAAGGAGCTGAAAGAGGTAGAATAAAGGTGAGAAACAAGCTGAAAAAATGCAGAATAAACGACAGAAACAAGCAGAAAGAGGCAAAATAAAGGTCAGCAATGAGCAGAAAGGGGCAAAATAAAGGTCAGAAATGAGCCGAAAAGGACAGAATAAAGGTCAAAATGGAGCAGAAATAAAAGTCAGGAGTGAAAAGAAAGAGGCAAAATAACAGGCAGTGGGTGTGTGAGTGGTTCTGCGGATTATGTCATCAGTGATGTTACTGGCCATGTCAGTACATTTCTAAGGTTTCTTTAATTCTGTTTCCTAACTCCTAACCTTTGTTTTTTCAGTGAATATATTACTTGCTGCAGTCGCCAGAGGTAGTTCTACTTAGGACCAAAGTTTCCATAGGAAAAGCGTTTTTTGTTTTGTTAATAACTTTGGCGCTGTTTGACGAATCGCCACACACGTTTCACAGAACTTCCCCTCCTTGGTTCAGCTGCTGTGTTGAAGGTTTCAATGTGATCCATCAAGCAGGGGCCGAGAAAAAAGGGGGGTCCAAAAAACGTGTTTTCCCCATGTTAAGTCCATGGGGATTTTTCTAACCCTGGGCGTAGTTCGCGAAGTAGCGCTACGCGTAGCTACGCAAAGTGCACTTCGCACTACGCGAGCTACGTGTAGCACTTCGCGAACTGCGTAGTACCCTGTTCGCACTGGCAAGATTCAGTTTTCAATGATTGCACAGTGCGGACAAGCATCCGGCACTGTGCAATCATTGAAAATGGCATCTTGCACAGTGCGAGCTGTAGTTTTCTGCCGCTCGAGTAGATTTTTACTCGAGCGGCAGCTTTCTCAACGCGGACTGGTAGATTCTCATCGCGAGCGGTCACGAGCATACGCGACCACTCGCAATGAGAAACCTGACCCCCCGCCTTGAGAATCTCGCCGGGAAGTATTTTCCGCGATCGCCAACTTGATGTTGCTGATCGCGAATGAGGAAAAAGTCTCGCCGGGATGTCATTTTGCTTGCTCGCGGTCGCCAACTTGACTTTGAGGACCGCGAGCAAGCAAAAAATGACCGCTGCACTACGCAACGCTACGCGTGTTTGCACTGTGCTACGTGCAATTCGCGTAGTGCGAAGTAGCACAAACATCGCAAACTACGCGAGCGTAGTGTAGTGCTTTGCCCAGGATTAGATTTTTCTTGTTTTTTAACACAACTACAGCCTGAACTGCTGAACGGAATTACACCAAATTTGGCAGAAAGCTAGATGTTGGTCCTGAAAACATGCTGTGACGAAGTGGGGTCGTCGGGGGCTGAAAACGAACTGAATACTGACTGGTGGACTGTGACACCCCGCCGCACCCCTCTTGTCTCCTTACAGCAGGACGATTGGAACGCGTCCACCCATCCCATGCCGGAGCCAGCGACATATTTCCAAAGCGGCACCTTTAACTGGGGAAGCCCTCCTGGAGAAAACCAACACACTGATGACATCTACGCACCAGGCCCAATAAGTAGGAGGGAATCCCTGACGTCGGTGTGTGGAATCACCCGTGAGGAGGAAGGAGGAGGACTGGAAAACACCACAGACGGAGGAGGAAGAAAGGCGCTGTAAAGAGAAGAGAGCCGTGCTGAGGAATCATCAGGAGCCCCGGGAAAGCCAGGAGGTCAACGGCACCGCGCTTCAACCAGCTCTCAGGTACGGGGGCGGTTACTGGGTTGGGTCAGGAGGAGGGAGAACCCTGTGGAGTAAACCGGGTCCCTCGTTGTATCCCTGCTTGCACCCTGCCCTGACACTTTCACATTTTTTCCTAGACGTGCGTCACGATTTTGAGGTGTTCCTTCACTCCCCTCCCATTAACACCGTCAGTGCAGCACCCGTACCAAATTCTTCTTTCTTTTTTCTCCAAATCCTGGGAGCCTACCTGGTCTGCAATAAATAGGAGATCCAGTAGAGGGAGACGAGCTTTGGACGCCAAATTCAAGACTGACACACCTACCTTTAAGGCTGCTAGACTGGCTTCCAGTAGGAGACATGTTTTGGGAATAATAAAACCTTCTTTATCACAACATAGTTTTCGACCCCTTATTTCCACCCCACAACACATGCTTTTGGTGATTTGTGCAAATCCGTTCTGTAGTTTGAGATATCGATCTTTAAAAAATATAGATATCTGGGGATGCGAGTCCTTGCAGTGGACTCGCGAATCCTACTAAAATGGGAAGTGTTGGCAGCCATCTTGGGACTCGGCTTGAAGGAGAGTTCCAGAAAAAGTTTTTAAAAAAAGAAAAGGGGGCAGGGTAGGAATACCCTAACAACCCAGATATGGTGGGGGTCCCACAGGGACCCCACTGGGGGCAAAAAGCATTTTTTTGTTAATTTTGCAGAGGACTCACGGGTAGATCTGCAAATCCGCAGGAAAATTAATTTAAAAAAGAGACACACTGGTGGGTTGCATCCTGGGGACATGGTCAATATAAAGGAGTGGGGCACACGGGCCCCCTCCTTGGGCTATAGAAAGCCCTGGGGACCACCACCTCCTCGGGCAGTTATTTAATTATATGCGGGGGAGCACAAATGTTATAATAAAATAATTCAGGGGAAAGCCCTATGTCAGCCCCGGGAGCTGCCACCTCCCCAGGGCAGTAACTTAATTATAGGCGGGAGAGCCTCGCAGCTCCCTCGTTGCCCTGGGGACTATCATATCCCTGGGGCACTGTTGTATACAACTGTGGGGGGCCTGCTTGGCCCCCCTGCTGCCCTGGGGCCTGCCACCTCCCTGGGGCACATACATTAAATTGTTTTTAAAACAATGTGAGGGAGGCTCTACGTCTCCCCCACAGCCCCGGCACCGCAACCTCCCGGGGTAAACAAAAATCATATTGCACAGGGGACTAGGGCCCCCATGCAGCCTTGAGGACCGCCACCTCCCCGGAAAACACATACAATAATGTTGGGGGTACGTTGCAGACCCCTGGCCCTGGGGACCACCACCTCCCTGGTCAAATTGGAACAAAGGAGGGGGCAGCACAGCCTCCGCCAGGAGCCCGAGATGGCCCCTGGGTACTAAAACCCCTCAGGGTTAGCTCCAGCAAAGTCCCGGGCTGCCCACCCCTCAGACATTGCAGTTTGCTAAGGCATGCCATGTCATAGCAAACTCTGCTCTGCGCTCAGAACATGCTCTTGCTTGTTAAAAGCAGAGCATGTCTGTTTCCCTGCCCGCAGTGAAGCAAGCAGGGAAACAGACATTGTTTTGGGATCCAGGTAGCTAAGTAGTGGGAAAAGGGGGTGTGGCTTCTGAAGACCTCTTAGCAATCCTGCTGTGTCAGACTTATTGGAGATAACAGGAGGGGTAGTTGGCCCCTGAGGACGTCCTTGGGGGCCAACTACCCCTCCTGTTACCTACAGTAAGTCCCACACAGCAGGATTCCTGAGACCTGGTAGGAGGCCTGTTGCAAAGTCATCCTGTGCCCTGGGCACCCCCCAACTTGTTGCTGACTGGAACTGGTAGAAACTGACTCTGACTAACCCTGGGCTCTGCCTAACCAGGTCAAGGGCCACTGCCAAGCTGAATGGAACACATTAGAATACAGTTAAAACACCCAACATTCACTAGGCTACACTATGGTATGGTGGGGTACCCCTGTAATTTGCATGACCTGTCCCATAAGCCCCTAGTGTATAATAGGGCAAGGGATTGAAACTACCAAGAAGTCCCCAGTATCCAGTTTAGAGGCCGGCAACTTTTCTGCACTTGTATGTGTGCTCTGCTGAAGCCGGGGGTCAGTTTAAAACCAGCACCGGCTGCTAGGACTGCTTTTAAAAAGTCAATTGTGCCCAAACTCGACTTTGGTGGTAGGGGCACTTAAAAATGGAAAACCTACAATGTTTTGTTACATTAGCGACCCCCAGGGTCTCCTCTAGGTATTCCAGGGGTGGGGGGTCAGTTATCTATAAGGTACACCCTTATAAAATGAATTTTTATATGCCTGGGTAAAGTGAAATTTCCCATTTCACTCCCCACATTGTGTTAAATTGCTGGTCAAATTCGACTTTGATGCTAGGATCACAGTAAAAGGAGAATCTGCAATATTTCTACAGATTCAGAACCCCTAACGTCTCCCCTAGTTGCACAGGGGGTGGGGGCTCCTGTAGAAATTAGGGAAATACTTATAACATATGTTTTTATAAGCCCTGGTGCTAGAAGACTGGCCCAAGTCATTTTCCCCATTGCAAACCCCATGGCCCATAGGTTAACATGGTAGGAAGTTAATGATTAATAAATATTGATAGGAGAGGACTAGCCGGACCATTCAAAGGCTTCCCAGAATTGTAGTAGTAAATCCAACAATATTATATTGTTGAATTTCTCCTAAAGTGTACATACAAGAAGTTATAAGACTTTCTTGTTTGTAAGTCCAAATTCAGCCTTCCAGTGGTCTGCCCTGATTGGTCAGAGTTAAGTGGATTAGCCAGGCTGCTTTGAAGAGGTGATAAAGAACCCCTGGGGTTAACATCTCTGCTGGGAGGGCAGTGTGCTGGTCTATAAGAATGCCAGGCCAGGGGGTGGAGTCGTAAACCATGCTCTTCAAAGGCAGAGAGGAGGCCTGGGTTTCAGTTTCACTCTAACACTCTTGACCCAGAGTCAGGGCTAGGCTTAAGGAAGGTATGTGCAGATGGTAGGGGGAGAGGCCATGGAAATAAGCCATCCCAGGGGGTGTGTTTAGCCAGCTCTTACCTCCTTGCTGGAAAATCAGCCATTATGGATTTGGAAGATTTGATACACTCTGGGACAAAATAATGCCACACTCTACAGGATGTGGTCATAACTATGAGGAGTTACCCTGCTCTCATTGGTCAGAAGTGACTCTGGCTTGACCCAGAGAATTTTGAATACGTTTCTGAGAGGGGCAGAGCCCTCCAGATCTGCTGCTTGAAACTGAATGAAGCAAGAAGTGCCCTGCTGAAAAGATTTTGCCGTGCAAGGAACTCTAAGGTCTGACCTCTGAAGACTGCACCAAGTGAAACTGCAGCCCTGTGGATTACCTTGCTGCCAAAGGACTCAAGAGTGGAACTCCCTGCAAGCTACAGGTTAACAGAGCTCACCTGGACAGCCCCACAAAGAATTCAAAGCCTGGAGTACCAGTGGATTTGTAAGGGTGTTGTTCAAGTGGATTGTGGTATTTAAGTTTCACACTTTCAAGGACCCTCTTGGAGATTCCAGAACCTTGGACTGTGTGTTGGATACTTTGGGACCCGCAAGCAGAACTTGAGGAAGGAGTTCTATCTGGACCCAGCCTGCTGGAGAAGGCTGCACAGTGGTGAGATATTCTCCAGATCAGTTTCTAAAGGTGTGTCCCTGTCAGAGAAAACGAAATGACTAAAAGGGGCACTGTTGGTTTCTATCACTAGAAAGTGACTAATCTTTAAAAATTCATATCTCTGGTTCCCTACATTGGATTTTTTTTCGTTTTGGTGTCATATAAAAGATAAAAATATTACCTATTTTTATCAATTGGTGTCGGATTTTTATTTTGTGTTGTGTCTTAATTATTTACTGAAATGGTGTTTTTAAATGCTTTACATACCTGTCTTTGAATTTAAGCCTGTCTGCTCGCAGCCACGTTACCAAGGGTTGAGCATAGGAATAATTTTCTAAGACCTATGCTGGGTTCTATCATGTGTTAGTGGCCTTATTGCCAGTGGCAGACCTACATTTGCCCCTACCAATAACCCACTTTCCAACATTTGGTGCCAGCGGTGTGGATGTGTTTAAAAAGTACACCTTTCAGTGAATGATTTAAGATGAGAAAAATACTCTAAATTGCCTTACAACAAAACTTTTGAGTTTGATTTTTGGAATTTGGACTAAACTGTTTTTAATCCATTGTTTTGATTTTTCCAAATTGTTCTAAGTCTGTTGTGCCTAGTTATTGTGACCCAAAACTAGGGAACCATGGAGCTGGACCTGGCTAAACTGTCCCAGTTCGCAGTGTGTGATCTTAGGGTACAGTGTAGGCTTAGGGGGCTGCCTGCTTCCAACAAGATTAAGAAGACAGCGTTGCTTAAGTCCCTAACGGCCTGGGCTGGGGTAGCTGAGGAGACGCAAGGGGGGATGGAGGGAGAGCCCCCAATCTCACCCCAGAGGGAGGTGAGGATGATGTCTCTTCCATTTTTTCTAGTGTTAGCCATATGATTCCAGTTGGTGGGAGGGGGGAAGAGTCCCTTACTCAGGAAGCACCACTGTCCCTTGCACAGAGACAGCTTAAGGCTCAATTAGCTTTGATAGCTTTGGAGCAGAGGAAACTGGAATTGGATGAGAAGAGATGGGAGAGGGAGGAGGCGTTGAAAAGAAATGGTGGCAGCGAAAGTGAAGAAGATGTTGAGATGTCCAGGGGTGGTAGATTTGAACCTAAACTTCCCAAGGGCATAGTACCCAAGTACACTGAGGGGGATAACATTGACAAGTGGCTAGCAGCTTTTGAGAGGGCCCTTCAAATGAGTAGGGTCCACTCTAGGTATTGGGGTGCACTCCTGTGGGAGTTGATTGCAGTAGCTGGGAGGGATAGGCTCCTGACCCTGAAGGGAGAGGATGCAGAATCATACCAGCAGATGAAGGTATGCTTAGTCAAGAGATTTGGTCTGACTCCAGAGCAGTACAGGGTGAAGTTTAGAGGCACCAAGAAATTGAGTTCAAAGTCTTGGGTAGACTCTGTGGACATTTCATTGAAGGCACTGGAAGGCTGGATTGTTGGTAACAAAGTTGACACATATGAGGGATTGTATAATTTGTTTTTGAAAGAACACATTTTGACTCATTGTGCAGAATAGAAGTTACACCAGTATCTAATGGACTCTAAGCTGACAAACCCCAGAGAGCTGGGATAATCAGCTGATGAGTAGGTGAGAACCCGGGTTTCCATTCAGCACCAGGGGGTGACCAGAAGAAAGGAGGACAGGTCCCTCCCCAGGGGAAAGCCCAGGAAAAATGAAGGTCAAAAATCTAAGGAGTCCTCCAAAGACCCACAAAAACCTGCACAAGGAGGGGGGGGGGGCTCCGAGCCAACCCAAATTCAAAGAGAGGGGGTATCATATCAGGGAAATAATGGTAGGTTATTTGATCCCTCAAAGATGGGTAAGCAAGGGCACAAACAGGGAGATGCTGTCTGCGCCAAGAAGCTCCCCCCTAAGGGGCCACCCACAGGGATTGCCAGTGTCAGTGTAGGGGTAGAGAATGGTGCCCCAGAGAGAGGGGTAGTCAGGTGGTGGAAGCAACCTTAGTGTCCCTGGGTGGGGTGAATATTGCAACCCTTGCTGCCTTACCTCCAAACATGGACAAGTACAGGCAGAGGCCTAAAGTGAATGGGACTGAGGTTGAGGCTATCAGAGACACTGGAGCTAGTGTAAATATGGTCCTGGATGAACTGGTACCTCCAGAGAGGTTGTTACCTGGTTAGTTTCACCAGGTGACATATGCAGACAGCACTACTAAACTCCATCCTATGGCTGTGGTGGATTTGGAATGGAGAGGTGTGACATGCCCTATGAAGGTAGCTGTGTCAAAGGTGCTCCAAGTCCAGTGTTTACTGGGCAATGATCTTGAAGCCTCTGTGTGGTCAGAGGTGGAAAGAGGACTCCATATGAAAATATTGGAGCTCCCTGAGTGGGTATGTGCTGTGACAAGGTCACAGACTAGCCAGAAGGGAGGGGCTGGACACTTGGACCCTGGAACAAAGGGCCAAGCATCCAAGGACAAGGGCACCAGGCCTGGTGAGACAGCCCAGGGAACTCCAGAGGTGCAGGAAGACTCTAAGCCTGATAGGGAGCATCTGGCCTCTGAGGGATGGATTCCATCCCTGCTAGAGCTGTCAGATTTGGCAGAACTGATGGCAGCAGGTGGACCCTCCAGAGAAGAGTTCAATCAGGGACAGCGTGACTGTCCCACCCTTGAGCGCTTGAGGCGGATTGCTTCTAAGCAAGAGGAGGGGGATGACAGTGGGTTTCACAAACTCTACTGGGAAGATGGACTGCTTTCTATAAGGTACACCCTTATACAATGAGTTTTTATATGCCTGGGTAAAGTGAAATTTCCCATTTCACTCCCCACATTGTGTTAAATTGCTGGTCAAATTCGACTTTGATGCTAGGAGCACAGTAAAAGGAGAATCTGCAATATTTCTACAGATTCAAAACCCCTAAAGTCTCCCCTAGTTGCACAGGGGGTGGGGAGTCCTGTAGAAATTAGGGAAATACTTATAAAATATGTTTTTATAAGCCCTGGTGCTAGAAGACTGGCCCAAGTCATTTTTCCCATTGCAAACCCCATGGCCCATAGGTTAACATGGTAGGGAGATAATGATTAATAAATATTGATAGGAGAGGACTAGCCGGACCATTCAAAGACTTCCCAGAATGGCAGTAGTAAATCCAGCAATATTATATTGTTGAAGTTCTCCTAAAGTGTACATAAAAGAAGTTATAAGACTTTCTTGTTTGTAAGTCCAAATTCAGCCTTCCAGTGGTCTGCCCTGATTGGTCAGAGTTAAGTGGATTAGCCAGGCTGCTTTGAAGAGGTGATAAAGAACCCCTGGGGTTAACATCTCTGCTGGGAGGGCAGTGTGCTGGTCTATAGGAATGCCAGGCCAGGGGGTGGAGTCGTAAACCATGATCTTCAAAGGCAGAGGGGAGGCCTGGGTTTCAGTTTCACTCTTACACTATTGACCCAGAGTCAGGGCTAGGCTTAAGGAAGGTATGTGCAGGTGGTAGGGGGAGAGGCCATGGAAATAAGCCATCCCAGGGGGTGTGTTTAGCCAGCTCTTACCTCCTTGCTGGAAAATCAGCCATTATGGATTTGGAAGATGTTATGCACTCTTGGACAAAAAAATGCCACACTCTACAGGCGGTTTGGCGGCTCGGATGCTGGTGAAGCTGCAGTTCCAGCAGGAGAAGGGCCCTTGGGTGCGCTTCGGGGCAGCCAGGAAGCAGGTGTGTGATCGTCTGGTGTTGAGTGCGTGGAGGGTGCTGGCATCGTAGTGGTGTTGGTCGTTATGGCGGTCGCGGGGACCAGGGGGTCTGGCCCTGGGTGCGGTCCAGGCATGGATGGGCACAGACGGGCTTGCCTTAGGCGCGCACAGCAGCTGCCATAAGAAGGGGAGGTGGGAGGGAGGAGCAGCTGGGAGGGGGAGCAGGACGAATGGGCGTGCGGGGAGGGGGCCGCAGGGGATTCAGCGACGGGAAGGGAGAGCGGAGACGGGTGGAAAAACGCGGGGCACAATACAGGACAAAAATGGAAAAAGAACAATACAACAAAATCAAGCACAGTGGGAAAACAAAATTAAACTGGCAACGAAGGTACAGAAGAAAAAACCGAAGGCAGACAGTGAAAAAGGGGCACAGGGGGCAAAACGAGATTACACTGGCAACGAAGGTACAGAAGAAAAAACAGAAGGCAGACAGTGAAAAGGGGCACAGGGGGCAAAATGAGATTATACTGGCAACGAAGGTACAGAAGAAAAAACAAAAGGACCTCACAGGAACCTCAATAGTTCTGACACCTTCTGACAGTTTATGTGCAATACTCGCAAATGCTGACAAAATAGCCCCAATCAAAGAGCTTAAATCCAGGCATGTGGATATTTCTTGCCATCACCCAGTAAAAAGAGACACTTTAAATTGTGTAGGCTCCACCTGAGACCATCTAAGTCTCATTCCTTGGTCAGAGAGAAATCCCACCTTGCAACTCAGCCAAAGTTTTAATCTATTGATGGCTAGAGACAGGGCACTGTGAACACTAAAAGGGCTGTGAACTATATTAAAATTGGAAATATGCAAAAACAAAGATGCTGACAGAAAAATAAAATATATGAGAGAAGCGCAGCCCCTCTCTCTAAATGTTGGGGAAATGAGTGGATTTTCGGAGTTCACTATCTTCTCCATAGCAAAAACATGGTTATGATTACTTAATATTATGTTTACCTCTGTGCCCTCCTTGTGTGAGCCATGTGAAGCCCTTCTACCAATATACATTTGGACTTAATATTAACTGGAACTAAGGGACAAACACACAAATGGCAGTTGAAATCACCCGCCATAATGAGCTTATCCCTCCCAAGGCCATGCCCTATCAGAGATACAATGTCGGAGCATAAGCTGGAGAAGTTAGATACCTCCATCTGCAACAGATGTGAGTCCAATGCGAGATTCTTGATTTTCCCACATAACTGCACTGAGACAAAGATTATCAGTCCCCCTTTAGCCCTCCCCGCCATTGATGCCACTGCAAGGGAGAAATTGGTTTCATATCCTTCAATAAAAAGAGATTTTTCTCTCGCCCAGTTTCTTAAAGGCAAATAACCTCATATGTCCTGACAAACTGCACTCAATTACAGTCATTAAACTTAGTGGTCAGTCCTCCAACATTCCAAGATAACATCATAAGATCATCTGTGTTGCTAGTTGGGAAATCCATAAGGTAAGTTGTCTGCAAGGAGGGGGAGAGGGGAGGATCAGGGTGGGTGATCCAATTGCAGGTATTAAGGTTATTTAAGCGAGTAAATCTATTCATTAGGCACAAAGCTGGGGACACTGATGGGGCAGATATATGTCTACCCAAAGAAACCTGCCCCTGCTGAACCTGGTTCCACAAAGGCTGACAGACCGTTTCAGGCTTATAAAAAGAGGCATGTGGAAGGGCCTGGATGTTAGTTGGTTTGGAAGATCTCAGTGAGCCTAAGGTAGTCAGAACATGTGCAGCAATGGTGGGTTTATTGAAGTTTACCACAACACAGTCCCCAACCATCTCTTGACATCAGAGCCCAGCCAAAATACCCTCTGGACCATGTTAATGGATCCATGAATCTCCATGTCTATGTTAGAATGCAGGTTAACCACTTTATTTTTAGCTCCTCAAACGATTCCAGTGTTGACTTATTCAAAGAGGTAACATTCCCTAATACTATCACATAAGGAATTGGTTCTAAAGGCAGGAGATCTCTAACAGTCTCTGTGGCAAGTTTAAACCAATGTTATTAGGCACACCACAAGATACAGTATCTGACCCAGCTGTGGGTCTGCAACCTTTTTCATATGGTCCAAGATCTGCAATACTCTACATTAAATCAATGTTAACCTTGACATAATTGGATCTATTTTGGTGTTTAAGACACTACTATGCTTGCGGAAATAAGCATCAGGCACATGGTCTGATCGCTGGGAGAAACAAGACTTTGGCTCTGTCTGCATTCCGTTATTATCTGAAGTCATTCTCTGTTTTGGGGCTGCCGCACGTCTCCTGCACTAACACCTAGGGCTTACAATAGAGCTTGTTTGAGGCAGCTTCTGTATTTGTTTAGCCAAGGCAGCCATTCTCAAAGGCGAGGCTATGACATCTGAGGTTTCGTCCTGGTCACCCTCTGGCAGGCTAGTTACAATTGTGCCACAAGGCTCTGAAAGCACAATGGAAACATCAGGGAGAATGGGGAGACAGGGGAGAATAAGGGGAGAGCCCTCCCTAGTTACAGACAACCTTCTTGCTGCCAACTCAGTCTCCTTTGATACAACCCCAACATCCTGTGTCAAAAATCCCCTAATGGTGGTAATTCTTGGGGCGACATGGGAAGACAGTGGCTTTGAAGTGGCCACCTTTCTTTTCCCCATGCTCCACTCAAAGGATGCTATGAGGAGTGCAAGGATTGGCCCACTTCACAGAGTGAGACTTCCAGAGTATGCAACAGGTATAGTAGAGGGAGGAGCGTCTCCCCCGGAATAACATTGTGCAAACAAAAACTTGATGTCAAGTCAAAAAGGGCTGCTAAAAATGTAGCAAGCATTTTAGTTTTGATTTTAGTTGTGGTCCAACCTTGAGCCATAAGATGTAATGTCTCTCGGTACACTGTGAACCTGACTATTGGTTCCCCCGATTAGCCAAGTCACAACCAGACTAATGCCCAACAGATGGGCATTAACAGGAGCAAACACAGAGAAGGAAAGTGTACCTATGGGCACAGCAAGCTAGCATCAATACAGCTGATGAGCCTTGACAACATTCAACAAAGAAAACCAAGATGGGTGGCCCTGCCACGCCTCTTCATAATGCTGATGGCGCAGGACGGGACAACCCTTGGCCTGGGCTTCACCTGCACATCCTACACAGCAGATTATCAAAATGAGTTTTATAGGGCTCCAACAACTGTCAGCAGGTGAGTCAGATGCCGCCTTCTGAGCCCTGCATCCTCTAGGGTAATGACATCCACCTTTGATGTGTCCTGCTCCATGGGTTATGGAAATGTGCTTTATTGTGCTCAAACAACTGTGAACAGGTGAGTCCCTTCTGAGGCCTGCAGCCTCCTGGGAGATGGAGTCTCCCTCCGATGTTTCCTGTGCAGTGGTTTATCAAAATGTGCTTTCTAGCGCTCTAACAACTGTCAGCAGGTGAGCCAGGGGTCGCCTTCTGAGCCTTGCAGCCTCTTGCGAGCTGAAGTCTCTCTTTGATGCGTCCCATGCAGCTGGTTATCGAAAGATGCTTTATAGCGCTCCAACAACTGTAAGCAGGTGAGTTGGGGGGCCGTTGTCTGAGTTCTGCTGCCTCCTGGGATATGAAGTCCCCTTTGATGCATCCCACAAAGCTGGTTACCCTTTTGAGTGCTCCGGCAACTGTCAGCAGGTGAGCCAGGGCCCACATTTTGTTGTTGTGACCAGGATAAGGTACTTTGATCACTGTAGCCTGCGCAGGTCCTGTAGCCGGCCTGCACTCCATCGTGGTTGGCACAAACTATTGACCTCACCCTGGTCCAGTCCGCCAGATAACCCCCATTGCCACTTATTGCTTCTAAGCACTAGAACTCATTTTATTCTTTACAAATTCATAGCTCAACATCTACTTATTGGATATTTGTCATTTTGGTCTTGATTTATTTATAAAATTATTGTCTATTTTTCTAACCATTGTGGAGTCTTTTTGTGGTGTTTTCATTGTGTTACTGTGTGTGTTGCACACATACTTTACACATTGCCTCTTTAGATAAGCCTGACTGCTCTTTGCCAAGCTATCAGAGGGTGAGCAGTGCACAGGTTATCTTTTAGTGTGTATCTAAATGTGTTGTCCCTGCTTAGACAGGTTGATACCTCTGCCAACTAGAGACTCCACTTATGACAGAGTGGGCTTTTAGATCATAGTTATTATTTATTTTAATTAATTAAATAATGTTTTCCCTTCTTCCTCCTGGCTCCCATGGAGGGGCTATGGGCCCTGAAGTAAAACCAAGAAGTTTTTCACTGATTTTTGTTCAAGTTATGCCTGGTCTAGCAAAACAGATAGTATAATTATATTATATTTATTATGAAAATTACTTGTTTTGCATTGACTACAAAAGCTAAGTACCACTGTCTTTCTTCTTATTTTTTTTGCCAGCAGGTAGATTAGACTGATAGAAGTCTGAGAATTAGCTGACACCAGCATATAGCCACCTCTGCTATTTGCTACTTCTTTTGCTGTTCAACAGGAGCAGTAGAAAATGGCACCTAAGGTAGAGGCTGCTGCCAAGAAATCAGTCAGTGAGTAAAAACAGTCTGTTGCCACTACTGGCATCAAGCCCTCATCATTTTTCCACCAAGCAGCACAACATTGCAAACCTACCACATACTCTTCTGAGCAGGAAGGCATCGGGTATATTACACTTGGATCATCAACCACTGCCAAACCAAAGAAGATGCCTCTCAATGCTACAGTGACTGTAGTCATTGCTGCTGCCAATGAGTCTGAAATAGAATTGCCCCAGCAAACCAGATCTTTTCAGGAAACTCAACAGCAAAACAAGTCTGCTACACCTATGCTTCCTGACATAAGGGCAGACAAAGAAGTTGAGCTTGCTGCACAGCAGACACTTCATCTTCAGCATCTCATCAGAGGAAAAGAAAGAGGAAAAGAAGCCTACTTCAGATAAAGACCCACAAGTCCTACCATAGGAGACAAGAAAAAAAACATTTCCAGAAAGCCTACTTGGCAGTCAGGAACATGAACCAGTGATTGTTCATTTCCACAGTGCCCCATGATCACTTCTACCCAACCTGCAGCTGTACCATATCCACCTCCTTCCATCTTCTCAAAAACCCCAAAACTAGCACCTACAATTCCAACCACAGCTTTAACCCCCCATAAGGAAACACAAATGCAGCCTAGGTCCTCCACAATGCCTGCTATGGCTCCATGAGGACCGGACCAGTGAATCAGACAAGTGCAATTAACTGCATCACGGGACGCTAGGTAGATATTAGGGGGCTAGGGTAAATTGCACCATATGAAAACTAACATCTAATCCTATGGCAACAATGCCTAAAAGGATGGCTGCTGCTAAGAGAGAAGAACCTGAATAGATAGAAAGAGGTGCTGATGACAAATAGGATGCTGCTGCCATGAGAAGAAATCTTGTCATTCTTGTGTGCATTCATTGGCAGAAGCAACCTAAGCTTGGTGCAAGGAAAAGAGGGATGCAACGGTCACCCCAAAGCATTCAGGCAGGCTACCTCCATGATGGTCTCTTGAAATGTGCTCATTACAAAAAATTAGAACAATCCATTATAAAAGGTCAGCTAGGATGCAGAGTACCACCAAAACCATCAGCTGTTCAATTTATTCAGTGGAAAACCGGACAAAATCTTACTGGCGCAATTCCTCCCTTTTTGTTTGTAGAGGAGCTTCTGGATTTTGGGGAGTAACTATAAAAAATAAAAGTTTCCATGCCAGACCTACTTTCCACTGCTTCTGTTTTACAGCTGTACCATCGATTGCTGGTATTGGTTGCTGATCAAATTAAAGAGAGCGCCATGCAGTGAGTCCATCTCACTACAGACTTGTAGACCAGTAGTCAAGCAACAGGCTTCGTGCCAGATACTCCAAGTACATTTTGTAGTATGTTTTCCAGTACCACAATAGCACTGCAAAGTATATTACAACATGTTGTTTACTAACTGCTCTTACAAAGTAGTATGGCAAAAAAAAAACACAGTTGTAAGTCGAGCATCACACATATCCAACCACTCGGACTTCAAAAGTCCTCCATCAAAAAATAATGGAGGTAGGGATTTAAATTAAATCTAATAGGAAAAAATGTTACATTAAATACATTATTTTAGATTGTTAAGAATATAAATAGATGTAATTTAATCAAATATTTGCTATTCAGTAGTAAAATATTTAAAAACCTTTTCTTAATTTAAAGATTATTGTAATTTATTTTTACTAATATATAATTAAAACACTTTGAATTAATTTCATATACTGCATTTAATATTTACTAAAGCATTTCTCTTTAGGGGGGAATCTATTTTTTCATTTAAACTTCAGAAAAATTATTTTAGTTTAATTAATTAATGTATACATTCAAAATAAAGTTAATAGTGATTTAGCTCTCTTTTCCTTTTTCTTCATTTAAAAGAACTATTACAAATTATTTGAATCAATATTTAACATAAAAGGTTTTTTAAAATTCTTTCATGTTAAACACACTTTTGAAATTTCCACCACACTAGGTGCGAAGATGTCTGTGTGGTAAAGTATAAGGAAAAGTTTAAAAAGTTAATTTAACTCCCAAAAATTATTACAAATATTTATATGTTAAATAGTTATATAACTTGAAAAATATATTTTGAATCATTTTTAATTATTTGAAAAATATTTAATTACAATTATATTTCTGAAGTTTAAATTAAATAATGTATTCCCACCTAAAGAAAATGATACATATATTTGTATTATGCTTTTATAATTATTAAAAGTTATGTTATGTAATGTTATTTTAATTTATTACACGCATGAATCACCACGGGTGTGGTATCTCGCCATGAATACCGGGATGACAGGCGGAAAGTAATACAATTATAATAGGCCAGTCTTAAGCAATTTCCTGATTTGGAAATTATCATTGCAGGTTTGCATTTGGAGAGGCAGCTTATTCCAATAAAACAGGGCTAGTAAAGAAAGCGGCCTGCCCCCTGACCGGGACTTTCTGACCCTAGGGACAGTAAGCAGAGCTGTGTCGCAAGATCTTAAAAGTCTTCAGGGGGTAGTGGGTACATTTTGAAGATAGATAGGTAGGCCCTTTCCTAAGTACAGTTTTGTGAGTTAAACAGCAGAACTTAAAGATAATTCTGTCTCTCACCGGTAGGCACTGTAATGCATGCAAAAGAGAGGAAGATGCAGCTCCAGAAGGGAGATTGCAAATGAGATGGGTGGTGGTGTTTTGTACCACCGGAAGTTTAGATAACATTTCATTTGCTGGGGCCAAGAGCGCATTACTATAATCCGGACTGCTGATGACCACCGCCTGGACCAAAGTTTTCCTTGCTGTGAGTGGTAATAAAGGAAAGGCTCTTCTCAGCAAATGCATCATAATCATAAGCAAAATAATCATGAGCCTACAATGCAAAAAACAAGTTATTTCATGGTAAGAGATTGATCCATTCGCAATCCCAAGTTTTTAACTAATAGTTTAGATGAAGGGGCCATGCCAAGTTCAAGGGGACACCAATCAGGCTTCCATAGCTGTTGGGCCTTCCAAAATAGCAGAATCTCAGTTTTGCTGCATTTAACTGGAGACAGTTTTCAGTCATCCAGGTAGCAATTGCCTTCATCCCATCAGAAAAAGATTATTTTGCTTTGACCAGATTTTTGTCCAGGGAGATTAGTAGCTCTGTATCGTCCACATCTGATATAATATCAGAGCCAAAGGCTCTGTCAATTGTGGCAAGCGGTGCAAAATAAATATTAAAAAGTGTAGGGCTGAGGCATGAGCCCTTAGGTACGAGATGTGTTGGAACCCAGAATAACCATTAGAGTCCTGTTGAAAAGGAAATCAGCATGCCAATGTAATGCTGTTCCGTGTAATGGGATATAGTATCAAATGCTAAGGACAAGTCCAGCAGCACCAGCATAGATGGTGTATTATCATTGAGAGAGCATCTGATGTGGTCAGTGACCGCTACCAGGGCTCTCTCTGTACTGTGTGATAGTTTGAAGCCAGACTGTGATGAATCTAAGATTCTATTAGCCTATAAATATTACATTTTACAGATATGTTGTTTATTTTTATGTTTCTCCAACAGCTTCCCCAGTAAAGGGAGTAGCGAGATGGGTCGATAATTGGCAAGATTGGCTGATGCCAAGTTGGCATTTTTTTTAATAGGTCTGACCTCAGCCACCTACCAGTCTGATGGAATTGTTTCTGTATTCTGGGCGTGCAGCCAGATAAAGGAGAGCCTGACTTAGCTGAAACAAGGTTTTTTTTAATTGTCTCTGGTGTCAAACATTCAAATTTGCTTAGGCTTGTAGCACAATTAGGGGGGAGGTCACAGAAATTGAGCTTCTCGCACGCCTGATCAAGTGGACTAGAGAAATTCTGATAAATTGTATTGATTTTGTCTTCAAATGGTTAATTAAGGAGCCACAGAGTGTTTATGAAGCATTTATTTCTTTGGAGCAAGTATCCAGATTTATAAAAGTGATTTACTTACATTGTGGTAGGCAATGTTACATTAATGTTTAAATTTCAAAAGAGCTGCTGAAATATTTTATAATTAGTTAATAGACACATAATATTTTTAGAAGATTTTTAACATTAAATTAGAAATATTTATATTTCCTAGTATTTAAAATGATGTAATTTATTTTCACATTATTTCCTATGGTGTTTTATTTAAAGTCCGTTTCTCCATTATTTTCTTCTGAGAGTGTTGCAGTACTAGTTGTTAGCAATGTGTGGTGCTGGAGTAACTACTGTTTTTGCAGTAGTATTTTAGAAGTGCAGATGTGAATAGCATTTTGTAGTACGTTTTGTAGAACTAGTCTAGCACTACAAAACGTAGCTGAGAATGCAGTTTGTGAACTGGATCCTTCATGTGCATCACTACACACTGCATCTTCTTTAAGAGCTTTAAGCAAAGGATAGCAGCTGGTTGTACTATTACTGATGCTTTTTGAGACAATCATCAACATGTAACAGTTGGAAGGATTTCAGTGGTGAAAGTACACACATCTGCCAACATCCTGGAATAATTCAACCCAAACATCTCAGCTCTGGATTTGTAGCCACTAGTAATGGCAGTAATATTTTCAAAGTCACAAGATAAAGGATACTTCAGAGTGCTATGTTTACCTCATTGCATCAGCCTAATTGAACAGGACTTCCTAAAAAAAGAAAAAAGTAGTGCACAACATACCGGTTACCTGTTGCAGAAGTTGCACACATTTTAGACATTCCTTCAAAGCCTGAAAGCAGTTTGGGCCATTCAGCATGCAAATAGAGTTCCCAGAAAAGTTCTCATATGGGAGATCCCAACCCTTTGGTACACCATCTTCTACATGCTACAACATCATTTTGAGCAGTCAAGATCTATAAAAGATTATGTGCTACAGATGAGAGGGGATGCAACTGTCAAAGTCATAATGCTGGAGGATTGCAAATGGAATCTAATAGAGTGCATATTCCCAATGCTAGTGCCTTTTGAGATTTTGATGCAGAAAGTCAACAAAGAGTATTATATAATGAGGCAAGTTATTCCATTGTTGCACTTGGTGTTGGCCGGGTTGGGTAAGGTGGAAGAAACATACCAATGTCAGTGAAGAAGCTGATGGACCAGTTAACAGCTTAATCATTTGCCTTATTAGAAATCTCAGGTTGCAACAAAAGATGTGTCCTCTGAAGAGTGTCAGACTTATTCAAGTTTCCGCAGGAGCATCATGCAAAGAAGTGTGATCTCTACTTCCCCCTACACCAACATACCCAACCAAGTCAAAGTAAATGGCAGTGAACCACGGGAAGAAGGGAAAGAAACAGGGATGGCCGAATAATGTTTTCCCACATCGTCCTCCATCCATGGGATGGACCAGGCAACCAGGAGATACTTCTACCTAAAAAGAGAAAAGGTAGTTAGAAAAACATATTTACTAATGGTAAAAGGTTTATTGTGAAAAGCGTGTAAAGGTCTAAATTTCCTAGTTATTCCATCAAAACCATGTGTATAGATATACTGTTACACTCTGTAAAAGAAATCGATAAAAATCATGTACAGGAATATTATATATATTAATTCTGCTATTCACACTGTATTACAAATGTTCCACATGTAACTGTGAAGCACTCTGATACCCAGGGGTCAAGTCCGCGCTATATAAAACTCTATAAATAAATAAATAAAATTCCCTTATTCCACAAAGGGAACAGAAAAGGTTCAAGTGAGGTTATAGCCTTGTCTGCAAAATAAATAAATGAATGTCAATTAATTGTACATGGAGATGAAGAACCATAGTAAAGGAAGGGAGACACTCTCCACTCACCTAATGACCTCTGGGATGTATCTTAGAGTAGGATATTCTCTCCTTAGTATTTGAATACATATCATGCATTTACAACTTAAATTCTCCTTATAATCAGGAACGTGTAACATAAGGTTCCTTATCTTTTCAGGAACATGCTGAATTAAATTAGCAAGGCAAAAGAAACAAATCTCCAAAGATGTGAACTCCCACAGGTAAGCATTAGGAGTGAAACTATAGTATAATTGCATACAGCGCGACAGCACTGTTACTGTATTGCAAGTCTGTTAATTCTCGTTGTTTTACAGAAATTTGGAACCTGGACTCCAGTGCCAGAGGAGCCGCCAGAAGGAACTGCCAGCACCGCCGAAGGACTTCATGGTCGCCGACAAATGAGCAGTGAGGACCCGCCAGAAGGAACTGGCAGCACCGCCGAAGGACTTCATGGACGCCGACAAATGAGCAGTGAGGACCCGCCAGAAGGAACTGCCAGCACCGCCGCAGGACTTCATGGACGCCGACAAATGAGCAGTGAGGACACGAGGAGACGCACAGCGCTGCAGGAGTCGTTGAACAGGAACGCCCATACCCCACGATGACCCGGAAGAACAACAGGTGCATGATCGGACACAAAGGCTCGATCCCAGACACTAGAATGTGAAGCGTTTCTGTATAGGATCGAAGGACTTTTATACTCCTCTGCCAGTCCCCTCGTATGCCACGCAGCTGGACCAGCACACATGACAATCTGTGCCTCTATACCGGATCCATAGTAGCAACAAGGATTATCTCCTTTCAATCCCTTTCAACACTGGCTGTATCCGTTCATATGAAGTGGATCTTCGAAAAAGCAATCAAACAGGCACATAAAAGATTCAAACTTTGAGGGCAAAGAAGAATTGAAGCGCTATCTTCACGATCCTTTGGAGAGCACTGAGGTAGTTCTGACTCCAGAATCATGCCACAAGTGCAGAACAGCACCTGCCAGTGTTGAAATAATCACCATTCCAAGACACACTTGATATTAAATCAACAACACCAACAGCATCATTCAACCAATCTCGGGAATTATTTGGTTTTTAGCAGTTCCAGGACTTAGATGAGCACACAGACCCAGAAAACGCAGAAATGGGCAAAGGTCAATGACCACAATGATAGAGAAGATGTTGCAAGACTACTTGGATGACCAAACAGTACCCTATGTGGATAAAGGGGCATTAATATATTAGAATGGGAAACAATGAACTGCGGTAAAAGCCCAGCAGACTGGCATTAAATATCTAGCATTTCCAATATCCAGTGTAGCCTCTGGGTACATTTTCAGTGCAGCTGGTGCAATCGTTATTGCCAGAAGGACCAGCTTAAATGAATAAATATTTAATTGCCAAATATCGTCAATTTCCAGAAGACACAACAGTGGATGAGGAGTGATTGTTCTCTAGACAAAGTCCCTGAATTTCAAATTAACTTTACTTTCTGGGTTAAAAAGTCAAACTAATGCACCAGTAACACAATGAACAAAAATGTCTGTTGTGAAAAAGAAAACAAAAAAACAAACATGAAAAACCAAAAAAGAAAAGAACAAAGAAAAAACAAGATAAGAACTAGTTTTATGTTTAAATTTGATTTGCCAAGAAATGAAAATAAAATTAAAGGGACCAGTGCGTACCGCATGAGCAGAAAAATCAAAGAGGACAACACTTTATTGGCCTGGTGACAAAGTAGTAAGAAAGAAAGAAAATTAGTTGAGCCTTCTGGTCATCATAGGGCCAACCTTCCAATATCTGCAATTGATACTTCCATTTCTTGTGCTGAGGTGTCAGTGAAGATTTTAAGAACTGCATTGCCTATGTGCACTACCTCCATGAAAAAATAGATACATATATAAAAACCACGAGGGGAACAGGTGAGTTGCATTAATTAATTAATGCCAAATGATGATTCATGTGACAGATGGAAGCAGCTTAGGTCAATTTTCTTTAATAGTTGGGTGATCATCCACTGCTGGCTGGTGACTTTGCAAGGTCCCTGCTTCCACTGCTACCTCCTCTTCCTTTTTCTCCTCCTAGGCTTCTAAGGCCACCAGACTGTCAAAGACCACCAAAATGGCAACAATATTTTCAAAGCGCTGCCAAGGGGCTTCATGCAGTATAATTAAAAAGCACCAAAGCTATTAGCACTTGAAATATCTTGCTTCACATTTTAATTTAGCTCCCCCTTTGAGCGATCAGCATGAACTTTGTGATAACCATAGAACACTTATCATAATACATGTCTGCCATCTCCTTTTGGAGCTGCAACCACCACCACCATTGCTCTAGCCACTTCCAGAGAGAGTTGTTTGCCTAGCCAGGAGATATCGTGCTAAGTTCTCCTTTGCCCCAGGCACTCCTACCCCCACTCCTTTCCCACCACTCCTTGTTTCTGAGGAGGCACTACAGTTAATGAGGGACCTTCATGCTGGACAAATTGCAGTGTTGGGTCAGTTGCCTGAATGGTCCAAATGCTAGAGAACATGTGTCGGATTAAACAATTGGACTGCTAATACTGCGCCGAATCTTTAGACTCCATATTAATTAGGAGAACACATTTTGAAAAGATGAAACAAAACGTGTATAAGACTTTTCTTTTGCTTGATTTAATCAAAATTTAATGATACGTTTTTTAGAATTTTAGACCTTCCTGTTGCCAAAGCAACTGTGTTTAGAAAAAAGACTCACAAAAGACAAACATTTTTTACAATATTTACATCACAAACATTATTCGCTCACTACTAACACACTGTGCACACAACCCATGCATTCCAGTCCATTCAAACATTCATACAGATTTGTTGATCTGGGGGTGAACAAAAAAGAAAAGGACTTATTTTACAATTATTCTGTTAGGACCACAGAAAAAGATTTGTTCAAAAGACAAGCATATCTAAAAACAATTCTTATTTATGAGCGTTTAGATTTCTTGTGGTCTTTATACAAGGTCTACGCGTTTCGAGACCCCTGGTTAGCTGGGCCTCTCATCAGGACCTGTAATGTAAGGAGAAACCTGTATAAGTATCTGAGTCGCCCCTCTAACTCTCTTAGCATGTTGTAGATTACTAAATGGAAAGTGTTTACCTTGATTTGGACGGAGACGAGCGGTTTAAGGTAGAAAGCAACCTATGTAAGAAAAAGTGAACACAAAACATTGTAACAACATACGCTGCAGTCTGGTTTTAGGTCTGAATACTCTATTTGCGAGAATGACTTACTTTGTTGTGATGATGGAGCAAGTGAACGGGTAGCACAGGTCCTCAGTGAATTACTTGTGGGGAAGCCTGTTTGACGCGTCACTCCGCTGTTTGTTTTTTTGGAAAGGCGTTTATTGTCCGTCTTGGGCAATCATTGGTGGCTATATGTGAACGAAGTTGGAGTTAGTTCGAATTGTCCTAATATTATATTCAATGGTATTGAAAAGTACCAGCGGGGCATACCTGCGTCTGTCTCACGATTTTTCATGTGGTGGATTTTGCGGAGAGCGTGCGTGGTCCGTCTTAAGTGATCATCGGCGGCTGTGGGTAAACGAGGTTGGAGTTAGTTCGAATAATTCTAATCTAGTACTCGATGGCGTTGAGATTTACCGGCGAGGCATACCTGCATTTGTCTGAAGGTTTTCTCGTATTGGAGCGCCACTTGTAGTTGTGTTGGTCAGTCGGTTTCGTCTGTGTTTTGGGTCTCTCTGAAGTGACGTTTTAAGCGTCAGCCTGCTTACTGGTTGAAAAAATTATAGAGAGAAATGAGACTAAATTAGTTTTAGTTGAACACTCGTCTTCTACTACACTTCCGGTCTCGTTGGTAGGGATGGAATTTAAATGGAAAAAGGACTTGATCATCGTCTCGTATGCATCAAGTAATGGATGATATTCCTTGATAGGAAGGAAGAGATGGATTTAACATGAAAAGTGCAAGTGTAACTTGAAGTCAATTGCTAAGGTGCTCAGGTATACGTTAATTTTGGTGAGGCTCACTGAAACAAGGTTGTTTCTAACAATGAGTGAGAAGAGGAAACATTTAATTTAAGTTGTAGAGTTCAGAGAGTTCGTTCAGACCGTTAGTGGCAGTGTTAAATTTGAGGATTAGCATAGCTTCTGTTCTAGAGAGTTTTTGTTCAAGATCACCTCCTCTTACATCTCGTGTTACTTTGGCGATAACTGTCCATTTTAAACCTTTGATTTGATGGTTATTAATTCGCCAGTGATTGACCAAAGGAGCTGTTATTACATTTTTATTGATCCGAGATTTGTGTTGTGACACTCTGATTCTTATTTCTTGGCTAGTCTTGCCTATATATAAGAGATCACAAGGGCATCGTATTGCATAAACCACTGATTTACTTCTGCAGTTGGTGAAAGATTCGTGTTTCCAATAGATATGGTTATGTTCGAAAAGGTCCCCTTCTATTGTGGAATCACAGCAGATGCAGGAGCCACATCTGTGATGGCCTTGGATTGGTTGAAGTCCAACATAGTCACGAACCGTTGTGGGTTTATTTTGCGGCATTGCTGCTCGGATGATTTGATTAGCAATGTTGTGGTCTTTTTTGAAGGCAAATAGTGGGTTTTGTTTGAGGGAGGCATCCAGATTTTTGATCAGGTGCCAATTTTGGACAATGCATTTTTTCATTAAGTTCGAATTAGGACAAAATGTCGAGACACAAACGATCCTTTCCAGTGGTTGCCTCTCTTTTTTATTTAGTAGATCTTCCCTTGGGGTCCACCAAGCTCTTTTCATTGCTCTTTTTAAGAGTTTCTTGGGGTATCCTCTTTTTTTCAAATTATCATATAATGTGGTAGCGTGGGACATGTAATCGTCTTTAAATTGACAGTTACGTTTTATGCGCAAAAATTGGCCGTAAGGCAGATTTTCGCGTAGATTTCTTGGATGGTAGCTTGAGAAGTGAAGGGTCTTGTTTCTGTCGGTTGTCTTTTTGAACAAAGTGGTGGCCAGACTATTGTCTGATGGATAGATTTCAACATCCAAAAATGCAATTTTCGTCTGGGAGTGATTTATCATCCTGGGGTATCGGCTGATAAGGGCGGTTCAATAGTCATCCTAGATAAAGAGGATTACATAAAGGAAGTCACCAGACAGCTGGATGACACTCGATGCTACAGGAAAATAAACAAGGATCCAACTTTCGAACTTCAGAACATCCTTTTTCCGATCCTGATGAAAGGTTTAGAAGAGGGTTTTCTCTCAAAAAAAGAATTCGACTTTCTGCAAAACAAAAACCCTAGGACACCTTTGTTCTATGTCCTCCCAAAAATCCATAAAAGCCAAACGTCACCTCCTGGAAGACCGATTATTTCTGGCTGCGATTCTTTAATGGAACCGATCTCAAAATTTGTTGACTATTTCCTAAAACCTTTCATTGCTGAAGTACCATCTTTCCTAGCAGATACCACAGACTTGATCAACAAATTGTCATCAATTCATTATGTTCCTGACTTACACCACTTGGTAACATTCGATGTGGTTTCATTATACACACAAATACCTCAGGATGATGGTCTCTCGGCCATCCAATCATACCTGGAAACAAGACAAAACCCAAAAGTTCCAACAGAATTCATTATGAAACTAGCCAGCTTCGCATTAAAAAAGAACTACTTCAACTTCAATGGGGAATTCTATTTCCAAGTCAAAGGAGTGGCTATGGGTTGTCCATTCGCACCAGAATTGGCGATACTTTTCATGGCCAAATATGAGGAGAAGTTTATTTACAACAATAATCCTTATACCCAGTACATTGTCAAATGGACTCGTTACATCGACGATGTATTTATGATTTGGACAGGGTCTCTAGAAAACCTAAGAAAGTTCCATGACTGGTTGAATAACCGTACCAGAGACATACAATTCACTCTAAATCACTCCGAGACGAAAATTGCATTTTTGGATGTTGAAATCTATCCATCAGACAATAGTCTGGCCACCACTTTGTTCAAAAAGACAACCGACAGAAACAAGACCCTTCACTTCTCAAGCTACCATCCAAGAAATCTACGCGAAAATCTGCCTTACGCCCAATTTTTGCGCATAAAACGTAACTGTCAATTTAAAGACGATTACATGTCCCACGCTACCACATTATATGATAATTTGAAAAAAAGAGGATACCCCAAGAAACTCTTAAAAAGAGCAATGAAAAGAGCTTGGTGGACCCCAAGGGAAGATCTACTAAATAAAAAAGAGAGGCAACCACTGGAAAGGATCGTTTGTGTCTCGACATTTTGTCCTAATTCGAACTTAATGAAAAAATGCATTGTCCAAAATTGGCACCTGATCAAAAATCTGGATGCTCTCCCTCAAACAAAACCCACTATTTGCCTTCAAAAAAGACCACAACATTGCTAATCAAATCATCCGAGCAGCAATGCCGCAAAATAAACCCACAACGGTTAGTGACTATGTTGGACTTCAACCAATCCAAGGCCATCACAGATGTGGCTCCTGCATCTGCTGTGATTCCACAATAGAAGGGGACCTTTTCGAACATAACCATATCTATTGGAAACACGAATCTTTCACCAACTGCAGAAGTAAATCAGTGGTTTATGCAATACGATGCCCTTGTGATCTCTTATATATAGGCAAGACTAGCCAAGAAATAAGAATCAGAGTGTCACAACACAAATCTCGGATCAATAAAAATTTAATAACAGCTCCTTTGGTCAATCACTGGCGAATTAATAACCATCAAATCAAAGATTTAAAACGGACAGTTATCGCCAAAGTAACACGAGATGTAAGAGGAGGTGATCTTGAACAAAAACTCTCTAGAACAGAAGCTATGCTAATCCTCAAATTTAACACTGCCACTAACGGTCTGAACAAACTCTCTGAACTCTACAACTTAAATTAAATGTTTCCTCTTCTCACTCATTGTTAGAAACAACCTTGTTTCAGTGAGCCTCACCAAAATTAACGTATACCTGAGCACCTTAGCAATTGACTTCAAGTTACACTTGCACTTTTCATGTTAAATCCATCTCTTCCTTCCTATCAAGGAATATCATCCGTTACTTGATGCATACGAGACGACGATCAAGTCCTTTTTCCATTTAAATTCCATCCCTACCAACGAGACCGGAAGTGTCGTAGAAGACGAGTGTTCAACTAAAACTAATTTAGTCTCATTTCTCTCTCTAATTTTTTCAACCAGTAAGCAGGCTGACGCTTAAAACGTCACTTCAGAGAGACCCAAAACACAGACGAAACCGACTGACCAACACAACTACAAGTGGCGCTCCAATACGAGAAAACCTTCAGACAAATGCAGGTATGCCTCGCCGGTAAATCTCAACGCCATCGAGTACTAGATTAGAATTATTCGAACTAACTCCAACCTCATTTACCCACAGCCGCCGATGATCACTTAAGACGGACAACGCACGCTCTCCGCAAAATCCGCCACATGAAAAATCGTGAGACAGACGCAGGTATGCCCCGCTGGTACTTTTCAATACCATTGAATATAATATTAGGACAATTCGAACTAACTCCAACTTCGTTCACATATAGCCACCAATGATTGCCCAAGACGGACAATAAACGCCTTTCCAAAAAAACAAACAGCGGAGTGACGCGTCAAACAGGCTTCCCCACAAGTAATTCACTGAGGACCTGTGCTACCCGTTCACTTGCTCCATCATCACAACAAAGTAAGTCATTCTCGCAAATAGAGTATTCAGACCTAAAACCAGACTGCAGCGTATGTTGTTACAATGTTTTGTGTTCACTTTTTCTTACATAGGTTGCTTTCTACCTTAAACCGCTCGTCTCCGTCCAAATCAAGGTAAACACTTTCCATTTAGTAATCTACAACATGCTAAGAGAGTTAGAGGGGCGACTCAGATACTTATACAGGTTTCTCCTTACATTACAGGTCCTGATGAGAGGCCCAGCTAACCAGGGGTCTCGAAACGCGTAGACCTTGTATAAAGACCACAAGAAATCTAAACGCTCATAAATAAGAATTGTTTTTAGATATGCTTGTCTTTTGAACAAATCTTTTTCTGTGGTCCTAACAGAATAATTGTAAAATAAGTCCTTTTCTTTTTTGTTCATCCCCAGATCAACTCTGTATGAATGTTTGAATGGACTGGAATGCATGGGTTGTGTGCACAGTGTGTTAGTAGTGAGCGAATAATGTTTGTGATGTAAATATTGTAAACATTTTTTGTCTTTTGTGAGTCTTTTTTCTAAACACAGTTGCTTTGGCAACAGGAAGGTCTAAAATTCTAAAAAACTTATCATTAAATTTTGATTAAATCAAGCAAAAGAAAAGTCTTATACACGTTTTGTTTCATCTTTTCAAAATGTGTTCTCCTAATTAATATGGAGTCTAAAGATTCGGCGCAGTATTAGCAGTCCAATTGTTTAATCTAATAGAGGCTCAGCTTGACTGCTTACAGCCTACCTCCAATATTGTTTACGGTTACAGAGAACATGTGTCAGCACAGGTTGCAAAGCACAGAGGGGCATATTTACAAGAAAATTATGGAGCGCGGAGCTGCGGCAAATTTTGTTACGCCTCTCTTCGCCATTTACAAAACACAGGGATGCACTATATTTACAACAATACTTTGCACCCCTGTGATTTCCCTTGTGCTGGCACTAAAAATAGCTGCCTAACGCCAATGCAGACACCCTTGTGCCATAGTGCAATAGTGCCTGCATTGCAGGAATGATTGTTTATGTGAAGGAATGTGTCCCTTCCTGCACATAAATAATTAATCATGGTGATTTGTTACTTCTATGTGTGCTGCATTCTTCAGCACACATTGAAGTAGTACATCGCCATTATTTGATGATTGTTTATGTTCAGAAAGTGACACCTTCCTGCACATAAACAATCATTATTATTATTATTATTTTTTGGGAGTTCTATACAGCGCTGGCCAGACCTGAAGGTAACGGAGCGCTTTACAGCATTTGTCTAATAACAGTTAAGTAATCAAAGAGTGGAACAGTAAACACATTGTTCATAGATTGGTCGATGAGCAGTATAAGTCCCGTTATTAATGACATTTTGCTCTTTCTCACATAGAAAAAGCAAAAGCAAGGAGAAATAAAAATATTTCTCCTCATTGCGCCATCCTGACACCTGCTATTGCATGGCATTAGTGTTTGACACTTCCTCAAATGTACACCTCCTTCTAAATCTGGGGCAGCATTAAAAACTGCAATGCGTGTTGCAGTGGAACGCCCACAGCAACACCCATTGCACGCCCCTTTCATGAAGATACCTGCATGAAAGGGTACCATATTTACAAAGCGGCGTTAACCCACAAAAAGTGACTTATCGCCACTTTGTAAATATGGTGCAGGGCATTGCACCGCCAAAACGTTAAAAAAAGTGACGTTCCTGTGGCACAATCCCCTTGCAAATATGCCCTAGACTGTCAGGGGGAGGAAGTGCCTCCTGAGTAACAAGACTGCCCCTCTTCTGCCCTCCATTCCCAAAGCTCTGAGCTCCCTTTTTTACTCTCAAATACATTTTATAAGCACAATCACATCTGCTCTCTTTCCACCCTCCCCCCAACTTGAGTTGCTAAGGCCACCAGAATCATTATGGGAGGATATCCAAATTGTGCAGGAGAGCAATCAATAAAGAAAGGCAAGGCAAGACTTTTGGCTGAAACTTTATTCTCCCCTATTTATTGACTATGACCTTTATGCATCCTCCGCCCAAGGGTTTGGCCTGTATTATGTATCATTAGTTCGGTTAAATAAGACCCATATTTTGGAGCTATGTCACAAATGTAGTTTACATGTTTTTTATGTTTGGTGAAATGTCAGATGTTTCTATATTGCAACTACCAAACCTATTGCTTCCTAAAGTGATGCATGATGGTACTTGCAGTGTATTGTGCCCATATTCCCTGCCAAGATACTGTCAAAACTTCAGATTTTTGTGTGCAGTGGTTGAAAACTGAAGGCAACCACTTGAAGACTGATATCACATTAGTGTTTTGCAAACAGGATAAGTAGGCTACATTACATGGGCGGATATTGCGTGTGTCTATATTTTGAAAGGTGTAAGGGTGTATATTCACATTTTGAATTAGATATGTTTATAAAAAAAATATTTTTACTTTATTTGGCAAATGTGGAAAAACATGTGCCATGTTAAAATTCACATATGTGTGGTCAATGGTTTGGCTTATCCTGTGATTTGGTTCAGTTATTTAATTTGGTTCAGTTATTTGCAGACTGAGTGTAGGTCAGCATTGTCATATGTGAGTTTCAGTTATTTGTTTTGTTGTTGATTTAGCTTACATTTTGTACTGCAACAATCATTTGATCAAAAACATCTCTCAGCAGCAGGGGCACCTTGCCTGTTTTGATTGTGGAGTGGGTGTCTGCGGGGTTTATTTCTTTCAAAAATGCAATTTTAAATGTATTTTTGGCACTTTATATGGTTTCCTTTAGATTAGGCAGACAACACCTTTAGCATTAAAGATATGTGGATCAATCCTAATAAATCTTTGTCATGATGTCACATACGGGTCAACAAAGGACCCATGAGAGGAGGCCAACTCTTCACAAAGAATGTATTTCATACATTTTCAGATTTTGGCCTAATGTAATATAATTTTCTAGGTCTCGCCTGAGCCAGCGCATGCGCTGGTCTGGTGAGACATTTAGTGAGTGGGGCTTTTGAAAATCCGACCACAAGCTTTTGCTTGTGGCCTAAAGCTTGCGGTTACGTGCGCGTGCACACGCACAGCCGCCCTCTGCCTTTCCTATGTCTTCCTCATTTCCTCGTCACGGCTCATTAACTCTCTCATCATGGCTTATGCAGCTCTGCCTGGTATCTCTCACGACTCTGATGTTTCTGTCTCTCCTAATTAGCCGCCTGCAGCAAAGCCCTTATCAGCTCCTAGCAGACTGCAGGAAGATACCCTATCTGTAGCAGAAATCTCTGACACGCACGAGGAGCACCTATTGCAACAAAGGACTGTTGCCTCCAGTACCCTAAATAACTTTTAACTGGCACTAAAGCATACAATTAGGGAAGAGCCAGCTCACTGTCCACGCTCTGTCAGTAATACACAGTGTTTTATAGTATGTGTACAATTTAGGCTGAGCCACACAGTCACACCAGAAATAAAATAATTTGCCCTCATCATTTTAGTAACCTGCTTCTATTTACAGTCCATGATTATGATAGTACTTTTAATACAGCTTTAAAGCATCCTAAAGGTGCCTTCAGCACAGCTTCTTTACAGAGTAGAACATTCTGCATGTGAACGTGCACCAGTTGTGTCCTTATGTGATGCTGGAGGACTCTAGAGATCACAGAGGTGCTGGCATGCTGGAAAATATTGGCAATATGTCCTGCCATACTGATGTATATGAAACACCTTCAAATTGGGGCAGATTAGAACAGATACAGGTGTCTCAGGTGTATGACTAGCTCAGCCACAGTCCACTGGACCTTTCACAAGCATAAATCTTGTACGCAAGTTAGCAGCTTGACCTATATTTGATGATGGGTCAGTGGCATTATCAACAGCCCTTTACAAACTTGAGTCAATAGAAACAACTACCATCCTTAATGACTTTAATATCTGGGTTTAGAAATTACTTGGATCAGACTACAAATGTTTAACTTTGCACTTACATATGCTGCCTCATAATAGTTAACTGCTGAAATAAAACAGGTACACAGATGTCATGACACCGGAACTATTGCCTTTTAGCTACAGAGATCTACATTTCACCTTAAAAATCTAAACCTGTTCAGCCTATCCAGGTTCTCTTGCATCAATCAGAGCCAGCACAGCATCACTCAGTGCAACCACAGCATCACTCAGTGCCACCACAGCATCACTCAACGCCACCACAGCATCACTCAGCGCAACCACATCATCACTCAGCACCACCACAACATCACTCAGCGCCACCACAGCATCACTCAGCACCACCACAGCATCACTCAAGGCCACAACAATATCGCTCAGGGTCACAACAACATCACTCAGCGCCACCACAGCATCACTCTACGCCACCACAGCAATACTCAGCAGCACCACAGCATCACTCAGCACCACCACAGCATCACTCAGGGACACAACAATATCACTCAGCACTACCACAGCATCAATCAGCACCACCACAGTGTCACTCAGCACCACCACAGCATCACTTAGGTCCACCACAGCATCACTCAGCACCACCACAGCATCACTCAGCACCACCACAGCATCACAATGCGCTACCACAGCATCACTCAGCGATACCACAGTATCACTCAGCGCCACCACAGCATCACTCAGCACCACCACAGCATCACTCAGCAACACCACTACATCACTCAGCGCAACTACAGCAACACTCAGCACCACCACAGCGTCACTCAAGCACACAACAATATCACTCAGGGCCACAACAGCATCACTCAGCACCACCACAGCATCGCTATACGCAACCACAGCAACACTCAGCACCACCACAGCATCACTCAGCACCACCACAGCATCCCTCAGGAAAACCACAGCATCACTCAGTATCACCACAGCATCACTTTGCAGTGCAACAGCATCAATCAGCATCACTACAGCATCAGTTAGCATCACCACAACATCACTCAGGTCCACCACAGCATCACTTGGGGCCAGCACAGGATCACTCAATGCCACCACAGCATCAGTCAGCACCACCATAGCATCACTCAGGAACACGGCAGCATCACTCAGTACCACCACAACATCACTATGCGTTACCACAGCATCACTCTGCAGCACCCCCGCATCAAGAAACACCACCACATCATCAGTCGGCACCACCACAGTATCACTCAGGGCCACCACAGCATCACTCAAGGCCAGCACAGCATCACTCAACGCCACCGCTGCATAACTCAGGGCCAGCACAGCATCACTCAACCACCGCAGCATCACTTAGTGCTTCTTACACTTTTTAATTACAACTTCTCAACATGCTGCACAGCAGCCACACTTTTCTACAGCACAGCTTAGAAACATTGGCAAAGTCAATAGCTCTACCTAATCACTTATAAGGCCCCCCAATGCATAGCCAATAGGTCTCGCATTTGGGACATTATAAGTGTTTAGTTATCCAGCACAATATCCTTCATTAAACAACATCAAGTGTTGCATGGCTAATCACTTATAAGGTCCCAAAAGCGAGACCTATTGGCTATGCCAATGCTTGTTTAAAAATATCATCAGATTAATTTCTATTTCTAACATAATAAGAATGCTAATATAAGCCTTGAAAGACTTGATTGGTTAGAACGTATTTATGCAGCTAAGATCAAAATCACCATAAATGAGTTCTATGGTACAATATTTGATTCAAGACAGGATGATTTAGATGGTCCACTATAATGTGGGCAACTGTATAACCATATGAAATGGAACAATCGTTCACAAGGACTTCCCGGCCATTGACATCAGCTAGACTTGAATTGCAGCAATTTAAAATGTTTAACATGCTAAATTACACTCCTGATAAGATAGAGAAGTGGAAGGATATAAGGTTCTCAACTTGTCTGTGCTGTCAGAGAGATGAAGCACATATTGTCAAAATGTTTGTTAATTATTTATCCCAAGCTGTATGACCATTGGACAGGAATAGGTCGTTGCTTATTGCAGAGATTGAATATTGATGTAATAATATGCTTGGTATGCATGTCTGTGTCCACTAAGCAAAATGTTTCAATTGTATTTATAGTGATTGTTAATGCTAGACTTGTGTGTGGGTGACTGTGAGCATTTGCATTTTTAAATTTCCGTGATGTGGACGTGCTGGGTGATGTGGAGGGGTCTGTGGGTGTTGGTGTGGTGTCTGCCTGAGTAATGGGTGTTGTGGAGGGGTGTGTGTCTGTTTGTATAGTGCTGTGTGAATGATGGGTGTTGTGGAGGGGTCTATATCTGTTGGTGTAGTGTCTGCATGATCGATGGGTGTTGTGGGGGTATCTGTGGTTGTTTTATAGTGTCTGAGTAAATGCTGGGTGTTGTGAAGGGGTCTGTGGCTGTTGGTGTACTGTCTGCGTGCATGCTGGGTGTGGTGGAGGGGTCTGTGGCTGTTGCTGTAGTGTCTGGGGGTATGTTAGTGGTTGTGAAGGGTGTCAGTGTCTGATGAGTGGTTGCATGCCTGCATTTTGTGTGTGTGTGTGGTGCTTGTGTCTGATGAAGTGTTTGCGTGTGCTTAGTACAGGTATGGTAACAAGGAATTTGGATGGGGAAGGGTCAGGAGGGGTGGAAAGTTGGGATGGGTGAAAGGCTGTCATGAGTGAGGAGGCCAGAGCCTGAAAAGACCTCTGTAGTCCAGACATAGCACAATGGATGCCTTCCAGGTAGGCCACCATCTGAGTGAGCTGGCTGCCTAGCATCAGGAGTGCCGTCTGACCCACACAGATGTGTCTCTGGAGGTCAATATACTCCTCACTCAGGGAAACGGGGGTAATAGGGGCAGGGGGTGAGATGCCTTCAGCAAAGGAGCGGGCTCTTCTCTTAGGGGTGCAGGGCCAGCCAACTGGTTGAGGGACAACAGGGAGAATGGGGATGGAACTGGGGGTGGCAGAGAAGGATTACATTGGAAGTAATCCTGTGGGGTCCACCACTACTTGGGAGTGTCCACCGGAGGAAGAATCAGATCAAGATGAACTTGATCTTGTGTCCTCTGTAGCACTCCCCACACCCTCCTGGTCACTGGGTCCCTCTGTTTCTCTGCTGCCACGTTCGGAACCACTGTGATCAGCTGTGTCCACACCAAAGTTGGCCTCTTCTCCTTTCTTTGCCCTGGATGAATCTGAAATTACATGTAAAGTAGGTTTATTGCAACTGCGTTTTTCACACCTGACTATCACATATCAACACAAAACATGTATTAAGTGCACATATCACACCAGCTTCATGGTTCACCATATAGGCTTCACCATGAGCATGAGTGCATGCATGCTACATAACCTGTACTCCATCCTCATGGCCATACAAGGATAGCTGATCACCCAACATACTTTTTTGTCACTTGTAGAATAGCAAAGTTAAACAGTGTTACCAAATCAGATGGATACAATTTTTACATTTACACAATGTTCACACAAGCCCCAGAATGTAAAACATATTCATTTTCCTTAACACACATCATGATGTATTGAAGGTCAAGTTAAAGGCCAAGGTACCATCAATATGTGCTGTAGCACACATAATGTCACATGCAAATGCTCATTGCACACTGATGACACTTTTGACCTGAAAGTTCATCATATGTTCACTACCTGAAAAGTCTAATGAAAGCTGTACTGAAGTAGTTTACCTACGTATCACATGTAGCATAGAAAAGTAGCCTAGAGACAATGAAGGAAAAATGTCATGGGAGATATATACTCCAAATGCACACAGCATAATACTTCTCTCATAGCCAAATTAACATCCCCAATACTTCTTGGTACAGGTGATGACATCATTCACAGGTGTCATTCCTACAGGCCAATACTAAGCCTGGGCAAAGCACTATGCTACGCTCGCGTAGTTTGCGAAGTTCGCGCTACTTCGCACTACGCGAACTGCACGTAGCACAGTGCAAACACGCGTAGCGTAGTGTTGCGTAGTGCTGGGGTCATTTTTTGCTTGCTCGCGGTCCTCAACGTCAAGTTGGCGACCGCGAGCAAGCAAAATGACATCCCGGCGAGACTTTTTCCTTGTTCGCGATCAGCAACATCAAGTTGGCGATCGCGAGCATGGAAAATAAACCTCCCGGCGAGATTCCCAATGCGAGGAGGTCAGGTTTCTCATTGCGAGTGGTCGCGTATGCTCGCGACCGCTCTCGATGAGAAACTACCAGTTCGCGTTTAGAAAGCTGCCACTCGAGTAAAAATCTACTCGAGCAGCAGAAAACTACAGCTCGCACTGTGCAAGATGCCATTTTCAATGATTGCACAGTGCCGGTTGCTTGTCCGCACTGTGCAATCATTGTAAACGACATCTGGCACAGTGCGAACAAGGTACTACGCAGTTCGCGAAGTGCTACGCGTAGCTCGCGTAGTGCAAACTGCACTTTGTGTAGCTTCGCGAAGTGCTACTTCGCGAACTACGCCCAGGGTTTGCCAATACACCTTTGAATGTTGTTGTGTGTCTATGATTATCTATGACATGAAGAGGTGGGAGAACTATAGTCCTAATAGGATGGCACATCACAGCACCATTTGGGATAGCAAACACAAATTGGCTTGTAAGACTGAGTGAAGACACTCACATACAATTTCTACATGTCTACATCTAACTCCGTGATGAGTGTCACCAGTCACTGAATGAATCTTCAAACACAATTGCAGATAAAGTAACAACAGGGAAATGTACACTGGGCAAACATGTACCCAATAATGGAGATAGCACCCGCGAAGTTTGCACACTCATGTTACTGTTGAATCCCAACTTGCCAATGGGAAGTGTTGTACAGTCACTGCGTACAGAGTGCACTGTATGCCATGTCACATGCAATAGGGCCACTATTACATGAGAGACAGTCGGTAGGGAAAATCACTCCTTACATAAGGAAGACAAGTGGTCTGTTTAGTACAATTGTGACCCAGAACAACAAAGAACATGAGCAGATTTTTTACTTCACTCAGCCATGTGTCTGCTCAAGACAGGAACTTGGTAGTGGACTCAACTCATCTGTGTTCCTGGTCATAAAGACAATAGGCACAGCATATCAGCATGCACCTACTACCAGACCAACACAAACAACAGCTCCTCATGTGTGGCGCACATGATCCACCCCCAGTGATAATGGGGAAATGCCTGCCTGTAACAGAAAAAGCTTTCAATGTTACATGTATGATTCTGGCCACGACTAACCACCTTGTCACTGCTGTTGGTCCCTCAACTGCCCGTCAACTCCGGGTAGGCCATCACCAGTATGCGAGCCATTAGGCTGGCACGCGCCGCATCCATGTTGGGAGGACAGCCCCATCTGGACCTCCATGATCTTCCTGGTCCAGCGCCTCAGGTCCTCCCACTGCTTGTGACAATGGATGATGCAGTGGCGAAATACACCCAGAGTGCACACCTTTTGGGCAATGGCTTTACAAATGGACAGCCACTGATGGGCGTTGACCTGTATGCATACAGTAGATGGACACACATATTATAACTGCAAGTCTTAAGATATCTTCCACACACATTTTGTATACACCTAAAACAAGCAATAATCAATAGTTAACACCACATGTGTCAGTCTCACATGCTAAACACTACAAAGACATGAATACACACTTTTGTAGAAATCTGCTGACTATCATCAACCCTTGTCATGACCTACACTGATTAAGACAGCCCACTAACATCATGTAGGCCAGGGTCATCCTACATGTACTGTGATGTGAGATACTATGAAACATAACATACCATTGTGAGCTTCAGAACAGTAAACTACTTTATCATGATTGTACAGATACCTTTACAGCCAGGACCATTGACCTGATGCATAAGGTCCATACAGGACAGTACCGTAGTTTAGACTATATCCTAAGACTTAGGTCACAAGGCCTGGCATGTGTGTCATTGAGAGCACCTCACTGGGGATGTGTGGACATGTGGAACACTTAAAGGGATATCATACTACGTCTGATGGAGTTTGTATGGAGTGTACTGTCATCGTAGGACACAACTTTTGCCATATGTTGCACTGTTATAGGGATGTCATTCAACATACTATTGTATGTCTTGTTAGATTGTAACAAAGCTGATGATTAACATATCAAAACTCTTCAAAAGTAACCAACTCTCTGCACTGTTAATGTGTCCCGCTTCGCCGCTGAATTTCACCTGGAGCAGGGCGGCTGGTTTCTTTTGCTGTCGTTGCCGGAGGAGGGGTCACCTGTATCGTCGCTGCGCCTGGAGGCGCCACCGTGGGTAAAGGCACTACACAGGACTCCGTATCCCAGGAGCCCGTGTGGAGTAGCACCTGTGCTTTGCCCCGCCCACCAGCCTCTTTAAAAGACCTCGCGGAACCCGCTGGCGCGGGTCCCGCTTCGCCACTGAATTTCACCTGGAGCAGGGCGGCTGGTTTCTTTTGCTGTCGTTGCCGGAGGAGGGGTCACCTGTATCGTCGCTGCGCCTGGAGGCGCCACCGCGGGTAAAGGCACTACACGGGACTCCGTTTCCCAGGAGCCCGTGTGGAGTAGCACCTGTGCTTTGCCCCGCCCACCTGCCCCACTGTTGTTGGACGCCCTATAAAAGACGTAGCATCATCCGCTATGCGGTACGCGAGCGGGACGCGCCGGACGAAGCCCGGACAAAGGGCGGACAGTCTGTGATAGTCCGGGACTGGCCGTGGCTGGGCTGGGCCACCCTCTTTGTTTCCCGTGTGGGATTATCAGGCCTCAGAGTTGTTTTACGTTGTAGGTAAAGCACTATTTATTTACATTGTCCTGTTGGTGCTTGCGAGATACATCGTATTTTATTGCTGCCAATACTTAATACATCATCTAACGTTCAAAATGCCTACTGGTTCAAAGGATTCATGTACTTTGGGGTCAGGCCCTCTTGATAATTACCTGGTGAAAAAGGTTAACAAAATAAATAGTGATTGTAGGGCCTCCCTGGGAATGGACAGTCCTCTACTGAGCTCCAATGTTTCCCAGATTCCCATAGTGAGCCCGCTGGATCATGGTAGCGGCGAGCCGGCCGCTTCAGCCGTCTCAATGATTACAGCCCAGGTCCATAAGGATCTGCCGGTCTGTAATATACCTATTCCGGGTGAAAGTTTTGATGAAGCCATCCCTGATGCTAGGCCAGTGAGGAACTGTAGAAAGCAGCATAACAAAAGGGGGGGGGAGAAGTCTAGAAAAAGGGTCGAGATTACCGAACTCGTACAGGCTAATTTAGATGAGACCTCGAATTCTTGTGTAGACAGTAATTTTGGAAACAGCTTAATATACCCGGATCAAATGTCCGTACTATTACGTTCTCTGGAGGATATAATTGTTGCTAAATTAAACCAGTTAGTGCAACCCCTAATTCGGAAATTAGATACCATGGCCGATGAGGTCAACAAGCTAGGAGGTTTGCTAACTAAACATCTAAAATTGTTAGATAGCAACACCAAGCCGATGGGAGTAGCTGGGCAGGAGAATGTAGCCAGAGTAGTTAACCAGCATCATCCCCCTCTGCCTTCCAATACTTCAGTCCCAGTTATACCTGAGCCCACCTTTGCACAAAGAACTGCCACATTAGCCCCTACGGGGTTGGTTGCGTCATTGAACAGCCAGGAGTCAAAGAAAAGTAGGTTTATAAATCTACCCCCGGCATGTTCCCCTTATGTTGTGATTGTAACTAATGTACCACCCCAGGATAGTCACTCAGCTCCTATGCATAAGGAAACTCATGATTCCCTTAAACACAAAATTGTTTCCTGGTTGCACAGAAAGTGTGGATTTCCGTTTAATCTTGATAATGAAATCCTAAGTACTAGACGAGTGAGTTGGATCGGGCCTTCGAAAAAACCCTGTGTTGGTGATTGTATAATAGTTAACTTCAGATACCCGCAGCATGTGGCTACAGTCTTATTGAGGGCTGCCACATTGGTACAAGATGTAAACAGCATCCAGGTGCGTCCTCTTGGCTTCTTTTATAATTTTCGCCCCAGTGTTCCCTTACATAGTTTAAACCTGAGAACCTATAGACCATTGACCGCACCGACGCCATTTTCCGATCAGGGCCCAGTAGATGAAAACTTCTTTAACTTTGGGTCCACTATTGACGAGAGGCTACCGAGGGCACTAGGGATGAGTTTTGCTCCGGTTTGGAGCCTCAGGAAAATGTTCAAGTACCCGCGAATCCCGTTGGTAACAATTGCAGCCCAATGACAATTAGGAACTCAAAGGGGGCTAACTTTAAGATGGTAACATGGAATGTGGCGGGCATACGTTCCAAGAGAGATAACCCCTCCTGGCTAAGTTTCTTGAGGGACTATGATATCATGGCTTTTCAAGAGACCTGGGAAATCGACTGTGATTTTTGGTTGGACGGCTTTACGTCCCATTTTGTTCCAGCAAAAAAATCAACGTCCGGGAGGGCTATTGGGGGCTTAATGGTTTTGGTATCGGTGAATTTAAGAGGGTCAGCTACTAGGATACCCTGTTTATCCAATAATTTCCTTATTTTGGAATTTAAATTCGCTAACAGTATGAAATTATTGCTAGTGAATTGTTATAATTCCCAGCAAGGGGACTCTCCGAATATCCATTTGACTTGGCTGTCAAATTTTTTAAACACCTATATTCTAAAGCAAACCACTTTCTGTCACTATATCTTGTTAGGTGATTTTAATGTGCACTTGTGTAGTCATAATTGTTTGTTAATTGATATTGATGGACCAGATTTTACATCCCCACAACACTTTGAGCACTCAAAAAAGGGGGAAGCACTGGAGAAACTTTTATCCGAAAATGAACTGTATGATCCAGGCTTCTCCGATCAAAGGTCACGGGTTCCCACATTTACAGGTAGAGATAGTAACACAATAATTGACTACATATTTCTTTCTCCTGGTCTTTTAAATTGTGTGGTATTTTATAACGCTATACAGTCAACTTTTAGCGACCATAACCCAGTGGCAATCGAATTGTTTGATGGTTTCTCTTTTTTAAATACTTCTATACCCTCCACGATGGCTGCTGATGTGAGGACAAAAGACCAGGGGAGGAGGTTAAACTGGCGCAAGATAATTCCAGAGGAGTTTTTTAATACTATTACTACTGAGGCGGCTATGGATCTAGAAATTTGTGGAGATCAACATGCTTTGGGGAAGCAAGTAATCTCCTTGTTCGAATCTATTTGTCTTAAAGTGGCAAAAGAATTAACTCGTAATTGCAGATCTGCAATTAATAATTCAGCCACTGGCTGGTTTGACCATAAATGCACCAAATCCTACAATTGCCTTAAAAAAGCTCTGGTGTCACAGTTTAGAAGAGATCATAAGAAAACACTGGAGGATAGGAAAAAAGAAATTAAACATAACGCCTGGGCGGATCTTATGGATAAAGCTACTTTAAAGGACAGTGCAAAATTTTGGTCAATTATTAATACGCCCTTTTTCTCTAACATTAAGAACAACGTGTTGGAAACCAACATTGCAGACGAGGATTGGCTGAGCCACTTTGAAGATATATATGGTAGTCACCTCGATTTAGAACCTTTCATGGGTCAAGGCCTGGTACCCACCTCTATGCCAGTTAGGTTCCACATAGAAGAGGTCATTAAAGCAATTGAAGATTCAGCTGGAAAGAAGGCCCCTGGACCAGACGGAGTGCCAACCGATATGTATAAGGCCAATCCTTTGTTTTGGGCCAATATACTGACTAATGTTTTTAATAATGCGGCTTGCGTTGGATTCCCCAAATCATGGTCTCGGTCGGTTATTATACCGATCTTCAAGAAAGGCCAAAGGGCAGACCCGAGATGTTACAGGCCAATATCCCTGTTGGATTCCTCTATAAAGATTCTGGGGAAAGTTATCCTAGCTAGGATAACGGGGTGGGCCTCTGACAATAACATCCTGTCAGACACCCAATATGGCTTTAGAGCTGGGCGGAGTACAGAGGACCAATGCCTGAACCTCCTCCTAATAACAGCCAAATATACCAAGGTGGCTAGTGGCTCAATTTATTTGGGTTTTATGGATTTGTCCACAGCTTTTGACCTCGTCAATAGGTCTAAGCTGTGGACAATGCTGCTGGAATTGGGGCTCGATAGGACGCTTGTGTATTTTTTAGCTGAGCTCCATAAAGACCTAAACGCCTCCATCAGGATGACGACTGAGGGGAAATGTACGTCCAGTTTTAAATCCAGTAGAGGGGTGAGACAGGGATGTATTTTAGCCCCTATGCTATTTACATTATATATTAACGCCCTGGAACATAGTCTGGTGTTAGCAACGCTGGACATTCCGCGTATGGGAGGTACTCCGATCCCGGTCCTCCTATACGCGGACGACGCTGTTCTCTTGGCCAGGACTCCCTTGGCCTTGCAGAAACTGCTGGACTCGTTTGGAGAGTTCATGAAAAGCCTGGACCTGGTTGTTAATAATAATAAATCACACGTGATGTCACTGGGCCGGGCAAAAAATAAGGTTAAGCCCTTGTTTTGTGGGGGAGAAGAAATCTCACGCGTGAGAGTATTTACCTACTTAGGAGTAGTTTTCGATGACAATAGTTCTTGGTCCCCCCAGCTTTTATTAAAGGCAAATTCCGCGAGAAACTCTGGTGGGGCAGTATTAGGTTTTGCAAAAAGACTGGGTGGGAAACCAGTTGAGGCAATATTAACCATTTATAAGGCCAAAACTATTTCTATTGTTAGGTATGGGGCGTCAATCTGGGGTTACATCAAGCATGATGTGATCCAGACGGAGGAAAACAAATTCTTGCACTCTCTTCTTGGCCTCCCGCAATTAACAGCTTCCTATTCAGTTCATTTGGAACTTGGGATTGGTTATATAACAGATATCATTAAACTAGCACCATTATTATTATGGATAAAAACATGGCTAAATCCGAATCTCTCTCTCAACCACAAAATCCTAAAGGACTGCCTAAGTTTAGATTACAGGAACAAAATCCAGTGGCTGTCTAATATTGAGACGCTAGCTGCATACGTGGGGAGACCAGACATTTTTTCTAACCCCGAATCCCTATGTAAGGCAGATCTGGAGTGGGTAAAATCTAACTTCAAGAAATTAAAGGAGGCGGAGCGAGAGGGATTTGAAATCTGTAAACCATCGGTCAGGGCGCACGTTCTGTTAACCCCGTCTTCGGGGACCCCACTCTATCTATCAATAGTTTCTAACTCTTTCCACAGATGGTTGTTAACCAAATTGCGGTTCAACCAATTACATATGGTTCTCTGGGATGTGGAGGGTTGGAGAAGACTAGAAGATGTTGCACCTTGCAAGTGCGACGACTTTTCCCCCCAAGACATCACGCACTTCTTGTTTTTTTGCACATTTTTTAAACATGCCAGGAAAAGGTTTATCATTCCTCTGTTAAAAAGTATGAATTTTAGCCAGTGTAAGCCAGCTCTAATTTTTTTAAACTTGTTAGAGTCTCCATTAATTATGTTCTGTGTTGCCAGCTTTTTAGTAGCAGCTGTCAGAGAGAGGAGGGTCAGACTAAAAACTGTAAATGATGTTGATCCCCTCTAATAGCTGAAATCCGAATTTGTTCTAATTGTCTAAACGGTTATGGTAAATTTTGATTTTTAATTTTATAATTGAAATTGTAAATCCTTATATGTATATTTGTCATTATTTGTCTTTTATCTTTGTATTTGTATAGCATACTTTTATGATTTTTAATAATCGAATAAAGTGGTTTTGACTTGACTTGACTTGACTGTTAATGTGTCACCTGTGCAATAGGCATGTACAATGCAAGCATGACTTATGGATAAATGACACCAGACCTGTGGTAGTAAGGGGCCTGCCAGTCATACATGACACATGTGGACAATGTGGGTTAATTGAAAGACGTATTAGGTCATGGGGGTACCTCAGTCACTATTTCAAATGTTGTCCATGTAAAACTAATCTGTAATATTAGTGGTTCAGAATACTCTTTTTGGGCACATCCAAGGATGTGCAGGTCTACAGGGTGATTACTCTGTGCATATGATGTATTGACACAGTAACTGTGGCCCAGCCAGGGCCATGACTCAGAATGGGCATAAATAATTGTCAGGTCTTGCTCTCTAGGTTGTGCATACTGATCCCACACGAACCTCCTCACGCTTTAAACACTTCCAAACATAAATGTACATGATCTGGCCATTCAATAAGTGACCTTAAGGTAGTGTGGCAATCAGAAGGAGTCTGTGAGGTATAGGTAGCTCTCAGACAACAGTTTGGTGAGCCCTGGTCTGAGCTAAGTGAATAGTGGGACTGTACACATAACTAACATCATCCTCATCTGCCTCTTGCAGTATACATACAAAGCTCATGCAGTAAACCCAATACATCTTGACACACATTTACCATGATCTGATTAGCAAATATACCATTGGTACCATGAAAAGTATACAAGGATAAATATGTGAGTTCACCACAAGTAGAATCTAGGGCTTAACACACAACAACACATCACAATGGTGATGTTAAGTACACAAACGACAGTAGATGCACAATTCATTACATGATTGTCCTATGTAGGCATCCAAAATATTAACAATAGTAATCATAATTTACTCTGGGACTCAGAGGCACATTGTAGCCTATGGGAGTGGAAAGGATGGAGTTGAACAGAGTAAAAAATGTATGTGAGTTGGTTATCTGCTCCTCTGGTGGGCCATAGAGCTGGCCATATAGGAGAAGGACCCCTTCTACAAGTTTCTTCCGCTCCACTGGAGAGAAATCAGGGGCCCTCTCATTTGCTTGGCCTGGCATGATTGCTCTTAGAGGTGGTAAACAGAAGCTAAAATGGTGGAGGTGTTGATAGCAGCAGTTTCAGGATGCAAGTGAGCTATTTTTCAAACAGCGGCATACATGTTCACCACATACGCAGTCATCAGTGTAGCCGCACACATCCATTGGGCCGCAGCCGTCGTAATCACCAACTTTAGCCTATGCCTGTGTTCACTGTGGATCAAACCACCCACTGTGTGGTTGACTTCTGCTGGCGGCAGTAGTTCAAAATGACATATATGCAAGGTCAGATATCTGCCATTTTAGCAGTTGGAACTACAGTATTGGTGACTGTTAAATGTTTCACCACCACTACAAATTAGGGCTCCCCTGTTTAAATTTGCCATTCTCCATTCCCATGTAATTTACTGTACACAAATCATCTGTGCATAAAGGCAAAATTTGTGCGGTACACTGTACACCGCTATTGACGGTTTTTAATGGTTTTTGACCTGAAATTTCATGAAATCATCATTATTGTGCACATTTTAAAACCTCTAAATGGATGATGTGCACATTTATGTTACAGACACATGTGAAGGTCACTATAGGGATTATTGTTGTATGTTGAACAATAGATAATGATCATGTGAACATATTTAATGCTTTCTGAAGGAATTATGTTTTGTTACATGACTTTTGGCTTACTTTATATATATATATATCACCTTCCACTCCCACCTCAATCTCCGAACTCAGGACAAGTGCTGTATCCTTAGATTGTGGGTGGGACCTCACTTATGCTACACAGCAACTCAACACAAATTTGAGCACTCACAGGATCGTTATAGAAGCTCTTTATTTCCAGCAACCTCCTCCGCAGACGTGTTTCGGCCTGTATCGCCTTTTTCAATGCTGGAGTTTACAATGCTGGAGCTCGCTCATTAATGATAGATGAGTGTTCGGTTGGGTATTAATACATTTCCACCTTTGCCATTGGTGCATTATTGGCCAATAGGAGAGCAGCAGATTTTCAAGCTGAATAGTTCTTATTTTCGGCCACCATGCCATTCCATAATCAAGCCCTCTATGGGCTGTCACTCCCTTGTCGACCTCATCAACCAAACAACCATGCACCAATACTTCCCTCGCCGCAGCTGCCGGATATTACACAAAGATGCCCCACAGTCGTAAGTTCTATAACCGACTCTCCATGAGTTTGTATAACTCACGACTTCTTGGTAGTCGATGGTAAAGTCTTGTCGGTGGCGGTTCAGGAGTTTGAATTACATCACCTTCCACTCACACCTCAATCTCTGAACTAATGACGGGTGCTATATCCTTAGAGTGAGGGTGGCACCTCACTTATGCTACACAGCAACTCAACACAATTTGGCGCACTCACTGGATTGTTACAGAAGCTCTTTATTTCCGGGCAACCTCCTCAGCAGATGCGTTTCGGAGTGTGTTGCCATTTTCAATTCTGGAGTTTACAATGCTTGAGCTCACTCATATATATATGTAACTCTGGACACTGTGACCAATGTTCTAAATTGTATCCACTACTCACATAGGTACCCTGGGAGAGGGAGTAGATGACAGCCTCCAGTGTACCGCTTATTTCCAGACCTTCAGACCATGGAAGAATGGCATATAATCAAGAAGTTTTGTTTAAACAGATAAACAATACAGGATTTATGTAATCATTTGGAGCCTGATCTACTTCCTCAAATCACTTATCTTACATGTATTCCACCTATAGTGAGACTTTTGGCAGTATTATATTTTATGGGCGCTCATTCCTTCCAGTACACTTTGGCTACATCTGGTGATATGTCACAACCGATGTTCAGAGGTGTACTCAAAGACGTGCTTTCTGCAATGATGAAACACATTGACAGGTACGTATAGTTCACCTGATGTGAGGATTTAGTCCATGTGTAGGGGGATTTCTATGGATTTAGTCGCCATCCACATGTGGTTGGAACACTTGATGGCACCCATATTGCTTTAGTGTCACCACAGGCCAGGAAACAAGTGGAAGCACTTCAATTCTATCAACGTGCAAGTTGTCTGTTTGCTGGATTTGTGCATCTCAGCTGCATGTGCCCGGTTGCCAGGATCAGACCATGATTTCTTGGAACTGCAGAATAGCACCATACCTCAGCTGATGTCACAACTGCTACCGGAGAGGGCCTGGCTTGTTGATAAGTTTGACCTGTCCTAACTTTGTTTGGGTAATGTCAGGTAGTATAATCAGAAAGTGTGTAACGTATTACTGTACCTCTGTCTGTCTTCCTTCTAGGAGACCCACCGTATCCCAACTGTCCATGGTTGTTGGCACTGCTAAGGAATCCAACAACGCCAGAGGAGGTCCACATGAATAAGGCCCATGGAAGAACATGGCAACCAGTGGAGCGGGCATTTGGGCTCCTGAAGGCCAGATTCCGATGCTTGGACAAGACTAGGGGAACCCTCTTCAACGTACCCATTAAGTTAAGAGGAATCCATTGGACTTTTTTCTTGTGCTGTGGTGGTCCTAATACAATATGTGTGCCGTACAATGTTGTGTTGGGCCCGAAACATGGTATTCTCCCTTCTCATTGGCTAAATCCTCATTGTGTATGAACTGTATGTAGCTCTTGGTGTGTCTCCTCATTGTAGGCCACAGTGCTTGTGGCGCATCACTGAAATTTGTTTGTGGCATTCATCAAGATGCACTGGTTTAGAATGGTTGAGGAGACCAGGACAACATCAAGCAATGTAGTCAGACATGTCTATGATTAGAGCATTGTATGTACATTGCACAGTCCATGAGTGGTGAACATCAGTTGTAATAGGGAAGACTATTGGGACTGGGCAAGATAACTATTGCATCTTGTTTAGAGTTGCAGTAACAGGACCTCAAGGTAGTTGTCAGTTCAATCTCTACTTTCCAACACTTGAAAATGGTTGGTGTAACATACCTGTTGGCAACATGCTTTTGGGATGGGCCATATATTTGCAGATTAACACATATCATGGATACTGGGATTGTTTTTATATATATACACTTACAGACAGCATTCCAACATGCGGCATGCAATGGAGATTGTTACATATGATCTTATATGCAACAGTACACATTTACACTGACAAACCAACATCTCTGATACTTGGAGGATTGAATGTTAGGAAAGTAAGTAGACAACACAATAGCAAAAGCAGAGTTGAGAGCAAACAGAACAGTGAGATATTGTGATAGTAAAGTGTAACTTACCAGACCCACTCCCCCAGCTATCCCTGTCACGCCCGCAGAATGCAGGATGACCAAGATCTTGTTCTCTCAAGAAAAACATTGAAATGGGGGGCATGGGGGGACCACCACCAGTCCTCTGGGCCTCCAGGTTGTGCTTGGAGGCAAGGTAATGCACCTTGAAACCGAGGTTGCACCACCTTGTCCTAATTTCCAGTTGTGTGTGCAGAGTGGTACCAGCAGCTTTCACTCTGTTGACTATCTTGTCATACATTTCCATTTTCCTACTGAGAGAAGTATGCTGGACTTGGGCTTCAAACAATTGTGGCTCTACTTTTATGATCTCATACGCCATGACTGTCAACTTGGCCTCTGTAAAATGTGGATTTTTGGTGCGAGGCATTACTACAAAATAAAGTAAGTGACAATTTCCCCCCAAAAACCAAGTGGTATTATATAAAATACCCTAAACAAAAATAAGGGTGTGGAAAGTGCAAAATGGGATGAGGAAAAAGAAACAAATGCTTGATTATCTCAAAAAATCACAAAACACTGGTGATGCAATTGAGAAGCAAAGCAGTGATAGGGTGTGTTTTATAGTGTGATTTGTATGCGTGTCTACTTGTGCAAAGGACATCAGCTGTGTAGTTTTTCAATCCATCTAATGGGCTCTGTGGTGGTGCTTTCCTACGAGCATACCGCAGCAGTCAACCATCATTGGCGAACCGTCACAAGAGGACCACCAGCACAACTATGTTGTCATAATCGGCTCAGCAGGAAACTTGACCCTGAAGGCAACAGAGTACGCATCGCCTACATTGCAGATCACCGTGGCCCAGGCAGAAACCACCCCGTCAACGCAGTTGGCCCTTCAGGCTGCATGCCTCCTAATACAGTGGGTATAACACTGTCGGCATAACGGTATTCTAGAGACTGCTGCAGCGGCGGTATGGTGGTCGGACCGCCAAACTTGTAAACGAGCCAAGTCTTTTCTGGTTTTCTGATTTTTATTCAGACAAACAATGATCTAACCATACTACTAACTGTATGAGCTCATCATTTTTGGGAAGGCTTACTGGACTGTGCTACGACATGCTTCAATTCACTACAAAGGTCCTGATAAAACTAAGATGCTTTTAACAAATCAGTCAGTGAACGTAGTAGTAGTGAATTGACAAGAATATTGTCTCAAAAATATCACATTGCATGAATAATGTATGAGAAATATTGCTAATATGAAAATATAGAGGAACAGAATACTGAGGGTAAAAATATCATTGTTTTATATATATGATATAATATTTTTAAATATTTTTGTGTATAATATAGTTTACTATCATTGTATTAAATATAATTTATTAAATAATATTTATTTAACAGTAATTGTTTTCTTTTAGGTGTTGGTATTATTAATCTAATTGTTTTACATTTTTGGTATAGTTCTCTTACGTTTAATTAATAATTTATATAGTTTAGTAGCAGGTTGTAGAGTTTGTAGGGTGGAAAGTTATTTAAATATTAAATTAATGTTTATTTTATGGAAAACTATTTGTTTATGTTATTTACATATTTAATTACTTACATGTATTTTGTGAATAGTATTGAATAATTTTATTTTTGTGGACCTTTGATCTTGTACCTAGGGAGTCTCTGTGGAATGTGATGGCAGAAATTGGAGTCCCGATATACCTCTTGGATGTCATCATTAAGCTCCACACTAACAACTTTGCCCAGGTCAGCTGTGGGCCACTGGGTGAGTTGACAGCCCCCATCCCAGTTAAACGGGAAGTGTGGCAAGGATGTGTGCTAGCCCCAACCCTATTTCTCCTTTACATCAATGTCCTGGTGCTCCAGCTAGAGAAGTGTGAGAATGATGTCCCAAGCCTAGCCGATGGTAAGGTTCCAGTCGTTCTCTTTGCAAATGATACACTTCTAATCTCAAAAACACTGATGGGGATACAGAAGCTTCTGGATCAGTTTGGGTTCTTCTGCAAGCAGAGGGGCCTGGAGATAAACATCGGCAAAACCAAGTACACGGGCTTTAATCCATGTACATCGACTGGACCTAATCCGACTCTCAATGGAGTACCGCTGGAGAGAGTTCATGTATTTGACTACTTAGGGCTTACACTCACTGAACATTTTGGCTGGATACCCCATATTCAGTAGTGTATTCTCAAATTAAAACAATACTCTGGGGGTATTGTGAGGTTGGAACAGGGTTCCTTTTTTTTTTCGTCCAATATTATCGGCCCTCAAGATGCATAACCTTCAAGCTCTTGGGGTGACCCTTTATGGCGAAGAACTTTGCAGTCTCAATTATGTAAGATGCTTGGAGATATTAGAAAATCATTTTGTTTGACTCCTTATCAATCTCCCTAATAGTACCCCGATTATTCCATTACGGCTTGATTTTGGTCTCTGATCCTTTGTTGATAAAATGGGTCTTAGACTTTTATTGTAGTGGTGCAGACTTTGGGTGACTCCTGAACTTTCACCATACCGACATGGGCTGGAGGATGTATTGGGGCTGCTTGGGGCATCAAAGATCCCCTGGGATAGGTTTGTTAAGTATCGTCTGTTCCAGATTGAGTGCAGGAACTTGTGATCCACCCCCATGGAAGCCACTGGGGTTCTGAAAGCAAAGTTAAAAGGCCTTTATTGGCATTATATTTATGGTTCGACTTTAGGGCATGCCAGAGTTGGCTCCTTTACAGCTTCATTTCTTCAGGTCAAAGACAAATATAGTTTAGAAGGCTTTTTGGATGAGATGAAGCTTCGTCCAGACAAGTCACTATATATGAAATTCCGAATGGGGACTTTGCCACAGTGCTCTGTTACAGAAAAATGGACCAAGTTCTCAAAGAGTCTGATTGGTTCTGTCCCTATTGCTCCCAGGTAATTGAAGCCATCAGACTGTCCGACTTATCATGGTTAATGAATGAAGTGGATTCTTCTGGTATGTTATAACCTGAGAATTTGGGACTATAGAGGAGTGATTAGAATTCTGAGAAGCAATGCCAGACAATTTATTGTATTTGCTGTTTCATGCTTCCTGTTTATGTGGAGTCTTAGGCGTAAAGGGTAGCCTGTTGAAGGTTTGCATTCCCTGCCTGCTTTTTCTTTTTAGATATGCGATACTGCAGTGATTTTAGATTGGACTTACAATAAGTATTGTTTGTGAACAGCCACTGCTATAAAGAGTCACTATGTATCCTTCGGATTACTGCTTGGAATTTGTTCATTGTGTTGTGATTGAATGAATTTTACACTAGAAAACATTCATATTTTTTATGTTTTTTATTGCTTTTATGCATTTGTATATTGTGATGTTTTCATGTGCTTTAATGATTCGATAGCAGAATTACGATTATTGATGCTGTAAAATATATATTAATATAGTTGCATTAAATATAGTTTTTTAAATAATGTAATATAAATTAGTTATTTTTTTTAGGTTCTGATATTATTAATGTAATTGTTTTACATTTTTTAGTATGTTATTCTTACAATTGATTTTTTATTTATAGTTTAGTAGCAGATAGTAGGGTTTGAAGGGTGGAAGGGTATTTAAATAATAAATTCATTTTTTATGTTAAATTATTTGTATATGTTATTTACATATCTAATTGCTTAAATATATTTTGTGGATAGTAGTGTGTGATTTTATTTTAACGTAGTTTAATTGCTAATTTATAATTTAGTAGTGGGTTGAAGGGTTTGTGCGGAAATAGGGTAGGACATTAATTCAACTATTTGTTGTACAATTAGTTTTCAATATTAATTAAGTATTTGTTAATTAATTATGCTAGTTGTTTAATTGATCAATTGTTATTAAAATTTTATATGCGTTTTTGTGATTTTTAATGTAAATTTTATTTTGTGGTTCAAATACTAATTTATAATTAAGTAATGAGCTCTTGAGTTTGTAGGGGAAAGGACGGGAAGATATTTAAATTATAAATGTTTGTCTTTTTTTACAATTTTTAAATTTACTATAATTAAATATTTAATGCATTACTAATTATGTGAATTGTATAGTTGTTTGTTATATAAATTATATGTTGTATTCTAATTAATAGGTTTTTCATTGATAAGTTTATTTAATAATAAACTTTGTAAAATGCATTTTATATTTATGTTTGGTTTAACATGTATTTGTTTAATAGTTTCTTGTTTTTCTGTTATTATTGCTTTATTAATAATTTATTTCAAATGTTTGTTTGTGTTGGGAGAGAAATATATTTATTTTCATTTTATTTTTTGTTATTTACATTTCATTGTAGTTGATTAGAAAAGCATATATTTTATATTTTAATTATGTTTTAATAATTTTATGCTGTAAGGTATTTGAATGCTTTTATAAGAATGATTAGGAATTGAAATGGTATATGTAACCCTTCCCAAGTCATCATTTTCCCTGCTTTTGCTTACATAGGAGTGGGAATAGTAAATATCACCCCCTCCCAAAGTCCAACACTTTCCCTACTGTTGCTTGGATTGGAGTGGTAAGAATAAATATAACTCTTCCAAAGTCCATGACTTTCCCTGCTTTTAATAGCGTTGGAGTGGGAATAGTTAAATTAGCCCCTCCAAAGTAACGCACTTTCTCTACCTTTGCTCAGATTAGAGTGTAAATAGTAAATCTAACCTCTCCAAAGTCCCTGATTTGGCTCACTTTGGAGTGGGGATAGTCAACCTTATCCCTTCAAAGTCCATCACTTTCTCAAATGTTGCTTAGATTGGAGGAGGAATAGTTAGTTGATTGAACAAAAATAAATTCCCAAATTTTTCTTAAATTTTACTAATATTGCAATTATATTAGACATTCTGACTCCTTTGAATTCTAACGCTTTTGCTAGTATTTTGATTTTTGATTGTAGTTATTTTTACCTGGTTTCTTTAATATTTATATTTTTACAAGAAATTATAATATTTAATTTATTTTAATGTTGTTGTTTAATTAACTGTGATATATGTGTGTTCATTTAAATGTTCAAGTTATTTTTGATATCGTTCTTTTTTAAATTGTTTAAATACTGTTTTTATATTTTTTTTAATATATGTGTATGCAGCTATACTCCTCCCCTCTCACTTGTGTCCACAGCAGTGGCGGCTGGTGAATTTTGAAAGAGGTGGACATACATATGTACCTGGAATCGGAGCAAGCAAGCATGACTGACATTCTAAATAAGGGTTCAGTGGGGATTCTATCCTGCAAGAACATTTTGAAAATACAAGACCAAATGGGGTATTTTACTGTAAAGGTTGTATGTAAATTGGTTAAAAATCCAAAGGTGCTGAATGAAATATCCCAGTGCTTTTTGTTGGGTGTCAGTCAAGAGCTACTCCCTTCCAGGGTGCTGGAGATCAATTTCCCCAAGACAACTGTGAAAAAATGTAAGCACAATAGCAGGTTTTTCCTCAAATTTCCCTTAAAAACTAGTTAGAGAGAACTATACATAATATAGGGAGTTAAAAATGGCTATACCATATCATAAGACCCCTCATTTATTTAATTCACATTTTTCCATCTTGTTTTATAACAATGCGAATCGAAGTCATATGTATGAATGAATTTCTGCTTGGAAGGGCTTAGCCAAAATAGCTGGAGCTAGCACTCCTATAAGCACACCTTGAAGTCAACAGCAACACAAAAGCTGGTAAAATGGACTGCAGGCAAGCTGAGACATTCCCAGTACAGCAATAAAACAAAATACAATAATTGTAAACAACAGTCAGCAGTGGAATGCATTTTCAGTTACTGTTGGAAAACACCCATGGTTCACAAGCATCCTCAAAACAATTATCGGTGCTTAAGAGGCTGTGCGTGGTGACAGAAATAGTGGACACCCAGCTCCAAAAGAATTCATAACTGTACCCTGTTTCTTTCAGCCTTTCTTGATATTTCACCATATCAACATTAAAGGCTGAAGCACGTTTGTTTATTGCATCCATATGGTTATCATAGCACAATGCAGGATTAGAAAGTGGGAAGACTGATTGACCCCTCTCCTGATTGAAACCAATGGATTTGTCTGTGTTTTGGATTACTAGAAGATGTGAACGTGATGATAGATTGAATATATCTCAACTGAAAGTTAGAGGTTGAAGCCTGGCTTAACTTGAGGTTCTGTTGAAACATCAAGCCAAGCTTTCAAGTGAATTCTGACTGTTGCTCTCCATCTGGCGAGGATGTAGCATTAAGGCCAGAGCTGCTGACTTTAGATCTGGAGAACTAGGTTCGAGTCTCTCTGTCGGCTCAAGCTCCTGAGATTTTGGGCAAATCACTTTATCACAGATTTACTAAGGGCTTGCATTGCCCTTCTGTCACGCAAGGTGATGGAAGGGCACCACACACCCTTAAGTGAGATTCACTATGCCACGCTGAGCCATCGTGAGTGGCTCTGCGTGGCATAGTATATCTGGAGTAATGCAAGGCAGCGTAAGTTGCAGAATTGCGTTACTCTGCCCTGCGAAGGTGTCCCACGGGTAGCGTGTGGGTGTTCCCATGCAGCCATCCATGGTTTTTGACACATTCCTAGATTTGCTAGCAATTGCAAACCTGGAAATGAATCAAAATACTATGCCTTCCCAGGGGAGGCGTAATGAGGAGAAATATGTTTACTTCTCATTTTTTCTTCTTTTTACGTGTGCGGCATTCTGCAGAACACATAGAAAGAGGAAAAAGCCTCAGAGGATTGTTTTTGTGCCGGAAGGTGTCCCTTCCTGCACACAAAAAATCCTGCCTGCAATGCAGGTACCCTAGCACCATAGTGCAAGAGTGCCTGTGTTGGTGCTTGGCAGCCAGTAGTGTGCCAGTGCAGAGAGAGATCATGAATGCAGTAGACACGCAGTGGGCGCACAAACCGTTCCCCCACAAAATCCTGGAAAAGGCCATCACATCCCACTCACCAAACACCTCGAAAGCAACGACATACTGGACACATCCCAATCAGGCTCCAGGGCAATCACAGCACCGAGACAGCCCTCATTGCAGCAACAGACGACAACCAAGCCCTAATAGACCGAGGTGAAACCGCCACCCTCATCCTCTTTGACCTCTCCGCTGCCTTCTACAGTGTCAACCACATCCTCATCCAACGACTTCGCCAGACCAGAAATCATAAGCAACTTACTCAGAGGGATAGCATCCTTCCTCACAGGATTCATCCAGAGAGTCCACCTTCCCCCCTTTGCCTCGCACCCCAAGCCCACTATCTGCTGAGTACCCCAGGACTTATCCCTCAGCCCCACCCTATTCAATGTCTACATTGCTCCTCTCACATACATGGTCAGATCTCATAACATCAGCATAATTTCCTATGCTGATGACACCCAACTAGCCCTCTCATTCTCAGCGAACCCTACCCAGACTAAGGCCAACTTTCACAAATGCATAAGGAACCTAGCGACATGGCTGAAAGACAACTGCCTCAAGCTGAACACAGACAAGACGGAAGTCCTACTCTTCGGCAGACACACCACCCTCTGGTACAACTCCTGATGTCCACCTAACCTCAGACCAACCCCCAAACCAAAAGACCATGCTTGCAACCTCGGCATCATACTGGACAGCGAGCTCACCCTTAGATGCCAGGTCAACTCCGTTGCATCAGCCTGCTTCAACACCATCCGCATGCTCCAAAAAATCTGCAGATGGCCTCCCACCAGCATCAGGAAAACAGTGACACAGGTCCTCATCACCAGCTGACTTGACTACGGCAATGCTCTCTATGTGGCCACAAATCCAAACTTGTGCAAAGAATCCAGACGATACAGAACGCAGTAGCCAGACTGATCCTCAACCTACCCAAGAGAACATACATCACCCAAAACCTCAGAGACCTCCACTGGCTACCCATCTTCAAGAGATGCCAATTCAAGCTCCATACCCATGCATACAAGGCCCTCCACAACATCGGACCACACTACATGAACCACTGCCTGACCTTTCACCAACCCACCAGGAACCTGTGCTCTGCACACCTTGCACAGACTACTCGCATCTGCCGCAGCCGCCCCAGAGGGGGCTCGTTCTCTCACCTAGCTGCCAAATCATTGAACACCCTCACTCCTCACCTATGCACCGCACCTTTGCCCGGCCACTTCAGGAGGAACTCAAGACCTGCCTCTTCAACTTAAACCCACAGTATAGCGCCTGGATGCCCCCCGGGGTGATAAGCAGCACTTTACAAACACTACTTTTTATTATATTTTCCTACCAATGGCACATTCCTGACCTCGCCATTTTATGCAGCGCAGCAAGTTGTCTTGCTGTACTACACTGCCTTAAATGTTAGTAAATCTGCCCCTGAATCTCCATGTATCTTAAAAAAATTAATATAACCTTGTTTGATGTAAGTGGCGCTCACTAAAGCGCTCTAATACACTTGAGTCATTTGCGCTACATAAAACTGCAACAAAAAAATCAAAGAGGTAAAAACAGAGTTCACATAAAAAAGAAAGACAAATAGATACACATTTAGTGGCTGATTTGTATTCAGTGAAACCAGAAGACCTGGATAACTCACGGCTTTTTTGCTTAAATTGTGGGATCTTAGGCCTACATTTTATTTCACCAAACTCCTTTTACTTCATTTTTTTAGTATGTAAACAGTTTAAAATATGTGAGTTCAGAATACTAGTATACAAAAACCTATTGTGCTTGATTTAATAGACTATAATGTTTATTTAAAATTATCTGGGCCACGTACAGGGTTTGCATGACTACTGTCTTCCCTCTTAGTTCACTGATGGTTCATGCTTGAAAACTTTAATAAGTATTTCTCATTGCAGGGCTATAATGTAACGTATTCATGATGACAATGTTTCCATATGTTAAAGAAATACACTCTTTAGAAGTTTGAGGACCTTTTATCATATTTACATGATGTTTTGCTGTATGATTTATGTAGCAAACATTTTCAGGGCTCCTATAAATATGTGTATGAATAAAAATGCACTCACATTTGTTTTTTTCTATTAAAAAAGACACTACAGACTTGTAAATCCACTCACATGCAAACTCTCAGACACGCACCACACCTGCAAGTAAACATACATACATAGAACACTTGCATGTACTCATTCAGAAACCCCCACATTCTAGTATTAGAACTTACTTCATCAGACGTGCTCCAAGCACAACTCCTGCTTGGCTGGCAGGCCTGAATTTCGTGCTTCCTGCTTTTGGCGCTGTCCACCAAAGTACGATGTCCTGGAAGCTTAAACCAAGCTTCCACTTTTTTTATTCATATGCTGTCTGCCCGAACAGAGGCCAGGATAGGGTTGGAGGTCGACCCTCTTTCTCTACCCCAGCTTCGGACAGGGCACATAAGAGCACGAAAAACAATGCTCCGGTAGCTGACATGTTGCGCAGCCCAAAGTTTGTGAAGCATGTCAGCTATGGAATGTGAATGCATGGGGCCGGGCTGTATGAGCCAAAGCCCTCACCTATGCACGGCAGCAATGGGCACAATGCCGCTCACCGCGGCACCCACAGGGGGCCACTAGAGCGGTCGGTGCTCTAGTGTCGTCTGGGCACCAGAGACCCCTCCCCGCCCCTTTGGGGGCAGGGATTCAGAGAGAGTCCCCCCTTCTTCCTCCCCGGGCATGATGCAATGGGCGTCACTTCAGGGGGCAGTGTGGCCATGAGGGGAGGCTATATAGCCCTCCCCCACCATGAGGGCGACCTCTTTTCGCCACGCTCGCTGCATCGCTCGCCGCATCGAGGATCCACCGCTCGTTCGACTGTACGCCATCAAGTCCAACGGTGAGTGCTGCTCACGAGTCCCCCCACCCCGGCCCTGTCCCTGGGCAGCACCAGGTCGTACGGGGCCCCCTTTGGCAATGCCTGCCCTTTAGTAAAAATATCAGGTGTGCAGCCCCCCCTGTTTCTTTACCTGAAGCGGGTACGTTTGCAAGGCGGGGGGCGGGCAATCCTCCTTGCGGGCCTGGGGGAGGCTAGTGTGTCCCTGCCTAGGTGTGGGGGTCGCACGGCCCAGGGCCCGGTTGGGGCGATGCGGGCGGGACATGGGCTAGGGGGATCAGCTCCACGAGTGACCGCCGGGTAGCGGGTTGATCCCCAGGCTGTTCAGGTTTGTCCCTGACGGATGGGGGGTGGGGGTCTCCAGGACCAGGCTCGTTTGCCTGCTTCTCCTTCCCCACAAACCCCCCCGTAACCCCCTGCACATCCTGGCACATGGGCAAGGATAGCCGTGAGATCCAAGCTGGTTACGGTGGGGCTGATAAAGCATACAGCGTATTCGCAGCTCACTGCATTTCGCAGTATTCACCCGCACTTCCGGGTCCTTTAGGCTGCATCCAGCGGTTTAGGTAATGCGTCCTACTGTCCTGCACGCGGCTTGGGCAAAATGGTTTCCCCTTCCCCGTGGCCCCCTCCGGGCTGTGAACAGGGTACGGTATAAACGTTCACTGCCCGCGGTTGGGGTCGCGGGGCTGGGGTGGGTGGGCGGCCATATCCCAGTGTGGCACGAGTTACGCTGTGGGTGCGGTGAGCGGGATTTAACTGCTAGTGCCATGAGCCGGGAACGAGGGTTCAGGTCCCGGCTCCGGCTCCGGCTCAACTGCCTCACTCCCAGCACAGCACCTTAGACGTCGGGGGTATCGTATATCAGGGGCCTTCACCGTTTGGTTGGGGTCCCGGCGTCGGCGTGATAACATTTCTATCTTCGCAGCCCACAGACAGTCTCTTGGGCAAATAGGATTTCACAGTGCCTCATTTTTCGCCCCACAGTGGCCCAGGCACGCGCTAGCTAGGCCTGCGCTGACCAGCAGGGGGAAGGCGTCACGACAATTAGAATGGAAGGGTAGACTCCTGGTATACCGAGCTGTGTGCCTTCCTCACCTGGCACAGTAATTATGAACTGGAGAGTTCACCAGCTGGGGGCCACATGTGGTGCTCGCACATCATGGAGGCGTGGTCCCCGCAAGGGCGTAAGGGGCAAGGATGAAAGGGGTGGCGGGGGGCACCGAGGTGTTTAGTATGCACAGATGTTAAGCAACGAGGCAGGGCATCCCTTCTTCGTCAAGGCCAGGTATGTTGCTTAGATGGCTCAGGGGGGGTCCCGGAGCGCTAGGGGGTGACCCTACCACGTGAGATCAGTGCTGTGAGGGCACCTTGGCTGTAAGATTTTAGCTTGACCCAGGGCACCTGCGCCGCCCCAGAGTAATAACTCTTGTTGCCTTCCTGTATCAGCTTGTGACCACAAGGGACAGTCATGCGGCGACCCCTGCACCTAACAGGCTTTTCAGGTCATCTTGTCTTTCAGCTACCACGGCACTCCAGGCCCAGAGGAGAAGCACCAGAGTGTATGTTGGTGCCAAGGCGAGGTAACCTATTGGGGTGGCCTAATACCTACTGGCCCCGGGGGCAGTAAGGCAGGCCACGTAGGGCGCAGCAGTGCTACACCGGCCGGGGTTCACGGGATGGATAATGGTCACGCTAGTAGGTTAGGTGCAGCACCTTCCGTTTCATGCCTCACAGTTGTTTTGTTTCCCAGCAGGTCTTAGCGTGAAGAGCAGCGCGGGGGACGGCGGATTCTAAAGGGGAGACACGGGCGTCGCAGGTATGGGCACTGAGTAGGATCACCTGGCAAGCCCGAGAGTAATGTTCCAGCCAGTGAGCTGGGGTTTTCCCCTGCCCGGCCTGCACAGGGGGTCCGAGCTGGGTCTTCATGGTGACCGTGGTCAGTGGGGGGGCCCAGAGGGGGTCAGGGAGGTTTGGGGGTACCGTCTAACCTCTCCTTCATCTCCTCTCACAGTGCCGCCAAAACGCCTGTCCGATGAGCCGGACGTTCCGCCTAGGTTCCCTGGTTGTAAGTAAGTACCAAGCCTCGGGGGGCCGGAGTGTGTCCCCCGGGCCACGACCCAGGCTAGTGGTGTTGCGGGGTGTGGGTCTCCACTGGCTAAACTTTTTTCCTTATCCTTCCAGATTGGGATGCACACTCACGAGATTCGATGAATCCCCACCGCTTTTTTCGATGAGGTCCCAAGTTGAGGAGACCCAGACTGGCATCTCTGAGGATGCGCGGATCGCAGCCATTTTCGAACTGGCCAAGACCAAGGGATTGGCTTGGGCCACTGAACTTCTGAAAGCCAATAACCCCGAGGACTCAGGAATCGTCATTGAGGTCCCGCCCGCAGAACAGGAGCACAACGAAGAGGCAGGCCCCTCTAGGTCCAAGAGGATACGCAGAGCCACGGTCAAAGACTTCCCTGTGGAACAGTTGCCAGCAAGGAGCCGGGCTGTGGCCCCCCCTAGGGGCACCACCCCCCTCCCGCCACCCCAGGCTTTGGGACATGGACCATCGCCCATACTGGCCAGCTGCCCAGCCCCGGCAGCTTATGCTACATCGGAAGACCTTGGTAAGCTCTCAGACACTTTGCGGAGCTTCATGTCTGAGGTCAGAGCGGGCTTAGCCCTGGCAAGCCCGTCCAGTGTGGCCGTGGCTGCTGCTCCTCTCCTCCCCGTTGGGGCACCGGCGCTCCCGGCCTTCACGCAAGTTTGGGGGGATTCGGGCAGCCCGCCTGGTGCATCCCCTGCCCAGGTCGGGGGGCTGGCTCTGGCGATCCCCTTGCCCATGGGAGGACAGCCACCAGTGGTGGGGCCCTCTCTGCTGATGACCACCCTCACACCCACCTTGGTCCAGCCCTCGGCAGTGACCATGCCCACCACACCCAGTGTGGCCTCACCGGCCACGCCACCAGCAGTGCGACCCCTCGCTGGAGTGCCAAAACCCTTGGTCACTATGGCGCCGCTGCTATCTGGTCGCTGCTGCTTGGGGTGGGAAGTGCCCTTGGCAGCCAAAGTAGGTATCTGGAGGAGAGAGTTTATTGACATTTTCACCCTACTCATGCATGGGGCCGAGGGGGTCGACATTAGGAAGATGGGGGCTAAGGATGACGACAAGAAAGTGCGCTTTCAAGCCTGGCCTGAAAAGAACATTGGCACATGGGGTCAAGCCTTCGCCATTTTGGCGGCGGTGATAATGGATAGATTCCCGGAGCAAGCATTATCACTCAAGAGGCCGAGACTAGTGGGGAATGGGTTGGTACCGTTATGACTGTGACTTTAGGATGAAGAGGGCCATGTGCCCGGAATTAGAGTGGGACCAACTAGAGGTGAGGCTTTGGGTCATGCACCTGGTAAGCGCGCAGTGGAAGGGACAGCTAAGCCCAGCATCTCCAACAGTGACAGGGCCAAGGATTCAAAGCAGGAAGCGAAGGGACAGACAAAGAAATCCTTTCGGGGGGGTCGGGAGGGGGCCGGAAGCCGGGCAACCGATCACTGATCAATGGGACCGGCAGGCTATTCAATGCAGGTTCTTGCTCTTGGGGGAAAGCATGCAGGTTCGCACACAACTGCAGTAAGTGTGAGGCATCCCACCTTGCCTCCTCCTGTTCCAAGCGAGACAGCCTGGCTCAGCCCCCAGCCAGACAGGACAAGTAATCATTGCCCTCCACAAGTCCCCGCCCCACCCTCCCGCTCCCTTTCTCCTCTCACTAGCAATGCAGGTTGCCCTGCGCTCCCCGGTGGGGGATCGGCTCCTCCCATCCGGCCAAGGGACCCTCCGCCATCAGTATCGCCAACCTCCTTCCCCTGATCCGCGGGTACCCCAACACCAAAGATGGCTCTCTCTTCACGGAGGGCTTTGTGGAAGGTTTTCGGATTCCGTACCTAGGCCCCCTAGTGAGCAGGGATGCAGAGAACCTCAAATCGGTTAGGGACCACCCCGAGATCGTGCTGGCCAAAATAAAGAAGGAAGCAGCCCTGGGGAGAGTGGCGGGCCCCTTCAACTCTCCACCTCTTCTGCACTTTGTAATCTCCCTCCTGGGGGTCGTGCCCAAGAAAGAGCCCGGGTCCTTTAGGCTGATCCAGCACCTGTCGCATCTAGATGGGGACTCAGTGAACTTTTGGTTGGAGGAGGGGAGGTGTTCGGTGTCCTACTGCTCCCTGGACCTGGCGGTGGACATGATCAGGAGGGCGGGGAAGGGAGCATGGTTGGCTAAATCGGACATAGAGTCGGCGTTCCAACTACTTCCGGTCCACCCTGACAGCCAACACCTCCCGGGTTTCAAGTGGCAGGGCAAAGTTTTCTGTGACAAGTGCATGCCCATGGGCTGCTCAGTGTCTTGTGCATACTTCGAGGCGTTCAGCTCTTTCCTTCAATGGGTCCTAATGAGTAAGTTCGGGGTGGAAGGAGTGACCCACTACCTTGATGACTTCTTGTTTATTGGGGGAGCTGACACGCAGGAGTGCATAAGAGCATTGCAGTGCTTTCAAGACTTGGCCAAACACCTGGGGGTGCCGTTAGCACCTGGCAAGACTGAGGGTCCAACGCAAGTACTGATATTTTTAGGCATCGAGTTGGACACAGTCAAGGGCGAGTCCAGACTCCTTGCGGATAAGGTACAGGCACTGCGTCAGGACATTCAGGCATTGCTGGGGAAAGACAAGGCTACCCTGGGCGACATCCAATGCCTCTTGGGTAAACTTAACTTTGCAGCCAGGGTCATCCCCGTCGGGAGGGTGTTTGCTCGGAAACTAGCTAGGGCCACATCAAAAGTTAGAAAGAAGAACCACTGGGTCAGACTGGGGTCAGGTTTGAAGCAGGACCTCGCCATGTGGGGTAACTTCCTCTCCCAGTTCAACGGGACGGTGATCTGGCGGAAACCCTGGGTGGACAGTCAGGAGCTATGTCTATTCACGGATGCCTCGGGTAGGGAAGGCTTTGGGGCAATCCTGGGTGAGGACTGGTGTGCTCAGGTGTGGGCCAACGCTTGGCGCAGGCGCAATATCACCAACAACATCACTGTACTTGAGCTGTTCCCCATGGTGATTGCTTTACACCTTTGGCCGGAGACCCTGTCAGACAGAAAGGTCCTATTCTGGTCTGACAACATGGCGGTAGTTCAGGCCATCAATGGGCAGACAGCCAAATGCCATTTGGTCCTATGCCTGCTCAGGGAACTTGTTAGGGCTTGCCTGCGCGCCAATGTGGAATTCAGAGTGAGACACATTGAGGGTGTAAAGAATGTGGCAGCTGATGCTCTTTCTCGTTTTCAGTGGCTCCGCTTCAGGGAGGCCTGGCCGCGGGCAAGAGCACAGATGACCCCCTTCCCGGTGCACCTTTGGAGGATCCTGCAGTGGACCAATGACTGAGAACCATGGGGGAGAGATCACTGGCCCCAGGTACTAGGAAGCGATATGGTGCACACATGGCCACCTTCAGGACTGTGTCTCATTCATTGGGTATTTCAGCTGCACCAATTGAGGGTAGAGTCAGGGCATTTGTGGTGTGGGCCAGGGAGCATGGGAAAAGCCACTCTTGGGTGAGCGGCCACCTGGCGGCCATAAGCCTCGACGCCAAGCTGTCAGGGAGGGTAAACCCAACAAAATCTTTTGCCATAAGGGCAGCTCTCAAGGGGTGGGCTAGGGATGAGCCCAGGGCTCCGGATAATAGGGCCCCCATTGATTTCGACATCCTCATGGGCATGCTGGTGATGCTGGAGGGGGTTACATACTCCAAGTATGAGGCCACCCTCTGTGTGGCCGCTTTCTGTTTGGCTTTCTTTGGGGCCTTCCGGATTAGTGAGCTGGTGACCAGGTCCAAGCCCGACATTTCAGGGGATGCCTTAAACATTCTAGATGTGTCCCTCACTGATTCCCTGTCGATCCGCCTCCGGAGATCAAAGACTGACCAGGCGGGGCAAGGTATTGACATGGTCCTCAGGCTCCTCGGGGACCCTAGGTTTTGCCCAGTCCACTGGGTCAGGGAATATCTGGTGTGCCGCCCCCCTGCCCCGGACTATCTACTGATGCATGTGGATCAGGGCTCCCTGACCAGGTATCAGACGGAAAGAATCATCAGGGCCAGTTTGTCCAGGGCAGGGTTGGCTCAGCCTGAGAAGAGATACTCCAGCCACTCATTCAGGATCTGGGCTGCCACGGCTGCTTTCAAGGCAGGCTTGGAGCCTGGGAGTGTGAAGAAGGTGGGGCGGTGGGAGTCGGACTGCTATAAACGATAAGTTTGCCCGTAATGTACCTTACCCTTTTGTGTGCAGTGTATTGTAGTGGTATTGTTTTATTTGTGTTTTTTATTACATAATTAGGAGTGTAAACCGTGACTCTTGTTTTACTAGGGCTACCGGTTTGGGTGATCGGGCATTCATTTATCTCCAGGGTGGCTCAATGGGCGTCGCACCGGAACTGGATGCGGCACTTCCCACTGACACAGTTTGAGTGGATGGGTTTCCCTGGCATGAGATGGAGTTGGCTCCGGAACAAACTGGAGCAGAGACTGATTGCGCAGGGGGGTCCCCCCAAAATCTTAGTGATACACCTGGGCGGGAATGACCTCATTGCTCTGGGTAGAAGGCTTCTCCTGCAGGCCAGGAAAAGGGACCTAGGTGAGATCTGCAAGTGCGTAGGGCAGTGCGATATCCTCTGTCTGAGATGATTTCACGCAGAACGTGGCGAGGGGCCAAATCAGTTGAGGGGGTGGAGCATTCCCGGAAGCGGCTCAATGGGTCAATGCGCAAGTTCGCTGACCAGAGGGGCCTAGGTTTCATCAGACACGAGATGATCAAAGAGAATGTGAAGGGTTACTTTGACAAAGATGGATTTCACCTATCACCAGTAGGCATGGACCTTTTTCTTTTAGACCTGAGTGAGGCGCTAGAGATGAGAGGTTGCAGGTAGACTACAGCGAGGGTGGGGGGCCCTGGCGGTGACAGGGGCCACCGCCAGAGCTGTGGCGGAGTTACAGGGCGATCTGGAAGCAGGCCAGTACAAAGGGTACCTCTGCGCGGCACCATAGGGGGTGCCAGAGCCAAATTCCACGGAGCCTCATGGGAGGGCCCTGGAAGCCGTGTCGGCGCCCTGTTAGTCCTTCGGGCGGTTGTGGGCCTGAACAACCAAGGGTTTGCTATGCGACGCTCTGCCCTGGAAGGGGCGTGAGTAGAAGTTACCAACGGTCACGTGATCCTGTAAGAGAATCACTGGTAGGGCAGCAAAGGCGGGGTTCGCTCCAGTGCTGCCCAGCTCATCAGGCGGGCAGGCGGCCCAGTTGGTTGCCTGCCCTTGGATCGCCCGTAAGATAACCCACCATTACATAACGGTGTATGTAATAAACCTGCAGCATTTGTACCCAATCTAACAAGCTGTGTTGTGTGTTTATTATTGGGAAAAGTATATATGGTTGGAGGGGTGTACAGAGGGTGCCAATGACGATACTATGGAGCAGGGTGGGCTTTAGGGCTGTGTGCCTGGTGTGGGCGCACTGGGTTCTGACCTGAAGTGGGGCACTGACCTCAGGGGGGGATGTGTTTAGAAGTAATGTAGGATTTAAAAGCACTTGCATTAGAGTTCCTTGCGCGTCCAGCTTTCAGGCAGCAATAAAAATATCATGATAACTCTTGTGATTAACGTTCCTGCTTGAGAGAGAGATTGGAGTTTTGCCTAGTGGCAGTTTTGACTCGCCATAAAGTAGCGCAGAGAGTGTATATTCCTGCTGCAAGGAACAGATCTGTATTTTATGTAGATAGCTCAGTGGGTTAGTAAAGCCAGCCTTTACCAGCACTTTAAAACAGTGAAATGTAGTTGAGACAGAGGCTATGCAGAGATGAGGGGCACTTTTGCAGGGTGGTAGTGAGGGGATCCGAGAAGGAGGTCTTATGGGGGAGGGCACAAAAAAAGATTGTCACACTTGGTACCACCAGCACTAAAGCCGTCCCGCAATGGAGCCCCCTCTGGTGCTAACATGATATTGCAGCTTTTTACAGGAAAACAAATGAACGGTAAGATGGTTTGTTTTCCTGTAAAAGCTGCGAGACATGGAGCAAGAATTTGGAGGAGGTGGGTGGTCTGTGAGGGGGAACACTGCCCTGACGCCCCCAACTGGCTAGCCGCTGCTGGTCCACAGAGACTGGCACACCAGAAGTTTGCAAGTGCAGATTTATTTCATGCTGAGTTCTCAAGTAAATGCATTTCAGCTGCTCTCAGGCTTGTTCATGTTAGTGGATACCATGTTTTACAACAGTTATTTACAAATGCTTCCCACCACCTGTAGAGTGAGAACAAAATTAGTGTTATAAGGAGTTCAAATAAAGGGTATAATGTTGTTTTTGGGGCCCAAAGAAATGTACATGACTGAAGCATATAAACTGTTTAATGATGCTGAATGTTACAAGAAAATCATTAAGGCATACAGTATACTTACAAGTTAAGAATGACTTTTTTTTCCCAAGATCTCAATGAATGGAAAGATCAGCGGCTTCCACATTGGGAAGGATACAGATTCTTGAAGCACGTCCACCCTAGATTACCCATCTTTCAGCTTATACCAAAAATACATAAGGATGCCCAAAAACCTCTGGTCTGTCCTCTTATAACTGCACAAGAAAGCGTGTTTGAAAATGTTTCTAGATATACTGATACATTTTTGAGACCGTATTTTGAGATATTGCCACCCTACATCAGAGATACTTCCGCTTTTCTTAGGAGGATCTCTGATGTGCGCTGTCAAACACATAAATTCATGCTGACTGTAGATTTATCATCTTTATACAGACATAAAAGGCATAAAATGAATTGAAAGAGGTGGAGCACTTCTTAAGAGCTAGATGCATTAGTAATTATGAGCATAATCATACGCTATTGAAAATAATCAAAAGCTGTATGAGCAACAGAGATGGTTGGCAATGGGCACCTAAGCTATGACAATCAGCATATGGACAGCTGAGAGGAGCAGGTGGTCAATGGTCCAGATATGTAAAGGTGGGCCTAAAATATAATGCCATGGGTCCACTTGATAGATTTATAATTTGGAAGGGGAGTCAGTCCCCCTTCCTGCTTTCGGACTCGTACATGGTTATGGAATTCCTCGGTGACTTGCAATATCCTTATAATGTATGGCAGGCGGTACTTTATCTCTTATACTTTATTGGTTACTGACTTAAGGTCGGTCTCAATCCAACGAGGTCAGTGTTAGCATATGTCCACCAAGGATATCTTTTGAAGGAAAAGGTGAGCACAGAGATGTCTTCCAAAGGGGCAAGTCTGGTGGTATAAAGGATTGAGTCAGCTGTGCTTTCTTGCATCATCAGCCAAGACTTTTAAGTAATTTCTGAGTATGTAGTCTTTGGGGTTTTCTCTTGTTTTTTAGAAGGAACTGATGCATGGTGTGTCACTCCTTGGGTTGCACGCGCTGCTCTAACAAGGCAGGCATCCCTTTTGTACGGATTGGTCAAACCGTTGGGATAATGCAAGAGCAGTGCAGTAGCATAGAATTGGCTTTGGCAAAATAATGAGGCACAACAAAGAGGTAGCAGCACAGGTCACCACACTGCGCCTGGTGGCAACAGATATGTTATTTTTCCTGTGGAGAGGCGGCATCACAGTCAGATGCTGATATTCCTTGCAGCGATCATTAAGTATAGGGTCCACTATTGTGTAAGGATTCATCATTGACTATATATTAATATATGGGTCCTTTTTAAACACCTACAAACGTTTACAAAACACAAAAAATTAATAGTGAAAACCTATGTCTTATGTTGTCTATTCTACACCTTCAGGTTTTGTAACTATGCTTTGCCTCCTAAACCTGGGGTGGTCGTCACAAGCAAACAACCTTTTTTTCGTTTTAGTTATAAGTCTTATGTTTTAGTACTCAGCGCCACACCTTCTATGCTTGAATGTTCTTATAAACTATGATGGTCTGCAAAATTGCAAGTTCTAAAACGGTATCTTATTTTGCACTACGCTAAGCCTCCTAACCTATATGTTCTGACGCAATAAGTTACAACTTCTAAACTATATGTTCTGGTACAAGGTGCTGTTCATTCTAAAACGTATGTTGGTCACAGTATGCTGTGATGTTTACATTTATATTTATGGTATGGCATGATATGCAATTGTATGAACCTGTAGCCTTTAGTGTCTGTCATTGCCCCATATATCTTCAGATTTGGAATTTCCTGTTATGTTGAACGTTTCCTACTAAAGAGAACTAGGAAAATCTGAGAACTTTTACTTTGCGAAATTGTGAAAAGAATAAAGAAATTGGTTTGAAATTGAAAGAAAAAAAACAGCTCGGGGCATTTTGATGTGAAAGGTGAACGAGAGATCGCACCTTGAGTTCAAAAGTCATGCGAGATCGTGACAAGGGTCCTGGTTCGAGCAGATGTTTCCCGCAGACCAATTTCTGCTTGAAACATTCCCCCATGACATTTTCTGCTCGAATTTTTCGCGCATAATAAAAATATTGCACGTCTTGCTTCTGTGAATATTTTAAGTATATGTTAGCAGACCATTCTCCTGCAAGAAGGCTTTAGGTTGCCTGTTCCAGATCTCAAGGCCCAAGAGAATTGGGCTGCGTGCTACCTCCCACGTAGTGCTGTTTGTGTTAGCGGCTGTCAATGAGTATTGATAGGGGACGCTATAAGGTCTGCTCTGTCTCTGAGCTAGAGGGGACCAGAACAGGCTAGGGGTTTTAAAAGGCTTTGCAATATTCATGTATGTGTCCGTTTTACATCAGGCAGCTGTGGAAATGTTTGTTTACCGTGGGACCGATTTTAGGCTTGCCCGTTGTTTTTTTTTTCTAAATCATAACTAAAGAGGAAGCCTGGACTTGAGTATTCAGCATGACACTGGGCGAACACCGAATGATCAACGATGAAAACAACACAAATTCTGTTTTTGTCCTTTTCCGTGACAGTTCTTTCCATGCATTTTCAAAACGTTTTTTTTATAGAGATTTTCTATTGAACAAACCACGCAATAAAGCAAGAGAGCTGTTCTTTAATTTAAATAAAAAATATCATCTTTCATCGCGCGAAAAACGCTGAAAAGGCATATAAATTTTGGACAGGGCAAACATTTTGAAACTAGGCATTAATACGACATATTATGGTTTCTTGAAGAAGCATAGCGTGCCAAAGTGAATAAGAAAAACTGATCTAAATAATGAGATGCCATGCAGCGCCAGACCGATATTGACGCAAACCTGATGAGCAGAATTAGAGCGAAACCTAGTATTCGATGGCAGGAGAAGGCAGCTGACTGATCATGTAGATGACAAATGATATGACATTTAACTTCCAAAATACCACGTCATTTGGCTTACTTTCGAGAAATTGTATTCTGCCCAAAAACGTCTTGCCATAGAGTGTAGTAATAGAGGCAATTCGCAAGATGGCGCTCACGCCTCTGGTATAAGGTTCTGGAATCAGAAGTACCCGCTCTTGACATGGCAAAAGCGGAGAACCAGAGAGCAACATACATTGAGAATACATATAAACATGCTCCGAAACTCTACATTGGGGCCGCTCTGGCTCTGATTCTGTAGACCGCCCGAAACAGGTGCCCACCGCCGAGTTTATATTTAATTACGGGCACAAAGACAAGTTAAAAGACAGCTACAGGAGGTGACAGTCAGTATTGACATTCTAAGTCGATGGTTACAAATGATTTACCCAGGAAGAGACATACGACGTGCACAACATGCGATTATTTTATTTTTTTGCTTCATAAATCAGTCAAAGCTACCACATAATGTGGTATTTCATTGTTCATAATTCCGTTGCGCCAATAGCAAGACGGTTGTATTTGTACAGAGAATAAATAACAAACACATATTCTCTGGTTTAAAGTCACCCTGACTTTGGTGGTTCCAGCTCTACCCCCAAAATAAACAATTATGCCCTGGTTTAAAGACACTATGGTTAAGGAAGAAAAGTGCATTCAGAATAAAGAATATACAATAAACACAAAGGATCCAAATAGGAGTCTCCACAGCTGAGGTATGCGCAAGTGGAACAAATACCTATAAAAATCGAAAAAGCCCTGCTTAGACATCGCCACGACTGAGACTTTTGGAGTTAGAAAAAAGCACAACATTGATATAGGTTCTGGTTTGGCATCTCTAAGACTGACGTGTTTGCATCTATAATAAATTATCAATGACAGATGTATCCTGGCTGAAAGTCAGCATTACTGGTCTGTTTTTCAGAATCTCTCCATCTTCTGTGTCCAATGCATGCTTGTCTCTGATCTGAAGTCCAATGGATCATCATAGGTGGAGGCTCTGAGGCTGCCAGTCTTCAGCCAGAGACAACCCATCTAAGATCACGGAGGAGAAACCGCTCTTTCTCTCTAGCGCCACCACCAGCATTTGTCTTTTTGGGGTTTTATTCGAATCAGCCACGCCAACTCTCTCCTTTGGGCAACAGTATGCCCCAAAACCAATGTACATATTGTTTCATTTCGCTGGTGCCCAAGGCATATTGAGGCGTGTCTCCAATTCTTCTTCTGACATTTCCCCTTCCATGAAAATCCCATTCTGTAATGCTGTACTCTTAGTCCAAATGCTTACTGGAGCAAATGAATGAGCCATGAGCAGGGAAGAATGGAGTGCTCGTAACAATAATAGATGGGCGATGAAGTCTTGTACCAATACTTCAACGTAGTTATCAACCTCAGAATGGTGAAGGGGCGTGGCCTCAGCTGGATTTAAAACTAGGCCTGAGCGGAGTTTCTGTAGTTCCGCATAGCAGAACTCCGTGAAGTTACCAAAAAACTGCGCTGGGCTACGCGGAGTTCCGCAAGCAGCGGAGTGTGTAATGTCATGCCATTCGCACTGATTTTTAGCGTTGTATGTTTGTCACATGCTGGAACCATGCACAAGTGAGTGCTGTTTCTTTCTGCCACTTGATTAGATTTTCTACTCAAGCGACAGCTTCCTCAACGCAAACGGATGGTTTCTCAACGCGCGCGGTTGTGACCATCCGTGACTGCCCGCATTGAGAAATCTCGCTTGGAGGTGTTCTAGAATTTTCCTCGCTCATGCTCGCCCAGTTAAGGTTGGCGAGTGCAAGCGAGGAAAAATGTGTGTTCCGCGGAGCGCAGAGTGTGGAAAACCAAGGCCTATTTAAAGCTGCCATTCGCGCTGCACACATATTTTAGCAGTGGATGTGTCAGTCTCCTGACATTTCTAGCACGCCAAGACAAAGAATGTGCTACAGGCTGAGAGGTGGCATCAGATGAGCATCATAAATGTGCGTAGTGTTGTGAATGGTTGCTGGGAGACTAGGGTGTGCCAAACTGTTGGGGTTGCACGGTCCGTACATGATTAATTATTATTCAATGTTTTATATTGCACATTAGTACCTGGGCACTTAAGTGCTTCGCTGTTAACTAAAAATTAGTATGAAGTATGAACCTGGAGCCCTGATAGCGCCGAGAGTCTGGTCTGCGACGGGGGAGTTGCTGGTGTCCTGCCCTCCCTCGTTTACTTTGAAGTTCCGTTGGTGTTCCGCTGGGGCTTACCTGCCGTTGCTGTTGCCGCTATACCAGCTTGCGGCCCCGGTGAGAGGAGACTTCAGCTCCCAGGCGCCCTAGCGCCCCATCGACGTCACCAAAGCACCCGGAGGCGCTCAAAAGCACGCCGCTCCCTCGGTGGAGCGGGAAGTATGAACCTGGAGCCCTGATAGCGCCGAGAGTCTGGTCTGCGACGGGGGAGTTGCTGGTGTCCTGCCCTCCCTCGTTTACTTTGAAGTTCCGTTGGTGTTCCGCTGGGGCTTACCTGCCGTTGCTGTTGCCGCTATACCAGCTTGCGGCCCCGGTGAGAGGAGACTTCAGCTCCCAGGCGCCCTAGCGCCCCATCACCGTCACCAAAGCGCCCGGAGGCGCTCAAAAGCACGCCGCTCCCTCCGCGTCGCGGGACACGGGCGCCGGACGAAGCCCGGACAAAGGGCGGGCCCTCTGTGGCCCTCAGAGGCCCGAGGAGACCGGACTGGACCAGCCCCCTTGGTTTTCTTCGTGCTCGCAACGACCTGCGTGCTCAGTAAGTTACCAGCACATCTTATTGTAATTATTATTGGCTGCCAAGTTCTTACTATGTCTGTGGATGTCGTGAGTCCGACAAAAACGGAGTGGGTATGTTACTGAATGGAACCCTGGACAATTTTATTGTCAGAACACCATCGGGAGGCGCGTTAGATGGACTGCTTGCAGAGCGCCGGGCTGATCGCCGACGCTCTATTGAAGACATTAAGAAAAGGGCACTATCTGAGCCTAATGTTGCAGCCATGTCTAATAATGAGCTAGTTTTAGATCTTGTAAATGATACTTTATCTACAGATGGTGTACCTTACCTGTTGAGAGAGGGTGAAGTGCCTAGCACAAGTCATACTGGAACAGACATTCCCATATCTACAAACAATATTAACATTAATTGTATTTCCAGCACCCTTGGAGTTTCAACTGCTGTGTCACCCATCCCTCCAAAGTCAGTTCATTTGAGGCTCAAAAAATCTATACAAACTGCAAAGTACGGTCCACCTCCCATTAAGTGGAGACGTAAAAGGATGGAGCCTAATAAACAGAAGCTCAGTTCTACCGACTTTGGGAAAAAAGCTACCCCCTCTTGTATCAACAACATACTGTTCTTTTTACACATCGTGGCATAGGCGTACCCGCCATCGCCACTACATTTCCCACAGTCCTTTGGGGCAACTTGCTGGTGTGACGAGCAGTGTGCGACCTACTTTTGCACAATTTATTACGGCTCCCTTGAGCCAACGGGCTGACGAGCCTTGGATCTGCACCTGCGCGCCATGAGAGGTACTTGACCTGTTTTTAATTACATTTTGGCAGTCCACACGGCACCCCCTTACACTGACCTGCTCCCTGCTGACGAGAGGCAACTACCTCGAAACACGTGTCCAGGGATGGCTAACGCAACACATACTGTTCTTTTTACACATCGTGGCATAGGCGTACCCGCCATCGCCACTACATTTCCCACAGTCCTTTGGGGCAACTTGCTGGTGTGACGAGCAGTGTGCGACCTACTTTTGCACAATTTATTACGGCTCCCTTGAGCCAACGGGCTGACGAGCCTTGGATCTGCACCTGCGCCCCATGAGAGGTACTTGACCTGTTTTTAATTACATTTTGGCAGTCCACACGGCACCCCCTTACACTGACCTGCTCCCTGCTGACGAGAGGCAACTACCTCGAAACACGTGTCCAGGGATGGCTAACGCAACACATACTGTTCTTTTTACACATCGTGGCATAGGCGTACCCGCCATCGCCACTACATTTCCCACAGTCCTTTGGGGCAACTTGCTGGTGTGACGAGCAGTGTGCGACCTACTTTTGCACAATTTATTACGGCTCCCTTGAGCCAACGGGCTGACGAGCCTTGGATCTGCACCTGCGCGCCATGAGAGGTACTTGACCTGTTTTTAATTACATTTTGGCAGTCCACACGGCACCCCCTTACACTGACCTGCTCCCTGCTGACGAGAGGCAACTACCTCGAAACACGTGTCCAGGGATGGCTAACGCAACACATACTGTTCTTTTTACACATCGTGGCATAGGCGTACCCGCCATCGCCACTACATTTCCCACAGTCCTTTGGGGCAACTTGCTGGTGTGACGAGCAGTGTGCGACCTACTTTTGCACAATTTATTACGGCTCCCTTGAGCCAACGGGCTGACGAGCCTTGGATCTGCACCTGCGCGCCATGAGAGGTACTTGACCTGTTTTTAATTACATTTTGGCAGTCCACACGGCACCCCCTTACACTGACCTGCTCCCTGCTGACGAGAGGCAACTACCTCGAAACACGTGTCCAGGGATGGCTAACGCAACACATACTGTTCTTTTTACACATCGTGGCATAGGCGTACCCGCCATCGCCACTACATTTCCCACAGTCCTTTGGGGCAACTTGCTGGTGTGACGAGCAGTGTGCGACCTACTTTTGCACAATTTATTACGGCTCCCTTGAGCCAACGGGCTGACGAGCCTTGGATCTGCACCTGCGCGCCATGAGAGGTACTTGACCTGGTTTTAATTACATTTTGGCAGTCCACACGGCACCCCCTTACACTGACCTGCTCCCTGCTGACGAGAGGCAACTACCTCGAAACACGTGTCCAGGGATGGCTAACGCAACACATACTGTTCTTTTTACACATCGTGGCATAGGCGTACCCGCCATCGCCACTACATTTCCCACAGTCCTTTGGGGCAACTTGCTGGTGTGACGAGCAGTGTGCGACCTACTTTTGCACAACCCCTCTTGTATCAATGCTGCAACTGCTGCAGTACTCAAGGATGTGATTGGAACGGATGATGCTTCTGTGTCGCCGTTAACTTCTGTACTTACAGCGGGGGAACTTAGTATTAAACCTAGCCTAGAGGCCAATGGGTTTAATTCAATACACACCAGTAACCTTTTGGATAGTATGGAACTAATCATGCGAACCTATACTTTAGTTATTGTGGAAAGACTGGAAAAAATGGAGAATAGATTAGGGAAAATAGAAGTAGATCTGGCCATGAAGAGAAGTATTACAAGTGAAGAAGCCAACACAGAGCTTAAATTGGTCTCAGACCCTACCCCAGTGGATAACACCGCCATTAATTCCCTACCACCGTCCATCGGAATTGTCTCAGTATTAAATACAATTCCTAGCAATTCCCTAACGGATGCCCCGTCCTCTGGCAGACACCTTCTGAATGGGTTAGTTCCTACCCCTAAACCTGCCGTTATCAATCTTACTACTAACCAGATAAATACTTTTGCGAGCACTACAACAGTCAAAACTAACTGCCATCCATCAATTTCTGATAAAAAATCTTTCAGAAATCAGGGCAGTAGTCCGATTGGATTAGTGAGAAATGAGGAGGGAGGCCTCAGGCTGATACAGGGGGAACAGATTAGGAGACCGCTACCGGATCTCCCACCAGAGGCTGTACCATATGTAGTGATCCTTACAGGGGTACCAGAGCTCCCAGAAAACAAGAGAGAGAGCTTTTCCCAATTAAAGAATAAAATAACTCATTGGCTGACATTACATAGGCCAATTGCTAGTAATATAGATGGCAAAATATTATATGTACGCCGTCTACAGTGGTTGGGTGGAAGACCTAAAGACATTGGGGGAGACGTGGTTGTGGTCAATTTTAGAGATTGTAATGCTGTACGTTATATCCTGAATTGGCCCCAGATGAATCTTAATAGCAGCATTTTTCCACGCCCTCTGACCTATTTTTACCCAAGATCAGTAGTATTTCCCCTCCAACCTGCCCATGCCTACTCTCTTACTACTACTAACTTCTCCTCTATGCTGAATAATAGGAACTCGGCCTCTGTTCATCATGTAGCTCCAGCAGTAACGCCTGGGTGGAATATAGTACCAACTAGGCCGGGCGCTGCTGTACATGTAGGCATGGATTGCCCAGTGCCATCTACTCCACTTGAGTTGTCAAATCGATTTGACGTCTTCAGCAGTCTGGATGCTTGCGATTGAAGTCTACAGTTAGAAGGGGAGGAGATGGAGGGTACACACTCCCTAACTTCAGGTGTTTTGGTTGAGGCTTCGGAAGAAAATGCACCCAATGCGCCAAGTATATCTGAGGGAGTTTCTGAATCGATCAGTGTCACTGTTAATGTGCCAATTAATTTTGATAACTGTATGCAAACAGACAACCAAGGAAGTCACTTAAGTGATTCATCAACTCATGGCTTAATAACAAATGAGGCTTTCCCTGGAGTTACGGGATATCTAGCATCTAGAGACCGGGCAGGGAAGGCTTATGAATCAGGCTATCAGGTGGAGGTTGGAGGATCAGAGACAGAGGGAGTGCAGGTTAGTAGTAGCACTGGAGTCACAACAAATGTTCACAATCTTCTAGATAGAAACGTGGAGACCCAGTTCCTGGTTTCATGGAACGTGGCAGGTCTTAAAAACAAGATGGCATCCAGGGATTGGGCCTACTTTATTGATCATTATATGATTGTCAACATGCAAGAAACATGGGCATTAGAACCCCAATATAAATCAGGGTATCTTCACTTTGCAATAGCTGCAACTAAAACAAACAAAGGAAGACCAAAGGGGGGTCTAACTACGTGGGTAAAACAGGTTGATGGATTCACAACCACCCAACTAGCTATTAATTCAAGGGATATTCTGGGGGTTAGGTTAAAATCTCCCTCATTTGGTGAACTCATCATTCTTAATGTGTATGCCAGGGGTAAGCCAGGAGGGAAATCATCAGAAGTTGTGGAGACACTGGGCCACTATCTGAGTACTTGGAGGGGAGGTGCCAACATATTAATCTGCGGTGATTTCAACTGCTCCTATGAGCCTCTGGACCATATGGATCTAGAGCTCACGGAGGCTGAGGATATCTGCTGGCAAATCCCCCCCCTTAGTATACCCCCCATCAAACGGTGGACTCAGGCAGCCCTTCAGCTTAAGACCTTTAGCTTAGAACATGGGCTGAGAGCGGTGAACGGTAGGACACAAGGGGACGAGCAGGGCAATCCAACCTTTAATAATGGACTGAATTCAAGCAGAATTGACTATATCTTGGTCAACCTTGAATTGTGGCCATCAATACGGGATATGACTGTAATTCATCGTATTGAAAGTGATCATAACCCTCTTAGTCTTGAGTTACAGCTTTATATAGGGCCGGGGTTAATTTCAGACGAAATAACAAACGATATAGTCCTAGCAAACGACACACGGCGGGTCAGATGGGCGGAGTGTCTGGGTAAACCCGAAAGCATTAGCGACATGAATGATTTGGTAAAAGAAGCAATCACTGAAATACAGGGGGAGTTATATCATGAGGATTACTGTAATAGGGTAGTTCATATCCACTCGACCCTTTTTTTTAAACTAAGCAAATATTTTAATATTCCAAGGAAGAGGAACCCTGGTAAGGGGAAAAGAAAACAGGAGTCATGGTATGATAAAAACTGCAGGACCGCATATAAATCCTTAGCAGACGCAGTGCGTTCCACTGACAGGGAGGCTATTCGGGCGGCAAGGAACCACTATAAATGGACACAAAATACAGCAAAAAAAGCATGGGACATCAAATATTGGGAGGAGTTATTGGCAGCCAGTAAGTTCAGAGATTCAAAGGACTTCTGGCATCTTGTGAGATGGGGCATAGGGAATCAAAAGCCAATCCCGGTTAATCATGTCCCGCCAGAACACTGGGTCAAACACTTTAAGTCCCAGTTTGCTAAAATAAATAATGCCCCAATATTTGCCCCAGCCTCCCCTAGCCGTCCCTTACTAGTAAATACGCTAGTGTTCACTAAGAAGGATGTTGAATGTGCCCTTAACTTAATACCTAAGGGCAGGGCCCCGGGCCTAGACAAAATTCCTGCAGATTTGTTTCTACATAACAAATCAGTCTGGGTCCCTTACATCGAACTATTGGCAAACACCATTGCCAAAGGTACCACGGTACCTGATATTTGGCGGGGAGCAGAAATCATACCAACATATAAGAAAGGTGACCGAGCGGACCCAGGAAACTATAGGCCAATTAGTTTAATAGCCTGCATACAGAAGGTTGTGGCCAGGATGGTTCTGCTCAGAGTCCAGAATTGGATTGAGGACTCGGGAGTCATGTCTACCTTACAGGCTGGCTTTCGACCCCTCACCAGTACGGTAGACCAAGTTTTTAGATTTTCCACTATATACTGGAAATGGGTGGTCCTGGGGGGCGGTACACTCTATGCAGCCTTTGTTGATTTAAAGGCTGCATTTGATTGAGTTCCAAGAGACAGGTTGTGGAGAGCGCTCCACGAGCAGGGTATCCCACCAGAACAGCTCGCGGTTTTGATAAAACTACACGAAAATAATTATGCGCAGGTTAGATGGGGAAACCAGAGCCAGGTGACCGCCAGTTTTCCAACGGAAAGGGGTGTGCGGCAAGGGTGTGTGCTGGCACCCACATTATTTACTCTATATATAAATAAAGTTACAGATTATTTCAAGGATTCCACTACTGATCCACCCAAACAGAACGGCATCCCCGTCCCCCTGCTAATGTTTGCCGACGATACCCTCCTACTGTCTAAGACTCAGGAAGGGCTTCAGAAGGCAATAGATTGCTTTGAAACATTTTGTTATGACTATGGGCTCTCTGTTAATGTGTCCAAAACCAAATTTATGACTATGCACAGGTACAGGAACTTTAGGGGTAGAGTCCATATGAGCGGGGAACCATTAGAGCAGACTGATTGTTTTAGCTATCTGGGCATCATACTGGGCTCCAGGCTACAGTGGATGCCGCATGTGGCCCACTTAATTTCTAAACACGCACAACTAACAGGTGCCTTTTTAAGAGAATTTAAGAAGTCATCCACTAAACCTGTAGCTCCAGTAATAAAAATCTATGACTCTAAAGTTAGATCCTCTATGCTTTATGGAGCGGATCTGTGGGGGTCATCAAATATAGCGGGCTTACAAAAGTCACACAATAAATTTCTCCGCTGTATAACAGGGCTTCCACCTTCCACACCACTTGTACCATTGCGCATGGATTTGGGCTGTCAGAGTCTAGAAAATATATGCAGATTTAGACCAGTAGCCTACTGGAGAAGATTGTGGGTGACCCCAGAATTGCAACATTATGCGCTAGCGCTTTTGGAAACACGTGATATGGATACCGGGGGTAAAATTGTATGGCTTAGAAAGGTTAAAACTCTTCTCATGTCTTCAGGTCTGGGTGATCTTTGGGAGAATCCTCAAGAGGCACTGTTTCCAAACAAACAACAGCTAAAAGAGGTTTACTGGTCATTCATATCCCAGGAAGAGTTTCAGTCACACATTGCCCCATCATATACTAAGGCCTTCCTGGAGTTGAAACATACTCCTAGGTATGAGTTGTACTGGGATCTAATTACGCTGCCCCATGATAGGAAATTATTCCATCAGTTCCGAGTAGGTACTCTCCCACTGAACACGGTTACCTGTAAATGGGCATCAAGCAAGAATAATCAAATGTGCCCTTTCTGTACAATATACCCGGAATCCATAGCACACGTTCTGTTTATCTGCCCAGAATATAAAGTTCCCCGTCATAAATGGATTAGAGCTCTCTGTATTCAAAAGGGGATCATGACGGGGATTACTGCATTGAGAATACTTCAAACTGACTGTTCTGAAACAATGGTGATAGCGATAGCTACATTTTTGAAATGTATGTGGATAATAAGAGTTGGGAAATTGAAAGGTCTTCAGCCGTCAAAAGCCAACCAAGTATAATAGTGGCATTCTTATTTTTTTTCTTTTTTTATTATATAAATCTTAGTATGTTTTTATAGAAGACAGATATTTATTTTTTTAATCGGCCGAGAATGGATATTAACTACGTAGTGTACTCAAATCCTGCGGTTCTCTGTATTAGTGATATGCTCTCTGTGTATAACTTAAATATGCAGATTTCAATGTTGTGTTTGATAATGTATCGTGTTTTCTCTTTTTATCTATTTTATGATGAAATGTGTTTTAATTTGTCTTTTATGACATTTATGTCGAAATAAAGACTGAATAAAGTAAAGTTAACTAAAAATCGTTACGTACAACAAGAGGATAACACAATAATAGGAATTAATTTAACCAACACTAAAGCTACATATAGGTGCGTCACTTTTATTGACACACTAGTGGCGCAGTGGGCTTCCCCATATTTACAAGGACATCTAAAATCACCCTGAGTTACTTTTCATGGCCTTGTAAATATGTTTCCCTTTAACGCATAACTCTGCGTCAAAGGGGTGTTCCATGGGTGTTGCTGTAGGTGTTCCCACGCAACATCTATGGAAGTCGACGCATTTCCGGATTTACAACATTTTGTAAACCTCGGAATACGTCAGAATCCTATGCCTCCGAGGGGAGGAGTAAGAATGCGCAACAAGGAGAAATACTCTTATTTCTCCTTGTTTTTTCCTTCTTCTATGCGTGCTGCATTCTGCAACATGCATAGAAAGAGGAAAATGCCTTTAATGATTGTTTTTGCTCAGGAAGCGATTGCAAAAATGTTGCACGAGTACCTGCGCTGGCACACAACTGCTGTTTGTGCGCAGGGGAGGACAGGAATGCACCGTTTCTTGTAGATAGGGTACATTCCTGCCCTTTTATTTTGACACACAGCGCACAGCAGGAAGGCTTGCTGCACCGCCATGCATCAAAATCTTGTAAATGAGGCCCACTGTTGCTTTCTATAACTAACTGTAAAATAGTTACAGCCATGCAAGATGTTGCTGCTCATGGTGGTGTTGGAGTTGACATTGTAGCTGAACATCGCTGACTCCGATGACTAATGCTTGACATTAGAGTGCTTTTGGGAGTGCGTTCGACTAGTTGGGTCTGAGATCGGATGCGACGAGGCTGCTGTGTGCCGTGCCGAGCTGGGCTCCGAGACCGGCGTGCATGCACCGAAACCCGCCGAGACCCACGTGTGAGTGAGCCACTGCTGAAGATAACTGACAGGGCTGGGAGACCGCTGCTCTACTGATAGACCACCAGCAGCAGCATCGGTAACGCATCGAGACGGGCGTGTGTGTGGCCACGGAGGGGGCCTGAGAGCCGTAGCACGTTACGTAGCGGCCAGAAAAGCACCCTGGTAATTGAGGTGAGAAAAGGCGGAAAGGCGGAAAAGTCCCTGCCACCCTCTGGCGTTTTCATACGTATCACTCACCACCCAGTAAGGGGCACTACACTATACTACACTATACGAGCAACTCCTGCATAACTGGCCACCCTGAGGCGTTTTCGGCGGTGGGGTTTGACAGTCACAGTCACAGAGAGGAGCGGGGGAGCTTTCAGGCTCCCACTCCACCTCACGCCTCCCCTGTAGCCCTTAGCAGGTTGCTTTCCAAAAATAAAGGACTGTGCTGAGAACCTTGCCTACGAACCTAGGAGCCTAGAGGAAGGCCTGCGCTGAAAGAAGCACATAGAGCACAGATCGAGCGCAGAGCTCGGGGTGCGGTTCTCTGCCTCTCTCTTTTCTTTTACCCTTAACTTCGCCCTCTTCTTCATCTTCATCTTCATCTTCATCTTCTTCGTGTGGGGCCCCCTGGAGATCTGGAGACCACCTGAGCATAGGGGGGTTTTATTAACACTCACAGAAAACAGAGACAGAGGCAGAGACAGAGACTGAGACTGCGGGAGGCATACTATTGGCGTGAATTTGGAAAACTTTTTAAAGTGGAACTGGGCCTGGCCTAGCTGGGCTGTATCTGTGTCACCAGTGCTATTTCTCACTAGAACGAAGGCTGACTTGAGACCTGAGGACAAAACTGCTGGATGCTGCACGCTTTTCTCACCTCATGCACCTATGCACCTTATGTTCACCCCATATCACCACCCCAACATCAGTGTAAACATGCAGAGCGGAGATGGAGGAAATACTATCTGGCATCGGATAAAGTCCTTTTTAAGCAGGAGCTGGCAGCTTATAAATCACAGATTAAGTGTGCAAAAGCGAGGTTCCTAGAGGAGACTTTATTGTCAGCCTCAAATAAAGCTCAGGCTTTGTTTAAAATCGTCAACGAGTTGTCACGACCGTCCTGTGCTACTACAGCTATCCCAGCCTCTCAGTTACTATGCGACTCGATGGCCAAGGCCTTCGAAGATAAGATCGCGACCATCTTGAGTAACTTGAGTCCCATGACACTAGGGGCTGCTCTCTCATCTACATCAGAGATGGAGGCGGGGAAAGCAAGGTTGGATAGTTTTCCTCTTCCCTCCTTTACAGAATTTGGCGCTTTAGCGGATAGTGTGTCCTCAGGCTCCCCCCTTGATGTACTTCCACACAAACTCTGGAAAGTGTTTAGGGAAGAGCTGTTCCCTCCTCTCCACGCAATGTGCTGCCAGTCTCTTGGTTCCGCCCAGGTCCCGGACAGCTGGAAGCTTGCGGTAGTTTCTCCGCTGCTGAAGAAAGAATCACTGGACCCCTTATGCCCCCTAATTACAGACCCATTTCATTACTCCCTTTCCCGATTAAGATCTTGGAGAAACTGGTCACGAAACACCTGTCCAGTTTTTTGGAAGTCAATGACTGTCTGGATGCGGCGCAGTTTGGGTTCAGGCCAGCGCATGGAACCGAATCAGCTTTGGTGACTGTTTTGAGTGACCTTCGTTCACGTGCCGACTATGGACGAGCAGCCTTTTTAGTGCTGCTTGACATGCCGGCAGCGTTCGATACGGTCAGTCATGCCATCTTGACCAGGAGATTGGAGGAGGATGGTGTGATGGGTCTGGCCCGGGATTGGCTTGTCTCATACCTGGCCAATAGACATCAGGTGGTTGCCCTGCCTCACTTCAAGTCTACCATCAGAAGGGTTGGTCAGGGCGTACCCCAGGGATCGGCCATTAGCCCCATTCTTTTTAATCTCTACCTCCGCCCCCTGGTCAAGCTAATTAAATCTTTTGGCACTGCAGTCACCAACTATGCTGATGACACCCAACTCATCTTCTCTTTTGAGGGGGAGAATGCGGTGTCACAGGAGACCTTAAACCATTGTATGGTCACCACGGCAACATGGCTGAGTAACAACTCGCTGCAATTCAACAGCTCCAAGACGGAGGTGTTGCATTGCTCAGCGGACCGTGTCCCGCGCCCTCTACCACAGGACTTCTGTCCCCCCTCCTTTCAGTGCACGGTAGCAGCGGCAGACTCGGTTCGAAACCTGGGTGTGACAATGGAACCTAATCTTCAACTGGATGGTTTCATTGATAAAACAGTGTCTACCTGCATGGGGCTTATGCGTACCCTGTGGAAGATTCTCCCTTTGCTTCCCGCCCATGCCAGACCAGAAGTAGTGCGGACTATCATCTTAAGCAGACTCGATTACTGCAATGCACTGCTTCTGGGGGCACCTGTCACTGCATTAGGCAAACTACAACGGGCACAGAACTTCGCTGCCAAATTAGCATTTTCCCGCCGACGTCTTGACTCGTCATCCGCAGCACTTAAAGACTTGCACTGGCTGCCCATTTCTCAGCGGGTTGAGTTTAAAGCTTTATGCTTGGTCTTCCGGGCCCTTCATGGCTTGGGACCGTTGCCCCTACAGGAGATGTTCTCTTGGTACATCCCTACTAGATCTCTCCGCTCTGCTTCAGCTTACTTGGTAGTTGTCCCCAAGATCCGGAGAAAGCGGATGGGTGGCCGTTCTTTTGGCTTTACGGCATCCAAGTTGTGGAATGATCTGCCACTGCCGCTCAGATGCTTAGGAGACCTTCTCTCCTTTAAAAAAGAACTAAAAACTCACCTGTTCCCTAGGATAGTGTAGCTTGCTGATATAGTATTGACTGTGTTTCAGGATCTGTTAGATCACAGCGCCAGGATGCCCGTTGGGTGACAGGAGCGCTTTATAAGTGTGTTATACATGCATACATACATAATAATTGTGATATTACAATAAATGTGACCAGGCAGAAAAACTCAATAGCAATAGCAAAAGTGGCCAGTGGTCAGGTCAGTGGTCAGTAGCAGTTAGCACTGTGTGCACTGTGTGGACTTTTGTAGATTTTTGTGGGGACACTACTGAAAAGAAAATTTGCTTGCACGCAGGTAATTGCAGTGCTTTCTGACTTTTCTCCCCCTGTCCTGTGATTTGATGATTTGGACTTTGTCTGTGAACTGTTTTTTTGTTTTATCTTTATTTGTTTTGTCTGTTATTACTTATGGTGTAACACTCTATCGTTTTTCTCCCTGATCCTCGATCCCTTTGTTCTTTTGTCCCTTTGTCCTTTTTAGGTCTCGCTGAGCTAAAGGCTCGAAGAGACATTTTGTATGTGGGATTTTCAAAGTGCTGCTTGCTGGCCTAACGCTTGCGTTCATGCGATCGTGCACGCGCGCAGCCGGCTGCCAGCAGCACTTTGAAAACTCGTGTGCGTCATCGCGATCACTTTCGCTTTCAGAGCGATCGCGATGACGCATGCGCACACACAACACCCGCTTCTCCCCCTCCCCCACCACATTTTGCGTGTCTGGCCGCTCGCGCGCGGCCAACGCTTGTTATTTTTTGAGTTTTACTTTTAAAAACGTTTTCTTTTTGCCTCTGTTGTTGTGTGTTGGGCTGCGCTGCTAAAAAAGCAGTCAGCATTCTAGTGCACGCAGCACGGTGCACTACACATATTCACTTCCTCGTGTTTAAGGCAATCCATTTCCTCTCCGACTCCTCACTGCCAATTCAATCGGAATATCGCAAACACGGTCAGAAGAACTGCATCTTATGATTCCGGTACTAACCAGTGAACATCTCTGAGGTTCACAACATCTTATTCTTTTATTCACACTTTGATCCTTTCTGACTTAGCATTCCAGAACTCATATTGGCTTTGCCACTTGAATGATCGTAGCCGGATACACGCAATTGCCCATCAATTCGCACATTCATATTATGCCCCAGACGCAACACGTATGTGCAGTGATTGACTTCTGTACAGCCTCTATAGTACATTGGCATTAAACTTGACTTTTCCACGCCCATGCTCTCAAACTCAATCAATAACTCGAACCAGTCCGACCACAATTACATTTCCCAACAGCCCGGAGGGCTTAAGTCATCGCACTCCCTTCCTACAGGTCCACCATTTTCACCCAATGCACCCTAGAACGGAACAGCAGCAAGCAGAGCCGACCGCTAGACCACCAAGAAGTGCGTTATTTTTCAGTCGACATATGCAACCCCCACCACAGTTCCCTCTCAGACAGCGCTCCCTTGCCGCAGGCCGATAATCAATACCATTGATACACGTGCTTAATATCGATAACACAAGCAGTAGGGAGCAGAAGGGTATATTAGAAGTTATAATTTTACTATCGCATGAACCCAGCACCCTGCTTTTCTTTGTTGCATAGCATTTGCGGACACATTAATTAAGGATTCCACCAGTATGTTTTTCTTTACGAATTAATAATTGGGACTTTAATGGTTCGGAATTGATCATGAAGTTTAACTTGACACATGATTTGGTAATGGACGCACCTTCTGTGGCACTCTCTTTGACTTGCAATTTTCTTGTTTGTTTTGTATAGAAGGATGGTAATGTTACTTTTTCTGTGTATGATTCAGTTGTTTATTTGACTTATTATAGGTTTCCAAGAGAATAATTCTCATAAATCTAACTTTGATCAACTGCTTAATTGCTTTTAATTGCTCGTGCTACACATTAAGTTACCTGGTTATCACGTGAGGTGTGTCTTTCTCCTGCACTTTGTGATGAATGGCAAATTTTTGAGCCCTTACAAGTGATAACGGGGGCGCTCCATGTGCCCTGGGCATACATGTGATGAGCAGCTTTCTGCCTCTCAGAAATGTTTTTCTTCTTCTGTTCAGAAAGGGGCATTCCATCGTGCCCTTTGCTTGGGGAATGAACATGCCCCTGATGCATGGAGGGATATACCCCATGCATTCTCTGAAACACTTTATCTACTTTCCTTCATTTCTGAGCCTTCGCTGCTAAATCTAACCCTTTAGGCCAACACCTTTCCTTCTTTCTACTGCATGAGAGCAGAGGGTTTCACACCTGTATTGTTATTTACAGAAATCTATTTCTTGCACATGTTCAGTCACCCATGCGATCTCAAGCAGCAAAAGTCATAATGAAGGCACTTTGAAGCTGAAAATGGGGTTTCAAACTAAGGTTTTTCTAGGAAGGGACACAACTCCATCAATAGGCCACCGAGTAACCTTGAAGAATCTCGCGCACGTCTCTGACATTGTACTGCAGGGTCCCTGCGTGGATGTGAACCATGACATTTAGACTGAGCCTTCCATCCTTTACAAGTCAATGAAATGATATTCATTGACTCGAGGTATACTCCCATCTGGTATTTGCAATAGTACGAAGCAAAGCACCTGGCTGCGTTTGCTGTGCATAAAATATACGTTATTGTTGAAATACGAACAGCCAAAGCAAGGACGTTATATATTTTAAAGTGCAATGTGATGGCCAAACCCTCATAGCGATGGCCACATGCAAATTTTGGTTTACTTTGTGTACAGTAGTCACAAAAAGTATTAAACAAGCATTTGCAATGCAATAGGTCTCACATTTTTTAAAGTTAGAGCTGTTGGCGTTGAAAATGACAACGTTTTTGACTTTGGTATTCGCAATAGCACTATTGCCACTGGTACAGAAAATAAAAAGTAACAACATTGTCATTTTCAATGCCAACAGCTCTAACTTAAGAAAAATGCGAGACCTATTGCATTGCAAATGCTTGTTCCCTTTTGTCCTCTGACCCTTTTATTTTAAGCAAAGAAAGGACCATTCCTGGCCCTAGTTGTTGTGGAGGGAGCGATTTTTTACTAAAATTAAGAGAAATTAAGAGACTGTAATTAAGTCTGTGACAAATATATAAGAATAAGTCTACAACAATATACAATTAATATAATTGATAAGATATTTGAAAACCGTTCACTACGCAGTGCACTTTTTGTGCAGTCCTTAAATGTCCATCAATAGTTCTTTTTGCATTTGTCACCCCGAGTGGGACAGGTATGCTCAGACGTGAGTCCCGTGCTCTCCATGCCACTGGAATCAAGCTATCCTGGCTGAAGAGGGGTGAAACTCCGAAACCAGTCCTAGGATGCTTGTTTCCTGTCCAGGGAGGACCTGGCCTGGCAGTTCGGGCTGGACTGTTCCCATTGGGCACAGGGTCTAGACTGATTTGCATATGGCTGGGTCCAAACTGGAATGGCATGGTGAGCAAAAAAAGGTGGATTTAGGCCCAGATCTCTGTACTGGGGTGAATGTATGACATTGTTCTGCATTCTGTCCATCAATAGTTCTTCTTGCATTAAATAAAATGACGGCAAAAAAACTTAGATCAGGGCGACTGCTTGTGGGTAAGACCTGTGCAAAAACTAAATCAAATCCCTTGCATAACAAGGACATGTCAGTCATGCTGTGGAAAGGAAAAAGTCAAGAATTTAGTCTATGGGAAAGGGGAAAGGAAAAAAATCTTCAAGTTGAGTCAGATACCTCAACTATTTGGAATGGGGGAGATAATGTGATTGGGAATGATGGTGTAATGGTTAATACTGTTAATACTGTCACTGATATGGTTGATATGGTTGAGGTCGTAGAATCACATACCACTGGTAGTAAGCATGGAGGAGGAGAATCCCTAGAATCCCAGAAGCATCCAGTACGGTTCCCTGGGGACCTGACCAGCTCTCCAGTCTTTCTGGTGTCCTTAGGATCTACTTTACCATCTCCTAAAATGGCAGATGTAATCCTACACAGAACACCGCACACACCACACGTAATCATAGAAGAGCCAATTGGTCCCTATCCAGTAGAGGGTGTCCAAAATAAAGATTTTACTCTCCTTGATTTGGATTTAGAGCTCTGCAGGAGATATATTTCTCATGATACTAGTAAGATTACGGAACTAGCAAATACTGCAGCAAAAGCAGTTCTTATAGGACAAAAATTATTCAGTAGTACTAATAAATCTAATTCTTTTCTATTGCAATCACACCCCTCTTTGACACCTGATCTAAATATCAGTGATACCGAACCGAGACCAACGCTAAAGAAGGATTTAATAATCTCGGATTCATTAGTATCCTTAGGACATCTACTATCCTTTATCCTATCATATAACATTTGTAGGAGGTTCAGACTGTGTGCTGGAAACTGTAACTCAAATATTAAAGGTATTGTTAAAAAGTAATCAGAAGAGGGAGACTAGTTTAAGTGTTTATACTGAACAAGTAGAAGCGGAAGTAAAGGTAGAAGAGGTTCTAGCGAAAATACTTGATGGTACTAGAGCCAATCAACCTGTACTGCTCATGATGGCAATCCCCAAATTGGTAAGATAATGAATAAAGATGTGATGTTAGAGAAGACCCCTGAACCTTTACCTGAACCCATACAGGTTATCTCTGATTCAGCTCAAAAAGTAAAAGGCTCGGTGGGCTCACTTAGAAGGATAGACCAGGAAGTATTCCCTATATTTAAAACCCAGTTAAGTGTTGAGAAAGACAATGTTTTAGGAGCCTCGCATCTGGAAAAAAACAGGGGAAATGGGAAAAAAAAAAAGAATAGAGGAAAAAAGACGAAATCAACACGAAGATTCTCAAAAAAGAAGCAAAGGAGAATTTGTTTCAAAGAAGATATCGAGGTCTCTATTAGTGCAGAGACTTACACCCAGCCTCAGCAAAATACATTACGAGATATGAAGCTGGAAGATTAAATTGATTTTGTGAACTCTGAGAATAAAGATTTAACAACAGAGTCAATGATGGTCTATGAGGCCTCCCTCTCGAATATTGCATACTCCATAGGAGATTGTGTTAATACTGTAATAGAGGGGTTCCCATTACCTATAACAGTGGAGCAGTCGAGGCCAGCTAACCCTCTCTCATTAGTACTTAACCCGCGGGCTGTGCCCTTCCCTGATCCTGTAAAAATGAGAGGTAAACCAGAGATAACTGGTGTCGAACCCCTCTGGGAAAGTATGGATACATTCCAGTTAGATTTTATTCCTCTGTTTGATACAGATTTAATATTACATCGGACTTCTCTTCTTAAATGTCTCTTGGAGATTGAAAGTTTGAAACTTATACAAAGTAGTGATATGAGCTTAGTCTCCATCTTACAACAGAAGATGGCTATAAGTCGAGGGTAAGGTTTAATTCCAAAACTATTGCAAACCTTATATTAAAATGGTCAGAAGGCCTACAAAGCAGGGGGATTGATGTCGTTCCTTTCTTTGAGATACCCCAAAATAGAGCCCACGACAATAGATCTCTGTCAACTCACTCACTTTCAGGTAGTAGAGATTGCTTGTATGAAACAGAGGAATTAAAACTCTGTATTTCGAAAAATGGCAGACAAGTGAAACTTAAAGAATGCCCCCCCTTCAATCAAATGGAATTCTAAAGAAGAGAGTCTAAAATGGAATTGGTTACCCGGTGTACTATATCGAGCAGATCTAACAGTACACACTCACAACAGCCATCCTTCTAGCAGTGAAATAAAAATTATATCTTGGAATGATGCAGGAATAAAGAATAGTAGGGAGAAGTTACAAAATTTAAGTGCATTAAATGCAAACGTGATTCGTCTTCAGGAGACCTGGTGTACAGAGGAACTGCTATGTAAGGATTATTTCACTCTAGACTGTAAAGCAACCCCGTCCAGGAGGAGACATGCAAAGGGAGGGGTGGCCTGCTTATTGTCAAATAAGATAAAATGGAACTAAAATTACTATAAAGATCCTAGTAATCTTTTTTGGGCAATAAAGTTGTATAATCTCGATAATAATGTAAAAAGTCCACCTCTAATGTTGATAAATGCCTATTTTCCGCCAGATACCTCTCATGATGTTCTCTTAAAGGCGGTTTTCGCCTACATTAAAAAAGTCAATGATGTAGAATCTCCCCCTCATATAGTTCTGGTGGGAGACCTGAATTGTAAAATCTCTAACTCTACTTTGGATAGATTCCGAAATAAAGAAAAAAAAGAATCTCTGCAGATCCCACAAGCGCTCTTTCCACAAAATATTAGAACAAACGAGAGAGGGAAAATGCTTATCGATGAATTAACGAAGGTTGATGGCATTATAGTAAATGGAAGATTTCCTTCGGATACCCCGGCTACCTTTACTTGTAAAACCTATAGGGGAGAATCTATCTTAGATTATGTGGTAGTAGGAAGTTCCACCTTCTTTTTATTAAAAGACCTAAAGGTCTTCAATTCTTCCTGTAGTGATCACAAAGTACTAACCCTTATCGGAAATTTAAATTTGTCTTCGTACGATCCATGGACATTAAATGGTGAATTGGTTAGTTTTGCTAAGAAAACAGGGAGATGTCCTTGGGATAACAAAGCCATTTAGGGCCTTGACAGTGTCTTAGAGGTCACTGTAGAGAACGTGCCTAATTGGAGTGGAACAGAAATTGCCTGTTTTAACATATTTATGAATCATGCGGTAGAAATTTCAAGGATGTCGAACCAAAGAAAAGTAATTAAAGTAGTCCCCAGACCCTTCCTGCCGTTAAATCACGAAATAAATAAACTAGTTAGGGAACAATACTTTAATTACTCCTCTGAAAGATATCATAGAATATTATTACTAAAAACGAGGAGGACTCGGGTAAAGGTTACGTTAGGAAAAGAAAGGGGAAGATAACATTTGGATTAAACTGAGAGAAGCAGCCTTTAAAGGCCAAGTAAGAACGTTTTGATCTCTTATCTGGGAGGATTGTGGAGCTAGATCTCGACCATTCCTAGTGACCATTGAGGAGCATAAATGGGTTAGCTTTATTCAAGATTTAAATGCAGATAAAGCAAAGGCAATTAAGTATATCACACTAAAGGAAGACACCTCATCGTATGGATCGCCATCTGAAAAAGAAATAGAAATGGCTATCAGGGGGAGATGGGCCTCGATGAATTACCCATCACAGTTTTAAAATAAAATAGTATACTGTGGAGTTAAATTCTTTATCCGGTGTTCAAATATTGTTATGCAAACAAAATGGTTCCCCCCTCTTGGAAGGGGAGTATAATAGTTCCTCTGTTTAAGAAGGGAGATCGAAATGCCCCACACAACTATCGTCAAATTGCTCTTCTTGACGCAGTAGGTAAAGTTTTTGCTAAATGCCTCTTGATCCAAATTATTGACTGGGTGGATGCGTTTAAAATTTTACCGTTGGAACAAACCGGGTTTAGGACAAAGCATGGAACAATTGACACCCTTACTGCACTACAGGTAATAAACGAAAAATATGTTAATGTTAGAGGAGGAAGGGTGTATACTGCCTTTATAGACTTCTCCACAGCATTTGATAAAGTAGATTGTCTCCTGCTGTGGAGAAAACTGTCAGACCTGGGTATGCCTGCCACCCTCTTGGAGTTAGTTTGTGCTCTTCATACGGACACTTGGTGCAGAGTCCTAATGGGAGGGGAAAGAGGTCTCTCCCAAACTATCCCTACTGCAAATGGCCTAAAACAAGGATGTTTATTGGCTCCTCTACTATTCTCCCTATATATCTCTGATCTTCCCCATGATTTGGCTCAAATGGAGGGCATTGCCTCGTTACTGGGGGGAAAACCGATTGCATATTTACTTTATGCAGACGATATAATAATATTGGATCTAACACCTAGGGGTTAAATAGTCATCTGCAGGCTCTACACAAATTTGCAGAGGCCCACTATTTAAAGATTAATATATCTAAAAGTAAAATTATGTGCATGCACGGAAGAAAAAAGTTGCAGTATGGGAATTTCGTATGGTCTGTGGGTGGCCAAAAATTGTAACTAGTAAAATCTTATGTTTTCTTGGGAAAAACAGTGTGTGGCAACCTAAGTGACAAAGCCCATATAGAAAATAACATCTGTAAAGCTACTATACAGGGGAAAAGCTTGGGCTCCCCCTATAGATCAACTGGAAAAAGACACTTTGCGCTTTTATTAGAGGTTTTTCATGCAAAAATCCCTGCTTCACTGTTGTATGGTATTGAAGTGCTTAATGTAGAGAAATGTTTTTTGTTAAATACAACAGAAGGAAAAATTTTAAGGAGCCTTGCCTCTGTCAACTCTGCTTGCCCCGCGACTGCTCTAAGGTTAGAATTTGGTTTAAGAAGTAGTTGGGTACAGGGTCTTGCGGGGATAATGCGATGGGTTGTAAGCCTGGCAAAGGGTGATCCAGGCACATTAAGATTTTTAATTCAGAAAGAAATATTAGAAAGTTTAAAGGAGCAGTCATTAATTCTTTAAAATTTTAGAATTGCGGTTGACTTGCTACAACTGGATGAGTCTCTGCTTTTCACCCTATCACCATATCAATTAAGGGCCACTTTGAAACAGGCCACTTGGGAATTAAGTTTCACTAGGGATAGGGAAGCTTGTATTCTAAAGAAGAGTACCCACCTGGCCATAGACTCCTGTGTGATAAATAAAGTACCGGCTTATATTTCCTGGAACCTGCCCCATGGAGTGCGCCACCTTTGGCTATTATTGAGGCAGGGTATGCTTCCTTTAAATAATGTACTGTCTAAATGGTGTGGTTCTTCCCCGATTTGTAATCTGTGTAATAATTCCATCCAGGACGTTAACCATGTGCTATTTATTTGCCCTGCTTTATTATTGTATCAGCGTAAATGGTTGAGACTAATTTGTTTACAATTATCTATTATTTCGGCCTCTGCACTAACTGATTCTATTTATGAGCCACCAAATGAAATGTTTTGTCATAGGATTTTAAACTTTTTTTGGTGTTTTTTAAATTTGTGTTAACGCACATTACATGAAGGATGCAACTATTAACTTTGGTTTTATCTGATGTTATATAGTATAAGGGCATAAAGGATATTTTAATTTTTCCTATTGTATAAAATATTCTAATGTTTTGTATTTGGAGATTTTTCACTGTCGGATTTTACGTATGATTGTAGAAATTATGCTGCACAACATATTTTATATGTTGTTGGATTTTTAGTTTATGTAGATCTCTTTGGAGTTCCAAGATCATAAATAAATAAACTTGAAACTTGAACATCGCTGATTGCAAGAAATGAGTGAGGACCAGACACTGCTTGGTTCTGCTCATTAGCTAGTGACAGAGTATTCAGGTTCCCAGAAAAAAAGCTCCCACCTGATCCACCTCTATGATGTTTATAATATCCCAGTATCTAGGTCCAGGGCAGGGCAAAGTAAACACTCCTTTCACAGGGGATAGACCATACTACACCTTACTGATGGTAAGGATAGATACCATGTACAGGAACGGACAAAGAACATCCCACCACCCAAGGAAATAAACACACAACTTCAAAACTGAGGTCCTCATCCTCGGCTCGAACCCTTCAGCCTGGGATGACTCCTGGTGGCCGATGGCACTGGGGACAGCCCCGACACCCACCGACCACGCACGCAACCTAGGAATCATCCTCGACTCAACGCTGTCCATGACCAAGCTAGTCAACGCCATCTCCTCCTCCTGCTTCAACACCCTCTGCATGCTCCGCAAGATCTACAGGCGGATCCCGACAGATACAAGAAAAACAGTCACCTAGGCCCTCGTCAGCAGTAGACTCAACTTCGGAAACGCCCTCTACATGGGAGCCCCGACCAAGCTCATCAAACGACTACAACGCATCCAAAACGCCTCGGTGTGACTGATCCTCGATGTACCACGCCACGCCCACATCACCCCCCACCTGAGAAACCTGCACTGGCTGCCCGTCAACAAGAGGATCACCTTCAAGCTCCTCACCCATGCACACAAGGCACTCCACAAGACCGGCCCAGCCTACCTCAACAAACGACTTTCCTTCTACACCCCCAACCACCAGCTCCGCTCCGCCGACCTCGCACTCGCCACCGTCCCGCGCATCCGAAGAACAACCACCGGCGGGAGATCCTTCTCCCACCTCGCCACCAAGACCTGGAACACCCTCCAACTCAACCCACGACAGACCCAAGACCTGCTGACCTTCAGGAAGCTACTCAAGACCTGGCTGTTCGATCAATAGCGCCCCCCCCAGCGCCTTGAGACCCTCACGGGTATGTAGTGCGCTCTACAAATGTTGATTGATTGATTGATTGATATAGGCAGGCAATTCATGACATGAAGGAGCAAAACGAACACACCACAATCAAGCAATCACACTATCCAAGGGGCAAGAAGCACACAAGACAAAGAAAAATGCAGAGATGCCAAGTCACATGATGTTTCTGTGTGACACAAGAAATCATCATTCCTCACGTGGGTAAACTGTAGGAACACTGCCTCATGATGAGGCCGGGGGGTGGGAGAGGGGTGTCTGCAAAGGTTTACACAGAGTATGATTCCAGCATCGAGTTTTGAGGTTCTGATCTCATTTGACCTCTTCCAGGTTTTACAGCCTCAGCAGAACATGGGAAAACCACCTTAATACCTTTGCTGATGCTGCTTGGGAAAATTAAGAATTAAGTATGAGGGAGGGAAATTAGCCTTTTATCACAGTTGTTCACTGGGTGAAAGGAGGTATCACAAGTCTAAGGAGAGTGCAGCTGTGGACTCTCACGCCTTTCCTCCACTCTCAGCAGTGCATCTTGGCAAACAGTTAATAGGACTGTAGCATAACACAGCACATGCAATTTTAAAGCACACATTCAACTCTTGGGCCTCCATACCATGGGCCTTATTACAATGTCAAACACCTTTGCGGATTTGGGACCGACCATCTCCGGTCAGTAGTCATGACCGCAGTGTTAGGATGCGACTGCACATGGTGCGGTTGCACACTCCCATTTCTCTATGGGAGCTTGTGCTGCAGTTGGAAACCAGTCGCAGCACAAACTCCCATAGAGAATAGAGAGTTTATTTGCTGATTCCTGCACCGAGTGGCAGCCACCTCTCGGTGCCTGCCATGCGGTTCAGGGATAGACAGGGGGGAACATATGGTGCCCCCCAGGAATAAGACTGGGCAGAGTTCGCGGAGTGCTGCTACGCGGAGCTCCTTCAAGTGCCCAAACAACTCCTAAACGCTACACGGAGTTCCGCGTGTGGGCGGAGTCAAGATGAACTGTTGTTTTACTCTTCTTCCTGGAGCACTTCTTTATGCTTGGGTTTTTATTGGTGGTTGTAATTGGTCTAGGGTGTGTCCATGTTCAGATAATGCCACATCGGCAGACTGCTAGCCCCATCTGTGGTGTTCTGAATTTAAAAATGGCAGCCCATCCATTTGGGCACAGCAATTGTACCTGAACTGCATGTGCTTGTGCCCGGTCATCATGGGTACGGCCCTTGTTCCTTTCACAATATAGCCTCATGCCTTTAACGTTTCATCCCATCTCATCCCCATTCCCCACCACCGTACCTCTGGTTGCTGGCTGCCCAGCTTCCCCCGCTGGCTCTGCTCTAGTCCTGGGAGTCTGTCCTAGGAGGACTCTAACCAGCTTGGAGTCAGCTCTCATCTCGGTAACACAGCTGTCTGTAGAGGCAGAGTTTTTCTCTGGACGGGCTCGTCTTGTCAGGAAGGAATTATGTTTCCTTCACTTCTGCCCACTCCTCGTTTCCTCCCCCCTCACAACAAATGCTTTGTACAATCATGGCCGCTCCCAGCGGAAGGGCTAAGAAGGTAAGCACTTCCGCTAATGAATTTCCAGTTTTGCTGGCTGGCTTAGAGCACATATAATTTAATTTTGTGGGTGAGCACGCTCGTGCTGGTAAACTCCACGCCACCGCCGGCTAGCAGAGTTTTTTTTGTCAAACTCCATGCTCCAAACAGAGCACGGAGTGGCAAATCTCCACAAACTCCACCCGCAGAGTGGAGTTTACCACCCACAGTTACCGTGGACCTCAACCGGAGGCCGCTGTTGCAAGGGGGCCCTTCTTGGGGCCCCCAAAGTCACTTTCCATCTGGCTTTACATGTTGGAAAGCCCAATATGAAAAGCCTGTGGGAAACCGACATCATAATCCCGATGGTGGAAACGCCGTCCTTAAGGGATTATGTGCTGGTTACGACTGGCCGACGGGCTCCTTGAGTCCATCGGAAGCCAGCCTGAATGACCGACCAGTTTCAATTCCGACTGGCGTATTCGTAATACGACGGTCAGAATTGAAACCGAAATATCGGTTGGCTTTCTGACTGACATCAAAATCAGAGCCCAAGAATTCATTGTTACATTACTCAATGGTAGTCATTTCATTGACCTCTGAAGAATGAAAGGCTAAGTTGACCCATCAGGCTTTAACCCTGAGGCCATGAGGTCAAACACAGGATTCTGGAGCACACACATTACTTCTTTGAGCCACCAGACACAGTTCAAATGAGTGCAGTAAAGTAATCAGTAAACAGTAAAGTATCTCTTCTTCCTCAGAAAATATTCAAGGCCATGGATGTTGATTTTTCACGTCATTTTTTTATTTGAAGTGAAATAATAGTATCCAACCTCTAGGCATCGGAAATTGTTACGTTGTAGTTTGTTTCACACATTCTAAGTACCTTGGTGAGCCATAAAGTACTCACATTTGTTTACGTAGTCTGCCCAAGGTGCTGAATAAAGATGTTAAGGCATTGATTGACAGTTAAAACGTGTTTTTCAACCGTGAGAAATTCTCAGTGCATCCAATAAATATTTCTGTAGGATGCAGAATTTTATCTGATTCCCATATTGGTCGTGCTCCTGTGATTAAATGATGCTGAAAGGTGCTGATTGAGAACCTGAAGTAGGATATTTCATGGTTCCCCTTTCAGAAGAGCTAGTAAAACCTATCGCTATTTTGGTGAGTTATTAGAAAATAGAGCCTGATGTACTTGTCTCGAGCCACAAAGGAGTTTACATTTTGCACAGCAAGTGATTTCCGACCTAAGTTATTTTTGTGCTGAAACGCATGTACTAATTTGCCACAGCACAAAAATTACAATTTGGTGGGATTTGTACAAATCCACCCTCATGCACATTAATGTGGGAGGATTGTCTTTGTGAATTCTACTGAATGCCCTCACATGCAGAGATAGAGTACTGAGAGGGACAGCAGACCTCCATCTCAGCATCACAGTCTTAAATTGTTTATAACACTGCCAGGTGCTACCATTCGAAAAAACAAAATGTCCTGGCGCAAATGGTATTGGGGCGAATCGACAACAGCCCCGTGGACTGCTGTGTGCTCCCACACATGCCCACACCCTACATTCACAAAGCGTTAGCTGTCTCTCACCTATAGCTTCCATTTTGTGAATGGATACTATTCCATTTTACGCCACAAAACATTGCTGCATGTCATTGCGAGTTGCAAAGAAGGGCCAAACCCCACTTCATGCCTTCTCTTTTTACCAATTTACAAGGCGTCACAATCAGTACACCTTGAGTTGCAAATATATTTTCTAATTGTAATATACTTTTAACACATTATGAGTCAGGGTTTGTGGTTGCAAAGCGTTGAATTTAGCAAATTGCAGGCGTTGAGACTGTAAAGCCTTTCTGTACATTGTGGTGCTGTAATATGCACCCCTTTCCTTATTTATTAATACATCATCTCGAGGGCGAGTCACTCTAAATGTTACCTACCATTGCATGAGGGCTTCTGCTTACTCACCTTGTGTGCCCCAAACTCCCCCACCCTCTTTGGCACCACAAAGGTGATAAAAATTCACATGATGGAATTTTTTCTAAGGTTAGCAAAGTGCTGGTGGGTGCTTCACCAGAAGAATTACATGGCCACACGGGCTCCCCAGACTAGTAGAGCTCTGGTGAATGCCTCCAGTGTGACAGGCATAGCAATGATAGATCATTGATGAAGGCAGACTGGGGCTCTTGTAGTGTGTGTTCAGTCGTGTCACAGCCAGTAGGTACAAATCCTCCAAATCAGACCGGGAGAACATTTTATTCAGTAAAATACCTGGGCCTAGATTCTGAAAGGTGTCACTGAACGCAGTGCAGCAGCCAAAAATGCTGTGCTGCCTTGCGTGACAGGGAGAGAGCAAAGAGCGCCATATTCACAGAGATATGGCTCTCTCCTTCCCTCTCCCTAGCGCCAGGGCAAAGTTCAGCTGCCGTGTGCCAGGCACACACCTTAGCGCCATAATGCTGGGGTGCATACCTGAGTCTACCATAGGTTTTGTTTAGGAAGGGTACCCTTCCGGTACAAAATACTATGGCTAGACATACCTTAAAGCTTTTCCTACTTTGTATATGCGCTGCACAGTGCAGCACACATGCAAAGTCTGAAAAAAAGGATAAATGTAAACATTTTCTCCTTTTAACGCCTGCTTTCCAGCGGCGTTAATTTTTGGTGCTAAACCCTGTCTACTCATGTTAGTATATGGTGTTTAGTGTTAAAAGCATGGGTGGTTGCATGGGAATGCCCATTTACAGCCCCCTTGACGCAAAGTAATACAAAGCAGTGTTTTGCGCTGCTTTGCGTTACTTTTCCATACAAACCAATGCTAATACCGATTGCCATTGGTTTGCCAATCTCAAAAAGGTGTATCGTCAGGTTAGCATTAAAAAAGTAATGCTAACCTGACGCTAAAACTTTGTGAATCTGGGCCCTAGAATTGTGAGAGAAGAAACACTGAGTCCTGTATGTTATTCCCTAGGTCATTGGATCCAACTATAACCCAACCCCTATCCAGTCCAGGTGGCTGCAGAATACCACCTAATACTGGTTTGGCAACTACTTGATCAATATATCAATGAGGTCTTGGGTAATTAGACTGAAAATCAGAAACACAGATATTGTGGGGCAAACTATCGTGTCAAAAATCTCGAGGACAAAAATATTATGAAGGTAAGTTTCTATAGGTAAGAATATTTTTACTGGATATAACTTCACAAATGTGTACCTTGTCGATATATATATATATATATATATATATATATACATATATATATATATATATATATATATATATATATATATATATATATATATATATATATATATATATATATATATATATATTCACTGAAAAAACCATAGGTTTCAGGGGCGTTATAGTTAGCTGGACTTTTCACTCGTACAAAACCATTGAAATTCCCCCATTATAGTTAGTTCAGCTAACTATAACTCGAGCGCCCGCAATACACTGCTGATGATGTCACATATTACATCACTCATGACATGGTCAGTGATATCACTCATGACATCACTGATAACATCTCAAATGACATCACTGATGACATCACTGATGACATCATCCAGTGAATGTGTGTTTTTCTGAAAATTACATATGTTTTATATATGTATATCTCAAGGTCGATGGAAGAATAAATGGGTATATGAGTGTCTAAATGGATGATTTGTTTTTGAAAAATTGATTGTATAACTGACTGATTAAGTGTATCTTAGTGAATACATGGCTTAGTGAGTAATGTTTAAATGTGTAAATATCTGTATCAGTCTCTCACTTTGTGTATAAGTAGCTGCATGGGTTGGTGAGTAGCTACATGATTGTCTATATAGGTTATTAGTTGTTTTTTTGAGTATCAGTATGAGTGTCTGAGTGTATGTATGGTTCGGTGGGGGTATTACGTAGTGCATAGGTGCATGAATGAGTGACTCACTGTTTGTATGTGTTGAAGACAGCATGTGTGCAGGACTGTATGGGTGGATGAGTGTGTGCATGGGTGTGTTAGTGAGTGAATGACTGTCTCAATAGTGTATTTATGAGTAACTACACATGTTTTAAACTAGTATATGTGACTATTGGTGTATATAAGTGAGTATATGTGAGAGTGAGAGATTGAAAGAGTTCCTGTATGAATAAGTATGTGTTTCTATAAGTGATTGTTTAAAAGACTAAGTATGTGTAAGTTTCTGTATAAGTAAGTGTGCTGGTGTGTTTATAACTGTATATGCAAGTAAATGGATGTTTGATTCTTTATTAGCATGAGTGACTATGTGTGTGAGTAACTCTATGGATGAGTGGCGTTGTGTAACAGAATGTATAAGTGTATGAGTACATATGATGAGTGAGTACATGTATGAGTGACTGTATAGGACTGTTGGTGAATGAGTGGATGTGTATGTGGATCTTAGAATTACTGAATAGGTTGTTGTAACTGGTATTGGTATGTCCATTATTTTGAAAATTTTAGTTTCTATTTTTGAATGTGTGTATCAAAGGTTATATTAGGGGGAGAGGAGATCTGACACTCTATCACAAGGATGATGTCATCAGTGATGTCATCAGTGATGTCATTTGAGATGTCATGAGTGATGTCATGAGTGATGTCACTGACCATGTCATGAGTGATGTAATATGTGACATCATCAGCAGTGCATTGCGGGCGCTCGAGTTATAGTTAGCTGAACTAACTATAATGGGGGAATTTCAATGGTTTTGTACGAGTGAAAAGTCCAGCTAACTATAACGCCCCTGAAACCTATGGTTTTTTCAGTGAATTTCTAAGGTTTTTTAAATGCTAATTCCTAACTATAACGTGCCTGAAACCTATGTTTTTTTCAGTGAATTTCAAAGGTTTTTTAAATGCCAATTTCTAACTATGCCTACAGAGATAGGACATGTGAAGAAAGAAGAAAAAATGCACAGAAATAAAAAAAGAAATGCAGAAAGAAGCAACAGAAGTCCTCAAAGACGAAGAAAAGTGCAGGAAGAAGGATAACGTGCAGAAAGAACAATCAGAAGAGCAGAAAGAAGCCTTGTTGCAAAATCATCCTGTACCCTCAACTTTTTCAGACGGATATTGGTGGTAACTGAGTCTGACTAACCAGTCCTAGAGCCAGTGCTATGATAAAAGACACTCAGAATACAGTGAAAACACCTACATACACTAGGGAACACTATGCGTTGGGGCCCCCCTGTGATCAGCATGACCTTCTTTGTAAGCCCCTAGTATATAATAGGGCAGGGGATTAAAACTACCTCTTAAAATGCGCCACAGAGCGTGTTTGCACACGTCACCTCAGGCCCCGTCCCCTCACTTTCCCACTGTGTAAACACGTCCTGTGGCCGTTTTAAGTTGGGAGATTAAGTCCCCTTTAATCCTGAGGGTCCGTAGGGTCCAACTAGCCCACTAGGTACCTCCAGTAAGCGCCACAGAGCTGCGTTGCAGAGAGATGTAAAAAGGGGCACGGCCTAGACCACCTCTCTGCAACGCAGCGCAGTGGCGCTTACTGGAAGCACCTGGTGGGCTAGTTGGCCCCCAGGGTCCCTCAGGATTGAAGGGGAATTATTTCCCCAACTTAAAATGCGCCCCAGGGCTCATTTGCACACGTTAACTCAGGCCCCGTCCCCTCCCTTCACCACTGTGTAAACACGCCCTGTGGCCATTTTTAGTTGGGAGATTAAGTTCATTTGAATCCTGAGGGTCCCTAGGGTCCAACTAGCCCACTAGGTACCTCCAGTAAGTGCCACAGAGCTGCGTTGCAGAGAGGTGTAAAAAGTGGCACGGCCTGGACCACCTCTCTGCAACGCAGCTCAGTGGCGCTTACTGGAGGTACCTGGTGGGCTAGTTGGCCCCCAGGGGCCCTCAGGATTGAAGGGGAATTATTTCCCCAACTTAAAACGCGCCATAGGGCGTATTTGCACACGTCACTTCAGGCCCAGTCCCCTCCATTCCCCACTGTGTAAACACACCCTGTGGCCATTTTTTAAGTTGGGAGATTAAGTCCCCTTAAATCCTGAGGGTCCCTAGGGGCAAAATAGCCCACTAGGTACGTCCAGTAAGCGCCATTGCAGAGAGGTGTAAAAAGGGGCACGGCCTGCACCGCAGAGCAGTGGCGCTTACTGGAAGCACCTGGTGGGCTAGTTGGCCCCAAGGGTCCCTCAGGATTGAAAGGGAATTATTTCCCCAACTTAAAACGCGCCACAGGGTCACCTCAGACCCCGTCCCCTCCCTTCACCACTGTGTAAACGCGCCCTGTGGCCGTTCTAAGTTGAGAGATTAAGTCCCCTTGAATCCTAAGGGTCCCTAGGGTCAAACTAGCCCACTAGGTACCTCCAGTAAGCGCCACAGAGCTGCGTTGCATAGAGGTGTAAAAACCGGAGCGTGGCCTCAGAATACCTGTCTGCAACGCAGCTCCCTAGCGCATACTGGAGATACCGGTTGGGCTAGTTGGCCTTAATATCACAAAAAGGACACTGTTCCTAAAAAGTAGGGTGCAAAAAGTCACCCATACAAAAAGGTGCAAAAAGTCACCATATGTTAAAAGAAGAATCAGAAAAAAGAGAAAAGAAAAAGGAAAAAGAAAAAGACGAATTCCTAGGTGAAGGGACCCTCAGATGAAAGGGAAAACCATTATGTGTCCTCTGTTGCCCTCACACACCCCAAAGGGTGTCATGCTTCATCATCGGGCAGTTGCTCCTCGTAGGGCCGGCGCTGCAATTCCCTACGGGTCCCCCGAAGGGTCTCTTGGTCGGAGATCTTTTATAGGACTGCCGGATGGTGCATGTGGGTGTGCGGGGTGGGGGGTCCAATGAGGGTGAAAACAAAAGTGCGTGCAAGTGTAAAGAGAAATTCATGAAGGGTAAACCTGCAGCGATTGTCTGAATCGTGTACCCTAAGCAGACTCAACTGCTAAATAAAATCTAGCCCCAGTGGCATACTATGCCCGGGTGTAGAAAGACATAGGTCAACATGTTTCGCGCCTGCGTCGCCTTAAGGGTCGTTGGCGCTTCGTCAGGACCAGAACCTTAAAATGTAATGTGCACGTGGAAACCAATTAAAATACCCTCAAAATAGATCAGGGCGGGCAGTAACCTGTATCACCCGAAATCTGGCTACAGCTGCATGATGTAACCGCTCCTGATCAGTACCTAGGACAGAAAAAGCAAAACGAAGTAAAACACAAATATATATAAGCATCAGGAACGCCTTGATGCCACATGATGTGCCACCACTGTGTGCACATCCAATACATGAAAAACAAGAAATAGATAGGCGCATGAGATAATAACCCACACCGAATAGTGCTTATGGACACTGTGTCCAGAGGTATCAACCGCTCAAAGAGTTATACACATAACACCCCATCAATATTAAAAAATGGGTTCTTAGTGAGTGCTTACCTCGCACTGCTGAAGAAAAACCGCTGGCACAAGCAATGAAATGTCCCTAATTTAACGGACTGTGGAAACAGGAGATCAAAAGGAGTTTACAAAAACAGACACGGAACCAAATATATTAAGCCCCCACTAGTAGTGGTGCCCGTGTCCCTTTTAAACAAGGCTACTCACATATTTCCTCGGATACTGCCGCCTGCGCACCTACCCCATCGTTGCATCTGCCAGAAAGCAACGAAGCTTTACACGGTACATTTATAACAAATCACCGGGGTCAGGTACTGGGAGTTAACTCCATCCGGCAAATCCTGTTCGTAGAACAGCTTAGTGCGCATGCTCGAGTGCTTGAGCTTAACGCGCAAGTGCATAGGTAGGGCAAACTATTCCCCAACAGATGCGCAAATCATGTGCTCTGTACAAACGATAATGCAAAAATGCCTTCTAATAAGTGTAGACTTAACTAGTACTCACAATCAATTATCATTGCTGCAATATGGAAGATCTCCTCAAGTGAGAAAAGTTCCCACATTACTGTTCATAGACCCAGTGAAAACACAGGGGGTCAAAATTGCTGGTGCCTGCACAAAGGGGGTAGCCACTTTCAAAAAGGTATTATCTCATGCGCCTATAACGAAGAAGAAAAATAGTAAGGTCCCACGGCTGAGCCGCCGTACATGAATTACTATACACAAGAGGGGGGACCAGGAGCTTATAAAAGGTCCAGTGTCCACACTCCTAATATCTGCATTATTATCACAAAAAGGACACTGTTCCTAAAAAGTAGGGTGCAAAAAGTCACCCATACAAAAAGGTGCAAAAAGTCACCATATGTTAAAAGAAGAATCAGAAAAAAGGGAAAGGAAAAAGAAAAAGACGAATTCCTAGGTGAAGGGACCCTCAGATGAAAGGGAAAACCATTATGTGTCCTCTGTTGCCCTCACACACCCCAAAGGGTGTCATGCTTCATCATCGGGCAGTTGCTCCTCGTAGGGCCGGCGCTGCAATTCCCTACGGGTCCCCCGAAGGGTCTCTTGGTCGGAGATCTTTTATAGGACTGCCGGATGGTGCATGTGGGTGTGTGGGGTGGGGGGTCCAATGAGGGTGAAAACAAAAGTGCGTGCAAGTGTAAAGAGAAATTCGTGAAGGGTAAACCTGCAGCGATTGTCTGAATCCTGTACCCTAAGCAGACTCAACTGCTAAATAAAATCTAGCCCCAGTGGCATACTATGCCCGGGTGTAGAAAGACATAGGTCAACATGTTTCGCGCCTGCGTCGCCTTAAGGGTCGTTGGCGCTTCGTCAGGACCAGAACCTTAAAATGTAATGTGCACGTGGAAACCAATTAAAATACCCTCAAAATAGATCAGGGCGGGCAGTAACCTGTATCACCCGAAATCTGGCTACAGCTGCATGATGTAACCGCTCCTGATCAGTACCTAGGACAGAAAAAGCAAAACGAAGTAAAACACAAATATATATAAGCATCAGGAACGCCTTGATGCCACATGATGTGCCACCACTGTGTGCACATCCAATACATGAAAAACAAGAAATAGATAGGCGCATGAGATAATAACCCACACCGAATAGTGCTTATGGACACTGTGTCCAGAGGTATCAACCGCTCAAAGAGTTATACACATAACACCCCATCAATATTAAAAAATGGGTTCTTAGTGAGTGCTTACCTCGCACTGCTGAAGAAAAACCGCTGGCACAAGCAATGAAATGTCCCTAATTTAACGGACTGTGGAAACAGGAGATCAAAAGGAGTTTACAAAAACAGACACGGAACCAAATATATTAAGCCCCCACTAGTAGTGGTGCCCGTGTCCCTTTTAAACAAGGCTACTCACATATTTCCTCGGATACTGCCGCCTGCGCACCTACCCCATCGTTGCATCTGCCAGAAAGCAACGAAGCTTTACACGGTACATTTATAACAAATCACCGGGGTCAGGTACTGGGAGTTAACTCCATCCGGCAAATCCTGTTCGTAGAACAGCTTAGTGCGCATGCTCGAGTGCTTGAGCTTAACGCGCCTTCTAATAAGTGTGGAAGATCTCCTCAAGTGAGAAAAGTTCCCACATTACTATGAACAGTAATGTGGGAACTTTTCTCACTTGAGGAGATCTTCCATATTGCAGCAATGATAATTGATTGTGAGTACTAGTTAAGTCTACACTTATTAGAAGGCATTTTTGCATTATCGTTTGTACAGAGCACATGATTTGCGCATGTGTTGGGGAATAGTTTGCCCTACCTATGCACTTGCGCGTTAAGCTCAAGCACTCGAGCATGCGCACTAAGCTGTTCTACGAACAGGATTTGCCGGATGGAGTTAACTCCCAGTACCTGACCCCGGTGATTTGTTATAAATGTACCGTGTAAAGCTTCGTTGCTTTCTGGCAGATGCAACGATGGGGTAGGTGCGCAGGCGGCAGTATCCGAGGAAATATGTGAGTAGCCTTGTTTAAAAGGGACACGGGCACCACTACTAGTGGGGGCTTAATATATTTGGTTCCGTGTCTGTTTTTGTAAACTCCTTTTGATCTCCTGTTTCCACAGTCCGTTAAATTAGGGACATTTCATTGCTTGTGCCAGCGGTTTTTCTTCAGTAGTGCGAGGTAAGCACTCACTAAGAACCCATTTTTTAATATTGATGGGGTGTTATGTGTATAACTCTTTGAGCGGTTGATACCTCTGGACACAGTGTCCATAAGCACTATTCGGTGTGGGTTATTATCTCATGCGCCTATCTATTTCTTGTTTTTCATGTATTGGATGTGCACACAGTGGTGGCACATCATGTGGCATCAAGGCGTTCCTGATGCTTATATATATTTGTGTTTTACTTCGTTTTGCTTTTTCTGTCCTAGGTACTGATCAGGAGCAGTTACATCATGCAGCTGTAGCCAGATTTCGGGTGATACAGGTTACTGCCCGCCCTGATCTATTTTGAGGGTATTTTAATTGGTTTCCACGTGCACATTACATTTTAAGGTTCTGGTCCTGACAAAGCGCCAACGACCCTTAAGGCGACGCAGGCGCGAAACATGTTGACCTATGTCTTTCTACACCCGGGCATAGTATGCCACTGGGGCTAGATTTTATTTAGCAGTTGAGTCTGCTTAGGGTACACGATTCAGACAATCGCTGCAGGTTTACCCTTCACGAATTTCTCTTTACACTTGCACGCACTTTTGTTTTCACCCTCATTGGACCCCCCACCCCACACACCCACATGCACCATCCGGCAGTCCTATAAAAGATCTCCGACCAAGAGACCCTTCGGGGGACCCGTAGGGAATTGCAGCGCCGGCCCTACGAGGAGCAACTGCCCGATGATGAAGCATGACACCCTTTGGGGTGTGTGAGGGCAACAGAGGACACATAATGGTTTTCCCTTTCATCTGAGGGTCCCTTCACCTAGGAATTCGTCTTTTTCTTTTTCCTTTTTCTTTTCTCTTTTTTCTGATTCTTCTTTTAACATATGGTGACTTTTTGCACCTTTTTGTATGGGTGACTTTTTGCACCCTACTTTTTAGGAACAGTGTCCTTTTTGTGATATTAATGCAGATATTAGGAGCGTGGACACTGGACCTTTTATAAGCTCCTTGTCCCCCCCTCTTGGGCTAGTTGGCCCTCAGGAACCTTCAGTATTAAAGGGGAATTAATTCCCCAACTTACAACTGGCCAGGTGGCGCGTTTGCAGAGTGCTGCAAGGAGGGCGCGTGGCCTCCGGCACGATGCCGGTCTTTTATTTATTTTATTTTTTTAAGAAGGAGGGCTGTGTGGCCCCCCCTTCTTTTTCTAATTTATTGGCCCTGGGGACCCCATCCCCCAGGGCCTGCACCCTAATTTATTTTGTTGAAAAAAATTAATTTGGCCCTCCCAAGGCCTTAATCGGACCCGGGGACCCCAAACCCCGGGTCATGGCCTTTTTTTTTTTATTCTTTAGGAGGGGGGCTGCGTTGCCCCCCTCCTCAGGCCACTTATGGCCCCGGGGACCCCATCCCCGGGGCCGGCCTTTGTTTTTTATTATTTAAAAAATATATATATTTATAGAAACACCTAGGACGTGCTGGACAAACCGTATGTACCTATCACCATGACGATTTGCGTGATATTCATTAAAAGGCTACTATGCATACAATGAATCCACGTGGAATGTATTTACACCGCTAGTGAAGCTCTGACGTGTCTGACGCCCTACCGTGCCTAATCTCGGCACCCCCGCCGGTGGGTACTCTCCAAGTAGACACCCTTGTCGTTGATTTATACAAACATGGGTAGCTATTGACGGGCACATTTAATACACACGCACACCAAGCCATTCAAAGGGGATTCGACAAATATTCGACCAAACTATGCAAGAAACCCCCTCACGGTTAATAAAACACACATCCACCGCCGGATGTGTAATACTTTTTATTTTACTCTCTGGAAAAGGAGACAAACCTCACTTGAGAGTCACAGCGTGCTCCTGGCTGAGCCCAATGCTGTGTTACACCCACCAGTGCCCGTCGAGTGCCACACACCTCTGTGTTGTATTCCACCAGCTAGTGCGTATGATATGACATTCTCTAGCCCATGTGCACTGTAACACCACCCCGTGAATATGTCATGCCACACTTGCCTTCGCACGGGTTATATTGCCCCATCTAACGTGCCTTCCTCGATGCCTATGTTATAACGCACAGTGCTATGCCATACATATTACAATCTGGGATCCATATATTTGTCACAGTGCATATGCAACGTTACACTAACCATCACATATTTTATAGTACAACTTTAGAGACTAGTTAGGTTACACAACACTGCCCTGTGCATATTACACTCCAAGGCGCATATCGCATAGCACGCGCTAGTGCCTGTGCTTTCTCGCGCTCTCCAATGAATCTGTCATTGCGCACAATGTATTGCATATTATATTTCACGCCCGGTTCATCTTATATCACACTTTTTGGTGCAAAGTTGATACCATATACTATATCTAGTTTTCATTTTCAATCGTGCTCTCAGGACTATGTTCTACATAACACTGCGTCCACCTACCCTTTTCACGGGCATTACATTTTGCGGTGGAGGGTCAGGGGGTGTTTCTGCCAATTGAGCCCGGAGTCACAGCCACAAACGTCCTCTTCTTCCTGAATAAAAGTGAGATTATGCTGCATACTTGTTTATATTTTAAGTAGTTCGCACAGACACACATTTTATAAACAATAAAGTTCCTAATAACCCCCTTCTCTGAACAGCTTGCTGCCCCATCCACCTCCTCCCTATCCTGTGTTTTCTAAATCTATGGACTAGACTCCTCCCTCCTGCCATGCATGGTCTGATGTGCTGCCACTGCCCTCCATTTAGCATGACGTACCAGTCCACTCCTCCTGCCCTCCATTGCCCAATTTTATGGCCCATCATTGACCTCCTGCTTAGCCTCTGTGCTTAGCTTGATGCCCCTATTCTCCTTCCCCCTGCCCTCCGATGTCTTTGTGCATGCCCCTGCTCCATCCATTTTGCCCACCATGTTCCATGGACCTGCCACTCCTATCTACTCTGAGTGTTCTGTTGAGCTACCACTCCCCTACCACCTGCCTAGCATTTTCAGATGACTGTAACCTGTCCCTGCCACCTCCACCCTGCCTGTCCAGAGGCCATGCCCCTATCCCCTTCCTCCTGTCCTCCATGGTCCATTTTACTGCCACACCCTTCTGCCCTCCCTGGTCTGTTGTGCTGCAACTGCTCCTCCTGCCTGCCCCGCGCGGTCTGTTGTGAGGCCCCTTCCCCTGAGCTCTCTTGTCTGTGCCCAGGTCCTGACCCTCCCTTCTATCCTCCATGGTCCTTTGTGCATGCCCCTGCACCCTCCTTCTTGCCCATCATAGCCATTGCGCTGCCACTAACCCTCCCGCTTGCCATGCATGGTCTTCTGTGCTGCCATGGCCCCTCCCACCTTCCCTGTGTGGTCAGCTAGCTGCCCCTGACCCCCTCCCACCTTCCCTCCATGGTCAGTGTGTATGCCATCATAGTCTCTTTGTTGCCCTCCATGGTGTGTCTTGTTTCTAGTGCCTATCCTGCCTGACCATGGTCATCTTGCTGCTTCTGCCCTGCCCTGCCCCTTTCTCCCAGCCCTCTGTTTCCATGTGCAGAATCCTATTCCCTCCCTCCTGGGTTGTCTGTTCCATTGTAATGCCCCTGATCCGTCCCTCCTGCCCTTTATGGTCTGTTATGCTGCAGCTTTCTCTCCTGCCTGTCCATTATGGTCAGCTAGCTACCATTGTCTCTTTCCCCTCTGTCCATGTGCATGGTCCTTTCCCCTCCCTATTGCTTTGAATGGATTGTTGTGCTGCACTCCCGTCTCGCATGCCCTGTGTGGTGTATTGTGCTGCTGCAAACCCTGATGCCTGCCGTGTAGGGTCAGTTTGGTGCACCTCTCCATGTCCCTCCTGTCCCCTGTTATCCGAGTCCATGTCCCTACCCCAATTGCTCCTGCCTACCTTGATCCAATGTACCATACTTGCGAACATTATGAACTTGGTAAGAGGGAGATTTTGAAAAAAAAACTGGGGTATTGATTTTCCCCTTTGAGTTACATTGAAAAAGAGGAGATTGTAGACAGGAGACAGATCAAATAAAGCCCATTTGAGCTTAAAAACATTGGACGTTTCCTGGCTGAAACGGGTCTGTTGGCATGTATGGTTGTAGTACCACTGCTTCTTCCTTCTGCCCACAATGGTCTCTTAAATTGCCACAGCCTCTCTTGCCAGTCCTGTATTGTTGGTTTGTTGCCCCTGCCCTCCTTTCCACTGCCCTCCATAGTCTGTTGTGCTGCCACTGCCCTTCCTGCCTGCCCATTGAGGTCAAATTGTTGCCTCTGCACTCTCCTACCTGCCTTCAATTTTCAGAGTCCGTGCCCCTGGCCTCTGCCTCTCAACAGTATCCCAATGAACAACTAGATTGCTAACATTCTATATTTATTACAAAAGTGTGGAACGCCTGACGTCATCGTGATGTGATCAAAAATGTAATACCTAGAGCATTTCCTTTAGAAATTACATATATGAGAGGGTCTTATTTGCATCAAAATTATGGTTAGTGCTCTAAAAAACTAAAATGAGGACATATTTTCTGAGTTTTCAAATAGCGACAAAGAACTTTTAAATTATTTGTAATCTTTATGTTTTTATCCAGTTGACCACGTGATTAAATGTTGCACCTAGGGGAGAGGATGTGGTGTTACTCCAGAACTGCAGACTTTGCAACTGGGGAACCAGGTTGGAGTTTCTGCTTCAGCTCAACATTCTGTGAATCTGGTCAAATCACTTAATCTCCCCATGTCTACAACCATCATGAATTTGATCTTGTGTGATGTAACCAATGCTCATGTAAAGCACTCCAATACCTGACAAGTCTGCACTATATAAAACTGCAAATATACAACAAATAAGTGTTTTGCACATTTCTGTCATTGGGCTACATGTGGGCTACATCTGGGTGATATTTGGTCTGCATTTGGGCTCTTTTGTCTCTGGTGGCCATCTTGGGAGATTAATTTGTTATGAAGTTTCCTAATTTCCTCATTGTGTTACTTTTTAAATTAAATATTTTAATTGTTACCAGTTTATTCCAATAAAGATGGCTTCAGGTGTGCCATACTTTTGTCATAAGTAAGACAGTAAGCGCTCTAGTTGTTCTTAAGAACACTCTGGGACATTCTGTCATTGGGCTATACTTGGGCTACGTCTGGGTGATATTTGGGCTACATTTGGGCTCTTTTGTCTCTGGTGGCCATCTTGGGAGATTTATTTGTTATGAAGTTTCCTAATTTCCTCATTTACTGCAGTCTCCTCAGTAGGAAATACTTGCAGTTTTTTATTTTGGTTCCATCAAGAATGCATTCAGATAAGTCACACATTTGCCATACATTCTGAATGTTAGCACTCTAGTTGCTCATTAGATCACTGTAGTAAAGCTACTGCTCACCAGGGAAGTCTGCTTGTATTCAAAGTGCATGTTTCAGTCTGCATGTCAGAATTTGTTTATGACATAGAAGAGGATTTGAGAAGTCAAAATGTGCCCTAATTTTTCTTTCTGCAGCACTGATCATAATTTCTATGGCAAAATGAACCCCCTCATTTTGTTCCTTTGTAAATTAAATGTTTTAAGTGTTACCACTTTATTCCAATCAAGATGGCTTCAGGTGTCCCATACTTTTGTCATAAGTAAGATTGTTAGCGCTCTAGTTGTTCTTTGGAACACTCTGGAAAGCTGCAGTAGAACACAAAGGAATCAACTGACAGTCTCTGCCCTTGTTGGATGTACATGTTTTACTGAGAATGTCAGACTTCATTCTCACATGACTGAGAAAGATAATGTGAATTTAGAGAAAATATGCTCACAGTTTAGCTTATAGATCACCTCTGTGGGAAAAGCATGAGAAAATAGTTTTCTCTCAAACATGATTCATGATATCGCAGCAGGAGGCTTTTTCACAAGGTAAAATCACCTTCGAACACACCACAATTCCTAAAATGAGTATGGTACCATCAACAAATGATTTATAATGTAACTAAAGTCTTAAAACCTTCTATTAACTGCAATGCTTTTTAATGAGGTGCTATAATGCATATTGGTCCCAAGATGGCTGCCAACACTTCTTGGATGAAGTACTGACAGCCAATCAGATCTCATGATGAGATGTGTGGTTAGGCTCCGCCCAGATATATCTATCTTTTTAACTCTAATTTTCTCAGGAACTACTCAACGGATTTACACCATTTAAGCAAAAGGCATGAGTCTGAACTGAGGACTACCTTTTTGCCAAATTTGGTGTAATTCCGTTCAGCAGTTCGGGCTGTAGCTGCGTCAACAGGTCCTATGGGAAAATGCATGGGGAAAACGTGTTTTGGGACCCCCCTTTTTTCTCAGCCCCCGCGTGTCGAATCACCGTGAAATTTTCAGGATAGGAGCGGACCGGAGCTGGCCAAAAGTTTGGAAAATTTCGTGAAGATTCGTCAATCGGCGCCAACGTTATTCCAAATAGAATGTTGCGGATTTCCTATGGAAAATAGGTCCTAACTATAACTACCTACTGGCGACTGCCAGTAGGTAATATATATATATATATATATATATATATCTTCAACGTACGTAGATGTGAACTTATGAATAGTAAATGTACACCTACCTATTTGCACTTACCGTCTCGATATTTTGGTCCTCAATATTTTTGACACCATATTCTGTTCACATGATATCTGTGTGTCCGATATTCTGTGAGTGATCCGGGTTTTTGAATGCTTGTCGACTTGAACCTAGCCCCTAACTTTCAGTCACACTGCTCATGCAACTGGAGCTCTAACTGTTGTTCCTTCTTGGCATGTGCTAAGGCTGTGTGAGTGACTGGCAGACATGACACAGCACTGTGAAAGACAAAACAGACAAAGTAGTACAGCAGATACTGGAACTCCCCAGAATTAGGCAGTGAGGGAGACTGCTTATTTGGCCCCTGTACTTTAATATGGGTGCCTCATGCATTTGGAGAGTTGTAGTTTCGATATATTTGACCCAAATGGATGAGCACACATAATAACATTTAACATGTAACATGAAAACCAAATGTGGGAAGCAAGGTGTATTGGCAACAAGAAGCTATGTGGCAAGTTTAAAACAAAGCTCTAACCACGAGATGCAGAACTAAAATTCACGGAGAGACCTAAAATGTCACCTATGTTAGCTTTCATGTGGGAACCATTTAATTGGGCACCAGACTACCAAGTATGTTCATCATCATGAAGATCACATCTGGGTTTTACCACTTTTAAAATTCACCAGTCACAGATTAAAAAAAGGCGGCATGAATGTATAATTGTCTGTTTCTCTCATTCCTCAAAGTGAGAAATGGCAAGTGCATTTCCTACTGACAGAAGCGGAATCCAGCATTCTCAGGGACTTCGCACTGTTATGATCCTAATATTAATTGCATTAATTTAATTGGACTGGACAGCCCATGGCAGTGTTTGCAGGTAACTTCCCCTGATGTGTGTTGGCTGCCTGCTAGAGTGTCAATAGGAGCCCTATGTCTCACATAGGGACCCCTTCTGGGGAAGTTATTTTAAGACCAGTGTCAGGGACACTAGCAATGTAATTACCCCAATGCCATTACTATTACAGTTGTCGGCCCCTTGACAGTTTTATTTATTTATTTCTCTTGTTGGATTAATCCTAATTTCACTCCTCAGGAGAAAATAAAAAGGGGGAGGATTACACTGCTTTGGTTTCAGGGCAAAACACTGCCACGTCTCTAATGGTAACAACAGTTCAATCAGTAATCTGAACCTCGGGGAATGGCTTGAGCCGCCAACAAGATGGCCGCACCCAGCTGAGGCTCCGCAACGTGAGCGGAACAGTCTTGCTGCTCGGAGCCGTTACAGGACCTTCAACTGGCCATGAACCTGCTGTAGTAGGGGAGCAGACGCTGGGGCACAGGTAGCTGTTTTTTTCCTTCATTTTAAGCTGCCTAACGCCCTGTTCCCTTCCCGTCACTCTTCTCTCCTCACCGCCAGCAGCGCCCGCCATTTTGTTCGCGGCGGGTTGCTGCCTTACTTTTTCTGTATTTTTAAATTCCCGCATCGCTGTAGGTGCGGCGTGGGTTTCATGAGGAAATTAATAAAGCAATTATTCAGTGCTTGGAATGCTTTATGTGAAGATTTATGTAGCATTTATGACGCTCTTGCGAGGCCTCTGAGAAGCACTTATAAAGCTTATGTGGAACATTTATGACGCATCTGTGCAGCTTTCATGGAGAATCTGTGAAGTGTTTGCAACGCTTTTGTGCATCTCTTGTGCAACATCTATGAAGCATTTGCGAGGCCTATGTGATGCATTTATAGAGCTTCTGTGAAACATTCATGACACATTTGTGCAGCTTTTGTGAATCATTTGGGAAGCATTTGTAAAGCATTCTTTTTCATCCTACGCTGGAAACAATTCATTCTACACTATGGATACTCCGCCTTTTTCCATCATTGTAGCTATGCTGCGCACCTGTTTTTCCTGGTTCTCTTTCCTCCCATATATCCATGTGGAACTTTCCTAACATATGGGCCTCTACAATAGCAGATTTCTTTACTAAGGCAACTATTACAGCTTCCTTGTGACCAAACTGTACTCCTCAGGACCACCACACTCTGCTTGAGTCACCGTCCATCCTTGTGGTCTCTTCTCATTCGGGACAACTTTGAACAGGTCTGCTGTTCATCTATTTAAATCTGAGGAGACTTTCACTGTCTTTCAAGCTACCAAGCTTCCTGTGACGCAAGTTTTATTATTCAGTTGGCTGGATATTTTTGTATCTCAAGTTCTCTTTGCCTGCCTGGTTTGCCTTACAAGTTTGAGGTCCACTGTCGTTGTTATTGTTTCTCTCGCACAGATCGTTTTTTACAGCACGGCCTTCCTGTACCTATCCTTACGGCAGGTTGTATTGTTAGATGATACAACTTCTTCCTTCTTTCTACCAGTATATCCTTGGTTTTCTTATATCTTCATGGATCCTTCTCCTTCCCCTGTTCCGAAAAATATTTCTACAGCAATGTCATCTCTGCGCAAGGACTCTACTATGGCTGCCTCCTCCAAGCGCCACAAGAAGGAGCCTAATTCTCCTACTAAATCACCACTTCTGATCACTATGGAGGACCTTATGGAAGAACTCAAACTCATGAAGCCTGTTGTTATGGACACTAATGCCACCATTCAAAGGCTCAAAGAGAAATGGTCTAATCCAGAATCCAGGGTCTCTGAGGTGATACCCAAGATGTGATTCCTCACGTGGCAGCCATGTCTAAAGAAATTGCTCTACTTAAAGCGCAGACTGAGGACTTGGAAAATCCCAACAGGCACAACAACCTTTGCATTTATGGTATTCCTGACGGAGAGGAGGGATCGGACATGCTTTCCTTTTTGAAAACCCACATCCCCAAGATTGTTCGTCTTAAGGATGGCACTAACCTTAATTTACAACGTGCTCATTGCATTGGTCCACCATCCGGAGGTTCCTCATCCACTTCATCAACTAATCGCCATCATGGCATAATTGTTCTACATTTGGAATATACCGCATTATTAATGGTCCTCTCTGCTGCTAAACTTAGAAAGCAGATATTATGGTTCGGTAAAAAAAATCTTCTTTTCTCAAGATGTGGCCCGCGCAACTGCTGCTCATCGCAAGGAATTCCTCTCTCTTTGCCATGCCCTTCGAGCAATGAACGCCAGATACGGCCTGGTGCATCCCTGCTTCTTCAAGGTCACTTACAAGGACAGCTCTTACTCCTTCGATCGTCCTGAAGACCTACGTCACTTTATATCTCGTCATAAGGGAGAGGAGATGGACTTTGGAGGATCCTGAACATTGTTTTTTCCTGTATTATTTTGAATCTGTTGCGTTCTCTTTTTTCATTAGTCTGTTACGAAGACCTTGTCTCCCTCTTGTTGCTGCTGATTGTAGTTTGCTGTTTCACAGTTGACTGTTGTATTTTGTTCCTTCTTTATAGGTGGTCATTTCTCACCACTCCTTGTGTTTTTCTCCACAGGTGTTCTCCCGTCAGTACAGATTAATTCCCTTAATGTTTCCTCCCCCTTACCCTGCCGTATTGCCCTCATTGTTTACAGTTGTCTCCGCTGTTTAGTAAGTTTTCCTGACCCCTTTCAATTTTTTTTCCCATTAGTTGCCTCTGTCAACGCGCTGAATTGTTTCTTATTTATAATGACTTGTGTTTCCTTCTTTCTATTTGTCAGTTCCTTTTCCTATGCTCTTTTAATACGCTCATTTTTCTTCTTTACTTTTTGGTCTATCTGTTCCCTTCGTTTTCTGGTTTCTTTGCTGGCTCTGCCGTCTGTCTTCCCTTTGCGGCTCCCAACCTCCACCTATCTTTCTTTCCTTTGGAAGTGTATTCCGCCACTCTTGACTGCAGCCTTCTGGCTACTTGTCAACTTTTCTTTTGTCATCTTTTCATCCTTTTTCTCCCTTTTCCTTTTTATTCTTTCTTTCTTTTTTCCTTTCCTTCTCTATCTCTCTCTCTCTTTCCCTTCTGCTCTATCTTTATTTCCCTATTCACCTCATTTTTCGACATACTATCTTTCCAAATTATGCATCTCTTACCTTCTATATTTGTTTCTCCTTTTTCACATGTATATTCATAATTTCTTACTCTTATCTTACTCTTTGCATTCCCTCTTTTTTCACTTTTTTCATACTCCTTTTTATGCTCATTTGCTTGCTTTCCAGTGCCTTAACCTTACAGCTGTTGGTTGTCTGCATATTGATTTTACAATTTTAGTGATTTTAGTAATGCTCTTGTTGGTATTAATGCCTTTTTTGCCTTGCAATGAATGATAATGTTCGGATTATCTCATGGAATGTTAAGGGATTATGCAACTCAATTAAAAAGCAACGGGTACTTACCGATCTCTCCAAGCTACAATGTAAAATTGCAATGCTACAAGAAACACATCTTAATGACAATGATGTTAATTCCCTTAAAAAGCAATGGGTAGGTCATGTTTATAGTTCCCTATCTAAAGACAGGAAAAATTAAGTGGTGATACTTTTTCATAAATCCCTATCCCTAACAATAGAAAAAGAAGAGAAGGATGAAAATGGACATTGGCTTTTTCTTCATACTATTATTAACGGATACCATATTTCTCTGCTTAACATTCACGGCCCCACTGACATCGATTCACACTTTTGGCAATCCATGTCACACACCCTTCATGCATGCTCTGATTCTAATCTCATACTGGGCGGTGATTGTAATCAGGTCATGGACCCTTTCACGGATAGGAAATCCTCTTCTAGGTATATTCCTAATAAAATGCAAAAGACGTTTGCCGGGACCATCCGTGAGAGAGGCCTGGTTGACTCCTGGAGGATATATAATCCTGACAGTTTAAAATATACGTTTTATTCCCCTACCCATAACTCTACCTCTAGAATTGATTATATATTTTTAAGCCCACACCTTCTTTCTAACCTCTTGCATGCAGAGATTGGCTCTATTCTTATTTCTGATCACGCCCCTGTTTTGATTAGTTTAGACCTTCCTTCCCTACCCTCTAAGTCTCGTCGTTGGCGTTTTACCAATTACCTTCTTAAAGACTCCTCCTTTATTGGACGTTTCAAAGAATTTGTTTCCAAATTCTTTCTTCTCAATGCTAGTCCAGATACGCCCTTTCATACTCTTTGGGATGCGTTCAACCCAACAGCCAGAGGTTTCATTATATATTACGTAGCTGGTAAAAGGAAACAATACCGTGGGTAATCTGCTGCTATGCTATTCTCTATTAAGGAACTGGAACATGCATATTTTTCTTCGAAAAATACCGACACTCTCAAGACTTTGGTTTAAGCAAAACTTGACTTTAATAGGAAGTCTACGGAAGAAGCCTCGGGGACGTTATTAAAAATTAATTCTAAATTCTACGGTGGTCTTAATCGAGCAGGTAAATTGTTGGCAAACTATTTGAAGATTAAATCCCAAAGATGGAGAATAGTCAAAATTATTGATGATCATGATATTCCCCACTTTAAAGATGAAGAGATATTGAATTGTTTTACAGATTTCTATAAACGCCTTTATACTCCGGAGTCTTCTCCTTCAGATGCAGATCTGGACTCTTTTTTATCTCATTACCCCTTCGCTTTTCCCCTCTTCCTGATTGTTCTGTTTTGGAAAAAGATATATCTTTTTCTGAGATTAAATTGGCTTTGTCTATGTTACCTAAAGATAAGGCCCCTGGCCCTGATGGTCTAACTACTGAATTCTATTCCTGCTTTTCTTCCATCCTTCTACCCCATCTTTTATCTCTTTTTCAACATTTTGTTTTTAATGGTGGGGCTAGAGGTTGTTTTCTCAAGGCTATGATTTGTTTAATTAAAAAAAAAGATAAAGACCCGTCTTGATGTGCTAACTATCGTCCTATACCATTGATTAATCTTGATTGCAAATTATTTGCCAAGGTGTTAGCTCTACGTATTAATCAGGTACTTCCTGATTTGATTGGTCCAGAGCAAATGGGGATTGTTAAGGGAAGGACTATTGCTGACATTTCCAGAACTTTCCTTAACATTATACATCTTGCATCTAAGAGCTCGTCCCCAATCGCTGCCATAAACCTTGATGCGGAAAAAGCTTTTGACCGCGTTCATTGGCTTTTCATGATGCGTGCCCTTAAATGGCATAGTTTTGGTCCCTCCATTCTGTCTCTTATCAATCTGTTATATTCTTTTCCAACCACTTCAGTTTTTGCTAATGAATCTCAATCCTCTTATTTTCCTTTACAAAGAGGTACCCGTCAGGGAAGTCCTCTTTCTCCTTTACTTTTTATCCTTTCCCTTGAACCATTTCTTCATTCTCTATGACGGTCTTCCATCTTCCGAGGCTTTCAACATAAAACTATTGAAACTAAAATTACTGCTTATGCGGACCATATCATGTTATATGTTTCGGATCCTTCTACACCTTTACCTGCTTTTACCGAACTTCTTTCTCCCTATGCGGCCTTGTCTGGTTACAAGCTGAATTTTTCCAAATCTGAAGTGCTTCCTTTAAATAAGTTCTGTTTATGGAGTATGTTTGAAGGAATTGATTTTGACCACTACTAATATTACTTGGGGATTAAGTATTCTTCTTCCATTGCAAAAACAATTCAATTTAATTTGGACGAGGTTCTTTTAAAAGTTAACAACATGATAGGTAGATGGTCCCCCCTTTTTTGTCATGGTGGGGCAGATTGGCCACAATTAAAATGATGTTGCTCCCCGTCAACAACTTTTATTTGTACATGTTCCCAGTGAAACTTCCACTGAAGTTTTTTAAAACACTTAATGGAGTTTTGAGTAGATTTCTTCTGAATGGTCGGAAAGCTCGTATTTCATTAGCCCTTCTCTCTGCTCCTAAGGATAAGGGAGGTGTTCTATTTCCTAATTTCTGACAGTATCACTCCTCCTTTTTAATTCGTCAAGTATTACCGTATTTATCCTCTTTGGAAGGCACTCCCATTTCTGTCTGGCATAGCCTTTTTCTTTGTTAGTTAGTTTTACCCATCCTCCTCGCTCTTTTAACTATCCAACGATTTCAAAATGTATTTCCACTTATCATCCCATTAAGTGTAAATCTCACAGCCCGTTGCAGATATTTTTAGGCTCACCTCTCTGGCACAACAAATCTATTAAGCTGTCAAACCGTACTATTTTTTGGAAAACATGGGCTGCCAAAGGGATCCTCCTGGTTAATCATCTAATACAGGATTCCCGTGTTCTCTCTCTACAAGAAGTTCAATCCACTTTTGACCTACCTGTTTCCTCATTCATTAGATATGATTCTTTACGTTTGCTCTTGATGGATCAGCTTTCTCTACTTTCTGGATCTTCCATCCCTTCTCGGGACCCCTTGTTTGAACCTTTATCCACTTTCCCTCTATTCCAGCCTCTCATATTTACAGACACCTTCATTTTTCTTCTCCCAGCCGCCCTAAAAGTAAAGTTAAGCTCTTATGGGAAACTGATTTACAACGTACCCTCTCTGTTCACACATGGAACTCCATCTGAACACGCATACATCACACCTCATGTACTGCTTTTTTATTTTTATCAAAGGTTATTTTTAACTCCATTAGCTCTCTCCAAATATAGCTCAACCTTTTCTCCGAACTGTTGGGCATGTCACAATACCCCTGGCTCTTTAATGCATTCCTTTTTTCTCTGCCCTAGTATCTCCCGATTTTGGTCTAAGTTCTGTGAATCAATTTCCTGCATTTGCTCTGTTAAATTTCCGTTTGATATTTACGCCATATTTTTGGGAAGTAGCTCTGCAAATTGGTTTGGATCTCGCAAGGTGGGCATATTTATGGACTTGTTAATCGCTATTGCTTTCCAGGTAATCACCTCTAATTGGAAAGATGCCTCCAAGTTTCATTCTCTGCCTGGTGGAATCTTCTTTGTTATCTTCACAGACTGGGTAGAGCTTCAGCCACCACTTCTCAACTACTTATTCGTAAGGATGCCTTTTGGTCTCCACTTACCAATTATTTATCTTCATCTGCAATGCATATTTGGGACAGTTCCTTCGTTTGTCAACCACCATGAGTATTTTATTCTTTTCCTCTATTATGCAGTTTTTATTAGTCAAAGGTAATAATATTATTCTGTTTTTAGGAATTAATATGATTACTATATTGTTGTAATTTTAGTATGATACTTGATGAGGATACTACTCTACCTTCTTTTTCTCTCTTTTCTTTGCTTTCTTTTCTCTCTTCTCCCCCCCCCCTTTTTCTTTTCTTTCTTTTTTGCTTTACTTTCCTCTGGAAAATTTATTAAATGCTACTTTGTTTTTAGGTACAATTTTTTAATATTGCTTTTCCTCTCTGGAATATCTTTATATTATTGATAGATTTCTTGTGTTCTTTATTCCATTATATTACATATTTAGTTTGTTACTTTTTGCTTTTTTCATTATCACTATTGTTGTACATCGTACCTATGCCCTTATTTGCTTCAATAAAGCTCTTTAAACTAAAAATTAAAAAGTAATCTGAACCTCCAATAAATGTGTAATCACCAAAAGTGTTGGCCGCTTGGTGATATGGAGAAGTCCCCTGCATGGTAAAGGTCTACCGACCATAACCACAGTTAAGTAGCACAAGCGCCGCCTTGACAGCATCTCAGTTTTTGTGACAGTGATCAATACGGTGAACAGGTCTACAGGCCCACTCGTGCAAAGTTCTGCTGCTACATACCTAACTCACTCTTGTCCTATATTATGTTAGTATATAGCACTGTGCAACATGCATGCAATTGCATGTATGTGCATTGATGTATGTGTGCCTGTGTATTGTGCATTACCTGGAAGACTGTAGGTTCCATATTGGAAACTGAGGGTCTCAGAAAGACAAAAGTTGGAGTAAAACATTCCAGACAGATATGTGAATTGCCTGCATTCCTGAGAGCGGGGTGGAACACACAATAGAGGAAGGAAGAACCAGGTTCTCTGGTGCACTTAAGAAGGGTTCAGTACCTCGCTAAAGGTCACTGGTTAGTGGTGAATGGGCACTTCACAGGAAGAAATGGCACTGATAATGTGAATTATAAAAAATAGGGATGTCATGATTGAGCCCTACATGAGCATGGAGAAACATAGCATGACGTCTGCCTGATGTGACCAGGATTGGGGAATGAGGTTCGCCAGTCTCCCAGCTGGGAAAAGGGACATCACTAAGGAGAATCAAGACCACTATCCCTGGAGCCTTGGGCACTAGTATCTGCCTGCCTGCCTGCTAAGACCACAGACTCCTGTGAGGAGGAAGAAAACACCTGCAGGGAGCAAGTGGTGATCCTGTCAAATGGATACCTGAAGTAGAGTGTGAGATTCTTGGTCCATTTTGAGGACAGTTGCACCAACTGGTCCACCAGCCTGTGTGCTGCTCGTTGCAACCCTCGTTGACAGGTGGGGATAAGGGTGTGTCACTATGGTAGTACACTGTGGGAAGAAGTGGGCTATCACCTGGCCAGTGTTGTGACCCGAAGGGGCTGCCCCCTTATATGTGATGCAGCGGTTCTTGTTGCCAGGTGAGGATTAAGTTGAAGTTAAGGGCCATCACCCTGGTGCAGCACACAGACATTCACCCATGCAGTGTTGTGACCCAAAGGGCCTGTCACCCAGAGTTCGCAGTCCACCTCTCCAGTATGCCAGGTGGGGGCTGCAGTGAAGACAAGGGCCACAGCCTTGGTAAAGCACTGTCACAAGGAAGAAGGCCATCACCCAGTGCAGTATTCCAATTTTCATGACCCCGGTAGCCAGTAGGGGGGCTGTGGTGAAGAAGACAACCATCACCATTGAGCAGTATACACTAGAGCAGCATAGCAGGATGTAATCTGCAAGAGAAGGGCACCTATTCCATCACCCAAACCCAGGAGTACCTGAGTCCAGTCGCCGGACACTGCATGATTGCAGGAACCCTGTGGACACCTGCCACGTTGCTGTAGCCGCCAAGCTTCTGCTCACTGCTGAACTGCTCATGTGCACCCAGAAATGCCGAACCGTGCCTTCAACCAAGAGTGGGTATGATTGATTGCTGGGACCTAACAATTCTAGGGGAACTTGCTCTGAATAAAAGAGCTACATTGCTGAGACACTTTGACTATTAAGAGGCCTTTGCGGAACTTCTAATATTTGTACTTTCTAGTGGAGCATGCAGAATGACCACCGTCCTTAGCTGAGGATTTGGACTCAGGAATGTTCCCAGACAATGCTAGAGTGCCAGCCTTACCAAGACTGCATGTGTTAATTGTTGTGTGCCACATTTCACATTGTGTTCGTATAAACATACTACCTTTTTTTCATAAAAGCAAGCATATGGCTGGCCATTCATTTAGTGGGATTGCTGGGCATTTTTTAAGTTGTGAGTCTGTGTAGGAGTTATATACTAATTACCACTCGTTAACATAGTTTTATTTCAAAATTGATAATGTGTGAATTTCATAGTCTTGTGGATAGATTTTGCAAAAGAAACTCAAAAGATTAGCTTGAAGAACAGGCAAGTTAGATTTTTTTTCTGCGTAGAGAAGAAAAATCTCACTGTTGGAAAGTTAACTGACTCATAAACAACACAGCATGTTTCTTGTAAGCAAATGTACTGAGGGTATGTTTTGTTAGATCAGTGTCTCAACTGGACAGAGATCTCTCCTAAATGCAGAATGGTATACTTCCTGAAAACAAATTAATCATTCACTGTGTGTTAAAAAAGATTGTGTGTGCAAAGAGTAAGTATGGTGCAGGTTGTTATGTTCATGGCTCTATATAAAGTATTGGCCCCGTAAAGAAGGCTAATCTTCAAATTATTGTTTCACATAAGCCAACATATTGGTTTAAAGTAAATGTTTATAAAAGTCTGTGCTTTTAGATTTTCCTGGGTACTGTGCTGAGAAAAGTCCAAATTTCTACACCTACTAAAATTAATAAGGACAGTGGGGTCCTCTATTTGTCCCAGCACATGCTTCCTTATGTAGAAAACTTCCTTCTTTCTCTGAGAAACTGTTGTTCACAAATAGACATTTGCTAATTATTGACATTAAATACAATTATTAATTGTGTCTGTTTTCCTTCATGTGACATATTCATTTATTTTTCAGAGACTTTCATTTTGTGATATTCAAATGGTGACAAACCACCTGGTGCATTTCAAATCTCCCAATATTAACATGTATCAGAATTCAGAGCAATAACTCTGAATTTTAACAACTCAACAATCCTTTATCTTATCCTAATGTCAATGCAAGCCTTTTGTCCATCTACTACATTCAACCACTTCTAATTCTCCAGAATCAATTCCTGCTTTACATTCATTTCCATTTTAACTTGCTCCTATCACCTCTCCCTAGTTTATTTTCTTTCTTTGATTTTGACAATAGTCCTTATATTTTACTAAGTTCATAAAATGATAATTAAATCCTGCCTTTCATTGAAACCCTTTTGGATATAGAGGCCCAAATTTACTAATCTGTTAAGCTGGCTTTGCATTACTTTTGTAATCCAAACCCTGTGCAAAGTCTTGGTGTGGTATTTACCTTCCAACACTAATCACATTTTACATTGGAAGACTGGACAAAGAAATGCAAAAGAACACTATGTGCTACTTTGCATCAAAGGAGTATTCCGTGGTTGGTACATGGGCATTTCCATGCAACCACCTATACAACAACCCATGGGTTTTGGGTAACAATTGCAGAATGTTACGCCTACTCAGGCAGGCTTAATGGATGCAAACTGTATTAATTTCTCCATTTTTTCCAAACTGCCTTTTACAGCATGCATACCAAGTGGCAAAAGTATTAAAGTATAGTTTTTGTATTGGAAGGTTCCCCTTTCAGTAATAAATGTATGCTTGGCAGAAAGGGTACTGCAAGGGTGTGTGCATTAATGGGGAAGAAAAAACATATGTAAAGTTTGAATATGATTCTACACTTCTCACTCAAGAGTTTTTGAAACACACACAAAATATTCCACGAACATTAAGGACCCGATTCACAAAGGTAAACTTATACTTTTGTATAAGTTTACTGCTTTTTTTGGTATTCACAAACTACAAGTTAATTGTAAGTTTACAACTGCAGAGACTCCACAGTGAGAGTGGAGAACACTGCGCATAAAAAGCTAAGTCTGTCCTTCCCCAAAGAATTGTAAAGTTACACAAAAGTGGAAGTTTACCTATATGAATCAGACCCTAAATATTTTACCCATTCATGGGTATAACGGTATGTTCTACACACAATTCTGCACAGCCTGTGATTGGAACTGAACAAAAGTATTCTGCAGCTTGTGCTACAAAGCAGTGAGATAGTGAAGATGGTGACTTCAAAAGGGCTACAGACACACACTAACGTTTTAGGTGACTCAACTGCACAGCTAACAAAAATACATGCCTTAGTACCTGCCCTTCAGAAGTCTAGTTCGTAAGCTCCAACACTTATTGTGCCAGATTCAGCTTTCTTTGTGCAAGACAAAAATGCAGATTTACAGCATCAGCACTTAAATGGATTAAGAAACTCAATGTGGAAATCAATAAAAAGTCAATAACTTTGGGGAAAGGTAGCTGTTTAATAGGATAAGCATCCTTTGGTCCATGTACAGTACACCATGGCCCAAAAAATGAAGGAATTCACACAAAAGGGTACTGAGCAGCAGATCTGACTGCAAAAGTAGCCTATAGGATAGCTGTTGTAACTCAATCCCAAAATAAGACTGATACATACAATTTAGTGGACAATACAAGCAATGTTGAAAGGAGAGCAACATCCTGATAGTTTCCCCTCCAAATAATATTATATATTGTTCTCATACTTTTTATACATGGGGTAGATTAGGGTAGGTGACAGGCATATTCCTAATGAGTGAGCTGCGTTTGATCTAGTGAGGGCAGCTCATGAGGGGATAGCTTCTGTTCATGCTGGCATTAGCGCTACTGTATCAATGCTACAGCAACAATTTTGGTGGTCATACTCACCAAAACCTACAAAAGAATATGTGCATCAATGCAATATTTGTCAACAAATAAAACACTCAACTATTGAAAAACCAGCACCTAATCCCCTTACTATCTCAATTAACCCTTTGGGGTGATTTTCCTTGACCTTATTAGGCCCCTCCAGAGTGTAAATACATATAGATACATATTGGTTGTGATTGATTCATGCTCTAGACTCCTTTGAATTTGTTGACAAAGGCTGCCACTGCTCATGCATTCATAAATACTTGCAGTGTCTGGTAGCAATGTAAGCAGTTCATATCTTTCACTCAGATGATGGTATTGCACTCACTACTAATGCATTTATGGATGCCATGTCTGCTCTGGGAATACTTAGGCATTTCACCTGGAATTGAATGGCATAGTAGAATGAGGTAATGGTAGCCGCCAACAAACCGTGTCTTCCTGTTGTTGTTGGGGAGAGGGAGCCATGGCTAAAACCATCGCACCACTGGGGACTACGAGTCCTGTGACCCTCTTGGACCTCACACGCGCTTCAGAGTGTGATGTAGCCCCACAGCTGAGGTAGCTGCCAACAAACTGTGCCTTCCTGTTGCAAAGAGGAAGCCATGCCTGATACCATCGCACCACTGGGGACTACGAGTCCTGTGACCCTCTTGGACCTCACAGCGCTTAAGAGTGCAACACAGCCCCATGGCGCGGGATGCGCCCGGGCCAAGGGCCGGCCCGTCCACACCCATCGGCCCCCGGAGGAGGCTGGGCTGGGACCCCCTCTGACAGGTGGCCTGGGGTAACCAAAGTCATCACATCAGAGGACAACTGGACAACTGGATATAAAGTATGGGTAAGAGAAAGCTTGGACTAGAACAAATGTGAGGGGGGATTGTCATTATTCTGGATGCCTTTCTAACAAGGGCTGTAAATATCCTGTCACAAGAGATCGAGTTTACTGAGAGCCGACTTTCATTGGAAGAGGGGAAATGCATTACGGACCCCATCTTGCCTTTGCTTTTGCCTGGGGTTTCCATAGTATCACCTGTAAGGAGAGAGAGAGAAAATACTGCTCTGATCCCCTCAAATGGTCCATCTGCGAACGCAATAAATTCTGCCTCTCCTTCTTCACCTAATTCACTCACCCAGCCCGCAGCCAAAAGGAAGAGAGGTGGGAGAAATCTGAAGCATAACCCCTTGACAGCCACTAGGGCGAAGAGAGCGACTACCGCAACAGAGTCATAAAATCTTAAAGTGCAACCTAACCATGATACTAGCATATATTCATTGAAAGATGATGCTGTGTGGCAAAAACTGGAGGAGATGGTCTCCGGTTTATTCCAGCCCATCCTGCTTAGATTAAATCAAATGAAAGAATGTCAATCCATTCAGGGCAAAAACTGACAAACTGGGACAGGCTGTAATGACATGTACGTCAGGCAGGGGCTTTGCAAATGCTATGAAGAAAAGCAGAAGGGGAACCAGATCAACATCCAGATCTTCACCCTGATCTTTACCCAGAGTCTATGGCTCAGCCCCCAGATGTACCATTTGACCCCAACAGAGGGAAGACTAAATCTGTTCCAAGACTGACATCTAACACACCCTGTAGCGGTCATAAGGGGGACCAACTGCAGGATGAGGGGGCTATGGGGGGTGAGCGGGTGCCCTCCATTAGATCTAGCTGACCCACCTGCACACGAGCCAGAGTCAAGCATAAAAAAAGTCAGATCCTGGATCTCCCGCCAGCAGCTTCGCCACTTGCCCTGGTTTTGGTAAATGTTCCGCTGCTAAAAAATTGCCAAAGGGAATCCACTTTACAGCTCATGGATAACGACCTACATTGGCTATTGGCTAAGCACACCCTTGGGCTCTGCAATACTAGGTCCAAGGGTCTGTATTGCCACATTATCATGGCCACGAGGGTCGGAAGGGTGAGCCCCTCACAGAAAGTATACCCTGGTTACTGCATGGTAGTAAATCTAAACGATCAATTAGTAGGTAGATCTCTTTTGACCAGCTTCATAAAAGTACCTTATTCAGGACCCATATTTTTATTTCGCCAATGGAGTATTTTTATAACCATGCCTCACCTCCCATGAGACCATCGGGCAGTATTGCTTCTGCAAAGTTCTCCGCAAATTCCCAATTAACTAATATGACCAATATGGCTAATTTAGGTGACTTAAGACTGAGCTTGAGAAATACATTTGCCCTGCTCACAGATCTGGAGGCTTACGATTGACTACACATTTCAGATCCCAAGCATGACAAACAAGGGGAGATATTGGGGGGATCCCTGGAATCTAAACAAGTCAGGACCGTAACTTCTAATTGATGGACTGGGTTCCATACACTTAGGGTGAAATTAACCTCTTGGAATTTGGCAGGTATAGCCACCAAACTTGACAATGCTCCCTAGCTAGAACTTTGACAGGACTGGATATCTTATGTTTCCAGGAGACTTGGTCTCCAGAACATATCTACATAGACGGGTTCCACTCGTATCAGACTAATGCAGTTCCACCTTCTGCGGGCAAAGCAAGAGGAGGCCTGTTAACCTTAATCTCATATACCCTCCAACTTAAAATTAAAAAATGTGTGTCGCCGTCTCCACAATTCCATTTATTTATTAGTGGAGGAAAATAGCAACCAGGACTGGCTTTTAATGCAGTTTTACAATAATCACTTTGGGGATCTACAGTCAGTGGTGGTCTCTCTAAATTTAGAGGTAAACAAAATTATTAGAACCTATGGGAACAAAGCTATTAATTTAGTGTGGGTGGGAGATTTTAACACGCAGCTCTGCAAATATGAATTGAACAAAATGTGTGGCCTAGAAGGCACTCAGGGAAATCCAATCTACCACTTCACTCACCATGGTTATGGAAATAGCTTAAATAGGATTCTTCATGCTAGAAACCTGGAAATTCTTAACGGAGTGGGCCTATCCACAGGAGAATTTTACAAGACTTTTTCTCGTGGGGAGTATGAGTCTACTATCAACTATATAATAATATCTGATTCTATGCGGGGAAGAACTGAGCATATAGATACTCAATTTTCACCCTTTAGCGACCATGCAATCATTTTTATTTCAATGCTAATAGGAGCAAAAAAGAATAAGTCAGTGTTAAAAATTGCGAAACCAATCTTGGCAAGAAAAAACGGTTACCAATTAAAATGGTCCCAAATAGATAAGACGGAAATGGTTACCCAAATTGTAACAGAAAATATGCAGCTGATCCTAAAATGCCTGGAACCCGAGAGCAATCCTAAGTCACTACTGGTCCTCTTTGAGAAATTCTTGGATGGTTCAATCATGCTTGCTCCAAATTATTAAAAAATCTGCTTATAGCCCTTAAAGAACAACCTGGGGATAGGAAATGGATTACGTCGCTCAGAAAAGTTTACGCGGTGGCAAGGGAAAGGGCATTAAGAGAAGAAGCTTGGGAAGATCTTGAGATAGCATCAACCTCCAAGAATAGTAAAGACTTCTGGAAGGTTATCTATGCCCCTTTTTTTAAAAACAGTACCGATCCCACCTAAGATTCTCATGTTAGTGAAGATCTATGGGTGGCACACTTTGAGCAGATTTTTGCTTCTGGGGACACCCTTGCCATCGATTTACTGACATTACAGCCTGCTCAGAGAGAGCACTTGATATTTTAAGTACAGGAGGTCATAACCGGGCTGGGCAAGTGTACTAGGGGGAAGGCCCCAGGGCAGGATGGGGTTCCCATAGATCTTTTTCTTGAACAGCAAGATCTGTGAGCCCTACTACTAACAAATATCTTCAATGCAATAGCAAAATTTACCCCATTAGACTCTTGGAAATCCAGCATTATTGTACCTATTCACTAAAAGAGTCCTAAAGATAATCCCGGAATTATAGACCCATCTCACTGCTGGATACTACAGAGAAGCTCATGGGGCGTTTATTGCTCAACCAGTTGAAAGAGTGAGCAACCGAGAATGACATCTTGATGCATTCACAGTATGGCTTTCAAAGTGGTAGAGGCACTATAGACCAGTGCCTCAACTTAACCCTGATGATTGATAAATACACAAGAGCTAAGCCCGGCCATATTTATATGGCGTTTATGGATTTGACCGCAGCATTCGATTGCATGAGTCACTCTAAACTATGGGTTATAATGGAAATGATGGGGGTGGACTGAGTAATAATTAGCTTTATTTGCCAAATGTATTCTAACAGCTCTGTCCTCATTAGATTTGGTAAAGATGGAGAGTGCATATGCTCATTTAAAATCCAAAGGGGCATTAGGCAAGGCTGTGTCCTTGCACCTTTTGTATTCTCTTTATGTACAAATGTTGTTGAGGCAGTTCTTGTAGGAGTAATCCTGATGTCCCTGATTTTGAGTCTCTAACTATACCAATCCTTGCACATGCTGATGACACTGTATTGATCACTAGGACGGGGCGGGCCCTTCAATAATTAATAACGGCCTGCTACTCTTTTATGTCCTCACTGGGATTCAGAGTGAAAAAAGCAAGGTCCTTTGTTCTCATTACTGGGTCCCCACTGTTAAAGAGAACACCACACTTTATGATAGTCTCACGGAGACTGTAGGTAGTTGACTCCTTCCCGTACCTAGAGGTCCATTTCAACAAAAAACCCTTCTGGGCACAAATGGTGAACAAAAGGGCCTCAGTGAAAGAGAGGAGTATGGAAGCCATCATGACCTTTGCCAAAAGATTAGGTTCAAAATCCCTTCCAACAATAAAAAATGTTTACCATGCAAAGACAATATCCATAGTAACATATGGGGCAGGCGTTTGATGCACAGTTTTGGTAACTAAACTCCAAGCACTTGCGGACATATTTTATAAGAAATTACTTTCTATTCCCAGTTCGTTCTCAAATTTCATCTATCACCTTGAACTGGGATTACCCTATGTGGCTGATAATATCAAGGTTGCCCCGGTACTTATGTGGCATTCTATATTATGCAGGGGTACTGTAAACTTAACCCAGACTATAATGAAAAACTGTCTAGATCTGGACAACACTTATAAAATTCTTTGTCTCCAGTACGTGAGATCCTCTTTGAACGCACTGGGCCTGGAAGAATTATTTACTACACCCAGTGAGTGCAATAAGTTCTCCAACAAAAACCTGAAATCTATTTTCTTATTTAAGTAGGCTTATGAGCGCCAAGAAGTAAATAAGTTCTAAAGGAAACAGTGATGTTGTATTATCTACCTCCGCAGATATTAATAGGGGATTACTAATATTTAGAGAGTATTGGTAACTCCCAGCCTAGATATATTTGATGAGATTTCATCTGAATCTAATTCCCGTGATGGTGAGTTTCCCTGCATGGAAGTTTAGACATGAAGATCTGTTGCCTTGACCCTGTGATCAGGGATCAGAGCAATCTGACCTCCACATATTCTTTTTTGTGGTTTTTATGAGAAGGAATGATCAAAATTTTTACTCCCAATTTTAAAAAAACTTCATATAAGGCAGAGCCGTCCCGCACAATATGTTTTAAAGAAACTCCCCTGCCCATTTACATGCTTTTAAATAGCTAGCTTTTTATTAGCGTGTTTAAGGAAGAGGAAATTTGATTAATGTAATGTTTAATAAGAGCAGCCATGTGTACTTACGTCCTCTAAAAATACCATATTTAAAGATTTTATATAACGGGGGTAAAATGCTGTTTCTTTTATGGGATAGTTATTAATTCATTTTTGCTGTTTCAGAGACTCATGATGAAATTTGCTTTGTCTCAACCTATTAAGTATTGAGGATGTATGAATTCCCTGATTGTATGTATAAATTATGATAATATTTTACAGTGGGCAGAAATCAAAATCGATTGTAATCTGTGTTAATGTGATTTGGTTCTTTTAAGATGTTTTTTGTACTTTTATGATCTGTATTTTAAATAGATCGAATAAAGTGATTAAGTAACAGAGTAACTGCAGGCCTAAACAAGTCTTGACAACTAGGGAATTGGATACAATATTGACTTGTCTACATAGCCTTTATGAGGTCAGGCAACTCTAAATCATTTGCATAAAGGAGTATTAGGTGGTCACAAACCATACAAATTACTCTTCAGAGTACCAATGTCTGTGTCTTATCTTCAAGTCCCTGGAGAGGTAGCAGAGTTGAAACACCTGATGCTGTTTCTCATTTGAATCTATTGCAAAGCATTCAAGAAACTAGAGCTAAGTTATCCAATGCACACAATTCTGACTGCCATCAACGAAGATAAAGTACCAAAGCTGTTAATGGTTGGCTCCTCAAAGTGGGAGAGCTAATTGGGGAACATAACCAGGACATGCAAGTATTTGGACCATCGTAGAGATCACCTCTCCCAGTCCTTGTGGTAGAAGGCACTTGTAATTTTGCCACCAATTCCTAGTGCAAATATAGAGAAAGGTGCTGATCGATCACATTAAAAAGCACTATGTGGGCGGTTCTGTTCAGCAGATCCCCATCAACACCAAGGTGCTTCCAGGGTAGATCAAGACATCCTCTCCCTAACCTGGATTAACTACCCCAAGAAGAGATCAAATATCAATGCCTTTCTGGGAATACTGAGCCTGCTGTGTCTCGAGCTTCACACCTAGCACTAGCTTCAACAAGTGAACCTGCAAAGTCTACAATTGCAACCTCTGCAACTGTGGTTTATTATGAGCTACCAGCAGATCCTACATTAACACACCTACAAGAAATAGTGTTATACCAAAAGGCTCAGACACAGATTTTGAAAGAAGAGAAATAATCAACACATTTCCAATCAGTCAATGTTACAGATGGCATCTTGTTTGCTGGTAAAGTCCATGCCGTGCAAGAATTGGTGAGCATGGGTACACATGTTATGGCTCCCTGTGTACATCCAGAGGGCACAGAGGCACCTGGGGCCCTGTAAGGCCTCCTTTGTTTCCTCGGGGCCAGGGTTTACATGGATAAGAACCGCCATGAAAATACTGGTGGAGAAGAAACTCCTTATATGCTTGGTGCAACTGCGGCGGCCCCGCCTAGCATATGGATGCCTCTACACCACCGCAACACCACCAGTGAACGGCGGCTCCCTGGAGGTTGCGGCAGGGCAATGGCTGTCTGACCGTTGGAGTCATAATCAGGCAGTTGGGAGACAGCCACTGCTGCGCCCCCATGAGTCTGGTGGTCTATGGACCACCAGACTCGTAATCGGGGGCCTTAGCTCTTTTGGCAGCTGTTTCAGTCAAAATATTGCTCATTGCTTCAAGGTTAACATATGCAATTCTGATATAGCATAACATAGCATGTGTATTTGTAAAGCGCACGTTCACCCAGAAGGGTTTCTTGGCGCTGAATAATAGATGCTTATTGTTGATTAAGAGCTAAGACGAGGAGGAAGCTGTGCTAAGGAACTCTTATTTCACTTCTCTTCCAGTATAGCACAACTACAGAAACACAAACATCTGAAGTGACTAGAAGCATGTCACAAAACATAAATACACATCATAATCAAGTTAAAAAGCACTTGTGTACAAGTACCCTAATCCTTTCCCAAGTATAACCTACTGTGTCAGGTCGAGATGAACGCCATTTGGTCAGTATGGTACTACACTATGCCATGCTGAAATGTCAGAAAAACTTCAGCAAGTGTTGTTTTTAGTAGGGGAGTTCTTGTACCTTGTGCATAGGTATACCAGAGTAGGTTTACGGAGTATTGTTTCTCCAAAACTTGGAGATCAAGTTATCATATACCGACAGCATATTGTGATTTACTAAAATGAGGATGAGTTTACACTGGAAAAACATCAAGAGAGTTAAGTTAAGTTAAGTATGCATTATTAATTTGGTTAACCAGTAAATTAACTGAATTCTAAAGTAAAGAAAATTAGCTTCAATCCATAATGCATCGGAAAAAAGAGTTATTGTAGTATTTACCAGTACAAGAGCAGATCTGCTGCAAGTGCTATCCCAAAAAGGATTTGGTGAAAATGAGTTTTGTTTGGCACCATGCTATCAAGGTACCGATAAGCTTCTAAAAAAACTAAACATACAAGTGAACTGTGTTTGTGGAAATAATCAAGTTTTAAGATGGTCAATTTTTTAAAATCATAGAACAGTGAAGAAATAATATATAAGTCTTGCCTTCTTGAAAAAATGAAATGCAGGATCCTAATGCATTAGTTCCCCGATCCATTATAAAGAAACATGTTTTGAGTGTTATAAATCTGTAACTTTAACAAAGTAATTTTATGTGATTATATTAGAAACTGAAGTTAGAGTTAAATATAGACTACACTTACCATGCTATGCATGTTCAGTTGTAGCATACAAGGAGTAGCTTGTGCTATGTGTTCACAACAATCATGCTGCAGTAGATAGGGCTTTGCACTTCCTGAAATGCTGAACAGAGATTACAGTACGTTTAACCAATTGTCATTCCCACTAAATTAGTTTCATTGGGTATTGAGTTCTAAGCTTAAAGATGGATACATCTCTGCCATAACCCTTGCAAGCTGAGTTTGACCTGACAGGAGTTTAGGGGTATGAGTTCAACTCTCTTACTGGTACTGAGCCTCAGAACTGATATTGCATTTGGACTGTGTTACATACTATTACCTTATTTCTACCCACAGTTTACAGGTAAGAAAAAAAAGAACAGTGAAGATAGTATATGTGGTGTCAATTGATAATTAATACTGCATTATTTAAAAAAACAAAACATAAAACAAAATGTATAATTAGAGTGCGTTTTTAAATATTCAAAATAATACTGTAGTACTGTGTCTTTTACGCTACCTAGATTTTTCAAAATCAAGGGTGACTGCCTCTTTGAAAAAAAATTACTATTTTAAAATTGTGGAAATTAGTAGAATGAACAAATTGAATTATTACTGCATTTTGTGCTTTTACAAGTGAGAACGTATGTAAATAATATTTAGTAGCACTATTTTCATCATCTTATATTAATGTGGTAGTGATTTTTCTTCATGTGGGAGTATAGCACTTAGACCAACTTATAGAGGAATACTGTTATTAAACATGTCACAGTAAGACTGATGAGCAGAGAGTTACAGAGTTGTGTTAGTACTGTGTTCTATATTTGAAATGTAGCTATTAGCAAGATGGTGTTGACTACTGGCGCAAGAGATGGTAGATACAAAGTGGCTTGAATATTCAAAATTATGTCTGTATGATCTTGTGAGTCAAGCTTATAACCTAAAGTATTTTATAGTTCTAAGAGACTAGGCAATGTACAATACATATTAAAGGAATGCAGTTTTGTAATAGTATGCAATGGCACTGTACAGTATTCATTTGCAATGTACCTTGTAATGTGGAATGTTTCTGATTACATTTGTCTGTTTTGTACAGCTCAGAGGTTATAGATTATAAAGATTCTAAACGTATTGTGATGTAGCAGGTGTTCAATGTATGTCCATGTTTTTGCTGTGTCCTCTCTCTTCTTCCTTACAACCTTCCATTATATTCTATATTAAATTTATGACTTTGCTCTCCTCCCTTCTCCTTTTTAGGTCGAGCCTAGGCACCGTGCATGCGCTGTCTGCAATGCTTATTGTTATCTCCTCTATCAGCTTTTGGAATGCCCATGAATTGCCATTTGTTCATTGCTGTGCCATTTAGATATACAGGGTTTTATGGTTGCATTGGGTCTGATTCTCCCTCCTTTGCGTGCTTGGGTCACGCTCAGGCAATTTCACTCATTGTTTGCTTGCATTGGCCATCCCAATATGTCTGCGATTCCTCCTGGTCACCCTAATCTGCCTTTATATTTTGTAGCCTATCAACATTGTTTTAGGTTTTCAGGCCGTTTCACAGAGCAATGCTCTGTTTGGCACCTGCAAAGTGGCAATTTCTGTCCGGTAGCTGTTGAGCTATGCCAATAGCCCTAACTCAAAAATATGCGAGATCTATTGCATTTCTAATGCTTGTTTCTTCTTGGTATTAAGAGTATGTGGTGTTTGAACAGTGTTGACTGCCACTGTGCATCATTTACTTAAAGTGTAACTTAATATACGGAATGTTTTTAATTATCTTAGTGTGTAAGGACAGTTACAAAGTCACAGGTTATAAACATTCTCATAGAAGTTATTCACATTTTTGCTTTCTCTTCTGCCCTCTGCCTTACACTGTCCCATTCCCAGTATACATATATCGTTTTTTGTGCTTTCTTCTCTTCACTTTTTCTATCCCTTTCTTTCTCAAATTACTTTCCTTTAAATTCTATCATCCTACCTATAATTTTTCCTCTCCTGTGCTTTTCTGTGCTCTCTTCAGCTCAAACATTTCTTCGCTCACCTCATGGAAATAAGAGGAAGCTGCTGATCAGTACTGGTATGAAACACAGATGGGAAAAACGGTTTTCATTATTCAAAATGCAATAGTTATCTTTCATCGGGATTTGTGACCAGATTACTATACAAATAAACTAGGGGCAGGATCTTAAAGTTACCAAATTTGGTGTACCCTTGCTTAAAAGCCCAAAGGAGATCTCCAACAGCCCTGGGATTTCTGAATGTGGCAATAACACAGTCCCCAGAGAATTCTTTATGCATCTTCCCAATTTAGCCAACTCGTCATGCCATAACTATCTCTGGAAAAATTTAACCCCTGCACCTGATGTTCACATGGACTCAGTCGATAGTATTGTTAATCAACTCTACAACAGACTCATTGGCTTGGAGATGTAACATAGAAATATCTGTTGGAGCAATAACATAGGGACATACAGCATGTGGCAGATCACAGCGATAGACACTTTTCTGCATTGGACCCACCTGGGCGGGAGGCAGATGAGGAACGCTCAAGATATTTAGGCCCCCAGAGGTGGATCAGCCATCACAGGTTCTCTTGGGCAACAATCATCACTAGTGTAGGGGGTAGAATTGTCAAACTAGCTGTGCAATTGCCCCCTTCCATCATCATCTGTGGCCATGGATCCATGCCTGACCTTGGAAGCCCATGTCTCATTGGCAAACAACGCCCTCCAACAGGACCTATTAGCCATCCTCACATCCTGTTCGATAGATTTCACCTCAAAGCGCTGATCAAACAGCCCTTATAGCTTAAAATCAAGACGGTAGGCAACCTCCTTAGTAAACTGAGCCAAGATACCCCTCATGACCTCATGACCTCTTAATATCAGGTATTGAGGCCCCAGGGCATGATGGCTTATGTGGGTTAAATGTATTAACTATTTGTGCTTGAGGCAACGCACATTTCTGTTTAGAACGAGGTAATGAGACTTGCTTAATAGCCCTTATATTGCTGTCAGTAACACATTTATTCCCTAAGCCCCCACCTACACACCCTGCAGCAGGAATAACAACTGAAGTGTCACCCTCTTTTGGCAGAGTTACTATGGATACTGTAAAAGACATAGATAACCTTCTCTTGGCAAGCAAAACTTATTTTTCTATGTACCCATTCAGTGTGCCATTTTGTTTTTGCTACAGCCCCCTCCATGTTCAGACCTAGCTTTCTTGTAGCCATTTTAAACACACACAGTGCAAACAGGACGTAGCTCAAAGATCAACTAGACATACTAGGGGAACATTAAACAGAAATACTGCCAGGCATTAGAAGTTAATTTAAAAAAAGTAAACAAGTTGGCTGAAAAACAGCCTACTCGGCTGTTCACAGTAGCTTTAATGGTGGCAATGTCAAGAGGATTGGCCCATCCCAGTCTCCTCCGGGCTAGGACGGGTATAGACGGGCCCACTCTTGGCCGAGTCTTCGCCCAGGCATGCCTCGCCGTGCAGTGGGAAATGTAGAGTGCTTAAATGCTTTAGGAAATGTCATGCAGGCGGCTCCTCGACAAATGCAATAGCACTGGATTCTGGGGGAGGAATTCCCACCACAGCCAAATGATTTCAAGGCTCCCGCACCACAGGAAACATAGAGTGCTTACATGCACTAGGAAATGTCTCTGGATGATAGGGGACTAAGTTTTACCCCAGCCAAATGATTCCAGAGCTACTGCACCATGAGAATGTAGAGTGCTGAAACGCGCTAGGAAATGTTGTGTGGGTGGCTCCTCGGCAAGTGCAGGAGCTCTGGATGCTGGGGGATGAAGTACCACCCCAGCCAAATTATATCAAAGCTCCTGTTCCGCGGGAAATGTAGAGTGCCTAAATGTGCTAAGAAATATCACATGAGCGGCCCCTTGAAAAGTGCAACAGCGCTGGCTACTGGGGGATGAAGTACCACCCCAGCCAAATTATATCAAAGCTCCCATTAGGACAGTAACTACCAGAAGCATAGTTTCTTCTTTGTTTTTGATAGAGATACACATGTATATAAGATGAAAGAATGTACATCTAAACAAAAATTAGTGTCTGGAAAGACACAATTAGAAATCAGGTTTTTCAAAGACGTCCGCCAGCTCATGTTTATGAGTGGCTGTGCAGTAATGGTGGTAGCAAAGGACAGTAGTCAATTGAAAAACAAAGATTGTTCTTAAACAAATATACCAGAGGTATAGCTAAGAAGAGAATGTAGACTTTTACAAACCCTTGATCCATGTAGACGAAGTAAACTTTCTAATTTAGAAGAACAGTCTTTGGCCTGTTTGTCAAAAGAGGTGTGAAAGCACATTCCATCATATTTGAACACTAATAGTTCACCACAGTAAGATGTGTAACCTAGTCAGAAAGTTGTACTTCATGAAAAGTCCTGCTCTTCATATAGAAGAAGTGAAAAGTGCTCTATTACATGGGACAGACTGTGATGTAACAATAATTTCAGTAGAAAATTCATATGAAACACTTCGGGCCAGAAAGAGAGAGTGGGGAAAAAAGTAATAGTGAAGATTGACAATGATAGTATAACTTCGGAGAACGTGTTAGATTTGAATGATATTGTTGAATTTGCGGAAATTCCAAATACGGTATGTGTTTGTTGTTGCTGTGCGAACTACAAAGCTCAGATTAAAGACAAATGTCTGGTACAGTGGTTTAATCTAGTTCTTTAACTAATAGCTGAAGAATATTTAGATTTATTTGACTGCAAATACTGCTTCAATAAATTAAATGAAGATAAAATGCACGAGACAGGCATTCATTATAATATAGGAATTGCTCTAATTCCTGCAGCTGAATGTTTATGAGAGTATTGTTATTCAAACTGTGCACACATTCCAAGCTGTAGCTCACCTGCAGCCAAGAAGTGTTAATGTAACACTAAGTGAATTATTGAAAGGGAAAGCAGTTTACCTTTCTCTAGGCTTGAAGGAGAACAGGGTAACATTCAATTTAATCCGAAGTTTGCTGCACCAATTTATTATTCCGTCATATATCGGGTGGCAATGGAAGGACATATTCCGTCATAGATCGGGTATAAATGGAAGAACTTCCATTGATATCCGATCAATGACAGAATAACAAATTGGTGGGACGAATTTCAGATTAAATCGAATGTTGCCCCATTCGATACTACCCTTAGGACTGTGTAGAGTGTGTCCTTTTCTGGAAGCAATTACAGTTGTGCAGTGAGTGGGTGTAATCTGAAAGCTGTCACCACACTAAGGGTGGGCGTAGTTCGCGAAGTAGCACTTCGCGAAGCTACGCAAAGTGAAGTTCGCACTACGCGAGCTACGCGTAGCACTTCGCGAACTGCGTAGTAACATGTTCGCACTGTGCAAGATGTTGTTTTCAATGATTGCACAGTGCGGACAAGCAACCGGCACTGTGTAATCATTGAATATGACATCTTGCACAGTGCGAGCTGTAGTTTTCTGCTGCTCGAGTAGATTTTTACTCGAGCGGCAGCTTTCTCCACGCGAACTGGTAGTTTCTCATCGCGAGCGGTCGCGAGCATACGCGACCCCTCGCAATGAGAAACCTGACCTCCTCGCGTTGGGAATCTCGCCGGGAGGTTTATTTTCCATGCTCGCGATCGCCAACTTGATGTTGCTGATCGCGAACAAGGAAAAAGTCTCGCCGGGATGTCATTTTGCTTGCTCGCGGTCGCCAACTTGACGTTGAGGACCGCGAGCAAGCAAAAAATGACCGCAACACTATGCAACACTACGCTACGCGTGTTCGCACTGTGCTACGTGCAGTTCGCGTAGTGCGAAGTAGCTCGAACTTCGCAAACTACGCGAGCGTAGCGTAGTGCTTCGCCCAGGCCTACACCACACAAGTTCCGATTTTTGGAGGTCATTAATTTCTCCATTTCTGTGACTCATCATTCAGATGTTTTGAGCATATTGTTATGTTTGTTTTGTTTAAGGGTCTTCAGTCCACATAAGAACACTTCGTCCTGAAGATGGTCTTATAGATGTTAGCACAAGACAAGACCGAAACATCGACAATCTAATCCTTTTTAATTTGTAAATGTCTTTCCAGGAATTGTTCATTGCATTTTCAATTATGTTTTCCTTATTTTAGAATAAGAGAAATGGGTTATAGCAAAATATTTTATGAGAAAATATTTGTCGTGAAGAATATCCATGTCAGTCACTTTTGTATTTATGTGATTTATATCTTGTACCCTTTTTTGTAACACATTTTTCTACATACATCTCTAATCTTAAAGTATACACCCATTTTGTAATTTCTGTTCCTGTTTCCCTTTTCCTGTTGTTGATATACTCGCGTTGAAATAATATAATTAATTTTGCAAATTTAGTTACCAAAAGCCACTAATTAGGGCTTTAAAAAAATATTTTAGATTTTATAAGCTGTTTTGACAAAATAATCTCTTTTAGGCATTCTTACCAAATATTGAGCTTGTGTTACCCAGCCTTCAAGGGTCTACTGGGATGGCTATTTCCTTGTTTCGTTACATTATTTAAAAGCAGAAAACATGTTTTACAAAAACTAGGACATTGATCAACATTGGTCTATAGTTGGTGCACAGCCTGCAAAGTCAAGAGAGAATGATTAGTTTCAGAGGGTAGATTCTACTAAAGCAGACGATATCTATGAGTACTACAGTATTCATCTAGTACACTCTGGAGATGTAATGGTTGATTCCTTGGAGCAATATCAAAGGAGAATGGCAAAAGATCATCTAATTAGTGTGGGAAAAGAGTTTTGAAGCCCATCGCTTTCAACTTCTCCTTCTTACATGGGGAGGAGGTCATTACAATGATATTTGAATACAGATCCCTTGCTTTTGAGAATAGGTCGAATAGACTATGGGCCCAATTTGCAAACGTAAACTTAGACATTTTGTCTAAGCTTAGACCAAACATCTACGTTTACGACTTAGCACTCGTACATTAAACATTAAATATCTTTTTCATCTTCTGTTTGAAAGTGAACTGGTTGTTGAATGCTATGCAGTAGTACATATTTTAAAAAGAGGAGTGTGATTCACTAACATGAGTGCAAGAGAGTTTATAAAAAATGTTTTTGGTGAAGATGAAATTGTATAGTGCAACTTGGTGAATCTCATGGCATGTAAACATGGTAAAAATGACGACTGGCACAGGATGCATGCTGAGTTAAAGTGCATTTTACATAATTTAGATGATTATACCTGACTCTTAACTCTCAGCTCTGCAAAGTATTCTTGGGATGAACTCATCTTCAGGCAAGCAAACTCAAATATTGTCAGTATCAATTTCAAGACACTTGTATACTTGTGTCAATGGATACAGCAAAGGTCTGGAGTTATGTCAATCGCAAAGAAGAAGAAGAACCACTATAAGATGGCCAGAGATAAATGGCTATGAGATGGTCTGGAACTCATGAATATAAAAAACGCAGTATCTTGTTTTGAAAGATGAATGAAATTTATTATTTCAATACGATACCATAAATAGTGTGTATCTCATATGGTTAAGATGTGGACACAGATGAAAACACAGGTGAAAATAGGAGAAGAGTTTGCTGGCTTTGTAATAGTATATTATCTGGGATCTAATTTATCTCATACTGTCATTACCATGAGGTCACAGCCTCATACCACATAACACTGCTTACTGGTTCAAAAGAATCTTTTCTTATGTTTTGATATCTTCGTCTTGAAATGTTCTGCAGCGAAAAGATCAATTAATCCTTCATATAGGACTATACACAGAAAGTCTCCAAATTGTTATAGCTTATATGTATTCACTAGTTTGTACACCATGTCTGTCCATGAAGAATAAAATGTATGCTAAATATTACGCAGACATATTTGCACTATATTATAAAGGTGTCTGCATGATGCGGTGAACCCTCATAAGTTACCTACTCCATAGAACACAAAGAACCTATATATCATAGTATATATGATCTTTACCTCTTATTAATACTCGTGGTAACCACCAGTCATGGACCTGGGGTTGAGGGTGTGGTCACCCTTTCTTCTTTTGTGCCTTTTGTGGAACGGGTTACTCCGTCACAACGTGATGGATCTCCCATCCGCCGAAACATAAACCTATTATATCTTATGGGATTTTTATTTAGGCGGACTGGATATCCGTCACTGTTGTTACGGAGTAACCAATCCGCCAAGATCTAAATCAGACCTAAAGTCTCCAAGTCCTCTAATGGTGGCTGCAACATGTCTAATGTTGTGACCAGTCAATCAGATTTTTTGGGTTCTACAAGTCTGGAGCCGCTCCCATGCTACTGAAATGGACAATGGGAAAAAAAGCTGACCCAACCAATCAAAAGCAGCTATTTTTAAATTGTTGGAAATGCAGGTCTACTCTGGGAGTATAGCAGTGCTTTAATGGAACCAACCATCCAGACAGCTCTAACTTTTTTAAGGGTTAATCCTTTCATAACTAACAAATGCCACTCTCTTAATGTATTAATTTGTCAAAGAAGGATAAATAGATTTGACCCAGATCACAAAAAGTACACTTTCTGAGTAATGTTCTAACATAGTGCCACATTTGATATAATTCTGCTCATCTGTTTTTGTATGTATTGAAGAGCACATTTCTTATGGGAATTATAAACGTAAATAGCAGTTTTAGACCCCACCCTGTTTTTCATCCCTGTTTGATGGATCAAAGTGGACCACATTTTTCTTAAAGAAAGCTTTATGCACATTCATCAAACCCTGCCAAACTTATTAGCAGAACAAAACATGCATTTCCTTTGGAAATTATTACCTAATTATGTACTGTGTAATAAATAAATAAATATATACACATAACTTCCTAAACAGACTGACAAACGGACGTCCTGAGATATACTGTGTGTCCCGTATCAAGAGGAAAACTAAAAGAACAAGCATTGAAAATGCAATAGGTCTCGCCTTTGATTAAGTTAAAGCCATTTGCTTTGCTAATGGTTTTGTATAGCAAAGCAAATGGCTTTAACTTAATGAAAGGCGAGACCTATTGCATTTTTAATGCTTGTTATTTCTCCTCGAGAGTTTAGTGAGTTTTCGCCTGAGGACCGTTGTTTTCTATTGTCTGATTGGCTCACAAGGCCTTACATCACAGAGGTGGGTGTTACATGGCCATGTCGACAACAAGATGTTGGCAGCATCTGAGAAATGCATCGTTGTATCATTGTTTCTGGTCTTTCTCTTCTCCGTATACCCAATAAAAGATATGGAAACATTCAGAAACGTTCCTTTATTATTCCTACTCGCATGTGTGCATCAAAGGTGGCTGTTAAGTCTCATTAAAAAGACCTTTATCATGTTTAGCTCTGTGTCACTGCGCAGGATCTATTCACGCCAGATGAGTTTATGAGACTTTCTAGGAATTAAACAATGGTTTCACGTTTGCTTCTCCTCTTCGGAGATATTGGGCAATAAAGCACACTGAAGGGTGAAGAACACATTAGTGGCACTTGTTTTCTCCGGCTGTTTATTTCATAATCTGCTCGTTTGGTTATTGGGTGATGCGAAAATTCATCCTCAGATGGGTTTATGTTTGCAGCTGATGACGGAGTATAAACCAACTGAGCCGGACTTGCCTTAGGCTCCTGACATGGCTCTCGGCTCTCACCTCTCAAGGGGCAAGCTCTGGAGAGAGAACGAAAGAGAGAAGAGAGACAGCGATGGGAGATACAGAGAGAGGAGATACATAGAGATAAGAGACAGAGAGAGGGAGAGAGAGAGGAGAATCAGAGATACATAGACACAAGAGAGACAGATTCAGAAATGCATACAGACGAGAGAGAGACAGCGATGGGAGATACAGAGAGAGGAGATACATAGAGATAAGAGACAGAGAGAGGGAGAGAGAGAGGAGAATCAGAGATACATAGACACAAGAGAGACAGATTCAGAAATGCATACAGACGAGAGAGAGACAGCGATGGGAGATACAGAGAGAGGAGATACATAGAGATAAGAGACAGAGAGAGGGAGAGAGAGAGGAGAATCAGAGATACATAGACACAAGAGAGACAGATTCAGAAATGCATACAGACGAGAGAGAGAAATAGAGGCGGAGGGAAACAAGCTCCCTCTCTGAGAGTTTGTTGTTGAAAAACAAACAACGCTTGGGGCTTGGCCCTCCGAAACATGGTGGATGCTCACCAAAGTTGTGTGTATTCACAAGAGCTTCTATGATGGAGGCTCCTGTTAAGGCACAGAGATGGGAGAGGTGATCCCCTGGTGTGGTAGGCGGTGGTCTGCCAGGGTGGCATATGTCATGTCCCCTCCATCACCCTGTTGGACGGAGGAGCACCGGTCAGTCAATGAACCAGGCCCTTAGCTTCTCTGAGTAAGAAAGTCACAGCTTGGTTTAAGGTATTTTAAGACCCTGATTTGTGTAAGCATCATAACAAGAAAGAGCAAAGAAAGTAAAGCCGATAAAACTCTGAGGCTTGCTGTTTTCCACCAGTGGAGGGAGGTGAATATAGGAATTATTCCAAACTATACAATGATAAACCACAAATCTCTCAAGCATTCTTGCAGCCATTACATTCTCGAACTCAGGCGGGGTAATGGCCACTCACATCAATAACGGTGTTTGATGGGAATTGAACACAAGCATTTACAATGCAATGGTCTCGCCTTTTGCATAAGTTGGAGCTATTGGTATTGTAAATGACAAACTTTTTATTTATGGGTTGGTTTTGAAAACAGATAAATAAATGGCATAGTCATTTACAATGCCAATAGCTTTAGCTCTCGCAAAGGCGAGACCTATTGCATCTATACACACACACAACCCGAGCCCCACACACACAATCCTTTGGTGAATATGTAGTGTTGGAAGGGGTCCACAGGGGGCACAGTGGTGGGGAAACGAGTGGGACAGAGGGCAAAAGGGGCACAAAAGGGAAAAAAACGAGTGGCGCAGAAGGGCACAGAAAAACGAGAGGAACAGAGGGCAGAAAGGCACAAAAAACGAGGAAAAACGAGTGGCACAGAGGGCAGAAGGGCACAAAAAAACGAGTGGAACAGAGGGCACACACAACGAGAGGAGCAGAGGGCAGAAAGGCACAAAAAAAGGGAAACGAGTGGAACAGAGGACAGAAAGGCACAAAAAAAGAGTGGAAAACGAGTGGCACAGAGGGCAGAAAGGCACAAAAACGAGTGGCACAGAGGGCAGAAGGGCACAAAAGACGAGAGGAGCAGAGGGCAGAAAGGCACAAAAAAACCAGTGGAACAGAGGGCAGAAGGGCACAAAAACGAGAGGGGCAGAAAGGAAAAAAAAAGAGGGAAAACGAGTGGAACAGAGGACAGAAAGGCACAAAAAAAGGGAAAAACGAGTGGCACAGAGGGCAGAAAGGCACAAAAACGAGTGGCACAGAGGGCAGAAGGGCACAAAAACGAGAGGAGCAGTGGGCAGAAAGGAACAAAAAGAGAGGGAAAACGAGTGGAACAGAGGACAGAAATGCACACAAAACAAGAGGGAAAAACGAGTGGCATAGAGGGCAGAAAGGCACAAAAACGAGTGGCACAGAGGGCAGAAGGGCACAAAAGAGCCACACACCGACCCACACACACACAATCCTTTGGTGAATATGTAGTGTTGGAAGGGGTCCACAGCGGCGGGGAAACCAGTGGGACAGAGGGCAAAAGGGGCACAAAAGGGGGAAAAACGAAGGGAACAAAAAAAATGAGAGGAACAGAGGGCAGAAAGGCACAAAACACGAGGGAAAAACGAGTGGCACAGAGGGCAGAAGGGCACAAAAAAACGAGTGGAACAGAGGGCAGAAAAAACGAGAGGAGCAGAAAGGCACAAAACAAGAGGGAAACGAGTGGAACAGAGGACAGAAAGGCACAAAACAAGAGAGAAACGAGTGGAACAGTGGACAGAAAGGCACAAAATCGAGTGGCGCAGAAGGGCACAAAAGACGAGAGGAGCAGAGGGCAGAAAGGCACAAATAACCTGCCTCGGTGAGGAATCTAGCTGGGCATGCGGGGGATGGTCCTCTCGTTCTCCAGCTGAAGCGCAAGTTACAGGACATGCAGCCGGACCCCTACTCCGCGGTCCTGTAGAAAACAGCGCGTGCAAGAGATGCCATGAGCGAAAGACTCGCCACGGCGTGCGCGCAACACTCACCCAGTCTGTCTGTGATTGGCTGCCCATGTAGCACGTGACCAGGGGGAGTCACGCGCTTTCCGGGAACCCGCCAGGTAGGACAACAAAACAAACCCAAGGAAAGAAGCGTGGAGGGTCCCGGGCAGCGGAAGCAGCAACGGAGGGGGTGAAGAGCATCACCGGAGAAGGGCAGACCAACAGCAAGTGAGTGCAAGGGAAACAAGAAATGATATTTCGGGAGGGTGAAAGGGACCTGCCGCCAACAAGACTATTGTTGCCGGGAGACAGACCTGGGCAGGAGCCGATTCTGGTCTGGGCACACTGTGAAGCGCGTTCACAAACCAGAATCGGCTCGTGCCCGGACCAGAATCGGCTCGTGCCCAAGTCTGTCTCCCTTGAGAGGCATCACGGCAACAATAGTTTCTCGTTGGCGGCAGCGCTTCGCACTGCAACGCCAGCGAGATCTAAAAAGGATGAAAAAGAACTAAACTATGTTCGAAATCTGAAACAAAGACACTTTGGATTAAGAATACCAGGGATAATTTTTTACTGAAGATATAGAACGAATGGACGAGAAAGTTGGAGTAGGTTTACAAAAACATGTGAAAAAAGGACCAAGAAAAGCAAGAGACAGAAGAGTGAATTAAAAGTAGAAGAGATAATAAAATGCACAAAATCAAGTTTATTTGGAAAATCTGAAGAACGAAAAAATAAGAAACTCTGTGGAGCGTGAAACACGTGTTAAGAATAAAAAAAAGAATATACTACGAGAAAGACTGTTAAATGTGTTGGTTAACACTAAGAATTTCTTTTTTGGTTACATACTTGTCAATATACTGGTATAAAAAGCGCTGGGCAATTTTCCTACTACCCAATACTTTTTGATATACATATATAACACAGTACATAAATGGGTCGCAACCACCTGCCACATTTGGCTTAATTCAGTTCAGCAGCATCACATTTTTCGTTTGGATTGTATATTATGTTGGCCGCCGGCTGCAACTAAATGAAGACAAGAGTAACTGCTTGAAGGAAGATTCACTGTGGAAAAACGGGAGGCCTGTCTGGTTATAGTTGAACTTTGAAACATTTGAACAGTCAGGGTTTGCGTGGGTTAACATTTCCCATTCAGATGCCAGGATGGATAATTACGTACCTGTTTGGGCACGAGTGACAGATTTGACATCCCTTATATTCCATAGGATGCTCACACACTCTTAGCCCTAAATGGAATTGGATTCTCTGAGGCAAGATGAGGCTTTGTGGGCTAACAATGGACTAAAGGTACGAGACTTTGTGGTATGTTAATCCAGAGAAGTGATGGATCAATTGGTGTTACCGAAGCAATGCATGATGGATAGTGTGGTTCGTGGTAATTGATGTACTATATGGAGTGATTATAATAGGTTTAAAATCAAAGTATGGAAGCACCAGTGGTATGTAGTATGATAATTTAATTGTCGAAGTCAAAAGAAACCTGCACTGAGCACTTTTCCAGTGATTTATTTGTTAAAACCACATGAACTGATATGACGCCATTGTGACTGAAGTCTCTCTATATAGTGTTTATGCGCCTCAAGTTTAAAAGGGTGAACATCTGACTGCTTCACATTTGCACATGATTAAGACCGATGGCAGATCGAAACGGGTCATGCATCTATGTTTCTTTGCAATTAAAAGTTGTTTTTTTACTGACTGGCTGGTGGGCTCGCTTTCGCACTGAGGAAGGTGTGTTGAGTTTTCTTATGGAATAGATAGATAGATAGATAGATAGATGGATAGATAGATAGATAGATAGATAGATAGATAGATAGATAGATAGATAGATAGATAGATAGATAGATAGATAGATAGATAGATAGATAGATAGATAGATAGATAGATAGATAGATAGATAGATAGATAGATAGATAGATAGATAGATAGATAGATAGATAGATAGATAGATAGATAGATAGATAGATAGATATCAAAGCCACACAAATGTGGAGCACTCACGGGACACTTTCAATTCGATTTTCATTGAGCAAATGAATTTCAGCGTTCTGCCTTCTTCAGTGCTCATCCACTCAGCCCCAAACATAACGCAGGTTTAAATACCATCAAGAGTACTCTCATTGGGGAAACACAGAAAAATGGCCAGCAACGAAGGACTAACAAAGTCATGGTCCCAATACCAGTCTCACTGGCTGCCATGTTGGTGTGTGTTTTCTTGTTTCCAGCATTATGGTAAACATTTCATTTTTCATATTCCCGGTCCCTCATAGACAATTGAAACATTCCCTCTTGTATAGAGGGAAGAAACTCAAATGCCTGATGTCACTCACACACAGCAAGCCCACTCCCTCATCCCAAAAAGAGGAAAACCACTACTAGATTGATTGACTTGCATTGATACTGGCAAAACGTGAATTGACAATGCATTGGAAGTCTACGTGAGGCCCTCGAATGATTAAATGATAAGGAGAACTGGTTACCGCTCCCTCCTGAATGGATAGCCACCGCCTTAATGCAAATCCCTGCTTGCCGTTGCTCCCAGACACTGTATTACTAAGACCTACCTCCTCCCTGCTCTTTGACCCCTACCTGCCCCCCCCCAAAGAGGTTCAACCCAAGACAACATGCACTCAATGAGGTTATCGCAGGACTCACGTACTACCTCAATGCTGCACAGCACACTAGGACTTCCGAACCAATATGTATAACACTGCTCTAATGTATGACTCTTGCACAAAAACTGTTGTTAATGCTCCGATACCCCGGGTCCGGCCAGCGCTATATAAAACTCCTTGATAAATAAATAAATAAATTCAGTCAGCTGGTCTAGAGAGTAATGTGTTGTTCCGAGAGCTGAAAAGTGGGCGGGGATACGATGATAGGGCTAGAGCATGGTAACACCTTGTGGATTGCTTGTTGGCCCCGAATGATGACACAGGTATGTCAAATAGCTCCATTATTTCTCAGGAGGACCTGGAGAGTGGTAATAATTTGTCCTTGCATGGATCAACTTGTCCAAGATTTTAAGTTGCTGTGGTGAACTTTGAAGATGTTGGCCACTGTGACGCACTACATATGACAGCATATGACAGCTTGGCAAGGGGTAACTGTAGATGGGGGAGTACACAGTTGCTGTTTGCCAGTTAGAAGCTGTAGTGGTCTCATGATATGTGTGAATATGTTTTGTACTCAGACTGCGCATGTCTGCATGTAATTTCTATCCTATTTATTATATGTACTTGCTTAACTGTAATTCTTATCCTATTATTTTTAACCTATTTACTATGTACTGCTGCAGTGAATTATTCAATTTTTGTAGCGAATCCTGGTAACTAGTGTTTTATGTTTGAAATTGAAAAATATACAATTTTGCTTAAAATAAACTAAACACCAAGTCTACTCCCAGTGGGCAGGAGCTTCAAAAATGCTCCTGCCCACTAGGAGTGAGCTTTTGATCTGTTTCCCCGACCGCGGTAATGCAGGCAGGGAAACAGATCAAAATATTGTTCCCACCCACAAGGAACATGGTGGGTGCCTTGGGTGGGCAGGGCTGAAATCAGATTGGTCGGGGGTCCCATGCCCCCCTCTCTTTAACATAATGTCGGCTCCTGGGGATGGGGTCCATGGGACAAAATCAGGCCATGAAGGGGGGCATGCAGCCCCCCTACCTCTATACATAAAGTAAGGCCCGGGTTATAGGGTCCCTGGTGCCGAAATTGGTATGAGGAGGGGGCAGCCTGCTAAATACTTATAAGGTCCCAAAGGCGAGACCTATTGGCTATGCCAATGCTTGTTAAGAACTGGGGGCAATGCCCCAAAACAAGTGCAGCAGCCCCCCTGCCGGCAAGTACATGTCCTGTTCAGAAGAGTATTTGTGTTGTATTACAAGTCTGTTGTGCCAGTGGAGAAGTTCATGTCCTGTCCTGGTAAAATGCACAGTAGCCTCTCTGAGAACTGCAGGTACTGTCCTTTCAAACCCAGGAAATTCCCTACGAAGAGGTGCAGGTGCTCTCTTAAGTACTGAGTACTGAGAATCCCGTACTGGGAAATCTAGCAATACCCCAATAAAATGATAGAAAGCCTGCAGAGAGCTACCTCTGGTGTTACAAAAATCCAGTACGCTGCTGAGTAATGCCAGCACTGGTCATTTGCAGATTTTAAGCCCCACAGCAAAGTGCCAGAAATTGTATTAAAACACAGCAGCCGCGCTGGGGGTGTAGCCCTGCTGAGAAGTGGGAATATGGCCCCATGAGAGGGATAGCGGCCATGCTGCCAGCTGATGGCACTGTGCTATTGAGCGTCACCCTGTTGACACATTGATACTGCCTCATTGAAAGCAAAAGCAAAGCAGCTATTTTGGAATGTGCAATACTGTCCTACTGAGAGCACAACAGTCTTGCTGACAAGTACAATACTATCACATTAAAAGTACAGCGATGCTGTTGATAAGTGAAATACTGTTCTGTTGAAAATCTAGCAGTCCTGCTGGCAAGTGTAATACTGTCCCTTTTCATTGAAGTGCAATAGCTATGTTGACAAGCACATAATATCCCCATACTGTCCTACTGAAAGCATGACTGTCCTACTGACAACTGCAGTAGAGTCCAATTGAAAGTACAGCAATCATCTTGACCCATATAATGCTGTCCCATTAATACTTCATACTCCCTACTGACATGGCAATACTGTCTCTTTGGAAGTGCCGCAGCCATGTTGACAAGTAAATACTGTCTCCTGAAAGTACAGCAGCCATGTTGGCAAGTATCACACAACGCGTTTAATCTTAATACAATCTTCCTGCTTGGTGCCCCAAAGGAAAAAATACAAGTCCGACAGCCAAGATGCATAGTCGTCAAGAGAAGGCTTGGGTTTAACCACAGGGCGGACACGACGAGCTAAAAGTGAAATCACTGGGGAAAACAAGAATCCAGACATATGCAAATCTCGCAAGAAGATCTCTGCTTAAAAACACAAATATAAATACATCCTTCTTCCGGATCCGGAACTCTGCGATAGGAATAAATCTTTTAGCGCGAGCTTTGAAGTTCTTTGTATGTGTCCCTACTTGGGGAGGGATGGCGGACACAGATATTTTAAGGGGTAAGCAGGGGTTTGGAAAGAATAAAAAACAAGAAGCGCGAGCAACAACCCGGGAGTTCTGTGCATGCGCACACGCTAAAAAAAACACGCAAGTGGTGCGCACAAAAGAAGGAGAGGCCAGGGCGCTGAAAGCTGGCAGCTGCGCGTGTGCACGTGTGCACATGCGCATGAACGCAAGCGCTAGTCCGTGTGGCAGCACTTTTAAAAGCTGGCTCAGGCGAGACCTAAAAAAGCACACAAGGGGCAGGTTAGGAATACTCAGACTCTCTAATCCTGGTGGTGGGGTCCCAAAGGGACCCTGGCTGGGGCCATAAATGTTTTTTTAAATTTGCAGCAAATCTACGGAGATTCCGCAGCAATTTAAAAAAAAAAAAGGGTGGGCTCCCGCACTACTTTTTCAAAGCTTCGTGGGTGGGCCAGGTCCAGGGGAAACAAATGTTTATATTTTGGGGAGGAGGATGTGTGAGGCCCCTCTCACTGCGTCATTAATGGCCCTGGGAAGCCCACCCCTGGGGCTGGCTCAGCAGCTGTGTTCTGGGGTGGACAGGGAGAGGGATCAAGTGCACCCCTTCCCCAACAAGTAAAACTAGGGATGGGGCCCCAGGGGCCAAAATCAGCATAGGCATGGGGGCCACATGCCCCTTCCCCTAGTCTGAACACCTGGCATCGGGGGATGGGGTCATCAGGGCCAGGGCCTGTGGACAGCCCCCCCCCACCATGCACGACCAAAGACCCTGCGCAGTGTGGGGTTGGCTGACTTTATGGGTGTCAGCCATGGGCATTGTTGCCAAACCCCCACTGCACAGGCTGTGCCCAGCATGGGGTTAGATTTATGTATTGTAATTTACTTTACATTAAAAGAATCTAGAAATTCACTAAAAACAAAAAGTTAAAATTAACGTTATAGTTAGGTGAAATGGTCAATAACAATGTAACATTTTAAACTAAAAAACCATAGAAATTGGCCAGTTATAGTTAGAGTTATCTTGAGTTACTATTTTTCATGCCCTAAGGTAACTATAACTCGCACCCTCACCATGCACTGCTAATTACCTCACATGATACATCACCCATAGCATTATCACATCATTGATAATATCACTTTTGAAGTGCAATTATTAATGAAAAAATTGTGCTTGGCGCTGGTGAGAGTTATAGTTATTTGAGATAATTCTAACTTTTTCTGGTGAATTTCCGTGGTTTTTAGACTTTAAAACGTTACAGTGTTACTAAATATTTTGCCTAAAAATAACCTTACTTTAGCAATTGGTTTTTACAGTGAGTCACCAGTAGGTAGTTATAGTTAGGACCTAGTTGTTTTGCTAATAACCGGTGCCGTTTGATGAATCTTCAAAGCTAGTACACACCTGAATTGAGCTGCTGAGTGGAAAGTTTCACGCTGATACATCCCCACTGGGGCAGAGAAAAATGGGGGTCCCAAAATGTGTATTTCCATGCAATTTCTGAATTTTGAACAGAATTACAGCCCGAACTGCTGAACGAAATTGGACCAAATTTAGCAGAAGACTAGCTCATGGTCCAGAAAGAGCCCTTTCAGACATTTGGTGCAAATCCGTTCAGTAGTTTCAGAGTTATTAAAGAAAAATGAAACATATGCATCTAGGTTAGCAATTCCCCCTTTGTAAGATCTGATTGCCTGCCAACACTTCAACCAGGAATTTTTGGCAGCTATCTTGGGACTTGAGACTGAGACCGAGTCCCAAAAAAACACAAAAAAACAAAAGGGAGCAGGGACACCCAGACCAGCTAGACCTGATTATGGGGTCCCAAAAACATTTTTTTTACTTTTGCAGTGAAAATCACAGCAGATCTACAACATCACCTCCCCGGAGCCAAGCTGTTGTAAATTATTGGAAAAGGTCATGATGGCCCCTCCCCTTGCCCTTTACGGACCCCAGGACTGCCACCTTCTCCGGGCAATGCCTATGTTTACAAGGGGAGGGGGGCTGTAAAGACCTCACTCCTGTACCCTTTTCTGCTCCATGGACCACTCCCTCCCCGGGGTCAGGACGATTATTATTAGGGGGAGGGTACCCATGTGATCACCCTCATGCACCATTTTCAGCCACAGGGACTACAAACTCCCCAAGGCAGGTTGATTTTGACAAGGGGAGGGGCACAGTGTGGGTCTCCTCCTGGGCTTTTTTCAGCCCTGGGGACCACCAACTCCCTGTGGCAGACCATGCAATTTGAATGGAGGGGGCCCACGCGGCCCCATCCTGGAGCCATTATTTGCCCTGGGGACCACCACCCCCAGGACCGGCTCCCTTTGTCCTGTGGTGCCTATCCTTAGGACATAGTTGTTTGCTTTGACTCAGCTGCAGCTCGAACTGCAGGAAAGAATTACACCAAATTTAATGGAAAGGTAGATTTTGTTTCGAAAAGCACGCTTTTTGTTGTTTTCTTTAAACCCCTTCCTTAGTTTTTGAGAAATTAAAGAAAATTCAAATTTGCATATCTATGGTGGCGAAGGTTTTGCAAATAATGACAAGCTCGTGCAGAGATTTGCAGAGCTCTGATCGGCCTCAAACACTTCAACCAGTAAGTATTGGTAGAAGCCAAGCCCCATGTACTATGAAGAAAAGGAAAGGGTGAAGGGCAAGAATACCCTAACCGCAAGCCTTGGTCCTGGAGTCCCATAGGGACTCCAGCATGGCAAAAAAGCATTTATTTAAATTCATGGTAAAATCCACAAATATTCATCAATGGTTTTGTATGAGTGAAATCTGAGCCTAACTATAACGTCCATGTAACCTTTGGTTTTTCCAGTGAATTTCTAAGGTTTTTTAAATTCAATTTCCTAACTATAACCTCTCAGTTTTTTTGGGTGAATTTCAACATTTTCTCAATTTTATTCCTAACTATAACCTTTGAGAATTCATTTGTGAGTGATTGTATAGGTAGGTGAGTGGGTGTGTGAGTCTCTGAGTGGGTGAGTGGGTGCATGAGTGTCTGAGTGGGTCTGGGATTTTTTGTGTGAGTATCAGAATGGGTCTGTGCGTGGGTCCATAAGTGTCTGAGTGGGTCTGGGAGTAGGTGCATGAGTCTCTGAGTGGACCTCTGAGTGGGTGCATGAGTCTCTGAGTGGATCTGGGTGGCACTACAGGAAATAGCAGGCCCTGGGGACCACCAACCGCCAGGGCCAGCTCCTGCTATGTTCTTGGCTCTAAGAGGAGAGCCACCTGCCCCTATTTTCTCTTTTCATGGGCCAGCCCAGGTGAGGTGGTGGTCCCCAGGGCAGTGTATGGCACGGAGGGGTGCCACACCTACCCCTCCAACATGAATTATACTTGCTGCCCTGGGTAGGTAGCGGTCCCCAGGATGTGGGGGATCCACATGGCCCCCATTAAATATTCATATTAAGCCCCAGGGAGGTCCCCAGGGCTTAAAAGAGTCCATGGAGTGGGGTCAGCATGACCCCCCCAATATGTAAAGAAAGCCCGGGAGAGGTGGTGGTCCCCAGGGCTGTAAGAGCCTTTGGAAGGGGGCCCAGTGCACCCCCTCTATTTGTAATTAAATTCACCCAGGACCTGGCCCACCTGGGGGGTCTAATCAACATAAGCGCGGGCCTGCACTCTGTTTTGTTAAATGCAGAATCATGGAGCTATTGTGTTTCTGCTGCAATCATGTATTTTTAAAAGTGCTTTTTGACCCTGTTGAGGTCACAGGGGGACCCCAGGACCACAGTTAGGCGTTCAGGGGATTTCTATCCTGCTTCCTTTTTTATTTTTACTTTTTTTGTGGGGCTAATGGCTGACAACAATTTCTGGTTGAAGTGTTGGCAGCCAATCAGATTTGAGCACGGGACAGTCGAATCCTCTGAGGAACTGCATCCCTATATATCTAAATTTGGATTTATTTTAATATCTCAAAAATTACTGAATTGATTTACACCAATTCACAAAAAGGTCCATTTCTCAAACAACAGCTAACTTTCTGCCAAATTTGGTGTATTTCTGTTCAGCAGTTTGGGCAGTTGTCATGTCTAAAATCCCAATAGGAATTTGCATGGGGAAAACTTGCTATGGAACCCCCCATTTTCTCGGTCCCTGCTTGATGCATCTCCCTGAAACTTTCAAGACAGCAGCTGTGGTGAGTGTTGCACTCGTTTCGAAAATTGCCCGAGGATTCGTCAACCAGCCCAAAAGTTATTGGCAAAACAACAAATGTTCTTCCTATGGAAACAAGGTCCTAACTACAACTATCTACTGGTGATATATATATATATATATATATTCCACAATCCGGAGAAAACGCTGATGTTGCAAAATCAGGTACGGACCACTCGGTAGGTTATTCATGATGCAGTGCTTTATTATCCAAAGACAGCAGCATGACGCGTTTCGACCGGGTAAACCCGGTTTTGATCACATGACATGCCCAAGACCAAACGTGTTTAAATACTGTAGTGAATTGAACAAATGCTCCTCCTACTACCTCATAGAAAGCAACAAAATACTATAGGTAACACACATTAGCACGCTTCAATTATAGTGTGGCCAGCAATAAGTATAGGTAATGGGATTCACATATCCAAAATGGATCCGAAAATTTCACCACACAAATAAATACATCACAGAGATGAATATACAAAATTCTCGATACTTGTAAGACATAAAGGGCAAGTGCCCAATTCTGTGCAATATAAGAAGCGTATAATACATTGAAAGTAAAACCCAATAGTCAAGTTCACTTAAAGTGCAAGTAGCCATGAGCAGTAGAGAACACAACAGTAAATATTAGTGCTAATAAAGATTAAAATACACAAATCAAATTATTAAATCATAATAGATTCTCTCAAAATACATAGCCAGACGCCAAATAACATTATCAATTAAAAAGAAAGTGCACAGTGCCTATATAAAGTGCAAAAAAGTGCAAAAAGTTAAATGAATACATTCAAAATTCTTAACCAGGTACAACAAGAGAGTAAAAGGACCCATGAGTGCAAAATTCCAATATAATGTGCAAACAGTCACAAAGTTCATGAATAGAAAGGACTAATATCTGTTATCCTTCCAAATAAATGAATAAGACAATAAAGTGCATTAAGTCCCCTCCTGCGCAGCCGATCAATACCCGATCCTCACACCTCAGAATTACTGAATTAAAACTAGTAAAACTAGAAAACTAGTAAAACCAGCTAAAAGTCCGATAAAACCAAGGCATAAAAAGGAAACAGATAAAAACCAACCGAGTGAAAAAAAGGACTTAAAACTCACTCATTGTCTACATAACAGCAAAAAGATATCGCTCATCAGTCATGTAGCTCAGGTTACATGATATAACAAGTCAAATAAAAAATGGGACAAGCCTGCCCCATAGACTGGTCTGAACAATGAAGGACCTTATAAAAAGTTGTAAAGATCCTCTCCAGTATTAAGACCATTAGGAATCTTCGTGTCCAATAGTAAGATATACTGACTCTCTAGCTGCGGTAACTTTCTTTCCCTGTCACCACCTCTCTTAGACCATGGGACTGCGTCAATAACAAAATATCTTAATTCATTAAGATTATTGTGGTGTACTAATTTAAAGTGACGTGCCACAGGGTAGCTGGAGTCAGAATTAACAATGGCACGGAGATGCTGCAAAATACGGTTAAAAACCTGGAGCTCAGTGCTCCCAACATACTGTAGATGGCATGTGCATCGTAATACATAAACAGCATGATCTGTTTTGCAGGTAAACAACCCCTTGATTTTACATAGTCTGAGAGAAAGCGTCTGGATATTCTTGGGTATTGACCCCAAATTTACAGGCCCTGCAGGAACTGCATTTATAAAAGCCAGATCTATTTGAGAGCCAATTAGAGGATTTAACAGTTTCTGGACTGGTCTTAACAAGAGCATCCCTCATAGAGGGTGCCCTTCTAAAGGTGATAGCTGGTAACTCACTTAATAACGGAGCAAGATTAATATCCGTTTTGAGTATAGGCCAGTTTGAATTAAGTATATTCCTCAATTTCATCTCATAGCAACCATACGTAGTAATCAACCTAACTGCCGTATCATCCCTAATAGAAGAACTAGCTTTATTAGATATTGCAATAGCAGTGTTAGTAACATGGGGTGATTCCTTTGTTGTATTATGCATTTTGTTCATAGCAGCCTGTAAATCAGTCATTTTGTAACCACGAGCCAGAAATCTTTCTACAGATTCATTTAGACATTCAATTAAGTCGATTTCGCTGCTGCAGATTTTTTGAATCCTTAAAAACTCCCCATAGGGGATGCTTTTAATGAGGTGACGCGGATGGGCACTAGAAGCATGAAGAATCGAATTTCCAGCCGTCGTTTTCCTATGAAGTGTAGTATGTACAACATTCTCTTTTACATAAACTTCAACGTGAAGAATCTCGACTCTCTTATTGCTAATAGTAGCAGTAAATTCCAGATTGAGCGTGTTAACGTTAATCTCATAAAAAAACTTCTCAGCAGTTTCCCTAGACCCATGCCATATTATAAACACATCATCTATGAAATGCCACATATGGATAATACCTGTTTCTCTAACTTTCTCCAGGGTGTGACCAAGAACATGCTTCTCCCACCAGCCCACGTGTAAACACGCGTAGCTGGGGGAGAAGCATGCCTCCATAGCCACACCCCGTAATTGCTGGTATATCTCATTATTGAAAAGAAAATCATTATTACACAGACACAACTCGATCATTTTCACTAACATTTTGTTATGTTGATTAAATTTAACAGCTCTTTCTGATAAGAATTGCTGAATAGCATACAATCCAGCTTGATGATTAATAGAAGTGTAGAGTGAGCAAATGTCCATTACAATAAATTAAAACTCCGAGTTCCAAGGAACCTCCTTCAATTTGGTGAGGAAATGGCCAGTATCACTGATGTAGGACGGAAGAGCTTCCACATATTCGCGTAGGAAAAAGTCTACATATTTCGACATAGATTCAAGTAACCCATTCTGAGCAAAAATAATAGGACGCCCAGGGACAGGTAATATACATTTATACACTTTGGGTAAGAAATAAAAAATAAAGGGTCGGAGTAATAGGATGATCCTTTTTCAAGAAAAAATACTCTTTTTTACTAATCAAACCCTCCCTTTTCCAATGTGCCAGCTGCTTATGAACCTGATATATATATATATATTATCTAATGGTGGTCGCCATTAGGTAGTTTTAGTTAGGACCATGTGTCCATAGGAAAAGCATTTTTTGACTTGGCTATTACTTTGAGGTCCTTTGACCAATCTTCATGAAATGTTCCCAAAAATAAAGTCAAGGTGGAAAGTTTGGGGGTGATCTGTGCAGTGGGGACCGAGAATTTGGGTGGTGAAATAAGGTTGCATTTGTAATGTTCATTCCCATAGGAACCTTTAGCCACACCTTCAGTCTGAACCGCTGAATGGACTTTCACCAGATTTGACAGGGATGTAGATGGTGGTTCATGGAAGTGCCTTTTGCTTATTTGGTGTAACTCAGTTCAGTAGTTGTTGAGAAATGTTTGTTAAAAAGTATAGTGATATCTCTGGCCATGGATATTTTGCGGAGGTTTCGCATTGAATCATGAATGCACGCACCAACAGGAATGCTAGGATTGGCTGGACGCAACCTTAACAGAAAGTTGCGGCCGCCATTTTATCTATCAGGAATGGTTCCCGAGGCTGAAAATGTGTGTGAAGGACCACATAAGGGGTCAGGGTAGAGATACTCTGACCCCACTGTTGAGCAATGGGGAGTTAGTGTCACAATTTATATGTCCAAAATTCATTTTTTTAATTCTGTGCGATATTCGCGATGACGCTGTGACTGCCAGCACTATTGAATTCCTGCTTTTTTAAAAATGTTTTCACGTTGTGTCCAGGGGGATCACGATTACCAATGTCATTGTGATCTCTGGAGTCACCACAAAAATATAAAATAGGTTTTAGAGATGGTTTTTATAGAAAATTTCTAGAAAAACATGAGTTTGGAGACTACTGTAAGAAACCCTAGTATGTAAAATTCTGTAGTATCCGTTGAAATATGTGTTTTAGACTTTATGGAAATGGCACAATCATTGCAGTTAACAACAGTTGCGGCCCGTGGTGGGAGTGCCGCCGGGCGCTTACGTGGGGCGGGGCAGGGGCAGGGTGGGGGTAGTAAACTACGGATTATGGCCGATTACAGGTAAGTAAACATGTAAATAAATAAAACGAATTTCGTTGCACGTGCTGCATCATCAAATGTGATGCAGCACGCGCAACAAAATTCATTTTATTTATTTATATGTTTACTTACCTGTAGTCGGCCGTAATCCATAGTTTACTACCCCCCACCCTGCCCCTCTCCGCCCCATGTCAGCGCCCGGCAGCACTCCCACCACGGGCCGCAACTGGTTAACAATGTCATTGATAAGTCCTGAATAACCAGAAAAACTGAATAGGTCTGAAAGATGGTTTTTAAAGAAACTTAATTGGAGTTTAAACATGCTTTGAAAGAAGTATGAACATAGTAATATGATTAGTGCAATGTTTAGAATGGATGTTTTTTACATAATACTTTTGGATGTGTTGGTGGCCATTGAGTGTCTGTTTTTGTTTTACACTTTCACGATGTGTCTGCGGGGATCACGACGTCATCACAAATATAAAAAATGTAAAGAAAAAAAACAATGCTTATTAATCTGCTGAAAAAAATACAAGCTTAAACAAATACCCCTAATAGAGCCATTTTAGATAGAAAATACAATTTGAAAACCTTAAAAAATCAATAAAAAAGTCAAAGGTTACATGGATGTTATAGTTGGGAAATAAAATCTGAAAAACCTTAGAAATGCACTGAAAAAAACCAAAGGTTACAGGTACGTTATAGTGAGGGTTTAGCATTTAATTAACCATAGAAATTTGCTGAAAACACCAAATGTCACTGGGGCATTATAGGTAGCTAATAGAATTTAAAAAACATAGAAATGAATTGAAAAAAAACAAAGGTTACAGGGACATTATAGTTAGGTTGATATTTCACTCATACAAAACCAGAGAATTTCATCAGTTATAGTTAGCTGAGCTAACTATAACTCACACCCTCACAATGTACTGCTTATGACCTCACATATAACATCACTCATGACATGGTCAGTGACATCACTGTTGGCATCTCAAATGACATCACTGATGACATCATCCACATAATCTCTAACACACCCACTCACACCCCATATAACCTTTCATTCACCCACTCCAACTTCCACACTACCATTCTCAAAACCATTGACACACCCATAACAGTACTTACACACCTACTCTCTGATTCATAGGTCTACACACACATCCACACATCCAGTCAGTCACCCATACATCCACTCATATACCAATTTGATCACTAATACAATCAACCACTGAATATCCACTCATGCATCCACATAGCCACTCACACACTGTCAGTCATTCATAGAGCTGCTCACACACATACAGTCACTCATATACTCCAACACTCACCTATACTGCCTTTCACATATCCAGGTACTCACCCAAATACAACTGGCACATTCATTCACTCACCGACACACCCATACACACACTCAGTCACCTCTATAGCCCCTCACCTACACACTCACTAACCCAGCCAGCCACTGACTCACTCATCCATGCAGGCAGTCATACACCCTCTCACGCAGCCATGCAGACACTTGTATAGCCACTCACACACTGGTACTCATACAGTCACTCACGTACCCATTCACCAACCCAGGAACTACTGAACAGATTGACTCCATATATGCAAAAGGCACATCCCTGACCTGAGGTCTACCTCTCTGCCAAATTTCAAGTGATTCTGTTCAGCCGTTCGGGCTGTACCTTCGACTAAAGGTCCTATGGGAAAATGCATGGTTAAAACGCGTTTTGGGACCCCCCTTTTTTCTCGGCCCCCGCTTGACGAATCCCCCCGAGACTTTCAGGGTAGGAGCTGAGCGGAGCGCCCCATTAGTTTTGAAAATTTCACGAAGATTTGTCAACCGGCGCCAAAGTTATTCAAAATAGAATTTTGAGATATCCTATGGAAACACGGTCTAAACTATAACTATCTACTGGCGACCACCAGTAGATAATATATGTGTGTGTGTATGTATCTATATATGTGTATGTATCTATATATTCACTGAAAAAACCATAGGTTTCACACATGTTATAGTTAGCGGAAATTTTACTGATAAAAAACCAGTGAAATTCCCCCGTTATAGTTAGTGCAGGCAACTATAACTCACGCGACCGCAATCCTCTGCTGATGCTAATACTGTATTTAGACACTTATTTGCCCATGTCTTCTTCCATACATTTTTAGCTATACATATATTACAAATATTTTTTTTTCATAAAGACACATATGTCATCAGCAGAAGATTGCGGTCGCGTGAGTTATAGTTGCCTGCACTAACTATAACGGGGGAATTTCACTGGTTTTTTATCAGTAAAATTTCCGCTAACTATAACATGTGTGAAACCTATGGTTTTTTCAGTGAATTTGCAAGGTTTTTTAAATGCTAATTCCTAACTATAACGTGTGTGAAACCTATGGTTTTTTCAGTGAATTTGTACGGTTTTTTAAATGCTAAGTTACTTTATGCCATTCGTGGCGTGCGCGCCCACTTAACGCAGTTCGTTCCGTGCGCGCACAGTAAGCACGCGGTGCGCTTCGCGCACCGCGTGCCCACGTTACGCTAGATGGGCCATGTACGCACGATGCGCTTCGCGCACCGTGCGCACATGGAGGACATATGATGCACTTCGTTTTGAAAGGTAATATTTTAATTTTTCGTAATTTTTATAAGCCATGCACAAATGGTGCCCTTCGGGCACCATTTGCACACGGGGTGGAGAGAGTGTGGATAATTTTTTCTTTTATTATTTTTGTTTAAAATATTATAGTTTATCACACCTCGGATAAGCCATGCACAATTGGTGGCCTGCGGCCACCAATTGCACACGGGGTGGGGAGAGTGTGGATAGTTTTTTTTTTTTAATAATTTTTTACCGTACGCGTACGGTAAGCGTAATCGGCGAAATTAGCGAAAAAATAAAAATTGCATTTTTGGCCTTGGGGGATCTTTGGGGACTCCCTCAACATGGCTATGTGTGTGGGAGCTGTCTTAACAGCACCTTAACATGTTTTTTGGCTTTATTTTAAAACCTAACTCTCAGTGCGAGAGAGAAAATGGCGGCCGCCGCTTCCTGGTTTCGGCCGATTCGAATGTTTACTAAGATCTAAGAGCCAATCAGAATCGCGCTCGCGCACGCCACCGTACGCGTACGGTAAGCGTACCGTAAGCGCACCGTAAGCTGGCTCAGATATATATATTGATTTAAAGGCTATTTTCTCAGAATCTACTGAACAGATTTACACCAAACCTACAAAAGGCACTTCCTTGACCTGAGGACTACCTCTCTGCCAAATTTCTAGTAATTCTGTTCAGCCGTTCGGGCTGTAGCCCTGTCTAAAGGTCCTATGGAAAAATGCATGGGAAAAACGCGTTTTGGGACCCCCCTTTTATCTCAGCCCCCGCTTGACGAATCCCCCCGAGACTTTCAGGGTAGGAGCGGAGCGTAGCGCCCACCTATTTTGAAAAATTCGCGAGGATTCGTCGACCGGCGCCAAAGTTATTCAAAATAGAATGTTGAGGATTTCCTATGGAAACGTGGTCCTAACTATAACTACCTACTGGCGACCGCCAGTAGGTAATGTATCTATATATGTGTATATATATATATATTTACGCACACATATATATAGATACATATACAATTGCTGCAGTTGTGTCTTATTCCGAGTGCTTGGCTGTAGATGTGTGTGTGTATGTATGTATGTATATATATATATATATATATATATTCACTTAAAAAACCATACGTTTCACACATGTTATAGTTAGATGGACATTTCACTCGTAAAAAACCAATGAAATTCCCCCGTTATAGTTAGTTCAGATAACTATAACTCGCGCACTCGCAATCCACTGCTCATGACGTCACATATTACATAACTCATGACATGGTCAGTGGCATCACTCATGACATCACTGACGACATCATCCTTGTGATAGAGTGGCGGTCGCGCAAGTTATAGTTATCTGAACTAACTATAACGGGGGAATTTCATTGTTTTTTTACGAGTGAAATGTCCACCTAACTATAACGTGTGAAACCTATGGTTTTTTAAGTGAATATATATATATATATATATATATATATAAGAAAAACTATTCCCCAATCTCCTGTGATTGAAGTGCCAGCACTCGTAATCATGGGTATTTGCATGGTTACACTGACTCCACACACAGACACTACAGGGACGCCTTTCGGCAGTCTTACTGCCTTTCTTGACCTGTCATGTGCCATATCGGTGCCTCTTCTGAAGCTTTACATTCATAGAAATAGAAAATGCCCTTTCAACATTAAATGTGTATGCATTTGTATTTGGGAAAATACTAACTATATACGTGCATGTTGCAAAGCTTCAATTACAAGGAAAAGGATCCCAACAGAGTAAAACCTGCAAATACGATTGCTGCAAGGTTTTTTGCTTCCTGTGCCACTACGAGTCATGTCCTTCAATTCGTCTTTAAGGTTTTTTTCCCATCGTACATTTTCATGTTACGCGCAAAACCCGAACAGTCACGCATTTTCTGTCTATTTAGACAGAATTCTTTCCAGCGCAGTCACCCCATCCTTGTTATCAGCTTCTTCCCTGTACTTCCGTAACCAAGTGCATTTCACTGTTTTACTCGGAAAACCACTAACTCGTACAGTACAAAATATCCAAATATCAGGGAAGAGGACTTACAGTGGGGACTTTCTGCTGCTGAAATTTCAATCCGTGAGTTTAGAGTAAACAGGTTAAATAAGCAGTAGTAAGGTCCCATGATACCACCGCTTATATATATTTATATATTCACTGAAAAAAACATAGGTTTCAGGCACGTTATAGTTAGAAATTAGCATTTAAAAAACCTTAGAAATTCACTGAAAAAAACACAGGTTTCAGGGACATTATAGTTAGTTGGACATTTCACTCGTGCAAAACCACAGAAATTCCCCAGTTATAGTTAGTTCAGCTAACTATAACTCACGCCCCCGCAATGCACTGCTGATGACGTCACATATTACATCATTCATGACATGGTCAGTGACATCACTGCTGACATCTCAAATGACATCACTGATGACATCACCCACGGGAAAATCTGATCCACCTCCTCACACTCCAATATAACCTTTGATACACCCACTGTAGAATACAGACAACCATTTTCAAAACCATCAAGACACCAATACCAGTTACTACATACTCACTCACTGATTCCTAGGCCTCCAAACATATTCACTCATTCACCCATACAATCACTCATACATGCAGTCACTCATCAATAGAACACTATCACATGCGCTCAAAAACCTATACAGATACTCACACACCACCCCTCATCCAGAGTTACTCTCACACCAAGTCAGTCATGCAAACAATCAATCACACTTCCATTTACTGCCCTATACAGTTATACACACACCACATCACTTATTCAAACAGAAACAAATGCATACTTACTCTCTTCTACAATCACTGATAAAAGTACACACTCATCCATACAGCCACTTTCACAATCAATGACTCTCACGTATAGTCATTTATATACTTCAACTTTCACATACACTACCTTTTACATAAGAGTTACTTGGATATGTACCATCGAGACATCCATTCACTCACCAACACACCCGTACACACACTTACCTACCCATACAGCTGTTTCCACATGCACTCTTGAACTCATACACACAGTGAATTAACCACTCAAACATCTATGCACAGACTCACACACCTCCCACCCACACATACACCCAGACACCCATACAAATACTCAGGCAACCAATCGATAACGCAGATAGACACTCATGTAGCTGACCAACCCATGCAGCAGCTTATACAACAACAGACAGACTGATATAGACATTCATGCAGTTTAGTCACTAACCCATGCATTTAGTAAGACACGTTTAATCACTCACTTAAACAGTCAATCCCGCACCTAGTAAATACTCCATTCAGACACTTATACACCCACTCATTCTTCAATACACCTTGGCATATATATAATAAATATTTAAACTTTAAAGTAAAACACAGTCACTGGATGATGTCATCAGTGATGTCATCAGTAATGTCATTTGAGATGTCATCAGTGATGTCACTGACCATGTCAAGAATGATGTAATATGTGATGTCATCCGTAGTGCATTGCGGGGGCGCAAGTTATCGTTAGCTGAACTAACTATAACGGGGGAATTTCTCTGGTTTTGGATGAGTGAAATGTCCAACTAACTATAACGTCCCTGAAACCTGTGGTTTTGTCAGTGAATTTCTAAGGTTGTTTAAATGCTAATTTCTAACTATAACATGCCTGAAACCTATGGTTTTTTAAGTGATTTTGTTTTTTTAAAGCGGCTGGTGCACGAATCCGGAAGAAAATTTTTAAAAAAACTATGGGGTGTATTCTCAAGAACTTATCTCTGAGTTATCTGCACTTTAGCACAGCAAAAGAATTATCATCCCATTCTCAACTTGGTGAAAACTGCCGATATCGCAAGTTTTCCAGCGATAGCTTCCTCAAAAAAACATCGCCACCAATGAGAGCGACAACTAATGGTAATGATATGCAGACTAGGCGTTCCAGTGCAAAAAAAACCCATGAAAACACCACTTCCCAATATTTTCAACAACCAGTGAAATCTGCGATGCGATCCAAAAACAGGTGATAAGCCGCGTTGCAGTTGGAATTTAACATCAGCCTTTTACTGGTGTAAAGCAGGATGACTATCTACAGTATAAAAGGGGGCCCAGCTCAGAACAACATCTGAAGACCAACACAAGTCATAGAGCTACTGACTATGCAGCTCCGACACCCAAGAAGGCCGCAACACCTACTGCCACCAACTCCAGGACCTACCCCTCGGACCTTCCCCCCACTACCACCGAGGCAGCGCAGAACAGAACAGCGGACCTTCACAAAATGGCATGGCCCCTCAGACACATAATAGCTGAATGTTGGGAGGTGTGGGAACCAAGTATGTGTGAAGGAGGCAAGTCACCCATCAATAAAAATGCATACAATGCCAAGTGTAGTGGTAATGTGCTGGACAGACCTCACCATGCAGAGCACAGACCTCTGCATGTGTACATATACTGCTGGTGCTTGTACTGTTGTGGACAGGGGACGCAACCATGTTACGTCAGGCAGTGGGGAAGATCTCGGTCATGTAGCTGTGTCGTCCCCCCTTGTAAGCGGAACCTGAAGCGGAGTGGGCTGGTCCAATGTACGCCATTCCAGCGTAGAAGTGAGAAAAAATAGGCCGGGGCTCTGAGCGTGGTTCACTTCTGGGAAGGCCAACGAGTCTGCCAGAGTAACGGCCCTCACCCTGCCACGAGGCCGCCACCATGATAGCCGGCCTCCTCGACACAGGCCCCCTGCGAACCCAGCGGCACAGCACCGCAGAGTTATGTCTTTACAGACATACTGCCTTCGATGTACACTGCGGACAGCAGGGCTCACAATTCAGATCAAGTCGCGATTGCAGAGGACACAGTCCAGTAGGCAAGAGACATTGCTCCCAGTGCGGCCCGCCCAGACCACGCATCATCGCAGGCTGTGCACACGCTGACTGCTTCAGGTGTCACTAACTCAGTGCACCACAAGTCATCGCCACGTAGCCTTATTGAGGCAGAATTCAGTAGACAAAAGACAATGCTACCAGTGTGGCCCAACCGGACCATGCATCATTGCTGGCTGCGCACACACTGAATGCTCCAGGTGCCACTATCTCAGTGCAACACAAGTCATCGCCACATAGCCTTATTAAGGCAGAATTCATTAGGCAAAAGACATTGTTAGCAGTGCGGCCCGTCCAGACCACACATCATCGCTGGCTGCGCACACGCTGAGCACCTCAAGTACCACTAACTCTGTGCAGCTCAAGTGAACGTCATGTGGCTGTTGGCCTATCCTGTCCACTGGCTCCAGCCTACACTGTGGTTAGCAGGGCTGACAATTCAGATAGAGTCACAATTGCAGATGACGCAGTCCAGTAGGCAACAGACATTGCATCCAGTGTGGCCCGCCCGGACCACGCATCATTGCTGGCTGTGCACACACTGAGTGCTTCAGGTACCACTAACTCTGTGTAGCTCAAGTCAACACCACGTGGCTGTGGGCCCTTGCTGACCGCTGCCTCTGGCCTACACTGCGGTCACCAGGGCGCACAATTCAAATTTAGTCTTGATTCATTAATTTCAGAGTCCAATAGGCAACTAACTATAAAGTCCCTGAAACCTACATATTTCGACAATGTATTCCATACATATTTCATCTTTTGTTCCATACGGCTACACTGCTGTCAGCAGAACTCAAAACTTGAATTGAGTCTTGATTCATTAATTGCAGAGAGCATTGTACTCTATGTCCTCGGATTTTGTCAAGAGGAAGTGACAAAAAGCATTCCTCGATGTCTGTGCTGACTACTGCCTTCCATCTACACTGCGGACAGCAGTGCTCAAAATTCAGATCGAGTCTAGATTGCAGAAGACGCAGTCCAGTAGGCAACAGACATTGCTCCCAGTGTGGCTCACGCGCACCACGCTTCATCACTGGCTGCGCACATTCTGATTGCTTCTGATGCCACTAACTCAGTGCACCACAAGTCACCTCCACGTGGCCTTATTGACGCAGAATTCATTAGGCAAAAGACAACCCTCCCAGACAGTGCAGCCCGCCCAAACTACGTATCATCGCTGGCTGCGCACACGCTGACCGCCACTGTTGCCACTAACTCAGTGCACCACAAGTCAACACCACGTGGTTGTAGGCCCTTGCTGACCACTGCCTCTGGCCTACACTGCGGTCAGAAGATCTTACACATATTCAATCCAATCCTGTCCTGCAAGGACACGCCATCATCACTGGCTGCGCACATGCTGAGCTCTTCAGGTGCCACTAACTCTGTGCATCACAACTCATGGACCCTTTATGATTGACTATTGTGCTGTAGACACCGGATACAACAATGTCACCTCATGCAGCAGGAATACCCCGAAGGGACATTAACAATTTCTTCACATCAGCATGCTCATCTCTGGTGCCCCTACCTCAGTGCACCACAAGTCATGGACCTTTTACGATACAATCTTTTCTGTGTGAATTAAGATCTGGTACCCCTACCTTAGTGCACCACAAGCCATGGACCCTTTATGATTGAAAATGAAAACAAAGGCGAGCAACGGCGGACCAGGTAACCGCACTTCCCTGCTATGTTTCCTTTCTAATTATATCCACAGGTGATCCAGATCAGTGTGCACATGCAACTCCTTCACCTGCCATTGTTGGGTGCCAGCTACCAGGCAGAGAGAGAACTAAAACAAAGTTGGAGTGGTGCAATACTCAGGTGAAATTTCTCAATAAGTCACATTGACGTGTTTTGCTGTGTCAATAAATCATTTATTCTCAATGTCATCCGATAGTAAAAGTTCCAGCCAACGCGTTTCATTCATTTGAAAATGAACTTCTTCAGGGCAATGGATGGTGTGTGATCGGTGGGGAGAGATGGTCCTTAGATCCCCATATGTTATCTCAAGAGCGAAAAACGAGCTTGTTCAGGTGTGCTCGTGGTGTTGGTTGCCAAACAATGTTTGTTAGGGACTCGCAAATTGGTGCGATAATGAAGGCCTCCCTGATAAGGGTCAGCAAATCGTGGTTCTGAGGTGCAGAACGCTTATGTCAGTCCTGCTTGAATCTGAGTGTTCAAGCAGGACTTGCCAGCACCAACCATTCCCTGAGGGCTGGCTTACACTCACCCCAGACGCATCCAGCACAGACATTACTGGACATGTGACCCTGGTAATAAAAAGGGGCTGGGCGCATGTGCCCGTAGCCAGTTCCACTATCTAACTGTGTCCGTGTGTTCATTATGTATGCATGATGGCTCTGGTCCCTACCACATTATATTGTGTTGTTGACTGTGCATGCAACCATGTTATCTCTGGCAGTGGGGAAGACTTCGGTTATGTAACTTTGTCTAGGTCATTCTATGAGTAAATGGGTAGAGACTGGATGATTAGAGTACTGCAAGGAGAGTGTATAGTGAATTTATGAGTGCTTGGGGATTGGTGGAGTGATTGAATAAGTACATATGTTGGCAGAGCCTAACCCCCGAGCATGAGCTTGGCTCTAATTGGCTGCCAACCAGTGGCAACCCCGGCGGAGCGTCAGGATTGCAAACCAAGCCTCGGGAAAGGCCCAGAATCCTGTCTGCAAGATATTCCCAGCCCCACAGCTGGATCATTGACATACGGTGGATAGAATCTATGGAATTCTGTAAGCGTAAGCAGAGTGTGCAGAGCCGGCGTAAGCCAGTCAGGGGGGCAACTAGAGCCAAATTTCAGGGGAGGCTGATGAACATTTTGGGGGGGGGGCTAATTCTTCCAGTCATAGGCAGAGTGGAGATGCAGGGGCTTTAAGAAGAGGTGAAATCACCACAAAGCCTCATTTACAGGTAAATGTTTTTTTAAAGACCTGTGAATTACTCGGGTGCCGCGATGAGAGCTGCGCACCCAGTGCGTTCACACTAGGGGGCCATGCTGCAAGCCTCGCACCCAGCGCGTTCACACTAGGGCGTCGCGATGAGAGCCATGCACCCACCGTGTTCACACTAGGGGGCCGTGCTGAGCATCGTGTTAAGATCGCCACTCCAAACTTTTCTAAAAAAAAAAGCAGTACACTTCTATTAATTTATGTTTGCCCCGAGGACCCCATGCCCTGGGGCATGCCCAATTCTTGAATGTATTTATTAATCATTAGGCCGCGTGGTCCCCCTTCCCTTGTCCACTTCTGGCCCTGTGGACCCCATCCCCTGGGACCTGACCTCTTTGTTGGAGACCATGGGGGGAGCACCAATTCCCCCACGGTCCCAGCCGGCTCCCCACCTCCTGCGAGAGCTGGCATTGCTTTTGGGCAAGAGGAGCTGCTAACATACAGCTCCCCTTGCCCAAAAACAATCCCACAATATAATTATTGGATTGCCCCTGGAACCTAGCCCACCCGGGGGCTCATTTGAATGAAGTGGGGGAGCCCCTGCCTCATTTTCTAAAAAAAAATTTAATCTGGATTTGCGCACCCAGCACGCATTCTGACGTTTAAAAAAAATAAATACAAATAAATTGTGCCTGGGAGTCCTTGTGGGACCCCCTGAGCAGGTCTAGGGGGTCAGGGTATAGCTACCCTGCCCCCTTTTCTTCTTTTGTAATCTTTTTTCGACTGTTTTCTTGTGACTCGGTTCTACCGAGTCACAAGATAGCTGCCAACACTTCCTGGTTTGGAGTGTTGGCAGCCAATCATAGTGAGGCTTGTGGTCGTGGCAGCCAATCACAGTGAAGCGCATGGTCTGGAAGGTGCGTGAACCCACCGCTGCCCCAGATATCGAAACTTTTATTTTTTTAATTTCTCACCATTTAAAAAAAAAGTTGCTTTCTGAATCAGGCACTACCTTTTTGCCAAATTTGGTGTAATTCTGTTCAGCAGTTCGGGCTGTAGCCTTGGCTAAAGTTTCCTATGGGCAATTGATGTTTTGACTTTTATTTTTTGAATTTCTCAGCAACTACTAAACTGATTTACACCATTTAAAAAAAAGGTCGCTTTGTCAACCAAGGTATACCTTTTTGCCAAATTTGGTATAATTCCGTTCAGCAGTTTGGGCTGTAGCCTGTACTAAAATTTCCTATGGAAATTAATATGGAGAAAACACTTTTTGGGACCCCCCCTTTTTTTCTCAGCCGCCGCTTGACGAATCATCCATAGCCTTTCAGGATAGGAGCTGAACTGGATAGACTTTTTTTTGAGAATTTTGCGAAGATTCGTCAAACGACGCCAAAGTTATTAGCAAATCAAAAAATGCTTTTCCTATGGAAACTAGATTCTAACTATAACTACCTATTGGCAACCGCCAGTAGGTAATTTATATATATATATATATATATGCATATATGACTTCAACGTGGTGGCAATAGAGAGCTCATGCTTAGAAAACTAGAAACACATATGTTTATGGAATTTGATAGTAAGGCCCCGAATGGACTCATCACTACAGAGGACCTTCACTATTACTTGCGAAATTGTCTAAGGCAAATTTCCCACTTACCTTTTCAGTAACTTATGTATATAGTAATTCTAATGTAACATTAATTTAAGTAGGTAGTTAACAGGTAGTTCAAGATAAGGTGTCAGCCTCGCTATATCAACATGTTTACAATACCATCTAGTGATCATATAAGATTGTTTTATATAAAACCTTTTTTTTTTAATCCCATAAATATGAATTCAATTTAGAAGTGTTTTTTAGATGTGCTTTTTTTAGTATATTATTTTATATAATATTGGTATTAAGTTAAGACACCATATGCATTGTTATATTGGACACATAGCACTTTCATTGCATTATTTGCACAGTATTTAGGGCATCTGTCACTTTATGATATTTAGTTGGAATACAATACCAAGTATTAACTAGTATTTAGACCTATTTAGTGGTCCAGAACAGTTATCCATCTGTATATTCTTGATTATGATCTTGTTAGCTGCGTTATTGTGAGTGAAGCAATGCATCATGTACATAATGAAAGAGCTTTTATTATAGGGGTTTTTTAGAACAAAATATGTGTAGGACAGTTTACCATATGATATCAATGCATTTATGCTGATACATTGTGTATGTGTTTAACATCACCAATGGTTCATTTGCCCGAGATCTTAACTCAACAGTTGGGGTTTCATTTTGATATTTTAACAATTTTAGCTCTGACCGCCAATACACGCTAGTAGTGTGTTTTTAGATGCTGATTTGCTTTCTACCTTAATAACAATGTTTCCAAATATATTTAAGCAGCTGGTCATAAATTTGGGATATAAATGCATTCATGCTGATATTAATTCGTTTAACTCTGGTGGGTTTTAATATTGTGCCTTTTACTCAGTATTTATTGTGGTATTTAAACTAGCTTTTTATCCATATTGTATTATAGTACCGGCTGGTTCTATAATTTATACTTTGTGGTATATACCGTGACAAGCTTTGCCCTCTGTGTACAATATGACTGATGTTTATATAGTCTTTCTTTTTTTTTTTTTTTTATTTTATTTTTTTACTTTATTCGGTTAAAAGACAATAACCATGAAAGCAACAACATCAATTTACAATTTACACAGGGAAAATATAAAAAGAACAAATCTATTATATTTCATCATTACCCATTGTTTTCCGTAATTTAAAAACATTTTTAAAAAAGCTTAAAACTACAGCGACAGTCAAAACAGTGTCCATTCTCTGAAATTCTAAGAAAGCTGGGCGGCATTTATTTAAGTTCATTTCTTTGAGGAGTGGGATAATGAATTTCCTACGTGGTGAAATATAAAATTTACAAAAAAATAAAATATGGATGTCAGATTGGGACGAGGAGTCATCACACGGGCACATAGGCAAATTTCGCAACCATGAATTCATTTCTGGGAAGGACAAGAGCCTAAAAACAATATTTAATCTAAAACGGGTCAAAAGAAATCGATCATAATTTGACATCGGCAGGGTTAAGTATGGCTGTACTTTATTGCCAGTTAACAACAAGAGATGTGAGGTTACTGTCTTTTTCTTCATTTCCTCTCGCCTTCTCTTTTCCTCGAGGTATTCCATACATAGCTTTTTCAACATTTTTCTGGATATATTACCCATTGAAGGTGGGTCATCAAAATATAGTTGGCAGCCAATTTCAATAAGGAAATGTTTAACATAATTTAGCCAATCAGATCTACCCACATTTTCAAATTTTAATACATCCTGCAATATAGCTCGGTTCATGACACACTCATTTGTTATCCATACCCTATGCCACAAGAGGATGGGTTGTATTCTAATTAAGTCTGATATATGAGGTTGTCCAAATTCATTATGACAGATGTAGGTGGCAACACTTTGGGGTACTGTCAGGACATCCCTCATAAACTTATTCTCGGCTATTTGAATTGAATCTATGTTGGAATACCCCCAAAGACCCGAGCCATACAGAGCTACTGATGTACACGTGGCGTTATATATTGTTAAAATTTCTTTTATCGGTTTCTTGCCCAGCTTTTTAATCAAATTCTTTAAGGCCATTATTGTTTTTAAGAACAAAAGGGTTCTGGCCTTTACAGCACGTGTCCACACCACAGATTCATGGAACAAAATACCAAGATAAGGGAAAGTAGAAGTGTTTTCCAACGGAACATTATTTATAAACATTCTTTTTGTCTGCTTTCCAGGTCTTGTGCCACAGTTCATGGAGAAGGTTTTGCTACGATTAACTTTTAAATCTAAACTCGACATGAACTTCTCAAAAGATATTATCAAGTTTTGTAGGGCCAAGGGAGTGCGAGCCATTAGGACTGCATCGCCCGCATACAAGAGTGCAGGGATAGATCTCTTCCCAACCCTAGGCATATCCCTGCACTCCTGCAGCAGGCGATGCTCAAGTCCATTTATGTACACCAGAAATAAGAATGGGGCCAGGACGCACCCTTGGCGTACACCACGACCCACCCCAAATTTTCTAGTACATTGGCCCCCCCTACCATAGCGGACCGATGCTGTGGCTCCTGAGTATAATTCTCTCAGAAAGCAAATGATGGAATCTTCCACACCCAGCCCTCTCAGGATTGCCCATAATTTAACATGTGACACACAATCGAACGCCGACGTGAGGTCAACAAACGTGAGATACAGACGTTCACCTTTTATCCTCATGTACTTAGATAGCAAAATCATTAAGTTTAAACATTGTTCGACAGTACCAATGCCCTTTTGAAATCCATACTGTAGGTCACTCATTATCTCGTTCTCCTCAGCCCAGCTTTGTAGTCTTGCCAGAATGATTCTCCCAAGGATTTTTACAGATGAGTCTAGAAGGGAGATTGGTCTGTAACATACGCAGCTTTGTCTATCTCCCTTCTTGAATATAGGCACAATGACCGAGATAAACCAGGACGGGTTTAAACCCCTTGCCAGTGTTGCATTAAAGAGTTGTACCAGCATGGGTCCCCAGATCTCCATGTTTGCTTTGTACAAGTCTGCTGGGATCCCATCAGGCCATGCGGCCTTGCCGCCCTTCGTTGCTTTCAGACCCATCATAACTTCCTCCAGGGTTATTACCAATTTTTCAGCCCCTGCACCTATATTACCCATTGTAACAGGATCTATAATATGGCTTGCATCTTGGGACCTATAAAGGTTCGAGAAATGCTCCACCCAGTCCTCCTCAGCAATTGCAATCTCCAAGCGCGCTTTAAACTTGTCATAGAGGAACGGGGTATTTACGGCCCTCCAGAATGCAAATGCATCCTTAAGCTGTGATGCTTCACATAGAGCTTCTAGGGCCTCCTTTTTTATAGCATTTTTTCTATTTTTTAAAACCTCATTATATTTTTTCCTAAAACCTCTTATTTCTAAAAGATCTTGGGGTATCCTATGAATAGCATGTTTCAAGTCATTCAATGCCCTTGTGCAGGCATTGTCAAACCAACGTTTATTAACCTTTGCCCTATTCTTTACCTCCGCCCGCAGACTATTCTTAATTGTGGAAGCTATTATATTAAAATGCTCTATTATCAGCTCATTGTTAGACTTTTCTTCCAGGCAGATCACAAAACTATTTGAGCAAACATTCAACAATTTACCTAAAAACATTTCTGGGACAACCTTACCCCATTTTAGAGTGTACCCATTCTGTCTCCCAAGAGCCACATCAGGAGCTATACATATAGAGGGCACATCCTCATGCCGATCAAAAAAGGGGTCTTCGACCTCCATTATTTGAGGCAGATTGTCACTTAATGGCAACTCCATAATTTTTATCCTATTGATCTTATGGCTGCAACTGTTTGAGGCAATGATGAAGTCAATAGTGGACAATGCTCCTCTACCAATAAATGTGGGCACAAAGGTAGTAGGTTTTTGGGCTATTTCATTTGCATAGCCCAGATCGTACATAAACAATATATCATTTAATAGGTCCCCGGTCAGAGAGTGATCAAAATGGGTTAGGTTTATCTCCTGCTCTAACATTAAGCCACAGATACCCTGTTTGCCCTTTATACAGAGTGGGCAATTAAAATCCCCCCCCATAAAATTATTAATTCCGTGTCGGTTTTATCTATTTCGTGTTGTATGTCCTCCCTCAGCATTTTTAAAATGCTAGGAATTTCTTTTCTCGGAATATTATTATAAAAATTTATAACAACAACATTAACTCCCTTCTTGTTGCTTAAGGTTATTAATTGATATTAACTAGATTTTGGCGTAAAACAAACCTGCTCACATTTGAGCTGGTTTGAGAGGAACATAATTAAACCTCCCTTTGCTCTCCCATATTGGCCCCCACGGCCGGAGTAAAAAAGCTTCTATAGCCACTTATATACACTGGTTCAATAGACCAGGTTTCTTGGAGGGCCAAAATGTCATGTCCATTTATATCAGTTTCCCAGGATAGGTTTTTAATTCTCTCCCTTAATCCTGCCACATTCCAGAATAGGAATGTGAAGGATTTCCTTGTTTCATTTGCTCCAAAATCACCCAAGGAGGCATTGCCCAACACCTTTTCATGTCGCGGGTAACTAACTCCTCCATTATTTCGCTCCTCTTTTAAGTCAAGGTTGCACAAGATCTTGCAACAGTCCTCCTCGATATCAGCACAAATCACTCTTTGGGCAATTTGTACTAGTATAATATCCTCATTACCATCCCAAATCCTCTGTTCTTTTGCGTTCCCCTTGATTTCGTCAGTGTGCCCACCTAATCCTAATGTTTTACTATAACGAGTATCCTTCTTGTGTCAATCCACATATTCAAGGCCTGAAAAAGCATCAAACCGATTGTGAGTTGGTATGTTATAAGCAGGTAGAGCCATACCTCTGTTGTCCCAAAAATGATTATTTCCATAATTAGGGCCTGGGGTGGAAGGATAAAACTGCCTTGGATGGAAATTAAAAGAGCTCTGTGGTTGCAAAAAAGGAATCTGGCTATATCCATGATGGTTAAAGCCAAGCCTATTTACAGGCTGCCTTCTTACCTCCTGATTTATAGGATGCCTTCTTACCTCCTGATTTATAGGATGTTGAACTGGAGAGTATGGATAGAAGTAACTAACATAATGTGTAGAGATGGAGTCACTACTACTTGATTCATACCAATCCCCAATATGCCTAACAGCTCTATGATCTTTAAAGTTTACGATGATTACATCCCCTTTCTTTTCTTTAGGTCGTGACCCCACCCAATTTGAACGCCTAACATTTAAAATTTCCCCATTTATGTAGGCAGGCAAGGGTCTATTAATACGAAGCCAATGAGTGACGTTGTTCCTTAAGGCATGATGATCTTCCCTATTCCCAAAAGGGAGCTCGGGGACACCCGCCATGACAATCACATAAGGGGCAGCTTCTGGCGGTAAATCTACTATTCTGTGTGATTGCCAGTTTTTGTTATGTATTTTCCCGGGCCCATTATCCTTATTGGCCTTGTTTTGCGGTGGTACTGCTTTTTCTTCTAAGATCAAATTATCCCCCATTTGGTCACCTACTTTACTTTGGAGTTGCACCTTAAAGGCAGGCTTCTTCTTCAGCAAGGGAGGTGTTTGTACTTTATTCGCGGAAGGACAAGTTGGCTTTTTCCCGACCTGGTTACATTTTGAAGAGGGAGTAAGACATAGTGGGGCTTGTGTTATTGCTGTCGTCAATTTTGCAGGTATTTTACTGGGGTTTATATTAATTGACCCTTTCGCCTAGTCAGATAGTAAGAGTGTATTAGCCTCTATCTTTTTCTCAATCAAGTCCAAGTGCGTGCTAATCAAAGTCGTCTTTTCTAAAAGGGGCTGCAATAATAATTTTTCCAAGTTTTCAATTTTTTCCAACAAACCACCCTCACTAATAGAACAGTGGGTTGCCATTAAGGGGACCATGAGAGGAGCCAGAGAATCAACCACATCCCTCAAAATTGAGGTTGAACTCCTCTTTTGTATTTTGGCTTGCCGCTTTTTTAATAGACCACCCCCTCTTTTTTTGCTTTTAACCTTAGGTGATGACATATCGTTTGAGTTTGAGGGAGATGCAATGGAGAATCTAGGGAGATTTGGTAACCCTTCATCATCATTCTATTATAAAAACTCGGCAAAAACGCACTGGTATTGGCAAGCGTACTTAACAGAGAATCATCAGTACAGAAACTAACCGGTACTTCTCCTTTATCCTCTGTATCACCAGTATTTAATAACCCAGTATGTTCTACTAAGATGTTTGTTGGATTTGTCGATGGCGATTGCACAGTCCCTAATTGCCCCAGAGAAGAACTTTTTCCGCCATTGACTCCAGGGAAAAGCCCCTTTCATGATTGGATATGACTACTCTTTTTTGATTATACTTCCCCCTACATCTCCGTTGTACTTTTTTATATTTTCTAACCGATCTTAGGGATGACAAAGCATGCTCTATTTCAGCCCTAGAGATGTCTGGCCGATCTTCATACCTCTCAGCATGCACCTGGGCTGTAGCCGTTACAACTTTCCTTACGCCAATAGTGGGATTACTGGGCACAAGTGTATCCGCCACTAAGAGAGGCGCCTCTTCCTGTATCGTTATAGAGGTCCCCTGTCCCAGGGATGCCCTTCTATCATTATTGATCTGATTTACCTTCCTGATCAGATAATTATCCATTGTACCCACCCCAGACGAAATGTTATCACTTTTTCCTTTAGACATCAAGTTAACTTATTTCTACCCACTGTCTGAAAATTGCTACAATAATACAGCCCTAAGACAGTCAGCACTTTTTACCCACATAAGTATTAAAATATACACTCACAGATCGCAACATATGAACATTCCCTGCAGAACCAAAGTCTCTGGCCCAGCCCAGACTCCTCAGGCCTCTGAGGGCCACAGAGGGCCCGCCCTTTGCCCGGGCTTAGCCCGGCGTCCCGCTCGCGTCCTGTGACGCGGGCAGCACAGGCCTTTATACAGCCTCCTGGGGGGCAGGGGATGCCGGTGGCGGCTCCTGCCACAAAGCACCAAGGGAAATGTAGTCCCCCGCTCTGCAGCCGCTGATGGCAGGAGCGGCGGCGGGGGGACTACAGCAATGGAGGAGCTGTCGGACAGGATTCTCAGGCAGACAAGATGATGAGCCGCTGCTGTGGGGCAGAGTTTCGCTGGTTTTTCAAACCTCCCAGGTATGGTTTAATATTGGGCTTACATTAGTCTTTCATTTATGTTCATTGAGAATCACGTGACACACATGAGTGGTATTTAAAAGATGATGGCAAACGCATTTCCGCATGTGATCAAGGCTGCTTTGTCAGTCGAAACGCGTTATGACTGATTCAATGTGAGTAATAAATTGAATCTCGCCAAACCAAAAAGAGGAGTTTGTGCCTTTCTTCATCGCCCCGCGGAGGTTGGAGACGGCAAAGCTGATATTTTCGAATATATATATATATATATATATATATATATATATATATATATATGTTTTTGTGAATGCAGGTTTTTTGTGTGTGTGATAAATATAGGCACACATGTCTATGTATAGAACACACACAACTTATATATATAAAGATATCTACATATTATCATACAGACATATTATCTATACAGACATATAATATATACAATCTCACACACATTTAAAACCTTCTTGCAACTTGAAACCAAATAGAGTCTTTCAGTTCTCTTTATTGTATTGTGCTCAAAAATTCGAATTCACAACTTCTGGTAAGTAGTTTGAATTTGACATAAAGCAGACAGAAGAACCATTTGAACAAACCTGATTTATTATCTTAATCTGCCAAGCCCCATTTTAACCTGAAGCTGTTCTTAAGTGTCTGCACTTCTATTCCTTTTGAAGACGCCTCATAAAGAAGAGAATCATTGAACTCAGGAAGTTGTTGCTGTGCTTTAATGGATGTCAATGAGTTAAGCTGCCACAAAGATAGCGTTGAAATCTTTTATGCAGTTGGCAGTAATACCGCATGTCAGCTTGTAAATAATAAAGGCTGTGGGAGGTAAAACCGCGAAGGCAATACTATTCTTACTCTCCAAGGAATCTGCAAGCAGAAATCAAATTGTTGACTGGTAACTCATAAGTTACATTTCGTTCTGCCTAGTGTTCATGTGCAACTATGTATCCGCGCCTGCACCGTCCGTGGCTTCTTAATAACATGCAATGCTTTCGAAGGGAGTTCAAGCTTTTTAATCCTCGTGTCAAACTCAGAGGTTCTGCTGTGTAGAGCGCGACAATAAGTGATTTAAGAAGACGTCCGTTCAGCAGAAGTTACTGAAATAAATATTTTCCACACAGTCCCTGAAACACTCTCCACATGCCAGTTACAACCTCATAAAAGGGAACAACCGGTATTTTCTTGCCGTCTGTTTACAAGGGGTTGTAAAAGACTTTAAAAGGGTGAGATGAAGGCCCGTGAATTAGCCCCTTCTTCCTCCTGTGCCATGTGCCACTGCAGTGTTTGTTTGTTGAGTCAAGATTAGATCCTGTGGAGGTAGTGACACCTTTTATTGGACCAAATTAAGAACTGCACGCAGCTGCCAGCTACATCACCGAGTTTTGTGAATGGACCATCGTAAGATTCATTACTGAATCCTCATTGGAAATCTGTTAATTAAAAAAAAATATATATATATGTGGCTGTTTATTTAACTTGTATATCCGCTATATACTTTTTGAACAGCTGTGGCAGATCATATTTCGTTGTATAAAGGCATAAACATGGAAAGAGAGTCTGCAGAAAAATATAACAAGCATTTACAATGCAATGGTCTCGGCATTGTTAAAGTTAGAGCTATTGGCATTGCTCATGACATTTTTGTTTATGTTTTTGTTTTTAAAACATTTAAAGAAACGGCATTGTTATTTACAATGTCAATAGCTTAATCTCTCTCAAATGCGAGACCTATTGCATTTGCACCCACACACAGAGCCACACACACAAAGCCACCCACACATACATCCACCCACACACACACACAGAGCCACCTACACAGAGCTATTCACATAGACCAACCCACATACAAATAGAGCCACCCACACAGAGCCACCTACACACACAGAGTTACTCACACACAGACAGAGCCACCCACGCATAGAGCCACCTACAAAAAAAGCCACCCACACAGAGCCACACACACAGAGGCACACACATACGCACACACATAGAGCCTCCCACACACACACACAGAGCCACACACACAAAGACACAGAGCCACACATACATACACAGAGCCACATACACACACAGCCACACACATACAGAACCACACACACGCACATAGATCTAGACACATACACATTGATCTTGGGAGCCAAATGAGAAGTGGCACCGTTGTTTCTAGATCTTTGCATTTATCACTAAAAATTAAGCATTTAAAAAATAAATGACTAATAAAAATTGACAGATGAAAGGTGGAAAAGACGTTTTGAGATTTATGATTTTTGAAGCAGCGAAATACACAAGGATATTGTCCAAAACAGTAACTGGTGATCGTGTAAAGCGCTCGGATACTGTTAAGTCGGAAACCCTCGGGTCAAGTTAGCACTATATAGAAACTGCCGAGACCTAAAAAAGGGCACAGGGATGTGGTCTGTGGCATTCGATAATGTGTTTTATGCAGGGAGTTTTGGGAAGGTACACATTAAAATGTCTACCAACACCAGAGACCCCCGAACCTCACCTGCTCCACTGTGCAGGTTCCCTTGTGAAGGCCATCCAGTACAACACAGGCCAGTACACGTAAGGGGACAAACAATGATAAGTCACGGTCCACCTATATTAACTCCTAACCCTCACCTGCTCCACGGTAACGGATCACTTGTGAAGGGTATCCAGTACCACACAGACCACTACGTGTAAGGAGACATGACATATCCACCTATGATACCCCTGCCCCCCAGCGACCCCCCCCCAACGAGCCTCATCAGCTCCACGGTGACGGATCCCTTGTGAAGGCTATCCAGGACCACACAGACCAGTTCATGTAAGGGGGCAAAAGACGACACATCCACCTATAATACCTCCGAGCCTCACCTGCTCCAATGGACAGATCCCTTGTGAAGACTACCCAATACCACACAGGCCAGTACATGTAACGGGACCACAATGACACGTCCACCTACAATAACCCCCGATCCTCACCTGCTCCACGGTGACGGACTCCCCGTGTAGGCTATCCAATACCAATACCACACAGACCATTACATGTAAGGGGGCAAGCTGACACATCCACCTATAATACCCCGAGCCTCACCTGCTCCAAGGTCACAGATTGATCAGTTGTGTAGGCTATCCAATACCACACAGACCAGTACATGTAACGGGACGTACACAATGACCCGTCCACCTACAATAACCCCCGAGCCTCACCTGCTCCACGGTGGCCAGGTCCATGGCCTCCACTCGGGCCGGCGCCGTCTCGTACTCATCCTCGCTGTTGTAGCCGGCGCCCCCCTCCTCTTCGTGCTGCTGGGGGCTGGCTCCTCCAGCGCCAACCCCTTGCTGCCGCCGTTGCCTCTTGCTGTGTCCAGGTCCGGAGCAGCAGCCACCTCCGCCACTGACTCCGTCTCCCTGGCCGGAACCGCCAGCGTCCCCGACCGAAGATCCTCCGCGAGGTCTGCTGCCCAACTGTGACTGGCCCCCACCCGGACAGGAGCCAGAGGAGAGGGAGCGAGCGCCAGGGGGAGGAGAGCGAACAGCACCACCCGGAGAAACAGGGGGAGGAGACTAGAGCAGCAGCCGGGCAAAGGACCCTGGCTGTCCCGCCCATCGGACTCACGGTCGAGGCTGCCTGTTCCCTTCGGCAGACGGCATGGGCTGAAAGTGCATGTCATAAATCTATTTACTAAGTTCACCGACTACTATTTCATCAGGTTGATAAACTGGAAGCGGATAACAGAAGTAGAAAAATAGAGCACTTGGTCACAAAGTGTCTTTAGGCAACTAACGCATTGATGCCCTCCCTCTCCTTCAATGCGCATCAGCGCTGAGGACATGAGCCAAAGGTGCCCGCGGAGAAAGCGGGTCACTGTTCCGGCATATCCACCTATGTCACCCCTCTCAATAGGCCACTACTTTTAACTTTTGCCAACACAACCTCAGGGGGGGCTGGAGAGCCTGATACGCCATGAACACCGTCTTTCTCCGAGGCAAGTTCAAGCAGAAATGCCTCGGAGAAACGCAGCGGCGGTTTCGAATTCGGGGGCGTATTTTTCTTTTCTCTCCTCTTGCCATTGGCTGGAGGAGATAATTAGAAAAGTTGCAAAAAACACGCCCCCGAATCCGAAAAGGACGGGGCGTGTTTGGAGTGACGACCTCTTCTCCAATGGCTGGCCAGCATTCAAGAGGCCAGCCAATGGAGAAGAGGGGAGAAGAGGGGCGGGTTCAAGCCCCTCTTCTCCAAGTCATTATATCTCGCGAGCGAGACTGCGCAAGCGCAGCCTTCGCTAGCCGAGACCTAAAAATGAAGAAAAAGCTAATAGAAATGTGTGATGGGTGTAGATTCCTAACTGCAGTTATTCATCGCTATCGCTAACTTAGAGGGATGTGGAGGTGGGAGGGTAGGACCACTCCTAAAGTGGTTCTGAACCTCCCAGGGGCCTGAATATTTGGTGCAATTGCTTAAATGATTTGGTCAAGGGGATGCCTGGAAGCAAGTGTGACTACAGGCTCGCCATGTCACCGGGTGACCTATGATGCAAAAGTATTGCCGCATTTGTGTTGCCAAGCAGTAATACCAAGTAGGTGAAAAAATATTTTTATCATTAGCATACAGTGTCTGCAGTCACTTTGCAACAGCACCACATTAGGACTGGAATCAAGGATTTATACCCTTGGTCCTGATGAAAAGCTACAGGGATTGTCTTGAAACATGCAGACCTTTAGAAGAGCAGGTACATTCTAACCTACACTTTCTATTTTTTCCCCGTTTTTTCACTAGACCATCCGGAAGATGGATTAAAGTATCACTTACCTACCTGGCATGTATTTTTAAACCTCCCACATTAAAAAAAACAACACTCCTATTCCTTTCATCATCTAGTGTATGCTACTGAGAGCTCTCCAGTGCTTGATTGGAGCCGGTGGTTTCTGGTGCTTGGCACCAGCACCTAATTGTTAACACCAGTACTTGTGACAGTCTGCCACAAATTGGCATTGTCTAGGTAATTTAGAGTCGAACTCACAACAGGTAATTATTAATTAATATACATTAAAAATTACAGTTACCTACTGCCCAAGCCATTCATATAGCTTTGGGGGCCTGGAATAGCCTGAATTGTCTCACTTGTAGTAGTAGTGTGATGGTTAGTAGTTGTGTTGTTACTATCATTGGCAGCATTGCAGGGTCGATGTGTGGTGCAAGCTGCAGTAGCCCACTGACGAGAACCTTGGCACTTATGATTTTACAAATTAAGCACTGGTGCTCCATCGTAACTCGCAGGTCTCAGCACATCCCGTTCCACTGCGGGACCCTATGATGAAGCATGCCACTAAGGGGCAACTCTGGTGGGTGAGGGTTATATAAGAAATCAATACACATTGAGCACTAATAGTGAACACACTAAAGTCTCATGACTGAGAGCACAGGGCCAGATGTACAGCCCTATTTTGCATGCGCAAGCATGTTTGCGACCTGTTTGCGCTTGCAAAATTCAAAAGGGCCATGTACTAACCCTATTTAGCGAGTCGCAATTAATTTGCGACTCGCTAAATAGGATTAGTGACCCTAGCGTCTCTTCCTAATAGCGAGTCTGAGCCCTATGTATGACTGGTTTGCGACCACAACTGTGGTCGCAAAACAGTCGCATAACAGTCGCAAAACAGTCGCAGACTCGCAAAAGGGAAGGGGTCCATAGTGAATGCAGGGGAAAATATATTTTAAGGGCAGACAGTGGTCCCAGGGACCACTACCTGCCCGAAAATGAAATGAAAACATTTAATTTTTTTTAAAAAATGCATCCAGTATTCCTTTAAGGAAAATGAGCTGCATTTAAAAAAATAAGAAACAGCTTTATTTAAAAGCAGTCCCAGACATGGAGGTCTGCTGAGCCCAGCAGGCCACCATACCTGGGAGGGCCAGCCATTCCCAATGGGGTCGCAAATTGCGGGTGCCTCATTAATATTCATGAGGCATGCAATTTGCAACCCCTTTGGGAATCACAAACCGTGTCTGAGACACTGATGTGCATTGTGATTTGCGAGTCTCAAATCGCGACTCACAATTTGTCGCAGTTTGCGAGTCGCAAATCACAATGATCGTGCATCTGGCCCATAGTATGTTATGTAAAAAATGCAGTTTTAAAGCTGTGGGTAGTGTGAACTTATTGATAATGTGAATGGAAGATGAGCTCAGAACTTACATATTAGATATATCTACGCGCACACACACACATACAAATAGAGGGGTGCAGTTTCTGCTCGTCGTTCCTGGTGATTAATATTTCAGGTTTAGAGGGTTTGAAGTAATTATTTGATTTCCAGTGGCTTATTGTAATAAGCGTTGGTGTCAAACTAGAGTGAAAGGGAACAGGAACTGACTGGGTTACTGACTACAGATGTTCAAAAATAAGCTGCACATCGTTGGCATTAAGAAGCATGTACCCATTGCGTGTAAAATTGTTCTAAGGAGACCAACAAGATTGATGAATGGTAGATGTGACATTATTGATCCCTGTAGTACTCCACATGATACCAATAGAGGATGAGATTTTAAGGGTGGAAAAAATGGTTTGTGTACGATAATAAGAAATGGCTCAAAGCAGCATAGTGACAGATGGTCATAGCCTATGTTCTTTAATCTGGAAAGTACAGCGTCCATATCTCACTTATCCACATTACATCTAAGATCCTCTAGCACGGATATCACAAACATTTCTGTGCTATACCCAAATATAAATCCAGATTAAAGTTGACGGAGAACGCTATTGGCCTCAATATATGGTGGGAATGGCTTGATGACCAACTTTTACACAACTTTTGCAAGAAAAGGTAGAAGAAACTTCTTTCAATAAGGTTTTATCATGGCTGCTTTCCGGTCACCAAGGACCCTACCTTGCCTAAAGGAAGGCTTTAAAAGTGCAGTAATGTCAGCTACAAGGAAGAACGTGATTTATTCCATGATATAGGTGGGGCAATGGGGCCGAAGAGAGCAGGTAGGTTAATCCCTGCCTAGACATGAAGGGCTTGTAAACTGAGATTTCGACAAATGGTAATTTGTTAAGAAGGTCTGCAGCAGTGAAACTTGGAAGGGAATTGTATCGCAGTGGTAGCAGTGACAAGAAGAGCAATGTCATTTTCTATACATAATATTTTCTCAAGAACAAAATTCGACATGAACACCCCTCAAAAATGTTATGAGAGAGGGAATTTGCCCAATTGTGCCTAGGGGTCTGCACAGCAGTGAACAACTCTGAACAGTTCTCTGGATGTGATGACCATTGTGAGAAATTGGCCTGGTATATGCTGTCCACTAGTTATAGTGGGCACCTTGCACCAGTCCAGACAACCCCTTATTGATGATAGGTTAAAGACAACCTTTATTGAAAGCTATCCTAGTGGTAGCTATGGAGAGCAGCCTTCAGGCTAAGTCTTGAAGGAATGTAAAGCAGCTTGTTTTACCAGTCTATAATCTCTTGAATGGCTAAATGAAAGGCAACCACACCAGGTATATATATAAAAGATATGTATTTATTTCTAAACACAACCTATCAGTCTCTTTATGAGGCTAGAGGTCCAAACACATAAGTTCAAATATTACAGTAAAATAGCACAAATACACGTTAGGTCCTTGGGGCGAGCCAAACCATATACTAAAATAGTGGTATAAGAACCACGACTTAACTAGACACAAGCCCTAGAGCCTGTAGAATCGCTGGGACCCCAAGGAACCACCCAAGGTAGTGACACTGTGAGAACACAGCTGCGAGCTCCCGTTAGCTTCTATGGGGAAAGTCAGGGTTAGATTTTTAAAGATTAGGTACACTTAGAGATGAGCTAGGGAGCTAGGACCAGACCCTTTTGGACTTAGGAATTTCTAGGGTCAACACCCGCGGGAGCACCAGAGTACTCGAGTTACCTCACCCAGGGAAGTCGGGTGCATAGGTGTCAAATGGTGTTGGGTCCCATCGTCGTTTTCAATGGGAGCTGGCGAAGAAGTGCTGCTGCCGGGAAGATGCGAAGTGTCCGAAGAGATCCAAGCCTAGATCGAAGATGAGAAGACCCTGAAAGCAGAGGGGACAGATTCTGGGTCACTAGCCAGGGACCAGGGGAACAATAGATGAATGCCCACCGATGTCGGGTGATTTCAGGTGAAGAAGGTGAAGCTTGACTCTTCAGCCACGAGGACCAGGAGGCATCGAGGATGACCAGGAGCTGGATTCGAGCTGTCCCACAAAGGATGTCGAGTGCTGCAGCGTTGGTGCCCGGATGGGACACAACAAGCTTTGGCAACAGCAACCCAGGCAGAAAGGAGAAAGATGCTTTGGTGCAGACCAGCAAGCAACCAGGGAAGCCCAAGGAAAATCAGAGTTGCCTTCACAGGGACCCACCAGTCGACAGACCAGGGATCACGAAGGAGCCACGAGCTTAAATGCAAGAAGTGGGCTCACGGAACACTTGTAGAGTGTAGGTCCACAATCTTGAGTGCACAAGGTGCTCGGGGCTGGGCTACACGTAACCCAAAGCACAACTTCAAGAGATGGCGAGAAGTCAATGCACTGCGAAATGTGCACGGTGATCAGGAGTTCCGGTTCCACATTATTCACGAGGGCTGCGGGTCTCAGCTTTGCTGGGGACTCGGGTCGGCCTCTGAGAAGTCTGGAAATCCTCTTCCTGGGCTGCATATACTTCGGAGTCTGTCGGGAGCTTCGGAGATGCAGACAGGCAATTACTTTGTTGGTGCCTGCCAAGCAGGGGAGTCACTCCTTGACCCCAAGAGAGGTTTCTTCAGTCCTCTTAATCTTGAGTAGAGTGTCGAAGTTCCAGGATTCAGTTGCAGAGTTTCACCCAGGGATATCTAAAGTCCTGTTGCCAGGGGTTCCTTACTTATACCTAAGAAAGGGGTTGGACTAACTCAGGGGACCCACCTATGGGAGGGTTTGGAAAGAGGGGTGGCTACACCCATTTCCTTTGTTCAGTTTCGCGCCAGAGCAGGAGCTGGTTGCCCCTGAACCGGTTTGAGCTGGACTATGCACAGGGACACCAAATGTGCCCCCGATGCAGAACGTCAAAGCACTCTGAGAGTGCTCCCACCCATCCCCAATACACATCAGCCTGTCTGGGAGGTAGTTACACCTCCCTGTGACAGGAAACCTATTGTCCAGGCCTCCCCTGCCGGAGTTTTGGTCAGTAGCAGGAGGCAAGACTCATGTCTGTGGCTGCAGCATCCATTTTGTGATGCCAGGGCTTTTTTAAGTTGGTACCGGGTATACCGGTGCTGTCATGTCTCTCCCTCTAGAAGGGTGGGATCATATTCTCACACCAGTTATTGATGTGGGGGTATGATTCCAAGGTGTTTGACACCAAACACGACATGGTTCCGTGCAGCCAATTCAAAGTTAGCATTAGCCGTTTAGTTATAATGCACTTAAAAGTATATGGTCAGGCTGCACTACTGACAACCCCGGAAGATAGATTCCGAAGGCTGCAGAGGGGCTCAGCTCATACCTGGGCACCCTCTCACATATAACCAAGCACCCTGCCTTCAGGATTGATAAGGCCTGCCATGGGGGTGACTGATAGGTTTCCATGTGCAGTGATAGGTGAGATATAGTGAACCTATATCTCTGTAAGTGGTGCATGCACCACCTTACCCAGGCTGAAGTAGCAGACCTGTGGTGTCATTTTGGAGGGCTTCCCAGGGGTGGCATAATACATGCTTCAGCCCCTGGTAGGCCTCTGGGGTACCTATACCCTGGGTACATAGTATACCATATACTAGGGACTTATAAGGGCACCTCAGAATCCAATCTGTGATGTACCTAAGGTACATGGAATCAATTTAGAGAGGAAGTAGCTAGGCTGGGGTCCTGAATAGCAGGGCCCCAGGCAGAATAAAGTCGAAAAACAGTGAACCACCAGCAAAAAGTGGGGGTAAACATGTGAAGCAGATCCTACTCTCCTACAACCATATTTCAGGGAAAAATTGCCTACATCTTCTAGCCGAAATGATGATAAGTCTGCTGAGGTTTGGAGAGGGTGATAGAACAAGAGTAGTCTAAATGTGTATAACCCCAATTGCATTGACACGTCAGTGTTTCCTCATAAAACAGGTTTTCAGACTCTATCTGGGGTAGTTTGGGGTGGTTTTATAGCTAATTGTCACCCCTCCAACCATATCATTAGCAAACTCTCATCGCAATACTGAGTAATTGGGAGTCAGCATTTGGCCTAACTGAGGGCCAGCAAATTTGTTGAGCCATGATTCTGTAAGACAACAAAGGTCAAGATTAGTGCCTTATTCATATCAGCTATTTCATGGCAAAATGTAATTGCAGTAGAGTAGATCAGATCCTTTAATTGACTGTGCTTGTCTAGGGCTTTTTAAAAGATTCCTATGGTGGTTTAATTTCATGAGAGAGTACATCATAATATAAGTTAACTTTTTAAGGTAGCTTGTAACTGAGTTGAGTATTCAGGCGTGGATGAGCATAGACCGGCTCGCTTTTGGTGCATTGTTGGCCTGCCGAAGCACTCGCTGATGCAGACCTGCAGCACCCACCTCTAAATAGGTTCTGGCAGGACGACACATGTAAGCCTAGTGCATTTCTTGCTGGGTCCTTCCTACATCCACAATAGAAACTGTTGTGACCGACATTCTACATTCAATAATTTGAATAAACGCTCCCATCTAACAATATTCTCACAGAAAGCTTTGGGTTGGTTGAGGGACCAACAAGAAAATTATTGACTTCATTTTTTGTAAACTTAGTTATTTATTTTTATTTGACAGAGTTTTATATAGCACGAACTTGACCCGAATCTGATAGCAGAGCGCCTTACATAGCACCAGTTGCATTACATGAGGACACATTCATTTTTGTTAGGCACAGGGAGATTTGCCCAGAATCACAGGATGTTCAGCTTCATTGCTGAGACTCGAACCCAGTTCCTCAGACTCAAGGTCGACCGCCCTAGCTGTTAGGCCAACTCTTCTCCCCAGTGTTTTCACATCTGGAAAACCTTATGTGTTGCAGATGTTCAGTTGAGTATGTATGACATTGGTATCCCTTCCAATTACATCTAAAGAGTAGCAATAGTTTGTGTCGATTCAGGGCCGGTTCTAGGGCGGTGTGACTGGTGCCGCGGACTCTTCAAGGGGGCGCCTGTTTGAAAGTATTTTATGGTTTTAAATACATTTGCTGCTGCATTGCTGGCCTCCGCAATTTTTCATACAAAAATAAAAATGTCAATTTAACTTGGTGATTAATGTTCTTACTGGAGAGAGAAGGCGTTTTGTCAAGTGGAAGTTTTAACGCATTTTATGGTAGCACAGAGGGTTAATGTGCCTGCTGCAAAGAATGTGTACCATGCGGACCACAAAGTGCATATAGTTTAAATAGGTCAGTGCTTTTGTCAGAGATATCCTTTTGTTACTGGCAGTGCAGATGTCAAAATCCTAACATGCAAGAGTGAGCTAATAACTGTCATCAAAAAGCTGCAAGCAAACTACAAGGTACAGATTAGAGCATTATGATGTTTTCCTCCGTCTTTCATTATTCTAATGTTTCAAAAAGGGTTCAATTTGAAAGAAAATCCTTATTATTAAATGTAACCCCAACCATGGTGTTATGTTTCAGATTCTGAGTCTGTGCTTCTCCAGACCAACCACTCTTAAACTAATCTGTCTACCAATATGGATGACATGCAACTCGTACACCTTGTAGTCCTCTGTATTATGTAACATTTTTCTATACACTGATTTAAACACCTATGTGTGATTGTCTCTGTGTAGTGTTTGTGATGTAAAGTGTCTTGACACCCTACACTGGTAAAGATGGTGCTATTAAATACATCTGAGAGAGAGTGGTTTTGGAGACGTGAGGGGGCACTGTTAAAGGGTAGTAGTGTGGGAGTCTGTGGGGGCACCCATGGGGGATGCCAACAAACATTGTCACACAGGGTACCACCAGCTCTAAAGCCGGCCCTGGGTAGATTAGCCCTTGCAGTCTATTAATTTGTGGAATCGGAAACATACTGGTTAGAGGCATATTTTAAACACAATTTTAGATGAAAATAAATAATTAAAACATGTACTAGGGTCTTCATTCAGCTAGTGGTTTTGCAAACGCAATTCTTATCATTACCTCTATAGATTCAAAAGAAGTCAATTCTCTTTCCCCTTTCACTCAGACCTTAATGATTTTCTTTAGCTCATATTCTCTCGTCATACAAGTCTCTTCATTCTGTATCTATTTGCTACTCTTTTATTTTCATTATGGTAGAGGATGTGACGTTAAGCAAGAGCAAAGGACTTTAGAAGTGGGTAATGACGTTCGAGTCTCGGCGGCGTCTCAGTATCTTGTGATGTGGAAAACCACATAATCTCCCCATGTCTATTAGGAAAATGTGAACCTGTGCAATGTAACTGCTGCTCGTGTAAGGCCCTCCAATGCCTTTGGATCGAGTTTGCTCTTTAAGAAACTTTAATGCATAAATAAATAAAAGAATTTGCTGCATTATCTTCAAATGTTTTACAAAAAGATGGCTGGAATTATTGTTATCGCAGGTATCACTTTAGTGGATACACAGTCAGTGCTTTAAATGGGTCGGTACTCACCGGTACTGAGTACCGGCACTTCCGATTTTTTTTGCCGTCAGTACCGGCACTTCTCTGTAGCCAGGGAGAGTACCGGTACCCTGATCCACAGCACGACAGGCGCAGGTTAGGTTTCTCCTCCAGGACACATTCTGCTCTGCTTCTAAGGAGCATGTAATTATGTGTAATGGGTTAATCTGTATTATTGCCATAAACGCATTTCTTGTGTGTTTTGACATGTGCTGCAACTGGTACAAAAGTCATTAGGTACGATCGTTTATTGCTCTTCGCCCCACCCCTAACCACGCCCACTTGCCACGCCTCTATTCTAATGAGTACCTGCACTTATTTTTTCCCATTTAAAGCACTGCACACAGTTAAATAGAGAAAGAAACCGAAGTGCGAGTATGGGAGATCAGCCACCACAAACTCTCACATAGGACACAGTCCACAATTGTACCTAAAATAACAGTAACTCAGCACTAAATGTATCAAATAATCTTGTGAAATGAATAGAAAATGAACATGGATGATTCTACACAATGCAATCAGTCATCCGAAAGATTATAACATGTCTTTATTCATGATCTTTTCTTAAAAACATCTTTTGATTGTAGCCATAGGCAAAACATTTTGTCCACCGTGGGACTTCTTCAGGGCTAAAAGGACACATACAATATATAAAAAATTTGAAAAGCATCATCTCTGCAAGCAAAATACAAAAGAACACTATAGGACATCCAGTTTAGTCATTCACTATCTGAGGGGCATATTATCAACTCTCAAAAACAAAGAGATGGTGAGGGACTATCACTCTTGTTCCCCCAGATTAAATCAATTAAACAACAAAAGAGTGACAAGGGGATAGGGAGCAAAAAAGAGGCACGGGCAAAAACCAAAAATATTTGTTAAAAGAACCCTCACTCACCAACCTAGTTGGTGACATGCTTCATCATCGGGTTCCCACCAGAGAGGCCGAATGCCTCTCTGGTGTGCTGCGACGCCTGTGTTACAGCGGAGCGGGTTTCTGGTTGTGAAGGGGAGTGAGATTAAAAGGTAAATGATTTTAACCAATGACAAGTTTATTCTTGGCAAATCAAAAACCAATAAAAACGTGAATTGGGCAAGGTCTGGCCAGTGATGTTGACCAGGGCTTGACCAATTTTTAGGTCGACATGTTTCTGCTTATGGTGCCTAATCGGCTAAGCTTTCATCAGGACCAAGGGAGTCCCCACGGCGGTATGCACACTCTAAGGCGCACCCTAACCTGTAGAGATCAAATGGTAAAACTCACGGTTTTACCCGGGAGCCTCCTATTTATCCGGGGCTCAGAAAGTCTGAAATAGAAATAAGACAGACAAACCACATATAAAGAAACATACATAGACAAAACATTGTTGGATTGCAGTTTTTTTTAGAAAAGTGCTTGAGTGAACAAACATTTAATGGAACCGTGCTGTACAGCGGGAGTGGGTGTCTTGGTAGCAATATTAGCTAGCAAGACCGCAGTACGAGTGATTATTCGTTGTATCTAACTTGTGAAAAAGTGGACTGGTATTCACAAGACAAAAAACACTATTTGTGTCTAATTACGATTACTTCAAGTGATGTCAGCACTATTGACAAGGTGCAATCGTAGTGGCTAATTGGCCGGAGTGAATGTCAAACATATAGCGAACTCGTGAAGTGGCAGGCATGCTAAAAACAAGCGTCTGTGGTGTTTGCCAGGCGCCGTTGCTCCAAAGCATGTCTAACATTAAAAAATAGCTGCATGAAAGAACCAAAAAGCCCTCTTACTTATGCTGTTGTTGTAACTAACATCATGGGTCCGGGAGGGGGGTAGTGGGCTATAGTATCTGGCGAGATAAAAAAGCAGATCGTAACTGTTATCATCTGCTTTTGGAATGAAATTTGGAAGGAACCTAATGCGGTGTCTTAGCGGTTCGTCAACTTACTTCCATGCTCGCACACTCCCGCGATCAACCTCGATCTGTCCTCCTCGGCCCGGATCTTGGTAATTGTGCGGGGACTACGGAAGTAAATACTTCCTGGTTCTAATCACGTGATGGTTTCCAAGTACGTATAAACCAATGGGGCGGGTGAATCCGAATGCGGAAAATGCCTTGCCATTGGTTATGTCCTCGTGATTAGTACAGAAGGAGGGGCGGGTAATGACGAGTGTAAGCGTTGGATTCCTATTGGCTCTCCCCAAGAATAGGAGGTTCTTTTGGGTTGGTGCGTTTTATCTGTCAAATGCTACCATTAGAGGCATATACTATCGATGTCTGATCCCCGGTTGTGAATTCTTATGTGCATATGCGAGTGATGCAGATAAACACTCTTTTCTTGATGTTAATATACCCTGGTTGGTATATATCGCATCGTGCGGAAAATCTATGGGCAGCATAAACGGGGGAGTTGGTGTAAATATGGTAATTTATGCTGGCAAAACACACAGAATGCAGTGTGTGCTTAAAAGAACTACACGGAGGCTACTAAGGAGTTGATGTCATGTATGATGGAATCAATTTTTCAATATGGAACCCCATGGAATATTATCATTCAGTCCTTGGAGATGAGTAGATAAGCGGTGAACCCAACGTTGTTCTTTCTCAAATAGCAGTTGTTGGTTATCTGCTCCAGGCCTGAGTTTTTCGATGATCGTCCATCTCATGTCATTTGTGGTGTGGTTCAACTGTAGATAATGTTCAGCCAATTTAGTGCTCAGTTTGCGACATCGGATGGTGCTGCGATGTTCGCAAATTCTCTGTTTTATCTTTCTACTCGTCATTCCGACGTATCTCAGTCCACATGGGCAAGTGATCATATAGACCACATCGGTGGAATTGCAATTGGTGTGCATTCTCTGTATCCATTGTTTGCCTTGTTCCAGTAGTAGGTACTTAGAGGGGGAAGTCAAATGGCAAACACTGCATGACCCGCAGGGGTAGTGGCCCACAATGGGCGAAAGGCCCCACGTACTGGTAATGGACTGATCTTGGTTTCTTTCTTGAACTTTCGGACGGGTATGTACAAGGGAGTCCTTAATACTTCTTGCTCTCTTATAGGAGAATAGTGGCTTCTCCCAATCATGTTTATTACTTGTCAGTATATGCCAATTTTTCTTTATGGACTTGCTCACTGCGTTGGAGGCTGCGTTGTAAGTTGTGACGCAGGTGAGAGGTGTAGTGTCCTGATCACCTTTCTCACAAACTTCCAGAAGAGCTTCTCTGTTCTGGTTGCGAGCTCGTTTGTTACTTTTTGCCAGTATTTTGGTAGGGTGTCTTGATAATATGCCCCTCAATTCCACATGTAACTATGGGGCATATCAGCACCAACCGGCGATAATTATCGCTAAGCGCACTTAGCGCTAGGATAATTATCGCCGGCTAGCGTGGATTTTTATCGCTGAGATAGCGTGCTATTAGCAACGCTTATCTCAAAAGCGATCAAAATCCTAGCGCTAACTGCCAAACATGAGATTATCGCTGGAAACCCAGCGATAATCCCACGAAGTTTGGCGATAGCTTGCTGATAGGGCCTCACATACTTAGCCATGATATCCACCTTCCATAGGATATCATGGCTAAGTCAGTTTCAAAGCATGCGTAAGGAAAGTACAGAGGTTATCGCTACTTTTCTTGTCGCTATGCTGCTTTGCGTGAGGCTTGATAATAGGAGAAATGTCGCTTAGTGACATTTCTCCCGTTATCCTAGGGAGGAACGCCCACTTTGCATCTCATTATAGATGCAAAGATGAGCGTTAGGAATTCAGGCGCTAAGGCAAGGTTTCACGCGATAGCGTGACCTTGCTGATATAGCGATAAAATTATCACCACTTTTCGGCCGAAAACGGCCGCAAAAGTGACGATAATTTTATTTCGCCGCCTTGTAGATATGCCCCATAGTCTGGGAATAAATGGTTTATGATAATTCTTCTTTCATTTATCTCCATTTACCTTTACGTTTCTCTTAGTCAATCGCATGTCCTAAACCCGACACTGTTCTCCTCATCATATGCCTCTTTATAATTTCTTTCCTTTCCCGGCAATGTTTCTAAGCAATTAAAATGAATAACTTCTCCAACTTTATTTCTGATGCCCATCTCAACAGGAAGCCCCTTTTCTCTCTCTCCCTCTCTCTCTCTCTTGCTTCCCATAACCATTTCCAACAGCACAATTGCAACCTGTATCCTACAGAGTTCCACATGAATTATTTTCAAAAGTATAAACGTGTATAAGTGCAGAGCTTTGGTGAAAAAAAACATTCTAAAAATAATCAGCAAAAGAGCACGAACAATGACCAATTTGCACACCTCGCCACACCTACGCCCCAGCACACAAGCGCTTCAAAGTATGTACTTCTAAATCTCAAAACATGGAAATGATTGCTAATAAATCTAGGAACCATAGTCAAACACTCATTGCAAAAAGAAATCCCATGCTGTTATGTTATGCACACACTTTACAAACACTACGCTTAAACTTTATGATAGGAGACTTCCATAATCCAGAACAGCATAATTAGTTCAAAGGTAGATAATAAATGTGGCATGACTGGGCCATCACACTGCACAGTCCATGCCCAGGCAACCAAAGCCCCTCCATCAAGATTTACACAAAGACACCAAACTAAACGGTGATGGATAAACTACTTCAACAATAGCAGATAACACCTTCCTCTCCCATATCTTCAACTATAGGCAATATCCACCTCCAGTGGCTTTCTCATTCCACACTTCAACTATGATGCTGGCTATTAATCTGTGATGTACAGATGTATAGAACATATCGTGTGAGATAAGGCACAGAAAGATCAGCAGAAAAAGCAAAAGATCCAGTTGCTCAGCACAGCAAAAACATTTTGGACTCAATCACAAAATATTATTGACTGGCGCTAATTAAGGGGCATATTATCAAGGAACGACGTTAAAATTATCGCCGCTTTAGCGGCAGGAAACTGCCGCTAAAACGGAGATAATGGGCTTGATCTTATGCCGCAGAGAATTCCAATAGAAGCCCATGTTCTGGTGTCAACATGGGCTTGTATTGGAATTCTCACCGGCATATTATCAAAAGCCCATTATCGCCGCTTTGGCTAAAGCGGTGATAATTTTAACGCCAATCTTGATAATATGCCCCTAATTTCCTTTGTGGTGAGTAAAGCAGTGATTAGAGCAAACAACCTTTACGCCATGTTTTGAAAGCAGATAAGAATGTTTGTGCATATTTGTTATATTGCATTTTGCTGTGATGGTGAGCTGTGTTGTTTTTGCATTGCTGTGTGTTGGTGCTGCTGTGTTGCAATGTGATGTTGTGTTGTACTGAGGTTGCTGATGTGTATTCGTGCTTTTACTGCTTTGCTGTTTTGTGCACTATTGTATTTCAATTGAGTTATCTTCCTTTGTGTATGTTCTTATGTACGTTATGCTGTTTACATTAGAGATCTCAGCAAATGCTGCTACATTTTCATAGAAACACAGCCATGCCTTTATAGTTCCCAAAAACAAGCAAACATTTAACATTGTCTACATTGGTAAGATTGTGCTGCCCAGCAGCTGTTTCAGGTACCAGTCTGCCCAACACGGTGGCAGGGACCGGTCTTAAATTAGTACTTTCGGTTCTCACTTCATGTGTTATGGCCATGGATGTTGATTCTCCAAAATACCAGGGGTTGCTTACATAACAGCACACATTCTTTGACCTTTATGACATCACAGGTATTGACATCATGTGACCTATTAGCTCGCTTCTTTCTAAAAGAGTTGTGACCTTTATCCCAATGATACCCAATAGCTGACATTGCTGAAGTTCCATAATAGCTCAGTGGTTAATGAAGAAACTCACCACAGACACATATCTGTTTCAGATACTATCTATATTAGGGTGCCGACATGATTTTGAAAGAGATGGGGAGTATACTTCCTCTGATATGCTGCAAATCAGTGAAGCGTGTAATCCAGAACTCTAATAGGGGGGCTCAGTGGGGTTCTTCCCTGAGAACATTTAAAAAAAATGGGGTCATAAGGCGCATTTAAAGCACAATTATCACATTCATTTGCTAAATATCACAGTTTCTGAAAGGGCTCTCTTTAAATATTCAAGTCCTTTCATGGAGTGCTGAGACAATGAAACCAGACACTCCCCCAGGAATTGACCCCATTTTTAAAAGAACTTTCTGTGGGTGGCCCTGTATGTATTGCCTTCATTGTACTACTAATTGCAAAAATTACATGCAATACACCTATGCTAAAATGTTGCCAATCATGCGGTCTATAGGTAACAAGTGACCTTTATGCCAAAAATTGCATCTTTGCAAGGGAAGGCTAGCATTTTGTCATAGTTGCCACCCTCCTCGATCCTGCAGTTGTCCTCTCTTATGACATGAATTACATTCAATGTGCCAGCACCAGCACCAGCATTTTTCTACAGGTGCCACATATGTCTAGAATCACCTGGAGTATGCCAATACTGCTGTTTTACCATAGGTGCCCTTTTTGACAAGAATTGCCTTCAGTATGCCCGTGCCAGTATTTTGTGACAGGTGCCCGTTGTGATACAAATTGCCAGCACCAGTATTTTTCCCATGAGTGCCTCTAAAAGCCAAGATTGACCTCCATTGATTCAAAATCAGACTCTCAAGCATAACACCATATTCTTACTAGCACTCAGTTAAATTCAATCATGCAGGCTCATTCTCACACACTCACAGTCATTGATTCATTTGCACTTATTCATTCTCACTCGGTCTCTTGAGCTCAATCCTACTGTGACTTATTCGTGCTCACTCACATTCATTGTCTCTCATTCTTACTTTCACCCATTCATACTGTCTCACTCACACTCACTTGAACTCTCTCATACTCTCATTCTGTTCTTATCACACTCTCGCTTATTCTCATGTGACTCACAAATTCACCCTCATTGATTCAAACTCACTCATATTCACTCTTAATCTTGCTGACTCATACTTTGTCACATACAATCATTTGCACTCACTATCACTCCCAGACATTCTGACTCAAAATTGCACTCATTGTTGCACACTCTCACTTATTCTCACCGACACTCTCTAACACTGCCTCACACTCATTTTTATTCCTTCATTCTCATTCATCCACCCGTACTCACTTGCACCCACTTATCACTGTTACTCTGACTCACTCATTCTCACTAAGTCTGACACACTCTTACTAACTTACTGAGACTCAGTCTCACACATTTTCACTCACTACCTGTCCCTGATTTGCACCAACTCACATTCACTCACACACACATGCTCGAATGTACAGATGCACACAGTTACACATACACACTCTTATTCTCTCACATAAACTCTTACCTGCAAACATGCACATAACATGCCTTAAAAAAATATTTTTCTGCTTACCCTAGCTAACAACGCAAGTTTTTATCTTGCTCCTGGTGTTCCAATTTTTATCAATCAATCAATCAAACATTTATAAAGCATGCTACTCACCCATGAGGGTGAGGCGCTGGGGGGGGGGGGAGAGCAGCTACTGATCGAACAGCCAGGTCTTGAGAAATTCCTGAAAGTCAGCAGGTTCTGGGTTTGCCGCAGGTGAGTGGGGAGGGTGTTCCATGTCTTGGCGGTGATGTGGGAGAATGATCTGCCGCCGGTGGTAGTTTGGCGGGTGCGTGGGACGGTGGTGAGGGCGAGGTCCGTGGAGGGAAGCTGGCGGTTCGGGGTGTAGAAGGTGAGTCGTTCATTAATGTATGCTAGTCTGGCATTGTGGAGTGCTTTGTGAGCGTGAGTGAGGAGCTTGAAGTTGATCCTCTTGTTGACCGGGAGCTAGTGGAGGTCTCTCAGGTGTGCGGTGATGTGGCTGTGGCGAGGGATTCCAAGGATGAGGCGTGCAGAGGCGTTTTGTATGTGTTGAAGTCTTTTCTGGAGTTTGGCCGTTGTTCCGCGTAGAGGGTGTTGCCGTATTCCAGCCTGCTGCTGACAAGGGCTTGAGTCACTGTCCTTCTGGTTCTGGTGGGGATCCATCTGTAGATCTTGCGGAGCATACAGAGGGTGTAGAAGCAGGAGGAGGAGACTGCATTGACTTGCTGGGTCATAGAGAGTGTTGAGTCCAGGATGAACCCCAGGTTGCGAGCATGGTTGGTGGGTGTCAGGGCCATTCCCTGCGTGGCCTGCCGCCAGGAGTTGTTCCATGCGGAGGGGGTGGAGCCGAGTATGAGGACCTCCGTCTTGTCTGAGTTCAGTTTCAGGCGGCTGGTCATCATCCACTCTGCGACGGCCTTCATTCCCTCGTGGAGGTTGGATTTGGTGAGTGAGAGGATCAGCTGGGTGTCGTCGGCATACGAGATTATGTTGAGGTGGGGAGCCCGGACGAAGTTGGCGAGAGGTGCCATGTAGATGTTGAAAAGGGTCGGGCTGAGGGATGATCCTTGGGGTACGCCACAGGTGATCGTGGTGGCTTCGGGTCGGAATGGGGGAAGCGGACTCTCTGGGTTCTGCCAGTAAGGAAGGAGGTGATCCAGTTCAGGGTTTTGTCGCGGATCCCTGCATCGTGGAGACGTGTGCGCAGGGTGTGGTGGCAGACGGTGTCGAAGGCGGCTGAGAGGTACAGGAGGATGAGGGCCACGGTTTTGCCGTTGTCCAGCAGGGTCCTTATGTTGTCGGTGGTAGGGATGAGGGCGGTTTCGATGCTGTGATTGCTTCTGAAGCCGGATTGGGAGGAGTCCAGGATGTTGTTCTCCTCCAGGAAGTAGGTCAGTTGTCGGTTAGCGGTCTTCTCAATGACTTTTGCCGGGAACGGGAGCAGGGAGATGGGTCGAAAGTTCTTGAGGTCCTTTGGGTCCGCCTTGGGTTTTTTGAGTAGGGCGTTGATCTCGTCGTGTTTCCAGCTCTCTGGGTAGGTGACGATCTCAAAGGAGCTGTTGGTGATCTTCCGGAGTTGGGGTGTGATGATGGAGCTTGCTTTGTTAAAGATGTGATGGTGCAGGGGTCTTAAGGTGAGCCGGAGTGGATGGTGTTCATGAGTTTGATGGTGTCTTCATTGCTGACGATGTTCCAGGAGAGCATGAGGTCGGTGTGTTTGGTGGGCGTTGAGTCAGGGGTGTCGGCGTCTGTCGTCAGTGTCTGGGTGTCGAAGCTGTCGTGGATGTCCGCGATCTTGTGGTGGAAGAAGGTTGCCAGGGAGTCGCAGAGTTTTTGAGATGGTGGGATGTCATTGGAGCTGGAGCTGGGGGTGGTGAGTTCTTTCACGATCTTGAAGAGCTTTTTGCTATTGTGTGTGTTGTTGTCGATGCGCTCCTTGAAGGAGGTTCTTTTGGTGGATCGGATGAGTTGGTGGTGCTTGCGTCTGGCATTCGTGAGGGTTGCGTGGTTGTCTGGTGTCTGGTCTTGGCACCACTGATCTTTAGTCTTCGGCAGGTATGCTTGGAAGTCTGGAGGTCGGCGTTGAACCAGATGGCTCTGGTGTCGGTGCACCTGTTTTAGGGTTTCCTGATCGGGGTGAGGGTGTTGGCGCATTCGTCGATCCATTGTCTGAAGTTGTGGGCTGCTGCGTTGGTGTCTGAGGGCTCAGTAGGAGGGCCTCAGGTGAGGGTGGAGATAAGCTGGTCTATGGTGACTTTATTCCAGCTGCGGTGTGGGATTCGTTGCGTTTGGTTGTGCCCGGTGTGTTTCTAGAAGGAGAAGTGGATGCAGTGGTGGTCAGTCCAGTGGAGTTCAGTGGTGTGGCTGAAGGTGACGTGGTTGCTGGCAGAAAAGATGGGGTCGAGGGTGTGTCCGGTGGGGTGGGTGGGTGACGTGACGAGCTGTTTGAGTCCGAGGTTGGCGAGGTTGTCGATCAAGGTTGTGGAGTTGCTATCATTTGCGTTCTCTAGGTGGAAGTTCAGTTATCCAAGGAGAATGTAGTCTGTGGAGGCGAGGGGGTGCGTGCTGATGAGGTCAGTTATGGAGTTGCTGAACTGCAGTCGGGGTCCCGGGGGTCTGTATACGAGGGTTCCTCTGAGGGTGGTGTTGTGATTGACGTGGATCTGGAAGTGTAGGTGTTCAGCCATGCTGAGGGAGTCTTTGGTGTTGGTGGAGATTATGATGGTGTTCCTGTGGACGATGGTGATTCCTCCTCCTGGTTTTGTTGTTTCGGTCCCCGCGGGTGATCTTGTAGCCTTTCGGGATGGCTATAGCTATGTCGGGCGCCAAAGAGGTGTTTATCCAGGTCTCCGTCAGGAAGGCGACGTCCGGGGAAGATGAGTCGAGCAGGTCCCAGAATTCAACGGCGTTCTTGTGGACTGAGCGGGTTTGAGTAGTATGCATCTGAGGTGGTTGTGGTCTGCTTTGGTGGGGTGGGCAGGACGTGCAGGTGTGTGTTGGCAGGTGTAGCTGCAGCTTCGGCAGGTGAAGGGTCCGTGGGTGAGCTTCGGGGTGGCCTGGAAGCAGGTAGAGGATCATCTGGCGTTGAGTGCATGGAGGGTGTTGGCGTCGTAGCGGTGTCGGGTGTTGTGGTGCTCGCGGGGGCCAGGGGGTCTGGTGCTGGGCACGGTCTGGGCGCGGACGGGGCAGACGGGCTTGCCTTAGGCACACCTTCAGCACGCCAGTGCCGTGCCCGATGCGTGCTGTCTGCATTAAGTAGGGTAGGGGAGGGATGCTCAGCTGAGAGGCGGGAAAGGGCGTGGGGAGAGGGGAGGGGCTGGGTGTGCAGTGGTGGGATGTGTGGCAAGGGGACGGTGCGAGAGGCCAAGATCAGGAACGGGCAGAAAATAACACGGAGGCAAGAATCACAGTGGCACAGAAATATAGAAAGACAAGCAGGCAAGCACAAATTACAGCCAAAAAACCAAAGAACAGTACTCAGGGCAGCAGACTCGAACGCGCAGGGCAGGGGGGCCGGAGGCAGCAGCTGATCGCAGGAGCTGTCGGGGAGAGTGCAGGCCTGTGACCGAAGTCAAGGTCTCACGAGCACTCCCCCGCAGCGGTCTGCATTAAGTGGGGGAGGGAAGGGATGCTCAGCTGGGAGGCGGGAAAGGGCATGGGGAGAGTGGAGGGGCCGGGTGTGCAGTGGCTAGAAGTGTGGTAAGGGGACGGCGCAAGAGGCCAAGACCAGTTACGGGCAGAAAATAACAAGTAGGCAAGAATCACAGTGGCACAGAAATACAGAAAAGACAAGCAGGCAAGCACAAATTACAGCCCAAAAAACAAAGAACAGTACTCAGGGCAGCAGACTCAAACGCGCAAGGCAGGGGGGCCAGAGGCAGCAGCTGATCGCAGGAGCTGTCGGGGAGAGTGCAGGCCTGTGACCGACCAATAGTGACTAATAGACTATTATTTGTGATTAATGTAATGAAAAAACAAGTAATAAACAAGGAGCGTTCTTTGCCCTAGGCTTCCCACCTTGGATCACTGACATAATATCGACGACAACAATATCGACCTACCAGAATATCATGTCAAGACTATCGATGTCCAGAATATCGACATCCTATCTACAACATGGTAAGTGCAAAAATATTGAGAAAAAATATATAGGTGCTGATTCCAATCCTGTAAAACCCGGGTACGAATGGTCGTACGGAGCGTATTCTCCATACGACTCGTACCCGGGAAATCCACCTTACAAACCAGCAAGTACGATTCGTACAGAAATACCATTTCCGTACGATTCGTAAAAACTACGTGTGGCTAAAAAATACCCACAATTCTGATCCGGGACATCGCGTACGTGACGTCCGTATGGAGTCAGGCGGCGTTTTACGGACCAGCAAGTACGATTTGTGCCTACGTCACTCCGCACAGCTAATTTTTTACGGCAGCCAAAAACTCCCAGGAAATTGAGGACGACGCGATTAAGGAGCACTGGTATGCGACGGACAGCCATGGACCCCATCCTACGTGTCATCCCGGCCCTCCTAGCCTACGACCTGGTGCACCGAACCCGACGCACACGCTGCAGAAGGTGAGAACAACACCCATGGGTCAAAGGGGGGTGAGGGGCATGAAACATACCCCCTACAAAAATTAAAACATACAATATGGAGGACATACATTACCTCCAGGGTCTGGTCACTTCGGGGGGCGTGTCCACCAATCCCTGCATACCGCAACAACGGAACTGGACGTGTACGCGTACCCGTCACCACTACAATGGTGGAACGGACCATACCCACGCCCTCAGAGTGTGGGTACGGTCCGTACCACCATTGTAGTGTTGATGTAGGGGTACGCGTGGTACGGACCGTACCCACGCCCTCAGAGCGTGGGTACGGTCCGTACCACCATTGTAGTGGTGACGTAGGGGTATGCGTGGTACGGACCTTACCCACGCTCTGTGGGCGTGGGTACAGTCCGTACTACCATTGTAGTAGTGATGTAGGGGTACGTGTGGTACGGACCGTACCCCCGCTCTGAAGGCGTGGGTACGGTCCATACCACCATTGTAGTGGTGATGTAGGAGTACACGTGGTACGGACCGTACCCACGCCCTCAGAGCGTGGGTACGGTCCGTACCAGGCGTACCCCTACATCACCACTACAATGGTGGTACGGACCATACCCATGCTCTGAGGGCGTGGGTACGGTCCGTACCACGCATACCCCTACATCACCACTACAATAGTGGTACGGACCGTACCCACGCCCTCAGAGCGTGGGTATGGTCTATACCACCATTGTAGTGGTGATGTAGGAGTACACGTGGTACGGACCGTACCCACGCCCTCAGAGCGTGGGTATGGTCCATACCAGGCGTACCCCTACATCACCACTACAATGGTGGTACGGACCATACCCATGCTCTGAGGGCGTGGGTACGGTCCGTACCACACATACCCCTACATCACCACTACAATAGTGGTACGGACCGTACCCACGTCCTCAGAGCGTGGGTATGGTCCATGCCACCATTGTAGTGGTGACGTAGGGGTACACGTGGTACGGATCGTACCCACGCTCTGAGGGCGTGGGTACGGTCCGTACCACGCGTACCCCTACATCACCACTACAATGGTGGTACGGACCGAACCCACGGCCTCAGAGCGTGGGTACGGTCTGTACCACCATTGTAGTGGTGACGTAGGGGTACGCGTGGTACGGACCATACCCAACCTATGAATGCGGGGGTACGGACCGCATCACCCGTACCCCTAGGGCACCAGTACATTTGTGATACAAGGCATACACACGCCACAAATTTTGGCTTAGGGCCTGGTGCAGCATATAACCAGTATATTGGGGTGTGTGTATGCCCAGGACAGCAGTGTACTGCACCAAGGGTGCGGGTGGGTGAACGGGTGGCTGCCTAGTATTCTCCGCTGTGGACAGAGACATGTGAGGTGTGGGTGCCTATCACTCCCAGCAGTGGACAGAGACATGTGAGGGGTGGGTGCCTATCACTCCCAGCAGTGGACAGAGACATGTGAGGGGTGCGTGCAGAGGAATACCAGCAGTGGATAGAGACATGTGAGGGGTGGGTGCCTATCACTCCCATCAGTGGACAGAGACATGGGAGGGGTGGGTGCCTATCACTCCCAGCAGTGGACAGAGACGTGTGAGGGGTGGGTGCAGAGGAATACCAGCAGTGGATAGAGACATGTGAGGGGTGGGTGCCTATCACTCCCAGCAGTGGACAGAGACATGTGAAGGGTGGGTACAGAGGAATACCAGCAGTGGACAGAGACATGTGAGGTGTGGGTGCCTATCACTCCCAGCAGTGGACAGAGACATGTGAGGGGTGGGTGCAGAGGAATACCAGCAGTGGACAGAGACATGTGAGGGGTGGGTGCCTATCACTCCCAGCAGTGGACAGAGACATGTGAGGTGTGGGTGCCTATCACTCCCAGCAATGGACAGAGACATGTGAGGGGTGGGTGCCTAGGATTCTCAGCAGTGCACCGAGACATGTGAGGGGTGGGTGCCTATCACTTCCAGCAGTAGACAGAGACATGGGGGTGGCTGCCTATCACTCCCAGCAGTGGACAGAGACATGTGAGGGGTGGGTGCAGAGGAATACCAGCAGTGGGCAGAGACATGTGAGGGGTGGGTGCCTATCACTCCCAGAAGTGGACAGAGACATGTGAGGGGTGGGTGCCTATCACTCCCAGCAGTGGACAGAGACATGGGGGTGGGTGCCTATCACTCCCAGCAGTGGACAGAGACATGTGAGGGGTGGGTGCAGAGGAATACCAGCAGTGGACAGAGACATGGGGGTGTGTACATCATTATCAGATAACCACAACTCCATGGGTGTATGTACGCATCCCTAATTTTCGACTATGTTGATAGTGCCATAACAACACATCACTGACAGCAGTGTCCCACTCCCATGAGGATGGATGTCTTTCCCCCACTGCATGACACACCACATGTGGGTGTGAGGACAAATGACACATGCATACCCACCCCTGGCGGATGCAGCACAATACAGACACACAGATCATGTCACAAGACTGTATAGTCATATCAATGTCTACTAAACTAAGAGAGCCAAAGGGAACACACACTGTCATTCACATCCCAGGACTGATAAGAATGTACAGGTGCTGGGACAGCCACCAAGATGTTGTCTCTCATGGAAGGAATAGGGTGGAGTTCCCAGAGATACAATGCCCATAATTGTGAGTCAGGTGCCCAAATACCCTGCAGAACAAGTACCATATGTGTGCTAGGCTGGGATTACACACATGCATAGTGCGGAAAAGGGAGAATTTCTCCATGAAGGCATGGCAACATACTCAATACACAAGTACAGTGACTAGCAAGGATGGCACAGACGATGCAGCCGGAGACATTGCTGAGCAGGCATGGCCATAGTTGAAGGGATCCGTCACCAACAAAGGGAATGTATACACAGGTCAGCACAACAGTTGTGCAACTCTCTGCAGGGAAGATGTCAGGTGCCACGGAGGAAGGGACACTCCTTGGTACAATGTATCAAAAAACAAATAACACACACGACCAAAGATCCTTTGCAGAGACCTTGTGATGGCACGCAGATCCCATGGTCCACCTCATGACCATCAGACTCGAACCTTTTCCCGAAACATAACACATTACCACAACCCCAACTCCTGGAGCATCAGCACCAACATCAATACCTGAAATGCAATAGTGTTCAAAGTAAAAAGAAAATGCTTTAATCAGCATAATTTTTTTTTTCAAGAACACTATATACAAAGGCCAATGGCCAGTCCAAAATAGAAGTCCTTGGGGGAACACATGGGCACACGTCTCCCCTAGCTTGCCTGCACATTTGAACCCTCAGGTTCGTCGACTGGGGGGGGCATCATGTGGGGAAGGACCAGGCACCGCAGGGACAGGAGGTGTAAGGGTAGGTGTGGTGGGTGCAGGGCCGGACGCCTTCACCACAGGGGGTGGGGCAGTGCCAAAGGTGGAGGTGAGCTCGGTGCTGCACACTTCTGCCAGGGCGTCCAGAGTATCCCCTGCACCGGAAGAAACCACAGGCACAAAGGAGGCGGGGGGGGGGTCGGAGGGATGGGGTGCAGCGCTTCTGGGGGAGGGGGTGGACATAGGGGGGGGACTCAAGTGCCTTGCCCGTTTGCGGGCTGGTGACCCAGTGGGGCTGAGGCCCAGCACAGACATGTAGCTCTCCTTGTCTGACTGTGTGGCAGGGGAGCCAAGGGGAGTGCTTTTGGAGGGACTGGGTAGTGAGGCATGCGGACTCAGACTGTGGCTGCGTGTATGTCTGTGTGCCCCAGACCCAGTGGGTGTGCCTTTATCCTCCTGAGTGTGCGTGCCAGGAGGTGTGTGCTTGCCCTTACGTGTTGGTGTGCTGCCTGTGTCTGGTGGGGTGCGTGCTTGGGAATGTCTGGGTGTGCATTGGACAGGCATGGGAGTGGGAAGTGTGGATGGGGCTGGGGTAGGGGGGACAAAGTCCTTCAGGAGACTCACTGCTGCCGTCAGTGAAGAGTACATGGACCTCAGCAACATCCGTTGGTCAGACATCGCTGCTGACATGCCCTCCATGAACGACACCATCTGTGTCAGCAGTCTGGTGTGGCCATGGAGGACATTCAGCATCGATGTCTGGCCAACCTGCAACTACCACTGAATGTCCACAGACTCTGCAGTGAGGGCAGCAGGGGTGACAGGGGCAGGGGGTGCGGTGCCTGGCACGAAGGAGACATGGTGGTGCCCTGCACGGACAGAAGGGACCGGAGCAACTGGGAGGGCGGTGATGGGAATGGAGGAGGTGGGGACAGATGTTGTGCTGCTGCCAGGTGTTGTAGCAGCCTCCGCCCCCTCGATGAGTTCAGCCTCAGACCCGTCAGCGTCGTAGTCGGTGTCGCCACCAGACAGGTCCTCGGCCTGACTCCCCTCGCCCTCCGTGCCACTTGCTCCCGCAGACTCGCCAGCACTGGTGGCACCGGTGCTGGATTCCTCCTCCAGGTCCGTGCAGGTGTCTCCCTTGGTGTCCTCCGATGATGCTGTGGGCAAGGTGAAGATACAGAAAATAATCAGTCACCTGTATACATCTGACACATGAGTCCAAACAAAATAGGTCACAGTGCACATCAGGCAATGCATCATGAGTAACATCTAGATTACTCTGCACATATATAAGCCCTGTACTCCCCAGTTGGTTGACCCACCATGCAACTTGGAAACAAGGAAAAATAGGACACAACAGCCAATAACTTGATTTAGAAATATACTGAGAAGCTAGTGTCTGGGAACAGTTGAGCACAGCAATACTATGAAGGCATGCCACCTCTTGTTTACTGTGAAAGAAACAGTATTGGTGCACCCAAGGCTAAATAACAGACCTCAATGCTGAAGGTGTCCCCACACTCAGAGACCTGTAAGAGACCTGTAAGTACTTTGGAAAACCAAACAAAATACATTGTGATCCCTTGGGAATCTACATGTTTAGAATGTGGGAATGTGCCACTTTGTGAACAGAACACACATGTGCCTGTATAAAAGAAGTCACACAAGGAGGTGCACACAAAACTACATTTACACAGTCATTGTATGAGCTGCCAGCCTTATTCAAAGAAGCCACTGTTAGAAAGAAATGGGGTTTCAGTAAGTACATATACATGGCACCACGGCGGTGTGGATGACTTGACACTTGTAATTTGGTATCAGCAACAACCAAGGACTTACCCAAATGCCACCACACTGTGGGAACATTGATATGTATAATCTGAAAAACAGTCTTATTCGAACTGTGTCTTTCTTTAAAATGTGCCAGTGTGTCCCCTGAAAGTGTAAAGGTGGTTTCTTGTGCCTTCCTTGGGAGACATCTGTCATGCAGGCACATTATTGTCCTTCACAACAAATCATCAAAGTCAAGCAATGAAAACATGAAGACATGTTGACAGGTGTAGTGAGTGCCAAGGTACAAGACTTCTTGACTAACAACTTGAATCATGCCACCTGTCACATGGCCACCCGTACCATGATGACACAGTTGGCAACACATCTGACCCACTGCCTGTCATGTGGAGTGGCACACATGTCCAAACACATGACAATGCATATGCTAATGGGCCTGCAATTGTGTCAGAATAAGGCACACCTGCACTGAGGAGACACTCTCATGGCAAGAAAGAATGTCCACACAGATGTCAGCACACAAAGACCAAACTACGTAGCATCTGGACCACACACTGGTGCCAAAAATGGATGAGCAGGAATCATGTATTTAAACTTTTGACACATGCTGCAAAGCACAACATGAAAGCCTGCACAACATCACTGGGTCACTGCATGTTGAGTGTCTGTCCAGACAATTATCACACACAGGTCAGACCTGGCAAGGAGACATAAGGTTTGGACATGTAGGCCTCACCCGCACAAACCCCCCATACCTGAGACAATGTGATTGAGACAGATCAAGAAGTGACACCTCTTAATCAGGGTTTACAAAAATGTGCATCAAGAATTCCCAAATGTACTCCACATCACCTCGTGAGGCTGCCAACACATATTTGTGACAAACAACCATCAACAGATAGTTGTAAATAGACACACAGGCACTGCCCAGTGTGAGGATGCACAAGCCAAATGGGGTCACCCTGTCCAGTGGACACATGTAGCACACTTTAGATAAATACAAATGAGGCCAGGGAACAATGCCACAGAGGCCAACTTATGCTGAACACACAGAGAATGGGCACAGTGTTGGGTGATACACATGATTACGAGGCAAGGGTGTCTCAGGGGACTGTAGTGGGCACACTGCTCCATGGTCCTGGAATGATCTGACTGTAACATGAGCAACCGTCCCAGCACTATGCATATCTCCCACTCATGCACATCATGTCTGAGGCCAGAACATCAGTCATGCATGCTGCAAGTCTGTTAATTTGAAACCTCACACTCCTATTTTGAGACTCAGCATCAGTGCCAACAAATATGGACCCCCAAATGACTGAACAGGAAAGGGCACAGGCAAGGTACCAACACATGTCACAGACCACCCCCACACATGATGCAGAAAGCAATGTGCACTTGGATTAACTGGCAGCCTAGATGACCATGTGCAATAGTGATTACACACAGACCAGGGATCACATGTCAAGGAGGGGAAGGGAGGAAGAACAGCACCGGTTGAGTTGGGGAAACAGGATATGCACTGCACATATAAAACCCTGGCAGTGTATCCAGGCGACTGAGCACTTCCAAAAGCTAGTGACACACAACAAACACACATGTACCTACCCCCTCCTTGCTGCTGTATTTCCTGTAACCGCCTATCCATGTCAGGGAAGACCACCGCCAGGACACGCCTCGTCTGGTGGGTCAGGCATCGGCGCTCGCCATGGGGGCGTGGAGGTGAGTCCCCCAGCAGGACCCGGGCGATCCTCCGGGTCCAGCACTGGATGTCCTGCCACTGTTTTCTGACTTGGGCTAGGCGCCGACTGCGACCCTCCAACGATCTCACGGCCCTGACGGCCCGCTTCCAGATCTCCCCCTTCACGTAGGCAGTTACCTGTGAGGATGACAAAGTGAGACAACATCACTACACCTGCTCCATGTCAGAGAGACACACATTTGAACATCTTTGATATGTTGAACAGGGCATAGGATGCTGCCAAGGAATAGCATCTTTGTCATATGGACATTGGCCTCTGTGGAAGCCCCAATGCACTACATGGCATTTAAAGTACACAGGTGGCATGAGGGGTGCGACACACTCCATGATCATGGCAAACACTGTGCATCACAAGCACTACCAGGCTGATGGACAGCACCTCCAAGCAGTTACATGCCCCAGGCTACTGACGCAACCTCAGCAGAGTACACATTAACCCTGGGCGTAGTTCGCGAAGTAGCACTACACGAAGCTACGCAAAGTGCACTTCGCACTACGCGAGCTACACATAGCACTTTGCGAACTGTGCAGTACGCTGTTCGCACTGTGCAAGATGACGTTTTCAATGATTGCACAGTGCGGACAAGCATCCGGCACTGTGCAATCATTGAAAACGGCATCTTGCACAGTGCGAGCTTTAGTTTTCTGCTGCTCGAGTAGATTTTTACTCGAGCAGCAGATTTCTCAACGCGGACTGGTAGTTTCTCATCGCGAGCGGTCGCGAGCATACGCGACCACTCGCAATGAGAAACCTGACCTCCTCACTTTGAGAATCTCTTCAGGATGTTTATTTTCCATGCTCGCGATCGGCAACTTGATGTTGCTGATCGCGAACAAGGAAAAAGTCTCGCCGGGATGTCATTTTGCTTGCTCGTGGTCGCCAACTTGATGTTGAGGACCGCGAGCAAGCAAAGAATGACCGCTGCACTACGCAATGCTACGCTACGCATGTTTGCACTGTGCTACGTGCAATTCGCGTAGTGCGAAGTAGCGCAAACTTCGCAAACTACGCGAGCGTAGCATAGTGCTTTGCCCAGGCTTAGTACACATACACACACAGGCACAGGTCAATCACCTGCCATTGGCAACAGTGGATACAAAGCTCACTCTGCACATGTGCCACTTGCCTGTGGGGTAAAGCAAAAACCAAAGGGGTGTCACAGGTGTGGGGCGAGCTCAGCAAGTCAGACACACAGCACGGCTTACTTCTCACATCAGATGGGTAGAGCTGTTGCCTCCTCCATGCAGCTGGGTGCAACACTTCACATAGACACTCACCAACATGACAAGGAACATTCACACACATCAATGTCCAGGGGGCGTACACATCACTTGGACAATCTCACCACAGCTCCACTCAACTCACACACATCTGTGGGTACAGTCACCTGTCACACCGGGGGGACCACTGAATCACCTCACGACTATAGACAAAAAATGCCACAAAGGATTAGCCAGGCTGAATGTGTCATGCACTATGAAGTGAATGTCACAGTAAGCACAATGCAAGTGAGGAGTGCACACATGAACTACATCATGCTCTGCATGGGAGACATAAGCCATTCCTCCCCCCGGGACCCACTCTAAACAACATTGCATGTCTGTCACACCTGGACACAATGCCAGAAGTGACAGTCACAAAAAAGGCGCACAGTCAAAGGTAGTGGAGTCAGCACTCACCTGCTCCCCTGGTCTCCCATACAGGCTGGTGTACTATGGGAGGATGACATCCAGCAATGCCTCATTCTCCTCCTGGGTGAATGGCTGGGCCCTCTCCACAGACCTTGACATGATGCCAGAGGAAGCACAGACAGCAGCAGTGTTGTCAACAGGAAAGTTGTGCAGGCAAGTTCCCTCTCATGGGTTCTGGCTGACTTGTATCTGTCTTGCTGAGGTGCATTCATTTGGAGGAGTACATAGTGTTTGGTCAGATTCATTCGCATCTTACGTTTACTCCAATTCCTTTCCACATACACCAGTGACAGCATTTGCATCGTTCAAATTTTGAGCATCATGTCAAGTCAACCACCACTTTGCAACATTGTATTTTGTGGCCAACTGACTTTTCCAGGACACCTGATGGAAAAATTTGAACTTAAAACTCTGTATCCATGACAACCAGTATGCATTTAGTGCCTAATACTTGTCCCTTATGTGTCCCCTATGTAATTTTCAAATCCACACACAGGTACGGTGCGTTTCACACGTACCCCTACGGCACTAGTTGCACAGTGCGTTTGACACGTACGTGTAGGCACTGGTAGTACACGTAACCGTATGTGTACTACCAGTGCCTACATACACGTGTACTACCATTGCCTACACGTACGGGTAGGCACTGGTAGTACACGTGTGTGTGTACGGCCCGTACCATGCGTGCTCCTACGGCACCACTACTATAGTGATACGGACCATACTTGTACGGTCTGTACCAAGCGTACTCCTATGGCCACACAACTCTAGTGATACGGACCGTACACATGCCCTCAGAGCGTATGTACGGTGCGTTTCACACGCTTACACTGTTGATAGGATGCGCACACGAAAGGAATGGAGGTCTCAGACTCGCACAAGGATGTACATCAAGTCATTGTCATTGCTGTCCTACATGTGCAGGGCCTAGGTGTGTCAGGCAGTGATATTGCACATGTCTCCTCATGTATTTGCACAATTGATGTGTGATGACCTGTGTACACATGTCATGTGGGATGGGGCACTCTGTGGCACACTTCCCCTTCACACTTTGCACATGTGTGCATGTAGTACAAACGTGTCAAGCACAGCATCACTGGTATGGCACAGTCACCACCACCCGCAACTGTCCCCTGATGCCAGGGACAGGGACACTAACAACTGACTTTTAACGACCAGCGTGTACCAATGTGACTATGTCATGTGTGTGTCATGTGTTCCCATGAGCTTGCTGTTGGTGTTCCGTCAACTGCATCTGCTGTTGCTGCATCCAACATGTGTCTCTGTGTAGATGGGCATTGCACACATCTACGCACACCATGCCACATGTGTATTTCCACATAACGTGTGTCTGTATGCATCGAACATGATATTTTGACATGAGGACATATCTGCGTCATCTCAATGTCTGTGTTTTCTGTTTTCACGTGTACCCCTTCATCACAATGTGTGTGATCTGTACATTTGACATTCCATGTGATCTGTGCGTCTAGCTTGCCGTCAGCTGTCTGTATGAGATGACATCCTTCAAATGCTGATATGTGGATGTATGTCACTCTTGTGATGTCTCTGGCTGTTCACTCACACTGGCCCACAGCTTGTTTCAGGGCATGTCATGTAGACTTGACAATCAACGTGATGGAACGTGACTGCATACGCCGTTACAGATTCACCCAAAAGTTGATTGAGGACTTGACCGCCAAGCTGGCACCACACCTCCAACCACGACACAGGTATCCTACTGCGCTGTCCCCAAGATGAAGGTGATGGCAGCCCTACATTGTTTTGCCACAGGTACGTTTCAATTCACCATAGCTGATGTTGGTGGCATGTCACAGACAATGTTCAGCCGTGTCCTGCATGATGTTTTGGCAGCCATGTTGGAGCACCTGGATGAATTCCTCCATTTTGCGACTCCTGAGGAGTTGACAGGTGTCAAGGGTGATTTCTATGCCCTGGAAGGGATGCCCCATGTCATTGGGTCCATTGATGGGACACATGTGGCTTTGGTACCACCACAGGCACAGGAGGTCGCCTATCGCAACCGTAAACATTACCACTCTATAAATGCCCTTGTGGTGTGTCTTGCTAACATGCTGATTTGCCATGTCTGTGCACGTTTTCCAGGGTCAGCACACGATGCCTACATCATGAGGGGTAGCAGGGTGCCACAAATGATGCTGCGGCTGCACAACGAACGAACATGTCTTGTTGGTGGGTATACTCTGTTTGTCCTGTGTTTTGCGGTATCTTTGTATCTTACGGCATCTCCTGACCCACTTCTTTACATGATGTTTCCATGTAGGGGACTCTGGCTATCCCAACATGCCATGGCTGATGATGCCTCTCCGCAACCCAAGATCAGCTGCAGATCACCGTTACAACAATGCACACGGGCAGACCAGGCGAGTGATTGAGAGGACGTTTGGCCTCCTGAAGAGCCGATTCCAGTGCCTTCACAAGACAGGCGGGTCCCTCCCATATGCACCAGCAAAGGTCTGCAAAATCTTCCTCGTGTGCTGCATGCTGCACAACATGGCAGTGGAGAAGGCAGTGCCACTCATCCTGGAGCAGCATGAGCAGGAACATCCACCCGTGGAGGATGAAGGGCTTGGTCATGAGGCAAGTGAGGAGGAGGATATCCGGAGTCAGCTCATACGCAACTTCTTCTCATAATGGTGAGTCACTGGGTCTGAGTGTGCACGCTTGGAGCCTTGTGTGGCTTTTGTTGCAATGTGTGTGTCCAGCTGACTGTATGCTAAGTGACTTAGATGTGTGTTCTGATGTGTCACTCGAGTGATGATGTCATTCCACTCATTTTAGCTGAGACACTACATTTTCAAATCGCATGGTGACAACATTATTCCTGTAGAGTAAATGACCATGTATGCGGATAACAATCTTTTAGCTGACTTCTTGTGTGTCTGTCATCCACAGGTTCTTGCACATGTGGTCTAGTCGTGTCATCGTTGGCCTCCTGCTATTTCTCATGAGTATTGCAACGTGTGCTGAATCAGCGTTCCATGCACAGACATGGGGAAAAGTCATTTTGGGTGAGGATTGCAGCAAGGTATTTTGGGGGTGTTACGTGTTTGGAATGTGTGGGGACTGCTCCTGTGCATGTTGGGTTACCATGCATACATGTCGACTCACCATGGGGCACATGACATGTAGCATGACTCCCATGAATTGATAGTCAACCTTTGTGACAGTCATCTGGAATGGTTTGTGGATTCTGATGAAGGCATCAATGTGTGTAAAACTTCCCTCAGAAACATACGGGATGCTACGGGTGGACATAGTGTGGGACATCCCCATAAGAGGCTAAATGGGTAATTGCAGCCTCTCTGTGTGCAGCAGGGGGTGTTTGGCTCATCCCCTTAACTTGTGTGCCAGGCCTTTGGATTTACTACATCTGTGTTGTGAAGGGGGTGTCCATTGTAGGTCCCACATGTTCAGCCAAATGACCTGTGAGTCTGTTCATATTGATGCATTTCCCTCAGTGTGAGCCTGAGTAATAAAGGGGTTCTTCACCCTCCAAGGTGCCTCATCTCTGTGAATGCAGGTCTCTTGCCACTTTGCATGCGGCATCTCTGGCATAGTTGTCAAAGATTGTGCATATGAGTCTATGTGTAGTTTGGCTACATGCATGCAGTTCTTCATGGTTTAGAATCTCGATTGTGCATGAAGTCCATGGTTGTGTATGTATTTGGGCATGTTGGTCCCCACGACGGGCCGTCAACGCCTGCTGAGGGTGTGTCTCCTGTGCTCGGCTCGGCCTTCTGTTTCCTGATCCTGTGTCAATCATATTTGGTGATTGTGCATCCATTTTCTATGGGTGTGCCATGGGTAACCGAACACTCCTTCCTTTACATACGCCTGTTGCAGTTGTCCTTTCTGACATCCTTGTCTTTGTGTCCTACTTTTGGCATAGTTTCCAGGACATGCCGCCTGCTGCTGCGGCCCCTGCAGCAAGGGCCCACAAAGTAGCGGGATTCGGCAACACACACGCCTCAAACATGCTCCTCCCTGCCTCCCTCCACCCATTCATTTGGCTGTCATCATCTTGTCTGTGCCACTGTTGCGGCCACACGGTGCCAAAGGCAGGACCGTCAGCACATGCAACGTGCACATTGCACGAACCTCATGTCCTTGCATGACACATATCACACTACAGTCTGATGTTGCGGCCACCCTCCAAGCAATGTCTATCTGAAATTCAACCGCCTGCTCTCAGGCATACCCTAAGCGCACACACGATACCTTTGCATGCTGAGTGTGCAACTCCAACTGCCTACACAGCGCTGCCCCGCCTTCCAGGCCCTGTCACACCAACCAGATCATGTCCCTCCTGCTCCACACCGGCCCCGTCCACCAGCAAGGCCATGGGAGTGGGACTCAAGCCTTCAGCATGTAGTATAGTGGCGTCATATGGCACATGGCCCAGGGATCATCTCTCAGCGTGTCAATCTTCAATGTGTCCAGGACCCCCCTCTCCACCATCACATGCGCACACAACATCATCATGTCGTATGCCATTGACACCCAGGTGCTCCTCACCCTCACCAAAGACGCAGCCATTGCCAGTTCCAACATTCAAGAAGGCATGAGGTCCGTGGATGAATGGCTAAACATCAGCCACCTGAGGCTGGACTTGTACAGGACTGAGGTAATCATCTGATGATTGTCCCCTTACAGCTGGCTCAACTCCTTGTGTCCCACCTGCAGGGGCCCTACACAAGCACTCAGTGGTGTGCATCATGGATTTGTCACTCACATTTGCCATGCAAATCACCAGCATCTGTACCTCATGCTGGCACACCCTCTGCATGATGCACATGATCCACAGATAGATCCACTCCAAGGAAAGACAGACCATCCCCCAGGTTCACGACACCAGACGTGTCAACTACTGCCCCGCCCTCTACGGAGCAAGTGCATCCAAACTCACGGGAAACTTGTCCACATCCAGGGTGCATCTGCACAACTCAGCTTCAACATCCCACACCCCATCCACATCACCGTCCACCTGAGATAGCTGCAAGGGATCACTGTGTGCTGCAGGATGACCTTCACACTCCTCACACACACTCACGAGGCAGTCAACAACCCCAGACCCCAAAATCCACCTTGTAAGTCTGTCATCCAAGACCCCGTTGGCCCAACTCTATGCATCCGAACTTGGCCTGGCCACCATTCTTCACATTCACAACACTCCAGCATGAAGGAGATGGTTCTCCCACCTGGAAAAACATACCTGGGACTCCCACCCCAGGAACCTCCACATGAGCCATGACCTCTAGGCCTTCATCATCCTCTTCCTGATTGGTGTGTCCGCACAGTATTTCAAGCCCCCCCTCAGCAGCTTGAGGCCATCACGGGTGAGTATTGGGCTCCCAGGCTGTATCGGATGATACATTGTGACCCATGTGTGTCCTTTACCGGACTCAGATCCCAGGGTATGGATGGCTGGAGTTAGTTCAACACTCAGGCATAGTTTGACATTTACCCACACGTATGTTGTGGACTAATGCAAAATGACTGCAACATCTCATGACAAATAAATAGTTTTATTCTCGGTTGGGTGCGTGTTTTGCTAGAAAAAATAAGGTGCTCTACCGGGTGCATAGAATCCAAAGTTCACAGGGGTAGATGGGATCCTTGGCATTTGAAGTCATCAGAGTCCAGACCACAGTGTTGGTCATCATTGGTCAGACTGTGACCAGCAAGTCCATGTGGCAGAGAATGTCAGAGAATGATGTGCTGCTGTTGCGCATGAAAGCCAGGTGCCAGGCCAGGTGACCTGGGAGATGTGGATGGTCCGCTGCCTCTCACGGTCTTTTCCGTGGACGACCCACCTTCCTCCGTGGACCCTCAGATGCAGACCTTGATGATGCTTGGGACGCTCCGTCGGACGAATCCTCCTCCTCCTCCTCCCTCCCTGTGGCTGGTGCTGGTCTGCGCCTGGTGTCACAGGGAGGGTTGCCCATGTTGTCGGCGATCTGACGGAGTGAATGGCTTATGTCCCTTTGCACCGCCAGGAGCTCAGCCAGTCTTGCCTCCATCCGTCCTTGGTGTTGTTGCTGACTGACATGTTGCTCAGCCTGCTGATTCTTAATGTCTGTGAGGGTCGCCACTACCTGACTGATGGCTCTGGTGTCACGCCGGTATGCCTCCATGATGTTGCGTACGTGTGACATACCGGTCCCTTCAGCTGTCTGGTCAGGTTCTCGCCTCCGCCTGCCTCCGCTCCCACCACCCCTGCCCACATGAGCCTGGCCTGCCGTTATGGGCACATCAGGTCTACGGGACCCCTGAGGGATGGCAGTGTCGGTGTTGGCTGCCTCCTCCAGGGTGCCCGGCGAACCTTGTCCCTCCAGGTCAGACTGGCTCAGTTGTTCAGTGTGGGCAGGGCTCCTGGGTGTCTCCTGGGATGTGGCAGTAATGGGGGTGGTGGTTGGCACAGATGTACCTGAAGCAGGTGCTGCAGGGGCTTGGACACCAGAGGGGCCAGGTGGGTTGGGGTCACCCGCGGAGTGTTGTGAGGTGTCGCTGCCGGTGTGATCAGGTTCCTCCTGAGCCTGGGACTGTGGTACTTCCCCCCCCAGTGTTTGGGGGAGATCCATGACGTTGCCCTGTGTGTGAGAGAGAGAGACATTGTTAATGCTGTTTAATGCGACATCCATGTTTCATACATATTCTAGTTGCCACAGTTCCTCCAGGTAGTTGTATGTGCCTAGCATTCACATCAATGTTCACTTGTGGATGGGTATGTTGCAGGGGACTGATTGAAATGTTCTCCAGGGTGTTTCACATGTCAAATTTGAGCTTGGATGCTTCTTTGGCTGTGGCTTGATCTTGTTGTGTCACATGTCCATTGTGAGTGTGGGTAACTCCATTGGCTGCCCCAGGGGTGTGTGCTTGTGTAAGGGGTGAGTGATCATCCCTCAACCCAACGCTGTTCAACATCCACATGGCCCCCCTCACACAAGTAGCCCGCCACCACAACCTCAAAAACATCTCCTACGCCGACGACACCCAGCTCATCCTCTCCCTCACCAAGGACCCTCACACCGCCAAAACAAACATCCACAAGGGTCTGAGGGTCATCACCGACTGGATGAGGAGCGGCCATCTGAATCTGAACTCGGACAAGACGGAGGTCCTCATCCTCAGACCCACACCCTCAGCCTGGGGCGACTCCTGGTGGCCGATCACTCTGGGGACAGCACCGACACCCACCCACCACGCACGCAACCTAGGATTGATCCTCGCATCCTCCCTCTCCATGTCCAAGCAGGTCAAAGCCGTTTCCTCCTCCTGCTACGACACCCTACGCACGCTCCGCCAGATCTACAGGTGGATCCCGACTGAAACAAGTAGAACAGTGACACAGGCCCTCGTCAGCAGCAGGCTGGACTACGGCAACGCACTCTACACAGGACTCCCATCCAAACACCAACGGCGGCTACAACGCTTCCAAAACGCCTCCGCACGACTGATCATCAACGCCCCCCACCTCAGCCACATCACCCCCCTCCTGAGTGACCTGCACTGGCTCCACATCAACAAGAGGATCACCTTCAAGCTCCTCACCCACGCACACAAGACACTCCACAACGCCGGACAAGCCTACCTGAACATCAGACTCAGCTTCTACACCCCCACCCGCCAGCTCCGCTCTGGCAGCCTCGCCCTCGCAGCTGTCCCCCGCATCCAATGTACGACCGCCTGCGGCAGATCCTTCTCCTACCTCACCGCCAAGACCTAGAACACCCTCCCAACCCACCTACGACTGACCCAAGACCTACTAGCCTTCAGAAGACTCCTCAAGACCTGGCTCTTCGAGCAGTAGTGGAACCTCCCCTCAGCGCCTTGAGACCCTCACAGGTAAGTAGCACGCATCACAAGTACCCTGATCGATTGTTGATTGATTGACGGTGCCTGCTGGTGGGTGTAGTGTGATTTGGCAGTGGGTCTCCCAGGTGATGTATCTGTCCCCCCATGGAGCATGCTGCCATGTCAGTGAGTGTGAGTTCCTGTCCTAGATATCTGAGCTTGTTGTGTTTGTGTTAGAGTTTGCAGTGGTCACAGGAGGGCCTTGTGCTGCCTACAGCAGGGCCAAGTGTTAGCTACCTTGTCAGTACTTTGCCAGTCCCTGTGCATTGAGCATGGTGCATGGGTATGTACCTGGGCCATATGGGCTGAGGGCAATGGTGTCTGTTTCTGAGCTGTACAATATGTTTAGTGATCCCCACCCTCCCAGCATCCCAGACATCCAGTCTTGGGTTTGTGGTTTGTGTAGGCTGGGACATGGCATGGCCTTGCTTTGTGAATGGGGCATACACATGTTAGTGGCATGAGTGTTGTTTTTGAGTGTGTTTGTGTCCGTTGAGGGCTTGGGGGTAGGTGATTGCATTTGTTGTAGTTGGGGTGTGGATGCCATTACCCCCATGTTACGAAAGTTGTTTGTGTACTCACCAAGCTCGGCAACTCCTTCGACTCCGTGTACTCCCACCGGCGGAAGCAGGGCCATCACCTTCTCCTCCCAGGGATGGTAATGTACCGGTCTGCGGGGCAGCCCACCTCCAGTGATGTTACTCTGGGCGTAGTCCTCATTCATTTTGCGCTTGACTGCCCTCCGCAGATCGTACCACCTGGCTTGGCATTCATTCCTGCTCCTTCTGATGGGCGCAACAGCATTCACCCGATCGACGATCCTCTGCCACAGGCATGATTTTTCAGCTATGCTGGTCAGTCTGACCAATGTTCCAAAGAGCTGTGGCTCGACTCTGATGACTTCGTTGACAAGGATGTCCAGCTCCTCCCTTGTGAACTTTGGATTCTTGTCTGTGGGCATGGTGTGGGGTGTGGGTGTGGATGGTTGTGGGTGTGTGGGTGTGAATGTGTAGGTGTGTGTGTGAATTAGGCCTGCACTAAAATTCCGTTCCGGTTGCGGAAATTGCGATAATTTGACATTTTCGCGTTCCGCGGAGAGCGTGAAAATGTCAAAATTTCCGCAATCCGCATTTTACCGGAAATGTTTTGCTTGCTCGCGCTGTAAAATAATACATTCTCGCGTGCGTGCGATTGCCTTACCTGAATCCCCGCGTTCGCCGACAAGTTTTCCCGATCCGGTCGCGTTCTCCATGAGATGTTGGATTGTTGGTAGCCATTTGCTCTTTCACGACAGTTCACGCTCGCAGTGACGTCATTCATCGCGCGATCACGTCTTTCTTCTCGTGATCATGCACCGCGAGACAAGTGAAAACAAGATGGCCGCGCCCGCGATCAACCACATGGGCAAGTTGGTGAGCCGCGACCATGCAGAAAATACCGCGAACGGGCGGGAAAAAAACTTCCGCATCTTCACGATATTTCCGCATGTTTGCGGAGATTGTTAACATTTTCGCGATAATTTGCTAAAGTGAATTTCGCAAATTCCGCCCACCCCTAGTGTGAATGTGTAGAGGGGGTATGTGTGAAGGAGGTTGTGTGAAGGTGTGTAACTTAAGGTGTATGGGTGCAGTTGTTTGTGTGTGGTGTCTGTCAGCAGTGGGTCTGTTGCAAAGGCTCATGGTTTGTGAGTGTGGGCCCTTTTTATTGGTCCATTTGTGGGTGTGGCTGGGTTTGAAATTTTGGTGGGTGTGCTATAAGAGGTGGTTGTGAGTTTGGGCCTCTGTTTGCCTGTTTGGATGTGCCAGGTCAGTCTTTTAGATGTTTTTTCTACTGTAGACGTGTTTTGTGGTGTTGTGCTAGTCGAATTGACCCTCCTTGTGCTGTTTTACAGTGTCCTGGTTCTGTACGAGTCGTTTTAGTGTATGTAAGGTGCGTACATACGCGATGTTGTTGTACAGTGCTCACATATGCAATGTTGTTGTATGGTTCGTACATACGCGATGCTAGGGTACGGTGGTAGGGTACGGTGCGTCCAAGTACGGGGCTAGGGTACGGTGTTGGGGTACGGTGCGTACATGTACGGGGCTGGGGTACAGCATTGGGGTATGGTGCGTCCAAGTACATGCATGGGGTACGGTGCTGGGGTACGGTGCGTCCAAGTTCGGGGCTGGGGTATGGTGGTGGGGTACGGTGCGTACAAGTATGGGGCTGGGGTACGGTGGTGGGTTATGGTACGTACATGTACGGAGCTGGGGTACGGCGCTGGGGTACGGTGCGTCCAAGTACGGTCATGGGGTATGGCACTGGGGTACGGTGTGTCCAAGTACGAGACTGGGGTACGGTGGTGGGGTATGGTGCGTACAAGTAAGGGGCTGGGGTACGGTGGTGGGGTACGGTGCATACATGTACGGGGCTGGGGTACGGCGCTGGGGTACGGGGCTGGGATAGGGCGCTGGGGTACGGTGCATCCAAGTCCAGGCCTGGGGTACGGTGCTGGGGTACGGTGCGTCCAAGTACGGGGCTGGGGTACAGTGGTGGGGTACAGTGTGTACAAGTAAGGGGCTGGGGTACGATGGTGGGGTACGGTGCGTACATGTATGGGGCTGGGGTATGGGGCTGGGGTAGGGCGCTGGGGTATGGTGTGTCCAAGTCCAGGCCTGGGGTACGGTGCATCCAAGTACGGGGCTGGGGTACGGTGGTGGGGTACGGTGCGTACAAGTAAGGGGCTGGGGTACGGTGGTGGGGTATGGTGCGTACATGTACGGGGCTGGGGTACGGTGCGTACACGTACAGGGCTGGGGTAGAGTGCGGACATGGGGGGGGTACGGTGCTGACATATGGGGGGAGGGGGGGCTGTACAATTCGTATCCCGGGCACAAGTTTACCCGGATACGAGTGGTACGGCGTTCGCTCCGTACAGGGCCTTTTCCATGTGCTTGTGTTTTCGGAAGGGCTGTACGGATCGTACTTGCGCGCTCGGACTTCAGTTTTACGATTTGTATGTAAAACTGTCCGGGGACGTCTCGTAGACTTTTCCCGAAGCGATTCGTATGTATTTTTCACGTACGAATCGTACTTCACCGGTGGGACAGCACTTGTACGATTCGTACGTAAAAAAATACGGATATGAGTCGTACGGTAATTTTTTTTAACGGATCGGAATCGGCACCCATAGTTTTTGAAAATATCAAAGTTATTTTTATCGGATTTTTTAATGTTTCAAAAACTATTGTAAAATAAAGAAAAATACTATCAACTTAAAAATAAATTATTTTTAATTTATTTGTAAATGTAAAAGATTATAAATATTTAATTTAATTTAAAAAATAAACATACATATTTACAATTTAATATATATTTACTTTAAAATAAGTAATAAATATTATTTTTATTTAATTATAACATATTAGAAATATATAACAAAATACCATCAAATATATATACACAAACACATCCAACATAAGTATTATAAATAAAACAATATATATAATAATTATAATATATAAAATATTAATTACATTTTAAATAATAATTTAGTACAAAAGTAGGGACAGTGTTGGATAGCGGAGGGGTTCAAATTACTATTACCACTCCAGCGAGTGCAACAGTAGAGAAAGTGTTGAATAACGGGGGGTTAAAATTTACTATGTCCACTCCAGCGAGTGCATCAGTAGGGAAAGTGTTGGATAGCGGGTAGGTAAAAATTACCATTCCCACTCCAGCGAGTGCAACAGTAGGGAAAGTGTTGGATAGCGGGGAGGTAAAAATTACTATTTCCACTCCAACGAGTGTAACAGTAGGGAAAATGTTGGATACCGGAGGGCTAAAAATTACTATTACCACTCCAGCAAGTGCAACAGTAGGGAAAGTGTTGATAGCGGGGGGGGGGTGGGGGGGGGGTAAAAATTACTATTCCCTCTCCAGCGAGTGCAACAGTAGGGAAAGTGTTAGATAGTGGGTGGATAAAAATTACTATTCCCAATCCAGCGAGTGAAACAGTAGGGAAAGTGTTGGATAGCGGGTGGGTAAAAATTACTATTCCCACTCCAGTGAGTGCAACAGTATGGAAAACTTTGGATAGTGGAGAGGTACAAATTAATATTCCCACTCCAACGAGTGTAACGGTAGGGAAAGGTTTGGATTGCGGAGGGGTAAAAATTACTATTCCAACTCCAGTGAGTGCAACAGTAGGGAAAGTGTTGGATAGCGGGTAGGTAAAAATGACTATTCCCACTCCAGTGAGTGCAACAGTAGGGAAAGCGTTGGATAGCGGGTGGGTAAAAATTACTATTCCTACTCCAGTGAATGCAACAGTAGGGAAAGAGTTGGATAGCGGAGGGTAATAACTTAGTATTCCCACTCCAGCAAAATTATTAACATTAATTAAAAAATAATTAATTATTCAAAAATAATTTACCTCCCACCATATTCCTCTATATACGACACCACCAATATTGTAAAACATGATAAAATTAACATAATTAATTCACAATTAATTAATTAACTAATAACAATTAACAAGCAAATTAAAAACCATTACTAATAAATTAGTTCACACAATTAACACTATAAAATAACTTTAAATAAATATTATAGACAAAAATATTAACATTTTTATTAAAATTAAATTACTTCCCACCCTACTCCCTTATCAACACACAACACACTCTTAAAAAAGTACCCAATTATCATAATTATTGATTAATTCATAATTATTAATATCCAAATAATAATTAATTAATAATACATTAATACCCACATTTAACAATACAAATTATTAAATACATACATATTAATTAATAAAAAACAAATTAATTAATTATAATAAATGACTTCCCACCCCACCCCTATAAACCCACAAGACACTCCTAAAAAATGAGACAATTAACATATTTAACAATTATTTAATAATTGTTAATAACCACTTAATAAATCACTAATATTACATTAATTACCACTTTTAACAATATAAATTGTTAAATACATAAATATTAATTATTAAACATCATTAATTAATTAATAATAATTAAATTACTTCCCACCCTATTTCCCTTTAAACCCATAACCCGCTACGGAACTAAAACGCAAAATTCAATTAAAAAATAATGAATTACTTCTAAAAATTATTAATACATTTATTAAAATTTAATTACTTCCCACCCTATTCCCCTATAAACCAACAACCCGCTACGGAACTAAAAAGCAAAATGTTGTTAAAATGTTTTTTATAACTTATAAAAATGTAACACATATATTAAAATACAAAAGCAATACTTACACAAAAATATAGAACACATACAATTACATTAAATACTAACATCCATTACACTAACTGATAAAAAAACTATATTTTTAACATCGATATTTAAAAAAACGATATTACTCACCTTCAACTCGATATTCTTGTCGACGATATTCTGATTGTCAATATTCTGGCATGACGTTATTTCAACATCGATATTCTGGTAGGTCGATAATGAAAACTCTATATTTTGTCTGTTTACCTCCCACCTCAGGGGCCAGGGGCCCGAAAAGCACTGAAAGGGCTTGCAAGGGGCAAGTTAGGGATCAAAGATGCAACACCTGGATACCCCTAAATGACATCCATGATAGGGCTTGTGGAGATGAGCTTCGGACTTCCAGGCATTACCAACAGTAATGTAGTATTTATTTTACAAGTCTTTTTACCAAATTAGTAAGATTTCTGCATGCAAAATCTAGAAATTATGCATTCAAAAGAAGCAAGTGATTCACAAAGACAGTTGTGTGTATCGCTTATGCATATGAAAACTCTGGTATCTCTCCAGATTTTTCCACACTCAGTGGTGGCTCCTATACGTTTAATCCTAAACATTGATTAGGCGTTGTTGGGGGCACTGTAGGGTAATTATGAAATGTAATGCAATGAGGTAAACATTGTAAATGTCATAACCCATTAAGGAGCAAGGGACATGGAAATTGACCTGGCACAGGCATTGAGACAAGAGGATACAGTCACTGACAAAGGGACACAAAAATTGTAAAAGGGGGAAACAGATACAGGAAGAACGGGCAGAGACATGGGAAAGAGAGAAACAGATAAGGTAACATGAAACCCAGAGTTTAAGAGTACACATACACTGATGGACTAAGCATGCAGGACAGGTGGGGGAGGAGTGACATAGATAGCAGAGAGCTCATAGTTATGGTGACCTAAAAGAAAGATGCAATCTGATGTAACATAATATACGGGAAACCATTCAATGTCACATCAAACCAACATCTCATCCATATAACCACACCAAACTTTAACACGTGTTCATATAATTCCGTAATTCACCATCCAAATCAGCTTAATGCGATATCAACTATATATAAACATATATTTTAATTTATTGTGATTTCCAAAGATAAACAAAAATAAAGCAATAGAGTGAAGTTCCTGTGGACTTTGCCATGCACAGAGTACAGACCACATGACAGTAGGATGTTTTGTGAACTTACAAATGTTGCAGGGATTCTGATCAGAAACAGAACAATGCCTGGGATCACGGGACAACAGCATGTAGGGACTCAGTCACCTTACCACATCAGTGCCTATGGGATTAAATTCAGACTAACTCATAGTGCTTTACCTGCCCTCCTAACGTTCCAGAGAGACAGATAACTTAGCACCCCAAAACACAAAACTCTGAACCCTCTCAGGAGTCGTGGTAATAAGTCATCACCTTTCGTTCTCTCACTCACACATATCCACAATGAAAAGAAAATGTCACAATGAAAGCTTACAATATTTATTGCAACTAACGTGCTCTATCATGCAAAAACTGTTCTGCAATTAGGAGACATATGCAAGTCAATAATGTGATTAGCCCAAAAAGATCTAAAGATCTCTGGGATTAGTGCCGGGGGCCCATACCTGAGAGTCATAATCAGTTGGTTTACATATCTGGCGTGTAGATCGTTCATCTCAGGACCTTTTCTCTGCAAGCCTCATTTCACTCTGTTGTTAGAACGGGAAGTCTCGGCATTATGATATGAAAAACAGCCGCCAGATCTCTCTATTATGTCTAGGTGTTAGGGTCTGACCACAGCAAAAAACTGGGCACAATTTTGGCCTTATACAATGTACAGACTGAATCCCAGCAGAAAAGCGGAATAATAAAAGATGTGCAGCATATTTAAAAAAATAACACTGTGGCACAAAAACAAGCGTGTTTCTGTGTAACATGTGCAAAGCAAAAGCAGCTTATTGAGGTGCCGATCACGATCCGGTAAAAAAATTCCCCGTGCGACTCGTATCCGGTCTTCTTACCGTACGAATCGTACAAGTGCCGTACGAACTGGCAATCACGATTCGCATGGGAAAAAGACCATACGAATCGCATTGGGAATAATTCCCCACACGTCCTCAGGTCGGAAAAAGTGTCCGACACGTCCTCGTACGATTTACCGTACAAACGTGAAAAGCGAAGTCCGACCGGGGAATCACGATCCGTCCCGGGCGTCCGAATGTACAACCGTATGGTTAAAAGACCGTCCGCACCGAACTCCTATAACAACCATGGAGACGTCCAAACAGGTGCCCGGTACGTGCCGTACCCCCCCCAGCCCCCGCATGTACGCGCCGTACCCCCCCCAGCCCCCGCATGTACGTGCGGTACCCCCCCAGCCCCCGCATGTACGCGCCGTACCCCCCCCAGCCCCCGCATGTACGCGCCGTACCCCCCCAGCCCCCGCATGTACGCGCCGTACCCCCCCCAGCCCCCGCATGTACGTGTCGAACCCCCCGTGTATGTACACCCGAGTACTTGTCGAACCCCCCCGTGTATGTACACCCGAGTACGTGTCGAACCCCCCCGTGTATGTACACCCGAGTACGTGTCGAACCCCCCCGTGTATGTACACCCGAGTACGTTCGAGTCGTACCCCCACCCGTGTATGTACACTCGAGTACGTGTCGAACCCCCCCGTGTATGTACACCCGAGTACGTGTCGAACCCCCCCGTGTATGTACATCCGAGTACGTTCGAGTCGTACCCCCACCCGTGTATGTACGGTGCGTATCCCCAGCACGTAGCGTAGCGCTGGGGGTACGCACCGTACATACACGGGTGGGGGTACGACTCGAACGTACTCGGATGTACATACACGGGGGGTTCAACACGTACTCGGGTGTACATACACGGGGGGTTCGACACGTACTCGGGTGTACATACACGGGGGGGTTCGACACGTACTCGGGTGTACATACACGGGGGGTTCGACACGTACTCGGGTGTACATACACGGGTGGGGGTACGACTCGAACGTACTCGGGTGTACATACACGGGGGGGTTCGACACGTACTCGGGTGTACATACACGGGGGGTTCGACACGTACTCGGGTGTACATACATGGGGGTTCGACATGTACATGGGGGGACAGGGGGGGGTACGGTGCGTACATGCGGGGGCTGGGGGGGGTACGGTGCGTACATGCGGGGGCTGGGGGGGGGTACGGCGCGTACATGCGGGGGCTGGGGGGGGTACAGCACGTACATGCGGGGGCTGGGGGGGTACGGCGCGTACATGCGGGGGCTGGGGGGGTACGGCGCGTACATGCGGGGGCTGGGGGGGGTACGGTGCGTACATGCGGGGGCTGGGGGGGGTACGGCACGTACATGCGGGGGCTGGGGGGGGTACGGCGCGTACATGCGGGGGCTGGGGGGGGGTACGGCGCTTACTGGGCCACCTACTCTGGTCGTTTCGCGCCGTACTTCGCATTTGCGGCACTTTTTGGGTGCCGTGAAAATATTGCCGTCCGGACTGCTGTCGGTTCGAATCGTAATTCCTGGGTCGTGAAACGCTGCCTAGAAGCGTCCCGACGTCACGTCGCAGCATTCCCGGATCACATTCGTATGCATATTTTCGTCGGTCGGTGTTTTTTACGATTCGTACGGAAATGGTGTTTCCGTGCGAATCGTAATTCCATGTTTGTAATGTTTTACAACCGGGTACGAGTCGGACGGAGAATACGCTCCGACCGACGGTTCGTACCCGGTTTTTACCGGATCGTAATCGGCACCTATGTGTGCTATTACGCTAACATAAGGAAAAACTACAGTGGACCCTATAGGAGACTCACAATACAAACATATTCAATATAGAAAACGGGTGCAAACTGCATATACCACTGTCATTTCAAACATATGTCAACTAGGCCTGGGCGAAAATTTCGTTCCGTTCGCGGAAATTGCGATAATTTGACATTTTCGCGTTCCGCGGAAAGCACGAAAATGTCAACATTTCCGCATTCCGCAGCTTAGCGATAATTTGGTTCTTGCTCGCGCTGTAAAATAATACATTCTTGTGCGCGCGCGATCGCCTTACCTGAATCCCTGCGTTCGCTGACAAGTTTTCTTGATCTGGTCGCGTTCTCCATGAGATGTATTGTTTTTAGCCATTTGCGCTGTCCCGCGACAGTTCGCGCCTGCAGTGACGTCATGCGTCGCGCGATCACGTCTTTCTTCTCGCGATCATGCACCACGAGACATCTGAAAACAAGATGGCCGCGCCCGCGAGCAACCACATGGGTAAGTTGGCGAGCCGCAACCATGCAGAAAATCTCGCGAACATGCGGGAAAAAGACTTCCGCATCTTTGCGATATTTCCGCGTGTTTGCGATAATTTTTAAAATTTAGCGATAATTTGCGAAAGTGGATTTCGCAAATTCTGCCCACCCCTAATGTCAACCCGCAGTTGGACACGCCTGTCGGAAAAAAGATTAGGCGAAAGGGTCATATCACGGTGCAGAAATAAGCAATTGGAGATTAAAAAAAGACACAAATGCACATACAGTCATAGCCATATAGTCAGAGTGAGGGACAATAGGAAAGCCGTGATCTCCCTCAAGGTGGCCTGTCATCTGATTTAGGATCAATTTGGGGTAGAATAATGTCCCAGTCAGTCAAATTCAACAGTTTCCTTTGTCGGTGTCTTAAAACATAGATTGTAAATTATTCTCCAGCTATATATTTCAGGTGCTTCAGAAGATATCCAATTAATGGCTATACCATATTTTGATATCGCCAATGGCAAGTCCAAGAATCTACAATCTAACACCAGGTATATCACAATGCATCATATCCCATTTGGCCACAACGTATACCATCATTGTTCCAACAGCAGTAACATTATTACTCTATTTCCTACTCGTAGTTTTAGTGAGGGTTAGGAACAACATATCCTGAATAATTTAGGTGCATGTTTTTAATGGGGTTTATCTTGAGTGTATGGATATTGTGTTGCTGGTGACCCACTTGATATCCCTTTTGAATCTTTTTGATATAAAATTAATATATACTTACCTCAGCAACAATATGGATCATCATCTATCCATTTTCAGCTTTCCCATTTGCCCACTTTCTACTGTTGTTTCAGTATTTGTGGATATAAAAATATAGGTGCCGATCACGATCCGGTAAAAAATTACCCCGTGCGACTCGTATCTGGTCTTTTTACCGTACGAATCGTACAAGTGCCGTACGAACTGGCAATCAAGATTCGCATGGTAAAAAGTCCATACGAACCGCATTGGGAATCATTCCCCACACGTCCTCGGGTCGGAAAATGTGTCCGACACGTCCTCGGACGATTTACCGTACAAACGTGAAAAGTCAAGTCCGACCGAGGAATCACGATCCATCCCGTGCGTCCGAGGTTACAACCGTATGGAAAAAACACCGTCCGCACCGAACTCCTATAGAAACCATGGAGACGTGTGCCCGCATACGCGCCCAACACTCCCCCCAGCCCCCGTACGTCCGACACGTACCCCCGTGTATGTACACCCCCACCCGTCTAGGTACACCCCAGTACGTTCGAGTCGTACCCCCACCCCTGTACGTGTCGTACCACCGTGTACCCACACCCCAGTACGTTCGAGTCGTACCCCCACCCCTGTACGTGTCATACCCCCGTTTAAGTACACCCCAGTACGTTCCAGTCGTACCCCCACCCCTGTACGTGTCATACCCCCGTGTACCCACACCCCAGTACGTTCGAGTCCTACCCCCACCCCTGTACGTGTCATACCCCCGTGTACCTACACCCCAGTACGTTTGAGTCCTACCCCCACCCCTGTACGTGTCGTACCACCGTCTATGTACACCCCAGTACGTTCGAGTCCTACCCCCACCCCTGTACGTGTCGTACCACCGTGTACCCACACCCCAGTACGTTCGAGTCCTACCCCCACCCCTGTACGTGTCGTACCACCGTGTACCCACACCCCAGTACGTTCGAGTCGTACCCCCACCCCTGTACGTGTCGTACCACCGTGTACCCACACCCCAGTACGTTCGAGTCCTACCCCCTCCCCTGTACGTGTCATACCCCCGTTTAAGTACACCCCAGTACGTTCGAGTCCTACCCCCACCCCTGTACGTGTCGTACCACCGTGTACCCACACCCCAGTACGTTCGAGTCCTACCCCCACCCCTGTACATGTCGTACCACCGTGTACCCACACCCCAGTACGTTCGAGTCCTACCCCCACCCCTGTACGTGTCATACCACCGTGTACCCACACCCCAGTACGTTCGAGTCGTACCCCCACCCCTGTACGTGGCATACCCCCGTTTAAGTACACCCCAGTACGTTCGAGTCCTACCCCCACCCCTGTACATGTCGTACCACCGTGTACCCACACCCCAGTACGTTCGAGTCCTACCCCCACCCCTGTACGTGTCGTACCACCGTGTACCCACACCCCAGTACGTTCGAGTCGTACCCCCACCCCTGTACGTGTTGTACCACCATGTACCCACACCCCAGTACGTTCGAGTCATACCCCCACCCCTGTACGTGTCATACCCCCGTTTAAGTACACCCCAGTACGTTCGAGTCCTACCCCCACCCCTGTACGTGTCATACCACCGTGTACCCACACCCCAGTACGTTCGAGTCGTACCCCCACCCCTGTACGTGTCATACCCCCGTTTAAGTACACCCCAGTACGTTCGAGTCCTACCCCCACCCCTGTACGTGTCGTACCCCCGTGTATCCACACCCCAGTACGTTCGAGTCCTACCCCCACCCCTGTGCGTGTCATACCCCCGTGTACCTACACCCCAGTACGTTCGAGTCCTACCCCCACCCCTGTACGTGTCGTACCACCGTGTACCCACACCCCAGTACGTTCGAGTCCTACCCCCACCCCTGTATGTGTCGTACCACCGTGTACCCACACCCCAGTACGTTCAAGTCGTACCCCCACCCCTGTACGTGTCATACCCCCGTTTAAGTACACCCCAGTACGTTCGAGTCCTACCCCCACCCCTGTACGTGTCGTACCACCATGTACCCACACCCCAGTATGTTCGAGGCCTACCCCCACCCCTGTACGTGTCGTACCACCGTCTATGTACACCCCAGTACGTTCCGGTCCTACCCCCAACACAACCTCCTAAGTACGGAGCGCACCCCAGGCCCCAACATCACAACCGCATGTACGAGTCGTACCAACCCACACACAAGGACAGCACCGTACAACCAAATGGCCCATGTACACACCGTACACACGCTCAAAACACACGTACGCAACCAGGCCAAAACTAAACAACACAAGAATACACCATACGAATGGCACAAAGCCACTAAACATGGCCAACAAACACTACAAAAACACCTTCACTGACCTGCAACTGCCAAAGACAAACAGAGGCCCAAAACACCACCACTACTTATAACACACCCACCCAAACTTCAAACACTGCCACACCCACCCATGGACCAATAAAAAGGGCCCACACACACAAACCATGAGCCTTTGCAACAGACTCACTGCTGCCAGACACCACAGAACCATACTACAAGCTACACCACACCTTACACTTGCACACCTTCACACAACCACCTTCACAAACACCCCCTCATCACATTCACACACACACACCCACAACCATCCACACACCCCCCCCAACATCCACACACCCCCCCCACCATCCCCACCCACACCCCTCACCATGCCCACTACCAAGAATCCAAAGTTCAGTAACCGAGAGTTGGAGGTCCTTGTTGATCAAATCCTCAGAGTCGAGCCACAGATCTTTGGAACATTGGTCAGAAACACCAGCCTGGCAGCAAAAACAGCCATGTGGCAGACCATCGTCGATGCTGTGAATGCTGTTGCGGACACCAGAAGGACCAGGCAGGAATGCCAGAACAGGTGGTACGATCTGCGGAGGAGGGTCCGAGCCAAGAGGCAGGAGGAACACGACCAGGCCAACGCCACCGGAGGAGGGCCCTCCCGCAGACCCGTACACTACCATCCCTGGGAGGAGAGGGTGATGGCCATACTGCCGGTGGAGGCAGTCGAAGGATTAGAAGGACTCCGAGACCCGGGTGAGTACACAAACAACGCACCTCACATGGGGGAACGGCATCCACAACCAAAATCACTAACAGGCACGCAACCACCACAAGCCATCGCATGACTCAACCACACTCCATGAGCACGCACATGCCACTGCTGCCACCATGCCCCATGCACCCAGCTGGACAATGTCAAGTCACAGGCCACAGAAGACAACAACACATGACACGGTAACCCGGATGGCGGGAGGCTGGGCACCAAGAATCACATAGTGCGACTCCGAAGCAGACAACAATGCACTCTGCCCATATGGCCTAGGTCACAGCCAGACAAACAGTGTGTCCCAACACAGGAATGACTTGCCAGCAAATGGCGGATGCCTTGCATCAACACATGGGGGGGAAGGCACTGTTTTGCACATGACAGCAGCTAATGAACAGCCAACATTGTGAAAGAGTGGCAGCACACACCACCACAGCAGCAGCGCACAGACACACATCACACCCAATGGGTGCCTGGAGATCAGAAACAAACTCACATCATCAAGCCAAGGGCCACTCAAAGATCTGCTAACAGTGTGTGCCCAGGAAGCTGGGCTGAGGTGACAGAGGGTGACACACAGAGGGAGGGAGAGGGGGACAGAGAGGGAGGGAGAGGGGGACAGAGAGGGAGGGAGACACAGGGAGACGGACAGAGGGAGGAGGCTGACACACAGAGGGAGGGAGAGGGGGACACAGAGGGAGGGAGAGGGGGACAGAGAGGGAGGGAGAGGGGGACAGAGAGGGAGGGAGACACAGGGAGACGGACAGAGGGAGGAGGCTGACACACGGAGGGAGGGAGAGGGGGACAGAGAGGGAGCGAGACACAGGGAGAGCAAATCAGCCGTGTGGCGTGTGCGAATGTCTGCTCGTCAGCAGGTAGACTGCGTGCATGTAGACAAGGGTGGCCAGTCCCAGAACCCCCCCTCTTCACCATGGCAAAACACAGGGCCATGTCACAACCTGTTCACGAGCACAACGACAGCTACCTGGATCATATAAGTGTGTGGATCCACTCCACGTGCACATGTACAGTGCTACACGGAAGGCGCCAATGCATGGCTCGCAACACCTGCCCACTCCACTGCTGACTGCAGTCACACTTGACGCAGCAAGTAAGACTGTGCCACACATAGTTAAAGGGGCCATAGTGGTGCCCAAGGGACACACCCATGCACAAGTGCACTGTGAGTGGAAGGCAAGACAGATCCTAATTCCAAGAGGAAATGTGCCAACTTTGAAACTGATGAAACATGGATGTTGCATGGACCAAAATTAACATTGTCTCTCTCACACACAGGTCAACGTCGTGGTGCACCCCCCAGCACAGGGGGGGAACACTCACAGGACCTGGATCTGCAGGAGCCCGATCCCACCGGCAGCGACCACTCTCACCACTCTGTGGACGACCCCGACCGACCTGGCCCCTCTGGTGTCCAACCACCTGCAGCACCTGCGTCAGGTACAACTGTGCCAACCACCACCCCCACTCCTGCCACATCCCAGGAGACACCCAGGATCCCTGCCCCAACACCACAATGCAGCCAGGCTGGCCAGGAGGGACACGGTGTCCCGGGCACCCAGGAGGAGGCAGGCGACAACGCCAATGCCACCCCTCAGGGGTCCCGGAGACACGATGTGCCCACAAGGGCAGGCCAGGTGCAAGTGGGCAGGGGTGGTGGGAGTGGAGGACGGCGGAGGCGCGAGCCTGACCAGTTGGCTGGGGATCCGGTATTTTCCCATGTCCGTAACATCCTGGACTCATACCGGCAGGACACCACGGGCATGGCCCAGGTTGTGTCCACCCTCAATGAGATCAAGGGGAGCCTCGATGAGATAAAGACCCAGCAGGCCCAGCAACATGCGGAGCTACATGCCTGTCTACTGGTACACCAACGGAGGATGGAGGACAGACAGGCTGAGCAAGTGACGGCATTCCAGGGGATTCACGCTACACTCCGTCGGATGGCCGACAACATGGCCGACCCTCCCTGTGCCAGAAGGCGGAGAACATCACCACCCACAGAGAGGGATCAGGAGGAGGAGGAGGAAACATCCAACGGAGCATCCCAGATGTCGTCACGGCCTGCTGCTGAGGTTCCCCGCAGGAGGGCGGGTCGTCCACAGAAAGGACCGTGAGGGTCGGCGCTACATCACCATCTCCCAGGACACCTGGCCTGGCACCTGGCCCACTGGAGCAACAGCATCACAGCATCAAGAGACATTCTCTGCCACATGGCCCTGCTGGTCACTGGCTGACCAATGTTGACAGACTGTGGCATGGACTCTGAGGATTTCCAATGGCAAGGACACCAACTCCCCTACTGAACTTTGGATTCCAAAATCCCGGAAAGACCCTCACTTTGCCCCCCCCCCCCCAATAATAAATCACACTATGAAGAGTAGATGCCTGCTGGTAGCATTATTACCTAACATGTGTCTTGTAAAGTCAAAACATGCCTGAGTCATCTTTTGTCTTCAACCACCCACACCCTGGGGCCTGAGTCTGGCACAGGACACATGGGTCACAGTGTATTAGGCAAGACAGACATGGAGCACCATACACACCCGTGATGGGCCCAACCAGCTGAGGGGGTTACCGAACAACTGTGCTGACACACACATTGAGTACAGCAACAGTCATGCGCAGAGGTCAGGGATCCAGTCCAGTGTCCTGGGGGGCACCCAGGTATGTGTAGACAGGTGGCAGAACCATGTCCTGCAAGCTTGAGTCCGGTGGATGCAGAGAATGGGGGCCTGGCCAACGTTGGATGCATGGGAATGGCACATGTCACAATACCCACACAGTCATGGACATCATGCCCAATACACAGTCTCAGCCCACACACACAGCTTGCATCTTGCCACTCGACACATTGACACATAGCCACAATCAGGGAATACCATGCCAGACAAGCAGGATGCACCGTGGCAACACACCAGCATTGACTGAGAAGAGGCACCTTGGAGGCATAGGGACACCTTTATTAGTCATGTATTCGGGATTGCAGAGGCAACTCGAAGTACACATGAACACATCATGTGGAGTAACATGTGGGTCCAACACTGGCACCCCCCTTCAGCAGCACACATGCGTGTTCGCCATGGAACTGGCACACAAGCGTCGGCTAACAGCTAAATACCCACAGCTGCACACGGAGAGCCTGCCATACACCATAGATCCGCTGATGTCGAAGTCCCACACCATGTCAAGCCAAAGCTAACCGTATGTGTCCGAGGGCAGTGTCACACACATTGATGCCATCATCACAATCCCCTATCCCATCACTGATGACAGTCAACCAGGCAGACCATCTATTCAGGTGTACACAGCTGCATGTCGTGTCCCATGGGGATGCGACATGGCTGCAGAGGAACCAAACATCGACAGGGGCAGTGTGCATACATCGTGAACAACTGCCACACCCAATACACCCCAGATGCATCCCTTACCCCATGGAGACTTCCAAACGTGTCCGTGCCTGTAACACTGAGTCAGCCCACGATGTCCTGTCCATGAGGAATAGCAGTGCCACAACAATGCAACCAGCAGACGGCATGCGCAGGTACCTGGGGATGAGAGACACACAAGAAGTCAGCCACAAAAAGCACAGCCACTTGCATGTGCATTTACTCGACACATGTATGGATGACAACATGCTAGGTCACAATTATGACTGGGGAAGTACAACCATCACTGGCACCATCACTCCAGTGACACACCCACACACACCTCTGACTCACGTGCCATACATGCAGGTGGAGACACACATCACAACGCATGCCACACGGGGCCAAATGCGTGCACACTCAGACACTGGTACTCACCACTAAGCAAAGAAGTCGCGTATGAGCCGAGTCCGGATGTCCTCTTGCGGCTCCACATCCTCCACATCACTAGCCCCATTGCCAAGCCCTTCGTCCTCCATGGGTGGATGGTCCTCGTCATGTTGATCCAGGATGAGTGGCACAGCTCTTTCAACTGCCATGTTGTGCAGCATGCAGCAGACCATGAAGATCTTGCAGACCTTCGCCGGGGCATATGGGAGTTCGCCGCCGGTCTTGTGGAGGCACCTGAATCGGCTCTTCAGCATGCCAAACGTCCTCTCTATCACTCGCCTTGTCCGGCCATGGGCGGTGTTGTAGCGGAGCTGGGCCGGCGTGATGGGGTTGCGGAGAGGTGTGAGCAGCCAAGGCATGTTGGGATAGCCAGCGTCCCCTACATGGGAAGCACATGGTCATCGTTAGAAGTGGTGAAGCGGTCGTGCTGGTAGGCTATACAGAATACAGGACAGACAGACTGTACCCACCAACAACACATGCCCGTTCGTTGCGCAGCTGCATCATCATATCAGGCATCCCGCTATGCCTCATGATGTAGGCATCGTGTGCTGATCCTGGAAAACGAGCACAGACATGTGAAATCACCATGTTGGACTGACACACCACAAGGGCATTGATGGAGTGGTAGTGCTTCCAATTGCGGTACGCCACCTCCCGTGCGTGTGGTGGTACCAAAGCTACATGTGTACCATCTATGGACCCAATGACATGGGGCATCCCTCCCAGGGCATAGAATCCACGCTTGACCTCAGTCATCTGTTCAGGGGTTGGGAACTTGATGAAGTCATCCAGGTGAATCAACATGGCCTCTAAGAAATCATGCAGCACACCGCTGAACGTGCTCTGGAACATGCCACCAACATGAGCTATGGTATTTTGAAAGGTACCCGTGGCAAGAAAATGTAGGGCAGCCATTACCTTCAGCTGGGGTGTCAGTGCCGTGGGATACCTGTGCTGCGGTTGCAGGTGTGGTGCCAGTCTCGCCGTCAACTCCAGAATCAACGGTTGGGTGAAGCGGTAGAGCCGGATGCTGTCATTCTCCTGCATGGCAGCCAAGTCTGGAATTCTTCGGGCAAGAGGCGGCGCTCTGCAGTAATTTGGAAGTGACAAGGAAGAGTGAGTGCACTACGACAACTCATGTGTACTGAGCACATGTTAATCTGTCAATACACACATGCTACATAGGGAGTCAGGTATGTGCTACATGGCCAGGACACGTATGGATGCAAGGTGACACTCCTTCCAAGACCCTAAGGTTCTGGACTTTTAAGAGTCCAGAGGTGCCAGGGAAAAAACACCCGAAGACCCCTGAGTTCCTCCTGTCCCGGTGCACAAATAAACAGAGACACGGGCTTCTCGATGGCGGCGTCAAAGACCAAGGTTTATTTACTGCAGGGACACATAAATCATAGGAACCACACAGAGGCAGAATCTACGAGACTGTTCAAATTGCATTAAGTGGGTTACTCTTTAAATACACGAAAAATGTCTTTAGGCTACATTACACGAATATTTCTCATGCCTAACCCGGTATCCCAAACAAACAGTAAATTTGACATCAAACAATAATTAGTCGTAGGTTTTCGGTGTTCGATCAGGTCCTCTCGACAGTTTTCCATTCTTTGCCCGATCCTCCCCATCATAAAAATCGTAACCTCCCCATTGTAAAAGCCCAGAAGGTAAGGAGCAGAGCCAGGTGCAAAGGATTGAAATGTAGGATAAGAGGTGTTTATGGATCATAAACGGGCATGGCTACCGTCTTCGGCCTTTCAGTCGGTACAACGGACACGAGAACCAGTATAGCAGGAGTGGCCTCAGGCAAGGAAGGTAGCTTGATTCTGCTTAGTCATGCAGCGTCAACCTTTCTCGGGGCTTGAGCTTATGTGTCCTTAACAAGGTGACTCTGCCGAGGTCATCGTCCGTTCAGTGACTATGTGAGGGCAAGAAACAAAATGGATGCCGTAACTAAAATGGATGCCATGACTTTTATGACAGAATGCCCTATTTTCCAGTGAATTCATGCTAGTTGCGCAGCAAAAACACTGTCATGTATATAATGGATCATTTGCGGTTCATTGTTACCAAAATCGTGTCGGTACTACGATACCGAATTCACGGGTTCGGATCGCTACAGAACCTCAGACCGTCCTTTTGCCCTTACATAGGCAATAACTCACTCTATGTCAGAGTCCGTCTCTATGTTCATCAGGTCACTGATATGTTGTTGGAGCATTACTTTATCCCGTGGCGTATCTCTAAAAACAGGTGGTCTTCTTACGCATGTAGAAATGCAGAGATTACATAAGGCAGGACCACACTGAACAATGAGACAGCACGAAAATAAAAATACTAATGCAACACCAGTGACTATCAGAACCTTCCATCCCCACGCAGACAACAGGCTCCAGAACCATCCCATTAATGACCAGTCACCTTCCTCTACATGAATAGAGTCAGAAATCTTATGTAACTTAGAGATGGCCTTGTATACTGTTGGCGCATTATCTGGAATAAAAACGCAGCAACTTGATTGGATCATCTTACATACTCCACCTCGATCTGCAAGTAACACGTCAAGGACCATACGGTTCTGTAACGTCATGAGGCGATCCGCTTGAAGCTCAGCTGTCAGGTTACTAAGAGCACCCGCCGTTTCAGTGATAGTGGATTCAACTACCCGTGTTAGTTGACGTAAGTTTCTACTGTTGGCCATAGGCCCCCAGAATGGGAGGAAACCCTTGAAAAAGTCTCCTGCTTCTTGGCCAGCAGTATCTTCTTTACTGAAAACACCTCTCACAACTCTAGTTTTGTGATAGTTCGGTGCAGCAGTATATGTCGGAGGTAACAGTTGAGCGATGTAACATGAGCCTGAGAAGTCAGCAGGCAGCCATGTGTATGCTCTGTCTTGACAAACAAAATAGGTACCCTTAGCAGCTAAGAATGCCGGGGAAGACTGTGACGGAAAAACATATGTTTCGATACAGTCACTCTTCCCTAGTCGAGCTTTCGGATTCCTCCCATTTCCTTGCAAACAGACTTGACCTTGGTGGGGTACGACCCAGATCGGAGTTGAGCTCTTACGTTTGTTCTCACCCAGAGTAATGCCATATTCCGTAACATTCCAACCCATGTAAACTCGCAATTCATCCTTGGGAATGAACGGAGTATTATTGACATCTCCCACCATGTCGGTGATTCCTTTTACCAAGGCTCTGTTAGCAGAGTTATACCGGGTGGAACGCGGAGGTCGTGGAGGATAGGTCTCTAGGGCATAAGCGAACATGGTCTGAAATGCCCAGAATGATCCATTATAACTAAAAGGCAGAACCAAATAGGGGATGCCCTTGTCCATGGTATGTGGTATCAAACCACACACCCAGCAGTTTGTTGTATTAACCACTAGTTGATGTTGGTGCAAGAGTTGAATGAAAGTGTTATTTATAAACTCAGAGCGTCGAGCTTGTTCGTGGACAGGAAAAGGATGAAAAGAATGAAGAGAAACAACAGTCGGAGAAACCGGAGCATGGGGAGATACTGTAGATGCAACAGGTGTAAAGATCAACTGAATACCAAAAATAATTCCGCCTGCCAAAGTTATGAAGACAATTAGAAGTGTCAGGGTACATTGCATTAGAAAACATTTGCTATACAATATGTCATATAGCTTTGTCTTGTGCACATTTATGACATTAACCCGTCGTAATTCAGGAAGCTCCATCTTCTACAACCGTTCGCAACGGATGGTTTGTACCTGTTAAAAACTTGCCTCTGTTTATCCTGGGAGTTCCCAAGGCAAACAGAAGAAACCGACCTAGTGTCTGATTCCCTGCAAATTAAAACAAGGCACACGTTACGACCCTACGGTAACCCAGATGGCAAGGTGAGAGAAATAATAAAAAACAAAAAGATAAAAATTTTGAGCAAACTTCCTGACTGAATGGAATGCAGTAAGATCAAAACAGTTTTCAAACAGAATGGTAATTATGTAATGTCATTAGTTCATAACATGAGAACGTAGATTATATCTGCACTTTCCGGGTCTTGTCTGGTCTTGAAATAGCTGGTCTACAGGTGCAGAAATGTTCGACTCCACAGGTGACAAATGTTCACTTTGTACGGTACTTGGTTCGGGATTCAAAGGAGTGGTTCCTGCTGGGGTGTCAAAGTTCTGTGTTTCCGTTCGTGGGTGGTCCGTTATGTACTCTGCATCACTGAAAGGGATGTGCCTAGGAACAGGTTCTGTCTCAGATATACCAATTCCCTGTCTAACCCAGTTATCATAGGGGAGTGGAAGGGGGACACGCTTCGTATGGCTGGCGTGCACCCAGTTTTTCCTTCCAGCTAGGCGTACTGCAGTTCTTGTTGTGAGGAGGACCTGGAACGGACCCACGAATCTTGGCTGGAGGTTCCGAGTGCGTTCAAAGTTCCGAACTACCACTTGGTCGCCTGGTTTCAACGTGTGGCCTGGACTCTCCGGCAGTTTAGGCAAGGATTCGAATACCTGTTGATGAATAAGGCTCAATTTAGCAGTCAGATCATGAAGGTAATCAATCAACATTGGGTATTCAATCTGTTTGAATTCCTTCGGCCTAGGGACTCCCCAAACATTAGCAGGGCGGCCGAACACAATCTCATATGGGCTAAGCCCTACTCGAGAGTGTACGGTCGCTCTGGTGGACAATAAAGCTAAAGGCAGTGCGTCTGGCCAAGAGAGACCAGTGGAAGCTTGAATTTTCGCAAGTTTCAGCTTCAGGGTGCCATTGTACCCTTCAACCAAACCCGCTGATTGTGGGTGATTCGCACTGTGGTATTTTTGATTAATACCCAGACCCGCACACACACTCTTCATAACTTTCCCTACAAACTCACTTCCATTGTCCAACCAAACAATCCGTGGCATACCATACCTGGGGAAGTATTCTTTTAGGTGGATTTTGGCAGTGGACATAGCAGTGTTGTCCTTTAACGGATATGCCTCAATCCATCTTGAGAAGGCACAGACTACCACTAGGACGTATTTGAGATTGTTACATCTATCCATGTGGATATAATCCAACTGAATCACTTCAAAGGGACAAGAAGGGGGAGCAAAATGGCCAGTTGGGGTTGGGGTTCCCTTGCCAGGATTATGCATCAGGCATACCATACAATTTTTCACCACTCTTTCTGCACATTTAGTGATTCCATTGTTCTTCCATACTGGAGCTAACATTTTACAGATCCCTTTCGAACTGATGTGCGCCGCTCCACGCGCCATCGTGACTACTGCAAGTACATACGCATCAGGTAACATCCAACGCTGCTGCTCAGACAAATCGACCCAACATCCACTTGAATCCATTTTACCCGTTTTCTCCTTCCATTCATTCTTCTCATTTTCAGTTGCTTCATTCTGGATGCCTTCACACTTTCAATCGTATTCTCACACATTCCTGATTCCGCAATCCATCTTGCAGACGTTGCAACATACATTCGGCTCGTCATGTTCTTGGCCGTCTCTTTGGCGACCTCATCAGCAAACGCATTTCCACGGCCAACATCATCCGTAATCTTCCGATGTGCACTGCACTTCACAATTGCAACTTCATTCGGTAGAGTCAGGGATTCCAATAGATCGCTGACTAACTGCCCATGTTGGATCTTAGTCCCATGGGACGTGAGAAAACCTCTTTCTCTCCAGAGACGCCCAAAATTGTGGGCAACGCCGAAGGCGTATTGGCTATCAGTAAACACATTCACTCTCTTTCCCTCAGCTAAAACACACGCTCTTGTTAGTGCAATTAATTCTGCAGCTTGGGCAGAATTCTGACTTATTCTTGCAGTCTCAACAATCGTACTCAAAGTCGTAACTGCATACGCGGCCGTCACATCACCATTCTGTAGCTTATAACAAGATCCATCGACATATAAAGTGCCGTCTGGATCTAGTAACGGAGTGTCTTTTAAATCAATCCTACCTTTTGTCTCTTCCTCAGTTCTGAAACAACAGTCATGGGGCTATGAATCACTCGACTCCTGAGTAGTCGGCAACAGTGTTGCTGGATTCAATATGTTGCATCGCTTGATCTGAATATGACTTGCCAAAAGCGTCAGCTCATAGCCTGATAGTCTAGCACTGGTGAGGTGCTGAGTTTTCGTTCGATTCATGAGTGTATCCACAGCATGTGGAACCATGACTACTAACATGTTGTTCATGACTAGTCCAGCAGACTGTCGAATAAACACTGCAGCTGCTGCTGTAGCTCTCAAACAACTTGGCAACGCTCTGGCTACCGGATCTAATGTGGATGAGAAATATGCACAAGGCCGCTGTTTGTCACCAAATTGTTGCGTTAATACACTCAATGCACAACCTTCTCTTTCATGGACATATAGAGTAAATGGCTTACTGTAGTCAGGAGTACCCAACACAGGAGCTGAACACAGCGCATCACGTAAGTCAGAGAAGCTCTGTTGACATTCATCAGACCATGGCAAAGGGCTTGGAACACCTTTTCCAGTCAGGGCTACCAATGGTTTCGCCATGAGAGAAAAATTTGGGATCCATTGCCTACAGTATGACGTACTACCCAAAAACGCACGCACTTCTCTTTGTGTGCTTGGTACAGTCATCTGTGAAATTGCTTTGATTCTCTCTGGGGTCAACCTTCTTCCCTCCTTTGACAAAAGATGACCTAAGTAGGTCACTTCTTGGCAACAATATTGCAGTTTAGAAGGTGACACCTTGTGATGTAAGTCTGACAAATGACGTAATAAAGAAATTGTAGCTGCTTTGCAAGTTTCCTTGTCATCAGCAGCCAGTAAAAGATCGTCTACGTATTGGATCAGAGCAACACCATGAGGTAGTACAAGAGCATCTAATTGACTCTTCAATGCTTGGCTGTAAATTGAAGGGCTTTCACAATAACCTTGTGGAGCGCGTTTGAACCTGAAGCTGCGACCTCCTAAGGAGAAACCAAAAATGTCTCTACTTTCCTCGGCTATGGGAATGCTGAAAAAGGCATTTTTCAAGTCGATCACTGTAAACCATGAAGCTGAGGCAGGAATCAACGTCAATAATGTGGTGATATCTGGGACTACAGGAAACTGTGGAATCACTATTTTGTTAACTTCTCTGAGGTCAATCACAAATCTGTAAATTGGAGGTTTGGAAGGGTCAGTACGTTTCAAAATCGGCAGAACAGGACTATTGCAGACGTTCCCTCTAGTTTCCTCAATCACATCTTTCTGTATTAAGTCTTTCACAATCAATAAGAGTGCTCGTTCACCTTCATTCGAAATCCGATACTGTGGGATTCGTGGGAATTTAACATTAGCTTTCAGACTTACCACATAAGGGGGAATTTCCAAGAGGCCTACATCGTTAGGACCAGTCGCCCAAAGAGTATCAGGAAGAGAACGCAGCTCCGGTGGGAGCTTATCCATCGACATATACATTGGAGAGATGACTCTTTTGCCTAATGTGAGCTGTACTCCTGAAGGAGAACAGTACAGTGTCGCGTGCAGGCGTTTCAACAGATCTAAACCAAGCAGATTCTCATTACAACCGGTTGTTAAGATAAGGGGTGCTTCTAGTTCGCATGGCCCAACAGATATTGACAAAGGACTAGAAACAGGATTGTGAACAGGGGCGCCTGAGAATCCTACCGAAGTGTTCGTTAAGCCAGACAAAGGTGCGCCAGGGAGTTTCGCATGCATAATTGAACTTTTTGCCACACCAGTATCCAACAGAAACGGTTCGACCACGCCTGAGGTAACTACTGCGACATAAGGTCCACTCTGATCAACTGGAACTGACACTACTCCCTCTCTTTGCCTGCGGCTGTCCTAGTGCTCGCTTCTTTGAATCTCCTCATTATGATCATAGTAATCTTCAACATGGTACTGTGGAGATCTACCTGTTTGCGCAGATTGTGCATTTCGCTGATCGAAATAATTCGATTGGCGATCAGCCTGTGGTGTCATCGTACCACTTCCTCTACCTCTAGGAGCTTGCATAAACCCAACATTACCTCTCTGAGCTGGGACACCACTAGTTTGTGGGTGCAGTACTGGACATTCATTCTTATAATGACCCTCCTTTTTACAATATGCACACTGATTCCATGCTAACTGTTGTCGCGGAAAACTATAATTAAATCCTTGGGCCGTCCCTTGCTGGAATTGTGGTTGTGGCTGAAACTGGGGTCGCTGCTGTGAATCTGACTGATTCGAACGAGGCGGATACGCCTGTTGCAGAAGAACTTTAGTCTTTAAATCTTTTGTTTTCTTTTCTGACTTTTCCTTCTCTTCTTTCTCTCTGTTCTCGTAATACTGAGCAGTTGCAAGTATCTGTGCTGTTGTCGACACTGCCCATGCACTTTCAGAATCCTTTAACTTGTTACTAAGCTCAGGTAGTAAATTAAACACGAATTTGTCGACAAACAATCTCTGGCCTCCCTCAGTACTCATATCTTGCCCACTGTGGTCTACGAAGGTCTCTTCAAATCTAGTAAAGAAGTCAGAGACGCTTTCGTCCTTCTTTTGCTTGCATGCCGATAATTTATCCCAATTGACTCGTAACGCTGGCATCAGCGTTTTCATTAGAGTAATTATTCTGCCAGGTAAAGCAGCAATCAGAGGTTCAGGTTTGGCACCGCCAACTTGTTGCGCATCTGCCGCTATAATAGCTGCCCAGTCACCTCCTAAGGCGACTGGGTGGTTCTCTTGCCGAATTTTAGCCCATATAGGCTGTGGCACCACATTACCAAATAGCATTTTAATGTCTGCTAAATTCATGACACACGCTTGAACTGTTTGCGTTAACTCTTTGTAATAACAAGCAGGATTTTTACGCGGGTCCGGTAACGCTTGTTTTACGGCTAATACTTCGGCACGTTTCCAAGGGATGTGTATCCACACTCTCTGGAAATGTGCCGGAGCAGTTAAAATACCCAAGTTCCCATCAGCTTGAACTGCATCACGCCATATCGGTGGAACTTCCCTCATTGGATATTGTCCTCGTTTTTTCCTAGTAGTAATCGGTGAACCATCAGGGTCTCTTGTCGCTCGAAGAGGGGACTCATCCCTATAAGCTAAAATCAGTTCTATCGCTCCCCTTACTTCTGGACCTATCACCATTCCTGCGGCAAATTTCTGTTGAATATTTATCAGGTCAGAGGGGACGGAGTCTAAATCATCATCTTCCCATTCTTCACGCACAAGAGAGCACATCACGTCAAAAACATAACGTTGGGTTGGTTCATTCCATTGCATAAAGGTATCTAACACTCTTCGTGCATCATACTTCGCAGCTTTCGACATCCACCTAAGAGCTGTCGAATCTAACGTGTCTCGTTCCTGGGGACCAGGAAACTGGCTACGTCTCTGTATAGAGTCAGAAACGGGGGTCTCAATTAAAGACCTGTAGAGAGGAGTTAAGATATTAGTTACAGAGTCGGTTATTTTCCGACGAACGGAAAGCGGAGTCAGAATGTTCACAGGGTTCGGGGACAAAACAGATGAAGCAGATGAAATAGTAAGCGTAGGAGTAGCAGGTAAAGCAGTTTGCGAAACGACAGGCAAAGGCGAAACGGGCGCCCCAGGAAGAGGGGGTGCCGAAGGAACATTAACCACGGGAAGGATAGGAGCTGGAATCAAAGGAAGTGGAGCAACTATTCCAGGCTGACCAGCAGCTGGCTGTACAACAGGTAGCAACTGTGGTACTAAAATACCCTGTGCATACGGTGGGGGTGAATTCAACAGGTAAGACAACAGAGGATCCTTTTCATGATCCTCCATCGGCTTAATAGGACATGATGGCAATACAGGGTAACATTTATCAATTGCCAAATTATGTTTTCTATTCGCCATCTCCATTGCTTTCTCAGTCTCGTTGACATGCAGCTGCCTAGCAGACTCCATTAAAGTCAACCCTTTCTCTTTCTGTTCTTTCTTCGTTTTCCTAATTTCTCTCTGTTTGGCTTCTTTGCGCCATACGCGAAAAGAATCAAACATTGCCGGCCGGGCTTTTTTCTTGAACAACTTCATTTCTAAATTGTCTAGTATTTCCGTTTCGAAACTACCATGCAGCGGCCAACTAAGGACACCATCTTTTTTGGTATAACGGACCCATACTTCATTATACGCAATAGGACCAACACCATGTTTACAATAGAGCTCATATGTAGGAGTTCCAATCGGAGGGACCAAACACGAATCCTCCAACCGGGAATCCCCGTTGCAACGTAACCAGGACAAAAAACAGTTACTACTGGTAGTCATGACAACAAAGACAAATTCCAACCAAAATGCGCAGAGAACTTAGGCCTACCAAAATGAACCAATACCAAAACAAAGATTATCTAAACAAGAGCAACCAATGATAATCTACGAATTAAACCAAAGCAACAAGGAACAACCAAACTGAGCGTAGCCCACTTAATACTTAACTGAAATGTGGAAGACGTCACCAAGGAGAACCCGTCTACGTCTCGCCGTACTAAGGTCTGCACCTCGGGTCCAAGACAGGGCGACAGTCAAGGCAGCGGTCCTCTGTAGCCGTCTGGGAACGGGAACCCTCGTGGAAGAGATCGTCGGGCCACTTTTACGACATGCAGGGATCGATGAAGCGGGGTACCTCCCTCCGGAATCTTCACACGAAACTTCTCGAACTTTTCAGGCTTTGGACCGGTACCGGATGACGTCGCCCCACGTTGGGCGCCAATTTGAGGTTCTGGACTTTTAAGAGTCCAGAGGTGCCAGGGAAACAACACCGAAGACCCCTGAGTTCCTCCTGTCCCGGTGCATAAATAAACAGAGACACGGGCTTCTCGATGGCGGCGTCAAAGACCAAGGTTTATTTACTGCAGGGACACATAAATCATAGGAACCACACAGAGGCAGAATCTACGAGACTGTTCAAATTGCATTAAGTGGGTTACTCTTTAAATACACGAAAAATGTCTTTAGGCTACATTACACGAATATTTCTCATGCCTAACCCGGTATCCCAAACAAACAGTAAATTTGACATCAAACAATAATTAGTCGTAGGTTTTCGGTGTTCGATCAGGTCCTCTCGACAGTTTTCCATTCTTTGCCCGATCCTCCCCATCATAAAAATCGTAACCTCCCCATTGTAAAAGCCCAGAAGGTAAGGAGCAGAGCCAGGTGCAAAGGATTGAAATGTAGGATAAGAGGTGTTTATGGATCATAAACGGGCATGGCTACCGTCTTCGGCCTTTCAGTCGGGACAACGGACACGAGAACCAGTATAGCAGGAGTGGCCTCAGGCAAGGAAGGTAGCTTGATTCTGCTTAGTCATGCAGCGTCAACCTTTCTCGGGGCTTGAGCTTATGTGTCCTTAACAAGGTGACTCTGCCGAGGTCATCGTCCGTTCATTGACTATGTGAGGGCAAGAAACAAAATGGATGCCGTAACTAAAATGGATGCCATGACTTTTATGACAGAATGCCCTATTTTCCAGTGAATTCATGCTAGTTGCGCAGCGAAAACACTGTCATGTATATAATGGATCATTTGCGGTTCATTGTTACCAAAATCGTGTCGGTACTACGATACCGAATTCACGGGTTCGGATCGCTACAGAACCTCAACCCAGCTACACACGGAGATTGAGAACCTCCCCATGCCACGCCATGGGAATAGCTGTGTCCCAGTGCAAGTGAACAGCCAGACGCAACACAGGAGTGACATACGCCCACACATCAGCAGCAGTAGGATGCCGATTGCAGAGATTGGTAGCGGAACACTGAAGCCACAGGTCACATGACATTACACTAGGACAGCCCACACACCTTGCCGTGAAGGTGCACATGTCATGACTCACCACACATACCTTGTGAAGATGCTGACATGTCCTTGTCACGCTACTCCGTGTCCCATGCATACATGTGCACCTCACATCCGATACCACATGTGGCATGGTGTGCGGAACAGTGTGCAATGACAATCTACACACAGACACATGTTGGTTGCTGCAACGGCTGCAGCTTTTGAGGGTGCTCCAACATCAACCTGATGGGAAGCCCCCACACATACATGACATAGTCACATTGTGCACCGTGGGTAGTGACAAGTCAGGTGTCATAACCCCTGTACCGGGCATCAGGGGACACTTCCGTGTGTTGGTGTCCGTGCCATGCCAGTGACGCTCACCCCAAGTGCGCAGTACGACATGCACACATGTCAAAGGAGTCAAGGGCATGCCTGGCACACATCGCACCATCACACAGTACATCTGTACACATCTCATCATACATCTGGTGCCTTCTCGACTCAGGAGTAATGTTCCACATCACAGGCCGTCACACCTGTGCCCCACACATGTAGTGATGCACAGACGATGCCTCGATGTCAATTAATGGACAAGTATGTCCATCCATGGACAAGTATGTCCGCCCTATCCCTACCTGTGTGCCGCCTGTCACCACTGTGATGTGTGAAAACCGCTGTACTGCTGCCAAGAGGGCCTGTGTACGTTCCCATATCACTATGGGAGTGCTGCCGTATGTGTACCCATCGTGATGGGAAGAGTTGTGGGTTTTATTAATTATCAGAAAAAAGATGGAATTGAATGTTTAAAAATAAAATTTGATCAGATAGAAGAAGTTAAAGACATTTGTCGTTGTTCAGTTCGTTTCATGCTTGTGAAAGATTTATATGTACGTAGGAAGCAGTTTCCGTTTTCTCTAGCATATGCTGTAACTATTCACAAGTCTCAAGGATTGACTGTAGATTGTGCATTTGTGAACATTGGTTCAACTGTGTTCAAAGAAGGTATGGCATATGTTGCTTTGTCACGAGTGAAAACATTATCAGGTTTATTCATGATAGACTTTGATGACTCAAAAGTTAGTGCTGATGCAAATTGTGTAAAGGAGTATAATAGATTAAGAAGAAGCTATGCTCCTCATTTAGGTCAGTATCCTGTGTTGGAGAAATGTGTAGTTTCTCGTAAAAGGAGAAATGAGAATATCTGTAATGAAGATGTAGAGAGGAGGAAAAAAAGAGGAGTGATGTAATTGCAAGCAAAAAGAAAAAGGAAAATGAAGAACAGGTTGTAGGATGTCATTTTGAAAATAGCTCTGGTGTCAACTGCTACGCTAATGTAGTGCTGAATGTTGCATTTTATCTGGAAAGTGTGCAAGAGCAGATAATAGTAAATCAGGGAAAAAGATTCTGTTCTGAGTTGAGTCTCCTTTTTCAAAAGCTGAGTAATGATAAAACTCAAATAGAAAGTGCTACTGAAATTAGAAAACTTTTAGATGTATGTTCAGGACGAACACAGTTTTCTCAAAATGTACAGCAAGACGCACAGGAATTCTTGATGTTTTTTCTTCAGGTACTGGAAGAAGAAGGGGTTCCCATTAAAAATTTATTTGGTCTCTCTTATAAATGGGAACATAGTTGTGAAAACTGTTATAATATATGTGGCTCTAATTTTGATTCTGAAAGGTTTATTTATTTAACATTGCCAGAAAGTAAAACAGTCACTTTTGCTAAATTAGTTAAAGATGCTAATCATAGCATGGAATGCAGTGAGTGTCAATCTGACATGTTTTCAACGTTAATTTTAAAGGAATACGGACAGTATGTAATTTTAATGATGCAACGCTGTAAAGCTGATGGTTCAAAATTATATACTTTAATAAAGAAGTTTACAGGACAGCAATTATCAATTTCAGGAAAAACTTTTGTAACAGTTGCAATAATTTTCCATGATGGACCTACTGTAACTTCTGGACATTACACAGTTTATCTTAAATGTGAAAAAGGCTGGACACTGTGTAATGATTCCCAATTGATTTTTAAGCAACGTTTGCCTTTTGATTTAGCAAATTCCTATCTAATCTTCCTGAAACCTAAATTTTAGAGAGATTTGGCAACATCTGGACAAAACAATTTTACCATTTTATTGGATTACCAGTGGAATTTTCAAAAAAAATTATTTTACAAATTACCATTTGGCCTAATGGAAAGGTAACCAATTGTAATGTGGACTTTTTCAATTTTAAATGAAACTTTGGAACACCAAAAATTTTGAAAAAATCGGTAACATCTGCACAATTTAAATTTTAGAATGTTATTGGATTGCCATTGGAAATTTATTCAAAAAAGATTTTTAAAATTACTATTTGGCCATGCGGAAAGGTAAACAATTCTATTGTGGACTTATTTAATTATTAATAAATCTTTCGGAAACCAAAATGTTACAGAGAATCGGTGAGATCTGTACAATTTAAACTTTAGATTTTTATTGGATCAACATTGGAAATTTAATCAAAAAAGAATTTTAAAATTACTATTTGGCCTAAAGGAAATGGAACCAGATGTATTGTGGAGTTATGTGAGATATATTTTTGTGATTATACTTCTGAAACAAAAATATCAGACGGTATTTTAAAGAAATAAGTATTGATATTAGATTATATTTTTTAAGAATATTATGCATTTCTATAAAGTTATGTTTATGCAAAAAGAGATTGTGGGCTTTTTTAAAACAATCTTTGAGATTGTTAAATTTTTTTTTGCCCGCTGTTAAATGATGAATGCAATTGCTTTCACAATTTATAGTGAAATACAATATATTCTGAAAACAGCAAAAAAAAGGCAAACATTTTTTTTGAAAAATATGTAAATATGTGTACTGTATTATAAAATGTTTTATTAAATATTAATACTTTTTTCTTTTTTTTCAGATTGAGATAGAACATTTTCGAAAACTAGAACCATTTTTAAAGCAATTAAAAAAAAAATTAAATGAATAAATATTTTTTTGAGTGGGTATGGTAAGTCAAAAATATCATGGTCCCTTTTTTCCACTTCTCCACAATCACATTTTCAGTTTTTCATTGTAGTCTCTCAAGGACCTTGTAATGTGATAATTGATTTTTAGTGTTTTTTAAAAAAAAAAAAAAAATTACGCGCAAAAAAAAGTTTTAAAAACATATATAAAAAATTGATGAAAGGTAAGGTTGGCTCTTAAAAGAGCCGTTGTGTTCATGCAGGGACAGAGGAAAGAAAGAATGGGAATATTAGACGGTACGACAAGTGTGCTGATCTATTTTATTGTTCACTAGGGAAATACTGGTCTCCCTATAACAAATTAGATCATGACAAGTGGCGCACCGTATTTCAACCCTCAGAAACCGAGGGTTAATTTCCTGAGGAGAAGAAAAAGGAGATGCTCCCCCCACAGATGAAGGGCTCACCTGACCTGCAGAAGAAGGACTCGGCACTGCAGATGATGGTCCAGGCTGAGCTGCTGTGGATGTGCTTGGTTGATTTACTGAAGGGTTACCTTCAGTAAGTCGAGCATGTGTCCTTCTGTGTACATCCTTAAGGTGTCTCAACATGGTGTGATTCCCGAAGGAATACTTCCTGTCGGGATTCCCTCTTGAAAGTACACGGCCACACAGCTTACAAGTCACTAAGGGTGCATTTACCTTTTGCTGGCCCTCTGGAAAAGAAAAATACTCCCATATGAAAGAGGTCTTTTGTTTCCTCGCTCTCTGCCTCAAGGTAGTGCTGCTAGCCTCACTCTCAGAAGGGCTCTGCTGTTCTGCAATCGTATCACAAAGACAACCCAGCTCCTTCTCCTAAGGGATCACAAGCAGAAATGAGGGGAATGGGTGTGGTGTAGGAGAGTTCTAGAACTGAAAGTAGTTTCAACCAATCAAAAGTTGTGTTTCATGATCACATGACCCACCGTACGCTTACGGTGCGCTTACGGTGCGCTTACGGCAAAAGTACGCATGCGCGTAAAAAAGACACGCGCGCATGCGCAAAACAGGCACACCCCTTCACTTCCGCGTAACGTGCGCGCGTGACATGCGTCTACGCAAATTGCATAAATGAACGCAAACAGCGTAGAAATCTACAGCAAGACGTGCGCTTACCGTACGCACACGGTAAAAAAAAAAAATAAAAAGGAAAAAAATAAATATGTAATACTAATAAATTTTACCTGTTTATTTTAAAAAAATGGTAAAATAAAAACATATTGTAGAATTTTTAAAATTTAAGCATAGTCTTTAAAAAAGGATAGACAATTAAAATAAAAATATGTAAAAAAAAAAAGAGGAAAAAAAACAAAATTTGCATTTAAAAAACCTTGCAAATTCACTGAAAAAACCATGGGTTTCACTCACGTTATAGTTAGGAATTAGCATTTAAAAAACCTTGCAAATTCACTGAAAAAACCATGGGTTTCACACACGTTATAGTTAGGAATTAGCATTTAAAAAACCTTAGAAATTCAATGAAAAAACCAAAGGTTTCACACATGTTATAGTTAGCTGGACATTTCACTCATAAAAAACCATTGAAATTCCCCCGTTATAGTTAGTTCAGCTAACTATAACTCGCGCGCCCGCAATGCACTACTGATGACGTCACATATTACATCACTCATGACATGGTCAGTGACATCACTCATGACATCACTGATGACATCTCAAATGACATCACTGATGACATCATCCTTGTGACAGAGTGGTAGACCTCCTCTCACCCTAATATAACCTTTGATACAAACATTCAAAAAAAGAGACTGAAATTTTCAGAAAAATGGACATACCAATACCAGTTACAACAACCTATTCAGTAATTCTAAGATCCACATACCCATCCACTCATCCACCAACAGTCCTATACAGTCACTCATACATGTACTCACACATCATATGTACTCATACACCTAAACATCCTGTAACACAATGCCACTCATCCATAGAGTTACTCACACATAGTCACTCATGCTAATAAAGAATCAAACATCCATTTACTTGCATATACAGTTATACACACACCACCACACTTACTTTTACAGAAACGTACACATACTTAGTCTTTTAAACAATCACTTATAGAAACACATACATATTCATACAGGAACTCTTCCAATCTCTCACTCTCACATATACTCACTTATAAACACCAATAGTCACATATACTAGTTTAAAACATATGTAGTTACTTATGAAGACACTATTGAGACAGTCATTCACTCACTAACACACCCATGCACACACTCATCTACCCATACAGTCCTGCACACATGCTGTCTTCAACACATACAAACAGTGAGTCACTCATTCATGCATCTATGCACTACGTAATACCCCCCACCGCACCATGAAGACACTCAGACACTCATACTGAGACTCAAAAAACCAAATAATAACCTATATAAACACCCATGTAGCTACTCACCAACCCATGCAGACACTTATACACAAAGTGAGAGACTGATACAGGTATTTACACATTTAAACATTACTCACTTAGCCATGTATTCAAAAAGATACACTTAATCAGTCAGTAATACAATCAATTTTTCAAAAACAAATCATCAATTTAGACACTTATATACTCATTTATTCTTCCATCGACCTTGAGATATACATATATTAAACATATTTAATTTTCAGAAAAACACACATTCACTGGATGTATTTACCAGCATCCTTCCAAGAGAGCCAGGTGTTTTCAGCTGACTTAAACAAATTGGGCGTTTATAGGATAGAGGAGTTCAGATTAGTCTCCCCATGGAGCCCTCTGGTGTCCCTCACATGCTCCATTTACAGGCTGTAACATAACCCTTAAATAGCAAATCATGTAACATGCGAATGACAGATTTAAAAAACAATTTAGCCACGGAGAGATTAGTGACTTGCCCAAAATCAAAGGATGTTGCAGCAACGATGCCAACCCTGCTGGTTTCAGAAGAAATCTGTGCTTTAAACCCCAGATTTCACAGGCAGTGATGTGGTCAGTTGACCATGGCTTCTCCATGTGTACGGATTTGGAGGTGGGAAGAATTGATGTGCTGGGGAGGGTGGAGAGGACTTTTAGACTTAGACTTGACCTAATGAAATGGTGCACTTTTTAAAGCGCCAAGAGTGAGAGTGCAGGCTGCAGGGTTTGCTTTCTTGTTTGGCACTATGCCGGTCTACGCAGTGACTTGTATAGACTGCATATATGAGCTAGGGGGTGGCTACTGGCACAGCGGTGTGCTGGAAACGAGTAAAGGGCCACACATTCCTCAATTATAATGTTAAAATCATGGTCCTATGTGACACTTCATGCCATGGGCTTGCTGCCTCAAAGAAGCACATTATTTATTTATTTGTAAGGTTTTATTTAGTACTGGCTAGACTCGGTGGTATCAGAGCGCTTTACAAGAGCAGGAGCAGTTTAAACAAGCATTTGCAATGCAATAGGTCTCGCATTTATAAGAGTTTGAGCTATTGGCATTGTAAATGACAGTGCCTTTTATTTATGTTTTAAAAAAACCAAACTTAAATAAAAAGCATTGTCATTTACAATGCCAATAGCTCAAACTCGTATAAATGCGAGACCTATTGCATTGCAAATGCTTGTTTTACGGAGACACGTGCATTGAAAAGAAGAATGTAGAACATGTGCACTTCACCGGCCATGCACCTAGTGTATCGATGTAGAAAAGTAATTAGGCGTCCATAGTAAAACAAAAGCGAACGATCTTTCCCCATGTGTTTCAGGGGCTTTGATGTTCCGGTTTGCTCCAGTAAATCACACGCAGTGTGTTGTCCCCGAGTCTCAGGGCAGCCTTAAGATCACTGAATGAAAGGGAAGATTAGAATGCCCGGTCTTGAAGCTGACGAGGAGGGAGTGGGAGGGGGGAGTGGGGGCGGGCATGCTTTACGACGCGTGGATTCTGCTTTAACAGTGCATTAAAGTAGGAAGGGAAGCGGCCGTACGGCCGCGAATGTGAAAGTGATCGCGATCACGATAAAACATCAAAGCGGCGAAAGTGAAAGACAACGAGTGCTTTCAGGCTGCCAAATGGTGCGCGCGCCCGGCACACATGCACAGTAGTTGGCGGCCTGAAAGCACTCGTTTGCACTTCCAAAAGTGCTTACTATAAGTCTCGCCAGAGCAGCGCTAAAGCGCTGTCTCAGGCGAGACCTAAAAATGAATTGTTCAGAGCAAAAAACAACATCCAAGAGCAGGCACATCTATCCATTGTCAAGGGCAACAGCATTTTGGGTGATTCACAGGTTATAAACCTCCAAATAATAAAATGGAGGAAACATTAGGTGTCCTCATCATTAGCAAGTTGAATGGAGCAAGTGTTTTATCAAACTCAGAGTTATGAAAGCTCGCACCAGACCCACCAATTTGAGATCTCTATAGATGGCTGATTGGTTATGCAGACAATTCTTGCAGTGAATGCATTTCGTTAAAAAAAAATGGTAATCACAGTAACCCTGGGCATAGTTTGCGTAGTAGCGCTATGTGTAGCTACGTGAAGTGCACTTCGCACTACGCAAGCTAGCATAGTCTTACACCCGGGTTAATTCACAGCTTTTCACATGTGAGAGCTGTGTCAGGGAGCAGGATATCAGAATAATATGTTGTCTCAATTAATAACAATGTTGCTATCATTGGTCTCATTAGTAAGAGTAGTAGCAAGGGGGGTGGTCTCAATGTTATTGCATAATTGTTGGTCGCAGTAAGTGCCTACATTCGAGCTAAAACAATCCCCCACTTACAAAAACAGCAGAGTGGGATGATGTGGAATAACTTCTACATTTTTTGCCCAGGTGTCTGGTAAACTTCAGTATTAATCCCAGTTTCTCTACTTCATCAAAGGATGTGATCTTGGGCAGGTCACCAGTTATTCGGCTCTCTTGTGTGCCTTCATTGCAAGACATTACTTGCAGGCACAGTGCCAGTACAGAAATAAAGATCACTTGATAGTTGCCAAAGACTTTGCAGAATGCCGAAATATTTGTGAGTTTTCAGTGAGTCTCTACTGTACTAGCTCTTGTTTGCAGTGCGGCACGGATGGATGGACGGCCTCCTTGGTATGTCTCATTAGTCAAAGATATTCTAAGGTGCAGTGGATGTGGAAAGAGACCCTGCTGGGTGTTCTGTTTAGCAAGAACAAGCTGGTGTTGTGCATTGTTGACATGCAAGGATCTTGGCTACTCAGTTATGCCGAATGAGCACTATGTGTAGCTCTTAGTTCTTTTATAGCAGACTACAGAGCGCCAGAACAACAAAAGTAAGTGCCCTGTTTCTGATTTAACTCTTAAAACTATTTTCAAGGGCGTCTAGCTCTGTAAGCGAATAACGAAGGCACTAGGAAACAAAACAACTTACCTAAAATCACACGGTGTGAACAGGAAAGATATATGGGTTTATAATCCATGCCTCTTGTTTGCAAGTTTAGTAATGCATTCTGGTCTGGACCAAACGATGTTCCTGAGAAGGTGGGGGTCAGTCACCCAGGTCAGCATCTCATATGCGGGATTGACTGAAGCACTGAGTTTGGGCACTGATGTACAGTAGCACATGTGACCTTAAAGAGAACAGAGATGGTGACAAGGTGGTGCACACCAGCATCTAAATTATTCTCTATGGAACCAGAGGACCAGCTTTACAATGGAGGCTGTCCCATTAAACCTCACGGGTGATCCTGCCGCAATCGCGTAATCTCCCTCTCTAAGTTAGTTTCCTTGTCTCATGTAATGTGAAGGTGCCAAAAACAATAAGCATTGGCAAAGCCAATAGGAATAGCATATGTGAGATCTATTGGCTTTGCCAATGTTTCTTAGCTATGTTGCAACATGGCTGAAAGTAAAGAAAAAAAGCTGTATGACACAGCCGGTGCTGACTGTGTCATAGAACTTTTTTTTTATTTCATCCATGCTGCACTGCAGCAAGTGCTGATGTACATTATGAATAAATATACATTTACAAAGGTAATAGATCTCACATAGGCGAGATCTATTGGCTTTGCCAATGCTTGTTATATCTAGGTGATATCTGTGCAAGTGGAGCAGGAGCTCAATCAGTGAGTATTGTGATGAGGAAGACTGATGAGGAAGGTAAAGGTGAATGCTATTGTCTGTGGTTTGCTTGCTGGCTAGGTTTCTCTGTGGTCTGTTTCTGCTATTGAATGTGCTGCATCTGCATTCAACAAGGGAGAATGCTTGTTCTTGAAGCTTAAATGTTGGTTCTGACTGAGGGCAGGATATGTTTGTAATGAATGGGGGAGAATTCTGGTGCATGCTATTTTAATGCTGAGTCTTCATACATTTTCTACAGTAATGATTTCACTCATTTATGCGACTTATCTCTTGCTTTTGCCTGCCAGTCTGCCTCCTGCCATCGAGCCTAATCCTGTGCACTTGCATGATTATATGATCCTGATTTGGCTTGTCTAAATTTTGCTGCCTTTTTTTACCTGTTTATGCCTGCCTATATCTGATTGCCTCAGCCTATCAGTCTCCCTCTGATCGCCTACAAAATCTACCAGTCTGCCTGATACTATCAGCAGCATATTCTGCCTGACTAATTGTGCCCATCGGAACTTGCTTACAATTTTTACCTGGCAGCGTGGCTCTGCATGGCCAGAATATGCCTGACAGAATATACTAGTCTGCCTCTTTCTGCTTGCTTGTCTGACTCTGCTTCTCTGACTCTACCTGTCTAAGTCTGGCCTACTCCATCTTTTTTTCAGCAGTTCCTGTATCTGCATATTGCTGAAAGATCACCACTATTACATTGACTTTAGTTTAGTTTTTCTTCAGCAAAATAATCACTGCCATTTACAGCAACTTCAACCAACAAGCGGACCCCACAGACAATCTGCAAACCCCCCTAGTCTTATCCAAAGAACCAATGCTAACTACATGCCCATCATCACTCCAGAAGAAACTGTTGCCACCATGAAGGACATCCATTCAAGGGGCACATCGTACCCCTGCCCCCACCACGCTTACTCCAGAGGACTGCAACCTATCAACATGTTCACATCCATTTTGAATGCCTCCACCTTTTGTTTGGAAACATACAACTGTCCTCCCATTGCTGAAGAAACCATCCATGGGGCCCATTAATGCTTGCCTACTACAGACCGATCTCACTGTTACCTTTCCCGGAGAAGGTCTTAGAGAAATCAATGACAGCCACCTCACTGAATACCTCAATGACCACCAACTCCATGACACTACTCAGTCCAACCACAGCATGGAAATAGCCCTCATTGCCACCATGGATGACATCCATATGATTGGACAGAGGAGACACAGCGGCCCTCATCCTCCTGGACCTCTCTGCAGCAATTGACACAGTACCCCAACCAATCTTCATGCAACGCCTACACGACATCAGAATCCAGGGACACACACTCTGATGGATCTGCTCCTTCCTGACTGGAAGAACCCAATCAGTCAGCCTGGCACTATATACCTCGGGTTACCACAACCTCATCTGCAGAGTTCTGTAAGGATACTCCCTGAGCCTGACCCTCTTCATCACATACATAATCCCGCTAGCCAGCATAATCCGCTCTCATGATGTCAATGTCCTCTCCTATGCTGATGGCACTCAACTCATTCTCTCCCTCACAGACAAGCCGCCTGGCTCCTGGATCAAGTTCAATACCTGCATACCTGACATTGCTCACTGTATAAAGACCAACCGTCTGAAAGTGAGCCCTGACAAGACCAGAAGCACTTCACCGTAGAACTCCACCTGGATGCCAACAGAGCCAGAACCAACAGTGCCAAGAACCTCAGGATAGTTATCAAGAGCAAACTCAACATGACCACCAACGCTGTCACTGCTTCATGCTTCCATAATCCATACCCTGAAAACGCTGAGGAAGATGTTCAAATGGCTTACAATCAGCACTCTGGAAACCCTTCACACATGCCTTCATTACAATCAAGCTCGACTATGGGAACACTCAATGCCAGGAACAACAAAAACTTACCAGTGGGTTGCAAACCACTCAGAACGCTCCTGGCCAGAATCACTCTCAGCCTCCCATGCCTGACATAGCACTACATCTGAAGGAGCACCACTAGCTCCCCATAGACAAAAGATCACAATTAAAACTCCTCATCAACATGTTCAAAGCATTGAGTAACACTGGTCAAGCATAACTCAGCAATTGCATCTGCTTCAACAAATCTTTCAGATACTTTCCCTCATCCAAATCCTACTTTTGCACATCCCACACATATGGAAATTCAGATCCGGTGGCCGAGCCTTCTCCTACATTACTCCTAAAGCATGGAACGACCTGCCGCTACACATAAGAGCCTCCTCCTCACTTCTTGAATTCTGTAAGAAGCTGAATACCTGGTTATTCGAGTAGTCACACCAGGGGCTAGATTTGGCTAGACTCACACCTGCTCACCTGCCAGGATACCCTCCCGGGTGTGCTCTACAAATCCTTTCTCTCTCTCTTGTTTTTGTATATCTTGGCAGCGGACAGCTGTGAGAGTTTTTTTCTTTATATACAGCATTTTTTCTGGATACAATTTAACCATGGGGGAGATTCAAGGGCTATCTTACTCAAATGAGGAAGTGATGCTATTCTGGGGGATCCCTCTTTATTCGCCGATGCCAGCATTGCACAGACGATTTTACAGACTACGGATTGGGAAAAACTGACTGAAATGAAAAGAAACCGAATCAGAACAATACTACATGGGACCATCTTGAAGGAATATCTGAGGAATAATATGGCACCTTAGGGCCTTCTGTTCACGAATGCGCCACGGATCTTTCTAGAAGATCCAGTTTTTAGAAAGTACTGGGCTCAGATTGCGTGGCACTGCACACGTGACTGGATTGTGCTGATCATCAAGACTGCCCTACGCCTCTCTGAGACAATGCTCGTTGAAATTCAATTAACTGAAGGCCATATAAAAACTACTATCACAGGCTACAAGAAAAGACTAGATGAACTTAACAAGGAGATTAATGAGTATAAGGACAACCTTACCCAACAGAAGGTGCAAAAATTCCAACAAGATCTCTAAAGGTTCTCCTATGTTAAGACTTACCCCTACTCGGATCCGGAATACACACCTCCACCAAGATCTGATCATGATTCAGATACTCTACTGGTAGTAGTAACTCCAGCACTGGGAGTGGGGGACAAAGGCAGAGAGGAAAAAACAGAGCACAGAACATGTATGGCACACACCCACCACCTGGATTCCAAGGCCCATACAATCCACAACAACCATATCCGATGTATGGATGGCAACCACCGTTCCCACAACCACTTTTTCCTCCAAACACCTTCAGACTGCCTTTTTTAGGCAGGGGCAGGAGGGGAAGAGGAAGAAGGAAGGGCATGAATCAAGTACACTGGGAAGAAGAGGATCCGGTGGGCAGTTACACACGGAGCAAAACAAGAGAACCCCAAGCAGGGACGAGCAACAGCAGGGTCTAGTCACTAACTTTGCAACAAGACCTCTGTCAAGTATGGAAGAGAGGGTCCTTAACAAATGTTTGGGATTTGTCCCGACCACACGTCTCGACAAGTTCCAACACCATTGCGAATTGGCAGGCTTTTTTAGGAAACTGAGACTTAAAGCCTTCTTTGAAAAACAAGATGAGACACCCTTGGAGGATCCTAATGAACAAAATCCACCTTTACCCCTCCACCACACATGATCCCAGTGGAGATAGCTACGTTTGAACAGGCTGTTTTTAATGACATCGAAAATCTAGATCCTGAACAACTATTCCAAAATATGAGCAAAGAAGAAAACTCTACCTTGGAAAGTTTGAAAGCATGTGACACCATTGTGATAAAGCAAGCGGATAAAGGGGGTGGCGTGGTGGTTCAGGACAAAGTTACCTATCATACTGAATGTCAGAGACTACTTTCAGATGAAAGGAACTACCAGCCATTACAAACTGACCCCACGAATGACCTGAAACAAGAAATAAGAGCACTAGTGGAACACGCAGAATCGATGGGATACATCTCTAAACAGGAAGCAGCCTTTCTTTGCAACAGTGAGGGCAAGACTCCGTACTTTTACATTTTACCCAAAATGAACAAGAACAAAATCCCTCCACCTGGTAGACCCATCGTGTCGGGCATAGGTTCTCTACTAGAACCATTGTCACGTTTTTGCGACTCCTTTTTCAAATCCCTGGTACAAAATACTACTACCTATTTACAGGATACGAAGTGTCTGCTGAAACTACTCAAAAACATCACAGTGGATGAAAACACTATCTTGATGTCCTTTGACATTGAAAGCTTGTATACAAGCATCCCACAGGATGGCACCCTGGAAGTACTACAAAGAGCCCTAGGTGAAACCCCCTGGACACATAGAACACCGAAGGGTTTCATCCTGGAATGTGCCAGACTGGCTTTGAAGAGAAATTACTTTGAATATGAAGGAACACTCTATCTCCAGACAGGGGGTACTTCAATGGGGAGCACATTCGCCCCTAGTGTGGCAGGACTCTATGTCTTTGATTTCGAAAAAAGATTCATACTGAATGCACAGAATCCCTTCTCCTCCAACATTGTTTTCTGGAGAAGATACATCGACGATGTGATGTCCTTGCCATCTGGCAAGGACCGATCGAGACACTAACTGAATTCTGCATATGGATCAACACCTGTGACCAAAATTTGAGGTTCACTTACACGATGGACCCTACTACAATAATATTCCTGGATGTGGTAATCACCAAGGAGAATGGCCGCCTGGAGACCAGAACACACCATAAACCCAGTGCGAGAAATAAGACCTCTAAGGGAGAATCTGCCTTACGGTCAATACCTGAGACTGCGCCGCAACTGTAGTAAAATAACAGATTATCGTAACCAAGCAATGGACCTCACTGAAAAACTTTCAAATAGAGGTTACCCTGAAAGAATTCGCAATAAGTGTCAAAAGAGAGCACGCAATCAACCCAGAGAGGCCCTCCTGGAAGATAGAGTTCAGAAGGATGAAGAAATACCATTAACGTGTGTAACATCATATAATACAGCCTCCAACCAAATGACAAGGTCTATCAATAAGCATTGGTCCATCATTAACACTGGGAATTGACACTGGGAGAAACCCCTATTCTCCCAGGAGTCTAAAGGATATCTTGGTGAACACACGCCCTAAAGACAGTCCACAGGTGGCGACACCAACTGTAACTAACGCATGAGGCCTACCTAATATAGTAGGACATTATCAATGCGGCAACTGTAGTGTCTGCCACCTGATTGACAATACAAAAACATTATCACTTGAACCAGGAAAAATGTGGAGCCAACGGGCTCATACAAACTGTAACAGTACCAATGTTGTCTATTTGATAAAATTCCCATGTGACTTGAAATACATGGGGATGACCTGCAGGAAGGTTAAACAAAGAATCTGTGAATACCGCAGTACAATCAGGTGTAAAAGGACGACAACCAAACTCACCGAACATTTCCTTCAATGTAACCACACAACCAACGACATGAGATGGACTGTTATTGAACAGATAAAAACAGGCACCAAAATACAACAGTGTCTTTTTGAGAAAGAACAACGGTGGATTTATAGGCTATATACTCACAAAGATGACCCGAACGATAATATCCTGTGGCATTCAGTCCTTTCTAAGTAACTTCGTCAATCATCCTTTCACTGTGAGACAGTAATTTTTATACGTGAGAGTGAGGCGCTACACTGTGTCACACATTAATACTTACATTCGGTTTCCACCCAATAGGTCAGCACTATCTGAATGAGAATGAGGCGCTACTTTGTGTCACATATTAATATGTACATTTGGCTCCCAACCAACAGGTCAGCACTGTCTTAATGAGAATGAGACGCTACACTGTGTCACATATTAATACACACATTTGATTTCCAACCATTAGATCACTGTCTGCTCATATATGAACATCACCTGTGTGGCACACCTAGTCTTAAAAATGTCACCTCTAATAATCCTATAGAATTGATTTAGACATACGTGCATCAGTTAACACCTGAACCAGGAATGACCCATTGCTTAACCTACTCCTAAACTTTATTGTTCTTATTTTTCTGATATGAGGCACAAAAACCATTATGGAACATAATCGATTGTTGTTATTATTATCCATTTGCGGGTTGATCTGGTCCTTCTATTACCTCTAACAGTTAATTCTGGGTTGGGTTGCCCCTTTGTAGTGGCACGGTAGTTTTACTTGACTGTTTATTTACTCAGTACAAGTGATACACTTTTTCAGGTACGACATCGAACCTGTTACGTTGAATACCACGTACCCACGACCCCACGTGGGTCACATGACAACGTGACCACGCCCCCGCCGTCCTCGCTCCAGGAAGTGTTCTGCATTTAACCGGCAAAGACGCTTGGATGCTGTAACCCTTGAGGAGCTGAGATGGGTCTCTTAGGCTAGGCGTATCAGCCGGTGACTGGCTCCACGAAGTAAGTACAGCATTCTGATGTGGCAGGGATCCACGGTGATTTCCTTTTCTGACATGCGTCCCATGTGATATTATTATTATTATTAAATTTATTAGGCGCACAGCTACCCTAATAGGGTTTCCCGGCGCAAATACGTCTAAATTTAGACTAGGTAACTAGGCCATTTGCTGAATGAAGAGCTAGGTCTTAATGTCTCGGCGAAATTTTAGATAAGAGGGTTCCAACTTCACATGATTACGAAGGGAATTTCAAAGTTTTTGTCCGAGGTACGAGAAGGAGCGTCCACCCATTCTTGTCAGTTTAAATCTGGGAAGTGTTAAATTACCCTGGGTGGAGGAGCGGAAAGCGCGATGTGGTATGTAAGGGAAAATGAGCTCTCGCAGGTACACTGGAGCTGCACCTTGTTTTATTTTAAAAATATGACAAAGAGCTTTGAATTTGATGCGGTTATTAATGCAGAGCCAATGAAGATTCTGCAAAAAACGAGTAACCAAGGCTCTTCTTGCAATATGGCAGAGAAGGCGCGCTGCAGAATTTTGAACCATTTGCAGCCTCCTCATGGGTTCCCTATTGCAGCCTAAGTAGAGTATATTCCCATAGTCCAATCGGGAAATTATAAGAGATTGGACTACGGTTCTTTGTGTAGAGAAAGGGAGTATCCAAATTATTTTCCGCAGCCATCGTAGTATAGAAAAACAAGTACCCACCGTACTTACTGCTTGTTGCCTCATGGAAAGTTGGCTGTCAATGATGAAGCCTAAATTACGGGCTTGGGTAACCGGCTGAGGAAATGAACCCATTTCTTGAGGCCAATGAGAGTCGTTCCAAAGATGTTTGTCTTTCCCCAAGATGATGACCTCAGTTTTGTCCCCGTTTAATTTCAGGCAGTTGGTGTTCATCCATTTCGAAACTTGGAGTAGACCGTTCCTTAAAGAAGATATCGTATTGTCTTTAGAGGAGGATAACGAAAAGATGATTTGAGTTTCATCTGCATAGGAGTAGAGGGTGAGCCCTGCGTCCTCAACGATGGTAGCAAGGGGACACACATAGATATTAAAAAGTAGTGGACTCAAGGTAGAACCCTGAGGAACTCCATATGCGGATGCTCGAGAGGTGGAAGAAACCCCAGAAGAAAAGACTTGAAATGAACGGTCGCTCAGAAAAGAGGACAGCCAAAGTAGAGCTGAACCTTCAACATCTGCTAACTGAAGAGAATTCAGCAAGATAGGGTGAGACACGGTGTCAAATGCTGCGCTCAGATCTAACAAGATGAGCGCCATGGTCTCACCCTGATCTAAGCATTGACGTAGTTTTTCAGTTACTCCCAAAAGGGTAGTTTCAATAGAGTGGTGCGTTCTGAAACCCGATTGAGAGGGGTGCAGATATCCAGATTTTTCAATGTGAGTGGTTAAGTGAAAGTTGACATGCTTTTCCAGGATTTTTGAAAATACTGGTAGAAGTGAAATAGGGCGGAAATTCGCCAAGATCGAAGGATCGGCATTGGGTTTTTTCAGTAAAGGAATCACCATCGCGTGTTTCCAATCCATGGGAACATGTGATTCACGTATTGAAGTATTTAGGAGATCTCTACAGAGTCTCAGTATGGTTGGGGAAAGTAATTTTAAAATATTAGCTGGTAGAGGGTCCAGAGGAGAGCCTGAATTTACCTTGGATAAACAGTATTTAAATGATTCCTCGTTAAGGAGAGGCCACTGTGTAAAACCCTCAAAAGCCAAGTGAATTAAAGGCAGGAAATTCAATTATTATGTAAATAATCACAGATATGAAACAGAACAAGTAAATGAGACACATGACATTAATTATCCGACAAACATACAAGTTGACACGACAAAGAGCTACAAGGACAAAATAAGTGGAGGGCGTGTTAGCCATCGTGATAAATCAGAACAGGTTCCTATCTCATACAAACCTGATTGTTAGACCTGGCATCTTTTGGCTTGGTTACCCGTCTTATTTCCTCTGACCTTTTTGACTGTGTGCTGAACTTCGTTTTTGCTGGTTTTAGGACTCTGGGCACTTTCCCACTGCTGACCAGAGCTAAAGTGCATGTGCTCCGTGTCTAAAACATAATGGAATTTGGTTCCTCCATGATTGGCATATTTGATTTGCTAATAAGTCCCTAGTACAGTGCACTACATGTGCCCAGGACCTGTAAATCAAATGTTACTAGTGGGCCTGAAGCACTGATTTTGCAAGCCACATGGTAGCCCTTCAAACAAGTCTCAGGTCTGACACTGCTGAGCTTGTGTATGCATTTTGAAACATCCATGTCGACCTGGCAAGTTAACCTACTTGCCATTCCTAAACATTCCTTTTTATGACATGTAAGACAACACCAAAGTAGCCCTAGGTAGCCCCATGGGCAGGCTACAGTGTGCTTAATGCTTAAATGGTAGGGCATGCTTTTGAGTTTTACATGTCTTGGTAGTGAAAATTTGCTAAATTTGTTTTTCACTACAGCAAGGCCTATTGCTCCCATAGGTTAGCATTGGAGTCACCTTGTAACACTTTACAAGTGTACCTTCCATTTGGGAGCAGATAGAAAATTGGAGTTTGGTGTCTCTGGACTCACAATTTAAAAAAATGTCTTTTAGTGAAGTTGGTTTTAAAATTGCAGGTCTGAAAAGGCCTCTTTTAGAAAATTGTTATTTTCTTACCTTATACATTCGATGTCTCTGACTGTCCCTAGAATATACATCTGGTTTGAATGACAGCGGACTTTGTGAATTTACTCGAGACAGTCACACACAAAGGGAGCTGAGGTGCGCCCTGCATATCCTAATGGCCCATCACCAGGCGGATTTTGTGAACTAGAGTTGTGGGAGGAACTGACACTTGCACCTTAATAGGGCTGTGTCTGTCTCCACAAAAAGAGTTGCATACCCCCCTGTATTGTGTCTGGAACCAGGGTCTGGAATGGCAGGGTCCTGTGCATGACAAATACCTTTCTTTGAAGTCTCCCTACTGGACCCCTACTGGACCTCTGACACCATGTACTCAGAACACTTATGAACTGAGACATTCTGCAGGACGAATAGCTGTTGTTATGCCAGGAGAGACTGCCACTGTGCTGCTTGCTTTGCTGTGATGGCCTACTGCTTACTGCTTCTTGCCTGGGAATGAGAGGACTGGACTTTAATGTCTGCATCCTACTTTAAAGTTTCTCCAAGGGCTTGACTGAGCTTGCCTTCTGTAGCTGAAGTCTCAGGGACAAAAAAGACATCACCTGCATCTTGCTACCAGCACCTGAGCTCCTCTGCTGTGAGTCCTGCTCTGCCAAGTGGTGCCAAATCTGTAACCAAGAAACTGATGCATTGACCCCAAAGCCTATTTCAGAACCGGTGCATCCCTCCGAAATCAACGCATCACTGCTGTCTGCACCAAAGCCGTGTACGCCGCTTGCCGAGTGTGCAACACAACAACCTCAATTTTCAGCACAGCCCGACTTTGTCACAGTGCCTCCAAAGAACCTCCACTGAGTGAGTTATGAAGTCCGCCTCACCGAAGTCTGTGATGTACCATTCCGGCTTCGATGCAGTCCGGGCCCTGCATGGCTTCCAACTGAAGCAGCGCCTGAAGCCCAGCAATTCAACATTAATGCAGTGGAATTGACACATCGTGCTCTTGACATCGAAGCATCATCGACACCATGTTGCCTTCAGGAACCAAGGCCTCGAACCATCCACCGACGCATCACCTCTGTGCACTGCGTTGTCCCTGGGCATTAAAGATTCAATGACCTTGCACCGCCTTCAGAAACCGACACATCACCTGCATCCGCTGCGCCTCACCTCCTCTGTCATGCATCTTCTTTGATTTCTGATGCATCCAAGGTATAGTAAGGTGGTCTGCGTAACTCCTGTATTCAGCCCACACTCTATCGCAATCAGATTGATCATCTGGATTTGTACCTGTCAAGAGCAACCAGATTGCCCCAGTTGGAGCTTTTGACTTCTAAGCACTGCATTTTGATTCAATCTCTTAAAATTCATATTTTGACTTGTATAAGTTGGGCTTTTGTTGTTTGGGTCTTGTTTTACTCAGATAAAGATTGCCTATTTTTCTAAACTGGTGTGGAGTACTTTTGTGGTGTCTTCGCTGTGCTACTGTGTGTGTATGCACAAGTACTTTGCACATTGTCTCTTTAGTTTAGCCTGGCTGCTCTGTGCCAAGCTACTAGATAATGCGCACAAGTAAACTTTTAGTGTGTACCACACTTACCCTGACTAGTGTGTGGGTCCGTACTTGGCCAGGGTACATACCTCTGCCAGCTAGAGACCCCATTTATAACACTGATAATACACACAACGCAGACCTTCTGCCAAGCAAGCCTTCTATCCAACTGGCTCACTCTGTCAAAACTCTTTCTCAAATAAGGGGTAACACAAACTCACAGCCGTAAGACATCACAAGATGATGCATTGCGAGCCCACTCATAATATCTATTGAAACCAATGGGTATGACCGATGGATCTCGTTAAAGTACACCGAGCAGCCAAGGAGTAAATCAACTACCTCAATAGACCGACAGCTCACTGGAAGTTTAATAGGCCCAGAAACATCACAAAAAAGGGTGACATTTTAAAAAACCAAAGTGGGTTGGACAATCATCAGATACAACTGAGCCATCAAAAACATCATTATTAATACCTGATACAAGGGTTTGTTAAACTCTCCAGCTTTCTACAAAACACCCCTGGCAAGGAGAGTATGTGCAACAAACGCTTCTTCAGACCAGAATATTTCACTTTAGGGCGACAGGATATCCTCAATCGAGGAAACATAATGAGGCTACTAGCAGAGATCCCGAAGTGAAAGACATAACATCAACAGACTTCCAATCAGTAGAATTCTTGGTGAACGATAGCCCCTCAGGATCAGATCTTAGCTTAACAACCTGGGGCACAGATGATATAGCATTAATCCTAACTTCTATTAACATCTATGGAAGCTGGGGAATAAGGCTTAAGAATTACTAGATACCTGGGGGCATATGTATCAACATCTCCATTTGCGATTCTCAAATAGCGTTTTTTTGAGAATCGTTATTTGAGAATTGCAAAACGGGATGTATTTAAAAAATTGCACAACTTTTGCGATTTCTTAAAATTCCTTAATTGCGATTAGCAAATTGCGAAATCGCAATTAAGGAATACCTTCCCATTCATTCCTATGGGCCAGGAGTCCCATAGCAATGAATGGGAAGTCCTTCTCAATTTGCGATTCGCTATTTGCTAATCGCAAATTGAGAATAATTTCAAAGGTGCAAGGGTGTCATGATGACACCCTGATGCACCCCTGAAATCAGCATCTGTGCACATATGGCGCACATACATGCCCTAAGGGCATGTATGTGCACCACATGGCACTTTGAAATATGCAAAAAAGTGCATATTTCAAAGAAATCGCAATTTACCACCAACTTGAAGTTGGTGGTAATTTGCGATTTCTTAAGGAGAAATTGCACAACTTGGGTGCGTGTTACATTGCATTTAAGAAATCGCAATTTGCGATTTCTTAAATGCTTACGCAAACTTAAGAAATCGCAAATTTAGCGATTCCTTAAGATTGCGAGGCTGAAATGCCTCATACATCTCCTTTTGCGATTTTGTATTCGCAAACGCTGTTTTTTTGTGATTCACAGCGTTTGCGAATACAAAATCGGTTGATACATATGCCCCTAAGATACCAATTTCCACTGTCACAGAGAGAGAGAGAGCTCGGACACTCATGGCAAGCCCTGCTAAATCAGTCTTGTGGGTTGCAAGAAGTAAGTCTGTCGGCCGAAGTGAGGGCTAGCTCAAAAGAGTCAGCAAGCCAACGTGCTCCCAGTGGGACTGGATTCCCTCAGTTTTAAATGCCTCAACGATCCCATGAACTCACCATTTGAAAAAAACAGGATCGGAGCATAAGGGCACGCACCTCCTATCATGGAACATAGCTGGTGTGAAAACTTTGCTTCAAGATTTCTTGCCCCCACAGAACTGGAAACATTTTGATAACATTGCTGTTCAGGAAACCTGGTCCATAGTAGACCTCCAGGTTAAAGGTTTTACCCATCATCAAATCAGATCAAAAGGGGGCCTCTATCGCTGCTTGGATATTAATACAGAAGAATTACCTCATGTAGACCCAGGCCTCCATATTATCAAACTCAGTAAATGGGCCCAAGACACAAGACCCATGGTTCTTCTATTTAAGGTCTATGTCCATATAAATTCAGTCAAGAAAAAGACGCTCCTAGATTTTAATGCTTCATTTCAATTTCATCACAACTGTACTTTGCGTACCGCAGGATATCGTTAACAGATTTGTTCTGCCAACAAATCAAATGCTGCTGTATCATCATACTGATTTCAAGTCTCAACCCAGTCACAAATCGGGATACAAACTGTCTCATATCCTTAGGTTCTAGACTGTCCATTCTGCTATACTGCTTGATTGACTGCAACAGCCTTTCATAAAACGAATGAATCATCTCTTTAGATTCTTGGATTGTTCTATCAATCTTTACCTAATCAACATCCTGCTGTTGCACCTTTCTTTGCAACCAAGTAATCACCTGCTCATACTTTTTCATTACTACAGGTGAAGGACAACAAGTCACTGGATCTCTTTCAGGCTCTCCTTAGGGCCATTCTATAGCTATCTTATATGCTGACCATAGATCACTAGGGACGAAAATTTCAGATGATGCTATTAGGTCAATCCACAACACCTTTGAGATTTTCACAAATCGATAAACCTGTTTGTACCACTCTACAGGCTTCTCTCTCTCAGTCTTGGGAAATCATTTGTAAAAGCGGCAAGATCGCCTCTACACCAAGGTACATGTACACAACCTCTGCTCGGCACTTCCTGCAAAAGGAAAGCTTTGACACTCATTCCACATTTCTCCAGACGGAGGAGGTTTTCCGTTGTTCCTTTAGAGCTGTTTCTTTTTGCCCATCGGTCATCCCATTTGTCTAATGTGCTCCAAATTTGAATGTTTAGAATTTATTCAAGAATTTTGGTCTTCAATCTTGGTATCTCAGGTTCTCTATATCCTGATAAATGAATGCGCGTCTATAATTTTTCTGTAGAGCTTTCATTCATCCTAAATCAACATCATATCTCTGAGCCAATTCAGATAATTTCTCGGGAGTCTGTCTCGCCCCATCTTTACTCATGTATAACAGTTCATTCTGTTGGGAGGTATCTATAAGCGCTGGGATGCTTCCGGGTAGCTACGCGCTATATAAGACTGTAATCATTCATTCATTCATTCATTCATACGATTAAGCTCCAAACTCCCAGATAGAATTTCATCCAATTTAGTTTTCAATTTCACCACATCTATTAAATCTACTTTCACAGCTGATTTTATCGTTCCCTGGTTCACTTCTGTACTTTGATTTCAATTTGAATCATTATTGCCATGCTCTTTCAACCATTGTTCTAAATCCTGGACACCAAATAGATGTTGACTCTCAGAGGTTTCTTTTGTGTCGTGCTGAATTGGGGTGTACTATTTTGTGTTTTTGGAAGAGTTTCCTATATTGGGGAAGCCATACCTGCTAGCCAAGGACAAGACCTTATAGATCTAAATCCATTCTGTAGTGCAGAAGGGTCTGCACTTCCTGCACATTGAGCTCGCATTCATTGGGACCAACAAGACAAATTGTATTCTCTGATTATCTGCTCCTCTTTCTGATACGTTAGCTTCTGTAGAAGGAGGCACTCTCTGACTCTCATTTATTTATTTATTTATTTTATAAGGTTTTATATAGCGCGAACGTGACCCACGAGGGTATCAGAGCGCTTTACAGTATGTATATAGTTAAAGAGACATAAAAGATAAAGTAATATACACGCATTAGATATTCGTCATTACTTACAGTAGAGGCAAAAGGTATAAGATTACATAGGTATAAGATGACATAGTAGACCAGTGGACGAGAACATGATCCCAGAGGGCAACGTCATATTGCAGACAATAAGGTTATTTGGCCTTAGGCCTGCATTGGGATATAAACAGACCAATAGTGTTCTCTTTCCATCCACACAAGGTATCCAGTAATATGCGGATCGTATCGGTGGCTCGAAGCGAGTATAGGGTCAGGACTTAGGACGTAAGTTTGTTCATTAGGAGGCTTTTTACCTCTTTTTTGAAGGCTGTAAGGGAAGAGATTCCCCGAACCAATGGAGGTAGGGAATTCCATATCTTTGGGGCGATCCCTGAGAAGGCTCTGCAACCAATTCTCTTTTTATGAAAGGTTTGTGGTTTCAGAAGTAGAGAACTCGCGCTTCGTAATTGTCTGCATCCTCCGCATCTAGTTTTTGAGCCTGCAGGACTATGGTCATACATAGGGACTATAGGTCCCATGGAAACCGGTACAGTAAGAGCATCCGGGAGTATCAAAGTCAAATTAGTGCCACCATTTCCAGAAGAACCTGGGACACCCACTCCCATATTTCCTCCAGCTATGGTTTGTGTCACACCAGTTGATATAACCCCTACAACTCCAGGACTTGAAGCAATTGGTGCTGAGGCACTTCCTGAGCTACCAATGAGAGTCGTATTTCTCCCACTTTCCATTTGTGTATAATTATATGGAGGTGGACATTAGGCTAACAGTCCATCCAAAAGGCAGTCACTTGCATCGCTATCATTGTCTGCATTTCCCAGTCCCTCTTTTTTCTTATCCTTTCTCTTTCTCTCAGCATCATTTCCCTCGCTTGATATGGCAGGGTATAATCTTGCTCCCTCAATCATGTCCACTCTCCATCTCTTATGTTGTTCATCCCATTTTGCATCTGTGAATGCACTCATCGTTTTCTTCATCTTCCCTTGATATCTGTCTCTTTGTTTTTCGTGCGCTGCACGTTCCCATGCATTAAGCATTTCCAACTGTGTAGGTCTAGGTAAGGGTTTCATTGCAAATAATATCCCTCTCAAATGATCAATTATCATCAAATTGAAAGTACTGTAGCATGGAAACATCAATGCACCTTCTTTCTCTGTGATCTTGTGCCAATTCTTAAGCCAAATAAAAGTATGGAGCCCTACTTTTGTCGCCATATTATGAGGTGGTGCTTCCTTGCCAATTCTAGTAGGTACCCCTACATCTCCTCATATCGTATCTCTTATTGCTCTAAAATCTTATTTTCAATTAGCTATGTCAACAAGTTCAACTCAAATCCAAATTAAGCAAGTTTCAGGTTCCGTGGCAATACAGTTGCCAATAACAGCTCAGTGTCCAAGAAACAGTTTCAACCAATCCCAGCACGGCGTTACACCAACCGACCTATCACAGCACGGCACACTTGTCGTACTTTGCAATTTGGGACCGCGTAGGAGGCAAGGCCCTACCCCTGTCTATCCCGGTATTAGTGAACCGCGAATGGTTAACGCGGTATGTACAAGTGCTTTGTGTAACGTTTTAGCTATGAATGCACTGTGTATACGCTAGTTTACATCACTACGTGGGTTCCATTTTGTATCGGTGGCCATCTTATGGTTGCCCTCACATAGGCTATATAGCATGAAGCAAATACGGGCCTTTTAGAGCACATGTGGCTTTCTTTGACTTTTCTGTGACCTGGGCAGCTTGGCTCCGCCGCCCCAGGTCAAACTGGTCTCACGAGTTCCCCGTCCTCTGGCCACCTGTGATTAGCATCAGGGCTTGACACACCATAAAGTCTTTTCATCCTACACAAGCCTCCAGCTAATCTCTTTCTCACCTGACTGTTCCTGCTTTATGGCTTGTTTCCCAAAACAGGAGATGCTCATGTTTATTGGGACCTATCGATATCTGATGTGGGATCTGAGCCTTGCTGTGTAAATAATTGCGAGCTGGCTTAACTGGAATGTGGGATGGTCATCATGACTCTGCCTTTTCGTTTTGTAATGTATACTTTGAATGACCATACCATAAACCTAGGAATGTATGCCTGAGGCAGGAAATTCTGTATTTAAGGAGAAGCCCGTTTCTGTGATTTTCAGCAGTCTCCTGAGAACATACACGCTGTTGTACTTCTAGGACGCCTGTAATTGGTCTGCAGCCAATAAACTGATCTTTGACTTCACCCAGAAGACTCTGTGTTTCTGTAGGTCTGAAACAGGAAGAACCCCGAAGTCATAGGGTGTGTTCCCCTGCACCGCTGGGCTTAAAATACCCAGTACTTCAGTTGGCGCCCAACTCGGCGTGATTTCAGCGGTACCGGTCCAAGCCAGAGGTTCGTGAGGAGCTTCGTGTGGAAATTCTGGAGGAAGGCCGCCACTTCATCGACCCCTGCATGTCGACGTGGTCCGAAAGTCTTTTCTGCGAGGTTCTCCGCGTCCCGACGGCTACGAAGGACTGCTGCCCTGATTAATCGCCCTGTTTTGGACCCTTGACGATTTTTTGGTAGAGCGAAACAATCGAGAGAGTCTTCTGGTGACGCCATTGATCATCAATATTCAGTTAAGTATAAGTGGAGCGTCTCCTAGTTTGAATTTGGTATCCTTCGGGATCATTTTGATTTGGTGCTTGCAAGTCCCAAAGCCAGAGGACTCGTGTATTCACGAGACTATCGTATTCGATAATCCTTTGACGTTTGAAACTAGACTAGTGAGCGAAGATGCCTGGTTCTAGTGTATTTTGTAGATTGTTTTGTTTGGGTTGTGGAAGGGATTTCCAGTTAGAGGATTCATGTCCGGTTCCTCCAATTGGAACTCCTACTTATGAGCTTTATGTAAAACATGGCGTGGGCCCCATTGCATATAATGAAATATGGATCCGATACACCAGAAAGGATGGTGTTTTAAAATGGCCCCAAAATGGTAGTTTCGATACAGATATCTTAGATAATTTGGAAGTTAAATTGTTTAAAAAGAAAGCCCGGCCGGCGATGTTTGATTCTTTCCGCCTATGGCGAAAGGAAGCCAAACAGAAGGAAATTAAGCTAGCGAAAAGAAATAAGAGAGAGAGAGGTATGTCAGTGATGCAAGCAGCTGTGCAATTTAAAGATAATGAGGAGGAACAAATGAAGGAACAGTTACATAGACAGCGCAAACTAGGGATTGATAAATGTTACCCTGTTTTGTCACCCCTTGTGCAAGATGAGACAAAAGAGAAAGAAAAAGATTCCCTAATGTCCCATTTGTTAAGTCCGCCACCCCCATATGCGCAAAATGCCACCGCACCTCCACAGCTTGTAAATGCGCAGCCTCTAGTAAATATGCCGCAAGCCTTCCCGCAGCTGCCAGCTCCTCCTCAGCTGGCTCCTATCCCTGCAGTGCAGCCCTTTCAAGGGCCGCCAGTTTTGCTACCTGTTACCCCCGCGCTTTCTGCGACTTTGCCTAGCACGTAGCGGTTTCCCGTGGCGCTCCTTCTTACACTACCCAGGTACCTGTATCTGAATCTGTTTTTCTTCCCTCTGTCTATCCCCCTGTTTTCGCCTCAACTTCTCCTTCAGCACGACAACGACTGGCTAATGTAGTTACTAGTTTAATGTCGCCTCTCTTTGGGTCATCTAGTGCGACTCCTGGTTTACAGCGTAAGCAATTGAGCAGTCAGCTACCTGGTCCCGAAGAGAAAGAGGTGTTAGACCATTTGGCGCGTAGGTGGATTGGTTTCCCTTCACTCTATGATGTGGAATCGGTTGTTAACGCTTTTCACCAATGGGATGCCCCAAAACAGAGGTATGTCTTTGATAAAATGTGTGAATTCCTCTGTGAGGAATTGGAGGATAAGGGTGCAAACCCTAACCCACAGGAATTGTGTCGAGTGCGATTTGATTTCGAAACAGGTGTAATTGTGGGCCCCAAGGTAGATAAAGCAGTTGCGACTTTACTGTCCCTCAGAAATGGCGATTGTCAGCAATCATTGTTTGACCAGAATTTCCCTGTGGGGAAGGAGGTAAAAGCGCGCCAATATCCGATGCGTGAGGTTCCCCCAGTTTGGAGACCTGCTGATCCGAATGCTAATCCAGCTGTCCCAGCACATTTTCAGCGTGTTTGGGTGCATGTCCCTTGGAAACGATCTGAAGTAATAGCGCTTAAACAGACATTGCCTGACCCCCGTAAAAACCCTACTGGTTATTATAAGGAGTTATCCCAAACTGCAGAGTCGTGTGTCATGAATTTGGCCGACATAGATATGCTGTTTGGGAATGTGGTTCCACAGGCTTTATGGGGATCCATTCGTAATGTAGATCACGCTGCAGAATTGGGTGAGACATGGGCTAATATCGTTGCTGCAGACGCTAGACAAGTTGGTGGTGCAAAACCTGAGCCTTTGGTAGCAGAGCTCCCTGGTAGAATTATTACCTACATGAAAACTATAATGCCTGCGATGCGCGTAAATTGGGACAAACTATCCGCATGCAAGCAGAAGACGATGAGACAGTGTCTGATTTCTTCACCAGGTTTGAAGAAACGTTTATCGACCACAGTGGCCAAGACATGAGCACTGAAGGTGGCCAACGGTTATTCGTTGATAAATTTGTGCAGAATCTACTTCCCGAGTTGTGTAAGAAATTAAAAGACTCAGAAAGTTCTTGGGCTGTTTCCTCTTCAGCGCAAATACTGGCTACTGCACAGTATTATGAGAATAGAGACAAAGATGAGAAGGATAGAACAGATAAGAAAACGAAAGAACTAAAGACAAAGGTCCTCTTGCAGCAGGCCCATCCGCCACGTGGAGGACAGAGTAATTATAGGCAAACACAAGGTATCTATCAGCAGCCCCAACAGTTTCAGAATAATCAGCAAATGAATGGGTATTATCAATCACGAATCCCTGTAGGTCCCAACCAATGTTCATATTGCAAAGAGGAAGGTCATTTTAAATATAGTTGCCCTAAATTAATGCAGCGTAACAGTAATGCGTATGGAGCAAGAGGTAGAGGTGGTCAGCAAGCTCCTAGAGGCAGAGGGCGTGGAAATGTTCTCCAGAACGAGCGTCCTCTTCCGCCTCAAAATACCATAAATAGCTTTGATCAGCAAGCCAACGCGACTGGTAATACAGCTCAGTACTACAATAATGATTATTATGCAGAAGATGACAATGTAGAAGATAATGATTACTAGGACAGCCGTAGACAGAGAGAGGGAGTTGTTTCAGTGCCAGTGGATCAGAGCGGACCTTATGTTAAAGTAACTACAGCAAATGTAACGGAGCCCTTTCTGCTGGATACTGGTGCTGCAAAGAGTTCAATCATGCATTCAAAACTCCCTGGCGCCCCTTTGTCTGGCGAAATAAATGTCTCAGTAGGTTTTTCTGGCGCCCCAGTTAAGAACCCGATTTCTAGTCCTATGTCACTTTCTGTTGGACCTTGTGAGCTAAAAGCACCCCTCATTCTAACAACAGGTTGTGGTGAAAATTTACTAGGATTAGATTTGCTAAAAAGATTGCATGCCACGCTGTATTGTTCTCCCTCAGGAGTACAACTTACATTAGGCAAGAAAGTGATTTCCCCGATGTATTTGTCTAAAAATGCAATGCCACCTGAATTATCATCCCTTCCGGATGTCCTTTGGGCTACTGGTCCCAATGATGTGGGTCTTTGGAAATACCGCCATATGTGGTCACTTTAAAAGCCAATGTCAGATTGCCATGCATTCCCCAGTATAAGATCTCTAATGAAGGTCAGAAAGCGTTGTTAGAAATTGTCAGTGATTTGATCAAGAAGGGTGTGATTGAAGAGACAAGAGGCAACGTTTGCAATAGTCCTGTTTTACCTGTCTTAAAACGAACGGACCCTTCACAGCCACCTGTTTACAGATTTGTGATTGATCTTAGAGAGGTTAATAAGATTGTTGTACCACAGTTTCCAGTTGTCCCTGATATAACTGCCTTGTTAACTATGATTCCAGCCTCCGCTGCATGGTTCTCAGTGATCGATCTAAAGAATGCTTTCTTTAGCATCCCAATTGCAGAGGAGAGCAGAGACATTTTTGGCTTCAGTTTAGGAGGTCGCAGCTTCCGCTTTAAACGCGCTCCTCAGGGCTACTGTGAAAGTCCATCAATATACAGCCAAGCTTTAAAAGCGCAGCTTGATGCACTTGTTTTACCTAGTGGCGCTATCCTTATTCAGTATGTTGACGATTTACTAATCGCCGCGGATACTGAAAACATTTGCAAAAACGCTACCTTGTCATTGTTGCGTCATTTGTCTGCCTTCCATCACAAAGTGTCTCTCTCAAAATTGCAATATTGTCGACAAGAAGTGACCTACTTAGGTCATCTCTTGTCGAAGGAGGGAAGGAAACTGACCCCAGAAAGAATTCAAGCCATTGCACAGTTGAGTGTGCCAAGAACACAGAGAGAAGTGCGTGCTTTCTTGGGCATTACTTCATACTGTAGGCATTGGATTCCTAATTTTTCCTTGTTGGCAAAACCTTTGTTAGCATTGACATGCAAAGACACACCGAATCCTATTCCATGGTCTGAAGAGTGTCAGAAGAGTTTTTTGGAATTGCGTAATGCATTGTGTTCAGCTCCTGTGTTGGGTACCCCTGACTACAGCAAGCCTTTTACATTGTATGTTCATGAGAAAGATGGTTGCGCATTATCAGTGTTAACACAGCCTTTTGGCGACAGACCTCGTCCATGCGCATACTTTTCATCAACCTTGGACCCTGTAGCGAGGGCATTGCCAAGTTGTCTGAGAGCCACAGCCGCCGCAGCTATGTCTATTCGACAGTCTGCTGGACTAGTAATGGATAATACATTGATTGTTATGGTTCCACATGCTGTGGACACATTGTTAAACAGGACCAAGACGCAGCACTTAACTAGTGCGCGATTATCTGGTTATGAGCTGACACTGTTAGCAAATCATATACACATAAAGAGATGCAACACGTTGAATCCAGCTACACTATTACCAATTCCAGCAGATCTAGATGAGATTGAGCAACATGATTGTCTGTTCAGAACAGAAGAAGAAACGAAAGGGAGAGTAGATCTTAAAGATACTCCCCTGACTGAGTGTGATGGTACTTTATGGGTGGATGGTTCGTGTTTCAAGCTTCCGAATGGTGATACGACTGCTGCATATGCTATCACGACTTTGCACACGATTGTTGAAACTGCGCGTGTGCCACAGAATTCGGCTCAAGCAGCAGAATTGATTGCCCTTACGAGAGCATGCGTGTTGTCTGAAGGAATGAAAGTGAACATATATACAGACAGCCAGTACGCCTTTGGCGTGGCTCATAGTTTTGGGCGATTGTGGAAAGAACGTGGGTTCCTGACTTCGCATGGAGCTAAGATTCAGAATGGCAAGTTGGTGAATGATCTCCTTGAGTCACTGACCCTACCGTTGCAAGTTGCGATTATGAAATGCAGTGCGCACAAGAAAATCACTTATGATGTTGGTCGTGGTAATGCGTTTGCTGATGAACTCGCGAAAGAAACAGCCAAAGATGTGAAGACTCAAATGTATGTTGCAGGCCCTGCCAGATGGGTTGGTGATGTTGGAATGTGTGAAAACACAATAGAAAGTGTAAAGTCCCTTCAAGCTGAAGCCACTGAGAAAGAATTGAGCAAGTGGAGAGAAAGTATGGGTAAGTTGGATGAGAATGGTTGTTGGATTGATTTGTCAGAACATAGGCGATGGTTGTTACCTGATGCATATGTGCTTCCAGTGGTTACTATGGCACATGGATTGGCACACATCAGTACGAAAGGAATCTGTAAGTTGTTGGCTCCAGTATGGCATAATGCTGGAATTCCTAAGTGTGCAGAGAATGTGGTCAAGAATTGTATGGTATGCTTGAAGTACAACCCTGGTAGGGGATCCCCAACTCCAGCTGGTCATTTTTTGCACCTCCATCATATCCATTTGAAGTTTTGCAGCTAGATTTTATTCACATGGAAAGATGCAACAACCTGAAATATGTATTGGTGGTTGTTTGCGCTTTCTCAAAATGGATAGAGGCCTATCCTCTAAAAGATAAAACTGCTCTATCCACAGCCAAAGCCCTTGTGAAGGAATTTTTCCCTAGGTTTGGAATGCCAAGAATGGTGTGAAGTGATAACGGGAGTGAGTTTGTGGGCCAAGTGATGAAGAATGTGTGTGAGGGACTAGGTATAAGGCAGAAGTTCCACGCTGCAAATCACCCCCAATCAGCTGGATTAGTAGAGCGCTACAATGGCGCTATAAAACTTAAATTGGCCAAAATCCAGGCGAGCACCGGTCTTAAATGGCCTGACGCTCTGCCTTTAGCACTCCTATCCACAAGAATGACCGTGCACTCACGAGTGGGACTTAGTCCTTATGAGGTCGTTTTTGGCCGCCCAGCCAATGTATGGGGTGTGCCAAGACCGACGAAATTCAGTGAAATCGAACGCCCAGTACTGCTTGATTACTTGTATGATTTGACGGTTAAACTGCGTGTTTTACACCAACAGGTGCATGATACTCTCCCCCCGGCTTCTGAAGCTCCTGGACACCCTATCGAACCTGGCGCGTGGGTCCTTCTGAAAAAACTTTCAGCGGAAAACCAATGATGAGCCCCGCTGGATTGGCCCTCATCTCGTGCTACTGTCTACAAGATCAGCTGTTCGAGTAAAGGGGAAAAGGAACTGGATCCACGGCGCCCACGTGAAGAGGATCCCTTTGCCTCTGCCGTATGACCAGTGGGTCCAGGAGGGTATCGCAGACTCTGAAACAGACACTGTACCTCGTTTTGTGCCGTTCAGTGATGCACGCATAAAAGGCACAACTTCAGACCAGGAGAGTGACGATATTTTGCAAGAAGCTGTGCCACCGTCAATTCGATTGGACACCCCAGAGCCTGAACTCTTGTTCCAAGACCAAACAGTACCTGGCCGTCTCCATTACAATCTGAGACCAAGGCCTATGGACAAATAAATATTCTTTTTCTTTTACCTTTTTATTTTTTGATAACCAGAGCTCTCCCATCTGAAGGACTTTCTTGATTTTTGTTTTTCGAACCACCATCCGGGTTCAGCCGCAGGGTCGCGGTGCCAAGACTTTGGGGTACAGGCCGAAGACGTTAGGTCGACGGTTCTGGTTGGTCTAGGGCGTTCCCTGGACTGACAGGCGTACTCCTTAGCAGAAGATACTCACCCGCCGCGAGCGGCACGATTAGAGGATGGAGTTTTGTAAGATGGAGAGACTCACTGAGGAAATGAACTTTAAAGCAAGAATAAGTAAAACAATGAGGAGCAAACGTTTTGTATTGTTATGCCTGTTTGTATTATTTAGTATGATAATGTTTACTGTATGATTTGTATTCTTCTCCTCTCAAGAGCCCATTGCCCCCACTGTACAGCCTATACCTCCTCCTACTATCTCCTCACACTCTTTTCACCCTCTGCCTGAACATGAACAAGCTAGACGGTCTGAGTTTGTAAACAACTCGTTTATTCAGCTCCTGCACCAGCACCAACTAGTCATGAATACAACCAATTGCTGGGTGTGTGGTTTAATGCCACATACCATTAATAAGGGTATTCCCTATCTGGTGCTGCCGTATAGTTACAATGGATCGTCATGGGCATTCCAGACCATGTTTCTCTATGCACTAGATGCGTACTCCCCGCGACAACCGCGTTCCATCAGACCTAGCACCAATAATAAAGCTTTAATGAAAGGAGTTGCCGATATGAGTAGAGATATCGATGCATACTCATCCATTCCCAAAGAAGAGTTGAGAGCTTATGTAGGGTGGAACGCGACGGGGTATAGTATTAGTCTAGGTGAAAGACAACGGAAAATCTCATCCCCAATCTGGGTCATACCCCACATAGGTCGGTTCTGTTTGCAAGGTAATGGTCAGAATCCTAGAGCTCAACTGGGGAGAAGTGACTGTACTGAAACGTACACTTTTCCGTCGCAGTTTTCCCCAGCGTTTTTGGCTGCCAAGGGTACATATTTTATCTGCAATGACCGAGCATATACATGGTTGCCCCCCGACTTCTCGGGCACATGTTATATTGCAAATCTGCTACCGCCAACATTTACTGCCGCCTCCGACTATCACAAGACCAGAGTTGTGAGAGGCGTGATTAGTAAGGAAGATACTGCCGGTCTCGAAGCGGGAGATTTCTTTTTGGGTTTCCTGCCGTTTTGGGGACCTATGCTTAATAGTAGGAACCTGAGACAGCTGACTCGTGTGGTTGAATCCACTGTTAATGTTACGGCTGGTGCCCTTGGTAATTTGACAGCTGAGCTCCAAGCGGATCGCCTCATAACTTTGCAGAACCGCATGGTTCTAGACTTCATACTTGCAGACCGCGGTGGGGTATGTAAGGTTATCCAATCCAGTTGTTGCATTTTCATACCAGACAACGCTCCAACAGTTTATCAAGCCATCTCCAAACTGCATAAAATATCTGAGTCCATACACGTGGATAAAGGAGATTGGTCACTGGTGGGGTGGTTCTGGGAACTAATATCTGCCTGGGGTTGGAAAGTTCTGATGATCATTGGAATGATCTTAGCCATCCTTTTCCTGTTCTGTCTGTGCGTACAGTGTGCTCCTGCGATATGTGGCCTCTGTGCTACATTATGTGTAAGGAAACCTGTATCGAGGGACGAGCTAAGTAATAGGATGATGCTACAGCAACATCTCCATGACTTCATGAATATTGACCTAGACTCGGATTGAAATGAGCATAGTTATTGCCTATGTAAGGGCAAAAGGAGGGTCTGTCGTACTTTGCAATTTGGGACCGCGTAGGAGGCAGGGCCCTACCCCTGTCTATCCCGGTATTAGTGAACCGCGAATGGTTAATGCGGTATGTACAAGTGCTTTGTGTAACGTTTTAGCTATGAATGCACTGTGTATACGCTATTTTACATCACTACGTGGGTTCCATTTTGTATCGGTGGCCATCTTATGGTTGCCCTCACATAGGCTATATAGCATGAAGCAAATACGGGCCTTTTAGAGCACATGTGGCTTTCTTTGACATTTCTGTGACCTGGGCAGCTGGCTCCGCCGCCCCAGATCAAACTGGTCTCACGAGTTCCCCGTCCTCTGGCCACCTGTGATTAGCATCAGGGCTTGACACACCATAAAGTCTTTTCATCCTACACCAGCCTCCAGCTAATCTCTTTCTCACCTGACTGTTCCTGCTTTATGGCTTGTTTCCCAAAACAGGAGATGCTCATGTTTATTGGGGCCTATCGATATCTGATGTGGGATCTGAGCCTTGCTGTGTAAATAATTGCGGGCTGGCTTAACTGGAATGTGGGATGGTCATCATGACTCTGCCTTTTCGTTTTGTAATGTATACTTTGAATGACCATACCATAAACCTAGGAATGTATGCCTGAGGCAGGAAATTCTGTATTTAAGGAGAAGCCCGTTTCTGTGATTTTCAGCAGTCTCCTGAGAACATACACGCTGTTGTACTTCTAGGACGCCTGTAATTGGTCTGCAGCCAATAAACTGATCTTTGACTTCACCCAGAAGACTCTGTGTTTCTGTAGGTCTGAAACAGGAAGAACCCCGAAGTCATAGGGTGTGTTCCCCTGCACCGCTGGGCTTAAAATACCCAGTACTTCACACTCTCATGTCACTCTCACTCTACGCAGCTGTCACCCTCCTTCACAATCATTCTAACACTCTTTCACTCCTTTTTACTACCAACAGTTTTAACTTACAATTGTCTGTTCCTATAAAAGAATCAATAGAATCACTCACTCAAAGAACACACACATTCACAAATGAATACCTCGACCAGCGGGAAATCATCTAAATCAGTATGGTTTCCATTCAGTGCAAACGTTTAATTGCACTAATAACAACTTTCTCTGGCATACAAATGTTTCCTGTATCAATAGGGCCATCAGCAACGTCTCACAACTAACCCCATCGAATACTAGCAGACAATTACAACATGCTGTCATCTGCACCTTTATTATATATCCTGGGATCTTAGGCCACGTCAGACCTGATAACAACTTCAACAACTTAATACTTAACACCACATTCACCCGACTCTCACAACATCTCCACCAGACATCATACAATCAATGCTGTGCTGCAATTTAGACATACTCTTCACGCACACATCCCTATTAATACTCACTCCTCTGCCCTTTCAATGCACACCACTGGAACTCCATCTATTCTACACATCTTGATCCTGTATTCCGAATTGGGGCCACTAGGGTTGGGGTCTAGACTAGTCCAAGTCAGGTTCTACTTCCTCTGCTTCAAGAACCAACCATACAAAATCTCCCAGAGTGTCAATCTTTTTGGTAGCATGAGAGGCAGAACGAGAAAACTATTACTATTTAACATCTCATCAAAGTACAACCAATATGGCTGCCCAGGAATGCATTTGACAACCTTATCTGATTTTAGTATTTTTAATTATAAATTTAGAAATAAGTTAATGCAAATCATAATGAAATACAGAAATGTCAAAATAAGTCCAAATCTCCAGAAGAGAACTTTAGGCAAAAATGGAATGACGTGAAATTAGGCTGAAATACATGTTAGGACTCAATTTAACTGCCCACATTGACTAATGTACTAGATTACAAATACGAATCCATTTCTGCAACAAAAAAGAAAATGTAGTTCATATGCATGAATATAATGCAACAAATGATGAAAGTGTTATTGTAATTATACCTACACATGATTAATTCTGGTTGTACTTGTGAATGTCAAATACTAGTTGCACACATCCAAGTTAATAACCTAACAGTAAGACATTTAATTATAATTTCTCCAGTCACATCAAAATATGTAAGGGTTACATAACTTTATTAATCACATTCTATGCACAAATATTTTGTTGTGGGATACTTTGAATATGCAATATCCCACTCCCATTAGTATGAAAGATTACTCTGAATATATCTGAGTGTTGGCTATATATGATTATAATGCTCTCCTAAGTTATCTCAGATGGAATCATTATTACACTTCCTCAACAGCATCACATCATCAAGAATATTTGTCTACCATAAGGCGGGAACAGAAAGTGCATGCCAGAAGCCACTAGTATTACATGATGATAATAGCCCTCCCCACACCGCCACCACAAACAAATCCACCACAGGACAAATCATGCCTCCCACAGGGCAGGAGACCCATGGCTAGGTCCTCCCACTCTGATAAACAATGCATTTATGAGGTGGAAAGAGTCAGGCAGCATGTTTTTTCAAGCTGGCTTCAGTTGTAATAGTTAGGAGTGGAGGTAGTGTGTTGTAGCGTAATTACACAAAATTACAGCAGAATTAAGTGAGAACATGCAGAATTACGTGAGGAGCATAAGCCTGCATTCAGCTCTATTTCCTTGACGCTAGAAAATGATGCTAAATGCAACAGAACATGAACATCAGCATCTATCACCCACTCACGCTCTGTTACTCTGATCTTGTGGTAGTCTTTTTTGCTTTTTGCCCCACATTACTTTAACTTATGCAAGCTGGGGTAATCTTGCATTTTTCATTAAGTTTGCATCATAAGACAGGGCATGATATTCAACAAAATTACTCTGATTACTCCAGTGTAATTAAAATATTGCCAGTAACTCAGTCCAGTCATTGCATTGAGGCTGCAGCATGTGAACAATCCCCTTTGTCCTCTTCATGTAACCACCCTGGCTAGAGACTTGCTCCTACAGAGCCAGGCCCACTCACTGGGTGCTCCAAGGGAGAAAACTCCACTCAAACCGAGAGCACACGCTACTCTATCGCAACCTTGATTCACCAACTCTTCTTGTTAAATCATAATCCTTGCTCAAAACAATTAAAGGTTACTTATCTGGGCTTGTGTTTCCTTACATCCCTGTGTTATATTCCCGAGTAAGGCCAATGTAGCGAAGCAGCTTATTTCTTAAATTGTCCTCACAAATAACATTTTTAGCTGTGACCTTTTGCACACATTTGCACGCACAACAATTTTGGATTTGAGAAAAAGTAGGTCGCACACCGCTCGTCACACCAGCAAGTTGCCCCAAAGGACTGTGGGAAAAGTAGTGGCGACGGCGGGTACGCCTATGCCACAAAATGTCAATAGAACAGTATGTGTATGCGTTAGCCCCATGTGAAAGGAGACATTGCTGGAGTTGCGCCTGTTTTCAGACACACCCCAGCAATGAGTCACTTTTGCGCCTACAGATACTTTAGGAATACTGACATATCTGTACATCCTTGCGACATGGAGCAGTAAATACAGTAAATACGGCACATCCATGGTGTCGCTAGGTGGGATCACTGAAAAGTGTTGTATCCGGTTTTCACACAACGATGCAGCACTTTTCATAAATGAGGCCCTTGATTCCTGTCAGATATTGGTTTTGCATGTGTTCCCTCAATCTCTTACTCAAGGTATTGCTGTATTGCTGGCAGTGGGTGATCAGGCTGTGAATTTGAACTTTGTGGGTAGAACACTCTGCAATGGCAGGACAAATCAAGGTATCATGGCAGAGACAGTGCGTTCTTACTTGAGCAGAAAAAAACAAAGTGCTGACTGCAAACAGCTGCCTGACTACAGGAGTTTTGCGGCATACGATAAATAGAATAGAAATAGATATGTACCCACACAGACTTCACAGTGTAAAAAAAGCACTATGAAATATAAACGAAAGATTGACTGCAATTTCTTTCATAAACACAGTATCAATTCCAATGTGGCAGCTATAATGTAACCAACATTTGCTTTTCATATATACAAAGGAAATACCAATTTAACAACTTTCAGATAACAACACTGCAGTGGGAAATTGTTGCCATGTCATGTGTGACAATCCAGCCATTCCTGCCATTTTTGTAAATAGTTGCCATGTCATGTGTGACAATCCAGCCATTCCTGGCATTTTTGTAAATAGTCGGCCTCAGTGAAATTGAAATTATGCCGGCATAATTACGCTTGTTACGCAAAATTCCCAAAATGATGCTATTACGCCACTTACAATTAGACAACATTTTTGATAAAGAATTGCCACAAACGCACAGGAACAACAGAACAGTCAAGGCTGCAGTGTGCCATGGTTTTTTTTTGCGCTATCTTTTTCTGTGTGAAATGTATCCCCAGGTCAAAAATAGACAGGAGGATACTTTTCTGTCTAACTAAAGCATTAATTGACGGATTTGCACTTTGCGTAAGTACGTATAGTTCCATGTTATTTTGCCAACCTTTCACGTACTTACGTGGAAGCATATAACAGAAGGTTCGCACCCCCTTATGAATTACACTTTTCGAACCCATCCTTACAATGTTAAAACTGAATCTACACATACTACGGTTAACATAACGAGGAATCAAAAAGAAATCTATCCATGAGGCTGTCTTATACTGCTGGGAGTAACAGGTAAACTGTAAGTCACCTGGATGAAGCTCCGGCCATGGATCCACAAAAAGATAATCTTGTTTCATGGAACACAAGATCCCTTTTGTCCTTGGTTTTAACAGTTTTTTCCCTTTATTGAAAGTATCCTTTTTCAGATCCTGAATAAAGTTAAAGTCCCCTCCTAGGATTATCGGGCCTTCTTTGCCTCTAACCAACTCATTAATCTTTTAAAAGGGTACTGGGTCATCATAAATTGGAGCGTAGTAATTTACGAAATTAAATAGTACTCCATTTACCCTCGCAGTAACCCATATCCACCTCCCTTGTGGTTCTTTCTTTATTTGATGTATCTCACAATTAGTTCTCTGAGCAAAATAAATGGCAACCCCCCTCACAGCGAGTCCTGCAGAGGCAAAGAAGGCTATAGAATAATATTTAGTTATATGAAGGTTTGGAGTATAGTTTTGAGGTGAGCCTCCTGAAGATACAGTATCTGAGGAGAAAAAGACGTAAGCCATCTAATCAACCGACCATATTTTTTCTTATTAGAAATCCCAATAACATTTATCGATATCGTCCTTAGATTTGTATCCATATTGCATTAAAGAACACACTACCATTATACCAATTGTATCTTCTGTAACCAGTATCAAATATAATTATTTCTCTAATTCTGCTCACTTTTTCCCAATTATCTGCCACCCCGCCATGCCCTACCTCCCCCCATCCCTCACCACTACCCCGTGAACCTTCCTGCTCCTGGCAGATGGGGGCTTGCCTGCCTTACCCCTTCGTGAATCCCCTATATCCGGTGCCATGTTATTGCACCCTAGTGTGATCCACCACCCCGTCCCACCCCAAAAAAATAAGAGAAAAAAAAGAAATACAGGAGAAAAGGGGAAGAGCAAAAGAAACCAGACACATAAGAACCAATGACCATGCCATCATGTCACACAGTCCAGTCTCTTTACTTCTCCTTAGTAATTTTTTGCAGAAGTTCCTGAGCTTCATCAAGGCGTGTAAACATATGAAACTTGCCTTGGACCAAAACACGTAGTTTCGATTGTTGAGCAATGGCCGTTTGGGCTCCCGGTGCTTTAAACAAGTATAGGACCTTATCAAACTCCTTCCGACGACGCGCTGCTGCTGCGCTCATTTCCGAAAAGATGCGACAGTTAGGAACATTTCGAGAGGAGAATTGTTTCTTCTGATTTGCTCTGGTTAAGATCTGCTCCTTTAGTCGACAGTCCGAAAAATTAGCTAAGATAGTTCTAGGCAGTTTTGAATTGGGGAATGGCTGTGCTGGAACTCTATGTGCCCGTGTGATTGCTAGATCCCCATAGAACTCGGGGAGAACATTCCATTTACCCACTGGAGTGTTTGTGATCCTTCACAGCCTTCGGGGACCCCTACTAGCCACAGATTTGAACGTCGGGAATGATTTTCCAATTCTTCAAGCTTGGTTTCCAGCAAATGTTTCTGCTTTTTATCTATTGAGACCTGCTGCTGCATCGATGTCTCCTGATCTTCCAGAAGAGAGATTCTTGATTCAGCCTCCTGTAGTCTTGCCGGGTAAGATCCAACTACCTCTTCAATTTTTGAGAGACGTGCATGAAGTGCTGCTATCTCTGTTCCTATGACCAAAAAACAAGGTGATGCGAAGGAACAAATCAAATAATATTTTTCTCATAGAATGAAGGAAACCACAAATTATCCTTCACGGAAAGTTAATTAAGTACATGAATAAATCATCTGATATTGATATCAATGTCTGAACATAGAGTCATTTGATAAATCTCCTTTATCAATACTTAAATAAAGATTCACAAACACATAATTCCATAAATGAACATGGATACATTATTCACAAAAAGGAAGACAAAAAAAAAAAAAAACTTCAAAGACAATTAAATCTAATCCTTATTGCCCTAAAGTAAATAATGGATGTAGGTACTACTATCGTGAACATTCCATTAGTCAAAGTCGCCCCATTATGTAGTATTAAGAGGTATTGAAGCTTATACCTCTAGAACTGATTTCTTAGTGCTACATATATCTCATTTCGACAATAGTTCAGATTTCTCCGGGGCTCTTTGTCATCAAAAAAGTCGACGCGTTTCAGCCCAACTTGCTTGTGGGCCTCATCAGGACTAGGGTATATAAGGGAAAATCTTCTGAAACCACATCTATAATATAAATAGACATATACAATATGTATAATAATCTATATATGTATACACTCTCTATATACAAACAAATATGCATATCTACAAACTCTCCGTGAAATGCAGAACCTCTCTGGAGGTGGCGGTATTGTGAGTTAACCAGATAACAAACTTGAAAGTGCAAAGAAGAGTAATTCAACCACCAAGAGAATTCGATCACCCGTGCGGTGTAACGTAATAAAAAAAAACAAATGAGATCAAGCGGGAAGATAAATTAAGCAGTTTGCAAAAACCAATTATAAGGTACTCACACGTTACCAATTTCGCAGTAGTCTCATCATATTCACACGTGGGAATGTCTCCAACACGAGACTGAAATACTGAATAAAACGGAACAAAAAAAGGGAAATGAGGGACTATGGAGAGGACTCAAACTCGTGGTTACTAAGTTGAAAAGGGGTTTATTACTCGAGTCCAGTGTAACTGGATCTTACCTCAGGCGCCAATTATTGCCAGTCCAAAGGGTGTAACGGGGATATCAAAATCACCAACCCGCAAAGTGACCTGCAATGTCGTCAGACATGGTAGTGACTTCTACCGAAAAAGGAGAAAGAGACAACAAAGTGCCAAGCTGTAAACTACGGACACCAATGAATCTATGGACCATTAATCGTTGAATCTATGAAACAAATCCCCTAAAGTGTCGTACCTTAAGTAATCCGGGCTCTATCGTTAAATGGACCTCCTCTCCACACGGTTCCCAAAGCGGAATCACGTACGCGAAGGAAACGAAAGTTTAAAATACTGGAAGGGGAAAACGGACTAGTGCGTGGAATTACGTGTCTCCCAATAGACATAGAGAACAGCGCGCACTAACTCAGCCCAAGTGCATCTAAACAATCAAAAATTTCAAAACCACTCCTATTTAACAACTACGGAGACCTGTGCAGGGATGTGTATATTAAATAAAAGAAAAAGAATAGAATAAGAGTGTGGATCAAGTCAAGTAAACACCAATAGTGAGATATACCGCCACTCCGTACAGTATAACTGGATAACAATTACACAAGACACATCAATATATACATGTTGAGATCTTATTGGACTATGTCCTAGTACATGACAATTATTGTAACTGTATTCTCACAAGGCTATCTCTGTTCCTTGCATGGCTTTCATTTCTCTTATTTCATCAAGAATAGGGTTGAGCATAGCTTTTATATCGCATTAGAAGCTTACCCCTGTCCCTGAATGCTGAGCCTGAGTTTGTATTGATGTCGAGATTCCCTCAGCTCCTACATTTGATGATGATGATGAAAGGTTGGTCAATGGTCAAAAGAGGAGAAGGAGTTCCTGAGCAGCCGACTCGAGACGAGGTTGAGCCTGAATGCCCTGTGCATCCTGTATGCCCTGATCTGAAGCCTGATGTACTTGAGGGTGTGCAGGCAGAAAAGGAAGTGGAGGTGCCTTTAAGTTCGAAAATGACGAATATTACTTAGCTTTGCACCGAGGCATATTGGAAGGATTTTCCTGAGTACTCTCCTGATTCGCTTTTACAACCAGGCTCACCACCGGAGAGTTATTATCCAGACTTTCTCCCATCATTGCCAAACCTGATGATGATGGTGCGCCACCTCTTTCTAATACTTTGGGGGTCAAGTTTAATCATCTTTGACTAGGGCCTTTGACCCCCTCTATACTGGTGACCCCTAGGCCCCCCTCCCCACGCCCCAAAACATCCTCTTCAGAACTGGTTGGACTGGTGGTTGGGGCTGATCCTTGGTGAGCTTTCTGGGCACACTCAGGTCTTGCTGCCACCGAAGCTATCTTCAGCTGTGTAGTGCGAGTTTTAGTCTTAGGTGCCATATTTAGATCTGGTTGGGCCAATGCATTAGTAATTTCTAGATGTTTTCCCATTCTGAGCGCAATTTGTTTATGAAAATAGGCCCCATACTGTCCAGCCTGAATCCTGGGATTTATTTGGCTCTCGAATTTTGTCGAAGTATGCCTTTTGCCTCTTTTCTTGTTAATTCTCCTTTTTCCACCTTCCCCTCCTCCTTACTCCTTACTCCCCAATCTATGACTTAAGAATAAGATAAGAAACAGTCTAAGAGGGAAGGGGGAAAATAAATGGGGTTCCAACTCGGTGAAGTTTTTTTTCCTTCACTCCTTCTTTGTTAATATGCATGCTTACCGGCTGTAGATAATACAATCATGTTCTCTTTTGGAGTCTTGCACCTTTTTACACCTAGCAGGCAGAATGGTACTCCTGGTGCTTCTTGCTCTGCTCTGACTGCTCGGATCCAAGGCTGTCCAATTTGCAGATGATAATCATACAACCGCCAGAAAGTGACAGTTCGAAAGAGCCCGCTATCAGACATGCACATGACGAGGCAGCTCCACAAAGCCTCGAAGATTAGAGGGCCTTTTCAATTAAGAAGCCTGGATCCGAACACTGACCCAGTGGCTTGTTTAGTACTTCATGCATGTAAGGAATACGGAGAGCGCCGAGAGTTACAGCAGACACAGGACCTGGCATATTAAGAGCCAAGTCAAGCCGAGCCGTCACAGCCGCGGTGCAGTGCGCTTCTTCCCCCAAATCCACTCAAAATAGCAGCGGCAGCTACAAACCACCTCCCGAGGTTCCAGAGAACAGCCTGGCATTCACACCAACAGTCAGCTGCTTCACACGCGGGGTGAGGGCGATGATCACCTGAGGCTACGTGTAGGCAGGATACGCCATAGCCTCTCGGAGACCTGCCATCTTTTATTTAGTCCTCGTTATGTTAATTGTATGAATGCTGAAATTAGAGCCAATTTCTTCTCAGATCATTCTTTGCTTATTAATGAGATCAGAATAGAGGGGGTAAGACAGGTGAAATCCAGGTATCGAACACTAAATGGGTAGAAGAGATGAAGGAATGGATTAGGGTATTTTTTCAGGAAAATAAGCATATGGCGACTCTTCTCAATATGGGGGGCAATTAAGGCTACAGCAAGAGGCCAGATGATAGCCATTTTGGCATTACAATCAAAGGTGCGAACGGACCAAATAATTAAATTACAACATGCCGTAGATGTAGCCTTAATGCAGAGGGATAGTTGCAAGGGAGAATACATACAATTGGAACAGCAACTAACAAGAACGAAACAGGAATTAAGGGAATTTTTTATTCTTGAGGAAATAGCCAGCTCCAGGACCTACCAACAGCAAGTATATGAGGAGAGTCAGTTAGTGGGAAAACTCCTTGCCTGGTCAAGCAAAGCCAAACAGGAATCAATGTTAATCTCAGAACTTGTAGAGCCTGAAACAGTGGCATTGATTATAGATAAGGACAAAATTGCACAAGCATTTCTCAGGCATTACCATAAGATCTACGCAACAGAGTTTACGGTATATAAAGAGGTGATAACGCAATATCTGGGAGACATTGATCTTCCATGTCTGACAATGGAACAGGGAGTCGAGGTATATGCTGAAATTACCTCAAATGAAATTAAGGAAGCCCTTGCTTCAATGTCACAAGGCAAGGCCTCAGGAAACGATCGCTTACCTACAGAGTTTTATAAGGTATTTTCAGAAAAATTGACACCTTTCTTCTTGGAGTTATTCAATTTTGTAAGAGTGGGGGGAGAAGTACCTTCTACTTTTATGGAGTCAACAATAATAAGTTTTGTTAAAAAAGATAAGTGCCCTAAAAACGTTAATTCATACAGACCAATTAGTTTGCTGAACGCTGACTGCAAAATTTTAATGAAGATTTGGGCAAATCGTTTCTCTCCTATAGCTAAGAAGATTATTCAAAAAGATCAGATGGGGTTCTTCTCTGGTAGACCTATGTCATCTAACACTGGGTTTTAGGTACAGGCGCTACATTATTTTAATGCAAATAAACTACCTCTTCTTATAATGACGGTCGATGCTGAAAAAGCATTTGACCTAGTTATTTGGGAAACGCTTATCTTAATTCTTACAAAGATCAGGTTCCCAATTTACATTACACAAATGCTAGTGAGTTTGTATCAAGGGGCTCAGGCGCAAGTTATTATAAATTTGCAGATTGCAAGAAGAGCACCTATTCGCATTCTTTATAGAACCCATTGCTGAAAAAATTAGAGCTAACTTGCATATTCAAGCGCCTTTGGAAGGAATGCCAAAACTAAAATTATTCGCTGATGACATTATCTTTTATCGAAAGCCAGAGAAACAGAATATCAGGACTACTTTAACAGAATTTAAGCAGTTTGAAGCTATCGGAGGTTATAAAATTAATCATAATAAAACGGAAATTATATTACTTAATGCTAGTAGTCAAAATTTGCCTGAGTTCTTGCAACAGCAAGCCCAATCTTCATTGCCTATTCGTTATCTAGGGATTTATGTAACAAAGAGTTAGGAGGAACTTTTTAAATTGAACTACTTAGCAATGGCCACAAAAATTAGAAATGTATTATATAGATGAACTCTTCTACCATTCACAATAATTGGTAGAGTAGCACTTATAAAAATGTCCTTCCTGTCATTGCTAATATTTCTATTTTCGAATGTTCCTATAAAAATTAATACAATATACTTCAAACAGTTGGATGTAATGATCCGTCAATTTATTTGGAACAAAAAGTATCAGGAGTAAGATTTCCAGTCCTCCAGCTTGATATCAGACAAGGGGGTCTGGCACTTCCAGAGTTTCGGACTTACTATGAGGCAACTCTGATGGACATAATGGTTAGAATGCTAGATGGTAAGGAATCTCTGGATAGTTTCTTGGTGGATAAGATGCTCTTGGAAGCAGAATCATGTACCTCAGTCTTTATTACAACAGCTAAACGTCCGAAAAAGACGCGTTACAAGACACTGCAGGGGTTAAGAGCAAGAATATGTTCATTTTACCTTACTAAGGCGAATACTGGGAGCTATGAGTTTTTTTAACTTATCGAGTGCAAAACACTGGGCCTTTTTATTAGAAATAGTCAGATAAGCTTCTGGGAAGGTAAAGGTTTGAAGGAGCTAGGTAATTTTTTTGTTGCAGGGAGATGTATAAAATGGCAGGAGGTTCAGGCTAGATGTGGAACCAGTTGTAATTTGTACTTTTTTGGATATCTTCAGATTATCCAATTGGTGTCTTCCATTGAGTGTCTCGCACCCTCTGTTGCCAGCTCTCTTTAGAGCCAAATTAAGGGGTGTTGGCAACTGGTATAGATTATTGTGGGACCAATGAGGAAATCCTGTGGTAACAAGGTTCCTAGATAAAGTCTCCCAAGAAACTCATTGTACTTTCTCAGAATTAGAATGGCAAGAGATCTCATTATATGGCCATAAATTATTAAAAGCTGCTAATTTTAAAAGAATGGCTTTTCTGTCATGTTGGATGTCCTATTATACACCGGCCTCCCTACAAAAGATGTATCCCGAGGTAGAGGACAAGTGTTTTCCTTGTCAACAGTCAGGGTTGGGGGGGGGGCTGGCTCCATATCTTTTTCACCTGTCCGTCTTTAACCCAGTTTTGGGAAGAAGTGTTCTCCGCTGTTATTGAAAGTCTACGGAGAGAACTTAAACCAGAACCAGAGATAGTATTATTTGGGTTTATAAGACAAAATACCCCAATTCCTAGAGGAGAGAGATCATTTATTGCGATCTCGGCTTTGGTGGCCCACTTCCTGATCCTTCAGAATTGGAAGACAGCGAAAATTCCAACCTTTCTTGATGGGTATAGAAAAATGCAACGCACCAAAACCTTTGACGACATTTATGCAAAGAGGGTAGGAGCCACTAGGAAATATATATCAGTATGGAAATTTTTAGATTAAAAAAATAAAATAAAAATATGAGAAGTAAAAGGTCCAGTGTTTTAGAGTAAATGAGAAAAATTGAGTGCGTTGGGAAACATTTTGTTTTTGTATTTCATGGTTGAAATGTTATTATGCACTGCACTTTACTTTATGTATCTAGAGTGCGTGGGATTAGCTCCCCCCTTCAGGAAAAAGCTGTATTTATCTATTCGAGTATGGTAAAATGTTATTATGCACTGCACTTTTTCTTATCTAGAGTGAGTGGGATTAGCTTCCCCCTTCAGGGAAAAGCTGTATTTAGCTATTCGATTATGGTAAAATGTTATTATGCACTGCACTTTTTCTTATCATATATCTAGAATGTGAGGGATTCGTTGGGGGGGTTGCTGGGGGATGGGGTGGGGGGTATTGTGGCTGTATTGCACACTCACTGTGGATTACTCTTGTGGATGCGCTACCTTGTAGCACGGATACTATTGGGGTGAATGCTGTACAGTTGTAGTTCATATGCTGGGGTGATTACTGCAATGCGTCCTGACTTGGTTGGAGGGCGGAATATCGGGGACGGGGATTGACTGCATTTTGTTCTGTGACCTAATAAAGTCTGTTAAAAAAAAAAAAAAAAAAATCTAGAATGTGAGGGATCAAGGTACAATGGTTTTGCACGGCACTTTACTGCTTATTTTGCACATCGTACCCTCGTTGATAGGTATAAGAGAAAAATCTATAGGAGGTGAGTAATGTGGAGAAGGGTTTTTTAGAGATAAGCTAACAGGATAGATTGTATTTTATCTGTTCAAATTAATAACAACTGCTGGTATTATTAAAGATATGTATTGTACTTTTTAATTCTGCTCAATAAAAAAGGGGAAAAAAAGAATCTACACATACTAAAATGTATCATGCGTTGTTTATTATGGCAGAAATAGCGCCTAAAGTCGCAAATGGCATGGTCGCTTGTGTTCTCATCTGGTGGACCTGGCCTGGAAGTTCAATTTGGAGTGAGCAGGACCAAGGCTGATTTTAGTATGGCTGGTTTCCGCATAGAATGGGATGGAGGGGAAATGACGGTCTGGAATACGGCCAAAGTTATTACTTGTGGCTGACATTAATTCAAGCATTCCACCCATCACTTTTTAGTGTTGTTTTTCACTATGTGGCATGGACCAAATCTCGGCGCAGTAAAGTTTTCTATAGATCGAGAAGAGAATTCATGATTTCCTCATTTATGATGGGGGCAACATCATCACGTCTATCATAAATTAGATTTCCCTCACACTGAAATAAAGTGCCCTAGCCGTGGCGTGTCAATGACAAGTGGTATAGTTTGGCATGCATGCGCCGTGTTTGTTTATGTGCATGTAGTCCCCATGGTCTGTTCAGAAATACAAATGATAGCAGTTGGGTGCAGGTAAAAAAATAACAACAAGAAATTAAAACATGGTGATAGTCTGAGCTTTTACGGTGTTAAATAATAGTATGTACTGGTGTACGTTTCAGGACATATTGACCATGGCTATTTTAAGTAAACTGTATTTTCTTAGACGGGCAAAGCTACGCTTATCATCCTGCATTGTGCCATACTGTACTTTTGATAAATATTGCAGTGTAGAATGTAAAATGTCTATTTTATTTTATTTGTGTCTGTTCTTAATAAGAAGGGTACCCATTTGTAAATTTCTCTCTGCAGGTAACAATACGAACTGACCTTTTCCCAGGATTTATGAGTCAGACACGTTTGCATAGGACATTGAACATAAAGCTAACGAGTTCCTTGCATAGATGAACTAGTGACACAGAGCTGAGGGTTACTTAATGTGTGTGTGTTAGTCCCCACAGGCAGGTTTCCATGCACAGTCCCCTCCAAGAGGCGCCACTCATTGCTCACCAAGCTTTCTACACTAAGCGCAATAATGTATACAACCCTCACCTTAGGTACACTATCCAAACACACACGCACCCATGCAAACAATATACACATTTTCCATGGAAAATCACCTTTCTAACCTCATCATCATTGCCATGACAACCCCTCAAGTAAACAAGTAGAGCACACACGGTCATCAAAACACACATTGCAGTCCTGCACGTAGAAGACATCCCAGACCTCATCACAACACCTAACGTAGGCACCATTTTCAGTACAGAAACCTGGTTATCTCCTAGATTCAAACACATCCTTGAAACCCTGATCCACCATGACAACAGCATCCAACACCACAACAGAACAAACGAGGCAGGTGACGCAACACAGTGATCCATTCATCACAATGACCTTATTACTAACCACGAGCACCTTTGAAATCTTGCCCTCCTACTTACCTACCAAGCGACTCAAAATGTCAAATCTGCAGACCGTATTGACGCAATCCCAGCTTCCTCTCTGACATATGTGACCTGCTCATGACAGACCACACCTTCTATTCCAAAAACCTTTTCTTTGGTGACTTCAACCTCACATGAAATGCTGCAACCAGAACCAAGAAAACATCCTTGACTGTATAGAAAGGATGGTCGACATCACAAACACCCGCCACTTCAAATGCACACCGGAGGAAACACCCTTTGCATCACCTACTACAATATGAAAAAATCTAGATATCCTCACAGAAAAGTGATTTGGTCAGATCATTCAAATAGATGCCATCAAGACTGGGCATCCTGCACCTAAACAAAAATCCAACCTAGACCCAGATGAACTAGCCAAGTGTTACTGAAACACCCATCTTCCATTCATGGAGAAAATCATTGAAGAGAATATGGCCACCCAGTTACTTAGGTAACTCAAGATCAATAACCTTAGGTTACATTGCAGAGCACAGACAACCACTATCCAAATAATCACAGACTCAATTTCCTTGTATTCCTCAATCTTTCAAAACCCTCAACGTGACCAGTCACCCAAAAAATCTAATCCTCTTCATTACAATGTTTCAAAAGATGCATACTGCAGTGGGTAAACCCACCCTCAAAAACAGAGACAGTTTACGATGGGCACCACCAGTTTGAAACTCATTCTTGAGCCATGCGGTGTAACTCAAGGTTTAGTTTCCCTTTTGGTGATCTTCATCCTCTGCATGGCACCCTGCCAAATCATTCTGGCTTACAAAGACAACACAATACTTCAAAAAGTGGATGACACAATTTGGTCACCGCCATCCATGCCTGTATGTCTAAAGTTTATCTCAACGGCCCACTAAAAACTAAATTAATTTTATTTGTACCCCAATCTGGATACCAAAAATTCAAAATTGGCTCCCATCAATAAATCAAGATGACTTTGGACCCCTACTGATGACGATTTCTAATTCACTTTGCGTCCAATTTGACACCTCCTTCTAGTATAAAAACCACATGATTCAGAAGATGCAAACCACATGGTATCAACTACTGTTGTTTCATAAACAAGACTTGGGGGCATATGTATCAATGGATACATTTGCGATTCTCAAATAGCGATTTTTAGAGAACTGCTATTTGAGAATCGCAAAAGGCTATGTATGTAGGATTTGCAAATAAGTTTGCGAATCCTACATATTCCTTAATTGCGAATCGCAAATTGCGATTCGCAATTAAGGAACACCTCCCCATTCATCCCTATGGGCCTAGAGGCCCATAGGAATGAAAGGGAAGACATTCTCAATTTGCGATTCTCAATTAGAGAATTGCAAATGGAGAATGCAATTTCAAGGGTGCCAGGGTGTGAAAAGGACACCGAGTTGCACCCCTGAAATGTGCATGTGTGCACATGTGGCGCACATACATGCCCTAAGGGCATATATGTGCGCCACATGGCACTTTGAAAAATGCAAAAAACTGCATTTTTCAAAGAAATCGCAAATTACCGCCAACTTGAAGTTGGTGTTAATTTGCGATTTCTTAAGGTAAATTCGCACAACTTGGGTGCTTCCAGAATTGCATTTAAGGAATTGCAATTTGCGAATCCTTAAATGCATTCGGAAAACAGGGAATCGCAATTTTTGAGATTCCCTATTTTGCGAGGACCTTTTGGGATGCTACATCCCAAAAGGATTTTTCCTGTACGCAAAGGGTCCGATTCTGAGAATCGGCCCGTTTGCGAACATGAAAAATAATTCATACATATGCCCCTAGGTGTCTCTAGCAGATTTAAGGAGGCAACACACTGATAAAAGTACCAGAATCCTACTTCAAGAGAGAGAATTCTCCAATCAGAAGTCCGTCAGACTCAAAAGAAGGAAACAATCTCACCTCCTCTTAGGGAACTCAATAAGCCTGCATACCTTAACAGTTGAAAAATAAATCTGAAGACTGTAAGCACTTGACTTCATCACCTAGTGGCAATTTTCTCTCGTCTCAAATTAATACAGGATGTTAAACACTTGTGCTCTTAAAAGAAGAACATTATGAATTGATTGCTTGAAAGGGTGCGATGACTGTGGCTCTCCCTTTTCCTTCATGTCCAAAACAAATTCTTCAAGGCGCCTTGCTGGTTGTCGAGAGATGGAAAAGTAAGCTCGTATCTTAGACTAGCCCTGTGGTAGTAAAGCTCCAGCCGTTTAACCTCTCAAAGTGCTTACATTCACCAAACTGGTGGCTCTGCATGCTCCTCCGTCTGACTATGGCAGCGGGTCTTTCAATCTGCTACGAAATCAGAGGCCCTCCCCTGTTGGCCCCGCAGCAAGCCGCCCAGCATACTGTGAGATGCCTATCACTGTGGCAGGGATTTTTAATTAAAGTGCTCCTGCCCAGAAGACAGGAGCACTTTTGCTGGAATTTTAAACACAAACACAAACTAAATATCCCTGATGCGCTTGCATTTTCATCCCACTGTACTGCACACATGTTTCAAGGCCACGATGACTCGCAAGGCAGACAGGGTAAGAAAAAACCAGCTTTGGACTGGCCGCCTTAAAGGGTGTGGGGCTTCTGGGCCACGAGCTCCGATGCCAGAAAGCAGGCTGTTAGCCTGCCCCTTGATGCGGGCGAGGAAATGTAACTAGTGTGGACAATAATCTGATCAGTCACTGCTCTATCCCAATCTAAACGAGTGTTTAAGTCTATTTGCCCATTACAGGCATTACCTGTGTGTACCCAGCAGTAGTAGGTACTCAGTATCCAGAACTATGCTTGATTGCCGGGCATGACACCCGCTCTCCATGAGGATACACACTACCTATGCACTGTGTCTGCATCCTGCCGCCTGCGAAGATGGAGCCTATGGGGTGGGGAGGATATCACAAATCTACACCAGGGTGACAACCACAGTTGTTGATAGCTGTCACCGAGGGTCGTTTGTGCTGGAGAAAACACCTGCTAGAACCTAAGGAAATAGGCCTTTCACCCATGTTTTTTATACTTTCGCTATCTTTTTAATACTTCACAATATTGAAAATGCATAATGAGTTTACAAAGTTATAAAGAACACTTAATGAAACAAATACCCTCAATGTTACGCGCGAACAATTGTCGCACTTTATGAACCCTTTAGATGTCTCTGGTGCTTCATAGAACATCTCATAGGAATGTTGGTTTATTTGCATCCAGTCTAGAGCCAGTGGATGATTTTTGATAAATAAGGAATTTGAGATAAGACATATTCTTCACAAACTATCATTAATCTTCAAATGCCCTGACTTAAAAATGAACAAATGACTTGAGATATTTCGCTCGGTTATTTAGTTTAAATGGTTGTTTTCAAGTATTTATATGTTCGAAACTCCCCCTCTCTCTCTCTCTCTCTCTCTCTCTATATATATATATATATATATATATATATATACATACACATACATATATATGTATATATATGTATGTACATATATATAGATAGAGAGACAGACAGACAAATAGATATGGTATTTTGTATGCGTTTTAAAATGTGATCATGTTGCTTGTTTCTGATTTGTACTTTAAAGCTCAGAATTTGAGGAATGAAATACTATTTGGCATGATGAATTGATAACAAGTCAATGTCTCTGAAGGCATATGCCAGGCTCCCGAAGGCAAAGGGATCGAAGTGGTGCTGCTTCGGGCTTTGATCTTTGCTCAGATCAGAGGCATTAGGAGTTATGATATGGCAGTAGTATTTCTACGTGCTGCAAATAAAAATGTTTGACGCTGCGCTGTCTGCAGAGGGGCGACCATCTGCTATAAGAAAATCCCAAATCAATACCTAGAGGTGTAAAAGCGGGCTTGTTTTAACTGGGGCCTACGGGAGTCTGTTCTTAGGCCTTTGGGACCACGGCCATCCCATCAAACCGCAATTACAATGTAGGCGCAGCTGGCCACTTACATCCAAGGCAATTAAATAGGTTCCTAATTTGCTAACGTTACTTTTTAGGCACTTTTTTGGCCAAGCCCTCTCTGAAGTTCAGAAATCCAACAGATTGGATATATGGCGAGGAGGAGGCACCAGTGGGAACTGTCAGCATTAAAACTGACAGTAGATCAATTTGGTATAGAATCTGCTCCTTTTGTCGCATCAAGTTTGCTCAGTAAGTCCCTTTATACTCTTGGCTTTTATATTCGACTTCAATTTATTCTCCGTTCCGTTTGATCAGTCTCTTTATGCATCTGATTGCGCAGGCACAAGGCGCGTGTTATTGCCTATGCCACTAAATTATTTTCTAAATGGCCAAGTAAATGGCCAAGTAAATTGGCAAATTGTTTACTGAGGAGAGGTTTATGGACACAAATACGCTGCAGGGACATTCTGTGGACTCTACTGTCCAAGGGCAGACTTGCGATAAGAATCAGGGCCTGATTTAGAGTTTGGCTGATGGACTAAAAGACTTCACGTTTGCAGCCCTGCCTTTACTGTGCCTGCCAAATTTAGGGGCATATCAACAAGAGCTTTATCTCTGCTTTTTTGGCTTTAAAAGCCACAAAAGGAGAGATAAAACTAGCGCCCTATCAACAACAGGGTGCTAACATGCAAATTTGCATGTTAGCACCCTTTTACTCTACGCTTCCCCTTGCATCTCTAATGAGATGCAAAGGAGGCGTTCCAGAGTAAAATAATAGGAGAAATGTCGCTAAGCGACATTTCTCCTATTATCAAGAATGTCGCTAACCCTGTTAGAGACAAAAAAAGCAGCGCTAACCGCGGTTAACGCTGCTTTTTTACGTCTGGTATTTTTCTGACTTAGCCATGATATCCTATGGAAGGAGGATATCATGGCTAAGTTTGCCTGTCCCTATCAACAAGGTAACGTGAGATTATCGCTAGGTTTCCAGCGATAATCTCACGTTAGCCTGTTAGTGTGAGGATTGTTATCGCCATTGAGATAAGCGTTGCTAATAGCACGCTATCTCAGCGATAAAAATTCACGCTAGCCGGCGATAATTATCCTAGCGCTAAGTGCGCTTAGAGATAATTATCGCCGGTTGTTGTTGATATGCCCCATAGAGTTTACCATCAGCTCTGCTGTGCACTCTGTGGGAATGAATGGACTTCTATCACGGTGATTCATGCAAGGCTAGTTGAAAGATTGGTGCATCTGTTGTTAGTGACAGACATGTACACCAAGCTTTTAAAAGTTTCTTTTTGAAAAACAAACTCCTGAAGTGGGAGCATGTTGTAGAAAAAAAAACGAAGGGACCTAACACCAATGGAAATTGGACTTTTGATTGAGGGGACTGAAAACCCTCCTCATGCTACAACCACAATCTTTGTCAGAGTGAACCACAAAAGTCACTAAGTTAACCTGCACTTAACCCTCTGGTATGTTTGCACAAAAGCAGTCAGGCTTAACCTATAGGCATTGTGTTAAGTATTTATGCAGCACACAAACAGTAATATCTTGAAAACAAGAAACCAATTTAAACAACAGAGTTAAATTCAGTAAATAAAATGAGACCAAAAATTACACGAGTCCAATCAGTCGACCCGGAGATATGCAATTTTAAAGGTTCAAGAAAAAATAGCACCAAGAAGCAGAAATCCCTAACTGTGGGTATCTGGTCGTGCTAGATCAAGACAAAGTCACAAGTACAGGAGGACCGCGATGGAGTGTGGGATGGATACAGGGACCAGGTTCGTCCTTCAGAAAGACTTACCTTTCCACGTTAAAACCTTCAGGTTTTACAAAAGGAGCTCAAATGATGCCAGGCAAGGGCCCGAGACCTGGGAAGTATCGCTTGGGGATCAGGAACTCACTCTAGCAGAGGTCAGCATGGCTCAGCCTGGTCTAGTTGAAGACCCAGGCAGGGCCAGTTGCAGCAGGTCAGCTGGGCAGTCCAAAGGAGTCTTCCGTAACTCGTTGTGTCCCTGTATCTCCGAAGAGGAGGTTAACCAACTGACCCTTGGAGTCACTCAGGTTAGCCTGGGATGAAGGGAGTGGGTCCAGTCTTTCTTCTAAGAGAGCACGCCAGGCCTCAAGCAACAGGGCAGTCCTCTGAGGAACAAGGCAGGCCCCAGGCATTAGGGAAGTCCTCTGGCGAAGGAGAAATCGTGGATGAATGTACTGCATCTGCATAAACCTGGTGGTGCACCCAACTTTATATAGGAAGGACTAATTGAGTATTTGGCTGACAGGGTACCCTTTAGTGATATTTCCAGAGAGCTCCTCGCATTCACATCTTATAAATGCTGCAAGTGCAAGGATAATGTGGTTGAACACTTGGGGGTCTATTACGATGGCTCGTGGACACAGTCCGCCCGCCACCGTAATGGAATGTGGGACCGTCCACCCAGGGTGCGGCAGTGCTGCACATGCAATTAGAATTCCACCGTGGCGGTGGCATCCCCAGCATTGTGGTGAGTGGTGCTCACAGCACCGCCCGCCACAATGCTGGGAATGCACGTTGTGCATTGGCATGCACAAGGTGACAGGCACCGTTCGGTGCCTGCCACCTTGTCCATGCCAATGCAGGGGGGTACAATAGGTACCCCCCAACCCGCTATGGGCCCTCAATAGCAAAGCCCGCATGCCTTTCCATGGCAGCAACGCAGCCATGGAAAGGCTGGTCTTTGCCAGCATGATAATATGGATGGCGGTGTCTGGCAGACACCGCCACCATATAATGCCCCTTTTCCGCCCGGTCGACTCATCGACGGGCGGAAAAGCGTCGGACGGTCTTCCCGTCCGCCGTGGACCCCCCCAGCTATCCTAATATGGCGGGTTGTCATTCAGGCGAGGATGGCTGGTGGATCGCACCCGCCAGGCCGGCGGTGGCTACCACCGGCCAGGCGGGGGCGATCCGTCCACCATCCTAATAGAACCCGAGGTGTTAAAAATCAAGCAAGGAGAAATGCTTTGCATTCTACTTTCTGGAAACAAACAGATTTAGCTAGAATGTACCCCAATGATTACACCATGCTGGGTTCATACAGTTCATACTGTGCTGTTGGTCTCCAGACATTACTTTGAGAAGTATTACTTCTGCCAAGAAATACTTCAAGAATGGATATTACATTGACCTTGACATGGCTGTAGCACCCAAATTGCTAGAACTAAAGATGATAAATTGTTGATTGAAGGGGAGGTGGAGGGGGAAGATTCAGATGGCAGGGTTCAGAAAGGCTTGTTTTGGAGATCTGAATAGTAAAATAGGTATGAGATGATGCAAGGAGGGGTAGAGGAGGGAAGAATCTAGAAATGGCTATTTTGGGGATCATAGGTGTGGTATGGGGTTTGAGATGAATGGGAGAGTGGAGGTAGAGGATATATTGAGGGAGGCATAGGGTGAGAAATAGGATAGTGCATTGTAAAGAGTAGTAGAATGAGATTTGAGACGAGTCAGTGAGTTGAAGTAGAGGATATATTGAGAGCAGTATAGAGTGAGAAAAAGGTTAGTGTATTGGAGAGAGTAGTGGAATGAGGTTTGAGATGAGTCAGAATGCAAGTAGAGGATATATTGCAAAAGATAGAGGGTGAGATATAGGGTAGTGTATTGGATATGCTGACTCAGAAGCAAAGTAATAAATATAAAACATAAATAAATGGATATATATATATGCATAAGGAAGTTTATACATGTAGATTACAGTTAATAAACTCAGATTTTCAAGTGTTCCTGTACATTAAATTAATTTATTTGTTTTTAGTTTATTTTTTATATCAATAGTGAAGCAATTATAAATAGATAGTTATAATAAAAGATTTACGTATGTATGCAGTCACTTATGTACACGTTAAACATAAACTAATGTAACTATAAGTAATATGCACATTTGGGTGCCGACTGCTGATTCCGATCCGGTAAAAAAAATTCCCGTACGACTCGTATCCGTATATTTTTACGTACGAATCGTACAAGTCCCGTCCCACCGGTGAAGTACGATTCGTACGTGAAAAATACATACGAATCGCATCGGGAAAAGGTCTATGAGACGTACCCGGACAGTTTTACGTACAAATCGTAAAACTGAAGTCCGAGCGCACAAGTACGATCCGTACCGCCCTACCGAATACACAAGCGTATGTAAAACGTCCCGTACAGAGCGAACTCTGTACCACTCATATCCCGGGTAAATTTGTGCCCGGGATACGAGTCGTACAGCTCCCCCATCCCCCCGCGTGTGTCCGCATGTCCCCCCATATGTCAGCACCGTACCCCCAATATGTCAGCACCGTACCACCCCCATGACCCCACCGTACCCCAGCCCCGTACTTGTACGCACCGTACCCCAGCACCGTACCCCAGCCCCGTACTTGGACGCACTGTACCCCAGCACCGTACCCCAGCCCTGTACTTGTACGCATCGTACCCCAGCCCCGTACTTGGACACACTGTACCCCAGCACCGTACCCCAGCCCCGTACTTGGATGCACCGTACCCCAGCACCGTACCCCAGCCCCGTACTTGGACGCACCGTACCCCAGCACCGTACCCCAGCCCCGTACTTGGACGCACCGTACCCAAGCCCCGTACTTGTACGCACCGTACCCCAGCCCCGTACTCGGACGCACCATACCCCAGCCCCGTACTTGTACGCACCGTACCCCAGCACCGTACCCCAGCCACGTACTTGTACGCACCGTACCCCAGCACCGTACCCCTGCCCCTTACTTGTACACACCGTACCCAAGCCCCATACTTGTACGCACCGTACCCCAGCCCCGTACTTGGACGCACCGTACCCCAGCCCCGTACTTGTACACACCGTACCCCTGAACCGTCCCCCAGCATCGCGTATGTACGGACCTTACAACAACATTGCGTATGCGAGCACGGTACAACAACATCGCATATGGACGCACCTTACATACGCGAAAACGACTCGTACTGAGCCAGGACACTGTAAAACAGCACAAGGAGAGTCAATTCGACTCGCACAACACCACAAAACACGTCTACAGTACAAAAACATCAAAATGACTGACCTGGCACATCCAAACAGGTAAACAGAGGCCCAAACTCACAACCACCTCTTATAACACACCCACCAAAATTTCAAACTCAGGCCCACCCACAAATGGACCAATAAAAAGGGCCCACACACACAAACCATGAGCCTTTGCAACAGACTCACTGGAGCTATAAAGCACACCCCAACAACTGCACCCATACACCTTAACATATACACCTTCACACACACTCCTTCACACAAACCCCCTCTCCACATTCCCACACACACCTTCACATTCACACCCACACACCCACAACCATCCACACCCTCACCCCACACCATGCCCACAGACAAGAATCCAAAGTTCACAAGGGAGGAGCTGGACATCCTTGTCAACGAAGTCATCAGAGTCGAGCCACAGCTGTTTGGAACATTGGTCTGACAGACCAGCATAGCCGAAAAATCACGCCTGTGGCAGAGGATCGTCGATAGGGTGAATGCTGTTGTGCCCATCAGAAGGACCAGGAATGAATGCCAAGCCAGGTGGTACGATCTGCGGAGGGCAGTCAAGCGCAAAATGAATGAGGACTACGCCCAGAGGTGGGCTGCCCCGCAGACCGGTACATTACCATCCCTGGGAGGAGAAGGTGATGGCCCTGCTTCCGCCGGTGGGAGTACACGGAGTCGAAGGAGTTGCAGAGCCTGGTGAGTACACTAACAACTTACATAACATGGGGGTAATGGCATCCACACCCCAACTACACAAAATGCACGCAACAACCCCCAAGCCCTCACCGGACACCACCACACTCAAAAACAACGCTCATACCACTAACATGTGTATGCCCCATCCACAAAGCAAGGCCATACCATGTCCCAGGCTACACGAAGCACAAACCCAAGACTGGATGTCCGGGATGCTGGGAGGGTGGGGCTCACAAAACACATTGTTCAACTCTGAATCAGACACCATTGCCCTCAGCCCATATGGCCCAGGTACATACCCATGCACCATGCTCAATGCACAGGGACTGGCAAAGTACTGACAAGGTAGCTGACACTTGGCCCTGCTGTAGCCAGCACAAGGCCCTCCTGTGACCACTGTACACTCAAACACCAACACGACAAGCACAGATATCTAGGACAGGAACTCACACTCACTGTCATGCCAGCATGCACCACGAGGGGACAGATATATCACCTGGGAGACCCACAGCCAAATCACACTACACCCACCAGCAGGCCCTGTCACACACACCCCTTACACAAGCACACACCCCCAGGCAGGCAATGGATTTACCCACTCTCACAATGGACATGCGACACAACAAGATTAATCCATAGCCAAAGAAGCATCCAAGCAAAAAATCTACATGTCAAACACTCAGGAGAACATATCAATCTGTCCCCCGCAACATACCCATCCACAAGTGAACAGTGAGGGGAATGCTAGCCACATACAACTACCTGGAGGAACTGTGCAAACTTGAATATGTATGAAACATGGATGTCGCATGAAACAGCATTAACATTGTCTCTCTCTCATACACAGGGCAACCTCATGGATCTCCCCCCAACAATGGGGGGGAAGAATCACAGTCCCCGGCTCGGGAGGAACCTGATCCCACCGGCAGCGACGCCTCTCAACACTCCGCAGATGACCCCAACCCACCTGGACCCTCTGGTGTCCAAGCCCCTGCAGCACCTGCCTCAGGTACATCTGTGCCAACCACCACCCCCATTCCTGCCACATCCCAGGAGACACCCAGGAGCCCTGCCCGCAGTGAACAACTGAGCCAGTTTGACATAGAGGGACAAGGTTCGCCGGGCACCCAGGAGGAGGCAGACAACCCCGCAACTGCCATCCCTCAGGGGTCCCGTAGACCCGATGTGCCCACAACGGAAGGCTCGTGTGGGCAGGGGTTGTGGGAGTGGAGGCAGGCGGAGGCGAGAACCTGACCAGCCAGCTGATGGGACCGGTATGTCACACATACGCAACATCATGGACGCATACCGGCGTGACACCAGGGCCATCAGCCAGGTAGTGGAGACCCTCACAGAGATTAAGAACCAGCAGGCCGAGCAACACGCCAGTCAACAACAACACCAAGGACAGATGGAGGCAAGACTGGCTGAGCTCCTGGCGGTGCAAACGGACATAAGCCGTTCACTCCGTCAGATCGCCGACAACATGGCCAACCCTCCCTGTGCCACCAGGTGAAGACCAACACCAGCCACAGGGAGGGAGGAGGAGGAGGAGGATTCGTCCGACGGAGTGTCCCAATTATCGTCAAGTCCTGCATCTGAGGGTCCCCCGAGGAAGGTGGGTCGTCCACGGAAAAGACCGTGAGAGGCAGCGGACCATCCACATCTCCCAGGTCACCTGGCCTGGCACCTGGCCTTCATGCGCAACAGCAGCACCTCATCCACTGACATTCTCTGCCACATGGACTTGCTGGTCACAGTCTGACCAATGATGAACAACTCTGTGTTCTGGGCTCTGATGACTTCAAATGCAAAGGATCCCATCTCCCCCTGTGAACTTTGGATTCTAGCCACACTGTATAGCACCTCTTTTCACCCACAATAGACGCTCCCCACCGAGAATAAACAAACTTTCTTGAATTAGATGTTGTAGTCATTTTGCATGAGTCCACAACATATGTGTGGGGAAATGTCAAACTATGCCTGAGGGTTGAACGAACTCCAGGCATCCATACCCTGGGATCTGAGTCCGGTACAGGACACACATGGGTCACAGTGTATCATCCAATACAGACATGGAGCACAATACTCACCCATGATGGCCTCAAGCTGCTGAAGGGGGGCTTGCAATACTGTGCGGACAGACCAATTTGGAAGAGCATCATTAAGGTGTAGAGGTCATGGCTCATGTGGAGGTGCCCGGGGAGGGAGTCCCAGGTATGTGTAGCCAGGTGGGAGAACTATGTCCTGCATGCTGGAGTTCGGTGGATGTGAAGAATGTTGGCCAGGGCAAGGTTGGATGCACGGAGTTGGCCCAACGGGGTCTTGGATGACAGACGTCCAAGGTTGGTTTGGGGTCTGGGGTTGTGGACTGCCTCCTGAGTGTGGGTGAGGAGTGTGAAGGTCATCCTGCAGCAGACAGTGATCCATTGCAGCTATCTCAGGTGGACGGTGATGTGGCTGGGGCGCGGGATGTTGAAGCTGAGGTGTGCAGATGCACCCTGGATGTGGACAAGTTTTCCGGGAGTTTGGCTGTACTTGCTCCGTGGAGGGCGGGGCTGTAGTTGACACGGCTGGTGTCGTGGACCTGGGGGACGGTCTGTCTTGCCTTGGAGTGGATCTATCTGTGGGTCATATGCATCATGCGGAGGGTGTTGCAGCATGAGGTACAGATGCTGGTGAGTTGCATGGCAATTGTGAGCGACGAGTCCATGATGCACACCATCTTGTGTGCATGGCCACTGGGTGCTGGTGCAGTGCCCTGGCGGGTGGGACACAAGGAGTTGACCCAGCTGTAAGGGGACAATCCTCAGATGATTACCTCAGTCCTGTAGAAGTCCAGCCTCAGGTGGCTGATGTTCAGCCATTCATCAACGGACCTCATGCCTTCTTGAAGGTTGGTACTGGCAATGGCTGTGTCTTTGGTGAGGGTGAGGAGCAGCTGGCTGTCAATGGCATACGAGATGATGATGAGGTTTTGTGCGCATGTGATTGTGGAGAGGGGGGTCATGGACACATTGAAGATTAACACGCTGAGAGATGAGCCCTGGGCCATGTGCCAGATGACGCCACTGTACTACATGCTGAAGGCGCGAGTCCCACTCCCATGGCCTTGCTGGTGAGCCACTTGGTGATTTCATCCTGGTCCATCCCCTGGATACCAGTGTTGGAGAGGTGTGAGCTGACAGTGTGTGAGCACATCGTGCATAATGCTGTGGAGAGGTCAAGGGGGTGTCCTCACCATTGTTGAGCAGGGCAAAGTTGTCGGTGTTGTTGGCAATGATGACGGTTGCAGTGGGGTGATTACTGTGGAAGACGGTCTTGTGCAGGTTGCCTGGAGCTCTTTGCGTGGAGGAAGTTTGTCAGTTGCTCGTTGACTGTCTTCCTGATGACATTTGCTGGCTAGGGAAGCACGTTGAGGTTCCTTGAGAGCCAGTGTTCCTGCCGTCCATTGTCTAAGAAGGGCTGGGATCACTGCATGCCTCTATCTACCATGGAATGTGGCTAACTCCAAAGATACATACATGACATGCTGGACGGGGGCTACAAGGATGGGGAATGATGTGGTTCAGATGTTGTGTGGGAAGGGGCCTGATGGAGATCCCCAGGGGATGTTGCACATGAGCCCGGTGTTGTATCTGCTGATGATGGAAGTCCAAAACCTGAGGGTGGTTTGTCCCGCGTATAATCGTGCGTTCTGCCTCTGTGTGCCAAGGCTTGCATGTATGTCCATGAGCTTGCAGTGGTAGAAATTTGCAAGGGATTGGCCCAGCCTTGCAAGGGTGGGGTGTCTTTTGGATGGAGAGCTGATGTCAGTGCACTCACGATGCTGATGAGCTCCTTGATGTCCTGCTGTTTTTTGTCCTCGTCCCCATCTGAAGGATCTCCAATTGTCCTTGCTGATGATATGGTGATGGCTGTGTGTGCCGTTTTCCAGGGTTGTAAGGCCACTGATGGTTATTTGTGTTGCAAGCTGTGCACAAGAGTCCTGCTAGACGTGTATGAGTCCAGTAGGTCTGCCTTGTCCCAGGTGGCTTAATTGATGATGTGCGTCACAGGAAAGTCGGTCAACATGGCTAGATTGTTGGATCAGTTGCTGATCCAGTGTGTGAGGTTGCAGGGTGTGGCGGTGGTGTTGGCTCTAGTGTCCCACACAGCATGTCTGTGTTGACTTACATCAAGCATCTTTGGGGGATTGGTAGCGGGGTGTGTGGCAGTGTGTTGCCCGTCGGAGACGTGGATGCTAATGTGGATGGAGCAATGATGGATGCTGGTGTTGTTCTCATCCAGCCAGAAGTTCCTGGCCCACAGCCACATGTATCCTGTGGATGTGAGGGCGTGCGTGACGATGGACGTGTTGATGGCTTAGCGGAATTGTGGATGTAGGGCTGGAGATCTGTAGATGAGTGTTACTCTGATGGTTTGCTGGGGGTTTGTGCCAAACCTGTTTTGTGACCCTGAGTGCGTACTTGGGAATAGATATCAATTCATCCTCTGGGATTGTTAGTGCCGTCCCTGCGGGTGCTCTTGTATCCATCTGAGATGGCAATGAAGAAGTTGTGTGCGGAGGATGCTTTCATCCAGGTCACTGTCATGATGGTGATGTGTGGGCCTGTTGTGTTGAGGAGATAACAGAGTCCAATGGCTTGCTGTTGGACGGAGCTGGTGTGGAGTAGGAGGGACATGACCTGGTTGGTGTGACAGGGCCTGGAAGGCGGGGCAGCGGTGTGTAGGCAGTTGGAGTTGCACACTCAGCATTCGAAGGTGTGGTGTGTGCGCTTAGGGTATGCCTGAGAGCAGGCGGTTGATTTTTGCTTGGACATTGCTTGGAGGGTGGCTGCAACATGAGACTGTTGTGTGATGTGGGTCATGCAAGGACATGAGGGTCGTGCAATGTGCACGTTGCATGCGCTGACGGTCCTGCCTTTGGCACCGCCTGGCCGCAACAGTGGCACAGACAAGCTGATGACAGCCTAATGAATGGGTGGAGGGAGGAAGGGAGGAGCATCTTGGAGGTGTGTGGGTTGCAGAATCGGGGAACTTGGTGGGCCCTTGCCGCAGGGCCCGCAGCAGCAGGCGGCATGTACTGGAAACTAGGCCAAAAGTAGCACACAAAGACAAGGATGTCAGAAAGGACAACTGCAACAGGTGCATGTAAAGGAAGGAGTGTCAGGTTACTCATGGCTCACCCAGAGCAAATGGATGAACAATCACCAAAGATGACTGACACGAGATCAGGAAACAGAAGGCCGAGCTGCGTACAGGAGACACACCCTCAGCAGGCGTTGACGGCCTGTTGGTGGAAGCAATCTGACCAAATACATACACAACCATGGACTACATGCACAATAGAGATTATTATCCATGAAGAACTGCATGCATGTTGCCGAACTACACATACACACATATGCACAATCTTTGACAACTATGCCAGAGATGATGCATGCAAAGTGGCATTGACAGAGATGAGGCACTTCGGAGGGTGAGGAACACCTTTATTACTCAAGCTCACACTGAGGGAAATGCATCAATATGAACAGACTCACAGGTAATTTGACTGAACATGTGGGACCTACGCTGGACACCCCCTTCACAACACGGATGTAGTAAATCCAAATGTACTGGCACACAAGTTAAGGGGATGAGCCAAACCCCTCCTGCTGCACACGGAGAGGCTGCAATTCCCCATTGAGCCCGTCATGGGGATGTCCCACACTATGTCCACCCGTAGCATCCCGTATGTTTCAGAGGGAAGTATTACACACATTGATGCCTTCATCAGAATCCAAAAACCATTACAGATGACTGTCACGAAGGGTGACTGTCAATTCATGGGAGTCATGCTACATGTTATGTGCCCCATGGTGAGTCAACATGTATGCATGGTAACACAACATGCACAGGAGCAGTCCCCACCAATTCCAAACACGTACCACCCCCAAAATGCCTTGCTGTAATCCTTACCCAAAATGAAAATTCCCCATGTCTGTGCATGGAACGCTGATTCAGCAGACGTTGCAATACTCATGACGAATAGCAGGAGGACAACGATGACACGAGCAGACAACATGCGCAAGAACCTGGGAATGACAGACACACAAGAAGTCAGCTAACAGATTTATCTCCACATACATGGTCATTTACTGAACAGGAACAATGTTGGCCCCATGCAAATTTAAAAGAAAGTGTCCCTGCTAAAATGTGCAGAATGACATCATCACTCGAGTGACACATCAGAACACACATCTAAGTCACTTAGCATGGAGCCAGCTGGAGCCACACATTGCAACACATGCCACCCAAGGCTACAAGCGTGCACTCTCAGACCCAGTGACTCCCCATTATGAGAAGAAGTTGCGTAGAGTTGACTCCGGATATCCTACTCCTCCTCCTCCTCACTTGCCTCGTGACCAAGCCCTTCATCCTCCACGGGTGGATGTTCCTGCTCATCCTGCTCCAGGATGAGTAGCACTGCCTTCTCTACTGCCATGTTGTGCAGCATGCAGCACACAAGGAAGATTTTGCAGACCTTCACCGGTGCATATGGGAGGGACCCGCCTGTCTTGTGAAGGCAGCGGAATCGGCTCTTCAGGAGGCCAAACGTCCTCTCAATCACTCGCCTGGTCTGCCCGTGTGCATTGTTGTACCGGTGATCTGCAGCTGATCTTGGGTTGCGGAGAGGCGTCATCAGCCATGGCATGTTGGGATAGCCAGAGTCCCCTACATGGAAACATCATGTAAATAAGTGGGTCAGGAGATGCCGTAAGAGCCAGAGATACCGCAAAACACAGGACGAACAGAGTATACCCACCAACAAGACATGCTCGTTCGTTGTGCAGCCGCAGCATTATTTGTGGCACCCTGCTACGCCTTGTGATATGATGTAGGCATTGTGTGCTGACCCTGGAAAACGTGCACAGACATGGGAAATCAGCATGTTAGCAAGACACACCACAAGGGCATTTATAGAGTGTGTAGGCCCGATTCACAGAACTAACTTAAGACAAAATCCTAAACTTACTACCATTTTGGTATTCACAGAAGGCACTTACTCATTTTGGTATTCACAGAAGGTACTTACTCATTTGGTACCAAAGCCACATGTGTCCCATCAATGGACCCAATGACATGGGGCATCCCTCCCAGGGCATAGAAATCACCGTTGACACCTGTCAACTCCTCAGGTGTCGGAAAATGGATGAATTCATGAAGGTGCTCCAACATGGCTGCCAAAACATCACGCAGGACACGGCTGAACATGCCACCAACATCAGCTATTGTGAATTGAAACGTACCTGTGGCAAAAAAATGTAGGGCTGCCATCACCTTCATCTTGGGGGTTAGCGCAGTGGGATACCTGTGTCGCGGTTGGAGGTGTGGTGCCACCTTGGCGGTCAAGTCCTCAATCAACTGTTGAGTGAATCTGTAACGTCGGATGCAGGCACGTTCCCTCATGGCACCCAAGTCTGGCATTGGTCGGGGGAGAGGCGGTGCCCTGCAGAAAATTGTGATGAATGACGAAGATTGAGAGCATAACAACATCAATGTCAATGAACAGAGCACATGCTCAACTGCTACTACACATCTGCTAAATACAGAGTCTGGTGTTTGCAATCCATCCAGGACACGTATGCTAGCTTGGTGATAGTCCTACGAAAAGCCACCTACACCCGTTGATTGGCAAGTCTACATGACATGCCCTGAAACGAGCTGAGGGCCAGTCTGAGTGAACAGCCAGAGACATCACAGGAGTGACATACATCCACATAGCTGCATTTAAAGGATGTCATCTCATACAGACAGCTGACGGCAAGCTAGATGCACAGGTCACATGGAATGTTAAATGTACAGATCACACACATTGCGATGAAGGGGTACACGTGAAAACAGAAAACACAGACATTGAGATGACGCAGATATGTCCTGATGTTAAAATATCATGTCCGATGCAAACAGACCCTGCTTACGTGGGAATCCACATGTGGCATGGTGTGCGTAGATGTGTGCCATGCCCATCTCCACACAGACACATGTTGGATGCAGCAACAACAGATGTAGTTGACAGAACAGTAACAGCAAGCTCATGGGAACACATGACACACACATGACATAGTCACATCGGGCCACGCTGATTGTGAAATGTCAGTTGATAGTGTCCCTGTCCCTGGCAGCAGGGGACAGTTGCGGGTGGTGGTGACTGTGCCATACCAGTGATGCTGTGCTTGTCACATTTGTACTACAGGCACACATGTGCAAAGTGTGAAGGGGAAGTGGGCCATGTATTGACCCATCACACATGACATGTGTACACAGGTCATCACACATCAATGGTGCAACTACATGAGGAGACATGTGCAAGATCACTGCCTGACACACCTAGGCCCTGCACATGAAAGTCTGCAATGACAATGACTTGATGTACAGCCTTCTGCGAGTCGGAGACCTCCATTCCTTTCGTGTGCGCCTCCTATCACCAGTGTAAGCGTGTGAAACGCACCATACACACTCTCTGAGAGTGTGTGTACGGTCCGTATCACTATTGTAGTGGTGCCGTAGGAGTACGCGTGGTACAGACCGTACACACGCTCTCAGAGTGTATGTACGGTCCGTATCACTATAATAGCGGTGCCGTAGGAGTACGCGTGTTACGGACCGTACACACGTCGTGTGTACGGTCCATATCACTATAGGAGTGGTGCCGTAGGAGTACGCGTGGTACAGACCGTACACACGCTCTCAGAGCGTATGTACGGTCCGTATCACTATTGTAGTGGTGCCGTAGGAGTACGCGTGTTACCGACCGTACACACGTCGTGTATATGGTCCGTATCACTATAGTAGTGGTGCCGTAGGAGTACGCGCGTTACGGACCATACACACACGCGTACTCCTACGGCACCACTACTATAGTGATACGGACCGTACACACGCTCTCAGAGCGTGTGTACGGTCCGTATCACTATACTAGTGGTGCCGTAGGAGTATGCGTGGTACGGACCATACACACGTCATGTGTACGGTCCGTATCACTATAGTAGTGGTGCCATAGGAGTACACGTGGTACGGACTGTACACACACGCGTACTCCTACGGCACCACTATTATAGTGATACGGACGGCACACACGCTCTCAGAGCTATTGTAGTGGTGCCGTACGAGTACGTGTGAAACGCACCGTACTTTTTTTTTTTAATCAAAAATTTACATAGGGGGACAAGTATTAGGCCCAAAATGCATGCTGGTTGTCATGGATACAGAGATTTCAGTTGCAATGTGGCCATCATGTGGGCTTGAAAAGTCAGTTGGCCCAAAAATTACAATGTTGCTAAGTGGCGTTTGCCTTGCTATGATGCTCAAAATTTAAACCATGCAAATTCGTGTCATTGGTGTATGTTTAAAGGGATTGGAGGAAACGTAGGATGCAAATGAGTCTGACCAATCACTCTGTACTCCTGTAAATGAAAGCCCCCAGCAAGACAGATATAAGTCAGCCAGAACTCATGAGAGGGCACTTGCCTGCACAACTTTCCTGTCGACCACACTGCTGCTGTCTGTGCTTCCTCTGGCACCATGTCGCGGACTGTGGAGAGGGCCCAGCCATTCACCATGGAGGAGAATGAGGCCCTGCTGAATGTCCTCCTCCCACAGTGCCCCAGCCTGTATGGGAGACCAGGGGAGCAGGTGAGTGCTGACCCCACTACCTTTGACTGTGCACCTGTTTCGTGGCTGTCACTTCTGGCATTGTGTCCAGGTATGACAGACATGCAATGAGGTTTAGAGTGGGTCCCAGGGGGGGAAAGACTTATGTCTGTCATGCAGAGCATGAAGTAATTCCTGTATGCACTCCTCACTTGCATTTTGCTTACTGTGACATTCACTGCATAGTGCAAGACACATTCAGTATGGCAAATCCGGGGTGGCATTTTTTGGTTATTGTCCTGAGGTGATTCAGTGGTCCTCCCGGTGTAACAGGTGACTGTACCCACAGATGTGTATGAGTTGAGGGGAGCTGTGGTGAGAGTGTCCAAGTGATGTGTACGCCCTCCTGGACATTGATGTGTGTGAAGGTTCCTTGTCATGTGGGTGAGTGTCTATGTGAAGTGTTGCACCACAGCTGCATGGAGGACGCAACAGCTCTACCCATCTGATGTGAGGAGTAAGCCGTGCTGTGTGTCTGACTTGCTGGGCTAGCCCGACACCTGTGACACCCCACAGGCAAGTGGCACATGTGCAGAGTAAAGTATGTATCCGCTGTAGCCAATGGCAGGTGATTGATCTGTGCCTGTGTGTGTGTACTCTGCTGAGGTTGCGTCAGTGGGCTGGGGTATGTAACGGCTTTGAGGTGCTGTTCATCAGCCTGGTGTTGCATGTGAAGCACAGTGTGTGCAATGATCAGGGAGTGTGTCGCACCACTCCTGCCACCTGTGTAGTTTCAATGCCATGTAGTGCATTGGGGCTTCCACAGAGGCCAATGTCGATATGAGTAAGATGGGATTCCTTGGCAGCATCCTATGCCCTGTTCAACATATCATCGATGTTCAAATGTGTGTCTCTGTGACATGGAGCAGGTGTAGTGATGTTGTCTCACTTTGTCATCCTCACAGGTAACTGCCTACGAGAAGGGGGGGATCTGGAAGCGGATCGTCAGGGCCGTGAGAGTGGCGGGGGGTCGCAGTCGGCGCCTAGCCCAAGTCAGAAAACGGTGGCAGGACATCCGGTGCTGGACCCGGCGGATCGCCCGGGTCCAGCTGGGGCTCTCCCCTCCACGCCCCCACTGCGGGCGCCGACGCCTGACCACCCACATGATGCGTGTCCTGGCGGTGGTGTTCCCTGACCTGGATAGGCAGTTACAGAAGGGACAGCAGCAAGGAGGGGGTAGGTACCTGTCTGTTTGTTGTGTTGTGTGTTCACTGCTTTTGGAAGTGCTCTGTAGCCTGGATACACTGCCAGGGTTTATATGTGCAGTGCATATTCTGTTCCCCAAAGTCAACCGGTGCTCTTATTCATCCCTTCCCCTGCTTGACATGTGTCCCCTGGTCTGTGTGTAATCACAATTGCACATGGTCATCTAGCCTGCCAGTTGATCCAAGTGCACATTGCTTTCAGCATCATGTGGGAGGGTGGTCTGTGACATGTGTTGTTACCTTGCCTGTGCCCTGTCCTGTTCACTCTGTTGGGGGTCCATATTTGTTGGCACTGATGATGAGTCTCAACATGGGAGTGTGAGGTTTCAAATGAACACCCTTGCGGCATGCATGACCAATGTTGTGGCCTCAGACATGAGGTGCATGAGTGGGAGATATGCATAGTGCCAGGACGGTTGCTCATGTTACAGTCAGATCATTCCAGGAACAAGGAGCAGTGTGCCCACTACAGTCCCCTGAGACACCCTTGCCTCGTAATCATGTGTGTCATCCAACACTGTGTCCATTCTCAGTGTGTTCAGCATATGTTTGCCTCTGTGACATTGTTCCCTGGCCTCATTTGTATTTATCCAAAGTGTGCTACATGTGTCCACTGGACAGGGAGACCCCATTTGGCTTGTGCATACTCACACTGGGCAGTGCCTGTGTGTCTATTCACAACTATCTGTCAATGGTTCTTTGTCACAAATATGTGTTGGCAGCCTCACAATGTGATGTGGTGTACATTTGGGAAGTCTTGCTGCACATTTCAGTAAAGCCTGATTAAGAGGTATCACTTCTTGATCTGTCTCAATCACAATGTCTCAGGTATGGGGGATTTGTACGTGCGAGGCCTACATGGCCAGACCTTATGTCTCCTTGCCAGGTCTAACCTGTGTGTGATAATTAGCTGGACAGAGACTCATTGTGCAGTGTCCCAGTGATGTTGTGCAGGGTTTAATGTTTGTGCTTTGCAGCATGTGTCAATTGTTTAGACACATGATTCCTGCTCATTCATGTTTTGCACCAGTGTGTGGTCAAGATGCTATGTATTTTGGTCTTTGTGTGCTGACATCGGTGTGGACATTCAGGCTTGCCATGGGGGTGTCTCCTCAGTGCAGGTATGCCTTTTTACAACACAATAGCAGGCCCATTAGCTCATGCATTGTCCTGGGTTTGGACATGTGTGCCACTCCACATGACAGGCAGTGGGTCAGATGTGTTGGCAACTGTGTCATCAGGTAACGGATGGCCATGTGACAACTGACATAATTCAAGTTGTTAGTCACAAGGTATTGCACTTTTGCAGTCACAACACTTGTCAACAGGTCTTCATGTTTTCTATGCTTTAGTTTGATGTTTTGTTGTTGAGAACAATTATGTGCCTGCATGACAGATGTCTCCCAAGGAAGTGCACACCAAACCACCTTTACACTTTCATGGAACACACTGGCACAATTTTAAATAAGGCACTGTTCTAATGAGACTGTTTTTCTGATTATACATATACATGTTCCCCCAGTGTTGTTGAAATTGGGTAGGTCCTTGGTTGTTGGTGATACCAACTTACGAGTGTCAAGCCATCAAGCCCTCCGTGGGCCCATGTATATGTACTTTCTGCAACTAAATTTGTTTCTAACAGTGGCTTCTTTCAAGAATGATGCCAGCTTCTTCAATGACTGGGTAAATGTAGTTTTGTGTGCACCTCCTTGGGAGCCATCTGTTATGAATGCACATGTGTGTTCTGTTCACAAAATGGCACATTCCCACATTCTGACCATGTCGATTGTGTCAAGTATTGTGATTCCCAAGGGGCACACTTTTTTCATTTTGTGTTCCAAAGTACTTACAGGTCTCTGAGTGTGTGGACACCTTTGGTATTGAGGTGTGTTACTTTGCCTTGGGGGCACCACTACTGTTTCTTTCAGGGTAAACAAGAGGTGGAATGATTTCATTGTATTGCTGTGCTCACCTGTTCCCAGACACTAGCTCCTCAGTGTTTTCTCATTCAAGTTTTGGGCTGGTGTGTCCTATTGTTCCTTGTGTCCAAGTGGCATGGTGGGTCTACCAGCTGGGGAGTACAGGGCTTACATATATGCGGAGTAATCTAGCTGTTACTCATGATGCATTGCCTGATATGCACTGTGACCTATTGTTTTTGTACTCATGTGTCAGATGTATACAGGTGACTGATGTTTTTCTGTATCTTCATCTTGCCCACAGCATCATCATTGGAAACCGAGGGAGACACCGGCACGGACCTTGAGGAGGGATCCAGCACCAGTGCCACCAGTGCTGGCGAGTCTGCGGGAGCCAGTGGCACCCTCCGTGCCACTGGCTCCCGCAGACTCGCCAGCACTGGTGGCACTGGTGCTGGATCCCTCCTCAAGGTCCGTGCGAGGGGAGTCAGTCAGAGGACCTGTCTGGTGGCAAATCCAACTACGATGCAGACGGGTCTGAGGCTGAACTCATCGAGGGGGCGGAGGCTGCTACACCTGGCAGCAGCCCAACATCTGTCCCCGCCCCCTCCATTCCCATCACCGCCCTCCCAGTTGCTCCGGTCCCTTCTGTCCGTGCAGGGCACCACCATGTCTCCTTCAGGACAGGCACCGCACCCCCTGCCCCTGTCACCCCTGCTGCCCTCAGTGCAGAGTCTGTGGACATACTGCGGCAGTTGCAGGTTGGGCAGGCATCGGTGCTGACTGTCCTCCATGGCCACACCACACTGCTAACACAGATGGTGTCGTTCATGGAGGGCATGTCAGAATCGATGTCTGAACAACGCATGTTTCTGTGGTCCATGAAATCTTCACTGACGGCAGCAGTGAGTCTCCTGCAGCGCTTTGTCCCCCCCTACCCCAGCCCCATCCACACTTCCCTCTCCCATACCTATCCCATGCACACCCAGACATTCCCATGCACGCACCCCACCAGACACAGGCAGCACACCACCAAGTAAGGGCAAGCGCACACCTCCTGTCACGCACACTCAGGGGGATGTAGGCACACCCACTAGGTCTGGGGCAAAAAGACATGCACGCAGCCACAGTCTGAGTCCACAGGCCTCACAATCCAGTCCCTCCAAAAGCAATCCCCTTGGCTCCCCTGCCAAACTGACACCCGAAGAGCTGGCCATCACCCACACTGTGACACCACCCTGCAAGCGGGCGAGGAAGTCCCCGGCCAGGGTAGTCAAGTCCCCCCCCTGTCTACCCCCTCCCCCACCAGCGCTGCACCCCATCCCTCGCCCACCCCCCCTCGGCCACCCCCCCCTCCGTTGGCCCTGGGGTTTTTTCCGGTGCAGTGTTTACCCTGAACACCCTGGCAGCAGTGTGCAGCGACGTGCTAACATCCACCAATGCCGCTGCCCCACCCCCTGCGTTGGAGACGTCCACCCCTGCACCCACCACACCTGCCCTTCCCCCTCCTGTCCCTGTGGTGCCTGGGCCTACCCCACATGATGCCCCCCCGGTCGATGAACCTGAGGGTTCCAATGTGCAGGCAAGCTAGGGGAGACGCGTGCCCATGTGTCCCCCCAAGGACTTCTATTGTGGACTGGCCATTGGCCTTTGTATATAGTGTCATTTCATGTTTTTTATTTTATGCTGAATAAAGCATTTATTTTTAATTTGCACACTATTGCATTTCAGGTATTGATGTTGGTGCTGATGCTCCTGGAGTTGGTGTAGTAGTAATGCGTTATGGTTCTGAGAAATGTTCTACTCTGATGGTCATGAGGTGGACCATGGTTTCTGCGTGCCATCACAAGGTCTCTGCAAATTATCATTGTTAGTGTGTGTTATTTTGGTTTTGAGACATTGTCCCAAGGAGTGTTCCTTCCTCTGTGGCACCTGACATCTTCCCTGCAAAGAGTTGCACAATTGTTGTGCTGACCTGTGTCTACATTTCCTTTGTTGGTGACGGATCCCTTCAACTATGGCCATGCCTGCTCAGCAATGTCTCCGGTTGCATCGTCTGTGCCATCCTTGCTAGTCACTGTACTTGTGTATTGAGTATGTCGAAATGCCTTCATGGAGAAATTCTCCCTTTTCAGCACTATGCATATGTGTACTCCCAGCCTAGCACACATATGGTACTTTTTCTGCAGGGTATTTGGGCACCTGACTCACAATTGTGGGCATTGTATCTGTGGGAACTCCACCCTAGTCCTTCCATGAGAGACAACATCTTGGTGGCTGGCCCAGCACCTGAACATTCCTATTAGTCCTGGGATGTGCACGACAGTGTGTGTTCCCTTTGGCTCTCTTAGTTTAGTAGGCAGTGACATGACTATGCAGTCTTGTGGCATGATCTCAGTGTTTGTATTGTGCTGCATCCACCAGGGGTGGGCATGCATGTGTTATTTGTCCTCATACACACATGTGGTGTGTCAAGCAGTGGGGGAGTGACATCCATCCTCCTGGGAGTGGGACACTGCTGTCAGTGATGTGTTGTTATGGCACTATCATCATTGTCCACAGTTAGGGATGCGTACATACACCCATGGATTTGTGGTCATCTGATAATGATGTACACCCCCCCATGTCTCTGTCCACTGCTGGGAGTCCTCTGAACCCACCCCTCACATGTCTGTCTGTTAAATGGTAGCGGCAGTTTCAGTCGATAACTTTTCAAGTATTGCCCGGCGGTAATCGCCTCTTATACCATTCGATGATTAACCAACAAAAGAGGCAGGCGCCGGAGACTGGAAGGCAGGAAACAAAGTTTTATTCCATCGGAGCAGAACACATCAGATCGGACAGCAAGGTATCGTCTCGAGGTGCTCTAACCACATCTCTGAGGCCTGGCCTCTTATACACAAGTTTATTGCTTTATTACACGGTTTATTGTACATGGCACATTCTTGAGATTGCTTTGATACATGAAAGAACATCCTCGGAATCCCCGGCTTGGATCCGCTCCCACACATAACTACAGTGGAAGTCCCCACCCCACCCCACAGCTGGACATTCCGCCAATTCCCGGGGGTGTGTGCGACTGGTCGGGTCTCAGGGGGTGGGGGCCTTGATCTACTGTAATCCCTTTGATGTGAGGTGTTTCCCTTACAGTAGGGGCAATAAACTGCATCCGCAGGGCTAGGTGATGGCCTGGGATCGGTCGGACAATCGGGCGCAGAGGAAGGGGGTTATCAAAAGGATGTATGACCATGTATGGGATGAAAGGAGGTGTTGGTCAGGCGCGGGATGTGGTTCCATGGCAGGGTCGCGCAGAAGGAGAGGGTTTATGGCCCATGTATGAGAGAGCGGGGGTGGCCGGCGCGCGGGGGATGTTTGCAGCGCCTGAGGGACGCGCTGGCGATCGGAAATGAGACCATGGTGCCTAAAATGGCCGTCACGCGTTTTCTGCGTGTGGCGCTTGGGGAGAGACAAGATGGCGCAGATAATGTTCAGATACGAACTAAATTTCCACATGTCCACTGCTGGGAGTCCTCTGCACCCACCCCTCACATGTCTGCCCACTGCTGGGAGTGATATGCACCCACCCCTCATGTTGCAGGCCACTGCTGGGAGTCCTCTGCACCCACCCCTCACATGTCTGTCCACTGCTGGGAGTCCTCTGCACCCACCTCTCAAATGTCTGTCCACTGCTGGGAGTGATATGCACCCACCCCTCATATTGCAGGCCACTGATGGGGGTCCTCTGCACCCACCCCTCACATGTCTGTCCACTGCTGGGAGCGATATGCACCCACCCCTCATATTGCAGGCCACTGCTGGGGGTCCTCTGCACCCACCCCTCACATGTCTGTCCACTGCTGGGAGTGATATGCACCCACCCCTCATATTGCAGGCCACTGCTGGGGGTCCTCTGCACCCACCCCTCACATGTCTGTCCACTGCTGGGAGCGATATGCACCCACCCCTCATATGTCTGTCCACTGCTGGGAGTCCTCTGCACCCACCCCTCACATGTCTGTCCACTGCTGGGAGCGATATGCACCCACCCCTCATATGTCTGTCCACTGCTGGGAGTCCTCTGCACCCACCCCTCACATGTCTGTCCACTGCTGGGAGTGATATGCACCCACCCCTCATATTGCAGGCCACTGCTGGCGGTCCTCTGCACCCACCCCTCACATGTCTGTCTACTGCTGGGAGTGATATGCACCCACCCCTCATACTGCAGGCCACTGCTGGGAGTCCTCTGCACCCACCCCTCACATGTCTGTCCATTGGTGGGAGTTCTCTGCACCCACCCCTCACATGTCTGTCCACTGCTGGGACTGATATGCATCCACCCCTCAAATGTCTGTCCACTGCTGGGAATCCTATGCAGCCACCCACCCACCCATCCACCTCTTTGGTGCAGTACACTGCTGTCCTGGGCCTAAACACACACCAATATAGTGGTAATATGCTGCACCAGGCCGTAGGCCAACATTCGTGGCGTGTGTATGCCTTGTATCCAAAATGTACTGATGCCGTAGGGGTACTTGTGATACGGACCGTACCCCCGCATTCCTACGGCACTAATACAATGGTGATACGGCCCGTACCCACACTATGTATGTGTGGGTGCGGTCCGTATCACTATAGTAGTGGTGCCGTAGAGGTACGCGTGGTATGGCCTGTATACACGCCCTGTGAGCGTGTGTACGGTCCGTTCCACGCATACCCCTACGGCACCACTCCAATGGTGCTACGGACCGTACACATGCTCTGAGGGTATGTGTGCTGTAGTGTCCTTACCACGCGTACCCCTACAGCACCACTCCAATGGTGTTACGGACCGTACACACGCTCTGAAGGTGTGTGTACGGTCTGTACCACGTGTACCCCTACAGCACCACTACAATGGTGTTACGGACCGTACACACGCTCGGAGGGTGTGTGTACGGTCCGTACCACGCGTACCCCTACGGCGCCACTACAATGGTGATACGGACCGTTCACACGCTCTGAGGGCGTGTGTATGGTCCGTACCATGCGTACCCCTACGGCACCACTAAAATGGTGATACGGACCGTACACACGCTCTGAGTGCGTGTGTATGGTCCGTACCACGCGTACCCCTACGGCACCACTACAATGGTGTTACGGACCGTACACATGCTCTGAGGACGTGTGTACGGTCTGTACCACGCGTACCCCTACGGCACCAGTACAATGGTGATACATACCGTACACACGCTCTGGGGGCATGTGTACGGTCGGTACCACGTGTACCCCCACGGCACCACTAATATAGTGCTACAGACCGTACCCACGCTATGTATGTGTGTGTACAGTGCGTATCACTATTGTAGTGTTGCCGTAGGGGTAGGCGTTCACGTCCACTTCCATTGTTGCGTGACGCAGGGATTGGTGGACACGCCCCCCAGAGTGACCGGACCCTTGAGTTAATGTATGTCCTCATTATTGTAGGTTTTAGTTTGGGTAGGGGGTATGTTTCCTGCTCCTCACCCCCCCTTGGCCCCTGGGTGTTGTTCTCACCTTCTGCGGCGTGTGCGTTTGGTTCGGTGCACCAGGTCGTAGGCTAAGAGGGCCGGGATGACACGTAGGATGGGGTCCATGGCTGTCCGTCGCGTACCGGGGCTCCGTTTTCGCCTCGGACTCAGTTTTCCGGCATTTTTTAGCTGCCGTAAAACAATAGCTGTGCGGAGTGACGTAGGGACGAATCGTACTTGCTGGTCCGTAAAACGCTGCCTGACTCCGTACGGACGTCGCGTACGCGCTGTCCAGGATCAGACTTGGAGGTATTTTTTAGCCGTACGGTGTTTTGTACAGTTCGTACGGAAATGGTATTTCTGTACGAATCATACTTGCTGGATTGTACGGTGGGTTTCCCGGGTACGAGTCGTATGGAGAATACGCTCCGTACGATGAATCGTACCCGGGTTTTACAGGATCGGAATCGGCACCTCTATGTTGAGTCGTGTCGAGTTTTATGTTGTTTGCATGGCTTCTGGGATGTAGGAAGTCGGAAGTTTGTAACGGTTACGTAGTAGAGCAGAGGTAAGCGCTGTTCTCGGGAAAGACGGAATTGTTGTTATCCTGTAGGTACACAGGAGAAAACGTGTGACGATTGAGGTTGCACAACGCATTGTCTGGGTTCGATTCGGTGACATCGCCGTGTGTTGCCATTAGAGACATTTTCTGTGTGAGAGAAGTGTGTACGATAGCGAAGGTTACCTGTGAAATTCTGGTTTTAGGTATCAGGGATCCAACTGGCATTCCGATAACGCTTATCGCTGGAAAGGTAATAGGTATTCTCTGAGCTTGCTAGAAGGACAAAGTAGAGGGAAGCGCTGCTTTGTTAATATATGCCATAATTCTGTAGTAGGACAGACTGTTCGCTGTTCTCGGGAAAGACAGGATTCTGTGTGAATATACTACATTTTCTTGTGTCAAAGTGCAAGAACGAGATAGCATTCAGGTTAATTGTGAAACTCTGGGTTTATTTCTCAGGAGCATTGGGTCTCCAACTATGTGTCTTAAATACTAGAGAAACAGTTAGCTAGTGCTTGTTAGAAGGGTGAAGTAGAGGGATGTGCTACTTTATCAACGGAAGTAACGATTCCGTAGTAGGGCAGAGGTAAGCGCTGCTCTTGGGAAAGACGGAATTCTCGTGAGAAAGGTCTAATGCTATTCTTTGGTTAGCGAAGCGGACAATGGAGATGTTTTTATGTTGTTACTGACAGAATTGTAGCAATTAAAACAAAAACTTACAGCGGATTTGTAAAGGAGGGGTAGACAGGAGAAGGAGCTGCCGCAGCGGCTGCTGACGTCAGAATGACCGCGCTGGGATTGGACAGTCCATCAGAAATGCAAAACGCTCCGGATTGGTGCGTTAGTGTGCGCCGCGCTAGGAGTGGAGAAATACAGGGTGAAGTAAAACGCTTCCTATTGGAGTGTTAGTGTGAGTCGCGGTGGGATTTGAGAATTGTGACAGTGACGTAGACGCTCCGGATTGGTGCGTTAGTGTGAGTCGCGCTGCGATTGGACAGAGTAGTGGTACAGTCGTAGGGAGAAACTAGTGAGACACGAAAGAAAGGAAAATGTATTACGATCCACCAGAAAAGGAGAAAAAGTCATGGTTTGGTAAAATTAAGAAGTGGTTTAAGAAGGATAAACCGATCATTACTAGGGAAGGACGGTTACTTCCTCCACCGAAAACCCCTGCATCCTTAATGATTGCGAAATATGGGTATCATACCTGTATTTGGTTAGACAACTGGGTTAAATACACTGAGAAGGACGGAGTGTTAGCTTTTCCAGAACATGGTTCATTTAATTTGGCTGGTTTGAGAAATTTGAGAAAAAATGATGAATTTAGAACCGAGACCTAGACCGACTCAATTCGAGGCTTTGTCGGAATGGGAAGACGAAATGCATGACCGAGAAAGACAGAGAAATGGTAGAGGATATAGGTACTTGTTTGGCAGATCGTACGGACATGAAAGGCATGATGATCGAATGAGAAGGTGGCGGAATGCGAGTATGACTGAGGGTTTGTTTCCAGTAAGAGCTGCAGGAGAGAATGAAGGACGAAAGTGTGTAGAAAAGAGGCATAATGTGGAGACGAAAGGGTATGGAGTGAATGAGTCCGAGGATGATGTTCTTGATGATATGTTCTATAAGAATCCAAGCTTTAATCCTGGGAAAAATAGAGGAAATATTGAGGAAGCTGAAAAGAAATTTCCATGTCATAATTGCGGTAGGATAGGGCATTGGAAATCCGAGTGTAAGAATCCACCAAGTACTAATGATGAAAATTCATCCTTGAATCCACAGGTGCAGAATGAGGTGAGTGGTCAACAGCAACGACAACAGCAGGGTGTAACACAACAGAATCAGGTGCCAAAACCACCTTTTCCACAGAACAAAAATTGCCAGAAGTATAGTAAGGAAAATGGATTCTACAACGAAGAACAGGTAAATAAGCCGCAACGCGCTAGCGCTGCTTCGCAGTATTGGCTGCAACGCGATGAAAGCGATTCAGAAGAAGGTTATTGACGGTGCCGAAGGGAGGAAGAAGAGTGCGTACTTGGCGCAGCTCTAGAAGTAGACCAGACAGGCCCATTTGTAGATGGAAAAGTTAATAATGAAAATATTACTTTCCTAGTTGACACTGGTGCTACTCGATCAACTGTTAGATCAGCTGATGTTAAGAATCTTCCTCTCTCGGATGAAATGATCCAAGTAGTTGGGGTCTCCAACAGACAGATTAAAACTTACCTTACAGAACCAGTGAAAGTTAGTATAGGGAAATTTTCTGAAATGCACAGATTCGTAGTGTGTGACACTAGTCCTGTGAACTTGTTAGGTAGAGATTTATTGTGCAAGATGAATTGCACTATATTTTGTACTCCAGATGGAATAGCCTTTGAAACACCAGATGATGATGTGTTGTATAAAATGACATTGGCAAACAGAGAGAAAGAGGTTACAGGAACATATGCTGTATTCAACCCTGACGAACTACCAAAAGAATTGAAACAATCAGTAAAAGCAGAAGATTGAGACTGCACAGGAGAAGATGTAGGATTGATGAGGAATGTAGATCCAGTAAAGATAACTGTAAAAGAAGGAGTATGTTATCCAAATGTCCCACAATATAAATTGACCCCTGAAATAATTGAAGGAGTTACTCCTGTGATTGAGAAAATGGTAAAACAAGGAATTTTGAGAGAAATAATGAGTAGCCCATGTAATTCACCGATAATGGGACTAAAAAAGCCTAGTGGGAAGTTCAGAATAGTGCAAGATCTGAGAAAGATAAACAAAATTGTTGTACCATGTTGTCCCAATTTACCGAATCCATCTGTGATTTTATATCAGATCCCTCATGACGCAGAATGGTACACAGTGATTGATTTGTGCCATGCTTTCTTTTCCATCCCATTGCACCATGACAGTCAGCAAATTTTTGCATTTCGTTTCGTCGAGCGTATTTTGGCGTGGTGCCGAAATCCACAGGGGTATACAGAAAGCCCCTCAATATTCAATCAGCTATTGAAAAAGTCTTTGGAGAGTCTAGAAATGCCTGAAAATTCAGTACTAGTCCAGTATATCGATGACCTACTTGTGGCATCGAAAACTCGTGCAGCTTGTGAGGTATACACTGTAGCTTTGTTGAATCATTTGGGAGATGGAGGACTAAAAGTGTCACCATCAAAATTACAATTTTGTAAAAGAGAAGTCCAATATTTGGGACACAGCATTGAGAAAGGACACAGGAAAATAACCATTGATAGAATCAGGGTCATAAAAAGAATGAGTCCACCAATGACCCAAAGAGAAGTGAGAATGTTTCTGGGAATGGTTGGATATTGTCGTCAATGGATAGGAAATTTTTCATTGATTGCAAAACCTTTGGTACATCTGACAAGAAGTGGAGAAGTGTGGCTCAATGGTTAGAGCAGCAGACCTCGATGCAGAGCACTGGTTCGGGACCAGGGTTCGATTCCCGCTGCGGCAGGGTCTCGGGCTATACATTCCTCGGACCGGATATTCTCGCCTCAGTGCCTATTCTAATCATGGGTCCCACGCTGCAACTCTGGGCAATAGCTTGCTTAATCTCCACAACGGCCCCAACAGCGCTGGGATGCCTGGTTTCACCATGGGGGTGCCCAGGAGTGGACACTTCACATGGAAAGCCAGGAAGGGTTCCTTCAGCGGTATGAGTACAGCGCTGAGATACCCGTGGAGGTGATCGGCGCTATATAAATACCTATACATTTACATGTGAGAGATCTGATTGATTTGAACAAAGAGGAGTTGGCAGCATTCAAGAAGTTAAGAGAAGGATTGTGTGAAGTGCCAGCATTAGGTATGCCTGACTACCTTAAGGAGTTCGAGTTGTTTTGCAGTGAGAGAAATCGATGTGCACTCTCTGTTCTAGTGCAGAAGCATGGAAAACTGAGGAAACCAATTGCATATTTTTCATCTATGTTGGACCCAGTAGCTGTAGCCCTTCCTGGGTGTCTGAAAGCAGTAGCTGCTACATGTCGAAGTTTGGAACAGAGTGAAGGAATTGTGATGGGATACCCTGTGAAAGTGTTTGTGCCTCATGATGTGGCGATTCTTTTAACAAGGAGTCGTACTCAGTATATGACGCACAGCCGACTGACTAAGTATAAAAAGGTCATTTTGGGCACAACAAATGTGAGTCCTGTGAGATGCGTGAATGTGAATCCTTCAACATTGTTGCCTGACGTAGAGCATGTGGAGGTAAGAGATGAAGCAGATGATGATTGTTTGGATGTACTTGATTTTTGTACAAAACCAAGGCCTGACATAGAAGATGACCCTTTACCAGAAAGTGATTATGTCATGTTTGTTGATGGATCTTGTTTGTGAACAGATGATGGAGTGCTAAGTGCAGCATATGCAGTATGTACAGTTGCAGCAGTGATGGAAGCATCCTATTTGAAAGGAGTAAGGTCGGCCCAAGTAGCTGAACTTATTGCCCTGACCAGAGCATGTAAGATTGGAAAAAGTGTGAGAGTGACTGTGATAACTGATAGCCAGTATGGCTATGGGGTGGTCCATGATTTGGGCCAAATTTGGCTGCAAAGAGGTTTCCTGACCTCAAGTGGGACTCCCATTAAGAATGCTGAAGTGGTTGGAAAGTTGCTTGAGGCAATACAGCTGCCTAAGCAATTGGCTGTGGTAAAATGTGCTGCTCATAGTCGCAGTGGTGATTACATTGCCACTGGAAATAAATTTGCTAATGACATGGCACAGTATTGTGCACAAAATCAGAATTCAATCAATCGGGCAACGGAATAAGAATTGGTTTCTTATTTCCCAATATTTACTAACACTGTGGGAACATGGGATGAGGTAAGACAGTTGCAGGAAGAAGCAGGAGAGGATAGAAGTAAAACAGTGGGTAAAAGCAGGATGTGCACCAAGAGAGAAAGATCATGTGTGGGTCTATCGAGATGGAAGACCAGTTATGCCTGATAGCATGATGTCTGCCATGGCACGGATGTATCATGGACAGGGACATATAGGGAGAGATGCCATGATTAGGTCTTTTAAACAGACTTGGTATAATGCCAAGTTTAGGCTTGGGGCAGAAAGTATTTGTCAAAGATGTCTAATTTGTCAGCAGTACAATCCCGGAAGAAAGACAGTGGTGAGTCTAGGAACAATAGGTCGAGAGGGAGGGCCTTACACCAGAATGCAAGTAGATTTCATTGAAATGCCTCCTTGTAACAGGTTGAGGTATGTTTTGGTGATGGTGTGCCTATTTTCCAGGTGGGTAGAGGTGTTTCCAACAAGAAGTAATTATGGAATGACAGTGGCAAAATTATTGTTGAGGGAATTTATACCTAGGTTTGGGTTCCCAGTAACAATTGAATCAGACAGAGGAGGACATTTTCATAATGAGATTATAAAATTGATTTGTGAAGCATTGAATGTACGACAAAAACTGCATTGTGCCTACCGACCAGAGGCTTCTGGTGTAGTAGAACAAATGAATGGTACTATCAAAAACAGAATAGGGAAAATGTGTTTAGCCACAGGTATGAAATGGCCCGATGTCTTGCCTCTAGTGCTCATGACTATTAGATCAATACCAGACAGAACTACTGGTTTGAGTCCTCATGAAATCCTCATGGGACGCGCAATGAGACATGTATTTATACCAGTCAACAAGCTGATGACAATAACCGATGACATGGTATTGGAATACTGTAAAAGCCTGGCTGACGCAAATCATTCTGTATTTCATCAGATTGGAACGGATGCCACCACTCTTGAAAAGAAGCCAGCTCATGATCTAAGCCCAGGGGACTGGGTAAGGATAAAAGTACACAGAAGAAGAAACTGTTTGGTTCCCAGGTGGGGAACACCAAGGCAAGTCATCTTGACTACAACAACAGCTGTGAAGTATGCTGGATTGAAGAACTGGATCCATGCAAGTTATACCTTGAGAATTCCAAATCCAGTTGACTGTAAAGAAAAGAGTATTTTGATGAATCAGAATCCAGTACTGAGTCAGATGACGGAGAGCCAAAAGATAAAGAAGGAGAAAACTCTGTAAGGGGGAGACAGATCCAAGGTTAACTTTGGTCCCCAGAAGTAACTCCCTGAGGAAAAGATTGCAGATTTCTGAATCCAGTTCAGACTCAGAGACAGAACCAAGAGCCCATTCATCCAAGAAAGAACAAAGGAAGAACAAAGAAAAGGACAGTGGAGAGACAATAAAAGAAATCTGTGAGAAGGAAGTGCCAGATGAAAAAATGAGAGAAATCCCACCTGAAACAACACCTTTAGATGGACAGGTGCCAGATACAGAGAGAGAGGGAAAGATTATTGCGGAAGACCCCCGAGGAGGTGTAGGGAACGCCAACATCCAGTTAGAAGCAGGGACAAGTAGTCAGCAAGAAGATTGCGTGACGGAGATTCGAGGAGGGACAGTAGTAGGGAAAACAAAAGAGGTGGAAAAAGAACTCGTTGAAGGTAAAAAGCAAGTTGAAACAGAATCTGAAGAAAGCGAAGATGAAATACCAGAAGGCCGAGTTCTGAGAAAGAGAGCTTGGAGAACTGAAAAGAATGATAAAGGGAGTAAACTGAAAAGAGCAGCCGAAGACAAGGTGTGGCCAAACAAGATAAAGAGACTAAGATATCGACTGACACGTGTAAATTCGCCAATAGCTGAACAGGTGAATCAAGTAACGAGTCAGGAAAAATCGAAAGAAGAAGAACAGACAGAAGTCAAAGAAAACAAACGAACAAGACAACCTAACCAGAAGTATAAATCACCGAAATGGACATATGTGGCCCTGCCTGAAGTGAAGGAAGAGGCGGATAGCCAGGGAAATCCAGAGGTGATTGTTTCGGAAGTGGTTGAGGAAGACGAAGAATCGGAAATCCTGAAAGTTATCTTGTCCGATATTGGAGAAGAAGCGGATGTTCAGGACAACCTGTATGCTGAAAACGAAAGGAAAGTGAAAGATGATGTGATGCCAAACTGAATGAGATAAAGAAATCACTGATGGAAAAACAATAAAATACTGAAAAAGACAAAAACTGGTAGAACCACGTAGGTGCTTAGAAGCCTTGGGTTAGAAACTAGTTGTGAAGTAGAAGAGGCTAAGTCAAAAGACACGGCTCATTTTAGAAAGATGGCAAACATAGAAAGTAGCAAAAGTAGATGTACCTTCCTTAGAAGATGGTGCTATATGTGTTGTTGTTGTACAGGATTATTAATGCTTCTTTGGAGTATTCTTGCTCTACTAATTGCATTCAAAGTTACTGTAGATACATTAGAAGGACATAGTGATAACATAACTAATATAGGGAAAGTTCAAAAGGTAGTTCCAACTAGAATAGATAAAAACTATTTACATAAAGACAGGTCAATAACAGATTTTTCTAACAATGTGTTTTCAAAGTTGCTGTATGAATATGTAAAAACAATGGACGTAATGGATTGCTACGTACGTATGCAATTACCTGCATCTGTATCTGAAGGAGTGACTTATCATCACCTTCCTGTAACATATGGAATAACATGTAGTGTAATAGCTAGTTTATTTTATCAAACAGGTAAATTAGAGTACCATTTTTCAGATGTAGATACTATATTTTCAGAAGTACCAGCAATTTACAAACTAAACAAGGTAAAACCTGCAAAGGTATTAGGTGAATTTTTTTTAGAGACAAATGAACTAACCTTAGAATATATATTTAGAAATAACTTGACTTGCAGTTTAAAGAAAGAGGAGAAGACATTTTTGGATATGGTTGAAGAAAGGAGATTGAAGATGCAAAGAAAGGTTTCAGAAGGGAAAGTGGAAAAAACGGTTTGGGATGTAGAAACGGAGAAACATTTAAGAGGAGAAACGAGTCCAACTATGGCTTTAGATTGGCCTCAGAAAGGGAAATTGTGTATAAGAAGGAATCAGACTGCGTATGACAATTATTTTCTAGGGAATAGTGAGTGCCATGATACATACCGAATCATGGGAGGATGGGGATTTAAAGGTGGAAAAGATCCATTCTTTCCAGGACTGTATTTCATTTGTGGGAAGAGGGCATATTATCGTTTGCCAAACCATTGGTATGGCACATGTTATGTTGACCTGGTTTTTCCAAAGATTTTTCACATGGATAGAGGAGAAGATGGTGTACATAGTTTAGGTAGTTATTTAGCACGTAGTAAGAGAGAATCTTGGACTGAAATTGTGGGTGACATTTTTGGAGCACCGATACCCGCAGTGGGAATATCTCTGAATGCAAACAAAATTAGAAAACTTTCAACAGTAGTGGATCACTTGTCAACAAGCACCGCTGGGGGATTCTTATTGGTAAATACTGAAATGGTTGCCATGCGTGCTATGGTAATGCAAAATCGACTTGCCCTTGATATTTTATTGGCAAAAGAGGGTGGAGTCTGTGGAATGCTGAAAGTTCAACATTGTTGTACTTACATTCCTGACGAAAGTAAAGATTTGAAAATTATATTAAAAACATTACAGAATTGCATAACGAAATTGTACCACTGGAGGTTGAAGGTATTTGGTAGAAGATTGGTAAGAAAATATCAGCTATTAAAGACTTTGTAGTAAAACTAGGTAGTACATTTATAGGTAAGATATTATTTCCATTAACTTGTGTGATTAATATAGTATTAATAATTAGACTAGGTTGTATTTGTTGTAGAAAGAATAAAAACCAGAAAAGAATAAAAAGATAAAACTTAAGGAGAAGGGATAAGAAACAAGAAAGAGAATTTGAAGAAATAGAACTTGAAGAATTAAAGGATAGCATGTATAAAACAGCAAAAAGCGAAGAAACAGGGGAAACTGAAATATGAATGAAACAAGAAATCAATTCGAAATTTCTGTAAAAGGGATACAAAATTTTAAATTAGTGTGGTGATATAATCACCAAAGGGGGGATTGCTGAAGCGGGTAGTACAACATTTTGTATACCCCCCCATTCTGCATGTTTATATTAATCCGAATAATCAATTAATTGTAATATTATTAATTTGTTTGAAGTGATAACTCACCAACTATATTAACAAAAGAATTACACGTGGGAATTGCATCTTGCATGGCTATATTAATTGTAAACTAACTTGAGTACGCATATTAATAGTAGAAAACTAGAATATTGCATGTTATATGTTGCTTTGGTGATGTATTTGTGATTTGTGCTTTATTCAGTGAGTATAAACCGCTCTGAGTGTTGCTTCTGCTAGATAAATACACACACATATGGGTATTAGCAAGGGGATAACATTTTATTATTCATTTCTATGTTTTAATTACATTTTTGTGTTTCTTTTGCTTAAGTTGACCATTTCGGCCTAAACAAGATGGCTGAACGAGACGTTAAATGTGACTGCCCTGACAACACGAGGTTCTGGGAGAAGTGTGCAGGCGTCACCGCCAGCAACAGTGGCCTGGACCTGACCCCGGGAGAACATGTACCCTCCAAGGACGCTCCGGAAACCCATCCAAGACAAAAGACAATGCTTGATTTAAAAACCGGAACCAGCAAGTGCGATGACTTCATATTGCGGACTATGTGAGAACTTCACCTCGCGACCCCAAGTTGACCAATCCAGACTCTCTAAACCCCGATCTTGATACTTTTTGATATTATTTTCATTATAAAAGTAGGTAGGGAATTAGGATAGAAAACGCTACGAGACGATACGCTGAGGTTTTGCTCCTCTTTGACGAACTCGATTTCCTGACGTTATGTTGACGGAGAGGACGGTGACACTGCTGGACAGTTGTTATCCTGAATCTTTGAAAGACTGAATTGCGGCCTAACTTTGCTGAATAAATTCTTCTTTGACTGATTGACTTAGAGGACGACTTTAGCCAGAATAGGTAAATATGATGATCTGAAATGCTGATGATGATTTCTAAATTTTCTTGCAATATAATTTAGATAAAGAATATTTGATTAATTGACAAATGTGTTGTGTTGATTATTTGAATAAGAGAAATGTGGTAAAGAAGTAATGTATAGATAGACGAGCATTATTCATTAAAATCAAATATAACAACTAAATGATCCATCTCCTTATGAGAGGGATATCTTAGGAGTCTGAGGGCAATGTGTTCAAGGGTAAGGGAAAGGTATTACTATCATGTCAGCGTTTTGAAGCGTATTTTCCCTCAGAAAACAGATCAACGGAGTGTAAGTATATTGGTGTTATGGGCCCCGCCAATAGATGTATTTGATTGAATCTGATGCCCAGATAGTTGGTCTGTGCCGAATGGGCAATTTAACATTCTGCGCTGCATCAACAGCACCTGGTGGCTGACTGCCCTCGGAAGCCCACCTACCCCCTCAGACCACGCCAAGAACCTCGGCATCGTACTCAACTCATCACTCACCATGAACCGACAGGTCAATGCCGTAACCTCCAGCTGCTTCAACACCCTCCGCATCCTCTGCAAGACCTTCAAGTGGATCCCCCCTGAGTCAAGGAAGACAGTCACCCACGCACCCATCACCAGCAGACTGGACTATGGAAACACACTCTACGCCGGAATCAACAAGTCCCTACTCCGCAAACTCCAGACAATACAGAACACCGCTGCCAGACTCGTCCTCGGCATCCCCCGACACGAACACATCAGTCAACACCTACAATGTCTCCACTGGCTCCCCTTGGAGAAAAGAGTCACTTTCAAAATCCTCACTCATGCCTACAAATGCCTACACAACAACAGACCCAAATACCTCAACAACAGAATCAACTTCCACGTACCCAAAAGAAACCTCCGATCTTCCAACCTCGCGCTGGCCGAAACCCCGCGCATCCACAGAGCCAGAGCAGGTGGAAGATTCTTCTCTCACATTGCAGCCAAGACCTGGAACGAGGTACAGGCAGACATCAGATGCGCCCCCTCCCTGATCACATTCAGGAAGACCCTCAAGACATGGCTCTTCGGCTAAACAGATCTGTGGACCCCCCCCTCAGCGCCTTGAGACCCTCAATGGTGAGTAGGGCACTTACAATTCCCTGATTGATTGATTGATTGACGTGTGCAATTGATTCACTCGAGTTGTCTACCTCAGTGATGAGTTTCACTGGTATTCCGACGTCTGCTGTCTGGTATCTGCTGATAGGGTCTAGAACCTTGATGTGTCTGGTCTGCAGGGATATTTTGAATGTCCATTTCCTGTGGTTTCATGTGGTCTAAAAAGTGTTGTAGATCTTCAGGGTTGTAAAAGCCTTTTGAGTCTCCATTTTTGGTGATGCGGAAACAAGCTGGTTCAAATAGACCATATTTGATGTTCATTTTTCTCATTTGAGGTCTCATAGAGAGAAATGCTTTTTGTCTTTCGTTAGTTTCTCCTGAAAAGTCAGCTGCTAAACGGATTTCATGACCATCATTTAAAAATAAGCCTTGTGCACGAGCTGCCGTTAATAGTTGCCTCACTTGATCATGCCTTAAAAAACAGGTAATGAGGGGTCTTAGGCGAATGGTTATGTCTTTACGTGGAAGACCAATACGATGTGCACATTGAATTTCAAGCAGCGGATCAAAGGTAATGCCAGTCAGCTTTGGAAGAATATCACATAAGATTGTTCTAGTATTCTGACCTTCAATTTTTTCTGGGAATCCAAAGAAACAAATGTTAGCTCTTCTGCTACGATCTTCCAGATCTACCAGCTTGCTTCGTAGGAGCAATAGTTCTTTATCTCTACTTTGGACTGAATCAAGCCAGCTCTCTACTACTGTTAATCGTTGGTCCAATCCCTCTGTCCTGTTATGGAATCCTACAATGTCTGCCCTGATTGACTCCGCTGTAAGAGAGGATATATTAGTGTCCATATCTTCCAGGCGACGACTGATAGTTGAGATTTCTTGTAGAATGTGTTCCATGGTTTCACCTTGTGCTGGGGTTGAGGTGACTTGAACCTAACTGAAATGAAATGAAAGAAATCTTAGAATGCGCAACTAAGCCCAGAGGCATCAAGGCGCCTAACCAAAAAACATCAAACAGACCAGGAACCAAATTACGGGTATGCCTTGGCAAAGAGCCATGTCTTTAATGCCTTCCTGAACGTCAGGACAGAATGTTGAGTTTTGATTTCAATGGGAAGGGTGTTCCACAGTTTAGGGGCTAAAGTCGAAAAAGCCCTTCCACCCCATTTAACTCTTCGAAAACGGGGCACTGACAACAGGCTCTTTCTCACAGAGCAAAGGTCTCTACAAGGGGCATAGGGTACCAGCAAGTCCTTATCCCCCCCCAGCCCCATGCCCGGATAGCGCCCCATAAGTCAGGCACAGGGTCTTAAAAGCAATCCTGGCTTGGATCGGGAGCCAGTGCAGACTGTTCCTAACAGCTGTAGCTGAAAAAAGCCTGGGGGCATCGAGCACAAATTTAGCTGCCGCATTCTGGGCAGTTTGCAAACGTTGCACAAGGCCCTTATTTATGCCGGCATAGAGAGCGTTGCAATAATCAAGCCGTGAAGCAACCAATGCAACAACAATCTGTTTGCGAGCCTGCGGAGCTAGGTAATGCTTGATTTTCCTGAGAATCTCAATGATGCCCCAGCAGGTAGCAACTGTCCTGTTTACCTGCTGAGCCATGGAAAGAGCGGGGTCGATCAAAACTCCCAAGTTGCGAGCCGAGTCCGTAGGTATAGGACACGCTCCCAGAGAGGGGGGGCCACCATTCAGCAGACCAAATGTCCCTATTTCCACCAAAGACCAGTACCTCGGTTTTTTCCGCGTTCAGCTTCAGTGAATTGTAAATCATCCACTGAGAGACTGCCTCCATGCAGTTCCTGAAGCTGAGAGTGGAGGTACTGCCTGGGTGGGAGAGGGACACCATAATCTGGGTGTCATCAGCGTATGATACCACCTCCATCCCATTAGATCTTATTAGCCTGGCAAGTGGGGCCACATAGATATTAAAGACGGTCGGACTTAGAGCCGACCCCTGTGGAACCCCACATTGCACAGGTGAGGGTGGAGATAGATGCTCGCCCAATTTGACCCTCTGTTCTCTCTGGTCTAGGAAAGAAGCCAGAAGGCTCAGTGCCAGTCCTTCCACCCCTATCTCCCTAAGATGAGATATTAGAACCAAGGGAGATAGGGTATCAAAGGCGGCAGTCAGGTCAAACAAAACCAGGAGAGTGGTATGCCCCTGGTCGACCTCAGTGCGGATGTTATTTAGCACTACCGTGAGGGCCGACTCCGTACTGTGGAACCTCCGGAAACCATGCTGGGACCGATCCAAGAGACCCGAAGTGTCCAAGAAAGCCGCCAGATGCTCATTTAAATGAGTTTCCAGCATCTTTGCTGGTGCCGGAAGCAACGAAATAGGGCGGAAATTCTTAAGGATTTCAGGGTCTAAAGTTGGCTTCTTTAAAAGAGGCTCAACCACGGCACTCTTCCAAGAGGAAGGAAAAGTACCCTCCTGCATCGCCGGGTTCATAATGATCAAGAGCGGGGGCAGTAAGGTTTCCCTACAGTCTTTAAGAACTTTAAGAGGGCATGGGTCCAGAGGGGACCCCGACCTAGTCTTACTTAAAAGCGAGTCCAGTTGTTGTAGGGAGAGCAAAGGAAAATTGGACAGGCTCGCAGAGGAGGCCAAGGTTCCACATTCTATAGGGGATGTGACCGACAAGGGGGGGGGGAGGCATTAATGCCCTTTGCAATTCAAGGGCCGAATAAATGTCGGCTATTTTAGAGTGAAAAAATTGGGCGATCTTATCACAAAGATCCTGGGAGCTAACAATAGGGTCGGGCATTTGCAGGGTACACAGAGAGTCTACAATTCTAAAAAGTTCTCTGGGAGAGGTAAGGGCGGTAGTCAACTTAGAGAAGTACTCCTGCTTTTCTTTAATTACCTCCGCTTTATACCCCTTGAGAAGAAGTTTGTGCTTTTCCCTCTCTTGATTGTCCCAACTCGCCCTCCATAGCCTTTCCTGTTTCCTGCAGCCCTGCCTTAAGAGTCTCAAATACTCTGAGAACCAGGGGGCCGAGGGTCTCTTCCTGGCAGAATAACGAAGAGAAATAGGGGCCAACACATCCAGTGCCACGGTGACGGAAGTAGTTAATTCAAGCGCCGCCGTGCTGACATCCTTCGCTGTGGCAATTGCAATATTAGAAATTAGAGGGGCAAGGGTGTCGTTAGAAATCCTCCTATAGTTTCGCTTAGGTTCTTTCTTGCTAGGACCACTCAGCTTAGTATCTACAGGAGAGACCTGAAGCTCCAGAGGAACAGCTAGATGATCAGACCAGACCAACGGAATAGGCAAGTCTGTTGTTAGCCTAGAATCGTTTGAAAACACCCCATCCAGAATGTGACCTGCCTGGTGGGTAGAGCTTTTAACCAGTTGCTGAAGGCCACAAGCGGACAGCGAATCCAGAAGGGAAAGAGTTTCCCTAGAATCCTGGTTTTCGAGATGAAAATTTAAATCTCCCAGAACCGTCAGTTGAGCGCAGCCAAAATAGGGTTCTAGGAAATTAAGCAGGGTCTGGCTGAAATCAGCTCTGGGTCCTGGCGGTCTATAGATCAATATACCAGCAAAAGGAGCAGCACGGGGAGATATTATTAAAAAGTGTAGGGCCTGAAGGGTATCCGAGGGGGCAGATAGAGTAGTGATGCGACAGGTGTAGGATGTCTTGTAAAGAATCCCCAACCCTACTCCTCTACGTCCCACTCGGTCCATTTTGGCTAGCGCATACCCATCAGGAATGGCATCCACCAGATCAGGCCCAAAGGAATCAGAGGCCCATGTTTCTGTAATAAAAACTCAAGAAGGCTTTCTAACAGACACAAACTCACTGAAGGCAATATTATTCTTCACCAGCGATCTTGCATTGATGAGAAAGCCGCTTTCGCTCACGGTGTTAGAGATGGAGACAGGTTTAATGGAAGGGCGAAAGTAGGAGGCACATTCTGCCGATGACGCGCAGTTTCTAGAGAAACAGCAACAGCAGGAGGGGTCCAACAAAGCCTCAGGGAGGCAGGAATAGTGACACGGTAACCGTAGAGGTCTATGGGCGATTAAGTCACAATGTGAATACGTGAAGCTTACAAGTCTGTGGCCACCATTTCCCCATGCCTTCTCTCCTGGCCCATCCCCTAGCCCATCCTTAGCGCGGACGGTCGCAGATGGGCTGGACTCTGGCGTGACTCCGGCGCGAGTACGATGCGCCCGCTGCGCGCTTGCATAATTGGTTTAAATAGAGGTCTAGCGTGTCAGCCTGACTACTATACCGCTACCCGAAATGGCGCCCACCAGACGTCCCTTCCTACCCCCAAGATGGCACAGAGTATCCGTAACAGCGCGCAGGGAACCCGCTGAAGCCGCGGTGTGTCTCACACGTTTTACAGTGCAGGTATGCGGAGATGGGGTGGGTTAAAAGCAGGGGATAATCTAACAAATATCAATAAAGCATATATAGAAAAACGGGATTTTAAAAGCTAAGAGTGACACGAACTCTGCAGGGATTAAAGCGCAGAATGCCTGAGCGCTATGCGTAATGTTAGTTGCCTTGTCCAAGGCTCACCTACCTGCTTCCCCTCCTTAAATACAAATCTAGCGTGTCAGCTTGACTACTATACCGCAACCCAAAATGGCGCCCGCCAGACGTCCCTTCCTACCCCCAAGATGGCGCAGAGTATCCGTAACAGCGCGCAGGAAACCCGCTGAAGCCGCGGTGTGTCTCACACGTTTTACAGTGCAGGTATGCGGAGATGGGGTGGGTTAAAAGCAGGGGATAATCTAACAAATATCAATAATGCATATACAGAAAAACAGGATTTTAAAAGCTAAGAGGGACACGAACCCTGCAGGGATTAAAGCTCAGAATGCCTGAGCGCTATGCGTAATGTAAGTTGCTTTGTCCAACTACATGAAGAAAGAGAAGAACCTTTCGTAGGCATGTTGTGAGATTGCTTTAGTACTTCGGCAAAGAGGAGTGGTTTTGAAGATTTGCTCCCACGTTTATTGTTAGACATTCGAAAACAATCTGAGTTACTTTGATATAGTATTAGTAGTAGTAGCATAGATCTTAGATTTGAATTACATTTACAGCCCTGTTGGTCCTTGGTTACACCTATATGTAAAACAGACTTCTATCTTGACCACTTCTTTAGTGTTGTAAAGAAGAAAGTACCCAGTTGTTGCGTAGATCCAAATACTTTAGGGAAGCAAGTATTAGTGTTACAAGAATTTCTGTAAAATGTCACCACTTTCACGGAAAAGAGCAGAGCAGACTGTCAGGGAGTCCTTATAAACTCAGGAAGCAGGAATTCTGAATCATGTGGGGGACTGTTTCTTCCAGGTTCTCCCGGTCTCAACTATTCTTGAGTAGTCACAGGTCATCTTTTACCAGCACAAGTCGACATTAAATGCTGCCCAGGTCATACTCAACTATCAATATCCAGGAATTTTTATTTTCACATTTTATCACATACCCCAATTGTATCAATCACAGTAAAATTAGTAAATGAGTAAACAACACAGACCCATTTTACCACACTCGTGTACAGCAGGGATTTCTTTTTTTTTAGTCACTTCCGAACATTGTAAGCATTTTTATTTACTGAGGCAATGAGTAATGTAAAAGGGCATTTTTATAATGATTTACAATGTGTGCACAGTCTCATACCCTATTGAAGCGCCAGTTATGAGGAACGCTTTGTCTCTGTAGTTGCGTCATGCATGGATATTGAGGGCTCCTGGGGGTGCCGCTCGCAGAGCGTGCACCCCCGGGTAGCTTCGGGCATATGGTATGGCCCTGTGGACAGGTAGGCATTGGTGATTGGTCCGTTTTTATCGGCGCGAGCCGCGCGTCGTGAACGTTCTATGTGGTGCACCTAGCTTATGTTGTGAGGCAGGGCAACGAAGTTTGTGGTCTCGCTGGGTCGTTTGAAGCGCTTTTCGGGTAAATAAAATTTTATTGTTTCTGGCAATGGAGTCCGCCGCTTCCGTTAAGGAAGCGCTGCGGGTATTATATGAGGCGGGCAGGGAGGATTTGCTAATCCCCGGCGTACTTAGTGAGGCGTGGGTCGGGCTGGAGCAGCGGGGGCGGCAGGCTTCAAAAGGCGTTTCCGCCGCTGTCGCAGCCTGCATTTCTAGTGATGGTTCTCCTGAGCTGGTGGGCAGCACTATGAGCGCGTCGAAAGACAATTCACCCCCGCTTGCACAGCCGCCTTACAGGTCGTCCTCTGCACCTGCCACTGCAGTAGTATCGAGAAAGGGGAGGGGACGGGCGTGCACATGCGCACTGTCCTCACAAGCTAATGTGGGAAAAAGAATTATAAAAAGACGAGCCGGAGTGGAAACGAAGGGCTCGTTAGTTGCAGAGAGTGTTACAAGGGCTCCACCAAGTGGCCAAAATGAGAATAGGCCCGTTTTAAGGGAGTCAATCAACAAACAAAATAAAGACATTGGTATATTTGCAAAATACACCAGGCAGCAAGATATAATGTCAAATTTGAACTTGCAGGATAGGGATTTATTGCCAGTTATCGCCAGTAATCAAGGCGACACCATCCCGGTAGGGCACAAGTCTCATATAGAGCAAGTTTTTTGCCCCCCATTGCCTAAAACGTCTTTTCATAATATAGAAGAGCCTGCTGTATCTTTTACAAAGGACATGATTGCCCCTTTCCAGTCAGATTCTCACAGAGTGAACGATACCACACGATTCACGAACGCTCCACAGCCTGGCCAACCAGGGCAATGGGTGTGGATTCCTCAAGAAATTAAGGATAAAGATAGGTTGTCGAAACTCAGTCACAGGGGATCCTCACTAACTGCGAGTTCAAGCGGCTCGCAGTCCAACGTGGGCTAATCTCTGCAAGACACAAGAAAGGGCAGTAGAGACGCTACTATCAGGCTTCCAATGTCCTGCAACGCCAGAAACATGGAGGAGGGAGATTTTTCAACGAAATTTCCCACTCCGCTGGACGACACAAGAGCTGCATATTTTAAGAAAGCTGTAAATTGGAGGGAGTTTGATGGGGGTATAGGTGATGGGGTGCAGCCGAGTTGCAGTGGTAGGAGCAAAAACATAAGGGGAAAAGGGGTGGTAGTTTCTGAACAATTTATGGATGACGACGATTCTTTGGAGGAAGGGGAAATATTGGAAGGGGATAATTTACAGAATGTTCATCAAAATGTCTGGGGGAAAAAAGGGGGGGTTGTACTAAAGATTTGTCCAGATTGTATTTTTCGCAGAATAAAATAAACGAGGGTACCCAGTGCGGATCCGGTTCAAGGCATCGCAAGGGAGCAAAGAGCAGATCAGCGGCTGAAGAGCAGGCGCAAATTAAATCAGGTGAGGTGCATACGTTTTTACCCGCAAAGCCTATACGGGTAGATAAGGGAGTGGGTACTGATATCGAACACAATAATTCGATAAATCTAAACAAGAATATACAAGTCTGCGGCGAGGCGCATGATTCGATTGACAACCCCAAAAGTTAGTGAGTTCAGATGATAAACAAAAAACAGAGTCAGAAGACAAAGGTGCACCGAAATATAGACGCCTACCGTATTTGGGTTTTTCTATGCCCCTGGGCGCACATCTAAATAAGTCTACTAAGGATAAGATAGGGAGGGGGGATTTTATTGATGTTTTTAAACTCCTTCACAGGGACATTCAAGCGAAGGAAGGTTCAAAGGAGGAAGCATGGGAATTGTCAAGAAGGCCCAGGGTACCCACGAACATAGACACATGGACTTCCGCTTTTCTTATTTTCGCCAGTGTATACTGCGAAAAATTCCCTGATAGATCGGTGTCACTATTTAAATACTTAGACACAATTCGGAAGGCAGCTTCAGAATTTGGGGGATATTCGTGGCTGCACCACGATGAAGAATTTAGGGCCAGATTAGTTTTGATGCCTGATAAACTATGGGGGGAGGTTGATAATGAGCTTTGGGTACATGGATGTATCCCCAGTGGCCCCCTCTGTCCATGCACACTGCTAGCGGTTTAGCGGTTACCTACCGGCCCTTTCAGAACAGACCCACCCTGGGGGAGGTGGGTAGTTGGGACAAACAGCAGTCAGCCGTATCTGGGGCATGCTGGAATTTTAACAAAGGGTACTGTGCAAGGAACCCCTGCAAGTATAAGCATGAGTGCTCAAAATGCGGAGGTAAGCATGCAGTCTTGCAGTGTTTCGGGGAGCACGCAAATTGGGGACCTAGTCTTCAAAACAGGGGCAGAGGCTTCATGTTTCAGTCTGGAAACAAGGGCTTCTACGCCAATCAAAGTGGACATCCTATGTGAATGATTACGTTTTTACCCTGATTCTCAGGAGGCGGCTTTGTTAGCATGGGGCTTTAAGGAGGGCTTCAAATTAGGTTATCAGGGACCACGTTGTCGCCGATTTGCTCTGAATTTAAAATCTGTCAATGCTTTTCCACAGGTAGTAAGGGAGAAACTGATGACTGAAGTCCGGGAGGGAAGGATGGCAGGGCCTTTCAACTCATGGCCCTTGGATAATCTTATTGTGTCACCTTTGGGCGTGGTTTCTAAAAAGGCCGCTGGAGAGTTCAGAATGATTCAGCATCTTTCGTGGCCTTTAGGTGGCTCTAACAATGATTTTATATCCAGGGACGATGCTATGGTGCAATTTTCATCAATATATTCAGCTTTCGGGATGATCAGGAAGTCAGGGGAGTATTCCGAGTTAGCAAAATGCGACATCAAATCGGCCTTTAGATTACTGCCTGTACATCCCTCTGATTTTTCCTTGCTGGGAATCTTTTTTGAAGGAAAGTTCTTTGTTGATAAAGCCCTTCCTATGGGTTGTGCCATATCATGCAGACTATTCGAAGCCTTTAGCTCCTTTCTTCAGTGGTGTTTTTCATTTACCACAGGACATACGGGGTAACACATTACTTAGACGATTTTTTGTTCATAGGCACAGCCAATTCTCAGCAATGCAAGAAAGCTATACAGGATTTTGAAGGTCTGGCTCAAGATTTAGGGGTACCTCTAGCGGAGGACAAGACAGAAGGTCCCGCTTGTTGCCTTACGTACTTAGGCATTGAAATTGATACTACTAAAATGCAGGCCAGATTACCTCAGAAAAAGATTCAGGAAAAAACTAAACTTTTGGAGCACGCTCGCTCGGCAGCGAAGCTAACATTGTTGGAAGCCCAATGCTTATTAGGCCATCTAAAGTTTGCATGCAAGGTCATTCGTTCAGGCAGATCCTTTTGCAGGCGTTTGGGTTTTTCCATGTCAGGTCCAAAGCTTCCTCACCACAGAGTTAGAAAAACGGCTCAGATGCGAGCAGATTTTGAGGTTTGGTCGACTTTCTTGTTGGACTTTAATGGCATAACACTCTGGTCTCTAGATGAAGATTTTATCTGGGAAATGCAGCTTTTTTCCGATGCTTCTGGGGCCAATGGCTTCGGCCTTTTCTGGGAAGGGAAGTGGTGTGCGGAACGATGGCCGGCCAGATGGGCCGCAGAAAAGAAAAGCATAGCGTTCCTGAAATTTTTTCCTTTAATAGTGGCTTTAGCTGTTTGGGGAACGAAGTTGGCCAACAGGACAGTCTTATTCAACGTAGACAACAAAACAGTGGATGATTTGATTCACGGTCAAAAACCTAAAGATAAGCAGCTGTTGAAATTGTTACAGATGTTCATGTTAGGCTGTCTTAAGTTTAACATTATTTTCAAGGTGAGGCACATTTCTGGTATTTCAAATAACATCGCGGATGCCCTATCTCGATTTCAGTGGGAGAGATTCCGTGGCTTGGCGCCAGGAGCAGACATACGGAAGACTCTGATACCCAGCGAGATATGGAATCTGGTGATGTGAATATGTACCATCTCATCGAGCTCTCTTTAGCAAAGAGTACAAAGCTGGCTTACAGAAGAGCTTGGCTGGAGTTTCTAGACTCAGGTGCTGTTTTCAGAAGTTTTGATGGGGTGGGTTTAGAACAGCGACGAAGGGATGTGGTGCAGTTCATTATGTTTAACATCAATAAGGGCATTTCTTCTACCACTATAGCCGGTAAGTTAGCCGGTATATCATTTTATGGAAAAAATTTCTGGGGCTACGAACCGTCCGCGGGCGAGATGGGAAGAAGAATTCTTCAGGGCTGGGCTTAGACAAAAAAGAGAGGTTCATACAAGAGAGATCCTATATCCCTACATTTGTTACATAGAATAGTCACTGTACTGCAAGAAGTTTGTTTTTCTGTTTTTGAATTTCGATTATTTAAATTGTGCATGGTTTGGCTCTTTTTCGGGGCTTTTAGAGTCTCTGAGTTGCTGGGAAATATAGCGAACAGCGACATAATAAAAGAAAACATATCCTTGATACATTCAAACATAGAGGGCCCGATTCACAGAACTAACTTAAGACAAAATCCTAAACTTACTACCATTTTGGTATTCACAGAAGGCACTTACTCATTTTGGTATTCACAGAAGGCACTTACTCATTTCGGTATTCACAGAAGTTAGGAGTCCTAACTTTAGGACTCCTAAATGCCTTCTGTGAATACCGAAAGTCTTAAAATTAGGATTTTTCGCAGTTTAGTAGTAGTAGAGTTAGGACTCCTAACTTTAGGACTCCTAAATGCCTTCTGTGAATACTGAAAGTCTTAAAATTAGGATTTTTCTCAATTTAGTAGTCCTAAATTTAGATTTAGGACTACTAAATTGAGAAAAATCCTAATTTTAAGACTTTCGGTATTCACAGAAGGCATTTAGGAGTCCTAAAGTTAGGGGTCCTAACTATACTACTACTAAACTGAGAAAAATCCTAATTTTAAGGCTTTCGGTAGTCACAGAAGGCATTTAGAAGTCCTAAAGTTAGGAGTCCTAAACTTAGGACTACTAAATTGAGAAAAATCCTAATTTTAAGAATTTCGGTATTCAAAGAAGGCATTTAGGAGTCCTAAAGTTAGGAGTCCTAACTATACTACTACTAAACTGAGAAAAATCCTAATTTTAAGACTTTCGGTATTCACAGAAGGCATTTAGGAGTCCTAAAGTTAGGACTCCTAACTTCTGTGAATACCGAAATGAGTAAGTGCCTTCTGTGAATACCAAAATGAGTAAGTGCCTTCTGTGAATACCAAAATGGTAGTAAGTTTAGGATTTTGTCTTAAGTTAGTTCTGTGAATCGGGCCCAGAGATTTTTCTTCAGCATTAAAAAACAGATCAGATGGGGAAAGGTGTTAAAGTAATACTACAGGCTGTTTATGCCCCGTCCAAGCATGGCTAGAATTTTTGTCAGTCGGTGGGGCAACTACAAAATGTGTTTTTAGACATCAGAATGGGTCACAGCTAACTGCCTTTCAGTTGTTGTCCGTTTTACGAAAGGCACTATTGAGATTGGGTAAGGATCCAACTAGGTTCGGTACCCATTCCTTTCGTATTGGGGCAGCATCGGAAGGAGTGCGATGGGGATTTGCTATCAATGAAGTTAAAAAATTGGGACGTTGGTCATCAGATTGTTGCCTGCGTTATATTAGAAAGTTGGATCAGGACAGTTAATGTCGTGGAATATTAATTGTCTTTTCTTTTAGGTTGGGCAACAAACTCGGCAAAACATCACCATAAAGTCTGGATGGTCGGTCATTCGTTCATCAAATGGGCAGCCAAGCAAGCAGAAAAACGGCATTTTGGGAAGAATTTGGGTTTTTCTTCCGAGGAAGTGCTTTTGTCCTGGTGGGGAAAAAGTGGTATGAGATGGGGGCAATTTTTACCTTTGATGAGCGAGTTATCTGCAAACAACAAGCCAGATGTGGTCATTTTGCACCTGGGGGAAAACGATTTGGTACAGTTATCGGGATTGGGGCTTTTAATTGAAATGAAAACTGACCTGGAACTCTTTTTGAACACTTGGCCTCATGCACAGTTGGTGTTAACTGCCTTAATGCCTCGTAGAATATGGAGAGGGGCGGACAGATTTACTGCCATGGAACGAGCAAGGAAGAAAGTCAACCGTGAAATGCAACGTTTCTGTATCCTTAATAGTATACATTGGCTTGTCCATAATGAAATAACCAAAGATGACTATCAATTTTTCAGGCATGATGGTGTACATCTATCTTTTATTGGCAATGAGATTTATATTTTAAATATAAGAGAAATGATTTTGAAGATTTTGAATGTACAAGCATGGTGTTGATTTATGCTGTTGAAGCGACAGCGTCTTTTTTCCAGTTTATACATTATATGGCTTGTTTTTCAAATTTTTGGTGCAAGTAAAATTTGCTTATCGCTCGCCCCTTCTTTCTCCTCTCCCCTCCCCTCCTCCTGCCCCCAATCTTTTTCACAAATTTTCATAATTATTGCATGTTTTTTCTTTACATTTACGCTGCCCGGCTTTGGTGAAGGTGGTAGTTTTCGTTGGGTAATGTTTTTACTATTTGTCATTCACTGTTTGGCGACAGTATAGTTTTTCTGTTTTCTCAGGTACTACTGGTTTCTACATTTTTCTTATAAATAAATATTTTCCCAGTTCTAGCGGCTGTGGTGCTCAGGAATCCTTTGGAATGGTTTAAATATGTTGCCAATTTAATATACATGAAAGAGAAGGGTTTTTTTTGGGGGGGGGACAGGAAAAACACCTGAGTAAGGGTTTTTCCTGGTGGCAGAGTTGGAGGAGATCAAGACAGGCAGGAAAGGTTTGGGGGCATTAGGAATAGCTTCGGACAGAGGAAAGCAGGGAGAGAAATTGGAGGCAGGAGTTAGGCAGGAGATGGAGTTAGGGGTTTGGGGAGGAGGATTAGGCCGAACAAGGTGGGGTGGTAGTTGTACGGGGATATTGCTTAGGGGCGGGGGGTGTTAGTTCGGAATATGTTTGATTATGAACTGATGCAATTAGATATCGTCTTTGCCTACCTGTCCAATAAAGCGGTCTTTTACCCCAATTTTGAGTCTTGGACATGATTATTGCCTGATGAGGGCTCCTGGGGGTGCCGCTCGCAGAGCGTACACCCCCGGATAGCTTCGGGCATATGGTATGGCCCTGTGGACAGGTAGGCATTGGTGATTGGTCCGTTTTTATCGGCGCGAGCCGCGTGTCGTGAACGTTCTATGTGGTGCGCCTAGCTTATGTTGTGAGGCAGGGCAACGAAGTTTGGCCCACCCTCCCACCCATAAAATATATATATATTTTTTTAAATGGTTCTCTTTTTCGGTGAATCGTTATGTACATAAAATTGTCTGGGAGGTTGTCGCTTGGACAGGTGGCAGAGTTGGAGGAGATCAAGACAGGCAGGAAAGGTTTGGGGGCATTAGGAATAGCTTCGGACAGAGGAAAGCAGGGAGAGAAATTGGAGGCAGGAGTTAGGCAGGAGATGGAGTTAGGGGTTTGGGGAGGAGGATTAGGCCGAACAAGATGGGGTGGTAGTTGTACGCGGATATTGCTTAGGGGCGGGGGGTGTTAGTTCGGAATATGTTTGATTATGAACTGATGCAATTAGATATCGTCTTTGCCTACCTGTCCAATAAAGCGGACTTTTACCCCAATTTTGAGTCTTGGATATGATTATTGCCCGATATGAAATCTTCATAGAGACGAGCGATTCGACTGACATGGCTCAGGAAATCCGAGGCTTCTGAGCTATCACAAGCTCAGCAGATTCCGGTTACCTGAGCACAAGATGTAACTACTCTTTAAAGGCGCCGGTATTGAGTAGAGCTTGTTTTTTTCTAGTTCGCCGTGCGCTGGCGTTGCAAAGTCCTCACAGGTGCGGCAAATGTACGCGAGGCCTGCCGTGCGCTGGTGTTGCAAAGTCCTCACAGGGGCGGCTGACGTACTCGAGGTCCGAGGCTTCTGATATCTCGCGGGGCATACCAAATTTCAGTTACCTCAAATCCTCTTCACCTCAGAATGAGCTCTAAAAGAGCTCAGTTTTTAGCGAAACTCAGGCCAGCTATACCTGGTTTGTACAACGTTTCAAAAACATCAATGCTGCAGCCCTGGTCACACTGAGAGGAACGCCACCTCCGTTCAGAGTCTGTCCAGCGGCGAAGCTCTCTCTTCAGGTGGCCATTTTCCTTTGTGGCCAAACCAGGCCCCCCATGACAATAGGCCTTTGGTTTCATAAGCATTACATTCTGGTTCCCCAAGAAGAGTTTCATCCTTTATCCCTCTGTTCATTCTAGTAACCATACCAAGCAGATGTTATAACACCTGGACCTCCCCTCTGCACCCTCAACTATGAATTCCTTCCTAATTGTCACCTCCTGGAGACTAGACACCAATACACGAAGTTGATGTGTGTTTTGTCACAGATTCTACTGTGTCAACTCAATCCAAGATATTTCTGAAGTCACACAAGAAATAAGATCAATTGCCAGAGTATCTATTTGCATTTCTACTGCAAACATCTCTCTGTAAAGGTTGTCATGGTGTATTTTAAGGAGGGTGTCAGAAGAGGCCTCTTTTTGGGTACCAAGGCCATTGGTGATTGTTATTGCACAGATACCCTTCAGTTAGACATTGGCCTTGTATATTTGTCCATCTTATTCATCTGCCGTGGGTTTAGTGCATTTTCTCTCCCCGTGCTGGATGTGTGGTGTATCACCAAATAAAAGTAACACTTTGGTCCTGATTACGAGTTTGACGGATGGGCTACCTCATCACGAATGGGACAGATATACTGTCCGTCATATTACTAGTTCCATTATGTTCCATTGGATACTCATAATGCAGCGGACGGGTAAGGGGAAATACAACCTTTGCACAGCCTCTGAAACTTCAAAGTTGCCCCCATGCATTCTCCACAGGTGACCAAAGTATGCTTTTCCACTTGCAGCCGCTGGGTGCCAGGTCATGCCCCAGTCACAAATACAGTTTGTTCACTGTTCATTGTAGTGCTTATCTGGTGATTTCATGGTCAGCTGACCTCAGGAAACTCCTGCCCCTCCATGTCAGAGATGTTACAGTCTTTAGCCTCGGTCCATATTGGGTCCGTGGCTATGCAGCAGTCTGAGTCCTGAAATTCTGTTTGTACAGATGCTCCTCTCCATGCTCCAGTCTCCGGATTGAGGGGACACTGAGGTAGCATCCGATTTCAAACTCTTTGAACCCCTTTATCATTGAAATCAGGTTTGCTCGGTTCATAGGTGTGGAGTTGGGATTCAGTGTGGACTTCAGGCCACAGCACAGCAGGATAACTCCGCAGCAGAAGCCGGGGTAAACATAACCTAACTCCAGCCTGCTCATCCCTGAAATATATGTTTTACATCCATATTTCGTGAATCATTAGTATGCAATATTAGCAATACATTTTCTCCTATATTTTACTAATTCGATACAAATGCTGTATTATGATTGTATTTTTGTTTCTGAGCACAGTTCCTTGCCCTCCCCCACCTCCGCCGCGCGGTATTGGCCAGCAGCAACATAACGACATATAAATAAATCTATATTAATATTTATTTCACTCTCAATTGCTGATTTATCCTATGTCACACTTGCAAGCAACCGGCGAGGAGCCAGATTTATGAAATGCACGGACCAATACTGAGTTTCCTGCTTACATGATTTTCCAGCAAGGAAAGGGTTACTGGTAAGTGTCTGCTTTTACTTAGAGCATGGGACGTCCCTGGAGGTCTGCTGTACATTTGTAACTTCAGTCAGCGCTTGCTGGTGGTAACAAATCACCAGTGATAAATGTCCGCATAAACCTAAGCAAAACAACATCTCGCTTCCTTTTTCCTGCACACACAATTATAAGTAATGGGCAAATGGAAGAACCCATGCAGAGGAAGTTTTCTGAAATAGCAAAAAGCACTCTTTTTATAACCCTGTGTCAGTGCTGATCAGGAGGGACAGATGGGCAGGGGATGGTTCCTTGTATGTAAAAGAAAAAATCGTTATAAAAATGTGTTTAAATAGGCTCAACATGTTTAATTTCCTACCTGGGTGTGGAAGGGTGTTTCATACCATGCCCATCTTAAAAACCATTATGCTGAAATAGGTAAATCAAGGATCGCAATTTAAGAAAACGATTCTTCTGTGGTTTAACTGTATACCTGATCCCTGTAAAGGGAGTGCAAAATGAAAAACAACTGTTTAAAAGTTTTCCATAATGGGATAAAATAGGGGCGATCGACATTAGTGTAAAATAATTCACTTAATGTATTTGGTGTCACATCCGAATTGTTTTTATTGTAAATGTCGTTATACATACGGAATACTGCTAAAAATAATGGAAGATAAAACATAAAAAAACATTAAATTGTGTTATTAAAAATTTACTAAGATATTTAAGAAATTGTGGGATATCATGAGATGGATGACGGAGGTGTGTGCCTCACATTCGTCAGCAGTCGATCCAGGGGTCCTCCGACCACAATGGTCTGCCCAGTAATTGCCCGAAAGTCAAAAACCGTGGTCCACTGTTGAGTGATCGTGAGCAGAGTTCAAATCCAACTCACCATCCCTTACATTCCAAACGTATCTCCTTCACAAGGCACAATGGTTTCCAAAGCACATGCAGGGCTATTTGTGCTCCATTCTATTTGGAATATCTGACTTTAATAATGGGAATTAATACGTGATACACATCTCTGCATGTGTTTGCTCTTGCTTTCAGAATTTAAGCAAGCCCCAAGGGTCCTATTTGCTCAAAACTCTGCTTAATAAAAGAGTAGTCAATTTTTGAACGAACTTGTCGTAAAAACTAAATAACCAACGAAAACTGGGAAAAGAACTACAAACAAAGAATGGTTCGGAACAATGCATGGCATGAATGTACCATGTACAATAGTCTGAATTACACGAAGCTAAGATTCTTTCCATCCTGCTTAGATAATAAAGTGCCCATACTTTCTTTTTGGCCATGAGTATTTGATTAGTGTTATACTATTTATTTTGACACATGTAACTGTATGAACATATATGTTTTGATCCATTATACTGTACTTAACTTAACAGGTGGTTGCATAAACTATTTGTTTGCCTGCTGAAGGATTGTAGGAAGTAACCCTTTGGGCCGATTTATTCAAGAAAAGCCCCTTCCAACAGGCATTTATCTACAGATACATCACTGAACGAGTGTTTACTTTGATGATCGTTGTTAGACCTGGCACCTTGGTGTGGGTCTCCTGGTGAACAGTAGCTTTACTACAGTGATCTAATGAGCAACTAGAGTGCTAACATTCAGAATTTATGGCAAATGTGTGACACATCTGAATGCCTTCTTGATGGAACCAAAGTAAAAAACTGAAAGTATTTCCTACTGAGGAGACTGCAGTAAATGAGGAAATTAGGAAACTTCATAACAAATAAATCTCCCAAGATGGCCACCAGAGACAAAAGAGCCAAAATGTAGCCCAAATATCACCCAGATGTAGCCCAAGTATAGCCCAATGACAGAATGTCCCAGAGTGTTCTTAAGAACAACTAGAGCGCTTACTGTCTTACTTATGACAAAAGTATGGCACACCTGAAGCCATCTTGATTGGAATAAACTGGTAACACTTAAAACATTTCATTTAAAAAGGAACACAATGAGGGGGTTCATTTTGCCATAGAAATTATGCTTAGTGCTGAAGAAAGAAAAATTAGGGCACATTTTGAGTGACTTCTCAAATCCTCTTCTATTTCATTAAAAAATTCTGATATGCAGACTGAAACATGCACTTTTAATACCAGTAGCAGACTTCCGTGGTGAGCAGTAGCTTTACTACAGTGATCTAATGAGCAACTAGAGTGCTAACATTCAGAATTTATGGCAAATGTGTGACATATCTGAATACCTTCTTGATGGAATCAAAGTAAAAAACTGAAAGCATTTCATACTCAGGAGACTGCAGTAAATGAGGAAATTAGGAAACTTCATAACAAATAAATCTCCCAAGATGGCCACCAGTCAAAAGAGCCCAAATGCAGCACAAATATCACCAAGATGTAGCCCACATGTAGCCCAATGACAGAAGTGTGCAAAACACTTATTTTTTTGTGTATTTGCAGTTTTATATAGTGCAGACTTGTCAGGTATTGGAGTGCTTTACATGAGCATTGGTTACATCACACAAGATCAAATTCATTTTGGTTGTAGACATGGGGAGATTAAGTGATTGGACCAGAATCACAGAATGTTGAGCTGAAGCAGAAACTCCAACCTGGTTCCCCAGTTGCAAAGTCTGCAGCTCTGGAAGTAACACCACATCCTCTCCCCTAGGTGCAACATTTAATCAAGTGGTCAACTGGATAAAAAAACATAAAGATTACAAATAATTTAAAAGTTGTTTGTCGCTATTTGAAAACTCAGAAAATGTGTCCTCGTTTTAGTTTTTTATAGCACTAACCATAATTTTGATGCAAATAAGACCCTCTCATATATGTAATTTCTAAAGGAAATGCTCTAGGTATTACAGTTTTGATTACATCAAGATGGCGTCAGGCGTGCCACACTTTTGAAATAAGTATAGAATGTAAGCAATCTAGTTGTTCATTGGGATACTGTTGAGAGGTAGAGGCCAGGGGCACGGACTCTGAAAATTGAAGGCAGGTAGGAGAGTGCAGAGGCAACAATTTGACCACACTGGGCAGGCAGGAAGGGCGGTGGCAGCACAACAGACTATGGAGGGCAGTGGAAAGGGGGGCAGGGGCAACAAACCAACAATACAGGACAGGCAAGAGAGGCTGTGGCAATATAATAGACCATTGTTGGCAGAAGGAAGAGGCAGTGGTAGTACAACCATACATGCCAACAGACCAGTTTCAGCCAGGAAACGTCCAATGTTTTTAAGCTCAAATGGGCTTTATTTGATCTGTCTCCTGTCTACAATCTCCTCTTTTTCAATGTAATTCAAAGGAGAAAATCAATACCCCAGTTTCTTTTCAAAATCTCCCTCTTACCAAGTTCAAAATGTTCGCAAGTATGGTACATTGGATCATGGTAGGCAGGAGGAATTGGGGTAGGGACATGGACTCGGATAACAGAGGACAGGAGGGACATGGAGAGGTGCACCAAACTGACCCTACAGGGCAGGCATCAGGGTTTGCAGCGGCACAATACACCACACAGGGCATGCGGGACGGGAGTGCAGCACAACAATCCATAGAAAGCAATAGGGAGGGGACAGGACTATGCACATGGACAACAGAGAACAGAGGGGAAAGAGGCAATGGTAGCTAGCTGACCATAATGGACAGACAGGAGAGAAAGCTGCAGCATAACAGACCATAAAGGGCAGGAGGGACGGATCAGGGGCATTACAATGGACCAGACAAGCCAGGAGGGAGGCAATAGGGGTCTGCACATGGAAACAGAGGGCTGGGGGCAAGGGGGCAGGGCAGGAGCATCAAGATGACCATGGAGGTCAGGTAGGATGGGCACTAGAAACAAGACACACCATGGAGAGCAACAGTGAGACTATGATGGCATACACACAGACCATGGACGGAAGGTGGGAGGGAGTCAGGGGCAGCTAGCTGACCACACAGGGAAGGTGGGAGGGGCCAATGCAGCACAGAAGACCATGCATGGCAAGCGGGAGGGTTAGTGGTAGCACAATGGCTATGATGGGCAAGAAGGAGGGTGCAGGGGCATGCACAAAGGACCATGGAGGATAGAAGGGAGGGTCAGTACCTGGGCACAGACAAGAGAGTTCAGGGGAAGGGGACTCACAACAGACCACGCGGGGCAGGCAGGAGGAGCAGTTGCAGCACAACAGACCAGGGAGGGCAGAAGGGTGTGGCAGTAAAGTGGACCATGGAGGACAGGAGGAAGGGGATAGGGGCATGGCATGTGGACAGGCAGGGTGGAGGTGGCAGGGACAGGTTACAGTCATCTGACAATGCTAGGCAGGTGGGAGGGGAGTGGCAGCTCAACAGAACACTCAGAGTAGATAGGAGTGGCAGGTCCATGGAAAATGGTGGACAAAAAGGATGGAGCAGGGGCATGCACAAAGACATCGGAGGGCAGGGGGAAGGAGAATAGGGGCAGCAATCTAAGCACAGAGGCTAAGCAGGAGGTCAATGATCGGCCATAGAATTGGGCAATGGAGGGCAGGAGGAGTGGACTGGTACATCATGCTAAATGGAGGGCAGTGGCAGCACATCAGACCATGCATGGCAGGAGGGAGGAGGCTAGTCCATGGATTCAGACAACAGAGGATAGGGAGGAGGTGGATGGGGCAGCAAGCTAACTGTTCAGAGAAGGTGGGTATTAGGAACTTTATTGTTTTTAAAATGTGTGTCTGTGCGAACTACTTAAAATATGAACACGTATGCAGCATAATCTCACTTTTATTCAGGAAGAAGAGGACGTTTGTGACTCTGACTCCGGGCTCACTTGGCAGAAACACCCCCTGAACCTCCACCCCCCCATTGCAAAATGTAATGCCCGTGAAAAGGGTAGGTGGACGCAGTGTTATATAGAACATAGTCCTGAGAGCACCATTGAAAATGAAAACTAGATATAGTATATGGTATAAACTATTCACCAAAAAGTGTGATATAAGTTGAACCGGGGCGTGAAATATAATATGCAATACATTGTGCGCAATGACAGATTCATTGGAGAGCCCGAGATAGCACAAGCACTAGTGGGTGCTATGCGATATGCGCCTTGGAGTGTAATATGCACAGGGCAGTGTTGTGTAACCTAACTAGTCTCTGAAGTTGTAATATAAAATATGTGCTGGGGAGTGTAACGTTGCATATGCACTGTGACAAAGATATGGATCCCAGATTGTAATATGTATGGCATAGCACTGTGCGTTATAACATAGGCATCGAGGAAGGCACGTTAGATGGGGCAATATAACCCGTGCGAAGGCAAGTGTGGCATGACATATTCACGGGGTGGTGTTACAGTGCACATGGGCTAGAGAGTGTCATAGCATACGCACTAGCTGGTGGAATACAACACAGAGGCGTGTGGCACTCGGGGGCACTGGTGGGTGTAACACAGCATTGGGCTCAACCAGGAGCACGCTGTGTCTCTCAAGTGAGGTTCGTCTCCTTTCCAGAGAGTAAAATAAAAATTATTACAAATCCGGCGGTGGATTTGTGTTTTATTAACCATGAGGGGGGTTTCTTGCATAGTTTGGTCAAATTTTTGTCGAATCCCCTTTGAATGGCTTGGTGTGCGTGTGTATTAAATGTGCCCGTCAATAGTTACCCATGTTTGTATAAATAAACAACAAGGGTGTCTACTTAGAGAGTACCCACCGGCGGGGGCGCCGGGATTAGGCACGGTAGGGCATCAGACACGTCAGAGCTTCACTAGCCGTGTAAATACATTCCACGTGGATTCAATGTATGCACAGTCGCCTTTAATGAATATCACGCAAATCGTCATGGTGATAGGTACATACGGTTTGTCCAGCATGTCCTAGGTGTTTCTTTAAATATATATATTTTTTAAATAATAAAAAACAAAGGCCGGCCCCGGGGGATGGGGTCCCCAGGGCCATAAGTGGCCTGAGGAGTGGGGCAACGCAGCCCCCCTCCTAAAGAATTTTTTAAAAAAGGCCATGACCCGGGGGTTGGGTTCCCCGGGGCCGATTAAGACCTTGGGAGGGCCAAATTATTTTTTTTCAACTAAAAAAATTAGGGTGCAGGCTCTGGGGGATGGGGTCCCCAGGGCCAATAAATTAGAAAAAGAAGGGGGGCCACACAGCCGTCCTTCTTAAAAAAAAAAAAAAAATAAAAGACCAGCATCGCGCCAGAGTCCACGCCCCCTCCTTGCAGCACTCTGAAAATGCGCCCCCTGGCCAGTTGTAAGTTGGGGAGTTAATTCCCCTTCAATACTGAGGGTCCCTGCATGCCAACTAGTCCAACAGGTATCTTCAGTATGCGCCAGGGAGCTGCGTTGCAGACAGGTGTTCTGAAGCCACGCCCCTTTTTACACCTCTATGCAACGCAGCTCTGTGGCGCTTACTGGAGGTACCTAGTGGGCTTGTTTGACCCTAGGGACCCTTAGGATTCAAGGGGACTTAATCTCTCAACTCAGAACGGCCACAGGGCGCGTTTACACAGTGGTGAAGGGAGGGGACGGGGCCTGAGGTGACGTGTGCAAACACGCCCTGTGGCGCGTTTTAAATTGGGGAAATAATTCCCTTTCAATCCTGAGGGACCCTGGGGGCTAACTAGCCCACCAGGTGCTTCCAGTAAGCGCCACTGAGCTGCGTTGCAGAGAGGTGGTCCAGGCCATGGCACTTTTTACACCTCTCTGCAACGCAGCTCTGTGGTGCTTACTGGAGGTACTTAGTGGGCTAGTTGGACCCTAGGGACCCTCAGGATTCAAATGAACTTAATCTCCCAACTAAAAACGGCCACAGGGCGTGTTTACACAGTGGTGAAGGGAGGGGACGGGGCTTGAGTTAACATGTGGCCCTGTGGCACGTTTTAAGTTGGGGAAATAATTCCCCTTCAATCCTGAGGGACCCTGGGGGCCAACTAGCCTACCAGGTGCTTCCAGTAAGCACCACTGCGCTGCGTTGCAGAGAGGTGGTCTAGGCCGTGCCCCTTTTTACATCTCTCTGCAACGCAGCTCTGTGGCGCTTACAGGAGGTACCTAGTGGTCTAGTTGGACCATAGGGACCCTCGGGATTCAAGGGGACTTAATCTCCCAACTTAAAATGGCCACAGGGTGTGTTTACACAGTGGGGAAGGGAGGGGACGGGGCCTGAGGTGACGTGTGCAAACACGCCCTGTGGCGCGTTTTAAGAGGTAGTTTTAATCCCCTGCCCTATTATATACTAGGGGCTTACAGAGGAGGTCATGCTAATCACAGGGGGACCCCAACGCATAGTGTTCCCTAGTGTATGTAGGTGTTTTCACTGTATTCTGAGTGCCTTTTAACATAGCACTGGCTCTAGGACTAGTTAGCCAGACATAGGGGCCTATGCATCAACAATGCCATTTGCGATTCCTTATTAGCGAAAAATAAGGATTCGCTAATAAGGAATAGCAAAAGGCTATGCATGTAGGAATCGCTATTCAAATAGCGATTCCTTAATATTCCTTATTACCGAATCGGTAATACCGAATCGGTAATAAGGAATACCTACCCATTCATTCCAATGGGCTTGGAGGCCCATAGGAATGAATGTAAAGCCAGTCTGTATTAGCGATTCGGTATTACCGAATCGCTAATAGCGGGAGCACTTTCAAGGGTGCCAGGGTGTCAAAAGGACACCCTGTTACACCCCTGAAAATGATATGTGCACATATGTTGCACACACGCATGCTCTAAGGGCATGTGTGTGCGCAACATGAAACTTTGAAAAATGCACAAAAGTGCATTTTTCAAAGTTTTTGCAAATTACCATGCAGGTCATCTTCATGGTAATTTGCTCCCCCTATTAGCGAAATCGCTAATTTTTTAACTTTGATGCATTGCATTTAAGGAATCTCACTTTGGGATTCCTTAAATGCAATCGCTATTTAAGGAATCGGTATTTAAGGAATCCCTATTTAAAGAATCGGTATTTAAGGATTCCTTAAATAGCGATTTCTGCTTTTGGGTTGATGCATTGGGATTGGGTATTTTTTCCTTAATACCGGGAGCTATTACCGAATCGGTATTTTACCGACTGGATTTTGGGTTGATGCATGAGGCTGTCAGTTACCACCAGTATCCGTCTGAAAAAGTTGAGGGTACAGGATGATTTTGCAACAAGGCTTCTTTCTGCTCTTCTGTTTGTTCTTTCTGCACGTTATCCTTCTTCCTGCACTTTTCTTCGTCTTTGAGGACTTCTGTTGCTTCTTTCTGCATTTCTTTTTTTTCTTTCTGTGCGTTTTTTCTTCTTTCTTCACATGTCCTATCTCTGTAGGCATAGTTAGAAATTAGCATTTAAAAAACCTTTGAAATTCACTGAAAAAACCATAGGTTTCAGGCACGTTATAGTTAGGAATTAGCATTTAAAAAACCTTAGAAATTCACTGAAAAAACCTTAGGTTTCAGGGGCGTTATAGTTAGCTGGACTTTTCACTCATACAAAACCATTGAAATTTCCCCGTTATAGTTAGTTCAGCTAACTATAACTCGCGCGCCCGCAATGCACTGCTGATGATGTCACATATTACATCACTCATGACATGGTCAGTGACATCATTCATGACATCACTGATGACATCTCAAATTACATCACTCATGACATCACTGATGACATCATCCTTGTGATAGAGTGGCAGACCTCATCTCCCCCTAATATAACCTTTGATACACACATTCAAAAGTAGAAACTAAAATTTTCAAAACAATGGACATACCAATACCAGTTACAACAACCTATTCAGTAATTCTAAGATCCACATACACATCCACTCATTCACCAACAGTCCTATACAGTCACTCCTACATGTACTCACTCATCATATGTACTCATACACCTATACATCCTGTTACACAACACCACTCATCCATAGAATTACTCACACACATAGTCACTCATGCGAATCAAACATCCATTTTCTTGCATATACAGTTATGCACACACAGTTACTTCTACAGAAACTTACACATACTTAGTCTTTTAAACAATCACTTATAGAAACACATACTTATTCATACAGGAACTCTTTCAATCTCTCACTTTCACATATACTCACTTATATACACCAATAGTCACATATACTAGTTTAAAACATATGTAGTTACTCATAAAGACACTATTGAGACAGTCATTCACTCACTAACACACTCATGCACACACTCATCCACCCATACAGTCCTGCACACATGCTGTCTTCAACACATACAAACAGTGATTCACTCATTCATGCACCTATGCACTACGTAATACCCTCCACCGAACCATACAGACACTCAGACACTCATACTGATACTCAAAAAACCAACTAATAACCTATATAGACACTCATGTAGCTACTCACCAACCCATGCAGCCACTTATACACAAAGTGAGAGACTTTATACATATATTTACATATTTACACATTACTCACTAAGCCATGTATTCACTAAGATACACTTAATCAGTCAGTTATACAATCAATTTTTCAAAAACAAATCATCCATTTAGACACTTATATACCCATTTATTCTTCCATCGACCTTGAGATATACATATATAAAACATATGTAATTTTCAGAAAAACACACATTCACTGGATGATGTCATCAGTGATGTCATCAGTGATGTCATTTGAGATGCCATCAGTGATGTCATGAGTGATGTAACTGACAATGTCATGAGTGATGTAATATGTGACGTCATCAGCAGTGCATTGCGGGTGCGCGACTTATAGTTAGCTGAACTAACTATAACGGGGGAATTTCAATGGTTTTGTACGAGTGAAAAGTCCAGCTAACTATAACGCCCCTGAAACCTATGGTTTTTTCAGTGAATATATATATATATATATATATATTTAAAAAACGAATTATGGGTTATCCATCAGACGGGGGCTGAGAAAAAGGGGGGGCCCAAAACGTAAAATATCCATACATTTTACTTAGACTGCTTTAGAGAAGGCTACGACAAAAACTGCTAAATGAAATTACACCAAATTCACAGAAACCTAGATCTTGGTCCACAGATTGTACTTTTTGTGATGCAAATCTATTCAGTAGTTTTTGAGAAATTAAGGGTAAAAAATTATTGTATATTTTGGCAGTTGGGCACGCTAGAGTCGTGTGGGTGTCCTGTGAGAGCGTAAAATAAAAAATGGGGCTCTGTGATTGATTGAGATATCCGTTTTTACCATGAGCCTTCATGCTCTCACGGGAGCGAGAGGATCCTACATGTCCCAGGAGAGTGAGTGCTCGGATTTGCTGGCTTTTGGAATGTTAGAAATTAAATGGCTGCCATTAGTGTTTACTGTGAAACATTTGAGATGTTGTGGAAATGAAGTAAAAAAGCTATGTAAGGAGGCAGCACAAAAGCATGCTATCTCCCTAGATTTAGAGAGGAAGTGTCTAAGGGATATCTACTCTGAAGAAAATAAATGTATATTGTTTTTAACTAATGTTTACGAACACACTGGACTCTTGTAGGATAGTGAATACTACAAAGGAGTAGATGAGTTTTTAATGCACTCTATTAGTACGAATGCATATTGTAGTCCTTGTTTTTGAGAGGAAGTGTGTAAGGGATAAGTACTGTGAATGTTAGAAGGTTAAACCTTTTTTTTTTTTAAAGCAAATGTTACGATCTCACAAGACTCTCCCAGGAACCTGCAAAGTAGGAAGGAGTGGGTGCTGTTTGAATACACTGCTATGCACACTTGTTACTGTATGGAGGAGTCTTTTAGAGATGGTGTTTATCAGACTCTACTATTTATGCTCATTGGCTTGAGAAGAGTTGTGAGTAGAGTGAAGGCTCATTCAAACACCTTACTACGCACACCCGTCATCTGATGTTGAGATCTCAAAGGAGAGGCTAGTCCAGCCACACACTTGACTATACACACCCTTTATCTGAGAGAGAGGTCTCAAAGGAGAGGCCAGTTGATCCACACACCCTACTATGCAAACCCATCATCTAAGAGAGAGATCTGAAAGGACAGCCCAGCCCAGTCCCTCTCCACACTCTACTACGTGCACCCAACTTTACAGAGACAGGTCTCAGCAGAGAGACCAGTCCCTCCCCACACCCTGCTACACACATCTGTCATCTGAAAGAGAGGTCTAAAAGAAGGGGGCAGTCTCCCCCCACACCCTAATACGCACACCTATCATTACAGAGAGAGGTCTCAGCAGAGAGGCTAGTACCTGCACAAACCCTACTATGCACACCTGTCATCTGAGAGAAAGGTCTGAAAGGAGATGGCAGTCCCTCCCGACACCCTACTACAGACACCTATCATTACAGAGAGTGTAGAAGTGGACCTCAGCTAGGCCTACCAGTGCAAGGGGTTCGCCCTTCTCTGCACAGAGTCCTCAGACCAATAGGAAGAAGTTGGCACAGAAACTGGAATAGAAAATACAAAGTTTAATAATCCTCATGAGGTGGAACTACATTCACACAGCACCCTTCGGTATTGAGTGAAGTAGCACACTGAACAGAAAGAGTATGGTCCTTTTATACCCACACAGGGGCTAAAAAAGGCGGTACAAGTACACATGAGAAGAGTTATGCACATAGATGGTCATACAGAAACTGCACAGTCGACAAGTAGGAGGAGTTAACAGTTTGCCAATGCTAGTAAACACATCCTGACAGTTACATACAACTAACAGCTGTAAACTCAACTGGGCATGTGCGAAGGTAGAAGATACTAAGTATAGTTTGTTTCTAGGCAGATTACAAGAGCAGTTAACACTAAAGGAGGACAAAGCACATGGTGAGCACAAGGCAAACAAAATGGCTGCCAGAAATACAAAATGGATTCCAGAAAATGGACATGATTACCTCTAAATACCAGATGGATTCCGCTAATGCTAATCCAATCGCAGCCAATTTACAACAAGAGAGGTCTCAGCATAGATGCCAGTACCTCCACACCCTACAACACACCCACATCATCTGAAAGAAAGGTCTGAAAGGAGAGGCCAGTCCCTCTCCACACCCTACTACACATACCCCCATTGCAGAGAGAGGTCTCAGCATAGATGCCAGTCCCTCTACACCCCACAACACACCCACATTATCTGAGAGAAAGGTCTGAAAGGAGAGGCCAGTCCCTCTCCAAACCCTACTACACATACCCCCATTGCAGAGAGAGATCTCACCAGAGAGGCCAGTCTTTCCCCACACCGTACTAAAAACACCCATCATCTAAGAAGAGATCTGAAAGAAAGCCCAGTCCTTCCCCATGCCCTACTGTGCGCACCTGTCTTAGAGCCGGTATGAAAAGAGAGCCCAGGCCCTCTCCACACCCTACTACGCACCACTATCACTACAGATAGAGAGGTCTTAGCAGAGCGGCCAGTCCCTCTACACACCCTACTATGCACATCTGTCATCTGAGAGAGAGTAATGAAGGAGAGGCCAGTTCCTCTCCACACCCTACTACGCATACCCATCATCACAGAGAGAGGTCTCAGCAGAGAGACCAGACCATCAACACATCCAACTCCGCACACCCGTCATTCTGAGACTAATGACACCTCAAAGAAAAGCTTGCTGGAGACATAACTTGATATCAGAGTTACTATAACTGAGCAAATAAACAATTACTATTGAATATTCATCTCTTTAATCTTCACACACATTTTACAAATATTTAGCAAACTGTGAACCATATCCTGTTTTGTTAGAATAAAACAAACATAGTTTTACTAAAATAATCTCAGAACACAACATATATTATGAAGTCATTCTACCGTACATTAAAAAAACAAAAATAATTAATTTACCTAGTTAGGTGTAATGAAAATATCTGTTTTCACAAAACAAAAACCTGAGATATTCACTGAAAAACAAAGGTTGAAGTAACGTTATAGTTAGGTAAATTTGTCAGTGTGCAAATTAAAGTTTTGAACTAAAAAAAAAAGCTGAAATTCACCAGTTATAGTTGACAGCGCTAGCTATAACTTGTGCCCTCGCCATGCACTGCTTATGACCTCACATATGACATCACTCATGACATGTTCTATGACATCATATTTGACATCACTGATGAGATATCAGATGACATCACCAATTTCATTAGACCGCTCTAATTTGTGATCAATGACTGTAGTAGTAGATTGCAATATATTCAGCTGTTCACTAAGACCTTTCTATAGGGTGGTGGCTCAGTGTACTACACATTTGCAACAGACTTACCTCTATGCTCATACCTTTCTCTAGGATCAAGAATGATTTTACTAGTGCTTTGTGACATGGTGCCTTGTCCACTAAGACCTCTGTACTGGGTTTGTGATGTAGTGACATGTGTAAAACTGACATACCTACCAAAACCTCTATCCATGTTGACAAATGGTGCTGTTGTGGTTTGTGATAGAGTAACATGTATGGTTTGATTGGTTACTTTGGTGATTAGTTATCAGAGCAGTGAATTGCAAGACTATCCACAAACAAATATCTCCTGGGTAATAGCCGAGTGTAGTAGTTGTTAAGCTTACAGCGAGCTATGTGCTGTATGTCTGTCATCCTTCTTCTTTCATTTAAAAAAAAATTGTAATGGTATTTTATGAAGTATATTGAAGTTTACATTTGTGTATGATGTCATCAGTGATATCATCAGTGATGGCATTTGAGATGTCATCAGTAATGTCATTACCCATGTCATGAATGATGTAATCTGTAAGGTTATAAGCAGTGTATGGCGAGGGGTCATTATAGTTAGCTCAGGTAGCTATAACTGCTGAATTTCTTTGGTTTTGTGCATCTAAAATCTGAGCCTAACTATAACGTCCCTGTAACCTTTGTTTTTTAAGTGAATTTCTATGTTTTTTCAAAATTAATTTCTAAGGAGCCAAACACACGCCCAACCGGCATCGTGTAGGAATGGAAGCCGTCCAACTGGTAGTCAGTTGTTCCATCCAACAAATTAGTGTGCGACTGCCTATGAGGCGGTTGGAACCATCCATTTTTCCATTTCAACTTGTGCTGCGGTCAGAAAAAAGCTGCAGCACAAACCGCATTGGTAAAATGGATGTTCTCAAACATCCATACACAGTGTGCCAAGCATGAGGGATATGGATGTTTGTTCCTTCATAGCGGGGGTCTCAGAGGGTTGGGCCCTGCTAGGGGCCCCCAAAGGCCGTTTCTGACAGTTTTTCAATGGCAGTTGGACCGCCATTGAAAGGTTGTCTGTAAGGCACATCGTAATCCCTATGGCGGTGGCTGAGCAGGCACCGCTCTTATTGTAGGGAATTATATTCCGACTGACGGTTGAACGGGCTCCTTGAGCCAGTCGAAATCGTCAGTCAGTCCCTCCACCCTGCCTCCGACTACTGTGCATCTTAATTCAGGAGTCATTCTGCAGCAGCAGAAGTTGGTCAGAGTGCAACCGACAGCCTGCCAGTTGTGATCTGACCGACATCATAATGAGGCCATAAGTGAGATGCCATTTTTGTTGTAGGACATGTGGGAGCATAGACTTTTAGGACATTTGTTATTACCAACTGGATTTTGTTGCATTTGTGCCTTCCAAATGTAAGCCAGTGTGTAAGAAAGAAGAAATTTTGAAAGTACCCTCTAAATCATATGCTAATATGGGTAACCACAAATTCAGACATGTGCAAATAACCACTGCTCCTAAAATACACATGTTGAGCCCATTTCGGAAATACATGGGTTTCCTTGATGCTCATTTTTCACTCTAAACATTTCACCATATGAATTAATCTATACTAGGATCACCATGAAAAACCATTGTACGGTGCAGCTCAGTTGTTGTCTCTTGGTACCTTGGGTTCTTGGAGAACCTATAAACCTTATATATTCCCACAAGCCACAACAAGAAGGGTCTAGTGATTGTAATGGTATATTACTTTTGCAAATTGCCAATTTTGTGACAAAAAGTTACAGATGAAAACGTTTTCACAAAAGGCATTTTTTTCCTACTCATTTTTAATATTTCTTCTATTTCAACAGTTAGATTCTTTGGGAAAACCTTTAGGGATCTATACATCATTAATGCATTCACCAGAGAGAGCTAATTAGAGTAATGCACCCAAGAGACAACTTTATTTGACCCGTTGTCACAAGTGTGGATACTGGCAGATTTATGCGGCCTTTCAGCCTTACAAGGTTGATCAAATGTATAGCAACTTGGATTAAAAAAAACATAAACAAATAGTGCCAAAAGGCCCCCTCTCTGGTGAGACCAGTCAGCAAACACACCTGTTATGTTGAGAAAATAATTTTCAGTAGGAGTAGTAATCAACTTTATTATATTATCCAACTTAAAATAATACCAGTACTTTAAGAACTTACTCAGCAAGGCAGAAATACCCTGCCACCAGCAACCTCTCCTGCCAACAATTCATTCACAATGTTTTTTAAAATCCACAACTGTTTTCAGTATTTAAGAATTCTAAATAAATAAAAAAGTCAATATAAATGATAAACAGTTCAAAATCATTAAGAAGGCAAACAACCATTTTAGTAGAATCGCTCTGATGTCACACACTTACACCAGTTTGTCGGTCAAGGTTTGCTTTTTTTTTTGCAACACACAACCATTTTGTGCAGTCTTTCACATTTTATATGTCACATTTTATATGTCATCAGGCAACTTGAAGCTTCCAGAGAAGTGAGACAGATCATGAGGTGCAAAACTGATGCAGTGCAGTTTTGCATTGACTTTGCACTGATCAGCCTGTGCAAAAGGGCATGAGCTGCCCTATAGCAGATGCAAAAACTGTTGTTTGCACTAGTCATTTTTGCATTGGTCAGTTGGGTAAATGTCAGTGGTAAAATACATTGCACCAGTTTTGGAACAGCGAGCTGTACTAGTTCCTTGCAATTGTGTTTTTTCTTTTCTTTCTTGATCTGAACTTGATGACAATGAGCACTTTTGTGTGTGGGCTGTTGCAAGTTGCTCTATTTTAGTGCAGTACAATGTAACCTTTGGAAGCTACTTAGCGTTTAGAGTAAGGACTAGTTTAATGGCCTGATTACGAGATTGGCAGTCTGACTTCTCAAACGCCGCATCCATGGCCGCAAGTAGACGCATTGCTGGTGGTTTTTAGACCACAGCATTACGAGGCTGATAGCGTGGGTGCGGCGGTCTTCCAGTGGTGAGTAATCGTTTTTTATATCTATCGATGCCTGTCTGTACATTTCGACTGCTCGTTTCAAATGTACACATATGCATGATACAAGTGGAAAAACACCACCTACCCATTGCAGGAGTCCGGTCCATATGTGGCCAGTCCAGGCAATGGCTATATGGTACAAAAAGGACTTACCTGCAGATCGCCGCAAACAAGGTCATATTATTTGGGGTGAAGATGCTGCTGCTAAGGGTGGATCTAAGAAAAGGATCCACATCAAACTATGATGGGTAGAACAGGAGAGGGGTGAGCATGCACCCCAAATCCTTCATTTCCACTGACATGAAGCTGGCGGTCCCACCGCCACAGTCAGCTCGTCGGAAAGCCAACTCGTAATGCAGATGGCAGTGAAGCTCCCCAGTACCACCCTTTGGCAGCTGCTTTTCCCCGACCATGACCCCAGCGGTTGGCACAATGCTGCAGGTGTCGGTGGTTCAGCAGCGGACTTTTCAATGGCAATCCACCCATCTCGTAATACCACCGGTTGGACCGCTGAGCTCGAGGTGGTCAGACTGCGACCGCAGCTACAGTGGTTCATGGACTGCCAAACTAGTAATAAGGCCCACAATATCAACCCAAAACACTCTATGAAAAATGTCTCTTTGGAATTAGTGTGCATCTAACAGGGGAAGGTACCAAGGATTGTGGCTTTTGCCTTGCTACTCCTGACATCCTGGTAGTTTCTGCAGCACTGTCCCTGCCCAAAGTTCTGCCCAGACACTTATTTAATCAATTTTGGGGAAGTTTCCTATTTCCCACATCAATGCATCAAGACACGTTTGGAAAAGTAGCAAGTAAATCACGTCTATGCATGAGATGGCATATGTAGCACACTTCTAGCACTTGTGTGGCCGCGCATTGCATGTGGGTTACCAGCTAAATCAGTGTTTGGAAACTGCAAACATGGCATTTCAATCCTGGCTTCCCCACATTCTATCACTGCGTGATCCTTGACAATATCACCCCGAATCCCAGTTCTCTCATCTCTCAAACACTGGTAGCACATTGTTCATTTTGGAGTGTGCACTAAGCAGTGCTATACAAATCAGTAATGTAATGTAATGTACACTGTGGGTGTCAAAGGGTATGTGGCCCCAGCCACTAGCCCTGGGAGGGACTCTATGCCCCCAGAACTCGCTGGAGAGACGCCCCCAGCCCAGTAGTTGGATAGAGTTGTTCCTTTCGTTGTCCTGTGGTTGCAACAGTCCTGGGCTGCCCAGGGGGTATGAAGAGCAGCAGCAGAAGAGATTACCATGTGCAGAATTGAGCCAGGGAGTGCCAATATCCTTGTCCCATTTCTGTTTCTGTGGAGGCCACAGCCGACAGCGCTGCCTGGATGTAAGGGGCAGCAGCCCCTACCATGCAGTCCTCCATGGGAGCACTGCTCTTGCTCCACTGTCCCCATCACCCAGTCCTGGGCAGCAGTTTCTTCGTTCTCAGTCCTGCTCTCAGAGAACTTTCTTCCTTCTCTCTGCCCTGCTGTCCTGCTTAGCCATACTGCCCTTGCTGCCCAGGATTCCCTTCACCTTGTCCCAGACAACAGTTTCTTTGTTCACAGTCTTGCTCTAAGAAAGATCTCTGCCGTGGTGTCCTTTCTCTCCATTCTACAGTCCTGCAGATGTCTGGGGCAGCAGCCTCTACCCTGCTGTGGTGTTCAGCCACACTGCCCTCTCTGTCTGGTTGTCTGGGGCAACAGCCTCTACCGTGCAGTGCTACCCTGCAGCACTGCCTTCGCTGTCCTAGTGTCCCTTGAATTAGACCTGAGTCGCAATTCCTTCGATTCCAGTCCTGCAGCTCTCTGTCTTGTGCACTTTTACTCTGTTTGGGGCAGCAGCTCCTTCCCTTCAATCCTGCCCTTTCACACTCCCCTCCCCCTCTAGCCCATCTCCCTAGCCTGGCCAGTGCCTCTCTCCTTCTTGTCCCGGATTCCCGTTCATCTGTCCCACGCAGCTGCTCCCTCCATCCAGTTCTGCCCTCTGACACCTCCCCTCCTTCACAGACCTTTCTCTCTGCCCCATTCAAAAACTTTCTGCTTCTTTGCCCCAGGGTCCCTCCTTCATTCTTTCCTGATTCGGCTGAATCAGAGTCAAAAGATGACTCCCAACACTTCCTGGTTGAAGTGTTGGCAGCCAAGCAGATCTTAATATGAGATCTTTGAAGAGGCTTTGCACAGATATCTAAACTACTGAATGGATTAACATTTATTAACAACAAGCATTTGCAAATGCTCTAGGTCTCGTATTTTTCAGAGTTAAAGCTACTGGTGTTATAAATGTCTTTTATCTATGTGTCTGTTTGGAGTGTAATGGATGTATTAACAGAGACACAGCTTCAGCACTGCCTGGAGGAATTAGAATGAGTATTTATCACTGGGACCAGAGAAGCAGCTGTAGCACTCTCTAGAGGTCTTAGAATGAGGAATAACTGATGAGACCAGAGAAGCAGTTAGCAGCACTGCATGTCGGACTTAGAATGAGGATTTACTGCAAGGACCAAAGATGCAGCTGCAGCACTGCCTAGAGGACTTAGAATGAGGAATTTCAGATATTACATATGAGACCAGAGAAGCAGCAAGCAGCACTGTCTAAAGAACTCAGAATGAGGAATTACCGACGGGACCAGTGAAGCAGCTAGAAGCACTGCCTAGAGGATGAAGAACTAGGAATTACCACTGTGACCAGACACACAGCTGCACCACTGCCTAGATTTAGAATGGGAGACTGGCTGGTGGGACCAGATTAGCAGCTAGCAGCACTGTCTGGAAGACTTAGAATGAGAAACTACTGATAGGAACAGAGTAGCAGCTAGCAGCACTGTCTAGAGGACTTATACAAAGTAATTACCACTGGGAACAGAGATGCAGCTGCAACATTGCCTAGAGAGTTCTTAGAAGGTGGAATTACCGACGGGACCAGAGTAGCAGCTTGCAGCACTGCCTAGAGGACTTAGAATGAGGAGTTCCCACTGGGTCAGAAAAGCAGCTAGCTGCAGTGCCTAGAGGACTAAGAATGAGGAATTTCTGACAGGACTAGAGTAGCAGTTAGCAGCAGCACTGTCTAGAGGACTTGGAATGAGCAATTACCACTGGGACCAGAGAAGCAGCAAGCAGCACTTAATATAGGGGACTAAGAATGGGAAATTACAGACCAGACCAGAGTAGCAACTAGCAGCGCTGCCTAGAGGACTTAGATTGAGGAATTACCACTGGGAACAGAGACACAGCTGCAGCACTGCCTATAGTACTAAGAATGAGGAATCACCACTAGGACCAGAGAAACAGCTGCAGCACTGTTTACAGGACTTAGAACGAGGACTTACCACTGGGAACAGAGACACAGCTGCATCACTGCCTAGAGGACTTAGAATGGGGGAGTTACTGATGGGTCCTATTTTCGAAAAGCACCCCCCTAAAGAGCTAAACTCATATGGTCTGGGAGTGAGGGGGAAATAAACCAAAATCAATAAGCAACCTCCCACGTGACCTAAATTACTTTAATGCTTGCTACTATATAGAATAGAAGCAGGTCATTAACTCATGATTTCTCCACACATGAATTTAATTTTTATAAAATACTTTTATTTATTATTTATTTCATTATTCACTTATAAAAAGACAATCAAGTAACAATTATAATTTGCATTGTCATAATTACTTTTAACAATGTTGTTTCTTGACCATGTATCAACAAATTTCAAGAGTACATTTTTTTTATAAAGTGATTACAATGATCTCAATCTGTACAAGGAGAAAACATTCATGATGAGAACACAAGTTCTTCGGATCTTTGTCATTAAGAAACAATTATCAATAAATACTAACCCCACATTTTTACCTCCTTCACATAATCCACACTCGTATCACTGACTCATACTACACACATTCATCTTTCCCAGTCCAGCGTCGCAAGCACAGATTAACAAAATTTGTGTTTAGGGTAAAACCAATAACCCTTAAATGCTATGCTAATATCTGGGACACCATACTCTAAGGCCGACGTATGTTTCAATGGATTTAAAGCATTATCTCCATCTTCATCAGGACCTATTAGTTCTTTTGTTATCTCTTTTTTCTCTTAGAGGTAAACCACGGGGAATCTAAAAACACAGTACTGTTACTTCTAGCTGTAACGTCAGTACACTCCAGCCGGAGTGTGAGTAACCCCTGTGCCTTGAGCGGTCATTCGGGATGTCTGCTGTCAAAAACTAGTTCGAAATTCGGGGTGCCTCCTGCTCATATTCCTTTTTGAAAGAACTCCGATATTGCACACACATGGGGTAAACTTTAATCATTCCAATACAAGGGCTAGCGTCGTTCACTCTATATTTTGATTCCTTTTTTCTGATTTTTATTTAAAATAGATGCCTTTGCTGATCATTTGGATAGGTATTGTTGACCCCACAAATCACTTGCAGCGTATATTCCTTTCTGAAGGCACAGGGGTTACCTACACTCCGGCTGGAGTGTACTGACGTTACAGCTAGAAGTAACAGTACTGTGTTTTTAGATTCCCCATGGTTCAGGGTTTAGGTTACACTGAAAATGTTATGCACTGTGTTATAGAAATATTAAGGGAGTTGGACATGCTATTATACATTCATTTAGATAGTAATGTGTTTAGTGTGTTGGCTATAATCCATTTTGCAGTAGTGATTTGTTTTGAATGTGGAGGTGGCTATTGAATGTCTGCATTTGTTTTGTCATTTTTGTACGTGTTCGCGGCTACTGATATCATTGTAATGCCTGGTGTCACCGGGAAAATGGAAAATAATCTTTGAAGACGAGTTTTCAGGAAACTCACTACAAAAATATGAGTTTGAAAAGTTCACTAATGAAACCATACTGTTGAATATACTGTAGAATGTGTCTATGTATATGTTTTACACTTTGTACAAACCACACACTCTTCGTGACTACCGACGGCACCGTGATGACATCAGCAGTCGCAAATATATAACTTTTTGGTAAAGGTGGTTTTCTCCTCAATTGATCACAAAAAGAAAAATTAAAAGAATATCTTACTGAATATTTAGACTTAAACTTTATTTTTAAAAAAATGTTAAGTGTATTTTACAGTATGTGAAATAAATTTACTGAACACAGATTCTCGACAGTAAATGCGTTAATGTTGTAAGACTCAAAATTGTTTTTAAAATAATACCAGTTATTAATGTACTTTCTGATAAACACATACCAAAACAAACAAAAAAATGAGTGGTATATCATATAAATATAATATAAAATATCCAATAATAGGAAGAAAATACGAGAATCTTTGAGGTTCACTTAAAATAAAATGGACGTTACAATTAAGAGATCGAATTTAAAAAACGTTAGAAATTCACTGAAAAAACCAAAGGTTACAGGGACGTTATAGTTAGGAATTAGTATTTAAAAGACTTTAGAAATTCACTGAAAAAAACTAAGGTAACAGGGTTGTTATAGTTAGGAAATAGAACTTTAAAAAACCTTAGAAATTCACTGAAAAAAAAGTTTACATGGAAGTTATAGTTAGGCTGACGTTTTACTCAAACAAAACAAGAGAAATTCAGCAGTTATAGTTAGCTGGACTAACTATATCTTGTGCCTCTGCAATGCACAGTTTATGACTTCACATATTATATCACTCATAACATGGTCAGTGACATCACTGATGACATCTCAAATGACATCCCTCATGACATCATCCAGTGACTGTGAGTGTTTTAAAAAATGTCTATGAGTGTTATAAATATATACCAAGGTGTACTGATGAATCAGTGGGTGAATGAGTGCCTGTATGGATGATTCAGTGGGTGTGTGACTGACTGTATAAGTGAGTGATTCGGTGTCTCAGTGAATGTATCGGTCATCGACTAGTTTTCTGAATATCTGTATATATATATATATATATATATAATATATATATATATATACACATATATATATATACACACACACACACATGTGCACATGCATATTCACACAAACACTATCACTTCAGATTACTTTGGCACTTTTGAACTATATGTGTATGTATTACTACATTTTATTTATTCTTGCCTTACCCTTTCTTTTATATTTACATTGTGGCACTTGGCCTTCTGTCAAGGACAACATAAACCAAGATGCATTGGACTGAATGCTGTGCCTAATATTGGGTACAGTACATTTAGTGTGCATAACAGTACAACTGCGGCAAAACGGATAAGTATCATTTCTGTGACAATCCGCATTTGGGTTTATAAATCTAATGACTCTATGAAATTCGAGATAAGTTGTAAAATGGTTTGCAGCTTTTCATAGCTACAATAAATCATGATTTTGTTGGATCTTTTTTTTAAACAAAAAAGAAAATAAACAATGCACTTATATAATCTCTGGAACTATTTTTGCTGTGATTTATAGTTGTAAAGTTCATGAAACAAACACCTGGCTAGGCTAAGGGAGTAGCCAGAAAATGTAAATATTCCCCACTGTAAACCAAAGCTCTTATGGTACCAAGCAAGTGAAGCAGGCCATCGAAACCCTCCCCAGAGGAGCTCTCTAGTCTCTTCCATCCAAGCGTCCTTTTATCTTTCCATCAGCTCTCCCTTTTACCCATCCATCTATCCATCATCTATCCATCCATCCTTCACTCCATCCATCAGTCCACCCTTCATTCCATCTATCCATCCATTGATCCTGCCTTTTACTCATCCATCCATCCACTCTTTGACTCAGCCATCCATCCTTTCACTCATCCTTCATCCCTTTCACCCATCCATCCACTCAACCATCCACCCATTTATTCTTTACTCATCCAGCCATCCTTTCACTCACTCATCCATCTATCCATCCATCCATCCACCCTTTCTCTCATCATCCATTCACCCTTTCCCTTATCCATCCATACATCCATCATTCACCCGCTCATCTATCCATCCACCCTCCCTTTCTCTCATCTATCCATTCCTTCACTCATTGATCCACACATCCATCCTTTCACTCATCCATCCATTCATACTGGCAAACCATTCATCTAGCCAACTTTTTGCTCATCCAATCACCTTTTCACTCCATCCGTCAATCCACCCTTTCACTCATCCATCCATCCATCCATCCATCCAGCCTTTCACTCATGCATCCATCCAGCCTTTCATATATCCATCAATTGACCCTCCCTTTCACACGTCCATTCAATTCTTTCACTCATCACCCTTGCATCCATCCTACCATGCATTCATCCAACAATCTATCCATTGAGCCTTTCACTCACCCCATTATCCACCCTTTCACCCATCCATCCATCCATCCTTCCTTTAACTCAATGGCACCCCCACTCCTCCCCCCCCTGTAGCTGATACAGCAGTGGGGTCATGACGCCCTAGTACCTGGCAGACAGCAAATCCTACTTGCATCTCGGCTCCACACTCAAAAATATGTAATTAAAAGTAAAGAAGGGCAACTGAGCAGTAATCAAAACATTACAGCTTCAAAAAGGTGTCAAACAATCAGAGTTTCAATCTACTCACAAAGTAAAGCAGCCAGCAGATCATACCGTGCAAATCTAATATAAAGAAACATTTAAAGAAAACCCCATAGTGCAAAGATGTCTGTATTGTGGTCAGTATAGTTTTTGTGCAGTAAGGAAAGTCTTCCTGCACAGAAACTATTCTGAAAGGCAGTTTCCTCTGCGTCTGTAGAGAGGAGAAATAAAAAATATTCCTCCTCGGTAACGCCAGCTTCAGGAAGTCACAGAATTTTGGGGTAAATCCATGTCAACAAGTCTCTATGGATATGGATCTGCGTCAATGTCCATTGTAAGATGCACAGGATTGCCCATACATCACGCATGGAACGCCTCCTTGATACAAAGTACCACATGGCAACGTATTGTGCTGTCTGACATTAGGTTACAATCCAATACAAAGTGTGATTTCCGTTGAATGGTAAATACCAACCAAACACTTTGTGTCGGGTCTGCGTTAACACAATTGTGCAAAACTGGTGCAAAGTGTTTTTAAAATGGGCCCAAGTGTCTATAGGGTTATCAGAAGCAGCTTGCACAATAGTTTAGAATCATAAAAAAGCAGGACAAAAACACAGTGGGATTTTACTACATCTTCCCAAGGGGTGACGTCCCGCCTGATATTGAGCAATGGGCACGAATTCATCTTGCTCTGTTCCAGCTCGTGCACTTATGGCTCCTTGCACTGCTCTTAAGGCGCTCATCTGTTTTGAGGCATTTAGTCTCAGCATATGAATGTCAGCACACACCACAGCTGTTTCCCACTCCGCAGGGGAGATGGGAAGCCAGCCAACTGCAATCTGTCATCTCGCAAGAAAAGCTGATCTCAATAATAAGTCCCAAGCATTGCTGAATACCCAACTAGCACAACTGCGAGAAGAAAGTTAGTCCTTCGTGATGTCACAAAAACACAGACGATTGTACAATTCCAGACACAAGTATTCAATTTTAGAAAACCCACACGTAGAGACCTTTAAGTCACGTGTTTTACTTATTCGAAAGATTTACTCGAATACTGTAACTAGGCCTGGGCGGTAAATTCCATTCCGTTCGCGGAATTTGCGGAATTTGGGTAATTTCGCGTTCCGCGGAGAACGCGAAATTGCCAAAAAATCTGCGTTCCGCGACTTCGCGAAATTTTTTGCTTGTTCGCGTTCTCAATATGCGTGTTCGCGAGATATTTCACCCCGAGCACGCAAACAGCGATCGCGAACAGGAAAAAAGTATCACGAACAAGCAATTCCGCGTGTTCGCGGAATTTCTGCGTGTTCGCGGAGATTTTTTACCGTTTCGCGGAGATTTGCGTAACGCGATTACGCGAATTCCGCCCACCCCTAACTGTAACCCTCACAAAAAGGATGCATATTTCAAGAATAGAATTTCAGACAAACATCCCTCAGCAAACTTTATCAAACTTATATTCCTGTTTCATTCTATAGAATGTAAATATCGTGTTGTGCAAGGGTTACTAATAATTTTAATCTTTGAAAAATAAGTAAATGGAATATTCCAAACGAAGATACCATTCTCACGACCTTAACAAAAGTCAAGGATCGTTTACATGCACATGATGCTATACTGTAGTTATGCACATTTGAGATTTGCCCTGTGGTTTGCATAAGAACATCAGTCACACATAACCAAACAGCCAAACTGAAAAATACCATGGGCAGATTTCCTCCTTTTCCTACAAGAGTAACCAACATATCAAACACACAGAGGCCACTTCCTCTCCAGGAGCAGTGTCCTGGTGGACCCATATTAGCATGCAGACAGTCGCCTACAGAGGTAAGAGGTCTGTGGCCTGACTCTCTTACAGGAGTGATAAGGTGCACTGTCCACCCATGATGCTGAAATTACTGAGATTGCCTTCATTGTTTCTTGACCATGATCCTTGATGCTTTTTGTCCCCCAAAGTTCTTATTTAATTTGCAACAAATCAACTTGCAAAGGAAAATCAAACATTTCGAGCAATTCTGACTGACTGTTACTCTGTCGCGATGCAGACTTGGGGTCGCGCCATGGTGAAGGCTTGCGCGCTACAATAACGGACACACACACGTCAGTTGAGCACTCGTGTGGGTCGGAAGTCCCGTTTGACCCCAGCCCATTTATTTAAGCCCTCTGGCCATGCCTGGCCAGAAGGTGCTACAATGTATGGGTGTGCTTCCGGGTAGGGGTCCTAAGGGTGGCTAGCAGTGAGCAACTAGACTGCTACATCCCATCCCAAATCAGTTCAAAACAAAACTAAACTAAAGATTGGTTAGCACACAAAATCAGCAAGTCTTTCATTCGGCTTTGGATTTGGCCTCAAATTGTAACGACGTTGACGGGTGGCTAGACTCGTCCTCGGCACGGCTGCGTCTATTTCGCTGGGCAAATCTCTTGCACTGCTGGATTCGGCGCTTGGTCGTCAGCTTGGCATGGCCCAGCATTTTCCCATGCCATCCCGCTGCTTCAGGACAACTCGGGCCTTATCCTTCCGCCTTCCGAAGCGAGGACTCTTTTGAACCATGAGACATTTCGGGTAATGACTTCTTCGCTCTTTTCAGCTGTGACAGAAGCTCCCCTGACTGTCTTAACGATCCACAGCCCTGGCTCATAGGGCGTGCGGAATATTCCTCCACTCCGACGGTTCCTCACCAGGATGGCACATCCAGGCACTATCGGCCATGGTCGTGCTCTTCGCCACCGACTGGCCTTCTCGTTGGTCGCTGACCTTCGGGCTTGAGTGTCTGCGGGATCATATGGCTCTGGCTCCCAGTTCTCAGCCACCGGGATGGTGTCCCGTCGGTGTCCGGACAGCATCAGCGACCATGGGGACCTCTGGGTTGTGCAATGAGGGGTGCTCCGGTACTCTCGCAGAAACTTCTGGAGGGCAATTTCCGGGTCCGACTGTTCAGCCACCGCTATGTGTAAGACTTTGTTTAGGGTCCGCATAAATCGTTCAGCCTCCCCATTGGCTTGGAGCCATTGCGGAGTTATGCGGTGATATTTTATTCCTAGCCGTTTTAGGAATTCCTTGAACTCACTGCCTTGGAATGAGGGCCCATTATCTGTTTTGACTATGTGCGGCAGCCCAAATAGTGCAAAAGTCTTTTCCAGCATCGGTAGCAAATGGTCAAATGCGGTGGAGGGGAGTACTTCCACGTTTGGGTACTTCGTGTAGCCATCGATCAGAACAGCAGTGGTCCGACCGTCCGGGAAACTCCTGAAGTCAAGACTCACCCATGACCAGGGTGACGGAGCTGAGTCCTCAGTTATCCCATAGGCCGGCGATTCTGGGTTTCCAGTGAGTTGATATGCTCGGCACCTGCGCACAAAGTCGTCCACTGCTTCTTCCAGACCAGGGAACCACACCTTTTCCCTCATCCTGGATTTCATTCTTCAAGAAACTGCCATCCCCCAGCTGAGGTGAAATTGTCCAGCCCGGCCTGTCGGCCTGTCAGAGCGGCGCCGAAATGCAACTGACATCTGTCACATCAGCGCGTGAGGGCCCCAAGGCGTCAGCTCGGCGAAGCAGGAACAAGAAGTCGCCGGCCGGTGGCTTAAGGTACCGCCTGACACCCCACACCCTACTGGGAGATAATGCCCCTAGCGTGAAGCGGCAGTGCGCTGATGCTCCTGGTGAGGCCCGGGTAGAGCTCGCGCTGAAGGCGGAGGCGCACGCATGCGCTTCAGCGATCGGCCACGCTCAGCAAAGAATCCTCAAGCCCTGAACCGCGCTATCAATACGTAGCAGAAACGCTGCAGCGCGTGCTGTCAACTGCCTAACGAGGGAACAAACAAGCATTGGCCAGGCATACCAAGCCAAATAAGGAAACAAACAAGCATTAGGAAAAAAAAACACCAAAAGAAGCATAAAACTAAACAAACAAGCATTGGCAAGGCATATCACGTCAGTTGAATGGCACCAACAAGCATTGGCAAGACCAACCGCTCTACCAAGAATAGAGCTGGAAAAAACCTCCCCAAAAAAACAAACAGAGAGCCCTGAGCCACGAGGACCATCGTGCCACGCCCAACTATGACTGAACCAGCTACAACAGCAGCAGCTCCACAGCCAGCACTCCCGGCGGCACCACCAGCGCATGTGCACTCTCAAGTCAGCACGCTCCCACAATTTAGTGAACTGATTGATCCCGCCACCGCGTCACTGAGGTGGAACGTGTGGATTAGCCGCCTAGATAACTACTTTACTGCCACAAGAGAGACAGATGGCGCAGTAAAGAGGGCATTGCTGCTGCATTTTGCAGGAGACGAAATCTACAAATTATTCGCTCATCTGCCAAACACAGGAGCTTCCACGGACTATGATGCTGCAGTTCGAGCGCGTAACGCTCACTTTGACCCCCAACTCAACCCTGACTATGAACGTTTTGAGTTGCGGCAAGCCCATCAAAGGGAGGGTGAATTCAATGGACACCTTCCATGCACGCCTTAGAGAGCTGGCCAGCACGTGTACTGAGGATGACCAAGACAAAGAAGTACAGGCACAAGCCATCCAAGTTTGCCGCAACAAGACCCTGCGGACCCTCATCCTCAGGCAACCGCGCATCTCCCTAGAAGATATACTCTTCCTGGGACGCTCCCTCGAACTATCGGAAGTCAGTGCTACGGCCATGGAAGCAGCACTTAGCCACCCAGCAGAACCGGCAGTGACAGTCAAGACAGAGCGAGTGGACATGGCTCGCTCTCCAGTTCATGGAAGCCAGGGACTATGACCCACCAGGAGACTGCGGCAGCCACAGTGCGGCTACTGTGGGAGAGAGGAACACTCCCAAAATGACTGCCCAGCAAAAGGCAAGATATGCTCAAAGTGTGGAATCCACAATCATTTTTCGAGTGTATGCCAAGGTGGTATGCGAAACAAAGGGACTCCTGGACGAAGACCGCTGGCTAGATCAGTGAGACACCTCTCACTAGATGAGCATGAGGCTTCGAGGATGCCGAAGACACCGACACAACGTATGCCATACATCGAGGACTCATCCACAGATGAAGAGGAAGAATGCTACCTCATATCTTTCGCGAGTGACCTCAAGCGGAGGCAGCATCCCAGCCCACATGTGCCATCAAAATCGCAAGGTCCCCCGTCACAACCCTCATCGACACCGGAGCATCGGTGAATGTCATGGGGAGTCAACACTACAAAAAACTCAACCCAAGGCTCGTATCTTCCAAGGTGAGGATCCTCACATATAGCAGCCAAATACCACACCCCCAGAAGGGAAAAATGACCGTTCAAGTGAAGTCAGAAGACCGCAAAATCACAACGATGTTCCATGTGGTCGACGGAAGCAGCTATACTGGTAGGAAGTCATACCGCAGAAGACTTAAGCCTGATAACATTCGCAAACACCGCAAAGACACTACAGACAGAAGACATTCTAGAACTATTCCCACAGCTGTTCAAAGGCTTGGGGAGCATAAAGCGACCACCAGTAAAGCTACACATCGACACATTGGTAAAGCCGGTTGCCCTGCGACACCGGCGCATCCCGTTTCACCTACGACCGCTGGTGGAACAAGAGCTGCAAAAACTTGAGCAACAAGGAGTAATAGAATTAGTCACTGGACCAACCCCCTGGGTGTCGCTCATGGTTATAGCAGAAAAACCGAAGCAACCCAGTTGAATAAGGCTCTGCATACACATGAGAATGCCCAACCTGGCAATACGCAGGTAGAGACACTTGACACTGACGGTTGATGACATACTAGCTGACCTCAATGGGTCCCAGTGGTTCTTAAAACTGGACCTCAACGCTGGATATCACCAGTTAAAATTAGCCGAAGAAAGCAGGAACATCACCAAATTTTCAATGCACCTGGGGCTCAGGCGTTATAGAAGACTGAACTTTGGGATATCGTCGGCCGCGGGGATTTTTCAGAACGCCTTGAGGGAGATTGTGTTCAGTCTTCAAGGGGTGCTCAATGTCAGCGATGACATTCTAATACACTCAGCAACACTTGAGGACCATCACGGTCGGCTCCGAGCCACCTTCCAATGCCTTGCAGATCATGGGGTGACCCTCCACAAAGAGAAATGTCAATTCTTCAAAAAGTCCATTGAATTCTTCGGATACGTGTTCAGCCAAGAAGAAGTGAAGGTCGACCCCAGGAAGTCTCAAGCCATCCAGCTTGCTCCAGCACCCACAACAGCTTCGGAAGTTTGGAGTTTCTTAGGCATGGCGACGTACTGTGGGAGGTTCATACCCAACCTCGCCACCATTGCAGAACCTCTGCGAAGCTTGACGAAGAAAGACACCGGATGGAGATGGGGCCAAGAAGAAGAAGAAGCGTTCCGCAAGGGGAAGTCAGCCCTGCAAGAGAAGAAGACCATGGCATACTTTGACACCACACAACCAACGGAACTGATAGTGGACACAAACCCAGTGGGGCTAGGAGCCCTACTGATGCAGGAAACAGAACCAGGGACGTGGGTCCCTCTGGCATTCGCGAGCAAAGCATTGACTGCGACGGAAACCCGATACTCGCAAATCGAACGAGAAGCGCTTGCCATCAAGTGGGCCTGCAACCACTTTCATCTATATACCTACGAGCACCCGCTCCGTGTGGCAACTGACCATCAGCCACTGCTCCCGCTGTTCAAAGGTACTGCTCCTCAGCCGCCACCCAGAAACGAGAGATGGGCGATCCAGCTTCAACACTATCAACTAGAATTGGTTTACCGATCTGGCGCAAAGAACCCAGCTGACTTCTTGTTGCGCCATCCGTCTGATCCCATCCTCGTCGCCAGTGTCACGATGCAGACCTATCGCGCTTGGGGTTGCGCCATTGTGAAGGCTTGCGCGCTACAATAACGGACACACACACGTCAGTTGAGCACTCGTGTGGGCCGAAAGTCCAGAGCGACCCCGGCCCATTTATTTAAGCCCTCTGGCCATGCCTGGCCAGAAGGTCCTACAATGTATGGGTTAGCTTCCGGGTAGGGGTCCTAAGGGTGGCTAGCGGTGAGCAACTAGACCGCTACATCATTGTTTCTTGACCAAGATCCTTGACGCTTTTTGTACCCCTAAGTTCTTATTTAATGTGCAATAAATAAACTTGCAAAGGTAAATCACACATTTTGAGCAATTCTGACTGACTGTAACTCCACTCAGGTATTTTATAGGTGGGCTGCAGACTAGGGGGCTGCTTTCCGAGCTACATAGACTGCTATTACCCATATATGAAAGACTACAGCTTAGGGCTGTGCTGGAGCAGAGTTTTCATTTAGAAAATTCAGGGGCTTTTGAAGCTCTAGTATGTCTATGCGTTTTATTAATTATTAACAAATAACAAATTAATTATTTGTCTTGTGCAAGTGTGTTTTTATTAATCAATCCGTTTGTCTTAACATAAGAGAAAGTTATACGAGGGTTAGCATGTGTGTGCTGTTTTTGTTTTCTAAAAAATAACGTGCATATTTAAACGTTGCTGTGTGCTGTTTATTTTGAGCACAAAACGCTGTCTGAATTAATGCTTTTTTATGTCGCAAAAGCTAGATAAATGCATACACATAAGGGTATTAGTGGGGTTAACACTGTTTAATCATTATGCTGTAGTAACGTTGTTCTTATTTCTTTTAATTGAGATGGTCTATTGTGGCCTATGGAGGCTGTATTAAGATGGCTGAATTTTGAAGCCTGGCCTCGAGTGAATATGTGAAAGACGTGACGAGGGAGACCCCTGCTGGAAATGGTCTTGAAGTTGACTGACCATGGTCCTTCTATGAAACTTTCCATGAGGACAGCAGCAGTTTTTGGGAGTTCTCCAAGAGAAGTGAAAGTGTCCTTGGCAATCTCGAAAGACAAAGGAGCCTTAGAGGAAAACTCTGAACTGTGGCTCGATGGCCGAGGAGAAGCCGGATTAAATGTGATACATGTTTTATTTCCTTGGTTCCTGTTCCGTAGTCTTCGCTATGTGTATTTTCCTGAGCGGAGGTTCACAAATGTTGCAATGTTGCATCCTTTCCTTCTTGCTCTGCTCAGTGATTCGGTGTATTTTGCAAACTTGATGAGTGTTTCCATTGTAATTTGTACTATAAAAATTATTAGCCTAGGGAGGGCTTTGCCACTTGCCATTTTACCTTTGCCGCGGGAGATTGCGTTGCTGAGGTTCGTGCTGAGGACTTCGTCTTGAAAGACTTTACCGAGAGACTTGTCCTGACCCGTTCTGACACTTAGTTAGAATAGGTAACTATGAGAAATGATTTATTCTGATTGATTTTACCTTGACTAATTTTAGATAAAGCAATATAATTTTAAACATGGTGTTGAATTTTCTTTCTTGTCAATTATTGGGTTTATATTTTGATCATTATTGTATATGTTGTGTAGATTATGTTATTGATTAGGACAGTCACTAAACCAGATCTGATCGACCTGATATTGATGCAGGGTGTTTAGGCGTTTTCTTTCCACAGGTTTATTGCTGGTAGAGTATTTGAGCGTATGTTAGTGAAATGGGCCCTAGCGTATGATGAATGTATGTGCGTGTAACTGTGTGATTACTCTATCCGTGGTAGTAGGCATATTTTAGATACCCTGATCTCTATCAATTTCCTGGTAGCAGAGGATGGTTTTAGATGGTTGTCTTGATCTGATAAGATTGCTTGTACATTGGCTTATTGATTATTGATTTTATTTTGTCAATATTGGTATATGTACTAATATTATATGTTGAAGTTGTCATGTTGAGTTATATGTAGTGCTTCTGGAACTTGGGAGCTGTTGTAGCAGTTCCGTAGTAGGGCAGAGGGAAGTATATGCTGCTCTCGGGAAAGACGGGATTGTAAGGAATAACGTGTGACAATTGAAGTTGCGCGTTCACATTGTCTGGGTTCGGAATCAGTGACATTGTCGTATGTTACTATTAGATATTTCTGGTATGTAAGGAGTGTGTATCGTAGTGAAGGTTATCTTTGAAACTCTGGTCTTAAGTCCCAGGGATCCGTAAGGATTTCCGTTAAAGCTTATCGCGGGAGGAGTAATAGGTATTCTCTGAGCTTGTTTGAGGAACTGGGCGAAGTTGCTTAGTTAATGTATGTTATAATTCTGTAGTGGGACAGATTGTGCGCTGCTTCCCGAGAACAGGATTCTGTGTGCATGTACTATATTTCCTTTGTATGAATGTGCGTGAAAGTTTGTACATTTAGTTGATTGTAAGACTCTTTGGACAAGTCCTAGAGGAAACAGTTAATGAATGTATGTTAGTAGGGCAGAGTAGAAGAAGTGCTACTGTGTCAATGAAAGGTTTCTTGAAAAATAGACTCTCTTTTACTATTCTGTGGTTAGCGAAGCAGACAATGGAGATGTTTTTATGTTGTAACTAATAGATTTTGTAGAAATTTTGACACGAAGTCTACAGAGAGATTTTGTAAAGGAGGGGTAGACGAGTGACAGAAGACAGGGACAAGCGACTGCAGCGACTGTTGACGTCAGAAAGTCCGCGCTCTGATTGGATAGTGGATCAGAATAGGGTTCGCGCTAGGATTGGTGCGTTAGTGTGAGTCGCGCAGGGATTGGAAGAGCTGTTTAGTGACGTAGACGCTCCAGGATTGGTGCGTTAGTGTGAGTCGCGCTGCTATTGGTTGAAAAGCTCGTATTGTATATTTATAATACGGAGAGAGTAGAGAGTTTAAGTAAGCACTAAAATGTATTATCAAGAGGAGAAAAAGAAAAAAACATTCTTTGGGAAAGTTAAAAAATGGTTTACCAAGGATAAAGAGGTTAAAACGAGAGAGGGTGAGTTGCTACCTCCAGCGAAAACACCTGCATCCTTCATGGTTGCGAAATATGGATTACATACCTGTATATGGTTGCAGAATTGGGTTAGGTATACTAAAGAAGATGGTGTTTTAGCATTTCCAGAACATGGTTCATTTAATTTGGCCGTGTTGAGAAATTTACGGGAAAAGATGGTACGTCTGGACCCGAAGCCGAGCCCTACGCAGTTCGAGGCTTTAGTGGAATGGGAAGAGGAAGTTCATGAGCGAGAAAAGCAAAGGTCTGGAGGGTATTACAGGAACATGTTTGGGAGGAGACATGATCGTGAAACACATCATGATCGGATGAAAAGATGGCGAGATGTTAATATGTCAGAGGGATTATATCCTATGAGAACAATTGAAGAGGGAGCAGTTGGAGTTAATGAGTATGATGATGAGGTCTTAAATGACATGATTTACAAGAGACCACCTCCATATAGACCAGAACCAGATGAGAGTACACCAGTTGTTTCTCCGATAAGAGATACAGTCTGTATTATTGAAAAAGAAAAAGTGACACCTGAATCAAGAAGTAGTAGTTCTTTCAGGGAGAGAGAGAATCGAAGTAGTGAGGAAAATGCCAGAAAATTAGCAAAAACGACAACAGAACTGACTGAGAAAATTAGGGAGTTAACGAAGAATCTGGATGCTGTTACGGTGCCTGTAACAATAGGTCCGGTTATGCCTGTGTTTGACAAACAGAGAGCAGGTGAGAATGGACTGGTGATTCCATATGTTGGGAATAATCTGACAAATTTAGTTGGTCCTTCAGGAGATTCAGATAAAAGAGCAGAAAGAAGTGACCTGAGACAAACAAGACATGACACATGTAGTGAACTATTGGATACTAGTGAACCTGGTTGTTCAGGGATGCCGATTTTAAAACCGCAGAAAAGAGTGGTTCCAGTGAGAAAAACTGCTGAAATAACAGTTGATGATTTGAATGATTGGATGAAGGTTCTTCAGAAAAAGGATAAGGATTCACAAGTTATTGATGTGGCTAGGTTACGTATAGAATTAGAAGAGCTTGTGACAGGAACAGTTCCAATAGAAATACTGAAGAGTCATCATGATGGTGAGCTGTTGTTTATGTGTAAAAGTGTTACCTGGAGAGCAAGGAATGCACATGACAGGCTAAGAGCAATAGCAAATGAGCAAGGAGTTGACATTGATAAAGTGAAAGCTTTACAGAGAACTTACAGGATGGATTTTACAGAGAAGGACATTGAAAATTTGAATGCTTCTGGGAGAACAGGACAGATTAAAGAAATGGTGGCATTACTGCGAAGATGGGGTGATGTTGAAAAGTGGAAGGATAGGTGGTATAAGAAAAGAGAGGAATCTGTAGATAGAACAACTTATTCAGCATTTCCAGTAAGAGAAAAGGAGAAACCAGTGGATAATTATCCTATGAGAGAAATACCTGGAGGAGGATATGTACATGTTCCATGGACCAGACAGGATATTTTATCATTTACGAATGATTTCTAGGGGTGGGCGGAATTTGCGGAATTAACCTTCGCAAATTATCGCGAGAATGTTTAAAATTATCGCAAACAAGCAGAAATATCGCGAAGATGCGGAAGTTTTTTTCCGGCATGTTCGCGCGATTTTCTGCATGGTTGCGGGTCGCCAACTTACCCATGTGGCTGCTTGCGGGCGCGGCCATCTTGTTTTGAGTTGTTCTCGCGGTGCATGATCGCGAGAAGAAAGACGTGATCGCGCGACGCATGACGTCACTGCGGGCGCGAACTGTCGCGAGACAGCGCAAATGGCTAAAAACAATACAACATCTCATGGAGAACGCGACCGGATCAAGAAAACTTGTCGGCGAACGCAGGGATTCAGGTAAGGCGATCGCGCGCGCGCGAGAATGTATCATTTTACAGCGCGAGCAAGAAACAAATTATCGCCAAGCTGCGGAAACCGGAATTTTTGACATTTTCGCGCTCTCCGCGGAACGCAAAAATGTCAAATTATCGCAAGTTCCGCGAACGGAACAAAATTTTTGCCCAGGCCTAATGATTTCCCTCGATTGAGAGAAAAGCCCGTCGAGTGGTATAGGCAGGTAGATAGGTTTGTGAAATTGTCAAAAGTGCTGTGGGTTGACCTGAATAGTCTGTTTGATATAATTGTTCCAGCAGACTTGTGGACTGAGTGTAAAATAGTTGTGAGTTGGCCTACTGAGGAATATCCAAGAGATCCAAGAACAGGGGCACCAGATCCAGAAGTAATGAGGAAGTATGATCAGGTGATGGTATACCTGAAGAGTAAAGTTCCTCCAAAAGAGACAGACTGGGTTAAGATAGATCGAACACAACAGGAAGCAAAATAATCAGTTCATGCTTTTTACGAGAGGCTGATACTGGCTTTTAAACAATTCAGTGGAGATGAACACCTGGGTGACAAAGATTTGAGTCACTTTGTATACAGATTTGTATATGGTTTGAGACCTGAAATTGGTGAGAGAATTCGTGAACACACAGTGGATTGGCAGAGTAAAAAAGTAGATGAGATTTTGAGACATGCAAAATACTTCAGTGATGAAATTGAAGCAAAACAAAGAAAGCTGAAAGAGAAAGCAATGTGGGCACAAATGAAAGTTGCAGAAAGACAGGAAGCACAGTTAGTGGAACAGGCGAATAATCCAGGAAATAATGCAGGAAATAGACCCAGATATGCAGGAAAAGGGAAAGGAAGTCTTGAGGAAGCAAAGAAAAAGTTCCCTTGTCACAACTGTGGCCAGCTGGGACATTGGAGATCTGAATGTCCTAATCCACCATTAGTGAGTAATGAGAGTAAACCTTTAAATCAACAGGTGCAGAACCAGAACGAAGGGAATAATCAACAGCAACAACAGAAAGTTGTGAGACAGCAGAGTCAAGAGCCAAAACCGCCCTTGCCGCAGAATAGAGGGGTACAAAAGTATAATCAGGATTCAGGATTCTACAATGATGAGCAGGTAAACAAACCAAGACGTTCTAACAAAGTACAGCAGTACTTGTTAAAGAGTGAAGGGAGTGAGTCTGAAGGTGATTATTGACGGTGCCGAAGAGAGGAGGAAGAGTGCATACTTGGTGCAACTCTAGAAATAGACCAGGCAGGACCATTTGTGGATGGGAAAATAAATGAGGAGAGTGTTACTTTTTTGGTAGACACAGGTGCGACAAGATCAACTGTCAGGTCAACAGATGTTAAAAATCTTCCTCTCTCGGATGAAGCAATCCAAGTAGTTGGTGTAGCCAATACACAAATCAGAACACGTCTTACTGAACCAGTAAGAGTACAGATAGGGAAATTTTCAGACATGCACAGATTTATTGTCTGTGATACGAGTCCAGTGAACCTGTTAGGTAGGGACTTATTGTGTAAGATGAACTGCACAATTTTTTGTACACCAGATGGAATAGCTTTTGAGACACCAGATGATGATGTTTTCTACCGAATGACTTTAGAAAATAGAGAAAGTGAGTTAATTGGTGCATTTGCTGTGTTTAATCCGGAGGATTTGCCTCAAGAGCTGAGAGACACAGTGAAAAGAGCAGTTTGGGATTTTACAGGAGAGGATGTGGGATTGATGAATAATGTAGATCCAGTGAAAATTGCAGTGAAAGAGGGAATTACATATCCTAACATTCCTCAGTACAAAATGACACCAGAAATAATTGAAGGGATAACTCCTATAATTGAGAAAATGATTCAGCAGGGAGTTTTGAGAGAACTACTGAGTAGTCCGTGTAATTCACCAATAATGGGACTGAAAAAGCCTAATGGCAAATTTAGGATCGTACAGGATCTGAGAAAAGTTAATCAAATTGTGGTGGCATGTTGTCCTATTGTGCCAAATCCATCAGTGATTCTGTATCAAATTCCACATGATGCTGAGTGGTATACACTATACAGTGATTGATTTGTGTCATGCGTTCTTTTCAATTCCATTGCATCATGACAGCCAGCCGATTTTTGCATTTAGGTTTGGCCAGCGTATCTTAGCATGGTGTCGAATCCCACAGGGGTATACGGAGAGTCCTTCGATATTCAATCAGTTATTGAAGAAATCGTTGGAGAGTTTGATTATGCCTGAAAACTCAGTGTTAGTGCAGTACATTGATGACCTACTGGTGGCATCGAAGACACGTGAAGCTTGTGAAGTGGATACCATAGCTTTACTGAATCATCTGGCAGATGGAGGGTTAAAGGTATCTCCAGCCAAATTGCAATTTTGCAAGAAAGAGGTTCATTATCTTGGACACAATATTGAAAAAGGTCTGAGAAAAGTGACTACTGACAGGATCAGAATAATCAGAGAAATGAAAGCTCCAAAAACCCAGAGAGAAGTGAGAATGTTCCTGGGTATGGTGGGTTATTGTCGTCAGTGGATAATTAATTTTTCCCTGATAGCTAAGCCACTGATTAAATTGACAAAAAGTGAAATGACAGATCCATTAGATCTGGATGCAGAACAATTGGCAGCATTTGAAGAGCTCAAAAGTAAAATGTGTGTGGCTCCAGCTTTGGGTATGCCTGACTATGAAAAAGAATTCGAGCTGTACTGCAGTGAGAGAAATGGATGTGCACTTTCAGTGTTAATCCAGAAACATGGACAATTGAGAAGGCCTATTGCGTACTTCTCATCAACACTTGACCCTGTAGCTGTGGGTTTACCAGGTAGTCTGAAATCTGTGGCTGCAACATGCAGAAGCCTGGAACAGAGTGAGGTGATCATAATGGGTTATCCTGTAAGGGTATTCGTACCTCACAATGTGGCAATTCTTTTGACAAGAAGCAGAACTCAGTACATGTCACATAGTCGGTTGACTAAGTACGAAAAAGTGATACTGGGTGCATCAAATGTGACTCTTGAGAGATGTGTGAATGTGAATCCAGCGACACTCTTGCCAGACATTGAAAATGTGGGTATAAAGATGGAAGATGATCATGATTGTTTGGATGTGCTTGAGTACTGTACGAAACCGAGACCAGACATAAGGGATATTCCCTTACCTGAGAATGACCATGTGTTGTTTGTGGATGGATCATGCTTGAGGAATGATGATGGTGTGCTATGTGCAGCATATGCGGTGTGCAAAGTTTCAGAGGTCATGGAAGCATCACCATTGAAAGGAGTGAAATCTGCGCAAGTTGCTGAATTAATAGCATTGACAAAAGCTTGTGAGATTGGGAAAGATTTGAGGACGACTGTGTTGACTGATAGTCAGTATGGATTTGGAGTGGTGCATGATTTTGGCCAACTTTGGCTACAAAGAGGTTTCTTGACATCGAGTGGAACTCCAATAAAGAATGCTGAAATGATTGGTAAATTGCTTGAGGCGATACAGCTGCCTAAGGAGTTAGCAGTTGTAAAATGTGCTGCCCATGGTCAGGGGGAGGATTTTATAACGATTGGAAATAGGTACGCCAATGATGTTGCGCAGTACTGTGCCAAGACCAATCAGTCCATTAACAGGGAAAGAGAAAGGGAAATGTCTTTTCTTTCTGTGATGTTTACTAATGTCCTAGAGACCTGGGATGAGGTGAAGCAGTTACAAGATGAGGCAGGAGATGAAGAGAAACAAGATTGGATTAAGGCAGGATGTGCTCCAAGAGAAACAGACCATGTTTGGGTCTACAGAGATGGCAGACCAGTGATGCCTAACTCTATCTTGTCGTCAATGGCAAGGATGTATCATGGCCAGGGACATTTGGGGAGAGACGCGATGGTGAGGTCGTTTAAGCAGACCTGGTACAATGCAAAGTTCAGGACAATTGCAGAGAGCATCTGTCAGAGGTGTTTAGTTTGTCAGCAATTTAACACTGGGAAAAAGACAGTGGTGAGTCTGGGAACAATAGGTAGAGAAGGAGGTCCTTTTACAAGAATGCAGATTGATTTCATTGAGATGCCCCAAGTGAACAGACTGAGGAATGTTCTAGTGGTAGTCTGTTTGTTTTCAAGGTGGGTGGAAGCTTACCCGACTAGAAGAAATGATGGATTAACAGTGGCAAAGTTACTGTTGAGGGAGTTGATTCCTAGATACGGGTTTCCAATTACAGTTGAGTCTGATAGAGGTAGACACTTTCAAAATGAGCTCATGGGTTTGATTTGTGAAGCATTGAAAATACAGCAGAAGCTACATTGTGCATACCGACCAGAGGCTTCTGGTGTGGTTGAGCAGATTAATGGCACGATCAAGAATAGGATTGGAAAGATGTGCTTAGCCACTGGCATGAAATGGCCAGATGTTTTGCCTCTAGTTCTGATGACAATGAGATCTACTCCAGATAGAACTACTGGTTTGAGTCCGCACGAGATAATCATGGGACGTGCTATGCGCCATGCATTCGTGCCTGTCAATAAGTTGGTGACAATAACTGATGACATGATTTTGGATTACTGTAAAGGCCTGGCTGACGCAGTTCATTCTGTGTTTCACCAGGTTGGAGAAGAAGCTACCACACTTGAGAAGAAGCAAGCCCATGATCTGAGTCCAGGAGACTGGGTGAGGATTAAAGTGCACAGAAGAAGAAATTGCTTGATTCCAAGGTGGGGAAGGCCGAGACAAGTTATTCTGACTACAACGACTGCAGTAAACTGTGCTGGAGTGAAGCACTGGGTACATGCAAGTCATACTCTGAGAGTTCCAAACCCAAAAGAAGGGACTGGTAAAGAGTATTTTGAAGAGTCAGATTCCAGTGATGATGAAGATACTGAAGATACGGAATCAGTGAGAAAAGAAGCAGAGAGAGCTTCAAGAGAATCACTGCGAGTATCAGAGAGAAGATCAGATTCTGTAAGAGAGCCTGAAGTTTCAAACAGCAGTGAAGGAAAAAGAAAAGAAAAAATAAATCACATAGAGACTACTCCTGAATCAGAAGAGGAGGAGATTGAAGAACCACTTGAGATTATACTTGAAGAAGTAGGGTCAGAAGAAGATAGAGAGGGACAGATTGCGGAAGACCCCCGAGGAGGTGTAGGGAACATTCATGAGGAGCTAGGTGAAGGGACAAGTAGACAGCAAGAAGATTGCGTGTCGGAGACCCGAGGAGGGACAGGAGTAGGGAAGTCTCAAACAGTGGTGAAAAAATCTGTGGAGAAGAAGAAAGCTGCTGGAAAACGGAAACAAGAGGCACTTGAAACAGATGATGAGGATGAACAAACAGAAGGTCGAGTTCTGAGAAAGAGAACTTGGATTGGAGAAAGGAGTAATAAAGAAACAAAGCCGAAAAAGGTGTTAAGAGGAGATCGTTGGCCTAACAACAGAGTTAAGAGGCTGAGATACAGAGTAATAAGAGCAAATTCATCGAAAGCTGAACAAGTGAATGAAGTTTCGAGTCAAAGTTCAAAAGCTGAAGGAGAAGAATCAAAGGAGCCAAACGAACCAGTAGAAATAAAAAGAGTAAGAAGACCCAACCAAAAGTACAGATCACCGGAATGGTCTTATGTGGCACTGTCTGAAGGAGGAAAAGAAGAAACAGTGACTCGAGATAATCCGGAAGTGGTCTTGAGAGAAGTGGTTGAGGAAGATACTGGTGAAAATCTGAAAGTACTCTTGACTGACATTGGAGAAGAGTCGAGTACTGAGGATCTTGATGTTGGAGATCTGATACAATTTGATGTTGAAGAAATTGAAGTAAAGAATGACAAGTATCCAAACTGAGTGAAAGAAGGATTCACTTGGATTAAGTGAACGAAGAGATCATTTGGATATACTGAAAGCTGAAGAATTGCTGAAGAATTGAAGAAAGTCAAACAGTAGTGGAGTAGTAGGGGCTAAACTAAAATGGCTAACATAGAGGATAATAGGAATAGATGTGCCTTCTTTAAGAGGTGGTGTAGAATGTGCTGCTGTTGTACTGGATTATTAATGCTTCTATGGGGTGTTTTAATTTTATTAGTTACTTTTAGAGTAGAGTTTGGAATGAATATAGAAAATGTGACAAATGTAGAGAAGAATTCACAAAAAGTAGTTCCAATTAGAAGTAGTAGTTACATACACAAAGATAGGTCAATGAATAATTTTTCTAGTAATGTTTTTTCTAAACTGTTATATGAATATGTGAAGACAATGGAAGTAAGGGATTGCTACGTCTGTATGCAATTACCTGCATCTGTTTCAGAGGGTGTTACTTATCACCATTTACCAGCTACATATGGTATTTCCTGTAGTATTTTAAGTAGTGTTTTTTATTTGTTAGGGAAAATAGATTATAAGATGTCTAACAGAGATAGTATTTTTGGGCACTTGCCAATGAACAAAGAGCTGAATCCAGCTAAAGAAGCTAACACTTTTGGTGAGATTTTTATTGAAGAAAAAGGATTAACATTAGATTACATTTTTAAGAATAATTTAACTTGCAGTTTGAAAGAAGAGGAGAGAGCTTTCCTGGATATGGTAGAAGAAAGGAGAGTGAACATGCATGAGAAAGGGGGAAAATATGAAGTGAGTGAGACAATTTGGGACATTGAGATGGGAAAAGAGTTGAGAAATGAGGCTAGTCCAACTTTAGCTCTAGATGCACCACAGAAGGGTAAGCTTTGTATTACCAGAAGGAAATCCCAATATGATACATATTTTGTGGGAACTAGTGAGTGCCATGATACATACTTCATTGCGACAGGTTGGGGTTTCAGAGGTGGAGAAGATACGATTTTCCCAGGAGTGTACTATGTTTGTGGGAACAAGGCTTATTACAAGTTGCCTGACCATTGGTATGGCACATGTTATGTGGGCCTGGTTTTTCCTAAGATTTTTCATACAGATAAAATAGGAGATGTAGAAGATATTAACTTATTAACACGTTTTAAGAGAGAAACTTGGTCTGAAATTTAGGGTGATATTTTTGGGGTTTTGATTCCAGCAGTGGGAATTTCTTTAAATGCTTATGGAATTCGGACACTGTCCACAGTGGTTGATCGCTTATCGACAAATACCGCAGGAGGGTTTCTTTTGGTGAATACGGAATTAAGTGCCGTACGTGCCATGTCTATGCAAAATCGACTTGCCCTTGACATTCTATTGGCTAAGGAGGGTGGAGTTTGTGGAATATTGAAAGTTCAACATTGTTGCACTTACATTCCTGACGAAAGTAAAGACCTGAAGGTCTATATCAGAAATATTACTGATTTGCATGAAGAATTAGTACCACTTGAAGCTGGGAGTTTGTGGACTAAAATAGCTAATAAAATGATAGCTGTTAAGGATTTTATTGCAAAAATAGGTAGTACAATTATAGGTAGAATATTGTTTCCCTTGTCTTGTATAATTGTGGCTTTGTTAATAATAAGATTGGTGTGTGTGTGTTGTAAAAACAGGGGAGGGAAAAAGAAATTGAATAAAGAAAAGAAAAATAAGAAGTTGAAAAGAGAACCTCAAGAAATTGAACTAGAAGAATTGAGGGAGAGTGTTTATTTAGAGACAAAGAGAGATGATGAAAGAGTGACTGGTATTTAATGTTGTGTAAGGGGAAAAGACATTTCTGATTTCTCCTAAAATGGGACTAAAATTTTCACAAATTTTTTTTGGGGGTTTATTTGGTGATAAAATCACCAAAGGGGGGATTGCTGGAGCAGAGTTTTCATTTGGAAAATTCAGGGGCTTTTGAAGCTCTAGTATGTCTATGCGTTTTATTAATTATTAATAAATAACAAATTAATTATTTGTCTTGTGCAAGTGTGTTTTTATTAATCAATCCGTTTGTCTTAACATAAGAGAAAGTTATACGAGGGTTAGCATGTGTGTGCTGTTTTTGTTTTCTAAAAAATAACGTGCATGTTTAAACGTTGCTGTGTGCTGTTTATTTTGAGCACAAAACGCTGTCTGAATTAATGCTTTTTTATGTCGCAAAAGCTAGATAAATGCATACACATAAGGGTATTAGTGGGGTTAACACTGTTTAATCATTATGCTGTAGTAACGTTGTTCTTATTTCTTTTAATTGAGATGGTCTATTGTGGCCTATGGAGGCTGTATTAAGATGGCTGAATTTTGAAGCCTGGCCTCGAGTGAATATGTGAAAGACGTGACGAGGGAGACCCCTGCTGGAAATGGTCTTGAAGTTGACTGACCATGGTCCTTCTATGAAACTTTCCATGAGGACAGCAGCAGTTTTTGGGAGTTCTCCAAGAGAAGTGAAAGTGTCCTTGGCAATCTCGAAAGACAAAGGAGCCTTAGAGGAAAACTCTGAACTGTGGCTCGATGGCCGAGGAGAAGCCGGATTAAATGTGATACATGTTTTATTTCCTTGGTTCCTGTTCCGTAGTCTTCGCTATGTGTATTTTCCTGAGCGGAGGTTCACAAATGTTGCAATGTTGCATCCTTTCCTTCTTGCTCTGCTCAGTGATTCAGTGTATTTTGCAAACTTGATGAGTGTTTCCATTGTAATTTTTACTATAAAAATTATTAGCCTAGGGAGGGCTTTGCCACTTGCCATTTTACCTTTGCCGCGGGAGATTGCGTTGCTGAGGTTCGTGCTGAGGACTTCGTCTTGAAAGACTTTACCGAGAGACTTGTCCTGACCCGTTCTGACACTTAGTTAGAATAGGTAACTATGAGAAATGATTTATTCTGATTGATTTTACCTTGACTAATTTTAGATAAAGCAATATAATTTTAAACATGGTGTTGAGTTTTCTTTCTTGTCAATTATTGGGTTTATATTTTGATCATTATTGTATATGTTGTGTAGATTATGTTATTGATTAGGACAATCACTAAACCAGATCTGATCGACCTGATATTGATGCAGGGTGTTTAGGCGTTTTCTTTCCACAGGTTTATTGCTGGTAGAGTATTTGAGCGTATGTTAGTGAAATGGGCCCTAGCGTATGATGAATGTATGTGCGTGTAACTGTGTGATTACTCTATCCGTGGTAGTAGGCATATTTTAGATACCCTGATCTCTATCAGCTGCGTGGGGATTGTTGAATAGGGCTGACTTTTGTTTACAGCCCAGCCCTTAATTTATTGTTAGAGGTTGGTTGGTGGGTGTCTGTGAATGGTCCCACCTGCAAAGGTAAATGAACACCAACAAAGTTGCAAGGTTTTGGTATTTCACATATCTCATGGATAGTTTTTCACGGTGGAATTGTATGCAAATAAATTAAAATAATCCTGCTGGGGGAACAATGGAAAGTGTTTTTTCAGAGTGGAAATGGAAAAGATTCAAACCCATTCTTAATTCAACATAAAATATAGTTTCCCCATACTGAATCAAAATCTGTATGAGAGTACTCTCGAAAACCTGATGTAGAGGACTGCAGGGCTTCTTTGTGAACCAAGGAAAGAAACAAATGTGCTTAAGTTGTAGGAGTAATCCAGGAGTCTTTGGAATAGAGCTTTTAGAGTAGAGTCCACGGATAGAATATAGTTTTTATTATGACTGATATGGGGCATTGTATGGGTTGCAAGGTCTTTCCAATGGCTATTAATTCTACAGTAATTTGGAAATCTTTTTCTCATTTTGACAATCTCACATCTGACGACGGCTTAAAAAGATTATGATCATCATTCCTTCTCTGTAGGAATACTCTGTCACAACCAGTGAGAGAGAGTTTGGCAAACTATTTATCATTCTCTCATACCATCCTGAAAAGCAGACCCCTGGGTGAAACCTCAAGACAGGGACGACTTTATACTTTTAGTTATAGATTTCTGCGGCAAACACTGTGCGCCAAAACCCATCAGTACAATTTACAACATGATTGCATGAGGTTACATAAGATCCTCATCGGATACAAAGAGAGGTGAAACAAATGACAACATTTTACAATTGTCCTTATTAGAAAATGGGTTATTAATTCGGTAGGGGTGACTTTCCCAACCTAATGAAATAAAACGGTGTTAAGTTACAGCACAGATTTCTGCCCACCTGGAAGCTCTGACACAAGCAGAAAGGTAGCGCTGAGAGAAATGTATGATAGGTGCCAAACGACATTAAAACAACACAAAATTTCATAAACAAACTGACACACACATATTGAAACCCAGGGATATGGATTTTACAGTTTTGAGGTAAAAACCATATGAAACAGCAAATGTCCAAGTAAAGTATTTATTTATTTTATTTAGAAAGTTTTATAGAGCGCGAACAAGATCCTTGCGGATATCAGAGCGATTTACATAACAGCTGGATGTAAGTAGAATAATACAAAATATGCAGGTAAACAATAATAACAAAAAAGCATAGTTGGTGCACATAAAGTAGGAGGATTACAGATTGGTGCTGTCTATTATAACGGGAAACAGGAGATCTCAGGTCTGAGGAGAGAGAGCTCATGTAAATTTGGCCATGAGAAACGCTTTGACTTCTTTTTTGAAAGCGGCGTAGGAGGCGTTCCGTCTGGTTGCGGGGGGCAGAGCGTTCCAAATTCTGGGCGCCATCCCCGAGAAGGATCGATGATAAGTTTTCTTTTTGTTGAACCTTTGGGGTTTCAGTAAAAGATTTTCAGCACTCCTGGAGGACCTTAAACCCCCAGAGATTGTCAGTTTCTGCGCGAGGTAGCTGGGAGAGCTGTGGTGTAAAGCTTTATGGGTCATGCACGCCACTTTTAGGTGGATTCTAGCTTCAAAAGGAAGCCAGTTCAGGGATATTAAGTCCGGGGTAATGTGTGCAGTTCTTTTCGAGCCAGTGATGAGTTTAGCTGCAGCGTTGATCGACGCTCTTAAGGGTGCTGTTGCAGCTTTTGGGAGGCCACACAGGGAGACACTTCCGTAATCAACACAAGGGATAACTAGTGCTTGTACTGCTAACTTGAGGTCCTCTACTGGCAGGAAGGGTTTCAGTTTCCTTAGGATACTTATCTGGAAGTTAGCTCTCTTAGTGGCGTTACTGATGTGTTTTTGCATCATGAGGTTGTTGTCGAGAGTGATCCCCAAGGATTTTGCTGAGTCCACGATAGTTGGTTGTATGTTGAACGCGGTGAGCTGTTTGATCAAGTCATGCATTAAAGGGATCTTGGCCGGTGGTGCTATGAGGAGGAATTCTGTTTTTGATGCGTTCAGTTTGAGATGGTTTTCTGATAACCAAGACTGGGTGATCGTGAGTGTGGAGTTGAGCATATTAATGTCTTCGATGGAATTGATCTTGAGGTATAGTTGTGTGTCGTCCACATACATATGAAATTGCACATTGGATGATTGCAGGATTTCAGTGAGAGGTTCCATGAACAAGTTGAATAGGGATGGTGAAAGTGCGGACCCTTGCGGCACCCCCAGAGATACAGGAGAGGAATTGGAGAGCGCGTTGTTAACCTTTTTGTGTACGGTTATGCAGGAAGGATGCAAACCATTCTAGCACTGTGCCAGACAAACCCATCCTATGCTCCAGTAGGTCTAATAGTTTCTGGTGTTTGACCGTATCAAAGGCTGATGAGAGGTCTAGTAGGATGAGTAAGCACGCACCATTCTGGTCAAGGATTTGTAGCGCATCATCAAGAATGTGTGTCATGACCGATTCAGTGCTGTGACCCGCTCTGAAGCCTGATTGGTGTTTATTTAGTAGGTTGAAGTGATCTATGTGAGTGGTCAGTTGTCGGAGAACACATTTTTCCAACAATTTGGCCAAGGTGGGGATATTGGAAATGGGGCGGTAGTTGTTAAGGTCGATAGGGTCAGCAGTGGGCTTCTTTAGAATAGGTGAGACTTGGCCTACTTTGAGGGAGTCCGGGATACAGCCTTGTTGGAGTGAGCTGTTAATGATTTTGGTCCAGAGTGGAAGAAGCCAAGGGGAGAGGGCTTTGACTGCATTGGCCGGGAGAGGGTCAGTGAAGTGATTGGCCGGTTTCAGGTTGTTGAGAATCTTGCCTAGGGTGTCTTCAGTGTACGTCTCAAAGGAAGACCAGGCTGCCTCGTTTTTAAGGCAGGCCTTGGGGGGGAATGACATGTGATGGGTGTAGGTAAGGGGGTGGTTACCGTATGAGGGGCAGTGTGTAGTGCTCTGTCATTAAGGAGATCCTTTATGATGTTGTCAGTCTTCAGATTGAAGAAGGTGGAGAATTCTTGACAATTAGGATGTGGGCGAGCTAGGTCTCGAGCCCGTTGGGGAGCTTCCTTGGATTGATTTTTGACCAGCTCGAAGAGTTTTTTGGGCCGGTTCTTAGCTTGGTCTAATTGGTGGCTGAAGAAGTCAGCTTTAGTGTGCTTAATTTTTTTGTAGTAAGCATTTCTCTTTTCCTAAGGAGATTGAGGTGGAGAGCCGATGGGACTGCTCTCCAATTGCGTTCAGCGGACCTGAGGGCTCGTCTGTCCTCATTAGGTAGAGCGTTGAACCAGGGCTTGGAATCTTTAATGGGAGCTCTCTTAAGTTGCAGGGGGGCTGCCTCATTAATTATCGAGGTCATGGCGTTGAGATAGTGATTTGTGAGAACATGGACGTCTGAGGTGTTTACAAGGGGCTGGAGCAGGTGATAACTGGAGGCGGGTAGTGAGTTGGGGTTGATTTTTTTCAAGTCTCTTTTCCAGATCTTAGGTTTCGTGGGTTGCGATGAGTTGAGTTTAAAGGTTTCTTTGATGTGAAAGGCAATAATGTGATGGTCCGACCAGTCACATGGTTGGATCGAATCCACCTGGATGACGTCAGCTTTGGAGATAATGAGATCAAGGGTTGATCCTTTGTTGTGAGTCGGGCTACTACAAGATTGGGTGAGGGCTAGATCATCCAGGAAGTTTTTGAAGCTGTTGACCCCTGAGTCATTAATGTCATTCCAATGGAGGTTGAAGTCACCTAGGAATATTTGGGAGTTTTGACGCCCGTTGTTAGCGGAGATCAACTCCATGAGGTGTTCGATGAAGAGGAGGTTGTCACCTGGGGGATGGTAGATGATGTGGAGTGAGCATACCGGTTTGCCCTTGCAGCAGATGTTTAGGCATAAGTATTCGCAGGATGGGAAAGAGGGTGAAATGGCTCTGTTTATGGTGATGCTGCTGCGATGTATACAAGCTATGCCACCCCCTATCTTGTCCGATCTATCGAGTCTAATGATGTCGTAGTTCGGTGGTACAAGGATGTCGAGGAGCGGAGTGGATGAGTCTGTTAACCAGGTTTCAGTAAGAAATAGGATGTCAAGATCCTGTGAGATGATGAGGTCAGCTATGTCGGCAGCATGTCTAGAGGCTGATCGGCAGTTTAGAAGAGTGCATTTCAGATGGGGAGCAGTGAGGGAAGAAGAGGGGTCTTGAGGGACAAGGATTCTTCTAAGGTTATTAGCAAAGACTCCTCTGTTGTTGTGTGTGGCGGGCCTGCCAGGGTTGAGGGGGATAGTCAGGATGGTTGTCTGAGAGGGCGGAAGTGAGATGGGGGGGGAGGTTCGTAAGAGTGCAGAAGAGAGAGGAGATCGCTCTCCGAAAGCAGATTGGAGGTGCGAAGAGGGCGTGTACGAGCGTTGTGTGAAGGAACTGTTTTCCAACAGTGATTCTAAATGTTTGCGGTAAAGCTGAAAACAGGAATTCGTCATTTCAGGTTGACCGTGATAGGTCAGAAGTCGTAAAACATAGTGGGCAACACTAGTTAAAAAATTTTAATGTGGGGCTTTGTTACTTTCCCACTTCTTAGCTTCTTCAGCAGGATACGTCAAGATGATGAAGCCTGATGATGCCTGGCAATGTCCCTCAAAATTGGATACGCAGCCTTCAAGCTCCTGCTGAAGCTTTCAATATTGGCCTGGATTTCAAACCCTCAGTGGTCACTTTGTTTCACTCTAATTCCATGTCCTATGTTTCAACTTAGGCCCTAATTACGATGTCAGGTGGACTTGTGTCTGCCCAACACCATTGCGGAAAGAAACCGCCCAATCATAGATCAGCGGTTCCAACCGCACCATTATGATGCGACCACCCATAGGTTAGTCGAAAACTTCCATTTCACAATGGAAGCTTGTGCGGCGACGGAAAACACCCTCAACACAAGTTTCCATTGTGAAATGGAAGTTTGTAAACATCCCTGCATGTGTGTCAGGCACCTCATGGTGCCTGACACACGGTGCAGGGATGATTAGGGGGCACCATAGGTGCCCCCAGGGCAGTATGCGGAGGCCGCAGAGGAATGGGGGCCCTGCTAGGGGCCCCCAAAGACACTTTCCCACAGAAATTCCATGCCAGAAAGGCCAACTTGGAACTGCTGTCAGAAAGTGCCATCATAGTCCCAACGGCGGAAACGCTGTCCGTAAGGGATTATGATGCCTTTCTGACTGACCCACAGGCTCCTTGAGCCCGTCGGAACCATGTTGGATCGCCCCAGGTTTAAACTCCGACCGCCGTCATCCTAACACGGCGGTCAGACTTTAAATCTTCCACGTCAGGCGGAAAGCCTCTGACCGCTGGTAGGAGGCTTTCCCCCCGACATCGCAATCGGGTCCTTATTCTCTTTTGTAGTTATTAGATTTCTCCATTGGGGCAAGGCAAGGATCCCTGAGGGTCCGCCTGGTTGTATTATACATTTTGGAGGAACTGCTTTAGCTTTAAACACTAGTGGAAAAATCTTGGGGGGGGGGTCGCTGGTGTCATATTCTTGTCCTTCAAATGTCGAAAATTAACTAAATCTCGATATTTTGAGATGGCGGAAAAGTCACTCCTGACCTTTTCTACAGCTGCAGATCTGCAGGACAGGAGTCTATGGCCCAGTCCTCTGTCCAGCCTTTGATCCTACTGGGCCCAGTGAAGTAAACTGTCAGTAGGGCAGTTGGTTATTTAACAATGGATGGAGCCATTCTTTAGCCTATTTTACCCCTAATCCAGACACCAGGAGGCCAGCCAGCTCATCCTGTAAAAGCAGTTCTCTTACCTGTGTGAAAGTGGAGAGAAGAAATCCTTCCTGATTTCCCGGCAGGTTAGTCAGTATTCTTCCAGGTTCAGTAATATTGTGATGGTGGGCTACCATTTTTATCCAGTGCACTAGTAAAAGATTGGAGACTACCTGAGGCCCAATTACTGCAGATATCACATCAAACTTCAATCACCTTCTAGCACTTCATATCTCACCTGACTGCTAACCTTCCCAGAAGCCTTTTTCTAAAATGTTAGAAGTCAGGCTCCTCACCCAGGAGCTCTGTGTCCCCTCTCAGGTCCTGATTTATGGAAATGAGGAGCCAGCCCCTCGTTCTAATTTGGAAACAGCTTCCTGTCTGGCTGTGCGAAGAGACAAATGTATAAGAGACCACACTGAATAAAAGACTTCTGCCAATTCGGCCTAGTTAGATCATCTTCATATGAAACATAAAGCTGTTGTCTGATCCGTTTTGTAATGCTACTAGCTACTGTTGCTTTCACAACACTGTCCTCGCTTTCTAAAGGTTTCTTATTGTTCCCTGGAAGCACATCACTTGACAGCTACGTGGAGTGCTGTCTTCTGACGTGAAGGAATTGAAAGTAGAATAGAAGTGGCTTAATTCACCTTGGCTTTGATGCAGCCACCGAACCAGGGTGTGATTTTCTTCTGATACAGATAACAAAAGTCTAGTTTTACCACTGAATTAGACCGTTGAAATTAGCAAAAGGAAGTCTGAGTCAGGTTTCTATTATTTTCGTATGCACATTTTTTAAAATAAAATTGTATTCACAAGAAAGGCCTCTCATAGGACATAAACTTTAAAGCACAGTGACAAATAGCTTTAGGTTGGTATTTTCTGCAGAGACATGCTTTTCTTTAATGTTTATCATGTCCCACTTAATTAGACTTTTGATAAATTATCAAAAGAAAGTTTGAGTCAAGTTTCTGTTATTTTCCTATGCACATTTTCAAAAATAAAATTGTATTCACAAGAAAGGCCTCTCATAGGACATATGCTTTAAAGCACAGTGAAAAATACCTTTAGGTAGGTATTTTCTGCAGAGACATGCTTTTCTTTAATGCTTATCATGTCCCACTTTTCTAAACCTTGCACCCGGCCTAGCAGGAATATAAAGGACACTTGGTTTGCCTTAGCTAATTTTTTTAAGTGTTTTCCATACACCAGAGAATTTTTCTCTGCCATGTCTTATTGCATGAGTCTACGCTGCAGCCAGCATGCACAGATGCATGCATTTTTAGTCATACATATGGGTTGGGCAAATGAACACTGCAGCCTACATTTGACATTTAATATCCATATCATTTGAACGTTTACAGTACCAGCTTGCCTGCCATGATCATACTGGACAGTTGGATGCAATTATTTGGGTTTATAGACAAAGAGTCCATACTCTGTGACTGAACAACAGTGTCAGAGCATAAAGTTCTAATGTCAGCCAAAACTATAAATATGGGACCGGCCCAAAACAATACAATTCTCACACCCTCTAAAAAAGTCTTGTGTAAAATGTTTTCCTCATATGCAAGCAAGTGTGACTTTCTCTCCTTATATTTTTCAACTAAAGGAAAGTTACTTGCACCTCTCTCGGATCATTCTAATCCAAGAAATGTTGTCAAATGTAGCCTTAGTGAATTGAGCCAACACTGCAAAGGCAGTAGATAACGATTACTAGAAGGGATACTATCCTGCTCATCTATGGACTCTGCTAGCACAAGACCTACCTAAAGACTTAGACAAAGAGCTTCATATATATTGATTAAGGATGCCACTAGGTTGATATAACTGTCACAAACCTGGATCCTTCCTCCCTTAATGAAACACTTTTATCAGTATTTGCTACAAAGGTTCTTCACCCATTACCATACTAAATGGCTTTGCTTGCTTAGTGCGACTCTACAAAAATGCGGATTCACTTATACTATAAGTCGAACCAGCCAGCGGCCATCCTGATGCATTAGTCTTGCAGAGACATTAAAATCTCTGAATTCAATATTGGCTCTAGCAAAAGTCACATCCTTTACTCCTCTAATGAGAGTAAAGGATTGTGGCATATATTGTCAAGTATCCTACATGTCTGTAAACAAATCCTCCTCATAATGTATACTATAATAATACCTTAATGACCCTAGGTCATTACCCACATTGAACTTAAGGTCTCCTGTTGTTTTGTCCATCACCAGATCCCTCATATGTTGCTTCAAGGTTTTTAAGTTAACAGGCCATACTCTAACTTGTCTCAATCACAGTAAACTCTGATTTCTTATTTTCTAATTGCCCTTTTAAATGAGAAATGAGGCTAGCTCTGTGTTATAGACTCAATAGGATTTAACATCTGCTTTCAGGGAAATAACCCAATTATCTGTACCATCTTATTCTGGAACATAATCTCAAAACTCCACCCTCAAATAGTTGCTTTAAGAGGGTCCATGTTATCGGGAGATCAACTAAGTCACCTTTAAAACTATAAGATAAGAAATACTCACTGTTATTTTTACATCAAGAAATCTCTCTTCCTAATTGTCATTATATTAACACCCATTCTTGTTGACAATGAGATCTTTCAAATGATCAGAAACTAACCTATTGCGAATCAGACTTCTTTAATCCTTGTTTTGTATTTTAATAATAATTTATGTATACATTTATGTATGCATGATGAAGCTGCACAAAATCAGCTAACAGGCAACATGTAAGTCTCAGGAGATTTATGCTGTGTTACATAGTTCATAAGAGACTTTTATCTTACTTTCTAGATTGAGCTTCAATTCAATGTATTGCTTCATAGATGATGCAAGATTAAAATCAAGATGACCTAGGCTCATAGTTGCAGTCAGTGGAACAGCACCATGGAAGATGCTAGAACAACAATGTATCAGAACCGAACCACCTTTCTTGACATACATGCAAGAAAACTTGATAATCCATATAAGTCCAATCAAACCAATTGCTATGAGAGATGTCAATTGTCCCAACAGCTGTTATATAACTTCTTTTATTTTCAAAAAAGCCATCAGCCAATGCCTTTCGTCCCAATCTACTAGGACTTCTTCAGGGCAATAATATTTCCTTTGAATACAACTGAAAAACTGAATGTGAACAATTGTCCGATTTCAAGTAACCAAAAACTCAACAATAGCTGGTGTTTCTGGGCCACTTCATATATTAGTGTGATTAAAATTAATCCGTAATCATATCAAGGTGGTTCCTTTCCAGTCCCAATAGCAACTTTGGCGCAACGGTGTGAAGGCCGGTGACAACAAAAACAAGCAATGCGCACCCGATGAATTCCTAGATGAACGCACAATCCTGTAACAAAACCATCTCATGACGTGGCTCTAATTTGAAGAAAATAGTGTGGTCACTATTGAAATCCCGTCATCCCTGAATGCCCACGCGGGTAAGCAGAAACAGGGCAAGTTTTCAGACATAGAGATCTGGGGAGAAACAGGAGAAGGGAGCAACACAAAAATCCTGGACTGGTGTCCACACTCTTTCAAGGTTCCTCTGTTGCAGGGATGGCACCATTCGGTCTAGGTCTTACAGGGTTTGTTAATTTGGGACTGGCTGAAAGACAGAGGGCAGATGGTAAGTTGGAATCCAGCTGGTAACCAAATAACACAGAACAAATAGAACCTGCTTATCAGTTCCCGCAGCAGATATAGTGGTAACAACCCTGAAGCTGAACCAGAGACAAGCTAAAGGTCAGAGGACTCTGATGCAAATACAAAGGTAAGACTTTACAGCCGACTAAGACAAGAGAAAGAACATCAAAGGGCTAGACAATACAGGACTAAACTAGGGAACGACAGGAACCAAGAAGGGAAGAAAAACAACAAACACAAGGAATGTAATGATGGCTCAGAACAGTGCAGAAAGTGGGGAACCAAAACAACTAAGATACCTGTTGCCAGGCAAATACAATAGCAGAGAATGTTGCTTAAAAAGGGTGCTATAGCTCTTCACCCAGATGTGACCCTAACTCAGGTGGTGAGTACTTGAAGGAAGTGCACAGTTAGCAGTCTAGTTTTCCAGCCTTTCGCAGCAATTGAACTTGATGTTTATCCTGAAACCTGACAGTACTTTCTTCTGAGGAATATGCTCAGCTTCCTCCTCTGGAACAGTGTTAGGTCCCAGTTGCAATGTATCCTGTGTGTGAGACATTTTCACAAAAATAGACGCATGGATGAAGTCTGCTACTTTCCAAGCTCTCTCTGATATGTCAGAACCTTAACAGGCCACCTGATATTATAACTGGCCTTAAAATAGATGCTGGTGAGTGGAGTAAATTTAAAAGGGTGATTATGGAGTCTACTGTGGAACTGGAAAAACTTTAAAAGAAACATTTGAGGGTGATTACAAAAAAAGAGGTTCGTCCAAGAGATTAATACAACAAGATATTGTAAGCAAAAGTAACTAGAGTAGTCCTGTGGTGTCAGGCGTTTGGGTGGTTCATCAAAAACACAGTAAGTATTGTTCCAATGACTAATTCGACTATTCTGCTTATCCATCAGTCTGTGGGTGGTAGTTAGTTGAATTAAAATGCCTGGTACCAACTTTGTTCATGTATTCTCAACAAACGAGAGATGTGAACTGAGCCCGGCTGTCAGTGACTATGACTTCTATTAAACCACACAGGTGAAAAGTGTGGATGATACATGCCCCTGCCAACTCAATTTCTGTAGGGAGTTTCTTTAAGGGCATGAAGTGCCCCATCTTGGTGAAATTTTCTTTCACAACTAATACTGTATTGTAACTCTGAGGGGGTTGTAAGTCCCCTATAAAGTACATTATTATCATGTTTCAAGGATGTGTGGGGCGAAAACTGGCATCATAGCACCAGCTGAGAGAATATGGGTTGCTTTAGCACAAATGCAACATTCTTCAATATAATTTTTTATATCTCATGCTAGGCAACCAAAAGTTTTTGATGAGTAATTCCACATTATTGTTTGCCTTGGATGACCAGCTGCAGGGGAACCATGATAACATGTTAGGTTCTTAGACTGCCTTCTTTTATGTGGAATGTTCAAAGCTTCTCCCTGAAACAGACCACCTTTCGGCATTCTTTTGTGTGGTTCTTGTTCAAGCCATTGTTCAAGTGGGTACATTCTATTGTTTTTGTAGGTCTACATTGGAATGTATGCTCATACTGTATAGTCTCCTTTCCCCTGGCCTCTCTTATTGCTCTGCTATTCTTAGGTCTGACACCTGTATTTTATTCTGCCCTTCCAACAAAGTACCCATTAAATTATCTTGCTTCCAGCTACCCAGTTTCGTTCTGCACCGTTTCGGAAATTTTTATCAAGTCCACTCAGTCTGTAAACTCCTTTATGCCACCCACCCAACAGGGATCCCATCTTTGTTGTTTTGACTTTCACATATACCTTGAACCAACCTACAGCAGGACGCTATGCTCGCACTCCTCAGGGAAGATACTAAACAAACACAGCCTACGCTTCTCTGAACTACTAATCTCTGACCTGATGGAGTTCCAGTCTTTTCAATAAGACAACATATTTTACTGTTGCCATCAACCTTTTCAACTTTATTCCCTGTGTTTTCATTTCACTGCTAGCACAATAGAGTGCACTGTGATTTAAATGGTTCTGTTGTTTCTGACCATCTGTCTCCTTCATTAAAAGACAGATACCATATTTCTTTTTTTATAAATCCAGTTTGGCACCTAAGGCCATATGTATGAACACATTTTCCCATAGACACAGAATGGGTAAAACCCTTTGATATATCTGGCCCTTAGTTCCTTACTGCTTCTTAAACATTCACAGCCTTTATCCAAAATATTTGTAGGTTAAGGAGAATTAGAGATTTATCTACCAGTTCTCACTCTTGCACTTTACTTCTTTTAGAGTATGCTATCTGATCTTTGACTAGATACTCTTTTTACATCTTGGTGTTTGATGGCTTGTTCTGTTTCCTGAACTTTCTGCAAATTATATTTATCCTGGGCTGCATTGTTTCTATTTACCACTGAATGACCCTTTTCATTTGCTGTTAGGTCTGATAATTGTTGAACTACAGTACATAGACCTTGGGATAAATACAAACAAACAAGCATTGGAAATGCAATAGGTCCAGCATTTTTTTAGTTAGACCTTTTGGCATTGCAAATAGCTATGCATTTATTATGTTATGGAGTGTATGTATCTAGTCTGTAGTGGAATTACGTGGGTTGGATTGGATTAGTTAGTTGTGGAATTGTGTGGTTTGGAATGATGTGGTGTGTAGTGGATTTGTGTAGTGTAATTATGTGACAAGGTGTGCTGTAGAATTATATGGATACATTTGGCAGTGGAGGTGGGGCAGTCCTCATCAGCTGTCAGGCACCCATTTTCCATACCCAGAGAGACAGGCTTAATTTCTTCGTAATAGTGCATCCTCTTGTTCACTTTGGACTTGCCTCAAATCCCAGTAATTGTCCTTTAGGCCCTCAGGTTACTGATGGTTCGACTGCTGTCAGCAAGCAGTGTTGTAGACTTACGTAGATGTTCTGATGTCACTGCCTATGGAGTTGCCACTACAGTTCATTAGATAGGTGTGAATTATTGAGCATCTTAGTGATGTTGGGCCTGCTTGCCCATTCCCCATACCTGGGTAACCTGCAATGAGGGGAATTGCACAGGTAGGTGGCACACAGCCCTGCTACGTTCCTCTGAGTATCCTCCGGAGTGGATGTTAGCCAAGCAGGTCAACCTGTCCCAGTAGTGGGGCAGGGTGAGAGCCAGACCAGCTGGACACAGCTTACATCCGACAGAGGCCATGGAGACAGAATGACACTGGGTGGGGGAGGGGCTCTCTATTTAATTGTTTACTTACCTCCGTTCATCCATATTCCGGTGTTTACTACTCCCAACCTGCCCCTCCCCCGCCCCGCCTCACCGCCCCACGGTACTCCCTCCACAGACTGCTACTGGATTCCACTGGGGCCTGGAGCCCCACCAGAGCGCATTGTTTTAATAAGATGCATGACTTCACCCGGTGTAATTTCCTTTTGGCCGCCAGACTGAGCCTGTGACTCCGAACTCAAATACTCGTTGATATACCTCATGGGGGGAGTTATACCATTATGACTAGATGTCTACACAATATAATTTTCCCAAGTTGTAGGTGATATATTTGTAGTTGTAGGGCAACAGGTGGGCCTACAACACTTATTCATTCACTTCCAGAAGCGCTTCTGGTCTCTTGATTTTATAATCTCATGAGCTTTGCTCCAATGGCTTTCTTCCATCATTCTGGTGCACGAAAATCTTGCTTTTCTATATTCATGGCAGATTTCTTTACACTTGGCTTTAAGGGATGTATGACTCAACACCTCCTTTGTGGTTTTACAAAGAAGATTATTTAATTTTCGTTTTAATAATTGCATTAGCAGCTTTTGTTTCGCGAGAAAATCATTTATTCTGGTCGGTTGGGTGGATCTTGAATTTGAAAGTGTTGTAAATTTATCCCTTGTGTTTACCAACAGGAGTTCCCATGAATTACTTGAGAACTATTTGCTGTTATCCTGGATTACTTCATTCAACAGAAATTCCACTTCCAGGTTGATTTTTTCTTGATGCTCTGTTATCCACCTAATTTTGTTTATCAGTTCCCATTTTTCTTCCTTGCCGATGAGTTTAATTCTAGGACGGAGACATTGAGGGGCTATAATGCCACAGGAAATTATCGCGTGGTCGCTTGCCACGGTAGGTGTTACCAAGAAATCCTGAATTGCCTGGAAATGGGTGATCGAAATCCAGATATAGTCTAATGTAACCAATCTATAGTTTGAGTAATGAGTGTAAGCTGCAGGGAAGTCAGCAGCAGTTCTGTCATTTAGGATGCGGAGACCCAAATGATTAAGAAAGGCTGAGAGTTTGGGGCCGTGATTATTTTTCTGTTGGAACTGGCTGGTTATGTCTGGGATGCCCCAGGCGGAATCATCCAGTGCTACTAGGGAGGAGTTTAGATCAGAAGCCATTAAGTTAGCATTAAAGTCACCCATTAACATCCATAAGCCATCTGGGCACTGGGAGTGAAGCTCACTTATTGTTGGTAGCATTCTACTTAGTGATTCTTCTCGTTTGCACTTTGAAGGATGGAGGTAAATGCAGTCAAGAATCATAGTTTGATCAGTCTGAGCTGGCTGGGCTATTTTTTGCCACTTTGCTTTAATGAAAACATAATCTCCATTTCCCTCACTTATCAATGTTATCTGTGCGGCCTGATTGTTTTTAACGTAGATGGCTACTTCACCCGAGGCATGCCCACCTACTTGTGAAGCCATGGCATGTGATTCATAAACTGTATAATCTAGCCAGGGAGATGAGGACAGAGCCCAGGTTTCCTGGATAGCGATGATGTCATAGCTCTGAAGATATTGTATTGCGTCCCTTTTGTCTTCGTCGTTGGTAGGGCCCCCGATGTTCCAAGAGCAGCTTTTCAATTTGAGGGCTAAATTTAGCACATTAAAAGAGGATGTCACATTGTTAGGGGCTGGGGTTTAAGGCCCGTGGTAGCCAGGACCAATCCTTGCTGTTATTCCCCTTAGTCAAACAGAGCCGTTTGCCTCCTTCTGCGCACGTTGTGATTTGGATTGATCTATCGCTACTCGGATTTATTCTTGGTCCACCATTGGTGCCATGCAGGATAGACCCTGTTGGTGGGCCAGTTTAATCATTTCTATTCATTCTTTCCTGGTCATTTAGTTCTTGAATACCCTGCAGTACTTTCGGCGCTCTGCTTTTAAGGATCACTGGACATTTTGTGATAGACAGGGTCTTGATCTTTATGCCCCAATTGTCCAATTGCTTTTCATTTCCCCTAGGGCATAGGCCATGGCTGAATTCGTGAAAGTTATTTCTGTTGTCTCATTTATCTCGTTTGGGTCTGGAGCAGAGAAAGCAACACTATCAATGTCCATCTTTTTTAAGCACCACGAGAGCGCTGGTGACAGCATACGTTCATTTAAAGTAATCATCATCAGTAGAGTGAACAGGCTTACCTGTGTCAGTGGAGTAGACCACCTGGCTCACTCATAAAAAGTTCCACTGTTGTGTGCTTAATTTGACCTTGACTTGCATTGATTTGTATGTAGAGCCGGGCAACACTCTTGATTATTTATGTGTGTGCGCTGGGATATATATGTGCCTATGAAGTGGTGCAGTACAGGAGAGTCAGTGCACGTGATTGCATGTGCATGCTGGGGGGTACATGTGTCCCTGTGAACTGGTACATTACAGGAGAGTCGGCACGTGATTTCAAGTGTGAACTGGGGTGTATGTGTGCCTATAAAGAGGTACAGTACATGGGAGTTAGCAAACAATTCCAAGTGTGTGCTGGGTTGTATGTATGCTTATTAAGGTCACAATACACAGATGTCTCTGGGTTCCATTTTGTGAGACCCAGGTCTTGCTGGAGAACTATGTGGTGGTAGAGGAGCCCCCAGACAGATATGTGGATTGCTGAATTCCTGAGAGCTGGGTGGGACACACACTGGAGGAAGGTAGAGCTAGGCTCTTCAGTACACTTTAAAAGGGGCTCTTTGATTCTAAAGAACGGTCGCTGGTCAAAAGGGCCAGGGCACATTTTATGAAGGAGATGGGCCGATAAGAGAAGCATGAAGAGCTGGGGTGGAGGCCTTTTTTAACCCTTCGATACACATATCACTGAAGCTCACATCCAGGTGTGAGCCTTTAGTCACTCCCACAGCCTGTGTTTGGGGCTATCAGATTTGGAGACATTCCTGCTGTGATAGACTGCTCTCTGGAGGAACAGTCAGTAGGACGAATAGGTACTTTAACCCTTTCGATGCGCATGACGGAGCGGTTCCGTCATGCGCATTGGTCGCGCTGTGCGGATGACGGAACCGCTCCATCACGGCCCCGCCCGCGCAACGAACCTTCAGCATGGCGCGGTAATCCGTGCCACGCTGAAGGGGTTAAAGGAGGCAACCCCCAGAACACAAACTTCAAATGCAGAGACACGAAATCAAATTTGTGTCTGGGAAAGAATTATAAAATGGGGAACTTGAGACTCCCAAAATGTCAAACTGAAGCCATACATCAGGTGGAGAAGCTCAGCATGACTTCTGATTGTTGTGAGCAGGACTGGAGACTGAGTGCCAGTCTCCCATGCTGGGTGAGGGGACATCCTCTAAGAGAATTAAGATTGCTCACCCGGAGCACCAGCTTCTGCCTGACCCGAGACCAGAGGACTCTGAAAAGAAAGAGATTGCCTGGAGGAAGGGGAGTCCAGTGAGGATCCTGACAAGTGGATCCCGGGCCCGTAATGTAAGATTCCTGTGTGTGGGGAGAGATGCATCGATTGGGCTGTCCACCCATGTTTGTTTGTTGGTGACCCCGTATGCCAGGTGGACTTCGCCCTGATGCAGCATTCGCTCAGGCCATCACCCTGTGCAGTGTTGTGACCCGAAGAGGGATGCAGCCTTAAGTACAAGGCTTGCAACCCCTGTATGCCAGGTGGGAGGCTGCAGTGAATCTTAAGAGCCATTGCACTGCTGCAGCGCTGTAGCAAAGATAGGGCTGTAATCCTGTGCAGTGCTTTTACCAGTGTTCCCTTCAGCGTGCGCACGTGCGCGCGCACCTGACCTTTTGCCAGCGCTCAGACACTAAGCGCACCTCCCTCCCTTGCCACTGTCTGGATTAGGCGAGAGTATGCAACCGTTCATCAAGGGTGCATTTAAAAGCACAAGTAGCGCGGAAAAACTGTAATCCTACGCAGCAGAGCGCCACACACATATTGGCAGCCCCTGCAGAGGAGCAGATTACCAAAGAGGGCATCAGGACATTGCAGAAGAGGGCACTAGGACATCGCAGAAGAGGGCACTAGGACATCGCAGAAGAGGGCACTAGGACATCGCGGAAGAGGGCACTAGGGCATCGCAGAAGAGGGCACTAGGACATCGCAGAAGGGCACTAGGACATCGCAGAAGAGGGCACTAGGACATCGCAGAAGAGGACACTAGGACATTGCAGAAGAGGGCACTAGGACATCGCAGAAGAGGGCACTAGGACATCGCAGAAGAGGGCACTAGGACATCGCAGAAGAGGGAACTAGGACATTGCAGAAGAGGGCACTAGGACACTGCAGCAGGTAAGTGTTCTTCCGGGCCTCCGAGTTTCAGAAAGGTCACGGAGTTCAGAGCAGGCGGCTCCTACATATGCCGCTTGCTCTGTTATCATCCAGGTTGGCAGGTGGCATTCCGGGGGAGTCACTTTTACAGACTGCTAATCACTGCTAATTGCCCCTTATCTTGCCTGGGGATAATCGCCTAGCTTGGCTGTTTAATCGGGGGTCTTTTAATTTTGTAACACATGGGTCATCTTATTTAATATTACGATTCTGTCTTTGTTTACTTTAAATATTACTGAGAGTTCATTAACGCAGCTTTAGAACATATTTAAATGTGCTTTCCATTAATATTTCCTATTATGTATTGTTCTAAGGCTGCGTTAGTGATCCCTGACTAATAGTTGAAGTAAACACAGGAAGAATGTTATGGGCCTTTGCATACCAATGACTGGTATTTTTCTCTTGGATAGGAGGCAAACTTAACAGACGTTTAAGATGAATTATTTGCCTTAGTTTTCTTTAAGTATTACTCGGGGAACGTTAAAGCTACTATAGAACACATTTAAATGTGCTTTCTCCTTATACTTCTTCTTATGTTCTAGAGGCTACGTTAATAATCCCTGACTAATAATTAATGTAAACGCAGACAGAAATCTAATGTTTGAAATGATGAGACAATTTTATATACAGTCCTATTTAAGTATTGTCTGGGCCTTTGAAAAAAAAGGCTGTATTTTTCCCCCAGAAAGACGACAAACCTGTGTGTTAACTGTCTCCTACCCCCGGTAACTGGTGTTTTTTAGGGGCGAGTCTGCGGTAGCACATGCATCTCTCTTGCGAGATGCTGTTGTATTTAGAAAAGGGCCTGAAGCCCGCCCATTGCTTATCATTTGTGTGCCTGCCTGGCACTTCTTTACAGCCTCGTAATTGGTCATTGTTGGCACATCATCATAAACGTTCCTGTCCATGGAGCAGGGACCAAGCACTGTGATTCAACTTAATCAGTGCCCGTCTGATGCTCCTGACATGATTGAGGTACTATTTTGTTCTTTTTAAATTCTAGTGTCCTACAGACAGAAGGTGCTAAACTGGAAAATATTTCAAAGTTGTATTTTCTTTTTTTCTAGAGTTAACTTTTTGTTTTATCTTGCCAAGCCTTCTTTTCTCTCTTTTCACTCGGGTTTTGTCTTGTTTTTGCTTAAGGGCACTGTTCTCAGAAGATGACTATTATCTTGTTCTTAATGTTTAAAAGCAACATTATTTCTTTCCAATGTGTTAGTTTCAAAATTATGCTTTAACACATAATTCTGCAGTACGCCCAAACCCACCACACCCCACTCCAATCCAATCCACCCTAATCTAGTCCATCCCAAACCAATCCACCACACTCCAGTCCAATCCACAGCACTCCAGTCCATTTCACCCCACTGAGTTTACCCCACCTCGGTCCAATCGACCACTCCTCAGTAGTGCAATCCATCCTACCCTACCCCAATCCAACCCACCCCACTTCAATCCAATTCACCGCGCTCCAGTACACCCCACTCCAGTCCAATCAATCCACCTCAATCCACCCCACTTCACTCCAATTCACCCACTCCACTCTTGTTCAGTCACCCCCACTCTAGTTCAGTCCACCCCACTCTAGTCCAATCTGCCTCACTCTAGTCGACCCCACCTCACTCTACCCCAATCCAACACATGCCTCCCCACCCCACTACAATCTATCCAGCCCACCACATTCCAATCCATCTACTCCACTTTAGTCAAATCCACTCCAGGTCAACCCACCCAACCCCAGTCCAATTAAACCAATCCACACCACTGCAGTCCACTCCAATCCACCCAACTCCAGTCCAATATCATCCACCACATTCCAATTCATCCCACTCACAAAAAACTATATCCAATCCACCCCACTCTAATCCTATCACTTCAGTCCAATTCACCCAGCCCAATCCAATTTAGTCACCCATCCCAGCCCACTCGACTCCACTTCACTCCAATCCAATCCACTCCACCCCACTCCCTCAAGTCACTCCAACCACATCACCCTATTCCACCCCATGCCACAACATTCTTTGCCACTGAACCATTGAACTCTACTCTCCTCCACTCCACTCAACTCTCCTCCACTCTACTCCTCTAACTCCACTCTACAACACTCTACTCCCCCACTCCACTCTGTGACACTTGATGTACAACATAGCAAAAACATATTGCCAAAGTAAAAAGCTCTTGTAGATGAGAGACCTATTGGCTTTGCCAATGCTTTTATTTTTTACACTTTCCTATTGAAAGGTTGGGTTGCCACCTTTCCTAGAGAAAAAATACAAGCCATTTGATTATGTTTTAGCAGTACACAGAGGCCTAAAAGTAATACCTAACACCGGACTTTATATTTAAAAATGCCTGAAATCATTTGTAAAATGACTTTCTGTCTTTATGTACAATGCCACGGCAAATGCCACAGATTTTGGTAGCTCTGCGCTGCATTCGTGTCAATGGTCAGTTTCTTGGCACACATACAATTGGCTGAAGCGCACAGAGATCTTATACTACCACACACAGGGGAAAAATATTAGAGGGAACATTGGCTGTGACCGGAAGAGGGATGCCACCTCGAGTGCACGGATTATCACTGTTGTGTGCCAGATGGGGGCCGCAGAGAAAACCCAGAGCTGTTGCCCATGAACAGTGTCCATTGTGAACTCAGAGCTGCTACTTTGTCATCAGAACTCAAGTAGCAGCCCCAGGTCTGCCATCAAAGACAGAAAGTACTCACCACGACAATGGAGGTGCCCCATGCCCGCGGTAACAAGACTATCGCTCATCTCTGGCATCAGCAACAGTCAACTGCGACCCATGACAGCTGAATGCTCCTGGGCCTTCCGTCTCATCTCCAGCAAGAGCAGGTAAGACTGCACCTCGAGTCATATGCCTTTGTGAGGGGAATCTGGTCTGACTGGAGCAGTCTGGTCTGACTGGAGCACTGAAGGCACTGGGACAGGGTTGACTTAGAAGAGCCATTGTGGGACTTCTAAGACTCATATTCTCTAGTGAGACCTAACCTCGATGTTGCCTCAAGTAAATTTGGAATAACCCCAAGTCATAGCTAGAAGAGTGGGACGCTGGTGCCCATGTGGACAGTGCTAGAAAACAGACGCTATGAAGAAAGTGTTATTATTTAGTATGTACCATATTTCACTTTGTGTATATAAATATTACTTTTTATACAAGCAAGTATTTGGCTGGACACTCATTCATTGAAGTTGCTGAACATGCGTTGATTGTTGAACCTTCTCCTTTCCTGAGAAACCTTGGACTATTCGATCTGCACACTACCGCTGAGAGTTAAGTGCAGAAGGGGTACTTGGCCCAGCTACTCAGAGACCATAGTAGACCGGCCCCTGGGACATCATGAATAAAAGGCCTCACCCATCATGGTTGGTCCCAGTGGTTACTGCTTGCTCTGTGGCCCTTTGAAATGGGTTCTGACAATGCCTTTGCATTTGAAGCAATGTCTGTTCACACAGGGTTTCTGCCTGTGTATTTGAGGCTGTGTCTACAAATGTGAGACTTTGTGTATTTAAAGTGGTGCATGGGCATGCAAATCACCTTTGCCTGGGACTTCTGCAGTTGTACCTTTGCACTTTTTAGGACTGTGAGTTGGTTTATGGTAGTTGTGCCTTTCCGTTTGAAGCTGTTCACAGGGACTGTGTCAGGGGAATTTGAAACATTGCTATGTATTTTGGGGCTCCAGTTGGTCATGTGACATTCTGCTTGAACATATGATGAATGTACCTAAGTATGAGATGGCTGAACAACCTGACATATCATAGATACCTGCCTAAATTGACCACTACATGTCATCACATTAATTGTGTTAATATATGATATGTTGTGCTATATAAAAATCTGGTATGATATAAAAAGTATTGTAATCTTGTATCTACTGTTATTTCTACAGTTTCAGTTTATTGCAGTTTATTTTCAATCTAGTGATAGCACTTCCTGTGCAGTCATTGGAGGAAAATGTCATGCAATATCGCTTCCTGTGATGTCATGAAGAGGCAACAGCCATGTAATGTCGCTTAATTGATGTCATCAGGGTCAAAAGGCACACAATGTAACATCTGCTATGCTAGGTATTATGACGAATTGACATGCACATAGCCTTCCCCTCCCAAGACTATAGTTTAGAACTGCCATGGCACACAACACATAATGCTTGGATCACATACATGTGATCTTCATTACCTCAATTCAACCTTCCTAAACTTGGTGCTTACTCATTTGAGGCGTGTCCATCAAAACAGACAGATAACGTATTCTAACTTGTAAACGTAAAAAAATCTTCTCTAACCTAAGCCTCTACCATATATACAATGTCATAATGAGAGATCAGCCTCTATTTGTCCCGAGTAACTGGCAGAGGGCTTGTGTAGTGCAGGGTGGGCGGATTTAAGAACTGGAATGAGGAAAGAATTGGAATAATGAAGAATACTAGTACATAATCTAAGCATTAGCTTTGCGTGTTCTTCATTTCAATCAGTATTGTCTTCTGCCCTCGTCTGTTTTTTGATCAGACCAAAGATGCCACATTTCAGATGCATACTCTCCAAAATCAGTTCAATCCATAAAGCTGGAAGAATGCTTACCTCTGCTAGCAGTATTACAAATGTAACCGGAGCTATACTCCAAAGGTCATCGTCACTACCTTTTCTAGTAGGTAAATGGATAACAACGCCTATGGAGTAGCTCCCGAAACTGTACAGGAGCTTCCAATGCAGTCAATTCCTAGCAGATCTCTATCACTAAGCAAACTGTTGTGTCTGTATTTCCCAAAACGTCAGACTCCAAGGCAGAAAAGGTAACACTAACATTGAATATAGTGGTGGCAGCAAGTACAGCTACAGATTACTCTGTACGGAATCATGGCAGGGAATCCTATTAAAATCTCTTTCCTTTACTTTGAACTCAGATCTAAATTGAGGAAGAAGATATCTTTTGCACACCGATCTTCGACATTATTAGACTCACATGGCTCCACATGTTGTCAACCTGTTTGCTCCTTTACTTCTATTGCACTGAATGGAGGAAAGTACTCTAGAAAGCAATTAAGGTAGGGAAGACAACAGAAAAGTGATTTATCTTAGTTTTGCAACTCTCATTTATGTGTTGGTCACATATGAGTAGTCAAGAAGACCTCACACACTGTCTGCAGTACCTCAACTGAGTGCAAAGCAGATGAGGTTCCAGTCATTTAAGGAATTAGGTCCCCACATAGCTTTAAGATACTAAGCATGAATTTCTACATAATGTCTCAGAAGCTCCACTGATAGAAACATACTTCTCTACCCAGCAAGGATGTGTTGGTGAACTGAAAAGGAGCAACCTGCATGCAAGTCTAGCTCAACACCCAAGGTGCCTGAAAAACAAAGTATTGTGTTATTGCACCAAGACTTGGTCGTGGTGGCCTGCTTCACAGTCTAATCAGGGGTCAGGAATAACTAAATTAGAAACGAATCTAGGCCCAAAAACCTATTGATGCTGAGACCTCCTGAAACAATCAGATGATTAGAGTGAGCTCTAATCTGCTCAACCATTCCATCTAGACCAAGGCACAGACCACAGCATAAGCTGACCTACCACCAGAGATCAGATAACTAAACTCAGTTTTGCAGCTGCAGGTCATATAAACCTCCTTCCAACTAGGTTTGACAGATAGACTGCTGAAAAGTAGTTTGAACCTGTGGAAGGCTATAACTGTTAATCAAACAACAAATAGTTTATGTGGCACATGATTCTTGCTGAAAGAAAGCTTAACTATTATTTCCTGACTAGAATGCAAGCATGGGAAGACCTCAATGAATGACTCACCTTACCAATATCAGGGCTGCATAAAAATGGAGAAACAACCTTCTGAATTATTAATATTTGCAGATCAAGATTTTCATGATAGCAAGACAAATACCTGCAGTTGACTCCTAAAAAAAGTACCCAAAACCACATTTGTAGAGTTAATGCCTCTCCTTCTAATCTTTTCAAATCTGGAAGCAAAGATACTTTCCTTGTTGCTTAATATCCTGGGGTCACAAACTCTCAGCTGCAAGGACAGTTAGTGGAAAATTAACTTTAACAACCTTGGTATTGAAATGTGTTGGGGCTGAAAAGTCCTCTGCATGGTAAAGGATATGTACCCCTGCCCTGAGTGCCCAACTGTACTGTTGTCTAGATCCATATTGCTGATTTGTGTTGTTATAGGCAAACATAGATCATGTGTGTGCATCATGACACAGGCCTGTTGCACAGATTTCCGTCTTGTTGGTCCAGGAGGGGAACCCAAAGCGATACCCTAAAAGTTTTGGAAGCCTATTGTCTTCACCAGAAGTTAAGTAGCACAAACGAGGTGGTGGCAGCATACCGTATAGTGATCAGTAGGAGTAAACAGGTCATTTTTACCCTGTGTCACTGGAGTGGGGCCTACAGACTCACTCACCTATTTTAAAAAGGTGCTGTGTGCTTATCTCACCCGTGGCCTACATCAGTTAGATATAAAGTGCTGTGTAGTGCAGGATTGTTGATTCTGGATACTGGATGTATGTGTGCCTGGAAAGGGTACAGCACAGGGATAGAGCAGTGCTGTGCATTACCTACATGGCAAGTCCATGAGCTGGGTGTATGAATACCTGCGATGGATACATCTGTAGTTCTTTGGAATGCGGGTTCAGTGGAAGCATGTGCGTGTGAAAAGTACCATACACGAAAGGTTAAGTGTTGTGCAGTGCAGGCATGATGAATGTGTGTCCTGGCAGTGTGTGTGTTTGTGACTAGCACATCATGGCACAACATAGAAAGGCTACAGTACTGAACAGTGTGCAGAGCAAATGTGTGTGCTGAATGTATGTCTGTCTGTGAGGGCACAATGTGTGAAGGTAAAATTACTAAATACTGTGTGTGCTGGGTCCATACACTAAGTGCCAGTGTGCCTGCAATTTTACATTACATGGAGGACCCTCGGTTCCATTTTGGGAAGCCCAGGCCTCCCTGATCAAGATATGAGGAGAAGAGTAATCCCACAGACAGGTTTGTGTATTGCTGCATTCCTGTGAGCTGGGTGTGACACACTGGAGGAAGGGAGAGACTCCCCCTGTACACTTCAAATGGCTGCTCTTTGATTCAGTGATGGTTTACAAGGAAAAGGGCTGGATATATCTCAGGAAGGAGATGAGTCTGATAAAGGAGTCATAAAGATTAGGGCTGGAAGCTTAAGATCATCCCTTTGATACCCATATCTCCATGGCTGACATCCAGGTGTGAACGCTAGCCATTCCCATGGCCTGTGCTGTGGCACTATCAGCTTCGTAATGCTCCTGCTGTGACATACAACCTTTCAAAAGGAACAAGGGAGAGAAAAGTGAAAACTTCAAAAGAAGCAGAACCCCAAAATAAAATTTCAAACACTTAGGGCCCGATTCACAGAATGAACTTAAGACTAAATCCTTAACTTACTACTTTGTGGTATTCACAGAATGCACTTACTACTTTTGGTATTCACAGACTGCACTTACTACTTTTGGTATTCACAGAATGGATTTTCGACTACTAACTTTACGTCCGCACTCGGGCCGGAAATTCCGGCCCGGAGGCGGAGCTTCCGGCCCGGAGGTGGAGATTTCGGCCATGGCTAAATCTCCGCCACCGGCCGGAATCCCCACCTCCGGGGCGGAAGCTCCGCCTCCAGCCTGGAAGCCCCGCCTACGGCCCAGAAGCCCCGCCTCCGGGCCGTAAGCTCCGCCTCCGGGACGGAATTTCCGGCCCGAGTGCGGACGTAAAGTTAGTAGTCGTAAATCCATTCTGTGAATACCAAAAGTAGTAAGTGCAGTCTGTGAATACCAAAAGTAGTAAGTGCATTCTGTGAATACCACAAAGTAGTAAGTTTAGGATTTAGTCTTAAGTTAATTCTGTGAATCGGGCCCCCAGATCCTAAATCACATTTGGTGTCTGGAAATGGATTATAAGTAGGGGAGGTTGAGACGCCAACATTTGCATTTGCCAAGCAGCCAGACGGGTTTTGTGAGGATGGGAAGCTCTGCAAGACTTCTGCCTGGGACCAGAACTGGGGGCTAAGGCCTGATAGTCTCTCTGCTCGGTTAGGGGACATCAATCAGGGAAACCAAGACAACCTGCTCTGGAACCTGGAGCACTAGATCATGCCTGCCTGCCAAGACCAGTGTGCCCCGTGACGTAGAGGATAGCCGTGGAGGGAGCATGGGCCAATGGGGTGTCCTTCCCAGAGGACTGGCAGTGCAAGGTTCGAGGAGATGGATGTACACTGAATGGGTTTTTGGCCATGTGCAGGATTTCCTCTTTGACCCTTGGATGCCAGGAGAGGGCTGCTGTGGACTGAGCCATTAATCAAGGGCTGTGCGGGGAGTGTGAAGGTTGTACCACTTTGTTGCAGTGACCCCATATGCCAGAAGGGACAACGGTGTAAGTAATTGTGCCAACAAAGAACCAAAATATGTGTGGACCTTAGCGGTGATCCCGTTTACCAGGAAGGGCCACCATGGTATAGGTGGCTGCACAGGAAAAGTCGACACCTTGCTAGTGGACACCTCAGCAAACCAATATGCTAGTAAGGGCTGCCGGTACTGAGTAATTGCAATGTTCGTGCCGTCACCTGGGAGTGACTGAAGCTGCGACCTGTGGGTCAGAATTGAGCACCACAACATGCCCACGGACTGCAGAGGACATCAAGAGGACTTCACTCCATAGCTGAGACCTGGTCGGGAGCCCAAAGATCAACCCCCTCATTCCTTGTAGGGAAAAGCTGAACTTACCACAACAACGGAAGCCTGAAGCACCTTGGGTCACTGTTGAGGCCGGATGTGCCACTCAGGAGGGAGTCTGTGCCTGCTGGATGCTGCCACGCATCCCAAAAGCAGGAGTGGAGCCTTGCAAGTGCCCGCAGTAGGGGCATCCGTTGAAATGCTGACCAGTTCTGTGCTTTTGAAGTGGCTAAGACTTGATACAGGCCTGTCAGGCCCAGGGGACTCGCTTCTAAAGGTGCTGTGGCACCATATATACTTTTGACTATTTCTGAAGAGTCAGAGTGGACTCTTGAGTAAGGCCTCCTTGTGAGCATTCCCTGGATACAGCCTTCAGTGAATAGGGAATAACCCAGATCACCAGGGGCTTAGCTTCAGCTGGGTGTTTGGGGTGCTACACACCCCTTATAAATGCATTATGTAGTAAATAGTTGGGTACAGAAGCTTTGTGTTGGGTAGGGTGAGGTTTCTGTCGAATTTCACCTAGGATTTTTACATGCAGACAGATTAATACACATACACACACTCTCTTCGCTGTTTTAAATTTCTTATAAAAATGATACTTATTTTTTCAAAATATTTTGTTTTAGGTACTGCTAACACTACGCCATGTTGTATCTTTCCACTTCCCTTAGACCCCCTTCATCTCCTGCGTCTCAGATACTGTATTTTACCATGATATGCCAGCGTAATTATTGGGAAATCTGAAGCTCACACCCCCTCAATCTTACTGACAAGCTATGCCGCTGCTCACCACATTACAAGGAAGAGGGTGCGACAAGGATTTGTCAGCTACACACTAGAACCCCGACCTTAGGGGAATTGTGTTATTGCTTATAGATGTTGCAATATTTCTTTTAATGCATAGAGTTAGAAATAAAATACATTTTTTAATAGAAAAATAAGCATTTGCTGGATATTGATTTATTGACATCGCTCGCTGCACTTTGAGTTAGGAGTCGTGTTTACTAAACTGTATCTACACTCCCGTCCCCACCCCGAGGGAACCACTTAGTGTCAGGTGCAGCTACCACTGAGAGTCAAGTGCAGAAGGGGAACCTGGCCCAGCTGCTCAGGATCCATAGTAGGTTGGGCCCCGGGACATCAGGAGTAAAAGGCCTCAACCACCACGGTTGTGCCCACTAGTCCTAGCGTGCCCCATGGTCCTCTGAAAGTGGTTCTGACAACATAGCTGCTTGAAACTCTGAGCAAGCGCCTCGAGTACCTATCATGTCTGGTGTATTAGAGACATTGCCTTTTTATCAGTGAAACATACATACAACAGGGTGAAATGCGTGTTATAATCCCCATTTACATCAACACCCAGGATGTGTGCCTAGAAGAGGAAAATGCTTGGTTTCTTTAAACTCCTTCCAGAGTTGGCAGGGTGTGCCTTTCTAATAATGTGGACACCTTAAACGAGTAAGGCCTTGGACGGGGAAGAGGATGATGAGGGGAATGAGTCCTCTGTGCTGTGTATATGTTAGTACTGAACGGCACTGAAAGTCGTGCTCTGATGATAATGTAATTTCTTCCACGGTCACGGTGCGCTGGCCTCGAAATCAAGGCCACATGCCGCAGAAGTTCCCCATGTTTCCCGAGTCCTTGCACAGTATTTCCTTCAGGGCCGAGTCACGTGCCTTCCTTCGGCCGGCCCTCCATTTTGGACAACTGGCTTTGTTTAGCCTTTTGAAGTGCTGCGCTGCAGGTCTCTCGCTGAACCGCTGCTGCCCTCCCAGAGATCAAAGCTCGCTCGCCTGCATCATTTACTGTACTGAATGGGCTTCCCCCTCCAGTGGAGGCTTGAAACCATTAGCAGCCTACTGGATCTGATTAGCCAAATTGCCCTCTAACCATTGCAGCGGATTGTGCGTTTATCGCATGGCGTAGGAGCCGAAAGCTGATCTAAGCCGCATAAGAGCCGAGCCTCTGTTCACAGCTGCTCGGGGAGGCCGGGCCGTGCCGGGCGCTGAGTGATGGCCGCTAAGCCGCGCTTTTAGAGCGCGACAGCGAAAAAAAGAAAACTTCCTAGTTACATTTCCAGCCACCAGATCCTTAAAACATATTCTTATGCCACTTTCCCTCCTGGGCCAGTGTCTCTTTCATCTTGGTGCCACATGTTTCTTGTCAGAAGTCATATCCTTTCTGTTTCTCAGGGATCACAAACCTCGGCTCTGGAGCTCTCGTTTTGAAGGCCCACTGGTTACACTTATCTGGTGATCACAAATCTTTAATGCAATCCATACACCCCCCCTCCCCCCCCCCCATTTCTTGGGCGAGCCCTGGGAGGGCCAGGATGTAGTTACTGGGCACATAGTATGTATCAGTGCATGAAACAGAAGGCGCGCGCCTGTGCCCTGGATTGCATACAGTGCTCAGACCTGAAGTGCAGGGCTGTGCAGTACTCGGCTGCAGCTTTCAATGTCAGCCCCAAAACGTGTATTTGACCAAATATTGCCAGGCTGTGAGCCACCTGACCCATCTACATCCCGATATATTGTTGGTTGATTCAGTCAAAAAGTGAAAATATCAAAGATGAGATTAAATCATGTCCAACCGTGTCATTGTCTATTAAACCCAAACAATCTGAAAGCTGGGAGCTTTTTGTTCTTAGACTACTTGGTTCATGTACCAGTTACACTGAGCTTTGAGTCTTAAGTGTTAAGAACACATTTGAAGTCTACCCCTACGAGTAGTTAAAGACTGCACAGAGTGTCTGTGTGTGTCTGTGCGCGTGTCTGTGTGTGCGTTTGTATGTCAGGGAGAGAGACAGAGAACGAGGGAGAGATAGTGAGAGAAGGAAAGAGAAAGATAAGGGTAGATGAAGGGAGAAAGGAAGAGCAAGAGGCAGAGCAAGAGAGACAGGAAATAAGAGAAAGTTAGGGAAAACGAGAAGATATATGGGGAAAAATTAGAAGAAACAGAGCGCGAGAGAAAAAGAGAGATAGAGAAGAATAGAGAGCGGGTGAACGGAAGAGCAGGAGACCATGGACGAAAACAAATAATAGGGAGAATTAGCGAAAGAGAGAGCGTACAGGAAGAACAAGACTGAAACTGTGAAAGTAATACCAAAACAGAGCGAAACAAAGAGTGGGTGGGAAGGTGCTAAAAGAGAGAGAAAGAAGAAAATGAGAGAGAGTGAGAGAGAAAGAGAATGAGGGTCCCGTGTCAAAAAGAAAGAAAGAGACTGAGCAAAGGACAGGTAGGAAGAGTGAGAAAATACGAATAATAGAAAGATGGAAAGCTCCAGCAACATCCAGACGACTGCGATATAAAGTGTGATGAAAGGAGAGAAAGTAAAACAGTGGTTGGATCAGTAAGAAAGAGACCGAGACAGAGAGTGGGAGTAGCAGAGAAAGAGAGAGCGAGAGAGATCAAGAAAGGAAGGACGGGACGGAGGGAGGAAGCCATACAGAGGCAGAGTGCTCTCAAAGGCAAGAAGATAGCCCTATACAGAGCAGATTAAGACCGACTGGGAACATGTTTTTACAATAAGTAGAACATCCCTCACTACAGAGAAGGGTCAAAATAATCAACCAAATCAATTATCCAAATCAGCGATATTTTAGGCCAAATCTGGAAATGATTCAATTCGTTGGTCGTTTGCCGGCAAATACCAGCAACACATGCCTTGAAAGTTAATGAACAGTTGCATCACCACAACTGGCACAGGCATAGCCAGATTCATCCAAGCATGAACAGCACATACATACCCTCTTCTTAAAGAAGTCAAATTCACATAAGGGTCGTAAGAGCAACATTCAACATAGGGGTGGCTAGTCAAGCTGTAGCCCCAAAACGGGCTGAGGTGGCGATGATTCAAGAAGAGGATGTGGCCTAAGGGCCAGAACTGCCGACTTTGAAGCTGAGAAACCAGGTTCGAGTCTCGGAGGTGGCTTAACATCCTGTATTTCTGGACAGCTCACTTAATCTCCCAATTCCAGCAAAATACAAGCATTAGAAAAGCCAATAGTTCTCACCTATGCAAGAGCTGTTGGTTTTGCCAATACGTTTTAACCATGTTGTATACCGGGGGTTGCAGTTCAGCATGGGTAAATGTTAGTGGGGTAAAGGAGAGAGGCGTAAACTGGAGTGTTATGGTGTAGAATGTTATGGAGGGAGGGAGTAGAGTGTAGTAGAGAGGAAGGGTGTAGAGTGTCATAGAGTGGAGTGGCATAGAGTGTTGTGGAGTGGTGCAGAGCAGAGTGGAGTGGTGTGGAGTGTTGCTTTGAGTGGAGTGCTGTAGAGTAAAGTGGCATAGAGTGGAGTAGATTTTCATAGAGGGCAGTGGAATAGCATAGAGTGTAGTTGCGTGGAGTAGATCAGAGTGGAGTGTCATAGAGTAGAGTGGCACAGAGTGGAGTGGAGTGGTGCAGAGTGGAGTAGAGTGGAGTAGTATGTCATAAAATCAGCCCTGGGCGTAGTGGGCGTAATGAGGCTACGTGAAGCATTACGGAGTGGGGGCAAATCTATGCCCACCCACACACTTCACGTAGCCCCACTACGCGTCACCCGCCAGCCCTCATTTTACAATTACTCAGAAACATTAGATAAAGAAAATTACTTACCTGAGCTGCCGCGTCCCGGGGCTGCATCTTGCTGCTTCCTGGATAGCTTCTTCTTCACGAATGCGCATGCGCGGACGCCCACGCATGCGCATTTCTCGGGAGAAATGCGCTTGCGTGTGCGCCCGCCCTTACATAAGATAGAGTGAGTACAGTGGTATAGAGTGGCATAGAGGGAGTTGCTTAGAGCATCTTAAAGTGGAGTTGTGTTATATAGTGGCATTGAGTGTTGTAGAGTTGAGTGTCATAGAGTGGAGTAGCGTGTCATAGAGTAGAGTTAATTGAGTAGAGCATCAGACTGAAGTATTGTAGAGTGGAGTGTCATAGAGTGGAGTAGAGTGACCTAGAGTGAAATGGCATAACGTATGGTGGTGTAGAGTGCATTGGCTTATAGTGCAGTGGCATGGAGTGAAGTGACGTAGAGTACAGTGGTGTAGAGAAGAGTGGTGCAGAGTAGATTGCAGTGCCATAGAGTGTAGTGGCTTAGAGTACAGTTTCATCCAGTAGATTGTTTCAGAGTAGAGTGAAGTGGGGTAGAGTGGAGTGGTGCAAGGTAGGTTGGAGTGGTGAATGGCAGAGTGCAGTTGCATAAAGTAGAGTGGTCTAGAGTGCAGTAGTGTGGAGTGCAGTGGTGCAGAATAGACTAGAACGGCGGGAAATGGCTTAGGGTGCAGTGGAGTAGAGTGTAGTGGCATAGAGTGCATTGGCGCAGAGTGCAGCAAAATGGTGTAGATTTCAGTTGTGCAGAGTAGCGTAGCGTGCAGTGGCAGAGAGTGTGGTAGAGTGCAGTGGAGCAGAGTAGAGTGGTGCAAAGTAGAGTGGCGCAGAGTATAGTGACACATAGTAGAGTAGAGTGGCACAGAGTAGAGTGGTGCAAAGAGCAGTGGCATAGAGTACAATGGTGCAGAGAAGAAAAAAGTGGTCTAGAGTGCAGTGACATAGAGTGCAATGGCACACAGTGGTTGGTATTAAGTACTGTAGCATAGAGTGCATTGGGTCTGAGTGAAGTGGTGTTGAGTGCATTGGTGCAGAGTTCAGTGGTTTAGAGAAGAGTATCATAGAGTGGAGTGGCATAGAGTAGAGTGGTGCAAAGAAGAGTGGCGCAGTTTAAAGTGCAGAGTCATACAATTCCGTGGCGTAGAGCGTGGTATAGAGTGCAGTGGTACAGAGCAGTTGTCATAGAATACAGTGGGATAGAGTTCATTAGTTTTGAGTTAAGTGGTGTTGAGTGCACTGCCATAAAGTGCAGTGGTTTAGAGTAGAGTGGTGTAGAGATTTGTGGCATAGAGTGCACAGGCATAGAGTAGATTGTTTCAGAGTAGAATGAAGTGGGGTAGAGTGGAGTAGTGCAGGGTAGGGTAGAGTGGTGTATGGCAGAGTGCAGTGGCATAAAGTAGAGTGGTCTAGAGTGCAGTAGTGTGGAGTGCAGTGATGCAGAATAGACTAGAATGGGGGTAGTGGCATAGGGCGCAGTGGCGTAGAGTGTAGTGGCATAGAGTGCATTGGCGTAGAGTGCAGTAGTGTGGTATAGATTTGAGTTGTGCAGAGTAGCGTAGCGTGCAGTGACAGAGTGTGCAGTCTTGCAGAGTGGGGTAGCATGTAGAGGCATAGAGTAGATTGTTTCAGAGTAGAATGAAGTGGCATAGAGTGGCGGGGTGCAGGGTAGAGTGGAGTGGTACAGAGTAGAGTGCAGTGACGTAATGTGGAGCAGAGTGGCATAGTGATGCAGTGGCGCAGAGAAGATTGTTTCAGAGAAGAGTGAAGTGGAGTAGAGTGGAGTGGCCAGAGTACAGTGGAATGGTGAAAGGAAGAGTGCAGTGGCATAGAGTAGTGGTGTTGAGTCCATTGTCATGGAGTGCAGTGATTCAGAGTAGAGTGGCGTGGGAGTGGAGTTGAATGGTGCAGAGTAAATTGGAGTGGCCCAGACTGGAGTGGTGACGAGTGCAGTGGTGAAGATTGCACTGGTGCATAGTAAAGTGGTGTAGAGTGCACTGGCATAGAGAAGAGTGATGAAGAGAAGAGTAGAGAGGCTTGGAGTGAAGTGATGTAGAGTGCAGTGTTATGAAGTGCAGTGGTGCAATGTAGATGAGAGTGGCTTAGAGTGCAGTGGTGTAGAGTGCATTCATGTGGAGTGCCCAGGCACTGAGTGCACTGGCACAGAGTGCACTGGCATAAAGTAGAGTGGTTCAGTGCTTTATCAGCTAAATTATAAATATACTGCACATTTGTAATACAAAGTTCAGTTAAATATTTATGTATGTGAGCAAAAGACATGTAGTATATATTAATGTGGTATTTCTGTAAGGTGAACCTAGCCAAAATGGCTATGGAGCACTGTACATTGTCAAAGACAATCATAAAGTCAGCGAGTTATAAGAGACTAAGGTGCCGATCACGATCCGGCAAAAACCGGGTACGAACCGTCGGACGGAGCATATTCTCCGTCCGACGCGTACCCGGTCGTCAAAATATACAAACATGGAATTACGATTCGCACGGGTACACCATTACCGTACGAATCGTAAAAAAGACCGACCGAACAAAAAACACCTACCAATGCGATCCGGGAAAGCGCCGACCTGACGTCGGGACGCACGCAGCCAGCCATTCACGACCCAGGAATCACGATTCGCACCGACGTCACCCCGCACGGTGAATATTTTGCGGCAGCCAAAAACTGCCGGGAAATCAGGACGACGCGAACAAGGACCACCAGTACGCGACGGACAGACGGCGACGCGAACAAGGAGGACCAGTACGTGACGGACACACAGGACGACGCCACCAAGGAGGACCCGTACGCGACAGGACGACGCGATCAAGGAGGACCCGTACGCGACAGGACGACGCGAGCAAGGAGTACCAGTACGCGACGGACAGACATGGACCCGAACCTACGAGTCATCCCTGCCCTCATAGCAGTACACCTCCTCTACAGGTTACGACGCAGACGCCGCAGAAGGTCAGAATAACTAAGGGAGGGGGGAAAGTGGGGTGGGGTGGGGGTGGCACGACCAGGGCAGGCCACAAAACAACCACATGAGTGACACACTACACATGGCCTGGACATACCTGACTCCCATGCCCTGGTCACCACGAGGGGGTGGGGGCGTGTCCTGATAAGCCAGCGACCGCCACAACGGAAGTCCGTCACCACGCGAACCGGCAACACAACCAGACAGGTACGTCCCGTACCCACGCCTGAAGAGCGTGGGTACGAGTCGGACCACGCCCACACACGTCACCCCAACAATGGCGGGACGGATCGCACCCACGTGGCAAAGGCCTGGGTACGGGCCGCACAAACATCACATAGCATGGGGACGGATATGTACGGACCCTACCCCCACCCCGTATGCAAGGAGCGTACCCCCCAGCCCAACAGTGCAAGTACGACCCGTACCCCCACCCGCGGACGTACGGAGCGTACCCCCAGCCCAACAGTGTAAGTACGACCCGTACCCCCACCCGCGGACGCACGGAGCGTACCCCCAGCCCAACAGTGTAAGTACGACCCGTACCCCCACCCGCGGACGCACGGAGCGTACCCCCAGCCCAACAGTGTAAGTACGACCCGTACCCCCACCCGCGGACGCACGGAGCGTACCCCCAGCCCAACAGTGTAAGTACGACCCGTACCCCCACCCGCGGACGCACGGAGCGTACCCCCAGCCCAACAGTGTAAGTACGACCCGTACCCCCACCCGCGGACGTACGGAGCGTACCCCCAGCCCAACAGTGTAAGTACGACCCGTACCCCCACCCGCGGACGTACGGAGCGTACCCCCAGCCCAACAGTGTAAGTACGACCCGTACCCCCACCCGCGGACGTACGGAGCGTACCCCCAGCCCAACAGTGTAAGTACGACCCGTACCCCCACCCGCGGACGCACGGAGCGTACCCCCAGCCCAACAGTGTAAGTACGACCCGTACCCCCACCCGCGGACGCACGGAGCGTACCCCCAGCCCAACAGTGTAAGTACGACCCGTACCCCCACCCGCGGACGCACGGAGCGTACCCCCAGCCCAACAGTGTAAGTACGACCCGTACCCCCACCCGCGGACGCACGGAGCGTACCCCCAGCCCAACAGTGTAAGTACGACCCGTACCCCCACCCGCGGACGCACGGAGCGTACCCCCAGCCCAACAGTGTAAGTACGACCCGTACCCCCACCCGCGGACGCACGGAGCGTACCCCCAGCCCAACAGTGTAAGTACGACCCGTACCCCCACCCGCGGACGTACGGAGCGTACCCCCACCACACCAGTGTCAGTAGACTCGTACCCTCACCTCTAATGCAGTGTGCGTAACCCCACCGTGTATGTGCCAAGCGCACATATCCAGAAATCGGAGGTGTGTGTGCAGACTCCACCCAGCAGTGCCCTGAGACAGGAGGGGTGGGTGCCCATCACTCCCAGCAGTGCCCAGAGACAGGAGGGGTGGGTGCCCATCACTCCCAGCAGTGCCCAGAGACAGGAGGGGTGTGTGCAGAGTCCTCCCAGCAGTGCCCTGAGACAGGAGGGGTGGGTGTGGAGTCCTCCCAGCAGTGCCCTGAGACAGGAGGGGTGGGTGCTGAGTCCTCCCAGCAGTGCCCTGACACAGGAGGGGTGGGTGCAGAGACCTCCCAGCAGTGCCCTGAGACAGGAGGGGTGGGTGGTGAGTCCTCCCAGCAGTGCCCAGAGACAGGAGGGGTGGGTGCAGAGTCCTCCCAGCAGTGCCCTGACACAGGAGGGGTGGGTGCCTAACACTCCCAGCAGTGCCCTGAGACAGGAGGGGTGTGTGCCTAACACTCCCAGCAGTGCCCTGAGACAGGAGGGGTGGGTGCAGAGTCCTCCCAGCAGTGCCCTGAGACAGGAGGGGTGTGTGCAGAGTCCTCCCAGCAGTGCCCTGAGACAGGAGGGGTGTGTGCAGAGTCCTCCCAGCAGTGTCCACACCCAGGAGGGGTGTAACACATGTGTGTGATGCCACAATTACCCACATCCATACTGCCTACAAGGGAACATGTCCCCATGAACTCATGTCAACTGACTCCACACACAAGTACAGTGATCACCAAGGATGCCACGATTGTTGCAGGTGGAGACATGGCCATGCATGCATGGCCAAAGTAGAAGGGCTCCGTCACACACACAGCTCATGTAGACACAGCTCTGCGCTAAACATTGGGAACACCCTGCAGGGAAGAAACTGGGTACACAGAGGAAGGAATACACCCTGGGACAATTGAACCATGCAGTAACTGCTGACATGACCTAAGGAAGTTAGCCAACACCTTGTGATGGCACACAGATCCTAGGGTGGCCCCAAAGAGCAGAACACTACTACAAATCCCACACACCCAAAGCCTTAAACACCACCCAAAACAATGTAGCAGCCCCACCAACACCAATACCACCATAGCAGGAGTGTGATAATGAAAAAAAAAATAAAGCTTTAATCAGCATGAGCACAATGTCCGTGGATCAACGGCAGTTCAAAGTCAACAAAGGCCATAGGCCAGTCAATTATTCCCAGCTGCATGGGGGACACAGTGGGATGTGTGTCCCCTACCTTGCCTGCACAGTCAAATGCCATCGTCTTCCATACTGGTGAGGGCATCAGGGGGGGGGGAAGCAACAGGCACCGCAGGGACATCAGGGCAAAGGGGCGGCGTTGTGGGTGCAGGGATGGAGGACTCAACCACAGGGGGTGTGTCATGGCCAAAGGCGGAGGCCAGGATGGCACTACACACCTTAGCAAGGTCCTCCAGGGAGTCCCCTGCACCCGAAGTGACCTCAGGCCCCAAGGAGGGGGGGGGTTCAGAGGGATGGGTTGCAGCGCCACCGGGGGAGGGTGGAGACAGGGGGGGAGACTCAACCACCCTGACCGAGGACTTCCTTGACCGCTTGCGTGGTGGCGTAACTGTGGGGCTCAGGGACAGAGCGGCCATGAAGGAGTCCTTGGGGGAGATGTGGCCAGGAGAGCTGAGGGGAGGGGATTTGGAGGGAGTGGATTGTGTGGAATGCGGACTCCCACTCTGGCTGCGTGTCACACGTTTGCCCCCCGACCCAGTGGGTGTGCCTATCTCACCCTGTGTGTGCGTGTCAGGAGGAGTGCGGTGGACCTTCCCTGCTGGTGTGGTGCCTGTGTCTGTTGTGGTGGGTGCATGCCGACGTCTGGGTGTACGTGGGACAGGCATGGAAGTGGGAAGTGTGGATGGGGCAGGGGTAGGTGGGGGGAGGTCGCGCTGCAGGAGACCCACTGCTGCAGTCAGTGTGGAGTCTAGGGACCTCAGCAAGTTGCGTTGGTCAGCCTGCAAAGAATGAATGCCCTCCAAGAATGCCTCGATGTTGCTGAGGGTTTTCCCGTGGGAATGGAGGACATTCAGGATCGCAGCCTGACCAACCTGCATTTGCCGCTGGATGTCCATAGACTCAGCATTGGCGGCAGCAGTGGAGACAGGGGCAGGGGATGCGGTGCCTGGCAGGAAGGAGACATGCGGTGACCGGGCACGCTGGGAAGGGACACGAGCAAGTGGGAGGCGGTTGGTGGGAACTGAGGGGGCGGTGGCAGGTGTTGTTCCACTGTCAGCTGCTGGTGCAGCCTCCGCCAACCCTGAGACATCCTCCTCGGACCTGTCAGCTTCGTAGTCTGATGTGCCAGTCGACAGGTCCTCGGCCACACTATCCTCCGCCTCTGTCCCACTCGATGTGCCAGCCCCGATGTCACGGCTGCCACTGGTGCTCGGTCCCTCCGCCTGGTCCGTGTCCATGTCTCCCTCTGTGTCCCCCGACGATGCTGTGGGCAGGGTGGAGAGACAGAAATTAATCAGACACCTGTACACATCTGTCACATGAGTCCAATCTACATAGTCAACATTGCATAGCCTGAAGAGGCAGATCCCTAACATCTGCAAAACAAGGTACCGATGTAGGGCATGATACACACTTGTTTGAGCCACCATGCCACTGAAATACCATGGAGAGCATGAGACAATAGCTGATGACAGGAAACGGAGTCTGACATAGCACCCAGGCCCTGGGGACAATCCTGCACTGCCTCTGCACCACACAGCGTTTGTGAAAATACCTATGACCAGGGACAATATCCATGAACTTGAGACACATGCTGCATAGGTAATGCTGCTAACATGCCCAACATAACTCGGTCACTGCACCTTGCGTGTGTGTCCAGTAACATCACACACTGTCCAGACCCAGCAATTAGGAATCAGGATTTGACACATAGGCATTGCCCGCCCCAAGTAACCCCCACACGATGCTAATTGCTGAGACACAGGTGGCACCAACATCTCATAGTCTGGGTGATAAACACAGTGGCAGGCAAAAGGCAAGATTGGACGCAAATTAGCAAAGGTGCGCCTGTACAAATAATGAGGTACCAGTGCCCATCCTCAGATGAGTATAACAAGACACACAGGCACTGGCAACTGTGAGTATGAAGAGGGACAATCAGGTCAGGCTGCACAGTGGACACCTGTACATAATAGCACGTCTATATACATGGTGACAGGGGACAATGGCACAGAGCACAACCTACGCTGTAGACAGTGAGAGTGTCCACGTTGATGATGACACAAACAACACTGAGGATAAGGTGCCCCAGGGGACAGTATTGGGCACGCAACTACATGCTACTGAATGGCTGAATGGGAATGACTGCTACACACGTCACCATCCCTGCACTATGCGTAGCGCACACTCATGCACATCATGTCACAGGCCACTACATAGGACATGCGCGCTGTAAGGCATGACACATGAGAGACCAACTCCCATGTCTGGAGCCAGCATCAGTGCCAACTGACATGGAACCCACATGCAGTGAACTTGACAGTTCACAGGCAAGGTCCCACAACCTGTTACCCACCACTACCACCCATGATGCTACAGTCATTGTTCTCGTGGACAAAGCGCCAGCCTACATTACCTTGTGAAGGAGTGACTACACACAGACCAGGGAACACATTGCAAGGAGGGGAAGGGTGGCAGGGGCGCAGCGCCACACTTGGGCAAACTGGATGGGCACAGCACCTTTAAACCCTGCCAGTGAATTAATGCCACTGTGCCCTTACAAATGCCGGTGACACACAACAAACGCACATGTACCTACCCCCTTCCGCCTGCTGCATCGCCTGTAAGCGCCTCTCCAGGTCTGGAAAGACCACCGGCAGCACACGCCTGTGGAGGTGGGTCAGACGGCGGCGGCCGCGGTTCTTGTGGCTCTCAGGTGAGTCCCCCAGCAGGAGCCGTGCAATCCTCCGCGTCCAGCACCGGATATCCTGCCAGCGTTTCCTCACCTGGGACAGGCTCCGCCTCCGACCATCCACACGCCTCACGGCACTGACGGCGGTCAGCCAGATCTGCTCCTTGGCAGAGGCGCCTACCTGTGAGGAAGTACAAGTGACACCACATCAATACACCAGCCACATGTCACAGAGAGACATATGTGAACATAATAGCTGGTTACTACATGGCATGTAATGCAGCCAACGCATTGCACCTCTGTCATAGGGACATCATCCTCTGGTGAGGGAAAAGGCAGTACGTGCCATAGTGGGTACTCAGGTGGAATGATGGCAATGTCACAATCAATGATCAAGGCTCACACTGTGCATCACACCCACCCCTCCTGTCTCAGGGCACTGCTGGGAGGACTCCACACCCACCCCTCCTGTCTCAGGGCACTGCTGTTAGTGATAGGTCCCCACCCCTCCTGTCTCAGGGCACTGCTGGGAGGACTCCACACCCACCCCTCCTGTCTCAGGGCACTGCTGTTAGTGATAGGTCCCCACCCCTCCTGTCTCAGGGCACTGCTGGGAGGACTCCACAGCCACCCCTCCTGTCTCAGGGCACTGCTGTTAGTGATAGGTCCCCACCCCTCCTGTCTCAGGGCACTGCTGGGTGGACTCTGCACACACACCTCCTGTCTCAGGGCACTGCTGGGAGGACTCTGCACACACCCCTCCTGTCTCAGGGCACTGCTGGGAGACATCAGGCACCCCCCCCCTGGTACCCCCCCGACAGTACATGGCATGTGTGTCACACCGGGTCACAATGCCTGAAGACACAGTCACAACATAGGGACAGTCTGTGGCAGTGGCCTATGCACTCACCTGATACCCTGGTCGCCCATACAGCATGGGGTACTGTGGGAGGATCACATCCAGCAGAGCCATGTTCTCCTCCAGGGTGAATGGCTGTGTCCTCTCCACAGCCCTTGACATGTTTCCAGGGAATCAGTAGCAGCAGCTTGGTCGACAAATGCAAAGATGTGCAGGCAAGTAATCCCTCATGGGACCTGGCTGCCTTATATGTGGCCTTCTGCCCAGTCTCATGCACAGGAGTACAGAGTGATTGGTCACTCACATTTGCATCCTATGTTTCCACCAATCCCTTCAAACCTAGCAGTCTGTGGGTTCTCTATCGGTTTCATTCTCCTGCATGATGTCAGCCCCACAAACACATTGCAACAAAGTAGAAGAATTCCAACTGACTTCTGCTGTGCACCTTCCAGAACAAAATCGAAATTTGAACCTGGTCGCCATGACAACCAGCATGCATGTAGGCCTTAATACTTGTCCCCTATGTAATTAGGAGAATCACACACAGGTACGGTGCGTTTCCGGGCCCTAGGGCACCCCAAAAGCATGGCAACGGCCCGTACATGCATGCCTACGTTCAAAATCACTATGGGTCTGCACGCGTATGCGTACACGTAGTGGTACGGACCGTACACACGCATGTACGCTCACTATCACTATGGGTCTGCACGCGTATGCGTACACGTAGTGGTACGGACCGTACACACGCATGTACGCTCACTATCACTATGGGTCTGCACGCGTATGCGTACACGTAGTGGTACGGACCGTACAAATGCCTGTACGCTCACTATCACTATGGGTCTGTGTACCCGTAGTGATAGTGAGCGTACATGCGAGTGTACGGTCCGTACCACTACGTGTACGCATACGCGTGCAGAACCATAGTGATAGTGAGCGTACAGGCATTTGTACGGTCCGTACCACTACGTGTACGCATACGCGTGCAGAACCATAGTGATAGTGAGCGTACAGGCATTTGTACGGTCCGTACCACAACGAGTACGCATACGCGTGCAGAACCATTGTGATAGTGAGCGTACAGGCATTTGTACGGTCCGTACCACAACGAGTACGCATACGCGTGCAGAACCATAGTGATAGTGAGCGTACAGGCATTTGTACGGTCCGTACCACAACGAGTACGCATACGCGTGCAGAACCATAGTGATAGTGAGCGTACAGGCATTTGTACGGTCCGTACCACAACGAGTACGCATACGCGTGCAGACCCATAGTGAGAGGGCCGTACACTCGCATGTACGCTCACTATCACTATGGGTCTGCACGCGTATGCGTACTCGTTGTGGTACGGACCGTACAAATGCCTGTACACTCGCCATCACGATGGGTACACATACGGCAGCACTCCCACAGTGATTGGGGAACATACACAGGCCCTCTTAGCAGCAGTACGCCGGTTTGTACACATCACTGTGGTGATAGTCGACACACAGGTAGGAATAGGGCGGACATACTTGTCCATGGATGGACATACTTGTCCAGGAATGGACATCTAGGCATCGTCTGTGCATTACTACATGTGTGGGGCACAGGTGTGACAGGCTGTGATGTGGAACATGCCTCCTGAGTGGAGAAGGCACCAGATGTATGATGAGATGTGTACAGGTGTACTGTGTGAGGGTGCAATGTGTGCCAGGCATGCCCTTGACTCCTTTGACATGTGTGCATGTCGTACTGCGCACTTGGGGTGAGCGTCACTGGCATGGCACGGACACCAACACACGGAAGTGTCCCATGATGGCCGGTACAGGGGTCATGAAACCTGACTTGTCACTACCCACAGTGCACAATGTGACTATGTCATTTATGTGTCCGGGATTTACATCAGGTTGATGTTGTAGCACCCTCAAAAGCTGCAGCCGTTGCAGCAACCAACATGTGTCTGTGTGTAGATTATCATTGCACACTGTTCCGCACACCATGCCACATGTGGTATCTGATGTGAGGTGCACATGTATGCATGGGACACGGAGTAGCGTGACAAGGCCATGTCAGCAAACTCACAAGGAATGTGTGGTGAGTCATGACATGTGCACCTTCATGGCAAGGTGTGTGGGCTGGACTAGTGTAATGTCATGTGACCTGTGGCTCCAGTGTTCCGCTACCAGTCTCTGCAATCGGCATCCTACTTCTGCTGATGTGTGGGTGTATGTCACTTCTGTCTTGCGTCGGGCTGTTCACTTGCACTGGGACACAGCTATTCCCATGGCGTGGCATGGGGAGGTTCTCAATCACCGTGTGTGGCTGGGTCTTGGAAGGAGTGTCACCTTGCATCCATACGTGTCCTGGGCATGTAGCACATGCCTGACTCCCTATGTGGCATGTGTGTATTGGCAGATTTACATGTGCTCAGTAGACATGAGTTGTTCTCGTAGTGCACTCACTCTTCCTTGTCACTTCCAAATTACTGCAGAGCGCCTCCTGTTGCCCGAAGAATTCCAGACTTGGCCACCATGCAGGAGAATGACAGCATCCGGCTCTACCGCTTCACCCAACCGTTGATTCTGGAGCTGACGGCGAGACTGGCACCACACCTGCAACCGCAGCACAGGTATCCTACGGCACTGACACCCCAGCTGAAGGTAATGGCTGCCCTACATTTCCTTGCCACGGGTACCTTCCAATATACCATAGCTCATGTTGGTGGCATGTCCCAGAGCATGTTCAGCGGTGTGCTGCATGATTTCTTGGAGGCCATGTTGATTCACCTGGATGACTTCATCAAGTTCCCAACCCCTGAACAGATGACTGAGGTCAAGCGTGGATTCTATGCCCTGGGAGGGATGCCCCATGTCATTGGGTCCATAGATGGGACACATGTAGGTTTGGTACCACCACACGCACGGGAGGTGGCGTACCGCAATCGGAAGCACTACCACTCCATCAATGCCCTTGTGGTGTGTCTGTCCAACATGGTGATTTCACATGTCTGTGCTCGTTTTCCAGGATCAGCACACGATGCCTACATCATGAGGCGTAGCGGGATGCCTGATATGATGATGCAGCTGCGCAACGAACGTGCATGTGTTGTTGGTGGGTACAGTCTGTCTGTCCTGTATTCTGTTTGGCCGAGCAGCACTACCGCTTCGCCTGTTCTAACGATATCCATGTGCTTTCCATTTAGGGGACGCTGGCTATCCCAACATGCCTTGGCTGCTGACACCTCTCCGCAACCCCATCACGCCGGCCCAGCTCCGCTACAACACCGCCCATGGCCGGACAAGGCGAGTGATAGAGAGGACGTTTGGCATGCTGAAGAGCCGATTCCGGTGCCTCCACAAGACCGGCGGCGCACTCCCATATGCCCCGGCGAAGGTCTGCAAGATCTTCATGGTCTGCTGCATGCTGCACAACATGGCAGTTGAAAGAGCTGTGCCCCTCATCCTGGATCAAGATGACGAGGACCATCCACCCGTGGAGGACGAAGGGCTTGGCAATGGGGCTAGTGATGTGGAGGATGTGGAGCCGCAAGAGGACATCCGGACTCGGCTCATACGCGACTTCTTTGCTTAGTGGTGAGTACCAGGGTCTGAGTGTGCACGCATTGGTCCCCGTGTGGCATGCGTTGTGATGTGTGTCTCCACCTGCATGTATGGCACGTGGGTCAGAGGTGTGTGTGGGTGTGTCACTGGAGTGATGGTGGCAGTGATGGTAGTATTTCCCCAGACATAATTGTGACATAGCATGTTGTCATACATACATGTGTCGAGTACATGCACATGCAAGTGGCTGTGCTTCTTGTGGCTGAGTTCTTGTGTGTCTCTCTTCCCCAGGTACCTGCGCATGCCGTTTGCTGGTTGCATTGTTGTGGCACTGCTATTCCTCATGGACATGGCATCGTGGGCTGACTCAGCGTTACAGGCACGGACACGTTTGGAAGTCTCCATGGGGTAAGGGATGCATCTGGGGTGTATTGGGTGTGGCAGTTGTTCACGATGTGTGCACACTGCCCCGGTCGGGGTTTGGGTCCTCTGCAGACATGTGGCATCCCCATGGGACACGACATGCAGCTGGGTACACCTGAATAGATGGGCTGCCTGGTTGTCAGTCATCAGTGATGGGATGGTGGATTGTGATGAAGGCATCAATGTGTGTGACACTGCCCTCGGACACATCCGGTTAACATTGTCTTGACATGGCGTGGGACTTCCACATCAGCGGATGTATGGTGTATGGCAGGCTCTCCGTGAGCAGCTGTGGGTATTTAGCTATTATCCGACACTTGTGTGCCAGTTCCATGGCTATCACGCATTTGTGCTGCAGAAGGGGGGTGCCAGTGTTGGAGCCACATGGTACTCCACATGATGTGTTCATGTGTACTTCAAGTTGCCTCTGCAATCCCAAACACATGACTATTAAAGGTGTCCCTATGCCTCCAAGGTGCCTCTTCTCAGTCAATGCTGGTGTGTTGGCACGGTGCATCCTGCATGTCTGGCATGGTATTCCCTGATTGTGGCTATGTGTCAATGTGTCGAGTGGCAAGATGCAAGCTGTGTGTGTGTGCTGAGACTGTGTAATGGGCATGATGTCCATGACTGTGTGGGTATTGTGACATGTGCCATCCCCATGCATCCAACGTTATCCATGACCCCATTCTCTGCATCCACCGGACTGAAGCTTGCAGGACATGGTTCTGCCACCTGTCTACACGTACCTGGGTGCCCCCCAGGACACGGGCCAGGATCCCTGACCTCTGCGCATGACTGTTGCTGTACTCAATGTGTCTGTCAGCACGGTTGTTCGGCCACCCCCTCAGCTGGTTCTGACCATCACGGGTGTGTATGGTGCTCCATGTCTGTCTTGCCTAGAAAACTGTGACCCATGTGTCCTGTGCCAGACTCAGGCCCCAGGGTGTGGATGGTTGAAGTGAACAGATGACTCAGGCATGTTTAGACTGTACAAGACACATGTTAGGTAATAATGCTACCAGCAGGCATCTACTCTTAATAGTGTGATTTATTATTGGGGGGGGGGGGGCCAAGTGAGGGCCTTTCCGGGATTAGGGAATCCAAAGTTCAGTAGGGGAGTTGGTGTCCTTGCCATTGGAAATCCTCAGAGTCCATGCCACAGTCTTTGTCAACATTGGTCAGCCAGTGACCAGCAGGGCCATGTGGCAGAGAATGTCTCTTGATGCTGTGATGCTGTTGCTCCAGTGGGCCAGGTGCCAGGCCAGGTGTCCTGGGAGATGGTGATGTAGCAGCCACCCTCACGGTCCTTTCCGTGGACGACCCGGCTTCCTGCGGGGAACCTCAGCAGCAGGCCGTGACGACGTCTGGGATGCTCCGTCGGATGTTTCCTCCTCCTCCTCATGATCCCTCCCTGTGGGTGGTGATGTTCTCCGCCTTCTGGCACAGGGAGGGTCGGCCATGGTGTCGGCCATCCGACGGAGTTCAGCGTGAATCCCCTGGGACGCCGTCACTTGCTCAGCCTGTCTGTCCTCCATCCTCCGTTGGTGTAGCTGTAGACAGGCTATTAGCTCCGCATGTTGCTGGGCCTGCTGGACCTTGATCCCCTCGAGGACGGACACAACCTGGGCCATGCCCGTGGTGTCCTGCCGGTATGAGTCCAGGATGTTACGGACATGGGAAAATACCGGATCCCCAGCCAACTGGTCAGGCTCGCGCCTCCGCCGCTCTCCACTCCCACCACCCCTGCCCACTTGCGTCTGGCCTGCACTTGTGGGCACATGGGGTCTCCGGGACCCCTGAGGGGTGGCATTGGCGTTGTCGCCTGCCTCCTCCTGGGTGCCCGGGACACCGTGTCCCTCCTGGCGAGCCTGGCTGCATTGTGGTGTTGGGGCAGGGATCCTGGGTGTCTCCTGGGATGTGGCAGGAGTGGGGGTGGTGGTTGGCACGGTTGTACCTGACGCAGGTGCTGCAGGTGGTTGGACACCAGAGGGGCCAGGTCGGTCGGGGTCGTCCGCAGAGTGGTGAGAGTGGTCGCTGCCGGTGGGATCGGTCTCCTGCAGATCCGGGTCCTGTGAGTGTTCCCCCCCAGTGTTGGGGGGTGCAGCACGACGTTGACCTGTGTGTGAGAGAGACAATGTTACTTTTGATCCATGCAACATCCATGTTGCATCCGTTACAAAGTTGGCACATTTCCTCTTGGAATTAGGATCTGTCTTGCATTCCACTCACAGTGCACTTGTGCATGTGTGTGTCCCTTGGGCACCAATTTGGCCCCTTTAACTATGTGTGGCACAGTCTTACTTGCTGCGTCAAGTGTGACTGCAGTCAGCAGTGGAGTGTGCATGTGTGGCGAGCCATGCACTTGCGCCTTCCTTGTAGCACTGTACATGTGCACATGGAGTGGATCCACACACTCATATGATGCAGGTGGCTGTCCTTGTGCTCGTGTACAGGTTGTAACATGGCCCTGCGTTTTGCCATGATGAAGAGGGGGGGTTCTGGCACTGGGCACCCTTGTCTACATGCACGCAGTCCACCTGCTGACGAGCAGACATTCCCACACACCAAAGGACTGATTTGCTCTCCCTGTGTCTCCCTCCTTCTCTGTCCCCCTCTCCCTCCCTCTCTGTCCCCCTCTCCCTCCCTCTGTGTCCCCCTCTCCCTCCCTCTGTGTCCCCCTCTCCCTCCCTCTGTGTCCCCCTCTCCCTCCCTCTGTGTGTCAGCCTCCTCCCTCTGTCCATCTTCCTGTATCTCCCTCCCTCTCTGTCCCCCTCTCCCTCCCTCTGTGTGTCAGCCTCCTCCCTCTGTCCATCTTCCTGTGTCTCCCTCCCTCTGTGTCCCCCTCTCCCTCCCTCTGTGTGTCAGCCTCCTCCCTCTGTCCATCTTCCTGTGTCTCCCTCCCTCTCTGTCCCCCTCTCCCTCCCTCTCTGTCCCCCTCTCCCTCCCTCTCTGTCCCCCTCTCCCTCCCTCTGTGTCCCCCTCTCCCTCCCTCTGTGTGTCAGCCTCCTCCCTCTGTCCATCTTCCTGTGTCTCCCTCCCTCTGTGTCCCCCTCTCCCTCCCTCTGTGTGTCAGCCTCCTCCCTCTGTCCATCTTCCTGTGTCTCCCTCCCTCTCAGTCCCCCTCTCCCTCCCTCTGTGTCCCCCTCTCCCTCCCTCCGTGTGTCACCCTCTGTCACCTTGGCCCAGCTTCCTGGGCACACACTGTTAGCAGATCTTTGAGTGGCCCTTGGCCTGTTGATGTGAGTTTGTTTCTGATCTCCAGGCACCCATTTTGTCTGCTGTGTGTCTGTGCGCTGCTGCTGTGGTGGTGTGTGCTGCCACTCTTTCACACTGTTGGCTGTTCATTAGCTGCTGGCATGTGCAAAACAGTGCCTTCACCCCCATGTGTTGATGCAAGGCATCCGCCATTTGCTGGCAAGTCATTCCTGTGTTGGGACACAGTGTTTGTCTGGCTGTGACCTAGGCCATATGGGCAGAGGGCATTGTTGTCTGCTTTGGAGTCGCACTATGTGATTCTTGGTGCCCACACTCCCGCCATCCGGGTTACCGTGTCATGTGTTGTTGTCTTCTGTGGCCTGTGACTTGACATTGTCCAGCTGGGTGCATGGGGCATGGTGGCAGCAGTGGCATGTGCCTGCTCATGGAGTGTGGTTGAGTAATGCGATGGCTTGTGGTGGTTGCGTGCCTGTTAGTAATTTTGTTTGTGGTTGCAGTTCCCCCCATGTGAGGTGCGTTGTTTGTGTACTCACCCGGGTCTCGGAGTCCTTCTACTCCTTCAACTGCCTCCACCGGCAGTATGGCCATCACCCTCTCCTCCCAGGGATGGTACTGTACGGGTCTGCGGGAGGGCCCTCCTCCGGTGGCGTTGGCCTGGTCGTGTTCCTCCTGTCTCTTGGCTCTGACCCTCCTCCGCAGATCGTACCACCTGTTCTGGCAATCCTGCTTGGTCCTCCTGGTGTCCGCAACAGCATTCACAGCATCGACGATGGTCTGCCACATGGCTGTTTTGGCTGCCTGGCTGGTGCTTCTGACCAATGTTCCAAAGATCTGTGGCTCGACTCTGAGGATTTGATCAACAAGGACCTCCAACTCTCGGTGACTGAACTTTGGATTCTTGGTAGTGGGCATGGTGAGGGGTGTGGGTGGGGATGGTGTGGGTGTGGGGGTGTGTGGATGTTGGGGGGGGTGTGGATGGTTGTGTGTGTGTGTGAATGTGATGAGAGGGTGTTTGTGAGGGTGGTCGTGTGAAGGTGTGCAAGTGTAAGATGTGGTGTCGCTTGTAGTCTGGTTCTGTGGTGTCTGGCAGCAGTGGGTCTGTTGCAAAGGCTCATGGTTTGTGTGTGTGGGCCCTTTTTATTGGTCCATGGGTGGGTGTGGCAGTGTTTGAATTTTGGGTGGGTGTGTTATAAGGAGTGGTGGTGTATTGGGCCTCTGTTTGTTTTTGACAGTTGCAGGTCAGTGATTGTGTTATTTTAGTGGTTGTTGGCCATGTTTAGTGGCTGTGTGCCTTTCGAATGGTGTATTGTTGAGTTTTTTTGTTTTGTCCTTGTTGTGTACGTGCGTTTTGAGCGTGTGTACGGTGTGTACATGGGCCATTTGGTTGTACGATTTGGTCCTTGTGTGTGGCTTTGCACGACTCGTACATGCGGTTGTGATGTTGGGGCATGGGGTGCGCTCCGTACTTAGGAGGTTGTGTTGGGGGTGCGCCAGGAACGTACTGGGGTGGGGGTACGACTGGAACGTACTGGGGTGTACATGGACGGTGGTACGACACGTACAGGGGTGGGGGGGTGTACATTGACGGTGGTACGACACGTACTGGGGTGGGGGTACGACTGGAACGTACTGGGGTGTACATGGACGGTGGTACGACACGTACAGGGGTGGGGGGGTGTACATTGACGGTGGTACGACACGTACTGGGGTGGGGGTAGGACTGGAACGTACTGGGGTGTACATGGACGGTGGTACGACACGTACAGGGGTGGGGGGGTGTACATTGACGGTGGTACGACACGTACTGGGGTGGGGGTACGACTGGAACGTACTGGGGTGTACATGGACGGTGGTACGACACGTACAGGGGTGGGGGGGTGTACATTGACGGTGGTACGACACGTACAGGGGTGGGGGGGTTTACATTGACGGTGGTACGACACGTACAGGGGTGGGGGGGTGTACATTGACGGTGGTACGACACGTACAGGGGTGGGGGGGTGTACATTGACGGTGGTACGACACGTACTGGGGTGGGGGTACGACTGGAACGTACTGGGGTGTACATGGACGGTGGTACGACACGTACAGGGGTGGGGGGGTGTAAATTGACGGTGGTACGACACGTACAGGGGTGGGGGGGTGTACATTGACGGTGGTACGACACGTACAGGGGTGGGGGGGTGTACATTGACGGTGGTACGACACGTACTGGGGTGGGGGTACGACTGGAACGTACTGGGGTGTACATGGACGGTGGTACGACACGTACAGGGGTGGGGGGGTGTACATTGACGGTGGTACGACACGTACTGGGGTGGGGGTACGACTGGAACGTACTGGGGTGTACATGGACGGTGGTACGACACGTACAGGGGTGGGGGGGTGTACATTGACGGTGGTACGACACGTACTGGGGTGGGGGTAGGACTGGAACGTACTGGGGTGTACATGGACGGTGGTACGACACGTACAGGGGTGGGGGGGTGTACATTGACGGTGGTACGACACGTACTGGGGTGGGGGTACGACTGGAACGTACTGGGGTGTACATGGACGGTGGTACGACACGTACAGGGGTGGGGGGGTGTACATTGACGGTGGTACGACACGTACAGGGGTGGGGGGGTTTACATTGACGGTGGTACGACACGTACAGGGGTGGGGGGGTGTACATTGACGGTGGTACGACACGTACAGGGGTGGGGGGGTGTACATTGACGGTGGTACGACACGTACTGGGGTGGGGGGGTGTACATTGACGGTGGTACGACACGTACTGGGGTGGGGGTACGACTGGAACGTACTGGGGTGTACATGGACGGTGGTACGACACGTACAGGGGTGGGGGGGTGTACATTGACGGTGGTACGACACGTACAGGGGTGGGGGGGTGTACATAGACGGTGGTACGACACGTACAGGGGTGGGGGGGTGTACATTGACGGTGGTACGACACGTACAGGGGTGGGGGGGTGTACATTGACGGTGGTACGACACGTACTGGGGTGGGGGTACGACTGGAACGTACTGGGGTGTAGGTAGACGGGGCTGTGACACGTACTGGGGTGGGGGTGTGGCTCGAACGTACTGGGGTGTAGGTACACGGGGGGTACGACACGTACTGGGGTGGGGGTGCAACTGGAACGTACTGGGGTGTACATAGACGGTGGTACGACACGTACAGGGGTGGGGGGGTTTACATTGACGGTGGTACGACACGTACTGGGGTGGGGGTACGACTGGAACGTACTGGGGTGTACATAGACGGGTGGGGGTATACATATACGGGGGGTACGTGTCGGACGTACGGGGGCTGGGGGGAGTGTTGGGCGCGTATGCGGGCACATGTCTCCATGGTTGCTATTGGTGTTCGGTGCGGACAGTGTTTTTTCCATACGGTTGTAGGCTCGGACGCACGGGATGGATCGTGATTCCTCGGTCGGACTTGGATTTTTACGTTTGTAAGGTAAATCGTCCGAGGACGTGTCGGACACGTTTTCCGACCCGAGGACGTGTGGGGAATGATTCCCGGTGCGGGTCGTATGGACTTTTTACCATGCGAATCGTGATTGCCAGTTCGTACGGCATTTGTACGATTCGTACGGTAAAAAGACCCGATACGAGTCGCACGGGGGAATTTTTTGCCGGATCGTGATCGGCACCTAAGATGGTTTGTGGACTGTTAATTCATTGTGATTTAGTGTTCTTTAAAGAGGTGCGTTTTTAACTCTTTCCTAATTGTAGCAGAGTTGGGATGGTCCAGTTAGATATGAGGATGATGTTCCAAATCCTGGGTCTATAGATGGAAAGTGTCTTCAGTCCCATTTACATAGCTAACTCAATTTGTTCATATTTCAGCAGTAAATTATGACAATATATGAATAAAGAGCAGAGTTCACATTACAGAGTTCACAGAGTTCACATTACAGCTGCCTTTCCTTTCCTGTGGAAACACCCAGCCAGTACTCAGGAACCCTCATCAGTACATTGGGACTGTCACGCACAGATCTTCATCAGAGCCTCAGACAGCTCCAGCCCACCATTAGACACACCCAAATCCTCCTCAGAGCCTGTCAGCATGTACCCAAAGACCTCTAGCTCAGAGACCACAAGTCTGTATTCAACCACCATCAACTATCCGTGAAAGATGTTCGTTCCATACTAAAAGCACATTATTTCAACTTTCAGACAGGCTAGCTGGAACTAAAAAAACACCATATATTCCTCAGGGGCCCTTAGCTTGCCATCAGACGCAAGTAGGTAGTACACAAAAATGTTCCCCTTGCCTCCAGCTGGCATGCAGCCACCACTTCTGGTCTTTCAGCGCCTCCATTTTCCCATGACTATAGTTAAATGCATTTACTACAGGCTGTGTGATATGCAGAATGATGTCTTGGAAAAGTTCTACAGCAGTGGATACACCAGAACACATTCACTTATAGTGAAACAGACAAATAGGCGTAGAAAAGGTTAAAGGGTACGTGGATTTTTCTTTAAGTTCCAATTGGTGATATCCTTTATTTAAGTTGAGTCAAGAGAAGAACTTTGCACCATTCAATTGAGTTATCATATCAGCAATGTGCGGACCTGGATGTGTCTCTCGCTCAATTGCCTTGTTGGCCTAATGTATGTCAACACATATGTGTACAGCTCCTTTACTGGCTCTTTTAGGCACTACTACAATGGGAGAAACCTATGGTGTACGACTAGTGGAGCGTTCAATGATGTCATGTTTAAGCAATGAATTAAGATCCTTTTTAACAGCCTCTTACAATTGAAACACAATTTGTCTGGCCTCATTTATGTGTAGCTTTACTGTCATTGTTTTGAGTTTTCCTAGCTCATGAAATAATGAAGGACATTGACTTAGAATTTCATGATGGGCATTCATATTGTGGTTCACTGATATCAGTCCCATATCAGCAGCAGTGTTGAAACTGAGTAAACAGGAACATCAAGCTATTCCTTGAAGTACATGACTGGGCGCTTGTAGCACTGTTTTCTTATGTTTCATCGTGGCTACGAATGAACCGTAACTTTTTTAGGGCATTGAGGCAGCCCATGTGTAGACTTTAGTTTTTAGCTTCATAAGTTGTGGTAATGGAGACAATTCGTGATGCATTCCTTTTTGAAGTAAACATCAACATTGCACAATTGTCATTGTCACTTGAAACTGATACTGAGGAATTCATTGTCGATGATTTAGATGATGATCGACTTCGTTTGGTGTCGATTTGCCTCAGTTGGTGTGGCAGCTTGGCCTTGTGGTAGCGCGTCGAAAGTAACTGAGGTAATGTTCAGCCACCTAATTTGTCTTTATGCTGTTACGCACTTACTTTTCTCTTCACCTTGCAAGTCATCACAAAATGTCTTGCTTTACCACAGCCGATATCTGTCCAGTGGCAGGATATTTACCTTTGTGTGGAAATGACAATCTGCACCTGTAACACTTTTTCTTTTTCTGTGGAAACATCACTTTGTGTCTCTCGGCCTTGTACTTTGGCTTACTTTTCATGCTCATGACTGACGCATTTTGGTCACCTTTGCCCTCCGTGTCAGATGTATGATGATCAGCATGTTCTTCAGTGCTTGCAGTTTTAAGGGCTTGTTCGAAACTCAGAGTTTCCTTCAGTATTCGTCGTCGAAAGATATCTGAGAGACATGCACCAATAACTCTGAGGTGGGTAGCTTCCTCATCATTAAATTCATTGAACTTTTTGTGCTTCACCAGAACATCCAGTCTCTCAAGAAATTCATTGATGGTTTCACCTTTTTTCTGCCATTCTTGACTGAATATGTAACTTTCGTAATCTACATTTGGCTCTAGATTAAACTTGACATTCAAGGCTGTTTCGATTTGATCGCACGTCACAGCACCTTATTGTGGTATCTTTTTATGGCTTCTTTTACTCCGTTACCAGCCATGTTCCTTAGGTACTTTATAACTTTTTTATTGCATATATGAAATCTTCAAAAGTCTCTATCCATGCATTCCATCTATTGCCAATATTGTGTTTTTTGGCAGTATTAAATACTGATGGAGGTTTTAAGAATGAAACAACTGCATACCCATTGGTGGACAGTAATGGTCTCTCAGGTGCTTCTTGTGGCACTTGTTCAGTCAAAGCTTCTTCAGCGGCTTGTGAAGGGCTGGCTTCAGGGTCAGTCTTAATACATTTTGGAGCTTGGACCTCAACATGGCTCTCCATTGGAGGAATTATTTGATGGTAGTCTGGGAGTTGTTCTGAGCTCCTACTTGGCAGCTTTGGTGATGGGACGCTTCATTTGGGGACAGCTCCAACAGCATAACTCCCTGGCCCTCCTTCTGGGGTCTCTTCTCAGTGTGGTGTGGCTTACATCACAGGACAACAGTGTATAGTGGGAACCGAAAGAGTTCCCGCAGTCTTTATTTACAAAACACGATAGTAAGGACAGTGTTAAAAAGGTATTACTTTGCTTCCATGAAAGACAAAATCATTGATTATAGTTGATTAACATTTTGATAGGATCTGCTAAATGTGTAACATTTTATAACTGTAGAAGCCTACGAATTTCCTAAAGCATTGGGATCCCCTTGTATGAAACTGTGTTTAAAAGTCGTCAACTTTGCTCAACAATATTTACTCTACTAAAATAATATGCCTTTGGAGCCTTTTCTTTGCTATATCATTTAGTCAACTTGCCAACTCTCAAACCCTCCTCTACTGACCATCAACAAGCTCCAACAGATCTTTGCTCTTCCAGGAGTGTTCTGTGATAGTTCCCAATAGTCCCAGACTATCCAAAGACCACAGCAATACCATCTCGGCATGGCTTGCCTCGACAAGCCATGCACATCCACCTCTTGTGCTTTGGTTTGTCTCTTGTGGAGAGTGGATGAGTTCCTGATTTCCCACTTGTCCTGGCATTCCAGCACGTACCTGCTCGTGCTATTATCTCCCTATGGTTCTGCAGGATCAATGGCAGAACAAGACCAGACAATAGCACACATATTTTTAGGCTGAAAAGCCTGCAGAAGAAAGTAATGTAATGGCCTTGTTTTTGATATTATTGAGTACATTTGTTTGAGGTGAGTGCTGTGTTGCTGTAAGTGAAAAGCTGGACCATCCCAACTTGTCATGTAAGAAGCCTAGAGCCTGTTATCAGCAACCAATCAATTGTCATAAATGTGAACCAAATAGAACACTATGGGCGATATTCTCAAGGACCTATCGCCGAGTTAGCAGCAGTTTATCGCCGCCAAAGTGGCGATAAATTCATCGCACTATTCACAAGCTGGTGCTAACAGCCAAGATCACCAGTTTTCCGGTGATAGCAGCTGCAAAAAACATCGCCACAGATGACACCGGCAACTAACGCTAATGAGATGTTTCAGAGAAGAGTGAAGTGGAGTAGAGCCATCAACGGCATGGCACCTCAGCCACACAATAGCAGAATGTAGGGAGAGGTGGGAACCAGGCATCTGCGAAGGAGGAAAGTGACCCATGAATGAGAATGTACACAATGCCAAGTGTGGTGTGGATGTGCTGGACAGACTGCAGTATGCAGACCACAGACATATCCATGTCGACATACACTGCTGGTGTTTGGAGTGTAGTGAACAGTGGACGCAACCATGTTACCCCAGGCAGTGGGGAAGAGCGCTGAAAGTAGCTCATTACGTCCCCCCATGAGTGTGAGTGGAGTGGGCTGACCCGGCATATGCTAGGCCAGTGTAGGGGTGTGAAAAAAAAGCCCATAGCTCTGGGCGTGGTTTTTAATTTTATTTGAATTTTTATTTTAGGAGTTTTATATAGCGCTAGCTGGACCCGAGGGTACCAGAGTGCTTTACATCAAGTAAATTATGTGCAAGTTGGCAGTACAGAGTATAGTAAAACATAGGGATTGAGCCGGGTATAGGGCGAACAGAGGCACAGTCGCGCAGAGGGGCTCGGAGGGCGCAGGTCAAACTAGACAGGCCTCCAAGAGTTTCTTTGTTCACACAGAACGAGTGTCCAAAAAGTTGTCTTGATCCGAGTCAGTGTCACCGGTCAAAGATTATAGTTAGATAGAGTGCCAGCTAGGGTGCATCCTTGGCTCCTATCGTTTCATTTGAGAGCGGTCGAGGAAGAGGGCTTTGGGCAGATTTTTGAATTTTGGAAATGAGGGGTTCGTTCTGATGTGGGGAGGGATGGAGTTCCAGATTTTGGGGGAGTTTCCGGCAAACGATTTTGCCATGGTTTTTTGCTTGCGAGTTTTCCGTGGGATGATTAGCAGAGTGTTGGAGCTCCTGAGGTTCCTGGACTGGCCGGCCCTTTTGAGTTTGTCAGCCAGGTATTCCGGTTTGCCTGTGTGCAGGGCTTTGTGGGTGAGGCAGGCTGTTCTGAAGCTGGCTCTCAACTAGGCCTGGGGGGTAAATTTCGTTCCGCTCGCGGAATTTGGGTAATTTTGCGTTCTGCGGAGAACGCGAAATTGCCCACAATTCTGCTTTCCGTGAATTCGCGAAATTTTTTGCTTGTTCGCGTTCTCAAAATGCGTGTTTGCTAGATATTTCTCACCGAGCACGCAAACAGCGATTGTGAACAGGAAAAAAGCATCGCGAACAAGCAATTTCACGTGTTCGCGGAATTTCTGCGTTTTCGCGGAGATTTTTTACCGTTTCGCGGAAATTTGCGTAACGCGATTACGCAAATTCCGCCCACCCCTACTCTCAACTCAATTAGGAGCCATTTGAGTTCTCTGAGTGCGGGGGAGATGTGTTCAAATTTCTTAGTTCCAGTGACCATTCTCGCTGCTGCATTAAAGTTGTTTTCAGGGGGGTGAGGTGGGATTTTGCTGTCCCAGTCAGGGCTGCAATCCCATAGTCACTTCTGGAGAGCACCAGTGCTTGGGTGGCTTGTTGAAGGTCCTTTGGCAGGAGGAAGGGTTTTATTTTGTACAGTAATTTCAAATTGAGGAAGGCACTTTTTGCGGATCTTGTAATATGTTTTTTCATGTCCAGTTTTGAGTCTAGGGTGATACCTAGAGATTTTACCGAATCCGCCAGGATGAGGTTACCATTGAGGGCATCAATAGATTTGAGCCATTCTGCGATTTGTGGGTTTTCAGCCTTGTTGGAGATGAGGAGTATTTCAGTTTTCTCTTTATTGAGTTTCAGGTGATTGTTTGCGAGCCAGTATTGTACCTCTCTAAGCGTGGCGTTGAGTCTCTGGATGTGGTCAATGGAGGTGGTTTCCAGATATAGTTGAGTGTCATCCGCATATAGGTGGAAAGGGATGTTGGATTTCCTGAGTAGAGTGGTAAGGGGTTCAATGTAAATGTTGAAAAGCTGAGGGGAGAGTACTGATCCTTGTGGGACACCCCTGTTGACGGGGTGGAGGTCGGACTCGAAGTTTTTAATTTTTATTCTTTGTGAGCGATTGTGGAGAAAGGAAGAGAACCAGTGGAGGACCGTCTCTTCAAGACCAGCCCTTTCTTGTAGAACCTTGATGAGCAGTTTGTGATCAACTGTATCGAATGCGGCCGATAGGTCATAGGAGGATCAGAAGGGAGCACTGGTCTGAGTCAAGTGACTTGTGTAGATCGCCTATGACATTGAAGATTGCGGTTTCAGTGCTGCAGCCCTTTCTGAAGCCCAATTGGTGGGGATCTAGGAGATTGATGTTGTCCAAGTGTTGGGTCAGCTGAGGAAGTGCACATCTTTCCAGGATTTTGAACAGAAGAGATAAGTTCGATACAGGTCTAAAGTTGTCCAGATCCTTAGTGTCTAGACCTGGCTTTTTCAGCAGTGGAGTGAATTGGCCAACTTTGAGGCAGTCTGGAACGACTCGTGAGCTCAGTGAGCTGTTAATGATCTTGCACCATAGCGGAGCTGGAATGAGCTTCAGGTCCTTGGTCAATTGAGGGGGTAACTGATCCAGGGCGTGGGATGAGGGTTTAGCATTGGAGATTAGTTTGATCATCTTCTTGAATGGGAATGAAGGAAGTCCATTGTTTTGGGCGTTTAGGGAGGCGCAATCGTTTGATTCAGATGCCTGGATCTGGGCGGAGGGGAAGAGATTTGTGCCAAGTGAGAGGTTGATCTTAGCGATTTTGTCATTGAAAAAGATGGCGAAGTTTTCACAGCGTTCATTGGATGCCTGAGTTGAGGATGTTGCTGGCTTAGAGGTTTGATTCCTGATGATATTGAAAAGCTCTTTGGGTCGTTTTATTTCGGTGTCTAGTGTAGTGTTCTTAATGTGCTTTTTGTAGTTCCTGCGGGCTGCTTGGAGTTGATCGCGATGGAGGGCGGTGGGATTGTTCCTCCAGATTCTTTCAGAGGCTCTTAGATGTCTTCTTTCTTTATTGATGTCAGTGGTAAACCATGATCTGGATGGAATGCTCCTGGATTTTTTGAGTTTCAGAGGTGCAAGGCTGTCTAGGGTGAGCGTCATATTAGAGTTGTAAAGAAAGGTGAGTTCAATAGTTGAGAGGTGATCAGTGATGTTGGGGAGGAGCGAGCATATTCTTTGTTCTAGAGCAGCTCGAGGGATCTGAGCTGTGTTCCTAACCCATTTGGGGGGTTCCTGCTTGGGGTGTTGAGTTAGGACCTCTTGGTTGATGCAGAAAAGGATGATGTGATGGTCAGACCAGTCTACGGGAAGGATGTGGTCAATGGTGATTGCATTGCTTTCGGCAATAATTGCGTTGAGTGTTGCTCCTCTGTGATGAGTTTCTTCTGAGCAGTGTTGGGTCAGATTGTTTTCTAGTAGGAGGTTGTTAAGGGATTGAATGAGCGGGTTTTTTGTTTCATTCCATCTTAGAGTGAGGTCACCTAGAATTATATTGTTTGAGTTACCGAGTGCGCAATGTGCAATCAAGTCAGAAAGGAGTTCCCCGAATTCGAAGGAGTTGCCTGGGGGGTGGTAAAGGAGATGGCAAATTGATGGCCTGTTATAGCATGTCTTGCTGTTGACTGAGAGACACTCAAAGGTGCTATACAGGCAAGATGATGTTCTTGTGAATGATTGCTATGCCCCCTCCCCTTTGCTCTAGTCGGTCTTTGTTGATCAATGTGAATCCAGGAGGCACCAGCAAGTCCATGCTGGGATAAGAGAGATTGTTGAGCCAGGTCTCCGTGATGAATGCTATGTCTATGTCATGGGAGAGGATGGCTTCTGCTAGTTCGGTTGCATGTTTAGTGGCCGATCTGCAATTTAGGAGCATGCAGGTAATGTGAGACCCTTCTTTGCTCGGATTCTTAGTAGACGGGGCTCTGGGAAGAGAGGTTAGGTGGGCTGGGGGTCTAGGGTCTCTCGGTGGAGGGTATTCTCTTCCGACTCCCGTAATTACTTGGATCATAGATTTGGGGGAGGAATTAGAGGGAGAGTCATAGATTGAGGCTAGGTATGCCGCTTCCCGAGAGGAAAGTGCGGCTTTTGCTCTTCTGGGTCTCTCAGAGCGATTTTCAGTACCCATACTGTTGGTCAAAGGCCAGGACCTGGGGGGACAGGGGACCCCCTGGGGGGCGATGCCTAGGCACGCCTTGGTTCTCTTCCAGAATGGCCAACGTGTCTGCCAGGGTGGCGCCACTCAGCACGCCACGAGGCCGACACCATGAGTGGCGGTGCCTGCAACCATGTGTGCCTGCTGCTCCCCAGACCGCAGGTCCCCAGACTTGTCTTGGCCGCCCCTGTGCAACCAGGCCACACCGCTCACCTTCAGACACCAGCGTATGTCAAAGTAGGCCCACCACGTGCCTGTGCAAGCTCCAAGACCGAGGGTCGCGACCTTGGCAGCCTTCTCAGACCATCGCTGGCCTCCCTGAGACAGGCCCGCAGCACTTCTTTCTCGTTAACGTACTCCACCGGCCTACACAGCGGTCAAGTAGGTTACACGTTTGGAACTGAGTCTTGATTATACAATGGCCAAGTACACATGTTAATGCAGAGTTTAAATCACTATACTCCCTTGGTGCCACCAACTTTGTGCATAGCATTCCAACCACACGTGTTTGTGGGTCCTTGCTGACTACGCCTTTGGCCTACAATGCGGTCCAGCACCACGTGGTCACCTGAGTGCTGCCTACACTGCGGTCCAGCAGGCCTCACACCAATCCAATCCAGTCTGTACCAGGCAGGACACGGCATCGTCGCAGGCTGCACACCCGCTCAGCTCTGGTGCTTCTACCTTCATCAACCACAAGTCCTCACCACATGCGATCTCAACATCGTGTGTTAGAGTTCCAGGAGGAGCTTGCTGAACAGCGGCAGGCCCACGCTGACCGCTGCCTCTAGCCTACACAGCGGTCAAGTAGGTCACACATGTAGAACTGCATCTTGATTATGCAATGGCAGAGTACACACTTTATGGCTGACTTGATAACACTGTACCCCCTTCGATGTGGAGCCACCAACTCTCTGCATAGCATCCGAACAACACCTGTCTGTGGTCCCTTGCTGACTACTGCCCTCGGCCTACACTATGGTCGAGTAGGTCAAACATGTGGAACTGAGTCTTGATTATGCAATGGCAGAGTTCACATCATTGTACGCAAGGAGAGGAGTAAGAGGAAGACGTGGTTCAGTCCGGAGGAAAAAAGGATCCTCGTTATGGAGGTGATCGAACACTACCAACAACTGCTCTGGTGCCACTAACTCTGTGCATTGCAAGCCAACGACACGTGGCTGTGGGCCCATCCAGACCACTGCCTCCGGCCTACACTGTGGTCAAGTAGGTCAAAAATGTGGATCTGAGCCTTGATTTAGTCATGGCAGAGTTTATAAAATTGCACAGGCCTCATCGCAGACTTCATCCCCTTTCAGACCTGGTGCCACTGACTCTGTCCCGAAAATCATGGACACTCTCTGCTTGAACTTTGGTGGCATCTGAATCCATGGACTGGGGGTCGTCTCCATCATCATGTAGCTGATACTGACTTGGTGGTAAAAAAAAGTCTGTAGCATTCCACTCCTCCAATTGCCTGTTTCCCCTTGCTTCTGCCCTCTGCATCATGCCCTGGAAGGACACCTTCCACTGTCCCCCAAAACACTCCGTGACATTACCCTTCGACATCAACGAGGAGCCGCTCAGCCCGCGTGGCCTTTCCTCAGTGCACCGCAAGTCACCGTCCTGTGGCAGTGTGCCTGTGCCGGCCGCAGTGCATCTGGGGCCACTAACTCTGTGCAGCTCAAGTCATGGATCCTTCCTAAATGAATATTGGATGGCCTCTGTGTCGATGGCCTGGGGCTCATCAACGCCATGTTTCTGTGGCCCTGTGCTGTCCGCTGCCTATGGCCTCAACTGCGGACCACCAGGGCTCACACATCAAATCGAGTCCTGACCTGCCCGGATGACGCATAACCGCAGGATGCGCACGCCACCACCGCCAAAACCACCTACAACCAACAGCTGCCAGAGTCGAAAGAGTCTTACAGCCAGACTATCCGAGTTGCTCACACATGTCTTTGATGCCATCATCAGCTTGGTACCCTGCTCAGTTTTTCAGGTGCCACCAACTCAGTGCACCACAACTCATGGACCCTTTCCAATAGATCTTTTTTGATGTGTACAGCTCACGCAACAATGTCACCTCAGGCAGTGGGGAAGACCTGGGATGATGATGGGGAAGATGTGGCCGGTGTGCGGAGGTGTGAAGACATGGACAATGGGAGGGAAGGAGGCAACAACAAGAAGGCAGCAATGCAGACTGGAGGTGGTAGTCCAGCTACACACCAGGAGCTATGAATGAGGTACCTGATGTGGACTGCAGACGCAACTATGTCACCTCAGGCAGTGGGGAAGAGCTGGCACGATGATGGGGAAGATGTGGCAGGTGTAACACATCCTACTGCAGCTGCAGCAGGAATATCCCGAAGGGACACAATCTTGGACAATTTCTTGACATGAGCACGATCAGCTCTGGTGCCCCTACCTCAGTGCACTGCGACTCACTGACCCTTCCAATTGAATATTGAGTGACCTCTGTTCTTGCTCTGGCTACCGACATGATGCTTCGCAGATGTTTGTGTTATGTTGGTGTTTTCTGTTTCCGCTTTAATGGTGAACACTGTTCAAGTTGTTGCCAGCACCAACCACTCCCTGAGGGCTGGCTCACACTCACCCCACACCCATCCAGCAAAGGCGCCACTGATCAGGTGACCCTGGTAATAAAGAGTGGCCGGGCGCACATGCCCGTAGCCAGTTCAACTGACTATCAAAGTGTGTCCGTGTGCTCATTACATATGCATGAGGGCCCTGGGCCCTACCACATTACATTGTGCGTTGTACAGCAGGTGCAAACATGAAAGGCCTTGGACATGTAGATCTCTCATCCCCCCTTCATACGTAAGAGGAGTGAACTGGGCCGGCGTAGGCAAGTTCAGCGTAGGGGTGTGAATGATTGTCCCGGGGCTCTGGGCGTGGTTCTGTACTGGAAATGTGGCAATGCATGTGGCTATGTCGCAGTGTGTGTATCCGTTGATGAGTGTAAGTGGTCCCTGATGGGAAGTGGACACCCACGTATGTAATTGAGTTCGGCTGCCATGAGTTCAAAACCCACCGCACTTGTTTAGCCACCTCCTTCTGGCAGTCTAACACCTGGCCGTGCAATTCAATGTGTGCTTCTGTGAGGTGTTGGGAGCCATCCGTGGTGGTGTGTGCTTCCTGCTGTGTGGTCTGTGCAGGGGGTGGGGAATCCTGGATGCAGCTGGGCTGCCCTGCTCCTGGGGTTGGAGTGCGGAAGCTGTCCACGAGCTGTTGAAGTGTGTCAGGGCAAATGTCCAGGGGGTCCTCTTCAGCATCACTGAAGAGATGGTTGCTCTGCTCTGCAGGAGGTGTTGATTGTCCCTCTGCAATGTAAAGGGGAGATGTAGGTTGAGAGTGTGTTCTCCTGTATGTTGACACATTGTACATGTTTACATGCAGACTGCATTACAATGTGCATTGTGACTGTTTGGGAGTAGCTGACTATTTCATGCTGGACAGTGGACATTTGAACTACATCAGGGATGTGAGGTTGTAGGTGTACACTCTCATCTCACAGTTTCCTTCTATGCCAGTTGTGATTGACCAGTTTCTATGCACAAGGGGAACCAGTTGTGTCCTCTGTTCTGCAGTGAAAGTGTTGCACTTCGTACCACATTGTGATCAATGTTGATGTGCTGTCATTGCTATGTGTGTGTGCTGCATTGGGGATGAGTCACCCCTACAGCTGTGATTTTGCTTTCCCTTGTCCCTTTGGGGTGGTGTGCCTCTGACTTCTGTGCTTCTACAGTGCTGAGATGTTGCAGACTTGGCTGATTTGTGCTCTTGGGCATGGTTTATCCGCAGATGTGTTGTTGTAGTCAGGGGTTGTGTATGCACGTGGATGTGTCAGGGTATGACCTGCTCCTTTCTGGATGTGTTCCACACTCAGCAAACTCAGTGTCGTGGCGTGCAGCATGTCACGATAATTGGACTGCAGCCATGCTATTTGTCATGTAGTGTCACTTGCATTGCCAGTGTGGCCCACAGACACGCAGATATGCTGATTTTCACACGTGTGCATGGGTTGGTTATGGGATTGGTGGTATGGGGGGACACCTTTATGCCCATAGTGGACGTAGGCCTACTTGCTGTTTGTATGTGTGCTCCAGTTTGCCAAGGGGATCAGGGACATGATCAAGAGTCATTGTGGGTGTGCAGTGTGCTCTACTTAATTGTGCATTTGTGCCATTGTGCCCATCTCTCCCCGTCCCCCAGTCCCTGTTCGGTACTCACCCTGGTGCTGTTGTGTCAGGTCATGTCGAGCAGTGTCCGGACCCCCAACTTCTGCCACTGTCTCCCCACTGATGACTGTGGACACCATTTCCTCCATTTTAATGTTAATGTTACTGTTACTGGGTATTTATAGAGCGCACGGCTACTCCCAGGAGTGTCCCGGCGCTAACATGGAACCCGTAACAAATAACCCTCAACAATCAGACACCTAGGACACCGATCATGAGAACAGCAGCGTTTTTAATTTGTGACGAAAGCGCGGAAGATCATTTTCCCAGAGCAACTCAGAAGGTAAGTTATTCCAGAGTGCAGATACCAGTACCTGAAAAGATCGGCCTCCCAGCCGAGCACCATAGAACCTAGGGGTAAATAGCAAACAGGAGGATGAGGACCGTAGGCTGCGTACGGGTACATACTGCTGGCATCTAGCCCTTAAGTAGGGAGCACCGACGTTATGGAAGGCCTTAAAGGCCAATACCAGAGCTTTAAAGGATACCCTCTTACGGACTGGGAGCCAATGGAGTGTTCTAAGGAGAGGGGTCGTGTGAGTGCAACGATCAGCTAAAAAAATTGCTCGGGCAGCAGCATTTTGGACTACCTGAAGCCGATTAAACAAATACTCAGGGAGGCCGAGGTAAAGAACATTCACATAGTCGAGCCGAGAGAGTATCAAGGCTTGCACGACTATCTTCCTGTGGGACATAGAAAGTAGTGGTAAAAGGTTTCGCATCATCCTAAGCAGTCCAAAACAAGTACCCACCACTGATTGAACCTGGGCAGTCATGGAAAGATTATTGTCCAATTTAACCCCCAGGTTCTTGACCGTAATGGCCAAACCAGTTGGAGGAGACATATTAGATGGCCACCATTCACGCCATTCATCGTCCGGTGAACAACCGAAAGAAATCATTTCAGATTTTTCAGAATTACATCGAAGATGGTTTACATTAAACCAGTTAAACACCGCCGAGAGGCATAGGTTAATCCTCTTCCCATCCAATACTTCACCCTTGGCACATGTGAACAGTAGTTGCGTATCGTCCGCATAAGAGACAATTCTAGAACCAAAAGATTCAACCAACAGTGCCAGGGGAACCACGTATATATTAAACAATGTGGGCCTCTGCCGTTGCATGGACGCTGCAGATCCCGTAAGCTGCTGTAAATCTCTACTCCAGATACTTCGCTGAATTCTGTCTATTTAGGACACTTGTGATACGGGGAGTAATTCTACGGGTCGGTCAAGTTACAGATTTTTCAGGTTTCATTTTTTCACTCCTATCGAAGCTGATTTGTTGCTTTTTTCACAAATCTACCAATGATGCTCCTAACTTGTGGAAGCTTCTTAAACAGTAGAACTTAAACTCGTCGGAATCTCAACTACAGAAAGTAAATTATATTAGCTATCCTAGCTTGGATGTCTTTTCAGAAATTAATAACGTCGCAAACCTATGGTTGTAAATTCTGAACCTCTGTCAACTTCTACTCCATTTGACGCATGTCAAGAAAATGTGCGTAGTTCGTGTTGTCGCCTGAAAGACCTACCTTATACGCCCTGAGGAAGGAGCCTGTATATTGTTTAGCTCCGAAACGCGCGTTGGCGCTTGTCTTGGCGTTTATATTTTGTTGCACTTTTTATGATGTATTGTCTTTTTAAAAAAAAACTGCATTGTCTCACATGAATCTTTTTTGTACCTATGTTAGTTTTGTATGGTGCTTTGATGTTTTCTATTGCTGTTTTCTATTTATGTCGATATGGTGTGTTTTGTTGTTGACATAATGATTTTGTCTAAATGTTGTAATTCATTTCCAATTTAAAATGGACAAATAATAGTCTTTCTAAAAAATGAAAAAAATTCAATAAATAACTTAGTCATATATTTTTGTACACCTAGTCTGTGGGCAATACTTTATTCATATGGACGCACGGCCTTAAATCCAAGTATATAGGTGTAGGAAGTCCTTGTTGTTATTGATTATACTTTTCCCTGACACTTTCCTCACATATTCCTTAGTTCAGGGTCCCTCTGTTGTAGCTTATAGGGCTCAGGATAGAGCCCTGGGGAACTCCCACATTCGTTTATTGAATGGGGGACTCAAAAGGAGGGGACCAAACAGCTTGCTGGCGATTAGTAAGGTAAGACCGGAACCATTGTAGGGCATTGCCTCCAATAGCGCACCACCAGAGACGCTCGAGAAGAAGGTCATGGGGTACGGTATCGAAGGCCGTGGATAAATCCAGCAATACCAATACTGCTCTCCCACCTTTATCCAAGGTGACATTTATAGACTCCGATTTCTCGAGGAGAGCTGTTTCGGTGCTATAGTTGGCACGAAAGCCTGACTGGCTAGCATGGAGAACACCGTTGGATTCTACAAATTCTGCGAGAACCTGATTTACATATTTCTCCAGAGTCTTGGATAAGGCAGGGAGCAGTGAAATGGGTCTGTAATTGCTAGCTGTCCAAGGATCAGCAGAGGGTTTTTTTAAAAGAGGAAGAATTTTCCCATGTTTCCAGTTATCCGGTACTGTCCCCATGGATAGTGAAAGGTTCAGCACCCGATTAACTGCCGGATTGATTACCTCTGCTATCGAAGCCAGAATCTTTGCCAGACAAGGATCTGCAGGAGATCCTGACTTAAGAGAACGGAGAAGGAGTAAGGATTTTTCTAATGAAAGTTCTGGAATATGTAGTAGGCAGTTCACAGACGGAGGTAACTGTAGGAAAAGCCTATCCAAATTCCTGTGACAGTTGGGGCCGGCTGCTACGAAAGTAGCCTGTAAAGAAGAGATTTTAGTGAAAAAAATTGAGCAATGCTGTCAATCCAAGCTTTCGTTGGAGTAAAGGGATTTTTTATGGCATTAGGGGCCGTAAAATCTTTTACAACTTTAAAAAGTTCATCACTTTTATTTCCTGCTTTCTCAATTTTTTCATTGAGAAAGTTCATTTTTCCCAGTCGAACCTTATTATAGTAAGCTTTTAGTGAAGTCTTGTAAGTTTGCTTGGCCCGTATGTCATAGTCCTGTCTCCATTTCCTTTTTAAACATTTACAGCGGCTCTTGCTCTTCCTGTGGTCTTCCGTAAACCAGGGAGCAGAAGGTCTACCTCTATTAGCTACCTGGGTTTTGAGAGGGGCAATGTTATTTACACAAGTTTCAAGCCAACTTTCTAAGGAAGATACATCAGGAGCAAGACTGTCTATAAGCGAAAAAGGATGTGCTTCCAGAAAAGCTCCTACGGCTGCCGAGGTCATTGATTTGAACGACCTAAAACTGTTAGTCCGTAGTGCATAAGACTTGGCGGATGCGGCCAAAGTTTCTTTAATACTAAAGGTTAATAAATAGTGATCTGACTAGACCAGGGAGAGAGGTAAGGCCATTTCAATTAATTTAGTTGAGAAGATTTGATCTAGTATATGACCCTTTTCCTGGGTGGGATGGGTAACATATGGAAAAAATGAAGCATATTTAATGATTCATACAATTTTGTTGAATCCAAATTATGTGGCCGATCCATATGAATGTTAAAATCACCTAAAATGAAGCGCTGTTCATATTTAGCAACCAAGGGGGAAATAGCGGAATTCAAACCTTCCAGGAAGCTTTTAGCCTGACCTGGAGGCCGGTAGATTAAAACCCCTGCAATAGAATGATGGGGAGATATTTTTAAAAGGAAACTCAGGCTTTCAGTGTTCTCTAAAACAAGATTGGGAAGGGTAGTACAAGTGAACGTATGTTTATAAATAATCGCCACTCCTCCACCACGTCCCCCTACACGATCTTTCCTTATGATAAGATAGTTAGGTGGAATGGCATTGGCAATAGTAAGGTTAGACCCTTCATGGAGCCATGTTTCAGTAAGAAACAGCACATCAGTCTTAGATTCAGAAAGAAGGTCGAATATTTGGTGTTCGTGCAGTTTCATAGAGCGAGTATTCAAGAGAATCAGTTTTAAATCATTGCTAACTCGCTGATTGGTTAATATGGTTGATCAAGCATGCCTTCCCCTAGAAAAGATATATTGGCGGTGGCCGGGTGAAGGGGGAGGGTCCAGTGGCATGTTTCACAACTCCATGCTTTCATGGAGCCCACCGAGAGAGAGTGGGGGCAACATTTCGCACCAATATTCAGATCTTTAAGGTCTCCAGTATTATAACTAATTCGAGGATTATATGCACTAATAGGCATCTTACCTCTGATTCTAATACCATAATAGTCCAGCGAGTCCGAGGCGTGGACGGGCGTAGACGGGCTTGCCTTGGGCGTGCCTTTGGCGCGCCAGCGGCGAGCCCGCTGCGCGCGTCCGCTGCGCGCTAGCGCAGCGTCCCGTTTTATCTCCTCCGTGTTTAGTGAGCTAGACCGCGCCTTAACCAAGATGGCGGGTCTCAACAAAAGAAAATCCCCACTTCCTGTACCCTCCAATCACGGTTCGATTCCCCCCGTATTACAATTGCAAGTATTAAAAATCAGGTTAAAACATCGCGACACCCAAGAGCTTATTTTTTTAAAAAGATGCCATCATTTCAGATCTTTCTACAGTACAGACAAATGTGCAAAAAGCAAAATAATAGCAGCTAGGATCGGCGTTCACAGGGCTAACAGCTGAGCAAACTTGCACGGGTCACTTGCATCTCATCCAGCTCCTGGTGTTCCGCAGGACTGCCACCTCCAGTCTGCATTGCTGCCTGATGGTTGTCAGGGGTTTCTTCTTGGTTTTGCACTTTGCATCATTCCAGCGCCTCTTGACCTCTCCAACTGTCCTCTTCCTCACTCTGACTGCATTCACCTTGTCCAGGATGTCCTGCCATATTGCATGTTTATTTGCCCATGGCACGTTGGGGGTGACGAACAGTCGGTGGTGTTCTATCACCTCCGTGATGATGATCCTGTTTTCCTGCGGACTGAACTGAGTCGTCCTCGTCTTCTTCTCCTTGCCCTTCCGTGATCCCGAGGTCCCAGGCAGGTCCTCCTGGGGGCTTGTGGGGTTCTGGTCGTCCTCTGCACTTGACCTGGCTTCCTCCATGGTGCTACGCAGTTTGTATTATTTTGTTTGTGTTTTTTGGTGTTTTTATAGTGCATTTTCCCGCATGACATGTGGGAATTGCAGGCCTGTCACTGGTTATCGCTGATTTTTGTAATGTGATTGGCCACATCGCAACTTTTTTCACGTTCGTATTTCGCATTTTTCCTGCATTGCGTCAGTTTTAACGCGGTCATTTGGCGCATATCGTGAGACTATCGCATGGTGCCGCCAGGTTGTCAATACAACGTTAACACAGCGTTATTTTCCCACGATAGACTGCGATGTGCAAAGTGGCATTAAAATATTTTGCGATAATTAACACACATTCTTGAGAATATCCCCCTTTATTCTCTTTGATCTATGTATTCCTTTAATTTTCTGCTCATCTAAACAATTGCATGGGACCTTTGACTTCAATGGACCCTGTTCCTGAACTAAACCATAAAATAAGAGCAGCGATTTACATCTCTACCTGATGGTACTTTTATATTCTTTACTATTCATAAACATTTACAGAAGTTCACCTGGAAAGCTGCACCCGTTGCAGGTTTTCAGACATACTCCAGTGAATGCTATGTGACATCTCCTGCTCGGTCTCCCCTGTGCGAAATTTAAGGTAGCATAGAGTGCCGCACAGAGGCTTTGCTGCGACCTCCTCTGTAAACACACAATTCTCCCTTTTTCTCTGTGGGGGAAAAACATTTTTCAGTGTGGAAAAATCCCTTCTGCTTCACTCTTTATCAGTGATCTGTTCTACTTTCCATCTTTTAAGGGCCCTTACTCCAGATTTAAGCTGCAGTAAATCTCTGACCATTACCAAGTTGGAGAGCTGTAATATTGAAGTTCAGGAATGCCCACAAATATACGTTTATGGGCGTTTCCAAACTTCTGAGGCAAATCACACCCATCAATGCCCCTTCCTGCCCCATGAATGTGATTTTTGACTTAGGATTTCTCTGCACTCATGGCAGAAAAATCAGCAGCAGTAAATCCTTGTGAGACCGGCCTCATGGCGTTGCCCTCCCAATCATCCAGCCACCCTGCAACCACCCTCAAGACACGACATCTCCGACTCCGGCCGCCCCAGCCACCGAGATCCGAGGGCCGGCCAGAGCCCTGACAGACTCGACACCCTACCACGCATGTCCGACCGAGGGAGCGGGAACCCTCGAGCCAGACCCAGAGGCGCCAGCCCAGTCACACCTCGGGTCGCCTTCCCCGGGAAGACTCGATCGGCCACCAGGCCCCTGGGGAGCAGGCGCCTCCCCTGCAGAGCGTCTGGGGTCCCTCCCAGACCCACCTGAAAAGACCAAAGAAGTGAGCGGCAGGAAATCCCGCCGAACCCCCTCCGTCACCCCAGTCCCCCCTCTGCGAGGACTCCGGACTTCAAAGAGCAAGCGGAGTATAACAAGGGGTGCCGGAGGAACGAATGCAGAGAAGACCTGGAACCATCCAAGCCTGCTGACGCTGTCGCGGCTCCTGAACGCTGAAGTCACCTGGGCCTGCTGAGTGACTCGCGGCCTCTCGTTATTGAACCATCTGAGCCCTGCTGACGAGGTCGCGGCTCCCGAACACTGAACCACCTGGGCCTGCTGAGTGACTCGCGGCCCCCAGCTATTGAACCATCTGAGCCTTGCTGACGGAATCGCGGCTCCCGAACTCCGACCACCTGTGCCTGCTGAGAGACTCGCGGCGCTCCCCTTGAGGACGACTCGGTAAGAGATCGCCCAGAGACACGACACGCTCCAGCTCGAGGATTGTGAGCTATCCGCAGGGTATTTCGCAGAGACACTATCTTGAAAGACTGTCCTCCTACCCCCATTCCCCACGACCGATTTGTGGTACTTTGTGCCACTGCTGTACTGCTTGCACCTTGGATCATAAAGATCCCTTGAAATCATCGATTAAAGAACCTATCGTCCTACAAAGAATACGTGTGGTGTCACTCTGTTCGTAGTGTTAGCTCAGGGTGTGCGCGCCTGGTTCGGCCTACGTGGGAGAGGTGGGTCAAAGGGGTGGGCAAGACGGGCATCGAACCCCCCTCCGGCGAACGCCTTTCCAACATTTGGTGGCAGACGACGGGATCCGAGCCAACACCGAAAGAGAGCGTGCAGTGAACGACTGACGCACTACCAAACAGAGATGGAAGGAGAAACCTCCCTGGGTGCCGCAGGTACCGAAATAAGCTCACCGTTCCGAGAGGATCAATTGGACTATTACACACATAGAGAATTGAAACAGTTTTGCAAGGACCTTGGCATCGCTACCACCGGATTAAGCACAAAGGAAGACTTCCAGAAAGTACTGAAAACCTGGGTCGAGACGGGGGCGCCCCCGACCCAAACGGAAGAAGACTCTGCCCATGAACCACCAAGCATCCCGGTGAGAAACAACGGGCCAGAGGGGAACCTGTCCCCCGAGGAGCTAGCGGACCGAGAGAGAAGCCGCAACCACGAACTTGAACTGGCAAAGCTAAAAATCGAGGGAGAAATAAAACTGGCAGAGAAAAAGTTGGCCGTCGAGCAGTTACGGCTACAAGGGGAACTCGAGGAGAAGAGACGCCAAAGAGAGCACGACGAGAAAAAACTCCAGCTAGAACATGAACGCAGCCTGAAGGAGATCGAGTGGCGGGCTAAAAATGAAAAGTCACAGCCGCCCAGGAATCCACCGTCCGCTCCCACCGGGGAAACCAAAGTCCACATCCCCAAGGATGTGGTAAAGGAGTATTACAAGAACGACGATATCCAGCAGTGGTTTAAGGCCAACGAAGTCGCCATGACCTCTCACCGAGTCCCGCAGAAGGATTGGGGGGCTGGCCTATGGGGCCGGTTCTTAAGCGAAGGAAGAGACACCCTGCTAGATCTGCCCTCCACGGTCATGAACTCCTACAGCCACATGAAGGAAGCCCTCGTGGGCCGGTATGGACTCACCCCCGAAATGTACCGACAACGGTTCCGAGATTGCAAGAAGATACCGGGCACCACGTGGGTAGAATACGTGAACTTTTACAGCCGAGCCTTGGACGGGTGGATCAAGGGCAGCAAGGTCTCCACCTTCGAAGAACTGTTTGATCTGATTGCCTGGGAACATTTAGCGGCCAATTGCTTTGTAGAACTGCGCCAACATCTCCTGGACAGTAAACTCACCGACCCTCGGAAGCTGGCCACTGAGGCTGATCGCTGGGTGAATACCCGAGCCACCCGGGGCCCCGTGGGGGACTACGGCCGCCACAGTCAAGGCCCCCCCCGCCAGAGGGGCGGAGGAAACCACGGCAGACCATGAGACTTCCCCGGGGGGTCCTCAACCAGCCCCCCCAGCAGCCCACCAGCGGCGGGTTCAGCCCCGTCCCCAGCAAGCACCGGAGCCCCAGGACGGCTAGGTCCACGAGCTAGGATCACCTGCTTCCGCTGCCAACAGCCCGGACACTACGCCAATGACCCCCAGTGTCCCCAGTATCAGCAAACCGCAACGACCAACCCCCCGGCCCGGCAGATGGCCTCCGTGGCTCTGGGGGAAGAGATGGAGGACTCCGAAGAATGGGAACCAGCAGCCATGGCCCTGGTCTCCCTTGGTGATCGAGAAATGGTCCCCGGGACACCCTTGCCCGCCAACACAAAGAAATACCGACAGCAGGTGACCATCAACGGCCACCGAGTCGAGGGCCTCCGCGACACCGGGGCGAGTTTCACCGCGGTCCACCGCAGCCTAATTTCAGAAGACCAGATCCTGACCGGTGCCCTCTGTCCGGTCGTATCCTCCGACAATTCTGAGAGCCTCTGCCAGATGGCGCTGGTGCCTTTCGAGTGGGGAGGGGTCTCCGGAGAATTGAAGGTAGCGGTCCGAACATCACAGCCCGTAGACTGCCTCCTGGGCAACGACCTGGAGAGTTCCCCGTGGGGGCAAGTAGAACGAAGAGCCCATCTTGAGATGATGGGCCTACCCGAATGGGTCTGCGCCACCACGCGCTCCATGACCGCGCGATTGCCTCTCTCCGAGGGCGGTGAGGCCCTCCCACCGAACACTGTCCCCGAGAACCGGGACACCCTACCAGAAGCGGACAACCCTCCTTCGGCGGGAGAAGAAGACACTAACCCGGGAGAAGGGCCGGAACCTTCCGCCCCTGAGGCCCTGACTGAGCTCGAAGAACTGCCCGAGATGGCCCAATGGCGCTGTGAGGGAGGGCCCTCCCGTGAGGAGTTCTGCCAGGAACAGGCCACCTGCCCCTCCCTCGTGGGGCTCAGACAACAAGCCGAAGCCCAGGCCGCCGGTGACCGAACCGGAACCCATTGGATCTATTGGGACAATGGCCTCCTCTACAGCGAACAAAAGACCGCCGAGCTAGGCGCAGCCCGAGTACTGGTGGTACCCCTGCGTTTCCGAAGCCTCCTCCTGGGCCTGGCCTACGATGTAACCTTGGCAGGACACTTAAGCCAAGACAAAACATATCAGCGACTGGTTACCCACTTCTATTGGCCCAAGATGCGAGCGAATGTAGAAGTACACTGCAAATCCTGCCTCACATGCCAGGGCAGTGGGAAGAGTGGCGGAAAACGAAAAGCTCCCTTACAACCGTTCCCCGTTGTGAGCACCCCGTTCGAGCGGGTCGGCATCGACATAGTGGGACCCCTGCATCCAAAGACCGCCCAGGGCCACCGCTTCATCCTTGTCCTGGTGGACCATGCCACCCGCTACCCCGAGGCCATTCCCCTCCGCACCGTGACGGGTCCCGTGGTGGGCCGGGCTCTCATGGGGATCTTCTCCCGTGTCGGATTTCCCCGCGAGGTTGTGAGTGATCGCGGAACTAACTTCATATCCCGCTACATGAAGTCCCTGTGGCAGCAGTGTGGAGTCACATATAAGTTCACGACCCCCTACCACCCCCAGGGCAACGGCCTAGTGGAACGCTTCAACCGAACCCTGAAGGGAATGATCCTGGGCCTCGAAGAGCCCCTGCGCCGGAAATGGGACGTCCTCCTCCCTTGCCTCCTGTTCGCGTACCGAGAAGTTCCCCAAAAGTCTCTGGGGTTCAGCCCCTTCGAACTGCTATACGGACACCCCGTCCGAGGGCCCCTGAGCCTGGTCAAAGAGGGCTGGGAGACAAGCCCCCGGGGGACACCCCCTGATGTGTTCCGCTACATCCTGGCGCTCCGCAACCAGACGAGGAAGTTCAGAGAACTCGCAGAGGCTAACCTCGAGGCCAGCCAAGAAGAAATGAAGCGCTGGTATGACCAGAACGCAACCCTGGTCGAGTTCCAGCCGGGCCAGCAGGTTTGGGTCATGGCCCCGGTGAAGCCCTGCGCCCTACAAGACAAATGGACTGGTCCCTTCAAGGTGATCGAGCGGAAGAGTCAGGTCACGTACCTGGTCGATGTACAGTCCCCACGGAACCCCCTCCGGGTCCTCCACGTGAACCGTCTCAAGCCCCACTTTGTGAGAACGGAATTAAGTTTGCTACTGGCCACCGATGATGGGGCGGAAGAAGACACCGAACCCCTGCCCGACCCCCTGTGCGCTAAAGACCTGGATGGTTCCGTGGAGGGAGTGAGACTTTCAACCACCCTCACCCCCCAACAGTCCGACGACTGCCGCCAGCTGCTCAGACAATTCGCAGACCTCTTCTCCCTCATTCCAAGGGTCAACGACTGGTGTGTCCATGACGTGGACACCGGCGACAGCCCGCCTGTGAGACACCGAGCCTACCGGGTGCCTGACCGGGTCCGCACCTGCATCAAAACCGAGGTACAGAAGATGCTCACCCTTGGAGTAATCGAACCCTCCGACAGCCCCTGGGCCAGCCCGGTGGTCCTGGTCCCGAAGGCGGCTTCCCCTGGGGTCGCCCCCGAACTGAGATTCTGTGTGGACTACCGGGGGCTCAATGCGGTCACCCGAGCAGACGCTCACCCTATTCCCCGCGCCGACGAGCTCATCGACCGCCTTGGGGCCGCCCGGTTCCTCAGCACTTTCGACCTGACCTGCGGATACTGGCAGATTGCTCTCACGGAGGGAGCGAAAGAACGCTCTGCCTTCTCCACACCAGATGGACACTACCGCTTCAGGGTCATGCCGTTCGGGATGAAGAACGCCCCCGCCACGTTCCAGCGGTTGGTGAACAAGGTCCTGGCCGGACTCGAGGAGTTTAGCGCAGCGTACCTTGACGACATCGCCGTATTCAGCTCTCAATGGCACGAGCATCTCCAGCACCTCCGACAAGTACTAATGGCCCTGCGCCAAGCCGGCCTAACAGTGAAGGCCAGCAAATGCCAGCTCGGGCAAGGCTCCGTGGTCTACCTGGGGCATCAGGTGGGCAGCGGCCAGGTCGCCCCCCTCCAACCGAAGATCGACGCCATCAAGTCTTGGGAGCCCCCCACCACGCAGACGGAGGTCCGGGCCTTCCTGGGCCTTACAGGGTACTACCGGAGGTTCATTAAAAACTATGGTAGTATCGCGGGGCCCCTCACGGAGTTGACCTCCAAAAAGCTCCCGAAGAAGGTGCAGTGGACCTCCCAGTGCCAGCAGGCGTTCGACGCCTTGAAAACCGCCATGTGCACCGCCCCCGTACTCAAGGCCCCCGACTACTCCCAAGAGTTTGTGGTCCAGACCGACGCATCCGAACATGGCATCGGGGCCGTCCTCTCGCAGTTCAACGACAAGGGCATCGATCAGCCCATAGCCTTCATCAGCCGAAGGCTGCTGCCTCGAGAACAGCGTTGGAGTACCATAGAACGAGAGACCTTCGCCGTAGTCTGGGCCCTCAAGAAACTACGGCCCTACTTGTTCGGAACCCATTTCCGGGTACAGACGGACCACCGGCCCTTGCGGTGGCTAATGCAGATGAGGGGGGAGAACCCCAAGCTACTACGATGGTCCATCTCTCTCCAAGGGATGGACTTCACTGTCGAACATCGCCCCGGGACGGATCATGCCAACGCCGACGGCCTGTCCCGGTTCTTCAGCTTCGGCGAGGAGAACCCCCCAGTGGATGGGTAGTTCTCCACGCCTTTCAGCTGGGGGGGACGCGTGTGAGACCGGCCTCATGGCGTTGCCCTCCCAATCATCCAGCCACCCTGCAACCACCCTCAAGACACGACATCTCCGACTCCGGCCGCCCCAGCCACCCAGATCCGAGGGCCGGCCAGAGCCCTGACAGACTCGACACCCTACCACGCATGTCTGACCGAGGGAGCGGGAACCCTCGAGCCAGACCCAGAGGCGCCAGCCCAGTCACACCTCGGGTCGCCTTCCCCGGGAAGACTCGATCGGCCACCAGGCCCCTGGGGAGCAGGCGCCTCCCCTGCCGAGCGTCTGGGGTCCCTCCCAGACCCACCTGAAAAGACCAAAGAAGTGAGCGGCAGGAAATCCCGCCGAACCCCCTCCGTCACCCCAGTCCCCCCTCTGCGAGGACTCCGGACTTCAAAGAGCAAGCGGAGTATGACAAGGGGTGCCGGAGGAACGAATGCAGAGAAGACCTGGCACCATCCGAGCCTGCTGACGCTGTCGCGGCTCCTGAACGCTGAAGTCACCTGGGCCTGCTAAGTGACTCGCGGCCTCTCGCTATTGAACCATCTGAGCCCTGCTGACGAGGTCGCGGCTCCCGAACACTGAACCACCTGGGCCTGCTGAGTAACTCGCGGCCCCCAGCTATTGAACCATATGAGCCTTGCTGACGGAATCGCGGCTCCCGAACTCCGACCACCTGTGCCTGCTGAGAGACTCGCGGCGCTCCCCTTGAGGACGACTTGGTAAGAGATCGCCCAGAGACACGACACCCTCCAGCTTGAGGATTGTGAGCTATCCGCAGGGTATTTCGCAGAGACACTATCTTGAAAGACTGTCCCGCTACCCCCATTCCCCACGACCGATTTGTGGTACTTTGTGCCACTGCTGTACTGCTTGCACCTTGGATCATAAAGATCCCTTGAAATTATCGATAAAAGAACCTATCGTCCTACAAAGAATACGTGTGGTGTCACTCTGTTCGTAGTGTTAGCTCAGGGTGTGCGCGCCTGGTTCGGCCTACGTGGGAGAGGTGGGTCAAAGGGGTGGGCAAGACAGGCATCGAACCCCCCTCCGGCGAACGCCTTTCCAACAATCCTTTTGCACATCCTTTTGTGAATTTCTGGCAGGCATAAATGGAGGCATTTTCAGCTGAATATGCCTTTGTGAGTAGGGCCCATATGTATTTCAGTGGCTAGGTCAGACTAGCTATCTCCTTTTTTGCAGGGTTATCATGCATAGGAAGCAGTGCAACTTAGGTACTTTGTCCAGGCGTTAGGAAGACTTGATGTCTCCAAATGACTTGAAGCATCAATTGGAGGTACACATATTTGGATCTGGTTAATGTTAAAATATCAGCTTTCCACCTCTGGAACATCATCTGAAAAATGGATGGATGGGTGCTGCTCAAGTACTTCCATGTGTGACTCACACTTGTAGTACTCCTGACTTACTCCAGACATTGCGCAATAAGCCAAGAAGATTACTACCGGAGTAAACCTTTGTGGATCAGGCTGCGTAATGTCAGGCAATAAGAACTTTAAAGTGGTTGGAATATAAGAACTAGCTACCACTAGAATGGTAAAAGAGGAAAACATATCACTATTTCCTAATTAGTTATTAAAAAAACATGGGAAGGCTTTACGGCGCTTGTAATAACTGTTAATTAAAGTCAAGTTGGTCATGGGGAATTTACTAGAAAGAATAAAAATGTGAACACAAACACTTACCAGGCGGTGGCTAAGGTAGGTCTGGAAGAGACCTTACTGCATATGTGGCATAGCTTGGGCCTGCTTGGAAATACCGTCTTCAGAGGTTTGCATCCTGATTGGGCTCTCATGGTTTTCACCCTGTTGACTATTTGTACATAGAAGTTCAATACATTTGAGTGGTTCTCTTTTTTCTAGTCACCATGATACACTGGTACTATCCGCCTCAGGGCACGTCTATGTGGAAGTAATGGGTTATCACTGGTACACCAGCTGTTAAATACAAGACTGCCAAATCGCAAGCCCCTTAACTCGAATTGGCTAAGCCCCTTAACTCGAATTGGCTCTGGATCCTGGGCATTATTGAAAAGTGGTATAAAAATGTTAACAAATAAAGTAAATCTGTTCTCAATTATACAATAAAATTTTCTCTGAAAAGAACCAAAGTACGTGGGGACATATTATCAAGGACAGCGTTAAAATTTATCGCCGGTTTAGCGGAATGGGCTTGATAATAAGCCGCAGAGAATTCCAATAGAAGCCCATGTTGACACCAGAACATGGGCTTCTATGGGAATTCTCAAGGGCATATGATCAAGCCCATTATCGCCGCTTTAGCGGCAGTTTTCTGCCGCTAAACCGGCGATCATTTTTAACGCCGTCCTTGATATTATGCCCCAAAGTTCTAGTGGTGATATTATAATAATGATGACAAATTCATTATTACCACGTCTCTCATAAACCACTGCTTAGTCTTTATAATTTACTGCAGTCTTGAATTAGGCTGAGCTATCATCATAGCACTGGGAGTGCGGCTGTGTTGCAGTCGTATACTAAGAAAAGAGACTGTTTTATGAGTGCGCCTATCAAAAGACCTGAATAGCTCCTATGGGTCTGCTTCCTGGAAGTGACTGGTCTTCCATTGGCTGTTACTAGTTAAATGGAGCTTGTATTTCATCACAGCAGAGGCCCCCTCCTGTGTGCTCTGGGTACCAAAGTATTCAGCTCTTCGAACATCATAACACCATGGAGTCTAAGGCCTGGCATTGGGGATCCTAAAGCGGGCATCACATAACCCACATATATATGGCCAAGCAAGAGAGTGTACGTTTTAGAAAAAAACAACCTGGTTTTAGAAACAGAAGTTTGCTTCTAAATAATTAGTAAGAAGGTGTACCGATCTTGGTGCGTGCATTCTGCTGTCACCAGAAGTTATACAAAATACATCTAATGTTGGTGTAAAGTTTATGCCAGGGCTGCCGCTGTATGTAATAATCTAATTTTGTGAGCACAGTGGCGTGTATTCATTATAGATAATGCTGTCACGTTTTAGACTCAGCCCGTTACTGCCACCTCACAGAGCCAGTACCTTTCATTAGGTCTAGCTTACAGAACCTTCAGCTGCCTGTTGTTAAAAGCCCTATTGTGTCCAATTTAGCCAACTTCCCTCATTACGAGTAGGTAGATACATTTCTGATATGCGTCGCAATCACACTAATGTGACAGATTATGGTGGGAAAAATATTAAAACTGAGGAGAATAACAATAATAATTTTACCTCTGCTCTATGGGCTGCAATCAGGGGGGGCATATGTTGTGCCCCCCTGTATGCATGAACCCCCAGTTCCAGCAGGGCATGGACTTGACTGTCCATGCCCTGCAGGAACTGCCTTTGACGCTCCCATTGCGGTGCCTTTTTCAGAGGCACTGCAGTGGGACCATCAAAGAACCGCCCTCCAGAGTAAAATGAAGTCGTACTCTGGCGGGCCGTAGGCTTGTCTCGGAGCAGGGCTGCAGCGTGGTGGCCCCGCTCTGAAACCGCCAAAGTCATAATAAGGCCCTTCTCCTTTTCCAGCTTCACCTATCCTTCTATGCCATCTCCTTCAAGAAAGGTGCACCCGTCCTTCACTTCAAATTGGGTGAGATGATAGATTAACTGAAACAATGTGACCAAATGATGCTCTGTGTTATTTTGCAAACTTCTGCCTCAGCTTCTCTAGTCCCAATATAAATACTGATCACAGTGTGGAGACCTATGAAGGCTTCTCTGGTGTACTTGGTACAGCAGGCAAACTGTCGTGCCATGTGCCAGGTGCTAGGATTGTTGTCATACACATAGACCATGCTCATCATAGTGTGTTAGCCATAACAGGTGTAACTCTTGTGTAACTCAGAATATTTCAGCAGTGCTTGAGGAATGAGTATATCAGCTCAACACTACACAGAAAAAAGACAACTGACTCCAAAAGAAAAGAGAGCCCTGATTAAGAAAGGCCTTACATTGAGCTCTGTGAAGTACACTAAAGCTACTACCTGTGTAGGGGAAAACTGAAAGAGCAAATGTGACACTTAGATTGTGAACTTATACATGTAGACAGGATCCCACACATCTTCAACTAACTACTGTACCTAACCATTTTGTGTGCACATCTTAGTATTTTTCCAGGTAGTCACTGGAGACGCATGTGAGATATAACCCCCTTGTTTACCTGCAATCTGATTACCAAATGTTCCTGTTTTTAGAAGATTTGTAGTGGTTTTTGGAAGCAAGGATCACATTTAAAATATGCTGCCTTGCCATTAAGGCCATCCATCTGAAAAATCCACGCTACCTGCCCAACATACTCATATCTTGGTGGACAATGAGGGTAACTGGGCTTGAGGAGCAAACACTTACTATAACTTGAAACCCCAAAAATTCTGAAAATCACAATATTGCTCCTGGAACAATATTGTCTCAGGCATGCCTTAAGGTAACTATAACTCATGCCCTCACCATGCACTGCTAATTAGCACACACGTTATGAGGCTTTATGTGTGAGTGAGTGGGTGTGTGAGTGACTGTGTAGGTAAATAAGTCTGTGTGTGAGTAGCTGTATGGATGAGTGTGTGACTATGTGACTAGCTGTATGGGTGAGTGACTGGTTGTATGAGTGGCTGTATGGGTGAGTGAATGGTTGTGTGAGTGGCTGTAGAGTAAGTGAGGAGGTATGTGAGTGGCTCTATGGAAGAGTGAGTGATTATGTGAGCACTGGTATGCGTCTGTGAAAAGGTATTTGAGTGGAGAGGATGTGTGGGTGTGAGTGGGTGTATGAGTGGTTCTGTGGATGATGTCATCAGTGATGTCATTTTAGATGTCATGAGTGATGACACTGACCATGTCATCCAATATGTAAGGACATAAGCAGTGCATTACGGGGGCGTAAGTTATAGTTAGCTCAGGTATTGCTGAATTTTGATGTTTTTTTGCGAGTGAAATCTGAGTCTAACTATAACGTCCATGTAAACTTTTTTTTTCAGTGAATTTCCAAGGTTTTTTAAATTCTATTTCTAAATTTTTTCAATTTCAATTTCCTAACTTTAACTTCCGTGTAAACTTAGTTTTTTAAAGTGAATTTATATGTATTTTTAACTGGTAGTCATGGTTGCAGAGGGGTGGAGGCTTCCTCAGACCAACTCTGAGGAAGCCCATTGTGTCGGACTTTCTGGAGGTAACAGTAGGGCTTCTTGGCCCCCATGGACCCTCAGCATCCAAGAGGACTTCATCCCCCAACCAGTAGTGTGCAAGGAGGTGCATTTGCAGAGTGGTGGAGAAAGGGGGTGGGGCCTCCGACCAGCTCCTATCAATCCTGCTGTGTGGGACTTACTGGAGATAACAGGAGGGGTTCTTGGTCCCCAATGATCCTCAGAATCCAAGAGGAATTCATTCTCCAACCAGTTGTGTGCCAGGAGGCGCATTTGCAGAGTGGCAAAAAAAGAGGGCGTGGCCTCCCTAAGACCTCTCAGCAATCCCTCTGTGTGGGGCTTCTTGGAGGTAACAGGAGGTGCTCTTGGCCCCCAATGACTCTGTGCATGCAAGGGGTCTTCATAATCCAACCAATAGTACACCAAGAGGTGTGCTTGCAGAGTGGCAGGGAGAGAGGCAGGACCTCTGACCAGCTTACAGCAATCCTGCCCTGTCAGATTTACTTGAGGTAACAGGGCCCCAAGGATCCTCGGCATCCAAGGGACTTCATTCCCAAATCAGCAGTGTGCCAGGAGGTGCGTTTGCATAGTAGTGGAGAAATGGGATGTGGGCTCTGAAGACCTCTCACCAATCTCACTGTGTGGGACTTACTGGATGTAACAGGAGGGCTTGTAGGCCCCCAAGGACCCTCAGCAGGCAAAGTGAATTAATCCCCCAACCAGTAGTGTGCCAAGAGGCACTTTTGCAGAGTGGTGGTGAAAGGGGGGCCTCCAGGGACTTGAGATGGGTTTAAAAAGAAAGAAAAGCTTTGACTAGGGGAGCGAAGCTGCATCTCCCCCTTCCCTGGGCCAATTTTGACCCCAGGGACCCCATCCCTCAGGGCTGGACCTTTTATTCATTCACATTTTTTATTTAGGGGAGGATTTGGCCTCAGGCACCCCCTCGCCCAGGGCCTGGCCTACCAGTAATACGGAAGGGAGAGCCACGCAGCCCTCCTCCCTGGGTTGGTTTGGAACCCCATCCCCTGCGGCCCAGACTTTTTTTTTTGTTTTAGGGGAAGTGGGCTGTGCGGCCTCCCTCCCGGGCCAATATTGGCCCCGGGGACCCCATTCCCCGGGGCCTGCACATTTCAAAGTGGGTGCCTCCAGGGCACCTACTCTCCACTGAGACCGCTGGGAAAGCCTGAAGACCCCACAGTCCCTGCCAACTCTCCTCTTCCTGCGGAAGCTGGCATTGCTTTTAAACATAGGGAGCTGCTAAACTTCCAGCTTCCTCTGTTTAAAAGCAATTCTGCTCTGCTTCCAGCAAGCAAGAGCTTTTTTTTATGTTCTCGCTTGCTGGAAGCAGAGCATTTGCTGTGGCTTGGTGGGAGCAGTAAAGCTCCTTGAGTAACTTCGCATCTACTGAATGGATTTACATCAAATTAGAAAAAGGCTCTTCCCTGAAACAATATCTGCCTTTCTGTCAAATTTGGTATTATTCCATTTGGCATGTTCGGGATGTCTATAGGGAAAAGAGTTCTCAAACTCAAAACCAAATTTGTATATCTAGGAACGTGGATCCTCCACGAATCCACCTATGGGAAATCCGTGGACCTGTCCGCCAAAGTAAGATTCGGAGTGGTTAGCTGCACTTTCACAGAAAAGTTGTGGCTGCCGTTTTATATGTATGGAAACAGTTTCCGGGGCTGTGAAGTTGGCTGAATATTAAGTGAAGGGGTCAGGTGAGAGCTTACCCGACCCCTTGTGTATGTTAAAAATGAGGGGCCGCATGTGTACTGAGCTCTTAAATATTAGAAACTGTTTTTTTGTCACTCACCAGATCTGCAGACCCATCACGGGGCTCAGTAAGACCCCTGTGTAAATCCACGATGGGTTCATGATCTCTCAACCACTTACATACCCATACAGAAATTCACCCACACACTAACTTACTCATACAGACACTGTTACACCCACACCTATACCCATACTGACACTCTAACACCAACTTGCATACCCATACAGGCACTCACCCACTCACTCACATAAACAATACAGGCACAATTACACCCACACTTACACATATGCAGAAACTGTTACAACCACTGACATACCTATACAGGCATTCACACCCACACTAACACCTATACAGGCATGCCCACACCCATTCACATATGCATAGGGACACTCTTATACCCACACTTACACCCATACAGATACTCTCACCTCACATCCATTGACATACTCATACAGGCACTCTCACTCCTACAAACTCATATAGGCACTCTCACACTCACTTACATACCCATACAGACACTCACCCACACACTAAATTACCAATACAGACACTGTTGCACACACACACCTACACCTGTACAGAAACTGTCACACCCAGTTACATACCCATACAGACACTCACCCACACATTCACACATTCGTACATACACTGTAACACTGTTACACTCACACTTACACCTATACAGACCATCTCACAGCCACTCACATACCTATACAGACACTCCCATACCCATTCACATATGCATAGAGATACTTTTATACTCCACAAATACACCCATACAGATACTCTCACACCCAATGATATACTCATACAGAGACTCTCATACCTACTCACATACCCATACAGACACTCTCATACCTACTCGCATACCCATATAGACACTCTCACAACCACTCACATATGCATACATACACTCTCACACCCCCTCACATACCCATACAGAGACTCATCCACAAATTCACATATCCATACAGACACTGATACACCCAGAATCCTAAATGTGCTGTTTGATATTGAATGTGTGCTTTTTACTTGAGGATCCACAACGGATCCGATGATTTATGATCAATCTATTAAAAACGCTTTTACATAAAAAAGTGTTTTGGAAATAGAGTGACTGTGATAAGAGCCTTTGTGTTGATTGTGTGTATGTCATCACTACACATAAAACAGGATGCAATCTTTCAAGTTGTTCAGAAACACCATGTTGGCTTTCTCTGTGAAACGCACTCCATCAGGTTTGTAAATCCCATCCCTGTCAAAGCGCAGGTTATTATTTCAGATAGAGCCCATGTTATGGTCTCTGATGAATGAGGAAACCGTTTTATTAACATGTTTACTGGCGTTGTCTATCTGTGGACAAAATTAAGTTTACCACTTCCATTTCTGCCTCTGGCATATGTTGGAGAACACCAAGGCAGTGTGAGAAAATGACAAATGAGGTCTGGATGCTGACAATCTACAATGCTTTTAAACAATGGAAACAATTGATGTCACTTTAATCCTCTCTGGCCAACCCAAGTAACATCCACATTAGGCAACCCCAAGTCCCTGTCAATGCCACTTTTAGTAGCACACTCCATAGCCCAAAACACAAAGCTAAGACCCATGAACCACACTCTAACCATTTTGAAGGAAGGAGCAGTGGCACACAGGAGAAGGATATAGCTGAATGAGGTAGTTTTCAAAATGAAGACAGTTGAAAAAGACCCTAGCAAGGAAAATGTAAAAGATCACATTTGATTGGATGGTGTAAATAGGCTAGTGGTTAAAACTAAGTTGAGATATTAAGTTAAAGTAAGTACATGTGTTTTTGGCTGTGGAGATATTACAGAGAAGTAATTATTTTTGGGATATGTTTCTAATTGCATACAGTCAACCACACCAGCTTCATTTGGTTTAGGAGTTAGCAAGCTGCACTAGAAACTTTTGCGAACTTGTGACCTACTGCTAGCGGAGAACATTACAATATTGGTCACCATGGTAACAGAGGTACAGGAACATGGGGGGAAGGGAAAAAGAAGCCTAGAATGTAAATGTGAAGGGACAATGTTATTAGAAGTATTGGTAAATATATGGAATGTTTAACTCCAAATTTAGGCATGTTTAATTAAAAGATTTCAGTTTGCCACATGGAATCGCAGATCTGCCGCAAGGTTACACAGTGGGCCTTGCTAAGTGCTGTGGTGGGTCCATGAACCTTGCCAAAACTCCGACTAAATTGGGCTTTCTTTAGAGGAGTATAAGAAAGGGTTAACAATTCTGACCATTCATATTATTAGTAAAATATAAAAGAAGTGTTTCTACTTGTTAACTTCCCCTGTAACCTTGAAAATAAAGTTGATAGGGTTGCCATTAATGGTTCCCTTATATGAGAGGGATCTACCATTCTTGCACTTGCTTATGGTGCACTTTCTGAAAGAAGGTATTCTAACTGATACTGAAAAATAAAAATACAGACCAACAATCACATTTAAGAAGTATGTGAATTAAGCGGTAGCATGAAAACTATTTGATTGAGAATGACAGCATATAAGGTAGATAAATGTTTTTTAATTTTCGCTGAGCCGTCACCACAGAGGGTTCACTTCTTGAGGTGATATTTTTCTATCCCGCTCCTGCCTCCTGAAGGTAAAGAGTCACCGCTTAACTTTGAGCCAGATTGTTTTCCCCGACCGGTTTTTCGACAAAAAACTCCTCCCCTCACCCCCACCCCTCCCACTTCCAGGCCTTCACTGGATTTTTTTACCTCACCGAGGCCCCACCCCTGAACTCCTGGTATTCTAGCAGCCCCCAAGGCTTTGAAGTCACGGTTGCAGATTGTGCCCGCTCCTGCATCATGGAGCCTAAGGACCCCTCCTAGTCCCAAACACTCAAATACCGGAGGTTCCTGCATGCCTCCGACCCAGATGAGCCCTCCGGCTTGCTTGCAATCCGCCTTTATACCCTGGCTGGATTAGATTCCCCCCTCAGCCACCTGGTATGGGCCCTCCATTACCTCATCACAGGGATAATAAAGTGAGGCCATGATCGATGCACAACTGGTCTGAGGGAGCGGCAAAGAAATCCCACGCATTCTACACATGACCCCCGGATCTAAATCCCTCACGACACCACGCTCTAAAACTCTTCTTTGGGGGCTTGACCAGGCGGACACCCGACAACCGAAGACCGGCTCTCTGTGACATGCCCCAGGGCATGCCACTGTCTAATCTGATCCATAGACATATGCACTATAACCCACCTGTAACGGTCCTATGACCTACTCAATTCTCACAAATCTCACTCATACCCTCCTAGTCATTTGCCATTTCATCAGACTATGTATGCGTCATAAACTGCCTGCCTTGGTCCTTTGTTTTTTATTACTGTTGTTGTTTTTAACTATCTGCATCTCCACACACCTCCCTATTCATTCAATACTCTTCTCTGCTTAACAATGTATCCGCCATTCTTCACCCACTGTGAAACACTACTGCCTACTCGAACACTGAATCTAACCTCACTCTAAACCTTCTGCATACCTCCTCTTGACCCATATCCAACCCACTGCCCCCCCTATCTCATTAACACCGAACAACATCTTGGGCACCAACCTCTGCCTTTCTCCGCTCCCTATTGGCAACCTTCCAAATCCTAATATCCCCCGCCCACCCCTACCTTGCCCAAAATTCTCCTATTCCCCCTCCAATCCCACCAATCCGCGTCATTCTTAGCCCCCCAGATTTGCTGCTGTGACTCCCAAAGCTAACCCCTCCCTCTTTCCCACACCCTCTCCCTCCGTGCTCTTACCCAAACTTGCTTCTTCAAAACCTCTCTCCCCTCTCTTTGCCTGCTCCCTTATTCTCCCCCAACCAAACTTCACCATCATGTCCCACCTCAATACCATCCACACACCACACCCTCCTCCTGCCCTTGCCGACAAACACCCTGCCATCACCAAACATGGACTCAACTCTTGGACCATTCCATACCTTCCCAACCTTTCAAAAAACACCAAAAAGAATCTTAAACATCAACTTCTAATCCGACATCCTGTAACCCTAATTGAAGACAACTACCACAGCCCCATGTCCACCATTAAAACTAACTATGTTTTCTACACCAAACGCCCCTCCAAATGGAAGAGCACCTTTTTACATCACCTCCCAATTTCCAGCGCAATTAAAATCCCCAACAGTTACAAACTTGCCACTTCTCCAACCTCTCTTTTCCCTGTTGAAATAGCCATTTCCATCTACAAAACTGGAAACATCCTGATTCAAGCCTCAGAGCAGCACCACACAATTTCTGAACTCCTCTTCAGCACTCTTTCTGACCAGCTGTCACTACCTACTCCTCCCCAAACACCCTCACAATCCCAAGACCCCTCCTGACTCCCCACAGCCACCCCAACTCCTAACCCTCTCCCTAACGACAATCCCTGTACAACAACTGCTACTCTGTCACCCTCTTTTGAACTCTCCCCTGTTGCAATCCTCTCCCCCCTCCCCTCACCAGCTCCCTCCCCTGCCCCCTCCCAGCTCCCCTCCGCTTCCCAGAGACAAACTCCACACCCCCATGACACTCCTACCCGTAATGACACATCCCTCTCCTTAACTCCTATTCTACCTCCCTCTTTGGAACCAACCCCCCCTACTACTCTAATACACTCCCCCAAATTCCCATGTCCCCTAATGACTGTCCACCTCCAACACCCTATCACCTCCATAGCACCCCTCCTCCCCCTCTAAAGTGTACCATAACGACTATAACCCCTCATGTCCTTGCCCCTTCCTCCACAAACTACACTTCCACCCATTACGTTGTCACCACATCCCCTCTCGCCCCTCTTTCCCCCTCACTCCCCACCAGGCTATCATACATCACGCCCACCCCTCCCTCCCAACACCGGCCCACACCCCCTCCCCTCCCCTGGCCTTCTACAATCCTCCTTCAAACACTGCACTATCCACATCAACCCCTCCCGGCGAACCACCCTCTCCAAGCTATAAACCTTCTCACCCTAGCCACTCTGTCCCTAACTCCTCCTCCAATCCAGCCTCTTCCACTTCCCTCCTCACCAACCTCAACCAGACACTTCGTAACTTGGACTGCAATCTCTCCACCCTGGTTACTGAACTTACCCTACTCAGAAAAGATTTCAACTGGTTCAAATCCTACAAACCCACAGCCTGCCCCTCTTGGCCCTCTGCCCCATGTGCTAGCCCTCGAAAACACTCATATCCCAAGCATTGGTTAACAAAGCCTCTCCTCACCCGTTCTTACAGACCCATTCGAACCTCGAATACCTACTCCGCCCTCGACTTCTCTGTCCTCTGCAACACCTACCTTAACAAACCCCCACTTAAAGAACTCTCCCCCCTCACTCCAATATTCCTATTGTTTTGGGGACTAGTAGAATCCCCGGCTCTCCTAGCTCCCCCAGACTCACCGCCATTCAACTACTTCCCGCCCCTAACACCAACCCTAAACCCCTTACCTGCATGCTCGTGAACTGCCGCTCAGCCGTCCGGCATGCGACCGAAATCTCAGAAACCATTCTTAACGAAGATACCGACATCGCCTTCCTCACTGAAACCTGGTTTAAAGACCACTCAACACCCGTCCTTGACCTTCTTGCCCCCCTGGCTACTCTATTCTCAGAAAAGACAGACCTGAAAAAATAGAGGGTGGTCTAGCAATCATTTTTAAAGAAGAACTACAACTCTCCCCATTCAATAACAATGACTACACAACCTTTGAATACTTAGGAGCCGAACTTAAAATGAAAAGCTCCCCCCCAATACGACTTCATAACATCTACCACCCTCCTGGTGAATCCCTTCCCTTTGCCAAAGAACTATCGGACCTTCTAACTAAATCGCAATTTTCCAACTCCAAAAATCTCTTCCTAGGATATCTTAACCAGCACTGGAATGAACCAGATGATCCTACAATCAACCTTCTCAATAACCTTCTTGAGACTAGCGACCTCAAGCAACTTTGCCACTCCCCTACCCACACCAAAGGAGCTGTTCTAGATGCCATCATCTCCAACCATGATTTGGCATCCATATCCAACATCATCCCTATCGACTGGTCTGACCACCATCTCATTCTGTTCACGATCTCCCGTCCAGCCCCACCCGCCCCTATAAAAAACAATAAAACTACAATTGTGACCAGAAATCTTAAGCAAATCCCCCCCGGCGCACTGGAACAGAAACTCCAATTCCAACTCAGTTTCACCCCCCACTCTTCAAATGCAATTGAACTCACTGAGCACTTTAACAAAACTGTCTCTGAGGTTTTAGACCAACTTGCCCCACTGAAAAATAAAACACAAAAAATGCCCCCTCTAAATCATGGTTTACCCTAGACCTTAATAAAGAAAGACGCTCACTTAGATTGGCTGACAGAACATGGAGACAACACTCTTCCCCATCCCATCTTACTCTCCTTAGAATTGCAAGATCCTCTTACAAAAAACACATGTTTTCAGAAAAAGCATCTTTCTTTTGTCTACAACTCTCACTTGCCAAAAACAGACCTAGAGAACTGTTCAACATTATTAGAAATCAAACCTCCTCTGCACCCCTCAACCTGTTGGCCTCCACTAACAAATGTGAAGAAATTGCAAACTTTTTCACTGAAAAAATTGCCAAAATTGACCGTGTTTTCCTTGTTACTCAACCCTCGCTCACCCCTCAACATTCCCTGGATACTACACCTTATCCACCCCTTCCCTTGAAAACACCCCTGACTCCCTCACTCCTCCTGCCATCGCATACCCCTCCTGAACCCTTCCTCACTATCCCACCGCTAAAAAATAACGCCTCATGGCACAATTTCACTCCTTTTCTGAATGGGAAGTCTTCAACATCCTATCCAAACTCAAACCATCCTCTCACACTAAAGACCCTCTCCCTTCCGCACTTGTCCAAGATCTCAAACACGTCATTGTCCCCTACTGGACCAACATCATTAACACCTCTCTCTCAACAGGGAATGTCCCCATCTCCCTTAAACTCGGACAAATCACTCCCATCCCCAAAAATCCCAAGGCTGACCCCACCAATCTCCGCCCTATCTCAAACTTCCCCTCCTCTACAAAGCCCTCGAAAAGTGCACCCTACTTCAACTGGACAAACACATTGACACGTTCAACCTTCTAGACCCCCTTCAATCTGGCTTCCGTAAAGGTTGCAGCACCGAAACTGCACTGCTCAACATAGTAGATGATATTCACCTTGCCCTGGACAAGGGCGAGACCTACCTACTCATCCTTCTGGACCTCACCGCTGCATTTGAGACAGTTTATCATCCAACCTAACTCAATACACTCAAAGATCGCTTCGGCCTTAATGGCACTGTCCTTAACTGGTTCACCTCCTACTTCCAACATAGAACCCAACAAATTAAAATTCAAAACTGCCTCTCTAGCCCAACATCTGTCTCCCTAGGTGTCCCTCAAGGATCCATCCTCTATCCTGCCCTTTTCAACCTCTTTATGGAACCCCTTACCCTCATACTTAAACAAGCCAAAATCAACTATCACCTGTACGCTGACGACACCCAACTGTACTATAAAATAAAATCCCATTCCGATATCCTGCACCTTAACACTGCACTAACCAAGATCCAAACCTAGTTCCGCAACAATCATCTTAAACTCAACCCTAACAAAACTGAGATCATCCTCTTCTCTCCCAAAAACAACCCTCTCCCCATTCAAACATGGATCGCTGACCTTAATGCCCTAAACTGCTCTCTCTCCCTCGCCGAATCTGTCAAATGACTCGGCATCACCATCAACAATAAACTCACACTAAATTCCCATGTAAAGAACTCAGCAAAAAGTGCACTCTTCACACTCAGGCATCTCAAAAAAATCAAACCTTTTATTCCAGCTGAAGACTTCAAATTAATTATCCAATCTCTTGTCCTTTCCAAAATCGAATATGGAAATGCCCTTCTCTCTGGTACTCGCAAAATCCACCTTGCCCCCATCAAATCCGTCCTCAACCTCGCAGCCAGACTAACAACAAACTGTAAAAGTTTTGACCGCATCTCACCTGCCCTCAAGGCCCTCAAATGGCTCCCTATCGAAGGCAGATCCTCCTATAAAATTGCCTGTATTACACACAAAGCCCTGTATCAGAAGACTCCAACTACCAGGTATTATGTCATTAATATACTGATACACACAGGCATTCACTGATGTATAGATTGAGACAACCTGGCACACACTGTTGTTTCCAGTAACGCAACCAGGTATTTTCTGATATATACTCTATACGCTAACACACATAAAGATATACCTATGGATGCACTAGGAGAGCCAAGCACACACTCATGTATTCATTATCACAGTTAGATAGAATCTGATGTGTACAGTAACACATTTAGACAGACACTGATGCAGACAGTGAGATAAGTAGGTACATAGTGAACAGTATGCTAACATAGCAAGAGAGAAACTGATGCGTATACTAAGATATTCAAAGATAGGGAAACATACTGAGACTGTAAAGTATAACATTATGCATAGAGTAACACACTTATGAAGACAGGTGCATAGTAACGGGGTACTTGTACAGCTATGTACAAAGAGGTAGGTACTTAGAGAACCAAACTAGATACAGTAATGCAGGGAGAAACACACAAAGGTTGTGAGTAAAATATCTATAACGTTAGGCAGCTAAAAAATATTACAGGTATTTAGAGGCCCAGATATAGAGTGAGACACATAATAATAGACTGACTGAAACAGTAATGTATGGAGTGATACACACTTGCACTCATTTAATATATACAGCAATATACTCAGCATATCACTAATACCTATGACCAAGAGAGGTAGATGGATATACAGTTAAATCTGCCTAGTGTAGAACAGAGAGCAGAGAAGAAAAGGAAACTATCTCTTGAATAACTATTTACAAAACATAGAGTAAAGAATACACCAGTTACTCAGTGAATTAGTAATAAAGTGATTTAATGAAGATGTTAATTTATTGTTTATTTTTTTTTAGCTATGCACATTTAAATACAGAAAAATAATTACCTTGCCAGAGAAGAGACAGAAACAGAGTAAACAGTATTGACAACTTCAAACTGAGAGAGAAAAAGAAAATAAGATGGAGAAGGTCCAGAGGGAAAAAAAGAGAAGCTGGTAAGAGTACTACACAGTTTCTGAAACAAATATGTGGTAAAATGCAGAATGAGGGTAAAGTCTGATTTAAAAATGAAAACTGCAGAAAAGCAAGAAGTGCATGTTTCTGACTGTAGGAAATGTTCTAAGAAAATAAGTAGTTTGTCACAGAGACAGAAACAGTTTAAGGAGTTATGAGCTAAAATGTTTCGGACCAAAGTAATACAGAATTTGCTACAAAGAATGAAAAAATATAAGAGGAGAAGTGCTGCATTTAAACAAAAGCAACATATTGAGAGCATCATTGAAAAAGCGTTTGCTCAGAAGAGGAAACTATTTATCTTAATATTGAATAGAATGATGACACTAAACAAAATTGTATTTTGTATGAAGAAAAACCCCCAAAGAGAAAGGCTTATTAATAGAAAGCATTTTTGCAAGATTTTTAAAGGTGAATGAAAGCATACCTTTACTATAGAGCCTTATTTTAATGAGGAAAGCTATTTCCAATAGAACACATTTGTGCATGCAGTTGATCTAACTGGTCGTTGTTATGAGGTAAAAGATGGTACTCCTGTTGCAAAAGAGGAGATGAATCTTAGGAATGTAGAGGAAGTGATAGCTGCAGAGGTGTAAGGAAGGTGTATACAGGTCCCAGTATACAAATGGAACTGCAGTAGTATATGCAGTGTTCGTCAGGAATCAATTGATTTATTAAGAACTTTCATATGTGACTTTCTGTGCAGATGTCTGAAATAGAAAATTGTAATTTGGCAAGGGTTAGATCCACGCAAAGTGAGGCAGTATACTAATTTGCAGGGACATTCCCTGGCATGTCTTTTAAGGAAAGTTTGCGGAAGCACCTTTCATCATTTTAGGATGACTTTATTAGACAAAAAGTCCTGCCTTTTGTTTAGGAAGGATGAAAAGAAGTCTATTGCATGGTACAGTAGCAGAGGTAGAAAAAGTTTCTGACGATGTTCAGTTTCGTTTCTTTGGTCCTCAAGGGAAGTCTAAGCTAAATGAAAAGTTGATTACTGGAAGTTTAGAAGACAAGGATAAGTTAATTAGTAGTAAAAACTTTGCATAAGAGATTGCAAAGTTTAACATAGAAACCAAACTGTGTTTGTAATTGTTGTCAACACGCTCACTACAAAAGCCAAACTGGCAATGTAGTTGTGTACTCAAAAACTGAAAAAGAGAACAATGATAAGTTGCAAGAATTTGGTGTATATTTATTTCGAATTGTCCAGTCGACAAATTATATGTAATTACTGCTATGATGAGTTAGGGACTAACTAAACGCCAGCTAAAGCTATATATAACAACTAAGAATTGGTATCAATTCCGGAAGAGCTTCAAGCATTACATGTTTATGAATCAACTCTAATACAATGCATACATCCATTTCAAGCAATAGTTCGTATGGAACCTAAGACAGGAAAATTAGCAGCAACAGAGTTACATAAAAGCCTCAAAGAGAGAGCTGTCTACTTACCTTTAGATTTTATTCAGAATATTGAAACTATAGTGGTAGAGAGAGCTAGTGATGAACTACTTATTATTTTAGTAAATGGGGTTCCAACCAAGAATAAAAAAGTCTGGCAAGAGTTAGTAGATGTAAATAAAGTTGAAAAACCAACAATATACCTGCAACACAAAAAATGATTATAAAAATGTTGATGTGGCTCAAAATGTAACTTTTTAGAGGACAACACATTACCATCAAGTGGGCAGATTAAAAAAGTAGATCAATCCAGATCAGAAGAAAACTACAAACACTATAGCATCCATCCCCTGCATTCTAAAGAAATAACTGGTGATGCTATCGTTTTTTTTCAAATGAAACAAGCAAAAGGAGCTCCTATGAGTATCTGGGAAAAAAGCTTAGCTGTTCGCTGTTTTCACCAACTTTTCCCACTGGAGCACGTGACCACAATGATGAGCGTCCTGTACTGATACTGGCAACTGAATACCGGTCAAGACGATTATATTCAGAGGATCCAAGATTTCTCCAGTGCATTTAATACATTCATTTCATCTTGTCTTTCAGAGTGACTTGTCTGGACTTTTATATGCTGTAAACCACATACTAAAGACAGGAGTTAATCTTCAAAATCTCTCTGTTAAAGGATTTTGTTGTGAAAGTTCATTAAAAGGATGAAAACTTAGAATACAACTTGATTAATTTGATGGTGTACCAACGTGGCACCAACGAATATTGGTATTGTCATCAAGGAGAACTCAAATATATGTTGCAAAATCTAGGTGCACCTACTTGTCAACTAACACTCAGTTGTGCTGAGTACCCATGGGATGACCTGCATGACTTTTTGAGAGAAGTGAACTTTAAGGCCATCAATGTCAAGTCAGCAGGATAACTTTGCTCCTTCGATCCTGCTAATGTTTGTAGATATTTTAACCACAGATTTCAAGCTATGCTGTCTTTTATCTGCAACAAAACAAATCCTCCTCTTGGTGAAGTCACTGATTTTGTTTGGCATAGAGAGTACCAAGCAAGAGGTGCTCCTCATATTCACATGCTGTTATGGATAAAAGATGCAGAAAAATTTAGAACAGACAGTGACGAGTCTGTACACTCTTAGAACAGTATGTGACATGTGCCATCCTGAAAGACAGTGGTAATAAACCAAGTTATCGCTTCCAAACACATAGATGTGGCAAGCACTGCCATCGAAAATACAGATGAAAAGGAAAGTTTTATACAAGACGTCAATTTGGATTCCCACAACCTGTCATTTACCGAGAAAGAGTGAGTAGCTTTATGTCTGCAGTTAAACATACACTGACACTGAAATCACCAAAAACCCAACCAAAATGAGAAGAGCAGAGGCCTCCAAGTATAATAATGACTATAACCCTGTGATTCTCAAAATGTGAAATGCTATTATGGACATTCAGTTTGCGGCAGATAACTCCATTGCTGTAGCTCAGCATGTGACATCCTACATACAAAATCAGAGAAAACGGAGATGAAGGAGATGTGGGAGGAGATTTCTGCAAGAAAAATCTCAAACGACGAAATTGTACAGCTTCAGTGTGAGGCCGTCTGCGTCTGGCCCGCGTCTAGCGCCATGACCCCTGCTCCAATTCTCAAATGCTATAAGTTATTATCGTATTCGCGAGAGGATCTCCTAAAGCTGAATACGAATATCAATACGGGATGCGGCATACCAATAGACCTCAGGTTTGAGCCAAGGAGGTGCCAACACTGTAAGTTGAACTTCAGTTATATTAAGGCAAAGAATATCACTAGCCGAGAGGCACAAAAACCAGATCAAAGCAGAATGAGTGGAGAGCAGTATTAATTAATGCACGTTCACTGATTCAACACAATACTGAATTGGCGGATCTGATTGAAAGCCAGAAACTTGATCTAGCATTCATCACAGAAACGTGGGCTGACGCTGCCTCAAATTCGGAATTGAAGGCAGCACTCCCTATGGGTTACTCTATGGTTAGAGCAGACAGAGAACATAAGCGGGGGGGAGGGCTTGCTATTATTTTCAGAGAAGAACTTAGAGTGTTGGGATGTGCTAGAGGCAGCTCACCAGTGTCCGAAACTCTAGCATTTCAGATAACACTCCACGACAATTACACGTTAAATGGCCTCCTTATTTATCGTCCACCAAAAGCACATAATACCCTGATGGAGAAGATAAGTCCCTTTCTAGAATCCAGTATAAAGCACTCAGATTTCACAGTATTAGGAGACTTTAATTTTCACTTAGAAAAAGGAGAGGATAATAACACGGCAGCACTTACTGACTCAATGGCAAGTTTTTCCTTAAAACAGATTGTCAGACAAGAGACCCATAGTGCAGGACACACCTTGGATGGAATTTTTACTTCCAATTCAAAAATAAAAATGTTGGAAGTTATACCTGTCATTTGGTCAGACCATAAAGCTATAGTATTCACTATACAGGATATCGGACAATCAAGAACACCTACTGATACCCGGGCTAAAACGGTATATCAGGGTTGGGCTAATAATGATATCTCCAGGCTACAAGATGTACTAGGAACATCCAAGCCAAATTTAGAAACTGTATGGCCAATAGAGTATACCTGTGGATCAAGTCGGCAGTAGAATCAGTAGTTCTAAAGAAAACCTTCCTGTCTAAAAGGAAGCGACCTTCTCAACCATGGTTCTCGGACAAACTTAGAGAACATAAAAAGGCTTGTAGAAGGTCAGAAAGAAGGTGGAGAGCGAATTATGATGATGTGAGGAAAAGAGAGTACGCACAGACGCTGCTTGAGTATAAAGAAACTATTAAAGAGGAAAAGTCTAAATATTTTACTAATAAGATTTTAGAAGCAAAAAATTCTTGCAGTGAATTGTTTGATACGGTGAAGAAACTTACTAGCCCTCCAGGGAGATCTCAGAAGCAGAATGACCTAGAGTTTTGCAACACTCTGGGAACATTTTTTATTGATAAAGTTGAGACATTATACAAATCATTGAAAGCTAGTTCACAGTTAGCCTCTGATGATAGCACGGCAGGAAATTGCACTACAAAACCAAATCCGGTGTTCCTCTTTCGTCCGCCTTCAGAGGAGCAGATCAGACAAATAGTTATGTCAACTAAGTCCGGAGCTCCATCTGATCCTTGTCCCCCCAAAATCTTTCATATGCTCACAGATATGATCAGTGAACAACTTACAATAGTATTCTCAGAAATAATAAGGTCTGGGATATTCCCAGAATCATGGAAAATAGCATCAGTCCGGCCATTATTGAAAAAGAGTAATCTAGATCCCAATGAGCCAAGTAGTTATCGACCAATTTCAAGAATTCCCTTTTTTTCCAAGGTGTTGGAAAAACTAATTAATAAGCAAATCTCAACCTTTATCATGGAAAAAGATCTTTTAGATCAATCACAATATGGCTTTAGAGAAGGTCATGGAACCGAGACAACATTGGTAATGGCAGTAGAAGAACTTAGAACAACTCTGGATGAGGGAAAGAAGGCCGCCTTAATTTTGTTAGATCTGTCGGCGGCCTTCGACACAGTAAATCATGGAATCCTAATTGAAAGACTAACAGAGTTAGGGCTCCATGACACTGCCACCACACTGTTATCATCATACTTAACAAACAGATCTTTTGTTGTAGAAATGGATGGACTGTTCTCTAAATCCTTCAACTTGTCATGTGGAGTGCCACAGGGCTCTTCCCTCAGCCCCACTCTCTTTAATATATACGTGGCACCTTTGGCGGCCATAATTAGAAAAGCTGGCTTCTCGGTTGTCTCATACGCCGATGACACACAGATAGTGGTCTCGGTGTCTGATAACTTAGATGAGACAGCTGACCGATTCAATACCTGCATGGTACAGATTAATACCTGGATGCAGAGAAATTACCTCAAACTTAATGGGGGTAAAACAGATGTGCTGCTATTAGGAGCCAAGACACCCTTTTGGTCTCCAAGATGGTGGCCGGCTGACCTAGATGAATGTCCAGCCCCAGTCACGAAAGTGAGGAACTTAGGCGTCATAATTGACGAAAGACTAACGTTTGAATGGCAAATCAAGAAACTGGCCTCTGCCTTTTGGGGTATCTTGAAAATGATCAGTAAGATCTGTCATTTTATTCCGCTAGATACCTTGAAAACTGTGGTTGTTGCTTTGGCTTTATCGCGACTGGATTATGCCAATGCCCTATATATGGGTCTTCAAACACAGTTTCTAACTAGACTCCAAAGGTTGCAAAACGCAGCGGCTAGAATGATTTTGGACATTCCCAAGTTTGAGTCTGTCTCCCTCCGACTGAAAGAACTTCAATGGCTACCCGTGGCCAAAAGAATTATCTTTAAGTCACAATGCCTAGCATTCAAGGCATTACATGGGAATGGTACATTTTTGTAAGGAACAGTGGTCCCATTCAAACAGAATAAAGTAACATACCGCAATTAGTACAATGAAAAATTGGGTTTTATGTTTAAAGACAGTGCAAAAATACTAGTCAAATACAATTAATAAAGGAGAAAATAACAGAACAGTGAGTGAGTTTTGGTGGCAGGGTAAAAGGAAATCAGCCGATTTCCGGTACCCAGGCAAGTGATTAAAAGGTGACTTTTTTGTGCACAAAAGTAAGCATTAACAAAAAGTCAGTAAGGCATTTCATACTCCAACATTTGAGATAAAGATACAATGGAGTTTAGAAATGGTTGTCGACGACGTTTCGATCCCTGTGTGGATAATGGGATCTTTTCAGGACAGGAGGATGACAAGATTACCTGGGGGGTAGCCTGGGTGGGGGAGGAAGGGAGAGAAATTTAAAAGGTTGCGGAAGTAGGAGAAAAGGTAAAAACATAGGTGCGGGCGGGGGGGGAAAGACGGGGGGGTGGTTGGTGGTTGGGTGGAAGGAGAAGAGTAAGGAGTGCGAATAGTGAATCCTAAAGTAAATGAGGAACGGAAAGGAAGGAAGACAGGTGCAGCCCAATAGTAGTGAATAACCAGCCAGTGTACGGGAGAGGGGAGTGGTGCAGAGGATAAGGGGACAGAGAAAGAAGTGAGAGAACTTACGATGTCAAAAAGTGAGGAAGAGGATCCAATAATTGTCACACAAGGTGGGGAAGGTCTGAGGTGCAAAAGCGTCCGGCAGGAGGGTGTTGACGTGGTCAGACCCTCGTTCGGAGTGATAAGTCCCGAGATTGCGGGAAAAATTGCTTGTGAAGGATCTGCGGAGAAACGGAAGGTAAACTAAGAATTTGGACTGGTGGGGGGAGCTTCGAGCATGAGGCTGGGGGTGCTGCAAAAAGCTTACCAAGTAGGTCGTAGATTTCCGATTTGCGGAGTGCCAAATCGCAGGGAAAGGCTCGTCAGATGCGGGCGAGTGCGGGTATGGAGCCGCGGTTGGCGTTGGAATCAGGAAGTCCCGAGCAAGCCGGGTGTTCCGAGGTCGAGGCTTGTTAAATAACACGGATATCCTACGGGAAGGAGTAAGGGGTGAGCATAGTAGAGGCGGTAGGGTGCCGCAGGACACGATCTAAGGGGGGCGGCGAGGACTTACCGAATGAGGACGCGGGGACCCAGGAAGGGAGTTCCAGCAGTGCCGAGGAAGTACGAGATGTGAAGGCTCGTGGAGTGCGAGCGATGGGAGGGCCTAGCTCAGACAGGGGTAGAAATAGTGACGCCCAGTAGTAGTGAGAGAAGAGGGACAGTCAGAGCAGGTGAGAGCGGCGGCCATGATGGAAGGATAAACCATGTTAGGTGTGCTAAAGGGAGGAGACAGAGGGGATTTGTGAAAGCGGAGGGGAAGTGAAGAGATGAAGAGCCGGAGTAGGTGCGGCTCGGTGCCAGGATCAAGAGTATATGGGAGCCAGCAAGGGGGTGACAGGGGGTCAGTGTGGGAGAGAGGTGGGAGAAGTGAAGGAGATCCGAATAAGGAGAATAGTACAAAATAATTATAAATTAAGGAAGTGGGTACAGTTGGCATGGAAAGATTTAGGGAAGAGACTCAATATACAAAATTGGGTACATTTGGCATGGTTAAGGGAACACGCTAATAATAAAGCAAAATAAACAATTGCAAGGGTTTTAAAGTAAGTTGGACCAGTCCTCAAGTCGGTTCAGTCCTGTATGATGGCTATCGGTGAACAACCTTTACAACACAACTGTTATGACGCACTACACTTACAACGAAATTTTTACAACGCAACATCCACTACAACGCATTCCATTACATAGCATGACACTACAACGCATGTTTAAAAACTACCTTTACAACGCATTCCATTACATAGCATACTACCTTTACAACACATACCATTACAACGCAATCCAACACTTACCCTAATGTTGCACCCCCTGGAGTTAGAATAGTAATTTTTACCCCTATACTATGCGTTGTAATGGTATGCGTTGTGAAGGTAGTACGCGATGTAATGGACTGCGTTGTAAAGGTAGTTTTTAAACATGCGTTGTAGTGTCATGCTATGTAATGGAATGCGTTGTAGTGGATGTTGCGTTGTAAAAAATGCGTTGTAAGTGCATGCGTTGTAAAAGTGTGCGTTGTAACGACATACATCCATGGCTATCAGAGCGGATTATCCATTTTAGTTCCTCCTTGTTGAGGACAGCCGCAATGTTCAAGTTCCACGTAGACTGTACGATCACGCTGATAACCTGCCATGTCATGTCATCCTCAGGGTGATTAAGTTGCGTGAAATGTTCGACAAGAGGTGCATTACCAGTCTTACAGCAGATTCTGCTTCTATGTTGGCAAATACGGACTCTGATCTTCTGCGTTGTTTGCCCCACATAGATCAGATTACAAGGACAAGTTATGGCATATATAACATTATTAGTGTTTCAATTAGAAGAGTTACTCAGGGTGATGTTAATGTTCCCATGCACAAATGTTTTGGTGTCCAATGTGAGACAGCAAACGCTGCAATTAGTACATTTGAAGTGGCCTACCAGGGGTAGTAGATTGCAGAAGGTTCTGAGGGTGGGGTCCCTTTTAATTTCTGGTAGTGCGGACCTGACTAGATGGTCCTTAATGCTCTTGTTGTTTTTGAAAGCAAAAAGGGGGCGTTCTATTTTGAGATCGCCAGCATTTAATGTAGGCCAATGCCTATTGATACATTTTTTCACCACGTTGGAAATCGGTGTGAATGTTGTGACACACACAAGTTTGTCGTTATTTTTCTTATCTTTGGGAGTGAGTAGAATCTCCCTTGGGCAGTACCAGGCTCTCTTGAGCGATCTCTTCACTAGTTTGCATGGGTAGCCTCTATTGGTCAATTTCTTAAGTAGCAGGTTGGCTTCAGAAAAATAATCTTGTTTAAAGAAGCAGTTATGCCGTATACGCAAAAATTGTGAATAGGGAAGTGAGTCGCGAAGGGCTCTGGGGTGGTGGCTGCTGTATGACAAAAGAGTGTTTTTCTCGGTGGGTTTTCGGTAAAGGGTGGTGTATAGACCCCCATTGTGAGCAATGATGTAAAGATCCAAAAATGCTATCTTTTCTTTGCTACTATTGACAGTAAATTTAAGACCATTGCTGTGATGATTAAGCCAGTTATGGAATTGGGAGAGGTGGTCTGTATTACTGTTCCAGATAAGAAAAACATCACCGATGTACCGTTTCCATTCTAAGATTTGGGGCCTGAAAGGGTTGTGGGGCGATAGTATTATGTTTGTTTCTAGCCAATCCATGTAGAGTATTGCAAAATTTGGAGCAAAAACTGCTCCCATTGTGGAAATATGGATTTTCCTGGTCAGTTATGTCCCCTATCTTGGACCCCAACGGTTCCATGTGCATATCACAAGTACATATATGTTCCCCCCAGTTCCAGTTATGAAGACGCAAATACATGTGCGTCCACCGTCAACATGTCCTTTGACAGATCCGCCATGAACAGGCCGGATATTCCATTCCTAAATATGAAAGGCCACCGGCTTTATATGGTTCACTTATGCCATTTTACAGTCCAGGCAAGTAGGCCCTGATTCTGTCATCAAACTCTTCTTGCCTTCTGCCTCTGAAAGCTCCAGTCTGAGCCTGCATCTGTGACCATGAACTTTGTCTCATTCTCTGCGCGGCTCACGAAGCCTGACATCAGCCTATTCTTTGCCAAGAACTGTATTTCACCTTCGAATTATCTGCTTCCCCCTCAGCCGACGCATTCCTGCCTAGTAGCTTAAGTAAACATTCTTCCAGTTACCAAGCAAAAAAGGCCCATCTTCTCTGTCCTCATGCAAGTAATTCATAGCCCTGTTACCATGGAATATTCCTACCCCCTCGCATTTAGTGTAGACACTTAGACGCTTGTACATGCACGCACAGTCAGTATAGAATAGATTCTGTCCGAGAGTCCTTCTTTTATGGATAACATAGTTCTTTAAACATAGGATGTTAGATATGATTTGGGATTAGGTTGACTTGACCCCCCAGACTTCTTGTCTCCACACGTAGAGCTAAATGTCAAGTCCCCTTCGCCCCCTAGTTACACGTCAATTACACGTCAGACTGCTGCGCGCGCATCCATGCCAAGTATTATCTTATAGATCCACCTATGTATTACATCATAACCAATCATGTTCCTTTTTACTCATTATTACACCCATTTTCGGTTACGCAGACCAAACGTCAATTTCCTTATCAATTGTTACGCCTACTGTATTCACTTCATTATAATGTATGTACTATAAAAGTTACTGCTTGTCAATAAAGTGTGTACTTCACTTCCTGAACCCCCGTGGTGATGGAACTTGAAGCATCCGATTATAATCGACCACCGGAATAAAGCCCATTCCGAACCTCTAATACCACGGATTCTGCCTCTCATTTCATTGAGCTATTTTACTATGTTCCTGTATCAAATTCTGTCCCGGTAAAGGAGAAATATTTACCACATGATGGCGCCCGAATAGGGACACTTTCTCATCTCACGCGCCGGCGGTGCGTTGCAGGCCCGGTCTCCTGCCACAGCTGGACGGACAATAACGCGTACCAGCAGGATTTCCTGTATCTCCCTCCGGTCAAGCGGAGGCGACTGAGACTGCGATCAACACCCAGACGAGGCGGTGAGAAGTGCGAAGTATCCCGACCAGAGCCTAGCTGAGAGAGCAAGATCCGAGGTATACAGAGACCCACCAGTCCGAAGTCAAGCCCAGTGTCCGACGAGTCGAGTCGAGTCGAGTCCAGTCCGGTTCAAGTTCAAGTTGCTGAGGCCTTCCGTTTCCGAAGCTACCCGGTGAGTACCATTGCTGGGGAGGCATTTCTGACGTGCACATAGGTTGTGCCGGTCAAGACGGGTTTGGGTACACAAATCCGGTCTGCACTGTTTTAGCAGTGTATCTGTACTGTTTAGCAGTATATCAAGTATTCCGAAGTATTCCGAAGTGTCTAGTTATTGTCTAGTTATTGTCGAGAATTAAGCTTGGTGATTAGTTATGCAGACGATCATCATTGTTGTTTCAGTTAAAGGTTTAATGTTTAATGTTTAAAGTGTTTAAGTATATCGTGGTATGAATGACTGTTCATTATCGTGTTTATTGTATTAAGTCTGTTCAAATTCAAGTATCAGGTCAAAATCAAGTATAAGGTCAGTTCTCAATATGCCGCTCTTTTCGAAATTAAGACAGATCACTACCAGAAAAGGGGTTCTCGAAGAAGCCGTCCCTATTCCTCCTAGGGACACCCCAGGGCACTTTATGTATCACAAACATGGCTTAGACGCTATATTATTTCTTGATTTATGGGTAGACTATACCAAGGGATTACCAGAAAGTCAGAGGTGGCCCACAGCAGGGACCTGGGATGCAGAGTGCATCATGAAAGTCGAGGAAGAGTTATGGAAAAGGAAAGTCAGACAGTCACAGAAAGACGCCGTTGAATTATGGCGTAAAGAATCACATAGACGAACAGAAAAAGCACGTAGACAGGAAGAGAAGAGTAAAGAGAATTCCAATAAAGTTCGAGAGAATCTATTAATTGAGGAAGGTATCCGAGTGAAATCAGAACAAGTAGACAGACAAAGAAATACCCTTACGAATGGTATGTATCCCCTTCTGGCCGAAGGATTACCTAAGGCTACTCCAGAAACACCAAAAGACTTGCCAACCCCATTGTTCCCAATAAAGGTACATCCTAAGGGGCATCCTAGAACCGCAGAAGATGTTTTTCTTTCCTCATATTTAGATGACGCAGCTCCCGAGTATGCTAATTCCGCCCCACATAGACCGCATACCAGGGAGGTTCAACGCCAAGATCCAGTACCCGTATCCCTACAGCAACAAATCGAGTCACAAGTTCCGGCAAGCACATCTGTTTCTGTATCCGCTCCTACAGCTACTTCTATGGCTGTGTCCACACCTGTAGTTGCTGTGTCACGTTCGACGAATCCTTTTACACCCGACGCCCCAGATGGGGCCGCGGGAGGAGCTACCAATGTCTTTTCTACGCCACCCAGAATAAATAAACTTACTTTTCAAGAGTCAGCGCATTCACGTACACCCAAACTCCTTAGTGCCCGTGCGCTTAAGGAACTTCTTATAGATTGTAGATATGACCCGGTGCCTGGAAAGGAGGACGAAATGACCCTAGCATCATTGCGTATCAGACGAGCCGCAGTGTATTTAGCGAAGTTACCAGGAATGACTGCGCATCTAGATAATATATATCATTTTGTCCAAACAGGGCGAGATCCAGAATGTATTTACAGAGCTATGGAATACCAGAAAGTAGAGATACAGGGGGAACTGTTACGTTTCCTCATAAACTGTGTGATCAGAAATCAAGACCGACCGGGGGTAGACCCGGAAGCCATGAAAATTCTTACAAGATGGAGCCAGAATATATCAGAAGGGAGACATGATAAACAAAATTGTATAATAGCCATGTGCCGAAAGATCCGTAAAGAAATAGAACGCCTACACGAAGAGCGATTAGAGGTAGACGAGTTCGAACAAAACGAGGAAGAAGGGTCAGGACTGCCCACAGGGCAGTCGGACACCATAGCCTATGTAGGTAGAGGAAGATCTTGTAATAGGAATAAGACTAGATATCATACTGACTCAATACATCCGATATGTCCAGATAATAACAGGAATTTTCAAATACCTATAATTAATATAAGGTCTAACGAGCATTCGTTCCAAACCGCCGACAAACTACTCCGAGAACTAAGGGGTTATCATTTCCTCGATTCTATGGATGAACAAGATTTAGCCAGGGCAGCTGTCCATTGGGTGGACAGTCCCGGAAAATATAGTGATGATACAGTAGTACGCACATTTTTGAATCTTACCCCAGATGAACAAAGGTTAGCTGGGATTTATATGATTCAACAACTCATTATACTATATCGGAGTCAGCATTCGGACCCTGGTCCCTTGCCTGACATACTGACTGAATTACTTATGAATAAATGGAGAGGTCCAGGTACTGAATTAATTAAAGAAATTCTAGAATCAAGAAAGCAGTATATTCTTTTTGTATGTTCAGAACATGTTCCATTGTCCGTCAAGGAAAGAACTACGTATCACATAGATAGACAGAATCCCTTACGAGAAGTGCACCCAATAAAGGGTGAGGACAATGAGTTTAAACGCGTATTTGTATATACGCCTATATCGAAAATAGAATTGTTACAAATGAAGAAAGTGGTACCCAGTCATGACAAAGACCCAGCGGGTTTTCACCGAGAAATTAAAGACATGTTACTCATGGGAGAGTATACCTACCCCGACATTATGACAATATTAAAGGTGTTGATGCCTGCTGGCATTTATGAGAAACTCAAGGAAAAAGAGTGGGAGGTAGGTGATCAAAAGATAGAATGGTCAGCATTAGAAGCAGAAGAAAGGGCCCGAGGTCCAGGTGCAGGGCTTGGGGACAAAACTAAGGCATTACCAGGACTACTAGTACAGGTACTGCCGCGTTTATTAACTACGAAAAAGGAAGATTGGGGTACAATTTCAGCCTGTAAGCAGAAGCAAGATGAAGACACTAGTGATTACTATGCCCGTTTTGAAAAGTGTTTTGGTATAAATAGTGGCATAAAAGCAAGTAGCGAATCATACCCACATCTGTTTGTAACAAAATTAGTAGAAAATGCTCTGCCCCCGGTAAAGAATAGAGTATTAAAATTCGAGAGTACCTGGCAAGGTAACACTTCATCACAAATGTTACAAATGTTACAGTACCATCACAATAGAATTAGAGAGGAACAAGAACATGAACACAGACGCATGAAAGACACGAAGATGAAAATGTTAGTTTCCCAGACAGTTCCAGCTGAAGGACATAAAAGGGGTATGACACATTCCGATTCAGCAGGACCTGTAAAAGGGACATGCAATTATTGTAAAAAGCCAGGCCATTACGTACACGATTGTCCAGTTTTAAAACATAATATCGCCATAGGTAAAACACAAGAAAGATCACGGCCACTCAGACAAGATCAGAATGAACAAGGAGCTATGCAGCATGCCCAGGCCATGCCAGCCGCACAACAGCCAATACAGTTTGTGCCAGCTGCACCCCCATTGCCTGTTGCTGCCACACAAACAACAACACGACAAATGTATCAGACCGCACAGTATGAATATCCCGAGTATCAGCGTTACGCATGAACAAGCCTCGAGAGGGAAGTTGACTTACCCCTTATTGAAATCCCAGTAGACCAAGAAGGACCTTATGTACATAGTGAATTATTAGGCCAAGATAGAAAATTTCTACTCGACACAGGGGCAAGTCGAACGACCATAAAACGTAGTGAAGTTCCAGGGGCACCCCTCTCAGGCTCACAGAATATTTCCCTTGGTTTTTCAGGAAAACCTATTGTTAATGAAGTGTCACAACCTCTGCCACTTACGATAGGACCTTTGACCCGAACTACAGATTTATTGCTTACTAAATCATGTCCAGAAAATCTATTAGGAATAAAAACGTTAAAAGCTCTAGGAGCTATAATATGTTGTTCTCCGGAAGGAGTAAGATTGTTTTTACGTGATTTTAAAGGTCACTATGTGTCTAGAGACATGGATCCCCGATTACAGATTTTACCTACACGTCTATGGGCACAAGGCCCTACTGATGTTGGATGCATGAATATTACACCATATCGAGTCACATTAAAGACAGGAGTGGTGCTACCACGAATGCGACAATACAAGTTACCACCAGATGCTGTAGTGGCTTTACTACAAATCATTGACGAACTCATTGCCCAAGGAGTAGTTGTGGAAACAGACTCCAATATATGTAATTCACCGATAATACCGATTCTTAAACGAACAGATCCGAAGGCCCCGCCAGTATATCGATTGTTTATTGATCTGCGCGAGTTAAACAAATGCATTGTGCCACAATTCCCTGTGGTCCCAGATATCTCGTCATTACTGACAGCTATTGATTCCGAAGCGACATTCTTCACTGTAATCGATCTCAAGAATGCCTTTTTCAGCGTCCCAATAGACTCGGAAAGCCAATATTTGTTCGGATTTAGTTTAAATGGACGTAGCTTTAAATTCTCACGCGCACCTCAAGGATTTACAGAAAGCCCCAGCATCTATAGCCAAGCACTGAAACGAGAACTTGACAGTATCCACATGCCAGTTAACACTGCCCTGCTTCAATATGTCGATGATCTGCTGATCACCGCAAGAAGCGAACCTGAATGTGAGAAAGCATCACTGACAGTTTTACAATTTCTAGCCGAAAAAGGGCACAAGGTGTCCCCTTCTAAGCTGCAATTCTGTGTCCAGCGAGTTGTTTATCTTGGACACTCGCTGGACAAGGAGGGAAGGCAGCTTACACCCGACCGCATTCAGTTGATAGCTAACATGCCAATACCCAAGACACAAAAGGAGGTGCGGGCTTTCATAGGCCTCACTTCATACTGTAGACAGTGGATCCCGCAATATGCATTTCTAGCAAAACCACTCATTCAGTTGACAACACAGGAGGCAGCCACATCGACTGTTCTCCCTTGGACTCAAGAACATACACAAGCTTTTGAAAACCTAAAGAAAGCTTTATGTCAAGCACCTGTTTTAGCAACACCATGTTACAGAAAACAGTTTACACTCTTTGTTACAGAACGCGAAGGTACTGCTTTGTCAGTACTCACACAGGAACAAGCAGGAGCACACAAACCATGTGCTTATTTTTCTAGTACATTAGATCCCGTAGCTCAGGCTTTGCCTGCATGTCTGAAATCAGTGGCAGCAACAGCTTTAGCAATCAGACAAAGCGATGCCATAGTGTTAGGACATCCATTGACAGTTCAAGTACCCCACGCAGTAGAGGTTCTTGTAAATAGAACACAAACACAACACTTGACCGTAGCACGACTTACAGGGTATGAACTTACATTGTTTCAGCCACATATAGAAATAAGACGCTGTAACACATTGAATCCTGCCACACTTTTGCCAGTAACCGGAACAGACCCACTAGCCCATGACTGTATTGAAGTTATTACTGTAACGACAAAACCCAGACAAGACTTGACCGATGTTCCATTGTCAGATCCAGACTTGACATTTTATGTCGATGGATCATGCATGAGAACAAGTACAGGAGAGTTAGTAGCCGCATATGCAGTCACAACAGATACTGAAGTCATTGAAACTAATCGTATAAATACTTTGTCAGCTCAAGCCGCAGAGCTCATCGCTCTGACACAAGCCTGTATTCAAGCCACGAATAAAAAAGTCAACATATACACTGATTCACGTTATGCATTCGGAGTTGTACATGACTTCGGCGTGCTGTGGCGAGAGAGAGGTTATTTAACTTCCCACGGTGCCCACATTCAGCACGGACCCCTCATTCATGCATTATTAGATGCAATACATCTACCCACTGCAATATCAATTATGAAATGTAAAGCCCATACAAAGGTTACTGATACCATTTCCCAAGGCAATGATCTAGCCGACAGAACAGCTAAACTGACTGCTCAAACTCAAACCCCCGATATGGCAAAGACAATAGTCCCGACACCGACACATTGTATGACAGTTAAAGATCCTACTCTTGACGTAATTGACATACAGACACATGCTACACCAGACGAAATAAAGAAATGGACTGAATTAGGAGGGATCCAAACGGACCAAGGATGGATGATGAAGGAAAAGTCTGTATGGTTCCTTCCTGATTCAATGGTCCAAGTTATAATTAACACTATACATAGTCCAGCACATCTAGGAGAAAAAGCTATGCTAGACAGCATTCAACACATTTGGTTCAATAAACATTTACGAGCAGCAGCAAAACAAAAGGTCCGTACCTGTATGATCTGTTGCCAGTTCAACCCAGGAAAAAGTGTTCCCGTAGAACAGGGTGGATTTCATCCTCCTGATCACCCTTTTGAAGTCCTACAGATGGATTATATCCAGATGGAACGATGTCGAGGATTCAAATATGTTCTTGTAGTTATCTGCGCTCTGTCCCGTTGGACAGAGGCGTACCCGGTTTCAGATTACACTGCCCCGACTACTGCCAAACAGTTGGTTCGAGAATTCTTCCCACGATACGGTTTACCACGTGTTGTCTACTCAGATAACGGCCAGCCGTTCTCATCCGAATTAATGAAACACGTTTCACTTCTGCTAGGATATCAGTGGAAATTTCACTGTGTCCGACATCCCGAGGCAGCAGGTCTCGTAGAAAGACATAATCAGACACTGAAAATCAGACTGTCCAAAATATGCAGAGAGAAAGGGGTCGACTGGATAGTAGCATTACCAGTTGCACTTTTTTACATGAGAATGGTAGCACACTCTAGAACAGGGCTATCCCCGTATGAGGTGATCTTCGGTAGACCACCGAATATGTGGGGGACGCCTATACCACGCAAAATAACTGATATTGACTGTAACATGCTGACAGATTACTTGGCTTCCTTGATGTCTGCACTACAATCTTCTCGTTCACAGGTAGCTGCAGCCTTTCCCGACAACACTGAGGTGAAACCCCATGACGTTGTTCCGGGTAATCTTGTCTTTGTGAGGAATTTCGACCGAAAGACTCAGCTGGAGCCCAGGTGGAAAACACCCAAGTTGGTTCTGCTGACCACAAGAACAGCTGTGAAGATCGAGGGCCGCAAGGGCTGGATTCATTCAAGCCACATCAAGAAATTTCATGGACTATCTTCGGATATAGACATTGTGCCCTGCACTCCCTCACAGATTGATACAAAACTCCCTTTTGTTGAACCGAACAAATCTGAAAATTACAAACTAAAGCTTAGGCCCACCAAGTCGAGCAATTTGATTGTTTAAGTCCTCTCCAAGGTGAAGCGGTTGAATTGTCTCTGACATGTATCCCTTGGACCTGAGTAGAGAAAATACCCGAAAAATGTTGAAACGACAGGCGTATTGTAAATCACTGCGTAGCCACTGCATAGTGACATTATTAATTTTGTTTTTATTGAGTCTTTTAATAATCATTACAAGTATGTTGTTGCACATATATTACCCTATTTCTAGACATGTTTATAATGTTGCTGCTGAACATTCTTTTAGTGACTTACCTCCGCATGAATTGTCTTATAGACTTGCGCTGCGCAATAACACTTTCATTAGTATGTTACATCATTCCCATCAGACTAGTAACGCCACCAATTGTTGGGTGTGTGGCCGACTCCCTCCCTATCAGAATTATGAAGGAGTCCTGCCTTTCTTTCCACATCCATTTACACATAATGGCTCCTGTGGAGCATGGTTTAGTTTAATTAATTCCATAGACTCAGACACAGCAGTTTACCAAGACCATTGGATATGGGGAAACCTGAACCTAGTTTTACTCAAAGTCTGCTACCCTGACAAGGAGGGTCGCCCCAAAAGAACAGGAATTGATCTAGAAAATGAAGTATATGGATTAGGTAATTTTACACCTAATCTCATGATTCTAAATGTCGTATCCGAAGTTGAGCTAGTCTTACCCACCATGTCAGTATTCCCAGCAAAAGGTGAATTATGTGTAAGAAAGGTTGGTTCCATACATATGGGCCATAGTCAATGCACTACTACAGTAGAATTCAGTGATCAAGGCAAATCTTCATTCAGAGCTTATCACCACTCCTACTTTATATGTGGTCAGACTGCATATATGCGTCTACCTCTAGATTGGGATGGTACCTGCTACATAGCATTCCTTTTGCCACCTGTTTTCCTAGCACCTCCTGATTATTATAGAAATATTCATTTAGTACACAACAGAGAACGGAGAGATCTCCCCATTGTCGATTACACTGAGACGGCATGGGACAAGTATGTAGATTTTAATAAAGGCATCTTTCCCTATATAGGTACTGTTACTAATAGTAAGCTGATACGTAGATTAACTAGAACCCTTGAAGCAGTAGTGAATGAAACTATTTCCGCCTTAGGCAATTTAACAGAAGAGCAGTCTACTATGCGGATTGTTGTGCTTCAAAATCGTCTTGTCCTTGACGTCATCCTGGCTGATAGAGGCGGAGCTTGTAGGGTCATTGGATCAAGCTGCTGCGTATTCATACCAGAAAATTCGCCATCTGTATATAAAGCCATCACTCGCCTTCATAAGATTGTAAGCCAGATACACCAGAACCCAGGCACTTGGACTTGGTCCAGTTGGTTTTGGAATGCGGTATCAGCCTGGGGATGGAGAATTTTATCCTTCCTAGGTATTGGCCTTCTCATACTATTCAGTTGCTGTCTATGCCTACAATGTGGACCAGCGATTTGTGGTCTGTGTGCCACATCGTGTATTCCATATCAAGATTTTCATTCAAGATCCCGGAAGAAGAAAGAAGAACAAATGATGCTATATGAACAGATCAATGGATTGATGAAGATTGATATCTCTTGAAGGGCAAGTAGGGGACAAGGAGGGAATGTGGAAATATGGATTTTCCTGGTCAGTTATGTCCCCTATCTTGGACCCCAACGGTTCCATGTGCATATCACAAGTACATATATGTTCCCCCCAGTTCCAGTTATGAAGACGCAAATACATGTGCGTCCACCGTCAACATGTCCTTTGACAGATCCGCCATGAACAGGCCGGATATTCCATTCCTAAATATGAAAGGCCACCGGCTTTATATGGTTCACTTATGCCATTTTACAGTCCAGGCAAGTAGGCCCTGATTCTGTCATCAAACTCTTCTTGCCTTCTGCCTCTGAAAGCTCCAGTCTGAGCCTGCATCTGTGACCATGAACTTTGTCTCATTCTCTGCGCGGCTCACGAAGCCTGACATCAGCCTATTCTTTGCCAAGAACTGTATTTCACCTTCGAATTATCTGCTTCCCCCTCAGCCGACGCATTCCTGCCTAGTAGCTTAAGTAAACATTCTTCCAGTTACCAAGCAAAAAAGGCCCATCTTCTCTGTCCTCATGCAAGTAATTCATAGCCCTGTTACCATGGAATATTCCTACCCCCTCGCATTTAGTGTAGACACTTAGACGCTTGTACATGCACGCACAGTCAGTATAGAATAGATTCTGTGTGTTTGAGTTTAAAAATTCTTATATAGCGCTCTTACACCAGCGGTTTCATGGCGCTGTAAACTGGCAGATCTCCTCTAGACAAGGAAGGGTGGTCGGGTAACAGAGGATTAAATGAAGATTTTGCTAAAGAAGTAGGCTTTAAGTTTCTTTCGAAACTGGGAGTATAGGGTTAGGGATCTGAGGTCAAGGGGTAAAGAGTTCCAAAGGATTGGGGCAAGAGTCGCAAATTTTGAGCCCCCCCACTTTTTCCGGCGAAACCGGGGAACTATCAGGAGGGATTGGGAAGAAGATCGGAGCTCCCTAGTTGGCAAGTAGGGGATAATCTCCGAGGAAATGAATGCAGGGGCCGTACCCAATCGAGCCTGGTAAGTGATAGATGCAAGCTTGAATTGGATGCGTTCCCGAACCGGAAGCCAATGTAAAAGTTTCAGCAGGGGGGTGACATGTGAGGATTTAGGAAGGTTAAAGACCAGCCGAGCCGCCTGGTTTTGGATCATCTGCAACCGCCTGAGACTATATGCAGGTATACCTGCATATAGGGCGTTGCCATAATCCAGGCGGGAGATGACCATCGCAAGGACGATCAACTTCAAGGCCTCAAAGGTGAAAAATCGAGAGACCCTGCGGATGGTACGAAGAGACAGAAAAGAGGAAGAAACCACAGAACTAACCTGGGAGTGGAGGGTAAGGTGGGAGTTGAGTTTAATACCAAGGGTTTTGACCGAAGTAGAGGGGACCGGAGAGGGACCAAGGGAAGGGGGCCAAAAGAGTGAAGACCAGGGACTGGAACAACCACCCGTCAACACCAACTCGGTCTTATCAGGGTTGAGTTTCAGGTGGTTGAAATCCATCCAGTCCCTGATGAAAATCATAGTAGACTGGAAATTAGAGATAGAAGCAGAAGAAGAGGACAGATTGAAGACAAGTTGGAGGTCATCCGCATAGTTATATACGGAGACCTCCATTTGTTGTAAAGAAAAAATGAGGGGAGAAATGTAAAGATTAAACAGAAGAGGTGAAAGGGAGGAGCCTTGGGGAACCCCGCACAGAACTTTCCGAAAGTCCGCAGTAAAGTCACCCAGGCGAACTGCCTGGGTGCGGTCCCTCAGGAAGGAGGACAACCAAATCAGGGCCGTACCCCCGATCCCTGCCGCCGCGACACGGGAGAGTAAGATGGTATGGTCCACCGTGTCGAAGGCGGCAGAGAGATCGAGAGTCCTTCTTTTATGGATAACATAGTTCTTTAAACATAGGATGTTAGATATGATTTGGGATTAGGTTGACTTGACCCCCCAGACTTCTTGTCTCCACACGTAGAGCTAAATGTCAAGTCCCCTTCGCCCCCTAGTTACACGTCAATTACACGTCAGACTGCTGCGCGCGCATCCATGCCAAGTATTATCTTATAGATCCACCTATGTATTACATCATAACCAATCATGTTCCTTTTTACTCATTATTACACCCATTTTCGGTTACGCAGACCAAACGTCAATTTCCTTATCAATTGTTACGCCTACTGTATTCACTTCATTATAATGTATGTACTATAAAAGTTACTGCTTGTCAATAAAGTGTGTACTTCACTTCCTGAACCCCCGTGGTGATGGAACTTGAAGCATCCGATTATAATCGACCACCGGAATAAAGCCCATTCCGAACCTCTAATACCACGGATTCTGCCTCTCATTTCATTGAGCTATTTCACTATGTTCCTGTATCAAATTCTGTCCCGGTAAAGGAGAAATATTTACCACACCATACTGGTACCTTTCACTTGTTGGTAAAAGGTTCCGTCAAAGAGGAAGAAATTCTTAGTGAGGCAAATTTTCAGGAGGTGAGTAATTAAGGAGGTGGGGATGGAATGTGGTGGTGGCCTAGTGTTAAGGGTAGATCTGATGACATCGATGCCTTCATCATGGGGAATGTTAGTGTAAAGTGCCTCCACATCGAGGGTGCAAAGGAGGTTACTGAGGGGATCGAAGGGAAGCTCCTCTATAAGGTTAACCATAGCCATGGTGTCCTTAATGTAACATTGCGTGGTCGGGACAAAATCTCTGATAAAGTGGTCAATGTATCTTCCCAGTGGTTCCAAAATTGAGCCACCCGCCAGACACAATAGGGCGTCCCGGGGGGTTTGTAGGGTTCTTATGTATCTTGGGTAAAGTGTAAATGACCGGTGTACGGGGGCATTTGGTGTTAAGAAACTGAAATTCATTTTTGGTGAGAAACCCTTGTGCCAGGCCTTCTTCAGTAATATCCAGAATAAGTTTTTGAATTTCTTTGGTGGGATCAGTAGGTAGTCTTAGATAATGATCTGTTCTGGAGAGTTGAGCCAGTATACCCTGTTTATAGGAATCAATGTTTTGGATGACAATACCACTACCCTTGTCTGCTGGTTTGATGGTCAAATTATCCATTGCTTAAGTCCCTTCAAGGCATTTTTTTCTTCCTGGCTGGCTTCTAGGTTCACCTGAGCGAGCTTCCTGAAGTGGGCAGTTTGGTTTCGGAAGTCCAGCATGCAACTAAACACCTCCTGGGGAGTTTTCCTGGTGGCTGCCTCCCAGCCTTCCTTCACCAAACTCAGAGGTCCTCTCACAGGGTGACCATACAGAAGCTCAAAGGGACTGAACCCAAGAGACTTATGTGGTACCTCCCTGTATGCAAAGAGAAGGCCCAGCAAGAGGACGTCCCACTTACGCCTCATAGTTCTGTTAGACCCTTAATCATGCCTTTCAAGGTCTGGTTGAATCTCTCTACCAGACCGTTACCTTGGGGGTGGTAAGGGGTGGTGAACTTGTAGGTTACACCACACTTCTTCCACAGGGATGTCATATACTTGGATATGAAATTGGTCCCCCTGTCAGAAACCACCTCTCTGGGGAACTCTACTCGGGAAAAAAAAAACATTAACGCCCGGCTCACCACTGGCGCCGTCATTGTCCTGAGAGGGATTGCCTCCGGGTACAGGATGGCATGGTCCACCAAGACCAGGATGTACTTGTTGCCCATGGCTGTCTTGGGATCCATTGGCCCCACAAAGTCCATCCCTCCCTTTCGAAAGGCGCTCCAACAACTGGAAAAGGTTGGAGAGGAGCTTTGACCTTCCTTCCACTCTTACCACTTGCCTGGCAAGTTTGGCAAGACCTGCAATGTCAAACTGACTCCCTTCGCATTTGGGGCCAGAAGAAGTGGGTGACAAGCCTGTCAAAAGTCTTGTCCTGCCAAAGGCACATCATGAGCCAGACCCAGTAGGAAGGTCCTGAAGTGCTGGGGTACCACCAGCACACGGGTGACCCAGGCTCTGCGACCTTAGGCTCGCTGTACAGATCATTCTCCCAGTAGATGCAATGTGATCCGGACTGATCAACAGCTGCCTGGTCTGCAGCCTGTAGCCGCAGACCTTCCACAAAAGGGCACTCCTTCTGCTCATTGCAGAATTCCTCCCTGGTGGGACCCCCTTCTTGCTGCCAATGGGTCAGCTCAGAGATGTTCAGCTACCTGCTCCCCTGTAGGCATCGGGGCGTCCCCCTCAAGGTCCGCCTCCTCCCGGTCCATGGGAACTTCAGGGGTTGGTTTCCAGCGCCCCTTGCCCTTTCTCTTGGCAGGGACTTGGGCCACTGTTTCAGGCACCAAGTCGTCTTGATCACCCCCTCTGGCCGCCATTGACCGAGTGAACACGCATGCCCACCCTGGCAACCCAAGCATCTCCAAGTGAGACCTGAGCTCAACATCCTTCCATAAGGACTGCTCCAGGTCATTACCTAGCAGACAATCTACAGGCATGGAAGGGCTCACAACCACCCTCAAGGGATCTGAGACCCCCCCACTCAAAGGGAATCTGCGCCACCAGACACTGGCGCTCTGAATTGTCTACACCAATTACTTGGTGGAATGCCCCTGGAACTACCTGCTTCTCAGAGACCAGGAGACACCGGACTGAGGACACAGTGGCTCCAGCATCTCTGAGAGCCTTTACCCTTTTCCTATTGATGGTCACCCAGGTGCTGTTTTTCTTTGTGTTAGGGGGCACCTGGTTTCCTGGGACCATCTCACTGTCCCCTAGTGAGATGAGGGTCATTCCTGCGGGATCCCCACCCTCCTGTTGGTACTCTTCCTCCACAAACACTACACAAGCCAACACCTTGGACTGCCCACTGGTGGGTGGCTGTGCCCCCTTAGGGCACCTGAGGTCCCCTTTCATGTGGCCCACCTGGTCACATGAAAAACACTTCCGGGGGCCGGTCTCAGCAGGCTTTCCTGAAGAGACCCCTTGCTTCTTATCTCCAGGGGGATGGGAACTTTTACCCTGGGTGTTAGTTTGGGGCCCTTTAGAGAACTCCTGTGCTTTACCCTTGTCCCCCCACTTTTCTGCTGGGGTCCCTGCCCACCTTTGGCTGCGTCTCCCCCAAACGGTTTCTGGTGGACCCGGGTACTCACCCAGCGGTCCGCCTCCATACCAAGATTCCTGGGGTCAGTCAGCTTACCGACTAGGTGCTGGCACAGATCTGCAAAACATAGACTAGACAAGTGCTCCCATGCAATTAAATCGTAGAGCTCCTGATAATCCGTCACATTACTGCCCCTCACCCAGCCATCCAACGACCTGCAGAACGAATCTACAAATTCCAACCAAGTGTTGGCGTCAGACATTTTACTGGACCTAAACTGATCCCTGTACTTCTCAGGAGTGAGTCCATACCTGGTGAGGAGAGCGTTCTTCATGTCAGCATATGTGAGGTTCTGCCCCTTACGCAAAGCTATCAGGGTATCTCTAGCTTCTTCCAGAAAGAGAGGCCACAAGACTGCCCCCAAGTACCTTTCAGGGACCCCATTCATATGAATAGCCACCTCGTACCCTTGAAACCACCTTTGTATGTCATCCCCCTTCTGGTACTCTTTACCTACATTGTTGGGAATGTGCACAATCCTATTTGCCTGTACTGAAGAGTTGCCGCCACCATCCGTGCTGGATTTGCTTTTCAATTCCAGCTCCTTGAGCCCACGCTCATGGTCTAATACCTGCCTCTGTTACTCTATCTTGAGCCTCTCAAGCTCTATCTTGTGCCTCCTAGCTTCTCGTCTGTCCTCCAGCTCCTCTGGGGACAAACCACTGCTACCTGTCTAGGAGGAATCCCCCCTCCCAAAAGTACATCCACCCTAGGAATAGGCTCCTCCGCCTCTCCACTGAGAATACCAGATTGCTCGCTGGCATGTCTGGCTGCTACCCAGGCCCTCAGTGCCTTTTGTAGCTCCTCCTTCCTAGTTAGGCCTCTGACTTGGACTTTTAGGTTTTTGCAAACGCCTTCACGTTGTAGGATTCCAACCTATGCTCCTCAAAGGCAATTTCCATGGATGCGACAGATGATGCTGTTGATTCAGGCTTGATGAAGGAGCAAGTTCAACCTGGAAAGGTAAAAAATAGGCCAAAAACAAAAGTATGTGGTATGTAATGGTCTGTGATATGGTAGCAGTGCACACCAATCACTGTAAGTCAAGTGCAAGTGCAAGTCCTATCCTCACAGCTAGCAACCAATGTTAGAAATGGGATTTTTGGTTGGCTAGGGCATGTGCCAAAGTCAGACAGAAACCACTACTCTAGTCAGGATAAGGGAGTTACGCTCCTAAAATAACCCCTGCTCACCCCCTTGGTAGCTTGGCATGAGGAGTCAGGCTTATCTTAGAGGCAGTGTGTAAAGCATTTGCACATAACCAACGGTAATAGAGTGTAAGCACTACAAAAGGACACCACACCAGTTTAGAAAAATATCCAATATTTTTATATACTTAAGACAGGATCAAAAAACGATAAAAATCCACCATACATTACTTAAAAATCTTAAATTATCAAAATATGCTTGAAAAATAGTTCCTTGATGTCGATAGTTCCGTCCGGGAATATCACGGCATCGTAAGCAAACAAATCCAAACAGTTCTTGCTGACCGCGGCGTCGCAGGCCAGCTACGGTGTCGGGAAGACCCGCAAACAGTACCTTTTAGAAATGCAGGGTGTCACCGACCTCATGTTTAGCTTCCGAAAGCACGGCTTCCGCAGCCGTCGGTTCCGGAGTTCGGTGCAGGAGTCGTCGAGGCCCTTGAAGTCACACGTGTTGCAGGTCAAACTCCCCTCTGTTGGAGTCAGGAGCACTGGCGTCGGCAGGTGTCGGGTGCTGTGGTGCGAAGTGCAGCGGTGAGGCATGCGGTGCCCTCAGGTCACAGTGCGAGCAGCGGCTCGGTGGCGGCATCAGATGGCGTCATCGGTAAGACCAAGGTTGCGGTGCGAGGTGAAGGCGGTGCTCGTCAAGGTGCTGGCAGGTCGCGGTGCAAGCAGCTGTGGCGTCGTGGCTGAAGCACTGTCATCAGCTGATGAACTGGAGTCGGTAGGCCAAGGCTGCGGTGTGGGATGAGGGCAGTGCGTCATGCAACTTGCCCTCAAACCATGGTGCAAGCAGCAGGGTAGATTTCTGCATGGAGCGGCGTCGTAGGGATACCAAGGCATCATCGTGAAGCGAGGCGGTGCGGAGTGCGGTGCCCACAGGTCGCGGTGCGGGAAGCGGCTCGGTGGGGGCGTCAGCAGGCGGCGTCGGTGAGACCAGGGTCGTGGTGCAGCATTGCGGCGTGTCCTCTGCCGTGCCTTCAGGACACGGAGTCAGCAGCGGCGGCATAGACAGCATAGCGTTGATTTTTCCTCTGTTGCAGCACAATACATATAGTCCCCAGTGCTGAGGGAAGAAGAGCTTGAAGTCTTTGCTGTTCCTGAGACTTCTTGAACAGGGGGCAAGATCTACCTCAAGCCCTTGGAGAAACTCACAAAAGTAGATTGCAGAAAGTTCAGTCCTGCCCTTTCACTGCCCAAGACAGAAGCAGCCACTGCAGGCCAACACAGAAAAGCACACAGCAAAGTGGTAGTTCCTCCTCACAGCTTCTCCAGCTCTTCTTCTTGGCAGTCTTCTTGATGTAAAAGAGTTCTAAAGTTCAGGGGTCTGGGCCCCAATATTTATATCCCAAAATCCTTTGATCTCTTAGGCAGAGTGTGTCTGTGCCCAGCCAGAACCAGTTCTGCCTTCTCTGGTGTGACTTCCTGGCAGGAGGTGGAGACGGCATTGTCAGAGGCAGACCAGACCCTTTGAGGTGCGAGAAATCTCCTCCCCCTTCCCCAATTGCAGCCCAGATCTATTCAGCCCTTTTCTGGCCCACCTAGACTATCTGGAGCCACTCCTGCTCCCCAGCCTTCTGTCATCCAAAACCCACACAGGCAATCTACATTCCAGCAGTGGCACACAGGATGCCTGAGCAAGAAAATACCTACTTTCTAAAAGTAGTATTTTAAAAACACAGAATGTAAAAATCACCTTCACTAAAAGATACATCTTTAGATTCTGAGTTCAGGCATACTAAACTTTATTTTCCTACCTAGTTCCTAGGGCCAGTTATGTTTATAAGATATTATAAACAAACTTCCCATTCTGTCCTATGGGGAACAGGTAGCCTTGCAATAGTGAAAAACAAAATTGGCAGTAATTCACTATCAGGACATGCCACACACATCAGGGCATGTCCTACCTTTCACATACACAAAAGCCTGCCCACAGGGGTATTTGGGCCTACCCTAGGGGTGGCTGACATGTAAAAAAAGGGAAGGTTAGGGCCTGGCAAGTGGGTGCACTTGCCAAGTCGACATGGCAGTATCAGACTGTGCACAGGCTCTGCAATGGCAGGCCAGAGTCACATTTACGAGCTATTTGGGTGGGTGGCACAATCCAGTGCTGCAGCCCACCAACAGCATTTGAACTACAGGCCCTGACACACGCAGTGCACTTTACTTGTGACTGACACATAAATCAAATCGGCCAATTATGGAAACACCAATCCATAACACATTGTACCACAGGAGCACTTGCACTTTACCACTGATCAGCAGTGAGAAAAGTGCGCAGAAACACTAAGCCAGCACAAACAGAGTCAAAACTGGGAGGTCAGAAAGCAAAAACTCAGGGGAAACACGGCAAAAAATGCCAAGTCTAACAGGGCCATACTGTTCATTTCTGTATTTTCTTTCTACAAACTACATGATTGTTTTTCCCCACTGTTCAAGGATGAATATTCATACAGTACATTGTTCATGATGTACACATATAAACACTGTGAACAGTAAAAAAATATATATTTGTTTTGAAAAAGTATGTTATTTGCAGTGTTACAGCTGTATAATGCTTTAGTATTAAAATAAACATCTCTATTACAGAAACCTATACCTTACTACATAACTTTATACTATGTAACAATAACATGCATTTCTCTTTTCTCACTTTTATTATAGATTAAAGGATTCATTTTTGCAGTTAATTTGGGAAATAATTCCTCATTATGATGGAGGGCGGATTGCCACCCACAGGTTGTCAGTGGTGGTCTGCCCGACATCCAAGGCAACGGTCGCACGCCGGATTAAGGTACCGGTGGTTGGAGCGCAGCGGAAGGGTAGAAAGACCACTGCCTCTGACAGGCTCAAGGAGCACATCGAGGCGGCGGTCGGACAGTAATCCCTACAATGAAGGCGGTGCGTATGCAGATAACGCCATGAGGATTACCATTTCCATTTCCCACAGCCTTTTCATGACGGTCCAACTGCCATGGAAAGGCTGTTGGAAAGGAACTTTGGGGGCCCCTAGCACAGCCCCGTTTGCCACCTCTATGTGGTGAGGGGGCACATGGGGTGCCCCTCAAACATCCAAGCACCATGTGCCAGGCACCGTGTGCCAGGCACCAGAGTTACAAAGTAGCTCAGAAAGATATGAAACATCATGACTGCCTTCTTACATACCAACTCCCTTAGGTGTAGAAAGCATGTGTTATTTGCAACATTGGCCATATACCATACTCTTTACGGGTAGCCTATTTCACATTACCAATCAACCAGAGACATATGGGAAGCCGCATTTCACATGGCCTTCAATATGTATACAACTGTCCATAAAAAAGCCAAGTTCTTCAAAATATTTAACATCTGTTCCAAAATTAGCGCCCTACTATGGACTGCTTATGTAAATGTAAATGTAGTTGAGCTTATATAGCGCACAGCTACCCGCAGTGGGTTTCCCGGCGCTTGCTTAGGGAACCCGTCCTGGTATTCCCCTGTGAGATAGCAGGGTATCCACAAGGTGAAAGTCAGGCATCCCGCCGCGAGGGGCCCTTGTGGAGATTAAGCAAGCTATTGCCCAGAGTCACAGAGTGTGAACCCGTGAGTCGAGGAGGCACCGGGGCGAGAATTATCGAGTCCATGGAATTTTTAGCCCAAGACCCGCCGAGGCGGGGAATTGAACCCTGGTCCAGGACCGATCTCAGCTTCCGGGTCTGCCGCCTCTAACCCCTGAGCCACACTTCTCATGTCTTTATCAAACTCCTGACAGTTACTGAACCTACATTGCGAAATGAAGATGAGTGGAAAAGACGGTACTGTATAGAGTGTTCCATCTATGGACAGAGTTTACTGTTTGCAGACACTGAAACTACTATGAGAAATACACTGCAGAGTGTTAAAAAGTATCTACTAAGAACAGTGTACACTCTGTGCAACACTTGGCAGCAAAAAAGGCATTATTGACATAAAATAGCCAAGGTCTGAAGGTGTTAAGGATCATACTAGCTGCAGCCTTCTCACGGTGGTGAAAACTTTACAAATGCGGATCTTCTGAAGCAAATGAAACACAGGTACATAGGGTACAGACAGTCTTCTATGTTAAGTAGAAATTGTCATGCTGAGACAATACTGTCCAATAACTCAAGGCTCTTTATAATACAGAGGGACAGATTTACAAGCCTCCTGCGCCACCAGTACATCACTTTTTGTGACGTACTGGTGGCGCAGAGGTCTCCTTCATATTTAGAAGGACAGGAAAAGCCACCGTGCGTGACTTTTCCTCTTCTTGTAAATACGGCCCCTTCACACGCAGCACTTTGCGTTTAAGGGGCGTTCCATGGGTGTTGCTGTGGGTGTTCCCACATAACACCCATGTATCAAGACACATCTCCAGATTTATTGGAAATGGTAAATCTGGAGATGCGTCTGAATGCTACGCCACCCTAGAGGTGGCGTAGCGAGGCGCAACGAGGAGAAATGTTTTCATTTCTCCTCGTTTTTTCCTCTTTCAATGTGTGCTGCATTCTACAGTGCGCATTGAAAGAGGAAAATGCCTGTAGTGATTGTTTTTGTGCAGGAAGGTGCCCCTTCCTGCACAAAAACAATCCCCTCACGACCCAGGCATCCTTGCACCATGGGGCAAGGGTGCCTGTGCCAGCGCATGGCTGCAGTTTGTGCACCAGCGCAGGGCGAAGCACAGAGATGCAACATATTCTGGTAAATATGTTGCATCCCTGTGCTTCGGAAGTGCCGCAGCATGGCGCATCCAAAGGGCTTGTGATGCCACGCTGCGGCACTTCCTTGTAGATCTGGCCCTTAGTAGGTAGTATGTAGACTATTTGTCCTGTTGCAAACTTTTTCTGCAGACCCAAAAAACTTGTGTGGAACATGCTGATTACAAGGCTAACACACTCATTGGATGATGTGATCACTGATTTCATCAATGATGTAATAAATTATGTGAATTGAGATGTCATAAATGATGTCCTAGAACATGTCATGAATTATATAATATGCAAGGTCATAAGTAGTGTATGGCCGGGGTGCTAGTTATCGTTAGCTCTGCTAACTGCAACTGGTGACTTTCTGAGTTTATTTTGTTCAAAATGTTAATGTTATCACCGACATATTCACCTAACTATAACAGTACAATAACTTTTGTTTTTGTCAGTGAATTTATAAGGTTTTTAAACAAAAGCAAATCTATTTATCAGACCTAACTATAACAATACTTTAATCTTTGTTTTATTCAATGAATTTCTAGCTTTTTTCTTAATGTAGAGTAATATTTTATATCCGTATTAAAGACCAGCCCCCCTGCAGTGCACAGCCTTCAGCGGTGCACAGCAGTGGGTTGGCTACAGTGCCTGGCCTGTGGCCAGGCCCTGTGGCCAACCCACCCGGAGGCAGTCAATCCACCAGACGCAGCCAACCCTCCGCAGGCAGCCAACACGATGCTGCACATGGTGTTTCATCACAGCAGCATTGAGTTGGCCGTAGGGTATAGCTTGATGTCTGGCCCTGCATCCAAGTCCCCACAGACAGCCAACCCCATGCTGTACACAGTTTTTAGCCATGCGCAAAGGAGTGTTGACCAATGTGGCCAAACCTCTAGCAGGTTGCTAACCTCACACATCCTATAGGGCGCGCAGAATAGGGTTGGATTGTGGGTCCGAGGACCCCATCCCCTGGGGCCATAAATATTAAGGGGAAGGGAGCGTGGAACCCCCTTTCCAACCCCTAATTGGCCCTTGGGACCCAATCCATGGGGTTCGCTCCAATAAAAAAATCAGCAGGGCCATGTGACCTCCCTCCCTAAGCCTTGAAAGGCCACAGGGACCCTATTCCCTGGAGCCAAAAATAAGTAATAACAAGGGCGTAGGGTGTGCAGCTTCCTTCCCTAAGCCTTATTATGCCCCTATGATGCCATCCCCCAAAGCCATTCAAAAAGTCTTCTCAGACCAGAGAACCCAAACTCCTGGAGCCATCTGTTTTTAAAAGGAAAGAGGGGGCACACAGCCTCCCTCCCGAGCCTCTTTCAGCCCCAGAGAACCCATCCCCTTGGCTGTGCATTTTACTAAAAGGGGGAGAAGGGCCACATGGCTCCCCTCCCCAAACCTTATGAGGCCCGGGTAAACTGATCACAGGGGCCTCGTAAGATTGTAAAGGGCCCGGGGGCTGTATGACCCCCTCTGGAGCTTATTAGGTGTTGGGGACCCCATCCCCCAGGGCCCAATTCATGTATTATGGGGAGGGGGCATGTGGCAGCCCTCCCCAAGCTGTATTCAGCCCCAGAACTCCATCCCCAGGACACACTTTATTTATAAGGGGAGCAAAGCCACACAACTCCCTAATCAAGCTGTTGTCAATCAATCAATCACATAATTTGTAAAGCACGCTATATACCCGTGAGGGTTTCAAGGCGCTGGGGCGAGGGGGGTTGCTGCTGCTATTGGTCGAAGAGCCAGGTCTTGAGTTGTCTCCTGAAGGTCAGCAGGTCTTCGGTCTGTCGCAGGTAGAGGGAAAGGGTGTTCCAGGTATTGGCGGCGCGATGGGAGAAGGACCTGCCTCTGGCAGTGGTTCTCCGGATGCGTGGGACCATGGCCAGGGCGTGGTCAGCAGAGCGGAGATTCCTGTTGGGTACGTAGAAGGAGAGTCGACTGTTGAGATAGGCTGGGCTGTCGGCCCCAAGGACCCCATTCCCGGGGCTCAATTTAAATATTATGCAAAGGTGGGTGCACTGCCCCTCCCTGAGCCCTATTCAGCCCAAGGGGACTCTGCGCCCTGGGGCCCAAAGTATTTCTTAAGAAAAGGGGGACCCCACAGCCCCTTCTCCGAGCCTTAGAAAAGGCCCTGAGGACGCCATCTCCCAGGACTGCATCTTAAATTAAATGGGAGTGGTAAATTTAAAATAAATATAAGGGGGCAGAGTAATGATACCCTATCCCCTAGAAGCTATTACAAGTATGGTAACTTGAGTGCATCATGCACTATTCACTGAATTCTAACCGAACCCCTAGGTTTTATCCAAATCAAACATTCTACTCAAAACAGTACTCATCAATGGTTGTCATTTATAAATAATATTCTTGTTATCATGTCTTGGTCATCATCATAACCACAGAGATTATGAAGAGTAAGTAAATACCTGGTAGGTGAACTTCGTGGTGCTATAGCGAGATTACCGTTTATCGTGTCCTATTAAAAAACAACGGTTTAACTGTGGTGTCCTAGACAGCTCCTTGTTTAGTGTGTAAACAAACTCAAGAATAGCTCACCTGGAAGGTTTAAAACATAAACTCATATGCTATGTAACATAAAGCCGTCCAAGCCCCATAAACCCGTGCCTGTAACAAGATGAGAATCTGGTCTGAACATAAAGCAATGAAGACAAGAATGCTGCAGTGATACTGAAACGCTGAACTCGCGCTTACCTTACTAATTGAAAGAAACATGCGTCATATTCAAAAGAAGAAGCAATGAATGGACGGAATACTACAAGTAAAATAACATATAATAAGAATATAAACCTGGCTTGCGACGCCTGTAAAACAAAGATATCCGCTGTGTAATAACTTACCGACATACCGCCGCCCTGTCTGCACGAGTGGAAGCCTTTTGCCAATGTTTGTTATGTGCTGATGGCGCATGCGTGGCTGCTAAGCCATAAAAATGGCACTGCGCGAACAAAACTGGGGCCGCCATCTTAACGTGGGTAATATCCGGTTGCAACTCAGTGAATAGTGAACAGTGCCGTCAAGTTATCATACTTGTAATAACTTGTTTTGACCTAACACTTTAGATTAACAGCAAGCGTAGCACTGTAGCACCACCTAGCAATCCGTTTTTGTTTAAAATATTTAGATCAAGTAGTAAAAATAGGAGTGCTCCTCCAACCCTTTAATTCTATCATTAACTCTCTGTCGATGGGGAAGCACCCACAGGCAACATGTCTTTTTATTCCATTAAGAACATCACAGAAAATAGGGCAACAACCAAGGTGTACACCACAGATCAAGCCACGGAAATATATGCCCTCATACAAGAAGTCAAAAACAGCTGATACACACGGAGGCGCAATTACCCAGCAGCTAAGACTACTGGAATATATTACCAGATGGCAAATGAACCAGAAACTTCAAGCCTCAACACTGGTTCAATATCATAAGGCTAAACGCATACCAAGAGGACTCCGTCTTTTCATTAAACCGATGCTATTCCGTTTTCATTTAAATTTTTCATTCATGGATAAATTATATTCAATTTTGAATAAGTGTTCATTGGACCTTATATTATTAATAGTGGAGGAACTGTCCAAGACCATATGGGAGTTAGAAGAGGAAATATTTAACCTTAAAAGTGAACTAGAACTCAGGATGGAAAATAATGCTTGGCAATTACAACTCGAAGTGCTCAACCAGAAGTTGGAAAAATACAGTAAATAATTACGAGAAGGAAAATTACGTAAATACAAAAAAAATACGATAAATTACGAACTTAACGAAGTTTACAAGTGGGCGGAGATTTACGCTCGTAGGAGATTTGATCGAAGAAGACCAACACGTCATCAGAGGAGAGTATTGTTTCTGATAAAGAAGCATTGACTAGTAGAACATCTGCCCACACGGTGATCATTCAATAACAGAGCACAGGACCTGCTATGGAACCTGGTCAATCACCTCAAACTTCACTTTCAGTACCTTTTTTGTCACAGGCCCCAGAACAGGGCCAGCCACCAGCCCTACCAGGTCGGAGGACACAAGGATCATCCGCAAAACAAGGCGAGGGCAAAGAAAAAAGTGGCAAGTCACTACGCAGCGCCAAGACAGTAGTCTAGTTATTAAAATATCCTCGACGCAATTAACTCATCAACAAATCAATGTACTTGGCAGGGTGATGACATTTGTTCCAACTAATAAAACCAATCAACTGGAAGTTGAAGCCAACTTTTTCCAATTAACACGATCACTGAGATCACGCCACTATTTCACCAATAGAGTGACTGCAGAAACTGAACCTGAGGCACATACTCCATTATTTTTAAACCTAAGAGTACCTTTTTGCCACCTGTTTCACATAAGATTCTTGACACATTCGAAATTTTGATCCACAAAGATTTGAAGCATTTGAACTTTGACGGGATCAGAGGCAACAACCTAACGATTCATGACAGAAAGGCCATCAAAGCCATAGCAAATAATCCTAAAATTACTTTGCAACCAGCTGATAAGGGAGGAACAACCCACGCAGGCCGTAGCTACATATGATACCAAAAATTCATAAGGATGCACAAATTCCTCCATTCCGCCCTATAGTTTCAGGGTGTGGTTCACTCTTTGACCCACTTGGAAAATTTTGGATTTCTATTTACAGCAATTTGTGCAAGGTTAGCAATCATACCTTAAAGAAACCACTCATCTTTTTTAGAAATACAAAAGGTGGAAGTGGAGAGCCCAGACAGGATATTATTATGTACCATTGATGTTGCAGCTTTGTATACGTCCATACCACATGAATCAGGTCTAGCAGCAGTGGAATGGGCCTTACTCCAGAAGGGAGACATTGGCATGGAAAAAATCTTTATTTTACTGTTGTTAAAGTTCAGTTCACACCATAGCTATTTTTTATGGTAAGGACAATTTTTTGCACAACTCACAGGGACGTCCATGGGTTTTTCGGGGGCCCCGGCATATGCTAACACATTCATGGCCCAATTTGAGCATGACAACATCATGACCAACCCAGTTTGGTGGCAGAAAATCAAAATGTATTGTCGGTATATAGACAACATCTTTATCATTTGGACAGACACCAGGGAAGAGGTAACCAAGATGATCGACACATTGAATACCATTAATTCCAGGATACAATTTACTTTTAATATTGAAGACCAGAGTATTCATTTTTTGGATGTACTGGTGAGAAAATCACCTTCGGACACACATTTCGACACTCAAATTTACAATATACCTACTGATCACAATAATGCACTGTTATAAACAAGTATTCATCCCAGGAGTTTGATCAGAAATTTGCCATATTCACAATTCATCAGGATTAAAAGGATATGTTCGGATCTCAACATCTGCATACAGAAACGACATGAATACAAACAAGGGTACCAGCAAGGTGGTTATCCTGAGGAAATACTGTAAGATTCATTAAGACGTGTTCAAACTAAGGAACGTTGTGAATTATTCACCAAGCAGGACAGTTCGGATGAAAGGAGAAAAGTATTTGTGTCTAAGTTTTCAACTTCCTCGAACGCAATTAAAAAGATCATCAACACAAGATGGGAATTATTGGAGAGTGAAGCAGACTTCAATGGCATTTTTCGGCATAAACTCCTATATGCTTATACCAGGGGCAGAAACCTACGTAAAATTCTCTCCACTCCTGAGCAGCCATCTAGCAAGGAGACAACTCAAGGAACCAAGAAATGCAATAATTGTATACATTGCAATAATGTCATAACTCGCAATATTTTAACACATCCATCCACTGGTAAAAAGGTTCAACTACAAAACACCATCATCATCAATCCACTTTATTCGATTAATTAAAATCATAAAAGTACAAACTACATTTATACAAAATAGACAAGTCCCCGATTAAAACATTTGCGCTATGTTCATAAAACGTTATCCTATATCCATAAAAATACCTAAATAATTTAGAATTAAAAGCCATACTATTATATAAACAGAAAAGTTATAAAATAATTGATCTGATACATCTTTTTTGCTTGATTCGTACAGCGGCAACAAGAAAACTAGAAATGGCAAAAATATCCCCAGGGTTACTCAGCGTTTGAATATAGAGTAAGGCAGATCTGACTTGCAGGAAACCCTTACCAGAAAATATAGGGATTAAAAACTTCCTACAGATCACATTAAAAAAGTCGCAGAACATCATAAAGTGCAGAGTATCTTGTGCAGAATAATTATCACATTGGCAGGGGACTGCGTCCTCAGGTTTACACCACCCAGGGTAATCGCCCAGTGTGAAGTGGATCAGATTAAAACGGAACCTGGTCAGGAGCCAGCGATGGAAGGCCTTATTTACCAATTTGAAATAGGGTTCAATTGACTAGGGTAGTTTTAGTTAAAAAATGAGCCCTAACTAAGGGCTTCTTCTTCTCCTGTTCTTCCTATTCCAACATCAATAAATTCCTAAAATTCGTTTTGACCCACTTCACATCTTCCTTACAGATTCTGTCTGGTGTTTCAAACAGTTCCGGTCGCCCCAATTTAAATAGCATGTGCTTAACATAAAACAGCCACTTAATTTTACTAGCTCTCTCCAGTTTGACACAATCCCGTAGGATTTGATGATTCAGAGTCAATTCTGGATTAAGCCAGGTTTTAAGCCAACACAACACCGGGGCGGTGCTCAAGATGTCCGTAACATAGCCCTGCCCTAATTCCTGGTGTATGGAAAAAGTTGGGGTTGATTGGGGTACAGACAGGAGACTACACAATAATTTATTTTCAACTGTCTGCAAACCCACCTGCTGTTTAAATCCCCATATAGATGAACCATACACCGCAATGGCAAGGCACTTTGAGCTATATACCTTAAGAATGGCTTCTACCGGCCTAGTGCACAGGCGGTGGGCAAACCCAAACAAAGATGATGTAGATCTAATAACTTCATTTTTTAAAATTTTCTCTTGGGGGGCCCATGAGCCTCTCTCATCAAATAATACCCCCAGGTATGTAAAAGAAGACCCCCCAGTCACTTCCACCCCATTACAGTAAAAGGACTTAGTTATCCTATAGCTTTTGCCAGTAGTCATAATATGAGACTTCCCAGTGTTAACATTCAGGTCCAATGACCGCATGTAGGCACCGATTGCATCCAATAACCTCTGAAGGCCTACGAAACACAAGTGACTGCACGAATAATGTGGTTTACTGCATTAAGTGTCCCTGCGGCAAGGCCTATGTAGGGAAGACGGAGCGCAAAATAAAGGTACGGATTACAGAGCACAAAAGTAAGATTAGAACCAGAAGCACAACATCAAGTTTAGCAGTACACTGGGATGAAGTAAAACACACTATCTCACAACTCAGATTTCAAATATTGAAAAGGTGATATCCCAACCAGGGACTGACAACACAAAGGAAATTACTTCAAAGAGGAATTTATTGGATTAAGAACTTGGACACCATGATTCCCACAGGTTTAAATGACCGTTTAGATATGAGCTGTTTCTTATAATTTAATAGCTAGACGGGACATTTTTTATATTGCCACTAGGATTTAACACCATAATTGTGCAGACACACAACTTACTATATAACGCGTCACACAGGAACACTAACATCACTGGTAATGGGAAACATATGAAGGGGGCACTTAATTATTTCATTTTCTATGACTTTTGTTTTAGATCATCGCCTTTCCAGGAACACCGCCCTATATTTCATTACACTTCTAAACATCATATGTTATGCAATAGGACCACGCCATTCTCATTGTGTAATATTATTTTTCCAGAAATCTTGAGTTGTATACCTGTTTCATTCCGTTACTCATCTACCCGTTGAGGTTGTATCAATGTCTGATTCCTGGTATTGGTTATATTTCTAGCTTTGCAATTAGGTTTACACCTGGCAACCTCAGAGTATTTGTAAATGACATCAGTCATTGTTTTTTTAACAATAACATCATACATTATATATTTTTGACTTTTGTTTAGAATAATAAATGGTAGTATTCCGCCACTTGTTTATTACTGCCTTTCGATCCATCTTTATTCGATTCATCTTTTTTATATGATATCACACCATCTAGTTATATAGACAAGACCTCGTTTTGGATATACGAGGTATCTTTTAGGGGCAGCATTAAAGTTTTAACTGCTAAGTGGCGATACATTAGATTATCGGCACGCTATCACATCATTAGTTGAATTCTTTACCAGTCTGATTTTTGATATTACCTAAGTTAAGATGGCGGCCCCAGTTGTGTTCGCACAGACCCATTTTTAGCTGCATGATGTAAGAGGTTTAACAGCCACGCATGCGCCATTAGCACATAACAAACATCGGCAAAAGGCTTCCACTCGTGAAGACAGGGCGGCGGTATCATCGGTAAGTTATTACACGGTGATGGAGCAAGGACTCGTAAAAAGGAGACTTGATTGAAAGCAATCCTCTCGTAATAACTCATAACTCATATTAACCATGTATTGTGTAATTAATATGCACTACCTTCCAATAATTAGAAAGAAGGAAGCTTGCTTACTTGTCTTATTAAGAGTGAAATCTAAAATGGCTACTAAACGCAGGAAACTGTAATGCGCATGCGTCAACTGCATCTACGCAGTATGACGAGCTGTCGCTTGGAGGGAATTTTCTGCCCTTGCGCAGACGCTTCTAAAATGGCCGCTAAAAGCTCACATGCTAAGCATCTGCTTTGCTGAAACTTAACCAAGATACTTACTAATGTGGGAAGAGAATTTATAAGTAAATGGGATTAGGATAGAGATAGGTGGTAGACAGTGAAATCATTTTATTTTGAAATCAATATACCTCTTTTTGATTTTTTCTATTAGTTCTTATTCGGGCCTTTGTAAGAAACCGAAGTCTATATCCCATGTGACTTTTACACATGCGCAGTCTAAGTGAGCCAGAAGCCGCGATGTAATCCTTGAATGCCATCCAAGGACGAAACAGTAACATACCCTGTGAACCAGCACGATGTCCTGTGGAAAAGGAAGAGGACTATATGAAGTGTATACTTTGTGTTTGATAAAGATGTGAATGCGAGTGGGAATAAAGATTTATGAATAAAAATTAAGGGGCGGGATCATTTAACAATGAAGTGAAAGACATTATTGAATATCTGGTATGGTGTAATGATCATCCCTTTTGCCTGTCTAATCAGAGTTAGTAAATTTATGAAATAGAAACATTAATGGGTGGTGCATGGCTCTAGAAAGGTATAATTGAAGTAGTTTAGTTAGTTAGATATCGCATTGAGACGGAGATGCGGGAAAGCTCGGGATGCTGTCGGGTGATGAGCGAATGCTGAAGAAGAACCAAATTGCCGAATTACTAATATAGCCAAATAATTAAAAGAAGATCGCTGAAGAATCGCGAGGAGGAAGATAGTGTGAGAGAGGGGTGCGACGCAGGCGTCGAATCTAGAAGAGGTCGCCTTATCCTGTCCTGAATCCTGTCCTGAATCTTGTCCTGTATCCTGAAGCCTTGACTCCCGATCTTTCCTGGGGTCTCACTCTCCCAACTTCTTGGCTAAGGGGTTGAGCTTCACACCATTCTAGGTAAATATAAATTCTGTAGACTTGCAATTGTGCTGCTTTCTCTATCCTCTCTTTTCTGAGTATCTTCATTTATCAGGTCATGCTGATTTGAATTTTTCTTCTATGGGTTATGGAGACAGTACTGTACTTTGAGTTTGGTTCACATGAATTTAATATAGATAAAGTATTTAAAATTTCCTGAGTCTGTGGTCATTTTCATTACAGTGAAGACTATTTTGATATATGTCATTTCACCATCAACTATGGTCCATTGACCAGAGGAAAGAACTTTTTGATCAGTGAAAGATTAGATGGGAATAACAAATAACCAATCTCGGAAAGAAAATATAAAAATTGATCCCAGCAGGTATTTACTGGCCTGAGTGAGTGTCAGTGTGTTTATGGGCACAGGTGAGTATATGGTATTAGAGTATCTGAGGCTGGTTAACCGCTGGATCACTTTTTCTGGTAGCAGAGCTATGGTTATTATTGACTAGTTTAGTGATAAACATTGATTATTGATTATTGATTTATGCTTTAACAAAACCGTTAATGTCTTGTTTTATGCTGTCTGGAAATTCCCGGGGAATGAATAGCGGGTGGTGATAGAAGCCACACTGCAGTGAGGTTACTCGTCTGTTAGAATAACACTGAGAAGCTACACAGGGCGGGCAGTGTTAAATTAGGGACTATTTCGTATAAAGGTGAGTGTGAATGGTAGCAAAAAGGGTTCGCTGGTGAAACTTTGGTTTTATATCACCTAGAAAGGGTAATACTGAAGGAGTAACAGGTTCTCTTGAGCTTCAATGAAAGGTAAATAGAAGATTTTGCTCGCAGTGTATGAAGAGTAAGCGGAAGGTTTTACTCGCAGTGAAAATAATTAATCTATCCTTTTGGTTTTAGTGGAACAGGCAGAGTAGCGAATGTTTTCATGTTGTTATTAACAAAGAATGTATGCAAAGTATTAAGAAATAAAGTTATCGTATTACCTTGTAAAGGAGGGGTCAGTCGCCTCTGGGATAGGTTAAAATAGCGGGCGTGTGACTGACGCGGAACTGTAAAGGAGGGGTCAGTAGTGAGGAGCAGAATTGATGACATCGAAAGGCCGCGCTGGTATTGGTCAGCTCAGGAGCGTGAGCTGCAATCGGATTGGGTGATTGAATTAAAGCTGTTTTTAGATCGGTTGGCAAAATTTTGTATGCTTGGTTCTCATTTGCTTTTTGGTACAAGTCGCCCTGACAAGATAGTTTGAAGGAGTGCAGATTATTGATTATGTATTCACAGTATAGAATGTATGCTGAAAAGACAAAAATGCCACTACTGAAGACAATTAAGAATTTCTTTAAGAAAGATAAGCCTGTATTGACCAGGGAGGGAATTCCTGTACCTCCGCCAAAAACGCCTGCTTCATTCATGATGATGGAGAGAGGATATCATACGAGTGTATGGATGAAGAATTGGATAGAGTATACGAAAGGTGATGGTGTTCTAGCTTTTCCAGAACATGGTACCTTTAATGGGAGAATTTTGCAGAATTTGAGGATGCGAATGAATGACTTAGATCCCAGACCCAGGATTACACAGTATGAGGAATTTGAAGAATGGGAGACTGAATCATATGAATGAGAGAAGAAAAGAAGTGGAAGATACATGGTTCATTTCCCTAATATTTGCGTGAGTCACGTGAGGGTGAGATGAAGCAATGGAGAAAAGCAATGGTGTCAGAAGGATTATATCCAGTATTGATGGCTGAAAAACAATCAGGGGGCAAGTGTAAGGAAAAAACTAAGCACATGAAAGTGACAGGTTATGGTGAATCAGATGATGAATTTATGGAGGACATTTTAACTAAAAACCCTCCTCCGTATCAGGAAGAACCCAGTAGAGTCACTCCAAGTGCACTAGTCCTGGGAACACCCTTAATTCCACATATTTTACATGATCCAACAGTTAATAGAATACTTCATGACAAAGAAAAGGAAGCATTGAATAAAAATAGAGATGAATTAATACAGAAGATAAATCAACTTAATATAAACCCTGAAGCATTGACAGTACACATAACTATAGGTCCCGTTGTTCCGTTGTATGGAGACAAGGTACATTTTCCAAAACCACAAGCTGTAACGACTCCTTTGAATAATCCTAGAAAAGAAATTGTTATAACTGATCAAGCTAGTGAGTGCGATTCAGTAATTTCACTAATGGATCTGCCAATAAGGGAACAGGTAAATGAAACCCCGAAAAGAGTTACACCTAGTAGTTTAAAAGAAGGAAGGTCAGTGGCATCCTCAGGAGTTAGAAGCTGAACAGCAGCAACTCCAGAGGATCTGGAAAGATGGGCACAGGGAATAGAAAAACAAAGCTCAGCCCCAAAGATTTCAGACATTTACAAGTTAAAAGTGGAATTGGAAGAGATGATAGCTGGAAATGCGGGCATAGATAGCCTAAATACTTACAGTGAAGAGGAGTTATTGTTCATATGTAGAAATATAACTAGAAATGCAAAGATATTTCATGAAAAATTGACAGAACTTGCCTCTGAAATGGGAATTGAAATAGGGAGATCAAAGGTATTGCAGGAGCCCTATAGAGCAGAATTTACTGACAAAGATTTGGAAAATAAGAACGTGTTTGGAAGGAAATTACAAAATTAAAGAGTTATTGAATATTTTACAAATATGGGGAGACTTAGGTGGAAAACTAGGTGTACAAAGAAAAAGGAGGAAGCACAGGCAAGTTGGACAGCATCTGAATATTTATTAAAAGAATCAGGAAAGGCAGAGAGATTGTACCCAATGAGGGAAGTTCCTGGAGGGGGATATGTGCATGTTCCATGGAGTAAACAAGATATTTTGTCATTTACTATTGATTTTCCCAATCTGAGAGAAAAATCAGTTGAATGGAACAAGCAGGTTGAAAGGTTTGTGAAGGTTTCAAAAGTTTTACTGAAAGATGTGGATGGTCTGTATGAGATAGTGGTACCTGCTGATTTATGGACAGAATGTAAAATTACAGTTGATTGGCCTAGTGATGAGTACCCAAGAGATTCAAAAACGGGAGCCACATCAGACGAAGTAATGAAGAAATATCATCAAGTGATTACTTTCTTGAAAGGGAAAATTCCACCGAAAGAAACAGATTGGGTAAAAATAGATAGAAAAACCCAAGAACTGAATGAATCTGTTCATGCTTATTATGAACGCCTGTTACAGGTGTTTAAACAGTATAGTTGATTTGAAAACATTGGTGATAAGGACATGGGTCATTTCATATTTCGGTTTGTGTATGGTCTGAAACCAGAAATTAGTCAGATGATTCAACAGCACATGTTGTGCTGGCAGGAAAAGCCTATAGATGACATATTAAAATATGCCAAACATTGCAGAGATGACATAAAGGCCCGGCATAAAATATTAAGAGAAAAAATTGATGTGGGCACAAGTAAAATTGGCAGAACAACAGGAACTTAAATTAAATAGTCAGACGAATGGTCAATCTAAAGAACAGGGTCAGAGTGATAATGCAGGGAGTGGGGGAAAACCAAGAGGACGATTGAGTAGAGAGGATGCAAAGAAGAAGTTTCCTTGTCATGGGTGCGGAAAGCTGGGACATTGTAAAAACGAGTGTAAAAATATTCAGAATAATAATGGCCCAAAATCAAAATTTAAATCCACAGATGCAGAATGAGGTGCTAATGAATCAACCACAGCAGGTTGTTAATCAGCAGTGTCAGGTGCCACCTGCCCCTATGCAAAATGTTGTGAACAAGCCAAAGTACAGTGCGGACGCCGGATTTCCAGGAGGAAGTGGTAAGAAAAATTCTGTAACCTCACAATTTCTTTGGCAAAATAGCAGTGACAGCGACAATAAACAATGACTGTGCCTGAGGGGAGAGGAAGAGAAGTGCGTACTTGGCACATCCTTGCCGGTTGATCAGTCAGGTCCATTTATTGATGGGAAAGTAGAAGGAAAAGATATCACTTTTCTGTTGGACACTGGTGCATACCCGTTCTACTGTGGGAACAGCAGACATCCCAAACCTACCACTCTCGGGAGAAGCCATCCAAGTAGTAGGTGTGTCTAATAAGCAGATTAGAACCCTGATTACTGAACCAATGGAATGGCGCATTGGTAATTTTAAAGAAATGCACAAATTTGTGGTATGCGACTCTAGCCCGGTAAACTTGCTAGGGAGGGACTTACTGTGTAAATTGAATTGCACACTTTATTGTACACTGGATGGTGTTGCTATTCAGACCCCAGATAAAGACAGTATCTATAAAATAATATTGGCAAAACAAGGCACAGAAGTAGATGAGATGTATTCATTGATGAAAAAAGACGACTTACCAGAAGAATTAAAAAACAACTGTGAATCAAGAAGTGTGGGATTTCACTGGTGAAAGAAGTGGGATTAATGGTAAATGTAGACCCAGTGAAGGTGACAGTGAAGGAAGGTGCATTTTACCCTAACACCAGACAATACAAGATGAGTCCTGAAGTTAAAGCTGGAGTTGCTTCCGAAATTGATCGAATGATTAAACAAGGCATTTTGAAAGAAATAATTAGCAGTCCTTGTAATTCACCTACAATTGGTCTTAAAAAGTCTGGTGGAAAATACCATATAGTACAAGATTTAAGGAAGATTAATAAGATAGCGGTACCCTTCTGTCCTGTAGTACCTAATCCAGCAGTGATTCTGTATCAGATACCCTGGAATGCTGGATGGTTTACAGTAATTGATTTATGTCAAGAATTCTTTCCATTTCTTTACATCTAGACAGCCAGCATCTCTTTTCATTTAAATTTGAAGATCGTATTTTAGTATGCAATCGAGTTCCTCAAGGGTAAACAGGATGTCCTTCAATTTTCAATCAAATTTTGAAGAAATGTCTAGAAAAACTAGTCATGCCTAGAAATTCAGTTCTAGTTCAGTATATCGATGATCTACTTATAACATCAAAGTCTCGAGATGACTGTGTCACTGAGTCATTTGCTTTACTAAGTCATTTCGCTGATGGTGGACACAAAGGGGCAAATTTACAAGCCCCTTGTGCCTCTTTTATGCCGCCGTTGCATCACTTTTGTGAATCAGCGGCGGCGCAAAGCCAGCTCCATGGTGCGGGGTACTTACAACGTGACGCATCTGGGAGATGCGTCACATTGTAAAGCCCTGCACTACATGTAGGTGGTCTGGCGCAGGGGGGGGCGTTCCGGCGCAGAAACGCCTCCTAAGAGTGGCTGAGTTAAATCTACAAGATTTCACTCAGCCACTTTTAAGGCCATGCTGATATGCAGGGATGCGCCAGTTATTGTAGATATGCCCCAAAGTATCCCCAGAAGAGTTACAATTTTGTCAAACTGGAGTTAAATATTTGGGACACCAAATAGAAAGGGGAGTGAGAAAAGTGACCCCTGAAAGAATAAAAATAATAAAACAGATGCAGTTTCACAAACCCAGAGAGATATCAGAATGTTTCTTGGGGTAGTGGGGTACTGTAGGGAGTGGATTGTGTTTTTTTCCTTGTTAGCGAAGCCATTAATTCAGATGACACGGAAAAGAGCAAAAGACCCAATAGTTTGTGGAAGCCTTTGTGAAACTAAGAAATTGCTTGTGTGAGGCTCCTGCCCTAGGCATGCCCTACTATACGAAATAATTTGCATTATTCTGCTGTGAGAGAGAAAGTTGTGCACTCTCAGTTTTAACCCAAAGACATGGTTTGAGTCGACGTCCTGTAGCAAATTTTTCTGCTACTTTGGATCCTGTGGCTTCAGCATTACCTGGTTGCCTAAAAGCAGTAGCTACTACTTGTATGAGTCTAGAACAGGGGTCTTCAAACTGTGGGGAGCAACCCCCATGGGGGGCGTGGAGCGATGCAAAGGGGGTCGCGCATTCCCAAGCACACTTCTGCCGAGGCCCAAGGGATTCAGCCCCACTCTTCCCCCGTCCTGTTTCTCACCCCGGGCTGCTGCAGTGCAACTCGAGCTGCTGGAGGCTCAGCGGGGCAGTGTCTGGAGTCTTATTTCCAGCACGCCCGTCCGAGTTTTTCACAGGTCTTTAAAGACCATTTGCATATTTGCATGCCTTTGTGAACCGGTTACAAAGGCTTAGTGTCCCCCCCCTTCCAGTACCCCCTGGGTCCTCACTCTGCCTATTCCTTACATTTCTATTTTAGATTTACTGCTGTAGTGTGAGAATGCATTTAATAAAAAGAAATATAAAGTAGGGTTGCCAAAAGAAAAATGCGAGCCATGTGTTATTTAAAGAGCCTACAAAGACCTTCTCTTGACACCAAATAGACTTATAAATAAAAAAGTATGTATTCATTCGTTATGTGACTTTTCTGTCTTTGTTCTCTTTAATTATCAGTCATGGATCATTGCGGCAGCCCTAGAACACAATTAAAAGTGCTTTCTATTTATATTTGCTGTTCAAAGTATGCACAGATACGTGCTTAAAATACTGTTTTAGGTGATTGCTTATTTTTGTACCAACTGGGCCATCAAAATAATCTGCTGGCTACCCTAACCATAGGACTGGAAGTTTGTTGCAGGATCAGCACATTATTTATTTCCTCCACCCTCGATCCCAGATTGATGCCATAATGGCAATAGTTTAACTTAGATCTTAAACCCTACGCTGCCTCCAATAACATACTGAGTTACTTCAAGTGCCTGGGAATAAACCCTGCATTCAGACAACTTGCTCATCATTCTCGCCCTTCTCTTTCACGCTTAACCTGCACTCACAGCATTCACAGTGCACTCACACTGATCAATATGCACTCACAATGCACTTGCGCTGTTCACCCTATACCTCACCCTGTCACACGAGTACACTACTCATCCTGCACTCATGTGACACTTCACTTACCTGTCCCCCTCCCTGCTCAATATGCAACTCACTCAAACAAGCCCATCAGTAATCATACATTCATTCGTCCCATTCTGAACTTGCATTCGCACTCAAATTCGTACGGCCACCTCACTCACCCTGCAGTCACGCCTCTCACCCTACTCTCACACTGTTGCATCTCTCACCGTGCACTCACATGGGCACTCTTGTCACCCACACAGTGCAGAGGGTTAATGTGCCTGCTACAAAGAATATATACCATGCCGATCACAGAAATGAGTGTGAGTAAACTATGAGTAGCGCTATAAAAAATGAAATGTTTGACAGAAAGCTGCTATAGAGAGATGAAGTGCATTGTTGGTGAGTGGTAGTGAGGAAATTCATGGAGAAGGAGGAAACGGGGGTGGGGCACCAAAGAAGACTGTTGTACAGTGTGTAACCAGAGTTAGGGCCAGCCCTGGCTAGGAGTGTTAGCCCCCCCCCCCCCGAAGTTCTGGTCTAGTGGCTCCCCTGCTTCTCCCTATTATTATTATTTACATTTGTAGTGCGCTACTGTTACCAAAAGATGTCCTGCGGCTAATAACCATCTGCTGGTGGAAGGACAAGGAGAAACACACAGAAGGAGAAGGAGACCCAGCCAAATGGGGTGACCTACAGAGCATAGAGCCAGGTTTTTATATCTTCCTAAAGGATAATAGATTCTTGGTGGAGCGAAGCAAAGGAGGGTGCAAGTTTCATAACTGCGCGGCCTTCAGCTAAACAGCACAACAGACAACTCATGCCTTCTTGAATTAGGGAACAAAAAGCAGATTGGCACAGACTGAGAGGAGCATACGGGCCCGACCTATATGCTTGATGAGGAGCGATGAGAGAGGACAGCAAGGGAGTGAGAGAGTTAGATTGAAGAGGTCAGGGATGAGGAGAAATGTGAAGTGCCGAAGAGAAGTGTTGACATGCAAAAAGTGAGTGTGAGGCAAAGGTGAGTGCTTCTGTTAGAACATAGGGTAGATGTGAAAGATGAATGGGGGACTGGAGAGGTGTAAGATACAAATAGACAAAAATTTGAATGGAGAGACGAGGTGAATGAGAAGTGCTGAGGGGCAAGGGAGGTGACGAGGCCAGAGAGGCCATGAGATAAATGCGAGAGACTGTTCGAGATGAGGGCAGTGAAAAGACAGAATGGCAAAAGGCGATTAAAGGCGAAGTGAGAGGTTGAATGGGGAGAGTTCAGAAGTTGTAAAAAGGGGTGAAAGAAAATGGCTTGCAAAGTGAGAGAGGGATCCGAGTTTGGGAGAGGAGAGAGGGTTGGAAGGGAGGGAGTGAGTGAGTGAGAGGAAAGCTGCATGGGTAAACTGCTTAACTCTGCACAAAACCACCAGGGTTTTAAGGGACCCCTGCTTCTCCCGGCCCAGGCCAGGTGAGCTTCTAATGTGGCAGCACGTATTCCTGCGGAGTGGAATGCCATTCACAAAGTTTGACTAGACATCTTTCTGATGTTAATTGCTGTATTTTGGTTATAAACTGGTACTGATGGGGTGGAATCTTTCCTCTGTGTTACTGTGTGCAAAAAATTAATTTCATAATAATGAAGCAATGCTATCCCAAAATACGCTGCATCACATAACATCATTTACATTTTCTTCCCACACAATTTGGTCAAGCCTGTCGCGTAATTTGGTCCTCACCTGCCTCATAATTCCAGTAGCCCTGCCTACAGGTTTAGACATTTTAGTCAGGAGGGGGTCCTTACACCTCAAAATGTTGACAAGGGGGTCTCGGCATCCAAAAGTTTGAAGACCTCTGGTCTAGAACAAAGTGAGTCAATTGTGATGGGACATCCAGTAAAAGTATATGTTCCACATTCAGTTGAGATTCTTTTAACAAGAACTCGAACACAGTATCTTACGCCTAGTCGGATGACTAAGTATGAAAGAATAATTTTGGGAGCTGAAAATGTGACAGTGGTTAGGTGTACCATGTTAAACCCTGCTACTCTATTGCCAGATGTACATGGAGAAGAAGTGAGAGATGAAGTTGAGCATGATTGCTTAGATGTGACACAACTATGCACTAAGCCCCGTCCTGACATACAGGAAGAACCGCTAAAAGAATCTGACAATGAGCTTTTTGTACATGGCTCATGTTTGAGGCATGAGGAAGGGGGATTAAGTGCAGCCTTTGCTGTATGCAAAATTACTGGAGTAGTTGAAGCATCCAGTTTACCAGGAGTCAAGTCTGCACAAGTAGCCGAATTGATAGCTTTAATTAAAGCCTGCAAAATTGGGAAAAATTGGAAAGTAACCATATTTACTGACAGCCATTATGGTTACGGGGTTGTGCATGACTTTGTCGAACTCTGGATGCAAAGGGATTTCATGACTTCTTCAGCATCCCCTATAAAGAATAGGAGATTTGTAAAAGAATTGTTGGAAGCAATACAATTGCCAAAAGAATTGGCAGTGGTCAAGTGTGCTGCTCACCAGTCAGGAAATGACTATGTGGTAGCTGGTAATCAATACGCTGACCAGGTTGTCCAATATTGTGTAAGAAATAAAATGGCCACAAACAAGAAAATTGATACAAGTGGAATCAGCTGTCAACTTATGCTATTCTCCGTACTAGAAACATGGGATGAGGTGAGATAACTGCAGGATGAGGTGGAAGTGAGTGAAGGTTGGATAAAGACAGGATGTATGAGGAGGGCAGAAGATGACATATCGATTTATCAAGATGGCAGACCAGTCATGCCAGACTGTTTGCTTTCACAAATAGCCTGGCTGATATGGGTTATGAACCCGAAACCGGTCCCAGGATGCTTGTTTCCGGTCCAGGGAAGACATGGCTTGGCAGTTCGGGCTGGACTGTTCCCATGAGGCACAGGGTCAGACTGATTTGCATATGGCCATGTCTGAACAGGGGTGGCAGAGTGAGCTAATGAATGATGATGGATTAAACCCAGATCAGTTGACTGGGGGTGAGTGCTTGCAATGTTCAACACTCCGTCCATCATCCCCTTTGGTTTTGCTTTATTTGCCCTAAATTGGCAGGGTATGCCCAGACGTGGGTCCCTTGCTCACTTTGCCACTGGATTCAAGATAGCCTGGCTGGCGAGGGTTGTGAACCCGAAACCGGTCCCAGGATGCTTGTTTCCGGTCCAGGGAAGACATGGCTTGGCAGTTCAGGCTGGACTGTTCCCATGAGGCACAGGGTCAGACTGATTTGCATATGGCCATGTTTAAACTGGGGTGACGGAGTGAGCTAAAGAATGATGATGGGTTAAACCCGGGTCAGTTGACTGGGGGTGAGTGCTTGCAATGTTTAACACTCTGTCCATCATCCCCTTTGGTTTTGCTTTGTTCGCCCTAAGTTGGCAGGGTATGCCCAGACGTGGGTCTCTTGCTCACTTTGCCACTGGATTCAAGATAGCCTGGCTGGCGAGGGTTAGGAACCCGAAACCGTTCCCAGGATGCTTGTTTCCAGTCCAGGGAAGACATGGCTTGGCAGTTCGGGCTGAACTGTTCCAATGAGGCACAGGGTCAGACAGATTTGCATATGGCCATGTCTGACATGGGGTGGCGGAGTGAGCTGAAGAATGAGAATGGATTAAACCCACATCAGCTGACTGGGGGTGAGTGCTTGCAATGTTCAACACTCCGTCCATCATACCCTTTGGTTTTGCTTTTCTTTCACAAATAGCCAGAATGTATCATGGGGACACACACATAGGCAGGGATGCTCTGATCAGACATTTTAGACAAGACTGGTACAATCCAAGATTTAGGGCAGTTGCAGAGAGTCTTTGCCAGCGATGTTTAACTTGTCAACAAATAAATACATCCAGGCAGGAAGACAGTGGTCAGTTGGGGAAAAATTGGAAAGGCTAGAAGGACCATTTGTAAGGTTGCAGTTAGATTTCAGACAATTGCCACCATGCAGGGGACTGAAGTACGTCTTTCTTATAGTGTGCTTATTTTCACAGTGGGTGGAAGCATATCCTACTAGGAGAAATGACAGCATAACGGTAGCCAGATTATTGTTGAGAGAGTTAATTCCGCGGTTTGGTTTTCCAGTAACTTTGGAATCAGATTGAGGATCTCAATTTAATAATGAAATAATTTGGTTAATCTGTGAAGCATTTAAAATTGAACAAAAATTGCACTGTGCATACCGCCCAGAGGCTTCTGGAGTAGTGGAACAAATGAATGGCACAATCAAGTCAAGACTGGCAAAAGTGTGTGCATCCACATCACTGTGCTGGCCAGATGCATTACCTCTTGTTCTGATGGGACTCAGAAGTATTCCTGACACAAAAACAGGACTGAGCCCCGATGAAATTCTCATGGGAAGAGCAATGAGACAAGCATTTATACCAGGACATAAACTGTTGTATATAACTGATGATCTGGTATTGGACTATTGTAAAGGATTGCCTGACCTAGTGCATTCTGTCTCTCACCAGGTTGGAGACGACGCAGTAGCCAGGCAGCCGGATCAAGCACATGATCGGAATCACGGAGACTGGGTGGTGGTGAAGAATTATACCCGAGAGTCGTGTCTAGCACCCAGGTGGGATGATCTGCAACAGGTCATACTGGTTACAACAACAGCAGTGAAATGTGCAGGGCTGCCCAACTGGATACATGCCAGTCATACCAAAAGAGTTCAAGCTTCTGAGGAAGAGAGATCGCAACTGACACAAGCAGTTGAGGCTGCTGAAGGTTGTGCAGCTGAAGAATCTTGGGTAACAGATTCTGAAGAAGCTGACAGGGAACAACCGAGCACAAGTCAGGAAGACTGGATACCAGTGGTAGATATACGTGAGGTGATTATTAAAACAAGACGCAGAACCAGATTAGAAAGACAGAAAACTAGAGAGGATCAGACAGGTGTAGAAGAACATGCTCAGGAAAGGGGGAATAAAACTGCTGGAGACCCTGAGTAGGATCAGACAGGGAAAGAAACCTATACTCAGGCAAACAACAAAATAAATGAGCTTGAGCAGGGACAGACAGGCATAGAAGAACACGTTCAGGCTGCAGAAGAACAAAGTGCAGTATGACCTGACCAGGATCAGTTAGGAAAAGAAGAACAAGCTCAGAAGAAAGAAGAAGAACAAATCGAAATAAGACCTGAACAGGATCAGATAGAGGAAGAGCGTGATCTGACAGATAAAACAACAATAATAAGACCTGATCAAGGACAGATAGAGAGGGATTCTGAAGACGAGGAAAATCAAATTGTGCCACAACATAACAAAAATAAAAGAGTTCTCGGAAGGGACGAGGAAAGTGAAAGTGCAGTGCAAGACAAGAAGGTCAGGAAAGGTGATAACTGGCCAGGTGGTGTCAAAAGGTTAAAATATCACTTAAAGACAATAAGTGAGGAACCTGAATAAGTAAATGAAGTCACTAGTCAGTCTGGGCAGTTGACTGAGAAAATTAGACGAAGACGCCAAAGACTGAGAATCTTGAACAACGAGTTTAAGGGTCCTGAATGAACCTACATGATTCTTGAAGAACTCGAGAATCTAGATTAGAATGAAGATAGTGACGAGGAAATAATTGCAGAACAAATTGACGAAGGAGAAGCGAGACCTCCTTGAAGTCTCAAAAGAAATAAAATCCATAAAGCAAAATAAAGAAAAGAAGAGAAATCTTCATAGACCAAAACGGCTGAGGATAGGGTTGCTAGAAGACCAAAACAAAATTGTGTAAAGAAGTGCTGTAGAATCTGTATATGTAGTTTTTTATTAGTGGTCTTAGTTTGGCTTTTTTTAACAATAGCAATTCCTTACCTTATGATAACAGATAAGAAAAATAACACAGACACTAATGAAAAGATAGCTAACATAAAGGGAGATAGAGTAGAATTAGAAGCACTAGATGAATTAAGACTTACATCACACTGTTCCAGATAACGACACTACTTTAAATATATTCACAAAGTTATTATTTCAGTATGTAGACACTATGGGGATTAGTGATTGTTATGTATGTATGAAACTGAAACTACCAACATCATTAGCAGAGGGTGCTATATATCATCATTTACCATTGACATAAGGTATTTCATGTAGTATTCTAACCAGTTTATTTTATAGGAGAGGAAAGTTACAGTATTATTATGTTTCCAGAGATTCCTATTCGAAAGCGTATGAATCCAGTGCTTAGTAGTCAAGATGCAGAGTTTATGGGTGAAATTTTCTTAACTATGAAGTCAATAGATATAGCAGAAGCACACAAGAATAATTTAACATGCACATTACCTGAAGAAGAAAAGGTATTTTTGAACTTAGTTGAAGAAAGGAGACAGGACTTCCAAAGGAAGGCTTCTGAAAAGAAACATCATGTTCCACCATGAGCTGAGAAAGAGGGAATTTATACAGCTGGCAAGACTCATGCTGCGATGTCCCTAGATTTTGTAAAGAAAGGGAAGACCTGCCTCCATAGATTAAAGACTGATGATAACAATGTATTAATTAGTTCCAAGGAGTGTGAAGATAACTTTTTGATTCTTGGAGGTTGAGGATTAAAAGGGGGAACAGATCCAGTTTTTCCTGGTGTTTACTACGTGTGTGGGAATAAAGCTTATTATAAGCTACCTGCACAGTAGTACGGGAGTTGCTATTTTGGAATAGTATTACCTAAAGTTTATCATGTAAAAAGAATCACTGGAAGCAATGAAAACACTGAAGAACTAACACGTAGAAGGAGAGCTCGTTTTTCAGAAATAGTAGCTGATATATTTAGTGCATTGATACCTTCAGTGGGAGTCATTCTGAATTTACAAAGAATGTGTAAATTGTCCACAGTAGTTGATCGTCTATCGACTGATACTGCTGGAGGTTTCTTGATGATCAATACAGAAATGGTTGCAATTAGGGCTATGGGTTTACAAAACCGACTTGCACTTGATATATTATTAGCAAAATAGGGAGTCTGTAAAATGTTGAAAGAGCAACATTGTTGCACTTATATACCGGATAAGACTATAGAAATTGGAGGATATATTAAAAAGATTACGAAAATTGAAGAAGAATTGAAACCACTGGAAGTTGATAGTGTATGGTAGAAATTAACAAAGAGTATTTCCTCAATAGGGACTTGGTTTAGTAATATAGGTAAAAGTTTTATAGGCCAAATAATACTTCCAATGGTTGGTATAACCATAATAGTCTTAGCAATAATGTTATGGTGTAAATGCTGTAGAAAAAGAAAAAGATATGAAATAAATGAAAAGGGAAAGAAAAGAAAGTATGAAGAAATACAGTTAGAAGAAATGAAAGGCGAATTGTACAAAAAGATGAAAAGTCTATGAGAAAAAGATGACAAGGGGAACGAAAAGACTGGAAAGGGAATTGAGATGTGCTAAAGTTGGCATCTGGTATGTGATGGGTAATTTTGTTGTGATGGCACAAAAATGCCATCAGAGAGGGGATTGATGGAGCAAGGACTCTCATAATAACTCATAACTCGTATTAACTAGCGGTGGCGGAATTTGCGAAATTCACTTTCGCAAACTATCGCGAAAATGTTAAAAATCTCTGCAAACACGCAGAAATATCGCGAAGATGCAGAAGTTTTATTCCCGCCCGTTCGCGGTATTTTCTGCGTGGTCGCGGCTCGCCAACTTACCCATGCGGTTGCTCGCGGGCGCGGCCATCTTGTTTTCAATTGTCTTGCGGTGCATGATCGCGAGAAGAAAGACGTGATTGCGCGACAAAAGACGTTACTGCGGGCGCGAACTGTCGCGAGACAGCGCAAATGGCTACCAACAATCCAACATCTCGTGGAGAACGCGACCGGATCGGGAAAACTTGACGGCGAACGCAGGGATTCAGGTAAGGTGATTGCGCGCACGCCAGAATGTATTATTTTACAGCGCTAGCATGCAAAAAATTCCCGGTAAAATGCAGATTGCGGAAATTTTTACATTTTCACGCTCTCCGCGGAACGAGAAAATGTCAAATTATCGCAATTTCCACGAGTGGAACGGAATTTTAGCCCAGGCCTAGTATTAACCATGTATTGTGTAATAATATGCACTACATTCCAAATATTGGAAAGAAGGAAGCTTGCTTACGTGTCTTGTTAACAAGAGTGAAATCTAAAATGGCTGCTAAACGCCGGAAACTGTAATGCGCATGCGTCAACTGCATCTAAGCAGTATGACGAGCTGTCGCTTGGAGGGAATTTTCTGCACTTGCGCAGACGCTTTTAAAATGGCTGCTAAAAGCTCACATGTTAAGCATCTGCTCTGCTGAAACTTAACCAAGATATTTACTAATTTCTAATGCGTGATGAGCATTTATAAGTAAATGGGATTAGAATAGAGATAGGTGGTAGACAGTGAAATCATTTTATTTTGATAGTAATATACCTCTTTTTGACGTTTTCTATTATTTCTTATTCGGGCCTTTGTAAAAAACCGAAGTCTATATCCCATGTGACGTCTACACATGCGCAGTCTAAGTGAGCCAAAAGCCACGATGTAATCCTTGAGTGCCATCCAAGGACGAAACAGTAACATACACTGGGAACCAGCACGATGTCCTGTGAAAAAGGAAGAGGACTATATGAAGTGTATACTTTGTGTTTGATAAAGATTTGAATGCGGGTGGGAATAAAGATTTATGAATAAAAATTAAGGGACGGGATCATTTAACAATGAACTGAAAGATATTATTGAAAATCTGGTATGGTGTGATGATCGTCCCTTTTGCCTATCCTATCAGAGTTAGTAAATTTATGAAATAGAAACATTAATGGGTGGTGCATGGCATTAGAAAGGTATAATTGAAGTAGTTTAGTTAGATAGATAGCGCATTGAGACGGAGATGCTGCAAAGCTCGGGATGCTGTCGGGATGATGAGTGAATGCTGAAGAAGAACCAAATTGCAGAATTACTAATATAGCCAAATAATTAGAAGAAGGTCGCGGAAGAATCTCGAGGAAGAAGATAGTGTCAGAGAGGGGTGCGACGCAGGCGTCGGATCTAGAAGAGGTCACCTTATCCTGTGCTGAATCCTGTCCTGAATCTTATCCTGTATCCTGAAGACTTGACTCCTGATCTTTCTTGAGGTCTCACTCTCCCAACTCCTTGGCTAAGGGGTTGAGCTTCACACCAATCTAGGTAAATATAAATTCTGTAGACTTGAAATTGTGCTGCTCTCTCTATCCTCTCTTTTCTGAGTATCGTCATTTATCAGGTCTTGCTGATTTGAATTTTCCTTCTATGGATGACGGGGACTGTACTGTACTTTGAGTTTGGCTCACATGAATTTAATTAAGATAAAGCTTCTAAAATTTCCCGAAGCTGTGGTCATTTTCACTACAGTGAAGACTATTTTAATATATGTCATTTCACCATCAACTAGTTCAACTAATGGTCCATTGACCAGAGGAAAGACCTTTTTGATCAGTGAAAGATTAGTTGGGAATGACAAATAACTAATCTCGGAAAGAAAACATAAAAATTGACCCCTGCAGCTATTATCTGGCCTGAGTGAGTGTGAGTGTGTTTATGGGCCCAGGTGAGCATATGGTATTAGAGTATCTGAGGCTGGTTTACCGCTGGATCAACGGCGGATATCTTTGTTTTACAGGCGTCACACGTGAGGTTTTTATTCTTTTCATATGTTATTTACTTGTAGGATTCCGTCCATTAATTGCTTCTTCTTTTGAATACGACACACGTTTCTTTCAATTAGTAAGGTAAGCGCGAGTTTAGAGTTTCAGTATCACTACAGCATTCTTTGTCCTCATTGCTTTATGTTTCTCATCTTGTTACAGGCACGGGTTTATGGGTCTTGGACGGCTTTTTGTTACATTGGTTATGAGTTTATGTTTTAAACCTTCCAGGTGAGCTATTCTTGAGTTTGTGTACACACTAAACAAGGAGCTGTCTAGGACACCACAGTTAAACCGTTTTTTATAGGACACGATAAACGGTAATCTCGCTATAGCACCACGAAGTTTACCTACCAGGTATTTACTTACTCATCATAATCTCTGTGGTCTAAACAACACATTGGGTGTCTATGCACTTTACTTTTCCATCACTCTTTGACAACAGGCTTTAACATCACATACTTATTCCGGTTATGGTTGAGTTATTAAATCTTAAAACAGTCAACTCTTCTGCACTTGTGGATACAAGGGTGACTTACGTTTTGCGGCTGTTTATCATGACACGGGCGACTGGGTATTGTAGCTCATGGTTTATCATAAAGTTTATGTTGATGATTTTTAAAGAGTATCATTTCCCTTTGTAGATTGTCCCCTGAGGAAGGGTCTGAAATGTCTCGAAATGCATCGGGCATTTATATGAAAGTTGAATGAAAGTTATTCATGAGCTATGAAGCCACTAGTAGAATGTTAACATACAAAATATAATCATGTATTGATCATTGATTTCTATTTAAGTCTTTGTTGTGGTTATGATGATGACCAAGACATGATAACAAGAATATTATTCATAAATGACAACCATTGATGAGTACTGTTTTGAGTAGAATGTTTGATTTGGATAAAATCTAGGGGTTCGGTTAGAACTCAGTGAATAGTGCACAGTGCACTTGTAATAGTTTTTTTTGACCTATTACTTGGATTGACAGCAAGTGTAGCACTGTAGCACCACCGAGCAATCAGCTTTTGTTTAAAATATTTAGATCAAGTAGTAAAATTGGAGTGCTCCTCCAACCCTTTACTTCTATCATTAACACCCTGTACCCTAGGCCACATGGGGGGACCACGAGGGACCCCCTGGTGCCAAAGTAAAACAAAATTGGCAGTTTTTGCTGTGACTGCGGGTCTTCCATGGGATTAAAAAACCCAAATGTGGTTTAGTTAATTAAGGGGAGGGGGTGTGCACCCACTAAAGGCCCCTGGGAACCCAACCCCAGTGCCACAGTTAATAAGGGGAGGGGGCATGAGCCCCCCTTCTGAGCCATAATAGGTCCCAGGGAGTTCACAACCGGGGCCAAAATCATTAAAAAAAGGGAAGGGGCTACACGACCCCCCCCACCCTGAGCACTTATAGACACAGGGGACCCCACTACTGCGGTCAAAATTCACTAGCAAAGGGGAGGAGAGCTGCACAGCCTAAGTTCCCGAACCTTGAAAAGGCCTTGAGGTCCCCGACCTCCAAGGCCACTAAGTTTATTAAAAGGGGGAGCCATTAATGGCTCCGTGGACTCCATCCTCCTCACTTGCTGTGTCCCACGGAGGCCACCACTGGGAAACAGCAGTTTCCCTGCCTGTACCGGAGTGGACAGGGAAACTTGTGTTTGCTCTGCTAGGTGGGAGCATTTTCAAAACTCCCGCCAAACGGGAGAAAACAGAAATACTGTTCTCAGCTGGCAGGAGCATTGAAAATGCTCCCACCAGCTGGAAGCAGACTTTTGATCTATATCCCTGCCCACACTGATGCGGGCAGAGAAAGAGATCAAGATATTGCTACTGCCCAGAGTGAGCAAAATAAATAGCAGCTCCCTCCGGGCAGGCACATGTGTGTTCTGTTTCCCTGCTCGAACTGATGCATTTTCAAAGCTCCAGCCCACTGGGAGCAGACTTTATATTTGCTCCCATTTGGCAGGAGTTTTAAAATGCCAGTGCAGGCAGTGAAACCGCTGTGTCCCAGGGTTGGGCTCCCTAAGACACAGCAAGTGAGCTGGCCCCAGGGAATGGCATCCCCAGGGCCATTAATGGCTCAGGGAGGGGCAACTGCGATCTCCCTTTTTGTTAAGTTAGTGGCCCTCAATGATGGGGTCCCCGGGGCATTATCAAGGCTCGGGGAGTGGGGCTGTGTGGCCCCCCTTTTTTGGTAAATTTCAGCCCAGTGGGTGGGCTTACTGGGGCCTTTAATGGCTCAGGGACGGGGTACTGCACCACCCCTCCCCTTCTTTGGTGAATTTAGCCCAGAGGTGAGCTCCCCTGGGTCTATAATTGTTCAGAGAATGGGCCTAGTGGCCCCCCATTTTTGAAGGGTCTAGGCACCAGGGATGGACTCCCTTGGGCCTATAATTGTTTGGGGAGAGGGGCCTTGCTCCCCTCCCCTTATTAAATGTGGTCCTGGGGTGGGTTCCCCTAGGCCTAAAAAATGCAAGGGAGGGGATCCCTCTCACCTTAACTAATGAAACTGGCCATGGGCAAGCTTTTTTTTCTCAATTCCATGAGAGTCCTGTAACCACTTTAAAAAAACATTTTGTGACGGGGGTATCTCTGGGTCCCCCACATGTGGCCTAGAGTGCAGAATATCCCTATCCTGCCCCATTATATATTTTTTATTTTAAGTTACAATTTCAGGACAGATGACTAAGTTCCAGAAACCTGTAATGGCTGCCACCAACATTTTTCTGATGTTGCTGGCTGCCATTCAGAGCGCTGCTCCTGAAGGAGTCTGACTCCCAAGGACACAAATTGCCCAGGTGAAAAAAAGTTCCCTGGACCAATCAAAACACTCCATTTTTAAATTGACACCCCCACAAGGGTCTCGCATGCATCTTGCTAACCCAACCCTCCATATATACATATATTTTTTAACCCTAATTTCTAAAAAAACTACTGAATGGATTTACACCAAATCACAAAAATAACAATCTGCAGACCAAGATGTAGCTTCCTACCAAATGTGGTATAATTCCATTCAGCAGTTTTTGCTGTAGCCCTTCTTAAGAAAGCCTATCAGAAATGCATGGGGATTTTTGTTATATTGGGACCCCCTTTTTCTCAGTACCTGCTAGATGGACAAACTACTCAAAACAGATCACGTTTTTTGGAAAGTTTTGTGAAGATTTGTCAAACGGTGCCAAAATTATTAGCAACACAAAAAATGCTTTTCCTGTGGAATAGCTGACCTAACTATAAATGCCCAAAGGCGACCACTGCTGGGTACGATATATGTATATATATATTGATATTAAAATGTACAGATTGGACGTCATGCAGAAAAAACACTTTGCATCTACAGAGCCAGTTCAATTCACAGTTCGAGCTCAAAGTCAAAATTCACAATGCACAAACATGCTTTGCAAGTCATAATTATCACTACAAATCACATTATCAAGGGGGTGGCCGCGTGGCATTTTGCCTCCATAACAAGGGTGTGTATAAATAATTTGCAACCATTTTTGCTGTTACAAAGCATGGAGGGCCCGATTCACAGAACTAACTTAAAGCAAAATCCTAAACTTACTCCCATTTTGGTATTCACAGAAGGCACTTACTCATTTTGGTATTCACAGAAGACACTTACTCATTTCGGTATTCACAGAAGTTAGGAGTCCTAACTTTAGGACTCCTAAATGCCTTCTGTGAATACCGAAAGTCTTAAAGTTAGGATTTTTCTCAGTTTAGGAGCAGTAAAGTTAGGACTCCTAACTTTACTACTCCTAAACTGAGAAAAATCCTAACTTTAAGACTTTTGGTATTCACAGAAGGCGTTTAGGAGTCCTAAAGTTAGGAGTCCTATTTTTACTACTCCTAAACTGAGAAAAATCCTAACTTTAAGACTTTTGGTGTTCACAGAAGGCGTTTAGGAGTCCTAAAGTTAGGAGTCCTAACTTTACTACTCCTAAACTGAGAAAAATCCTAACTTTAAGACTTTTGGTGTTCACAGAAGGCATTTAGGAGTTCTAAAGTTAGGAGTCCTAACTTTACTACTCCTAAACAGAGAACAATCCTAACTTTAAGACTTTCAGTATTCACAGAAGGCATTTAGGAGTCCTAAAGGTATGACTCCTAACTTCTGTGAATACCAAAATGAGTAAGTGCCTTCTGTGAATACCAAAATGGTAGTAAGTTTAGGATTTTGTCTTAAGTTAGTTCTGTGAATTGGGCCCGGAATGCTTAGCTCCTGCCACGGGTTGGTGGTATCCATTCACATAGTGTAATCTGTCAGCACCTGACAGCTAACACTCTGCTTGTGCAGTATCGGTCTGCTCTCCTCGAAGTGAAATTTGTGGGATTATGACCCCTTTACCTCCAAGCTAAGGCATTCACAGCACAGGCATTGTACATGCAAATGATATGAAGGATTCAGTCTCATGAGGGCTTCCATATCAGCACTCGCTAATATTCACAAAATGTTCTACACCACATCATTGTGTGAATGTTTTGTATTTTTTTGTGAAATGTCGGTTTGCATCACAAGTGTTTTGAGAATCTATTGCAGCTCAAGCGGTGAGACTGGTCAATGTGCCAACACTGTGCTGAAACCAGACTCCTTGTGCCTGTGGACCAATGCATGCAATAATGTCAAAGATTGCACATACAGACAAATAAATATGATACAGGTTCAAAGAAATGGTGTCTGGGCTGTCTATTCACATCTTGAAGTAGGAAAGCAACTTTATGATGAAAAAGTATTTTCCGTTAAATTCTGTCCTTTGACATTCTTTCACTCAAGGGGAGTTAAAAAGCCAGGATCCCAACAATAGCCACGATTATGTGAAAACGGCATGGCTATCCAATATGTGATCAAATCAATATGGCCTTTTAAAAGGGAAGTATAACATCTGTATTTAGTTTCAAACAATTAGCTTGAACTTGTAATAGCAGACTTGGTGCCCTGTACTGTTGGGAAAAATAGTTTGATGTGTGTGGGAAATGACTAGATTCACATACAAGGCCTTTCTCTTGTTTCCAGAAATAAATGATACATACTAACACATTAATTGACTCAAAATGTTACAGTGATATCAATGTCAAATGACCGACGGGCTTTAGTATTAACACCTCTGATGAGGCAACTTCATTTCATATTAAGATTGCATTCAATGGCTCTTTGTTTCATAATAGTGCAGTCACTGCAATTTAACAGAGCATCATACTGCCTTCATGTTCCAGTCCCCCCCCCCTCTCTCTCTCTCTCTCTCTCTCTCTATATATATATATATACATATATACATATATATATTTATATATATACACTCATATAAAAAATATATATATATATATATAAATATAAATATAAATATATGTATATATATATATGTATGTATTACCCAGGGGCGGTCCCCACTTGGTAGTTATAGTTAGGTCTGTATTTCCAATGGAAATACGTTCTTTTTATGTTGCGACTAACTTTGTCCCCATTTGACAAATTTCCATGGAACATTCCCAAAAAGTTGCTACTTTTTGACTAGTTTGTGCATGGAAAGTTTCTGGGTGATACATCAAGAAATAGGGGGGTCCAAAAAACACAATATCTCATGCATTTTTCATAGACATGTTTAGGCAGGGCTACTGCAAAAACTGCTGAACAGAATTACATCAAATTTGACAGGAAGCCAGATCTTAGTACACAGATTGTGTTTTTTGTGATTTGGTGTAAATTTATTCAGTAGTTTTTGAGAACCTAAGGTTAAAAAATATTTGCTTATCTGACATTATAGTTGAATGACAATTTCAGTGACAACATATCGTTTTAAATTAAAAAAAATAAGAAAATTCACCAGTTATAGTTAGCAGAGCTATTTATTTTATTTATTTATTTATTTATTTTAGCAGTTTTGTATAGCGCGAACAAGACCCTTGCAGGTATCAGAGCGCTTTACAGTACAGAGAATCAACAACAAAAAAACAAAAACATATATGTGACGTATAGTAGGTTAATACAATAAAGATGAGCATAGCGAACAGCATGTATTAACATGGGAATATCAGAGAGTCAAGTGAATTTGGATAGAAGAATAGATTTCACTTCTTTTTTTAAAAACGCTGCGGATGGATTAAGTCTCGTTTCATGTGGCAAGGCATTCCAAATCCTGGGAGCCATTCCTGAGAAGGAGCGGTAGTAAGTTTTCTTCTTGGAGAACCGTTGTGGCTTAAGTAAAAGATTGCTGGAGCTCCTAGTGGATCTGTTACCACCCGAAAGTACCAATTTCTCCGCTAGGTATCTCGGTGTTTTGTGATGGAAGGCCTTATGCGTCATACAAGCGATTTTCAGTTGAATTCTGGCCTCAAAAAGAAGCCAGTTGAGGGCACGAAGGTCAGAGGAGATGTGGCTGTTTCTTTTGGAGCCTGTGATGAGCCTAGCAGCTGTATTGAGTGTGGCTCTTAAAGGAGCGGTCGTTGATCTGGGTAGGCCGCAGAGAGCAATGCTTCCGTAATCCCCTTTGGGAATTACTAGAGATTGAACTGCCTGTTTAAAGTCGCTGGCCGGTATGAAGGGTTTCAGTTTTCTCAAGGTGTTAATCTGGAAATTAGCTCCTTTGGTTGCAGCGCTGATGTGCTTCTGCATATTTAATTTATTGTCCAAGGTTATTCCCAGTGATTTAGCTGAGTCAATGATGATAGGCTGACCATCGAATGCTGTAATGTGCTTCATCCATTCAAGGATGGTGGCCGTTTGGTTGGGAGGGGCGATTAGTAGAAATTCAGTTTTTAGACTGTTTAGTTTTAGATGATTTTCCTCCAGCCAGATCTGTGTTTTAAGGAGTGTTGAATTAAGGGACTTGATGTCATCAAGTGAGTGGACCTTAATGTAGAGTTGAGTGTCGTCGGCATACATGTGATATTGGATGTTAGATGAATTGAGTAGCTCAGTGAGAGGTTCCATAAACATATTGAAGAGTGTCGGGGAGAGGGATGAACCCTGGGGTACTCCCAGAGTGACCGGAGAGGGGTTGGAGAGTGATTGGTTGATCTTGAATCTTTGTGTTCTGTTTTGGAGGAAGGACGTGAACCAGTTTAACACAGTACCAGATAGTCCCATCCTGTGTTTCAGCAGGTCTAGAAGATTGTCATGTTTGACTGTGTCGAAGGCTGAGGATAAGTCAAGCAGGATTAGCAGGCATCCTTTGTTTTGATCCAAGATTTGCAGCGCGTCATCAATTATGTGGGTCATGGCTGATTCCGTGCTGTGCCCAGATCGAAAGCCCAATTGAAATTGATCTAGCAAGTTGAAGTGGTCTATGTGATTACTAAGCTGCACGTGAACACATTTTTCTAGCAGTTTGGCGAGGGTCGAGATGTTGGAAATTGGGCAATAGTTATTCAGGTCAGCTGGGTCCGCCGAGGGTTTCTTTAGGATGGGGGATATCTGACCCACCTTGAGGATGTCTGGGATGATTCCTTGTGAAAGAGAAGTGTTTATAATCCTGGTCCATAGGGGTAATAGCAATGGCGTGAAGGTTTTTAAATGGGTTGCTGGGAGAGGGTCTGTGAAGTGATTGGAAGGATTCAGTGCTGTGATCATATTTAAAATAGTTTCTTCATTGTAGCAGCTGAAGTCGGTCCAGGAGGCATTGTTCTTGAGAGCGGGCTTTGGAGGGGATATTATCGGGATGCTAGGTGTGGACGGAGCACCACTCCTTTGTGGGCCTGTATGTGATAAAAGATCATTAAGTAGGGCTGTTTTTAAGTTTTCAGTCTTAGTTGAGAAAAATGATGCAAGATCCTCACAATTGGGCAGTGTGTCAGGATTAGCTTGGGGGGAGTGGGACAGGCCCTTGGATTGGGCTTTGATTATTTCGAATAGTCTTTTGGGACGATTCTTGGCTTGGTCCAATTGTTGACGAATGAAGTCAGCTTTCGATCGTCTAATCTTTCTATAGTAGGAGTTTCTTTTACTTCTTAGCAATTTGAGGTGGGCAGCAGATGGAACAGCTCTCCATTGTCTTTCAACTGTTCTTAGATATCTTCTGTCTTCATTTAGCCTACCATCATACCAGGGGTTTGATCCTTTTGCGGTGGTTCTTTTCAGTTGTAGTGGGGCTAGGTTATCTAGTACCTGACTCATCGAGTTGAAGTAGTGGTTGGTTAGAACATGTACATCATTTTGACCCTCCAGTGGGAGTGTAAGGGTGTGACTAGCGGTTGTGAGAGAGGCAGGGGTGATGTTTTCTAGGTTCCTCTTCCAAATTTTCGTTCTCATTGGTTGGATAGAGAGTGGCTTGACTTCCTTGTTGATGTGGAAAGTGATTATGTTATGGTCAGACCAATCGCAGGGGAGGATCAAATCTAGCTGGGTAGAGTCTGTTTTGGCAATTACTAGGTCGAGGATGGAACCCTTATCGTGGGTAGGGCCATCACATATTTGGGCCAGATTAAGGTCTGACAGAAAAGCTTTGAGGCTATTGACCTCAGAGTCTTCTGGATCATTCCAGTGGAGGTTGAAGTCCCCCAGGAAGATTTGCGTATTTTGTTGCCCGACATTTGCGGCTATGATATCCATTATTTGTTCGATGAAAATGGGATTGTTCCCAGGAGGGTGGTAAAAAGAATGAAGAGAGCATAGAGGCTTGTTGTTGTTCTTGATGTCTAGGCAAAGGTACTCACATGAAGAGAGCACCGGTGAGTTGATGCGGTTCACCGAGAGGCAGTTCTTATAGATGCAGGCAATGCCTCCCCCAGGCCTATCTAGTCTGTCAAGTCTTGTGATGTAGTAGTTGGGGGGGGACTAGTATGTCTAAGAGGGGCGTGGAAGAATTGTTTAGCCAGGTTTCAGTCAGAATTATGAGATCGGGTTCTGTAGTTAATATGAGGTCAACTATATCCGTGGCATGATGCGATGCAGATCTACAATTTAGTAGGATACATTTGAGCTGGGTTATAGAGGGAGTAGTGTTATGGTTGTGGAGGATGGGTACCCTCTTGAGGTTGTTTTCAACAATACCTCTAGGCGTAAGTCGTTTCGGGACTCTAGAGGTATTGGGTTGGATGGGTTGGATAAAGGACAATTTTTGCCGGTCGTCTGTCTGCATGGGTTCCAAGGGAGGCGGTGAGGGTATGTAGGAGTGTAGTAGGGAGGTAAGGTCTTTCTCAGATAGGGTGGATGCTTTCCTGTTGGGACGTGATGGGGCATTGGGGTAAGGTACTGTTTTCCAACTGGGGGGCGACTGAGACAAGGGGCCAGTGCTTGGCTGATGAATGTATTTAGTTTGTGGCTTGTGTGATTGCAGAATCAGGTCATGAAGGGTTTGGATGTCCTCTTTGATTTGGTGAAGGGATGTAAGTATCCCATCCAATCTGTGGTCTGATGAATGGGTTGTAGTGGTTGAGAGGGGACGCGACAGGGTATTAGTGCGTACTTTCGACGTGACTGGTTCAATGTGAGGTAGTGTATCAGAGTGGCCGACAGTGCCTGGGGGGAGAGTGCAAAGTGGATGGGAGGTGGTGTTGATGTGAACAGAAGGCAACGGGACCATGCGCTTTTTGGTGCAGGGAGAAGGGGAAGATGGGGCTGCATGCTGATCCGGAGTGGTGCAGGGAGAAGGGGGAGCCATGAGGTCCCGTATATCCACGAGGGTGTTGGGTATGGTGATGGGAGTGGAGAGGGGAGTACTGTAAGTAGGATGGGAGAGGGTGTAATTTAAGAGATAGGGAGCGTTAGTGGTAGACGAAGGGACGCATGTGTAGGCTGGGGGTGAGATAGCGCCAATATACGGCGATATACGGGCATAACTTGCACCCCGAAATGCACTGCTTATGATCTCACATATTACAACACTCATGACATTCTCTATGACATGGTTTATGATGTTCCTAATGACATCTCAACCGACATCAGTGATGACATCACCTAAAACACCACTGATGACATCATTCAATGAGTGTCTCAGGGGCCGATTCACAGAATTAATCTGAGACAAAATCCTAAACTTACTACTTTTGGTATTCAAAGAAGGCATTTAGTTGTAGTAAAGTTAGGATTTTGTCTTAATCTTAAATTTAACTAAAGACAGACTTAAAACAGACTTAAGGCAGCCTTAAGACAAACTTAGGACAGACTTAAGACAGAAATAAGACAGACTTGAGACAAAATCTTAACTTTACCACTACTAAATGCCTTCTGTGAATACCAAACGTAGTAAATTTAGGATTTTGTCTCAGATTACTTCTGTGAATCGGGCCCTTAGTTTGTCTTTTAGTGCAAGGGTGCCTGTATTGCAGGGAATGATTGTTTATGTGCAGGAAGGTGTCCCTAAAGCTCCAATTTTGGGGATTTGTTACTTTTATGGGTGCTGTATTCTGCAGCACACATGGAAGTAGCAAATCATCATTATTTAATGATTGTTTATGTGCAGGACGGGACACCTTCCTGTACACAAACAATGATTAATGCGGTTTGCTCTTTCTATGCGTGCAGAATGCAGCATACATGGAAAAAGCAAAAACAAGGAGAAATAAAAATATGTCTCCTCATTGTGCCTGCTTTTGCATGACATTAGTTTTCGCGCTGCATCAGATTTACACATCCTTGTAAATCTGGGGCAGCGTCAAAAAGCAATGGGTGTTTTGGTGGAACGCCCACAGCAACACCCAATGCATGCCCCTTTCACTCAGAAAACTACGTGAAAGGTTACCATATTTACAAAGCATCTTTAAGCTTAAACGCACTTTGTAAATATGGGGCAGGGCATTGTGCCACAGGAACGTAGGTAAAAGTGATGTTCCAGTGGCACAATCCCCTTGTAAATATGCCCCTACATATTTTATTGAGTATTTTAAGGGAATCATCTCAGTATGATAATTCAATACAGGACAGACGACTGTGTGCACCAGGTATGTACCCAGGTAAACATGCTTGATAAGCAACCAAAGCTGATCTATCTTTAACCCTTTCAGCAGAGTATAAAGGTTGTGGGGATCATGACCTTTAGTGCCTTCAGGCCTTGGGAGTTTACTGTGAGTAGACTGTCTTTGGAGAGGTTTTGCAAAGAGTAAACATTGTTCTAAATACATACTGTTGAATAATATGTGGTATATCTCTCATGATAGTTTATCTATCTGTAAACAGTGTGGTACTGGGTAAAGTCTCTGCATAGGGTACACACTGTTTATATTACCCATTTTCCTACTTGCATATGCTTGATTTCTCACAAGAGGTTTGTTAACTCTGAAGGGTTTGATCCAGGCTAAAGGTTATCCATTGTAGGGCATAACTTTTGTAACAGGACAGTGTCTGGAGGGAGTTGGATTTCTCTGAACAGTTGTATACCGATTGAACACCGTGTACAGTAGTTGTTACCCATATACGTGTGGGTAGTTGTCACCATGAGCTTGGTTACCCATGAAATGTATGATACAGGGTCAATGTTGTACATAACAGAAGGGAAGGGGGCTAGTGGCCCACCTCTGTGAGCTCTCTTGGGTCCCGTGTACCCCATTCACCTGGGCCAGAGATGGGTTACCCGGTGCCCACCTGGGGCCCCCACAAACCAATAGTTGGGGGCTGCAGGGGGAAGCCCCAGGTACCCCACAGCCCCAGATGGAACCCCGCATAGTGCGGAAGCCAGCATTGCTCCTGCCCGAAGGGAGCAGCTTTTTATGCTTGCTCCCTCAGAGTCGGAGCAATATCTGTTTACCTGGCTGCATGGGTATAGGCAGGGAAACGGACATCTGCTACTGACGAGCAAAAGCAGACATGCCTTCCCTGCCTGCGCTGCTGCAGGCAGAGAGGGCAAGTTTTCTCTCACCTGGAACACATGCTGTCCCCTCCCTTTTAAATATCACGTCGCCATGAGGATGGGATCCAGGGGGCGTATGAAGGCTTAGGGACGGTGTCATGCGCCCCCTCACCTTAATTAATGAACCAAGGTCTCCAAGGCCCAAAATGGGCAAGGGGAGAAGGGCTCCTCACATGCCCAACTCCCCAATTTATCTATAAAAAATTGAGGGCCACCATTTTCGTTTTTTTGTTTACCACAAGTCCTCTGAGTCCCCCCACAGGTGGGTCCCCAGGTCCCCAACTCAGGACTGGGGAATAAGGGGCATATTTACAAGCCCCTATCCCCACCACAAAGTCACTTTCAGTGACGTGATGGCGATAGGAGCCTCCCATTAGTTACAAGGCAGCGTTAAGCCACTTTATATGGCTTAACGCTGCCTTGTAAATAAGGCACCCTTTGACACTATATTTAGCGGTGAAAGGGAGGGCAATGGTGTTGTGGTAGGAGTTCCATTGCAACACCCATTGATTTTGACACTGCATCCTATTTAAAAGGGCAGCGTAAATTGGAGGCAGTGCCAAAATTAAGACCAGGGAACACCTGGTCTTAAACAGGCGAAATGAGGAAAAATGCTTTATTACTCCTCATTTTTGCGGTTTCCATGTGTGCTGCCTTGTGCAGCAGACATAGAAACAGCAAATTGCCTATGATTGTTTATGTGCAGGAAGGACCCCCTCCCTGCACATTAACAATCATTTAAAAAATATGCTGTTTTGCAACTTCTATGTGTGCTGCATTAAGCAGCACACATAGAAGTTACAAAACAGCATTTTTTCAAAATGATTGTTTATGGGCAGGAAAGGGGACCTTCCTGCACATAAACATTCTTCCCCTCAACACAGGCACCCTTGCACTATGGTGCTAGGGTTCCTGCATTGGCGCTAGTCAGCTAAAGTTAGAGCCAGTGCAGGGGGAATCGCAGGGCTGCACCACATACTAGTAAATATTGTGCAACCCTGCGTTTCTACAGTGGCAAAACGTGTCGTTAGCCTTCTTTGCTTAACAACACACTTACCACTTTAATGTAAATATTCCCCTAAGCTCCTGAGTCCAGTAACGCCTGCCAGCTACATTTTTTTCATGCTGCAGAAAGTCAACAAGAGGGCTTGCTCAAACAGGAGAATGTCTCCTGTGGGAGAGAAATGGCCTTAAGGGAAAAAAGCTCCTTTGGCAATTATAATGCTCTACTTTTAAAAAATGGGTTTGAGGACTATCGCAAGAGTTCCTCGAACCCAACCATATGCAAATATTTTTGCACTTTAATATCTCGTAAACTACTGAAGGAATATATACCAAATCACAAAAAGCACACTTTCTGGTCCAAGATCTTGCATCCTGCCAAATTTGGTGTAATTTCGTTTAGCAGTTTTTGCGACAGCACTGTTCCAAAACAAGTCTATGGAAAATGCATAAGGATTTTGAGTTTGGGCCCCCCCCCTTCATTCTCAGCCCCTGGCTGATGGACCATCTCAAAACTTTCCAATTCCATGGACAAAGTAGACAATAACAGAGCTTTGTTTGGAAAGTTTTGTGAAGATTCATCAAACAGTGCCAAAGGTATTAACAAAATAAAAAAGCCATTTCCTAATGTCCTATGAAAATGCTTACCTAACTATTAACTACTGGCAGTTGCCAGTATGTAGTTATAGTTAGGATCATCTTTCCATAGGAAAAGTGGTTTTTGCATTGCCTATATCTTTGGCATCGGTTGAAGAATCTTCACAAACTTTTCCATAGAAAATGCACCGGTGATTTGAGTTGTGCATGCAAAGATTTGAGGTGATTCCGCAAGCGGCAGCGAAGAAATGGGGGGGTTCAAAAAAAGTATGTTTCGTTTGTATATTCTCATAGGGATTTTAGACACGACTACAGTCCGAACGACTGAACGGAATAACACAAAATTTTACAGAAAGGTAGGTCTTGGTTCCGAAAGCACCCTTTTTGTTATTTGGTGTTAATCCGTTTAGTAGTTTAAGAGTTATTAAAAGATAACTACATTTCTCTATGTAAGGATGCAACCCCTCCACAAATCCTCCTGATCTTGTGCAGAGACCTTATTTGCTGCCAACACTTCAGCCAGGAAGTGTTGACAGCCTTTTTGGGACTCAGCTTTAGCCGACTCCCAAAAAATAAAGAAAAGGGGGCATGGTAGGAATATCCTGACCCTCTAGATCTGGAGTCCCCAGGGCGCCCCCCAGGGCAGAAAAGCATTTTTTGTAATCTTTTGCTGCAAAATCAAAACAGATTTGGGAATCCACAGAAAAGTGAAAAAGAAAACACTTATGGTCTCCCGCGCTTGCTTACAGTATAGCTGTGGGGTGGGCCAGGTGCTGGAGGCAGATTGCTGCATTGAAATTAAGAGGAGGCACACAGGTCCCCCTCCTAGGACTCATTTGAGCCCTCGGGACAACCATCTGCCCGGGGGTTTATGTAAATATGGGAGGGAGGCTGTGCAGAACCTCCTCCATCGGGATCATTGAGCCTCAAGGACCACCACTTCCCCGTGGCTTTATTTTTTAAATGGAAAGTAGCCATGTGGACCCCACTTCAGGGGCTGTTTGAATCCCCAGGGACCACCCCTCCCTGGGGCAAAATAAAAACAATAAAAGGGGGGCCAACCAGCTCCTCGGTCCCCGGGTATCACCATCTCCCCAGGGCCTATGTAATACATAAAAGTGGGAGGGGGCCACACGGCCCCCCTCCTTGACCATATACAGCCCCAGGGACAACCACCTCCCAAGGTCCCTGGGGCTGCATATGGTCAGGGGCTGGCCCGTGCATAGTAAATAAGGGGTGGCATGTCACTAATGGTCCTCGGGACCACCACCCCCCCAGGGCCAGCTCCTGCTATCTCCCGAGGTGTCCAGCCTCGGGAAATAGCTGTTTGCATTCGCTTGGCAGGATCTGTCAAGCGAGAGCAAACACCAACTCCATTCCCAGCAAGCAGGAGCTGTCATACTCCTCCTAGATGCTTGGAGTTGAGTTTTTATCTATTTACCTTCCCACTGTCATGCGGGCAGAGGAACAGATAAAAGAATTGTTTCCACATGCAGGTAGATGCATAATTATCAGCTCCCCGTGTGAGGGCACAATGCTTGCTCTAGGAGAAAGTGGGGAGCCAGCTGGGACTGTGAGGACATTAAGGCTCCCCTGCGGTCACCGTCAAAGCACACTGGGTACACAGGGTGGGGCCAGGGCAACTAGGTAAATGTAGCTGGACCCCGGGGCATGGGGTCTCCATAGCCAAAACCGGCCCAAAGAGAGTGGAAGAATAGCACCTTCCCTCTTAGAATTTTGGCCTGGCCATGGGGGATTCTTCTTTGAAAAAATGTTGTTCCATTCTGGTGCTCATTTCACAGAAATGTACCCTTGTGAAGCACTTACATATATAAACATAGCAGGTTCCCCAGTTGTAGCTCCATGTCAGTAAAGCACAACACAATCCTAACTTCTTATGCATTGGTGAAGGCAATGCAAGTATGTTTCTTTTCATATTACACGTTGAAAAACTGTCTGAAATCCTTGTTGGAGGTGACCCCATTGATTATCTATTGGAGCACACTCTGATCTGGGGTAACTGTGATTTCTTTTTTGTCATCTCCTGGTGATAACAAAGTCCACAAGTCTCACTTTTAATTACCCTTAGTATGCAAATACCCAAAATTGTCTGTAACCTCCACCTATTTGGCTATGCACCGTTTTACTTAATAGTATGTAAAGGTCTTCCTGCCTTTTTCTATGTTGACGGACTCCTTACTAAAAGGCTCTCAAGCGAGTTACACAATGACTTTGGTGATGCATTCATTAATAATATAATAATAATATCCACATTTGTAAACCACAAACCATCACCCGTAAGGGTCTCTACTCTAGGCGCTGGGGGCCGTCGGGAAGATTAAGCAAGCTATTGCCCAAAGTCACATGGTGCTGGGCTAATCTGCCGCTGGCGCTGGGGATCGAACTATGATCCTCAGATTCCGGAGTCAGTCGCCCTGGACGCGGCGTCACACCTCTTCCACATTATGCAGAGGAATATGAGTACATCTCCACCAAAAAAGCACTGACTTCATTTAGTTAAAGGGAAGTACCCCTGTTTGAAGGGGGTTCATTTCTTTGTAGTCACATCATCTTCTCTTGACGAGAATTCACATTATCACAGATTTGTGGAGGAAGATGTTCGAGCAACAATCAAAATGCTGAAATTACATGTGCACCTCGAGCCCTGTTACGCAGCTGTAGTGTAGAAAACGTACTGGACATTTACCCAAGGAGTCACCCATTAAAAGTACTCCACTTGGGTAGATGTTTTGTGCAAAACTCTGGACTCTTTTTGGATAAAGGGGTAGGTGCAGTTCCATTGTGGCCCAGTCACTGACACAGCTACTGACATACCCACACAAATACTTAGACACCCACTCATATACTCAGGCACTCACACAGCAACTGGCAGACCCACTCAGACACTGATACTCCCAGTCACAGACCCCCTCAGATACACACCTACTCACAGATCCACTCACGCATCCACTTGCTGACCTACTCAGACACTCTCACACATACTCATAGACCCACTCAGACATGCATACACCTACTCAGAGATGCACTTAGACACTCTCACACCCACTCACAAACCTACTCGGGCACTCATGCACCAATCACAGGACCACTCAAACACTCTCACAGCCACTCACAGACCCATTCAGACACTCATACACCCACTCACATTCCCACTCAGACACTCATGCACCCACTTACAGAACCACTCATACTCTCTCACACCCACTTTCAGACCTACTCAGAGACTCACACACTGACTCACAGACCCACTCAGGGACATATGCACCCACTCACAGACCCACTCACTCATGCACTCACTCACTGACTGATTCAAACACTCATGAAAGCACTCGCAAACCCACTTAGACACTCTCACATCCACTCCCAGACCCACTCGGACACTCACTCAGGTACCCATGCACCCATTCAGACACCCACTCAGAAACTCACATACCTACTCATAGACCCACTCAGACACTCATACACACATTCACATACCCAGTGAGACACTTATGCAGTCATTCCTAGACCCACTCAGACATTCACAGATCAATTTTGACACTCACACAGCCACTGAGACACTCATGCACTCACTCACACACTTGCTCTCATAGGTTACAGGTAGAAAATAACATTTAAAAACCTTAGAAATTCACTTAAAAAACCTAAGCCTACAGGGATGTTACAGTTAGGAAATAACATTAAAAACCATAGAAATTCACTAAAAAAGCTAATGGTTACAGAGATGTTATAGTTAGCAAATAACATTGAAAAAAACCTTAGAAATTCACTGATAAAATGGTTACAGATACGTTTCCGTTAACCAAAGATTATACACGCACAAAACCATAGAAATTCAGCAGCTATAGTAACCTGAGCTAACTATAACTTACGCCCCTGCAATGCACTGCTTATGATCTCACATATTACATCACTCATGACGTGGTTAATGACATCACAGATGATTTCATTGATAACATCTCAAATGACATCACTGATGACATCATCAACTGAGTGTAAGTGTTTTCTAAGAGTTAATGAGTGGTAAACATTTATACTAATCTAGTATAAAAGTTAGATTAGTATACTAGGTGTACTACTAATGAGGGATATTATTTCTTAACATATGTGATCTGAGTGACTGTGTGACTGTATATATCCGTGTGTGAGTGGGTGTCTGAGTGGGTGTATGGGTGAGTGAGTGGGTTTCTGGCTAGTTGTGTGGGTGTGTGAGTGGTTATGTGGGTGTTTGAGTGTGTGTGTGGTTGTATTGGTATGTGAGAGGGTGTGTGAGTGTTTGTATGGGTTTGTAAGTGGTGCTGCAAGTGGTTGTATGGGTGTTTGGGTATGTGAGAGGTCGTATGGATCTGTGAGGGGATGTGAGAGTGGCTGTGGGGGTATGAGTAGTTATATGGGTGTGTGAATGGGTATGTGGATGTATGTGTAGGTAAGTGAGTATGTGTCTGAGTGCCTGTATGGATGAGTAAGTGAGTGAGTCAGTGATTGTATGGGTGAGTGAGTACATGTGTGAGTGACTATATGGGTGAGTGACTCTATGTGTGAGTGGCTATATGGGTATATGAATAGGTGTATGAGTGGCTGTATGACTAGGTGTGTCAGTGGCTGTATAGGTGAGTGAGTGGGTGCATGAGTGGCTGTATGGATGAGTGAATGGGTGTGTGATTAGTTGTATGGGTCTGTGAATGGGTATGTGAGTGACTGTGCACACATATGAGTGGGTGTATGTGATGCTACATAAGGGTGTGACTGGGTACGTGAGTGGTTGTGTGGATGGTGTCATCAGTGATATCATTTGAGATATCATAAGTGATGTTACTGACCACATCACGAGTGATGTAAAATATAAGATCATAAGCAGTTCATTTCAGAGGCATAATATATAGTTAGCTCAGGTAACTATAATTGCTGAATTTCTATGGTTTGTGTGTGTATAATCTTAGCCTACCTATAACATCCCTTTAACCTTTGGTTTCTTTCAGTAAATATATGTATATTCACTGAAAACATTAACGTTTTGAAATAAAAAAACATAGAAAGTCACCATTTACTTTTAGCAGAGCTAACTATAAGTGCACCACCTAGAATTGATTATAACCTCACATATTACAACACCTAAGACATATTCTATAACATAATTTATGACATCACTGATGACATCTCAAATGACATAATTGATTAAATCACTGATTACATCATCCAATGAATGTGTTAGTTCATTTTTATAGTTTACATAGTGGCGGGTTACTACCATATTACTGTTCTACCTAATTTTGTACATCCTCTGTCCATCTAGTGTTTACAAAACGCATGTGCTCCTGATGCAGTATAGGTGTGTAGAGGTATTGAACACATAATAAATCTGTGTAAGTCTGTGTGCATGTTGCAGTTGACATTATTGCATTCATTATATTCCACACAAGTTTTTTGGTACTGCAGAAAAAGATTCTAGCAGGGCTAAGATTCTACATACTACAAACTACATAGTAAGTATTGTAAGCAGGCTTGAGTGATTAGACAAAATTGTCCCAGCCTGACAATTTCTACTTAACATAGAAGACTATGTGTGCCAGATATTAACCTAAACACATGTGCTTGTTGTACTTCAGAAGATGGGAATTCTGTAAAGCTTTCACCACAGTTGTAGGCTGCAGTAATATGATCTTTAGCACCTTCAGACCTTGGTTATTTTAAGTGAATAGTCGCTCTTTGGACAAGTTTTCTATAGAGTGTACACTGTTCTTAGTTGACATGTTTCATTGTCTGCAAACGGTGAGTAAACTCTCTCCATAGGGTAAAAAGTGTTAACAGTACCCACTTTCTACTTATATCCATTTATTTTCTCACTGTAGGTACAGTGACTCTCTGAAGGTTGATACAGGTAAAGACTGTCTGTAGTAGGGCATTAGTTATGTAACAGGGCTTCAGTATCTGTAAGAACTTGGTTTTCCCTGAATAGTTGTATACAGATTGGACACCGTGAGCAGGATAGATTACCAATTCATCTGTAGTTTTAGACCCTGGGGACCCCATCCTCAGGCCCTTTCTATTTTTTTTAAAGGAGAGTGGGGCCAAGTAGCTACCCTCCATGGGCCTTACTAGTAGGGGTGGGAGGAACTCACAGAGTTCTGTGGAGTTACCCAAAAACGTCCCGAGATTCTGTGGAGTTCCGCGAGCAGTGAAGTTGTGGCATGTTGCACTGCTGGTGCTGATTTTTAGCACCGGGAGCTTGTCCTGCTCTGTAAATTCAGCATGAACAGCACCACGCGGTGTGCCAAAGGGGGCTGTTTCTTTCTGCTACTTGAGTAGATTTTCTTCTCAAGCAGCAGCTTTCTCACTGCAAGCGGCAGCTTTCTCAATGTGAGTTAGCGACCTGCTGCAACCGCCCATGTTGAAAACTCTCGCCAGGAGGTGGTCAAGCTCTTGATTTTCTCACTATCCAACTTACCATTGGCAAGCCATTATGGGTAAAAACTCTGTCACATGGCAGTTGGCGGAGTTTGCCAAATCTCCGGGATCCAAGCGGAGTGCGGAGTGGACAAAACTCCTCTAATTCCGCTGGAGGGGCGAAGTTTATGGCCAACCTCTACTAATTAGGCCCTGGGAACCCGATCCCATTGTGCCTTTTTTATATGAGAGGGGCCACATGGCCCCGCCCCAAGCTTCATTATTCCCCCCTCTCTGAGCTGTTTTTGGCCTCAGTGACCCCATCCCCTGGAGCCTTCATTACTGAAAGATGGATGCAATGGTGCCCATACAAGGTACCCACCATATACTGCTTGGGGCCCAGTTCCCCCACATCTCCAACTGTCTCCCTGAATGCAGCGGAAGCCGGCAGTGCTCCAGCCCGGAGGGAGGAGAATTAGTAGCTGCTCCCTCTAGTTGGGACCAATATTTTGATCTGTTTCCTTGCCCGGATCAAAAATCTGCTCCAAGCAGGTGGGCAGTTTTTAAAGTGTTTGCTTCCACTTGCTGAGTGTTTGGAAAATGATCCCACCCAGAGGGAGCAAACACAGGTATCCCTGCCGGTGCTGGTGCAGGCAGGGAAACCGCTATGTCCAGCGTTTAGGCTCCCCATGACATAGCATGTGAGCTGGCCCCCGGGGAATGCGGTCCCTGGGGCCATTAAAGGCTCAGGGAGGGGGCAGTGTGGCCCCCCTCCCTTATAATAATCAACCTAGTGGGTGGGCTCCCCAGGACCTTTAATGGCTCGAAAGGGGTGGCTGTCTGGACCTCTCCCCATTTTATGTACTTTTGGCCCACGGCTGGGCTACTTGGGCAATTAGAAGCTTGAAGAGGGTAGGCCGCACAGTCCCATCCCCATTTTGAAAAGTTCAGACCAGGGGGAGTCCCCAGGGTCTTTAGATTCTCAGGGTGTGGGGACTCAGCTCCACTCCCCATATACACTAATTTCAGATTATGGGTGAGATCCACTGGGTCTCTGAAGGCTTGGGGAGGGTGGTTGCACAGACCCCTCCCCATTTACACTAATATTGGCCCAAGGGGTGGGCTAACCAGGACTCCACCCCCCATAAATCATACATTTTTGCCTTGGGATGGGCTCCCTGGGGCCATTAATGGCTCAGGGACGTGCAGCTCCTCCCCTTTTTTCATGATTTCTGCCTCTGCAGTGGGCTCTCAGGGGCATTTAATGGCACGGGCCCCCTTTTCTTTATGAAGACAGTCCTGGGGCTCCCTGAGGCATACACCCAGCAGCCTGGCCACCATTTTTTATTTTTATATTTTCAATCCCATAGGAGTTCTGCGGGATCGCAGCAGGTTTTTGATGACTTTGTTTTCTTTTTGGCCCTGGATGGGTTCCTCTATGTCCCCTTCATGGGGCCTAGATGGTCAGGGTATCCCTACCCTGCCCTCTTGTATTACTTTTTATTTTTTTACTTCAATACAGGGTACTAAGTCTCCAAGTCCTGTAATGGCTGCCAGCAGCATTTTTTTGATGTTGCTGGCAGCCAATCAGAGTACTCGCTCTAGCGGGAGTCTGGCTCCTGCGGGAGTGAGATGGCCAGAGGAAAATAAAGTCTCATGTGTCAATAAGAATGCTCTATTTTTAAATTAGAACTCTCACAAGAGTCTATTGAGCATCTCTCAGAACCAACCATTGAGATATGCAATAATTTTGTAACCTTAATTTCTCAAAAACTACTTACAATTATTTTTTTATGTAAATTTCACAAAAACTACTGAATGGATTTACAACAAATCACAAAAAGCACACTCTGTGAGTTATAGTTAGTATTGTCTAGTTAGCGAGCTGAAAAGAGTGTGTAATGAGGTCCACTACTTATAATAATTTGAAGGTGGAGGATAACTTGTAAATAAAGTTATAACTATAAGTTTAGGATTTCTAAAGTTTGCGCAGTTTGAACTAGGTTTTTATAGGGAAAATAAGTTTTCCTAACTATACCTAGGCTTTAACCTTTTTTTTTTACATTGAATTTCATTTTTTGTTGTTGTTGTACATTTTTAATAAAAATGTTTTCAAATTGCATAGTCCAGTGTTACAAGTGGAGAGTTCTTATGTGTGCCATACAGGACAGTGGAGGAGAGTGTTGTAAAGTCTATTATCATAGACTGGAGTATTGTAGATTGAAATCAAGGGGAGTAGAGTACAGTGTAATAATTTATCATACGTAAAGAGTAGTAAAGTGTTATATAGCATAGTGGAATTGTGTCTCATATAGTGGAGTCAAGTATCGTACCCTGCAACAATGAGTTGTAAAGTGGAATGGCATGTTGAACAGCAGACGGTCATAGAGTGAAGGAGAGTGTAATAGAGTGGAGTATCGTCAATTGCAGTGTCGTAGAGCACAGTGGAGGAGAGTGCCGTAGAGTGGAGTGCTGTGTTATATAGTAGAGTGGCATATGGTAGAGAGAATTGGAGTGACCTGACGGTGAGTGTCATACAGTGTATTGCAGTGACATCGAATGGATGGGCATTGAGTAGAGTACAGTGTCAAACAGTGGCATAGAGTGCAGTACAGTGTTGTAGAGTGGAGTCGCATACAGTGGAGTAGAGTGTCAGACAGTGGAGCAGCATAGAGCGGAGTATAGTTCAGTGGCATAGAGTGGGATATATTGGAGTGGAGTGCACAGGAGTGGGGTAGTGTGGAGTGGAGTATAGGGTCATAGAGTGGAGTAGAGATTATAATGGTCATGGAGCACAGTAGAGTGAAGTGCTATAGCATACGGTAAAGTATCATATTTTAGAGTACTGTTTGTATAGTAGAGTGTAGTGGGTGATGTACAGTATTGGAAAGTGATGTAGACTACAGTAGAGTAGAGTGGCATACAGCCTAGTTGATTTTTGAAGAGCGGAGTGGTATACAGTACAGTACAGTGTTGTAGATTGTGGTACAGTGGATTGGCATACAGTGTTTCAGAGTACAATGGCATTGTATTGCGTATAGTGGAGTGGTGTACAGTGGAGTAGTGAAGTAGCGTGGAGTACTCTGCCAGAGAAGAGTGGAGTAAAGTGGAGTGCAGTAGCATACAACAAATTGAGTACAGTGTTGTATAGTGGACTAGAGTACCATAGAATCGAGTGTTGTACAGTGGCATACAGTTTTGTACAGTGTTGTACAGTGGAGTAAAGTGGTATAGACAAGAAGAAAGTGTTGCAGAGTAGTAAACAGTGTAGTTGAGTCTTTTAGAGTGGAGTTGCATAAAGTACCATAGTGTGTGAACAGTGGAGCTGCGTACAGTGGATTGTTGTATAGTAGAGGGAGGTAAAGCCTCATACATTGGAGTAGAGTTGAGTGCAGTGGTGTAGCATAGTGTGGAGTAAAATACAATAGAGTGCATTGGTGTGTCATAGAATAAAGTATCATGGAGAGGAGTGTACTGTTGTATCATAGGTAATAAACTGTTATACATTGTGGTGGGATCTGTTACAGTAGAGTGGAGTACTGGGTCATATAGAAAAGTGCTGTATAGTAGAATAGAAAGTTGTACATTGGAGTGTACTGGCATAGAGTGAAGTATAGAGTTGGACAATGGAGTGTACAGGGAGGGTGGAGTAGAATGTCATAGAAAGCCATGAAGTGTGGACGACCTCATAGAGTGTAGTTATATAGAGTAGAGGACAGTGTCATACAATGGAGCGGCGTAGGCAGGAGATGCGTATACTGTAGTGGCATAGAGTGGATTACCGTGAGGTGGAGTTGCATACAGTGAGATAGCATACAGTGGAATACTGTATAGTGGAATGTAGAAGAGTTGTGTGGCATAGAGTGGAATTGCGTAGAGTGGAGTAGTGTACAGTGGAGTGGCGTAAATTTGAGTAGGGTACAGTGGATTAGCATAGAGTGGGGTGACATACATTGAAGTGGCTTAGCATAGATTTGAAGAAGCTGTTAAAAATCGAAGTGGTGTCTCATACAATAGATTGGAGTGCTGTGTCGTACACTGTGGAAAACTGTCGTAGAGAGGAGTAGAGTATTTTACAATAGATTTATTAACACATTTTCATGCTAGGTCTGTTTCAATTACCACACTCCGCTCTACGCCATTCCACTCTACCCTGTTACACTCATACCACTCCCCTCTACATCATGCCACTAAAAGCCAATTACCTCCATGTTAATCCACTGTTTGCCAATCTACTCTACCCCACTCTACTCTATGCCACTCCACTCTCCACCACTACACTTTACACTGTTACATACACTCCATTTTATGACACTCCAGTACACTTTACGCCCTTCCAATCTACGATACTCCACTCTAAGCCATTCCACTGTAGGTGACTCCACTCTACGCTATTCTTCTCTACTCCAATCCACACACCACTATATCTCACTGCAATGTACCTCACTACACTACATCAACCTGTGATTCTGGGCAAATCTCCCCGTGCCTAACAAAAATGAATGTGTCCTTCTGTAATGAAACTGGTGATCATGTAAAGCGCTCTGATACCTGATTCGGGTCTAGTTCACGCTATATAAAACTCTATTAAAAAAAAAGAAAAAAACCCACCCTAATAATTGATTTTCCACTGTACACAGCTCCTCTGTGGTCTCCTCCCCACCAGGGTGGGGAGGGTCCGATTGCATACAAAGCCTACAGATATTCCTGCTTGTCTCCACCTCTGATAGCCAAGGTCCCCAAGAGCACACTCTCACCTATTCTAGAAATTAGATGGGAGGGTTCCAGTCACACGTTGGGCCACCCCCTTTTAGCCCTGCCTGTTTTGTCCTCAGGCAACACTGCAATAATCACTCCCAGGCCCACCCTGCCTTTGAGGCTTTGACTGCAACATTAGGTCACTGCCTAAACAAGCAACTGAAATCTGCGATCTTTTATACTCGCTGTTAGAAATGGGATTTTTAGTAGGCCTGGCCGGTGAAATTTGCTCTGTTTGCGGAGTTTGCAGAGTTTTTTTCACTTTGCACTCCGCGGAGCTCGCGGAGTGCAGAAAACTCCACTTTGCGATGTGCAGCGGAGTTTTTTCCCCACTAGCGATCATGAACGGTAAGTTTGCGAGCGCGAGCTGCCGCTAGGGTAGAGTTTCTACCCGAGTGGCAGGAATACCAGCATAAACTGCAGTTCGCACTGCCCTCCGCCACTCACGGAACTTCGCTGAGTTTTTTTGTAACTTCGCGGATTTCCGCGTAGCAAAACTCCGCAAACTACACCCATGCCTAATTTTTAGTAGGCTAGTGCATGTGCCAAAGCCAGGCAAAAAACACCACTCTAGTCAGGATAAGGGAGTTACACTCCTAAAATAACCCCTGCTCACGCCCTTGGTAGCTTGGCACGAACAGTCAGGCTTATCTTAGAGGCAGTGTGTAAAGCATTTGCACATAACCAACAGTAATACAGTGTAAGCACTACAAAATGGACACCACACCAGTTTAGAAAAATATCCAATATTTTTATATACTTAAGACAAGATCAAAAACGATACAAATCCACATTAATGTACTTGAAAATCTTCAGTTATCCAAATATGCTTGAAAAACAGTTCCTTGATGTGGATAGCTCCGTCCGGGGCTATCACAGTGTCGTGAGAAAACACATCCAAACAGTTCTGGCTTATCATGGTGTTGCGGGCCAGCTGCGGTGTCTGGAAGACCCGCAAACAGTACCTTTTAGAAATGCAGTGCGACGGTAACATCTCGTGGAGCTTCCAAAAGCACGGCGTCTGCAGGCGCAGTTCCAGAGGTCTGTGCAGGAGTCATTGGAGCCCTCAAAGTCACACGCGTTTCAGATCGATCTCCTCTCTGTTGAAGTCAGGAGTGCAGGCATCGGGTGCAGCGGTGGGAAGTGCAGCGGTGCAGCGTGCGGTACCCTCAGGCCGCGGTGTGAGCAGCGGTTCGGTAGCGGCATCAGATGGCGTTGTCGGTGAGACCAGTGTCGCGGTGCGAAGTGAATGCGGTGCTCCTCACGGTGCTGGCAGTTCGCGGTGCAAGCACTAGCATCGTCTTTGCTGGAGCGCTGTCATCTGGAGTCGATGGCACCGGCGTTGGTAGGCCAAGGCTGCAGTGCAGGATGAGGGCGGTGCGTCTTGTAACTTTACGAGCAGGGCCCTAGAACCACGGTGCAAGTAGCGGCATAGATTTTGGCATGGAGCGGAGTCGTCGGGGATACCAAGGTGTCATAGTGAAGTGAGGCGGTGTATAGTGCGTTGCCCACAGGTCACGGTGCAAGCAGCAGCTCGGTGGAGGCATCAGCAGGTGTCGTCGGTGAGACCAGGGTAACAGTGTGGCATTGCGGAGGTGCACTGTGCGGTGCCTTCAGGACACGAAGTCGGCAGCAGCGTTGTATACGTCGCCGGGTTGCTTTTCTTCTGTTGCAGCACAAACACACAGTTCCCTTTGCTGAGGGCAGAAGAGCTTGAAGTATTTGCTGTTCCTGAGACTTCTTGAACAGGGGGCAAGCTCTACCTCAAGTCGTTGGAGAAACTCACAAAGGTAGATTGCAGAAAGTTCAGTCCAGTCCTTTCACTGCCCAATACAGAAACTGCCACTACAGGCCAACACAGCAAGGCACACAGCAAAGTGGTAGTTCCTCCTCACAGCTTCTCCAGGTCTTCTGTGCCCAGCCAGAACCAGTTCTGCCTTCTCTGGTGTGACTTTCTGGCAGGAGGTGGAGACGGCATGGTCGGAGGCCGACCAGATCCTTTGAGGTGCAAGGAAATCTCCTTCCCCTTCCCCAATTACAGCCCAGTCTATTCAGCCCTTTCCTGACCCACCTAGACTATCTGAAGCCACTCCTGCTCCTCAGCCTTCTGTCATCCAAAACCCAGACGGCAATCCACATTCCATCAGAGGCACACGGGATGACTGAGCAAGAAAATCCCTACTTTCTAAAAGTGGTATTTTCAAAATCAGAATGTAAAAATGACCTTCACTAAAAGATGCATCTTTAGATTCTGAGTTCAGACATACTAATCTTTATTTTCCTACCTAATTCCCCGTGCCAGTTATGTTTATAAGATGTTATAAACAAACTCCCCATTCAGTTCTATGGGGAACAGGTAGCCTTGCAATAGCGAAAAATGAAAGTGGCCGTAATTCGCTATGCCACACACACCACGGCATGTACTAACTTTCACCTACACTGCACCCAGCCCACAGGGGCACCTTGGGCCTACCTTAGGGGTGGTTGAAATGTAAGAGAAGGGAAAGTGAGGGACTGGCAAGTGTGTGCACTGGCCAAGTCGACATGGCAGTTACAAACTGCGCGCAGACTCTGCAATAGCAGGTCGGAGTTACCTTTTCAGGGCTACTCACGAGGGTGGCACAATCAGTGCTGCAGGCCCACTAGTAGCATTTGATTCACAGGCCCTGGCATACTCAGTGCACATTACTAGGGACTAACAAGTAAATCAAATATCCAATCATTGAAACACCAAATAATAACACAATTTTCCACCAGAGCACTTGTACGTTACCACTGATCAGCAGTGAGAACAGTGCGCAGAAACACTATGCCAGCAAACACAGAGCCAAAACCTGGAAGTCAGAAAGCAAAAACTCAGGGGAAACATGTCAAAAGATGCCAAGTCTAACACTCGCTTTCCCTGGATTTCAGTTTTTTCACTGAAACATGGATAAACGGCACAGCTCTACATTGTATCCCTCTTGCTCTACCTAACAACTATCAGCTAGTTAGATTGGATAGAGAACCGTGACCAGGAGGCGGAGTGGCCATCGCATTTTGAGACATTGTTAAGGTCCAGATTCTCAAATCCCTTAGTTGATTAGGTGGAAATCTGCATCTTTAAAATCAAGCTGTCGGCTGGAGTCCACTGGAAGGGCACACTTATTTATCGCCCACTGGGTGCTAAGGAAGACTTTAGTCGTCAACTTCCTCCTACTGGGAGATTTCAATTTCCATGGGGAAGAGGATGCGAAGCAAGAGGTTGCCCAAGTTTTCACTGACATGGAGATCCTGGGCCTCCCCTAGAGGGCTGTTTGCCCACACATGTGTCCAGTCATACCCTAGACTTAATTTTCACCAATTCCTCACTCTTAGAAAATGAATGTCCTCTCCCTCCTACCTAGATGGACCACTATCTAATCAAGTTGCAGATTGCCGAGGCTGACGTTATGAACCAGTCTGCCAAAGTAGCAAAAAATGCCTATAGAGCTTGGAACACCATCTCACTAGAAATGTTCTCTAAACCATTTGTCCTAGTGAATGTCAGCCAGTACTCAGATGTAATAATTGCACTAACTAACTTTCACCGCACTCTCACTGTAGCCTTTCATAGACTGGTGATGCGTAAACAGGCCAGGCCCGTCCCCTCCAGACCTCATGCTCCTTGGTTCACCATGAAACACAGCACTGTAAAACCTGTCTGCAAAAAGCTGGAAAAACTATGGAACCAATCTAAAACTCCAGAGGACAGAGCAGCCTTCAAACTAGCACTTACAAGCTATTACATACACATTAGGAAAACTAGGAGAAGGTACATTACTAGCAAAATCTAGAACACTGGCAACTCATCCAAAGAGCTCTACAGAGTGCTCATGATTTCACCAAGCTTTGAGCCTGTTTCTTGGCTATTACAGCCTCTCAGCATCTAATCAACTCTTTGGCTGACTTTTTATGAAAAAATTTAAGTAATTGATAAGAAATTTCCCATCAGTCAGAGTCAGACTAATCCAACTAATCATATGGCGTCCTCTTCTGAATCCAACCCACACTTAGATAGGTTAGAACTTGTTATGTTAGATCACATTCTTGGGCTTGTAGCTAAAGTTCAAACTGGCTCACCTGAGGATGTATTTCCACTAACGATCACCACTATTATTGTGACTCTTATAGCTCCCACTATTCTCTTGCTTTTCAATCAACCCTTAGACATGGCCAAAATACCGTTAGCTTGGATGGCTGCTCTGGTCTCTCTGATATTGAAAAAAAACCAAATACAGACCGAAAAAGCTTGTCTAACTACCGCCCCATCTCACTTCTCCCACTATTGTGGAAAATCTTGGAAAGCCTAGTCAACAAACAGCATAAGGCATTCCTCCAGGACTTTAAAATTCTTGATACCTCGCAATCGGGATTCAGAGCTGGCCACAGCACAGAAACCGCACTGGTGGCAGTTACGGAAACCCTCCGCCTATCTCTAGATAGGGTCTCTTCTACCATGCTCGTGCTGTTGGACATGGCAGTGACCTTTGACACCATCTCCCACAATATACTGTTGTGCAGACTGCATGAGATCGGTTTTAGTAGCAATGCCTAACTATTGCTCACTGACTTCTTAAACAGCCACTGAGTTTTACTCAGATAAATATTCCCTATTTTTCTAAACCTGTGAAGAGCCTTTTTGTGGTGTGTGTTGCACAAACACTTTACACATTGTCTCTTAAATTAAGCCAGTCTGCTCTGTGCGTAGCTCCCAGAGGGTGAACACAGGTTAATTTTAAGTGTGTAATATGCTTACCCAGACTAGGATTGTGGTCCCTACTTGGACAGGGTGCAAACCCCTGCCAGCTAGAGACCCAGTTCCTAACATTGGTGATCAGCGGTGAGGATAGGACTTGTGTTTGTGCAATACCATATATTAATTCAGTGTTCACTATAACTCTATACCTAAGACCAATTCAAACCTTTTTCAATTCTCCCTGATTGGCCTTTTTGATGTTTCGACTAAATTATGTCTTTCTCTGGTGAAGCTAAACCTGCTCCTGCAGGAATTGAGTTTGAGCTAGCCAGGTTAGAATACTACACTGTGCAGCAGCTGAAAGATGTCTGCAAGGATTTTCAAGTTTCGACGAGGGGCTTTACTCGGAAGGTGCTGCTACAGAAAACTTTGAGGGCCTGGGTGGAGACCCAAGATGCAGGGGATGTCATCCCAGAGTAGGAGCAGAAGATTCTTGAGGAAGAGGGTGACCTGATTATGGAGTTTAAAATGGCTCTGGAACTGCCTGTGGAAGGGGGCAACAACTTGCCAGGAGCAATCATGGTTACCAGAGCAGGGAGCAGTGTCTCTTCAAAACACCTGTCCCCAGAGGAGCTAGCAGAAAAGAGCAAAAACGTAAACTTTAACTTGCCAAGTTAGAGCAGGAGGAAAAGCTTGCCAAAGTAAAATTGGAGAAAGAACAAGGAGGTTGGCTCTGGAGGAGAGGAAGATGTCCCATGAGCTAAACCTCGGATAGCTGGATATTAGAGCCCTACAAGTGGTGTCCAGCAACAGCAATGATGGCAGCATACCTACAGTGGTCACTGGTGACACCAGAGTCAGGACCCCAAGAATTTAGTGCCCAGTAATGTGGGGGGTGACAGGGACAATTGGTTGCCAACCTAAGTGGCTCTGAGAGTACACAAGGTCCCAGAGGAGTTCTGGGGTGGTAGTTTGTGAAGGTATATGCCCATGGTGGGGAGGGACACACTAGAGGTAGAGGACCAGACATGCTACACTGTAATGAAGGTCCTCCTAGTCGGTAAGTTTAGACTGACCCTTGAGAGATATAGGCTCAGATTCAAGGGCAGACATGAGATCTCTTCACAAACATGGGCGGATTTATTGGATTATGCCAGCAAGGCACTGAAGGGCTGGGTGAGGGGCAGCAAGGTACATGATTATTCAGGGATTTTGAAGGAGCATAAGCTTTATATTTGTTCTCCAGACTTGCACCAACACCTAGGGATAGCAAGTTAATTGACCCCAAGAAACTTGCTGAAGAGGCAGACATCTGGGTCAGCACCAGAGTATCCAGGAAAGCATATGGGGGGACTCCTAAAAGGTGTTCCCAACAGAAGAAGGAGGGGGAGATAAAAAGACAGATTTATCTAAAGGACCCCAAAACAACTCACAGGGAAAAGGGTCTGGTTCTCATTCCCAATCTGGCCACCAGAAGAAACATTACCCTGACAAAGGTCAGCTACCCAAGCCTATCAAGTGCAATGAGTATGGACACTACAAGGATATCCCAAGTGTACACAGAGAGCACCACCTCCCACTGGAGGAAAGAATCCAGGGGTGGCTGGTGTAGTGCTATGGGAGGAGTTTATCCTAGTTAATGGCCCTCAAATACTACAAAACATAGGCACTGGGTCACCATCAATGGGCAAGGTGTTGAGGCTCTGAGGGATACAGGAGCCAGCATGACTATGGTAAGGAGACAGCTGTTGCCCCCAGAGCAGGTCATTCCTAATGCATTCCACCAAGTTGTGATGGCTGACAACAGAGATGGTCACTATCCAGTGGCCCTTGTTCCCTTTGAGTGGACGGGGGGGTTACCGGTCTTTTGAAAGTTGCTCTGAGCCCTGCCATGCCTGTGGACTGTTTGTTGGGTAATGTCCTTGAGCACACTATCTGGAAAGAAGTGGAGCTCAAGTCTCATGTGGAGGTGTTGGGGTTACCTAATTGGATCTGTGTAACAACAAGGTACATGGCTGCCCATCATGGGAGTCAAAAAGGGCTGGAGCCTGGAATAAATGCCCAGCCAGCTACTAAAAATCAGAAAGGCAGAGGGTGTGGTAAACTAGCCCCTGAGAGTCTGGCCAGTGAGGTGGATGGGGCAACTGCGGTGGCCTCCCTGGAGCCCACTGAGGAGGGCACTGCTTCTCTTGGTGTCCTGCCGACATTTTCTGAATGGCATGTAGAAGGAGAACTCACCAAGGAGGAGTTCTGTAGGGCACACAGGGAGAGTCCAACCCTTGAGGGCATGAGGAAACAGGCTGAAGCCCAGGTAGCAGTTGATGTCTCTGGGAGTTATCACATTTACTGGGAGGACAACCTCCTTTACAGTGAGCCTAAGGCTCCTGTGCATGGGACAGCAAGGGCCCTGGTGGTCCCCCAATGCTACAGGGCTAACTGGAGCTGGCTCACATGATTCCCCTGGCAGTACACTTGGGCTAAGACAAGACCTTTGCAAGGCTTGATCCACATTTCGTTTGGCCCAAGATCAGGACATCCTCAGATGTATTCTGCATGACCTCTGTAACCTACCAGGCTAGTAGCAAGACAGGAAAAAGGCTTAAAGCCCCCCTTAATCCCCTGCCAGTCATTGGCCTTCCCTTTGAGAGGGTGGGCATTGACATTGGAGGGCTTACGGATCCCCAGACTCCTTCAGGCAACAGGTTCATCCTGGTTCTAGTGGATCATGCCCCTCGGTACCCAGAGGAAATCCGTCATGCACCTGCAGTGGCAAAGGTCCTGATGGGATTTTTACCTGAGTGTGTTTTCCCAAGTAACAGAAGCTTCATGTCTGCATATATGTAGTCAGTGTGAAAGGAATGTGGAGTAACTTACAAGTTCTCTACTCCTTACCATCCAAAAACCAATGGGTTTGTTGAGAAATTCAACAAGACCCTGAAATGCATGGTTAGAGGCCTACCTGAGGCCCTGAGGAATAAGGGAGACATCCTTTTATCATGCCTGCTGTTTGCCTACGGGGGGTACCACAGAAGGGAGTGGGCTTCAGCCCCTTTAATCTTCTGTATGGGTTCCCTGTTAGAGGACCTCTGAGTCTAGGGAAAGAAGTCTGGGAGCAAGCTCCCAGGAAGACTCCCAAGGATGTGGTGAGCCACATGCTGGCCTTCAGAAGACTGATGGCTAAGTTGTGGAAGCAAGCTTCTGACAATGTAGAAGCCAGTCAGGCTGTGACGAAAGAGTGGTATGACCAAAATTCTACCACAGTGGAGTTACACCTGGACAGAAAGTGTTGGTGATGGAACTTGTGGAACCCAGGGTCCTCCATGACTATTGGACTGGGCCTTATGAGGTGATTGAAAAGAATGGTAAGGCCACCTCCCTAGTGGACCTTGACCTACTTTGAGAGGTCTGAGTTCCCTATGCTGTTGGTGACAGATGTAGAAGAGGAAGAGGAGAGTGAACCTCTCCCTGATCTCTTGGACCCTAAGGCAAAGGATGGGTCTGTGGAAGGAGTGATCCTTTCCCCCACTCTAACTCCTGAACAGTACAGTGACTGTCGCCAAGTGTTGAGGCAGTACTCTTCTCTTTTGTCTCTTACTCCTGGCACTACCCACCTGTGTACCCATGATGTGGAAGCATGGGACAACCTCCCTGCTAAGAATAAATCTTACAGGTAGTCAGATAAGGTGAGGGCCAGCATAAAAAGTGATGTCTATAAGATGTTGGAGTTGGGGTTGATAGAACCCCCCAGTAGACCCTAGTCCAGTCCTGTGCTTCTGGCACCAAAAGCTACCCAGTAGGCACCACACCTGAACTGACATTATGTGTGGATTATAGAGGGCTACATTCTGTGATGAAGACTGATGTTCATCCCGTTTCAAGGGCTGATGAGATCATTGACATTTTAGGGGCTGCACAGTACTTCTTATATCAGGGTACTAGCAGATTGCCCTTACAGAAGGTGCTAAGGAGAGGTCTTCCTTCTCTACTCCAGAGGACCACTATCAGTTTAGAGTGATGCCCTTTGGACTCAAGAAGGCCCCTGTCACCTTCCAGATGTTGGTGACCAGGTACTCGCTGGTATTAAGGCCTTCTCAGCAGCCTATCTGCATGACATAGCTGTCTTCAGTAGCAGTTGGAAGGTCCACTGTTTTCACCTCCAGGACGTGCTTCAGGCTCTGCAACAGGCAGGCCTGACTATCAAGGACAGTACGTGCCTGATAGGGCAGGGGTCTGTGGTGTACTTGGCACTACTGGTGGGCAGGGGTAAGGTGGAGCCCCTCCAAGCCAAGATAGAAACTATCATGACCTAGGAGACCCCCAAAACCCAGGCTGAGGTCAGAGCATTGTTGGGCCTCACTGGGTATTACAGGAGGTTTGTCAAGAGATATGGCTGTATTGATGCCCCCATGATAGAGCTGACTTCTGAAGAGCATTACGGAAATGTGCTTTGGACAGAGGAATGTCAAAGTACATTTGACCCTCTGACGCATGCCATGTGCATAGCCCCTGTACTCAGGCCGCTGACTTCTCCAAGCAGATAATGTTCAACCATATACCTCAGAACATGGCACAGGTGCAGTGTCATCAAAGTAAAATGAGGAGGTCCTGAACCAACCTATAGCCTTCATCTCCAGGAGGTTACTCCCCAGGGAACAGAGATGGAGTGCTATAGAGAAAGAAGCTTTTGCTGCAGTCTGGGTGCTGAAGAAGTTGAGGTCACTTTCTGATTCGGACTGACCACATGTCCATCAGGAGGCTCATGAACATAAGCAGTGAGTATCCAAAATTGTTGAGGAGGTCCATTTCCCTACAGGGTATGAACTTCAGGGTGGAAAAAAGACCAGGAGAAGACCACTCCAATGCAGACGGTCTGTCTAGGTTTTTCTGCCTTAGTAATGACAACTCCCTAGAGGTTGGGTAGATCTCCCCACTTTCTGCTGGGGAGACATGTGTTAGACCTGTCATCCTTAGGGTGGTCTTCCCCCGATGTTTTACCTCTTTACCGGGACTTTTTGCTGTATCATTTTGTTGGTCTTAGGACTCTGTGCACCTTACCAGTGCTAACCAGTGCTAAAGTGCATGTGCTTCTCCTTTAAAACATTGGTGTATATCTGATTGGCATATTAAGTTTACTTGTGATGGAGCAGGATTTCGCAAAAAGAAACCTGCTCGGATTGACGCCCCCATAATACATACTAACAGTGTACGGTAAAATACTAACATGCACATCACATGAACACAAGGGAAACTACTTTGCGCCTTTGTGCACTAATGTGAAATAATGCATGAAAGAACTAAACCTTATTTACATCATGCTTCTAAAGAAACAAGAAATAATGCATGACTAGGCTGCATCTTGCATACGCATCTTACATTTTCTTTTAAACTGATGAATAATGCTGCTTTTTGATGTAAGCTTTTGCTTGGAAAAACATATAACAGGGGATAGTGCTAAGGTGGGTGGTAAACAGTGAAAAATGCATTTTTGTGTAATTAATGAATGTTTATGTTACATTTACCATAGTTAGCCGAAATGGGCCTCCATTACTCTTAAGTTGTCCGGATAGATGAGGGGCTGGAGAAAGAACAAAAATGACATGACAGAGCAGACAGAAGTGCTGAGTGCTGCAAAGAAGGGACAAGAGTTTAAGGATACCTAGCACTGAATGCATTGTTCGCCTACCAAAGGATGTGACAGGCCTGGGGACTAAATAATCCTTCCGTGGACATTGCTGAAAACTATGTGTGAAATTTTTGAAATGTATCAAGTATTAAATCGTGTGAATGATTCAAATATTAGGTAATGGGAAAGGATGAAGAACAATGAAAATGATCAAATCATGAATGAAGTCACAGTGGTGTGACAATCCACCTCCTAAAATCCACCAATAGGCTGTCATATTTTGTGAATTGTTGCAACTGATGTGGGAGGGACATGTAGGTTTTAGGGTATAACTGGGGTGCTTTTAGGGGTGTGGTTTCACTGCTCGGTAGGAGAGAGATAGAGAGGAGATGCGTTGCAGTCCATCGGTTTGCAGAGAGGCCTAGCTGCTCCTGTCCTGTCCCGTTCCTGTCTCTGAAATCTTTGTTCCCTGACTTTATTTCAGGGGACCCCCACCATCACCTTGGCCAGGGGGGTGGTATTCCACAGATCCTTTGGGTTTGTATAATTATTCTGACTCTGCATAATTATTTGCAAATGTATTTTTGTCTCTGAAACTTATCTCTCTTCATCTATCCACTCCGTCATATATATTGTTTCGCATTATTTTATGCTGAATCTTATGTCTCTTAATCTATCCACTCCTTTATGTGCATATCGTATATTGAATGATGAGTTTTAACACTGTCTGCATTATTGATGATTTTCTCTCCCTTTGTGGATTTCATTGTTTACATTTGTGCCGAATGCAATGAGCATTTAATAACTTTAGAATAATTTGAGGTAAAACTTTATTAATCTTACCAAGAGTCTGTGATTATTTAACTGACTAGTTAGTTAGTAAGATAGATAGTACTATCATTACCATAAACTATTCAACTAATTGGTCCGTTGACCAAGAGGAAATGAATTATAAGTTAGCTATGTATTTTGAGATATCACACATGAATCTGTGAAGGAAAAGAATTTAACGTCTTTTAAACTTGACCCCCAGTGCATCAGAGGTTTGGGTGAATGTGAATGGGCCATTGTATTGGGATGTTATTGAGTATTGATCCCTGATTAATTATGGCGAGCGGTGGATCAGTTTTCTGGTAGCAGAGGACGGTTTAATTATTGATTAGTTTGGTAATGATTATTGATTATATGTTATTAACATGAAAAGTTAGTGTCCTTTTCCATGTTGTCTAGAAGTACAGGTACGGAGTTACCTGAGGAATCCCGGGAATGGAAATTAGCCTGAAATAGGCAGAGGAAGAGTGTGGATGAAGAAATCACACTGCAGAAGTACTTTGTCTGTTGTAATAATACCGAAGCTACAGACGGCTGTAGGTGTTATATTAGGGGAATTTTGTATGTAAGTAGAAGGTCTGAAATATCAAAGGGTCCATTTTCGAAACTCTAGCCTTATCTCCAGGGGGATAACAAGACCTCTTTTAAAACCAAAAAGTCCTCTTGTGAAACTTTGGCCTTATCCCTAGAGAAATACCAGGTCCTCCTTGTCAAAAAGGAAAAATAACGCTGGTCGTTTTTGTAATCTGCAGTGTAAGGATTTCTCTTTGGAAAGGTGAAGACTATCTCTTTATTTAGTGGAGCAGACAAGGTAGTATTGTCTTATGTTGTTACTAACAGAATTTTTATTAAGAAAAGCTCCGAAAAATATTGCCGTAATATCTTGTGAAGGGAGGGTCAGTAGTAGGAGTAATACTGACGTCAGAAAAGCCGTCCTGGCATTGGTTAGGCAGCGGGTGTGTACTGAGCTCTGATTGGTTTGTTGGTGTGAGCCGCGCTAGTATTGATTAAAGCAGCAGATACGTAGAGAGCCGTGATTGGACAGTTGGTGTGAGTCGCGCTGGTATAGGATGAGAACCGACATATAAAATAAGTAGAATTATGGAAAGATTTCCTTGTTTATTTTATCGAGGTACATTAGCGTAAAGAGATAGAAGAATGAAGTTGCTTAGGAAAATAAAGAATTTCTTTAACAAGGATAAACCAATTGTGACTAGAGAGGGAATTCCTATTCCACCTCCAAGAACGCCTGCTTCTTTTATGATGTTGGAGCGAGGATATCATACGTGTATGTGGTTAGAGAATTGGGTGGAGTATACAAAGGATGATGATGTTATAGCTTTTCCACAGCATGGTTCAGTCAATGTGAGAATATTACAGAATCTGAGCAGAGTCGTAGACTTACACAGTATAAAGCATTAGAGGAATGGGAAGTTGAGGCATTCGAAAGAGAGACATTTAGAGGTCACAGAAGATACAGAAATATAATGTTTGGATATCCTTTTGAGAGTAGGGAAGAAAAGCTGAAATGATGGAGAAGAGCTGTGATAACGGAAGGCTTGTATCCAATATTAGTTGCCGATGATCAGACAGGTGGCAAATGCAGTGGCGGCTGGTGACTTTTGAAAATGGTGAGGCGTAAACTTTCTGTCAGAGTGGATCATGGCGAGCGAGCGGAGCGAGCGAGCCTGAACATCTTAAGGGGGGGTTCGGGAAAATTTTGAAAAAAGAGTGGGTAAATGGTGCATTTTCAAGGACATTTCAGAAGCAAGAAGGTTAATAAAGCAATTGTGAAAGTGCAGTTATTACATTAATAAAGGGACATCATATAACAACATGTAGATAAAAATGTTTCTGAAGCTAGACCCTGCCAGTGCCACGCACCTCTGAGCAATATACATGCTGTGTACCAGCAGGGCCTAGCGTCAGAAACTTTTCTATTTTTATGTTTTTTAAGCTAGGCCCAGTGCTGGCACTCAGTGTGTATGCTTCTCAGAGGTGCATCACGCGTGGCAGGGTCTGTAGCTTCAGAGTATAAATGACTTGGATGCATCGCATATGACAGAAATGCACAATACTTTACTAGAAAGCGCTGTAAATGACTTGGATACAAATGTTATGACAGGGGTGCAGAATCAAAGCGCTGTAAGTATCTTGAATGCATAGCATACGACAGGGTTGCAGAATACTTTAAGGGCCAACAAAGTTTTGTACATGGTTTGAATGCACAGAATATAACTGGGATGCATAAAACATTACTGCGAATGACTAATGAACATTTAAATCATCAAATGCTGTAACATGCTTTCATTCTATAAATATTTTTATAATTCCTATCAAAAATACACTAGAGAGGAGAAATACATTGTCACTTAAAGGCCTGGGTAAATGACTTACTAATTATCGAGCACGCATCAAGAATCAGCCTCTTGTAATACACAGTCCCTCATTTATTTACCACATCCTCGGTCATAAAGAAAACCTCCAGTTTACATTTCTGCTGCTCAACGGTGTGCCTTTTATGTCGGACACACACACAACCAAGTACTTCGATGGTTATACAATACACAACCTACTTTATCCACATGACATGAGGTCTTTGAAACCTTACTTTGAAAAGAAAGAATTTCCATGTCCATCTATGTGTACAGGACATAAAACATCCAAGATCCCACATGCCGCAAAGGAACCCGGCAGGAACCATATACAACCGGTCAATTGGTAATTGCATAAGCAAAAGCAACATTCAAACACCAGCTGCCCTCTCAGAGCACACTTTACATACGGAATTTGAATTTATGTAGGCGCTGAAAGGAGGATCTATACGCTAAACTCATTTTGTATCTTTATCAACATCTTTTCAGTAGGTCTGTAAAACTGTTGAATTTTCGAATATTGTATTCCCTTACATAAAAAGAAAAACTCGAAAAAGAGAGTGTCTCAATGTATACCTTAGTAACACACAGTCATGGCTTCTGATTGTACCACCCACTTCAATTCAATGCCTTGGCACACTGCATGTGTGTTTAAACTGAACGTTACATTGTTAGACAGTGACATTTTCAAGAATATTCTGTAAGTGCAGTCAGGTTTTCATTTTTTGAGAACAGCTTAACAAGACCCCGGTTTTGAAGAAATGTGGCGTTTTTAAATAATGTGGCAGTTGATTGCAGCTTGGGAAGTGCCTACTGCATTGATACTGCCAAGAGCATTAGGCGCACCCTCTCGGCGCTACACAAAACACTACTCGTCCAGGGGAGGCAGGCGGATCCTTCCTGCAAGAATAGAGACCGGCATCTTGTGTGTTTTAGTGGTCACGAGCGGCTACTGGCATGAGATTCTGTGAGAAGTCACAAGCATGGAGGAGAGACGAGTAGACGAATGCATGACCTCGAGGTGTGTAAGCGTCTGAACAGACCTTGGACAATAACACGACTGGACACGTATTTTGATATTATTAACCAATTATTAGATCAATAAAAGAACTTACCAGGCATCTTCTCAGGTCCCACGTTGCATCACGTCTGCTCTGCAACTTGGTGGAAGAGAAGTAACTTCTCCCCGCTCTTTTCCTTTGCCAATTAGGAGACTGGGGGGCCGGGCGGCTGAAAGTCTCCTGGTATTTGATAGGGCATGGGGCGACTTTGCGCAAAACGCATCACTGCCCGAGCAGGAGCCTATCTTCAAACTCCTGCTCTACACAGGGCATGCGCACCAAACCTAATGGTTTGTGAATGTGAGTGAGGGGCTTTGCTCCTCTCTCACATGCGCAGACCATCTTTTGAACTATGCTGCTCGTCTCTGCCTGCGTGCGCTGTGCGTGACATGTGCACAGCGCACTTCACCAATGAAGCGCACAGGCGGGCCCGAAAATGTAAACAGACGAATTGTAAGCTGTCAATTCGTCTGTTTACATTCCTGTTCACTGGCTGTTGCCCGATTCTTTTGTGGGACCCTGCCCCAACGCCCCTAATGGACCAGCCGCCACTGGGCAAATGTAAAGAGAAAAAGAAAAATATAGAGACTTCGAATTTAAGGGATGATACAAACGATTCTGATGATGATGAGTTGTTAGAGGACATCATGACTAAAAGACCTCCAACCATATGAAGAAAATTCAGGGGAGGTGACTCCAAGTGCCCCACAAATGGGTACCCCATTAACTCCACAAGTCACAGAAGTTGCTGGAGTAGTACGAGAAAATGAAATTAATTTGTTGAATAAGGCAAGAATATAGCAGGTCCAGAAAATGAATCAGTTAAGTCTGAATGCAGAAGCATTGACGATACCGGTAACAATTGGTCCAGTAGTCCCATTGTATGGAGAAAAGCAGAATCTGTCAAAAGTACATAAGTTGGCAGTTCCGAGAAGCAGTGTCAGGAGTGAAGTGATGACAGTAGCGAATGAAAATAGATAGGCTGATCCGAATACTACATTGTTAGATCTTCTGGTTTGTGAGATGATAACAGAGGCCCCTAGAAGAAGCATACAATTAGACCCAAGAAGAATAAGGCTGAATGTCACTCCAATAGCAGGGAGTTCAGCAGGTCCTTCACCAGAAGAATTAAATAACTGGATAATGGAAATGACAAAGTCGAAACCTCAACCACAGAGTATAAATGTGAGTCAATTAAAAGTAGATTTGGAAGAGATGATTATTGGAACAATAAGTCCAGACAGATTAGGGAATTACCGAGATGAAGAGCTGTTGTTTTTGTGTAAAAGTATTACTTGGAGAGTGAAGAATCTTCCTGAGAAAATATCAGAAGCTGCTAGTGAGTATGGAATAGATATAGAAAAATCGAAGGTGTTGCAGAAACCATACAGATCGGCTTTTACTGATAAGGATCTAGAGAGTTTGAATGCATCTGGGAAAAGTTTGCAGATAAAAGAGTTGATGAATATTTTGAAGAAATGGGGAGATGTAGAGCGATGGAAAGGGTAGGTGGACAAGAAAGAAAGAAGAAGCAGCTGGTAAAGGAACGTCTATGCTTCCAGTGAAAGAGATGGGACAAGTTCAAAGGGTGTGTCCGATGAGGGAGGTTAAAGGTGGTGGATATGTTCACGTACCTTGGACCAGACAGGATATATTATCCTTTAGAAATTATTTCCCCAGGTTACTGGAGAAACCAGTAGAATGGTAACAACAGGTAGAAAGGTTTGAGAAAGTTTCAAAGGTTTGTTAAAGGATTTAGATGGGTCGTTTGAGATTGTCATTCCAGCAGATTTATGGACAGAGTGTAAGATCACCATTGATTGGCCAAAAGAGGAATATCCTAGAGATCCAAAAACAGGTGCACCATCTGAGAAGGTCATGAAAAAGTATAATCATGGGACACTTTGTGTATCGTTTTGTGTTTGGATCGAAACTGGAAATTAGTCAGATGTACAGCAGCATATGATTTGTTGGCAAAGCAAAACGATTGACAACATTTGGAGGTATGCAAAGTATTGTAGTGACGACATTGAATCGAGACATAAAAAGTTAAAAGAGAAAATGATGTGGGCGCAAGTAAAGGTAGCAGAGCAGCAAGAAACAAACAATAATTCTCAAACAGGTTATCAGATGAATTGTCAGAATCAAAATGGTCAGGTACCCAGTGGAGGTAGAGGAAGAGGTAAAATGAGTAAAGAAGAGGCTAGAAAGAGATTTCCTTGTCATGTGTGCGAAAAGTATGGACATTGGAGGAACGAGTGTAGATCTGCTCAAAGAATAATGGGATAAATCAAAATTTAAATCCACAGATGCAGAATGATGTGGTTGTAAACCAACAGCAGCAGCAGGTAGTTACTCCACAGTTACAGGTGCCACAAGCTCCCATGCCCAATAATGTGAATGCTCAAGTGCAGAGGTACAGTGCGAACACTGGATTTCAAGGAGGTGATCAAGTTGGTAAGAATCAAACCGTGCAAATGGTTCCACAATACTGGTTGCAGTGCAATGAGAGTGATTCAGACTCATCTCAATGACGGTGCCTGAGGGGGGAGGAAAAGTGCGTACCTGGCGCATCTTTGGTGGTAGATCAGTCAGGTCCATTTGTTGATGGAAAGGTGGAAGGTAATGATATTACATTCTTAGTGGAGACTGGTGCTACCCGTTCTACTGTGAGAGCAGCAGAAATTCTGAACCTACCCCTCTCTGGAGAAATTATCCCAGTTGTAGGAGTCTCGAATAAGCATATTAGAACACCACTCACAAATGCAATAGAAGTTCATATTGAAAACTTCCGAGACATGCATCGGTTTGTGGTATTTTGTAAAATGAATTGTACCATCTATTGTATGACGGATGGTATTGCATTTCAGACGCCTGATGAGGATGTCTAATTTAAGATGATGCTAGCAAAACAAGGGAGAGAAGTGGATGAGTTGTTTTCACTTCTCACACAAGAGAATTTGCCTGAAGAATTAAAAAGTGCAGTAAGATCGGATGTATGGGATTTCACAGGAAAGGAAATTGGCCTAATGACAAATGTAGATCTGATTCAGATTACAGTGAAAGAGGGTGCTGTATATCCAAACACACCTCAGTACAAAATGAGTCCGGAAGTAATTGCAAGAGTCACTCCTGTGATCGACTAAATGATTGAACAGGGAATTGTGAAAGAAATAATGAGCAGTCCCTGTAATTCGCCTTTTATAGGAATGAAGAAGCCTAGTAGAAAATATAGAATAGTGCAGGATTTAAGAAAAATTTATAAAATCGTAGTACCCTGCTGTCCAGTGGTGCCAAATCCAGCAGTGATCCTTTACCAAATTCCCTGTGTTGCTGAATGGTACACAGTGATTGATTTGTGCCAAGCATTTTTCTGATTTCCGTTACATCCAGAAAGCCAGTATTTATTTGCTTTCCAGTTCGGAGACCGTGTATTGGCATGGTGCCGAGTTCCTCAAGGGTACACTGAGAGTCTTTTAATCTTTAATCAGATTCTGAACATTTTTTGGGAGACTTTAGTCATGCCAGGAAACTCAGTTTTGCTTCAATACATTGACGACCTGCTAGTGGCATCAAAGACATGAGATGCATGTGTGACAGACACAATTGCCTTATTGAACCATTTGGCAGAAGGAGGACACAAAGTGTCACCAGCAAAACAGCAATTTTGTACACAGGAAGTCCAGTACCTAGGACACAAAATTGAAAAGGGAGGCAGAAAGGTAACACCAGGAAGAATTAGTATGATTAAACAAATGAGTCCACCTAAAACTCAGAACGAAGTTTAAATGTTTTTGGGAATGGTTGGATACTGTAGGCAGTGGATAAGTGGTTTCTCACTGATTGCAAAACCTCTGCAGAGGTTGACATGAAAGGATGCGAAAGATCTGATTGTTCTGGATGATGAAAGTATGGAAGCTTTTACAAAACTGCGAAACAGTCTTTGTCGAGCACCTGCATTGGGAATGCCAGATTATGCAAAGGATTTTACGTGGTACTGCTGTGAGAGAGATGGGTGTGCACTTTCAGTCCTAACTCAGAAACATGGAATGGCACGATGCCCAGTAGCATATTTTTCTGCTACTTTGGATTCAGTGGCTGCAGCGTTACCAGGTTGTTTGAAAACAGTAGCAGCCACTTGCATGAGTCTGGAACAAAGTGAAGCGATTGTGATGGGATATCCAGTAAAGGTGTATGTGCCGCATTCAGTTGAGATCCTTTTAACACGCACAAGGACACAGTACATGACTTCTAGTCAGCTGACTAAGTACAAAAGAGTGATTCTCGGTGCTGAAAATGTGACCGTGGTGAGGTGCACAACTGTAAATCCAGAAACTCTATTGCTGAATTTTTGTTGTGAGGAAGTGAGAGAGGAAGCGGATCACAAATGTTTGGATGTGAAAGAACTGTGCACCAAACCCAGGCCTGATATTGAGGACGTTCCATTGTAAGAATCAGACTGCGAGATGTTTGTTGATGGATCATGTTTGAGAGATCAATCAATCAATCAATCAATCAATCAGTGACACTTGTAAAGCGCGCTACATACCCGTAGGGTCTCAAGGCGCTGGGGGGGGGGGAGGGGGGGGTGCCGCTACTGCTCGAACAGCCAGGTCTTCAGCTTCTTCCTGAAGGAGAGGTGGTCTTGGGTCAGGCGCAGGTCGGTAGGGAGGGAGTTCCAGGTCTTGGCGGCCAGGTAGGAGAAGGACCTTCCTCCTGTAGTCGCTCTTCGGATGCGGGGGACGGCGGCGAGGGCGTGGTTGGCTGATCGGAGGTGGCGTTTGGGAGCGTTGAAGTTGACTCGGCTGTTGAGGTAGCTCGGTCCTTGGTCGTGTAGGGCTTTGTGTGCGTGGGTGAGGAGGCGGAAGGTGATTCTTTTGTTGACGGGGAGCCAGTGAAGGTCTCTCAGATGTCCGGAGATGTGGCTGGTTCGTGGGATGTCGAGGATGAGTCTGGCTGAGGCGTTCTGGATCCGCTGGAGTCTCTTCTGGAGCTTGGCGGTGGTAACGGCGTAGAGGGCGTTGCCGTAGTCCAGTCGGCTGGTGACGAGGGCCTGGGTGACGGTCTTCCTGGTCTCGGTGGGGATCCACCAGAAGATCTTCCGTAGCATGCGTAGGATGTTGAAGCACGCCGAGGAGACGTTGTTGACTTGCCTGGTCATGGAGAGGGAGGAGTCCAGGAGGAAGCCCAGGTTGCGTGCATGGTCTGTCGGTTTGGGTGCGGTGCCCAGGGCGGGAGGCCACCAGGAGTCGTCCCAGGCGGAGGGTGAGGAGCCCAGGATGAGGACCTCCGTCTTGTCCGAGTTCAGTTTCAGGCGGCTGGTCGTCATCCACTCGGCTACCTCTTTCATCCCTTCGTGCAGGTTGGATCTGGCAGATGAGAAACGTGTATTATGCACTGCCAATGCTGTATGATCATAGCGGATGTTCTAGAAGCATCCTGTCTAGCTCTGATTAGAGCATGCAAAATTGCCTAAAGCTTGAGGGTAACCATATTTACTAACAGTCAATATGGTTTTGAGGTTGTCCATGACTTCGGTCAGCTATGGATGCAGAGGGGTTTTCTGACTTCATCAGGTTCCCCTACAAGAAACAGCAAAACTTTAAAAGATTTATTGGATGCTTTACAATTGCTCAAAAGGATTGCAGTGGTCAAATGTGCCTCACATAAATCAGGAGATGATTATGTGATGAAGGGCAACAGATACACCGGCCAAATAGCGCGTTTCTGTGCATGAAATTTAATTGCCTTAAACAGAGGGATTGAAAGGGGAAATACCAATTGCCATCTTCATTTAGAACTTGGGATGAGATTGGGCAGATGCAGGAAAAAGCAAGTGATGAGGAAAAGGAAATGTGGAGAAATACAGGCTGTAGAGAGCAGAGGACGAAATGTGGGTCTATATAGACGAAAGACCAGTCATGCGAGATTCTTTACTTTCCCATATGGCCAGGGTGTACCATGGAATTGCGCATGTTGGAAGAGACCCAATGATCAGACTCTTCAAGCAGTCATGGTATAACCCAAAGTTCAGGGTCATTGCAGAGAGCCCTGGCCAGAGGTACGTCATCTGTCAGCAGCAAAATACAGGTAGAAAGACAGTTGTTAGTTGGGGTACAATTGGAAAGGCAGCAGGACCATTTACCCGACTCCAATTGGATTTTATTGAGCTCCCCCGCGCAATGGGCAGAAATGTGTGTTGGTTGTTGTCTGCTTGTTCTCTCGCTGGGTGGAAGCCTTTCCCATGAGAAGAAATGACAGCCTTACCATAGCTAAACTACTTTTGAGAGAACTGATTCCTAGATTTGGCTCTCCAGTCTCTTTAGAATCAGATAGAGGAACGCACTTCAATAATGAGATAAGTGGAATGATTTGTGCAGCATTACAAATTGAGCAGAAGCTGCATTGTGCCTATCGACCTGAAGCATCTAGAGTAGTCAAGCATATCAATGGCACTATAAACTCTAGGTTAGGGAACGTGTGTGCATCCACAACACTGAAATGGCCTGACGCTTTGCCCCTTGTATTGATGAGTCTTAAAATCATTCCTGACAAAAAGACGGGATTGAGTCCACACGGAATGCTAATGGGAAGAGCAATGAGACAAGCATTTATACCAGCGAACAAACTGATGAATATATCTGATGATCTAGTGCTTGATTATTGCAGAGGATTGGCTGATCTGGTGCGTTCTGTGTCTCACCAGGTTGGAGAAAATGCCACTACAACACAGCGGAATCAAGCTCATGATCTGAGTCCTGGTGAATGGGTTCTCATCAAGAAACACTTGAGGAAATCTTGTTTAGAACCCAGGTAGAACGGACCATACCAAATCATACTGGTGGTGACAACAGCAGTGATGTGTGCTGGGTTGCCAAATTGGATCCATGCGAGCCATACCATATGAGTCCCAAGTCCACTTGAAAGACAAGAAGAACAGCAGCTGGTAAAACAAAGTCAAAGACTAGATGCTGAAGTGTGCGAAGCTGAAGAATCTAGAGTGACAGATTCTGAAGGACAAACAGATGATGAAAAGCCGAGCACAAGTCAAGTAGAGTGGGCACCAGATACTAGGTCTCAAGAGACTGCTTTTGAGCCAGAAGAAAGTGAGTTCACGGTTGAGCCAGAAGAAAGTGAGTTCACGGTTGAACCAGGAGAAAGTGAAATTACTGTTGAATCAGCAGAAACAGAAGTTTTTGAAAATCAGGAAGAAGAACAGATAGAAGAAAGGTCAAATAAAAGAACCTGTGTACTAGATGCAGAAGCTTAAAAAGTAGTTCAAACTAAGAGACCAAGAAAAGGTGATAATTGGCCAAGTAGAGTGAAAAGATTGAAGTACAATCTTGTGAGGAGAAAGTCAAAGAGAAGACCAGAGCAAAGTAATGACCTCCAAGTTAAACAGAACAAGAAGAGTCAGGAGAAGAATTAAAAAGAAAAACTAGGAGAGTAAGAATTCCAAGCAAGAAATACAAAGCACCTGAATCGACATATGTTATCATGGAAGAAATTGAACTCTCAGATCCAAGTGAAGAAAAAGACAGTACTGATGCTTAGAAAGCTGATGAAAGCAAACTGACACCGCCTTAAAAGAACTGTGAAAAATGAAGGTGCAACATTGTCAGTCAAAACTAATTAGAAGACTCAGAAAACCCAAAGAAAGAAATAGAAGAAAGGGGTAAAGAAGAAAGCCTTAAATTGTAGGATCACACTATTACTGTTCGAGAATTTTTTTTGAGAAAATTTAGAATTTTTATAGGTCCAGATAGAATTTTATATTTTAATAAGAGTACAAAATGGCTGAAGCAGAAGTGACTGAACATCCAAAATCTAGTCTAAAACATAGATGTGTTAAAGCTTGCTTATGTAGTGTTTTTCTATTAACACTTTTGTTGATATTACTAATTGTCATTGCACCTATTCTAACAGTAACTAATAACAGAAACAATACTAATAATGTATCTAGTTAAAGAAAGAGTGATGTTACTAAAGAAACCCTAAATGCTAATATAGGACCACTGGTTGGAAGAATTCTCCATCATGATAAATCAATTAGTGATTTCTCGTTAAATGTCTTTACTAAATTATTGTACAAGTATATTAATCGATGAATGTGAGTGATTGTTATGTGTGCATACAATTACCTTCGTCTGTCTCAGAGGGGGTGACTTACCATCACCTACCTTTAACATATGGTGTGTCTTGTAGTGTCTTAAGCAGCCTACTCTACATGATGGGGAAGATGGAGTATCATTGTTCCAATATAGATTTAGTATTTTCAGAAATACCTGTTATAAAAGAAATGAACAGGGTTTTAAGTAGTAAAGATGCATGTTATATGGGAGAGTTCTTCCATATTACCAAAACTTTCGATATAGAATATGCTTATAAAAATAATTTAACATGTAGTTTGCGGGTTGAAGACGAGGTGTTTATAGAAATGGTAGAAAATAGAAGAGAAAGTTTCAAAAGAAAAGCTGCTCAACAGAAGTCACAAGTACCACCATGGGCTTCAGAGAGGGAATTATGAGAAGGGAGAGACATATGCTGCAATGTCCCTGGACTGGCATCAGAAAGGGAAAATCTGTTTATTTTTAATGAAAACTAACTATAACAATTATTACATTGGTACTAGTGAATGTGAGCATACGTTCCAAATTACTGGAGGTTGGGGATTGAAAGGTGGAACAGATCCTGTCTTCCCAGGAGTCTATTGAGTGTGTTGTAAGAAAGCCTATTATAGGTTGCCTGCACATTGGTATGGTAGTTGTTATTTTGCAATCGTCTTTCCCAAGTTCTACCATGTAGACAGGAATAATAACAGACTAAGGGGCACATGCATCATTTGAAATTGCATTCGCAAAGGGGCATATTCACAGAATCTGCCCCTTTGCGACCGTAATGTTTGCATTTGGGATGCATCATGGGTGCACATCACATTTTCAGGGGTGCAACAGGGTGCCCTTTTGACACCCTTTCACCCTTGAAATTGCATGCGCAATTTGCGAGTACCTATTGGTACTCGCAAATTGCGCATGCAATTTGCCATTCATTCCTATGGGCCTATATTAATTGCAACTTGTAATTTGCGAGTCACAATTAAGGAATGTTTAGGAATAGCTATTTTTATAGCGATTCCTACATGCATAGGTTTTTGCAAGTTCTTAATTGATTCCTTAATAATCACAATTAAGGACTCGCAAAAGCCTACCTTGATGCATGTGCCCCTAAGTGAAGTAAAACAAGGACTAACACATAACAAGAGAGCAAGTTTCTCAGAAATAGTAGGTGATATTTTTGGTGCACTGATACCATCAGTTGGAGTCGTTCTGAATTCACATAAAATTCGAAAGTTGTCCACAGTGGTTGATTGTTTAGCAACAGATACTGCTGGTGGGTTCTTGATGATTGACACAGAAATGGTTGCAATCAGATCAATGGTTTTGCAAAATCGACTTGCCCTTGATATTTTATTGGCAAAAGAGGGTGGAGTCTGTGGCATGTTAAAAATCCAACACTGCAGTACTTATAATCCTGAAAAAAGTAAAGGAATTGAGGGATATATAAAGAATGTTTCGAAATGACATAAAGAGTTGACCCAACTGGAGGTTGACGGTGTTTGGGAGAGACTTGGTAAGAGTTTCTCCTCTGTAGCTAAATGGTTTTCTACCTTTCGAAGTAGCTTATTAGGGAAAATAATAATGCCTATCATTTCAGTAGCCATAGTAGCCTTAATAATAACAACATATAAATGTTGCAAGTGTAGAAGTGAAAGAAAAGAGATGACAGAATCAAAGAACAAACGAAGAACAAGAAAGAGAAAAAGAGAAGAAATAGAACTAGAAGATATGAAAAGAAACTACTATGATATGATGAAAGATTTAGACGAAAGTGCCATAAAAAGAGAGAAGAATACTGAGTTTTAAATAAATTAAGATGGCACTCTGTATGGTGGGTATTTTATGATGGCTCCAATAAGCCATCAGAGGGGGGATTGATGTAGCAGGATTTCGCAAAAAGAAACCTGCTTGGATTGGCACCCCATAATACACACTAACAGTGTACGGTAAAAGACTAACTTGCACATCACATCAACACGAAGGAAACAGCTTTGCGCCTGTGTGCACTAACGCAAAATAATGCATGAAAGAACTAAACCATATTTACATCATGCTTCGAAAGAAACGAGAAATAATGCACTTCAAGGCCACATCTTGCATACGCATCTTGCATTTTACTTTAAAATAATGAAAAAGGGGCATGGCCAAGATGGCGGACTGGTGAGTCGCAACTTCCCACGGCTCTCCACTCCCGGCCAGTTAACCCGGGCTTAACAGCTCGTTTTGCCCGCGTGTATGCAACCATCCTCACAGATACGGAGTCCACTCAATGTGGAGCAGCCTTAGAGGGACGATTCAAGCTCTGGAAGGCTGGATTCTCGGAGTTAGTAGGACCACGCGCGCCGAGCTCCTGTGAGGCAAAATGGCTGCGGCCTCGGCCCACTGCACCAGCTAGCGGTGCTTGGTCTGGACCTCGCCCGGCCCAGGGAGGGCCCTGCCCCCGCGACGCCTCTGCCCAGCAGTAGTGGTGATTGGGTAGGCATGGGAGAGCGGAGCACTTGAGCGGCTGCCAGACGAGGTGGGAGAGTCCTGGTGATCGGAGGCCTCTGGGTCCGGAGCAGCTCTGAGAATGACAGGGCCTACGGAGTGGTGCCACGGAAGTGGACTGAAGGTGATGCCCAATGGGGCTTGCTGCGCAGGGAGGATGAGTGAGCTGCAGAGACCCAGCCCCTATTGCCTGCTTCAACCCAGCCAATAACCGCATCGAGGTGGGTGCTGCGCAATGGTGCCTGCCGGAAGTGGGGTCCTGTTCTACCAGCTACAGCACCTGAGACTCCCAGGGACGTGTGCCTTCCATGAATTGCTGTTCCTCCCGCAGTGACTCTAGCAAGAGTGGCCCGACGGGCAGGCATTGGCCGCACAATTGCGCGGGAGGCGCGTGACGGAGGCAGTCAGCTCAGCGCAGCCCAGTGCCCCCAACCACATCAATATATGGGGGTTGGTGCCCTGTGCCCTCACTGACTTTACTGACCCCTGCGTTGGGGCGTGGAGCCACCGCTTCGACTGACACTACAGGGCCCACACTCTGATTCCGGTCCTGAAGAGCGGTGATATAGCACACCATCGAGCATTAGGCCGTGACAGCAATAGGTTGTGGCCCCTATTCGCCTGTGCTGGGTTCCACCCACTCGACACCCGGTTCCGCTCTTTACCTGGCTCGCTTGACATTGGAGGAAGGGAACGACCATTGGTGAGACCCCTTCAACAGATCTGCAGAGTCCACTCCACGGGACTCGCTAGGGATCGGCCTGGACATCGCCTGGCGGGAGCGCGAAGGGAGCCCATCAGAAACCGCCAGGGTCTGGTCCGACTTCCCCGAGGCAGGGCAACACTTCACAGATGCACCTTCCGGAGAGGCCCCAGCTCACCCCAGTCACAGGCGCGGCTGTACACCGAAGAGGGCCCTGGTTCCCCTTCGTGTTCCCAGGCCCAGACCATAGCCATGTCCTCGGCAAAAAGGGAGAAGAGAGCGGACTCTGAATGCTCTCCAAAGGCCCTCTACCAGCTTAGAAGGAGGGGCCGCTCGCCCACGTCTCCTTCCTCGCAATCAGATCCAGAAGACAAAGAGGTCCCAATCACCCGCTCATTTCTGGAGGCACTTTTCAATACCCTGAGAGACGACTTTCAAACACTTAAAAGCGAGGTCGCTGGGGAAATAAAAGAGATACGCCGCGATGTAGACGAGATCGGGGAAAGAGTAGGGGCACTAGAAGACCGCGACCAGGCCAGAGATGAGGAAGTGGAACAGCTCCAGCAAGAGGTAATTTGCCTATGGGAGCAGCAACTTGATCTGCAAGCGCACACTGAAGACCTCGAAAACCGCTTGAGGCGGAACAACATCCACATGAGGGGCGTACCCACTGATGCAGAGGAGACTGACATGATGAAATGTTTACAAGAGTTGTTTCGGGACATCCTGGGGGTCCCACAAGACTTTGACATCCGCATCGATCGAGCTCATCGGGTGGGTTTGAGGTGGTGCGCCCCTGCCCCCCCTCCAGACATTTTAGCTTTTCTCTCCAAGACCAGATCCGGACACAATGGCACAGGAGAGACAAGCAGCTCTGAACACCGTCCTGAAGGACACCACACCCACTGGTTGCCCGTGACTCTTTTTTGAGGGTACTCATGCCGTGTAATTATCCTGGCCCTGGGGATGGCTGGGGGCGGGGGGCCCGGGAAACTTGGTCCCCACATGCTCCGAAATGACTCGTTCTTCAAATGCCCGCACTCGCGAGTGATGGGCACTGGACTTTTGTTGGGGTTTGGGCTTTTCCAGTTGGGGTTAGGGAGGGGGGGAAGGGGAACTGGTGTGCTAATTGGGGCAGGAACCACGCAAGGGTTCGACATAGAGACACATGACGTAAGGGAGACTGGGGGAATATCTGAGATTACGGTGACTAAGCTCAAACAGATACAGCAGGTTAGGCCTACAGCTGCCTCATGTCGTGATCCACACTTCAGATAATCACCCTTAATGTGAAAGGGCTAAACAACCCCATTAAAATGAGAGCCATCCTATCCTACCTAGAGAATTCAGGCGCATAGGTGTGTCTATTGCAGGAGACCCATCTCCTCCCCAAACATTGGCACCGGATGAGGTCCCGAGCTTTGCCCCAACAGTCCTACTCTTCCATACCTGATAAGAAAGCTGGAGTGGCCATACTGATTGCAAGGACATTCCAGGGTTCAGTGGGCGACAAGGTGGCAGAAGTAAAAGGCCATTTACTGGCCTACAAACTATGGGTGGGGGGTGCTCCCCTGTTAGTGGGTTCCCTCTACGCCCCTAACTCAGGACAAGAAAATTTCTCACGACGGCCCTCTCGGAAGTTCTATGCTCACAAGACAGGAGACTGGTGGTTAGGGGGACCTTAACCTGGTCATGGAAGCAGAGAAAGACAGGTCAGGCCAATGCGACGGACAAACGGGCGCACTATCCACAACAGGGAAGGAGTGGTTGAGAGAAAGGGGGTTGGTAGACATATGGCAGGTGGCCCACCCTCAATCCTCACAATTTTCCTTCTACTCTAATGCACACCATACATACGCCAGACTAGACCACTTCATAGGCTCCACAGAACTGAATGAGCTAGTAGACACAGTGAACATCACACCGGTAGCATTATCAGACCATGATGCAGTGACATTGACCCTCAACATGCCCCCGACTCGCAGACTGACTGGGACGTGGCGACTTAGGGAGAACTTGCTCCACAAATACATTACCGACTACCTAGCGACAAATGACTCCCCGGACGCTCCGCTTGCTGCACTGTGGGGGGCCCTCAAAGCTGTAGTGAGGGGTGAATTAATAGCTATTTCTGCTATTGAAGGCAGAGAGCCTAAGAGAAAGAGGGAACTTCTCACGGCACAAGTGTTGGAATTAGAAAGGTACACACTCGGACGGGCGTGCCCAGGGTGTGGCGCCAACTGAAAGCAGCAAGGGCGCAATTGGCGACCCTTGACTTGGACAGAGCCGAATATGCGGCCCTCCGGCTAAAACACTCCTACTAAATAGGGGGAGACAAAACAGGGCGTCTCTTAGCAAGTAAGCTCAGGGCTCGCACCAATCGCAAAAAAATCTCAGCTCTTCAGAATGCCAAGGGGGAAACAGTCAAACGCGAGGATGAGATTGGAAAAGCCATTCGAGACTTCTACTCCACATTGTATGGCAAAGACCCACAACTTAGCACCGACAGGGAAGCCTATTTACAGAGGGTTGCTACGATGGCACTGAACGCGGAGGGGGCGGAAGCTCTAGATGCACCTATCAAGATTGAAGAGGTGATAGGGGCGATTTCTCACCTCAAGCCCCTGAAATTGCCGGGACCCAATGGCTTTTCAGCTGGGTTCTACAAGTCCTTCTGGCCACTTATCACCCCGATCCTGACACCGCTTTTTAATTCTTTTAGCGGTCCTGGAACAATCCCCCCCAAAATGTTGGCAGCTGACATAGTGGTCATCTCTAAACCCGGGAAGGACACGACCCAATGTGGCTCATACCGCCCAATTTCGCTTCTTAATTTGGATGTAAAGTTTTTACAGGGGTCCTAGCGGCCAGATTAGGCCCACGTATGCAAGGTATCATCGAACCGGACCAGTCCGGCTTCATTCAAAATCGCCAGAGCAGTGATAAAACTAAACATATACTGCACCTTATCGACAAAGCCCACCGTACAAAGATTGATGCTCTGTTGTTGTCGGTCGATCCTCGACAAAACATTAGCTCATTTTGGTCTTGGTGACTGATTTAGGGCCTGGGTGGTGAGCTGTTACAATAGGCCCAAAGCAACTGTGGCCTTTTGAGATCCAGAGGGGCACGAGATAGGGGTGCCCGCTTTCACCGCTTCTCTTCGTGCTTTATGTGGAACCCCTAGCCCAGAGGATCAGGGACAATCCAGATATTTTGGGCATCCCATTTGGAGGAGAAAAGCATTCTGTGAGCTTGTACGCCGATTACATTTTGATGACCTTGGAGACCCCTGAGCAATAAGTGGCAGCATTTCTCCGTGAATTAATCTACTTTGGCCAGGTATCCGTTTTTCGGATAAATGTGGGAAAATCCATGGTCCTGCGCTTACGCCGAAGTGAGGACTTACCCGGGGAAGGACCAACGTCCTATGGAGGACTCCAGATTCGGGATACAGTTCCTTATCTGGGACTGGATCTAGCCTCTTCCATCACGCGGACAATTACACATAATTATTCCAATCTCCTCTCCCAAATCCCGAAAGACCTTTGACACTGGCAAAAACATTCACTGTCACTACTCTGCCGTATGTCAACCATAAAAATGTCCATCTTACCCAAAGCACTATATGTGTTCCAGACCCTACCGGCCTGGCCCTCACCAGGGACACTCCACAAAATGCAGAGACCAGTGCAACAGTTCATCTGGACAGGGGCGCATCCTCGTATGCGTAGGGATCTTTCCCAAAGACTGCCGGACGAGGGAGGGCTGGGTATCCCAAACCTCTTGGAATATTTCAGGGTGACACAACTTAGGTGCTTATTGTAGTGGAGCAGACGTGAGTCTGAAAAAAGGTGGCTGTTCCAAGACCGAGTGCTAGCAAAGCTCTCTTTGTGGAAGGTGTCCTTCTTGAAGAGGCCAGACAGACCACCAAACCTCAAGGGCTCACCTATCCCGAACACAGTGCTACGAGTCTGAGATGCAGTTGCGGTCAAACGGGGACTCACATCTTTCCCCTCACCATTAACGTCCCTATTTGATAACCCGAAGTTAACAGCAGGGCTAGAGAAGTGAGCGTTCTTGCAGTGGCGTTTTTCCCGAATGAAAGTCAGCGGGACACCTGTTAGATTTGGAGGGGTTTCTCCTGATCTCGGAAGTGAAACAATCCTACTACATAACGGAATTGAATCAATTTCAGTACTTTCAACTCCGTCATTGGCCCCGCCACCCCAATGTGCAGCCGTTAGTGAGCAGGAAGCTTACAAAATATGAGAAATGGCTCATAACGAAACACACAGACAAGAAAATGATTTCTGAACTGTACAATATTCTTCGACCGCTGGCCCCTATCTCGCCTTCCATGGGCCAAAAACGCTGGGCACGGGAACTGGGGAGGGACCTGACTGAGAAAGAGTGGCACAATATCTACTTCTGGGCCAATCATACGGCCCGTAACATGGCCAGTAGGGAGTCTGGGGTCATAGTGGCCACATACTGGTACCTGACACCGGCCAGACTGAACAAAGGGAACTCTGACCGTAGTACGACATGCTGGTAAGGCTGTGACGATGACGGCACCCTAACCCACTTACTTTGGGACTGCAAGGAATTGATGGGGGACTGGGCCGCAGTCCTAGATGACATCGACAGACAGTTCGAGACTGAAATCCCGCGCTTCCCTGCATACACAATCCTCGGGCTCCCTAACCCAATCTCATATCCGCTGAAGTCCATCCGGGGAAAACAGATGGGTCTAGCGCTAGGAGAAGCTGTCCAACATATCCTCTCCCTATGGGGCTCACGGACCCGACCGACACACACGGGTTGGTTAGACAAATGATGGTATATCTTAGGTATGGAATGCATTCAAGCCTCTCTTACAAACTTAGCAGACTAATTTGGGGTTACCTGGCGTCCCCTAGTGTACCTGCTTGCACTGGAACTGAATGAGGTGACCTATCTGAAATATCTTCGACTTCTCCGACTTACGGAGGCACAGCCCATGACTGAGGCTACCTGATTGGCTGTCCAACGATGACCCTTTAACTAGAGCCCTAAAGGGGTGAATTCCTAGCACACCAGTTCAGGGGAGGGTGGGGGGTTTTGGGGTAGTTAGACTTTTTGAACTGCTCAACGGGGCTAGCCCTGTATCCTGCTTCGATAGAGGCCACCCACAGGGACTCTCCGGGGATCCTGCATGCCTATGTTGGTTTGGACAGAATGGAGGGAGGGGGGATACTCTGAAAACGAGATACAGGAATGCCCGATGTATGCACTATATTTTCTCATGTTCTTGAAAGTCAATAAAACAAAGTTAACGATAAAATAATGAATAATGCCGCTTTTTGCTTTAAGCTTTTGCTAGGAAAAACATATAACAGGGGATAGTGCTAAGGTGGGTGGTAAACAGTGAAAAATGCATTTTTGTGTAATGAATGAATGTTTATGTTGCATTTGCCATAGTGAGCCGAAATGGGCCTCCCTTACTCTTAAGTTGTCCGGATAGATGAGGGGCTGGAGAAAGAACAAAAATGACATGACAGAGCAGACAGAAGTGCTGAGTGCTGCAAAGAAGGGACAAGAGTTCAAGGATACCCAGCACTGAATGCATTGCTAGCCTTCCAAAGGACGTGACTGGCCGTGGGACTAAAGACTCCTTTGAAAATGTTGAAATGTATCATGTATTAAATTATGTGAACGAGTCAAATATTAGGTAATGGGAAAGGATGAAGAACAATGAACATGATCAAATCATGAATGAAGTCACAGTGGTGTAACAATCCACATCCTAAAATCCACCAATAGGCTGTCGTATTTTGTGAATTGTTGCAAATGTGGGTCGGACATGTAGGTTTTAGGGTATTACTGTGGTGCTTTTAGGGGTGTGGTTTTGCTGCTCAGTAGGAGAGAGAGAGAGAGAGAGAGAGAGAGAGAGAGAGAGAGAGAGAGAGAGAGAGAGAGAGAGGGGAGATGTGTCGCTGTTCGCCGGTTTGCAGAGAGGCCTAGCTGTTCCTGTCCTGTCCCATTCCTGTCTCTGAAATCTTTGTTCCCTGACTCTATTTCAGGGGACCCCCACCATCACCTTGGCCGGGGGGGTGGTATTCCACAGATCCTTTTGGTTTGTATAAATATTCTGACTCTTACTTTGCATAATTATTTGCAAATCTATTTTCGTCTCTGAAACTTATGTCTCTTCATCTATCCACTCCGTCATATATATTGTTTTGTATTATTTTTGCTGAAACTTATGTCTCTTAATCTATCCACTTCTTCATGTGCATATCGTATATTGAATCATGAGTTTTAACACTGTCTGCATTATTGATGATTTTCTCTCCCTTTGTGGATTTCATTGTTTACATTTGTGCTTTATACAATGAGCATTTAATAACTTTACAATAATTTGAGATAACATTTTATTAATCTTACCAAGAGTCTGTGATTATTTAACTGACTAGTTAGTTATTTAGATAGTACTATCATTACGATCAACTATTCAACTCATTGGTCCGTCGAACAAGAGGAAAGAAAGTTGATGTATTTTGAGATATCACACATGAATCTGTGAAGGAAAATAATTTAACGTCTTTTAGGGAGTTTGGGTGAAAGTGTATGGGCCATTGTATTGCATTCTACATAAGAGTGTGCTCTGAGACAGCTGTGATCTTCTGTGTGTTGTTTAAACTGTGTTTAATAGGGACTGTGCACTTCGTTGTTTGGCCAGGAGAGGGAGTAAAGTTTTATACAAACACAATTTTCAGAGGACAAGTTAGGCCCTTACCTGCAGGAGCCCAAAGTGTGGATTGAGCCTGTCTGTCTACTAGGAGATTCTGGACAAGAAAAGCAGCTCACAACTCCCTGGCCAGCAAAACTTGTCTGAGGTCGCTGGGACCGTATATAGTCTGCTAGTGGTATGTACATGTACACAGTGATTGGTGGTTGTATCTGATGTTTCTATTGGATTAGGGTTAGTGTTCTCATTGATTGGGTATTTGAGGGTTCTGATTGGTTTCTGGGTCTGTGATTCAATCAATGTAGGGTTGGGACTAGGGCTAGGGTTAGGATTTCTATTGGAAGTAGGAACTAGGGCTTCCTGTGTTATTGGTTGTTGGGACTATGGTGTGACTTGGGCTAGGGTTAGGCCTTTAATTGGAATTAGCGATTAGGGCTTCCGGTGTGATTGGTTGCTGGACTAGGTGTGGTACTAAGTGTAGGGTTAGGCTTTCTATTGGAAGTAGGGACTAGGGCTTCCTGTGCCATTGGTTGCATGGTCTTGTGTTGGGACTACTCGGAGGGCTAGGGCCTCTATTGGACATAGAGATCAGGGTTTTTGAAAGTTATTGGGTGCTTGGACTAGGGCTGAGATTGTCTGTAAGGTCCTGGTCTCCTATTGTTTCTAAATTTTAGGGCTAGTGTTGTGATTGGATAGGGTTCGGGCTAGGGTTCCCATTGGCTGAAGGGGTCACCTGATTACTAGGACTATAAAAGGCCGAGGCTTGGGGCGTCTCAGCCCGGGCGTCGAGGCTAAGGGCAGAGAGGACAAGGGCAATTACCTGTTTGAGCCTGTTCGAGACTGGTCGAGACTAGGGCCAAAAATACTGCCCATATTCACATTCAGAAATAGCTACCCCACACCATCCACAAACATAGTGACACATTCACACCAAATGTACACCACACACAACCCTATGCACAGACCAATGTACCAGCATGCACTACAAACCCAACCAAACCACATCTATAAACCCTTCTATCCGAACTACCACACATGCTCACCATCACCTACATACAGTACACAACTCTATCCCATACCACTAACCAATCCACTCCTCACTAACACAACCCCATTGAACACCATACATAACTACTTCCCATCCAGACAGATGCTCCCTGCTCTAATTACACCTAACAGACCACCTTTTCTCACTAACAAACATATATTCATCCTTCCATCATTTGTCCAACAAACACCCTCCTCTACCTAATACCATAATACCATAATAAAATTAATGCACAACAAAGACACTGCACAGCACCATACTTTTTTAAACTCATGCAACAAACCAGTCTAAGACAAACACTCTCACCTTTACTTCATTCCCTCCTACGCAAAACATACACTCTACTCATAAACACATCACTACCTCTTCTACCTTACAACCTCCTCTCACAAACAATACTATACAATAAAATCCATTGCATGAAACAAATACACCAGCATCCCTTTTCACCACTCCTCAAAAGCAAAACATATCACACACACCAGCACAACAAGATATTCAAAGTGAAACACCTCAAAATACATACCATCACAAAATACAAACACACAACCACCTTTCAAACCACCCAAAGGAACAAACTCCATTGCCAAGCTTTCTCTCCTCCACCATACCTAACACAGATACAGCAACACAGCAACTCTCTTCTAACCGCCTCTCATCCATTTGACAATTTAGAACCTTACTACATTACCCACATGCTGCACCACCACCCCCGACTCATATACCTTCCACCAAAAACACACACAAACAACATAAGCGACATGCCATACCTCACAACTTTGCTTCCCCATGTCTGCTGCACAACAATGTTACACCACAAAAACAACATAGCACACCAACTCACTCTCAAACACCATCTCCACCACATACACATGCAGACCCATCAAAATGCCTTCTTAGCATGCTGGATGGAGAACACAATACAGAACAGCTACACGATTGCTATCCTAATACAGCTAATGCCAGCACTAAAAATACACCTGCTACAAACACACACAATACTGTTCACTCTACTACAAAACAAAGTCTCACTATCACCAAAGGCTATTCTCTAAACTGTCTACTAATAAATACTCCATCACTCTCTAAAAACAAACATCACATCTACGACCTTCTCACGGATGCAAAACCAGACATGCTATTCATAACTGAATCATGGTTGGGAGATGGTATGGCTCCAGTCCTGCATGAAGCCATTCCTCTAGGCTATCAAACGATCACCCAAAATCGTATAGGCAAAAAAGGAGGTGGTCTAGCTGTTATTTTCAGGCAAACATTACATATCACTAAAGTTGATGACATCTCCATAAAGAATTGTGAGGGTCTTCTAACAAGATGCAATACTACACCGTCTTCATCCTGTAACTTCCTGCTCCTTTACAGACCTCCACCTAGCAAGGCGACATTCCCAGACGCACTTCTAGACACAATTTCTAATCTGATAACAATACACTCCAACTTATGCGTTGTGGGTGACCAAACCCAATATGACCCATCCAAAAACAATAATCACTGGCCTAGAGGCACTTAACCTGCATCAGATTGTCCACAAACCCACACACATCGCTGGACATATCCTAGATGCAGGGCCAGACTGGGAAACAAAACCAGCCCTGGCAAAGTGCTTGGCCGCCCCCCTTCCCCTCTGCGGGGGGGAAGAGGGGGTGTGGTAACACTGAACTCTTTACTCGAAAAGAGAACCAAGACCGGTTCAATAGATATATATTAGGGCCTAATAAATAGGTACCTGTTAAAATACAAGGCTAGACTGGAAAGTAATGGACAGATTGGAATACATGAAGCACCCAACAAGAGTTGTGGATATAAAAATAAATCTTTTATATTTGTTTTATTTTTTAGTTGAATTATTCATTTCAATTTTTACAAAAGTTCAGTCAAGTAAATACATATATAAATATTATACATACAATCAAAACAAATCAATGTGTGTATCTGTTAATCAAAAACATAGTTCAATGCCCCACACAGAAATCAGATTCATACATACACACACTCAATCCAAGCCACATTCAACACAACAAATCAAGTTAAAGGTGGAACAAATTATCCTTAGGTGTTCAAATGGATGTAGTGATTGGTATATCATCCAGAAGAGGCCAGATGGTACTCTAAGAAGAAGGAGGTCAGCGAATCAAGCGCCAACGCGCGTTTCGGTATAGGACCCACACAGGAGCCCCACCTTCATCAGGGCGTAGACCAAGGATAGTAAGGGGCAAGAACAAAACCTAAAAATTAATCAAATAAACATGTATAAACAATAAAATAAAATTAAATTCAACAAACAATTCACTGTGTTCAAATACATTCTTCTTCCGAAGGAACATTAATATACATCAGTCCAAAACAGTTCCAGTTAATAGCGGATAGTGGTCAATCAACAAATCGATAAATATGGCCCAAAGGGTCCTATAGTAGCTAAAACGAGCAAGTCACCCCTGATAAGTCAGTGTCAAGTATAAAAAAAACGGTGAAACCAAACACCAAAGTCAAAGCGGAAAAGATGGGAGGAAGGGAAGAAGAAAAATGGTTTATACATAGTAGTAAAAAGGCACATGCAAAATAGAAAATTAAAAAGGAAAGCGCCAACACCAATATTCCAGGTTCTCGTGTGCATAGAATGGAAATTGCGCCAGTGAATGAGGGGCAAGGTAAACCAATTATGGTACATACTAAAAACTAAATCCTTGATAAGCCATAGATACCGGTCTGCCGAACCTATATGCAAGCGCAGTCAGGTGTCAAGAAGAAGCATCCAGCCGTGTTAAAATAGAAAAACTTCCCTTCGTCTGGCTGGAAAATAGGCGTTTAGTATATGACCAAGTCGAGACCACCGGAAATCTAAAGGAGGCAGTGTATACAATCAACGTTAATCAGAATTACAACATGCAAGATTCGCCTTACAATAACATGGAAAAACATAACTACGAATAAAACAAAAGAATATGTACGTAATCGACAACATACTTAAATCAGCAGTGGCGCCGTATAGGAACGAACAACAAAGGCTTCAAAGCTGGTCTCGTGGAACTTGAGAGCGTAAGTGTACAAGGTTTTACACCGATAAATGGGTAACCAATTACCGAAACCAGAGCGGTTACTGGAACGCATGAACAATGTTTCTATAAGGAAAAAATAAACAAACAAGAATAAGTATAATGGCCCCTAATAATCGCTGGGGGCAGCATTGGAACAAACTGATTAATCTCATACTGCGCAGCGATGATATTAAAGTTACTGGGTGGAATAATCCAACAAGGACAGCAGCGTATAAGACGCCATGATCGGTAAGCCCGCAGAAGATAGAAATATAAGGCGAGCATAATACGGATTATAATAACGTCAATTAGTGATATGGGGGAAACGTCTACACAATGTAATGCTACCACAGCACACTTACTAGCTGATAAGAGGTCCAGATCCCGCATTCCCTCAGTTCCACAAGGAAGGCACAAATCGGCGTCAGTAATACCTTCACTGGAGGCATTAGAAAACCCGCCGTTCTAAAATACATATCGCCAATTAGCCGCTAACCAATGAGGCCGTAGGTCAAAGAAAAGTAACTAAACATAAAAAGGGGACTGGCACAATGAGGCTTTATAAAGTGTTCGAAAGAAATGGCGCCATCTTGAATGAGATCCTCGAATTAAATGAAAAATGATGCCAATAAAGACATGACAAACAGATATAATATAACAATCATTCATCAAAAATAATAATATAGGCTATCTCGGCCAGATACTAAAGAAACATAGAAAAAATATATGGATTTGGCGTCAATTGGGAATTGTTCCAACGCCCATAGCAAAATAGGAATCCAGAATCATACAAATACGGGGAAAACGCGCCTTAAGCTTGAAAAGTCATTAAGGAGATTGAAAATGAAGATATAAACAGTGAATGCACAGATAACCTGAAATCAATGAGATTGATCATAAAGATTATTAAAAGCAAAATATATCACTAGCACACCACATAAAAATTAATAATGGCGCAACAAAATCCATAATCAAAAAAGAAGAAAAAAAGCTCTTTGCCAGGGCCGGTTTTCCCAGAGGCCCAAAATCGGACCCCACCCGTGCGGCACACCGAGGGATTGCCCGGTGCCCACTACGGCCAGTCCGGCCCTGCCTAAATGTTATTTTTGCTAATACTGAACTAGGTACCTTTCAAACTATAACTCCAGTTACATGGTCAGACCATCACTCGCTTTCTTTCCAACATAAAACAACACTAAGGGACACACCTAAAACTAGCTTACATCCATCCACCTATCGGCCATGGAACCAAATCAATTTGGAACACTTAGAAACACAACTAACATCAAGTACAAATCTGGAAACAATAACTTCGGTTCAAAATCTATATGAGTGGCTACAGGAAGCTTTTGACATCCTCATACCACTCAAAACCACACAACAGCACAAAAGAAAACAAGCATTGGCATAGCCAATAGGTCTCGCCTTTGGGACCTTATAAGTGTTTAGCCATGCAACAGTTGCATAACTAAACACTTATAAGGTCCCAAAAGTGAGACCTATTGGCTATGCCAATGTTTGTTTTAACTGCTGCAATCTATTGAAGCCTCACGGAGAACATCAAAGCAGCCGTGTGGCCGCGAAAGTGATCGCGATCAAACATCAAAGCGGCCGTGAAAGTAAAAGTAATCGCTGTAAAGCGCGACGCACTCGCCCACGCACATGCACTGTAGCTCTAGGCTGGCCTGGTAGCACTTTTTGGAGCACTCACAAAATGTCTCGCCAGACCAGCTCATGCGCTGGATCAGGCGAGACCTAAAAACCGCCTTGGAGAAACTTAGAAATAAAAGACTTAAAACAACAAATTAGAAAGCTGCAACGTACCTGGCTCAAAACAAACGCCAAACAAGACAAACTTCACCGATAAAAAAATAACAGATTATACAAGTCAGCTATCAAAAAAGCTAAGAAAAGGTACTATTCAGACAGAATTCAAAATGCTAAATGTGAAAATAAATAATTCTATAAAATACTAAATGAATTTCGCAAACCAAATTGCCTAGAAGGAACTCATCCTGTTACTCAAGTCAGTCAGTCAGTCATAAAATGCTTTATTCGACAATTAGTCATAAAAGCAAGATCCATTACAGAATAAATGACCAAATATATAAAATAGTTAAAAAACTGGAAATTTTCCCTCAAGTATAAAAACGATAAAAAGAGTAAAAACAGCAATAATGTAATTCATAGGCTCCTCTCATGACTGTATACCAATGTACAAATAATAGAAAATGTGGCGAACGATTTTCATTCATCACAAAGCCGCAGTTACTTCTCATCTTAAATATATACCAATATGTAAATAATGAAAAAGGAAAATAAACAATGCAATATTCATGAGTTATAATGCCGCAATCCCTTTTTGATCTTATTATCCATGCCCATCTTAAAAATTTAGCTGTAGCTATAAGAAGCGGTACCCATGTTTCGGTACAAATTAATCTGAGTGCAACCTCACATTTTCGAGTGCCCAAGATACGGCAAATAGGAGCCAGCCATATGCGCCGTGGAATTATGTAAGCAGGACACACAAATAGCAAATGGGCCAAAGACTCTGAGGGTACGTGGCAAATGGGACAGGACGTGTCATCTATCGTCCCCCAACTTGCTGTGAAGGACTTAACAGGAAGTGTACCCACTCTCAGTTGGAACAACAGCTTTCTATCACAAGGCTTTGTAATAGTGTCCCAATAAGCTTGTAGCCTTTGTGATGATTTAGCTATGAGAAATTGGCCTGTCAATGTCGATGGGTCACTATTCCTGAAAGTGTTGACATCGATCTGACGTTTTGTAACCATTTGAGTATCTTAAATTGGTCAGCTCTTATTAGGTCTTTAAAACCCTCAGCATACTAAGACAATTCTGGGGTTGACCAAATTCTTCGCCAGTACAATAAAGGACGTAGTCTGGCACTATCAGCCAATGCCTTCCTACCTAAGTCACTAAGTAATGGCAGCACTGGTGTACTTTTCGGAAGGTTAGTCATTTTTCGCAAAAAAAAATTTTTAAGCTACAGTCAGTTTAGAGAGGTTTTTATAACCCCATAACTTTGCCCAATAAAGGACTGCACTGACAATTTTCATGTTGTAAATAGTCAAGACTGGGCTAACCGGTTTTGTGAAAGATTTGTAAAACTCGGCTATTAAGGTACCAGCTAACTGACGATGTTTCAATGTGGCCATATCCAGTTGCTTACCCCATTTCATATCCCTCTGTATGACGAACCCAAGATATATGTATTCTTTTACCTGCTCCAGCGGACGCTTATTCAGCAGCATTGTTCCGCTAAAGGATCTATGAGGGTTAAATGTCATGTATTTTGTTTTAGAGACACTTATCTCTAAGCCCCGCAGTTGGCAAAATTCCTCAAAAAGAGTTAGGGCTCGCTGTAAGCCGCTCGGAGTTTTTGCAATTAGTAGCGTGTCATCGGCGAACATAAGAATCGCAATTCTTACACCGGCCAATTTAGGAGCGTCCGTTGGAGTATCTTACATGAATTTTACAACCCCATTAATAAAGATGGAAAACAAAGTAGGGGCCATCACATAGCCTTGTCTCACCCCTCTTTCCACTCTAAATGGGGGGGTAACCTGGCCCTGGCTTCCCCACCTGATTTTTGCATAAGTATCCTGGTGGAGTCTGGCTATGAGAGATAATAGTGTATGGGGCATCTTCAGGTCTTGCAATACTCTCCACAGTCTATTGCGGGAGACGAGGTCAAAAGCTGACTTCAGGTCTACAAAGGCAGCATACAAGCTGCCTTTTTCCAAGACTACCGTTTTCCAGTAAAGTAGTGTAAAACGAAAGGTTTGATCAATAGTACTTGTGCATGGCCGGAAACCAGCCTGAAAGGATGATAAAATATCTTGTTCACTAATCCAATCCTGAATTTTATTTAACACCAGGCGTCCCATAATCTTCTGGGATGAATCAATTACACTTATGGGTCTATAGTTCCCAGGTAATGATTTATCACCCTTTTTATATATTGGGATTATCTCAGCTCCTTTCCATGACTCTGGTACCGACAGACCTTTAGCAATTTCGTTCATTAAAATCAGGATATATCGGTTCCATTTAACTTAATTGGAAAGGAATATATCAGCTGGAATTCCGTCAGGACCTGCCGCTTTACCACCCAACAAAGTACATAAAGCAGAATTGACATCATCTTCATTAAAAGCCGGTCCATCATATTAGGTATATGAGAGCTCAGGCGTCTCCCTATCATCTAAGCCACCAGCGTATTGGGATGGAAAATGCGTTACCCATTGGTCTTGGCTTACATGGTTTATCGGCTCTAGACGACGACTCTCTCTGCCCCATTTTACCACATGCCAAAATACTTTTTGATTTTTGTTTTCACATGCCCTTTTTAAATCCTGCCATCTATTTTCGTCCCTACGTTTTTTTGCTAAATCCTGTGCTTTCTTAAATTTCTGCCTAGCTAGCCAGATCTTAGGCATGTCACCTTCCTTAATGGATATCCCCAGTGAACTACGAGCCTCCTTACAATCCGTATTAAACCATTTACTTCCCCTCTTTTGGTGAGTACCCTTATTTTTTAGTAGTTTTGTAAAAATAGGAATGAAGACGGGTGAAAAACTCAGCATGAAACCCAATAATCATTTCTGGGGGTGTCAAATTAGCTACAAGATCCTCCAAGTCTACTACTGCCTTATCTACATCTAATGAAATCCTATCTATGACTTCTGGCTTTGCTAGTAGATTTGCCCATTTCAGTCGTCTCATATCATTTGTGGGAACTAAGTCTAGGGTTATCAATTCCCTGCCAGACTGGAGGGCGCCTTTTTCAGCTACTACCTCAAAAACTACGGATAACAGGTTGTGATCGCTCTCAACCCGATCGACTACCTTCATGTCCTTTAGCGCATACCAAAACTGGCAATTAATTAGTATATAGTCAATACGGCTATGACTGAAGCCATTATTAAAAGTACATGCGCCATCTCTATTAGACTGAGTTCTGCCATTTGTGGCCCTTAGTCCTTTCTCCATACAGAGAATGTTCATCTGCACCACTACATCCGTCCATTTCTTTATCGGTTTTAGATCTAGTTTCGGAATTCTCCAAAAATTATCTTCAGTGTCATAAAAATTAGAATTACCATTTAGAAGGGGTTCGAAGGTCATATTAAAATCGCCTGCTAGTATAACAACAGTACCCCTAGAATGTTGTACCCAGAGCTACTAACACCTTGGATTTCCTTCCCTTAGTCCCCCTTGCATAGATATTATAAACATCAACTTTTTCGCCCACTCCCCACATCAGCCTAGTCACTAATATGTCCTTGTTACTGGACTCAAGGACCTGGAACTCAAAGCCAATATCTTGGCGCACCCAAGTTGTCAAGCCTCCTGAAGGTCTGCCCTTTCCTCCATTAATTGCGAGAACATAATAATTCAGAAATCCTGCAGAATTAATTGGATCCATTGCCCAGGTTTCCTGAAGCAGACAAACATCATATTGTCCAACAAATGATTACCACTCTGGCGATATAATCTTAGAACTTAATCCAGCTATATTCCATGATATCACAGATAATCTGGTCATTAGGATTCTAGCTGGGCACAAAGATCTCACATTGTTCGATGGGCTACCATGAAAACTAGCCAACTCAGAAGCTCTATTTGTTGTCGATATGCTATTAGCAGGGGAAACAGTACAGGGTGGAATACCATGATGATTAGCTACCTCTATAACTCCCTTAAAAGTTGGTACACTAATATCAAGGGAAGGAGAGCTCATTGTACATTCCTCCTCATTAGAGTAGTGAATATTTATTAGAATCTAGATTTGAGGGTCCATCTAGTGGGCGATCACCTAGCCCCACAGGACAACCCTGACCAGTTACAAATGGAAAACGTCTAAATTGTATTGAGGAATGGTCTGGGGAAGATGTGCGAAACTCCAAGGCTAACAAATTCTCAACCATGGCATGATCCCTTAATGCTAACTCCATGGAATCCCAAGGGTTTGTCCTGGAAGAAAGTCTACGGGCTCTTGAAATATCTTACCTAATAATAGAGCGACAACTCCTGACATGGCGAATCCAATGAATTGCTTTATTTGTGAGGGAGTCTGCACTTTCTCTATTACTCCCAGTATCGTATTTAGGAACATTAATAGTATACATTTTTGGCACCTGGTGCAAATCAATACCTAACGATACAAAACCTTGTTGCCTATGTTTATTTAGAGGGATCCCTACACCTAAATTGACAGGACGTCTAGTTTTCAACTGTGAAATCTGTGGTTTTAAAACACCTACGCAAGAGGGGCCATCCAGTTCTACAATAGGGCTATTTTCTTCTCCCACAATCTGGCAGTGTAGAGTATTATACTCACTCCATGCACCCTTGGATGTTATATCTGGACAACTTTTCTGTCTAGATGTTGACTTAGATCGTTCAGGCTGCTTTACCCTACGATTTGGGCTTTCTGCGGGACGAGGAATCCTTTGTGTCAAAAAGTCAACCTTCACGGTCAATTCTACCAACTTTGCACGCATTAGTGCTACCTCTACTTTTAATTCACTAATAAGAGAGGGCATTCCCTGGAGATCATTAGTATTATCTGGGAGGGGTAGGAGAAAAGTGCTGTATGGCGACATCAGAGAATTATTCAAGTGAACATCCACCCTCTCATGTAGATCTAAAAGGGGTGCAAACCTATTTGTGCAAACAACCAAAATTTCCTCTTCCACAGGGTTACTAGCCTTACTCCCTCCTAGGGTCTGATTCTTGGATGCAAGTCCCTCTTTTTGTTGCTCTACGGTGTCTCCCCTATTAGTTTTATGAAACATTGCGAGGAGTATTATCTGCTGGCATGTGGTGGTTTTAGACAAATATGACGGGTCTAGAATTGGTTCAATGCTTGGGGCTTGTGTAGATGTATCACTACTTAGAATATCCTCACATTCGCTAATCAACAAATCTATTCTATCCAAAGTACAATTATTAACAGTTGCCTTCTGCCTTAGAGGATTCTTGACCCTTATCCCCTTTGATTCTCTACCACTGTCCCCCCTCCCCAGCTCCACTATTACTGTCCATTGTTTTCCTTTTCCCCATAATCAGCCCTGTGGGATAGATATTGTTCAGAGTCCTGTACTATTATTAATCTCTACCCCTGTGCGAAGTGGAATAAAGTCTTCTCAGAAGATTTTCCAGGTCCACCACAGAAATAACAACACAATGATACGTCCTTCACCGAATAATACAGGAATAAAAACACAATGTTCCAGCTTTCAGATACTGTCACGAGTACAGGGCAGCATACAACTCACCCAACTGCCGAACCACTGCTACCAGACGAAGAAAAACCAAGAGCCCTGGCCCAGCCCAGCCTCTTCTGGGCGATGACAGGCAAGGACGGGCCCGCCCTTGGCCCGGGCTTCGCCCGGGCGAGTCCCGTGCCGCGGTAAACACACATGCTTCTTAGCGCTGCTGGCAAGCTCCTCCCTCCTGGGGGGAGCGCAGGAGAGACAGGTGGCTAATGGGATAGGCAATCCCGATGGAGGCAGCGCCCCGTGCGGCAGAAAGTCGGCGTCCCACGCTGCGGTAAACACACAAGCTTATTAGCGCTGATGGCAAGCTCCTCCCTCCTGGGGGGAGTGCTGGAGAGACAGGTGGCTAATGGGACAGGCAGTCCCGATAGAGGCAGTGTCCCGTGCGGCAGAAAGTCGGCGTCCCGTGCTGCGGTAAACACACACGCTTATTAGCGCTGCTGGCAAGCTCCTCCCTCCTGGGGGGAGCGCTGGAGAGACAGGTGGCTAATGGGACAGGCAGTCCCGATGGAGGCAGTGTCCCGTGCGGCAGAAAGTCGATTTTACAGACAAACTGGCAAATCATTACACAGACAAAGCAGACACATTGGACTCATACTTAAAATAGAAACAAAGCACCAGCACTAACCCCTGTACAAAACAACAATCCAAGAATACTGTAACCCAGCCTCTCAGTTCCTTCCAACACATCTCACACGATGAATTTATGAACCTGGTCAAAGCAAGCAGGCCTGACGTCAGTCCTTCTGACCCCTGTCCACCACAAACTTTCAAGACAATTCTTTTAACAACCTGTGCTGCCACTCAATGATTCCTTAACTACCGGAATATTTCCAGAAGAACTAAAAAAATCATACATCCGCCCTTTACTGAAGACAACACACTTGGACCCGCTGAACCCTGACAACTACAGACCCATTTCAAATGGACCTTACCTGGGCAAACTGATAGAAGGAGCAGCGTTCACCCAGATGTCACAATTCATTGAAGAGAATATACTCTCAGACTTCCAAACAGGATTCCGTCCTGGAAGAGGCACTGAATCTGCCCTCCTTGCCATCTGGGATGACCTGAAGAATACAGTTGACCGCAGTGGGGTTGCTGCGCTACTCCTCTTGGACCTCTTGGCTGCCTTTGACACGGTTGACCATAACACCCTCAAACAAAGACTCTGTGAAGCCGGCATAGAGGGAACTGCTCTAGACTGGATCACGTCCTACCTTCGAAACAGAACTAATGTCATCCATACCCCACCTTATTCGTCCAAACCATACTCCACAAAAGCAGGGGTCCCTCAAGGTTCTATCATCTCGCCCATGCTTTTCAACATCTACATTAAGTCATTACCGATAGTGATCAATCAATTTCACCTCACGTGCTTTAACAATGCCGATGACAAGCAAATACTCCTTCAACTGGAATGCCCCAAAGACATTGAAAAATGCCCAATTTTCAGTTGTCTCAGAGCTGTGGATCAGTGGATGACTTGGAGCCATCTCAAATTGAATGCTTCAAAAACGGAAACACTCACGTGTGGCGATTGGAAACATTACGACCCACTTGCCACCTGGCCTGATGTACTGGGATCACCACCTAAATTATCGAGGGAAGTAAGAAATCATGGACTCCAATCTGTCGATAAATGTCCAAGTGGACAAACTAGGAAAATCAAGCTTTGTCATTATATAAACGCTGCTACGAATTTTCCTTCATTTGGGATTTTCACACAAGGTCCAAGCTACCATCTCCCTTGTTCTGTCCAAACTCGATTACGCCAATAGCCTCTACCACGGATCACCTTTAACGACCATGAAAAGACTACAACGGATTCAGAACTCGGCTGCCAGACTACTCTTGCATATCAACCGCGAGACCACATCTTACCTACCTTGAAAGCCCTGCATTGGTTACTGGTTGCCAGAAGATCCACATTCAAGCTACTTTGTATCACCCACAAAGCAATACATGGGATGGGACCGCTCTTCATCAGGAATAAAATCACCAAACACATTCAACAAAGGAACCTACGCTCTTAAGGGGATCTTGCCTCAAAATCCCAAGATACAAGAAAAAAAACATGTGTGGCACATCCTTCTCTGTTCAAGCAGCCAAACTATGGAACACTTTACCCCCAACATAAGATCCACCGACAACCACCTTATTTTCAGAAAACTACTGAAGAATTGGCTCTTCCCCACATAAGCACCATACGCAAACAGAAATTTACAGCATATTCCTCTGTATATAAGCATTTATTTTCACTACTGATATGTACCTATCTTTGTATATTGCTTTGTATAAAGATGTAGAATAATTATGTTGTTGTAAATAAATAAATGAATAAATAAGAAAAAAATCATCTTTGGTCTACATGTACTTACTTCCATTGTGCATCTATGTATCTATGTACCTTCCATGTACCTGGATCTGTGTGTCTGTTACCTTTCTCCTGAAAAAGCATATCCAATGCACTACCCTATTTCTCATCCTGTACCTCTATCAATATCTTTAATCTATATATACCTACCTCCTTTAGGCATCTATATACTTTCAATGTACTTATGGATCTATATATTTATCACTTTCTTCTAATTTAGCATTTCAAATGCACTACCCTATTTCTAAGCCTATTCTTCTCTCACTATATCCTCTGGCCAAACCTTCTGACTCATCTCAAACTTCTTTCTACTGCTCTTTCCAATGCACTACTCGATCTCTCACCCTATACATCTATCAATATAACTTCTACATCCACTCTCTCATTTATTCCAAACCCCATACCACTACTATGATCCCAAAATGACCCTTTCTAGACTCTCTCCTTCTCTATCCCTCCTTGTATCATCTGACACCTATTTTACTATACCAATCCCCCAAAACAAACATTTATAAACTCTCCCCTCTGACTCTTCCCCACAAAAACCCTTTTTTACTCATCCAAAAGCCTCCTCCTACTGCAATGACCTCTAAAAAAGAAAACAAATCTCCCTCTTCTGTCCCTCCACTATCCTTTTCAATCAAAATAACAGACTAACATGTTCACTTCTCAATTTCCATATTTCACTATACTAATTCATCACTAATCCTTTATGGGTTCCAGAGTAGCATGCTACTCGCCAATGAAGCGTTTCAACACCCCATCAGGGTTACCAGCGCTATATAAATGCAAACCTTTTTCCCTTTTCTACCCCTCCCCAACCCTTCTCAATCCAAATAACTGACTAACATATCCACAACTCAAATTACTTTCATGTTTTGCCATACTAATTCAACAGTAATCCTTATGGGTTCCAGAGTAGCATCCTACTCGTCAATAAAGCGCTGCAAAACCCCATCAAGGGGTAGCAAGCGCTATGTAAATACAAACCTCTTTCCCTCTTCTATCCCGCAACCTACCCTTCTCTATCCAAATAACTGAAAAACATATCCACCACTCAAATTACTTCATACTTCACTATACTAATTTTTACACTAATCCTTTATGGGTTCCGGAGTAGCATCCTAATCGCGAGAAAAGTGCTTCAACACCCATCAGGGATAACAGGTGCTACATGAATGCAAACCTTTCTTCCCTTTTATCCCTCCGCTACCCTTCTCACTCCAAATAACTGACTAATATCCACCACTCAAATTACTTTCATATTTCACCATACTAATTTAGCACCAATTTGGAGTAGCGTGATTCAACACCCCATCAGGGGTAACAAGAGCTATATACATAAAAACCTTTTTTTTCCCTCTTTTATCCTTCTGCTATCCTTCTGAATCCAAATAACTGACTAACCTATCCACCACTTAAAATGTACTTGCATGTTTCACTATACTAATTCAACACTAATCCTCTATGGGTCCCGGAGTAGCGTGCTACTCGCCGAAAAAATGCTTTGACGCCTCGTCAGGGGTAGTAAGCGGTATATAAATGCAATTACAATACAATACAATTGTGATGTTATTGAGTATTGATCCCTGATTAATTATGGTGAGCGCTGGATTACCTGTAAATCCCTTGTAAACTGGTATACCACATCCCCAGGTCCTGTAATCTAAATGAAACTACTGGGCCTGTAGCACTGGTTAAGCCACCCACACAAATGGCCTTTCGAACCAGTTTCAGACATGCTATTGCAGTTTACTGCCACTAGTAATTGACATTAAAACCACTTGCCATGCCTTAAACTCCCCTTTTATGACACAGAGGTCACCCTAAGGTAGGCCATAGGTAGCCTTAAGTGCAGGGTGCTGTATAGATAAAAGGAAGGACATGTACTTTTATGTTTTACATGTCCTGGTAGTGACAAACAGCTAAATTTGTTTTTCACTACTATGAGAACTACTCCTCTCGTAGGCTAGCATTGGGAATTTCTTAAAACACTTTAAGCTGTAATTACTGATTAGAGAGGAGTAGCTAAATCATGTTTCATATCTTTGGAATAGTAATGATAAATCCTCTTTAGTGGTAAAGTTGAATTTGACATTACTATTTTAAAAATGCCACTTTTAGAAAGTGAACATTTCTCCGCTCTTAACTTTGCTCTGTGTGCCTGCAGCCTGTCTCCAATGCACGTCTGGGCTGAGTGACAACTACACATTTTGCTTTTCCTCTAGACAGCCACAAACACCGGAAGGGTGGGTGTGACAGAGGACTTATCTGCATTCTGATAGCATTCCTGGGTAGAAAGGGGAGAGAGAGGTCCTACTTACATCTGAATAGGCTGTGCCCTGTCCCCACACAAAGGACTGATTACTCCCCCCACAGAAAGCTTGGCATACAGGTCTGGGATGAAAGTGGACCTGTGCACTTGAAGCAGCTGCTTTGAAGTCACGCCCCACTTCAAAGGAACATTTGGGAATACGTACTAGGGCTCTGACCCTACCAAATCAGTATACTACTGGACCCTGGAAGAACTCTGCTGGAGTAAAGACTGCTGTGCAGTAAGTATTGCCACTTTACCTTGACTGACTGTTCTGAGGCACTGCTTCTCTGCTTTGCTGAGCTGCCCTGCTGATCACTGTCCTGCTGTGGACAAGGACTGGACCCATCTCACTTGAACCCAGAGTGACTCCAAGGGCATGCTGGCTTGCCTCCTGTTTTATGAAGTCTAAGGGACACAAAAGACTTCCTACAATCCTTCTGTAGCTGCTGGACTCTGCCACCTGTGAGCCCTACCCTTGCCTGAGGAATCCCCTCCAATCTGCATTGTCACCACTGCGCAAGTCGGAACCGACACATCGCCCTTCGATGCCAAAGCAAAGGCTGCTTCGCGACAGTGGTTCTACAGCCTGTGCGGCCCGTCAATGACACTGCACTTCTCGACGAGCACACATTGCCTGCATTTCAACGGAATTCGACGACGACGCAGTGACCCGACTGCATGGAAAAGATCGAAGCATCGTGCCCACAGCTTCAATGCTTTCCTCCATCCAAGGTTCTTTTTCAGTGGGACCTGTTGAGTCTTGTAGCCGGCCTGCCCTCTACTGCAGTTGGCTTGAACTTTGGATTTACCCGGTCTCTCGCAACCTATAAAAAAGTAACCTTTTAGCGCTATTGACTTCTAAGCACAGTTTTTGCATTTTTTCTTTAAAAAATCATATTTCAAATTCTACTGATTGGGATGTTGTTGTTTTGGTCTTGTTTTACCCCAATAAATATTCTCTATCTTTCTAACCCTGTCTGGAGTCTTTTTGTGGTGTTTTCATTGTGTTACTGTGTGTTGCACAAATACTTTGCACATTGCCTCTCAAGTTACGCCTGCCTGCTCTGTGCCAAGCTACCAGATGGGGAGCACAGGTTAATTTAAAGTGTGTATCTAGCTTACCCTGACTAGGGTTGTGGTTTCTACTTGGACAGGGGGCAAACCTTTACCAACTAGAGACCCAATTTCTAATAATATGGATGTCCTGACTGTGTCCATTCACATGGTTTTGGAGGTGCACTGCTCTGAGTTAACATCATGATTCACGATCTCTTGTGTATCTCCTACAATGTAACATAGCAAGCAATTGGCATCATTTATGTATTTTATTTTTGTTTGTAACATGTAAGATATATTTTAGATTATTCACATCCTCACCCCTGCATCTGGCAGGTTCAGAAGCCACTTATGCTTCCATGCCTCTATCCAGTTATATTACACCCATCAGATCAGCAATTCATTTTGCTCCTAAGGCACATGAGTAGTCCTAGTTGAGTGCCGTCTCCATCTGCTAAGCCCTCCAAGTGATTCCCTAGTACAATCCCCTTCTCATTGTTTCAGATTATTCCACTTCTGTTTTACATCTTGCACTTTGTGTAGAGAGGTCGATCCAGCACTCATTTTGTTGACAATGTTTGACAGATCTTTGCCAAAAAATGGGCAAACCGCATGGACTCCACATTTTTGACTTCTCTGCAATATCAGTCAGCTTCTAATTAAGAAAATTGTATTTTCTCCTTACTTCAGCAAAACCAATATTTGGTGCTGATGTCATTTGTTGTGCAATATTTGGATTCCAGAGTCACCAGAGAATTACATATACATACACCTTCTTGTATGCAGTCATTTTTACACATGCAATACATTGTGGGCATCTGCTAAAATCTCAGATTGGTCACATGCTCAAATGCTAAAATGGGCACCTGTAAAACATTGTAAAATGGATCATTAGCAAAAGTTGGATTTTTTTAAATTTGTCTCATGATAGAGAAATTGATTTACCTTCGCCTGCTAATATTAAATGTAAATCTTGAAGGCACATACAGCCTGATTCACAGAAAAGTAAAAATGTATTATGGTATCCCCCCTTAACTTCGAGCAAAAGATCTCACTATCTTGAAACTTACAAAAAAGTACAGGAATATGCTCCAAAAACTGTGACAGTCACAAGTTTCAAGAAAACCTCTTGGATGTCTTTTGGGAAACCCTATCCATGACTATGGAAGAGTATTTTTACACACATAAATGTGCATGGTGTACATTTCTGCATGAATAAGAGTAATACACTGAGCATCCCACATCATATATTTTTTCCTTTTTCCACATGAATCCTGTATCCTGCGCCCCACCAACTTTTGGGGTGTTTAAAATGCATTTACTCCTGCACTTGACCAAAGAATACTTCAGACCTTCCGCAGGATGGTATTGGGGCAAGAAAATGTTTGGTAACACCCACACACAAGGGCACTTATGGATGTTCCTAAACTTTCAATCAATTTAGTCCTAGAGCACCAGCTCCCCATCCCTGAGAGGAGATCTCTATAAAAAGTATGTGTAAGTCTTTTTATTAGTATAAAACCACATTTTAAGATTTGCAAACATGGCTTTATACATGGAAAAAATGCTTTGTGAATTACTTATAATGAGGCTGTTATTTTTATGCATTAATGAACATGTATCATTAAACAGCGTGGGCCTGATTTGCAAATATAAACTTACACTTTGCTATTCACAAATTAATCTTACCAGTAGTATCATTACAATTGCAGAGTCTCCGCAAAAGTAGCGGAGACTCAGCATATAAAAAGATAGGAAAGGCTTAACTTTTTATGTGCAAAGTCTCCGCCACATGTGCGTAGACTCTGCAATCAAAAGATACTAATCCTAAAATTTGTTTGTGAATACCAATAAAATGGTAAACGTACACTAAACTATAAGTTTACCTTTGTGAATCAGCCCTCATGTGTCTTACAAATAGAGGAATATATACTTAGCACGGTGCTATAATGGTGTGATGCCAAGGCACATATTCATGTTATGTATTCAATAGGGAGTTTAATACATGTTACAGTTAAATTACTGTATTAAAAAACTATTCATAGGAGATCAGATTCAACACAACTTTAGGTAGAATATCTCAGGTATTAATCTGAATGGAAATGTAAAAACTTCTATCTTATTTGCCAATTTCTGACGTCTTGTGTTCAATTTCGAAAGCCTTGTGCTACACCTGTCTGCCTTAAGATGATCTTCTCCAAACCTTTTGCCGTCACCCCTTCTGTTTTTGCTGATCTTGATTTTGCTGGCCTTTTGGACTCTGCACTTTACCACTGCTAACTAGTGCTAAGGCGCATGTGCTCACTCCTTACAACATGGTAACATTTGCTTATCCTCATTTGGTATATTTATTTACTTGTAAGCCCCTAGTAAAATGGAACTGCATGTACCCAGGGCATCTAAATTAAATTCTACTAGTGGTCTTGCACCCACTTGAGTAGCCCTTTAAGCATGTCTCAGGCCTGCCATTACAGCTTCTGTGTGCAGTTATAAACTGCCATGCCGTCCTAGTACAATAAACCTTTTGCCAGGCCTAAACCTTTCTTTTTAATACATGTGTTCCCCCTAGGGAAGGTCCTAAACAGCCTACAGGGCTGGGTGTAAAGTATTTAAGAAGTAGGGTACGTATTTTTAGGTTTTATATGTCTTGGTAGTGAAAAACTCTTAAATTAGTTTTTCACTATTGCAAGGCTTACCTCTACCATAGGATAAAAGCTGACCATTGTTGGGCTTTGTGTATTCCTTCTAGACAGCCACATACAACAGGCAGCTTAGGTGTGCCTGTCTGGCAGTAAGGGAGGGCGGAGTTGGACAAGGTTCTACTTACACTTGAATAGACTGTGTCCTGCCTCCACAAAAAAGGCTGCATGCCCCCTGTAGTTAGTCCTACCCTGCCAAGTGGTGCCACACCAGTCCTGGACCCTTGGAGGTGAGCCTGACACTGCTCTGCAAGCCCATCGGTGGATCCAGCAGAACCAATGCATCCCCTTGCAGCATGGCTCAATCCCAAGCAAAAACAGCACATTGCCTCTGTTGCAAGAATTCTCTCAGCACAAAAACTCTGCATCGGACTCACAGCCGGCATAAGAGCCGCCGTTGTGTAAAGCTTCCTCGACGCAGTCCTCACATTGCAAATCTCTTGTCGATTGCAGTTTCAACGATGACTCAGGTTCTCACATCACAACCTCGCAGCTCCTCAAAATTGATGCATTGCCTCGACTGCGTGACATATCCTTGTCACTGGACTTCTCACCACATGTCTTCGTCGATAGAATCCTTGACGACGCAGGACCTCTCATCACAGATTTGCTTCTCAGAACCGAGGCATCACCTGGCTGCACAACACATCCTTGACACGGGACCTCCCAACTGTCCAGAATTTAAAGTACTCTTATTCCACACTCCTAACTGGGACTCTGTAGCTAGCCCACACTCCATCACACTCGGCTTGAACTTGTGACTTTGTCCCAGTCTGGCACGACCAGATATCGCCAGTTGGTGCTTTGGGCTTTTTGATGCCATTTTCACTGACTTCTTTAAACCATTTCAAACCTTTCTTTAAATCTCCGATTCTAATGACTGGATTATGTCATTTTGGTCTTGTTTTATTTTGTAAAATCTACTCACTGTGTTACTGTTTGAAGTGTTGCACAAATACTTTACACATTGACTCTAACTTAAACATGACTGCTCTGTGCCAAGCTGCGAGAGGGTTGAGCACAGGTTCATTTGGGATTTACTTGTGACTTCACCCTGACAATGGTTGTGATTGCTGCTTGAGTATGGTTTCACACCCCTCAACCAGTAACCCAATTGCTTACACCTTGTATTTTACAAAATACTGGAACGACAAAGAAACTTTATTAGGGCGGCATTAGAGAATAAATATATAGATTACGCCATTTCTGCTTAAAATAATTTCTCTAACTCGTTTTGTGAAGGGAGTATGCAATTATATGGTTTAAAATAGTTCTTATGGCAAAGAAAAACAAAGCTAAAAATCTCACATAAAATATTCTCTGTCCTGTAATTTCAAAACTTTTATGGCTAGAGATCGATTTTACTCTTTAATCTCTGCACGTTTACAGAAAACTAAAAGCTACCTGTTGCATTCCCATTATCAAAAAGCTGCATCTTCACAAAAAAGCTAAAAAATTAAAGTTTAGGGATTTTTGGGAGTTCACAGAGCTACCATTAGTACGTTCAGAAAGCTGCAACATTCCAGGAGTACCCCTGGAAAAGTCACATTACTTTTTCCGGGGCTGGTATACCCACAACACAGACATCTTTTATTTAATTTATACTTGCGTCCCCTTTTGTACTCCTTGAGGAAATTCAAAGTGTGGATCTTTAATTACGCAGATGATCTGCAATTGGTTTTCCCCCTGGGGTCGCCGGATGCTGTCACTGAGTTTAGGGAGGTCATGGCTCATATCCAGAGTTGGATGGGCCTTAACCACCTAAAACTTAACCCAGGCAAGACTGAATTGATCTTGCCTGGGAAGAGCGAACTCAGCTGGGGACCTCAATTTTGGCCTCTGGAGATGGGAAACCCCCCCTCCAATTCCCGCACAGTTAAGAGCCTTGGAGTCACCTTTAGTGAAGACCTCTCCCTGAAAAGTCAGGTAGGGTCAGTTGTTTCCGCTTGCTTCTTTCAGCTGCGCAAGATTAGAAAGATTGTCCATTTCCTAACCCATTCTGCCCTGATACAGGTGACCATCGCCCTTGTGCTGTCTAGGCTGGACTACTCAAATAGTTTATATTTGGGCCTTCCAGCCGGGCAGCTCAAGAGGCTGCAGCTGGTTCAAAATCAGGCGGCCAGGCTGATCTGTGGGCTTCCTAAATGGCAGTCCATCAGGCCAGGCCTGGCAGACCTGCACTGGCTGCCGGTAGCCCAGAGGGCGGCTTTTAAAACCGGCTGCATTATCTTTAGGGCATTACAAAGTAAAGGCCCCAAATTTATCATCAATCTGCTTGCCAGATACACCCCCTCCCGCAACCTCCGCTCTGGTCACAAAAACTTGCTCATGGTGCCGGTTGTTAGGAAACAACGTCAGGGCGGCAGCTCTTTTCATTTTCTTGCTGCCTCCCTCTGGAACTCCTTGCCAGCTTCGTTAAGGTCACACGAGGATATTCTAGCCTTTAGACTAGCCTTTAAGACCTGGCTTTTTAGAGAAGCTTATCCTTAGACGTTCTAAGTTGTCCTCCTGTTGTTGTGTTATGCTCTGAAAACCTCCTACAGCGCCATGAAGCCTACGGGCGTACGTGCGCTTTATAAGCTAAATTTAACATAACATAACAAAACATCTATCTTCAGTCCGCACTGGGAAAGCCAGGGCCTGTGTGCCACTGAACATTATATTTTGTTTCCCTCTGGGAAAACATTTTCATCCCTATGGAGATACCCCTTTCACTACACCCACAGCTAATTAGGGAGCCTTCCGTTTTATGGTTTGTACACCTGAGCAAATGTACACAGTTATGACATATATTTATTTGCACAGCTGTAAATGTATTTTGAAATTTCGACCACAAGTATGAACTGACATCCAAAACTGGTTTGGAAGCAAAGGAAGTATTGGGAAAGCTAGAATAGAATGCCCAAGCCACTTGTATCATTGGCATCCAGGACAACATTGTTCCAATCTTCCTATTATTGAACCCCTTTTTTAGGATTCGAAAGTTCCCATGCATGTTCTTCATATTCTACTCACAATTTCTTATGAAACGTTCCCTCTGATGTCCATAAAATATTTCAATCACTCACAAAGTTATTTGCCAGTCACAGCCCTATCCTTTCCTTTTCCTCATAGAAGCATCTCATCTCAGAAAGTATTCCTCAGATGGACAGCCAATCCTTTCCCAGCATGAGCACAGGACACTCTTCTGTATTATCTCATGCACTTTAGACTGTCAGCTTTAGGGCCCGAATATCAGTAGAGCAGAATGGTATACCAAGGTGCTGCTCCACCCGACCACAAGTGATCTAATGTTCCCACACCAGGAAGATTTTTCAGGCATGTCACCAGATCCTATTTGTCCTGGTGGAAGAGCCGGCTGGTAAAATCGAGTGCAGACTGGGCAGAGACTGCAGACACAAGTGCAACCCGGCCCTGCCTGACCCCACATAGGGCATGAGGAAGCCATCAAAGGCTACCCCCTGTCTGGCATCAGCCTCCCCTGCCCTGGACACCCTCATCACTCCCCACCTATTGCAATATGACATGCGGCAACCCCTGCTCTCATATACCATCTGCTCAAAGCAGGTTGTAGTTGAAGTGGAAAAGGATCTATTACTCCGCACGGTTTAGGGAGCTGAAGGCAGATATGTATTCAGTAAAAGGGGATCCATTCTGGGTGAAATGAATCAACGGTGTAGGGGAAGAATTAACGTATAGAATAAGTAATCCTGGCCCAGGTATTTCCAGTTCGCTTGCATTGCTCTTACACAGGCTCTAATTCGGGCATATCTAACCAGATAAGCTTGCCTGCGATGACTCGGGGTCATTCGAGATTTGCCAGCCAGACCGAGGAGCCATCGTTGAGGTAGAAGCGAATTCTCCGCCATACTGCCAGCAGCTCCCTAAAGAATTAACAGTGGAGGTGAGCATATCTTTAGCTAACTCCTTCTCCTCTATGAATGGCAGGAGCCGCCTTGGGTGACCCACAAAGTGGATGCTAGTTTCCCTGTCTCAAAAAATAAAGGCCATTTAGAAAGGTTTTCTGTTTGTGGCAGACATGGTGTCAGTGATGCTTCTTGTAAGAAGGGCCACTTGTGGGCCATCCTGAATTGAGCAGCCAGTTCTATGCCAATACTGTTGTGTCAGATCTGCCAAAGTGTGCAAAGGAGCAACTACACTGTTGGGAACACTGCAAATCACCTCCCAACAAATGGAGCAATGGGTCAGGGAATTAGTTATTGGAGTATCGGCCAATTTTTGGCAGTTGTCCTCTTACCACCCACCTCTGAAGACTCCAGGTCAAGCTATGTTTCTTCCCAATAGGCAGTGGAGTCAACTTAGGTGAGCAAAAACTGGCCATAGCCAGAGTCGACAATCAATAGCTGCTCAATGCATGTCTACAGATAGAGGTTGAGAATGGGAGGAATCCACACGTTCGAAAATGTTCCTACTGTCAAACGCTTACGGTTAGGGATGGGAATCTGAGTGCTCAATACAATGGCATGGAGTGGGCACTGGAAAAGTGGTGAATGGCAACAAAGGTGTAATTTTATGGGTATCTATGCATTTTCCCTATGGCTCTTTCCACGCCCTTTGCAAACCATCTTCTTCAAAAAATGACTAAATTAAGTGTGCACAGGATAATACATCATGTGATTTAGAGGAAAAAAGATAACTTGTATTTTGTGATCCAAAGCACATTTCCACCACACCCCGTTTCAGGGGAATGTCTACCCTGCTGACAATCTGCAGAGGGTGGATGCTTGGAAATCTTCAACTTTCAAAGATTTCTGAATTCACCTGGTTATTCCATTTCTTTCCATGAGAGTTGGAAACCCAAGCAACTCGTATATAGAATTTTGTAGTGGACATATCTTCGAATTCAGTTAGAGGTTTGTAAACAAACCACCAGAGGCTTCAATCACAAACGTGTTGCTGATTTTGGAATTGATAAGGGTGCAGATTTTCTTAGTTTGTGAAAGATTATTATATGTCTGGCCTACATCACATTGTGTACCAAATGACTGATCAGAGCAGAAAATAAGTTCAGCCTCTTAGTTGCGCCAAGAAATCCACAATGTTCTAAGGTGAAGAGGTTTTTGCCCTAGCCTTTATTCGGAAAGATATTCCGTACCACTCACAAGGGATCTAAGGGGATTTTCTCTTCGTTTTGACAAAACATCAGTACACTATTCATCAAATCAGTAACTGTCTTGGGTGTGTGTTGTCTAGCCTTCAGCTTAGATAACATTTGATACTGGATTTTTATTTGGCTTTAAAGAGGAGCTTTCTGGCCCAGTCAAAAACAGCTGTTCCCTATGTGCTGTGACCTCTCCTGCAAGGACACCAGACGGCATTATAGCACTTGTTAATTTATGTTTTATTAACTGTCTCAGTTTGTTGTGACTCATGTATTTCTGGCATTTGTGTGGTCAGAAAGCAAGGCAGGCATTGGCGGTTCAAAAGCAAAATAAAAAGCTGTGTGTCATACAAGGAGCTCCATTGTAAAAGGAAAATGTGTAGAAGATTTCGTTCTGATGCTGGTAAATGATGACTCAGATGTGATATAGATTTTGGCTTTAAGACACTTCTCTGCCAAAGCAAATGAAATAAAATTGACATTAACCCTTATATTTTATGTATAATTTCGCAAAACACATTCTTGCCGGGTGATATGTTGTTTAGCAGTGAAAGCTCTGGAGTAACGAATCTAAGCTGTGAAGTCTGAAGTATACGCTGGTGGGAGTTTTCACATCAGCCAAAGGGAGGCACAAATGCCACCCTTGAGATTTCTTTTTGAAACAGTTCTTTAATGATCTGTCTGTTATGAGAACGCTCCAGACAGTCATAAACTCATTGAGGATTCACATTAATGATATCTCACAGCCTGCCACTCACTCGCTTCTCTCCAAGTCACACTACACTCCGGATTACAATTTCGGTGGTGCGAGACCGTCGTACTGCCAAACCTGGGTGCATACTGGCAAGGATTATGACTTTTTCCGTCACTGGTAGGTGGTTCTTTGGCGTTCCCACAAAGGCAGTCCCTCACAGCATGGACTGGTCCTGTCCATGCCATGCAGGTACTGGGGTGCATGCACACAGGGGGGCACAAGATGAGCCCTTCTGCATTCACCCCATGGCCCGAGGCAACAGGGGGCCCTGTAGGTCCCCATTTGTTTCCTATCCAACATGGTTTTCATGGAGGAGGAACAGCCATGAAAACTGTTGTGGAGAGGAAACTCATAATATGCTTAGCGGATATTGCGGCCTCAGGACTGCCACACCACCACGAGGGATCTCTGATCTCTGGCAGTTGCAGCGGCGCACTGCCTCTCTGACCAACCTAGTTGTATTAGGCTGGTCGGAAGACTGCCACCACCACGCCCCCACAAGTCTGGCTGTCCATGGACAACCATACTCGTAATCAAGCCCTAAGACTTTTGCTTTTCCTTAATCAAATGCCAATCACTCTCTCTGTAATACTTTCTCGAGTCCACCTCATTAACCAACATTACTAGTGACCAACACATAAAAAATACCTTTAATCTATTTCCCTTCAGCTGTCCATCAAATGAATCAATCATCATGCATCGTGCACTTTTCCCCAAATGCGCACCACAATGATTCTTTTATTTTAGACCACACCACCCATCCTTTTACTCAAACCCATTCCTCAAACATCCTCTTGTTTTACAAAGTTTTTTTTTACAATCTTCTATCTTTGCAAGCAACTATATTGCATTTACCTCCATAATCACCGTGCCTCATTTCCCTAATAACCCTCTGGTCTCCTCTAGGTTCTTCTAAGTTGTCATTAAATCACTCATTTACTTCATAGACAGGTGTAAATAAGGTAATTCAAGCCGAAGAATCATTAAAGTTAACACGTGAATATCACTGGAATAAGAATGTAGACATAACTAAAATACAAAAAATAGGACAGAAAAATGTGTCAGCAGTGTCACAGGTTACGACAACTCATGGTGAGAGAATTAGCAAAGACCCACAAACTTTCATTCTCTGCCCTTTAATTCTTGCTTGGGCTGACAAAATTTGACATTCTCTTTACTGAAAAGAGACTTTATTCCATGTAGAAATCATCTTTTTAAACATTTGATTGGCATTTGATATACGTAAACAATCAGTTCATCAGTGGAATACTCATTGGTGCATACATTACATGACAAAAAACATGTTTAGAAGTGGTGTACCTCTTACATTGATTAATAGGTTCCAATGACCATTCAGTGTTTACAGATTCACTGTGTATTACAATACATTTCCCGTTAAACCCATCTGCGTTGGTTAATCGCTATCGTCTGACATCTGCTCTTCTTGAGGAGTTTGGCAGATATTACCACAGAATTTATTCCAGCATCCCCACGCCCGGGCCCATTTTTGGGGACAACCCCGGTGGACATATACTGACTTCACAGTTATCATAGTGCTGTCCATATCACAGCACCACTGTCAATGAGTTTGGGACATTCCTGAGCCCCAGTGTTGCGCTATATTATGCTTTGCCAATGCCATTCCTAGTGCCACCCAATCTTGAGCTGCGTGATTAAGATCTGTGGGCTCCCAGATGTTTAACAAACATCTTTTTGGTTCCAGTGGGACTTCTACTCTAGTGACTTGTGAGATCATGCGCATGATGGCCTCCCAGAAGAGGGTGATCACCGGACAATCCCAAATTGTGTGCCAAAAGGTGCCTATAGCACCGCATTGTCTGAGGCAGAGTAGAGTATCCGCCCTTCCCAACTTATGCAGGAGGATTCGCATGTAATAGGTGCGATGTACTAGTTTTAATTTAAAGGGTATTGCTACTTCTCTCGGGGATGCCAGAGCTCCCTGCCAGTCCTCCTCATCCAATTCTCCTAGGTCTGTCTCCCATCGTTCCTTAAGGGTTGTCGTGGGGTCTGGCTGATTATTGATTATTTTTTGGTATGTCAGAGAGATGGCTTTTTATTTAGGTGGTCTGTAAGGAGTCTGTCTTCTAGTGGTGAGTCCTCTGGGAGTTGGTAGGCTGCCGGAATTGCTGCCATGAGTGCATATCTGTAGGTTTCTGTCTGCGCCAGTCCATAGGTGGCTTGCAGTTGGGCAAATGGAATAACTTTGCCTTTTTTCCACAGGTATCCCACCCTGGAGATGCCTATTAGGTCCCATTGTTGGAATCCCTTAGTGTTTCGCAGTTTCCCTAAATCTCGGGTGTCCCACAGTGGCGATGCTTGTGTAAAAAACCCTTCCCAACCTAATGCTCGCTGCGCTGCGTGCCAGACATATACTGTGTGCGATGTGGGACCTGTGCAAGTCGTCTTCCTAGATCTATTATATAGTACCCCCATGATCCCTTCAGTTTCTAGGAGATGCCTATCCATATGGAATGCTGGGTCATCCTGTGGTGCATGAAGCCATTGGTTGATCACAATGAGCTGTGAGGCCCAGTAGTACATTTGTATATGTGGAAGGGCGATAACTCCGTCATACTAGCCTTTCACTAGTTTCTTCATAGCGATACGGGCTGACCTTCTGTCCCACAGCAACTTGGTTACCTCAGCGTTTATCATTGTAAAATAGGAGGGGGAAACCGGAAAAGGGGTATTCTGTAGGACATATAAGAATCTGGGAAGTGCCATCATTGTTAAGAGGGCCGCCCTTCCTCGTAAAGTGAGTGGTAATGAACGCCGGAATCTCGCCAAGAGCTTCATAAGGTTTTTGTCAGTGAAATGTGCGACCTGAGGGGTGACATATATGCCAAGGTATTTGAATCCCTGTTCTGCAATCTTAATTTCACAATTGCGCGGTAGTCTTGGCAGGGGGCCGTGTAGGATGTAAAGAAGTGATTTCAACCAGTTGATAGTATATCCGGAGGCCTTGCCATATGCCGCACAGATGTCTAGCAGGCAGTTAATGGATCGCAATGGGGACATCAAATAAAGCAATACATCGTCCGCATAGATTGATATGCGGTCTTCCCAGCCAGTGGTCCATTTTAGCCCTCGAATAAACGGGTCCTGGCGTATCCATGCCACCAATGGTTCCAGTACTATCGCAAATAAGAGTGGGGAAAGTGGGCAGCCCTCTACCAAGAGGGAATTCTGTCAAGATTCGGCCGTTCGCTACAACTTGTGCCAGATGTTTATTGTATAGTAGGCGTATCCAGTCGCAGAATTTGGGGCCGAAACCCATATGTTGGAGAACTGCAAAGAGGAAGGGCCATTCAACCATGTCGAATGCCATGCGTGCATCTATGGAAAGAATAATTGCTTCTTGTGCAATAGTCGACCTTCGTGCCATGACTCTGTGGAGCCTTCGGAGATTCAGGACAGTGCTACGATTAGGCATAAAGCCTGACTGATCCGGGTGGATTAACGTCGTGAGATATGGCTGTAGTCTCATTGCCAGTGTTTTGGCCAATATTTTCGCTTCTGCATTTATTAGGGATATAGGCCTATAGGACATGCAGGGCTTTTCCCGAATGCAGTGCACCGATTGGTAAGGCAAGCTCATCCGGAGAAAGCTCTGCGTCAAGCGCCCGGGCGGTGCCAGATTGTCTTCTATTGTGTTGTTAGCTGTGGGTCTGTTTACAGTTCTAACATGTGTGGCAAGTGCATCTACTATTTGCTGAGGGTCTGAGGTCATATCCCCATTGCCTAACCGGAGTTGGGCTATCCATTGGCTGGCTCGGTCTTTTTTATCCAACCAGGCAAGAAGCTTGCCAGCTTTGTCGCCCTGTTTGTAAATAGTGTGCTGTGTAGCCGTGAGCTTGGTCTTCGCTTCCTCTCGTGCAAATGCCTGATATTCCTGCTGCGCTAAATGTAACTTATGTGTCGTGTCTTCGTTGATATCTAGTGCATGCTCCGCCTCTGCCTCGGCTGCTCCCTGTTCTAATGTTTCAATCTGTTGTCTATGCGCCTTCTGGTGTCCAGAGACTAGTGAGATTGCATGACCCCATAGTAAAGTTTTATACGCCTCCCACAGTGTCAGAGGCGAGGATACTGAATGTTCATTTTCGGCAAAATAGTGCTTCGTGGCTGCAAGCAGCCCCTTTCAAATCTTTCAGTTTTTTAGATATCCTGGGTATAGCGGGAATAGTTGCTGTCGTGTTGTAGTGTGGGACGTGTATGCAATGAATACTGGCGAATGGTCCGAGATGCCCCGGGGTAAATATTGGATCTCTAGTATCCTTTCTAACCCTGTTACTAGAGTGAATATATAGTCTATTCTGGAAAGACTATTGTGAGCCCCCGAGTGGTAGATATATTGTCGGTCCTGCGGATGTTTAGTTCTCCAGACATCAATGAGGCCAACAGCGTCAAGGAAATCCCTTAATTTAAGGTTAGCACTACTGGGGTCTCTAGGGGGTCGTCTGTCAATGGACGCATCAATTGTGGCATTAAAGTCTCCACCCATTATGATTTCTCCTTGCGCTAGAGAGAGTAAGAATTTTCCAAGTGCTGGGAAGGTTGTTTGATGTAATGTTGGTGGGATGTAGACTGATACTATGTTGTATGACCGACCCTCCCATTGACATGTCAGCGCTGCAAACCACCCTTGATCATCCATCCAAGATCCAGTGAGTATCAGTGGGAAACGTTCATTGACCAGGATTCCCACCCCCCGAGAACCGGATGTAAATTCAGAGTGCACTGCCCATTCTAACGTGGGCCTTAGTGGCCGATCCCATCAAATGCAACTCTTGTATCAGTGCTATTGCCGGACCTTTGCGTTTTATGTATGGAGGACTAGCCCTCTCTTAATCTTGTCACCCAGTCCATTCACATTCCATGACAACACTGTCAAAGGAGGGGGAAGCCCCTTAGCGTTCAGGGAAGGATTATCTGCAGTGTCTGTTGGTGGGTTAGTGTGTGCCATTTGCGTTATTAATAATGTAAGGATGTAGGACTCCCTGTTGTATCCACTTCACTTTGTCACCATGCATGCCTTCTAATAAAAACAACAAAAACAAACATAAAACCATGAACTGCCCTGTGGTCCCCTCCCCCCTCCCTGCCTCCCTGCCTGGCGTTTCCAAAACTACCGGCCACCCCAACTGAGCAGAGTGCTTTTTCCCCATAACTTGTACTTGCGTGGGGGGGAGAGTCTGTCAGCGACCCTCGGAAGCCCTCTCTTAGTTAGATTAACAGCGATGGCTAGCATCTTTTCTGGAGGAATATAGTTTAGGACTATATAGGTGGCTTAATTGCCATCGTAGTCTCGCTAAGCGAGGCGCTTATACAATAAATCATTGCATATTCGGGGATAATTTGCCTGTAGGTTGAGTCGATGCTACAGTGACTATCCATTGCCGACTAGTTCTGACATCGTGTCTTGTCATGTCGGGTACTTATTCCAAATGTTCGTGTTCATTCAATCCCCTTTGCCGCTGGATTCAGTTGATCTTGACCTTTGTGACTTGTGGAGTCGGTGTTGTTGCTGGGTTTTTGGTTTTCCGGTTGTCGCTGCTGGGCACCATCCTTCCAGCCATTCTCTTCAGGTGTAGCAAAGAACCAGGTTTTTCCTTCTGCCTCTACTCTCAGTTTCGCCGGGAAGAGCATCGAGTATTTAATTTCTCTGGCTCGCAATTCCTTCTTTACATCTATAAAACTGCATCTTTGTTTGGATACTGCTGCTGTGTAATCGGGATAGAGCGTGATCCTACAGTTCTCAAGACGAATAGGGGGGTGATCCGTGGCGCCTGTAGAATAGCGTCGCGGTCTCGAAAATTGAAAATGCGTGCCAAAATTGGTCTGGCAGGGGCACCCAGTTTTGGCCTCCCTCCCGGCACACGAGGAGCTCTTTCCACTGAGAAGAATCTAGACAGCCCTTGTGGCTGCAACTGGTTCTTGATGAGATCTTCCACAAAGAGGTCTAGGACAGGCCCCCCAATGTTTTCTGGCACCCCAATAATTTGGACATTGTTGCGTTGTGAGCAGCCTTCTTGGTCATCCAGTTTGGCCAGAATAAGCTTATTGTCGGCCTCTAGATGGCGTACCTGGCGTTGCAGTGCGGCCGTATCTGTGGAAAGTGCTGTTGTTGTGGATTCGACCTCTGTTAGTCTTTCAGATAATTTTGAAAAGTCTGCCCGTATCAGGGATATAGCTGTGGAGATCTTGCCAATAGATGACTGGACCTGCTGTAGGGCGGCTATAATGTCTACCAGTGTGATTTCCTCAGGGTCATTAGATGCGGGAGTCTCTTTTTGGGCAGTGTTCATTTGTGTTTTTTCAGCCTGATCCTTGCTATATGCATATTTGTCCAATTTTCCGGCAGGTGTGCCTCTCTGACCTCGGCCTCCCATCTCATTCCACGTGCCAAGGATTTCGCCAGACACACAGGGGGAGGGTAGTAGTCGCTGCTGCCTGCCGTGTGATATACTACCACATGCGGCCTTTTGGGTTTCCTATCCTCTCCACCTGCATCGCAGGATGTAAGCTGTCGTGATGTGTGGTACGATCCTGTCTGTGGTGTTGCTATGAGGCGATATTTGTGTCAGTATGCTTAGGTCTACCGTGTGGTGTGCAGGCCTGTGGGTCAGCCGTCTCCAGTGTCACACAATCAGTTCTTTTTTTGAACTGCCCACTGCTTTCCAATAGCATTCCACTAGTGTTACCCTGCTTGGGCTCACAATCCTTTGTAACTGCGGGGGACGTCTTTGCAATGAGCGCATAGCGACATGGGGCTATGTGCGATAATGCAGTTGCAGCGCGGCCGAGCCGCGTCCTGTGTCCTGTGCTTGGTTTGCCAGTTTGCGTCGCTATAGCTCTTCCTTACTGATATCACCAAGAATAGTCGCCCCGTTTGCCCTTTGGCTAGCTTCACTGCATAAAACTCCCTTTTGTCCCTCCCCCTGCGCTGTTTTGGGCCATCTGGTGTGATAGACTGCGGTTTTTGAGGTCCAGTATGTGCAATGTGAAGTCTCTCAAGCCCTGGAGGATCCATCCATTCCTGCCAGAGCCTTGCTTTGCGCCAGTATGAGGCCTTCGCCCTCTCGAGTTTGCCGGCCTGGTCCTTTAGGTTCACGCCGGCACTTTCTCTCTGCCGGTCGGGCCCCCGAAAAGCATTAGTAGGCTGCCGCGCGACTCACCTGATTTTCCACTGCTGCATGGGGCATCACCGCGGCATCACCCCGAATCTTCCAGCCACAGCAGCCCCGCTGTTTGAGTCACAGCCGTCGTTACTACACAGTCGCGCCCGGCGCGGCCGATTGCTGTGTGGCAACCGGCAGAAGGCGCACTCGAGGTCCCGGCCCCAACGCGGTCTGTAGGCCTCAGTTCGTCGCTTCACTTAACTCGGCAGCCAGCAGTGTCACGGAATTCTGGATCATCCCGATCTGCTCCGCCGACGCTCCGATGTTGATACTGCCTTGTTTGGGCCGTGTAGCTGCAGGATTTATGTGCGGATTTATTGAGAGGGCTCCCTCAGCCACGGAGCTCTCTTAGGCTGCGGCCCTCTTGCTTAGCTGCTAGCCACGACCCCCGTAGAAATCATCTTTGCTTCATCTCCATCAATGGCTGAATGCAGAACAAGGAACCATTCCAGTAACCTGTTATAGTTTTAATAAAGGTATAATACTCTCCATCCAGACATATTGACATGTGACTTGAGAAATCCTCTTTACCAAGACATGGGCTTTGAAGCAGCTAGTAGGATGCATAATGTGCAATTAGATATATTATCTTGTGACATATTTTCAAATAAAACGTGCTAGGCACTCTTTGGGCTGAGCCTGAAGGCCCCCGAGGTACCACTTTTAAGCTAGCCTGGCTCGTGGATTTACTCTCTGGTTATATTTACTCTCCGGTTATTCTGGGTATTTTCCAGACTGGCAGGTAAAATTAGGACACTATGATGATGACTATGGTGCAGAATAAGTCACATAGGGGAGCCCTTGCTTCTTCACCTCCCTGATTCTGCTACTCTAGGTTTATCTCCTCTCCCTGCTTCCATGGACCATCTAGTGGAATCAATTACACAGCCTGGCTAGCTTTGCCTTTGCAAACACATTGTAAAGCATGACATCTCATTTTGCTTTTCCTTCAAATCTTTACTATTCCTTCATTTCAAAAGTGATTTTTGTATCTAAAGGCTGATTTAGAGTTTAGCAGACTACTCTGTCCCCGACCTGTCTCATTTAGGGACAAGGGGGCATATGTATCAAGCGAATTTTTAGTCGCAAACGCTGCGATTCGCAAAATACAGCGTTTGCGATTAAAAATTCGCAAAACCGGATGTATTAGGCAAATTCCCAACGCAAATTTAAGGAATCGCTAATTTAGCGATTTCTTAAGTTTGCGTAAGCATTTAAGAAATCGCAAATTGCAATTTCTTAAATGAAATGTAACACTCACCAAAGGATTGCGATTAATCCTTAAGAAATCGCAAATTACCACCAATTACTAGTTGGTGTTAATTTGCGATTTCTTTTAAAAATGCACGTTTTGTAATTTTACAAAGTGCCACGTGACGCACATACATGCCCTTAGGGCATGTATGAGCGCCATATGACCACACATGCTAATTTCAGGGGTGTATAAGGGTGTCATCTTGACACCCTTGCACCTTTGAAATTATTCTCAAATTGCGATTAGCAAATTGCGATTCGCAATTTGAGAATTACTTCCCATACATTCCTATGGGTCTCCTGGCCCATAGGAATGAATGGGCAGGTATTCCTTAATTGCGATTTCGCAATTTGCTAATTGCAATTAAGGAATTTTAAGAAATCGCAAAAAGTTTGCAATTTTTTAAATACAGCCCGTTTGAGAATCGCAAATGGTGATGTTGATACATATGCCCCAAGGAGACGTAAATACTCAGTTGATGGAACCCTCGCTGGCTCCATTGACAGACTGCTTCCTTTGATGACTGGCTAAGGGACGTCAGAGGAAGGCTATTAGACCACGGGCGTAACAAAAGCCCCCGCAGCCCCGGCAGTGCAGGGGGTGGGGGCGAGCCTCGAGGGGGCCCCCTCAGCATAGTATGCTGGCCTGAGAGCTCCTGAGTGAGCCGTAAGGGGGCCCCTTCATGTACTTTGCAGGGGGGCCCCCCTCAAGTTTCGTTACGCCACTGCATTTCACCACACCCACTATTTAGAGTGGACATTGCAATTGTAGAATAAAATGGTTAAAATTGGATGAAAAACCTGGTTGTGAGGGAAAAGAAGAAAAGAAAATAATGACCTCACTGTTTTTTTGTTTTTGAGAAACAAACTTCCGTTTTAGCAATTTGTTTCTAAAAAACAAAACAATTTAAAACGTTTGGTGGTCAGTCATCAAAACTGATGGCAGCCATCCACCCTAACTTTGTACATTTAAAAGAACTACTGTGATGGCGTGAGATGTGGAACTTCTTGTCAGTTTTAGTTATATCTTTCATGGGATGGCATAATCCTGATATGTGGTGGAATAAAGTTTCACACTCTGGGTGCACTTCAGGAAAAGGGTTATTATTGTTTTTATGAGTGAAGAGATTTAAAGTAAAGGGCTCGGAAGGTATTGTTGACCACCGCTTATGGCTATTTTGTGGGCACAATGTATATTTTTTCTTTTCATGCCTAATACAGACCAGTTTGCAAATGCACTTTGCCTCAATAAGAAGTAATCTAAGAGTGATTGGAATTGTGTTGATGCGGTCACCTCAGTTACAAATATGTACTAAATAAAACTTCAGTGTTGAAGCAGGTCCTCCTTGCTGCCCTGCAACCCTCGTCTCCGGTGCTCACTAGTAGGCAGACCCACGCTCTGGTTAGTATCATGAACATTTTCAGATGAGATCAAAGCAGAAATGTATGAATCACTCGATCAGCAGTTTATTTTCGCATGCCGAAATTAACTTCTGATATAGTATTTTAATAGCTTTCTACCTCGTCTGCTGCTTTGTTCCTCTTGGAGCTTTTTCATGGTAATTATATGCCACGAACACACTTGCTTCCTTGTTGTTATTAGGTTTATGAGTCCAGTGCAGGTGGAGGGGGCTGCTAATAAAATCAAAGGGGGACATTCATTATTGGTTCATGCTGCTGTGTACATTGCAACAATGGGATAGAGCAGGACAGCACCGTGTCTACTAAGAAATAGCAATGCTGCTCTCTTCCCAAGCACTGGCGCACTCTTTTTGTGTTGTCATTGTTTATTACCATTTATTAAATATAATACAATAAAATCAATAAAATACAGAAATGTGCAATATGGTAACACCACCCTCTCCGCCTATGATCCAAACTGCCTCTTATGAAAGAATTATCTACAATTTGCATGATCAGACACAATCATTTAATCAAATACGGGCTCCCTTTTTACAATTGAATAATCCTTCTGTGATAGACAATTCAGGCCGCTCCATAGTGGATTCCACTGTATTATAACGTGTTCTCTCTTCTTATTTTACTCTCGCTTCTGCTTTTCTTCGCTTCTTCTCTTTTCTCACCTTTACTATCATAGACTTGCATCCCAACACTGAGAACATTAATTAAATCCGCTCTCATCTCATTTCCTTCACTTCTTCCTTTTTATCTTTGGTTAATTTCCCTATATAATTTTCTATATTATACGTTTTATTCTTTTATATTTTATTACATTGCCACTTTTTCCTTTATTATTCTTCACTTTCTTTCTACCCACATATTCTGTTTTTCTCCCACTTACTCGATTGCAATTTTATGTTTCACCTTGTATCACGTTCTTGATCTTTTTGGCTTTAAATTTGCTCTTTATTTCACCCTAAGTTACTAGAGTTTTTCCATCAAATAGCCTATTGTTTTATTCACAACTGAATTCCTTTATCCTTCTTACATCTTATTATAGTATTACTTGTATTTTAATAAGATAAGGTCTTCATTCTTTTGAATTCATATATTTAATTCTTTATGCCTTAATTCCAATGTACTTTATGTTACCATATTGCACTGGCACACTTTTTCGTTGTTTAGCATTATCCACATGCCCTGATAGGCCAGTATTCATTAAAATAGGAAGTCAAATGTGCTTTCACTAATAGGAATACTGTTATGGTCATTAATGCATGGTCATCTTTTGCTTGCCTGACTGGTACCAGAATTACTGTGCTTTTCCCTGACTAGCCCTGCCACTTAGGGTGGGGTCACTCCTTGCTAAACGCATTCAAGCCTACCTGCACTACTGGCTATGGAAATGGGACCGATAAAGATAAGACCACAGGCAGGGTTCCAAGAAGGCTGAGTATAGCTATCAGTTAATAACCTTTACTAGAAGTTCAGCTAATCTATGTCTGAATTCCACATTTAGATAGGGGACAACACCCCTTTCGAACACTAACACCCTAAGGTCCTGAAGAAAGCTCACCTGACCCTACGGGGCGATTGAGGAGCTGAAACATGTCGACCCACCCCTCAGACTGATTGTACAGTGGACACACTTAATGTCCGTTCTACACAACTTTCTCTTTTTTATTCTTCCCCATGCACCAGACAACAATAAAAACAAGAGTCTAGGTAGCATAAGGGAATTTCCTTTTTAATCACACAGTATTAACAGCACACGAGCACCTTTTCCAAAATATTTTTTTATCTCTGATCACTACTGCGAATAACCAGTGGTTCCCTCCGGGTGGAGGAAGCATAACATTAAACCCAATGATGATGCTATCACGTTATTTAGGCGGAGAACCAAGATATACCGCCACACGAACCATCTAAAAACGTGAATGAGGGTTTTTTAAGGAACAGCCGAGAAACCATAGAACCCTGGACAACAGGTACAAGTGATCCTTTCTTTTTTGATGACCATATAGCTATCAGTTAGTCAACATACCTCCTGGGAGGAAACTGTACATGACAATATGCACAACAGCTCCAGGAAATCTACCTTAGGTGGACCAGTTGCTTTCAAGCACCTTTGGTAGGGTGTCTCCTGGATATCTGCCTGTGAAGCAGCTCAGCCTGATCTAGCCACTCTGACCACTAATAACCCTCCTCTGTGTTAAATATAAAAGGTGACCTATCATTGCATGAGTGGAACTCAGGGTTTTGTGCTTATCAGTTCCAGAGTATTAATGTGCCTTCGTACATAATTGCTATATACCTTATCTATAATATATACATACGCTTTGCAGTTACCTGGCTTCATTGTCATTTCTTTCCCTTCCAGGAGATTGAACAACTGTTCACTGTTAACAATCTCAACCCATTACCTTTGTGGCTGGTTCAGCCCTGTTCTCTTGCTGTTGAAGGTACAGCCTAAGCCAGGCCACCTAGCTGATCCAGAGTGTACCAGAATATTTTGGGCCCAACAGGTCTACTGTAATTTGTTCTGAAAGAAGGAAAAAAGGTAAGGGATATTTACCTTTATATATTTGAGGTCCCTGTGTATCCTATTATAGAGCCCTGAGAGAAGTGATGCCGCTAGAGACAATCTTGGAGTCAGGCTTGTGAAACTGCACAATAATGAGCACAACTTAGTCAGACAGTGCTCTCTCCCAAAATGGCATGGAAGAGTAGTAAATTGAGGAAATAGCTGAGGCCGTTTTAAAGGATTTTGGGGGAAAAGAGGGGAAGGTAGTGTTGATTCATGGAGGAATATAGAGAAAATCCAGAATACGCCAGTGAGGCAAGAGTTTTTGCATACTTAAGCTACGATATATCTCAAGAAACATAAGCCCAGACTAATGGTGTAGGCACTATGTGGGGCATATATGATTCATCGGACACACTCTCAAGGAATGGCCACCATGTGTAGTCAAGTATTAAAGAAGAATGGTGCATTTATAATAAGAGAGCACCCAAAATTCTATAAAGTGTGCCCAACTTTGAACCACAGTGCTCAGCACACCAAGTGACTATGATGTTTGTAAAGAACTGCTAGAGTTAGAATAGAAATACAATGATCTAGAGATCAGCTTTGAAAGGTCACGCATGACCACCCTGCACAAATAATGGCATGAGAGTTACATTCTGATTTGGTTGCATTAAAACAGGTCACCACCCACTTAAGCTACCCCCTCACACTCTGTCATCTAGTTTAGGATGGAAAGGAAGAATACAAATTAGAAGAGATTCAAGGATCTGCAAAATAAGTGAACAAAAACAAAGTCACTACAGCATATAAGGAAGATGATCATATATATATATATATATATATATATATATATATATATATATATAAAGACGATAATTTCTATGCACCTCCGCACAAATGGCGAACAGAGACGCGAAACCAACGAAATGAGGTCATATGGAGTTTTCATTCGTCTGAACCTTGAACCTGGCGCGTTTCGGGCTTCAGAAGCCCTTGCTCCCAAGTCAGATTGAAACACATACGTCATCATTTTTAAATGCTTTACAGTGAATGGAGTGTTGACACCACGTGGTGCATGAACATAGAAAAAACATTTCAGAACGCTAATGTTCAGGTAGGTCTGTTTTCTCAACATTTTGTTACTAATTGCTGCTTAAATGCATATAGATAGTCATGTTCATTACATATTATAACCAAACAATGCCAATAATCAAATATATTCTAAAAGCATATAAATATACTAATAAATAGAATTAAAAATTGTGCAAATTAGCCAAGCAAAAATTCATGTTAAATAATTGCAACATTCATTTGGTCAGAAATATTTTGCTCTATTGTGCACACAAGCCTCTTATGCCCAACTAGTATCCAATATCAGCTTAAATGCTGTACTATCTCAAGAGGCATTCAAAAGTAGAAACAGACAATCTTATACAGTAAAAAAATACCCGAATAAAGGTGCTAAATACCTGATCCTTAAATGGATCCCCATAAAGTGCTAGTGCAATAGAATGTATAAATACATAAATAGGCGGTTAAAAACATCAAGGTAAAGGAAGGTAAAAACCCTTATCCAACAAAGTTAAAATCAGGGCTAAAACCAACTGACGTTTTTTGTATAAAAAGAAGAAGAACCGCAATCACCTCTACTAAAAGACAAAAAATGCAAAGAATTCAAAAAATTGCTCAGGACAACCAAGTAGAAGGATCTGTTAACCGGATGTATGTCATATATTTTACAGAAAGTGATACATCTCATCTGTGTTATTTAGGCCATTGGGGGTCTTACTATCTAGTTCTAAAATCATTCTAGATTCCAGTTGTCTTAGACTTTTTTCTCTATTCCCCCCACGACGCGGTTTGAGTACACTTGCCACTACAAAGTATTTTAAACAACTCAGATCATTGTTGTGAACCGACTTAAAGTGCCTAGCTACTGGATAAGACGAATCATTATTCACTATGGCACGTAAGTGTTGCAAAATTCTGACGTGCACCTGCAGCTTGGTACTTCCCACATATCTGAGGCCACAGGTGCACGTCAGAACATAAACTGCAAATTCTGTTTTGCAGTTAAGCCTACCCTGAATTCTGACCATATTTGGACTGAAGGGGGTAGAATATGTATATATATATATATATATATATATATATATATATATATATATATATATATATTATCTACTGGCGGTTGCCAGTAGATAGTTATAGTTAGGACCGTGTTTCCATAGGAAATCTCCAAATTCTATTTTGAATAACTTTGGCGCCGGCTGACGAATCATCGCAAAATTTTCAAAACTAATGGGGTGCTCCACTCAGCTCCTACCCTGAAAGTCTCGGGGGGATTCGTCAAGCAGGGGCCAAGAAAAAAGGGGGGTCCCAAAACGCGTTTTCCCCATGCATTTTCCCATAGGACCTTTAGTCGAAGGTACAGCCCGAACGGCTGAACAGAATTACTTGAAATTTGGCAAAGAGGTAGTCCTCAGGTCAGGGATGTGCCTTTTGCATATATGGAGTCAATCTGTTCAGTAGTTCCTGAGAAAATTGCAGTTAAAGTACATAAATATCTATAGCCGCACACCGTGTGCGCACGGTGCGCGCACCTTAACGTGAGCGAGCGTAATTCTGATTGGTGGTTACATGTCAGTCAACGTTCAAATCGGTCGAAAGCAGGAAGTGTCGTCCGCCATTTTGTTTGTTTTGAGTGCGAGAGTGAAAAAGGAAGGTGGTGAACGTGAAAAGGGGGCAGGGTAGAGAGTTCCTGACCCCCTAGCCTTTGTCAGGGGGTCCCTGAAGGACCCCGAAGGCTGAAAAAAACATTTAAATATATATATATTTTTTTAAATCGCGGGGTGCGCGCACCGTGCGCGCACCAGGCTCGCAAGGTGAAAAACCCCCCACCATTTTTTTTTTAATACGTAGTTTATTGTAAAATAAATATATAAAAATTATAATAATAAATACATAACTTAGCATTTAAAAAACCGTACAAATTCACTGAAACAACCATAGGTTTCACACACGTTATAGTTAGGAATTGGCATTTAAAAAACCTTGCAAATTCACTTAAAAAACCAAAGGTTTCACACATGTTATAGTTAGGTGGACATTTCACTCGTAGAAAACCAATGAAATTCCCCCGTTATAGTTAGTTCAGATAACTATAACTTGCGCGACCGCCACTCTATCAAAAGGATGATGTCATCAGTGATGTCATGAGTGATGCCACTGACCATGTCATGAGTGATGTAATATGTGACGTCATCAGCAGTGGATTGCGGTCGCGCTAGTTATAGTTATCTGAACTAACTATAACGGGGGAATTTCATTGGTTTTTTACGAGTGAACTATAACATGTGTGAAACCTATGGTTTTTTAAGTGAATATATATATATATATATTACCTACTGGCAGTCGCCAGTAGGTAGTTATAGTTAGGACCTATTTTCCATAGGAAATCCGCAACATTCTATTTGGAATAACATTGGCATCAATTGATGAATCTTCGCGAAATTTTCCAAACTTTTGGCCAGCTCCGGTCCGCTCCTATCCTAAAAATTTCACGGTGATTCGTCAAGCGGGGGCCGAAAAAAAGGGGGGTCCCAAACCGCATTTTCCCTATGCATTTTCCCATAGGACCTGTTGACGCAGCTACAGCCCGAAGTGCTGAATGGAATTACACCAAATTTGGCAAAGAGGTAGTCCTCAGTTCAGACTCATGCCTTTTGCTTAAATGGTCTAAATCCGTTGAGTAGTTCCTGAGAAAATCAAAAGTAAAATCACATATATATCTGGGCGGAGACTAACCAAACATCTCATCGTGAGATCTGATTGGCTGTCAGCACTTCATCCAAGAAGTGTTGGCAGCCATCTTGGGACCAATATACATGATAGCACCTCATTAAAAAGCATTGCAGTTAATAGAAGGTTTTAAGACTTTAGTTACATTATAAATCATTTGTTGATGGTGCCATACTCCTTTTAGGAATTGTGGTGTGTTCTAAGGTGATTTTACCATGTGAAAAAGCCTTCTGCTGTGATATCATGAATCACGTTTGAGAGAAAACTATATTCTCATGCTTTTCCCACAGAGGTTTGGAAGGTGATCTATAAGCTAAACTGAGAGCATATTTTCTGTAAATTCACATTATCTTTCTCAGTCATGTGAGAATGAAGTCTGACATTCTCAGTAAAACATGTACATCCAACAAGGGCAGAGACTGTCAGTTGATTCCTTTGTGTTCTACTGCAGCTTCCCAGTGTGTTCTAAAGAACAACTAGAGCACTAACAGTCCTACTTATGACAAACATATGGCACACCTGAAGCCATCTTGGTTGGAATAAAGTGGCAACTTTTAAAACATTTAATTTAAAAAGGAACAAAATGAGGGGGTTCATTTTGCCATAGAAATTATGATTAGTGCTGCAGAAAGAAAAATTAGGGCACATTTTGACTTCTCAAATCCTCTTCTATTTCATAAAAAAATTCTGACATGCAGACTGAAACATGCACTTTGAATACCAGCAGCAGACTTCCCTGGTGAGCAGTAGGTTTACTACAGTGATCTAATGAGCAACTAGAGTGCTAACATTCAGAATTTATGGCAAATGTATGACACATCTGAATGCCTTCTTGATGGAACCAAAATAAAAAACTGAAAGTATTCCCACTGAGGAGACTGCAGTAAATGAGGAAATTAGGAAACTTCATAACACATAAATCTCCCAAGATGGCCACCAGAGACAATAGAGCCCAAATGTAGCCCAAATATCACCCAGATGTAGCCCAAGTATAGCCCAATGACAGAATGTCCCAAAGTGTTCTAACGAACAACTAGAGCGCTAACAGTCTAACTTATGACACAAGTATGGCACACCTGAAGCCATCTTGATTGGAATAAAGTGGCAACACTTAAAACATTTAATTTACAAAGGAACAAAATGAGGGAGTTCATTTTGCCATAGAAGTTATGATTAGTTCTGCAGAAAGAAAAATTAGGGCACACTTTGACTTCTCAAATCCTCTTCTATTTCATAAAAAAATTCTGACATGCAGACTGAAACATGCACTTTGAATACCAGCAGCAGACTTTCCTGGTGAGCAGTAGTTTTACTACAGTGATCTAATGAGCAACTAGAGTGCTAACATTCAGAATTTATGGCAAATGTGTGACACATCTGAATGCCTTCTTGATGGAATCAAAGTAAAAAACTGAAAGTATTTCCTACTGAGGAGACTGTAGTAAATGAGGAAATTAGGAAACATCATAACAAATAAGTCTCCCAAAATGGCCACCAAAGACAAAAGAGCCCAAATGTAGCCCAAATATCACCCAGATGTAGCCCAAGTATAGCCCAATGACAGAATGTCCCAGAGTGTTCTAACGAACAACTAGAGCGCTAACAGTCTTACTTATGACAAAAGTATGGCACACCTGAAGCCATCTTGATTGGAATAAAGTGGTAACACTTAAAACATTTAATTTACAATGGAACAAAATGAGGGGGTTCATTTTGCCATAGAAATTATGATTAGTGCTGCAGAAAGAAAAATTAGGGCACATTTTGACTTCTCAAATCCTCTTCTATTTCATAAAAAATGTCTGACATGAAGACTGAAACATGCACTTTGAATACCAGCAGCAGACTTCCCTGGTGAGCAGTAGGTTTACTACAGTGATCTAATGAGCAACTAGAGTGCTAACATTCAGAATTTATGGCAAATGTATGACACATCTGAATGCCTTCTTGATAGAACCAAAGTAAAAAACTGAAAGTATTTCCTACTGAGGAGACTGCAGGAAATTAGGAAACTTCATAACAAATAAATCTCCCAAGATGGCCACCAGAGACAAAAGAGCCCAAATGTAGCCCAAATATCACCCAAATGTAGCCCAAGTATAGCCCAATGACAGAATGTCCCAGAGTGTTCTAACGAACAACTAGAGCGCTAACAGTCTAACTTATGACAAAAGTATGGCACACCTGAAGCCATCTTGATTGGAATAAAGTGGCAACACTTAAAACATTTAATTTACAAAGGAACAAAATGAGGGGGTTCATTTTGCAATAGAAGTTATGATTAGTTCTGCAGAAAGAAAAATTAGGGCACACTTTGACTTCTCAAATCCTCTTCTATTTCATAAAAAAATTCTGACATGCAGACTGAAACATGCACTTTGAATACCAGCAGCAGACTTCCCTGGTGAGCAGTAGTTTTACTACAGTGATCTAATGAGCAACTAGAGTGCTAACATTCAGAATTTATGGCAAATGTGTGACACATCTGAATGCCTTCTTGATGGAACCAAAATAAAAAACTGAAAGTATTCCCACTGAGGAGACTGCAGTAAATGAGGAAATTAGGAAACTTCATAACACATAAATCTCCCAAGATGGCCACCAGAGACAAAAGAGCTCAAATGTAGCCCAAATATCACCCAGATGTAGCCCAAGTATAGCCCAATGACAGAATGTCCCAGAGTGTTCTTAAGAACAACTAGAGCGCTTACTGTCTTACTTATGACAAAAGTATGGCACACCTGAAGCCATCTTGATTGGAATAAACTGGTAACACTTAAAACATTTAATTTACAAAGGAACACAATGAGGGGGTTCATTTTGCCATAGAAATTATGATTAGTGCTGAAGAAAGAAACATTAGGGCACATATTGAGTGACTTCTCAAATCCTCTTCTATTTCATTAAAAAATTCTGACATGCAGACTGAAACATGCACTTTGAATACCAGCAGCAGACTTCCCTGGTGAGCAGTAGTTTTACTACAGTGATCTAATGAGCAACTAGAGTGCTAACATTCAGAATTTATGGCAAATGTGTGACACATCTGAATGCCTTCTTGATGGAACCAAAATAAAAAACTGAAAGTATTCCCACTGAGGAGACTGCAGTAAATGAGGAAATTAGGAAACTTCATAACAAATAAATCTCCCAAGATGGCCACCAGAGACAAAAGAGCTCAAATGTAGCCCAAATATCACCCAGATGTAGCCCAAGTATAGCCCAGTGACAGAATGTCCCAGAGTGTTCTTAAGAACAACTAGAGCGCTTACTTTCTTACTTATGACAAAAGTATGGCACACCTGAAGCCATCTAGATTGTAATAAACTGGTAACACTTAAAACATTTAATTTAAAAAGGAACACAATGAGGGGGTTCATTTTGCCATAGAAATTATGATTAGTGCTGAAGAAAGAAAAATTAGGGCCCATATTGAGTGACTTCTCAAATCCTCTTCTATTTCATTAAAAAATTCTGATATGCAGACAGAAACATGCACTTTTAATACCAGCAGCAGACTTACGTGGTGAGCAGTAGCTTTACTACAGTGATCTAATGAGCAACTAGAGTGCTAACATTCAGAAATTATGGCAAAAGTGTGACATATCTGAATACCTTCTTGATGGAATCAAAGTAAAAAACTGAAAGCATTTCCTACTGAGGAGACTGCAGTAAATGAGGAAATTAGGAAACTTCATAACAAATAAATCTCCCAAGATGGCCACCAGAGACAAAAGAGCCCAAATGCAGCACAAATATCACCCAGATGTAGCCCACATGTAGCCCAATGACAGAAGTGTGCAAACACTTATTTTTTGTGGATTTGCAGTTTTATATAGTGCAGACTTGTCAGGTATTGGAGTGCTTTACATGAGCATTGGTTACATCACACAAGATCAAATTCATTTTGGTTGTAGACATGGGGAGATTAAGGGATTTTACCAGAATCACAGAATGTTGAGCTGAAGCAGAAACTCCAACCTGGTTCCCCAGTTGCAAAGTCTGCAGCTCTGTAAGTAACACCACATCCTCTCCCCTAGGTGCAACATTTAATCAAGTGGTCAACTGGATAAAAAAACATAAAGATTACAAATAATGTAAAAGTTCTTTGTCGCTATTTGAAAACTCAGAAAATATGTCCTCGTTTTAGTTTTTTAGAGCACTAACCATAATTTTGATGCAAATAAGACCCTCTCATATATGTAATTTCAAAAGGAAATACTCTAGGTATTACAGTTTTGATTACATCAAGATGACGTCAGGCGTTCCACACTTTTGTAATAAATATAGAATGTTAGCAATCTAGTTGTTCATTGGGATACTGTTGAGAGGCAGAGGCCAGGGGCACAAACTCTGAAAATTAAAGGCAGGTAGGAGAGTGCAGATGCAACAATTTGACCACACTGGGCAGGCAGGAATGGCAGTGGCAGCACAACAGACTATGGAGGGCAGTGGAAAGGGGGGCAGGGGCAACAAACCAACAATACAGGACTGGCAAGAGAGGCTGTAGCAATATAATAGACCATTGTGGGCAGAAGGAAGAGGCAGTGGTAGTACAACCATACATGCCAACAGACCCGTTTCAGCCAGAAAACGTCCAATGTTTTTAAGCTCAAATGGGCTTGATTTGATCTGTCTCCTGTCTACAATCTCCTCTTTTTCAATGTAACTCAAAGGGGAAAATCAATACCCCAGTTTATTTTCAAACTCTCCCTTACCAAGTTCAAAATGTTTGCAAGTATGGTACATTGGATCATGGTAGGCAGGAGGAATTGGGGTAGGGACATGGACTCGGATAACAGAGGAGAGGAGGGACATGGAGAGGTGCACCAAACTGACCCTACAGGGCAGGCATCAGGGTTTGCAGCAGCACAATACACCACACAGCGCATGCGGGACGGGAGTGCAGCACAACAATCCATAGAAAACAATAGGGAGGGGACAGGACCATGCACATGGACAACAGAGAACAGAGGGGAAAGAGGCAATGGTAGCTAGCTGACCATAATGGACAGACAGGAGAGAAAGCTGCAGCATAACAGACCATAAAGGGCAGGAGGGATGGATCAGGGGCATTACAATGGAACAGACAAGCCAGGAGGGAGGGAATAGGGGTCTTCACATGGAAACAGAGGGATGGGGGCAAGGGGGCAGGGCAGGAGCAGCAAGATGACCATGGAGGTCAGGCAGGTTGGGCACTAGAAACAAGACACACCATGGAGAGCAATAATGAGACTATGATGGCATACACACAGACCACGTAGGGAAGGTGGGAGGGGGTCAGGGACAGCTAGCTGACCACACAGGGAAGGTGGGAGGGACCATGGCAGCACAGAAGACCATGCATGGCAAGCGGGAGGGTTAGTGGCAGCACAATGGCTATGATGGGCAAGAAGGAGGGTGCAGGGGCATGCACAAAGGACCATGGAGGATAGAAGGAAGGGTCAGGACCTGGGCACAGACAAGAGAGTTCAGGGGAAGGGGCCTCACAACAGACTGCGCGGGGCAGGCAGGAGGAGCAGTTGCAGCACAACAGACCAGGGAGGGCAGAAGGGTGTGGCAGTAAAATGGACCATGGAGGACAGGAGGAAGGGGATAGGGGCATGGCATGTGGACATGCAGGGTGGAGGTGGCAGGGACAGGTTACAGTCATCTGACAATGCTAGGCAGGCGGGAGGGGAGTGGCAGCTCAACAGAACAGTCTGAGTAGATAGGAGTGGCAGGTCAATGGAACATGTTGGGCAAAAAGGATGGAGCAGGGGCATGCACAAAGACATCGGAGGGCAGGGGGGAGGAGAATAGGGGCAGCAAGCTAAGCACAGAGGCTAAGCAGGAGATCAATGATGGGCCATAGAATTGGGCAATGGAGGGCAGGAGGAGTGGACTGGTACATCATGCTAAATGGAGGGCAGTGGCAGCACATCAGACCATGCATGGCAGGAGGGAGGAGGCTAGTCCATGGATTCAGACAACAGAGGATAGGGAAGAGGTGGATGGGGCAGCAAGCTAACTGTTCAGAGAAGGTGGGTATAAGGAACTTTATTGTTTTTAAAATGTGTGTCTGTGCAAACTACTTAAAATATGAATGAGTATGCAGAATAATCTCACTTTTATACAGGAAGAAGAGGACGTTTGTGACTGTGACTCCGGGCTCACTTGGCAGAAACACCCCCTGACCCTCCACCCACCATCGCAAAATGTTATGCCCGTGATAAGGGTAGGTGGACGCAGTGTTATATAGAACATAGTCCTATAGCACGATTGAAAATGAAAACTAGATATAGTGTATGGTATAAACTATGCACCAAAAAGTGTGATATAAGAAGGACCCGGGCATGAAATATAATATGCAATACATTGTGCGCAATGACAGATTCATTGGAGAGCGCGAGATAGCACAGGCACTAGCGCGTGCTATGCGATATGCGCCTTGGAGTGTAATATGCACATGGCAGTGTTGTGTAACCTAACTAGTCTCTAAAGTTGTAATATAAAACATGCGCTGGGGAGTGTAACGTTGCATATGCACTGTGACAAAGATATGGATCCCAGATTGTAATATGTATGGCATAGTGCTGTGCGTTATAACATAGGCATCGAGGAAGGCACGTTAGATGGGGCAATATAACCCGTGCAAAGGCAAGTGTGGCATGACATATTCACGGGGTGGTGTTACAGTGCACATGGGCTAGAGAGTGTCATAGCATACGCACTAGCTGGTGGAATACAACACAGAGGTGTGAGGCCCTCGGCGGGCACTGGTGGGTGTAACACAGCATTGGGCTCAGCCAGGAGCACGCTGTGACTCTCAAGTGAGGTTTGTCTCCTTTCCAGAGAGTAAAATAAAAAGTATTACACATCCGTTGGTGGATGTGTGTTTTATTAACCGTGAGGGGGTTTCTTGCATAGTTTGGTCGAATTTTTGTCGAATCCCCTTTGAATGGCTTGGTGTGCGTGTATAGTAAATGTGCCCGTCAATAGCTACCCATGTTTGCATAAATAAACAACAAGTGTGTCTACTTGGAGAGTACCCACCGGCGGGGGCGCCGGGATTAGGCACGGTAGGGCGTCAGACACGTCAGAGCTTCACTAGCGGTGTAAATACATTCCATGTGGATTCATTCTATGCATAGTCACCTTTTAATGAATATCACGCAAAACGTCATGTTGATAGGTACATACGGTTTGTCCAGCATGTCCTAGGTGTTTCTATAAATATATATATTTTTTAAATTATAAAAAACAAAGGCCGGCCCCGGGGGATGGGGTCCCTGGGGCCACAAGTGGCCTGAGGAGGGGGGCAACGCAGCCTCCTCCTAAAGAATAAAAAAAAAAAAGGCCATGACCCGGGGTTTGGGGTCCCCGGGGCCGATTAAGGCCTTTGGAGGGCCAAATGTATTTTTTTCAACAAAAAAAATTAGGCTGCAGGCCCTGGGGGATGGGGTCCCCAGGGCAAGTAAATTAGAAAAAGAAGGGGGGCCACACAGCCCTCCTTCTTAAAAAAATAAAATAAATAAAAATCACAGCATCGCGCCGGAGGCCACGCCCCCTCCTTGCAGCACTCTGCAAACGCGCCGCCTGGCCAGTTGTAAGTTGGGGAATTAATTCCCCTTCAATACTGAGGGTCCCTGAGGTCCAACTAGCCCAACAGGTATCTCCAGTATGTGCCAGGGAGCTGTGTTGCAGACAGGTGTTCTGAGGACACGCCCCTTTTTACACCTCTATGCAACACAGCTCTGTGGCGCTTACTGGAGGTACCTAGTGGGCTAGTTTGACCCTAGGGACCCTTAGGATTCAAGGGGACTGAATCCCTCAACCTAGAACGGCCACAGGGCGCGTTTACACAGTGGTGAAGGGAGGGGACGGGGCCTGAAGTGACGTGTGCAAACACGCCCTGTGGCGCGTTTTAAGTTGGGGAAATAATTCCCTTTCAATCCTGAGGGACCCTGGGGGCCAACTAGCCCACCAGGTGCTTCCATTAAGCTCCACTGCTCTGCGTTGCAGAGAGGTGGTGCAGGCCGTGCCCCTTTTTACACCTCTCTGCAATGGCGCTTACTGGACGTACCTAGTGGGCTATTTTGCCCCTAGGGATCCTCAGGATTCAAGTGGACTTAATCTCCCAACTTAAAAAACGGCCACAGGTCGTGTTTACACAGTGGGGAAGGGAGGAGACGGGGCCTGAGGTGACGTGTGCAAACACGCCCTATGGCGCAGTTTAAGTTGGGGAAATAATTCCCCTTCAATCCTAAGGGCCCCTGGGGGCTAACTAGCCTACCAGGTGCTTCCAGTAAGCGCCACTGAGCTGCGTTGCAGAGAGGTGGTCTAGGCCGTGCCCCTTTTTACATCTCTCTGAAACGCAGCTCTGTGGCGCTTACTGGAGGTACCTAGTGGTCTAGTTGGACACTAGGGACCCTCAGGATTCAAGGGGACTTAATCACCCAACTTAAAATGGCCACAGGGCGTGTTTACACAGTGGGGAAGTGAGGGTACGGGGTCTGAGGTGACTTGTGCAAACACGCCTGTGGCGCGTTTTAAGAGGTAATTTTAATCCCCTGCCCTATTATATACTAGGGGCTTACAGAGGAGGTCATGCTGATCACAGGGGGACCCCAACGCATAGTGTTCCCTAGTGTATGTAGGTGTTTTCACTGTATTCTGAGTGTCTTTTAACATAGCACTGGCTCTAGGACTGGTTAGTCAGACTCAGTTACCACCAGTATCCGTCTGAAAAAGTTGAGGGTACAGGATGATTTTGCAACAAGGCTTCTTTCTGCTCTTCTGTTTGTTCTTTCTGCACGTTATCCTTCTTCCTGCACTTTTCTTCATCTTTGAGGACTTCTGTTGCTTCTTTCTGCATTTCTTTCTTTTCTTTCTGCGCGTTTTTTCTTCTTTCTTCACATGTCCTATCTCTGTAGGCATAGTTAGAAATTAGCATTTAAAAAAACCTTTGAAATTCACTGAAAAAACCATAGGTTTCAGGCACGTTATAGTTAGGAATTAGCATTTAAAAAACCTTAGAAATTCACCAAAAAAACCATAGGTTTCAAGGGCGTTATAGTTAGCTGGACTTTTCACTCATACAAAACCATTGAAATTGCCCTGTTATAGTTAGTTCAGCTAACTATAACTTGCGCGCCCGCAATGCACTGCTGATGACGTCACATATTACATGGTCAGTGACATCACTCATGACATCACTGATGACATCTCAAATGACATCACTGATGACATCATCCTTGTGATAGAGTGGCAGACCTCCTCTCCCCCTAATATAACCTTTGATACACACATTCAAAAATAGAAACAAAAATTTTCAAAACAATGGTCATACCAATATCAGTTACAACAACCTATTCAGTAATTCTAAGATCCACATACACATCCACTCATTCACCAACAGTCCTATACAGTCACTCATACATGTACTCACTCATCATATGTACTCATACACCTATACATCCTGTTACACAACGCCACTCATCCATAGAGTTACTCACACACATAGTCACTCATGCTAATAATGAATCAAACATCCATTTACTTGCATATACATTTATACACACACCACCACACTTACTTCTACAGAAACTTACACATACTTAGTCTTTTAAACAATCACTTATAGAAACACATACTTATTCATACAGGAACTCTTTCAATCTCTCACTCTCACATATACTCACTTATATACACCAATAGTCACATATACTAGTTTAAAACATATGTAGTTACTCATAAAGACACTATTGAGACAGTCATTCACTCTCTAACACCCCCATGCACACACTCATCCACCCATACAGGCCTGCGCACATGCTGTCTTCAACACATACAAACAGTGAGTCACAACAACGTACCAAATTGTAATGTGCACGCATTCCTTCTCACAGCAAGTGCACTTTTATGCTGCCTCTGTCCATGATAAGGGTTAGCACTGCGGAGCTTCCAAGAGGAGAAAACTCCCCTATTCCCTTTCTCTCTGATGCGCTACCAATACTTCTGGCAGTCCTTCGTTTGGTGCGCGAGAGCGTGTCATGCCCCCTCCATATGGAGGGGGCATGACACGCTCTCGCGTTGTTGGGACATTGTTCATAAAACGCTATTTGGGCAAAACATGAATACTAAGCAATGCCTCGTGATTACAAAGCAACGATGATGCATGCTGGGGGCTGTAGTTGATCCTATGGCCTCGTGACCACATGGTAAATATTGAACTCACCTGTGAGCAAGGCGTGGTGACGCCGAAACCGGTCAGGACTTGAGTTATATATATGCTGCTTCAGACGAATAAAGTCTTGTGTTTGCACAGAAGTCGGAGTGAGGCTTTATTTTATGAAGCATATATATATATATATATATATATATATATATATATATATATATATATATATTACCTACTGGCGGTCACCAGTAGGTAGTTATAGTTAGGACCTATTTTCCATAGGAAATCCGCAACATTCTATTCCCAATAAGTCTGGCGCTGGTTGACGAATCTGCGCGAAACTTTCCAAACTTTTGGCCAGCTCCTGTCCGCTCTTATCCTGAAACTTTTGAGGTGATTCGTCAAGCGGGGGCCGAGAAAAAAGGGGGGTCCCAAATCTCGTTTTCCCTATGCATTTTCCCATAAGACCTTTAGACGCAGTTACAGCCCGGACTGCTGAACGGAATTACACCAAATTTGGCAAAAAGGTAGTCCTTCAGACTCGTGCCTTTTACTTAAATGGTGTAAATCCATTCAGTAGTTCCTGAGAAAATTAGAGTTAAAAGTACATATATATCTATGGCCTCGGAGGATCTGAGCACCCTATGCGCACCCTGAGCGCACCCTGAGCGCACCCTCCCGATCACATGCTGAATGCTAATTGGCTGTCAAGTGTCTGTCAACATTCGAAAGCAGGAACTGTTGGCAGCCATTTTGTGCCTCTGTAGAAGCGAGGCTGAAGAAGTAAGCGAAATAAGTGTGTGAAAGATATAAAGGGGGCAGGGTAGAAATACTCTGACCCTCTAGAGTTGCTTAGGGAGTCCCAGAAAGACTCCCAGGGCCCCCTTTTTTTTTAAACGGCAAAATGCGCGTAGGGTGCACAGATCCGGATGTTAAAAAAAAACGAAGCGCCGGCTTTCGCGCTTCCTTAATAATTAGCCCCGTGGGGGCCAAATCCCGGGGGCAAAATGCGCAAAAAAATAATGGGGGACGCTACCCCCCGGGGCTAGAAAATAAATAGGGTGAGGGGGCTGAACGGGGACCACCACCCCCCGGGGCTTTATTTATTGAGGGAGAGGGGCTGCCTGGCCCCCCTCCTGGAGCCTTTGAGGGCCCTGTGGACCACCACCCCCCAGGGCCGGCTCCTGCAGTGTCCTGGGGCACCCACCCCCAGGGCACTGTTGTTTGTTATGAGAGGGCAGGAGTATCCCGCCCTCCCATAGCAAACGTCATTTGGATTTTGAAAGAGAGAGCTGGGAAACCTGCTCTTTCTTTCAAAATCCAAACCATATTGCTTTTCCACACGGGGAGCTGCATGTCAGCAGCTCCCCATATGGAAAAGCAATGCCGGCTCCCGAAGGACGTGGGGAGCCGGCTGGGACCGTGGGGCGTTGGGGCTCCCCACACAGTCCCCAACATTTTTTATAAGCCCCGGGGATGTGGTCCCCGGGGATAATAAAAATTAGTGATAGGGGCTATTTTTTTTTTTACGGTAAAATTAGGAGTCGCGCATCCTAACTCGTCGGGTGCACGATTTCTCTCTCGTAGGGTGCGTGGTTCCTAACGGGTTGGGTGTGCGACTCCAAGGAAAAAAACCCGCCCTGTCATAGCAAACTTGCTTTGGATTTTGGAAGAGAGAGCAGGGTAACCTGCTTTCTCTTCCAAAATCCAAAGCAGATTGCTTTTCTACACGGGGAGATGCATGTCAGCAGCTCTCCATGTGGAAAAGCAATGCCGGCTCCCGCTGGAGGCGGGGAACCGGCGGGACTGTGGGGGCATTGGGGCTCCCCCCACGGTCCCCAACGAAGTGGCCATGCCCGGGGGATGAGGTCCCCGGGGCCAGGAGTGGCCTTGGTTAGGGCCACGAGGCTCCACTCCCCATTAAAAAAAAAAAAAGGCCGGCTGGCCCGGGGGATGTGGTCCCCTCCCAAAAAAAGTTTAAAAAAGGATGGCCAGGCCCCGGGGATGGGGTCCCTGGGGCCAGAAGTGGCCCAGGAGGGGGGCCACGCGGCCCCCCTCCCCCAAAATATATATATATATTTTTTTTTTAAATAAAGGCCGGCCCCGGGGGATGGGGTCCTTGGGGCCAATAGAGGCCTCAGGAGGGGGGCCTCCTTAAAAATAAAATATATGCGGCCATCCCTGGGGGATGGGGTCCCCAGGGCCAAAATTAGCTACGGGAGGGGGGCCCACACGGCCCCCTTCCCATTTAAATTTTTTTTTTTTAAATGGGTCAGGCCCTGGGGTATGGGGTCACTAGGGCCCTAAAAAAAGGAAAAAGAAGGGGGGCCACACAGCCCCTTGATAAAAAATAAAATTAAAATAAAAAGACCGGCATTGTACCGGAGACCCCGCCCCCTCCCAGCAATACTCTGCAAACGCGCCCTGTGGCAGAGAGGTGGTCTGAGGCCACGCCCCTTTTTACACCTCTCTGAAATGCAGCTCTGTGGCGCTTACTGGAGGTACCTGGTGGGCTAGTTGGACCCCAGGGTCCCTTAGGACTCAAGGGGATTCAATCCCCCAATTTACTATGCACCAGGGGGCACGTTTGCACAGTGGTGCAGGGAGGGGCGTGGCCTGATTTGACAAGTGTGCAAACGTGCCCTGTGGCGCGTTTTAAGTTGGAGGGATTAAGACCCCTTCCATCCTAAGGGTCCTTGGGGGCCAACTAGCCCACCAGGTACCTCCAGTAAGCGCCAGGGAGCTGTGTTGCAGAGTGGTGGTCAGAGGCCATGCCCCCTTTTTACACCACTCTGCAATGCAGCTCTGTGGCGCTTACTGGAGGTAGCTGGTGGGCTAGTTGGCCCTTAGGAACGCTCAGGCTTGAAGCGTACCAGGTTCATGGCTTCTCGGATATTTGGCTGGATTCTGTCCTCTGCAATACAATTTTTCTCTGTACTTCATTCTCCATGCAAAGTCATAACCAATTTATTTCTTCCAACATGAGAAAAAGCTATAGGAAAAATATACTTTTGAGTTTTAGTTTTTTCTTATTGCTATTTTTTAGTGTATCATCCTATAAACTACAGTCCATTGCTGCCACAAAGTCGCATTCATAGTCATCATTTCCTCCTTTTTATTGTTATCAATGGAGGACATGGTGCCCTTTAAGGACATGTAAAATATATTTATTAAATAAATCATTAAACGTTTGTTCATTGCCAGCTTTTTGGAATTGTCCATTTACTAACTGGATGTTTTTAGGATTATCTCAATAAAATATGCCCTTTTTCTCCAGTGTTCCACTCCTTTAATTTCACTCTCTTTCTTTCCCTTTAGCCACCAAGCGGGAGAAAACTCTGAGGTGTGTGTCATTAGTTTTTTGCATTTTAAAAACAAACTCCTACTTTGGAAGTTTGTTTTTAAAAAACAGAAAAATGTTAAACGTTTGGTGGACGGCCATCAAAACTATCAGTGGCTTTCCACCAAACATTTTGTACCTTGAAGGGAACCGCTACAACTGTAGTTCCTTCAAGGTACAGAGATGACCGCTACGCTGGCAGTCATCTATAAATTGACAGTACTTTGTCAGGATGGTGGAGGTACCATCTGTTAAACTTAAAATCAGGCCCTATGGTATTGCACCCAATTATAACAAGAATTTGCAGTACCTGGGGTTAATATGCATGTGTATTAATATTGCCACCAATTCTTTGGTTGTACTATACGCTCTTAGGATTGTTATAATTTCAACCCCTTTGTATCACTGCTATTATACTATGTGCAATATGTGTAATAAAAATTACAAAACTCAATAAAATGAAGTTTAAAAAAAAAAAAACAAGCATTTGAAGATCAATTGGTCTTGCATTTGCAAGAGATTGAACTATTGGCATTATAAATGACAATGCCTTTTATTTGTGTTTTGAAAACCTGCAAGCAGTGCATAAACACGCACTTTGTACCTAAAAGGAAAAGTAAAGGTAAAAGAGGTGCAGTTACTGCCAACCTTGCTTCTCATAAGCAACTACTATAAGTACAAACTGTTTGTTTATGCGCAATTTGCAGGTTTTCAAAACACATAAATAAAGGGCATTGTCATTTACAATGCCAATAGCTCAAACTCTTGCAAATTCTAGAACTATTGGATTGCAAATGCATGTTGTTTTTTTACGGCCCGTATATTAAATATTGCGGGCTTTATGCTTCTTGACTGTTTTTTTCACAAAAAGAGTATCTCAGTTCAACCATTATCAGCAGCTGAGGGGCAAAGCCTACAGGAATGTGCTTGTTCCAGTATATCTGAGACAAAATGCATGCAATGTAATTTTCAGTGACCACAGGCCTGAGATGGAATGGCAACGTGACATCTCGGCTTGTCTATGTCGGGCTTCAACAAATGCTTTCTGCAAATTCTGCTGTCTAGTTCCACTCTTTGAATCTGAGTACGTCATATAAGGGGGTTGCAACTTTAGTGTAAAATGGGGCAAAGAACCTTGAGAAGCCCAAAACTCCAAAACAGCTCTGCAGTTGGTGGATGTTTTATGGGAGTGACATTTGATGTATCATCCCTATTCTGCTTTGATCAATGTGCTTTACCTCAGGGGATATTTCCGAAACCTTAGAATGTTACATAGGTATGGGCAATCTGTGCCTTTTTGGGTTTGTCTTCAAACTTCTCATTCGAATAGCCAATAGGACTTGCCACAGACGTTCAGCATGCAACTGCATGTCTCTGCTGGAGAATGTCATCTACATACTATATGATCTGCTTTTGAAAGGGAAGGTTGTCCATTTGTTCCCCCAACTCTGTGAAAAATAGTGGGGGAGTTTTAGTTGCGGCTGCCAGAGGAAAGGAGAATGGGAAAGATCCTGTTGCTGATATCTAGAACTATGAAGACCTTGTCTCCACATGTAACCTTTTCATCAGCTCAGGAAAAACAGCCACTATGTGAGCTGAAGTTATTAGCAGTGAGCTTAATTTTCTGAAATCTGTTTTGAGTCTCCGATCTTGTCCATGTTTTGGGGTTATCCGTGTCTCTTGAGCGGGTTCACTTAGTGAGGAATGCTGGGAGCAGGCTTCCAGGTCAAGATGTGAGGGGGTTTGAGTCCATCTTCTTACAAACCGGCCAGGCTGGGGGAAAGAATGCTGGATTGTCTGGATACACCTCAATAAAATACTGTTGTAGTAGGGACTAAATGACTTTGTTAATGCTGGGGATGCTGTCAGGGGGCGGGGGCACAGGGTATTGTTTTATGTGCCTGGGGTTGCACTTTGTTTGAATGACAACAACATTATCATCCTTGCAACTGTCCAATTTTGAGGTTGCAAATACATTCTGAACATGTGTCATTAAAACTCGTTTAATGGGTTCACTGTGTGTGTGTGTTGGAAGTAGTGTCAAGCTTGCCATTACACAAGTGTTCGTGAGACAATATAATGATCAGGTGTGCTGCTTTTGGGCGCTGATACCCTTCTTCCTGCCACACCAGGATACTGCACTGATTAATCAAAATCTTACACCTTCTCATGATGTGTGTTTTGTCTATTCAAAAAATGTCTTCCGATCCACCCACTGTCGCACTGTGTTTAATAGGTTTCCGTTATGACAGAAATCCCATTTGTGCTGATACTAGTGTTTGTGGTAAGTGGAATGTTTGGCCTTTAACGCCCCGCTGAGCTACGGCATCTTCTTAGGGTGATATGTTTTCATTTTTGATGGTAATTGAATGCTGCCCAGAAAAAATTACTTTTCAGGAGTTTCCTGAATTGAAGATAGTTGCACTCAGCTCCTGTCAGAGGGCTGAGAGAGTTCAACAGTTTGGGACCACGAACTTCTGCTGTTGTTGGACCTGCTATGAGGAAACCAAAGCATGTCTCTGGCGGTGAGACAACTTTAGTAGTAGCTGGGGCATTTGCTTCAGTAAACTTTGTGCACAGTTCTGCAGCATTTCAAACTCTCAAACATAAAAGAACATGTAGAAATGCACAGGCTGCACTTCCAGAATCATGGACCAACTGACTCCCCACGACCGGCGCAGTCCACTGTCTGTATTCCTACATGGTGTCTGCAACATTACAGGGCATCCCCAGAGCACGCCGGGGTCTGCACTTCTTACAATGACTATAATAATGAAGGACACCTGAAGAGGTGGAACAAAATCCATAAGGCAACTTAGTAAGGGCAAACCTTACGTACACTCATATGTATCCAGCCGATGTCTGATGTTAATGTTATACAGATGGGGCCAATTCACAAACACTTCTGATCTGCTCATGCACACACTGGAGACATAACATGAGTGCACGTGCAATTCACCAAGCAGATCTGCACACGGGCAAAATGTACACTGTGTGCTTGAATAACGTTTCACGCAAGGACTGTCCTCAGTGCAAATGCTGAGCCAGAGGGAGAGCCAGCAGCCATGCCAGGAGCAGATCTAAGTGCATAGAGATGCACTAAAAGATACACACAGAACCATCATAACATATTCCTATGTGGCTGTCATGACAGAGCATAGGGCTCAGAGAATAGGGCTCCGCCAGGTGAAGGCACATTTCAGGCATGTAACAAATGTTCTCTGGCTAAGGCAGAGCCCTCACTCTGCCGTTTATGAAAGGCATGAGCAAGCACAACATTGACACACCTAACGTAGGGGAAGGAATGGTATGCCAATCACTGGCAGGTAGAGGCCCTACACTTGTTTATGCGTCCACCTGGTAGTGTGGGCACACATTGGTTGATCTCCCCAACACGAGTGGCTTATGGGGGCCAAATCATAGCAGAGCAGTAGGCCCATGCACAATCCTCTGTTATGGACTGACGGCAGGCTGAATAAAATCAGTGCAATTTCAGCGCTCAGATTCTGCTCTACCTTCCCTAAAAATACTGACGTGGATCAGAACCAGTGGCCAAAATCAGGCATCTACTTGTTTGCCAGAGGCCCTTTCCCTGCTAACAGACGTGAAGCTGTATTTCTGCGAATTTCCCAAAAGTACCCCAGTGTGGCACTGTTCAGTGAGGCGTACAGGGATCTGCGACCAGAGGCAACCACAAAACACAGGCCACTGGTACATTGGTGTGGGCCAGAAGTCCCGAGCGACCTCCGCCCATTTATTCATGCTCTCTGGCCATGCCTGGCCAGAGAGTGCTACATTGTGTGCAGGCCTTTCCAGGCCAGAGGTCTCGTGTTGATATTCTCTCAACATCTAGACTGTTACATCCCATCCCAAGTCAGTGTCCAAAACAAATTAACATAATTAACACATAAAGTCAGTGAGTCTTTGACTTGGTCTCGGGTTGGGCCTCAGGTTGTATCACCGGCGACAATCTCCTCGACTTGCCCGAGGGCTGTCAGGTGCCAGGGTCTTGGTGGACATGATTGTTCCGGCCTCTTCGGTTGTGGGCGACGGTGGGCTCGCTATGGCTGGTGTTTCCATCAGGCCTGGTAATAGGCCTTCCACCGCTGCTTCTCCCCCCTCCGTACATCTGGTAGGTGTCCGGTCATTGTCAGAGCTTTGTATTCTCTTGAAACAGGATACGTTACGTTTCATAGTTTCGTCTCCTCTTTGAGCAGTTAGGGTGGTCCCATTGATCTTCAGCACGGTCCACAATCCAGGATCATATGGCATACAGAACCTCCCTCTGCTGCAGCGGTTTCATACTAGGACAGTACATCCTGGCGTGATGATCCTGGTCTTTGAACTTTTCCTCTCGCTAGCCCACTCATTGTTTGCTGCTCTTCGTGTTTGGGCGTTAGCGGGGTCATACAGTTCTGGGGCCCATCTGTCAGCTGTGGAGAGGGTGTCTCACGGGGGCTGGCCATCATCAGGGCCCAGGGTGTTCTTTGAGCCGTGCAGTGTGGGGTACTGCAATACTCCCGCAAGAACCTGTGTAGCACCGCCTGTGGATCAATCTGTTTGGACACTACAATCCGGAGGATTTTATTGAGTGTCCGCATGAATTGTTCAGCTTCCTCATTTGCCTGCGACCACTGGGGAGTGATGCGGTGGTGATGGATTTCCAAAAGCGCTAATATGTTTTGAACTCGGCTCCTTGAAATGGGGGCCCATTGTCGGTCTTGATTTCGTGGGGTAGTCCAAACAGCACGAACATCTTCTCTAGGACTGGCTGTAGGTAAGCGAAGGATGTGGATGCGATCACTTGACTATGGGGTTTTTTGTGTAGCTGTCGATCAGCATGGCAGTTACTCTGCCGTCTGGAATACTCCCAAAGGTCAGGCTTATACGTGACCACGGGGCTGTCGCCAGGTCCTTTGTTATCACCGGGGCAGGGTGTTCTTGGCTGCTGGTGAGCTGGCAGGGTCTGCAATTCCTCACTAAGGTATCCGCATCGCTTCAAGTCCAGGAAACCACACCTTTTCCCTCATGCAAGATTTCATCCACGTGGTCCCTTGGTGTCCCTCGTGGGCTAGGGTGGTGGCTCGTTCTTGAAGACTTACAGGAATGATTATTCGGGAGCCCCTCAGTATCACTCCATCTGCAGTGGTGCTTAGCTCATCCCGCACCTTCCAGAGTTTTCCTAGACGGTCCCTGTCTGCTTCGTTCCATCCATTCGCCCTGCGAAGGAAATCTTCCCATGATCCCTTTTGGAGTGAGTCTAATACTCTCATGAGTACAGCATCTTTAGTGGTTTCCGCTTTAATCTCGTCCAGAGTGACGGTACATGGACATGCCCATTGAGACACCATGTTGAAGTATTCTTCTGTTTGTAGCTCTTGGGTTTCTTCGTCTCCAGTCGTCTCGGGCAGGTGGCGTGACAAAAAGTCTGCAGGGTTTTTCGCCCCAGGTCGATAGACGAGGTCCATTTGATAGTGCTGCAGCTGTATCGCCCAGCGTTCGATCCATGGCGGAGGATGTGGCGCTGTACCCCTGAACAGCGGGATTAGTGGTTGGTGCCTCTCTCTCGATTTAGGAATACCGTGCTTCGGTTGTCGTGAGGGCTTTGCTCGCGAATGCGAGTGGTGTCCATTTCCCTGGTTATTTTTTCCTGGGTCAGGAGAGCTCCTAGCCAAACAGGGCTTGCATCCACCAGGAACTCAGTCATTCGGGAGGTGGCAAAATACGCCATGGTGGTGTTTCCCAACAGCGCTGCCTTGATCTTCTGGAAGGCATCTTCTTCCCCTTGGCCCCACTTGCAGGCAACATCCTTCTTTGTTAGGGCGTGTAGCGGTTCAGCCAGCATGGCCAGGTTCAGTGTGAACCACCCGCAGTAGGTGACCATCCCCAGGAAACTCCGGGTCTCAGACCTGTTCGTCGGTGCAGGTGCCTGTTGTATGGCCTACCTTGACTCTGTCTTGGCTGAATACGTAGCCGAAAGAGTCAATGGACTTCTGGAAGAATGAGTACTTCTCGATCCAAGGTGACTCCATGCTTGGCGAGATGTTGGAGTGTGGCTCAGAGATGGTGCTGATGCTCCTCTATAGTTGCTTACTGTATCAAAATGTTGTCGTTGACATTTAGTTCTCCCTGGAGTCCTGATAGTACTTCACGGACTGCGTTCTGGAATACCTCTGCCGCTGACGAGATTCCAAAGTTCAGTCTTTTATAGCGGCGTAAGCCTATGTGGGTTGAGAAGGTTGTGATGTATCGGCTCTCCTCAGCTAGCCTCAACTGGTGGTGTCCTGCGTTGAGGTCAAGCTTGGATAACCAGCGGGACCCGTTCAAATGGGCTAGGATGTCATCAACGGTTAGCGTCAGGTGCCTTTCATGTTTGATTGCCTGGTTGGGCAGGCGCATGTTGATACATAGCCTGAAGTTGCCGGGCTGTTTCTCCGAAACCACCATGGGGGAGACCCAGGGCGTTGGCACGTGACCTTCTCTATGACTCCTTGCTGTTCAAGATCGTAGAGCTCCTTCTCGACAAGTGGCCTGAGGTGAAAGGGTATCCGCCTGTGTTGCAGGGCAATGGGCTTTACGGTTTTGTCTATGTGTAAAGTTATCGGAGGCCTCTTCATGCATCCAAGTCCTCTAAACAGTTGTGGGAAGAGTTCTAGAACATCCTCAGTCTGCAGGGACTTGTCAGGCGTTGGCAAATGTGATTAGGCTGAGGTCTTCGGCTGTGTGGCTTCCACTAGGGTGTCAGCCTCTCTGTAAACCACGTGGAACGTGGTGGTGATTTCGTGATCTCCTGACTTCACTTGTACAGTCATCTTACCCTTGAGAGGCAGGAGCGTCTTGCTGCCGTACGCGACAGGGACAGTGCTGGTCTTGGACTCAGCCGCCTGTATTGTTGGCACCACATCACATTGACAGACGCTCCAGTGTCAATCAGTGCGGTAATCTGGGATCCAGCAAATCTGAAGGCTCATGTGGGCTGTCGGCGCCTCTTTTGTATAGGATCATTAGCGAAAGAGATGAGGTAGCACTCACCCCACTCATCTGTAGATGAGTCCTCAAGGTATTGTCTTGTTCGCACTGATGTCCGGGCTATCCTCGGGTTCTCGGGGTTCTCGGGGTTCTCGAGTAATAGGTGCTTTACTGATTTTGACGGCAGTCGTCGACCCCGGGTTCCTCGATTTCGTGGTCTTCCTCTGCACGCCACAGCAAAGTGGTTGGGGGTGCCGCACTTCGAACATGTCCGCCCTTGCATGGGACATTCTTCCTGTGGGTGTTCTTACCTACGCAGTATCCGCAGCATGATCCCTGTTTGCTTTTGCATGGCCATCGCCCACGTGCACTTCTGCTCTGGGTGCGTACGGTATCCGCCCTTTCGGTCTTGACCGTTACCGGTTTCTCTGCCTGCTGGGTTATGGTGATGTCCATTGCTGTTGCCCTGGTGACTGATAGGTCGTGTGAGCGGGCCAAGATGAGGATGTCTTCGAGGGTGATTCCTGGTTGTCGCAGGATGAGAGTCCGAAGGTTTTTGTTTTGGCAGCCTTGGATCACCTAGGCTCTCACTTCTTTGTTCTGGTCATCGTCTGTACCAGTGCTTGCCAGTTCACGTAGCCACGCATGGAATGCATCCATAGACTCCCCTTCCCTCTGGCGTGCTTGGCCCAGCCTAAATCTTTTGCAATCCGTGTTCAATTGGGGATCGAAATGTGCGTTCAGGGCCATGACTGCTGCTTCGTAGTTGTTTTGCGCCCGTTGTTGGAGAGGCGTACAAACAACTTGTATATCTCCTCCCCAGTGAAGTGTAATAACAGGGACCTCTTGACTGCGCCGTCCATCTCCCGCATCACTGTAAAAGCTGTCCAGCCTGCTTATCCAGATTGTCCTTCTTGGAGACGCTGTGGCCGGGTCTATAAACTCGCTGAAAGGGGGCAGCACATTGATCTGGGAGTGCTGCTACAAAGGATGAACAGCTTGTGGTCCGGCTTGTTGGGCAGGTGGTAGGTGATGTGACGCAGCTTGCACAGCCTGGTCCGTCATGGTTGTACATGCACCATGTGCCTGGTGCTGTATCCATGTCGCCTTAGCGCTGTGGAGGCTGTGCTCTGGGGTGAAGTGTTGCTGTGGTGTCAGAGCTCTACTGTGGTGTGCACTTACCACTTCCTCACTCCTTGGTGGCCTTTTAGGGGTCAGGCAGGAGTGAGACTGCTGGTTATTGTGTCATTTGGGGGTTAGAGGTGCTGCCTGGATGATCTGCTGAACCACTGACAGGGACAGGGGTGCCCTTGTAGCTGACTGCCACACAGGTGAGGTGGGGCCACTGGCTGCAGGGAGAGTCAGCAGCGAGAGAAGGCCTGCTTCATGTGTGCCCTGGCGGTGGAGGTGCTACACTGGCTGCGATCAATGAGACCAGCAGGGGGCAACATAATACATGTGCGCCTTAGCGTGTGCAGCAGCAGGCTTCACCTGGGCCTTATCTGTGTGCACTCAGCCGTTCTGTGTGGCGCAGCAGATGTGTGGGGCAGGCAAGCCAGACGGGGCAGACAGCGCTCAGTACCTCACAGGACCGTCGTGATGCCGATCCGGGCAGGTAAACTTGACGTCCCTCAGCACCGCATCCGACGCGGCAACAGTGCCTCATTCACCCTTGAGGCTCGACGCAGCTGCTTCTGCAGGAGCCAGAGGAATGCAGCGCGTGCCTCTTGCACCTGCTGAGACAACGTCTTTCTTTGCTCCGTGAGGCCGACAGGCAGGGGCTCTCAGCGGTACGTGGACGATGGACGCTCACCCTCGTCGCCAGTGTGGCGCTGCTCAGTGAGGTGTACAGGGATCTGCGGCCAGAGGCAAGCACAAGACACAGGCCACTGGTACATTGGTGTGGGCCGAAAGTCCCGAGCGACCTCCGCCCGTTTATTTATGCTCTCTGGCCACGCCTGGCCAGAGAGTTCTACATTGTGTGCAGGCCCTTCCGGGCCAGAGGTCTCGTGTTGATATTCTCGTGTTGAACATCTAGACATTACACCCAGTATGCCAAGGCAAACACGTGATGAACGTGACCAGCGGCATCACTAGGATTGGTGTCACCCAGTGCTGTAACTCATGGTGTCACCCGAGCGGTCCGCACCCCCCATATCCCCCTAGGGATCCCACTGTGCGTAGCATGGGCAACGCGCGAATGAGAGCGTGCAGGCTACAGCTGAGCCACAGTATTTGTTGAACAGCTGAAAATGTGATTGTGGTTGAGCGCGTGTAGATGGTCAAGTGCAGAGCAGGAGTAAAGGTCTGCAGGATGCGTAGATGGCCGCTTACAGTTGACACGTAGAAATGGGCTGAGCTCGTGGAGCGACCGCAGGTACATAGCGCGCAACAAAGACTGAAATTAAATAATAAAAGTGCAGGTAATTACTACCCCAGAGTACCTAGTTGCTGCCGAGATGTGCCAGTACACTCCCACTATGCGTATTGGACACATGCTGAAAGTGCAGGTATTCCAGCATCTACTCATTTGAACTTTAAAGCACTGGTGTATTAAATTGATCAAATCTGGGCAGGGCTTACTGTTCTGTTCCGACACACTATGGAACCAATAACATCAATATAGCTACGTGGGAAAGCAGGCGACCTAAATGGTCCTACACATAGTATCTTTGATTGTAAACAATATATGAAGATGGAGAAGTAACCAGAGGAAGATATGTATTAATTACCCAGGCAGCGATGTCAATGAGGGAGCTCAGGACTGCGACCTCAGCAATGGCCGCGCCAGTAAGCTACGTAGCCTGAACAAAACGTGAATTCAACACAGCCTACACATGCTGTCAGTTGCTACACTTTCAAGTGTGCCCTGTGCCTGTACTTCCGGGTCGAATAAAAACATCCTGCGATTTAGTATATAGTGGGAGGGATTCGTTTTGTGTGAAATGAGCTAGGATTGGAGCTTTGGAGGTACCTCAGCCAATCCGAACGTGCTGCCAAAACTCTGACTAGCTCATTGATTGTAGAGCCAGTGTGTTTCAGCCGGTATAAACACTACCCTAGCCCAAGTTGTCCTCTGAGCTAGTTTTGTTCCTGTGCTTGATCGTCAAGTCACTGTAGTTCAGGTTTTCCAGGGTGGAGACCGGTGGTCGAACTAGCACGCTCCTATCTAAACGGATTTACATTTCACATGCTCACGGTAATCGACGGGGGCTCAACGTCTGGAAAACCCCTTATCAAATGCCGTTTTTATTCTCCCACTTGGAGGGCCTGCGGGATACCATTCCGAGACCTCTGAAGTCCAGCGAGCACTTGGAGGCTCCGGTTACGCGGCCTGCAAATCCCCTCAGCACTCGATGCCTCCAACCTGCCCTCGCGGGAATGCCGGGATGCAGGGAGGCAGCAGGGCCCACTGACAGACATCCGCACGCGGGCCTTGAACCGCCCACTGCCCGCTGCATGCCCGCGTGAGCCGCGCAAGACTGGAACCAATGCAGGCAGGGCCGTATTACCCCATGTGATGGTGTCACCCGGTGCGGTCCATACCGCCGCACCCCCCTAGTGACGCCACTGAACGTGACAGCTCATCAGAGGCCGCATTGCAAGTATGACGAGTTGAAGGTTACGAGTTTGGTATGCACTTTGTCTTCCTTTGGAGCAGCAAGCCCTGGAGAACCAGACCGTCCCTGAGAAAAGGAAAGGCGTTACGATTTAGAAACAGATAACAGAGAGACACTAAACACGTGTACCCAGCACCACACACATAAAGCACACACAGACCCAAAAGCATGTGCACATACATACACACACAAATGGACACATATGTACACAAGAACAGACATCTGTTCAAACACAGAGGTGCACACACACAAGCATCACGTTGTATTTACACTTCCTATGACCAAAATATCTCTGGGGCATATTAACAAGGCGGCGATAAAAAATTATCGCCGCTTTTGCGGCCGTCTTCGGCCGAAAAGCGGCGATATTTTTATCACCTAATTAGCAAGGTCACGCTAAAGAGTGAAACCTTGCTTTAGCGTACAAAATCTTAACGCCCAACTTTGCATCTCTAATGAGATGCAAAGTGAGCGTTCCTGACCTAACATGACAGGAGAAATGTCGCTAAGCAACATTTCTCCTATCATCAAGCCCCACGCTATGAAGCATAGCGGCAAGAAAAGTAGCAATAACCCCTGTTATCGCTACTTTCCTTACGCCTGCTTCAGGACTGACTAGGCAGTTAGCGCTAGGATTTTTATCGCTTTTGAGATAAGCGTTGCTAATAGCACGCTATCTCAGCGATAAAAATCCACGTTAGCCGGCGATAATTATCCTAGCACTAAGTGCACCTAGCGAAAATTATCGCCGGTTGTTGCTGATATGCCCCTCTGTTACACATATTAAGAAAATAATGATTGGATTCACCTCCTGTCAAAATAACACACTTTTACAACCACATACATACAGAAGCAAACACAACTTCCATTTAATATTTACAGAAGCCAAGTCCAGCAGAACATGAACACACAAACAAAAAAAATCCACACTTTACAATGATTGGACTCAAGAGGCAGACATTTATTTCAATGTCACATGCAAATAACTCTCTCTGGGTCCACAGGCAAGGAACTCCAATTCTACCTGCAGCGCCTCGGAAGAGACATAATAAAGAAACCACTGCCTATAGTCACGTTTCTCGATAGTAATGCGAGATAGGGCACATAATAGGATTAACAATGAGTCGCAAAGGGTCCACGGCCGGACTGGGAACCAAAACCGGCCCTGACAAAGTGCTCTTGCTCAGCTCAGCTATGCTGCAAAAACGTCCCTGTAACAAAAATGGCCCCCACCTGTGCGGCGTACCGGGGGATTGCCCAGCGCCCGCTACGGCCAGTCCGGCCCTGAAAGGGTCTGAGTCTCGCACTCAGAATGATGCGCTCCCGACTAACCTTGTTTTGTGAGGAACAAGCAAGTTGGGACAGGCAGCGCTTGTCCCTTGGGCTACAACTGTGCGCTGAAATCCATAACAACTGCAGGTAATGTCCCCCCTTGCTGGAAATCCACAACTGAGCATGAACAAAGCAGGACTGGGGGCTAGAGTAGAGAAATCCGACAGAGGCTCAAACCACATATTTCCAAGACCCTAAGAAATATTAAAAAAACACATATTAACAGATATGCCACAAGCCTCTGGCCTCAAGGACTCTCATTAATTGGCATGTTCTGCAGATAAGATTATTTCCACACGAGCCTCACCGCGGGTGCCATTGGATTGGATGTCGGGGCACCTCTCACTGGGGCTGCTGCATTTTGTAGTGTCTGCCCTCTCTGATGTGCTAAGGGTCAAATGAAATTTCGATATTTAATCTAGAAAAATACTGAAGATGAAGGAGAAGCATTAACTCCAATTGCTTGATAATGAAACCACAAATCTGAAAACTGCAAGAAAGCCGCTTCTAAAGAAAGGGGCACGGCCACCATTAAAGTGAAAGCATGGCATGGGGCGCTTTTACAAAATAAAAGCGTTTGTTTGTCAAGTTGAAAATAAGGAGGGTCAGATGTGGTGGGCGATCCTTCTCATATAATGGTGCCATTGGTTGGAATGCTCTTCCACTTCAACTGCGGAAAGAGCCCAATCTTCTTTCATTTCCCAAGCTCCTAAAAACTTGGCTGTTTTAGCGCTGTATCTTCTTTCACTGTCCTTCGCTTTTGTTAGTCCGCAGCGCTGGTAGGCCTCCGGGTAGCCATCGCGCTTTATAAATGTCATTCCATTCCATTCCATTTCAAAAGTGCCCCATTGTGCACTTTTAATTTAATTGCAGCCACACCCCTTTCTTTAGACGTGGCTTGTTTAAAGAAAGGGGTGTGGCCGCCATTAAAGTGAAAGCACGGCATGGGATGCTTTTACCCAAAAAAAGCATTTGTTTCTGACATTGACAAACAAATGCTTTTTTTTTGCAAAAGTGCCCCATTCCGTGCTTTCACATTAATAGCAAAAAGAACTGTTGATGGACAGAATGCAGAACAATGTCATACATTCACCCCAGTACAGAGATCTGGGCCTAAATCCATCATTTTTTTGCTCACCATGCCATTCCAGTTGGGACCCAGCCATATGCAAATCAGTCTTGACCCTGTGCCCTATGGGAACAGTCCAACCCGAACTGCCAGGCCAGGTCCTCCCTGGACTGGAAACAAGCATCCTAGGACCGGTTTCGGGGTTTCACCCCTCTTCAGCCAGGATAGCTTGATTCCAGTGGCATGGAGAGCACGGGACTCACGTCTGAGCATACCCGTCCCACTCGGAGTGACAAATGCAAAAAGAACTGTTGATGGACAGAATGCAGAACAATGTCATACATTTACCCCAGTACAGAGATCTGGGCATGAATCAATCATTTTGTTGCTCACCATTCCATTCCAGTTTGGACCCAGCCATATGCAAATCAGTCTTGACACTGTGCCCTATGGGAACAGTCCTGCCCGAACTGCCAGGCCAGGTCCTCCCTGGAATGGAAACAAGCATCCTAGGACCGGTTTCGGGGTTTCACCCCTCTTCAGCCAGGATAGCTTGATTCCAGCGGCATGGAGAGCACGGGACTCACTTCTGAGCATACCCGTCCCACTCGGGGTGACAAATGCAAAAAGAACTGTTGATGAACAGAATGCAGAACAATGTCATACATTTACCCCAGTACAGAGATCTGGGCATGAATCAATCGTTTTGTTGCTCACCATTCCATTCCAGTTTGGACCCAGCCATATGCAAATCAGTCTTGACACTGTGCCCTATGGGAACAGTCCTGCCCGAACTGCCAGGCCAGGTCCTCCCTGGGCATAAATCCATCGTTTTTTTGTTCACCATGCCATTCCATTCCATATCCTGGCTGAAGAGGGGTGAAACCCCTAAACCGGTCCTAGGATGCTTGATTCCAGTCCAGGGAAGACATGGCTTGGCAGTTTGGGCTGGACTGTTTCCATGAGGCTCAGGGTCAAGACTGATTTGCATATGGCCATGTCTGAACTGGGGTGGCGTGGTGAGCAAAATAACGATGGATTAAACCCAGATCTGTGACTGGGGGTGAATGTTTTACCAATGTGCAACATTCCGTCCATCATCTTGTGTGTTTTGCTGTTCGCCCTACGTGGGAAGGGGATGCCCAGATGTGGGTCCCGTGCTCACTATGCCACTGGAGTCAAGCTTTCCTGGCTTAAGAGGGTTGAAACCCCGAAACTGGTCCTAGGATGCTTGATTCCAGTCCAGGGAAGACATGGCTTGGCAGTTCGGGCTGGACTGTTCCCTTGAGGCACAGGGTCAAGACTGATTTGCATATGGCCATGTCTGAACTGAGGTGGCGTGGTGAGCAAAATAACTATGGATTAAACCCAGATCTGTGACTGGGGGTGAATGTTTTGCCGGTGTGCAACATTCCGTCCATCATCTTGTGTGTTTTGCTGTTCACATTAACCCCTTCAGTGCCCATGACGAGCTGGACTCGTCATGGGCCGCGGTGGCGCTGTGCCCATGACGAGTCCAGCTCGTCATAGACCCCGCCCGCTAATGCAACGGCCGGCACTGGGCGGGGAAAGGGGCGGGCACTGAAGGGGTTAATAGCGGCAGCACCCCTTTCTTTAGACAAGCCACATCTAAATAAGGGGGGCAGCCACCAATAAAGTGAAAGCAAGGAATGGGACACTTGTAAAAAGAAAATAGCAGTCCCGAAACAAATAGATAAAGACCTACAGTGTAAGGAATCTGTAGTTGCTCCTGGTGTAAAAAAGGGAAGTGATGTATCGGGGGCACCGGCTGATAAGGAGCCAGTAAATAAGAGTGATGGAGTTGTGAATCAATGGGAAGCAAACAGTGCAATTACACTTCATATCATGATCACAGCAGGTCTTGCAGACAGCGCTTTCGCACTGAAGCTCAACCTAAAAAAGTAATCTCTCAGCAGTGAAAGCAAAATGTTTCACGTTCTCAGAGGAATTTGTTTACTTAAGTTGTTAAATGGCTCTTACAGAATTATCTGACACGGTGCAGCTGTGAATAGGAGCTGCTTCTGTTTTTGCAGTTGACACGAGAAGCATGACAAGTGAATTAATGATGAGCAGAGGATTTGAGAGGTTGCCCTCAGGACATAAAAAAACTTAAGGTTGTGATGTTTAGTGGCCATCATACGACAGCACGGCCTCAGCATAGTCTCCTACGCAGACGACACCCAGCTCATCCTCTCCCTCACCAAGGACCCCGCCACAACCAGACTCAACTTCCAGGAAGGAATACTGGACGTCGCTGCCTGGATAAGCAACAGCTGGCTCAAACTCAACTTGGAGAAGACAGAAGTTGAGGTGTTCAAGTTGATATGGTATGATTAGCGCAGTATATCTAATGATAGTATGATTAGTTATAGTGTATTCAAGGGTCCGAAATTTCCTTTATGCTTAATACGACAAAAAGGGCCGAGAACAGAACAGCCTCCATTTTGGATTGTGACTCTCTCGTTAGGAATCACATGGTCTCTTCCGCCCACCATCTGCTCCCCCCTTTCATACATTTGTCAGGAGACAGGCTGAATTGCTGAGAAGCAAGGTCACATCTGCTAAAAGGGAGTATCAAGCAAATTCCTCCAGACCTGGGACGAGAAGGGAGTCACCCCGTCGACCTTCTCTGTAAAGATAGTAACCCCTTTGTATGTGTAGCCGAAACTGGATATAGGCATGAGCTCATTAGGAGCGCCAGGACTAACTGGTACTTTTCCACGTATAAGGTTTTGTATGCTGAACTGATAATGTATAAAAGTGTGTTACTGTCAAGGAGCCAGCAGTCTTCCTCGGTGCACCTGATGGGTGAGGATCGACGAGGCTCCTCTATATAGAGTTCTGTGGTGGCCAATAAACGCTTGAACCTTCCACGTTGCCAACTGCTCCTTATTTGACTTAAGATTGCGGGCCAGTGGTAAGTGTGGCCCTTGGAATAATTATTTGGATACATCAGTTGGCGACCACGAAGGGACCCCGTGACAGGGTCACCCCCCGTATTCGGGTGGTGGGATCGGGGGCGTCCTGACCGGTTGGCGGGAGAGGAGCTTGAGGATTTCTTCCACTCTACGCGGCTTTTTGGGACGTCCCCTGCTGCTAGTCACCCTTCACCGGGGTCCTGCGGGCTTAACCCAGAAATGGACTGATTTGGTTGGGAGAAGTTGGCAACGGAGAATGAACATTCGTATCTGGGTGCACCCGGTGAGTATAGATTGATTTGATTTGAAGCACGCGTTGTAAACGGTGCATTATTTTGTTGAAGCACGTGTTGGAGACGGTGCGCTATTTGATTGATTTGAGAGCATTCGTTGAGAACGATGCATTTTTGATTTGAACACTGGCTGCATTTGTCTGAAGCTCGCGCTGGACAGCGGTGCATTGATTTGAAGGCGCGCACCGGAGAGTGGTGCCTTGCTCGATCGGTTTAGCATTGCAGTGTTTTGATTCGAAGTACGTACCTTTTGATTGATTTTGACTAAAACGGCGCGCCGAAGGAATATAGACGAATTGCACGTGGAAAGACCTGCGACCTAGACTGGGTAGCCACAAGGCATACTCCTGACGGGGCTAGTCCTCGTTGGGGGCTGGTCTTAGCGGTGAGCCAGGGATCCCACGTGCAGTTTGGTGTCTGAACTACGAATCAGAGTCGACGGGCTTGGTTCTTCGATACCGATTGTATGTATGATTCATGTTGATTGTTGTTTGTGTGTACGTGTCTGAAAACTAACCAAAATGTCTCGTTTTAGCAAACTGAATTGTTTTGGCTGCTGCTGCCGAACAAGTGATTCCAGATTAGCTGAGAGCCAACCCGCCCCGCCGGAGGGCAGTCCTAGCCATTTTATGTTTGTCAAACATGGGATCTCTCCCTTATTGTTCTGCACTCTGTGGCATAAGTACACTAAGGGTAATGAGGAGTTACGATGGCCCAAGACTGGTTCATTTGATGAGAAGAAAATTGCGTTCCTACAGGAACAACTGTTTTCCAGGCGAAGTAGGCAGGCCATGTTCGACGCTCTGATTGCATGGCAGAAGGAGGCCAAACAACGGCGAATGAGGGAAGAGAAAGTAGCTAGAGCCAAAGCAGGACAGAACATAACTCAGAAGGCTATGGCCTATGATCGAGACAGAGTAGAAAAAGGATTGGACTGCATGAATCGTGAATTTAGATTAAAAGTTGATAAGAGCTATGTGACCCGCCCGAATGCGGAAGATGAAATAGAGGACTTGTTAGACACCAGGCCACCGCCCCCTTATGTACCGCAGAGAGTGTATCCGGAGGTGACAGGGGCCTCGGCCCCGGTCCCAAATATGTCTCTGGGGGCCTCGGCTTCGGCTCCTCCGGCCACTCCTATTTCCCCATCCCTGTCGGACCTCTCCCGATTGTCGACATCGGTGTCTGAAGTTATGGCCATTCTACCTAATTTATTGACGGCAGCTGCAGCTGGGACCCCTCAGCTGTCGCCGGGGTCAATGTCTTCCCCTTCTGTTCTGCCCTCCTCCTCCGCCAGTACGACGCCGGTAACAGCTGTAACTACTCCAATGCATCCGGCCAGTCTAACGGAGGGTAGGAGGTTGTTCACTCGTTCTGCCTTGGGAACGGAAGAAAGGGGAAACTATTGCCACATAAGCATCCCAATGGATGCGGCATTCTATATATACTCTTTCCGATATTTGGAATACTATGAGAGACTATGAACCGGTAATGCAGCAGCATGCCCTGGAACATATGGCCAACCGTCTTATTTCTTTATGGGAACAGGTACACCAAGGAGGGAGAGCTCCGGCTATATGGTATGATATCCATGATCAGATTCACAAATCTCAATTGACACCGGAAGAAGTGTATGGAAAGGTGCAGACTTTAGTTTCTTATAGAACTCGCTTGCAGCCTGCCATTCCCGCCGGACTCTCCCAGTACCCTATGCGAGAAGTACACCCTATCTACCATCCTGAGGTTACCGAAGTGGTGGATGCCCTTGGTGTCGTCACCCGTCCGAGAGTGGACGCCCAGTTCCAGGAACAATGGGTCTATACTCCTTGAAAACGTAGTGAGGTATTGTCCCTAAAAAGCCAGTTGCCAGATCCTAGAAAGAACCCCACTGCATATTACAAAGAACTGACCGAGGCCGCCTCGTCAGCAGTGATGACGCTGGCAGATATCGAATTATTCTTTGCTTTATTGGTACCGGTGGATATTTGGCGCCAGGTACATGACCAGGACCATGTTACGGAATTTGGTGGGACATGGGACCAACTGAAAGACTGGGATAGAGATCGTAAGCCGGGGAACAAGCCCCGATCTGAGATACTGACCTTACCTGAGAAAATAATAACCTATATGCATTCATTGATCCCACCCCGGAAAGTAGATTGGGATAAACTGACGGCTTGTAAGCAAAAGAAGGATGAAAGTGTATCCGATTTTTTCACGAGGTTCGAGGGAGTATTCATTGATTTCAGCGGACAGGACCTTGTCACGGAAGGGGGTGTGCGTTTATTTGTTAATAGATTCGTAACAAATTTGCTACCTGAGGTATCGGCCCGGTTACAGGCCGCTGAGAGCACCTGGACGACCACCACGCCTAACACAATAATAAGCATGGCCCAGTATTATGAGCATCGGGAAAATGAGAGCAAGGATAAGACCAAGAAGAAGTCAAAAGACTTGAAAACACGAGTGTTATTGCAGCAAGTAGAGAGGGGTCGAGGAAGAGGAAGAGGGTTGCAGAATTTCGTTCCAAGAGGGGCGGGACCCACGCAAACGATCGGACGAACAGATTTAGGCATAAATCAATGTGCCTTCTGTAAGGAGGAGGGGCATTGGCGAGCCCAGTGCCCGTTGTTGTATGAGCAGAATAGTGCTTCAAGGGGTCGTGGACGGGGAAGGATGAGTGGGCACCGAGGTGGATACACGAGACAGGAACAGTCAGCCCGAGGTGAGAATAGTCAGAATTATTTTGATCAAAGCCAAGGTAAACAATACTATAATGAAGGATGTGTGACGGACGAAGGCTCCGGATATTCTCAAGCATAGGACAGCCAAAGACAGAGTAAGGGGCATGTGTCAATCCCGATAGATCAAGCTGGACCTTATGTCCATGCACAATTACTGGATGCATCAGGTAAGTTTTTAGTTGACACAGGGGCTATGAACAGTTCTGTTTCACGCGCCCTGGTCCCGGGGGCCGCTCTGTCTGGCCAGAATAATGTGTCCGTAGGGTTCTCTGGAACCCCGGTGGTAAGCCCCATTTCTAAGCCACTTTCCCTTACTCTGGGACCAGTAACGATAGATTCGCCTTTCCTCCTCACCTCCCAGTGTGGGGAAAATCTTCTAGGTATGGATATATTAAAAAGACTGCATGCCCGTATCTATTGCTCCCCCGATGGAGTTTACCTGACCATTAGGAATACCTCTATCCCCTCCATTCAATGTTTTTCAAAAACGGACTCCCTACCCCCTGAGCTTGCACAACTCCCGAGGGATCTTTGGGCCCTGGGAGACACTGATGTAGGGTTCTTACAAATTCCCCCGGTATCCATCACTCTGAAACAGAATGCCAAATTACCGAGGATCCCACAGTACAAAATAGCCCCAGAGGGAGAACGCGCTTTACTGGCCATTATTTCTGATTTGATTAAAACGGGGGTGGTGGAGGAAACGGCTTCCAATATCTGTAACAGCCCTATTCTTCCGATTCTTAAACGAGCTCCCGCACCCCAGTCCCCTGAATATGCTGATACCTATCGATTTGTGATTGATTTGCGAGAGATTAACAAAATCGTGGTGCCACAATATCCTGTGGTACCAGATATTAATTCCATTTTAACCATGATTCCTCCCACAGCGACCTTTTTCTCGGTGATTGATTTGAAGAATGCTTTCTTTAGTATTCCCATTCATCCAGATAGTAGACATTTTTTTGGTTTCTCATTGGGAGGCCGCAGCTTCAGGTTTTGTCGCGCCCCCCAGGGGTATACCGAAAGTCCTAGTATCTACAGTCAAGCACTAAAAAGAATATTGGATACTTTACAATTGCTGTCAGGTAATGTACTATTGCAGTATGTCGATGACCTCCTTGTGGCCTCTGATACAGAACAGGGCTGCCGCGATGCCACGGTTGCTCTGCTACAGCATTTGGCTACTCATGGTAACAAGGTATCGCTTTCTAAATTTCAATATTGTCGACCGGAGGTGACCTATCTCAGTCATCTCCTGTCGAAGGAGGGAAGACGGTTGACTTCTGAACACATTACAACCATAATCAACATGCCGGTCCCTCGCACGCAACGTGATGTCCGTGCTTTGCTTGGTATAACTTCCTACTGTCGCCAATGGATTGCTAACTATTCCCTCTTGACTAAACCTTTCCTGTATTTAACAACGAAGGATGTGCATGAACCTTTACCTTGGACTGTTGAATGCCAGACCGCTTTTGCTGCTCTGAAAACTGCTCTTTGCTCTGCTCCTGTGCTTGGCACCCGCGATTACCTGAAGCCTTTTGTGCTCTACGTGCATGAGGTGGACGGTTGTTCTCTTTCAGTGTTGACACAGGACTTTGGTGGTAAGCAAAGGCCTTGTGCATATTTCTCGGCGGTTTTGGATAATGTCGCCAGAGCACTTCCCAGTTGTCTGAAAGCTACAGCGGCAGTGGCAATAGCAATCAGACAATCGGAAGGGCTAGTCCTGAATACGGATCTGACAGTGATGGTGCCTCATGCTGTGGACGTATTATTGAACAGGACACAGACGCAGCACTTAACTAGTGCGCGTCTCACAGGGTACGAATTGACCCTGTTTGCACCTCATATATCGATCAAAAGATGTGTTAATTTGAACCCTGCCACGTTGTTACCCCTCCCTTTGGGGAACGGTGAACAAGACATACATGACTGTATCTTTCGAACTGAAGAAGAAACGAAGGGCCGGATAGATCTAACTGACACCCCATTATCTAATGCACAAGGAGAATTGTACGTTGATGGGTCATGTTTCAAATTGCCTGATGGTACGACAGCTGCGGCTTATGCGATCACTACCCTGCAAACGGTAGTTGAGGCAGCAAAGATACCATACCCGTCGGCCCAGGCGGCCAAATTGGTTGCATTATTCAGGGCCTGTGAGTTGGGGAAAGGCTTGAGGCTAAATGTCTACACCGACAGCCAGTACGCGTTCGGTGTAGCACATAGCTTCGGGAGGTTATGGGCGGAAAGAGGATTCTTGACATCTCATGGCGAGAAAATAAAGAATGGACCATTAGTTGAACGATTACTAGCCGCATTAACATTGCCTAAGACCTTGGCCATAGTTAAATGCAGTGCACACAAGGCTATAGTTGATGATGTGGGGAGGGGAAATTACTTTGCGGATAGAATCGCCAAGGAAACAGCCCAGTCTGACACCACTTCCATGTTTGTAGTAACAAGAATGATAGAAGCAGGGGTTTTTAACAACACCATAGATAGTGTGAAAGAGCTACAAAAGGAAGTGACCCCGGAAGAGCTGAAATACTGGCAAGAACAGGTGGGGAGGCTTGATGAGAGTGGGTGTTGGACTGACTTATCAGAAAAGTGTAGATGGTTGCTGCCAAACGCATTTGTAAATGAGGTAGTATCCATGGCGCACGGACCTTCGCATGTAGGAGTTCAGGGCATCTGTGCAACTTTGGATCCTGTCTGGTATAATGTCAATATTCACAAGACAGCTAGGAGCTTGGTTCAGCATTGCATAATTTGTCTCCAACATAATCCCGGGGGTAGTATTCCCGTCCTGAAGGGTAACTTTGCGCCACCCACTCTGCCTTTTGAAGTACTCCAAATGGATTACATACAGCTGGAGCGAGTTAATAATCTGAAATATGTGCTAGTGGTGATTTGTACTTTCAGTAAATGGGTGGAGGCGTATCCCACGAAAGAAAATACCGCCCTGGCAACTGCGAAAGCACTGGCAAAAGAGTTTTTCCCTCGATATGGGTTGCCCCGGGTGATTTGGAGTGACAATGGGACACACTTTAATGCTAATTTAGTTAAGTATGTATGCAAAGGTCTGTCTATCCAACAGAAGTTTCACGCAGCCCGACATCCTCAGTCGGCGGGCCTGGTTGAGAAATATAATGGGATTCTGAAGTTGAAACTGGCCAAACTTCAGGACACGACAGGATTAAAATGGCCTGACCTCCTGCCCCTGGCCCTGTTGTCTGTGAGAACTACTCCACATTCACGAAGCGGCATCTCCCCGTATGAGGTAATCTTTGGCAGACCTGCCAATGTGTGGGGAGTGCCCCGACCCAAATCTTTCAGGGACATTGACTACCCTATGTTGACTGACTACTTGTATGCTTTGACTAAAGATCTTCGTTTCATTCATCAACAGATATCTGCCGTACTGCAGCCCCTGCCGGAGGGTCCTGGACACAGCATAGAACCTGGACAGTGGGTCTTGGTCCGGAACTACCAACGGAAGTCGAGTTTGGATCCGCGCTGGTCCCAGCCGTACCAGGTGCTCCTGGCTACGCGAACGGCGGTGAAAGTCGAAGGGAAGCAGCACTGGATCCATATCTCCCATCTTAAGCGAGTTCCCCTCCCATTGCCAAGGGAGCAGCTCGACCAGGAGGAAGGCCTGCCATCCCAAGGCGAGCCCAGTACTGAAGAGTCACTTTCCCTGGACACCCGCAAAGAGGATGACGGGCGAGGGGAGAGTGCTGTGAGTTTGGAATCACCTCTTTGTGGCCACCCAATTGCCCAAGGCAAAGTATCTGGTCGGGAGCCCAGCTCCTTGTCTGACCCCACTGTGCCTACTTTGTTTGTTAATCCTGAAACCCCTGGTCGGGACCGATATCACCTGCGGCCCCGGAAATAAAGAATGCCAGGTCTAGCCTCGGTGAAGTGAAGTTGGAGGCTCCAGCAAAAGACCTGAGGATTTTTGGAACACTGGACTGAACTCGTTGAGAGCATGGAACTTTAAGTGAAGCTCTGTTCAGAACGAATATAGAGACATAGATCAGTTGGTGGGGCCCAGGTGGAATTCCCTTTCGGCACGGGTCGCGTCAAGTGTGACCCCCACGCGAGAAGATTTTTATCTTTTTACTTTTTATTTTTCTGAACAATAGGAGTCTGCCTGTGAGGCTCTATACGGACACAGGAAAGAAGCACCCTCCGGCAGGTCGGACTGCTTGTAGACCCCTTTTTCCCGAGATTATATTGGACTTTTAGTGAGAAATGTACCCTTTTGCTCGTTTTGTCCCTGAAGAAGGGCGTCCCATAGTACCCCGTACCATTCCCCCACATCTGCCAATGTTTTCCTCATGGAGTTTACGTGTTAAAATAGTTTTCATTTCTATATTGATTGTATCATTTGCATTGTGCTTGGGACTGTTTATATATCTAGAGTTCCGCCATCCTGTACACACCTTGATAGTGTCTACTCCTGCTCCTAAGGAACATCATTTCCAGACCTTTGCCCCTCATAAGGAAAGGCACCGACAGACGTATGTACATAATGCCTTCATTGAGATGCTGCACCAGACTCATAGTTCCACAAATGTTACTGATTGTTGGGTCTGTGGCCTCCTCCCGTCAGTGATGCATAAGCAAGATTTGTTTATATCAATGCCCTTATCTTATTTAGGTAGTTGCGAAGCCTGGTTCAAAATGTTATCCATGCTGTATGAACACTACACTATAGATGAACGTCGGTTCTCAGAGAAGGATTATGCCTTAATTCTAGCCTATATAGAGAAACACCAGGGTTTTACTCCTAATGCTGAGGGAACTGATGGTACCCTTGATCCTACTGCCTGCATGAATGTGTACACTGATCATGAAAATGACACCTGGTTGAGGGATGAAGTATTGGATTTCGTGACTTTTAACTTTACTGAGTATTTCAAATATTTCCAGGAGCGAAATGTTTCAGATGACAAAATCATTCCGGTCCCGGTGCTGAATACATCCTCCTCCTTCTGCGTGCAGGGCACCGGACATTTATTTGTAGGTTATAGCAGATGCAATCACACTTATAGACTACAGACGTTCAGCAGTCCCCCAACACTCACCCCTCCCAATGTCTATTTTGTGTGCGGAGAAAACGCATACACTTGGCTACCCAGAGGATGGGCAGGTAGATGTTACTAATCCTTCCTTTACCCACCGGTTTACATAGCCCCTTCTGATTATCATAAGTCCCATTCCTTAAGTCGGCGGAGTCTGGGAGCTGGAGCCACTAGTAATGATGCCACTGACCAGACTGACACTCCGGCTCAACACTTTGTTGATATTATGAAAGGGGTATTGCCCATATGGGGGCCCATGCTCACTAATAAAGAAATTCGGAGACTATCCAGAGTAGTGGAAGGGGTGGTTAACACTACTGCAGGGATATTGACCAATATCACGGTGGAGCTCCAGGCGACCCGGCTCGTGACCCTTCAAAATCGTCTTGTTTTAGATGTCATCCTGGCCGATCGTGGAGGAGCTTGTAGAGTCATCGGCAGTTCCTGTTGCGTATATATACCTGACTCTGCCCCTTCCGTCCATTTAGCCATCCAGAAACTGCATCGGCTAGCTTCTGAAATTCACACCGAGACTGGTACTTGGTCCCTGTCCGGGTGGTTTTGGGATCTGGTGACTACCTGGGGATGGAAATTATTCATGATTCTTTTGAGAGTAGTAGGGTTCATTTTCACTTGCTGCCTTTGTCTCCAGTGTGGGCCCGCTTGCTGTGCATATTGTGCTACTCAGGTTCGCCGATCTATCCCTAGGCCCAAGCCCACCCAAACTAGGATAGATACCCAGCGGGCTCAGAAGGAGATGCATGAATTAATGCAGATCGATGAGGGTATTTTTGAAGATTGACTCCGTCATTAGCTATGCTGCGCTAAAAGGGCCGTTCTGAGGTGTTCAAGTTGATATGGTATGATTAGCGCAGTATATCTAATGATAGTATGATTAGTTATAGTGTATTCTAGGGTCAGAAATTTCCGTTATGCTTAATACGACAAAAAGGGCCGAGAACAGAACAGCCTCCATTTTGGTTTGTGACTCTCTCGTTATGAATCACATGGTCTCTTCCGCCCACCATCTGCTCCCCCCTTTCATACATTTGTCAGGAGACAGGCTGAATTGCTGAGAAGCAAGGTCACATCTGCTAAAAGGGAGTATCAAGCAAATTCCTCCAGACCTGGGACGAGAAGGGAGTCACCCCGTCGACCTTCTCTGTAAAGATAGTAACCCCTTTGTATGTGTAACCGAAACTGGATATAGGCATGAGCTCATTAGGAGCGCCAGGACTAACTGGTACTTTTCCACGTATAAGGTTTTGTATGCTGAACTGATAATGTATAAAAGTGTGTTACTGTCAAGGAGCCAGCAGTCTTCCTCGGCGCACCTGATGGGTGAGGATCGACGAGGCTCCTCTATATAGAGTTCTGTGGTGGCCAATAAACGCTTGAACCTTCCACGTTGCCAACTGCTCCTTATTTGACTTAAGATTGCGGGCCAGTGGTAAGTGTGGCCCTTGGAATAATTATTTGGATACATCAGAAGTCCTCATCCTCGGAACCCCCATCGGCATGCAACAACACCTGGTGGCCCACCGCCCTTAGCAGTCCCCCACCAACCATGCCAAAAACCTCAGCATCGTACTCGACTCCTCCCTCTCCATGAACAGGCAGGTCTACGCCATCACCTCCAGCTGTTACAACACCCTCCACATCCTCCGCAAGACCTTTAAATGGATCCCCCCGAGACAGGAAAGACAACCACTCACACACTCATCACCAGCAGGTTGGACTACGGAAACGCCCTCTACGCCGGTATAAAAAAGTCTCTACTCCGCAAGCTCCAGATGATACAGAACACCGCCGCCAGACTCATCCTCGGTATCCCTCAACACAAACACATCAGTCAACACCTACGCAAGCTCCACTGGCTCCCCGTCGAGAAAAGGATCACCTTCAAGATACTCACCTACTTTTACAAATGCCTACACAACATCGGACCCCAATACCTCATCGACAGAGTCACCCTCAACATACCCAAAAGAAACCTCCATTCCGCCAACCTCTTCCTCGCCGAAACCCCACGTATCCACAAAGCAGGGGGAAGATCCTTCTCCTACATTGCAGCCAAGACCTGGAACACGCTCCCGACTGACATCAGGCGTGCCCCCTCCCTCAGCTCCTTCAGGAAGGCTCTGAACTTAGACCTGGCTCTTCTACTGATCGGAACTGCTAACCCCCCCAGCGGCTTGAGACCCTCACGGGTGAGTAGCGCACTTACAATTCCCCTGATTGATTGATTGAATTATTGCCCCACCAGCCCCATGGGCTGAAAAATAAAACAATAATGTTTATTTATTACAATTTTATTTTTCCCGAGCTAAGTTTCAGGACGGGGTGGGGCCAGTGCTACAGAGGGGCAGCAGCAGGGAGCTGTGCACTTTAAAATGCACATGTCTATTTGGCCGGCCATCTTGGGACGGCCAGTCAGACTTGCACATTTTAAAGTTCTCTAACCTAGCTGTGTAAAACAGCTAGGTTAGAGAAAACACTGGCCAACAGTGGTCTGAGGAGCATTGAGAGAGCCTGCTCTATCCAATCCTGGCACTGCTTTCATGCTGTGAAAGCACTTCCAGGATTGTATAACGCAGTTTCCTGCATCATGAGCTTGCTGGAAGACACCCGAGAGAGGAGGACGTCGTTCAGCAGAGGTAAGTGAATTATTATTATTTTATTTTTTGTGTCCCACCCCCGCTTCCCCCGCTTCACCCGCCTCACCACACTCATTACACACCAGCTGCCACTGGTCAGCACAGTGCTGAGGAGGACACTGCATATAGCGTTAACATATGGATGAATTGACATTAAAACTTCACATTATAACACTGCACTGAGAAGTATTCATTAAAATGGATTGGGCCTGATTCACAAAGGTAAACTTAGACGTTTGGTCTTAACTTATTCTAAGTTTAAGACTTTGGGAATTCACTACGGGCATTTACGAGTACTATCTTTATATCCTCACTTTTCGCAAATATCCGACCCGAGTGCGGATATAAAGATAGTACTCATAAATGCCCGTAGTGAATTCCCAAAGTTGTAAATTTAGACGCTTGGTCTAAGTTTAGACCAAATGTCTAAGCTTACCTTTGTGAATCGGGCCCATTTTTTTAAAACATGAACTTAGATCTATTCATGTCTCACCCCGTGTGATGACAGTTGCATTAATAAACTAAGAGGCAAGACAATTGTCAAGGTAACCATGTATGTGGCCCAGAATCTTATAGAGAGAGCAACATTATAGTCTATTAAATTAACCACAATAAGCTTTTGTATAGCTGGTATTCTGAATTCATGTACTTGAAGGTGCTTTGATGTGTGATAATGAAGAAAAAGGAGAGTTCGTACAATAAATGATTTGCCTAAGGTCACACAATTTGGTTAAGCGAGGAAGCTGTGATTAATACAGGTATTTTGGTTTCACTATGTTCAAATTAGCTACTAAATGTCTCTCCTTTTTATCTCAAATGTAATGTTCTGTTTGGTATGAATATGAAATCTCAGCTTGCTATGGGCTTGAGGTTTCAATGACACCGGGAGTTGAGCCAGAACCAGGCTTCAGGCTCAAGCTTTCAGTGACTCACCCAACTCTAGACATAGGTATCAGTCTGTTGTGGGAGAGAATGTGTAGCCAAGGCAGGGAATCAGTGATCAAGATAGGAGGTACTGCAGACATGTCCTTTCCTCCTGCAGGGAGGGCTGTGAGAGGTGTTGGGAGGAGACAAAGAGATGCAGGGAGTGTGTGAGTGCACCTTTAGTTCTTATGCATTGAAGAGTGTGAGCAATGTAATGAGCTCCTGCATGGTGGGATGTGAGAAATACTAAGAGTGCAGGGATGTGAATGTTTGTTGTAGGGTGGTCCTACAGGGAGCGCTGAGGTGTTGCATAGAATCAATGCACAGAGAAAGTAAGGGCTGTAGGAAACTCTGGAAGTAAGTGCTGTGAGGGGTGCAGGGAGCTCCTGTGGGGAGAGAAGGAGAGGTGCAGAGTGCTTCTTCTGGAAGGTGAATGAGAGGTGAAAGGTGTACCTGTATTGAGCATCGTGTGGGTGCAGAAAGCTCCTGCAGAGAGAAAAGGGAAGGATGCATAGTGCTCCTGCAGTGAGGGCCCTGAAGGTACAGTGAGCACCTGCAAGATGGAAGAGAGGTGAAGAGCTCTCCTTCAGGGATATGAGTGAATGGTGCAATGAGCTCCTATAGTGGGAGCTGTGAGGGGTGCAGGAAGCTTATGCAATGATAGGGTGTTGTGAGAGTTCATTGAGTTTGTGCAGGGAGGCGAGTGAGCGTTGCAGTGATCTGATGTAGAGCGGATAGCAAGGGGTGTTGCAAGCCCCTCCAGGGAACATTGTGAGGATGCAGGAGAGTCCCTGCAAGGAGTGTTGTTAGAATTCTGTGTCATGTGGGCACTAAAACAATAACACAAACCTGATGATAAATATTTGTAGATCTAAGTTCGGGTGTTTTAGCACCAAGTAACTTGAGGGGTTAAGCCCTTGTGTTTTTTTTTTAGGATAACTAGCAGGTTATGAGTTTGAATCTTAGCAGCATCAGTTTAGGCATTCATCCTCCTGATGTTGACAAACTAAATGGTAATAGCAACCAAACACTCTCAGAAACCTTAAACATGCCTATACCAAGGGGGATAATCTGATGAGTTAGTTCCTATCAATTTAATGCTAAAAAGGAATGATTGCAAGTTAAATAAAGGTCAGCAACAATGCCACAAAAAAGGGCAATTGTTCGCAGGAAAATGTAAATTTTTGTGCTGCAAAATTTGCTAATCTATGCCGCAAAATTCTGGGGGTCTCAATACAGATACATCTGAGATTAATGTCATTGTCAAATCTGATTTTGTGTTCAGAGGTTGTACATTATGCTAGAATTTGTCTACACAAAGCAATTTGGGGGGAAACAAATAGGTCCAATGTGAAATTATCACATTTCTGTCAGAAAATTTGTCATAGCTTGATGTCTTACCCAAGTAAGCATGGTAAAAATCAGAGCACACAAGAAAACAGACCAGTTTGCAAAAGTTAATGAGAGTGAAGATCAGCTGACAAAGGAAACATAACTCAACAATACTCCTATATGCATGGAAGTGCAATCTGTACTTTTGGCATACGTAGCAGCTGTGGCACCTGTGACACATGCCCAGACAACATCATACTGGGTGATACATGACTTCTTTCACCACCTACGGACTACACAACAACACAACCCACTCCTTGGCCCCATGTTAAACTAATACGCCACAATAAAAGATCTAAAAGACATACCCAGATTTAGGCATATGGCATAATATGGTGAAGAAAAAGAATCCCTGATACTGTAGATGAGGAGCATTCAGCTAAGGGAGCCATACAACGGAAAAGGAAAGATGCACAATATGTGGTACCCAAAAAAGTTAAACCTTGTTTTTACATCCGGCACATGGGCATTTCAGACATGAAAAGCGGAACTGCAGAAGATACACTGCTGGCATTCGGCTAGTGAAAATCATGGAGAAAAGATTTAAACACATGTATTAACAGATGCTTACATTGCTTTAGACACGGTAAACAATTCAAACTGAAAAGGAGAATGTTTAAGAAATCCCTTTCCATCAGGACCATGGATTACAATCTACATAGACTATGTAGGACCTTGATCCAGGACAAAGAAAATGAATAAATATATTCTAGTGGTAGTGGACTCATTTTCATGATGGGTGGAAGCCTTTCCAAAAGGAAATAACACAGCACTCATAACATGCAAAATGTTTCGCTGTGTTATTTTTTTTGCTTTAGGATATGACATTCTAGTTCATCACATAATGGCCCACAGTTTGTAAGGAACAAAAAAGGATAGGATAGGATATGGTTTTATATAGCACACGAATGCCAGAGCGTCTTGGCGCTGGTAAGTACAGAGGGAACATGGTCCTCAAGTGCGATCTTCTTGGAAGAGCCGGGTCTTTAAAAGTTTCCTAAAACGTTGGTGATTGTCTACTAGTTTTAGTGAACAGGGAAGCCTGTTCCAGAGTCCAGCAGCACGGACTGAGAAGGCTCTGCCTCCCCATCTAACTTTCCTAATCCTGCTGATCTTAATGAGGCTCCGGGTGCTGGACCTTAGCACACAGCCAGGAGTGTAGGGGGTGAATATTTTCTGGATGTCCTTGGCTCCACCTCCAAAGACAGCCTTATGAACCAGACATATGGCCTTAAAGTCTATCCGTTGTTGGACTGGGAGCCAATCTAGGGTTTTAATTCCTCTAGAGACAGATTGGTCTCTGGGGATGTCCAGAAGTAATCTTGCCGCATCATTCTGCAAAGCCTGCAGCCTTTTAAGCTGTGTCTTGTTTATCCCTAACAGTAGAGCGTTGCAATAATCCAACTTGGATAGCACAAGCGCGACTACGACGGTCTTGCGCAACTCTGGTATAACGAAGGGGAAAATCTTGCGCAGAGTCCTTATTAGGAAAAAGCAAGATGATGCAAGGTCATTAACGTGGGCTGAAAAGTTTAGCTGGCAGTCAAACAGCACGCCCAGGTTTCTCACCTTGGGCACAGGGCAGGGGCACTCCCCGGCCCTTGAAGGCCACCATGAGTTGTTCCACAGGGGGTTCCCCTGGCCAAAGTCGATGATCTCTGTCTTCTCAGTGTTAATCTTCAGGAAGCTCTCATGCATCCAGGTCATAATTTTAGACAGGCAGCTGTGAAATTTAAGAGCTGTGTCGTTAGATTGTTTAACGGTGGAAATTATGAGCTGGGAATCATCGGCATATGAGACTAGAGTAAAGCCATGCTTCCTGATGAGTCTGGCCAGAGGAGTCACGTAGATATTGAACATTGTGGGTGACAACGCTGAGCCCTGTGGTACCCCACATGGCAGATGAAAACTGTCAGACTGTAGGCCATCCCAGTATAGGCTTTGCTCCCTTCCTTCGAAGAAGGAAGAGAGAAGGGACAGCGCTGAGCCCTCAATGCCAAACTCATGAAGCCTTTGAATCAGCACCGTATGGTTAACGGTGTCGAAGGCAGCCAACAGATCTAACATCACAAGGATCGTCTTGCCTCCCTTATCCACAATGCTGCGAATCTCCTCTGCTGCCACAAGTAGTGCTGACTACGTTGAATGTTGTGCACGGAAACCGTGCTAAGTGGAGTCCAGCAGATTATAGGAGTCTAAGTATTCTGTCAGTGATCTATTGACCTCTCTCTCCAAAATGTTGGCTGCAATAGGTAGTGCAGCAATAGGGCGATAGTTCTTCAGTATATGAGGGTCCAGTGCAGGTTTCTTTAGCAGCGGTCTGATTGTAGCTATCTTCCAACTTAAAGGGTAGCTACCAGACTCGAGTACTTGATTAATTAACGGTGATAATTCTCCTGCAATCACATCTGCCGCGAGGTGCATGATTGAAGGGGGGCAGGGGTCTTTGGGGGACCCTGATTTAGTTAAGGTAATCAGTATGCAAGTTTCTTCTCTCGTAAAAAGATGAATATGCCAGCACTTTGGCACTGATCAGTGGTTCCACACTCTTTCATGCAGACCAAAGTACACGGAAAGGCAGGAAAAGTGGAATAACTGCATGAAGACTTGAAGAAATCAGTGAGAAAAATGCTAGACCTTAAAGGAGGTGTATGGGATGAGCATTTGACATATGTACTTCACGATGTACATGCACATACACTCAAGAACAATCATAACCTCCTGCTATGCATGTTTATCATTCATGCCCTCAGACCTAGGTACTTTAAAAGAATGGGAAGTTGCATCAGAAGTATTTCTACAGGAAATGATTGACAGACTAGCAGAAGTACATGCAGCCATGGCTTCTTCAGATCAACAGATGAAAGAAGAAACACAACTTCAATGTGATGGTCATTCACTCTTGGAGGCTTATTTACAAGCCCCTTGCCTTGCTTGTATGTCACTTTTCTCCATAGTAAAAGTGAAGCACCGGCGGCGCAAGGGGTTTGTAAATAAGCCCCTTGGTGTGATGACAAACGTTCCTGAGGTTGAGCGTAAAGTCAAGATAGGGCAATAGGAAGTCATGCGAGATCTAATCGTAGAAAAACTTTGACCAGTTAGCACTTTATGACCTGACTTGGGGCCATATGTATGAAAATTTGGTTTTGCGATTCTCAAATAGCGATTTTTAGAGAATCGCTATTTGAAAATCGCAAAATGCTATGTATGTAGGATTTGCAAATAATTTTGCTAATCCTACATATTCCCTAATTGCAAATTGCAAATTGCAATTCGCAATTAAGAAATACCTCCCCATTCATTCCTATGGGCCTAGAGGCCCATAGGAATGAATGGGAAGACATTCTCAATTTGCGATTCTCAATTAGAGAATTGCAAATTGAAAATACAATTTCAAGTGTGCCAGGGTGTCAAAAGGACACCCTGTTGCACCCCTAAAATGAGCATGGGTGCACATGTGGTGCACATACATGCCCTAAGGGCATGTGTGTGCGCCACATGCTACTTTGAAAAATGCAAAAATATGCATTTTTGAAAGAAATTGCAAATTACCACCAACCTGTAGTTGGTGGTAATTTGCGATTCCTTAAGGCCAAATTGCACTTTTTTGGTGCTTCTTACATTGCATTTAAGGAATCGCAAAATGTGCGATTCCTTAAATGGAATTGCAAAATAAGGAATCGCAAACTTTGCGATTCCTTATTTTGCACGCAGATTTGCCGTCATACATACCCCTTAGCAAAATTGCGATCACAAACGCCGAAATTCAGCGAATTTCGGCATTTGCGATCGCAATTTTGCTTGATACATATGGCCCAAAGAGCCTTAAAGATGGACTGAGGGGATCTTGAGAAGGAGCTTCACAGACCAGTTCTGCATAAGTAGAAGTCTACTGACTAATTTGTATTGAAAACCGAGATTCAACAAATTGCAATAGTCTGGACAAAACAGTATCATTGCCTGCACCACATATTTAGAGTGTACCATAGGGACAATTGTTAGAAGTCTTCACACCATCCACAGAAACCAAACAGAGGTCAGTTTATTTAGCTGCAGAGCAGTAGTGAAGTCAGAGTCAAAATTAAATTGGAAATTCTGAGAAAAAGTTAGGGTGTGGGAAGCTGGCCAAATCATCTGTCCCACAGCAAGAAGACTAGATGGGAGGAGTCCCCCAACAATTAGAATCTCCATTTTATCAACTTTCAGCTTTCAAGGATTTGCTTCTATCCACCTTATTAAGACATTTGATATGTAGGACCTGAAATGTTTAATGGCTGGCTGGCTGACTCTCCTCTTTTAAACAACTGATTATCTGTGTGTCAACCAAATATGACACCAGTTGGAAACCAAAAGAGTGACTAAGACCCACCAAAGAAGAAACATACAAATTGAAGAATATTGAGACCAGAGATAGGTACTGGCGTACCCAACAATCCATATATATTATCTACTGGTGGTCATCAGTAGGTAGTTACAGTTAGGACCATGTTTCCATATGAAATGCATATTTTTACTTGTCTATATCTTTGCTGCCATTTGACAAATTTTCACAAAATTTTCCAACACAAAGTTCCCCGGTACATCTTGTTGTGCATAGAAAGTCTCGGGTTGATCTGTCAAGTGGGGGCCGAGAAAAAGGGGGAGTCAAAAAGAGTACATTTCCCATGTTAATTCTCATAGAGTCTTTAGACACGTAGCTCGAACCACTGGACGGAATTACACCGAATTTGGCAGGAAGGTAGAGTTTAGTTCACAGATCACGCTTTCAGTTATTTGGTGTAAATCTGTTCAGTAGTTGTTGAGAAATTTAAGGAAATTCTAATTTGTTTATCTGCGCTCTCAAATAATTTGCGAAGAATCGAGAATGAGCATGACAATAGGAATGCAGTGATCGGCTGGCTGCAACCTGAGCAGAGAGTTGCGGATGCCATTTTACCCTCATCGGAACAGTCCCCATGGCTCAAACAAATGGCAGAAAGTGGCCTAAGGGGTCAGGTTGGATGTGCCCTAACCTCATGAGAGGAATATAGGGGTCTTTGATGAACGCTTTATGAGTATAATAAGGCAAAGAACAGTTTTATTCCCACTTCCCATATTCACAAATTCACCACGACCGTCAGTGCGGGCCCCCGTGTAACATTGCAATTAATTTGTGAATATACAAACACACCCACTCACAGACCCACTCTGAGACTGGTGCTCCCACTCATAGATGCACTCAGACACTCATGATCCCACTCACAGACCCACTCAGACACTCATGCACTCACTTATAGATCTACTCAGACACTTACACACCCACTCACAGATCAACTCAGAGACTCATACGCCTACTCACAGACCCAGGCACAGACTCAGGCACCTACTCAGAGACCTACTCAGACTCATGAATCCACTCACAGACCCAGTCAGAGACTCTCACACCCACTCTCATTCCCCCTCAGAGCCTCATGCACCCAATTACAGATCCACTCAGACACTCACACAACCACTCACAGATCTACTCAGTGACTCATGCGTCCACTCACAGACCCAGTCAGAGACTCAGACACCCACTCACAGACCTACTCAGATACTGACACACCCACTCACAGAACTACTCAGACACTCATGCACTCACTCACAGACCCACTCATGCTCTCATGCACTCACTCATAGACCCATACAGACACTCACACACTCTTAGACCCATTGATCTTCTGATGCACTCATTTATCAAGCACCTGCGCACACACCCAGTGAGACACTTATGCAGCCACTCCCAGGCCCTCACAGACACTCACACACCCATTCACACATGCATTGAGACACTCGCACACTCACTCACACACCCAGTGAAACACTCATACACTTACTGTCAAAGGTTACAGGTTGCAGCTAGGAAATTACAATTTAAAAACCTTAAACATTCAGTTAAAAAGCAAAGGTTACAGGGATTTTATAGTTAGGAAACAAAATTGAAAATTCTTAGAAATTCACTGAAAAAAACAAAGGTTACATGAACATTATAGTTAGGCCCAGATTTCACTTGTACAAAACCATTGAAATTCAGCAGTTATAGTTGCCTGAGCTTACTATAACTTACACCACTGCAAAGCACTGATTGACCTCACACATTACACACTCATGACATGGACATCACTGATGGCATTTCAAATGACATCACTGATGACATCATCCAGTGACTATGAGTGTTTTCTAAACATTTATTAGTGTTAAACATATATACTAAGGTACCACAAAAGCTAAATTAGTATACTTTGTGTACTACTACTGAGTGATACTATTTCTAACATATAGTATGTAAGTGTCTATGTAACTGTGTGTATCTGTGTGTGGCTGGGTGTGTGAGTCGCTGTATGGGTGTGAGTAACTGTATGGGTAAATAAGTGGGTATGTGAGTAAGTTTATGGGTGAATACATGGGTATTTGAGTAGCTGTATGGGTGAGTGAGTGGCTGTGTCAGTGGCTGTATGGGTGTGTGAGTAGCTGTTTGGGTGTGTGAGTGGCTGCATGGGTAAATACGTGGGTGTGTGAGCGGCTGTATCGGTGACTGAGTAGCTGTGTGAGTGGCTGTATGGGTGGGTGAGTGCATGGCTGTATGGGTGAGTGAGTGGCTGTATGGTTCAGTGATTGGGTGTATAAGTGTCTGTATGGGTAAGGGAGTGGCTGTTTGAGTGGGTGTTTGAATATCTGAGCAAACACAAGGAGATGATGGACGGAGTACTGAAACTTTTCAGACACTCACCCCCAGTCACAGATCTGAGTTGATTCCATCATGCTGCTGCCGTGGACCCTGCGTACTGACCTGCTGCTTGTTCTGCTTCTGCCCACTCCTCGCCGGACCCGCTTCGTGGGTTCGTGGGTCCCGCTTCGTAGCGCTTGCAAAGTGCGCTGGACTTAGGGGAGGGGATGCTTTGCTCCTGAGAATCCTTGTGGGATGTGTGTTGCTGAGGCAGGGCTGCGAGCGGTGGATCAGCGACTCCAACTCCCAGGAGTCCCTATGTGCCTCACCCGTTCCACCTGGGCCGCTCTCCCTTCCTGACCCGCCCCCTTACAGTGGTATCAAAAGCTGCACCTGGACCTTTGATGCTGGGACGCTCTGCTGCTGCCGTGGAGCCTGCGTACTGACCTGCTGCTTTTTCTGCTTCTGCCCACTCCTCGCCGGACCCGCTTCGCGGGTCCCGCTTCGTAGCGCTTGCAAAGTGCGCTGGACTTAGGGGAGGGGCTGCTTTGCTCCTGAGAATCCTTGTGGGGGGTGTGTTGCTGAGGCAGGGCTGCGAGCGGTGGATCAGCGACTCCAACTCCCAGGAGTCCCTGTGTGCCTCACCCGTTCCACCTGGGCCGCTCTCCCTGCCTGACCCACCCCTTTCCCTCCTCATTTTAGCTGGATTACTCACCGCTGCGCGGGAGCACGCGGGGCTAAGCCCGGGCAAAGGGTAGGCCCTCCGTGGCCCTCGGAGGCCAGAGGAGGTCGGGCCGGGCCCCGTCTCTGACACGTTGGTTAGGTTGTTCTCTATCTATTGTAGCTCCGAAGGTGCATTATGGCTCTGAGTCCAATAACAGGCTCAACATTGATAGCAGGGGGGCTGAGTAGAGGGACTCTGGACGGTTATTTTGCAAAGGCTCCAATAGATTGTGACAAGGAGCGCATATTAGCTGAGCGCCGAGCTGAGCGCCGGCGCTCGATTGAATCCATTAAAGGCAGTTTTCTGCCTATAGATACCCTGCAGATAGCTCCTCCAGCCCTCACGAGTAATGTTAGTATAATTGAGGACCCTGATATATCCCACTTAGATAGTACCCCTATGCTCTTTGGCGAAAAATCTCCTACATCTGTTTTGCCTGCAATCCCCCCTATTAACATTTCGCATTCAGCAAATGACCTAATCATAGATGAAGCGGAAATACATCTCGAGCCTTGCCTACAAGGTGCAGAGTCAACTCACAAAAATAGAACTAGGAGGAAAGAGGTACATAAGTTGTGGGGTCTGCCACAAAGTAAAAGGAGGAAGAGGGGGGTTGAGCCACCCAAATCTAAACTAAGTCATGCTGACTTTGGTAAAACCTCAAAATCATTACCACTAACCACAGACAAATTGGTAGTTAGTCCACCCCCCCAAATCTCCCTCCAAACGAGGTATCACCTACTGATTTGTTAGGTGGTATGGAGAAACTTATTAGATCTCTTATTCTCCCGTTAGAACAAACACTAACTAGGTTGGAGCAAAGACTGGGGACTCTTGAGCAGGCTATTGGTATTAATACTGAATTAATAAAGGGTTTAGGGAAAACGGTATTGCCTCCCTCAACCTTGGCAGTTTCTTCTAATACTAATCTCAATAGGGAGTCATCTAATATTATTGAACCTACTACTACTATAAAGCAGAGGGTACCTATACCAAAACCCATACAACCACTGGTCCAGAATGCTGATAGAGCGGCCGAGAGGGTACATAGTATTTCCCACCCAGGTAACGACCAAGGAAGAAGGAGCAGCCATAGGGGGCGCCCAGTCGAACTACCTCCGGAAGCAGTACCATATGTGGTGGTCCTCACCGGAGTTCCGGCACTAGTGGAAGGCAAAAGGGAGGGATACTTCCAACTAAAACATAAAGTCATGCATTGGCTTGGTCAGAATAGACCACTTCCTCGTAATCTTAATGGTGAGATTATGTATGTCCGGCGTCTCTCTTGGCTAGGAAGTAGACCTAAGGATCTACAGGGGGACATTATTGTTGTTAATTTTAGAGATCAAGAAACTGTTAGATTTATTCTAAGTTGGCCCCCGGGTGAGGGAAACAACTCCATCATTCCCTATGATCTAATTTACTTTTATCCAAGATCTTTGGTGGGTCCTCCTTTGAATTCAGTGGTCTCTGCCTACTATCAACCAAATTTCCATTCTATGCCTACCGACAACTGGTCTGTTCACTATAGATCTCATCTATCGGCCCCTATTAGAGAGTGTGGGTGGGACATTATTCCGCCTGGGCATTTTAGACCTAGATGGACTGATCCTATGGGCTCACTGACCCCTTTGGAGGTGACAAATAGATTTAATGTTTTGTCGGGCATGAACGACTGCGATTGACAGTCGGGGCCTCTTGGGAACTTTATGCTTAGTTTCATGGATATTGGGGTACCAATTGACTATGATACTAGGCTTAATTCCCTGGCATCTAACCAGATTCCAGGTGACATTCAACTTGCTGACGAATCTATGCTAGGTAGTGGAAAAGGAGGCTACGAATCTGAATCCTATTGGTACACCTTCTGTTTTGGGGGACAGTAATCCGCCCGAACAAGGCTTGGTCGGCTACAAGGGGGCCTGAACTTAAATGTTACTACTGAAGCTCCTGGTCTGGGAGACGGGGTACCTCCTGAGAATCATCCGGACAGCTCCGAAATTAAAATTCTTTCCTGGAATGTGGCAGGACTGAAGAATAAGTTGCCTATACCAGATTGGGGTTCATTTATTTCATCATATGACATATGCATGATGCAAGAAACCTGGGTGGTAAATGAAAGTTCATTTCCTGGTTTTGCTATTTTTGAAATCTTAGCGACTTCAAGTGGTAAAGGAAGACCATCAGGTGGATTGTCTATCTGGGTTGGTACTCACCTGGGTGTCCAGGCAACGCTCATTGACACCAACTCTCTCGATGTCCAGTGTGTTTTATTAACCTCGTTAAGTAGGCAAAGAATAGCTTTGATTAATGTTTATTCAAGGCCAGTTAAGCGGGGATTGGAATCTGAGGCTATTAAAACTTTGCTAGGTTTGCTATTGAAGTTTGACTCCTCCACTGTTATAATCCTGTGCGGAGACTTCAACTGTCATTTTGAGCCCCTTATTGACCCGTCTTTGGGTGACTCTGATGAGGTCGATTCGTCTTGGTCTATTCTGGATCCTATGATGCCTTTAGTTAAGGTTTGGACCCCTCTCGTTTTGCAACTACAGTCGTTGGTACTGACCACCTCATTGCGCGCTTGCAATGGGAGGCTGGAGCCTGACAGGCCTGGTAGAAATACCTTTAACCGTCAAAATCAGTCTTCTGTGATTGACTATGTCTTCATGGAAGCTAGGCATTGGGATAGGTTGCTGGAATTCAGGGTTGTTGACAGGCATGACAGCGACCAGAATGCGCTGATTTTATCCCTCAAACCAGGGAGTTTTGGGTTAAACAAGACCCCACCTGCTGAAGTTAGAACTGTATCATCTTTAATAATTTCCAATTGTAGGCGTAGGGTTAAATGGCCTAATTTGCAAGACTCCCCATGTAAACTTGCAAAATTGTATGAAATTGCGTCTCCGTTTATTGCGGAAATGGGGGAATCTGAGTCTGGGGGCAGGGCTCTAGATATACATAATCAGTTGGTGGCCGCACTGAAGGATGTCCTGTGCCCGGTGATGAGGACTAGTCAGTTGCGAACAAAGAAGCACCCGTGGTTCAACGCCCAATGTCGGAAAGCAAAGAAAGCGTTGCTGTTAGCTCTAAAAACCAAAGATGCGGGCTTCATTAGGGTTCAACGTAGCTTGTACAAGAATATAATTGGGAATGCTAAGAGGGAACGGGAGGCCTTTATGTGGGGGGAACTGGGTACAGCACTCTCAGCTAGGGATTTCAAATTATTTTGGTCAATTGTTGCTGTTGGGCCGCATGGTTCCAATTCTGAGCCTGGCCCGAATATTGCCCCGGAATTGTGGAAAAATCATTTTAGTGGTTTATATGGAATTCTTGAGACTGATACCACAAGGTGTGTAAACTTGGAACCAATCCCAAATAACCTTGAGTCTGATGATTTAGTGGGAAAGTCTGGATTTTCTAGGCACGGCGGCTTGGCTGAATCCTTTACCCTTAAGGAGGCGGAGGCAGCCATAGCTAAGCTCTTACCTAATAAAGCCCCTGGGCTGGATAAACTGCCAGGGGATCTTTATCGAACCCAGCCTAAAATCTGGGCTCCTTATCTTGTTGTGTTGTTTAATGGGGTCTTGCAGGGCGCAGATGTGCCACCTACTTGGTTAGGCACTGAGATTGTCCCAGTTTTCAAAAAGGGTTGCCCCCTCACCCCCTCAAATTATAGACCTATTAGCTTGATCGACATCTCACAAAAGCTAATGGGGAGGATGATTATTGATAGGATCCTTGGGTGGGTAGAGTAGAACGACATCTTATCTACATTCCAGGCATGCTTTAGAACCGGTATTTCCACCATAGACCAAATATTTCGCCTGCAGGTACTTTATTGGAAGGCAGCTAAGGTGGAGGGTGGGAGCCTCTACCTTGTATTTGTGGATCTACGGGCTGCCTTCGACTTTGTTCCTCGAGCGAAACTATGGAAAGTGCTGGCAGCTCTAGGTCTCCCTTCTTACTTGTTGTCTATCCTGTCTAGGTTACACACCAACAACTACGCTCAGGTTAGGTGTGGCAGGCAAGGCGATCTTACAGATCAATTCCCTGTTAAAAAAGGGGTCCGCCAAGGGTGCGTATTGGCCCCCACGCTATTCAGTCTGTACATTAATGGTCTTGTTGACCATTTGAATGGCGTGGCAGACATCGACGCCCCCAAATTGGCCACAGGAAAGGTACCCGCTCTGATGTTTGCTGACGACACATTGTTGCTGTCTAAAACATCATCGGGTATCCAGAAAGTACTTAATGGCTTTGTGGAGTTCTGTGAGCAGCGGGGACTGGAAATTAATTTGGGAAAAAACAAATTTATGATATTTAACCCCCCGAAGCAGGCACGCCCTAATCCAGTGCTAAATGGCACTCCCTTAGAGAGGGTTGAGACATTTGTCTATTTGGGTGTTACCCTCACGGAAACATTTTTGTGGAATTCCCAGATTATCAAATCGGCATTAAAGCTCTCACAGTTAGTGAGGGGGATCAGTAAGGTATTAAAGGGGTCAACTTTTAAACCAGTGTCCCCGGTGCTGGAAATCTATTGTCGCCAAGCCAGACCTGCAGTGATCTATGGGGCTGAGCTTTGGGGGCACAAACAATTATTGTCCCTTTCTAGGGTGGAACAAGCTTTTCTGAGGAACTTGGTGGGTTTGCCAGCTAGTACACCTTTGATACCACTTAGAATGGACCTTGGTATGGACTCTATTGAGGAAACTGTCAGTGCAAGACCAGTTATGTACTGGAAGAGGCTCTGGTCAGTCCCAGAGCTGGCCCCTTTTAGTTCTGAACTAGCCGAGATATGGCTCTCTCTCAAACATAAGAAGATCCCTTGGCTGGTGTACATTAGGGCCGAAAGCATCAGGCTGGGCACCCCGGACTTGTGGGAAATGCCAGACACCTATTGTCCTAGGGTACCCAAGCGAGAACTCCATGAGTTGATACTTAGGCAGAATTTTCAAACCCTTTTGAGCTCTGCAACCCTGGGTAGGTTGACCACTGAGTTCCTCTTAGTGAAACTGGATTTTAGGATGGAGGATTTTATGGATGCAATTAAACCCCCGTTGGCCAGGAAGTTGTATCTCCAGTTAAGGCACGGCACTTTGCCTCTCAGGTCATTTACCAATAAATGGGCAAGGACTAATAATGAAATTTGCCTTGCCTGCGACTATAAAACTGAGAACATATCTCATGTCTTGTTCTTTTGTCCTGCTTATTCAGTGGTTAGAAAATGCTGGCTGACTCCAATCTGCAAGAACCTTAAATTTCTCCATTTTTCCCAAGCCTGCAGAACATTAACCTATGATACCCACCCCCCTATTGTATTTGCAGTATCTCGTTATCTTATAGGTATGTGGCGTAGGAGACAATCATTCTTAACCTGATATTTGTGTTATGAAATTATTTTGATATTAAATTCTTTCGTGGTTGATAACTCTTAGTTTAATTTTCTTCTAATGTTTTATGTCTATTTAATGTATTATTTATATGTGCTGTTTTTGTATTTGCACTTTTATGGTCTTTTGACCGCAATAAAGTTATCAACTGAACTGAATCCATCATCATTATTTAGCTCACTTTGCCACCTCAGTTCAGACCCATGCAAATCAGTCTTGACCCTGTGCCTCATGAGAACAGTACAGACTGAACTACTAAGCCAGGTCTTCCCTGAACCGGAAACAAGCATCCTGGGACTGGTTTCTGGGTAACACCCTTTGAATACCTGAGTCAGTTTTTGAGTGGCTGTATTGGAGAGTGAGCATCTGTGTGAGTAGCTGTATGAGTGAGTGAGTGGGAGTGGGTGTGGGAGTGATTGAATAGATGTGTGAATGGGTATGTAAGTGGTTGCGTGGGTGTGTGAGTGTTGGTACGGGTGAGTGAGTTGCTCTCTTGAGAGGCTATATGGGTGAGTGGGTGTGTGAGTGGTTTTATATGTGAATAAGTGAGGGTGTGAGTAGTTATATGGTTGAGTGAGTGGATGTGTGAGTAACTGTATGGGGGAGTGTCTGTGTGAAGTGTTTATGGGTGAGTGTTTGCAGGAGTGGCTGTATGGGTGAGTGAGTGGGTATGTGAGTGGCTCTAAGGATGAGTGAGTGGGTATGTGAGTGGTTGTATGGGTATGTGAGTGGGTGTGTAAGTGGGACTAGTTGTGTGGGTATATGAGTGAGTATGTGAGTGGCTCTGTGGATGATTTAATCAGTGATGTCATCAGTGATATCATTTCAGATGTCATCAGTGATTTTACTGACCATGTCATGACTGATGTAAAATGTGAGGTCTTTAGCAGGGCATTGCTGGGTTGTAAGTTATAGTTAGCTCGGGTAACTATAACTGCTGAATTTCAATGGTATTGTACGAGTGAAATCTGAGCTTATGTATAACCTGTAATATTTGTTTTTCCACTGCAAATATATATATTTTCAGTAGGTAGTTATAGTTAAAACCTAGTTTCCGCAGTTGCCAATAACTTTGGCGCCGCTTGACGATTCTTCACAAAATGTCAGAATTAGTGCACCACTCACTTCAGCTGCTGCCTTGAAAGTTTTGGGGTGATTTTTCAAGCAAGAGCAAGAAAAACGGGTGGTCCCAAAATGTGTTTACCCCACACAATTTCCTGTAGGGATTTTGAACATGACTACAGCCCAAACCGCTGGACGAAATTACACCAAATGTGGCAGAAAGCTAACTCTTGGTCTGGAAAGCATGCTTTTTGGGCCGATCCTCAACAGCATTTGCGCTGTCTCTAAGACCTGTTGTATCCTCTTCTATGGGCTCTGGCACACCTCCCGATAGCTATTGGTGTTTGGCATTTAAAAAAGCTGGCTTATTATTGGTGAATTTGAGGAAATGTCCCTCCTTTATGTGCTGAGTTCCCTCCCTGGCGATTTCACTCAGAGAATGTTTCTGTTGGCCATCACACTGTATAGTGTGTGATGGCCTCTCCTCGCTCCTCCCGTGTGGTTTATTTATGACTGGTTCTTGCCTGTACTCAGTGCAGCTGCCTGCATTCCTGAAATACCAGCAGCAACTGGGATGGCTGGTGCACGTGGGCACCCTGCTAGTGTCTTCGGTGTCTGTTTTTTTTTAATGGTGCCCTGCTCGTCACCCTGTTCTGTGCACGGACTCACGGCAGTTGACCTCTAAACTATTAGTAGCCTCATCTTTGACAGTGCATAGGGCTTGCATTTGCACATAAAGGAGGGACATTTCCTCAAATTCACCAATAATAAGCCTATAGTACTTAATTTAGCCTTTGCCCTCATTCTGAGTTTTTGAAACCAATGGTGCCTCTTCTTCAGTAGGGGGAGGGACTCTCCAAAGGCACAGGTCACACCAATTCGATCTGGCAGAGTATTGCTACCATTCCTATTCCCTCCAATCTGCACTGCAGGCCCGCACTTCTGCGAGGCACCTGTTGACAGAAGTGGAGTTCATGTGTGAGCTGTTGGCGTTCGTAGTGTTTGACTTACTACATTGTTTAAAACAAAAATACAGTGTTCCATTACGACTTGTTCACTTACGCTTTGTAAACACGCTTCCCCCATCAAGGCCCCACTCCCACCTTGTTAGACAGCTTCTCCTAGGCTACTTCATCTGGCTTGAGGAATGTGCATCCTGTTTAACAATATTGTTGTTCTCATAAGGGCACATGAGTGCCAGTCATTTCTTGCCCTTTTGCTGTTTTCATAACTTCTGGAGCTTTTACCTTTTTGAGGATGCATTGCAGTGCACCCCTTTTGAGGGCAAGCTGTACATATGAACCGGCAGGCTTTTCACTGTAACAGTGCACTGGTGCAAAAGTAAGCAAAAACTACTTGTCCTTGTTCAGTTTGGGTGACAGTAAAGAAAACAGATTTAGCTAATAAGGCATATTACATTGAGATTTTGTACCCAGAATTACGAAGGTAAATTACATCTGCTGTTTATGCGACAGTGGACAGAACATAAGTACATTGCTGTATCCCTAATGTTTAAGCAGACTTTGTCCCAGATTTGTGAGCAAATCATGTTGATAATAATAAAAACAATCAACTGTTCAACAGCAGAGTAGTGAGAAAAATATTGACACCAAATACGGCTGTTTATGCACCCCCCCTTGCAGTTATTGCGAAATTTGAAGTGTGTCATGGTGTTTATACATTTGTGTCCGATCATTGTTTAATTGCATGGACATGTTGTTCTTCATTTGGTGACACCCTTCTCTGGTTTGACTTTATTGTGCTCTACTTTGCATGCCTGATTTTGTTTCCCTAATTACTGCATATTTATTTGCTTCATTTGGTTTAATGGTGCTACAAGCACATGGTGTGTTTGTCCTCTCCTACATCCTGATAATAAATATGCCACATTTGTTTGTACCTGTGTCGTTTCTATGTTCCTTGGTTGCCACAGTGTGAATCTGCTGTTCTGGACATTACTTTCTAAGCACATTGTTCTTTAGCTTGGGGGTAACACAGCTACTCCATCAGTGAGGTTGTTAAAATTAACAACATGCCATGGTCTTCGTGGATCTCAAATAGTTTCATGTGCACCTCGCAGGTGATTGATCGACTTCGTTTGTGGCTGGTTGTGTGGCATCACATGATGGCATCTTTGTACATGGCATATTGATGGCTGTGGGGTGGTGAAATGGAAGGCGCATGTTATATGTAAAGCATCTAAAGGATGGAGCTGTCGGTCTTTTCGAGCCTAGAGGAGCATGCTTGCTATAATAGTAGCAAGGGTCCCCTGGGCCATAATGCAAGAAAGCATCCCCCCCAAAGTCTCAACTGTGTTGTAAAGGACCGTCATAATTAGAGTGCAGAGGGCCTCTTATACCACTGAGCACTGGTGCATCTGCACCCTTTACACTTATAATAGCCTCGGCCCTGTGTGATGCTATCTAATTCAAGTTAGAGTGGCTTTTGAAATAAAGATTCCTGAGTGCTCCCTTTTTCTTTTTTTAAGGACGTTGTGAGTGAGTTCGTACCCATATTGCTTTGAGGAGGAATTTCCACTCACCCTACAGTGGTTGAGTGCAAAATAATCTTGTGTATGAGTAACTGCTTTTCCATAGTCTGCCACATTTAGAGTCCTTTATTAGAGATGTGGAAAATCAATTTTCCAATTCTCAACAAAGCCTGAACACCTAATTCATGTTTAGCAAGCATTGGCAAAGCCAATACTCCTGGCACTGGCTGCCAGCCTTTTATCGTTGGCAATTCATGCTTTGTTCTGTTATAAGTTTAGCAAAAGTGAATTGTTGGGGAAGCTTCAGGGCACTCATCAATCTGAAAAAAAGCATGAATTACTATAGCAGTCGCTGTTACTGAAGGGAACTAGTCTGTGAGTGTGTTTGTGTGTGTAATTGCGTTTGCATGTGTGTGTTTGTGTGTGTGCTTCTTGTGGAATGGTAGCATGCCATAACTAACAGTGAAGGCAGCCAGTGGCTTAAGTAGGTTGACCTTTTTCCCCATTATGCGTGCTGAAGTGGGTGGAAGAAAAATATGAATGGAACAATAACAGACTAATGAATGAAGTCTGCCTGAGAACCACTGAAAGCAAGTATGTTAAGGGCATAATTTTAGTGCAATATAAAATTCTTGACTAACACCAGGCCTAAATAAGCATTTGCAATGCAATAGGTCTTGCATTACTGAAAGTTTGAGCTATTGGTGTTGCAAATAACTTTTTTGCATTGTAAATGCTTGTTGTGATTTGGTATAAATCCATTCAGTAGTTTTTGAGTAATGAAAGGAAAAATAAATTTGTATATATAGGGACACAGACCCTCAGTGCAATATAACCATCTTGTGCAGAGATCTGATTGGCTGCCAGCACTTCAACCAGGAAGTGTTGGCAGCCATCGTGGGCCTCAGACTCAGGTGAATCCCAAAGATTAACATACAAAAAGGAGAAGGGACAGGGTAGGAATACCCTGATCCCCTATCCCTGATGGTGGGATCCCCCAGGGACCCCGCCAGGGCGAAAAAGCATTTTTTAAAACTTTTTGCTGGGAAAATTTGAAAGGAACCGTGAATCTGCGGTAAAACGTTTATAAAAAAGAAGGTTGGCCAGGGCCCGAGTGCATTGTGTCGTATATAAAGTTAGGAGGGGGGTGCATGCAGCCCCTCTCCTGAGGCTCTTTTGAGCCCCAGGGACCACCACCTCCATGGGGCTTTATGTAATAATGGTGGGAGGCACACATATCCCACTTCTGAGGGTCTAAGAGCCCATGGGAACACCACCTCTCCGGGGCTTAATTAGTATATTGGAGGAGGGCCACATGGACCTCCTTCCAAGGCTCTTAAGAGCCCAGGGGACTATCACCTCCCTGGGGGTTTAATAGTTAATTGGAGGGGGCTGCAAGGACCCCCTCCTGAGCCCTGTAGGTCCCCAGGGACCATCACCTCCGAGGGGCAGGACTTGCAAATAGAAAGGAGGGGTCAGGGCACCCCGCTCTCCTGGAGCCAATTATGTTCCTTGGGACTGCCATGCCCAGGGTCGACTCCCTATGTCGAGGGGAGCCTACCCCATGGACATAGCAAGCTGTAAGTTCGCTCTGAGTGGATGGGAGCAGGAAAACTGCTCCCGCTCGCTAGGAGAAGACTTTTCATCTGTTTTCCTCCCCACTGTCAAGTAGGCAGGAAAACAGATTTAAAAATTGCTCTCACATGCAGGGAGCAGCATTTTTAGCTGCTCCCCTCACTATAGGTGAGGAGCTGGCAGGGACTGCAGGGGCATTGAGGCTCCCCCCACAATCGCCAACATTGCAAACAGGGTACTCTGGGTGGGCTCCAGGGCACCCAGCATGAGAGGTCAGGCCTCAGAAATTGGCCCAGGGAGGGGAGCCATGTAGTCCCCCTACCCACTGTTGGGTAAACATTTTCAGAAAAACTGTGGACTCTTGGAAAAAATGAGGTTCCATTTTGGCCCTGATGCTTATTTCACAGAAATTGAACCTTAATGGGAAGCACTTACAAATATAAACATAACAGGTATCACAGTAGAAGCTCCACTTCAGTAAAACAAAACAATCCAAACTTCTTGGGCTTCGCAAAAGCAAAGCAAGTGTGTTTCCTTTCGTATTTCAAGTTGAAAAATGTTATAAAATATTTAATGGAGGTGATTGCATTGTTGATCTATTAGAGCACCATCTGATCTATAGTGACTGCGATGAGTGGTTTCTTTCTTGTCATCTCCTGGTGAGAGCAGAGTCCATGCTTCTCCCTTTTAAATACCCAAAATATGCAAATGCTCAAACTCCATAGCACTACTCACACGCTCACTCACAGACACAGAGAGGTACTCACACTCCCCCTCACTGACACGCACAGTAACTCACAGGCCCACAAAGGTACTCACAGACCTACACAGGCACTCACAGACCCACTCACATATCCACAGAGGCACTCACAGACCCATTCACAGACCCACACAGCCACACACCTACTCGAACACCCATACAGTCACTCATACACCCATTGGCACACCCACATAAATACTCACACACCCACTCACACACCCATACAGCCACTCAAATACTCCCAAACACATCCAAAAACTACTCATACACCCACTCAAGCACCCATACATCACTTACAAATCCATATAGCCACTCACACACCCACTTACAGATCAATACAGCCGTTCACACACCCACTCACAGACCCACAAAGCCACTCACAAAACCAGTCACCCACCTACACAGCTGTTCTTGCACTCACTCACAGACCCATACAGCCACTCACAGGCCCACTCACAGACCCATACAGCCATTCACACCCACTCATTGACCCATACAGCCACTCACACACCTAACAAAAACTCATACACCCACTCATAGACCCATACAGCCATTCACGCCCACTCACCAATCTACACAGGCACTCACACACACTCTCAAGGGTTACATGTTACAGTTAGGAAATATAATTTAAAAAACTTTGAAATTCACTAAAAAGAGGATACTGGGACATTATAGTTGGAAAATAACATTGAAAAACCCTAAGCGTGAATTTCTAAGGTTCTTTTAGTACTGTTTCCGAACTATAGCATCCCTGTGCCTTTGGTTTTTTCAGTGAGCTTCTATGTTTTTTTATTCTAATTCCTAACTATAACATCCTGTGACCTTTGTTTTTTTCAGTGAATTACTTATACTTACATACACACACACACAAACACGCACACACACATATATACAAACACACACCAATATATATATATATAAAAAGTATGTATACATGTATATTTATATGTATATATATATGTATATATAAGTAAAATCTCCAACTTCTGAAAGCTTCTATGTTCGCAGACTTTCAAGCAGGAAATGGACACCCATTCATTAGTGCTATTTTTTATTTTAGTGCAAATGCCGCCATGACGCGTTTCGGGCTCGACAGCCCTTGATCACATGACATGACACCAACCATTTTCCCTTTTTAAAGTGACAGTGCAAGTAAACGACTATGAAGACAGACTATCTAGCTGTCTTTGATTTTGCCCTCTGGCAGCATAATGCTAAAATGAAAGACATATATCCAAAATATAACATAGTATGGGTTTCTGCGCCATTGTTCAATTGTGAACCTTATTGACAACTGTATAAATACAATATATTCATCATGTTCGTTGTAACTAAAATACAATATCTATTATTTACAAATGCAAATTTAACCATAAAAATTAAAATATAACGATAGTTAAAAACCTCATTATGAATCAATAGGTAAAATTTGGGCGCATTGTGTACTTGATATATCTGGTCGTGTAAGAGAGCCCAAATAAAATCCTTGGGGAAACCGTTACTGTGAGTGCTTGGTACATTCATTGGTGCCACGAGCTGTGGATTCGTTAATCCGTGCGGTATCCGTCACCGCACCACGGAGCACCCGATCGTGAGTGAAGGGGAGGGAAAGACGGAAAGTGAGCGCGAAATATATATCTATCACTGAAAAAACCATAGGTTTCACACATGTTATAGTTAGCTGGACATTTTACTGATAAAAAACCAATGAAATTCCCCCGTTATAGTTACTGTAGGCAACTATAACTCACGCGACCGCAATCCTCTGCTGATGCTAATACTGTATTTAGACACTTATTTGCCCATATCTTCTTCCATTAAATTTTAGCTATACATATATTACAAATATTTTTTTTTCATAAAGACACATATGTCATCAGCAGAGGATTACGGTCGCGTGAGTTATAGTTGCCTACAGTAACTATAACGGGGGAATTTCATTGGTTTTTTATCAGTAAAATGTCCAGCTAACTATAACATGTGTGAAACCTATGGTTTTTTCAGTGAATTAGCAAGGTTTTTTAAATGCTATTTCCTAACTATAACGTGTGTGAAACCTATGGTTTTTTCAGTGAATTTGTACGGTTTTTTAAATGCTAAGTTACTTTACGCCATTTGTGGCGTGCGCGCCCACTTAACGCAGTTCGTTCCGTGCACGGTTTTTATCAACTTTAATAAGCCCTGTACATTTGGTGGCCTTCGGCCACCAAAAGCACAGGGGGTGAGGTCAATGTGGATAGTGTTTTTTTTATTTCGATTTTATAATTTCATGTTGCCAAAATTACGTTTTTTTTCTCTATTAATAAGCCCTGCACATTTGGTGGCCTGCGGCCACCAAAAGCACAGGGGGTGGGGTAAGTGTGGATAGTGTTTTTTTTATTTTTATTTTTTTACCGTAAGCGTACGGTAAGCTTACGGTAAGCGTACGGTAAGCGTACGGTAAGCGTACCCCGCGAAATTGCCGAAAAAAAAATAAAACCGTTTTTGCTCTTGGGGGATGTTTGGGGACTCCCTCAACATGACTATGTGGGAGGGAGTTGTCAAAACAGCCCCGTAACATGTTTTTGGCCATCATGTTTGATAAACAACACTCAGTGCGAGAGACAAAATGGCGGACGCCGCTTCCTGGTTTCGGCCGATTCGAATGTTTACTAAGATCTAAGAGCCAATCAGAATCGCGCTCGTGCACGCCACCGTAAGCTTACGGTAAGCGTACGGTAAGCGTACGGTAAGCGTACCGTAAGCGGGCTCAGATATATATATTGATTTAAAGGCTATTTTCTCAGAATCTACTGAACAGATTTACACCAAACCTACAAAAGGCACTTCCTTGACCTAGGGACTACCTCTCTGCCAAATTTCTAGTAATTCTGTTCAGCCGTTCGGGCTGTAGCTCGTTCTAAAGGTCCTATGGAAAAATGCATGGGAAAAACGCGTTTTGGGACCCCCCTTTTATCTCAGCCCCCGCTTGACGAATCCCCCCGAGACTTTCAGGGTAGGAGCGGAGCGTAGCGCCCCACCTATTTTGAGAAATTCGCGAGGATTCGTCGACCGGCGCCAAAGTTATTCAAAATAGAATGTTGAGGTTTTCCTATGGAAACGTGGTCCTAACTATAACTACCTACTGGCGACCGCCAGTAGGTAATATATATATATATATATATATATATATATATATATATATATATATATATATATATGAAAAACACCAGGTTGCCCCACTGGAGCGGTCACACGTGGAAGGGAAACAGCACACAATCCCTGGCTGCAGCAGCTACTACGTAGCCTTGTCCTTCACCTTTGCACTCTGCCAAACGCGTTTCGAGCCCACAATAGCTCTTGATCACTGGCTGCAAAAGATTCACGGAAACAGCAATGTTGTGCTCAACCACATTTATTTAATTAGGCACAGTCCCGCCCATATGGGCGTCAGCCGCTTGGCATTTTGGTTAAGGTAGTCTCTGTGCATCGGGACTCTAATACCAAAGGACCCCCAGTGGGTATTGCTGGCTCCGTATACTTTAAACCCAAATGGGATAGTTGAAAATATGTCCGTAGTGGTGAAGAGAACACAGAAAACGAAGTACTGCTGCCAATCAAACCAGGATATCAGGCCCCCTCCACTCCAGAACATGTCCGTGATTACGAGCATTAGGATCCGCTGAATAAATGCTCGTAATCACGGACATGTTCTGGAGTGGAGGGGGCCTGATATCCTGGTTTGATTGGCAGCAGTACTTCGTTTTCTGTGTTCTCTTCACCACAACGGACATATTTTCAACTATCCCATTTGGGTTTAAAGTATACGGAGCCAGCAATACCCACTGGGGGTCCTTTGGTATTAGAGTTCCGATTCACAGAGACTACCTTAACCAAAATGCCATGCGGCTGACGCCCATATGGGCGGGACTGTGCCTAATTAAATAAATGTGGTTGAGCACAACATTGCTGTTTCCGTGAATCTTTTGCAGCCAGTGATCAAGAGCTATTGTGGGCTCGAAACGCGTTTGGCAGAGTGCAAAGGTGAAGGACAAGGCTACGTAGTAGCTGCTGCAGCTAGGGATTGTGTGCTGTTTTCCCTTCCACGTGTGACCGCTCCAGTGGGGCAACCTGGTGTTTTTCATATATATATATATATATATATACATATGTATACATTGCAATTTTATTATAAGGCAAGAGGACAAACCAACACATATTGCTCGGCCTCTTCTTTTGCCAAGAAACAAATTTTAACTATGCTCAAACTATAATTGACCTGTATAAATTTGTGAGGACCCTAACGTTCGCTAAAATTCACAAAAACAAAAGAGCCCAAAGACCCACTTTTGAAATAGAGTACTCAAACAGTGAAAATAATTGGCTTGCCTCAGATTTCGAGCTCCTACAAGACCTTTTGAAAACAGAACAGGATTCTGAAAGAGGAGAAGAATCCCTGGAAGAGAGATTGGAACAAGAACTCATCAAAATAGATATCTGTGAGGGGGGAAAACAATATTTAGAATGAAAACTAGATATAGCCTCACAAACTAGCAAAAACAACATAGAACCCTTTCCAGAGAAGATGTGAAAAGAAATACAGGATATTAATGTAAAAGCCAACAAGAGAAAACGAAGGTGGAATACTCAAAGCAAAGAAATACAACGCACAATGGAAAAACTGAATGACATGAACAATGTAATAGTGAAACTTTCTGATAAAAGGGGGCAACATGCTTTGGGATAGACCGTCATACTGGAAAAAAGCTTATAAATATTTGAATGTTATTGAACAATCACCACTCTGGAATATTTAAAAGAAAACTTTCTAAAGCAACCCTACCCTAAATTACCAACATTCTACCTCATCCTGAAGGTACCAAAGGATGCTAATACACCACCAGGCTGCCCTATCATAGCGGCCCAAGAGAGCATTATTGAAAATGCATACAAGTACATTGACTTCTTCCTCAATCCTAAGACAATAATTTTGTATATTTAAGATAGTGCTGACTTCTTACGTAGAATCTTTGATGTCAGATGGGAGGAAGATATGTACCTTACGGCTCTGAAATGAAGAACAGTGGTATACACTACCATAAGATACTGTGATGGCCTGAGGGCCGCCATGCATTTTTAAGGATAAGGCCCATGAAATTTGTAGAACATAACAAAATGTTGCTTATTATTATGGAGTGGTGCCTAAGAATATGTTTATCTTCACTAATGAGTTGTACCACCAATTGAGAGGAATGGCTATGGGCATCTGCTTCGCCCCTAGCTATGCTAAATTACATATGGGCATTTTGGGAGGAGCTGGTGCTAGGTAGCATAAAAGATTGGACTGATTATATTGCTTTGGAGTTGAGATTTATCACTTATTTATTTTTGCTCTAAAAAGGGACAGAATCCCAAGCAGAGAGCTTCATAAAAAGAATCTATCAGAATAACCAAAACATACTAAAATTCACCAGTAAGATCAGCAAAACAGAGATTGAATTTTTGGGATGTGCTGGTGAGAGTTGAGGGGTATACATTAAGTACCACAGTGTATAGGAATCCCACAGCAGGTAACAGAATCTTACATGCTCACAGTTATCATCCGGCACCTCTGATCAAGAGTATCCCCTTCGGGGAATTCTACAGAGCACAGAGGCTCTGTAATACAGAAGAGGAGTATGATAGAATTGAGACAGATATAATCATGCACTTCAAATATCAAGGGGGTACTCGGATAATGTCCTGGAAACAGTTGCTAAATGAGCAAGATCCTGCAAAAGGGAGGAAGTGCATGTAACCTTGGCATCATACTGGACTCATCGCTCTCTATGAACCACCAAATCAACGCAGTATCCTCTTCCTGTTTTGACACGTTGCACCTGCTTCGAAAGACTTTCAGATGGTGCCCCAAAAAATCCAGAAAGATGGTCACCCATGCCCTCATGTCACGGTGCCAGTAGCTTGTGAACAAGGATAGCCACTAACCTCGGGAGATCATCAGCAGGAACGAGGATCGGCTGAGAGTTCCCCAATTCCCCAGGGCGCAGCCCCACACAGGGCAACGAAAACGCCGCTATGCGAACTGCCCCCTAGGGAAGAAAAGGAAAGGGAACAGGGAATGAACACCACGGCGTCTTTTGTAGCTCCCAGGTCTCCAGATAGTCAGGCCAGGCCAGCCGGGGATACTGCACAGGGAAAGAGACAGAAGGTCCTATGTTAACAGGGAACTATGACCCACCCCAGTTCCTCCCACTTCGGTAGCTGCTTTAGGAGTTCCGTACCTGACAGACACGACTGGGTTAGGTGAGGCGACGAGTACCCATCTGCTATCTGGGGTAGTAGGAGTAGGACCACTGTAGAGTGTTCAAGTAAAGGTTCGATAATCACAAATCAAAAATCAGCAAATGGTAAGTCTCAACAGAAGTATAGCACGTAGCTGTGGCCCGTGATACTCCTAAAAACAAAACAAAACAAACTAGCACAAAAGCAAAATCATCAAGGGTATTCGGGGAATGTAGACGATGAACCCCTAGATTCGGCAGGATACCTTAGCCCACAGTTTAAGCGTAAATACCTGACTGGTTGTGTTGTCCTTCCGGGTTGCTCTGCATATGCGTTGTTTTCCGGTTACTTCACCGGAGTAAACGCGAAGTTCATCGGAAGGTGGGAACGCGCTTTTCTGACGCTTAGCAGCAAGAGGGGCTCCAATGGTAGACAGAGACTCGGTCGTCCTGCGGGGACAACACATTCCGCCGACCGAGTCTCACGGGAGGCTGTTATGCTCTTCAAGGTCTGGCTCGGGGGAGATTGCCGCTTTTGTAGATACGGAGCTGCAAAGGACAGGACGCATTAGCGGACTGCTAATAAAACACAGGCTCTAGCTCTCTGGTCCGGAACTCGGGAGATTGACAAGCCCCCAGCCGTGGGAGCGGCGAGGCTTTGTAGTTCTGGAGGTCGGGGAGCACCTTCCTACTTCCGGTTTGTGTCTGCGTGGGGCGTCTGGGTAATGTAGTTGTACGTTTCGGCCGCGGGCCGATGATCGCGACACCTCATTACCAGTAGACTTCACTACAGCAATGCACTCTATGCCGGCATCACCCAGAAACAGCTCAGGAACCTACAGAATTTCCAGAACACCACAGCCAGACTGGTTCTCGACCTCCCCCACCACAGCCCCATGACACAACACCTCAGACAACTCCACTTGCTCCCTATTATCAAGAGAATCACCTTCAAGTTCCTCACCAATGCCTACAAGGCCCTCCATCACGCAGGACCAGAATACCTGAACCACTGCCTCACTGTCTCACTGCCTCACTTTCCACGCAACAGCTCCACTCCGCCCAACTTGCCCTGGCCTCTGTCCCATGAATCCACAAGTTCAGGACTGGAGGAAGATCCTTCACCTACTTCTTCTCCAAGACCTGGATCACTCTACCCCTCCACCTCAGGCAATCTACATTGTTGACCCAGTTTAGGAACGACCTCAAGACCTGGCTATTCAACTGGACCTCCAAACCTGACGGATCAGCAGCCCCCCCCCCCCCAAGTGCCTTGAGACCCTCACGGTTAATATTTCTGACAAGCTGTGATTTTGAAAATGATTTGATTAAGTTACAAGTTTAAAATTTGACACATGAATTACAATTAGGGCTTCCGGTTTTCCGTTTTTACGGATTTTTACATATAAATACAGACGGAAATCTATATTTCCTTTGTCTGTATTTATATTTAGAAATGGCAAAATACTAGAAAACTTTGCTGCGCTGCCATGCTTGAATCCAGTGTTCCCTCCAGGCCCCCTTGATGCTGCTGGAAATTCCTTCCCGGGCACACACACAGCCGCACCAGAGTACTTCACAGGTCTTTTGAAAGACCATTTACTTGTTAATGAGGCTTTATTGTTCTTTTACCCCATGCCGTAGCCTCCACCAACGCCCCTGACTCCTCCTGTCCCAGGCCCCAAACAGTGCATGTTTTAAGCACTTAAATTCACAGTGCTGCAGCAGCGCATCCTGGCACTCAGCTTTTTTAAACTACAAGAAAATTGTACTCAAGGGCGTGCAGAAGTAAGGCGAGATGTCAGGGGCTAGGGAGTATTGCTTTCAGTAGAAAATATGTCTTGCACAGGTAAACCTCAGGTGTGCAGGTCTTCGATTTTCTTATCGAGCCAGTCTTAAACCGGTGAGATTTTCATGAAAAATCATGACAGAAGATAAATAGAGCTGAAGGGAAGCTCTTCAAACTCTGAACTTGTATTCTAGCTTTCATCTATTTATTCCATTTGTTGACAGGAGCCAATTCCGACAGTCTCTGCACTGTATTTGTATATTTCCTTTTATACCTCGTCATAATAACCGGAGGACAGTTCCCAAATAGAAAATGTGCGTTTCTTTTAAAGCCGACCGGGTGGTTTCCGTACCGTCGGAAGTTGGATGCAGGTGTGCGAAGAATGTCCATGTGACCGCTACACCCAAAAGATAAAGAAAGGACTTCCGGCTATTGCTTGCTGGTTTTTCGCACACCTGAATTTTCTACTTCGGGAGCTGTCCTCCGGTTATTATACCGTTCCGTGACTTCTGTTTACTAAGGTGGGTGTGCGACGGGGGCACTTTCGTTTGGTTAATCCATATGTAGGGCTCTCTTAACATTTGGACATCACCCTATGGTGGGTTCTCTTAGCGATTTACTTCTCCTGGCCACAATGTTTTTGACTGGCTGTGTATTAGATGCTATGCCAACTAAATCACTTTGAGGCTGGGGGCTATTGCTTGCTGGTTTTTCTTGCCTGGTGGGAGAGGGGCTTATTTCTGCCCTGCTCAGGGGTTCCTAGTTATATGTAGACTGATCTTATCAATTAGACTAATGCACATTGATTTGGGCGTCTTTTCGTTGGCACTTGAGGATGGCTTTGGATAGGATGCCGCCTTAAATTAGAAAAGAGAATAAGGGTGACTTTCTGGAATTTCAAATAATGTTTATACAACTACGATCGTCCCATTTTCCAATACTTTGTAACATATTAGTTCGTGAAACCTATACTGAAATCATTTTCCTTTGGTTTTATCAGAATTTCAGTCAGGATCTCCTGATATATATCGGTGGTGCCCTGTATGTGATACTATTTAAAGAAGTGAAGTGAGTACTCGCTTAGGTATTATTAATTTTCTTTTTTCTCTTTTCTTCTATTTCACGTTTTTGGTGTTGATATCCATGGGTTTTATATAACGAGTTAAGTTTTTAAATCACTCTTAGGTATAAATTATTTTCCTCTTTTCTGTTGTCTTCTCATGATAAGTGTCGTTCTTACCCTGGAATCTCTGGTCTTGACTCTTGTTCATTGTATTTGAGTGAATGAATAGTTTTAGGACTTCATAGGGACTTTTTCCTATTCTAGATATCTATCAAACTTCAATCTGGGTCTGACGTGCAGACTGTATAGGGTTATTATTCATCGCTACTACGCGTACATATTCCCATAAGGTGAGATTGTATACATATACTTTTTTAATACAGGTTTTTTCTACCTGTGTCCTTAATTCTTAGAAAGAATACACCGTGCATTAGTGTTGTGGTTTTGAATTATTTTTCTTTTTTCTCAACACAGACGTTTATTTATGTTTGGTCCAGGTGCATTGCACTTTTTGGATGTGCTCAGTTGAAATACTATATCTGCTTCTCACCGATTGGTTATACATTCTAAGAGGTGAGGTATATTAGCTTATGTTTTCAAAAATATAGGCAATGGGAAAAAAAGGTGGCTTTGTGATTTGCCTTTGGTATTTTGCATGGTCTTCAAGCTATAATAAAAGGTTTCTCCTTTTATCTACACAATAATAGTACTACGAATGGTGATATACAACTGGGCTAAAAATTGTTGTAATATGTTGTACGATATGTTTTTGTTTTTGCTTTTTCTCCCTGTACTCTTTCTCCTTTTGTGTGCCTTCACTGATACATATGTTACTTTGATGCTTTGCAAATTGGTAGGTTGGATGTATCAGGTGTGACGTATTGCTATGTCAATAATATGGCGCTTTTTTGCGCTTTATATTTCGCTGACATGTTTCTGTATATATATATGTGAAAAAGAATACTCTTTTATATAAATGTTGTGGGTCATTTCTTGTGTTCTTTTAATTGTTTCCTTTGTCTTTGTTATTGGGTACAAATTGTTTATATTTTTAAATGTTAGTGATGTATTGTTAATGTCCGTTTTTTCTATAATTGTTGCAGCCCTGACGAAGTTCCCTTTTTGGCACGTTTGGGAACGAAACGCGTCGGCTGTGTGCCGTGTTTTAAGGACTGAGTTAATAAAAGAAGTATTTCCAGAATAAATTACTCACGTGTTTGACTTGGCTAAGAGTGCACCTTCCATCTTCTTTTAAAATATACAATATCACATATTGATTAACAAGCTCAAAAGCAACAGGGAATTAGTCATCCGCAGCTCGGATAAAGGGGGAAATCTGGTTCTTTGGAATAAGGTGGATTATATCGATGAGGCAATGACACATCTCAAGGATCGAGAATGCTACCAGAAGAGTGACAAAGTATCCCTCAAAAGTATGTATAATAACTACTACATGAAATTAGTAGCATGGAAAAACGCAGGGTTGATCACACCTCCAGAATATAAATTTCTACGAAACGATCCCGTGACACCTATTCTATATTTCATACCAAAGATCCACAAGGACCCCAAGAAACCCCCAGGCAGGCCCATAATTTCGGCCTGAAACAGTCTTCTTGAATGAACCTCTCAATACATAGACTATTTCCTACAGTCCTTTGTGTGACAACTTCCCTCTTTTATCAGAGACACGGGTGACTTTTTAAACAAATACAACATTTTTAATGGAATGATGACCTGTTGCTAATTACATTGGATGTAACTTCACTATACACATCCATAAACCACCTAGATGGTCTCAGAGTATTACAGAATTTTTTAGCACTAAGACCAGTTGAGTGCCTACAATCTAACAAAATGCTTTGCAATATGGTAGAGTTTTGTTTATGCAATAATATTTTTCTATTCCAAAACACCCTGTACCAACAACAACAAGGTGTGGCAATGGGGGCCAGCTTCTCCCCCAGCTATGACTGTTTATACATGGGCTGGTGGGAGGATCTGGTCCTACACAAAGAACATGCGACATACGTCAGAAATAACATCATACTGTTTCTGAGATACATAGATGATCTATTCTTAATTTGGCAGGGTACCAAATCAGAAGCTGAAAGATTTATAGAAATGATGAACATCAACAATTTGAACTTGCACTTCACAGCTTCTATCAGTTCACAGTCTATCAATTTATTAGATGTCCAGGTACTAATCAGGGATGGGAAGACGGAAACTAGACTGCATAGAAAATTAACAGCTGGCAACTCAGTGTTGCATGCAGGGAGTTCTCACTTTCAGCACTTAATACAAAGCATACCCTTTGGAGAGATGCTTTGGCTAAAGAGTATCTGTAGTCGAGAAGATGATATGAGGGCTGCCCAACTAGCCAGCAAACCCCTTTTTTTAGCAAGAGGATACTAAAAAAAATGCATTGACAAAGCCATCAAAAAAGCAATATGGTTGATAGAGTAACTTTGCTAAACAAACCACCAAAGCTGAAAGAAAATAGGGCAGAGGAAACTGACACATTTACATTCATCCTGAGTTAAAACAGACTAGAAAAGGCAATGAAAAACATAATCAGGAATGATTGGCCCCTAGTCTTAGGTGATCCAGTAATGGGCCCCCTCCTCCCTAATAGAGCCACCATTACCTACAGCTGGGCACCTTCTATGAAGGATGCCCTTGTTGAAAATGATCCAGGTAGGCAACCCACTGGCATATGGCTATCACAAAGAATTGGATTTTTTAGATGTAAGACGTGTAAACCATGTCAATTTGGTGTAAATAAAACACCTTATAAGACACCATTTTGTGACCAAGAAAGTCAAATCATTAAAGCCTTAACATGCAAATCAGATTTTGTAGTCTATGTGCTGGAATGCCCCTATTGCCTCTACTATGTTGGAAGCACTGTGCTGCAGGGGTATTAAAAAGAGTGCTCCAGCACATATTAAGAAACAAGACCCAGCCCACCCAGTGACCCATCACTTTGGCGAGGTGCACAATGCAGACCCCAAGGGATTAAAATATTACCTGGTAGACACTATTCCACCTAATTATTTATTTATTTATTTAAAACACTTGGAGAGCGCAACTGTCACCTGACAGGTATCCTGGCGCTGAAGCTCATTCCTTAGGAAGGAAAGAGACGGGAGGCTAATTGGGGAGTTAGCAGTGAACGGGATTGGGGAAGAGCCAGGTTTTGATTCGCTTTCTGAAAGGCAGGAGTTTTGGAATTTGGCGAATGTCGACCGGCAAACTGTTCCAAAGTTTGGCGGCGGCCACTTTGAAGGATCTTCCCCCGGTCCTTACTTTGTTAAATCTGGGTACCAACACAAGGCAGGCTGAGGTGGATCGGAGAGTTCTGGTGGGGGTGTACCAGGAAAACAATTTTTGTAGGGATCTGGGGCCCGTTCCGTGTAGTGCCTTGAAGACAAGGCAGAGTGCTTTAAAAGCAATTCGCTGCTTCAAAGGGAGCCAATGTAGTTCGGCTAAGGCTGCTGTGGCCGAGGATCTTCTGGTCCAACCAAGGGCCAGTTTGGCTGCAGCCGATTGGACTCTTTGGAGTCTGTCCAGTAGAACAGCTGGGGACTCGAGCAAAAGAGCATTACAATAGTCAAGGCGACTAAGGATAGTGCACCTGACTATTAGTGCTCGGGCCTGGGCGGGGAGTAGTGGCATGATTTTACGTAAAGAACGCAGTAGGGCCGAGCAAGTAGAGACTGTTTTAGTTACCTGCGTTTCCATGCTGAGGTTGTTGTTTAGCATAACACCCAGATTGCGGACACTAGTGACCGGCTGTGGTTTTTCTGGGTTTTCCGGGGGCCAGAATTCTGTAGGAAATAGGCGAGGAATCCAGCTCCCAGAGCAGAACAGGACCTCGGTCTTGGAGGAATTGAATTGCAGGGAATTCATGTGCAGCCAGCCGGCTGTGTCTCTTAAGCAATCATGGAACGATTCCATGGGGATTGAATCCTCCCCCTCCCAGGAGAGGATGAGCTGGGTGTCGTCCGGGTAGTTTACCGTTTTCAATCTGTGGGATTTGATTAACGTGATCAGTGGTTTTAGATAAACGTTAAAAAGGATCGGGCTAATGGACGAGCCCTGGGGTACACCGTGAGGTACTGGGGAAAAAGCGGATTGAAAAGGTGGGAGGGACACAGCCAGTTTCCTATCTCTCAAGTATGAGTGGAACCATAGCAGGGCGGTGCCGTCGACCCCTGCCTCTCTGAGCCTCTTCAGCAGAATCATATGATTAACCGTATCGAATGCGGCAGACAGGTCCAATAAGATCAAGGCTACTGCGTGGCCCCTGTCTGCATGCATCCGAAGTTCTTCCATGGCTGTAAGCACCGCCGTTTCGGTGCCATGGGCTGGGCGAAAACCGAATTGGAAGTCGTCCAAGATGTGATTCTGCTCAAGATGTGTCGAAAGACAGGAGCTAACCCAGCGTTCCACCACTTTCGCTGGAAAGGGTAGGAGCGATATAGGTCGAAAATTGGATAGACACTCGGGGTTCAAGGAGGGTTTTTTTAGCAGCGGGGTGATGAGTGCTTGCTTCCAGGGGGTGGGGACAAATCCACAGCCCAGAGATTGGTTACAGATCCTGCGGAGGGTGTGGAATAGTTCAGTTCCGCACGCTTTCCAGGTTTTAGGGGGCAATGGGTCGAGGGGGGACCCAGAAGTGATTCCGTGTGCCAGTCTCTCGAAATAAGAGAGGAGGTAACAGGGAGAAAGCTCTTAGATGCTTGGAGACATGATATATTTTATTTTCAACTCCAAACAACCACGGGGCCTGAACGCCACGCAGGAATTGTACATGTGTCTTTAAATATGTAACTGGGATAGGAAAGTCATAAGGAGGTGGCAGCTACTTATGACCAATACCAACATGAAACTATTTAAGTAAAAGACAGACCGCCAGGCCACTCCCAATGATTTTAATTTTTAACAGGGTTAAGTAGAAGGTTTTAATATATTTACACTGAATGTTAATTTTTAGCATTTAGCACTTTTTGATTATTTTGCACTAAGCACTTTGGTTTATCATAGTCAGACAACAGGGTTGTTTATACCAACAGTACTGTATTTGCACAAGCACTTTAGGTCAGCAATTTACATATGGGTATTCAAACCATGATACATTTTTTAGGTAGGCCAAATCAAAGGATATATCAAATTTTACATATTGGATGTTTTATTTGAGTCTTTTATTGCTTTTAATACAGCAAAATGAAATCTGTTTGGGCTCTTAAGGAATTTTATGGTTTTAACGGTTGATTATTTAAAGAATTTTATTCAATGTATCAATTTGGGGTATTTATACGTTTATGTGACTTCCATGAACCGATCAACGCCGGATAACATCTTTACTCTGTTGTCGCTATCTATGAATGCACATGTCACTTTAAGAAAAAAAGAGAAAAAAACTTGCACTTGTAAAAAAATGGTATTACTAACCTGTCACCGTGAAGCGCGTCATGTGAGCATGTCCCGCAGGGGATGAAACGCGTCATGCCTGTTGGTGGAGAGAGTGGATAAACTTGGATTTTGCACCGAATTCTGGTCCGTGCTCCGGTGATTTCAAAAGATTGGTGGTATTTTCTTTGATACATATATATATATATATACATGTATATATATATATATATTACCTACTGGCGGTCGCCAGTAGGTAGTTATAGTTAGGACCTAGTATCTATAGGAAAAGCATTTTTTGCTTTTCCAATAACTTTGGCGCCGATGACGAATCTTCGCGAAATTTTCAAAACTCGTCGGGTATTCTGGTCAAGTCCTATCCTGAAAGTTTCGGGGTGATTTGGTAAGCGGGGGCCGAGAAAAAAGGGGGGTCCCAAAATGTGTTTTCTCCATGTTATTTTCCATAGGAAACTTTAGACACGGCTACAGCCTGAACTGCTGAACGGAATTAAACCAAATTTGGCAAAAAGGTAGCCCTTGGTTCACAAAGAGACCTCTTTTTAAAAAGTGTAAATCGTTCAGTAGTTCCTGAGGAATTTAAAAAAAAGAGGTCGGAAAATCAATTTCTCATCGGAAACTTTAGACAAGGCTAGAGCCCGAACTGCTGAACGGAATTAGACCAAATTTGATCAAAAAGGTAGCTCTTGTTTGAGAAAGAACTCTTTTTGTTAAATGGTGTAAATCCGTTCAGTAGTTGCTGAGAAAATAAAAAAATCTAAGTTTCAATATCTATGGCCGCGGTGGATCCGCGGACCCTCCCGACCACAAGCTTTATTCTAATTGGCTGTCAACACTCCAAACCAGGAAGTGTTGGCAGCCATCTTGTGACTCGGTAGAACCGAGTCACAAGAAAAGAGAAAAACAAACGCGAAAAACAAGAAAAGGGGGCAGGGTAGAAACACCCTGACCCCCTAGGTTTGCTCAGGGGGTCCGACAAGGACCCCCACGGCCTAGAAAGCATTTTTGTTTTAAAAATGGAGGATCCGCGAATTCTGCCTTAAAAAAAAAAAACGAAGCACGGGCTCCCACGCTTCATTATTATTTAGCCCACGGGTGGGCCAAGTCCTGGGGGCATGGAGGAATGTAATTGCAGGGGCCCAAGGGGACCCCCGCAGCCCCAGGGACTGCCACACCCGAGGCTTTTCTTAAATATTTGCGGGGGGCACATGGCCTCCCCGTAGCCCCGGGGACCGCCACCCACTGGGGATTGTTTTTTTTTATGTCTGGGGGGCCTCCAAGGCCCCCCCAAGCCAACACCACCAGCCACCACCACCCCCGGTGCTTCTATCAAATATTTGCGGGGGCACAAGGCCCCCCTGCAGCCCCGGGGACCGCCACCCCCGGGGCTTGTTTAAAAAAAATAAACCTGTGTGGGGAGGCTGGAGCCCCCCACACGCCCCGGGGACTGCCACCTCCCCGGGGCACTAAAATGCAAATTTGGGGGTCCGTTATGGACCCCGAGCCCTGGGGACCACCACCTCCCCGGGGCTGTAAATTGGATGGGAAGGGGGCCCCCCTCCTGGAGCCCGTGATGACCCTGGGGACCGCCACCCCCCAGGGCCGTCTCCTGCAGTGTCCCAGGGTGCACACCCCCCTCGGGACACTGCTGTTTGCTATGGCAGAGCAGGAGCCTCGCGGCTCCTGCCCTTCCATAGCAAACTGTGGTTTGGATTTTGGAAGAGAGAGCAGGAAACCTGCTCTCTCTTCCAAAATCCAAACCAGATTGCTTTTCCACACGGGGAGCTGTATGTCAGCAGCTCCCCGTGTGGAAAAGCAATGCCGGCTCCCGCAGGAGGCGGGGAGCTGGCTGGGACCGTGGGGGCATTAGGGCTCCCCCGACGGTCCCTTACGAGAGGCCACGCCCCCCTCCCCCACAATCATTTTTTTTTTTTAAATTAAAAAACACGCAAAGGCCGGCCATAAATGGCCTGAGGAGGGGGGCCACGCAGCCCCCCTCCAATTTAATTTTTTTTTTTCAAAAATAGGGGTTAGACCCTGGTGGATGGGGTCCCCAGGGCCCATAAAATAGGAAAGGAAGGGGGGCCACACATCTCCCCTTCTTAAAAAAAAATGACCAGAATCGCCGAGGCCCCGCCCCCTCCCATCAACACTCTGCAAACGCGCCCTGTGGCGCGTTTTAAGTTGGGGAATTAATTCCCCTTCAATACTGGGGGTCCCTGGGGGCCAACTAACCCACCAGGTACCTCCAGTAAGTGCCACAGGGCTGCGTTGCAGAGAGGTGATCCAGGCCACGCCCCTTTTTACACTTCTCTGCAACGCAGCTCTGTGGCACTTACTGGAGGTACCTTGTGGGCTAGTTGGACCCCAGGCACCCTCAGGATCCAAGGGGACTTTATCCCCCAACTTAAAACGCACCACGGGGAGCGTTTGCACAGTGGTGAAGGGAGGGGGCCGGGCCTGAGGTGACATGTGTGCAAACACACCCTGTGGTGCATTTTAAGGTGGGGAATTAATTCCTCTTCAATCCTGAGGGTCCCTGGGGTCCAAATAGCCCACCATGTACCTCCAGTAAGCGCCACTGCGCTACGTTGCAGAGAGGTGGTCCAGGCCACGCCCCTTTTTACACTTCTCTGCAATGCAGCTCTGTGGCGCTTACTGGAGGTACCTGGTGGGCTACTTTGACTCCAGGGACCCTCAGGATTCAAGGGGACTTAATTCCCCAACTTACAATGATCCAGGGGACGCGTTTGCAGAGGTGTGGAGAAAGGAGGCATGGCCTTTGTCTACCTCTCACCAATCCCACTGCGTGGGGCTTACTGGAGGTAAAAGGTAGGCTAGTTGGCCTCTAAAGGACCCCCAGCAGTGAAGGGGACTTCAATCCCCATCCAAGAGCACGCCAGGGAGCGTGTTTGTAGAGTGGTGGGCAAAGTGGATGTGGCCTGGTACGAGTACTTACCAGTGCTGCTGTGTGGGACTGACTGGAGGTAACAGTTTGGGAAGTAGGCCCCCAAGGATGTCCTTGGGGGCCAACTACCCCTCTTTTTACCTCCAATAAGTCCCACACAGTGGGATTGCTAAGACGTCTTCGGAGGCCATGGCCCCCTTTCTCTACCACTCTGCAAACGTGCCTCGTGGCAGACTACGGGATGGGGGATGAAGTCCAATTTAGTCCTGAGGGAGTTTGGGGGCCAAGAATGCCTCCTGGTACCTCCTGTAAGTCCTACGCAGCGGAATTTCTGAGCGTCGGTTGGACGCCCAGCACCCTTTCTCCACCACTCTGCAAACGCGACTACTAGTTAAAGTAGCATATTTCTGCACCTCTGACTTAGAGGTAGTTTTAATCCCACTACCCTAGTATGTACTAGGGCCTTACAGAGGAGGTCATGCTAATCACAGGGGTACCCCAACGCATAGTGTTCCCTAGTGTATGTAGGTGTTTTCACAGTATTATAAGTGTCTTTTAGAATTGCACTGGCTCTATGCCTGGTTAGTCAGAGTCAGTTACCACCAGTACCCGTCTGAAAAAGTTGTGGGCACAGGATGATTTTGCAACAAGGCCTCTTTCTGCTCCTCTGTTGGTTCTTTCTGCACATGTCTTGCTTCTTCCTGCACTTTTCTTCGTCTTTGTGGAATTCTGTTGCTTCTTACTGCATTTCTTTTGCTTCTTTCTGCGCGCTTTTTATTTCTTTCTTCACATGTCCTACCTCTGTAGGCATAGTTAGAAACTAGCATTTAAAAAACCTTTGAAATTCACTTAAAAAACCATAGGTTTCAGGAACGTTATAGTTAGAAATTAGCATTTCAAAAACCTTTGAAATTCACTGAAAAATCCATAGGTTTCAGGCACGTTATAGTTAGAAATTAGCATTCAAAAAAACCTTAGAAATTCACTGAAAAAACCATAGGTTTTAGGAAAAGTTATAGTTAGTTGGACATTTGACTCGTACAAAACCAGAGAAATTCCCCCGCTATAGTTAGTTCAGCTAACTTTAACTCACGCCCCCGCAATACACTGCTGATGACGTCACATATGACATCACTCGTGAAATGTTCAGTGACATCACTGATGACATCACTGATGACATCTCAAATTACATCACTGATGACATCACTGATGACATCATCCATGTGATAATTTGATGCATCTTCTCACACGCTAATATAACCTATGATACACCCACTCTAAATTACAGACTGCTATTCTCAAAACCATAGACACTCCAACACCAATAACTACATACCCACTCACTGATTCTTAGGTTTACACACACATCCATGCACTCACCCGTACAGTCACTCCTACTTATGGTCACTCATTACAGGACTATCATATGCACTCATACACATATATAGACACTCACACACTGCCACTCATCCATAGAGATACTCGCATACCTAGTCAGTCATGCAAATAATTACTCACACTGCCATTTACTCACCTATACAGTTATACACACACCAGCTCACTTACTCATACAAATACTAGCACATTCTTATGCTCCTATACAATCACTGATACAAGCACACACTCATCTATACAGCCACTCTCACAATCACACACTATCACTTATAGCCATTTATATACTCCAACACACATATATACTGCCTTTCACATATGTAATTACTCACACATGTACCACTGAGATATACATTCACTCACCAACACACCCATACATACACTCACCAACCCATACAGTCCATCACAGATGCACTCTTGAAATCATGCACCCAGTAAATCACCCACTCACACATCTATGCACAGTCACACACACCCCACCCACACAAACACTCAGGCACCCATACAGATACTCAGACAACCATTCCACAACCCATGTAGACACTCATGTAGCTGTTCACAAACCCATGCAGCCGCTTACACACCAACAGACAGACGGATACAGACATTCACACAGTTTATTCACTAACCCATGCATTCAGTAAGATAGGTTTAATCACTCACTTATAGTCAGTCACGCACCTACTAAATCATCCATTCAGACACTTATACACCCACTCATTCTTGAATACGCCTTACCTTTTATATATTAAACATATTTAAACTTTACAGAAACACACAGTCACTGGATGATGTCATCAGTGATGTCATCAGTAATGTCATTTGAGATGTCATCAGTGATGTCATCACCAGTGATGTCACTGACCATGTCATGAGTGATGTAATATGTGACGTCATCAGCAGTGCATTGCGGGGGCACGAGTTGTAGTTAGCTGAACTAACAATAATGGGGGAATTTCTCTGGTTTTGTACGAGTGAAATGTCCAACTAACTATAACTTTCCCTAAAACCTATGTTTTTTTCAGTGAATTTCTAAGGTTTTTTTAATGCTAATTTCTAACTATAACGTGCCTGAAACCTATGGTTTTTTCAGTGAATATATATATATATATATATATATATATATATATATATATATATATATATATATATATCAAAAGATTTCAGCTCCCGCAACCTCCAGCCTCCAGGCGGCGAAGAAGGAGACGCAGACTCCGCAGTCTTTCATGCAAGATGTTTTATTTTGTTGAAATCAACAACGCACGCACAACGCGTTTCGGGCTTCAAGAGCCCTTGATCACATACAGATTACAAGTCGCCATTACACTTTTAAGTGTTTGCTCAGTATTCACCACTCCCTGTCACATCATTATTACCATGGAAGAAAGACTCGCGTATAAAGCTGTTTCTCTAAGGTGCTGTACATTGTGCATTTGTTATTGCTGGATTTTGTTAAAAACCAGTTAAAATCACATATCTATTTATACATTGTTATAAAAATACATGATATTGCATTGTACATATTTAAATATATTATCATTGTGCAAAACGCTGTTGTTATAGGATAAATCCCCATAGCTAAAATGCATGTACTGCAGCAGCAATTAGACTTTGTTTTCTTCGGTAAAAAAGCTCATTTTCTGGATAAATCCAGTTAGACATTGGAGTAAAGTGCATATGTGTTTAGCAGCAAGAAAAAATGAATATGCACATGCAAAATGGTGCAAGATGTGCAAAAAATATGTGAGTACAAAGTGCAACACAATATAAATCTAAAATCCATTTTTAGTATAATTAAAATGCATATTTTTATAAATATTAATAATAGTGAAATCCAGGCATGGAAAAAACTATTAAAAAGCATATAAATAAAATTATTTGCTGAAATTTTACTATACTAAAAAAGTCTGAATTGGGAAAAATCTTACTGGCGACAGATATTACACTTATAAAGTACATAATTCTTATTGCCATCATCATTTTTATACTTGTTATTATTTCTTGTGTATATCAGCCAGGTAAACCATGGGTAGTAGAGAGGATTCAGCTTCAATGAACATATATAACAACAAAACTGGAAAGGCAATAACATCTTTAACTGTCAATTTTACAGAAAGTTATACATGTCTTATGTGTTGTTTAACCCATTGGGCCACTTACTATTGAACTCCAAAATGATTTTAGTTTCCAATTGTCTAAGTTGGCGTTCCCTATTGCCTCCTATTCGTAGTTTTGGGATAGCATTAATGACATAATAGGTAAGACAATTTATATCGTTAGCATGGGTTCTTTTGAAGTGTTGTGCTACTGGGTAAGCTGGGTCACTGTGAAGAATGGCTCTTATATGCTGTAATGTTCTGACATGCACCTGCAACTTCGTACTACCAATGTAGTTAAGGCCACAGGTGCACGTCAGAACATAGACAGAATATTCTGTTTTACAGTTATTGTTACCATAAATATATATATATATATATATATATATATATATATATATATATATATATATATATATATATTTAGTTATATTTATTTATTACCTATTATTACCTACTGGCGGTTGCCAATAGGTAGTTATAGTTAGGACCTTGTTTCTATTCAAAAAGTGTTTTTTCTTTTGCCAATATCGTTGGCTCCGTTTGATGAATCTTCGCAAAATTTTCAAAACTGATGGCACGCTCTGGTCAGCTCCTGTTTTGAAAGTTTCGGGGTGATTCGTCAAGTCGGGCTGAGAAAAAAGGGGGGTCCCAAAACCCTTTTTCCCCCATGTAAATTTCCAAAAGAAACTTTAAACACGGCTACAGCCCGAACTGCTGAACAGAATGACACCAAATTTGGCAAAAAAGTAGCTCTTGTTTCAGAAAGTGACTTTTTTTTAAATTCTGTGAATCCGTTCAGTAGTTGCTGAGAAATTAAACAAGGTAAAATATCGATATCTGAGCACCAAGGAGGATTTGCGACTCCTACCGAGCACAAGCTGACTTCTGATTGGCTGCCAACACTCCAAACTAGGAAGTGTTGGCAGCCATCTTGTGACTCGGTAACTGAGTCACAAGAAAACAGTGGAAAAAAGGATGAAAAAGAAGAAAAGGGGACAGGGGAAAAATACCCTGACCCAGTAGGCCTGCACAGGCCCAAAAAAAGTATTTTCTTTTTTTAATCGGCAGAATTCGTGCTGGGTGCACAAATCCTTCCCAAAAAATGTAAAAAAACGAAGTGCGGGCTCCCACGCTTCGTTATCTGTAATCACTCGGGTGGGCCAGGTCCCGGGGGCTATGCCTAGTAAATTAGTGGGGGCCCACGGGGGTCCCTGCAGCCTCACGGACCACCACCTCCCTTGGACTTCCTTTAATTATATGCGGGGGCACCCGGCCCAAGCAGACCCGGTGGCCGCCGCCTCCCTGAGGCTTGGTGTTATAAATGCGTTGGGGGCTCCTGGGTCCCCACACTGCCCCGGGATCACCACCTCCCCGGGGTCCTAATTATTTGAATGCGGGGGTCCATTGTGGACCCCTGGGGACCACCACCTCCTTTTGAAAATGTAGGGAGGGGGGACACGCGGCCCCCGTCCTGGAGCCCTTCATGGCACTGGGGACTGCCACCCCCCCAGGGCCGGCTCCTGCAATGTCCCGTGGTGCCAACCCCCGGGACATTGCTGTTTGCTATGGCAGGGAGGGAGCACGGCTCCCACCCTGTCATAGCAAACTCTGCTTTGATTTGTTGAAGCGAGAGCAGGAAACCTGCTCTCGCTTCAACAAAGCAAAGCAGAATTGCTTTTGGGCAAGGGGAGCTGCATGTTTGCAGCTCTCCTTGCTCAAAAGCAATGCCGGCTTCCGCAGGAGGGGGTGATCCAGCCGGACCGTGGGGGCAATGGGGCTCCCCCCGTGGTCCCCAGCTTGAGAGCCTGCCCCAGGCGATGGGGTCCCCGGGGCCAGAGTGGCCTGGGAGAGGGGCCACTCGGCCCCCTCCTTTAAAATTGATTAAAAAGAAAAAGGTCTGGCCAGGACCCGGGGGATAGGGTCCCTGGGACCATAATTGACACAGGCGAGGGGGGGCATGCAACCCCATCCCAGTAAAATTTATTTTAAAAAAAGGAAGCCCGGGGGATGGGGTCCCCGGGGCCATAATTTGCCCGAGAAGGGGGCCACACAGCCCCCCTCCAAAAAAAAAGAATGAAAAAAGAAGGCTGGCCAGGCCCCGGGGATGGGGTCCCCGGGGTCATAATTGGCCTCTGGAAGGGGGCCACGAGGTCCCCCTCCCCAAATGTTTTTTTTGAAACAACAAGGTTGCCAGGCACTGGGGGATGGGGTCCCCGGGGCCAAAAGTGTCCCAGGGAAGGAGAGCCATGCTTCTTCCCTCCCAGAAAATAACAAAAGAAACCAGCAACTCGCCGGAGGCCCTGCCCCCTCCCTGCATGAGTCTGCAAACGTGCTCCCTGGCGAGTTCTAAGTTGGGGAATTAAGTCCCCTTGAATACTGAGGGTCCCTGGGGAACAACTAGTCCACCAGGTACCTCCAGTAATTGCCACACAGCTGGATTGTAGAGAGGTGGACCGAGGTCATGCCCCTTTTTATACCCCTCTGCAAACACGCCTCTTGCCGCACTCCTTGTGGGGCGATGAGGTCCTCTTTTATCCTGGGGACCTCAGGACACAAGTGGACTTTATCCCCCGAGCAGCAGTGCACCTTGAGCAGCGTTTGCAGAGTGGTGTAAAACGGGCGTGTGGCCTCAGATCACTCTCAGCAATCCAGGTGTGTGGCACTTACTGGAGGTACCTGGTTGGCTAGGGACCCTCAATATTCAAGGAGTTCTAATTCCACAACTTAGAATGCGCAAGGGGGGTGTTTGCAGAGTGGTGGGGAAAGGAGGCATGGCCTTTGTCCACCTCTCAGCAATCCCACTGTGTGGGGCTTACTGTAGGTAAGAGGTAGGCTAGTTGGACCCTAAAGGACCCCAAGCAGCGAAGGGGACTTCAATCCCTATCCAAGAGTGCACCAGGGAGCGCGTTTGCATAGTGGTGGGCAAAGGGGACGTGGCCTGCTATGAGAATTTAGCAATTCTGCTGTGTGGGACTTACTGAAGGTAATAGGAGGGTTTGTTGGTCCCCAAGGTTGTCCTTGGGGGCCAACTACCCCTCTTGTTACCTCCAATAAGTCCCACACAGTGGGATTGCTGAGACGTCTTCGGAGGCCATTCCCCCTTTCTCCACCACTCTGCAAACGCGCCTCCTAGCAGACTACGGGTTGGAGGATGAAGTCCAATTTACTCATGCGGGACTTTGGGGGCAAAGAAGCCCTCCTGGTACATCCTGTAAGTCCTATGCAGAGGAATTCCTGAGCGCTGGTCGCAGTCCCAGCACCCTTTCGCACCACTCTGCAAATACAACTACCAGTTAGAGAAGTGTTTGCAATGTAATTGGTTTCGTATTTGCGAGAATGAGAGCATTGTAAATGTAAACGTTTTTTGCTAATGTTTTTTGGAGTGGAGTGGATGTACATTGTGTGTAGTGGGATTATGTGGTATGTTGTGCAGTGAAATTATGTGGATAGAAAGTATGTGGTAGTTAGTGTACAGGAATTGTGTAGAGTGGAATTATGTGTTATGGAGAGTAATTATATGGTATGGTAGTCTGTGTTGTGGAGTGGTAACCTCAGGTTTAGTCTTCCTCATTTCCATGGAAGCTCAACTATGAACTCAGTGAGACCAAAAAGAAGGTATCACTGAGGAGCACTTGTGGACCTAGTCAGAGGTATGAGCAGGGCCACTGGAATTATGCGACTGTTTGGCTGCACCAACTCTTGCCCATTTAAACATTTTCTGCATTAGCCACATAATTCATCATCTGCTCCCTAATCTGCAGATTTGAACAAAAAAATCCTTGTTTCTAGCTCTAATGGCTCAAATGCTACCAAAAATGCAGCAACAAGTGTTACAGCGTGGTGGAAGTCCCTTTGCAAACCTAGAATGGTCACATGTTACTTATTGCTAAATGTGGGTGTTAAATTGGTACTAATGGTGTGCAAGCCACTCTTGCTTCCTTCTGCGCCTCTCTTGCCTCTTTCTGCATTTCTGTTGCTTCTTTCTGCACATTTCTTTCTTTTTCTGCACTTCTCTTGCCTCTTTCTGCAAATCTCTTCTACTTTTTGCACCTCTCTTCCCTCTTTCTGCACGTCTGTTGCCTCTTTCTGCACCTCATTTTCTTCTTTCTGTACTCCTCTTGCCTCTTTCTGCACTCTTCTTCCCTCTTTCTGCAGCTCAGTATCTTTTTTCTGTATCCCGCTTTCGTCTTTCTGCACCGTCTTTGTCTTTTTCTGCACCTGTGTTACTTCTTTCTGCAAATCTCTTCCTTCTTTCTGCACCTCTCTTGTTTCTTTCTTTACCTCACTTGCCTCTTTCAGCACCTCTGTTGCTTTTTTCTTCAGAGCTCTTGCCTCTTTCTGCACCTCACTTGCCTCTTTCAGCACCTCCGTTGGTTCTTTCTGCACTGCTATTGCTTCTTTCTGCACCTCACTTGCCTCTTTCTGCACTTCTCTTCCTTCTTTCTACACCTCTGTTGCTTCTTTCAGCAATTCTCTTGCCTTTTTCTGTACTTTTTCCCTTCTCTCTGCACCCTCCTGCCTCTTTCTGTGTACCTCTCTTGCCTCTTTGTGCACCCCTCCTACCCTTTTCTGTACCCCTCTTGCCTCTTCTTGCATCTCTGTTGGTTCTTTCTGCACTGCTATGCTCTTGCTCCTTTCTGCACCTCACTTGCCTCTTTCTGCACTTCTCTTGCTTCTTTCTACACCTCTGTTGCCTCTTTCAGCAATTCTCTTGCCCCTTTCTGCACTTCTCTTGCTTCTTTCTACACCTCTGTTGCCTCTTTCAGCAATTCTCTTGCCTCTTTCTGCACTTCTCTTCCTTCTTTCTGCACCCTTCCGGCCTCCTTCTGTACCTCTCTTGTCTCTTTGTGCACCCCTTCTACCTTTTTCTGTACCCCTCTTGCCTCTTTGTGCACCTCTGTTGGTTCTTTCTGCACTGCTCTTGCTTCTTTTTGCACCTCACTTGTCTCTTTCTGCACTTCTCTTCCTCTTTTTTGCACCCCTCCTGCCTCTTTCTGTACCTCTCTTGCTGCTTTGTGTACCTCTTCTAGCTCTTTATGCGCCCCTCTTGCCTCTTTTTGCACCTCTGATGGTTCTTTCTGCACTCCTCTTGCTTCTTTGTGCAGCTCATTCCGTCTTTCTGCAATTCTCTTGCTTCTTTCTAAATCTCTGTTGCTTCTTTCAGCAATTCTCTTAGCTCTTTTTACACATCTCTTGCTTGTTTCTCTACCTCTCTTGCGTCTTTCTGCACCTTTGTTGCCTCTTTCTGTACTTCACTTGCTTCTTTCTGCACCTCTCTTGCCTCTTTCGCCACCTCTGTTAACTCTTTCTGCATTCCTCCTGCCTCTTTCTGCACCCCTCTTTCCTATTTGTACAACTCTCTTGCCTCTTTCTGCACCACTCTTCCCTCTTTCTGCACCACTCTTGCCTCTTTCTGTACCTCTGTTGCTTCTTACTGTACCTCTCTTGTCTATTTGTGCTCCTCTCTTACCTCTTTCTGCACCCCTCTTGCCTCTTTTTGCTCCTCTGATGGTTTTTTCTGCACTGCTCTTGCTTCTTTGTGCACCTCATTGCCTCTTTCTGCACTTCTCTTGCTTCTTTATAAACCTCTGTTGCTCTTTCAGCAATTCTCTTAGCTATTTCTGCACTCCTCTTGCTTGTTTCTTCACCTCTCTTGCATCTTACTATACCTCTGTTGCCTCTTACTGCACTTCACTTGCTTCTTTCTGCACCTCTCTTGCCTCTTTTGCCACCTCTGTTAATTCTTTCTGCACCCCTCCTGCCTCTTTCTGCACCCCTTCCCTATTTGTGCAACTCTCTTGCCTTTTTCTACACATCTCTTCCCTCTTTGTGCACCACTCTTGCCTCTTTCGGTATCTCTGTTGCTTCTTTCTGCACTTCTCTCCCTTCTTTTTGCACCCCTCATGGACTCTTTCAGCACCTCTGTTGCTTCTTTCTGCACTCCTCTTCCTTTTTTCTGCACCTCTCGTGCCTCCTTCTGCACCTCTGTTGCCTCTTTCAGCACCTCTGTTGGTCCTTTCCGCACTGCTCTTCCTTCTTTCTGCACCTCACTTGCCTCTTTCTGCACTGCTCTTGCTTCTTTCAGCAATTCTCTTGCCTCTTTCTGCATTTCCCTCCCTTCTTTTTACACCCCTCCTGCCTCTTTCTCTACCTCTCTTGCCTCTTTGTGCACCCCTCCTACCTCTTTCTGCACCCTTCTTGCCTCTTTTTGCACCTCTGTTGGTTGTTTCTGCACTTCTCTTGTTTCTTTCTAAACCTCTTGCTTCTTTCAACAATTATCTTCCCTCTTTCTGCACTTCTCTTGCTTGTTTCTGCACCTATTTTGCGTCTTTCTGCACCTCTGTTGCCTCTTTCTGCACTTCACTTGCTTCTTTCTACACCTCTCTTGCCTCTTTCAGCACCTCTCTTGCTTCTTTTTGCACCCCTCGTGCGTCTTTGTACACCCCTCTTCTCTATTTGTGCAACTCTCTTGCCTCTTTCTACACCTCTTCCCTCTTTCTGCAGATTTTTGCCTTTTTCTGTCTCTATTGCTTTTTTCTGCACTTCTCTTGCCTCTTTTTGCACCCTTCGTGCCTCTTTCAGCACCTCTGTTGTTTCTTTCTGCATTTCTCTTCCTTCATTCTGCACCCTTTGTGCCTCCTTTTGCACCTCTGTTGCTTCTTTCTGCACTTCTCTTCCTTCTTTTTGCACCCCTCATGACTCTTTCAGCACCTCTGTTGCTTCTTTCTGCACTCCTCTTCCTTTTTTCTGCACCTCTTGTGCCTCCTTCTGCACCTCTGTTGCCTCTTTCAGCACCTCTGTTGGTTCTTTCCGTACTGCTCTTCCTTCTTTCTGCACCTCACTTGCCTCTTTCTGCACTGCTCTTGCTTCTTTCAGCAATTCTCTTGCCTCTTTCTGCATTTCCCTCCCTTCTTTTTACACCCCTCCTGCCTCTTTCTCTACCTCTCTTGCCTCTTTGTGCACCCCTCCTACCTCTTTCTGCACCCTTCTTGCCTCTTTTTGCACCTCTGTTGGTTCTTTCTGCACTTCTCTTGTTTCTTTCTAAACCTCTTGCTTCTTTCAACAATTATCTTGCCTCTTTCTGCACTTCTCTTGCTTGTTTCTGCACCTATTTTGCGCCTTTCTGCACCTCTGTTGCCTCTTTCTGCACTTCACTTGCTTCTTTCTACACCTCTCTTGCCTCTTTCAGCACCTCTCTTGCTTCTTTTTGTACCCCTCGTGCGTCTTTGTACACCCCTCTTCTCTATTTGTGCAACTCTCTTGCCTCTTTCTACACCTCTTCCCTCTTTCTGCAGATTTTTGCCTTTTTCTGTATCTCTATTGCTTTTTTCTGCACTTCTCTTGCCTCTTTTGCACCCTTCGTGCCTCTTTCAGCACCTCTGTTGTTTCTTTCTGCATTTCTCTTCCTTCATTCTGCACCCTTTGAGCCTCCTTTTGCACCTCTGTTGCTTCTTTCTGCACTTCTCTTGGTTCTTTCTGCACTGCTCTTGCCTCTTTCTGAATCCCTCTTGCCTCTTTGAGCACCTCTTTTGCTTCTTTCTGCACTTCTTTCTCCCTTTCTGCACCCCTCTTGCCTCTTTCTGCACCTCTGTTGCTTCTTTCTGTACTTCTATTGCCTCTTTCTACACCTCTCTTGCTTCTTTCTGCAACTCACTTGCCTCTTTCAGCACCTTTGTTGCTTTTTTCTGCAGATCTCTTGCCTCTTTCTGCACCTCACTTGTGTCTTTCAGCACCTCTGTTGCTTTTTTCTGCAGATCTCTTGCCCCTTTATGCACCCCTCTTTTCTCTTTCTGCACCTCTCTTGCCTCTTTCGGCACCCCTGTTCCCTTTTTCTGCACCTTTCCTCCCTGTTTCTGCAAATCTTTTGCCTCTTTCTGTACCTCTGTTACCTCTTTCTGCACTCCTCTTGCTCTTTCTGTACCCTTCGTGCCTCGTACAGCACCTATGTTGGTTCTTTCTGCACTGCTCTTGCTTTATTCTGCACCTCACTTGCCTCTTTCTACACTTCTATTGCTTCTTTCTACACCTCTGTTGCTTCTTTCAGCAATTCTCTTGCCTCTTTCTGCACTTCTCTTCCTTCTGTACCTCCCTTGCCTCTTTGTGCACCCCTCCTACCTCTTTCCGCACCCCTCTTGCCTCTTTTTACACCTCTGTTGCTTCTTTCAGCAATTCTCTTGCCTCTTTCTGCACTTCTCTTCCTTCTTTCTGCACCCCTCCAGCCTCCTTCTGTACCTCCCTTGCCTCTTTGTGCACCCCTCCTACCTCTTTCTGCACCCCTCTTGCCTCTTTTTACACCTCTGTTGGTTCTTTCTGCACTGCTCTTGTTTTTTTCTGCACATCACTTGCCTCTTTCTGAACTTCTATTGCTTCTTTCTACACCTCTGTTGCTTCTTTCAGCAATTCTCTTGTCTCTTTCTGCACTTCTCTTCCTTCTTTCTGCACCCCTCTGGCCTCCTTCTGTACCTCTCTTGCCACTTTGTGCACCCCTCCTACCTCTTTCTGCACTCCTCTTGCCTCTTTTTGCACCTCTGTTGGTTCTTTCTGCACTGGGAAGCACTCTCTCCAGAGACATGTAAAAGGCTTCCCGTCCCAACATATTCCCTCCCCAGATCAGAATGGCCTGTACTTACTTCCCAGTGGGAGACCGATCATCTGAGTGGGTAAACTGGCGGGAAAGTCCATCTGCATTATGTGCTGTAGACCTGCTTTATGTTCCACTGTAAAATCTAGTCCCTGCAGAGATATGGACCACCTGAGCAACTTTGGGTTCTCCCCCTTCATTGCCATGAGCCAATTGAGGGGCTTGTGATCTGTCTGTACCACAAACCTTGCGCCAAACAAGTAAGGCCTGAATCTTCGAAGGGCCCACACTATGGTCAAGCATTCTTTTTCAACAGCAGACCAGTTCTGCTCCCTGGGGAGTAGTCGGTGGCTGATAATGGCAACTGGATGCTCCTTTCCCTTCTCATTGAGCTGGGCAAGAACTGCCCCAACTCCCTTGTCTGAAGCATCTATCTGCACAATGAAGGTCTGACCGTTATCAAGGGGCCTTCAACACAGATGCATTGCATAGTGCAGTCTTCAACTTATCAAATGCCCTCTGACACTCTTCAGTCCAGATCAACTTCCTGGGCTGCATCTTAGAGGTCAGGGTTGCCAATGGAGCAACGATGGTCCTATAAAAGCGCAGGTCAGCTGACCCCTGCTTAGGTATCAACACCACTGGACTGGCCCAGAGACTATGAGAGTGTTCAACAACCCCCAGGTCCAGCATCTTGGCCACATCGGTCTTGATGCACTCTTGAACCCTGTCTGACATCCTGTATGTCTTGCTTTTAACTTAACAGGTATGGTGTCCCCTGTGTCTATGTCATGCGCACAGACATGCGTCAACCCAGGGGTAAGTGCAAAGAGATGGGAAAATCTCCCCAGCAGCTCTTTACACTCCACCTGCTGTTCAGGTGTCAGTTCAGAAGCGAGCTTAACTCCCTCAAGTGAACCATCCTTCTCATCACCTTGCAATAAGTCAGGGAGGGACGCACTCTCCTCTTCCAACTCTTCAGCCATTGCAAGTGAAGAAACCGTGTCATCCCTGGGAAGACACGCCACCCTCTCCAAGGGTACCCCTATGATAGGTAGAGGCACCAAGCGTGGCTTCATCTGGCCAATAGACATGCTGCTGGCCTGACAGACCAGACAGTTTCGGCAAAACTTCTCTCCACATCCTGCCCAACTCCTGACCAGTAAAACAAAGGTGCTAACTAGGGGTGGGCGGAATTTGCGAAATTCACTTTCGCAAATTATCACGAAAATGTTAAAAATCTCCGCAAACACGTGGAAATATCGCAAAGATGCAGAAGTTTTTTTCCCGCACGTTCGCGGTATTTTCTGCGTGGTCGCGGCTCGCCAACTTACCCATGCGGTTGCTCGCGGGCGCAGCCATCTTGTTTTCACTTGTCTCGCGGTGCATGATCGCGAGAAGAAAAACGCGATCGCGCGACAAATGACGTTACTGCGGGCGCGAACTGTCGCGAGACAGCGCAAATGGCTACCAACAATCCAACATCTCGTGGAGAACGCGGCCGGATCGGGAATACTTGTCGGCGAGCGCGGGGATTCAGGTAAGGCGATCGCGCGCATGTGAGAATGTATTATTTTACAACGCGATCAAGCATAAAATTTCCGGTAAAATGCGGATTGCGGAAATTTTGACATTTTCGCGCTCTCCACGGAATGCGAAAATGTCAAATTATCGCAATTTCCGCGAGCGGAACGGAGTTTTAGCCCAGGCCTAGTGCTAACCTGTCCTTTGTCTTTTTGATGCCCAAGTGACCAGCTATGGGTCCTTCATGGACTAGATTCAGCAGGAAATTCCTGTGCACCTGAGGAACCACTAACCTTTTCTGGCTCCTGGCTCTGGGTCAGTGGGTTCACCATAAAGGAGTCCCTCTTCCCAAGCCACCTTGTGCTTTCCGACCACTCCAGTAGAGTCCTGTTCCTGAGCAGTCGTCTGCAGGCCAACAAGTGGAGGACACTCAGCCTGTGCCTTACAAAACTCCTCACTGGATGGTCCTCCTGCCACGAGCAGCTCCTGCAGCTCTGTCAGGGACCCAAACTCCAACACCTTATCAGCCTCTGGATGCTCACACTCATCTCCAACTGGAGCAGGAGGTGCAAACATCAGGGCAGGTGGCTTCTCAGAATCTGCCCTTAGTATTTGTTCTTGCCTTTTCCCGTCTAGTATCTCTTCCGCTAGAGTGGTCCCCACTTCCCTAGGAAGCAGTTTTACAGTCTGTGCCCTAGTGAGCACAGCTGATGAAATCCAGGCCACATAAGCCTCAGGGCCTGGTACTAACCCTGCGTCCAACCAGATCGTTCCCTAGGAATCACCCAGGGCCCTGCTTCTCTCGCACCCCCACGTTGACCATGGCCTTCTTGCCATTAACCTCTACCTCCACTCTAGCAAGAGGCTAATCCATGTCATCACTACTAGTTACAAGTCCAGAACCTTTGGAACCAGGGATGATCTCTTTGGGTTTGAGATATTAGCATTCAATCATAGTACTGTGGGCACCAGTATCCCTCATGGTAGAAACCTTCCTTCCATTGGTACTTGCCACACTCATATAGGCCACTCTGAGAATTCAGAGTGCACTAGGCATGCCCCCTCAACTAGGCCTGGGCGGTAAATTCCGTTCCGTTCGCGGAATTTGCGGATTTTGGGTAATTTCGCGTTCCGCGGAGAACGCGAAATTGCCCAAAAATCTGCGTTCCGCGACTTCGCGAAATTTTTTGCTTGTTCGCGTTCTCAATATGCGTGTTCGCGAGATATTTCACCCCGAGCACGCAAACAGCGATCGCGAACAGGAAAAAAGTGTCGCGAACAAGCAATTCCGCGTGTTCGCGGAATTTCTGCGTGTTCGCGGAGATTTTTTACCGTTTCGCGGAGATTTGCGTAACGCGATTACGCAAATTCCGCCCACCCCTACCCTCAACCTCAGAGCCAATCTCTGGGGTCTCGATCCATGTAAACAGGGAGACCTTCAGTGGACATGTATGATTGTCATGCACACGGAGGTAGGGATCTAGAAACCATTCGGTAGCTTTTGAGTGACCTGCCTGGAGATTAGCATAACACAGGGGAAGCACTCTCTCCAGAGACATGCAGAAGACTTCTCGCCCCAACACCCACCATATCTACAATATGGGTCCTCCCCTATCAGGGAGGTCCTCAGCTGCATCCTGAACAACTCCATCACCACTGTGATATTCCCGGATGCATGGAAGCATGCAATGATGAACCCAATACTAAATCAAACTTCAGCCGACCCCACTCAACTAATAAACTACTGCCTGATCTCCCTTCTACCCTACCCAGCCAAGGCCATGGAGAAACCACTTCGCTCCCTACCTCAGCACACACCATCTCCTAGACACAATCAGTCATCTGGCACAGAGACTGCACTCATCGCAGCAAGAGAGTCATCAGGCCTATCCTTGACTGTAGAAAAACAGTGGTCCTCATACTACTCGACCTCTCAGTGGCCTTTGACACAGTCTCCCACTCCACCCATATCTGAGGACTACATGGAACTGGCATCCAAGGACCTGCCCTAAATTGGATCTGCTCCTTCCTCACAGGAAAAAACCAAAATGTCTGCCTGACACATTACACACAGGAGGCCAATTACCATAACTGTGGCGTCCCCCAAGGATCCCCTCTCTACTGAAAAGTGACCAGTAAGCTGTGCATTATTTCTTTCTTCTTGAAGGCCTGTACTGATACAATGGGTTAAACAGAGCACTCTGAAATATCCTCCAGCTGTTATGGCTTTGACAATGTTGCTTCCTTAGACAGTAGCAACATGTCCACTCCTGGCACCCATAGGTTGGCTTGGATACTCAATTATTCCAGGATGTTGGCAGCAGTGTTTGAGCCTTTAAGAGCATCAGTATAGGAGGACCTAGGTGATCACTATCCCTCAACCGAATTGAAGGAACCCTAGTGAGCGGTGTTGTACATGTGGTCTGTAGCTTGACAACTGGTCCACATGTCTGTACTGAGATGGATACAACATATGGTGCTCTTCTTCATTGCTTTAGCAACAAGTCCCAGCACTTCACAATGCACATGTGGCATAGTGATAGTTGAAAATAGGTCTGACTTGTAACATTCAGTCAACGAAAAGGATAGGAGATTAAGGGCCAACATTTTGTTCAGTTTCCCAGTTTTCCAGATCAGATAATGGGTTTGGTGGTACTGTGCTTCCTTGTAGAACATCGATGTGATAGTGCTTTTTTTTGTTTTTTTTGGCTTAGCTGAGGATGATACCTCCATAAGTGACTTTTGTGGAGGTAGGGTGTTTGGATGCTTTGGGACAACCATGATGCTATCTCCTACTCCTTGCTTCAAGCAAATGTTAATCCCGGTGATTCATTAACAATTTAATTCTCACATCCTTCTTTCAGTTTGGGTTCTTTCACATCAGGAATATCAATCTTGTTTAGGCAGTGTTGCCATAGGAATCGATGATTGCTTTTCATATGGCCAATTGGTCCCAGTACCAAGATGTTCATGTGGCCTCCCATGAAGCACAGCTCCATTTCAAACTGTTCAGTCTGCAATGCATTTCTCATTCAACCTAAGTGTAATAAAGTTCGAAACCATAGTGGAAAATGTTCTTATAGACGCAAAGCCAGAAAAACTTGTGAAGATAAGCAGTATTTGTTTTTTATTTGAGAGGATGAAACTATGGTGGGGGTTGTTGGTGCTGATTTTTGGAATTTTATGAACATGGGTGCAGGTGGTTGTGGTACAGGAAAAGGTTGAATAAAGGTGATTTGCACTTCCTCAGGGCTATACTTGACATGAACAATCACTTGATCATCTTCTTCACTGCCAACTAGGCTTTCTGCAACCTTCCCTTTGTCTTGTCTCCTGTGTCAGGAATCGGTCTTCCAGCTTGGGGAATGGTCTTTTTTTTCTTCAGAGATCATCGATGTGTCTTATGTAAAAGTAGTCACAACACCTTTGTATGCAGCAGTGGGAAGGCTCAGGAAGGTACATTTTAGCTCAGGAATGTCATATTTATCAGACTCTTGTTCTTCTTCTTGAAGGTGCAGCGGTCTCTTGTTCCTGTTGCTTGGACAGTTCCATAACTTGTGAAGTCAGACCACTCAGCGATACCCGTTACTGTCAAACATATTGGTCTTGTGACGTAAAATGTGGAGTAATCTGGTTGCAGTTTATTGATACATACATTCAATTTAACTATAGCGGCAGGTGGGAATCATTCTCAAAACATGCTAACATTGTCCTTGATAAATATTATTCACAATTTACATATCTCTGCCATATATATTATTTGCTAACATGAGGGCCTGTATTTGCACTCTTTAGGTAACACCGCAGATTCCTGTCTTCAATTTGCTGCCATCAGCTTCATATCGCTGGCCCCTTGGCTAGCTTTGAGCTGTGAGCGTTGAGTCAGTATTGCTTGTTAACCCCTTTTCTTTACCCCACTGGCCCTGTCATCTATCAATCAAGACATTTATAGAGCGCACTACTTACCCATAGGGTCTCAAGGCGCTAAGGGGGGGGAAGTCCCGTTACTGCTCGAACAGCCAGGTCTTGTGCTCGAACAGCCAGGTCATCCCAGAGCCTGTGAAGTACAATTCCATTCCCTTCAGGATACTTGAGCCAGAGATTCTTTAAATTTTACAGTTTTTTTCCCACCACGCTACCAAGGGATTATTGCCCTTCTGTGGTTCTCCTTTCTTATGCTTCTTCTTTATTGACAACCTGCCAGGTCCAATGCAATTTTGCCTCCATCCCTATTGTAAAAATCTGACTCCTTCAGATTATTCAAACCATATCTCACAAAATCAAAACCCAGAATTTTGAAAAATGTGTGCAGAGCTGTGTTAAGTTTGATCCTCAGCCTCTCCAGAGTGCTGAGTCAAACTGCACCACCTGAAGGCCTGCTTGCTGTAAAGCCCTGTGCATAATCTTAGTGAACTGAAAGCTATTTAGGAAACAACCTTCTGCGGTTATGAGGAGTGGGGGCCCCCACCAGCCTAGTAGACAGGTAGTTTCTCACCGGTCACACTAGATTGCACTCAGGGAGGGCCAAACATATCAGGCAGACCATTCTGCCCCTTCTTTCTTGGACTGTCCTAGACTTCCTGGGCCTATATATCATGCTGTCTACAAATCATTTCATGTGCTCTACCCTTACACAATAATCTCCTGCTACTGTTCCATCCCCATGACCCCAAAGAACGCTAGTGATAATTGTGCCCTGAATAGTGTGGTGTCAAAGGGTTTTTGACATACCATCCCCAGCATCTTTAATATGACAGCAAGTCACTCAAAGTCGGCAGAGAGTCTGTTATTGTTAGTCACCTGTCTTGTGCGCTCCCAGCCCTTCACTGCTGCTGTTATGTAATGGCTTTTTGTGTGATCATATCCCTATTTTATCTAGCAGTGAGACACCAATGCCAAAAGGTATGCCTGTGACCATGATCTTACCCTGGCCTCTCTGTATGACCAGTCACTGGACAGATTAACTCCTGATTGCAAGTCCTCACAGAGTGCCATGTCACTGTCCTCTGACTTTTTGAAGGTTTCTAGGTACTCATAGTACCTCAGCCTTGTCTTTGGCACCAGGCTGTTTTCTTCCAACCAATCGAGTCCCTCTCTTTTAAATTGCACCATACCCTGGGGACTAGAGTCATCTGTTGGGCCACCTGTGGTGCCAGCTGGCTGAACATCTTCCACTGAAGTCGAGAGAGAGAGAGTCCACCTTTGAATTAGTCATGCTCTGTATGTGCTTGGTTTCAGTTCCATATTTGACCACAATTGTTCACTTACTTAATTCCTTGTTAGATGCCCAACCCACAGGTAGTTTACTGTACTGTTATTTATTAGTTGCACCTCTGCATGGTTACCTGTCCAGAACACACGTGTCATGTCCCAGAGCCTCTCTTTCCAGATGTAAAGTGCTGATGCAAATGGAAAAGCTCTGTTTTTGGTTAGCCCTCTTGCCTTTTATATTACTGACCCCTCCTGTGCAAGCCATGCCCAAAACCCTCTACCCTGAAGCATCTGTGTAGTGCTCCAGGTGGGGTGATGATACTCAAGCCTGCCCTAATATCGGAGTTCCAGTAAAGCTACCCAGGGATGTGTGCCATGCATGTATGTCCACAATCCTATACCTATTCTCTCATGGTGGTGCTTCTTTTTGAGCTCTCTGGTTAAGCCAGCCAAGTTACACACAAATATTCTCCCAGCTGGGATGACCCTTGCTGCACAGTTCAGGATTCCCAGAATGCCGGGTCTGGTGGCTCAGTGGACTAATGCGTCTGCTGCAGGGGCCTGTGTTCGACCTCATGGTCACAGGTTCAAATCCCGGCAGGTCCACTCAGCCTTTCATCCATCTGAGGTCGATAAAATGAGTACCATTGAGTTGGGTAACAATAAACATCTGTTATTCAGCGCCAGGATACCTGTAGTGGTGAACGTGCGCTTTACAAATACACGTGTTATGTTATGTTCTTGTGTTTTGTCCGGAGTGGCTTTCTCTTTCCCACTACATCGTCAATACACTGCCTCAGAGCCATGACTTTCTCTTCAGATAACTTGCATGCTCCAGCTACTGAGTTAATTTCTATAACTAGGAACACTTATTTGGTTGAGGGTCCTTCTGTCTTTTCTTTAGCTAAGAGAATTGTCAGTGTTTCTGTCATTGGAATGAAGGTGTTCAAAAGGCTATGGCATTGCTGTGTGCTTGACTTAGGTACTAGTAAGAAATCATCTATTTAGTGCAAAACGCCTCCCTCTGGGTGTCTCTGTTCCAGTGTTCATTCAATGAAAGTATTAAACATCTCAAAATATGCATATGAGACAGAGCATCTCATTAGCAGGCATTTGTTGAAATAGTACTTGCCCTCAAATTGAAACCTAGCATGTTGAAGCTATCCAGGTGTACATGCAGGAGCCTGAATGCTGACTTTCAGCAGATTTCTAGATCAGCGCCCCATTTCCTGCAGACCTCAGTAAAACAACTGCTTCGTCGAATGAGCTTTAAATAAATGAGCACTGGTCTTTGTTAAGCCAATGATTTACTGAGTCTCCTTTGGGAAAAGATGAATGATTGATCAACCTAAAGGGCCAGGCTACCTTTTGGGCACCACACCCAAATGGGACACCATAAGGTTTGCCAGGGATGGTTCTGTATACTGCCCCGTAGTAGTTCCTTCTGATATTATTGTTTACCATTAACTTCTTGGGCTGACTTTAGGTTTGCTCTATTTCTACATACGGTATAGAAAAAACATTGTCAAAACCTGCCAAAGAGTATATTAGCCTGTTTGGACCTATGATAGCCATTTAGGTACTGTCTGAGCCTGTGCTTGTTTACAGGGGTGTAAGCTAAAGCAAAGGTATTCATTGTATTCTTATTTTTTGACCTGCGTTTTCTGCTGCGTCATGATGCGAGGAGATGTTCGGTATCTCCTTTCTCCTTGAATCCTATTCTCCCTATATTTTTGTTTATTTCTACAGCTGAGTGTCCCCCGCATGTGTTGAATGTCTGGCAAGAAAATGTGACATTGCAACACATGCCATTACATTGCATGCCGTTGCAATGTCAAACTTTACCCCGACTTTCAGTGTGGAAAGGGGTGGAAGTTGGAATAGATTAATTTTCTATTCCAACTCCAGTGTGTGCAACAGTAGGGAAGGTGTTAGAGTTAAATCCAACACCTTCTACCCACTGCTGCACACCTTTTTCATTGCAACAGCATGCGATGTAATGGCATGCATTGTAACGGTTGCGTTGTAAAGGGTGTTTCCCGTCTGGCAACATGTATAGCATGGTCCCCATGAGCATTCTCCTTTGTCATACTCCGTCATACTCCAGCATATGGCATTGGCTCCTCTTGTGATGCTGTTTCTCTTCTGTCCCCATGGGGCTCTTTGCTTGCTGTGCCTTCTATGTTTTTCATGCCTGCTTTTATGCTATGTCTGAAAGGACTTGCCTGGCCTTCTAATCCCTTCTTTTGCCACCACCATTTTGTGCATGCACCATGACATATTCTCATGGTCCCATTCCAGAATGGGCCATGACTGCATCTTTAAACAAATTCTTGGTCATATTGCAACCGTGTATCACCACCATACATTCTCATTGCCTCGTGGATTTAAATTCATATAGCCATAATTCAGCAGCACATTGTAGAACTTTTCAACAATTGTGCATGACATTAAGCGAAATGCACAAAACTAGTTTTTTATATTCCTGATTCCTCACCCTGTCATACAGCTTCTACCTTGCGGTAGGAACTGCGTGTTTGTTGGACAACATAAACATTGGGATGGTGCCAGACTGATTCTATGCACCCCCTCAGGATATGTTGGCCTATAGTCCTGCTAGCTCACAGTGCCACCATAAGTACCCCTAAACCTAGGAAGATAACAAATGTGGATTGGGAAAACTCAGAACATGACAACCGTGACTCCCCGAGGAGTCATTATAACAGATCGAGAACCTTTTCACTCAGAGGCATTTCAATATTTATTGAACCATTGTGAATATATACGCCGCAACGATTAACAGACAGAAGCAGATGAAAGTGATCAGTAATACGAGAACACTGAAAAGGATAAACAATTCCACCATTGTGCTAAAGCGGGGTATGGTTACTGGCATATAAGTACTGTGAATAGGGTACTCCTACCATGCGCTCCCTAACCTAGATGCCATGGGAGGGTGATCTGCCAAACACCCCCTACTGGATGATCTAACTCCCCATTACCTGAAGGTAAGTGTATGCAGGTCCCCGTCTTGGTCATAAGTTGGATATCCCTCCTCGCAGAGGGTAAACAGGAATCAGCTGGGCGGAGACTCCGACAACTGCAACCTCGCAATGACAGGAAAGTGCTCCTCTAATTTGTACACGCTAATGCGTGTGTATTTATAATAACAATATCCATGGTTCCCTGTTGAGGCCTCAGCCAGGCTGTCATTGTTTATCCTCTTATGATAGCTATGTTGCCTTAAAAATGAATAACATAACAAAATTTGCAAAATGTATGTTCAAGCCTTGTACTAAATGTTCAAGGTGTCGTGATAGTGTACTTATGAAGTGGAAATGTAAACAATATGGTTTTAAAAAAACTAATTGTCACGCAAGCAAATGTGTGTCAAACGTCACAGTGTAGAAAATAAGGCAACTTAAAAAATGTGTCAATTTGAAATGGCAGTATTTCTTCCCAGGCCTAGCCTAGCCACATGACAACTCATTTCAAATCTTTTTTCTCATCTTCTTTTTCTCATGATTTAGCAAGTCAAAACCCTACAGCTGCACTTCCAATAGTGAAATATGTTAATGAATTCCTTTTGCCTTAACCTTTCTTTTATTGACATAAGCTTCAGGCTTGCTAACCCAGTAGGCTTTGCTACCATGGATGGCTGCTGCGGTGAAACCCTCATATATTGTGTTTCCTGTAATGCTGTAAGGGCCTTGCCACCAACGAGGCTGCTTTGGGGTTTACTGATGGTTGTCCAATCTGTGCTGCGGTATGCCGCTCCTCAGTGAGATGAGGTTGAAAAGATATCTGGCTGATGTTCTAACATTGCTAATGCGCTCGGTCCCTTTAAGTAAAGTGTGATAATTTGGAAATTAATGTTGAGATACAGGTTTCATTGCCTAAGCACCATATATTTGGAATGATTGTAGAAAACACAATCCATTTTGAGTTACGATGAGATCTGGAAAATAGCTTGAAACTAGTTATCAGGTACCACCAGCTAAACCCAAGAGTGCTCATGCAGCGGAGTACCTTGGCATCATGGCTCACATTCTAGGTAGATCAACTTTAATGTGTACTGTGCCTCAATATGTCTGCTATTAATATTGTGCAACGGGGTGCTGCTGACACAACCAGAACGCCCAGATGTCTGCAAACCGAATCCAGCATCTACAGTGTATTTAAAAATAGCACACATATTTTACCTAATTCAAATGTTTATTAGTTGACCACAAAAAGTTTTGAGAAGAGATGGTAATCTAAGTGAACATTCAAAAACTATTTATCTGAAATACATTAATTTTGATTCCAGGAACAATCCTCTAAACCCTTCTCCTGGGCTCAGCAGGAGTTCCAATTGCAGTCCCCCCTCCTCGCAAACTGGGTAGGTTCTGCCAACAAGTGGTTATTAGCTCACCCAGACCTGTGTGCACTGGCAGAGTGGAAACAATCACTCTTCATTCCCACGTGCCCACAATGGATGTCTTATTCTGTGGCCCATGTACAAGCCCTTTTTGTGGTTCAGGCGTGGTGGTTTTACATGACCGCACATGCCCAGCACCGGTGCTGACTGCATTTCTGCTGAGGAAGGTTTTACATTACAGTCCAGGCTACAACGCACAATGGCTTTCCTTGCCTTTACCTCAGCCCAGCAGCACATTTCCGCAACTAGCAATTTATAAATCATTTACAAGTGTGGTGATGTCATTTGGCAACATTCCCTGTCTGTGCATATGATGAATTTACTTTTTAAAGAATGCAGACGGCCAACAATTCCCGGAGAGGTCATTTGGTCATAAGGCTTGCTTGGCCAATGTGCTGTGAACCACATTTTAGAAGAGACTGTAATTTTCATAATCTACGTCACATTTCACAGAGGTGGCAGGCACATAGCTTGCAGCCATCATCTTACGCTTTTTGGGCATCCATTATAACCATCAAACATCTGCCTGCTTTAACCAGATGTGCTTTAGCCAGGCTGAAGTTTGAATGCCGTTATCCAATAGGAAGTCACCCAGAGTTCATTTAATATTCTTCCTCATTAAATCTCATCTGAAAATTAAGTTTATATTGTTTGCCTTTTAGGGAGGTTTTATTTGCTTTTCCTCTAATGTATTTGTTTATTATATAACATGTGTTTGCGTTTTGGTTGCTGAACTGAGTGCATTTGCTAGTACATTCTTACTCTTCATTGCTTTAGTTAGCAATGTGAGCTGGTAGTACATTGCAAGAATTGCCTCTTTCTAATCGTAGTTCAAATACTTGAGCAATAAATCCTGTGTATCTGGGCCAGGGTCTACAACTTCAACAAAGACTGCTGTCTAAATTCCCCTTTCACATGACATCCCGGTTTCTATATCCTGTTGCAAATGCCCCTGCCACAATAACAAGTATAAGCAAGGTCAGTAGGTTTCCATTGCCCAATTGGCATTGCTACTCCTTGTTAATTTTCTTTCAAATATGGCTGCCTACCATGCATCCAGCATTTGCATTGCTAGTATGAGTAAAGTTACTAGCATGGAGCAGCCGTCTTCGACTGGTATTTTATATTTTATTATTTTTGTACCGTTACAAGTTGACAGTAAAAGCAGTATAATGTGATGACTAGTTTTGAATGGTATAACACTTTTAAGCTGGAAATGTTTCTTCACCCTGTTTCTTCATCACTGTTCCCCACATCAACAAATTCTAAACAAACTAAAGTGATTAATAAAAACCTGGGTTCACTGACAAAATATCGACTAGTAAAACATCGACCTACAAAATTATTGAGGCAAAAATATTGAAACCAAAAATATCGACTACCAATACTTAAAACGGTAAGCGCAAAAAATATTGTAAAAAAATATTGTTAACAAAAATATAGGGGCTCATTACAATGTCAGGCAGAAAGCCTCCGCCCCATAGTCAGAATCTTCCCGACCCCGACGAAGCTCTTCTGACCCACTTGGTTGGTTTGCAATCTGACCGCCCGATTACAATGTTCTTGTCGGAACGTAAACAGGCCGGTCATTCCGACTCAGTTCCGACCGACTCACAGAGTATTCCTGTCAGTCCGAACCGCACCGTAACCCCCTATAGGCAGAATTATGTTGTCAGTTTCCAACAGCCTTTCCGCACCAGCCTTTCTGACATGGAAAGGCTGTCAGAAAGTACTTTGGGGGATCCTGGCAGGGCCCTCTATCCCCCGCGGCCTACGATTGGTGGCGGAGAGGGTACCTAAGGTACCCCCCTGTAAAATGCTGCACTGTGTACAAGGCACCATGGGGGACCTGCAGCAGGGTGCATGGTTTTACACAAACACCCCATTTCCCCATAGTAGCCTGTGTTACGGCCGGTTCACGGGAGTAACATGAGCTCCCATAGGAAACAATGGGAATCCGGTTGCATCGTAATCTGGCAGTCAGAACCGTTGACTGCAAGTCGGTCCGTCCGGATTCCTATTCTGTGTGGGGCAGATGCTTTCTGCCCGACATCGTGATCAGCCCCATTGTTGTATTAAATATCGATTTTTAAATATACAAAGATTCAAATATTGAAAATAAAATGCATTAAATGCTAACATAAATTTCATACAAATGAAGTATTTGTAATATATATTTTAACAAATATAACAAATAAACTTACTTTTAAAAACTTATACCCACATACATATATACATATATATTAACATATATCTATTTAAAAATGTGATGAAACTAATATTTGTAGATATTATAATTTAAAATTAAATTTGCTTAAATAATATAATATAACATATATATGTATGTATATATATGTATATATATATTTATATCTAAAACATAAACATAACGTGTATTTGTAAAGCACATGTTCACCACTACGGGTATCTTGGGGCTGAATAACAGATGTTTGTTGTTACCCAACTCAATGGTACTTATTTCATTGACCTCAGATGGATGGAAGGCTGAGTGGACCCGCTAGGATTTGAACCTGTGACCATAAGGTAGAACACAGGCCCCTGCAGTAGACGCATTAGTCCACTGAGCCACCAGGCCCGGCTATCTATATATATTAATGTATATATATATATATATCTCTATCTATCTATCTATCTATCTATCTATCTATCTATCTATCTATCTATCTATCTATCTATCTATCTATCTATCTATCTATCTATCTATCTATCTATCTATCTATCTATCTATCTATCTATCTATCTATCTATCTATCTATCTATTCACTGAAGAAACCATAGGTTTCAGGGGCGTTATAGTTAGCTGGACTTTTCACTCGTACAAAACCATTGACATTCCCCCGTTATAGTTAGTTCAGCTAACTATAACTCGCGCGCCCGCAATGCACTGCTGATGACGTCACATATTACATCACTCATGACATGGTCAGTGACATCACTGATGACATCACTTATGACATCTCAAATGACATCACTGATGACATCACTGATGACATCATCCAGTGAATGTGTGTTTTTCTGAAAATTACATATGTTTTATATTTGTATATCTCAAGGTCGATGGAAGAATAAATGAGTATATAAGTGTCTAAATGGATGATTTGTTTTTGAAACACTGATTGTATAACTGACTGATTAAGTGTATCTTAGTGAATACATGGCTTAGTGAGTAATGTTTAAATATGTAAATATCTGTATCAGTCTCTCACTTTGTGTATAGGTGGCTGCATGGGTTCGTGAGTAGCTACATGAGTGTCTATATAGGTTATTTGTTGGTTTTTTGAGTATCAGTATGAGTGTCTGAGTGTCTGTATGGTTCAGTGGGGGGTATTACGTAGTGCATAGGTGCATGAATGAGTGACTCACTTTTTGTATGTGTTGAAGACAGCATTTGTGCAGGACTGTATGGGTGGATGGGTGTGTACATGGGTGTGTTAGTGAGTGAATGACTGTCTCAATAGTGTCTTTATGAGTAACTACATATGTTTTAAACTAGTATATGTGACTATTGGTGTATATAAGTGAGTATATGTGAGAGTGAGAGATTGGAAGAGTTCCTGTATGAATAAGTATGTGTTTCTATAAGTGATTGTTTAAAAGACTAAGTATGTGTAAGTTTCTGTAGAAGTAAGTGTGGTGGTGTGTGTATAACTGTATATGCAAGTAAATGGATGTTTGATTCTTTATTAGCATGAGTGACTATGTGTGTGAGTAACTCTATGGATGAGTGGCGTTGTTCAACAGGATGTATAAGTGTATGAGTACATATGATGAGTGAGTACATGTATGAGTGACTGTATAGGACTGTTGGTGAATGAGAGGATGTGTATGTGGATCTTAGAATTACTGAATAGGCTGTTGTAACTGGTATTGGTATGTCCATTGTTTTGAAAATTTTAGTTTCTATTTCTGAATGTGTGTATCAAAGGTTATATTAGGGGGAGAGGAGGTCTGCCACTCTATCACAAGGATGATGTCATCAGTGATGTCATTTGAGATGTCATCAGTAATGTCATGAGTGATGTCACTGACCATGTCATGAGTGATGTAATATGTGACGTCATCAGCAGTGCATTGCGGGCGCGCGAGTTATAGTTAGCTGAACTAACTATAACGGGGGAATTTCAATGGTTTTGTATGAGTGAAAAGTCCAGCTAACTATAACGCCCCTGAAACCTATGGTTTCTTCAGTGAATTTCTAAGGTTTTTTAAATGCTAATTCCTAACTATAACGTGCCTGAAACCTATGGTATTTTTCAGTGAATTTCAAAGGTTTTTTAAATGCTAATTTCTAACTATGCCTACAGAGATAGGACATGTGAAGAAAGAAAACAAACGCACAGAAAGAAAAAATAGAAATGCAGAAAGAAGCAACAGAAGTCCTCAAAGACGCAGAAAAGTGCAGGAAGAAGGACAACGTGCCGAAAGAACAAACAGAAGAGCAGAAAGAAGCCTTGTTGCAAAATCATCCTGTACCCTCAACTTTTTCAGACGGATACTGGTGGTAACTGAGTCTGACTAACCAGTCCTAGAGCCAGTGCTATGTTAAAAGACACTCAGAATACAGTGAAAACACCTACATACACTAGGGAACACTATGCGTTAGGGTCCCCCTGTGATTAGCATGACCTCCTCTGTAAGCCCCTAGTATATAATAGGGCAGGGGATTAAAACTACCTCTTAAAACGCGCCACAGGGCGTGTTTGCACACGTCACCTCAGGTCCCGTCCCCTCCCTTCCCCACTGTGTAAACACACCCTGTGGCCGTTTTAAGTTGGGAGATTAAGTCCCCTTGAATCCTGAGGGTCCATAGGGTCCAACTAGACCACTAGGTACCTCCAGTAAGCGCCACAGAGCTGCGTTGCAGAGAGATGTAAAAAGGGGCACGGCCTAGACCACCTCTCTGCAACGCAGCGCAGTGGCGCTTACTGGAAGCACCTGGTGGGCTAATTGGCCCCCAGGGTCCCTCAGGATTGAAGGGGAATTATTTCCCCAACTTAAAACGTGCCACAGGGCGTGTTTGCACACGTTAACTCAGGCCCCGTCCCCTCCCTTCACCACTGTGTAAACACGCCCTGTGGGCGTTTTTAGTTGGGAGATTAAGTTAATTTGAATCCTGAGGGTCCCTAGGGTCAAACTAGCCCACTAGGTACCTCCAGTAAGCGCCACAGAGCTGCGTTGCAAAGAGGTGTATAAAGTGGCACGGCCTGGACCAACTCTCTGCAATGAAGCTGAGTGGCACTTACTGGAAGCACCTGGTGGGCTAGTTAGCCCCCAGGGGCCCTCAGGATTGAAGGGGAATTATTTCTCCAACTTAAAACGCGCCATAGGGCGTGTTTGCACACACCACCTCAGGCCCCGTCCCCTCTCTTCACCACTGTGTAAACGTGCCCTGTGGCCGTTCTAAGTTGAGAAATTAAGTCCCCTTGAATCCTAAGGGTCCCTAGGGTCAAACTAGCCCACTAGGTACCTCCAGTAAGCGCCACAGAGCTGCGTTGCATAGAGGTGTAAAAAGGGGCGTGGCCTCAGAACACCTGTCTGCAACGCAGCTCCCTGGTGCATACTGGAGATACCTGTTGGGCTAGCTGGCCCTCAGGGACCCTCAGTATTGAAGGGGAATTAATTCCCCAACTTACAACTGGCCAGGGGGCACGTTTGCAGAGTGCTGCAAGGAGGGGGCGTAGCCTCCAGCGTGATGCTGGTCTTTTATTTATTTTATTTTTTTAAGAAGGAGGGCTGTGTGGCCCCCATTCTTTTTCCAATTTATTGCCCCTGGGGACCCCATCCCCCAGGGCCTGCACCCTAATTTTTTTTGTTGAAAAAAATGAATTTGGAAGGGGGCTGCGTGACCCCCCTCTCAAGGCCTTAATCGGCCCCGGAGACCCCAACCCCCGGGTCATGGCCTTTTTAAAAAAAAATCTTTAGGAGGGGGGCTGCTTTGCCCCCCTCCTCAGGCCACTTATGGCCCCGGGGTCCCCATCCCCCGGGGCCGGCCTTTGTTTTTTAAAAATATATATTTATAGAAACACCTAGGACATGCTGGACAAACCGTATGTACCTATCACCATGACAATTGCGTGATATTTATTAAAAGGCGACTATGCATACAATGAATCCACGTGGAATGTATTTACACCGCTAGTGAAACTCTGACATGTCTGACGCCCTAACGTGCCTAATACCAGCGCCCCCGCCGATGGGTACTCTCCAAGTAGACACCCTTGGCGTTTTTTTATACAAACATGGGTAGCTATTGACGGGCACATTTAATACACACGCACACCAAGCCATTCAAAGGGGATTCAACAACATTCGACCAAACTATGCAAGAAACCCCCTTCTCAGTTAATAAAACACACATCCACCGCCGAATGTGTAATACTTTTTATTTTACTCTCGGGAAAGGAGACGAACCTCACTTGAGAGTCACAGCGTGCTCCTGGCTGAGCCCAATGCTGTGTTCCACCCACCAGTGCCCGCCGAGTGCCACACACCTCTGTGTTGTATTCCACCAGCTAGTGCATATTCTATGACACTCTCTAGCCCATGTGCACTGTAACACCACCCCGTGAATATGTCATGCCATACTTGCCTTCGCACGGGTTATATTGCCCCATCTAACGTGCCTTCCTCGATGCCTATGTTATAACGCACGGCGCTATGCCATACATATTACAATCTGGGATCCATATCGTTGTCACAGTGCATATGCAACGTTACACTCCCCAGCACATATTTTATATTACAACTTTAGAGACTAGTTAAGTTAAACAACACTGCCCTGTGGATATTACACTCCAAGGCGCATATCGCATAGCACGCGCTAGTGCTTGTGCTATCTTGCGCTCTCCAATGAATCTGTCATTGTGCGCAATGTATTGCATATTATATTTCATGCACCGGTTCATCTTATATCACACTTTTTGGTGCATAGTTTATACCATATACTATATCTAGCTTTCATTTTCAATCGTGCTCTCAGGACTATGTTCTATATACCACTGCGTCCACCTACCCTTTTCACGGGCATTACATTTTGCGATGGGGGTTGGAGGGTCAGGGGGTATTTCTGCCAAGTGAGCCCGGAGTCACAGTCACAAACGTCATCTTCTTCCTGAATAAAAGTGAGATTCTGCTGCATACTTGTTCATATTTTAAGTAGTTCGCACAGACACACATTTTAAAACAATAAAGTTCCTAATACCCACCTTCTCTGAACAGTTAGCTTGCTGCCCCATCCACCTCCTCCCTATCCTCTGTTGTCTGAATCCATGGACTAGCCTCCTCCCTCCTGCCATGCATGGTCTGATGTGCTGCCACTGCCCTGCATTTACCATGATGTACCAGTCCACTCATCCTGCCCTCCATTGCCCAATTCTATGGCCCTTCATTGACCTCCTGCTTAGCCTCTGTGCTTAGCTTGCTGCCCCTATTCTCCTTCCCCCTGCCCTCCGATGTCTTTGTGCATGCTCCTGCTCCATCCTTTTTGCCCACCATGTTCCATGGACCTGCCACTCCTATCTACTCTGAGTGTTCTGTTGTGCTGCCACTCCCCTCCCACCTGCCTAGCATTGTCAGATGACTGTAACCTGTCCCTGCCACCTCCACCCTGCCTGTCCACATGCCATGCCCCTATCCCCTTCCTCCTGTCCTCCATGGTCCCTTTTACTGCCACACCCTTCTGCCCTCCCTGGTCTGTTGTACTGCAACTGCTCCTCCTGCCTGCCCCGCGTGGTCTGTTGTGAGGCCCCTTCCCCTGAACTCTCTTGTCTGTGCCCAGGTCCTGACCCTCCCTTCTATCCTCCATGGTCCTTTTTTTCTGCATGCTCCTGCACCCTCCTTCTTGCCCATCATAGCCATTCTGCTGCCACTAACCCTCCTGCTTGCCATGCATAGTCTTCTGTGCTGCCATGGCCCCTCCCACCTTCCCTGTGTGGTCAGGTAGCTGCCCATGACCCCCTCCCACCTTCCCTCCATGGTCTGTGTGTATGCCATCATAGTCTCACTGTTGCTCTCCATGGTGTGTCTTGTTTCTAGTGCCCATCCTGCCTGACCTCCATGGTCATCTTGCTGCTCCTGCCCTGCCCCCTTGCCCCCAGCCCTCTGTTTCCATGTGCAGACCTCTATTCCCTCCCTCCTGGCTTGTCTGTTCCATTGTAATGCCCCTGATCCGTCCCTCCTGCCCTTTATGGTCTGTTATGCTGCAGCTTTCTCTCCTGTCTGTCCATTTTGGTCAGCTAGCTATCATTGCCTCTTTCCCCTCTGTTCTCTGTTGTCCATGTGCATGGTCCTGTCCCCTCCCTATTGTTTTTTATGGATTGTTGTGCTGCACTCCCGTCCCGCATGCCCTGTGTGGTGTAATGTGCTGCTGCAAACCCTGATGCTTGCCCTGTAGGGTCAGTTTGGTGCACCTCTCCATGTCCCTCCTGTCCTCTGTTATCCGAGTCCATGTCCCTACCCCAATTCCTCCTGCCTACCATGATCCAATGTACCATACTTGCAAACATTTTGAACTTGGTAAGAGGGAGATTTTGAAAAAAAACTGGGGTATTGATTTTCCCCTTTGAGTTACATTGAAAAAGAGGAGATTGTAGACAGGAGACAGATCAAATAAAGCCCTTTTGAGCTTAAAAACATTGGCCGTTTCCTGGCTGAAACGGGTCTGTTGGCATGTATGGATGTACTACCACTGCCTCTTCCTTCTGCCCACAATGGTCTAATATATTGCCACAGCCTCTCTTGCCAGTCCTGTATTGTTGGTTTGATGCCCCTGCCCCCCTTTCCACTGCCCTTCATAGTCTGTTGTGCTGCCACTGCCCTTCCTGCCTACCCAGTGTGGTCAAATTGTTGCCTCTGCACTCTACTACCTGCCTTCAATTTTCAGAGTCCGTGACCCTGCCCTCTGCCTCTCAACCGTATCCCAATGAACAACTAGATTGCTAACATTCTATATTTATTACAAAAGTGTGGAACTCCTGACGTCATCTTGATGTAATCAAAACTGTAATACCTAGAGCATTTCCTTTAGAAACTACATATATGAGAGGGTCTTATTTGCATCAAAATTATGGTTAGTGCTCCAAAAAACTAAAATGAGGACATATTTGCTGAGTTTTCAAATAGCGACAAATAACTTTTAAATTATTTGTAATCTTTATGTTTTTTATCCAGTTGACCACTTGACTAAATGTTGCACTTAGGGGAGAGGATGTGGTGTTACTTCCAGAGTTGCAGACTTTGCAACTGGGGAACCAGATTGGAGTTTCTGCTTCAGTTCAACATTCTGTGATTCTGGTCAAATCACTTAATCTCCCCATGTCTACAACCAAAATGAATTTGATCTTGTGTGATGTAACCAATGCTGATGTAAAGCACTCCAATACCTGACAAGTCTGCACTATATAAAACTGCAAATACACAACAAATAAGTGTTTTGCACACTTCTGTCATTGGGCTACATGTGGGCTACATCTGGGTGATATTTGTGCTGCATTTGGGCTCTTTTGTCTCTGGTGGCCATCTTGGGAGATTTATTTGTTATGAAGTTTCCTAATTTCCTCATTTACTGCAGTCTCCTCAGTAGGAAATGCTTTCAGTTTTTTACTTTGATTCCATCAAGAAGGTATTCAGATATGTCACACATTTGCCATAAATTCTGAATGTTAGCACTCTAGTTGCTCATTAGATCACTGTAGTAAAGCTACTGCTCACCAGGGAAGTCTGCTGCTGGTATTGAAAGTGCATGTTTCAGTCTGCATATCAGAATGTTTTAATGAAATAGAAGAGGATTTGAGAAGTCACAAAGGAATCAACTGATAGTCTCAGCCCTTGTTGGATGTACATATTTTACTGAGAATGTCAGACTTCATTCTTACATGACTGAGAAAGATAATGTGAATTTACAGAAAATATGCTCTCAGTTTAGCTTATAGATCACCTTCCAAACCTCTGTGGGAAAAGCACGAGAAAATAGTTTCCTCTCAAACATGATTCATGATATCACAGCAGAATGCTTTTTCACATGCTTTTTCACCTTAGCACACAGCACAATTCCTAAAATGAGTATGGTACCATCAACAAATGATTTTAATGTAACTAAAGTCTTAAAACCTTCTATTAACTGCAATGCTTTTTAATGAGGTGCTATCATGTATATTGGTCCCAAGATGGCTGCCAACACTTCTTGGATGAAGTACTGACAGTCAATCAGATCTCACGATGAGATGTGTGGTTAGGCTCCGCCCAGATATATCTATCTTTTTAACTCTAATTTTCTCAGGAACTACTGAACGGATTTACACCATTTAAGCAAAAGGCATGAGTCTGAGCTGAGGACTACCTCTTTGCCAAATTTGGTGTAATTCCGTTCAGCAGTTCGGGCTGTAGCTGCGTCAACAGGTCCTATGGGAAAATGCATGGGGAAAATGTGTTTTGGGACCCCCCTTTTTTCTCGGCCCCCGCTTGACGAATCACTGTGAAATTTTCAGGATAGGAGCGGACCGGAGCTGGCCAAAAGTTTGGAATATTTTGCAAAGATTTGTCAATCGGCGCCAACGTTATTCCAAATAGAATGTTGCGGATTTCCTATGGAAAATAGGTCCTAACTATAACGACCTACTGGCGACTGCCAGTAGGTATTATATATATATATATATATAAACACCAACGTTGGCTTTATCCCGAGCCTCTTGCATGGCGGGCTCACGGCAGGGGTAGCCACCCCCACAACATCCAAAACAGTCACCAATGAGTGTCTCCTACAATCCAGGAATACAAAAAATACTGGAGCCGTGGCCTCTATCCAAAGCGCGATCTATTCAGTCGACACTACGTACAACGCGTTTTGGAGTTAAACACACTCCTTCTTCACGGGCCGTAGGAGACACGCATTGGTGACTGTTTTGGATATATATATATATATCGCCAGTAGGTAGTTATAGTTAGGACCTAGTTTACTATAGGAAAATGGCAACATTCTACTCGCAATAACTTTGCCGCCGATTGATGAATCTTCGTGAAATTTTCAAAACTAATTCTTTGTTGAGATCACCTCCTATGTTGAAAGTTTGGCGGTGATTTATCAAGGGGGGGCTGAGAAAAAAGGGGGGTACCTAAACGGGTTTTTTCAATGTTAATTTCCTTTGGAAACTTTAGACAAGGCTACAGGTTGAACGGGTGAACGGAATTTCCTCAAATTTGGCAGTGAGAAGGGTCTTGGTCCAGAAAGCACGCTTTTTTAAATTTGGTGTAAATCCGTTCAGTAATTTTTGAGAAGTATCGAAATTTACAGATATCGATATTTGGGAATTCTGCCATCTGATTGCTTTACGAGCACGAGCTTGCTGCTGATTGGCTGCGAGCGTTGCAAGCGTTTGCAACTAGGAAGTGTTGGCCGGCATTTTGTGATTCCGTTGAAGCGAGTAAGGGGGAAAAAGGGGGAAAAATGTGGAAAAGAGGAGGCAAGGAGCACTGTAACCTCTGTGGGGTGTTTAGGGTGAGCTATAGAGGGGGTGCGAAGCGAACTACTCATACCTACCCGTCTGAAAGTGCTGGGTACGGAAATTAAGTGAGGTATTGCGTAGTCTGATGCTGCGGGGATGAAAGCGTGAGCCTAAACTGTGTGTCTTATGGTGTGAAGTCATGTGCCTAGCCGCTGCAGCACACCTGTGGAAGTAGTGTCAGCATGTGTTTATACCTACTAGGACGAACTACTGACTCCTACTGGTTTGAAAGTCCTGGGGTACGGAAAATATGTGAGGTATTGTCTAGAGTCTCATGGTGCTAAGCTGAGGTGCTGCCGGGGTCGGGGATGAAAGCGTGAGTCCAAACTGTGTGTCATATGCTGTGAAGTCATGTGCTCTGGCCGCTGTGCCACATCTGTCAAGTAGTGTCATACCTACTCGGAGGAACATTGTAACTTGTGTATGGTGCTTAGGGGGTGTTATATAGGGAGTGCGAAGGTAAATTTGCGCGTATCAAATCAATACAGTATTTGTAAAGTGCAAACTACTCACCCCTATGGGTCTGAAGGCCCTCGAGGCCGGCGTGGAAATTATGTGAGCCATTAAGTGAGCTATTTCCCAGAGTCACATGGTGCTGATCTGAGGTGTCCAAAGGTGTCCTTCATAAGCATTTCCAAACCTACCCCAGTCAATGTGCCTAGGTCATTTCCACCACAATGCACAATCATGAGGTCAGGGTGTGGAAGATGCAAAGAGGTTTTAACCAAAGGTAGCAATTGGTGCAACTTCAATCTTCTCTGTGTAAACCATTTAATGTCCACATTTTGTAAACCTAGGTCTAAGTCAATACGTCTGTGTTCTGCATACCTCTTGCACCTGAAAATATAGCTATGTCCTACAATCCACACTAGCATTTTGAAGGTATAGTTGGAAGGTATGGAAAGATGTCTGTAGCTCATGCAGTTCCTTGGTAGAATAAGAGATATGTTTAAAGATGGGGAAGTACTGTTTGTGGAAAAGCATCTTTGTGATTGGTTAAGAAAAAGCAGTTTCAACGTGGAGTACATATCATAGGATAAAATTTGCTCAACTGAACCACAGCTGCTACTTGCATTTAGAAGGCACTGTTCGAACTTAAAACAATCGTGAACTTTTAACCTGCACGTCCTGTTAAATGTTCGAGAAATGTTGCAAAAAAATATTGTTAAGTTTTTAAAAAATGATGAACTTTTAACCTGCACGTGTTGTAGAATGTTCTAGAAAGTGTGTTGATAGAATACGTTGCACTTCTGACTTCTATGTGTTGTTGAATATTAAATAAACAGTTTATATGGAGAATTAAAAATAAACCAATAGAGAGAAGTTTTAACACCTAAAAGAATCAAGGAACTATTCTATGTTCTTTACTTGTGTTTATGTGTTCAGCAACAAAATTATAGACACAACAGCACCAGGAAGAGGAAGAAGCAGGGAGTGGGAGGACGGGGGGAGATGGGCAGAATGGCACACATGCAAAAACAACAATTGATGGACAGAATGCAGAACAATGTCATACATTCACCCCAATACAGAGATCTGGGCCTAAATCCATCGTTTTTTTGCTCACCATGCCATTCCAGTTTGAACCCGGCCATATGCAAATCAGTCTTGACCCTGTGCCCCATGGGAACAGTCCAGCCCGAACTGCCAAGTCAGGTCCTCCCTGGACTGGAAACAAGCATCCTAGGACCGGTTTCGGGCTTTCAGCCCTCGTCAGCCAGGATAGCTTGATTCCAGTGGCATGGAGAGCAAGGGACTCACGTCTGAGCATACCCTTCCCACTCGGGGTGACAAATGCAAAAACAACAATTGATGGACAGAATGCAGAACAATGTCATACATTCACCCCAGTACAGAGATCTGGGCCTAAATCCATCGTTTTTTTGCTCACCATGCCATTCCAGTTTGAACCCGGCCATATGCAAATCAGTCTTGACCCTGTGCCCCATGGGAACAGTCCAGCCCGAACTGCCAAGTCAGGTCCTCCCTGGACTGGAAACAAGCATCCTAGGACCGGTTTCGGGCTTTCAGCCCTCGTCAGCCAGGATAGCTTGATTCCAGTGGCATGGAGAGCAAGGGACTCAAGTCTGAGCATACCCTTCCCACTCGGGGTGACAAATGCAAAAACAACAATTGATGGACAGAATGCAGAACAATGTCATACATTCACCCCAGTACAGAGATCTGGGCCTAAATCCATGTTTTTTTTGCTCACCATGCCATTCCAGTTTGAACCCGGCCATATGCAAATCAGTCTTGACCCTGTGCCCCATGGGAACAGGCCAGCCCGAACTGCCAAGTCAGGTCCTCCCTGGACTGGAAACAAGCATCCTAGGACCGGTTTCGGGCTTTCAGCCCTCGTCAGCCAGGATAGCTTGATTCCAGTGGCATGGAGAGCAAGGGACTCACGTCTGAGCATACCCTTCCCACTCGGGGTGACAAATGCAAAAACAACAATTGATGGACAGAATGCAGAACAATGTCATACATTCACCCCAGTACAGAGATCTGGGCCTAAATCCATCGTTTTTTTGCTCACCATGCCATTCCAGTTTGAACCCGGCCATATGCAAATCAGTCTTGACCCTGTGCCCCATGGGAACAGTCCAGCCCGAACTGCCAAGTCAGGTCCTCCCTGGACTGGAAACAAGCATCCTAGGACCGGTTTCGGGCTTTCAGCCCTCGTCAGCCAGGATAGCTTGATTCCAGTGGCATGGAGAGCAAGGGACTCACGTCTGAGCATACCCTTTCCACTCGGGGTGACAAATGCAAAAACAACAATTGATGGACAGAATGCAGAACAATGTCATACATTCACCCCAGTACAGAGATCTGGGCCTAAATCCATCGTTTTTTTGCTCACCATGCCATTCCAGTTTGAACCCGGCCATATGCAAATCAGTCTTGACCCTGTGCCCCATGGGAACAGTCCAACCCGAACTGCCAAGTCAGGTCCTCCCTGGACTGGAAACAAGCATCCTAGGACCGGTTTCGGGCTTTCAGCCCTCGTCAGCCAGGATAGCTTGATTCCAGTGGCATGGAGAGCAAGGGACTCACGTCTGAGCATACCCTTCCCACTCGGGGTGACAAATGCAAAAACAACAATTGATGGACAGAATGCAGAACAATGTCATACATTCACCCCAGTACAGAGATCTGGGCCTAAATCCATCGTTTTTTTGCTCACCATGCCATTCCAGTTTGAACCCGGCCATATGCAAATCAGTCTTGACCCTGTGCCCCATGGGAACAGTCCAGCCCGAACTGCCAAGTCAGGTCCTCCCTGGACTGGAAACAAGCATCCTAGGACCGGTTTCGGGCTTTCAGCCCTCGTCAGCCAGGATAGCTTGATTCCAGTGGCATGGAGAGCAAGGGACTCACGTCTGAGCATACCCTTCCCACTCGGGGTGACAAATGCAAAAACAACAATTGATGGACAGAATGCAGAACAATGTCATACATTCACCCCAGTACAGAGATCTGGGCCTAAATCCATCGTTTTTTTGCTCACCATGCCATTCCAGTTTGAACCCGGCCATATGCAAATCAGTCTTGACCCTGTGCCCCATGGGAACAGTCCAGCCCGAACTGCCAAGTCAGGTCCTCCCTGGACTGGAAACAAGCATCCTAGGACCGGTTTCGGGCTTTCAGCCCTCGTCAGCCAGGATAGCTTGATTCCAGTGGCATGGAGAGCAAGGGACTCACGTCTGAGCATACCCTTCCCACTCGGGGTGACAAATGCAAAAACAACAATTGATGGACAGAATGCAGAACAATGTCATACATTCACCCCAGTACAGAGATCTGGGCCTAAATCCATCGTTTTTTTGCTCACCATGCCATTCCAGTTTGAACCCGACCATATGCAAATCAGTCTTGACCCTGTGCCCCATGGGAACAGTCCAGCCCGAACTGCCAAGTCAGGTCCTCCCTGGACTGGAAACAAGCATCCTAGGACCGGTTTCGGGCTTTCAGCCCTCGTCAGCCAGGATAGCTTGATTCCAGTGGCATGGAGAGCAAGGGACTCACGTCTGAGCATACCCTTCCCACTCGGGGTGACAAATGCAAAAACAACAATTGATGGACAGAATGCAGAACAATGTCATACATTCACCCCAGTACAGAGATCTGGGCCTAAATCCATCGTTTTTTTGCTCACCATGCCATTCCAGTTTGAACCCGGCCATATGCAAATCAGTCTTGACCCTGTGCCCCATGGGAACAGTCCAGCCCGAACTGCCAAGTCAGGTCCTCCCTGGACTGGAAACAAGCATCCTAGGACCGGTTTCGGGCTTTCAGCCCTCGTCAGCCAGGATAGCTTGATTCCAGTGGCATGGAGAGCAAGGGACTCACGTCTGAGCATACCCTTCCCACTCGGGGTGACAAATGCAAAAACAACAATTGATGGACAGAATGCAGAACAATGTCATACATTCACCCCAGTACAGAGATCTGGGCCTAAATCCATCGTTTTTTTGCTCACCATGCCATTCCAGTTTGAACCCGGCCATATGCAAATCAGTCTTGACCCTGTGCCCCATGGGAACAGTCCAGCCCGAACTGCCAAGTCAGGTCCTCCCTGGACTGGAAACAAGCATCCTAGGACCGGTTTCGGGCTTTCAGCCCTCGTCAGCCAGGATAGCTTGATTCCAGTGGCATGGAGAGCAAGGGACTCACGTCTGAGCATACCCTTATCACTCGGGGTGACAAATGCAAAAGCAACAATTGATGGACAGAATGCAGAACAATGTCATACATTCACCCCAGTACAGAGATCTGGGCCTAAATCCATCGTTTTTTTGCTCACCATGCCATTCCAGTTTGAACCCGGCCATATGCAAATCAGTCTTGACCCTGTGCCCCATGGGAACAGTCCAGCCCGAACTGCCAAGTCAGGTCCTCCCTGGACTGGAAACAAGCATCCTAGGACCGGTTTCGGGCTTTCAGCCCTCGTCAGCCAGGATAGCTTGATTCCAGTGGCATGGAGAGCAAGGGACTCACGCCTGAGCATACCCTTCCCACTCGGGGTGACAAATGCAAAAACAACAATTGATGGACAGAATGCAGAACAATGTCATACATTCACCCCAGTACAGAGATCTGGGCCTAAATCCATCGTTTTTTTGCTCACCATGCCATTCCAGTTTGAACCCGGCCATATGCAAATCAGTCTTGACCCTGTGCCCCATGGGAACAGTCCAGCCCGAACTGCCAAGTCAGGTCCTCCCTGGACTGGAAACAAGCATCCTAGGACCGGTTTCGGGCTTTCAGCCCTCGTCAGCCAGGATAGCTTGATTCCAGTGGCATAGAGAGCAAGGGACTCACGTCTGAGCATACCCTTCCCACTCGGGGTGACAAATGCAAAAACAACAATTGATGGACAGAATGCAGAACAATGTCATACATTCACCCCAGTACAGAGATCTGGGCCTAAATCCATCGTTTTTTTGCTCACCATGCCATTCCAGTTTGAACCCGGCCATATGCAAATCAGTCTTGACCCTGTGCCCCATGGGAACAGTCCAGCCCGAACTGCCAAGTCAGGTCCTCACTGGACTGGAAACAAGCATCCTAGGACCGGTTTCGGGCTTTCAGCCCTCGTCAACCAGGATAGCTTGATTCCAGTGGCATGGAGAGCAAGGGACTCACGTCTGAGCATACCCTTCCCACTCGGGGTGACAAATGCAAAAACAACAATTGATGGACAGAATGCAGAACAATGTCATACATTCACCCCAGTACAGAGATCTGGGCCTAAATCCATCGTTTTTTTGCTCACCATGCCATTCCAGTTTGAACCCGGCCATATGCAAATCAGTCTTGACCCTGTGCCCCATGCTCACTACGCCACTGGAGTCAAGCTATCCTGGCTGATGAAGGCTGATAGCCAGAAACCGGTCCTAGGATGCTTGATTCCGGTCCAGGGAAGACATGGCTTAGCAGTTCGGGCTGGACTGTTCCCATGAGGCACAGGGTCAAGACTGATTTGCATATGGCCATGTCTGAACTGGGGTGGCGTGGTGAGCAAAATAACGATGGATTAAACCCAGATCTGTGACTGGGGGTGAATGTTTTGCCATTGTGCAACATTCCGTCCATCATCTTGTGTGTTTTGCTGTTCACCCTATGTGGGAAGGGTATGCCCCGACGTGGGTCCCGTGCTCACTACGCCACTGGAGTCAAGCTATCCTGGCTGATGACGGCTGATAGCCAGAAACCGGTCCTAGGATGCTTGATTCCGGTCCAGGGAAGACATGGCTTGGCAGTTCGGGCTGAACTGTTCCCATGAGGCACAGGGTCAAGACTGATTTGCATATGGCCATGTCTGAACTGGGGTGGCGTGGTGAGCAAAATAACGATGGATTAAACCCAGATCTGTGACTGGGGGTGAATGTTTTGCCATTGTGCAACATTCCATCCATCATCTTGTGTGTTTTGCTGTTCACCCTATGTGGGAAGGGTATGCCCAGACGTGGGTCCCGTGCTCACTACGCCACTGGAGTCAAGCTATCCTGGCTGATGACGGCTGATAGCCAGAAACCGGTCCTAGGATGCTTGATTCCGGTCCAGGGAAGACATGGCTTGGCAGTTCGGGCTCGACTGTTACCATGAGGCACAGGGTCAAGACTGATTTGCATATGGCCATGTCTGAACTGGGGTGGCGTGGTGAGCAAAATAACGATGGATTAAACCCAGATCTGTGACTGGGGGTGAATGTTTTGCCATTGTGCAACATTCCGTCCATCATCTTGTGTGTTTTGCTGTTCACCCTATGTGGGAAGGGTATGCCCAGACGTGGGTCCCGTGCTCACTACGCCACTGGAGTCAAGCTATCCTGGCTGATGACGGCTGATAGCCAGAAACCGGTCCTAGGATGCTTGATTCCGGTCCAGGGAAGACATGGCTTGGCAGTTCGGGCTGGACTGTTCCCATGAGGCACAGGGTCAAGACTGATTTGCATATGGCCCTGTCTGAACTGGGGTGGCGTGGTGAGCAAAATAACGATGGATTAAACCCAGATCTGTGACTGGGGGTGAATGTTTTGCCATTGTGCAACATTCCGTCCATCATCTTGTGTGTTTTGCTGTTCACCCTATGTGGGAAGGGTATGTCCAGACGTGGGTCCCGTGCTCACTACGCCACTGGAGTCAAGCTATCCTGGCTGATGACGGCTGATAGCCAGAAACCGGTCCTAGGATGCTTGATTCCGGTCCAGGGAAGACATGGCTTGGCAGTTCGGGCTGGACTGTTCCCATGAGGCACAGGGTCAAGACTGATTTGCATATGGCCATGTCTGAACTGGGGTGGCGTGGTGAGCAAAATAACGATGGATTAAACCCAGATCTGTGACTGGGGGTGAATGTTTTGCCATTGTGCAACATTCCGTCCATCATCTTGTGTGTTTTGCTGTTCACCCTATGTGGGAAGGGTATGCCCAGACGTGGGTCCCGTGCTCACTACGCCACTGGAGTCAAGCAATCCTGGCTGATGATGGCTGATAGCCAGAAACCGGTCCTAGGATGCTTGATTCCGGTCCAGGGAAGACATGGCTTGGCAGTTCGGGCTGGACTGTTCCCATGAGGCACAGGGTCAAGACTGATTTGCATATGGCCATGTCTGAACTGGGGTGGCTTGGTGAGCAAAATAACGATGGATTAAACCCAGATCTGTGACTGGGGGTGAATGTTTTGCCATTGTGCAACATTCCGTCCATCATCTTGTGTGTTTTGCTGTTCACCCTATGTGGGAAGGGTATGCCCAGACGTGGGTCCCGTGCTCACTACGCCACTGGAGTCAAGCTATCCTGGCTGATGACGGCTGATAGCCAGAAAACGGTCCTAGGATGCTTGATTCTGGTCCAGGGAAGACATGGCTTGGCAGTTCGGGCTGGACTGTTCCCATGAGGCACAGGGTCAAGACTGATTTGCATATGGCCATGTCTGAACTGGGGTGGCGTGGTGAGCAAAATAACGATGGATTAAACCCAGATCTGTGACTGGGGGTGAATGTTTTGCCATTGTGCAACATTCCGTCCATCATCTTGTGTGTTTTGCTGTTCACCCTATGTGGGAAGGGTATGCCCAGACGTGGGTCCCGTGCTCACTACGCCACTGGAGTCAAGCTATCCTGGCTGATGACGGCTGATAGCCAGAAACCGGTCCTAGGATGCTTGATTCCGGTCCAGGGAAGACATGGCTTGGCAGTTCGGGCTGGACTGTTCCCATGAGGCACAGGGTCAAGACTGATTTGCATATGGCCATGTCTGAACTGGGGTGGCGTGGTGAGCAAAATAACGATGGATTAAACCCAGATCTGTGACTGGGGGTGAATGTTTTGCCATTGTGCAACATTCCGTCCATCATCTTGTGTGTTTTGCTGTTCACCCTATTTGGGAAGGGTATGCCCAGACGTGGGTCCCGTGCTCACTACGCCACTGGAGTCAAGCTATCCTGGCTGATGACGGCTGATAGCCAGAAACCGGTCCTAGGATGCTTGATTCCGGTCCAGGGAAGACATGGCTTGGCAGTTCGGGCTGGACTGTTCCCATGAGGCACAGGGTCAAGACTGATTTGCATATGGCCATGTCTGAACTGGGGTGGCGTGGTGAGCAAAATAACGATGGATTAAACCCAGATCTGTGACTGGGGGTGAATGTTTTGCCATTGTGCAACATTCCGTCCATCATCTTGTGTGTTTTGCTGTTCACCCTATGTGGGAAGGGTATGCCCAGACGTGGGTCCCGTGCTCACTACGCCACTGGAGTCAAGCTATCCTGGCTGATGACGGCTGATAGCCAGAAACCGGTCCTAGGATGCTTGATTCCGGTCCAGGGAAGACATGGCTTGGCAGTTCGGGCTGGACTGTTCCCACGAGGCACAGGGTCAAGACTGATTTGCATATGGCCATGTCTGAACTGGGGTGGCGTGGTGAGCAAAATAACGATGGATTAAACCCAGATCTGTGACTGGGGGTGAATGTTTTGCCATTGTGCAACATTCCGTCCATCATCTTGTGTGTTTTGCAGAATGGCACACATGCACAATTAAGAACAGCACAAGTATAGACAAACAATGGCCAAAATGAAATACACCAACAAGGAGCACAAGTCACACAACCCGCCAACATCACACCACTGAACGAGCATAGAAGTGAAAACCACGCTGCATTCATACAGGATGTGTACAAAGGCCAGTCGTTGGTGTTGTGGGATGTCTGCGACCGTGGTTATCATGGATGAGATGCCCAGGACGTGGCACATGGGCGAGTTCACTGTGTGTTACATTGCCAAACAGCTGCTTCTCCCTCCCACGAGCCTCCACACTTTTCTACGGTGCGCTGTTGTATCTTGTGCACTCGTACGGCACACCATTGTAATGCCTATTCGCGCATGTCCTACTACGTTCAAACTACACCATCACAGTGCCGTTTGGAGGTGGTGCATGGCACTTTACAACATTGAGTGCTGGGGACTTTGTGGCATGCCACACCAGAACACAGAGACACACTTACTACACTTCCTGTACACGGACATGTCAGAGACACCCTGTTCCCCTTGCCGGATAGGCACACCCCTGCGCTGACCTGTGTACTCCGGACCAGCACATGCCGGTTGTGTATGCAGGAGGATGCGTGGGTAGCTACATGTCCAGGCTCACTGCCAACGTTGAGGTGACAGCACACTGTGATGTTGCAGGGCTCGTGCCTATCATGCTAAGACAATGACCACAGGGTCACACTTGCTCAGATGCGGGTTTGGGGGGCGTTGGTGGTCCTGTAGTTGTTGCGATGAGTATTGTGGCCCTCATGGGTATCCCTGCATCATGCTCATTGATTCGATGGCACCGTTTCATTGTGCAGGTTATTGTCCTGCTTAACACCAGCAGAAAGCAGGTGTAAAATACCTGGTGCTAACGCGGCTTATCGCCGGAATTTGTTTCGCATTGCAGTTGGTGTGAAAGCTGTGATGTGATTTTTTTCATGTGCAGAACAATATACGAACTGAGCAGTGTATCTCGTCAAGATCCAGCACTTGACGCACTATTCCCAATCAATATAAATACAATGAGAGTTCTTAATTGATTTTGTGTGTACACTGTAAGTGCAGCCACGATAAGTGCCCCAAAATTTAACACCATGGTGGACTCCATAAGTAACAGTAATAAGAACAAGAAAGAGCCACACAGCAGTTAAGAGAACAACCAAAAAGGTTATTAATTTTTTTTAAACTTTCTTTTTTAATAAATATATATGTAAATGATAAACGAAAAACTATTTGCTAAATGTAATATTTTATTAACATATAAATAAATGATAAACTAATAAACAAAATGTAACAAAAATAATAGAAAACAAGAAGGCGGAACACTCCTGTGGGGACTATGGATGTCGACGACAGAGTCTGGAAAATAAAGCACAAAATAAGGACGTGTGTAATGGGCATATCAAAGGAGAGAGGCACAGAGAAACAGAGAAGAAAAAAAAGCCAGTGACAAAAAGAGAGGGAAAGAAAGAAAGGGAGTGAGAAAGGGAGAAGAAAGAGAGAGAGTTAGAGAGATGGAAGGAAAACAAGGAAGAGAGAGAGAGAGAGAGAGAGAGAGAGAGAGAGAGAGAGAGACACTGCCGCCTCTGCGCATCCATGAGCAAATAATTACCTGGTGCCACCGGAGTGTGGAGCAGTGGGCACTCCACGTGTCCGTCAAAACTCCGCGCATCCCAGATATGTCGCTGAGTCCTGAGTCATGAATGGCTGAGATAACATAAGCTTCTCCGCGGATCTCACAGATGTCGCTGAGTCCTGAATGGCGGAGACCACATCATCTTCCTCATGTCCCGGCAGATCTCACACATGTCACTGAGTCCTGAGTCATCAATGGCGGAGACCACATCAGCTTCTCCACGGCCTGGCAGATCTCACACATGTCGCTGAGTCCTGAGTCATCGATGGCGGAGACCACATCAGCTTTTGGGGCCGCTAAGCCTGTGGAACTCAAGTGTGTGCACATGGTGGTAGGCCCCTGATGGCCATATGAGGTTTGGGTGGTACTAACCCTGTGCATCTGAAGTCCGCACCAAGGGGGTGGTAGGCCCCTGATGGCTATACAGATCAGGGTGCAACTAACCTTCTGCACAACTTTTCAAAGACTCTTTATGGTTGAGACAGGTGGAGCGTCTGCCATCTAGTCAGCACCGGCAATAAAGGATGTGACGTTGTAGATCTATTATATTTGCGTGGTCACATGGCCTGTGACGCATGTGCCGGATGGGTGTGGTGTGTGTGCAAACCTGCCCTGAGGGAGTGCCTGTGAGATGTTGAGAACTAGACCACTGACCTGCACACCAACAGCGAGTACGCCTGCGACAGGTAGCTATGTGGGGCCAACGTCGGAACGTAATCGCAGTGGCGTGGCGTGGCGTGGCGTGGCATGGCGTGGCGTGGCGTGGCATGGCGTACGACGGAATAGGGCAGGGATAGCTACAATAACGCGGACGGCTTGCAGTACTGCGTCTGTGAGTCGAGCGGACGGGCCGCAGCTGGCCCTCTGCAAGCCTGGGTGCAAACTGTTTATAACTCACACTACATAAGCATTGGAAAACCATTTTGTGATTCAGTCCGTCAGCTGGCATTTATCCGAGGCATTTGTGAAAACATATCGGAGTTCTTTCTGTGATAGATACCCCTTTGACGCTGCCTCTCCCCACATCAGCTGGTAACGCACCCTCTTCCCACATTACCGTCATACCCCAACAACCTTCTTGGGCCTGAAAGTGTCCCTGTGCGTTTGGACAAAGAAGAATCTTAGTCATGAATAGATTTACATATAAAAAAAAATATTTAAAGAAAAGAACAATAAATAGGACTGAAGGGAGTCTGGTGCTGTGGTCGCTGCCACGAAGTGGGGGTCACTGCCATTCAGGACTCAGGACACAGTTACACATGTGGGATCGGCTTGTGTTAAAGAGGGTTAGTGGGACTACGTGTCGATGGCCTTGCATATCGAAATATGCGTCACTGATCGAAGGGAGTATGGTGCTGTGGTCGGTGCCACGGACTTGGGGTCACTGCCATTCAGGACTCAGGACACAGTTACACATGTGGGATCGGCTTGTGTTAAAGAAGGTTAGTGTCACCAGAAGTATTGAGACTGTATGAGCCTGTGATGATGCTTGGTGTGGATGGGCCGCACTGGGAGCAATGTGTCTTGGCTACTGGATTGCGTCATGTGGAATCAGGACTCTATCTGAATTGTGAGGGTTTCTGACCGTAGTGTAGGCCAGAGGTAGCGGTGAGCAAGGGCCCACAGCCACATGCATACTTTGGTGGCCCCACCGGCCTGCGTAGTGGAGGTTCAGTGGAACCACGTGAGGCCGGCTTTCCATATGCAAATACCCCTCACTAATCGAAGGGAGTATGGTGCTGTGGTCCCTGTTACGAAGTTCGGGTCACTGATGTTCAGGACTCAGGACACAGTTACACATGGGGGATCGGTTTGTGTTGAACAGGGTTAGTGGCACCACGTGCTGTTGTCCTTGCATATGGAAGTATGCCTCACTGATGAGAGGGAGTCTGGTGCTGTGGTCACTGCCACGGACATGGAATGACTGCCACTCAGGACTCAGGACACAGTTACACATGTGGGATCGTCTTGTGTTAAAGAGGGTTAGTGGAACTACGTGTCGCTGGCCTTGCATATGGAAATATGCCTCACTGATTAAAAGGAGTCCGGTGCTGTGGTCGCAGCCACAGACTTGGGGTGACTGCTATTCAGGACTCAGGACACAGTTACACATGTGGGATCGTCTTGTGTTAAAGACGGTTAGTGGGACTACGTGTCGCATGCCTTGCATATGGAAAATGTCTAACTTATCAAAGAGTATGCTGCTGTGGTCGCTGCCATGGACTTGGGGTCACTGTCATTCAGGACTCAGGACACAGTTACACATGTGGGATCGGCTTGTGTGAAAGAGGGTTAGTGGGACTACGTGTCGCCGGCCTTGCATATCGAAATATGCCTCACTGATCGAAGGGAGTCTGGTGCTGTGGTCGCTGCCACGAAGTGGGGGTCACTGCCATTCAGGACTCAGGACACAGTTACACATGTGGGATCGGCTTGTGTTAAAGAGGGTTAGTGGGACTACGTGTCGATGGCCTTGCATATCGAAATATGCGTCACTGATCGAAGGGAGTATGGTGCTGTGGTCGGTGCCACGGACTTGGGGTCACTGCCATTCAGGACTCAGGACACAGTTACACATGTGGGATCGTCTTGTGTTAAAGAAGGTTAGTGTCACCAGAAGTATTGAGACTGTATGAGCCTGTGATGATGCTTGGTGTGGACGGGCCGCACTGGGAGCAATGTGTCTTGGCTACTGGATTGCGTCATGTGGAATCAGGACTCTATCTGAATTGTGAGGGTTGCTGACCGTAGTGTAGGCCAGAGGTAGCGGTGAGCAAGGGCCCACAGCCACATGCATACTTTGGTGGCCCCACCGGCCTGCGTAGTGGAGGTTCAGTGGCACCACGTGAGGCCAGCTTTTCATATGCAAATACCCCTCACTAATCGAAGGGAGTATGGTGCTGTGGTCCCTGTTACGAAGTTCGGGTCACTGATGTTCAGGACTCAGGACACAGTTACACATGGGGGATCGGTTTGTGTTGAACAGGGTTAGTGGCACCACGTGCTGTTGTCCTTGCATATGGAAGTATGCCTCACTGATGAGAGGGAGTCTGGTGCTGTGGTCACTGCCACGGACATGGGGTGACTGCCACTCAGGACTCAGGACACAGTTACACATGTGGGATCGTCTTGTGTTAAAGAGGGTTAGTGGAACTACGTGTCGCTGGCCTTGCATATGGAAATATGCCTCACTGATTAGAGGGAGTCCGGTGCTGTGGTCGCAGCCACGGACTTGGGGTGACTGCTATTCAGGACTCAGGACACAGTTACACATGTGGGATCGTCTTGTGTTAAAGACGGTTAGTGGGACTACGTGTCGCATGCCTTGCATATGGAAAATGTCTAACTTATCAAAGAGTATGCTGCTGTGGTCGCTGCCATGGACTTGGGGTCACTGTCATTCAGGACTCAGGACACAGTTACACATGTGGGATCGGCTTGTGTGAAAGAGGGTTAGTGGGACTACGTGTCGCCGGCCTTGCATATCGAAATATGCCTCACTGATCGAAGGGAGTCTGGTGCTGTGGTCGCTGCCACGAAGTGGGGGTCACTGCCATTCAGGACTCAGGACACAGTTACACATGTGGGATCGGCTTGTGTTAAAGAGGGTTAGTGGGACTACGTGTCGATGGCCTTGCATATCGAAATATGCGTCACTGATCGAAGGGAGTATGGTGCTGTGGTCGGTGCCACGGACTTGGGGTCACTGCCATTCAGGACTCAGGACACAGTTACACATGTGGGATCGTCTTGTGTTAAAGAAGGTTAGTGTCACCAGAAGTATTGAGACTGTATGAGCCTGTGATGATGCTTGGTGTGGACGGGCCGCGCTGGGAGCAATGTGTCTTGGCTACTGGATTGCGTCATGTGGAATCAGGACTCTATCTGAATTGTGAGGGTTGCTGACCGTAGTGTAGGCCAGAGGTAGCGGTGAGCAAGGGCCCACAGCCACATGCATACTTTGGTGGCCCCACCAGCCTGCGTAGTGGCGGTTCAGTGGCACCACGTGAGGCCGGCTTTCCATATGCAAATACCCCTCACTAATCGAAGGGAGTACGGTGCTGTGGTCCCTGTTACGAAGTTCGGGTCACTGATGTTCAGGACTCAGGACACAGTTACACATGTGGGATCGGTTTGTGTTGAACAGTGTTAGTGGCACCACGTGCTGTTGTCCTTGCATATGGAAGTATGCCTCACTGATGAGAAGGAGTCTGGTGCTGTGGTCACTGCCACGGACATGGGGTGACTGCCACTCAGGACTCAGGACACAGTTACACATGTGGGATCGTCTTGTGTTAAAGAGGGTTAGTGGAACTACGTGTCACTGGCCTTGCATATGGAAATATGCCTCACTGATTAGAGGGAGTCTGGTGCTGTGGTCGCAGCCACGGACTTGGGGTGACTGCTATTCAGGACTCAGGACACAGTTACACATGTGGGATCGTCTTGTGTTAAAGACGGTTAGTGGGACTACGTGTCGCATGCCTTGCATATGGAAAATGTCTAACTGATCAAAGAGTATGCTGCTGTGGTCGCTGCCATGGACTTGGGGTCACTGCCATTCAGGACTCAGGACACAGTTACACATGTGGGATCGGCTTGTGTGAAAGAGGGTTAGTGGGACTACGTGTCGCCGGCCTTGCATATCGAAATATGCCTCACTGATCGAAGGGAGTATGGTGCTGTGGTCGTTGCCATGGACTTGGGGTCACTGCCATTCAGGACTCAGGACACAGTTACACATGTGCGATCTGCTTGTGTTGGGCAGTGTTAGTTGGCACCACGTGTCCAAAATTCAAATTGTGAGGTCTGCTGCCCGCAGTGTAGACTGCTGAGTGTTCATTTGTACTTACAAATGAATTTGGTCATTGTACTAAAAAATGTTCAAGAAGAAAGGATACTAAAAGGATATTATGTAGATTTGAGGCCTGTAATAGTTACTTGCCTAGTGGACTCTGTAGTTAATGAATGAAGAAATAATTTTCATTGTGAGCCCTACTGAGTGCAGTGTAGGCGTGTGATGAAAAGATGAAATAAGTATAGAGTTCATTGACGAAGTGTTGTATTTTCTGAGTACAATCTTGTTAGAAATGACCATTTAAAATTGGAATTGCGAGCTGTACTGTCTGTAGTGTAGACTGCTATTCCATGTTAGTTTGCATTTGAAGATTCATTTGGTCATTGTAGTAAAGCTATAACTGATATAAAAAAAATAATTCTTGAAGCGAGGATACTAAAATGATAATATGTAGGGTGTAGGACTGTGATAGTTAGTTGCCTACTGGAGTCTGTAGTTGCATATGGAAATACCCCTCACTTATTAAAGGGAGTGTGGTGCTGTGGTCTCTGCCACACACTTGGGGTGACTGCTATTCAGGACTCAGGACACAGTTACACATGTGGGATCGGCTTGTGTTAAAGAGGGTTAGTGGGACTACGTGTTGCCGGCCTTGCATATCGAAATATGCCTCACTGATCAAAGGGAGTGTGGTGCTGTGGTCGCTGCCACGGCCTTGGGGTGACTGCCATTCAGGACTCAGGACACAGTTACACATGTGGGATCGGCTTGTGTTGAACAGAGTTATTGGCACCACGTGTCGCCGGCGTTGCATATGGAACTATGCCTAACTAATACGAGGGAGTATGCTGCTGTGGTCGCTGCCACGGCCTTGAAGTGACTGCCATTCAGGACTCAGGACACAGTTACACATGTGGGATTGTTCGGCTTGTGCTGAACAGAGTTATTGGCACCACGTGTCGCCGCCGTTGCATATGGAAATATGGCTCACTGATCGAAGGGAGTCTGGTGCTGTGGTTGTCTCATGGAGTTAGGGTCACTACCATTCAGGACTTAGGACACAGTTCCACATGTGGGATCGGCTTGTGTTGAAGACGGTTAGTGGCTCCATTTGTCGTCGGTCTTCCACAGTGTAGCCAGAGGTAGCGGTGAGCAAGGGCCCACAGCCACGTGCATACGTTGGTGGCCCCACCGGCCTGAGTAGTGCAGGTTCAGTGGCACCACGTGTCGCCGGCCTTCCATATGGAAATACCCCTCACTGATCAAAGGGAGTCTGGTGCTGTGGTCGCTGCAATTCAGGACTCAGGACACACTTACACATGTCGGATCGGCTTGTGTTGAACAGGGTTAGTTGGCACCATGTGTCGTCGGTCTTCCACAGTGTAGGCCGGAGGCAGCGGTCAGCAAAGGCCCACAGACAGGTGAAGTTGACTTGAGCTGCACAGATTGGAAGCATGTGGTCTTCTTAACCCATTATAGTGTCTTACATTATTTGCGTTGCTACTAATCTTGAATTGTGAATCGTGTAACCCCAGTGTAGGGCGGAGGCAGCGGTCAGGATGGGCGCACAGCTACGTGGCGATGATTTATGGTGCAGTGAGTTAGTAGCACCTGAAGCACACAGCGTGCAATGATGCGTGGTCTGGGCGAGCCGCACTGGAAGCAAAGTGTCTTGCGAACTGGACTGCGACACCTGCAATCGCCACTGCATCTGAATTGTGAGCACTGCTGTCTGCAGTGTAGATCGAAGGCAGTAGTCGGTACAGACATAAGTCTGAGGTGCTGTGCCGCTGGGTTCACAGGTGGCCTGTGTCAAGGAGTCCCCCGGTTATGTCGGCAGCCCTGTGCCAGGGTGAGGGCTGCCGCTGTGACAGACTTGTTGGTCTTCCCTCAAGTGAACCACGCCTAGGGCCTGGCCTATTTATTCATACTGCTACGCTGGAGTGGCATACGCTGGAGCAGCCCACTCCGCTTCCGCTTCCAGGGGGGGACAACACATCTACATGACCGAGATCTTCCCCACTGCCTGAGGCAACATGGTTGCGTCCACTGTGCACTACACTACAAGTATCAACAGTATATCTCCACATGGAGAGGTTTGTGCTTTGCATAGTGAGGTCTGTGCAGCACATCAGCGTTACACTTGGCATTGTGTGCTTTATTGTTGAAGGGTGACTTGCCTCCCTCATATATCTTTGAATGCCACATCTCCCAACATTCAGCTATTGTGTAGCTGAGGGACATGGTGTTTTGGGAAGGTCTGTTGTCCTGTTTTGCGCTGCATTGGTGGTAGTAGGGGGGGTGGTGCAGGGGGAGGTTCTGGTGGTAGTGGCGCTGGGTGTTGTGGTCTTGTTGCGTGTCGGACCTGCATGATCAGTAGCTCTATCACGTGTTGTCTTTAGATGTGGCTGTGAGTTGGATCCAATTCACGGAGTAGATAGTCGACCTCCTTACACCAGTTAAAGGTTGTTGTTAATTTGTTACTGCTAACTCGGCTTATCGCCTGCTTTTTGGATCGCATTGCAGATTTGGCTGGTCGTTGAAAATATGGGGAAGTGGTGTTTTTTTGCATGGGAACGCCTACTTTGCATTTCATTAGGTTAGTTGTGGCTCTCGTTTGTGGCGATTTTGTTGGCGTAAGGTATCGATGGAAGAGTGGTGAGATTTGCAGTTTTCACCAAGTTGATAATTAAAAACACAGAAAAAAAGATAGGCTAAATGAACATTATAATTAGAAATTAGCATTTAAAAAACCTTTGAAATTCACTGAAAAAACCATAGGATTCAGGCAAGTTATTGTTAGAAATTAGCATTTAAAAAACCTTAGAAAATCACAGAAAAAACCATAGGTTTCAGGCACGTTATAGTTATAAATTAGCATTTAAAAATCCTTGGAAATTCACAGGAAAACCATAGGTTTCAGGCACGTTATAGTTAGAAATTAGCATTTAAAAAACCTTTGAAATTCACTGAACAAAACCATAGGTTTCAGGGGTGTTATAGTTAGTTGGACTTTTCACTCATAGAAAACCATAGAAATTCCCCTGTTATAGTTAGTTGAGCTAACTATAACTCACGCCCCCGCAATGCACTGCTGATGACGTCGCATATTACATAATTCATGACATGGTCAGTGACATCACTGGTGACATCACTGATGAAATCTCAAATGACATCACTGATGACATCATCCAAGTCAAAAACCTGATGCACCTTATCAGACCCTAATATAACACTTGATACACCCACTCTAAAATACAGACTATAATATTCGAAACCATGAACACACCAATACCAGTTAGTACATATCCACTCACTAATTTCTAGGTCTACACACACATCTATTCATTCACCCATACAGTCACTCATACATACAGTCAGCCATCAATACAGCATTATCATATCCAGTCACATATCTATACAGACACTCACACACCACCTCTCATTCATAGAGTTATTCACACACCTAGTCAGTAATGGAAATAATCAATCACACTTTCATTTACTCACCTGTACAGTTATACACGTACCACTTCACTTATTTAAACATATACTAACACATACTTACACTCTACTACAATAACTAATACAAGCACACACTGATGCATACAGGCACTCTCACAATCACTCACTCTCACATATCGTCATTTATACAGTCCAACACTCATATATACTGCCTTTCACATATGAAGTTACTCACACATGTACCACTGAGGCATCCATTTACTCACCAAGACACTCATACACACACTCACCAAGCCATACAGCCCTTCACAGATACAGACTTGAACACATATACCCAATATATTATCCACTCACACATCTTTGCACAGAGTCATACCCCCCACCCACCTACACAGACACTCAGGCAACCATACAGGTACTCAGACAAGCAATTAATAGCTCATATAGATCCTCATTTAGTTGCTAACCAAACAATGGAACTGCTTACACGCCAAATGACAACCTAAACTGTGTGAATGTCTGTATCAGTCGCTAACACATGAATTAAGCAAGACACAATTAATCACTCACTTATACAGTCAGTCACACACCTACTTAATCATCCATCCTGACTCTTATACACCCATTCATTCTTAAATACACCTTGGCATACATATATATAAAACATATTTACATTTTATAGAAACACACATTCACTGGATGATGTCATCAGTGATGTCATTTGAGATGTCATCAGTGATGTCATCAGTGATGTCACTGACCATGTCATGAATGATGTAATATGTGATGTCCTCAGCATTGCAGGGGCGCGAGTTATAGTTAGCTCAACTAACTATAACAGGGGCATTTCTATGGTTTTCTATGAGTGAAATGTCCAACTAACAATAACATCCCTGAAACCTATGGTTTTTTTCAGTGAAAATATATATATATATATATATATATATATATATATATATATAGATAGATAGATAGATAGATAGATAGATAGATAGATAGATAGATAGATAGATAGATAGATAGATAGATAGATAGATAGATAGATAGATAGATAGATAGATAGATAGATAGATAGATAGATAGATAGATAGATAGATAGATAGATAGATAGATAGATAGATAGATAGATAGATAGATAGATAGATAGATAGATAGATAGATAGATAGATAGATAGATATTGGAAACCAAGTCGGGTTGCACACACGGGTGAATTCATCATATATTTTATTAGTCCAACCAATCATCCATTTCTGTTGGGACTGCCAAGATTCTATCATTTCAGCTTGGCTTGGATGGTATTTTACCAATCCAAAGCTGTAATACAGTGCCTGGTGTGGTAAAAGGCTTTGGCCATTTTACAGCTCGGCATGGCTAGCACTGAGCTAATCCTATGTTTAGAGACTTTGCTGTAGAAATGGCAAAAGACTTGGTCCCTTCTATCTCGGCTTGGATGGCACTATGCTAATCCTATGCTTAAAGACTTTGATAAAAAAGCAGACATTTGAGGTGACCAAATTTAGAGTGTCGCTGGTGTTGAGAGTGCTCTATACTGGAGCTGCTTTCCACCTAAACTTGAGAATGACCCAGAGTTCTCTTCTTTTTTTTGTAACAATTTATTCATCACTCTATGCCTGAAAGGGTTTGGTTTTGACTTATTCTGGGTGCTCCCTTGTGTCTGGACAAAGCTATACCTCTCTGAAGAGCTCTAATGACAGCGAAACATGTGTCAGGGGTTGCTTTTATTCATTTCAGGTTGGCTTGAATGGTATTTTACCAATCCAAAGCTGTAATACTGTGCCTGGAGTGGTAAAAGGCTTTGGCCATTTTACAGCTCAGCATGGATAGCCCTGTGTTAATCCTATGCTTAAAGACTTTGCTGTAGAAATGGTAAAAGACTTTGTCCCTTTCTATCTAGGCTTGGATGGCATTGTGTTAATCCTCTGCTTAAAGACTTTGATAGAAAAGTAGACATTTAAGGTTAGCAAATTTAGAGTGTCGCTGGTGTTGAGAGTGCTCTATACTGGAGCTGCTTTCCACCTAAACATGAGAATTACCCAGAGTTCTCTGCTTCTTTTTTTGCATAATTTATTCATCACTCTATACCTGAAAGGGTTTTGTTTTGACTTTTACTAGGTGCTCCCTTGTGTCTGGACAAAGCTATACCTCTATACAGAGCTCTAATGAGAGCAAAACATGTGTCAGGGGTTGCTTTTATTCATTTACGTTTGGCTTGGATGGTATTTTACCAATCCAAAGCTGCAATACTGTGCCTGGAGTGGTAAAAGGCTTTGGAGATTGTACAGTTCAGCATGCATAGTACAGTGCTAATCCTATGCTTAAAGACTTTGCTGTAGAAGTGACAAAATACTTTATCCCTTTCAATCTTGGCTTGGATGGCATTGTAATTGTAATTTTTATTGCATTTATATAGCACTTACTACCCCTGACGAGGTGTCGAAGCGCTTTTTCGGTGAGTAGCATGCTTCTCCAGAACCCAAGAAGGATTAGTGTTGAATTAGTACAGTGAAATATGAAAGTAATTTGAGTGGTGGATGGGTTAGTCAGGTTTTTGGATTCAGAAGGATAGCGGAGAGATAGAAGAGGGAAAAATGTTTGCATTCATATAGTGCTTGTTACCACTGATGGGTGCTGAAGTGCTATTGGTGTGTTGAAGTGCTTTTTTGGTGAGTAGCACGCTACTCCGGAACCCATTAAAAGATTAGTGTTGAATTAGTATAGTGAAGTATTTAAGTAATTTGAGTGGTGAATGATATGTTAGTTGGTTATTTTGATTGTGAAGGGTAGCAGTGGGATAGAAGATGGACAGAGGTATGCATACATGTATATATATGTAAAGCTTGTTACCCCTGATGGGGTGTTGAAGTGCTTTTTCTGCGAGTAGCATGCTACTCCGAACCCGTAAAGGGTTAGTGGTGAATTAGTATAGTAAAATATGAAAGTAATTTGAGTGGTGGATATTAGTCAGTTATTTGGATTGAGAAGGATAGAAGAGGGATAGAAGAGAGATAAAGGGTTGCATTCATATAGTGCTTGCTGCCCCTAATGAGGTGTTGAAGCGCTTTTTTCGGTGAGTAGCAGCTACTCGGAACCCATAGAGGATTAGTGGTGAATTAGTATAGTGACATATAAAAATGTATGAGTGGGCATGTTAGTCTGTTATTTTGATTGAAAAGGATAGTGGAGGGATAGAAGAGTGAAGGATTTAGATTTTGTTTTTGGATGTCATAGCAGTGGGGAACAACCTTTACAACGCAACTTTTACAACGCACTACCATTACAACGCATTTTTTACAACGCATAATCCATTACAACGCATGACATTACAACGCATGACACTACAACGCATTTTTAAAAACTACCTTTACAACGCATTCCATTACAACGCATACTACCATTACAACGCATACCATTACAACGCATAATATTACACTATACTATCCAACACTTTCCCTACTGATGCACCCCCTGGAGTTAGAATAGTAATTTTTACCCCTACACTATCCAACACTTACCCTACTGTTGCACCCCCTGGAGTTAGAATAGTAATTTTTACCCCTACACTATCCAACACTTACCCTACTGTTGCACCCCCTGGAGTTAGAATAGTAATTTTTACCCCTACACTATCCAACACTTACCCTACTGTTGCACCCCCTGGAGTTAGAATAGTAATTTTTACCCCTACACTATCCAACATTTACCCTACTGTTGCACCCCCTGGAGTCAGAATAGTAATTTTTACCCCTATACTATCCAACACTTACCCTACTGATGCACCCCCTGGAGTTAGAATAGTAATTTTTACCCCTATACTATCCAACACTTACCCTACTGATGCACCCCCTGGAGTTAGAATAGTAATTTTTACCCCTATACTATCCAACACTTACCCTACTGATGCACCCCCTGGAGTTAGAATAGTAATTTTTACCCCTATACTATCCAACACTTACCCTACTGATGCACCCCCTGGAGTTAGAATAGTAATTTTTACCCCTATACTATCCAACACTTACCCTACTGATGCACCCCCTGGAGTTAGAATAGTAATTTTTACCCCTATACTATCCAACACTTACCCTACTGATGCACCCCCTGGAGTTAGAATAGTAATTTTTACCCCTATACTATCTAATACTTACCTTAAATGTAATTTAATATTATGCGTTGTAATGGTATGCGTTGTAAAGGTAGTATGCGTTGTAATGGTAATGCGTTGTAAAGGTATTTTTTAAAAATGCGTTGTAGTGTCCTGCGTTGTAATGTCATGCGTTGTAATGGATTATGCGTTGTAAAAAATGCGTTGTAAGTGCATGCGTTGTAAAAGTGTGCGTTGTAACGTCATACATCCCATAGCAGTAGTGGGAGGCTTGGGATGAGTGAAAAGGGATGCGGAGGGGAAGAGTCAGAGGGAAGAGTTTAGAAAGGCTTGTTTTGGAAGATCAGTATAGTAAAAGGTGTCAGATGGTGCAAGGAGGGGTAGAGTAGGGGAGAGTCTAGAAAGGGCTATTTTGGGGGTCATAGTAGTGGTATGGGATTTGAGATGAATGAGAGAGTGAATGTAAAGGATATATTGATAGAGGTACAGGGTGATAAATAGGGTAGTGCATTGTAAAGAGTAGTAGAAAGAGGTTTGAGATGAGTCAGAAAGTTCAGTAAGTTAAATTTATCCTCTGAAATGTGTTGGAAGGAACGGAGAGGCTGAGTTAAAGTATTCTTGAATTGTTGTTTTTCAAAAGTGTTTGTGCTGGTGCTTTGTGTCTGTTTTAAATACGAGTCCAACGTGTCTGCTTTGTCCGTGTAATGATTTGCCAGTTTGTCTGTGAAATCTTGAGTAACGAGATGAGTTCCTTCTAGGCAATTTGGTTTATGAAATTCATTGAGTATTTTATAGAATTCTTTATTTGCACATTTAGCATTTTGAATTCTGTCTGAATAGTACCTTTTCTTTGCCTTTTTGATAGCTGTCTTGTATAATATGTTATTTTCTGTAGGTGAAGTTTGTCTTGTTTTTTATTTTGCTTTGAGCCAGGCACGTTGCAGCTTTCTAATTTGTAGCTTTATGTCTTTTATCTCTGTATTTCCCCAAGGTGCTTGTTTTCTTGTGTTCTGTTGTGTGGTTTTGAGTGGTATCAGGATATCAAAAGCTTCCTGTAGCTACTCATATAGTTTTTTCATCAGAATTTATTGTTTCCAGATCTGTACTGGATGTTAGTTGAGTTTCTAAGTGTTCCAAATTGTGTTTGTTCCACGGTCGATGCAGGCAAGGTGGTTTTAGGTGAGTCGCTTAGTGTTGTTTAATGTTAGAAAGCAAGCAAATGGTGGTATGACCATGTGACCAGAGTTATAGTTTGAAAGGTAACTAGTTCAGTATTAGCAAAAATGACATCTAGGATATGTCAAGCAATGTGTGTGGGTTTGTGGACAATCTGATGCAGGTTCAGTTCATCTAGGCCATTGATTATTGCTTTTGCATGGGTCATATTGGGTTTAATCAACCAAATGTTGAGGTTACCTAGAACGCATAGGTTGGAGTTTATTGTTATCAGGTTTGAAACCGTGTCTAGAAGTGTGTCTGGGAATGTCGCCTTGTGGGTCTGTAAAGGAGCAGAAAGTTACAGGAGGAAGACGGTGTAGGATTGCATCTTGTGAGAAGAGCCTCATAATTCTTTATGGAGATGTCATCAACTTTAGTGGTATGTAATGTTTGCCTGAATACAACAGCTAGACCACCTCCTTTTTTGCCTATACGATTTGGGTGATCGTTTGATAGCTTAGAGGAATGGCTTCATGCAGGACTGGAGCCATATCTTCAACAAACCACGATTCAGTTATGAATATTAGGTCTGGTTTTGCATCGGTAAGAATGTCGTAGATGTGATGTTTGTTTTTAGAGAGTGATCGAGCATTTATTAGTAGACAGTTTAGAGAATGTGCTTGGGCGACAGTGAGACTTAGTTTTGTAGAAAAGTGATCAGCATTGTGTGGGTTAGTAGCAGATGTGTTTTTATTGCTGGTATTATCTGTATTAGGATAACAATCGTGTAGCTGTTCTGTAATGTGTTACTCGTCCAGCAGGCTATGAAGGCATTTTGGTGGGTCTGCATGCGTAGGTGGTGGAGATGGTGTTTGAGAGTGAGTTGGTGTTCTGTGTTGTTTTTGTGGTGTAACCTTGTTGTGCATTAGGCACGTAGAAGCAAAGTTGTGATGTGTGGCACGTTGCTTATATTGTTTGCATGTGTTTAGGGTAGAAGGTGTATGAGTCAGTGGTGGTGGTGCAGCATGTGAGCCATGTAGTAAGCTTCTAAATTGTCCAATGGATGAGAGGCGGTTGGAAGAGAGTTGCTGTGTTGCTATATGTGTGTTAGGTGTGGTGAAAGAGAGAAAGCTTGGCATTGTGGTTTGTTCCTTTGTGTAGTTTGAAAGGTGGGTGTGTGACTGTATTTTGAGACTGTAAGAATAATGGGGCGTTGTGCTTGAGAGATTTTGTATTGCTGATGTGTGTGATATGTTTTGTTTTTGAGGAGTAGTGAAAAGAGTTGTTGATGTATTTGTTTCATCAGATGGATTTGTTTGTTTACTATTGTTTGTAAGGTAGAGGGGTGGTGATGTGTTTGTGAGTAGAGTGTCTGTTGTGTGTAGGAGGGGATAAAGTAGATTTAAGACTGTTTTAGACCTGTTTGCTGCAAGAGTTAAAATGTGTGGTGCAGTGGCATGTAAGTGTTGTATTGTTGTCTTATTGTGGTAGAAAGAAGAGGAGCCTGTTGGTTGGACAAATGATAGCAGGCTGAGTACGGGTTTGTTAATGATAAAAGGGGGTCTGGTAGGAGTAATTAGAGTGGGTAATTTGTGTTTGGATTGGTTGTAGTTAATTATGGTATGGATTTTGGTTGTGTTTCTGATGAGTGCATTGGTTATTGGTATAGGATAGAGTTGTGTACTATTTGTAGGTGATGGTGGAAATGTGCGGCAGCTGTGATAGAAGGGTATACAGACGTGGTTTGTGTGGTGTGTGTGGTTTTGCAGGGTGTGCTGGTACATTGATATGTGCATAGGGTTGGTTTTTAGTAAGTGTGTGGTGTACATTTGGTGTGTGTGTTCCTCTGTTTGTGGATGGTGTAGGGTGGGTATTGCTAAAAGAGAAAATGGGCAGCATTTCTGGCCCTGATCCCGAACAGTCTCTAACAGGCTCAAACAGGCAACTACCCTTGTCCTCTCTGCCCTTAGCCTCGAAGCCCGGCCTGAGATGCCCTAAGCCTTGGTCTTTTATAGCCCTAATACTCAGGTGACCCCTTCATCCAATGGGAACCCTAGCCCTAACCCTAACCAATCACAACACTAGCCCTAAACTCTAGATCCAATAGGAGACCAAGACCTTACAGACAATTTTAGCCCTAGTCCAAGCACTCAATCAGGTACAAAAACCCTAATCTCTATATCCAATAGAGGCCCTAGCCCAGGCTATAGTCCCAACCCTAGTCCCAGTAACCAATGACACAGGAAACCCTAGTCCCTACTTCCAAAAAAGAGCCTAACCCATGTATTAGTCCCACACCTATTCCAGCAACCAATAACACAAGAAGCCCTAATCGCTACTTTCAATAGAAGGCCCAACCCTAGCCCTAGTCCCACCCCTAGTCCCAGCAACCAATCACATAGGAAGCCCTAGTCCCTACTCCAATAAAACGCCTAACCCTAGCCTTAGTCCCAACCCTACATTGATTGAATCACACACCCAGAAACCAATCAGAACTCTCAAATAACCAATCAATGAAAACGCTAACCGTAATCCAATAGAAACACCAAATGCAACCACCAATCAGTGCACACATATAACAACCAATCGTAGACTACATAAGGTCCCAGTGAACTCAGACAAGGTTTGCTGGCCTGGGAGATAGAAGCTGCTCCTCTATTCAGAATCTCCTGGGAGACAGGCAGGCTCAATCCACACTTTGGACTTCTGCAGGTAAGGGCCTAACAAACTGTCCTCTCACAATACTGTTTGTATAAAACTTTACTCACTCTCCTAGCCAAAAAGCGAAGTGTACAATCCCTGTAAATTGGCTGAGCCTGATCAAAACACACTGTTATAAATGTGTCCTCTCAATGGTATTTCAAAAATATCTTTATTTGTTATAATTATGAGTGATGAACAAAGATGAATGCAAGAACAACAGTTGATGGACAGAATGCAGAACAATGTCATACATTCACCCCACTACAGAGATCTGGGCCTAAATCCATTGTTTTTTTGCTCACCATGCCGTTCCAGTTTGAACCCAGCCATATGCAAATCAGTCTTGACCCTGTGCCTCATGGGTACTGTCCAGCCCAAACTGCCAAGCCAGGTCCTCCCTGGACTGGAAACAAGCATCCTAGGACCGGTTTCAGGGTTTCACCCCTCTTCAGCAAGGATAGCTTGATTCCAGTGGCATGGAGAGCACAGGACCCACGTCTGGGCATACCCTTCCCACTCGGGGTGACAAATGCAAAAACAACAGTTCGGCTGGACTGTTCCCATGAGGCACAGGGTCGAGACTGATTTGCATATAGCCAGGTCTAAACTGGGGTGGCATGGTGAGCAAAAGAATGATGGATTTAACCCAGATCTCTTGACTGGGGGTGAATGTTTTGATTTGTTCTGCATTCCGTCCATCAATTATGTGTCTTTTGCTTTCTCGCCCTAAGTGTGCCAGGTATGCTCAGACGTGAGTCCTGGGCTCACTGAGCCACTAGAATCAAGCAATCCTGGCTGAAGAGGGGTGAAACCGCGAAACCAGTCCTAGGATGCAGGTTTCCGGTCCTGTCCAGGCAGTTTGGGCTGGACTGTTCCCATGAGGCAAAGGGTCGAGACTGATTTGCCAAATAGCCGGATCTAAACTTGGGTGGCATGCTGAGCAAAAGAATGATGGATTTAACCCAGATCTCTTGACTGGGGGTGAATGTTTTGATTTGTTCTGCATTCCGTCCATCAATTGTGTGTCTTTTGCTTTCTCCCCCTAAGTGCGCCAGGTATGCTCAGACGTGTGTCCTGGGCTCACTGTGCCACTAGAATCAAGCTATCCTGGCTGAAGAGGGGTGAAACCCAGAAACCGGTCCTAGGATGCTTGTTTCTGGTCCAGGTAGGACCAGGCTTGGCAGTTCGGGCTGGACTGTTCCCATGAGGCACAGAGTCGAGACTGATTTGCATATAGCCAGGTCTAAACTAGGGTGGCATGGTGAGCAAAAGAATGATGGATTTAACCCAGATCTCTTGACTGGGGGTGAATGTTTTGATTTGTTCTGCATTCCGTCCATCAATTGTGTGTCTTTTGCTTTCTCGCCCTAAGTGTGCCAGGTATGCTCAGACGTGAGTCCTGGACTCACTGTGCCACTGGAATCAAGCTATCCTGGCTGAAGAGGGGTGAAACCCCGAAACCTGCCCTAGGATGCTTGTTTCCGGTCCAGGGAGGACCTGGCTTGGCAGTTCAGGCTGGACTGTTCCCATGAGGCACAGGGTCGAGATTGATTTGCATATAGCCAGGTCTAAACTGGGGTGGCATCGTGAGCAAAAGAATGATGGATTTAACCCAGATCTCTTGACTGGGGGTGAATGTTTTGATTTGTTCTGCATTCCATCCATCAATTGTGTGTCTTTTGCTTTCTCCCCCTAAGTGCACCAGGTATGCTCAGACGTGTGTCCTGGGCTCACTGTGCCAATGGAATCAAGCTATCCTGGCTGAAGAGGGCTGAAACCCAGAAACCGATCCTAGGATGCTTGTTTCAGGTCCAGGTAGGATCTGGCTTGGCAGTTCGGGCTGGACTGTTCCCATGAGGCACAGAGTCGAGACTGATTTGCATATACCCAGGTCTAAACTGGGTTGGCATGGTGAGCAAAAGAACGATGGATTTAACCCAGATCTCTTGACTGGGGGTGAATGTTTTGATTTGTTCTGCATTCCGTCCATCAGTTGTGTGTCTTTTGCATTGTCGCCTTAAGTGCACCAGGTATGCTCAGTCGTGAGTCCTGGGCTCACTGTGCCACTGGAATCAAGCTATCCTGGCTGAAGAGGGGTGAAACCCTGAAACCGGTCCCAGGATGCTTGTTTCCGGTCCAGGGAGGACCTGGCTTGGAAGTTCGGGCTGGACTGTTCCCCTGAGGCACAGGGTCGTGACTGATTTTCATATAGCCAGGTCTAAACTGGGGTATCATGGTGAGCAAAAGAATGATGGATTTAACCCAGATCTCTTGACTGGTGGTGAATGTTTTGATTTGTTCTGCATTCTGTCCATCAATTATGTGTCTTTTGCTTTCTCGCCCTAAGAGTGCCAGGTATGCTCAGACGTGAGTCCTGGGCTCACTGTGCCACTGGAATCAAGCTATCCTGGCTTAGGAGGGGTGAAACCCCGAAACCGGTCCTAGGATGCTTGTTTCCGGTCCAGGGAGGACCTGGCTTGGCAGTTTGGGCTGGACTGTTCCCATGAGGCACAGGGTCGAGACTGATTTGCATATAGCCAGATCTAAACTGGGGTGGCATGGTGAGCAAAAGAATGATGGATTTAACCCAGATCTCTTGACTGGGGGTGAATGTTTTGATTTGTTCTGCATTCCATCCATCAATTGTGTGTCTTTTGCTTTCTCCCCCTAAGTGCTCCAGGTATGCTCAGACGTGTGTCCTGGGCTCACTGTGCCACTGGAATCAAGCTATCCTGGCTGAAGAGGGGTGAAACCCAGAAACCGGTCCTAGGATGCTTGTTTCCGGTCCAGGTAGGACCTGGCTTGGCAGTTCGGGCTGGACTGTTCCCATGAGGCACAGAGTCAGGACTGATTTGCATATAGCCAGGTCTAAACTGGGGTGGCATGGTGAGCAAAAGAATAATGGATTTAACCCAGATCTCTTGACTGGAGGTGAATGTTTTGATTTGTTCTGCATTCCCTCCATCAATTGTGTGTCTTTTGCTTTCTCCCCCTAAGTGCGCCAGGTATGCTCAGACGTGTGTCCTGGGCTCACTGTGCCACTGGACCTAGCCTGACCTCATCAGTGCCGGTCGCTCTACCCGCCGCGTGGCCCCTCCAGGAAGTCACCGGTTCCCTGCTGCCGCCACCGATCGCATCGCTGCCCTGATTGTGCCCCCACTGTGGTTTGTAGGATCGCCGTAGTATTGCCCTGATTTGTACTGTTCTGTCTGCTCCTGTTGCCTTGTGCTGTGTACTGTTCTGCCCCCTGTTTCGGCGTAGTCTTGCCCTGATTGTACTCTTCTGTTCCTGTTGCCCTAGCGCTTCTGTCCCCGCTGTTGCCCACCCCGCTCCCTGCCGCTGCTCCCCCGTGGCCCCCGCCCCCAATCCTGCTGGTTTCCCTCGACCCTCCAATTCGCCACCCCGCTCCCACCTCCCAGCTGCTCCTCCCTCCCACTGATTACTTAATGGAGTGACCGGGCGACGGGGAGCTGTGACCTAGCCTGACCTCGTCAGTGCCGGTCGCTCTACCCGCCGCGTGGCCCCTCCAGGAGGTCACCGGTTCCCTGCTGCCGCTCGCATCGCTGCCCTGATTGTGCCCCCACTGTGGTTTGTAGGATCGCCGTAGTATTGCCCTGATTTGTACTGTTCTGTCTGCTCCTATTGCCTTGTGCTGTGTACTGTTCTGCCCCCTGTTTCACCGTAGTCTTGCCCTGATTGTACTCTTCTGTTCCTGTTGCCCTAGCGCTTCTGTCCCCGCTGTTGCCCACCCCGCTCCCTGCCGCTGCTCCCCCGCGGCCCCCGCCCCCACTCCTGCTGCTTTCCCTCAACCCTCCCATTCGCCACCCCGCTCCCACCTCCCAGCTGCTCCTCCCTCCCACTGATTACTTAATGGAGTGACCGGGCGACGGGGAGCTGTGAACTAGCCTGACCTCGTCAGTGCCGGTCGCTCTACCCGCCGCGTGGCCCCTCCCAGCTGCTCCTCCCTCACTCCGCCCCCCCTACACTCTCCACTTATGGTAGAGTCCGCACGTGCGTGCAGCGTTCACGCGCAGCGAGCGCGCCAATGGTGCGCCGAAGGCGCGCCAAAGGCAAGCCCGTCTACGCCCTTCCACGCCTGGACCGCGCCCAGCGCCAGACACCCTGGCCCCCGCAGATGCCATCCCACCCGCTTGACGTACGACGCCGCCACCCTCAGCGCACTCAACCCCGGCCGCCTCCCTGGATGTAAATGTAAATGTAAATGTATGTGTCTTGTAAAGCGCACTGCTGCCCTGAGGCGTCCTGGCGCTGTAGACCGCTGGGGAACCCGTCCTGGCTATCCCTGTGAGATGGTCCCTCCAGGGTATCTCCAAGGTGAAACCAGGCATCCCCGGCGAATGTGGGGGGCCGTTGTGGAGATGAGGCAAGCTAATGCCCAGAGTTGCCGAGTGTGTTCCTGGTTAGAGTAGGTACCGAGGCGAGAATTATCGAGTCCGTTTTTGACACTGGTCCACGACCCTGCCGCGTCGGGAATTGAACCCTGGTCCCTGGCCGATTCTCTGCTTACGGATCTGCCGTCTCTAACCAGTGAGCCACACCTCTCCACAGAGGCACCCCAGGACGCACCCACGGACCCTTCTCCTGCCAACCCTGCAAGTTCTCCTGCATCCGGACCTGCAACGCACCCGCACCCGCCAAGCCGATCACCAACAGCAACCACCTGAAGTGCATCCTGCTCAACACCCGCTCCGTCCACGCCGTGGAACTATGGAACCTGCTCGACACCACCTCTCCGGACGTCGCCTTCCTCACGGAGACCTGGATGAACGCCTCCTCAGCACCCGACGTCGCCATAGCCATCCTGGACGAATACAAGGTCACTCGGAGGGACCGCGTCAACCAGACTGGAGGAGGCATCGCCATCGTCCACAAGAACACCAGCCGCATCACGACCAACTCCGACGACACCCTCACAGCTGCCGAACATCTTCACTTCCAGATACACACTGACCCCAAGACCACACTCAGAGGCACCCTCATCTACAGACCCCCAGGACCCCGCACACAATTCAGCGAAGACATCGCAGACTTCATCAGCTCACACGCCCTCCCCTCCACTGACTACATCCTCCTAGGGGACCTCAACTTCCACCTGGAGAACAACAATGACAACAACACCACCACCCTGCTGGACAACCTCGCCAACCTCGGACTCAAGCAACTGGTGAACACCCCCACCCACTACACCGGACACACGCTTGACCCAATCTTCTCCTCCAGCAAGCACATCTCCTTCAGCCACTCCACCGGACTCCACTGGACAGACCACAGCTGCGTCCACTTCAGCTTCAGAAAGACCACGACTCGCTACCTCCCGCAACAGGTTCCCCGCAGGAACTGGAACAAGATCACCACCGACCAACTCACCATATCACTGAACCAGAACCCCCCCGCCAGATCAACGGACCCCAAACAAGCAGCCCACAACTTTACACAGTGGATCACCAACTGCGCCGACGACCTCGCACCCCTGAAAACCCAGCCCAGCAGGCCCGGAAGCAAGAAAGCCCCATGGTTCAACGACGACCTCAAGAACTCCAAGAAGAACTGCCGCACCCTCGAGAAAGCCTGGCGAAAGAACCCGACCACAGACAACTTGACCGCCCTCAAGCATGCCACCCGCAAACACCACCAGCTGATCCACACCACCAAGAAGTCAGCATTCAAGGAGCGACTAGACAACAACACACACAACAGCAAGGAGCTCTTCAGCATTGTCAAAGAACTCTCCAACCCCAGCGCCGGAAACAACGACATCACTCCCTCACAAGACCTCTGCGACTCACTCGCCGCGTTCTTCCACAACAAGATCGCAGACATACACAACAGCTTCGGCGAACAGTCCACGCACCCAACCACAGAACCAACACCCACCACCACCACCCTCCGCGCTTGGACCCCAGTCAACACCGAAGACACCACCCACACGATGAACACCATCCACTCCGGATCGCCAACCGACCCATGACCCCACCACGTCTTCAACAAGGCCGACTCCGTCATCGCACCCCGACTCCGGGACATCATCAACTGCTCCTTCAACACAGCCACCTTCCCGGAGAGCTTGAAGCATGCCGAACTCAGCGCCCTCCTGAAGAAACCATCAGCAGACCCCACCGACCTCAAGAACTACCGCCCCATCTCGCTCCTCCCGTTTTCTGCCAAAGTCATCGAGAAGACCGTCAACAGACAGCTTGCCGCCTTTCTCGAGACGAACGGATCCCTCGACCACTCACAGTCCGGCTTCCGAGCCAACCACAGCACCGAAACCGCCCTCATCGCAGCCACTGATGACATCCGAACCCTGCTCGACAACGGGGAAACAGCGGCCCTCATCCTCCTGGACCTCTCCGCTGCGTTCGATACTGTCTGCCACCGCACCCTAGTACAATGCCTCAGCAACGTCGGAATCCAAGAGAAGGCACTGGAGTGGATCATCTCGTTCCTCGCCGGAAGACCCCAGAGAGTCCGCCTCCCCCCGTTCAGAACCGAGGCCACCAAAGTCATCTGCGGCATACCACAAGGATCATCACTCAGCCCCACCCTCTTCAACGTATACATGAGCCCCCTCGCAGCCATCGCACGCCAACACATCCTCAACATCCTCTCCTACGCCGAAGACACCCAGCTGATCCTCTCTCTCACCAAAGACCCCGCCACCGCCAGAACCAACCTACACGAAGGGATGAAAGAAGTAGCCGAGTGGATGAAGAACAGCCGCTTGAAACTGAACTCAGACAAGATGGAAAAGCTCATCCTTGGATCACCACCATCTGCCTGGGACGACTCCTGGTGGACACCGGCCCTAGGCAGCACACCCAAACCAACGGACCATGCACGCAACCTGGGTTTCATCCTGGACTCCTCCCTATCGATGACCAGACAAGTCAACGCCGTCTCGTCATCGTGTTTCAACATCCTACGCATGCTCCGAAAGATCCTCCGATGGATCCCCACCGAAACCAGGAAGACGGTCACCCAGGCACTTGTCACCAGCCGACTGGACTACGGAAACACCCTCTACACCGGAACCACAGCCAAACTGCAGAAAAGACTCAAACGCATCCAGAACGCCTCCGCACGACTCATCCTGGACCTCCCCCGTCACAGCCACATCACCGGACACCTGAAAGACCTGCACTGACTCACCGTCAGCAAAAGAATCACGTTCCGCCTCCTCACCCATGCACACAAAGCCCTCCACGACCTAGGCCCCAGATACCTCAACAACCACCTGACCTTCTACACACCCACCCGCCAACTACGATCGACCAGCCGCGCCCTCGCCGCCATTCTGCGCATTCGAAGAGCCACCATGGGAGGAAGATCCTTCTCCTACCTGGCAGCCACGAGCTGGAATTCCCTCCCCATCCACCTTCGTCTTACCCAAGACCACCTCTCCTTCAGGAAGCAACTCAAGACCTGGCTGTTCTAGCAGTAGCGAACCCCCCCCAAGCGCCTTGAGACCCTCCGGGTGAGTAGCGCGCTATACAAATTTCTTGATTGATTGATTGATTGATTGATCAAGCTATCCTGGCTGAAGAGGGGTGAAACCCATAAACCGGTCCTAGGATGCTTGTTTCCGGTCCAGGGAGGACCTGGCTTGGCAGTTCGGGCTGGACTGTTCCCATGAGGCACAGGGTCGAGACTGATTTACATATAGCCTGGTCTAAACTGGGGTGGCATGGTGAGCAAAAGAACGATGGATTTAACCCAGATCTCTTGACTGGGGGTGAATGTTTTGATTTGTTCTGCATTCCGTCCATCAATTATGTGTCTTTTGCTTTCTCGCCCTAAGTGTGCCAGGTATGCTCAGACCTGAGTCCTGGGCTCACTGTGCCACTGGAATCAAGCTATCCTGGCTGAAGAGGGGTGAAACCCCGAAACTGGTCCTAGAATGCTTGTTTCCGGTCCAGGGAGGACCTGGCTTGGCAGTTCAGGCTGGACTGTTCCCATGAGGCACAGAGTCGAGACTGATTTGCATATAGCCAGGTCTAAACTGGGGTGGCATGGTGAGCAAAAGAATGATGGATTTAACCCAGATCTCTTGACTGGTGGTGAATGTTTTGATTTGTTCAGCATTCCATCCATCAATTATGTGTCTTTTGCTTTCTCGCCCTAAGAGTGCCCGGTATGCTCAGACGTGAGTCCTGGGCTCACTGTGCCACTGGAATCAAGCTATCCTGGCTTAGGAGGAGTGAAACCCCGAAACCGGTCCTAGGATGCTTGTTTCCGGTCCAGGAAGGACCTGGCTTGGCAGTTTGGGCTGGACTGTTCCCATGAGGCACAGGGTCGAGACTGATTTGCATATAGCCAGATCTAAACTGGGGTGGCATGGTGAGCAAAAGAATGATGGATTTAACCCAGATCTCTTGACTGGGGGTGAATGTTTTGATTTGTTCTGCATTCCGTCTATCAATTGTGTGTCTTTTGCTTTCTCCCCCGAAAGTGCGCCAGGTATGCTCAGACGTGTGTCCTGGACTCACTGTGCCACTGGAATCAAGCTATCCTGGCTGAAGAGGGGTGAAACCCAGAAACCGGTCCTAGGATGCTTGTTTCCGGTCCAGGTAGGACCTGGCTTGGCAGTTCGGGCTGGACTGTTCCCATGAGGCACAGAGTCAGGACTGATTTGCATATAGCCAGGTCTAAACTGGGGTGGCATGGTGAGCAAAAGAATGATGGATTTAACCCAGATCTCTTGACTGGGGGTAAATGTTTTGATTTGTTCTGCATTCCGTCCATCAATTGTGTGCCTTTTGCTTTCTCCCCCTAAGTGCGCCAGGTATGCTCAGACGTGTGTCCTGGGCTCACTGTGCCACTGGACCTAGCCTGACCTCGTCAGTGCCGGTCGCTCTACCCACCGCGTGGCCTCTCCAGGAAGTCACCGGTTCCCTGCTGCCGCCCGCATCACTGCCCTGATTGTGCCCCCACTGTGGTTTGTAGGATCGCCGTAGTATTGCCCTGATTTTTACTGTTCTGTCTGCTCCTGTTGCCTTGTGCTGTGTACTGTTCTGCCCCCTGTTTCACCGTAGTCTTGCCCTGATTGTACTCTTCTGTTCCTGTTGCCCTAGCGCTTCTGTCCCCGCTGTTGCCCACCCCGCTCCCTGCCGCTGCTCCCCCGCGGCCCCCGCCCCCAATCCTGCTGGTTTCCCTCGACCCTCCCATTCGCCACCCCGCTCCCGCCTCCCAGCTGCTCCTCCCTCCCACTGATTACTTAATGGAGTGACCGGGCGACGGGGAGCTGTGAACTAGCCTGACCTCGTCAGTGCCGGTCGCTCTACCCGCCGCGTGGCCCCTCCAGGATGTCACTGGTTCCCTGCTGCCACCGCCGCTCGCATCGCTTCCCTGATTGTGCCCCCACTGTGGTTTGTAGGATCGCCGTAGTATTGCCCTGATTTGTACTGTTCTGTCTGCTCCTGTTGCCTTGTGCTGTGTACTGTTCTGCCCCCTGTTTCGCCGTAGTCTTGCCCTGATTGTACTCTTCTGTTCCTGTTGCCCTAGCGCTTCTGTCCCCGCTGTTGCCCACCCCGCTCCCTGCCGCTGCTCCCCCGCGGCCCCCGCCCCCACTCCTGCTGGTTTCCCTCGACCCTCCCATTCGCCACCCCGCTCCCACCTCCCAGCTGCTCCTCCCTCGCTCTGCCCCCCCTACACTCTCCACTTGTGGCAGAGTCCGCACATGCGCGCAGCGTTCACGCGCCACGAGCGCGCCAATGGTGCGCCGAAGGCGCGCCAAAGGCAAGCCCGTCTACGCCTGTCCACGCCTGGACTGCGCCCAGCGCCAGACACCCTGGCCCCCGCAGATGCCATCCCACCCGCTGGACGTACGACGCCGCCACCCTCAGCGCACTCAACCCCGGCCGCCTCCCTGGATGCCACAGAGGCACCCCAGGACGCACTCACGGACCCTTCTCCTGCCAACCCTGCAAGTTCTCCTGCATCCGGACCTGCAACGCACCCGCACCCGCCAAGCCGAGCACCAACAGCAACCACCTGAAGTGCATCCTGCTCACCACCCGCTCCGTCCACAGACACGCCGTGGAACTATGGAACCTGCTCGACACCACCTCTCCGGGTGTCGCCTTCCTCACGGAGACCTGGATGAACGCCTCCTCAGCACCCGACTTCGCCATAGCCATCCCGGACGAATACAAGGTCACCCGGAGGGACCGCGTCAACCAGACTGGAGGAGGCATCGCCATCGTCCACAAGAACACCATCCGCATCACGACCAACTCCGACGACACCCTCACAGCCGCCGAACATCTTCACTTCCAGATACAAACCGACCCCAAGACCACACTCAGAGGCACCCTCATCTACAGACCCCCAGGACCCCGCACACAATTCAGCGAAGACATCGCAGACTTCATCAGCTCACACACCCTCCCCTCCACTGACTACATCCTCCTAGGGGACCTCAACTTCCACCTGGAGAACAACAATGACAACAACACCACCACCCTGCTGGACAACCTCGCCAACCTCGGACTCAAGCAACTGGTGAACACCCCCACCCACTACGCCAGACACACGCTTGACCCAATCTTCTCCTCCAGCAAGCACATCTCCTTCAGCCACTTCACCGGACTCCACGGGACAGACCACAGCTGCGTCCACTTCAGCTTCAGAAAGACCACGACTCGCTACCTCCCGCAACAGGTTCCCCGCAGGAACTGGAACAAGATCACCACCGACCAACTCACCATATCACTGAACCAGAACCCCCCGCCAGATCAACGGACCCCAACCAAGCAGCCCACAACTTCACACAGTGGATCACCAACTGCGCTGACGACCTCGCTCCCCTGAAAACCCAGCCCAGCAGGCCCGGAAGCAAGAAAGCCCCATGGTTTAACGACGACCTCAAGAACTCCAAGAAGAACTGCCGCACCCTCGAGAAAGCCTGGCGAAAGAACCCGACCACAGACAACTTGACTGCCCTCAAGCATGCCACCCACAAACACCATCAGCTGATCCACACCACCAAGAAGTCAGCATTCAAGGAGCGACTAGACAACAACACACACAACAGCAAGGAGCTCTTCAGCATCATCAAAGTACTCTCCAACCCCAGCGCCGGAAACAACGACATCACTCCCTCACAAGACCTCTGCGACTCACTCGCCGCGCTCTTCCACAACAAGATCGCAGACATACACAACAGCTTCGGCGAACAGTCCACGCACCCAACCACAGAACCAACACCCACCACCACCACCCTCCGCGCTTGGACCCCAGTCAACACCGAAGACACCACCCACAAGATGAACACCATCCACTCCGGATCGCCAACCGACGCATGCCCCCACCACGTCTTCAACAAGGCCGGCTCCGTCATCGCACCCCGACTCCGGGACATCATCAACTGCTCCTTCAACACAGCCACCTTCCCGGAGAGCTTGAAGCATGCCGAACTCAGCGCCCTCCTGAAGAAACCATCAGCAGACCCCACCGACCTCAAGAACTACCGCCCCATCTCGCTCCTCCCGTTTCCTGCCAAAGTCATCGAGAAGACCGTCAACAGACAGCTTGCCGCCTTTCTCGAGACGAACGGATCCCTCAACCACTCACAGTCCGGCTTCCGAGCCAACCACAGCACCGAGACCGCCCTCATCGCAGCCACTGATGACATCCGAACCCTGCTCGACATCGGGGAAACAGCGGCCCTCATCCTCCTGGACCTCTCCGCAGCGTTCGATACTGTCTGCCACCGCACCCTAGTACAATGCCTCAGCAACGTCGGAATCCAAGAGAAGGCACTGGAGTGGATCATCTCGTTCCTCGCCGGAAGGACCCAGAGAGTCCGCCTCCCCCCGTTCAGAACCGAGGCCACCAAAGTCATCTGCGGCATACCACAAGGATCATCACTCAGCCCCACCCTCTTCAACGTATACATGAGCCCCCTCGCAGCCATCGCACGCCAACACAGCCTCAACATCCTCTCCTACGCCGACGACACCCAGCTGATCCTCTGCCTCACCAAAGACCCCGCCACCGCCAGAACCAACCTACACGAAGGGATGAAAGAAGTAGCCGAGTGGATGAAGAACAGCCGCTTGAAACTGAACTCAGACAAGACGGAAGTCCTCATCCTTAGATCATCACCATCTGCCTGGGACGACTCCTGGTGGACACCGGCCCTAGGCAGCGCACCCAAACCAACGGACCACGCACGCAACCTGGGTTTCATCCTGGACTCCTCCCTATCGATGACCAGACAAGTCAACGCCGTCTCGTCATACGCATGCTCCGAAAGATTTTCCGATGGATCCCCACCGAAACCAGGAAGACGGTCACCCAGGCACTTGTCACCAGCCGACTGGACCACGGAAACACCCTCTACACCGGAACCACAGCCAAACTGCAGAAAAGACTCAAACACATCCAGAACGCCTCCGTATGACTCATCCTGGACCTCTCCCATCACAGCCACATCGCCGGACACCTGAAAGACCTGCACTAGCTCCCCGTCAGCAAAAGAATCACGTTCCGCCTCCTCACTAACGCACACAAAGCCCTCCACGACCTAGGCCCCAGATACCTCAACAACCACCTGACTTTCTACACAACCACCCGCCAACTACGATCGACCAGCCGCGCCCTCGCCGCTGTTCTGCGCATTCGAAGAGCCACTATGGGAGGAAGATCCTTCTCCTACCTGGCAGCCAAGACCTGGAATTCCCTCCCCATCCACCTTCGTCTTACCCAAGACCACCTCTCCTTCAGGAAGCAACTCAAGACCTGGCTGTTCGAGCAGTAGCGGACCCCCCCCCAAGCGCCTTGAGACCCTCCGGGTGAGTAGCGCGCTATACAAATTTCTTGATTGATTGATTGATCAAGCTATCCTGGCTGAAGAGGGCTGAAATCCCGAAACAGGTCCTAGGATGGTTGTTTCCGGTCCAGGGAGGACCTGGCTTGGCAGTTCGGGCTGGACTGTCCCCATGAGCCACAGGGTCGAGACTGATTTGCATATAGTCAGGTCTATACTGGGGTGGCATGGTGAGCAAAAGAAAGATGGATTTAACCCAGATCTCTTGACTGGGGGTGAATGTTTTGATTTGTTCTGCATTCCGTCCATCAATTGTGTGTCTTTTGCTTTCTCCCCCTAAGTGCGCCAGGTATGCTCAGACGTGTGTCCTGGGCTCACTGTGCCACTGCAATCAAGCTATTCTGGCTGAAGAGGGGTGAAACCCCGAAACCGGTCCTAGGATGCTTTTTTCCGGTCCAGGTAGGACCTGGCTTGGCAGTTCGGGATGGACTGTTCCCATGAGGCACAGAGTCGAGGCTGATTTGCATATAGCCAGGTCTAAACTGGGGTGGCATGGTGAGCAAAAGAACGATGGATTTAACCCAGATCTCTTGGCTGGGGGTGAATGTTTTGATTTGTTCTGCATTCCGTCCATCAATTATGTGTCTTTTGCTTTCTCGCCCTAAGTGTGCCAGGTATGCTCAGACGTGAGTCTTGGGCTCACTGTTCCACTGGAATCAAGCAATCCTGGCTGAAGAGGGGTGAACCCAGAAACCGTCCTAGTATGCTTGTTTCCGGTCCAGGTAGGACCTGGCTTGGCAGTTTTGGCTGGACTGTTCCCATGAGGTACAGGGTCGAGACTGATTTGCATATAGCCAGATCTAAACTGGGGTGGCATGGTGAGCAAAAGAATGATGGATTTAACCGAGATCTCTTGACTGGGGGTGAATGTTTTGATTTGTTATGCATTTCGTCCATCAATTGTGTGTCTATTGCTTTCTCGCCCTAAGTGCACCAGGTATGCTCAGACCTGAGTCCTGGGCTCACTGTGCCACTGGAATCAAGCTATCCTGGCTGAAGAGGGGTGAAACCCCGAAACCGGTCCTAGGATGCTTGTTTCCGGTCCAGGGAGGACCTGGCTTGGCCGTTCGGGCTGGACTGTTCCCATGAGGCAGAGACTGATTTGCATATAGCCAGGTCTAAACTGGGGTGGCATGGTGAGCAAAATAATGATGGATTTAACCCAGATCTCTTGACTGGGGGTGAATGTTTTGATTTGTTCTGCATTCCGTCCATCAATTGTGTGTCTTTTGCTTTTTAGCCCTAAGTGCGCCAGGTATGCTCAGACGTGAGTCCTGGGCTCACTGTGCCACTGGAATCAAGCTATCCTGGCTGATGAGGGGTGAAACCCCGAAACCGGTCCTAGGATGCTTGTTTACTGTCCAGGGAGGACCTGGCTTGGCAGTTTGGGCTGGACTGTTCCCATGAGGCACGGGGTCGAGACTGATTTGCATATAGCCAGGTCTAAACTGGGGTGGCATGGTGAGCAAAAGAATGATGGATTTAACCCAGATGTCTTGACTGGGGGTGAATGTTTTGATTTGTTCTGCATTCCGTCCATCAATTGTGTGTCTTTTGCTCTCTCCCCCTAAGTGCGCCAGGTATGCTCAGACGTGAGTCCTCTGCTCACTGGAATCAAGCTATCCGCGCTGAAGAGGGGTGAAACCTCGAAACTGGTCCTAGGATGCTTGTTTCCGGTCCAGGGAGGACCTGGCTTGGCAGTTCGGGCTGGACTGTTCCCATGAAGCACAGGGTCAAGACTGATTTGCATATAGCCAGTTCTAAACTGGGGTGGCATGGTAAGCAAAATAATGATGGATTTAACCCAGATCTCTTGAATGGGGGTGAATGTTTTGATTTGTTCTGCATTCCGTCCATCAATTGTGTATCTTGAACAAAGATATATGGCATCTTTTGGTGCAAGTCAAAAATAGTCCATATTGTCATTTTCATTTTGTTTTGAGACCGTAAAGTGATTGACAAGTTTAGCACTTAATTTCTTCTGAAGTATGGTACGGATATGTTTTATTATATAGTTTTTCCTTTTCTGATTGTCATACCTAAATATTTCCGCGAAGAGAGACACATTATGATATAGACAATTTCTTCCATTACAGTTAATATGCGAACTTGGTTACCAGGTATTACTCAAGCCCAAGTCAGATTTTGTTGCGTGTGTAAGTCAATTTACTAATGACACAATTCCCACAAGGATAGAGCCCTTTTTCTTGCGAGAGATCTCATATTGTGTTTACAATTCCATCAGTGTAGGAATATATGCAAAACAAGATATTTAATGTAAGCAGCTTTTTCCGTTCCCATTAATACGACCGGAGAATTCACACAACTCCTGCATGAGTAAAGTAAAAAAGGTCTTTCTGATTTTGATCATAATTGCAGCTGTGGTATGTGTTCCAGAAAAAAAGCTCCACTCTAATGTGTACATGGACGTTTCTTCCAGCTTTCTTGTGGTTAAGCCAGCACTAACTTCAGTGTCCAGTTAACTGCAAGTTGTTTGTAAGGATTTGTGGAAAATCAATCTCCACATTCTAAGCCAAGGATACCCATCACCAACTGCCATCATGGCAGAAAAAGAAGGGATCGATTTTCAAGCTCCAATTAAATTGCAGACAGAAGATTTAAACCGATGATTCACATTACCAGGGTATGTTCTTTATCTGCTCACAAACTATCTTGCTGTGACATCTACAAGGCTTTACCTTGTAAAACACAGAAGGGCAGAGAAAGGAGGTTCATAATTGTCCTGCTAGAAAAGAAATTCCTCCTCCTAAAGGGGATGACCACCTCCTCTTGGGAGGAACGAACGCAGTGCTAAAAAGGAAGCACATGGAGGTTACTGAGCTGTAATTTACTACTAGAGCTACTGTGTGGCAAATGGGTTTCACCCATTTAGTCCACCAGGATCTTTTGATCACCTTTTGGATGTTTACTGTGAGGCTAATTAGAAATATTTTCCATACACATGCAAAAGACTTTGTGACTTTAAGTTCACGGTATATAATGGTGGTCTGGTATACGTTGATAGGAACACGTGGTCACTTGTTGAAAGCAAAAGGACTGTTACCTATTATTAAGGCTCATCACAGGATCTGAAAAGCGTCAGGTTTAAAAGCCATTTGCTGCAGTGTGAATATGTCGGATAAAGTGCTTTCTACTACCACCAACTGAGGTGTAAGGCGTACTTCTTCTTTTGGAGAGGCTTGTTGGAATAATGAGCGAGGGAACTTTGCCCCCGGAACACTGGGACAGCCCTGACTAGGAGAGAGGTTCCTGTACAGAGATACTGATTGTAGAGGAGTAAAAATTACTCTTCCCACTCCACTGAGTGCAACAGTAGGGAAAGTGTTGGATAGTGGATGGATAAAATGTGCTATTCCCACTCCAGTCAGTATAACAGTAGGGAAAGTGTTGGATAGCGGCGGGGTGACATTTACTATTCCCACTCCAATACGTGCAATACTAGGGAAAGTTTTGGATAGCAGAGGGGTAAAATTTACTATTCCCACTCCAATAAGTACAACAGTAGGGAAATTGTTGGATAGCAGAGGGGTAAAAATTACTAATCCCACTCCAGTCAGTAATACAGTAGGGAAAGTGTTGAAATGCAGAGGGGTAACATTTACTATTCTCACTCCAATAAATGCAACGGTAGGGAAAGTGTTGGATTGCGGAAGTGTAACATTTTCTATTGCCACTCCAGTCAGTTCAACATTAAAAGCAAACAAAATATCTTCAAATAAAATTGTTTCAAAAACAAATAAATAAAAAAATATATAATTATAATGAAAAATAAAATAAAAATATATTTAATATAAGATCAAAAAACAACATATTATAATGTTAAATAGATATCACAAATACCTACAGATATTAATATAAATAAAATAAAAAAATGATGTTCATACAAATAAATATTTATATTTAGAAATTATTTATTAACAGAGTATTCATTATTACATACATTCAGTTTAGTTATTTTACACCATAAAACATCACAAAACTCACAACCTGCACCTAAAACAGTATTTACACTATTAATATAAATATTCAGCAACATACTAATTTTCATTAATTCAATATTATTTATTCATTAATTATAACTCATTTACTTCCCACAATATACCCCCACAAAACCCACAACACAATTAAATATTAAATGAATAATTAATATGAATGAAAAGAAATTATTAATTGCTCAAAATAAATTTACCTCCCACTCCATACCCCTAGAAAACCCTAGAACCCACATCTAAAATCTAAAGAAAATAAATGTATCTCCACATAATTAATAATGAATTAAACAAATATTATTAATTTGAAAAACCCAAGGGGGTCATTACGATGATGGGCAGACTTCAGTCCGTCCACCATCATCTCGTATTTAGGACTGCCTGCCTACAAGGCGGCAGTACCACAGTACAAATTAGAATGCGACCGCCGATGAGGGGTCGCATTGACTGCAGCACCCGCCACAGTGCAAAAAAGGGACAATTTACATTTCCGGGCACTCTGTAGCAGTCACCATGCGGTGCCTGCCACGTGGTGCAGGGATATGTAGGGGAGCCACATAGGTGCCTCCCAGGTCCTGTGTTTGTTTTCAGGGGCTAAGGGGGTCCCACTACATGCCCCAAAGTCCCTCTCCGCCTGCCTGTTCATGGTGGGTTAACCACCATAAACAGGCATGTGGAAAGGGACATCGTAATCCCTATGGATGTGCCTGCTAGGCACTGCCCACATTTTAGGGATTGGGAGGCCCTCCTCTGCTCTAGCGGGCTCAAGGAGCCCATCAGATGTGTGGCGTGCGGATTTTCTGACCGCCACGGAGCCATCTGCCATCCTAATGTGGCTGGCCGGGAATGGCCTTCCGATGGCGGGGAGACGCCCATCAACAGCCTGTCAGTGGCGGCCTCTCCACCATCCTAATGACCCCTCAAGTTATAATTCATTAAAATGAATAACTTCGTACCCTTTACCCCTATAATCCCCACAACCCACACCTAAAATTAAGCTTTAAAAAAATTAATCGCACAATTACAATTAATTTTCAATTAAACGACTAATAGTTTTTAACAACTAATTATAAATTAATTAAAATTAATTCACTACCCACCCTTTAGCCCTATAAACCCAAAACCCACACCAAAAATGTAATTAAACAATTAACATAATTAATTATCAATCAATTAATATTAATTTCCAACTAATTATTACTTAATTAAAAATAAATTACTTCCCACCCTTTACCCCTATAAGTCCCACAACCCACACCTAAAAGAAATTACACAATTACCATAAATAATTATCAATGATTTAATTAATATTTATTAACAACTAATTATTAGTTAATTAAATGTAAATTACTTCCCACCTTTTACCCCTATAAACCCAACAACCCACACATACAATTTACCAAAAGAAAAATTAAAAGCACAAATAACACTATTAAAAATATCAATTAAAAAAATATTATTAAATAAAAGATAATATTTCATTTATTATAATTAACTTACTTCCCAGCCTATTTACCTATAAACTAGCAATCCGCTATGGAACTAAAAAACTAAAAATGTAATGAAATAAAATGTTATATCTCCTAAAGATTTAACACATATATTACAAAACATAAACAAAACTTATAAAAAATAAACTACATCACATACATTTAAAATGTATATTAAAATACATAACATTAATTTAAAACAACTATATTTTAAACAACCATATTTATGCAAACGATATTAACAACTTCTATATTTTAAAAATCGATATTACTTACCTTAACATCATTATTCTTCTCCACAATATTCTTGCTCACGATATTTCCAACTTGATAATTGTGTCAGTCAATATGACTGACTTGATATTTTGTTTAAATACCTTCGACCTGCACCCCCATTAAAAAATAAACCACTTATTTCACCATCTCGCCTAACATCGGCAACCAATGATTTGATTCTTTCGATATTGGACTTGGCAACGCTGTACTTGCAACATCCCTCAAACAGGTCTCTACCTCTAAAACCTGACCATGATGCTGTAGTCACACTTCTATCATCAACTAATAAATTGGACCTTATGACTCAAAAAATCACCAAGCTACATTGGCTCGCTATTGAGGCAAGCATAAAGTTCAAACTGGATTGTATGGGTTATAACTTATTCGTTACATCTCCCAGCCCTACCTTTCCAGCCTTCTGAAATGGTTGGGTTGCTTCAGAACTTTGAGAAGCTAATATAACCTACTTGAGTTGGTTGAGGGGGGTGAAACCCTAATCAAGCTGCAGCTACAATTTCTGCTAGGGTGAAACACAAGCAAACCTCCAATTAACCTATTCTCAACACACTGATCGCTTGGGACCAAGCAGTCAGGCTTAACTTAGAGGCAATGTGTAAAGTATCTATGCAGCACTTCACTCAGTAATAAAGTGAAAACACAACACAAGAAGAATTGCACACCAATTTAGAAAAACAGAGTAACATTTAAGAAATGATTTGAGGTTGAATTAACAAAAATCCATTAAGTAGAATTGGAGATATGCAATTTTTTAAAGTCTTAAGTACAAATAGTGCCTAGAAGCACAAAACACCAACTGTGGTAATCTGGTCACCCCAGACGAGGAGAAAGTCACAACTTCAGGCTGACCACGATGGAGCTTGGGCTGGATACAGGAGGCAAGTTAGGCCAGCTAAACAAAGTAATTTAAATCCTGGTTGTGAACCATTGCGAGATCCCATGCTGAGGATGCGTTGCACAGTGAGGTAGTCCCAGGATCAATGTGTAGGTCCAGTCCTTTCACTCAGGCAGCAAGGCAGTAGAGCAGCAGGGTAACAGATTAACAGATTGGTAGGCCTTCTTCCTTCTTGCAGAGCAGCACAGTAGTGTTTCTGAGTCGTCCACAGGTCCAGAGGTGTATTGAAGTAGGAGAAAGTTCTGGATGGCAGTTTAAAACTGTACACACATATTGCAATAGCAGGCCTGAGACATGTATAAAAGGTCTATTTAAGTGAGTGGCACGATAAGTGCTTCAGGCCCACTAGTAGCATTCAATTTACAGGTCCTGTTTACATCTAGTACCACTTTACTAGAGGCTTACAATTAAATTAAATGTATAAATCAGGCCTAAGCCAATTTTACCATGTTTAAAGGAGAGAACACAAGCACTTAGCAGTGGTTGGCAGTAAAAGGTGCACAGAGTCCTAAAATCCAACAAAAACAGCTTCAGAAGACAGAGGGTGAAGGCAAAAAGTTTGGGGATGACCTTGCAGAGAGTGCCAAGTCCAACACTCACCATCAGTCTTTATCAGGAGCAGTCTCTCTTCTTTGAAACTGTCTGTAGGCAGACTTAGTAAATAAAGACATACTGCTTTTCCCTCATGCACATAACACCATATCTACTTGGAAAGGACCTATCTTGTTATGCTTAATTGATATTCCATTATTCATGCTTACTGCAATTCATCATGGCTCCTCACATTCCACTCCCACTTGGGTCCTTCCTTCTATTTCTATTTACTTCATCTATTCTATGTGCTCTCCTGTGTCCCCCTTTAACTCCTTCACACTCTCCATTCACGTTTCTTCATCCTCGCATCTCTTCCCCCAGACCACCACTTCTTCTCTGTCTCTAGTGGCTAGGCACACTCCTCAGTCTCCTGTCTCCTTGCTTCACCCTTTTCTTATCCATTCTTGCTTTGTCCCCCAACTTTCTCCTTGCACTTTAGTATTCTTTTCTCCTCCTCCCTTGTACCCTCATCTGTACTTTCACCTTTCCTCTTCATTGTTTCCCCTCTCTCACTCCAATCCCTGTCCTCTTCGTTGCCTACTTACCCACTCACTCCCTTCTGTTCTCTACATTTATCTCCCTCCCCTTTCTCCCCTCTCCCCTCTTCCTTCTCCCTAGCCCCTTTTTCTCTTCTTTCCTACCTCTAGCTTATAATCTCCTTCTATCTTCCGCTGTCCTCCTCCGCTGCCACCGTTACAACCACATATGAAGCAAGAGGGAGTTGGGTCTCAAGAACACACAACTTTTTCTTCTTAGCTTATCTTGTGGAATTGTTTATACAAAGCATATAGTCATGAACATTTACGTATATAGTTGAAAACAACTACGTCATAAATGTGATACATGACTGTCACTGTCAGTTAATGACACAGGCAGTACATATTCTTCCTAGAATTCATCAGTTAATTAACTAAATTTAGCAAAATAACTGGACTAGCATGATCCACCAGGCAATAAATAATAGGATCTGATTATAAAGCTGCAATATTACCTAAATTGAGTTGAGCAAAATATAATGCCTTTATCGCCTTTTCTTTCCATTTTCAGCTACAATAGACTTCCTATAGGATTATGTTTATTTTGTTTATATGGTGTATACTGCTTTACTGAATTGTGCCTGGGGCTTTTGATAGAGGTGGAAGATTTACATATGAGACTGGGTTCCATAGGTGTCATTAGTGAAGTTACATCCATTAAATGTGGCCTAGGTTAGATTCATATGTAACCATAGGTGTTGCATAGGTAGGACTTCCTTCTTATCAAGTCACATCAATTTGCATCGCATGTACATTTATGGAGACTACCAATTCATATTCCAAATTCCATAACATAGTCTAAGCTGACCTCAAAGTAAGTGAATTATGAGTTTTGCCCAAATGTTCACGATATTATGGGCATTGCATATGCTCATAGGGAGGGCATCGTACAGAAACGTACACGTGACTGAGCAGTGCCTATCTAATTTGAGTGTATTTTTTTATTCTGGGTATCTCGGGAAGCTGGCTACATCAGATCGTAGCGGACATGAACGTTGGTGACATTCAAACATTTTCTGGATGTTCCTAGTTGTAGTGTCTTTCGAATTAACAATGACGGAACCCTTTTGGCTTTTGAGAACTCCATAGAGCTATGACATAATGAATAGAGTGTATAGTGGTATAGGCTGCTTTAGAATGTTAAGCTTGCAATTACACACACACAAATAAAGACGTATATTACTCTGTGTGTGGCAGAGTCATTTGCATGTACCCCAACTGCGAAGATGCTGCACTATTTACCCTATAAGGCTTTGCACCGGCCACAGTGTCACAAACAGTGGGGCAATCTGGCACAAAGGGCCCTATTATGATATTGGGCAGTCAAACCACCATCCGCTGTTGTAGCGGTCAGGAGGCCGCCCGACAAGCAGTCGAAGGGTCGACCACCCTATTCTATTAGGACTGACGTGGTGGCAGTTGGAAAGTGCTCATTTACACTGTGGCTTGTGTTGCGGCCCAGGAAAAGGGCTGCAGCACAAGCCGCAGTGTAAATTAGTGCACGCAGTGTGATGGTGCATGCACTGTGTGCCATGCACCATCTTGTGCATGGCACACAGTGCATGAATGCAAGTGGGGGTACTACATGCACCCCCTGGGCCACTTTGCAGCGGTCCACGAGTGACAGGGGCCCTGTTTGGGCCTCCAAAGCACCTTTCCAGCAGCCTTTTTATGGTGGTCCCATTTCCTGTCAGAAAAGGACATCAGACTCCCAGTGGCAGAGCCTGCCTCAGCATCGCTTCTTGTCGGGACTAAGATTTTGACTACCGTCCTTTCAGGATCAGATGATCCTGTCGGATGCGGCGGTCTTTCCCTCCGACCTCTGTGGTCCAACTGCCTGTATTGTAATGAGGCCGTCGGACCAATGGCCTGTCTGTTGGGTGGACCACCACCAATGACCTGTCGGTGGCGGCCCGTCCTACATCATAATCAGGCCCAAAGTCTTAAATAAGGATTTATTTTCGTGTGCAAATCTTGATTTGTGCTGGAAAGTGGTCCTAAAGTAATGAAAAGTAGTGCTTTGTGCTTCTTTGCATTACTTTGTATCAAGAGTGAGCCCAATAGGTGGGTCATGGGTGTTCACCTGTAACTATACATGGATTATGACACAAAGCACTATATACCAAAAAAAGGAGAGACAGCGCCTTGCACCAAAGATGTCTGTATATTTTCTTTTCTGAAAACATTTCTAACTTTGCAGGTGTGCGATATTGTACATATAATGTGCCACCTCCCATAATAAACAGACTTTGAATCATATGCTAATATGGAAATCTGGGAAAAGAAAACATGATGTGTCAAATGCTTGATTCAATCTGAGTTACTGGTAATTACTCACAGGTTTATTTCATTCTATTGTTTTGCCCACAATGACACTGTAGACAGAGACCAGTCATATGCAAATCAGCCAAAGTCTCAAATATGCAAAGTCCATCTCAAAGTGCCAGGCCAGATGCCCTTCAGAGGACAACACAAACCTAGAATGGCCCCAGTCCGGGCAAATGGTTAAGATTAATTTAAGCATTTAACTAATCACGTATAAATTGATTTTGCATTTCTTAATGGTCCGAATTGCTGTTTTGGGCCATTAAGAAATGCAAAATGCCATTTTCCTATGTATGAAAGGCATTTGCAGGGTTGACAAATGTGATTGCTACCTTGTTGAAATCGCCAAAAAGAAAATTGCAAACAGGTGTTTCTATAACCGCATGTACATAGCATTTCCTAATTGTGACTAGTCACAAAATGAGCATTTACGAAATGCAAATACCATTGAATGGTGTCTGATTGTAACCAAGGGCAAACATTAAAAAGTCACCTAAAATGCATCAGGATCATTCCCATTATCAGCTTTGTACATCCTGACAAGGAGGATGAGTATTTTTGCGGAGAGGCAGAGAAGGAGGAGGAGAAATATTAGCTGCTTAATTTGCGCACATGTTTTCACAGAGAAACTGCTATTATAACATGGTCTTTACCACGCATGCCTATACCATGCATATTTTTACCACAATGTGCCTTTACAGTGCATTCCATTGCCACAAAACAGTCAAGCATTTCGCAGGTAAGTGTAATATATATATATAAGAACCAATGCCCACTCAAAAGAAAGAATGAGCCCCAAATATGCTGGGACAACACCAGGATTTATTCCACAAAAATTAAAGCAAAGTCCAGAAAACGCCAGGCAGACGCGTTTCAGCAATTATGCTTTCATTAGTGCCGGTTCCAGTTTCCAAACAGAGCCTCACACCTGGGGATTGTTTTAAGATCCTATGGCAGTCTCAGGCCACTCCCTCTCACTCGTCGTTGTTTCCACCCCGCCTCTGCTGTCAGTTGTAATGCCTCCCATGATTCCTCGTGAACAGAAGCATGCTGGTATATCGAGTCCGAAGTGTCAGCCCATACAGTGAAGGGCTGACAAAAACCCAGTGTCGTGTCTTGACGACCCACAATCATCCGCTCTCTACCACAGGAATAATATTGCGGTACCTGGTGTGGCCCCTGCAGTGAATGCTGCAGCCTTTCCCCCCGTGTGGTATCTCCAAGCCAGTGCTGCTCAAACCACTTAGGGGGGTGACGTGCTGTACTTTAATACAAAATCCAAAGGTGCTGTGCTGGCTTGTGCGTGTCACACCAGAACGAGAGGGCATGCCGGTAGCCAGTGCCTAGCGTTACTGATATATATATATATCTATATATCTATATATATACATATATATATATATATATATATATATATATATATATATATATATATATTCACAGAAAAAACCATAGGTTTCAGGGGTGTTATAGTTAGCTGCCCATTTCACTCGTACAAAACCATAGAAATTCCTCCGTTATAGTTAGTTCTGCTAACTACAACTCACGCGCCCACAATGCACTGCTGATGATGTCACATATTGCATCCTTAATGACATGGTCAGTGACATCACTGATGACATCACTGATGACATCTCAAATGACATCACTGATGACATCACTGATGACATCATCCACTGAATGTGGTTTAGTTTGAAATTTAAATATGTATTATATATATACCAATCTGTATTGAAGATTGAGTGGATATATAACTGTCTGGATGGAGGATTTAGTAGCTGTCTGACTGTCTTTTTAAGTGAGTAATTAAAAGTGTCTCACTTAATACATGGATTAGTAACTAAACTATGTGAATGTGTGCAGCACTGTCTCTGTTGTTGTATAACATGCTGCCTCAGTTGGTCACTAACTACATGAGTGTGTATATTAGTTATTGATTAGTTGGGTGAGTATTTGTATGGGACACTGAGTTTGTGGGTGGTTGGATGGGGTGTGTGTAACTCTAGGCATAGATGTGTGAATGGTTGATTGACTTGGTGTATGGGTTTAAGAGTGCATGTGGAAACAGTTGTTTGGGTGACTGAGTGTATTTATTTGTGTGTTGGTGAGCGAATATATGTTTGAGTGTACATCTTCAACAAAGTAAAAAAATAAAAGGCATTGTATGTGAGAGTTGGTGTATATAAATAAGTTTGTGTAAGAGTCAGTGATTGTGAGAGTAAATATATGAATGAGTGTATAATTGTAATGGTGTTTTTTTAACATATTAACGATGAGTTACTATGTGTTTGAATAAATGAGGTGTCATTGGATAATTGTGTAAGTGAGTAAATTTAAGTGTGCAATACATTTTTTTCATGAGTGAGTAGGATGACTGCATAACCGACTAAGATGACTGCTGATGTGTCAATGTCTATATATGTGTATAGGTGCATTTGATAGTGTTCTATTAATTAATGACTGCATGTATAGATGATTCTGTTGTTGAATGGGTAGTTGTGTGTGTAGACTTAGGAATCAGTGAGTGGGTATGTAGTAACTGGTATTGGTGTGTCAATGGTTTCATATATGGTACTCTGTATTTTACAGTGAGTGATGAAAGGTTATACTAGTGTATGATGTGGTGTATCGGATTGTCAAGTGGATGATGTCATCAGTGATGTCATTTGAGATGTCATCAGTGATGTCATCAGTGATGTCACTGACCATGTCATGAACGATGCAATATGTGACATCATCAGCAGTGCATTGCGGGCGCGTGAGTTATAGTTAGCAGAACTAACTATAACGGAGGAATTTCTATGGTTTTGTACGAGTGAAATGGGCAGCTAACTATAACACCCCTGAAACCTATGGTTTTTTCTGTGAATTTCTAAGGTTTTTTAAATGCTAATTTCTAACTATAACATCTCTGAAACCTATGTTTTTTTTCAGTGAATTTTAAACGTTTTTTAAATCCTAATTTTTTAGTGTGATAGTAGTTATATCTATTTTTTGTACTGATTTTCTACAGTTTTTTAACTATTTATTTATAAATATTTTATTCATTAAATAACATTATATATTTTTCTGAAAATTACAAAAAAACATTTTTTAATTAAAACTGAAATATTGATTAATTTTCTTGTTTTCATTTTTTATTTTAATATATTTATATCATTTTCTTTAAAAAAAAAATCATTTTTTTTTCGCAGTCGCGCACTCAAAGTGTACACATCACGGTGGGTGCGCGCATTCTAGCCGCCATTTTAGAAAAGTCATGAAGGATCCGTGTATGGTGTGCGATGGCTGCGTGTTTTTCAGTTACATCATATACATTTAATATCATGTGATATGCGCGATTGGTATGCGACCAGTCTGCGACTCCTGCTCCCGCACATTCGCGACACATGCGCATTACGGTACGAGATGTTTGCACGCTTGCGGGTCCCGCGTGACATCATATACGTGCTGGGGCGTGCTGGGTGCGTGACTCCCGCAAAAGAAATTTATGTTCCAAAATGATATGTATGTGTCTTTAATATACATATTAAGGCAAGAGATTATGTAAGATATTCATCAAAATAATATATTTGTACTTATAAGAAACTTATATTATTTTTAAATATATTTTCGCGAAGTCGGGTGCGTGCGTCGTGAGTGCAGAAAACCAGGTCAGCAGAGCTGCTGTAGAGCCAGAGAACCAGGTCAGCAGAGATGCTCTAGAGCCTAAGAACTAGGTCAGCAGCGCTGCTCTAGAGTCAGAGAACCAGGTCAGCAGAGCTGCTGTAGAGCCAGAGAAACCAGGTCAGCAGAGCTGCTTTAGAGGGAGAGAACCAGGTCAGCAGAGCTGCTTTAGAGCCAGAGAACCAGGCCAGCAGAGCTGCTTTAGAGCCAGAGAACCAGGTTAGCAGAGCTGCTTTAGAGCCAGAGAACCAGGTCAGCAGAGCTACTCTTGACCCAGAGAACCAAATCAGCAGAGCTGCTTTAGAGCCATAGAAGCAGGTCAGCAGAGCTGCTTTAGAGCCAGAGAACCAGGTCAGTAGAGCTGGTCTAGAGCCTAAGAACCAGGTCAACAGAGCTGCTCTAGAGCCAGAGAACCAGGTCAGCAGAGCTGCTGCAGAGCCAGAGAAACCAGGTCATTAGAGCTGCTTTAGAGGGAGAGAACCAGGTCAGCAGAGCTTCTATAGAGCCAGTGAACCATGTCAGCAGAACTGCTTCAGAGCCATAGAACTGGGTAAACGGATCTGCTTTAGAGCCAGAGAACCAGGTCTGCAGAGCTGTTGTAGAGCCAGAGAACTAGATCAGCAGAGCTGCTCTGTAGCATAAGAACTAGGTCAGCAGAGCTGCTCTAGAGCCAGAGAACCAGGTCAGCTGTAGAGCCAGAGAAACCAGGTCAGCAGAGCTGCTTTAGAGAGAGAGAACCAGGTCAGCAGAGCTGCTTTAGAGCCAGAGAACCAGGTCAGCAGAGCTGCTCTAGCTGACGCTGACTGACTGACACTGACTGATTGACGCTGACTGACACTGATTGACACTGACCTACACTGACTGACTGACACTGATTGACTGACACTGACTGACTGACACTGATTGACTGACACTGACTGACACTGATTGACTGACACTGACAGACTGACTGACACTGGCTGACTACTCTCTACTACTCTACTGCTGACTCTCTACTACTCTACTACTCTCTCTCTACTACTCACTCTCTACTACTCACTCTCTACTACTCTCTACTACTCACTCTCTACTACTCTACTACTCTCTACTACTCACTCTCAACTACTCACTCTCTACTACTCTACTACTCACTCTCTACTACTCACTCGCTACTACTCTCTACTACTCACTCTCTACTACTCACTCTCTACTACTCACTCTCTACTACTCACGCTCTACTACTCTCTACTACTCACTCTCTACTACTCTCTACTATTCACTCTCTACTGCTCACTCTCTACTACTCACTCTACTACTTTCTACTACTCTATACCACTCACTCTCTACTGCTCTACTACTCACTCTCTACTACTCTCTCTCTACTACTCACTCTCTACTATTCACTTTCTACTACTCACTCTCTACTACTCTCTACTACTCACTGTACTACTCTCTGCTGCTCTCTAGCACTCACTCTCTACTACTCTCTCTCTACTCCTCACTCTCTACTACTCTCTCTCTACTACTCTCTACTACTCACTCTCTACTACTCACTCTACTACTCTCTACTACTCACTCTCTACTACTCTCTCTCTACTACTCACTCTCTACTATTCACTCTCTACTACTCACTCTCTACTACTCGCTCTCTACTACTCACTCTCCCCTACTCACTCTCTACTACTCGCTCTGTACTACTCTCTACTACTCACTCTCTACTACTCTCTACTACTCTCTCTGCTACTCACTCTCTACTACTCACTCTCTACTACTCTACTACTCTCTACTACTCGCTCTACTACTCACTCTCTACTATTCTCTACTACTCACTCTACTACTCTCTCCTACTCTCTACCACTCACTCTCTACTACTCACTCTCTACTACTCACTCTACTACTCTATACTACTCACTCTGTACTACTCTCTACTACTCACTTTGTACTACTCACTCTCTACTACTCACTCTCTACTACTCTCTACTGCTCACTCTCCACTACTGATTCTCTACTACTCGCTCTCAACTACTCTCTACTACTCACTCTACTACTCACTCTCTACTACTCTCTCTACTACTCACTCTCTACTACTCTCTCTACTACTCACTCTCTACTACTCACTCTCTACCACTCTCTCTCTACTACTCTCTACTACTCTATACTACTCACTCTCTAATACTCTCTATTACTCACTCTCTACTACTCTCCCTACTACTCTCTACTACTCACTCTACTACTCATTCTCTACTACACATTATCTACTACTCTCTCTCTGCTACTCAGTCTCCACTACTCACTCTCTACTACTTTCTACTACTCACTCTCTAATACTCACTCTCTACTACTCTCTACTACTCACTCTCTACTACTCTCTACTACTCTCTACTACTCACTCTCTACTACTCTCTATTACTCACTCTCTACTACTCTCCCTACTACTCTCTACTACTCACTCTACTACTCATTCTCTACTACACATTCTCTACTACTCTCTCTCTGCTACTCAGTCTCCACTACTCACTCTCTACTGCTCTCGCTCTAATACTCACTCTCTACTACTCACTCTCTACTATTCTCTACTACTCCCTCTACTACTCACTCTCTACTACTCACTCTCTACTACTCACTCTACTACTCTCTCCTACTCACTCTCTGCTACTCTCTCTACTACTCTCTACTCTCTATTACTCATCCTCTACTCTCTACCTCTCTACCTTTCTCTACCTCTCGTTCTACTACTCTCTACCTCTCTACCTCTACCTCTCTACCTCTACGTCTCTACCTCTACACTTCTACCTCTCTCTACCTCTCTCTACACGCACACATATGCACATATATCCATATGCATTTATATATATGTATGTGTATATATATATATACATACATATATAAACATATATATAATCTGCATATCTATATAAATACAAATATAAATGCATGCATACATATACATATATGCATGTTATGTACATGAAATTTTGAAAAACACTAATAAAAGCAAAGCTAAAAAACCACCTAATTACAAACAGAATTGCTTTAACTTAAACGAGGGCGAGACCTATTGCATTTTCACGGCTTGTTTACTTTGGTTCCATCAAGAAGGCATTCAAATGTGACACATTTGCCATAAATTCTGAATGGTAGCACTCTAGTTCCTCATTAGATCACTGTAGCAAAGCTACTGCTCACCAGGGAAGTCTGCTGCTGGTATTCAAAGTGCATGTTTCAGTCTGCATGTCAGAACTTTTTAATGAAATAGAAGAGGATTTGAGAAGTCAAAATGTGCCCTAAGTTTTCCTTCTGCAGCACTAATCATAATTTCTATGGCAAAATGAACCCCCTCATTTTGTTCCTTTGCAAATTAAATGTTTGAAATGTTACCACTTTATTACAATCAAGATGGCTTCAGGTGTGCCATACCTTTGTCATAAGTAAGACTGTTAGCGCTCTAGTTGTTCTTTAAAACACTCTGGGATTTCTGTCTTTGGGCTATACTTGGGCTACATCTCGGTGATATTTGTGCTACATTTGGGCTCTTTTGTCTCTGGTGGCCATCTTTGGAGACTTGTTATGAAGTTTCCTAATTTCCTCATTTACTGCAGTCTCCTCAGTAGGCATACTGTCAGTTTTTTACTTTGATTCAATGAAGAAGGCATTCAGATGTATCACACATTTGCCATAAATTCAGAATGTTAGCACTCTAGTTGCTCATTAGATCACTGTAGTAAAGCTACTGCTCACCAGGGAAGTCTGCTGCTGGTATTGAAAGTGCATGTTTCAGTCTGCATGTCAGAATTATTTAATGAAATAGAAGAGGATTTGAGAAGTCACTCAAAATGTGCCCTAATTTTTCTTTCTGCAGCACTAATCATACATTCTATGGCAAAATGAACCCTCTCATTTTTTTCCTTTTTAAATTAAATGTTTTAAATGTTACCACTTTATTCCAATCAAGATGGCTTCAGGTGTGCCATACCTTTGTCATAAGTAAAACTGTTAGCGCTCTAGCTGTTCTTTGGAACACTCTGGGAAGCTGCAGTAGAACACAAAGGAATCAACTGACAGTCTCTGCCCTTGTTGGATGTACATGTTTTACTTAGAATGTCAGACTTCATTCTCACATGACTGTGAAAGATAATGTGAATTTACAGAAATCATGCTCTCAGTTTAGCTTATAGATCACCTTCCAAACCTCTGTGGGAAAAGCATGTGAAAATAGTTTTCTCTCAAAGATGATTCATGATATCCCAGCAGAAGGCTTTTTCACATGGTAAAATCACCTTAGAACATACCACAATTCCTAAAATGAGTATGGTACCATCAACAAATGATTTATAATGTAACTAAAGTCTTAAAACCTTCTATTAACTGCAATGCTTTTTAATGAGGTGCTATCATGTATATTGGTCCCAAGATGGCTGCCAACACTTCTTGGATGAAGTGCTGACAGCCAATCAGATCTCACAATGAGATGTGTGGTTAGGCTCCGCCCAGATATGTATATGATTTTACTTTTGATTTTCTCAGGATCTACTGAACGGATTTACACTATATATGCAAAAGGCACATGCCTGACCTGAGGACTACCTCTTTGCCAAATTTCAAGTAATTCTCTTCAGCCGTTCGGGCTGTACCTTCGACTAAAGGTCCTATGGGAAAATGCATGGGGAAAACGCGTTTTGGGACCCCCCTTTTTCTCAGCCCCCGCTTGACGAATCACCCCCGAGACTTTCAGGGTAGGAGCTAAGCGGAGCGCCCCATTAGTTTTTAAAATTTCACGAACATAAGTCAACCGGCGCCAAAGTTATTCAAAATAGAATTTTCAGATTCCCTATGGGAACTCGGTCCTAACTATAACTATCTACTGGCGACCGCCAGTAGATAATATATAGATATATGAAGGAGTTTGAAGAATACATTGTGATTCTAAATTCCAATTAATTGGATTGAAATTCAGGCATAATATCAGTTCGAATTCAATCCAATATTTAGATGTTCAAGTCTTCATCAAAGATGAACAAATACAGACTACGATTCACCGCAAATCAACTGCTACAAACAGCATTCTTCACGGCAAAAGCGTTCATCCATCAAGCCTAATCAAAAGTATTCCGTATGGTGAATTCATCAGAATAAGAAGAAACTGCTCTACCAATGAAACTGTTGAAAATAACTATCATGACAGTTGTGAACGATTCATGCACAGAGGATACAAACACAGAGATGTGATACAAGGTCTGAACAAAGTGAGAAACACCTCTCGAGAAGAAACTTTGATTAATAAAAACAAAAAACCACCAGATGACTCCATCAGACTCATCACTACATATATTAGAGAAAGATTTAAGATCAGAAAAATATTGCAAAAATACTGGAATATTCTACAAAAAGATCTTGATATTGGCAATTCAATTGGAGATGGGCCGAATATAACCTTTCGCAAAGCCACATCTCTGAAGGACAAACTGGTAAACAGCAACTTTACAACCACACAGCAAGCTACATGGTTGGCTGCTAAACAAAAGGGATTCATCCATTGTGGCAATGTAAAGCGTGCAAAATTGGAAAAACAATCTCCAGTATTGAAGACTTCAGGGGCAAGACATTTTACATCACGGACAGAATCACATGTGAAACAACGTATGTGGTATACATGATCGAATGTATATGCGGAATGAGATACATTGGAAGTACGATATGTCCATTAAAAAAAAGAATATTGGAACATCTACGAGCCATCCATAACAAAGATCTGACATATGCGATCTCCAAACATCTCCATATACAATATAAAACGAATTGGGAAAATATCCGCTATTTTGGCATAGCTACAGTGCCCATGAATGAAAGAGGAGGAAATCGAACACTGGAATTGAGACAACTGGAATCACGCCTCATCATTCGTTTCAGAACAAAAACCCCATTTGGTCTTAATGGGGATGAAGAACTGCATATACATCTTTAATTCCAATGGCAAAAAAAACATGGGGTACTATACCCATAATAATATAGGTCTGCTCATCCGTGTACTGTAATTAATAATGGTACTATATCTATTAACAATACAACCACTCTACCTTAGAGTTATGAAATCTAAAGATGAGAGACACAAATCATGCCATTGAGAACTGCATCATGATCTTGCAAAAAAATCTGAAAACTGAAACAAACATTGATTTTGAAAACTACAGATCCCATAATGCCCAGTGAGGCAATAAACACTATTTAAGGGTGAAATAGAAAAAGGACTCACTTAACCGTGATAAAGAGCATTTCTTGCTCGAAACGTTGGTGGTGGTGTTTGGTAGCGATTATATGCTTAAATAAATATGCTTCACTAAAATTTGCTGTGTCCTGGAGTGCGGTGTAAATCCTTGATGTGACATGTATATATATATATATATATATATATATATATATATATATATATATATATATTCACTGAAAAAACCATAGGTTTTACAGACATTATAGTTAGGAATTAGCATTTAAAAAAACCTTAGAAATTCACTGAAAAAAAACATAGGTTTCAGGGACGTTATAGTTAGTTTGACATTTGACTCGTATAAAACCAGAAAAATTCGCCTGTTATAGTTAGTTGAGCTAACTATAACTCGCGCACCTGCAATGCACTGCTGATGACGTCACATATTACATCACTCATGACATGGTCAGTGACATCACTGATGACATCACTGATGACATCTCAAATGACATCACTGATGACATCATCCAGTGAATGTGTGTTTCTGTAAAGTTTAAATATTTTTCATATATATCTATGCCAAGGTCTATTCAAGAATAAGTCGATCTAAAAGTGCCTGAATACATTATTCAGTAGATGCATGACTGACTCTATAAGTCACTGATTTAATGTATGTTACTGAATGCATGGATTAGTGACTAGACTGTGTGAATGTCTCTCTAAGTCTCTCACTTGGTGTGTAAGCAGGTGCATGGCTTGGTGAGTAGCTACATCTGTGTGTATATGTGTTTTTCATTGATTGTATGAGTATCTGTATGGGGGTCTGACTGTCTATGTGGGTGTGTGGGTGCTGTCTGACTCTGTGCATACATGTCTGAATGGCCGATTCACTGGTTCTATAGATTCAAATGTGCATCTCAGAAGGGCTGTATAGATAGCTGACTGTGTGAACAGGTGTGTTCATTGGTGAATTGATGTCTCAGTTATATATATGAGTAACTATATATTTTTTCACACACTATATGTGAGTGTTGGGGTGTATAATTGACTACGTGAAATACAGTGATTGCAAGAGTGTCTACATACACGAATGTGTACATGTATTAGTGATTGCATAAGAGAGTAAGTATGTGATAGTATCTATATAAATAAGGAAAGTGCTGTGTGTATAAATAAGGCAGGTGTTGTGTATATATCTGCATAGGTGAGTACATGGGTGTATGATTGATTTTTGTCATGACTGAATAGATGTGTGAGTAACTCTATGGATCAGTAGCACTGTGTAAATGTATTTATTCGTGTATGAGTGGATATTATACTGGTGTAATGATGAGTGACACCATGTATAAGTGACTATATCAGTGTATATCTGGCTCACAATGTATAGATAGGAATTAGTGGATGGATATCTACTATCTGGTATTGGTGTGTCTATGCTTTTCAAAACGGTATTTTAGAGTGCGTCTATCAAAGGTTATATTGCAGTGTGAAGAGGTGTGTCAGACTATCACGTGGATGATGTTATCAGTGATGTCATGAGTGATGTCATTTGAGATGTCATCAGTGATGTAATATGTGACATCATCAGCAGTGCATTGCAGGCGCGCGAGTTATAGTTAGCTCAACTAACTATAACAGGCAAATTTTTCTGGTTTTATATGAGTCAAATGTCCAACTAACTATAACGTCCCTGAAACCTATGGTTTTTTCAGTGAATTTCTAAGGTTTTTTAAATGCTAATTCCTAACTATAACGTCTGTAAAACCTATGTTTTTTCAGTAAATTTCGAAGGTTTTTTAAATGTTAATTTCATATTTTAATATTTATAAAACCTATATTTTTTCAAATTGTTTTTTAATAATTTGCAACTCTATCATCCTTTTTTTAAACTTTACAAATTATATACTCTTTTATATCTTCCCCACAAAATATGTATATCTTTTTTTTTTTGTTTTTTTTAGAAAACTACAGTCCCGTACCGGTAGTCTACCAAGCTCGATCAACACACGAATCCTATCCACCACATTTAAATAATGCGCATTTCGTATCCGACGGGTTTGTGGCACCTCGTCCCGCGTAACAACATGTACATATGAGGTTGCACCAGCTGCTACTTTGGTAGGCGACGGATACGCACTACCAAGCCGCGTGTTACGTCATGTACGTATAGGGTCGCGCCCGTTGCGTATTGCGTATGCGACAAGTGCACGCTGCCTCTCCCTGTGTTACCTCATAGACATACGATGTCACGCCACATATGCCATTCCCTCATTTAAAAATATTTTAAACAGTTATATATTTCTAACTCTAATAAACTTATATTATAATAAATATATTTTCTCAAAATCACATCGGGAGCGGTCTCATAGCGCACTGGCTGAGCGATTGCCATGTAGCCATAGAAAAAAAGCATTTAATTAGTTCATAACATTTCCCATTGTAACAGTTCGAAAACGCCACCCATTTTAGTCAATATCTGTACTGCATTTCATGAGACACACCTCTTCTGCTTAGAGAGCTTTGTTCAAAACGTTTTGCAATATACACATATCTTACACTACACACAACATGCAACCATCATTTTCATCAATATTCATGCTCTGTAAAGTAGCCTTCCACATATGATACCCATACTCCTAAAAGTTACATTACCGAATTTTTCTCCAATACCACAGGTAACATGGTTGCATACGCTGTCCACAACACGAGGTAATATAGTACGGCCCAGAGACAGTATCATGCATAGATAATGAACACACGGACACAGATAGATAGTGGAAGTGGATACGGGCACGTACGCTCGACTCCTTTTTATTACCATGGTGACATATCCAGTGACGTCTGTGCTGGATGTGTGTGCGGTAAGTCTAAACCAGCCTTCAGACAATAGTTGCTGCTAGCATCAACTACAACAGTAATCATTGGATCACACACAGAGATTCAATATTAAAAGAATCAATAATTTATGCTGCAGTAAGGAAGGGACAGTAGATGTGAAATAATACAGAAATAATTCCATCGTGAAAGAACAACAACTTGTGGTATACTGACACACAATCTGAAATAATACACAAAAAGATTATATCATAAGCACTCCATCAGTTCTAGTGCACTCACAAAACCACATCAAAAGCATTCAGCATGTGCACAGCCACCGATAATGTGTGCTGTAGACAGGCCGTACTAGGAGCAATATCTGTTGCCATCAACACTGCATCATCTGCAATACCGACTCAGTCTGAATTTGTTGCGAGGATTCTGCTTATGCACAGAACTATGCGCAAGAAACCAGGACCTCAGAGAATTGTGGTGTACCAGAAACTCCCCTCAGAACAAAGAACCCCTATTCGACTAGCTTAGTGTCCCATTCATTATCCAAGATTTACCTCGGCGGTCCCAATGTATAGACAACCCAGAACAAGCGACTTAGATATTCTCAGGAGTGGTGGGAATCCGAAATACCCGTTGGTATCTATATATCAGTCCACAACAGAACAACAAAGACACGGTAAAGTTTAAAGAGTTTATTTTATAAACCTCGCGTCCTAAGATGCAGTACTTTGGCTAACACAAGCAGACAAATGGTTAAGATCAGAACCATCAGCATTGTTACAATACCATAGAAAATGAAAGGAGCAATCATAATAATAATGACAGTGGACAGCAACCACCCTCCTTTCTCTAGCAACTAATAGGTTATTATTAGACTAATAGAAGGTCTCTTAGGCTTGCATGGGGGACCCCATACCTTATGGATCAGCTTAGTGGAATCACATCACAGGATCAGCTAGGCTCTCTCCTGCAACAGCTCTTCGTTTCGAATGAATGTGTAAACATGCTGCTCTGCAATATTAAAGGACTCCTCTTTCAGGTATTGGCAGCTGTATGTATGTTATGGCTAAGAAGTGGTACGATCAACCTGAACACAACAACCTGCACCGTCTAGTGACCCAGACTCGTTCTTTACACGGTGTACAGACCAAGGTCACTACTCACTGTTAAGGATGTTAAACAACAGACGGTTCTCATGTGAAGCAAAGTCGAGTCAGCAGTTCTCGAATGAATAACATGTAACAACAGTGTCGTGTGCAAAAGCTGCAAAAGTGGCAAGCTGTCTTTCTAACAGCCGACGAGGTTATGCTAACTTAGCGTTGTACATAGGAAGTGGTTAACCCACACTTCACCCCCCCTTGATCGGACTACTAACCACTAGGGGCGCACTTCTCAAGAACGCAGAGTTCAAGTCAGAAAGAACGAAACCAAGGGCATGAACTATAAGTCCATATAAGGTAAGTGTAAAGTTCGAGAAGAGAAAACAAAAAATGTCAAAATGGAAAAATGTTGTCGTCAAAGAAAAAACCATGAAAAAATGGGGAAAAATGACACCGATGGATGCACCATGAGTTGACCAAGACAAAGAGTCAATCCATCAAGGTATAGGCACAATAAGTTGCAACAGCCTCCAAGAGGAAATCATTGGAGCGTTCCGCAAAATTATCCGCCATCCAATTCAGCAAGGGAAAGGAACACACGTGTGCATTCACAATTGGAGCTTCCAGCACCACACAAGGACAACAGGAAGGTTCCTCGACATAACTTCGTTCCAGCAAGTCAATCGCAGCCTCTTCAATGGCCCAATTTCCAAGGACTCCATGTGCCGCACCCAAGTCCATAAACCCGACACCAGAACATTCAAACTCATGAGCCACTAAGGGGCCCATAAGTTGATCAAAATCCGGGACAGGTGACACCGAGTTTGACAGGCATAAATCCAGAGCCCACTGGAATGGACAATCCAGGCAGTGAAAGACTGGTTGCACACAAGTAAAGAATGGAAACCGGAAGGACAATCCATATGCGACACTTAAGGTCGCCAGGGGTAAGGTACCATAGTATTCAAGCATCCGGTTACGCAGATGTAACAGCCGGGGCATGTTGTCTCGGCACACAAGTTGCGCAGCCATTGCGCAGTACGCAAACCAATAGAAGTATTCCAGCTACAAGGCTGAGAAGCAAAGGGAGACCTCCGAAGACACTGGAAAAAATAGAATGAAAAAATGCGGGAATCACACCAAAAATAGTTTGAAAGGAGGTCACGAGGCCGGAGCCCACAAGTTTAAAAAAATGAACTATGCCAGTCGTAGACGAGGCATTAAAGATAGTCTGTATCAATGTTCCAAAATACGAGGGGAGGTCAGTATTCAAAAGCGCCTGCACCTCCGTGCGGGTGTTTGCCACGTGAAGAAAAAAGGTTTCACGGGATGAAGTCAAAGCGACCTCCTTTTGAGACAAAAGAGCCCTTATTCTGCTCATCTGGTTGAGCTCTGCGTTCAAGGTTGGAATCGAAGGCCAGATAGAAACATCGAGCCGGCCATGCGGGGGTGGGAAAAGGACATTATTACAGCAAACAACACGCTGTGAAACAGTAACTATGTATGGCATTCCCTTTAGCATCCCGCAGCAATCCTCATTATTTAAAAGCAAATAACTACCGTTAGCAAGCAGCGTAAAGGAAGGGGTTATAACCGGCACCGGTATACCTTTCAGGATGCAAGCCAAATTAGGAGCATGTATATTGCAAGCTCCATGTAATTGTATGTGTCTACACACTACAGAATGATCAGGGGCAGAAGTGCACTCCTCACCCTTCAAATAAACCTCTTTTCCCTCCCGCATGCATCTGTATGTGAACGGGAGCGACCAAACTTCGTGCAAGAATGCAGTACCAAGTTGTTCATAACTGCCAAGAGCATAATGTTTCATGCACAAACTAAACTTAAAAAGTGGAAAAGGTAAAGTGATCACTCCGTGGATAAGCCACACGGCTGAATTTAACTCAGCAATAGAGAAAGGTAACGGTTCTAATTTCTCAATGTGCAGTAATGAATAAGTAGCATCTTTCATGGACATAAACTGTTGTTTTGCAGTTAAATTAAAAGGGAGGAACAAAGATGAAACATTCATGTAATCCCATGGGACCTTCCCTGCCTTTAACGTTTGTAAAGTCCATGCAAACTGCATAACAGAACGCAACTGATGCTGGCCATGATACAATACAGACAAATCATCCTGCACAATGTCTACGACAGATGAAACAATATTGTCTAAAGTGTAAATTCTAGAAGACAAGGTATTTATTATATTATCAATCACTGCCAATACTTTTTCCATATTGGCCTGGTCAATATCATGTAATCTGGACGCGGCTTCAATTTGCGACATTTTCCAAATTTCGTTGTAAATAGCATATACCCATCTCTTGGACCTGCCTGTCGCAGGACCCTTAACAAAATCATTCAGATCAATTTTGTCGCTTAAACGTGACAAATGAAGTTTAACAGATGCCAATTTGGAATGTTGCAGCCATGACTGGCATAACTTACCCACAGAGTAGGTAGTTACAGTGTGTGATGATGCAAAACGAGGATCTACCCTGACTTGAGTATACCCAGGTGCTAAAGTTAGAAATCGACGTTGACAGGAATCTGAACCAGTTTGCCATAACAACCACCCATCAGGATTAAGTGCTGAAACATTAAAGGTGGTGTTGGGAATGAGGGACTGCGACCTATAAGGGAAAGATCTGTGTGATTACCCCAGCCGGGATTAGCACCCAGATCCGGGATCGAGGGGGTATTCAATTTTTTAGATGTGGCCAATCCAAAACAGGTGGTCTGAAAAATAGATGAATTCAAAAATAAAATGTGGTTTGGGATAAGACAGGCGCGATTTAAAGCTTCTGTTCCCTGAACCTGCCACGGTTTAGTTCCCCAAACCAATTTAAGATCGATAGTAGCTTTCCATAGCTCATAGCCTCCGATAGCCAATTCGTCCATAAAGGACTTGGAATATAACAATTTGGTGTGTGTCAATCTAACCTTAGAGGCGGTCTCAGCCGCCACCTTAAAATAAAAAGAGGTCGGACTAGACACACTAAAATCCGAAAAATATGTGAACTTGTTCACTAACGTGGCAGAGCTGCCAAAATAAGGGGCCGGACAATGTTCACATTGTGTGTAATTAACAAAATTACGAAAGGTATTTGCTCTGTGTAGGAAATGTGTGCCATAATTAGGCCTGGACGGTAAATTCCGTTCCGCTTGCGGAATTTGCGGAATTTCGGTAATTTCGCGTTCCGCGGAGAACGCGAAATTGCCAAAAATTCTGCTTTCCGCGACTTCGCGAAATTTTTTCTTGTTCGCGTTCTCAAAATGCGGGTTCGCAAGATATTTCTCCCCGAGCACGCAAACAGCAACTGTGAACAGGAAAAAAGCATCGCGAACATGCAATTCCGCGTGTTCGCGGAATTTCTGCATGTTCGCAGAATTTCTGCATGTTCGCGGAGATTTTTTACCGTTTCGCAGAGATCTGCGTAATGCGATTACGCGAATTCCGCCCACCCCTAGCCATAATGTTGATAGCAAAATTGTTCACCATAATTTGCAGAATTTAAATACAAATCTTCAGCATCAAATGCAGCATAATATTTTAGATCAGAAAATAGTGCTTCTATTGCTTGTACATCCCAATCATCCGATTGGATATTCTGTTTAACCACATCACCCATAGAAACACGAAAGACATTAGGCACATTAATCACTTCAGTAGGTCCATGAATTTGAAATTTAACAGCGTCCCAAGCGAACCCATCACGCACAGGCCAGGCTGTAATATTCACAAAAGTCTGGTCCCTTTTCATAATGTGTGATGAGGAGTGGGGGGCCAAAGTTCCATCAATAAATCTAATCGCAGATCGTTCAGCCAGGTAGTGTCCATTGATAAGTTTAAAAAACACTACCACAAATCCAATTGTCATGAACAAAAAAATACATATTAGCACCAGCCAGATGTAAGTCCATGGTGCCACCAAAAAATGTCTCTTGAACCAGGCAAAAAATATAGAAATTTTGGAAGGGGCAGTGGAAGTCATTGATTCAGTGTCAAAGGAAGAACGTGACTGGTTAATCGCTGTCGAATGTAACAGAGGCAACGGGACACCCGCAGGATAAGCGTACTCAGGATCATCAGGCAAACCACCAGCAGTAGGCGGCATAGAAGGAGCAGCAACTGCATGCATCTCAACGGCAACCTCAGGCATGATGTTCGAGGGCGGCATCACAACAGAATTTCGCAGAATAGAAGGGCAAGAAACTGAAGGTGTCATACTATGGAGAATTGGCCACCCGCTGTAGCTTGACATTGTCAATCGAGATGTACCTGTTATCCTTGCGACCAGGAAGTGGAGGTAAAATAACTGTACGTGTACCCTGGACTCCAAGCACCGGGACCGGTGCACGATACGAGGGGCCAAACTCCTTCTTGTTCTCCACCTTCTCACGGACCAGGTCACCAACTCGAGGTAGCCAGCCGACTACTGGAATCTGGAGCTCAGCTTCGGATGTAGAGGGCACGTGTTCCTTTGCTAGAGGGTCTCTGGCTTCGTGAAGATTCTGCAATACAGCACAGTGATCATCTAGGTCAAAAGGCGCGGCAGCCGCCGCCATGTCTAGACCCTCAAGGTCCGGGACAAACATTCGTACTCTAAAGAGCATCATGTATGGGGTCCGCCCACCCAGAGACCTTCTAGGGAGATTATTAAGTGCGCGTTGCACATCATACAAGTGGGTGAGCCAGCCTCGGCCTGTACCTAAAACCCTTGCTGTCAAAGATTGCTTTAGGTCACGGTTCATTCGCTCCACAACACTATTGCCCTCAGGCCGGTATGGAGACGAAAATTTGACTTGGACCCCCAAACTTCTTGTGGCTTCTTTGTACGCCCTAGAGGCAAACGCAGGGCCCTGGTCAGAATGAAGGGTACCACATGCCAAACTCCCAACAAAGACACGCAAATCCTTGATGACAGTCCGGGCATCAGCACTCCTTTGCGGCCACACCCACAGAAAACGTGTGCACGAATCCACTGCAACTAAGATGTACTTGTACGCAGTATCAGAGGAAAAAGGACCGCAGTGATCTAAATAAACACACGCAAGTGGTTGATTAGATATATACAGCTGCGTTTGTGGTAGACGCGCGGCAGAAGAAGGTTTAATCTGCTGGCAAATGTCACATAAAAGGACATAAGCCCGCGCCTGTTTGTACAAACCGTACCACCAGTAACGTTGCTGCAAAAGAGATACAGTAGCCGAAACGCCGGCATGCGCAGACGCAACACCTTTGTGGGCAGCTGAAATCAGAGATGGTCTGCAGTCCGCGTTAGGAATCAATCTATCACCAACGTCATTAATCCTCACTAACGGGACGTTATCAGGACTTAAGCGATAATGGTAGCGAGAAGGGAAACCTTTCGGAAAGCCCGTCCCTGTCTCGGACGCAACAATAGCTGCCAAGATGTCATCATCAATCCTAGTTTTGGATCTTGTAACTGCTGCCACTAAATATGTCGCCACCGCGGTTTTTGCTGCCTCGTCAGCCAAACTGTTACCGACAGCATGGACACCAACCCGTTGGTGACCCAGAGTGTGAATTACATTCACGAGGGGCAAACGTTCCTTAAGTTCTGCCACTCGAACCCAAAGCGTTTTATGCTTTACAGTGCTACCTTTCGAGTCACGAAAGTCATTGTGACTCCAAAAGTGTAGATTCTCGTTGTATGATTGAACACAATAGTACGAGTCACTCACTATAAGAGTAGTGACTCGAGGATCAGCAAATTCCAGTGCAAGCACCAGAGCCCTCAGTTCTGCTAACTGCGCGGTACAATCACCCAATGACTGCGTATGCACGACATCAGATTGGAACTCTCCGTTCACGAAAGTACCCACCACAATTGCGCAGGCCGCTGAATAGGCGTGCTTTGATCCAGTAGCGGGTTGCGCAGACCCATCAGTGTAAATGACACAATGGTACTCCTCGAGCGGGCGCAAAGTCAGAGGAGCCGGATGAATAAATTCATACTCCAAGAACTCCTGTGTCTGTAATGCCGCGTCAAAGATATATTTGACGTCAGGCGAGGTCAAGGAGGTTGCCCATTGTATCCACCTTGGATGCAAAGCCTTAGAATTCGGTACACTGGCTTTAGTGACCGCCTCAAGGGCAGGGTACGGTGTTACTACCAGCATGTGCTTCCCCTGTGATAGCGCTCGCTCTTTCAGGATCGCCATCTGAACTGCTGTCAGTACTTTTTCGACAGCGGAAAAGCGCAGCTCAGCCGAAGTGTACAGATGAGATTTGTATGCGATGGGGACGGTGTCGCCCTCATTGAACGTCAAGTAGGTGGAACCCACTGCACCCGGTACGATTCTAATGACCAGGTTAGTGTGGTTATCACAAGTTTGTAAGAATTTCGAAGCAAGAAGATCAGACTGCAAAGATTGCAATGCAGCAGAATGCTCAGGCAGCCAGCAAGATTTGGTAAAAGTAGGTTGTACCAAATCATAAAGCGACTTGATACGCTGGGCATAATCAGGAATGTAGGTACGACCGAAATTCAGAAAACCCAGCAAAGATTGTAATTTCTTCAGTGTTGTAGGAGCACTAAGGCGTGCACATTTCTCAAGGAACTGCGGAGCCAAGCCTCGACCCTCATTATTGAGTTCGTACCCCAAGAACAACACTGTGAACTCGGCAATGTGGGACTTCGCAAAGTTGAACTTGTAACCGAAGTCAGCAAACATAGTAATTATGTTATCCACGCGAGCAAGGTGTGGAAGCAACTCGTCGTCCGTTAGGTAGATGTCATCTACATACGAGTATGCTTCCGGGTCAACCATCTCCAAGAGAGAGACCACACGAGCAGCAAAGACCTCGGGGCTATTTTTATAGCCCATCGGGAGCCTTTTGAACTTCTTTTGTTTGCCACCCAATGTAAACGCCGTCCACTCATAGCTATGAGGGGACAGATTATGGCTATAGAAGCCATTGAAGATGTCAAGTGTGGTTTTAAACCGTTTTCTCACGAGACTATCGACGAGAGCCGAACTGTGAGTATTTTGTACCGCACATGTCCGGCAGTGCGAATTTAAGTGCTGGTAATCCAAAACTAGGCGGTACGATCCGTCAGGCTTCGTCACAGTGAATAAAGGATTATTCATGGGTGACACACATGTTTCAATCACTCCCTGATATTCCAATTGTTCAAGGATAGACGCGACGTGAGACCTAGCCTCGCGACGCATGGGATATTGGGGCTGGGGTTCTGACCGCAACGGAATCGTATGGTTGGGAGAAAATTTGTCCCAGCCCACCTGGGTACGGTACAACGCAGGCGCAAGCACCCGCGCCCACTCCCCGGCTAACCTGTTAGAATGTTCCATCGGCACCGTGTGCCCAAAGGACGGGAGGATTACTACCTCCCCTCTAGGAGCATCTAAAACGAAAGCCGGGGGCCAGTCCACCTCCGCCAAAAGGATATCATAGGTGGAGGTTAGATTATCCCAAAATACCACTTTAATTTTACGTTGTATGTCACCCTCAATTATAAGGACAATTTCAAACATCCGTTCAGGGGGAGAAACGCGAGTATCTGCAGTTTCAACACTTACAAATGTATCAGTTGCTGTCGCCGCCAGATATGGACGCAGCGCTTGTCGCACTACTGTAACTTCCGCCGCGCTGTCTAGCAGCGTTAGCGCCCATGTCTGGTTCAGAAGCTGTGTCCGTACCATCTGAGGCATATCTCCAGTCAGAGCAGCAACTTTTTTCTTCTGAAACGGGGGTCTCTGACGTGCAGATTCGTCCTGCTTGCCTTTACTGTCAGTCTGACGGGGCTTTCCCACGATCTCCGCCACCGGATTGAAAAGCCGATGTTTCCTGTGAAGAACGAGGAGAGCATTGTTCAGGAACCTGAAATCTATCAGGTGACTTAATATTAGAACGATCGCGCAAATCATAAGTGCGTTCAGTTTGTATCTGCACCGGCGACGCAGAACGAGATCTCCGTTTCTCTTGCTGCTTCCCCTGTTTTTTGGCTCGCCAACTTTGTTTTGGAAAGTTGGGCTTTTCGTCTTTGGTAGACGAACTCACTTTAGGTTGCTGTACTACAGTAGGAATGATCACGGTGGGTTTCACACCCAAGGCGCTACGACCCACCATTCTGCAGGCTTTCGCTATAATTTTGGTGAATTCCTTTGGCCTGTCGGCCGGATCCACAAGTGCCAACATATTGCCCACTTGGAATTGCGTGGCATCTCCTTTGAGGTTGCCCATTACCATGGAACAAACCACATCGAAGCTGTCCACAAGCCTCATTCCCAACTCAATGGCCGCCTCTGCACCATGATTGTCTTGGACCTTCTTGAAGACAGAGGGTAGTACGGACATAGACGGAGTGCCATAGCACTTCGCATAGGTCGCAGCAAAGACCTTGCCCCAATTGTCACAGTCGACAATATCCGGGACCAGGTCCTTCGGCAAAGTAATAGTGAGTATCCTGTGTTTATCCACAGGAGAAGTATGCGGAAACAAGGCTTCTAATTGATCAAACTTTTCAGCAAGCCAGTAAGGAAATTCATCCTTATTCTGGGGGCGCTTGCCGACAACCGCAGTAACCATAACTGGACTGATGAACACCGCGTGATGGTCAGTCGTGTGGCCCGCAACTGCAGGTGCCCCCACCTGCACATTGCAAGACACGTACTGCACTAACGCCCTATGGACCGTAGTTAGGGCAGTGTGTAGCACTCGCAACTCCGCCACCCCCACAGTCATGTAGCAGGGATGGGGCGTATAACCGGCCAGCACCGGCCATGTGGCCCCTGCAATAGACAACGGGCCCATTCTCGCCGGTACTACCGCATGGGGAAGGGCGCCATTAAACCAAATGGTATGCTGCCAGGCAGGGAGTGGAATTTCAAGTGTCCGATAAGGGGCATAGGCTGCAGGCATCGCTGTGGCAGTATATTCGTGGAACAAATTATCGTTCGCATCCACTGCATCGAACGTCACCCAAGAGTAAAACAACTCATATGGGAACGCCGCATCAGCCCCTACCACAAAAATAACAGCCATCCCATCATCAGGAACCCCATACACCCGTAAATGCGCGGTCAGGGGAACCTGACTATGTGCGGCAACATTGACCGCCATCGGGACACACAGAAGAGCAACAACAAGCTCTACAGTAGCACTGGGGTTCAGAAAAAGAAAACCTTTTTAATTATCAAGCTTGAAAGAACCTTTAGTCGAAACGTAGGTAGGTTAAGCCGTCACTCCCGTTGTCCGGAAACTAGAGTGAGGGCGTTGTGGACTAATACAAGCACTACTAAGGCGTTTCAGGTCAAAAGACCAAACGTTAGGTGCGCCATGTTGCGAGGATTCTGCTTATGCACAGAACTATGCGCATTAAACCAGGACCTCAGAGAATTGTGGTGTACCAGAAACTCCCCTCAGAACCAAGAACCCCTATCCGACTAGCTTAGTGTCCCATTCGTTATCCGAGATTTACCTCGGCGGTCCCAATGTATAGACAACCCAGAACAAGCGACTTAGATATTCTCAGGAGTGGTGGGAATCCGAAATACCCATTGGTATCTATATATCAGTCCACAACAGAATAACAAAGACACATTTTATAAACCTCGCGTCCTAAGATGCAGTACTTTGGCTAACACAAGCAGACAAATGGTTAAGATCAGAACCATCAGCATTGTTACAATACCATAGAAAATGAAAGGAGCAATCATAATAATAATGACAGTGGACAGCAACCACCCTCCTTTCTCTAGCAACTAATAGGTTATTATTAGACTAATAGAAGGTCTCTTAGGCTTGCATGGGGGACCCCATACCTTATGGATCAACTTAGTGGAATCACATCACAGGATCAGCTAGGCTCTCTCCTGCAACAGCTCTTCGTTTCGAATGAATGTGTAAACATGCTGCTCTGCAATATTAAAGGACTTGTCTTTCAGGTATTGGCAGCTGGATGTATGTTATGGCTAAGAAGTGGTACGATCAACCTGAACACAACAACCTGCACCGTCTAGTGACCCAGACTCGTTCTTTACACGGTGTACAGACCAAGGTCACTACTCACTGTTAAGGATGTTAAACAACAGACGGTTCTCATGTGAAGCAAAGTCGAGTCAGCAGTTCTCGAATGAATAACATGTAACAACAGTGTCGCGTGCAAAAGCAGCAAAAGTGGCAAGCTGTCTTTCTAACAGCCGACGAGGTTATGCTAACTTAGCGTTGTACATAGGAAGTGGTTAACCCACACTACAAATTATGAACACTGCTGTCTGCAGTGTAGGCCATAGAGAGCTGTCACAAAGGACCCACAGATACCTAAAGTGACTTCACCTACCCAGTTTGTCATCAGCGAAGCAACAAAAAAGAGTGTGCAAAGCCTGCAATGATACATATGCATGGTACAGACAGTGCACACTAGAGCAATGTCTTTTCCTGCAGGACTACCTCATCTACAATAGCGACTCAATCTCAATTGTAATCACTGCTGTCTGCAGTGTAGGCCAGAGTGAGCGGTCACAAGGGCCCACAGCCACATGGCATTCACTTGAGTTCTACAGTTTGCAATACACAAACAAACAAAAAACATGTGCAGAGCCTGCAATGATGCATATGAGTGGTGCACACAGAGCGCACTGGAGCAATATATTTTCCTACAGGACTGCATCATCTACAATACTGACTCAATGTCAAATGTGGACACAGAAGTCTGCAGTATAGGCCAGAGACAGCGTTCAGAAAGGGCCCACAGCCACGTGTCATTGACTTGACCTCTACAGTTTGCAATACACGAAGCAAAATAAATGTGTACAGAGCCTACAATGATGCGTATGAGTGCTGCAGACAGAGCACACGGGAGAAATGTCTTTTCCTACAGGACTGCATCATCTACAATACCGACTCAATGTCAAATGTGAACACTGAAGTCTGCAGTATAGGCCAGAGAGAGCGTTCTGCAAGGGCCCACAGTCACGTAGCATTGACTTGAGCTCTACAGTTTGCAATAAACGAAGCAAAGAAAACGTGTGCGGAGCCTGCAATGATGCGTATGAGTGGTGCAGACAGAGCACACTACAGCAATCTCTTCTCTTACAGGACTGCATCATCTACAATAGCAACTCGATCTGAATTGTGAACACTACTGTCTGCATTGTTAATTAAAAGTAGTACTCACACACACAACCATCAATACTTTTTCTCACTCCCTCTTTACAAAATAAAACAACATAAATTACAGAGAACTCTACAATGAATGAATCAAAACAATTTGAATTGGGATTTCATCTCTCCACAGTCTACACTTTTCACTGTTCCTTTGGACTTCAAAGATAAATTTGGTCATTTCACTAAACCTATAACTGTTATAAAAAAACTTCTTGAAGCAAGTATAGTAAAACAATATTGTGTATGTTTCAATAGACATTCTAATTACTTAACTACTGGATTCTGTAATTAAACAATCACCATGCAATCTCAATTGTGAACCCTGCGAACTGCAGTCTACACCAAATCCAGTGGTCATTCACAACTCACCGCCACATACCGTTGGATTCGGAAGCACGGAGTTGGTTGCACCTGATCAGTGGGGCTACACAAAAATCATCACAGACTTTAACCTATGACATCCTCAATCATAGAATCAAGACCCCATTTTGCTGTTTGCACCTGCTGTACCACAGTATACTCCACCGACTACTGTCAACCAAGCCCAATAATCATGTGCAGCAGTTAGCTATGGAATCACAGACTGTGATGCACCTCAACACACAAACTTCTGAAAAAAGCAAGCAGCAGGTAATATCGGACATCATCCATTGTGGGATCCCGACACAGTTCCACAGTTGTGACCTGTTGGACCTGGCCCTTTTGGCAGGTTCACCCTTAAACTTTTTGCCTTTTAATGTGACCTAATATTAGTTGTTTTTGGCCTCTGCGCACTATGGCCCAGTGTAAAATGCGTGCGCACTCTGAGTGTGTGTGGTGAGACTGGCCTGCTCTCCCATAAGAATGCATGGGGGATATGTGTGTCCATGGTAATTCCTGGTGTGAGAGGAGTGCAGGGTCGAGTTTAATGTGTGCGAACTCGTGAGAATAAAGGCTGCGCAATGATGTGTGCAGATTTATTGTGACTGGTGGAGAAGTGCCACTTTTAGAAGTTGGCATTTCTGTGTGCTGTGTGTTTGCCTGCCTGATGTGGAGTGCATGTCTGGCTTGTGATTGACAGGTGCTGGATGGTGTAGGGAAATTCCAGGAGCCGGGGTGAGTCTGCCCAGTGGTGAATAGGGAGATCTTCATCTAGATGGGAGGGAGGAGTTGCACCTGGGACCTGAATAGGACTGTGCCTTCCCTCCACAATGCTGGCTCCACCCCGTGGTGCATCTGAGCACCTAGCCCCCACCTGACAAAGGGGAGAGGAGCTGAGCACAACAAAGTGCTCCAAAGCTCCCCCAAAGCAGTTGCATCAGGTTTTCCCACAAGCCCTGTGCTGTGTCACAAAAGAAAGGGGTGCATAAAAGAAGGGGCTGTGACCCCATGAATTGGTTCTGTTGTGCTGTTCTGGACATGAGGGGGGCCTGCTGCTGCTGGGCTCCAGGAGGAACTGCCACTAGGGACTGCCTCCCTGCTGGAGGGCCATGTGAGCTGGCCTGCCTGAGCCCAGCCTTTGCCTCCCCCTGAACCTTGCTTTGATTCTGGGGAAAGAGCGCTTCGTTTCAACACTGGACTGTGGACTTCACTTATAGCGCCTTGGGAGCGCTTTTCTTTCTACCCAAGAGGACTGCTGGTGGCCTGTAGCACGAAGCTGCCTCGGGTGGAATTCCCCCCTACTGGGCGTGGGTAAAGCAGGAGCCCACCCAGCGTTAATGCCGCTGTCGGTATTTCATTAATGAGCGGGTGCCCACACCGCTAATTTATGCTGAAACCGAGCGGGAGCCCACCCCGCATCGGTACCTTGAAGGCGGGTGCCCACCCCGCATCACGGTGTATTTTTATTTTTTTTGTGTGGTGCCGATTTAGCGGGTGCCCACCCCGCATGTTTATGCATCCTTAATGCGGGTGCCCACCCGCTTTGGTAATTAGTGAAAACGGGAGCCTACCTCGTATCGCCTCCGCACTGAAGAAAATAACAGCCGCGCTGCCCGCGGCAACCCGGAAGGGAAGGAGATTCCGCCCGGATGTGGTCGGGGCTGACTCCGGACGTGCTGTGGCTCACTGGGCTCCCGTGAGCAGGGAGAGCCCGTGCAGGAAGAAGAGGCAGCGGTACGGCACGAGGGCAGTGGCAGCCGGTGAGGTAGCGGGGCTCCCATGCACAGAAGAGAGACCCGTGTCCTGCAGCCGTCGTGTAATTAAGGCGGAGGGGGCCCGAGGCACATTGCCAGTGCCTGCCCCCGCCGCGGTTGGAAGACGCGTCGCACAGCACCCACGGACACCGGAGGAGCAAGGTGAGAGTCCCGGTGAGTGGGGCTCTTTTAGCATGTGAGTGCCAATGCTTGTTTTTGCCTACATTCACCAGCTGCCCTGCAAGAGCGCAGGCAGCTATAACGTCTCGGGGGACCAATTTAATTAAGAAGCCCCAGTGGGCCACTCCTATGTGGCCATAATTGTTTAAAGGGCCAGAGGGGCTCGGGTTCTCGTCCTGTGTTGTGCCCTACAGAGCCAGTGAGTGAGGGCTCTTTTGAATAGAGGGCCCAGAGGGGCCCATGCTTGGCATATTTTTTTTTTAGGGCCATTGGGAGCCCATGCCTCCTTTTAACATTTCCAGCTGCCCAGCAAGTAGTGGGTAGCTGCACCGTTTAGGTGCACAGTTCTTTGGGGGCATGGTTGAAGTTAGGAGTGAGATGCACTCGTTCGCCCCCACCCATTCCCAGCTGCCCAGCAAGTAGTGGGCAGCTGCCACGTTTAGGCCTGTGCAGAGTGCGCACCCTTGACTTTCGCTGCCTAGGCAGCGCGCCCTGACTTTTGGGACATAGGGCATTTGAGCCCCTTTTGGGATGGTCGGTTGGCCCGGGGCCAGTCTCCGTGTGTTGTGCCCCCGATTGGGGCACCCTGTGTTCATTCTAATTGTTGCCTAAGGTGGCTAGGCTTATGCTTATGAGAATATTGCCTACTATGTTCTAGGCCTAGTGTGAGGATAATTCTGAGCTCAGATCTTTACCAGTAGTAACTGGTTGTGTGCTATTCATGTTTACTATCTGTGCTACATTTACCATTGGTGATGTGTAATGGTGGTGACAGTGGCCCCATTGGCCCTGTTGAGTGTAAATGGTGCCCTGTGAATATTGCCTAGTGCCAGTTGGCACAGTGTATATTATGTGATTCTGTTTCTAATGTATTTATGACAATACAAAGGCTATTTTTTATATAACCTTGTGTGGAGTTCCTTTTGTGGTGTACCTAGTGTGTTGCTGCTGTATGTGTGTGTTGCGCAAACGCTTTACACAATGCCTCCAGGATAAGCCTGACTGCTCGTGCCAAGCTACCAAGAGGGTGAGCAGGGGTTATCTTTGGCGTGTAACTTCCTTGCTCTGACTATTGTGGTGGTTTCTGCCTGGCTTTGGCGCAAGCCATAGCCAAACAGAAATCCCATTTCTAACAGGACCTAAAGTTGGATGAGCCTGATCGAAGAGAGTACCTTCATCTCCACTCTCAAATGCAGTTCTAATATCGTCCATTGTGGAGTCAACACACCATTCAAGAATAAGTTGATGTAAAAGTGCTTGAATACATTATTCAGTAGATGCATGACTGACTCTATAAGTCACTGATTTAATGTATGTTACTGAATGCATGGATTAGTGACTAGACTGTGTGAATGTCTCTCTTAGTCTCTCACTTGGTGTGTAAGCAGGTGCATGGCTTGGTGAGTAGCTACATCTGTGTGTATATGTGTTTTTCATTGATTGTATGAGTATCTGTATGGGGGTCTGACTGTCTATGTGGGTGTGTGGGTGCTGTCTGACTCTGTGCATACATGTCTGAATGGCCGATTCACTGGTTCTATAGATTCAAAAGTGCATCTCAGAAGGGCTGTATAGATAGCTGACTGTGTGAACAGGTGTGTTCATTAGTGAATTGATGTCTCAGTTATATATATGAGTAACTATATATGTTTTTACACACTATATGTTTGTGTTGGGATGTATAATTGACTACGTGAAATACAGTGATTGCAAGAGTGTCTACATACACGAATGTGTACATGTATTAGTGATTGCATAAGAGAGTAAGTATGTGATAGTATGTATATAAATAAGGAAAGTGATGTGTATATAAATAAGGCAGGTGTTGTGTATATATCTGCATAGGTGAGTACATGGGTGTATGATTGATTTTGCAAAGCCTGCAATGATACATATGCATGGTGCAGACAGTACACACTAGAGCAATGTCTTTTCCTACAGGACTACCTCATCTACAATAGCGACTCAAACTCAATTGTAAACACTGCTGTCTGCAGTGTAGGCCAGAGTGAGCGGTCACAAGGGCCCACAGCCACATGGCATTCACTTGAGTTCTACAGTTTTCAATATACAAACAAACAAAAAACATGTACAGAGCCTGCAATGATGCATATGAGTGGTGCACACAGAGCGCACTGGAGCAATATATTTTCCAACAGGACTGCATCATCTACAATACCGACTCAATGTCAAATGTGGACACAGAAGTCTGCAGTATAGGCCAGAGAGAGCGTTCAGAAAGGGCCCACAGCCACGTGTCATTGACTTGACCTCTACAGTTTGCAATACACGAAGCAAAAAAAATGTGTACAGAGCCTACAATGATGCGTATGAGTGCTGCAGACAGAGCACACGGGAGCAATGTCTTTTCCTACAGGACTGCATCATCTACAATACAGACTCAATGTCAAATGTGAACACTGAAGTCTGCAGTATAGGCCAGAGAGAGTGTTCTGCAAGGGCCCACAGTCACGTAGCATTGACTTGAGCTCTACAGTTTGCAATAAACGAAGCAAAGAAAACGTGTGCGGAGCCTGCAATGATGCGTATGAGTGGTGCAGACAGAGCACACTACAGCAATCTCTTCTCTTACAGGACTGCATCATCTACAATAGCAACTCGATCTGAATTGTGAACACTACTGTCTGCATTGTTAATTAAAAGCAGTACTCACACACACAACCATCAATACTTTTTCTCACTCCCTCTTTACAAAATAAAACAACATAAATTACAGAGAACTCTACAATGAATAAATCAAAACAATTCGAATTGGGATTTCATCTCTCCACAGTCTACACTTTTCACTGTTCCTTTGGACTTCAAAGATAAATTTGGTCATTTCACTAAACCTATAACTGATATAAAAAAACTTCTTGAAGCAAGTATAGTAAAACAATATTGTGTATGTTTCAATAGACATTCTAATTACTTAACTACTGGATTCTGTAATTAAACAATCACCACGCAATCTCAATTGTAGGCCTGGGCGAAGCACTACGCTACGCTCGCGTAGTTTGCGAAGTTCGCGCTACTTCGCGCTACGCGAACTGCACGTAGCACAGTGCGAACACGCGTAGCGTAGTGTTGCGTAGTGCTGCGGTCATTTTTTGCTTGCTCGCGGTCCTCAACGTCAAGTTGGCGACCGCGAGCAAGCAAAATGACATCCTGGCGAGACTTTTTCCTTGTTCGCGATCGCGAGCATGGAAAATAAACCTCCCGGCGAGATTCCCAACGCGAGAAGGTCAGGTTTCTCATTGCGAGGGGTCGCGTATGCTCGCGACCGCTCGCGATGAGAAACTACCAGTTCGCGTTGAGAAAGCTGCAGCTCGAGTAAAAATCTACTCGAGCAGCAGAAAACTACAGCTCGCACTGTGCAAGATGCCATTTTCAATGATTGCACAGTGCCGGTTGCTTGTCCGCACTGTGCAATCATTGAAAACAACATCTTGCACAGTGCGAACATGTTACTTCGCAGTTCGCGAAGTGCTACGCGTAGCTCGCGTAGTGCGAACTTCACTTTGCGTAGCTTCGCGAAGTGCTACTTCGCGAACTACGCCCACCCTTACTCAATTGTGAACCCTGCGAACTGCAGTCTACACCAAATCCAGTGGTCATTCACAACTCACCGCCACATACCGTTGGATTCAGAAGCACGGAGTTGGTTGCACCTGATCAGTGGGGCTACACAAAAATCATCACAGACTTTAACTTATGACATCCTCAATCATAGAATCAAGACCCCATTTTGCTGTTTGCACCTGCTGTACCACAGTATACTCCACCGACTACTGTCAAGCAAGCCCAATAATCATGTGCAGCAGTTAGCTATGGAATCACAGACTGTGATGCACCTCAACACACAAACTTCTTGAAAAAAGGAAGCAGCAGGTAATATCGGACATCATCCATTGTGGGATCAAGACACAGTTCCACAGTTGGGACCTGTTGAACTTGGCCCTTTTGGCAGGTTCACCCTTAAACTTTTTGCCTTTTAATGTGACCTAATATTAGTTGTTTTTGGCCTCTGCGCACTATGGCCCAGTGTAAAATGCGTGCGCACTCTGAGTGTGTGTGGTGAGATTGGCCTGCTCTCCCATAAGAATGCATGGGGGATATGTGTGTCCATGGTAATTCCTGGTGTGAGAGGAGTGCAGGGTCGAGTTTAGTGTGTGCGAACTCGTGAGAATAAATGCTGCGCAATGATGTGTGCAGATTTATTGTGACTGGTGGAGAAGTGCCACTTTTAGAAGTTGGCATTTCTGTGTGCTGTGTGTTTGCCTGCCTGATGTGGAGTGCATGTCTGGCTTGTGATTGACAGGTGCTGGATGGTGTAGGGAAATTCCAGGAGCCGGGGTGAGTCTGCCCAGTGGTGAATAGGGAGACCTTCATCTAGATGGGAGGGAGGAGTTGCACCTGGGACCTGAATAGGACTGTGCCTTCCCTCCACAATGCTGGCTCCTCCCCCCCCCCCGCGGTGCATCTGAGCACCTAGCCCCCACCTGACAAAGGGGAGAGGAGATGAGCACAACAAAGTGCTCCAAAGCTCCCCCAAAGCAGTTGCATCAGCCAACCAGAAATCCCATTTCTAACAGGACCTAAAGTTGGATGAACCTGATCGAAGAGAGTACCTTCATCTCCACTCTCAAATGCAGTTCTAATATCGTCCATTGTGGAGTCAACACACCGTTCTACTTTTGGAACCTAGAGTTGGTTGCAGCTGGTAGAAGGGAATACCTCCATCTCCACTCTCAGATACAGTTCTAACATCATCCATTGTGGGATCAACACACCATTCCACTGTTGGGACCTAGAGATGCTTGCACCTCATTGGAGGGGGTACACAGAAATCATCACAAACTGTAACTTCTAACATCCTCAATCATATAATTAAGACCCCATTTCACTATTTGGACCTGCTCGACCGTGGTGTATTCCAGCAATACCAGTCAACTAAGACCAATAACCATGTGTAGCACTTAACTACAGAAGCACAGAATCTGATGCACCTCAACAGACGGAGTTCTGTGAAAAACCAGCAACAGGTAAGATCGGACATCGTCCATTGTGTGATCAAGACACCATTCCACTGTTGGTACCTAGAGTTGGTTGCACCTCATCGGAAGCTATACACAAAAATCATCACACACTTTATCTTCTGACATCCTCAATCATAGAATTAAGACCTCGTTTCACTGTTCGAACATGCTTTACCGCTGTGTACTCCAGCAACTGCAATAAACCATGCCTAATAATCATGTGCAGCAGTTAACTACAGAAGCACAGAGTCTAATCCACCTCAACGCAAGGAGTTCTGTAAAAATTAAGCAGAATGTAATATCGGACATCTTCCATTGTGGAATCAAGACAACGTTCCACTGTTGCAACCAAGAGTTGGTTCCACCTGGTCAAAGGGAGTACCTTCACTCCACTCTCAGATGCAGTTCTAACATCTTCCATTATGGCATCAAGCCACCATTCCACTGTTGGGACCCAGAGTTGGTTGCAGCTGGTCAAAGGGAGTACCTCCATCTCCACTCGCTGATGCAGTTCTAACATCGTCCATTGTGGGATCAAGACACCGTTCCACTGTTCGGACCTAGAGTTGGTTGCACCTGTTCGGAGGGGGTACACCGAAATCATCACAGACTTTAACTTCTGACATCCTCAATCATAGAATCAAGACCCCATTTCACTGTTCCAACCTGCTGTACCACGGTGTACTCCACCGACTGCAGCCAGCCAAGCCCAATAATCATGTGCAGCAATTAGCTACGGAAGTACAGAGTCTGATGCACCTCAACGGAGGGAGTTCTCTGAAAACTCAGCAGCAGGTAATATCGGACATCATCCATTATGGGATCAAGACACCGTTCCACTGTTGGAACCCAGAGTTGGTTGCAGCTCGTTGAAGGGAGTACCTTCATCTCCCAGATACAGTTCTAACATAGTCCACTATGGTATCAAAACCCCGTTCCACTGTCGGTACCTGTCGGACTACTGTGTTACTATTATACAGAGCACTCCACGCTCCTGGGCCTCAGGCTGGGCTCTGTGTGCCTGTGTCGCGGTAGCCAGCGTTAATCTCAGGAGCCTTCCAAGCTCGCAGACCTCGGCCCAGGAACTTTCGCCGGCATGTGGTCGGCCCTCTTTCACATACAGCAGTGTTGAAAGGTGAACTGTGGGGCATATATGCGTCACAGCGGCCATGACGGTTTCTGAGTACCAGCAGGCTGAGAGCATCATTCACGCACCCACCTTCGCTCACAGCGTCAGCCACATGGAGGTGTAAGCTGCGCAGACCTGGCAGACACGTTCGCCAATCCGGAAGATAACCACACCCAAAAAAACGTGCCTTTTATTCATACCCCTACGCTAGCATTGCGTACGGCGAGCCAGCCCACTTCCCTAGACATTTGAGGGGGGAGGAGGCACGTGCCCGCTACCATTCCGTAATCTTCCCTACTGACTGTACTATAATGGTTGCGTCCACTGTCCACTTCACTCAATAGACCATCAGTGTATGTTGACATGTACATGTCTGTGCTCTGCATACTCAAGTCTGTCCGGCACATCCCCTCAAGACTTTGCATTGTATACTTTTATAATCGAGAATTACTTTCCACCTTCGCACATACTTTGCTCCCATCTCTCCCCTCATTCTGCATAGTGAGGCAGAGGTGCCATGCCATGTTTAGTTTGTATACATGGCTAGCCACGGTTCCCACAGTATATAGTGTCATTGAGTCTGCTACGTGCACATGTTGTTTGTCATGTTGAATGTCATTATATAAGGTAGAGAGTTTATTCACAAGCAGTGGCTTATTCCATTTACATATCGCTGTCTGAAAGAGCATAGAAAAGTTTTTCCCACAGGTGAATACTGCGACCACAATGGCAGTCATTCATTACTATCCAAGAATGTCCAACTACATGGCGCTTCTAAGCTTACAGCCACCAATCTTGCGTCCTTTCTTAAAAGGACTCCAACTCCCACAATCACACCAACATTCACACAGCTTTCTAACAACAGTTATCTGCTTCTCAATAACATACACTCCTACGGAATATGAGCTGGCATACCGCATGTCCTTACTGTTTCAAACACAGTAACTTCCTGTGGCAATATCTATTCCCACCCACACAAACTAACTCCCAAATTTCAACTTGGCCTTCAATTCCTAGTTTGAAAACACATTTCAAGAAACAAACCAAACTAAAAGCACCTTTGTTCAGAACAGAAGTCTCCCTCACTTCTGCAAAATAAATTTATCGACTGCAGATACCACAAAATTCAAATAAAATACACTCCCTTTTAAATACGAACCGCCAATTACTTGTGAATTGTTACACAATTTTCAACACATGTCACACTCAAGGTCTGGCACACTTTTTTAACACGGTCTCCTACAGCCTTCTAACACGCTTTCAAACTGTTATTCTTTTAATTCCAGACTACATTCAGACATTATTTCGATCATCTATGGAATAATAGGAACAGTGCCCATAATTCTCACCCTATTTGCAGCCATCCTACTACTAATTCTACTTCTAGAAATGGCTACGCTCTCTATGGTAACAACTATGTCCGACAGAATACGCCTCTACGCCAAGCTACATCAATACTGCCTGCCTGCCTCTATCTTTTATCGGAGCTAGCTAAAACATAACATTTATCTACACTTATGCAATATGCGTACAACCATCGTTTGATTGCAAAACTTGCCCATTCGACTGGTGAATGGATGGATGCCTTGCCAACATCTCAACAATCGCTCCAGATATCCAGCAGGTAATGGAGTATCTTGAAAACCATGAACGTGATTGTTCTGGCAGCGGAGCAATGGCGAATGCAATGCAAAAAGGAATCGCAGCGCAATAGGATTTCTGCGCAGCCACAAAAGATCTCCTGCAACGTGCGACCTTTCACAACATCGCAGATTGCCTGCCCATTCAAATTACTGCTCCAACATTCGAGGAACATTACTGTCCCTTCGAGGATATGAATTGGATCGCTTCGCTTTTCTCACACGATGGCAACAATAGCCTCTTGGAACATTACGCATCTCAAGCAGCTGAAGAACGTCTGGACTGGAATCTCCAAGACTTGTAAGAAACTAACATTATTCTTGAATTGATTTTTTTCCATCTTTTTTTACTTTTTCCTTTACATTTTTTATAATACACTTCAATCCTACTACTTTGATGTTACAACTTTCTAAGTATACTCAGACATTTGAAATCTATCCTCATTATTCCCCCTTACGTCTCCAGTCTAACCAGGAATCGGTGATGTATGGCCTATGCAAGTACGCTATTTACTTCCAAAATTAGCCTAAACCCGACACCCATTTAGAAACCACGTCTATTCTTTGTGCACACACATCTCTGCCTGCCTGTTATTCGCAAAGCCCTTTTACACAATTTTAGTCAGCCTCTGCTCAGAACCTCATGATAAAAATGTAAAAAGACGAGTTTGTTTAGGAACTGGTTGGCACACTGTGGTAATCGTAAACTACCTTTATTTTCATTACACAATGTATTTATTCATGTCTAATAGCTATTCTGTAGGTCACATAGAACTGTAACATATAGGTGCCGATTCCGATCCTGTAAAACCTGGGTACGAATGGTCGTACGGAGCGTATTCTCCGTCCGACTCGTACCCGGGAAAACCACCTTACAAACCTGCAAGTACGATTCGTACAGAAATGCCATTGCCGTACGAGTCGTACAAAACACCGACCGGCTAAAAAATAACCACAATTCCGATCCGGGACATCGCGTACGTGATGTCCGGAACGGAGTCAGGCAGCGTTTTACGAACCAGCAAGTAAGATTCGTGCCTACGTCACTCCGCACGTAGCATTTTTTACGGGAGCCAAAAACTGCCGGGAAATTGAGGACGACGCGAAGAAGGAGCACCTGTACGCAACGGAGGCCATGGACCCCATCCTATGTGTCATCCCGGCCCTCATAGCCTACGACCTGGTGCACAGGAACCGACGCAGACGCCGCAGAAGGTCAGAACAACACCCAGGGGCAAAGGTGGGGGGCAGGGGCAGGAAACATAACCCCCACCCAAGTTAACAAGTAAACATGCCCTGTACATACCTTACCTCCAGGGTCTGGTCACTTCTGGGGGTGGGGGCGTGCCCACCAAGGCCTGCGTCCCGCCACAACGGAAGTGGACGTTGACGCGTCCCATCACCACAACAATTGTGGTAAACACAATACCCACGCCTTAATAGCGTGGGTACGGGTCGTACCACACCTACCCCTACATCACCCCAACAATGGCAGTATGGCCCGTACCCACGTTCTAAAGGCCTGGGTATGGGCCGTACACCATTCTTGGGGTGACGTAGGGGTACGCGTGGTGCGACCCGTACCCACGCTCTGAAGGTCTGGGTACGGGCCGTAACCCTACGGCACCCCAACATTGGGGGTACGGCCCGTACCCGGGCCTTCAGAGCGTGGGTACGGGCCGTACCACCATTGTTGGGGTGACGTAGGGGTACGGGCCGTACCCACGCTCTTAAGGCGTGGGTACGGGCCGTATCACCATTCTTGGGGTGACGTAGGGGTACGCGTGGTACGACCCGTACACACGTTCTCAGAGCGTGGGTACGGAGCGCATCACGTGTACCCCTAGGGCACCAGCACATCATTGATACAAGGCGTGCACACGCCACGAATTATGGGATAGGGCCTGGTGCAGCATCTGACCAGTATATTGGGGGGTGTATGCCCAGGTGAGCAGTGTACTGCACCAAGGGTGCAGGCGGGTGGGTGGGTGGGTGAGTGTCGTGCTACGATCCACATCAGTGGACAGAGACATAGGGGCGGGTGCCTATCACTCCCAGCAGTGCCCAGACATATGAGGGGTGGGTGCAGAGGACTCCCAGCAGTGCCCAGACATATGAGTGGTGGGTGCCTATCACTCCCAGCAGTGCCCAGACATATGAGGGGTGGGTGCATATCACTCCCAGCAGTGCCCAGACATATGAGGGGTAGGTGCAGAGGACTCCCAGAAGTGCCCAGACATATGAGGGGTGGGTGCCTATCACTCCCAGCAGTGCCCAGACATATGAGGGGTGGGTGCCTATCACTCCCAGCAGTGCCCAGACATATGAGGGGTGGGTGCAGAGGACTCCCAGCAGTGCCCAGACATATGAGGGGTGTGTGCCTATCACTCCCAGTAGTGCCCAGACATAGGAGGGGTGGGTGCCCATCACTCCCAGCAGTGCCCAGACATATGAGGGGTGGGTGCCTATCACTCCCAGCAGTGCCCAGACATATGAGGGGTGGGTGCCTATCACTCCCAACAGTGCCCAGACATATGAGGGGTGGGTGCCTATCACTTCCAGCAGTGCCCAGACATATGAGGGGTGGGTGCAGAGGACTCCCAGCAGTGCCCAGACATATGAGGGGTGGGTGCCTATCACTCCCAGCAGTGCCCAGACATATGAGGGGTGGGTGCCTATCACTCCCAGCAGTGCCCAGACATATGAGGGGTGGGTGCCTATCACTCCCAGCAGTGCCCAGACATATGAGGGGTGGTTGCAGAGGACTCCCAGCAGTGCCCAGACATATGAGGGGTGGGTGCAGAGGACTCCCAGCAGTGGACAGAGACATGGGGGTGTGTACATCATCCTCCAATGACCAAAACTCCATGGGTGCATGAAGGCATCCACAATGTGCGACTATGTTGAGAGTGCCATGACAACACATCACTGACAGCAGTGTCCCACTCCCATGAGGATGGATGTCCTTCCCCCACTGCATGACACACCACATGTGGGTGTGATGACAAATTACATATGCATACCCACCCCTGGCGGTGGCAGCACAATACACACACTGAGATCATGCAACAAGACTGTATACTCATGTTAAACCCTACTAAACTAAGAGAGCCTAAGGGAACACACACTGTCACGCACATTCCAGGACTGATAGGAATGTACAGGTGCTGGGGCAGCCAACAAGTTGTTGCCTCCCGTGGAAGGAAAAGGGTGGAGTACCCACAGATACAATGCCCACATTTGTCAGTCAGGTGCCCAAATACCCTGCAGAACAAGTAACGCATGTGTGCTAGGCTGGGAGTACACACATGCATAGTGCGGAAAAGGGACCATGTCCACATGAAGCCATGGCAACATACTCCATACACAAGTACAGTGACTACCAAGGATGGCACAGACGATGCAGGTGGAGACATTGCTGAGCAGGCATGGCCAAAGTTGAAGGGATCCGTCACACACCAAGGAAATGTAGACACAGGTCAGCACAACAATTGGGAAACACCCTGCAGGGAAGATATCAGGTGCCACAGAGGAAGGAACACTCCTTGGGACAATGTCACCATACAGTAAGAGCTTACATGACCAAAGATTATTTGCAGAGACCTTGTGATGGCACGCAGATACCAGGGTCCACCCCATGAGCAGCACACTACAACATTTCCCAGACACCTAACACATTATCACCACCCCAACTCATGGAGCAGCAGCACCAACAGCAATACCAGAAAAGCATTAGTGTGCAAATGAAAAACAAAATGCTTTATTCAGCATAAAAATAATATTTGAATTGAAATGTACACTATATACAAGGCCCAGAGGCCAGTCCATATGCGAACTCCTGGGGGGGGGACACATTGGGACGTGTCTCCCCTAGCTTGCCTGCACAGTTCAGAGTTCCTTTTCATCCACAGGGGGGGGGCATCATGTGGGGGGGAAGGACCAGGCACCGCAGGGACAGGAGGGGCAAGGGTAGGTGTTGTGGGTGCAGGGACGGACGACTCCACCACAGGGGGCGGGGCAGCGCCAAAGGTGGTGGTTAGGATGTAATGTAATGTAATGTAAAAATTATTTGTAAAGCGCGACATTCACCGGACGGTTTCTTGGCGCTATTCACTTAAATCAACGAGAGGCAGAAGCAAAAACAAGGAGAAAGAGATTTATGAATAGGTACCGAGAAAGAGGTGGGTTTTTAGGAGGGACCTGAAGTGGAGATAAGAGGAGGAGAGTCTCAATTCCAGCGGTAGAGAGTTCCAGAAAGAGGGTGCCAGAAAGGAGAACCTAAGACCGCCGTGTTTTTTGCGCTTGAAGCGGGGAGTCTGGAGGAGCGCAAGATGAGAGGAGCGGAGATTCCTAGAGGGGGTATAGGGGTGCAAAAGGGAGGAAATGAAGGAAGGGCCGGTGCCTGCCAGAGATTTGTGGGTTAGGCAACCAAGTTTAAACTTGCAGCGCTCCGAAATAGGAAGCCAATGGAGGGCCTTGAGAAGGGGACGGACGTGGTGGTGTTTCGGTTGGTGATAAATAAGGCGAGCTGCTTGGTTCTGAATGAGTTGTAGTCTGTTGATTTGATATTGAGGGATGCCAACGTATAGGGCGTTGGCGTAGTCGATTCGGGAGATGACTAATGCCAGTAGTACCAAGGTGAGGGCTTCAGTGGTCAGAAAATGGGCTATTTTACGAATCTTCCGGAGCTGGAAGAAGCAAGAGGACACGGTCGCACTGACCTGATGCTGCATTGAGAGGTCTTGGGAGATGTAAACCCCAAGGCTTTTCACTTTGTCAGCAGGGTGGGGGGAAGGGCCGAGGGAGGAGGGCCAGAAGGTGGAATTCCAGGGATTGGAAGGGCCTCCGACAAGAACGAGCTCCGTCTTGTCGGGGTTAAGTTTGAGATGGTGTGTGCCCATCCAATTACTGATGTGACAGAGGGTGGACTGGAAATCTAGAGCCGCTTCGTCCGAGGAGTCGAGATTGAAGACGAGCTGAATGTCATCTGCATAATTAAATGCTGTGACATTCCTACCGCGGAGGGAGCGGATCAGGGGGGTGAGGTAGAGGTTGAAGAGAAGGGGTGACAGGGAAGAACCCTGCGGGACACCGCAGGTGACTCTCGTCTGGTTTGCCGTGAACTGAGAGAGACGGACCGATTGATGGCGGTCTGCAAGGAAGGACCGAACCCAATTAAGGGCCGTCCCGCTAATGCCTGCCTCTTCGACACGGTCGACTAAGATGGAATGATCGACCGTGTCGAAGGCTGCTGACAGGTCTAGAAGCACCAGGGCTTGACTGGTGTTGGAGTCGGCGCCTCTACGGAGTTCCTCCATAACAGAGAGGATAACAGACTCTGTCGAGTAGGCAGGTCTAAACCCAGCTTGCTGAGAGTCTAAGAAGTTGGAGTCCTCGATGAAGGAACTGAGGACGGTGGTCACGTGCGTCTCGAGTACCTTGCTTAGGTAAGGCAGGAGAGAAATAGGGCGGAAGTTGCCCAAGACCGTGGGGTCGGCATTGGGTTTTTTTAATATGGGGATAACTTCGGCGTTCTTGAATTGGCTGGGGACCACGCCGAGCAGCAGGGAGTTATTCAAGAGGGCCAGTGGGGGGCCAGGGCAGGACAAAAAAGCAGTCCGGAGAATTGCTGGGGGGCAGCAATCAGTGGGGGAACCGGATGAGACTTTATGAAGCAGGGAGAAGAAGACTTCGTCAGATATAGGAGGCAGCTGTGGCAAGGAGTGAGAGTTGAAAAAGGGAGCAGCCTCTGAGAGAGACATTGCTGGAGGGCTGGAGGAAATACTGTTTTTGATTTTACTGATTTTGTCAATGAAAAATTGGTTAAGGGAGTCACAGAGTGCCTGAGAAGGGAGGGGTTTGATGGTTACTCTGTCCGGGTGTGAGAGTTCCTCCACAATCGCAAAAATGTCTTTGGATTTATTCACAGAGTTGAGAATTTTTGTGGAAAAGTAGATAGATTTTGCGGATGAGATTGCGTGTTTGTATTCTCCAGATAGTTTGAGGAAATGGGCTTTATCTAAGGGGTCGTAGTTTCGACGCCAGCGGCGCTCAGCTTGGCGAAGTCCTAGTTTAAGGGATTTGAGGCTATCGGAGAACCAGCGGTGAGCGTCGTGAGGACGCTTGGTTCGGATAGACTTAAGAGGGGCGACTATATTACTGGCAGATTCCAACCAGAGCCAATAGGATGGCGCTGCACACGGTTGCAAGGTCTTCCAGCGTCTCCCCTGCACCCGAAGGAACCACAGGCCCCAAGGAGGGGGGTCGGAGGGATGGGTTGCAGCGCTACTGGGGGAGGGTGTTGCCAGGGGGGTGTGGACAGGGGGGGACTCAACTCCCCTGCCCGGGGACTTCCTCGACTGCTTGCGGGGTGGTGTCACACTGGGGCTGAGGGACAGACTGGCCATGAAGGACTCTTTGTCTGACTGTTGGGCAGGGGAGCTAAGGGGAGTGGTTTTGGAGGAAGTGGGTCATGAGTACTGCAGACTCCCACTGTGGCTGCGTGTCTGCCGTTTCCCCCCCGACCCAGTGGGTGTGCCTACATCCCCCTGTGTTTGCGTGACAGGAGGTGTGCGCTTGGCCTTCCCTGTTGGTGTGCTGCCTGTGTCTGGTGGGGTGCGTGCATGGGGATGTCTGGGTGTGCTTGGGACAGGCATGGGAGTGGGAAGTGTGGATGGTGCAGGGGTAGGGGGGGACGGAGCGCTGCAGGAGACCCACTGATGCCGTCAGTGATGAGTCCATGGACCTCAGCAACATCCGTTGGTCAGACATCGCTGCTGACATGCCCTCCATGTACGACACCATCTGTGTCAGCAGTCTGGTGTGGCCATGGAGTACATTAAGCAGCAATGTCTGACCAACATGCAACTGCCGCAGGATGTCCACAGACTCGGCATTGACGGCAGCAGGGGAGACAGGGGCAGGGGGTGCGGTGCCTGGCACGAAGGAGACATGTTGTCGCCTAGCACGGACAGAAGGGACCCGAGCAAGTGGGAGGGCGGTGATGGGAATGGAGGGGGCGGCGAGAGATGGAGTGCTGCTTTCAGCTGTGGGAGCAGCCTCCGCCCCCTCTGGGAGCTCAGCCTCAGACCCATCAGCGTCATAGTCGGTGTTGGTACTGGACAGGTCCTCCGCCTAACTCCCCTCGCCGTCCATGCCACTTGCTGCACCACACTCCCCAGCACTGGTGGCACTGGTGCTGGATCCCTCCTCCCCGTCCGTGCCGGTGTCTCCCTCGGTGTCCCCCGACGATGCTGTGGGCAAGGTGAAGAGACAGGAAATAATCAGACACCTGTATACATATGACACATGAGTCCAAACTACATAGGTCACAGTGCATAGCATGAAAAGTATCATGAGTAACATCTACAATACTACGCACATATGTAGACCCCTGCACTACACAGTTGGTTGACCCACCATGCCACTTGGAAACAATGGAGAGCATGACACAACAGCAAATAACTTGATATCGAATTATACAGAGAAGCAAGTGTCTGTGGACAGTCGAGCAAGCATCTGGACCACACACCGTTGCCAAAAAAGGATGAGCATGAACCATGTCTTTAAACTTTAGACACATGCTGCAAAGCACAAACATTAAACCCTGCACAACATGACTGGGTCAATACTTGTTGAGTGTCTGTTCAGACTGTCATCACACACAGGCCAGACCTGGATGGAGACATAAGGTTTGGACATGTATGCCTAAACCCCCCCTACCTGAGGCTATGTGATTGAGACAGAGGAAGGACTTACACCTCTTCATCTGGGATCACAAAAATGGGCTTCATAAAATCCAAAGTGCACTCTAACTACCCCTCGTGGGGCTGACCACACATATTATTGACAAACAACCATCATCAGATAGTTGTACCGAGACACACAGGCACTGGCCACAGTGAGTATGCACAAGCCACATTGGGTCACCCTGTACAGTGGACACATGTAGCACACTTTACGTAAATACAAATGAGGCCAGGGTAAAATGCCACAGAGCCCAACCTATACTGAAGACACAGAGAATGTCCACAGTGTTGGATGACACACATGATTCCTAGGAAAAGGTGTCTCAGGGGACTGTAGTGGCCACACTGCTCCATGGTCCTGGATAGATCTGACTGCAACAGCAGCAACCGTCCCCGCACTATGCATATCTCCCCCTCATGCACATCATGTCTGAGGCCACAACATCGGTCATGCATGCTGCAAGTCTGTTCATTTCAAACCTCACACTCCTATGTTGAGACTCAGCATCAGTACCAACAATCATGGACCCCAAAATGACTGAACTGGACAGGGCAGAGGCAAGGTCCCAACACATGTCACAGATCACCCCCACACATGATGCTGCAAGCTTTGGGCACTTGGATTAACTGGCAGCCTAGATTACCTTGTGCAAGAGTGACTACACACAGACCAGGGAACACATGTCAAGGAGGGGAAGGGAGGAAGAACAGCACCGGGTGACTTGGGGGAACAGGATATGCACTGCACATATAAATCCTGGCAGTGTATCCAGGCGACTGAGCACTTCCAAAAGCTGGTGACACACAACAAACACACATATACCTACCCCCTTGCTGCTGCTGCTTCTCCTGTAGCCGTCTATCCATGTCAGGGAAGACCACCGCCAGGACACCCTTCATTTGGTGGGTCAGGCACCGGCGCCCGCCGTGTTTGCGTGCAGGTGAGTCCCCCAGCAGGACCCGGGCGATCCTCCGGATGTCCTGCCAGCGTTTCCTCACCTGGGCCAGGCGCCGACTGCGACCCTCCACCGACCTCACAGCCCTGACGGCCCGCTTCCTTATCTCCCCCTTGCGTAGGCGGATACCTGTGAGGATGACAAAGTGAGACAACATCAATACACCTGCTCCATGTCACAGAGACACACATTAGAACAATTTGGCTTGTTTGAACAGGGCATAGTTTGCAGCCAACTCATTGCACCTTTGTCATAGGGACATTATCCTCTGGGGAAGGCCAAAAGCACTACGTGGCATTGAAAGTACACAGGTGGCATGAGGGGTGCGACACAATCACTGATCATGGCTCACACTGTGCATCACAAGCAACACCAGGATTATGGACAGCACCTCAAAGCAGTTACATGCCCCAGGCCACTCACGCAACTTCAGCGGAGTACACAGACACACACAGGCACAGGCCAATCATCTGCCATTGGCAACTGTGGGTAAAAACCTCACTCTGCACATGTGCCACTTGACTGGGGGGTGTCACAGGTGTGGGGCTAGCTCACACATCAGACACACAGCACGGCTCCCTGCTCACATCAGATGGGTAGGGCATATGCATCCTCCATGCAGCTGGGGTGCAACACTCCACATAGACACTCACCCACATGACAGGGGACTTACACACACACCAATGTCCAGGGCCCGTACACATCATTTCGACACTCTCACCACAGGTACACTCAACTCACACACATCTGTGGGTACAGTCACCTGTCACACTGGGGGGACCACAGAATCACATCAGGACTATAGAAACAACATTCCCAAGAGGATTAGCCAGGCTGAATGTGGCATGCACCATGCAGTGATAGTCACAGTAAGCACAATGCAAGTGAGGAGTGCAGATATGAACCACATCATGCTCTCCATGGGAGACATAAGGCATTCCCCCCCCTGGGACCCACCATGAACAACATTGCATGTCTGTCACACCTGGACACAATGCCAGAAGTGACCGACACAAAAAAGGGGCACAGTCAAAGCTAGTAGAGTCAGCACTCACCTGCTCCCCTGGTCTCCCATACAGGCAGGGGTACTGTGGGAGGATGACGTCCAGCAACACCTCATACTCCTCTTGGGTGAAAGGCTGGGCCCTCTCCACAGACCTGGACATGGTGCCAGAGGAATCACAAGCAGCAGCAGTGGTGTGGAATGAAAGGTTGTGCAGGCAAGTGCTCTCTCATGGGTCCTCCTGGCTGCCTTATATCTGCCTTGCTGGGCTGTTTGATTTACAGGAGTACAGAGTGATTGGTCAATCTCATTTGCATCCTACGTTTCCTCCAATCCCTTTAAACCTACCCCAGTGAGGGCCTTTGCATGGTTCAAAATTTGAGCATGATGTCAAGTCAACAACCACTTTGCAACATAGTATATTGTCTCCAACCGACTTCTGCTGGCCACCTGATATTAAAAAGTTTGAACTGGAAACTCGGTCTCCATGACAACCAGCATGCATTTAGGCCCTTATACTTGTCCCTCATGTGTCCCCTATGTAATTTCACTATCCACACACAGGTACGGTGCGTTCCACACATACCCCTAGGGCACCACTACTCCAGTGATATGGTCCGTACACGCGTGTGTAGGGTCCGTATCACTATGGTAGTGTTGCCGTAGGCGTACGCCATAGTGATACGGTCCATACACGCGTGTGTAGGGTCCGTATCACTATGGTAGTGTTGCCGTAGGTGTACGCCATAGTGATACAGTCTGTAAACGCGTTTGTAGGGTCCGTATCACTATGGTAGTGTTGCCGTAGGCGTACGCCATAGTGATACGGTCCATACACGCGTGTGTAGGGTCCGTATTACTATGGTAGTGTTGCATTAGGTGTACGCCATAGTGATACGGTCTGTACACGCGTGTGTAGGGCTCGTAGCACTATGGCAGTGGTGCCGTAGGCGTACGCCATCGTGCTACGGGCCGTACGCACGCGGGTATGGCCCGTAGCACTATGGCGTGTGCCTACGGTAACACTGCCATAGTGCTACGGGCCCTACACATGCGTGTACGAGCCGTATCTCTATGGCATACGCCTACGGCGACACTCCCATAGGGATAGGACCAGTGTGTACACGTACGTGTGTACGGTCCGTACACACACGCGTACTCCTACCCAAACCCCATATAGTGACACGACCGTACACACGCCATCAGAGCGTGAGTACGGTGCGTTTCACAGCTCACACTGGTGATAGGAGGCACACAGGAAAGGAATGGAGGTGTCAGACTCGCACAAGGATGGACATCAAGTCATTGTCAGTGCAGTGCTCCATGTGTAGGGCCTAGGTGTGTCAGGCAGTGAGCTGGCACATGTCTCCTCATGTTTTAACCCAATAGTTGTGTGATGACCTGTGTACACATGTCATGTGTGATGGGGCACTATATGGCGCACTTCCCCTTCACACCTTTTACATGTGTGCATGTAGTTCAAACTTGTCAAGCACTGCATCAGTGGCATGGCACAGTCACCAACACCCGCAACAGTCCCCTGATGCCAGGTACACGGATGATGACACCTGACATCTCACTACCAGCGTGCCCCGATGTGACTATGTCATGTGTGTGTCATGTGTTTCCATGATCTTGCTGTTGGTGTTCCGCCAACGGCATCTGCTGTAGCTGCATCCAACATGTGTCTGTGTGTAGATCCCCATGTCACACTATTACGCACACCAGGACACATGTGGAATAACACGTAACGTGTGTCTGTATGCATCAAACAGGGACTTGTGAGCTTAGGACATATCAGCGTAGTCTCAATGTCTGTGTGATCATTTTTGACATGTACCCCTTCATGGCAAGGTGTGTGGTCTGTCCTTTTTCCATGACATGTGACCTGTGCGTCTAGCTTGCCGGCAGCTGTCTGTATGAGATAACATCCTTCAAATGCACATATGTGGATATATGTCACTCCTGTAATGTGTCTGGCTGTTCACTCACGCTGGCCCACAGCTACTTTCATGGCATGTCATGTAGACCTTGACAATCCACGTTTGTAGCTGGCTCTTGGTAGGAGTATCACCTGGCTGGCATACGTGTGCAGGATGTATTGCACAGACCAGACTCTGTATGTAGCATATGTGTATTAGCTGTTGAACATGTGCTCAGTTATTTGACATTGGTGTAGTAATGTACTCAATCATCGCTATTCCTTCCAAATTTCTGCAGGGCACCGCCTCTCCCCCGACCAATGCCAGACTTGGCTGCCATGAGGGAACGCGACTGCATACGCCGCTACAGATTCCCCCAACAGTTAATTGTGGACCTGACAAACAGGCTGGCCCCACACCTCCAACCGCGACACAGTTATCCGACTGCGCTGACCCCCAAGATGAAGGTGATGTCAGCCCTACATTTCTTTGCCACCGGTACGTTTCAATTGCCCATAGCTGATGTGGGTGGCATGTCCCAGACCATGTTCAGCCGTTTCCTGCATGATGTTTTAGAAGCCATGTTGGAGCACCTGGATGAATTCATCCATTTTCCACCTCCTGAGTAGTTGACAGGTATCAAGGATGAGTTCTATGCCCTGGGAGGGATGCCCCATGTAATTGGGTCCATTGATGGGACACATGTGGCTTTGGTACCACCACAGGCACAGGAGGTAGCCTTTCGTAACCGTAAACATTACCACTCCATTAATGCCCTTGTGGTGTGTCTTGCTAACATGGTGATTTCCCATGTCTCTGCACGTTTTCCAGGGTCAGCACACGATGCCTACATCATGAGGCGTAGCAGGGTGCCAGAAATGATGCTGCAGCTGCACAACGAACGAGCATGTCTTGTTGGTGGGTAGACTCTGTTTGTCCAGTATTCAGCGGTATCTTAGTATGTGACGGCATCTCCTGACCCACTTCTTTACATGATATTTCCATGTAGGGGACTCTGGCTATCCCAACATACCATGGCTGGTGACGCCTCTCCGCAACCCGAGAACAGCTGCAGATCACCGTTACAACAACGCCCATGGGCAGACCAGGTGAGTGATTGAGAGGACGTTTGGCCTCCTGAAGAGCCGATTCCGTTGCCTCCACAAGACCGGCGGGTCCCTCCCATATGCACTGGTGAAGGTCTGCAAAATCTTCCTCGTGTGCTGCATGCTGCACAACATGGCAGTGGAGAAAGCTGTGCCACTCATCCTGGATCCCGATGAGCAGGAACATCCACCCGTGGAGGATGACGGCCTTGGTCACGAGGCAAGTGAGGAGGAGGAGGAGGAGGAGGAGGACATCCGAAGTCAGCTCATACGCAACTTCTTCTCATAATGGTGAGTCCCTGGGTCTGAGTGTGCACGCTTGGAGCCTTGTGTGGCATGTGTTGCAATGTGTGTGTCCAGCTGACTGTATGCGAAGTGACTTTGAGGTGTGTGCTGATGTGTCACTCGAGTGCTGATGTCATTCCACACATTTTAGCTGACACACTCAATTGACAACTAGCATGGTGTCAACCTTATTCATGTAGAGTATATGACCATGCATGCGGATGACTATGTGTTTCCTGACTTCTTGTGTGTCTCTCATCCCCAGGTATTTGCGCATGCTGTCTGCTCGTGGCCTCGTTGTGCTCCTGCTATTCCTCATGAGTAATGCAACGTGTGCTGAATCAGCGTTACAGCATTACAGCATTCCAGGCCAGAAGGATCATGGTCCAGGCGCTTATCCTCTCCTGCCTCAACTACAGCAACGTCCTCTATCTGAGTGCCCCCCATTCTACCACCAATAAACTCCAGATTGTTCAAAACTGCGCTGCACGCCTCCTTTTACAGATCACGCGGAGGCAGTCAGCGAAACCTGCCATTAAGGCCCTGCACTGGCTTCCGATCAAAGAAAGGATTCAGTTCAAAGCCATGTGCTTAGCCCAGAAGGCTTTCTGGAAGACTGGCCCTTTCATCATCCAAGCTTTGATTATCCCCTACCGACCCAGAAGGGTCCTCCATTCCACCACCCCCTTCCTCTCTCTTACCCCCAGAATAAAGAGAGCTAGAAGTGGCGGACGGTCCTTCACCTATAACGCATCAACTCTCTGCAATACTCTCCCACCTTCCCTCCAACAGGAACCCAATCTGCTTGTCTTTCGGAGGCTCTTAAAAACTTGGCTCTATAAGAACTGGCTCTAACTTTCATCTTACCGGTCCTGGCTGTGCTGTCTGTAGCGTTGGGAGGCCTCAGGGTAGTCATCGTGCTCGATAAATCTCATTTCAATCATTCATTCATTCATTCACTGTATAAGTGAGTGATATGGTGCCTCAGTGAATGTTTGTATTGTATTGTATTGTATTGCGTATTTATATAGCGCAAAACTGTCACCCGAAGGGTATCCTGGCGCTTTAACCTTCTACCAATAGCACACGACAATACAGTAACCGAAAAATGTAATCTAACCTAGGAAAGAGATGCGTTTTTAATCCTTTCCTAAAAGAGGACAAATCCCCTTTACTTCTCAGCCATAGGGGTAAGGAATTCCAGCATTTGGCTGCCACAAAACTGAAAGACCGCCCACCGATCCGGGCCCTTAAAACCTTTGGAACCAACACTAAGTGTGCTGACATAGATCGAAGAGAGCGTGTGGGCACGTACCACACAAACATATCCTGCAACGGTACAGGCCCTTGCCCATGAAGCCCTTTAAACACCAAGCACAGTGCTTTAAAAACAATCCGCTGCGGAATAGGCAGCCAGTGGAGATCCACCAGCGCCCTGATGGAAGAGTCTGAGCGGCGCCGAGAAAGGGCCAGCTTGGCAGCCATGTTCTGCACTCGTTGCAGTTTGCCCACCAGATTAACGGGTGCTCCAAGCAACAATGCGTTGCAATAATCCAATCTACTCAATATGATGCCACGCACTACCTCTGGCCGAGCGTGGACCGGTAGCAACGGAAGAATTTTCCAAAGCATAAAGCAAGTGGCCACGGTCTTATTTACACGGTCTTTATTTGGGTGAGTGAATGGTTGTGTGAATGTCTGTATCTATATGTCAGGTGATGTCTAAGTGGGTGTATGATGTCATCAGTGATTGCCATTGACATGGGTGATGTAATATGTGAGGTCATAAGCAGTGCATTGTGGGAGTGCGAGTTATAGTTAACTCAGCAAACTATAATGGCTGAATTTCCCTGGTTTTGTATGAGTAAAATCTGACCCTAACTATAACGTCCCTGTAACCTTTGTTTTCTTTGTGTGAATTTCTAAGGTTTTTTTAATTCTATTTGGCAACTATAATGTCATTGTAACCTTTGGTTTTTTCAGTGAATTTCTAAGGCTTTTTTAAATGTTAAGTACACATAAAGCATCCCTGTAACCTTTGTTTTTTTAGTGAATTTCTAAGGTTTTTTAATTAGCAGTCACATTTGCAAAGTGGTGGAGAAAGGGTGCTGGGCCTCCAACCAACTGTCAGGAATTCTACTGCTTAAGACTTACAAGAGGTACCAGGAGGGCTTCTTGGCCCCAAGGTCCCTCTGGAGCCAAGGGGACTTTATGTTTGCAGAGTGGTGGAGAAAGGGGGCGTGGCCTCTGACAACTTCTCAGCAATCCTGCTGTGTGGGACTTACTGGAGGTAACAGAAGGGGTAGCTGGCCTCAAGGATGACCTTGGGGAGAAATACCCCATTTATTACCTCTAGTAAGTCCCATACAGCAGAATTCCTGAGATGTGATAGCAGGCCATGCCCCCTTTCTCTACCACTCTGCAAATTCACCCCTTGATGCACTACTAGTAGGGGGATAAAATCCACTTGGGTTTTGAGGGTCCTAGGGGGCCAACTACCCCTCCTGTTACCTCCAGCAAGTCCCACACACTGGGTTTGCTGAGAGATTTTCGGTGGTCACGCTCTCTTTCTCCTCCACTCTGCAAATGCATCTCCTGGCACACTACTATTTAGGGGATGACCTACCCTTGGCTCTTGAGGGTCCTTGGGGGCCAACTAGCCCTTCTGTTACCTCCAGTAAGTCTCACATAGCTGGATTGCTGATATGTGGTCAAAGACCATGCCCCCCTTCTTCGCAACTCTGCAAACGCACCACCTGGTGCACTTCTGCTTGGGGGATGAAGTCCACCTTAGTCCTGAGGCCCTCAGGAGGCAAGGGAACCTCACCCCCCACCAGCAGTGCACATAGAGGCTCATTTGCCGAGTGGTGGAGAAAGGGGTGTGGGTTGTGACCACCTCATAGCAATCCCACTGTTGGGACTTACTGGAGGTAACAGGTGGGCTAGTTGACCCCTAAGGACCCTCAGAAGCGAAGGGAACTCCATCCCCCAACCAAGAGCGCTCGAGGAGGGGCGTTTGCAGAGTACTAGAGAAAGGGGGCCGGGCCTCCAGTGATTGCCAACTTTCGGGGGTTTTTTCTAGTAAGGTTGGGGGATGCATAGTTCCCTTCCCTTGATACTTTGGGCCCCGAAGACCCCATCCCCGGGAGCCTGGCCCATTTTTTTAAATTTGACAAAATAAAACAGGAGCTGACCCCCTCCCGAGGCCAATTTGTACCCCGGGGACCCCATCTCCAGGGGCTAAGCCTTTATTAATTTATTATAATAATATGGAAGGCCCCCATTCCCCAGCACATGGCCATTTCCTTGGGGATCCCGGGGGGTGCCTGAAGCCCCACGGTCCCAGCCAGCTCCTGCCTTCAGTATTGCTTTTTACACCCAGGAAGCTGCTGACATGCAGCTCCCTGGGTGTAAAAAGCAAAGTCTGATCCGCTTTGAACATGTGGGAGCATTTTGCTCTCGCTTGTTCAAAGTGGAGCACACTTGTTTGCTATGGTATGGTGGGAGCACTGCACCCACCATCCCATAGCAAACTGCAATGTCCCAGGGTGGGCATCCCTGGGCATCCCTGAACATTGCTGGAGCTAGCCCTGGGGGGCAGTGGTCCCTAGGGCAATTTTAGCTCCAGGAGGGGGGCAGTGCTGCTCCCTCCCATTTGAAAAATAGCCCCAAGTAGTGGTGGTCCCTGAGGCAGCTGGGGGCACATGGCCCCCCACATTTTAGTATACTAGTCCCGGGAATGGAGAGGGTCCACAAGGCTGTATGGGGGGCTGAAGCACACTGTTCCCTTCATCTGTGAAGTGAATTCCATCACTTCTGTAGATGTTATCCATGTCAAAATGCAGGTTGTTGTTGTTAGATAGAGCCCATGTTATGGTCCCTGAGGTCCGATGTTATGATCACTGATGTATGCAGAAACAGCTTTAGTAACATGCCTCTTTGTCAAAATGTAGACAGAAGTGATTTGACCACTTCAATTTCTGTCTTTAGCATATATTAGAGTACATTAAGACAGTGTGAGGGAAAAGTGACATTAGTTCTGCAAAGGTATCCCTCATTAGGATTTCAAATCCTACCCCAGTCAGTATGCCTAGGTCATTGCCACCAAAGTGCACAATCATGAGGTCAGGGCGTTGGAATTTTTTGTATTTTTTTATTAACTGTTCAATTAATTAAAATCATTACAGTAAAAACAATCAGCATATAAAGCTAAAACCATGATCTAAAAACATCTGTTTATCGTATGTAAAATTATGCACCCCGCCCCTGTGCCAACATGATCGTCCCTCCCCGATAGTTGTGGTCTGTGCCGTGTGGCCTTACACGCTTTCATGAAGTCCCCTTTGAGCCTCGCTGGGTGAACAGCAATACGGGATGATGGGCGTCGCCTCTTTCATTCCTTTTGGCCCTCGCAGATGTTAGTGTTGTCATTAAACTGGCGGGTGAGGGATGTTTAGGGCCGCTATGCTTTCTTCCACTAGATTTGTGGTGCCCTACGTCAGAGTTTTGTTGCTTTCGTTGGCAACCTTTATGGCAATCCTGATTTGATGGATGAATTTTGCCAGTCTTGCTAGTGTCGTTGTGTAGGTTGTGGAAAGGAACTAAGCTGACGCTTCACTGCAGTTCTCTATTCCGTTCATTATGCAGATTGGACGCAGGAGTCACCAGCGGTCGTTAATAAGGTGCGGGCAGCAGCAAAGGAGATTCAGCCAGGATTCCCTCGTATAGGGAAATAGTCTGCAGTTTGAAGATTCCTCCTTGTGGGCCCATGGGGGGTTGAAGTCAGCAATACCTAGTGAGGTTAGCCTCATGTAGACTATTTTGTTTTGAGCCAATGGAGTGAGAGCCTCGCTTAGGTAAGGTTGTGCATTGCCTGCTCTGTAGGAGTTATTCAGAGGATCTAGGTGGGCGCTTGAGCGGAGAGTTTTAGTGTCCAGATCAAAGGCAGTTTCGTGCACTTGCTAGTTTATAGATCTTTTCCAAGCATTCAGAGGGATGTCCAGCCGTGGTATGCTGTTTTCCTTGATCTTCAGTGTTTTAAGCGCTTTTCCTAGGCTAGTGTGCCAGGCTGAGCCTGACCCCTCAAAGATTATTCTCAGATGGTGTTTCAGGGAGTGGACCGGGGCCTTCTGTGTCCTTAAATATGATTTTATGATCTCCCCCTGGCATTTCAGGTCTGGCCTTGCTAAGCCTAGCTCCAGTCTTAGCTGTGTGTTCCTGGCTGACCTTGGAATATGGAGAACAGCTTTATATGCCTTTACTTGGGCTGAGTTAAGGGCGGCATCCAGTGGCCCGGGGAAGGCCAGGTGGCCGTAGCTAATGGCTGGTAATAGTTTGGCTTTCAGGACCGTTAGTATTGGGCCAGTTGTCAGGCTGATCAGATGACGGCTTAGTTGTTTTAATAGGTTTGTAACCTTGGTGGCCTTGGAGCTCAGTTGTTTCAGGTGGACTTTCTCCTTGGCCCGCTCAATCAGCCGAATTCCTAGATAAATTAATGCATCCACCGTGTTGATTTGTAGCTTACCCATTAGCCATTGTGTGTTCTTCTTCAGATGGTATGTCCCAAAAATGACCACCTTGGTCTTTCCTTGATTGATTGTCAAGCTGTTGGTGTTGTTGAAACGGTTTAGTGCATTTAGGGCTCTTTGTAGGCCCACCCTTGTATGATCCAACATAGCTGTGTCGTCGGCGTATTGTAGCACCGGCAACCTCACACTTCTGAGTCTGGGAACCACTAGACTAACTCCTGTTAGGGCATCCCCCAGGTCTGCTGTGTATAGAGGGAACAGGATGGGGGCCAGCACGCATCCTTGCTTCAACCCATGCTCCGTGTATAGTTTTAGGGGACACTGTGCGGCCGCTGGTTTTGACCCACACCCAGGTATCTTTGTAGAGTGATCTGATAGCCTTCAACAGATTAGGTTGAATGCCCCAGTTTTCTAACTTCCACCATAGTCATTTGCGGACCACTTTATCGAAGGCCGTGCCATAATCGACGAAGCTGCAAAAAAGTGGTGGATGATTCTTCAGGGTTGCCCGGGGTGATAAATAAGTCAGTGCCAGTACGTTTTCCAAAGTTGATGATTGTGACCTAAAGCCGGTCTGGTAGAAGGGTATTATGCTTTTCTCTTCGGCCCACTTCTCCAAATCCATCAATAGTAGACAAGCGTATGCCTTAGCTTCCAGGTCAAGCAGGGCTATAAGCCTGTAGTTTGATGGCTTGAGTCTATCCCCTTTTTTGAAGATCGGTACCAATATTGAGCCCTTCCAAGAATTGGGGGTTGTAGCTGCAAGAAGATGTGATTGTAGAGCGGGGTTAGAGTTGCTGCCCAGAAATCAGATGCCAATTTGAAGACCGGAGCTTGGATCCCTTTGGGCCCTGGCGCCCCGTTGTTCTTCATGTTTTGAATAGTCTTAATGACCATTTGCGGGTTTGTCCATGCAGCTCGCGTACAGTGATCTGCCTCCTGGGATCTAACTTCCGTTGGTGAGTTGCCAGTGCTGAGAGTCGTGTCGCCTAGCTTTCCACTGGCTAGCCTGGCTTGTCCTTCTCTGTAGCTGGTCCCCTCTGTACTGGCCATGTTAGTGGGTGTGATTACATATAGCTGCTTCACATAGATCATTTAGTCTTTTTTGGCTACGCTATTTTCTCTCGGGCCCCTCGACTACTCAGTTGGTTAATGTGTCTCCATAGACCTGCAAGATTCTTTAGCTTAAGCAGGGAGAAAACTCTGAGTCATTCCCTTTCTATGTTGGCTTTTTTATGTTCCTATATTTTTTTCCTTGGGGCTGCCCTTAATGAAGCCACGGTTGGGCCTTCTGATTGTTCGCCCCCTCTTTTATTTGATGCGAGCGCCTTACGCAGGAGCCGTTTGCCGTCTCGTATGCCTTTGTTTGACCAGATGCTTCCAGATCTTGTTTGCCCTTTGGCCCTGATACATTGGGACTGGGGGTTCCCAAACATTGCTAGTAATTCCTCAGCAATGTTCTCCCAGCCTTTATTGGGGGGACATGTAGGGGACAGACGTCTTTTTTTGTTCTAGCCATATTTGGAGAGTATTCTCTATCTTGTCAGACCCTTTTATCCTCCTCAGGACAATGTGTCTTTCATCCCCTAGTGATTCACCAATAATTTGGAAGCTGTTGGCTGACGGGACATCCAGCTGGAACACCGCTCTTAGTGGCCTATGATCACTGTCCATCCGATCTTCAACTACAAAATCTTTTAATCTAGCCACCATCCCTTCGCTGGCCATGATGTAGTCGATCCTTGAGGAATCCTGGAAAGTGGGTAAGGGCCCCCATATATTTGTACAAGCTTTTTTCCATGTGTGGGTTGAAGTTAGTTTGTGATTGTTAAGAAAGTCTTGGAGGGGTGCTGTCCTTTCTTGTCAAGTAAGATTTCTTGGGGTACTTCAGATTGAAGTACCTGGCTAGAATGACCTGGTGTGATGGATGCTTGAATAATAGGTTGTCTATTTTCCATGTGAGTGTCCCCAGCTGATATTTCGAGGTGGTCTGCGTGGGGTTAATGTAACAGTTCATTATCAACAGGCGATTTGGTTGTGAGTTCTGGACAAGGCCCACGATCTGTAGGGCTTGCAGCCCTGGTAGGTTCAGGTTGATGTCTGTGGCTTCGAGGGCTCATTCGTGTTTGATGAAAACTTATAATCCACCCGCCGGTCTGCCAAAGAGGTTCCTTTTTATAGCTGGGACGAAATGCTCATGGAACCCAGCCAGTGGGGTACTGGACAGCGCCCATCTCTCTTGGAAGCAGAGTATGTCCCCGGTTTCCAGGAACTGCTTTAGATTTTTGTTCCCGTTGATTTTGTCAATCTCTGCTAAATTCCAAGAAATAATGGTGAGTTGCTGCTTACTGAAGACTCCTCTCCCATCCTTTCCCCTGCTGGGCAGGCGTTCTCGGGTGTTAGGAATGTTGCACCAGCTTTCCTGGTAGTCCTGTGTGACCAGGGGTGGGGGAGGCTACACGAATATAGGCGTGTTTGAATGTATTATCATGCCTCTAGAAAGGCACTACCACAGTGATTGAGGTCTCTAGAAAGATGCTGACATTCACAAGGGTAAAATATAAGACTAGAAACAAGGAAACCCTTAAAGTCAAAAGAGGGAACTAGGGCACAATGTCACAATGGTCCCTTTAAAAAGAAAGTTAACACAGATGTAGCCAAATTATGACATTCAAAAAATGGCTATGTTGGTGTCTTAATCAACAGTATCAAGATATTTATTCACAAATAATGAAAAAATACAACAAAATATACGCAATAAGTGAGCTAGACGGGGTAGTTGGAAATTAGCCGATTTCCTTACCAGAGGCAAGTGACATAAAAGTGACTTTTTAGAAGTGAAATGTAAATATGCAAAAGTCACAATGAACGAATCTTTTACTCCACATATATGAAAAACTAAAGTTAAGATGTAGGTGTCGACGACGTTTCGATCCCAAGAAGGGATTCTGGGATCATCATCAGGACTGAATAATAGAACAAATTGCCTGGGAAGTAGCCCTGTATCAGTAGACCCGCGGTCTGATGGATGGTTTTGGTGATGGCCAAGTCAAGGGAACGGGAACCAACGGTCAAGGTTGGGCATGTACAGCCTCAAAGTAGGTAAATGGTCCATCCAAGGTGAGGATCCGACGAGTAGATCAAATAACCGTCCAATTAGGGGCGTGTAAGATGGGTAGCCGGTAATCAACTGGTGGTCGGGTATGGAAAGGTGCCGGGATAAGGCAATAAAGGTGCGTCAGGTCAGTCCTCGGAGATGTGAATGAATGCGCCGCTGTCCGTGATGCACGATAGATGGAGGGTGGCATGACAGGAGTCTGCTTTTCATTTTGGCTTAGCCGTGGCATTGAGACTTTTGCCTCTCTAATGTAACAGGCAAAGAAATGTGAGGTTCAAAGCATGTTCCCAGATGTATTCACCTCTATCCAAGTCCATATAAGATTCTGCATAGGTAGACTGGGAGTAGGCCTTAGATAGTGAGGTGTGTGTTTTAAACTTAAAGTGTATTCTGTCAAGTTTGAATATCTGACTGCTACTATGTCTCAGGTATGTCTGCACTTCAACGTGTAGTCTGATATGTAGGTTGCAACTGATGAGCCTAACTTAAAAACCTTACAGTCTATCATACCCCTGCACAAATCTTGTCACAGCTACTTCATTATTCAGTCCCCAAAGAACAGATCTCTTAGCTAGACAGGCATCATGAAATCACTTAAATACACACCTTCAGACCCACTACCCTGTGTAATGAGCAGAAAGTGATTTATTCGGCTTCTTCTACACACATTTAGAAAGTGTGCAGTTGAAACAGAGGTAGTCTAGTACATATGAGCTTGTTTGAATGTATTATCTTGCCTCTAAAAAGGCTCAGACACACTCATTGAGGTCTCTAGATAGATGCTGATACTCAGAAGAGTGGCATGACAGGAGTCGACCTTTCATTTTGGCTTTCATTTTGGCTTAGCAGCATTACGAGCTCAGTCTCTGTAATGAAACTGTCAAAGAAAAGTCAACTTTAAAACATGTTGCTAGATGTATTTACCTGTATCCTACTTCATGTAAGTCTCTGCAATGGTGCAGTGCAAGTATGTCGTACTTAGTGAGGTGTGTACTTTAGACTGAAGTGTACTGTGTGAAATTTGAATGTCTGACTGCTACTTGGTGTTAGGTATGTCTGCACTTCTACATTTAGTTTGACATGTATGGTGCAGCTGATGGCTGTAACTTAAAAAGTATATAGTCTATCGCACTCCTTGGAAAATATTATCAGAACTATTTCCCCTTTCAGTGCCAGAAGCACAGATTTGTTTGCTACACAGGACTGATGGAATAATTTGAATACACAGGTTCATACCTGTCTATCCTGTAGAATAAGTAGAAAGTGATCAATGTGCATAATGAAACGGCATGCCAATGCATACAATTTTTCTGACATACTTTCAACCATTTACAGCTTTCCTAATGTGCATAGTTAGAAATCGTACATATTTATTGCTAAAGGAGACAATGGCAGTCTAATTTAAGTAACTTGTTAGTGATTCTTATGAATAACATTATTTAAATAATTTAAAAATAATAAATCATGTAACGTACTATTAAGACTGTTCTTTCTTTTTTAGATATTTACTTTTCTTAATGAAAAAGACTTAAAGATGGCAAGAAAATAAGAAAAGAGAAGAGCACAAAAAAAACTTAAAGATGAGTGAAAAGAAGAAATTAGATGACACACACAATATTATACAGGAAAAAACATCTTCTGGTAAGAGAACTAAACAGTTTCTTAAAACAGTATTAAGAAGATTGAAAAGTGTAGAAAATGTTCAAAAGAAAAAGAAAACTTTAACAAGTCAGAAACAAAAGAGAATTAGTCATGTTAAAAGAACTTAAAATTGTAGAAAAACAACACATCTGACGAGGCAAAAACAGTAGAAAAATGTAAAAAGAACGTTTAGAAGTAGAGGTATTCAAAATGTATTAAAGAATTTAAAACAATATAAAAGAAGATCAGCAGCTCATAAGCAAAAGCAACAGATTGAAAGTATTGTAGATAATTCTTGTGAGTTGAAACGAAAATTATTTATCTTAAAAACACTGGATAAAAAAGTGGTTTTTATGAAGGTAAAAAGCACTTCCAGCACTAAGCCTTTCTTTAAAGAAGAAAGCTACTTTTCAAGAGAACGCATTAGTACATGCAGTTGATACTATTGGTCAATGTTATGAGGTGAAAAATGATTCTCCCATTCCAAGGGAAAAAATTGTTCCTAGGAATGTAGAAGAAGTAATAGCTAAAGAAGTTCAAGGTAGGCATATACAAGCTCATGTATTTAGATGAAATTGTAGCAGTATTTGCAGTATTCAACAGGAGTCTATCGATACATTATGAAATATTTTATGCCAATATCCAAATAGAAGTGTTGATCAAAAGATCAAAAGATTAGGATATTGCAAGGACTAGATCCATGTAAAATAAGAAAATATACAAAGTTACAGGGTCAATCTTTGGCTTGTCTTTCGAGGAGAATGTGCCAAAGCAATTTTCATCATGTAAGAATGTTAGCTGTCCACCATTCTGAAATGCGGAAGTTAGGACACTTTACTATGTAAAAACTCCTGCATTATGTTAAAGTGAAATGAGTGCGGCTCTTTTGCATGGTTCTGTAGCAGATGTACATAAAGTTTTTGATGATGTACAGTTTCATTTTTTTGGGTCTGAAGAGGAGTGTAGGGAAAGTGAGGACTTGATGTTTGCAGGTGTAGTAGAAAAGGACAAAGAAAAATTAGTATTTATGATTTTTCAGAAGGAATTACAAAGTTTAAAACTGTTTCCTTCTGAAAAAATCAAGCCATGTTTGTATTTGTTGTCAATGCATTCACTGCTCCCATCAGTATATGGAAAAAAGGAGAAGGTGGACGATTTGATGATCAAGCTCTACTGATTCCAGCATCAGAATACCGATCAACACCTTTGTAGTCTGAAGATCCAAGATTTTGGCAGTGCATATCATATATATTTTTCATTTCATCTTCTTTTTTAGATTGAGTTGTTTGGAGTTTGATATTCAGTGAACTATATATTAAAAACAGGAGTCCATCTTCAACAAGTTTCTGCAAAGGAGTTCATGGAGAATGTTGAACAAAGGGATGAAAAATTTGAATCTCATTTAATCAATTTGATGGCATGACAACTAGGGGTGGGCGTAATTTGCGTAGTTGCGCTACGCAAAGCACCGTGAAACGGTACAAATTCTCCGCAAGCATGCAGAAATTCTGCGAACACGCAGAATTGCATGTTTGAGATGCTTTTTTCCTGTTTGCAAATGCTGTTTGTGTGCTCAGGGGGAAATATCTCGGAAACACGCATTTTTAGAACGCGAACAAGTAGAACGCAGAATTTTGGGCATTTCCGCGTTCTCCGCGAAACGCAAAATTATCCAAACTCCGCAAATTCCGCTAGTGGAACGGAATTTACCGCCCAGGCCTAATGACAGCGTGGCACTAATGAATATTGGTATCGCTTTCATGGTGAACTTAAGTGCGTGTTAAGAAACCTAGGTACACCGACTTGGTTTCTAAAACTTAGTTGTGCTGAATATGCTTGAGCTAATGTACTTGAATTCTCACGAGAAGTAAATTCAAATATAACAAACATTGAACTGAAGACAGCTGGAGAACTCTGTTCCTTTGATCCCGCAAATGTCTGCAGGTATTTTAACAACTGGTTTCAAGCTATGATGCTATCTATCTGCAATAAAGTCATTCCACATCTTGAAGTGGTAACTGATTTCTTTTAGCGAAAAAAGTACCAAGCCAGGGGTGCTCCTTATATCTACATGTTATTATGGATAAAGAATGCACCAAAATGTGGAACAGATACTGAGGAGACTGTTTTGTCTTTCATCAAACAGTATGTTATATGTGTCACTCTAAGAGAAGGCGGATAAAATAGCTTGAGACAACAGGGTTTATGGTTTCAAAGTCACAGATGTGGAAAATACTGCAGACAGAAATACAAATGTAAAGGAAACTTTTATACAAAATGTTGTATGGATTCCAACGACCTATAATTTCTAAAGGAAGAGTAAACAGCTTTTTGTCAGCAGTAAGACATACAATAACTCGAAAACCTCCCAATAATACATACAACTTTAGAAGAACAGAAGCTTCAAAGTATACTAATGATTATAATCTAATCATTTTGGAGATGTGGAATGCAGACATGGATATTCAGTTTGTTGCAGACAACTCAATTGCTGTTGCTCATTTACATTGCATCGTATGTTACAAAATCGGAAAAGTCAGAGAGGAAATCTCTGTAGAAAAGAGTCTCAGCAGGAAATTGTACAGCTTTAGCTTGAAGATGCTTTCTCATAAAGAGATAGGATCTTATGAATGTTCTGATCACTTGAGCTCAGCCAGTTTGTATTCAAAGTCAAGAAGACTCATTTTGGTAAGCCTAGGTCTAGCCTCGACACAGAACAGAGTATAGAAATATTTTCCAGAAATCCAATACTTAGCAGAGTACGGGCCAGAAAGCACTAATATTGTCAAACCTAATATGTTGGATACATTCTATCCAAAAAAGAGTTCACATCTTGAAAACGTACGCCAAAGTGAAATACTTCAACACTACAGATTCAAAAGGAATGTTACTGAAAATATAAAAGAAGAAAAATATGTAGTAATTGGATGTGATGGCTGTTTAGTGAAACATGCCAAAGGAAATCTTATTAACCACAGAAAACTCAGTTGTGAAACACTAGATAAGAGAGAATTTTTCTATTCAGCACTTCTGCAACTGTTCAAGTCTTGGCATAGTCAAATAGAATTACTTGGAGATTTTGTCAGCTTTATAGATTACTTTAATGCAACGAAAGATACTATTCAGTGTACGGTATTTCCTACTTATTTAAAAATGATAAATTATGAGATTAAACAAGAAGTAACTATTGCAGCAGATATAGCTAGAGAAAGTTCACAAAGTCAAAGTTTTGATCCATTGACTCAAGATCCACTTGGACAATCAGTTATTGAAAATGAAGCAGCAATAGCTATGAATGAGGTACAAACTGCAATGCAGCAAGCACAACAGGATATTATTGAGCTTGAACAGTCAGAAATAGAACTAAATATTGAACAAAAATAAATATACCTGGAAGTCAAACAACAGGTGGAACATGGCTTTCTCCATGAGAAAAAAGAATGGCAATGTTCATCATTTCAACCTATTCTATTTCACATTAGTGGTCAAGTTGTCAAGTTGGAACAGGAGAACATTTCTTAATTAAAGTTCTCACCAGTTATCTACATAGGACTACAGCATCACATTTAGATTGTGTCGTAACTGTTCGAACTGAATTAGCAGCACACACCATCAAAGTTATTAATTTACATCGATTACTTATGCTACCTGTCAAACATGATAATAAACTCTGTTATCAAAAGCTAACCGGTGACGCTTGTTATGAAGTCTCAAGAGTACTGAAGAAACTGAAACTTTTAATCATTGATGAGTTGAGCATGGTCTCAAACTTAATCCTTGCCTTTGTACTCTGGAGAATGCAACACATTTTAAACACAGAGTACGATATGCTGTTTGGAGAAAGCATTTAATTGTATTTTGAGACCTACTACAACTTACTACTGTTAAAGGACAACCTGTTTTTAAAACACTCCTCCATAATGATACAAGGAAATCTTTGGGAAGCATCGGAAATGTAAATACTTGATTAAACTTTGAACATAAAGAATGTGTTAAAAATATGCGATAAGTAGCTGATGAAGATTACAGAAATATTCTTAAAGACATAAGAATTGGCATGTTGACAAAACATGGTGAACAAGCTTTAGAAAGTCGGCTAATAATGAATGTGTTTACATCAAATTCTGTAAATTATAACTATTGACATAATGGTACACCAGGTAGTAACAATTCTACTTACTGAAAAACTACAACCTAAATTAGATTCTTTGAAAAAGTCTGTATCTAAAACTGCAGGATTAGAAAAATGTTTATATGTATGTAAAAACTGTAGAGTTATTTCGCATCATAATTTGAATGTAGAGAAAGGATTGGTAAATGGAGCAATGGGATAAGTTGTCGATTTTGTGAATTTTAAAAATAGAGCAGGAATAGATTTTTGATTGTAACATCTGACCAGATTAATGAAGTAAGACAGATTGGAAGTTGTGTCGTACGTTTTTTGCTTGTAAAGGAGTTGTATGTTCGAAGGCAATAGTTTCCTCTGTCTTTATCATATGCAGTAACTATTCACAAATCTCAAGGTTTAAGTATAGACAGAGCTTTTGTAAACATTGGAAGTACTGTGCTCAAAGAGGGAATGGCATATGTTGCATTGTCTTGAGTAAGAACATTATCCGGTTTGTATTTGATAGAATTTGATGAGAAAGAGGTTAGTGCTGATGCAAGTTGCGTAAGAAAGTACAATCGCTTAAGAAAGACTTTATGCTCCTCATTTAGGTAAATAAACAATATATGAGAAACGTATACTATGTCAAAAATGGAAATATATCAAATATTCAACTGAACTTCAAGATAGGAAAACCATTGAAGAAAAAGTTGAAGGTTTAAAGAAAAAAAATGGAAACTGACGGTGGCATTATAGGATACCAGTTAGAAAACAGTTCAGGTATCAACTGTTATGCTAATATAGTTCTGAATGTAATCTTTCATTTACCACGTCTTCTGAATGAAATCATGGAGAACCGTGAAAAAAGATTCTGTTCTTCACTACATCTTTACTTCAACAGTTGCTTACTGACAGAAGGAAGAAACATATTTGCTTCTGGCATTCAACATCTTTTAGCTATATGTAGTGTATCAGTGACATTTACTCTCAAAATACAACAAGATGCACAAGCATTTATAATGGGGTGTGCTTGGAGTATTAGATGGTGAAGGAATAAACATTAATAACTTATTTGGAGTTAGTTACAAATGTGACCATAAGTGTGAAGATTGTTTATTTACTTCTACCACTGAAATACATGCAGAACAATTCCTATACTTAACGATACCAGACTGAAAAACAATGTCTTTTAACAAATTGGTTAAAACAGCAAATCAAGAGATGAGGTGTTCACATTATAGATGAGACATGTTGTCTACATTGCACATAAAAAAAGATTTGAAAAATATCTAATTTATATGCTACAAAGTTGTGAAACAGATGGAACAAAATTCTAAACAGAAATTACAAACTGCAAAGCAGGTCAAACATCTATTTCAGGAACAACTTATACAATACTAGCTTTTATTTTTCACCAAGGAGCTACTATTACATCTGGACACTATACTGTGTTTTTAAAATGTAAAAGGGGATGGACACATTGCATGATACCAACCTGAAATTCAAAGTGAGATTGCCTTCTCAGCTACCTAATTCCTACATGTTATTTCGGCAGCCAAAGTTCTAAGAACATCATTCGGGCTATTGGGGGTGATGTTGTTAAAGAACTGAATTTATTGGATTCTACCAGTATTCATAATTACTGCTTTTCTTATTAATTTGCCTTATGGAAGTTTAACTTTAAAAACCAAGTAGAATATATATTTCTTTTTAGTACTGTGACAGGTATAATAGTAATAGTTAATGTTTTATTATTGATTTATGTTTAATAGCAGAGTGAATATATATAAAACGAATGGTTAAGAAAGGGTAGTGACTGTAAAGCATAGTTACACATATTTATAATGATATACTGTGCACTTTGTTTACTTTTTTTTTACAATTCATTCGATTGGTTTTTCCCACTGTTCAATGATGATACCACATTCAAACCACCATGTTTGGTGAAGCTATATGAAATCTGAGAACAGTAAAAAATGAAAGCTGATACTGATATCTAATTATAATACAATGTGATTTAAAAAAATTAATATTAATGTTTTTTTAACAAAACATATTTATATATTTATTTTTATTTTTTTCTTAATTACAGTCCCAGAAACACAGATCTCTTTCTATACACAGGCCTCATTAAAGCACTTGAACACACAGCTTCATCCCTAGCTGCCCTGTATAATAAACAGAAAGTGATCCATTCAGTTTCTTACGCACATATTTACTGAGGATTCGATGTGAAACAGCAGTAGTCTGACATGTGTGGTTCAGCTGATCACCCTAACTTGAAAACTATACAGTCTATCATAACCTTGTACTAATTTTCTCACAGGTATGTAAGCATTCAGTCCCAAAACCACAGATCTCTTAGCTAGGCAGGTGTCACACAACTATTTGAATACACAACTTCAAATCCAACTGTCTTGTATAATGAGCAGAAACTGGTCCGTACAGCTTCTACTACACACATTTAGAGAGCATGCGGTGTGAAAAAGAGGTAATCTAGTACTTGTTATCTCACTGCTTAAAGGCACTGACAAACCCATTGATAATCATAATAATAATAATAATCTTTAGAAAGATGACAACACTTCCAAGAGTGGCATAATAGGACTGAGTCTTTCATTTTGGCTTAGGCCTGGCATTACAAGCTCTGAGTCTCTACTTAAACTGGTAGAGAAAAGTGGTGTTTTAAAGATTTTGCTGCATGTATTAACCTGTATCCTGGTCCATATAAATCTCTGTAAACATACATTGGAAGTATACCATAGTGATGTGTGTGCAATAAACTGAAAACGTATTCTGGCAAATTTTAATTTCTGACCTGATTCCTGTTAGGCATGTTCTACATGTAGTTTATACGTATGGTGCAAATGGTTATCTTAGTTAGAAAACTATACATTCTATCATAACCCTTGTTAAATATGACAGAGCTACTTCCTCTTTCAGTCCAAGAACCACACATCTTTTTTCTAAGTAGCCTACTTGGAACGATTTGAACATGTATGTTTATACCCATTGTCTTTTATAATAACCAGATGGTGATCTATGTTGCTTATTGCACACATATTTATGAAGCATGCACTCTAAAACACAGGTAGTCCCGTGCATATAAGCTACTTTACATGGATTATATCACTCCTTAAAGGGACTGATACATTCATTGAGATCTCTAGAGAGATGTTGACACTAATAACAGTGGCATTTCGGTTTGGGTTAAACCTGTCACTGTCAGCTTTGTCTCACTAATCAAAATGTGAGGTTTAAAACATGTTCCCAAGTGTATTAGCCAGTATCCTGGTCCATAAAAATCACTGCAAACGTGTATTACAAGTAAGCTATACATAGTGAAAATTGTGCCTGAAACTGAACGCTTAATCTGTCAAGTTTCCATGTATTAGTGCTACCTTGTCTAAGTTATGTCTGTACTTGCACATGTAGTCTCAGATGTGTGGTGTACCTGATGATTCTAACTTATAAACTAAATCATGTATCATACCCCTAGGCAAATATTGACAGACCTATATTTACTTTCAGTCCAACAACCGCACAGCTGTTTCATAAACAAACCTAGTGAAAGCACTTAAACACAAAGCTTCATACCCAGCTATCCTCTACAATAAGCAAAGAATCATCGAGGCAGCTTCTTAACTAAAAGATGTAGTCTAGTGTCTACAAGCTATTTTCCATAAGTCATCTCACCGCTAAAAGGCACTGACACACTCAATGAGATCTCTGGAGAGATGCTTATACTAATAAGAGTGGCATGACAGGAGTCAGGCTTTCATTTTGTGCTATACCTGCCATTGTGAAATCTGTCTCAGTAATGAAACTGGTCAACAAATGTGAGGTTTAAAACGTGTTTTCTAATGTATTAAACACTATCTTAGTCCATGTAAGTCTCTCCAAAGGTACACTGCAATTAGTTTGTATAAACTGATGTATGTACTTTAACCCCTTGTGTGCCCATGACGAGCTGGACTCGTCATGGGCCGCGGTTGCGCTGTGCCCATGACGAGTCCAGCTCGTCATGAACCCCGCCCGCTAATGCAACGGCCGGCACAGGGCGGGGAAAGGGCATGGCACACAAGGGATTAAAATGAAAATCTATTTTGTCAAGTTTCAATCTCTAACCTCTTTCGTGTCTCAGCCATGTTTGTCCTTCTACATGTAGTGTTAGACGTATGGTGTACCTGATGATCATAACTTGAAAATTAAACAATATCTCATTCCCCTTACCAAATATTGAGAGAGGTACTTCAACTTTCAGTCCCAGAACTACACATCTCTTTTGTAATCTCATGAAAAGAGTTAAACACAAAGCTTCAAACCACACTTCCTTGTATAATAAGCAGAAAGACATCCATGCATTTTCTTCTATACACATTTACAGAGAATGCATTGTGAAACAGAGGTAGTCTCGTGTTTAGAGGTAGTATATATGTGCCAACTCACCCTAAAAGTCACTGACGCAGTGATTGAAATGTCTAGGGAGATGCTGATACTAATAACCGTTTATCTAACAAGAGAGTGATTCAATTTTGGGCTGTGGAGGCTGGAATCAATACATAAGGGACCACAAAGGAGGTGCCTCCCAGACATCAATCAACTTATACTTTGAGAGAAGAAACCAAAGCATTGTTCCTCCTATTGTCTTTGATTTGTCCTTTAATTCTTTCAATTTTTCAACCAGGGTGTACACTATGATATCACGCCTGTATATATTATTTTCGGTAATTTTCCATAAAATAAATCAATAAACCTTTTTCTTAGAAGAAAAACATTTTTCTTTCCTTATTTTTATAAAATGTTTTAGAGAACATAGTGTACATTTACAGACATGATGACAAGAGACAAGACTAGTGCGAAGCAACACTTACATGACAACACTTCTTGAGTACATGTAAAGAATTGGTCCAGTAAATAGTTTATACACAACAAAAATTGAAACATTTCTTGAATACATTTACAGATTTAGTCTACAGACATACAACAAAACCTATGAAGTGGCCTGTCTAGTATCCTACAATGTATTATCTTTGGGACCCTTGCTAATTCAGTCCTCTCATGTGTAGTACTAGGCAGTGCTACTCTGCCCTATTTTGGTTAGAGTCAGAGCATGAGTTAGTACCAAGATGGGATCCTGAATTCCATCTCTTGGGGTGCACAGGTTTTGTGCAAAGAATAAAACAGTTTATGGTAGCTCTTGGCCCCATTTGTAATTACGCTGACACATTTTGACCATCAGAAAGGGCTTGTGATGTGTCTCGGGGAAGGTCAGTCAGTCAGAATAACTTTATTTTGCCAACATAATGAAGGCATAAAAAGTATACTACATATAAAAACTTTGCACATCATTAAAGTACAATACATTTTAAAATGCAATAGTTATACAAATTACACATTTATAATAAAAATTCATACTTGATTAAGGGCACAATGCAATAGATTGATTCCGCAGATTGAGCGTCTCTTTTTTAGAGCATTCAAAAGAAAAGATGCCACAGATAAACAGGTAAAGGGGTCAGACAATAACTGCAAATAGTAAAAGGCCACACAACATTGTTTAAAATTCATTTTACGCATAATGGGTATAATAAACCTTTTCCTTTCATTACGATAATGTTTACAAAAAAGCAAAAAATGCATATCATTCTGTATTGACTGGTTATCACAAGTACAAAATGGGAGATCGGAAGCAACATAGACATCGCCAGGGATACCCAACATTAGAGGGATATAATTTAAATGGAATCTCACCAGTATATACCTATGTTGTAGGTTAGTAACAAAAGTTACGTACGTTGATTTTTTTCCCATTTGCGAGATACTCTGTACTGTTAGGTATGTTTTACTGTTGACAGCCTGACATTTAGAGTCTCCCTTCCAGTTTGTATATTGGATAGTAGCCTAGCTTTCAGATCGTTCTTGGAAATGGAACAGCAACTTATAGGGTTTAAAAAAAGGTGATGTAGCCCATTAGCTTTTAAGGAAGAGTCAACATATCGTAACCAGGTTATATTACCCACGCTGTCTAGTTTCAAGACATCATTTATAATATCTCTTGTTAGTGTGAGAGTCTCCTTTTGCCATGTTGAATGCCATATTAATATTGGCGCCAGATAAATTTTATCAGAAATGTAAGGGGCTGTCAGCTCCATATGGCATTTAAAGTTGGTGCAGGACTTTGGCAATGAAAGTAAGTTTTTAAAGAAATTATATTCGATAGATTGGAGTTTTGTCCATTCTCTGACTCCCCAGATGGCCGTTCCATAAGTGGCAGCAGACACTGTCTTTGCTTCATACACTACTTTTATTACATCTAAAGGTTTTAAACTGTTTTTTTAAATAAATTTAGTTAAGGCCCCAATATTCTTTTCCATATGGATCGCTCTATTTACGATCATGCTTTGCCAGTTAATTTGTCGATCAAACATGATCCCTAAACAATTAAAAGAGTCGACGACTCCCAATGTTCCCCCTTATGTAATAATTTGGGGCTTTTTCTGCAGTTTCGGACCGGCAACAACGATAAAAGACTTGGAGTAATTAACTTTCATATCCAGAGAGTTCATGTGTGGCTTGTAGTTCAACACTAAGTGACGCAGTGCTTTACTAGTACATCCTAAGAGCACTGCGTCATCCGCATATAATAGTATTGGTATCGGTTTGGAGTTTATATAAAGGACTTCTGGAGTAGATCCCTTCAAAGCAGGTTCTACTTTATTGGTGTAAAGTGCGAATAGGAAGGGGGCGAGAACGCACCCCTGCCTAACACCTCTCATGATTTTAAAATGTCTAGTACATTCACCACCCCTTCCTTATCGGACACAGGCAGAAGCACCTGAATACAAGTCACGAATGATGTTAATAATATTCGGTTCAATCCCCATTGCCCCCATGATCTGCCACAGCCTAGACTGTGCCACACAGTCAAAGGTTGCCGGACAGATCCATGAAGGCAAGGTAGAGTGGCCTTTTTTAGCTACTGAATATTTTGCTCTAATTAGGCTCAGGTTCAGGCACTGATCCACAGTGCCTTTCCCTCTTCTGAAGTCAAACTGACATGGGATTATAATGTTCTTATCCAAAGCCCATTCCTCCAACCTATTTAAAAGAAGACGACCCATTAGCTTAGCAGTCGAATCTATCAGGGAGATAGGTCTATAGTTCTTCGGGGTTGACCTATTTCCCTTCTTAAAAATCGTAATTATTACTGTTGTTTTCCACAATAGTGGGGCACGTGTTTAAGCAATTTTATTAAAAACATTTGTTAAAAGCGGGTCCCACAAATCTTGGTTCTCCGAAAACAAATCAATGGGTACTCCGTCCGGTCCTGGTACTTTAGCCCGTTTACACTGATTTAAAGCATACTTCACTTCTTCTAGTGTGGAACTAAAAGCGCCCCCTGCCACTCCTGAGATTTCGGGACAAGACTGGGTGGATAAAGTCTCATCAACTCCAAATAAGCCTTCAAAATGGGTCACCCATTCCACCTGATCAACATGGGTGTCTGTGGTCAGTGTCTGCTGATCTTTTAAAAACGGTGCATTAATCTGTGACCAGAACATCTGTGAGCTTTTTAATATAGCGGCCTTCTGGAGATTTTCCCATCATTCTTCCTTTAGGGTTTTCAGTCTAGTAGTCCTTGCTATCTTATAAACTTGGCGCAAGGACATGATTAAAGGTGGATTGCGGGGATTTTTCACATTCATCATCAAACCAGCTAAATTTTTTCTGTTGATCGTTATGTATAATAAGGGTTAAATTATTTTTAACATCAGATAGTATAAGTTCAAAGGCCGGAACCGTACTATCAGGTAAAACTGGGTCTAAACAGTGCATTATCTCCCCAGAACGGTTAGCAAGTAAATTGTACAAAAACCTTTTAGGGTACACTCTTTTCCACTTCAGAACAATACCATTCGTTCTCGCAACCACAGGGTTTACCGGGAGTTTGAAAACAGACTTGTTTTTCTTTGAAGTGGGAACAAGAAAAGTTAATGCAGTATGATCACTATAAGAGTAAAAATCAATCTTAAAACAAGTAAAAAGCCCTCTTATTGAATCTGAGACCAAAACATAATCAAGGGTAGAAGAAACAAAATGATTTAAAAAGGTAGCTCCTAACTGACCAGTTAATACTTCAAAATCATTTAAGAATACAAGATCATTGATAGATAACAGTCGGTTTAAAGCATTACCGTACTTTGTATGATTGAAGTGAGGAACACTCTCCCCCTCAACATCCTGTACTCCATACACCGGAACATTAATCTTGTCACAGGGATGAGCATTAAAATCCCCAAGCCAAATTATATTACAAGGTTTGTGGTATTTTTCTTGCACAACATTAATATCTCTTTCTAATGGGGCCAACACCTCTGCCTGGTTAATTCCAAAATTATTGTTGTAAAAATTAATAAGAAGCCAACAAAAATCCACAGAATATTGTATTAAAATAACTTGATAGAAGGGCGACGTATTAAGAAATAACTTCACCTTAAGAGGAAAATCGTTAGAGAGCAGGGTCAGTAAACCACCCTTTGCCCAGCCTGCGGGTGACGGTATTGCAGGAGTGTAAAAAGAACGATATCCGTTCACATATATTGGGTCAACCTCCCAAGTTTCTTGCAAGCACACCAAGTCTTTAGTTATCAACAACAAGGACAGCCATTCTATATTGGACCTTTTTTGGCTATAGCTAGCAATGTTCCATGACCCTAGGTGGTTCTCAGAAGGAATATATTTCTGAGATGAATCCAGGTTGTCCAACTGAGAGCCTGTTAAACCTTGTAGGGTTACAGAAGGGGGAGTAATCGAAGGAGACCATTTCTGTAACTCTAAACCATCATCCCCATTAGGCAGTATAATCTGGTCATCCAGTCAATCACAACTAGACAATCCCTCTAGTACAGCATATCTATTCCTCATGGGGATGTGTAAGACTGAGGGAAGAAGAGAACGATTAGGTAAATGATCAAAAGTCTTCCAAGTGGTATGTAATCTATGGACATGAAGCTGAGGTGGAGAATAAGGTTTATAGAAAAAACCCAAAGGAAGGGCAAAAATTTGAAAGTGCAATGATGGCATGCTTAATAGGTCAAATAATAGCTCGCCCACTATATGATGTTTGTCAAAGTTCAGTACGATGCAATCACCCTTGATGGTTTTTGGGTTTCTTCCCACCCACGACACCCTCCTGGCCATAATAATATTATTTAATTGCTTTGCAATTTTCGCGTACGTTTTTGGACAGCCAATGCTGAGATTTATGTATTAGCTGCTCAGTAGTTTCTGTTTGATTAGGATTCAAATATGGGGCATTAACTAGAACTATAACATACGGGCAGCTTCAGGCGGAAGATCTAACCTACCTTTAGATTTTCCAATTAAATCTAGATACTGAGAAACTCCCTTTCCCAAAATAGAAGGTTGTGAAGTTCCCTCCAAAGGGGCTGGGGGAATACAACAGTCAGCGTTATGGTTGGTACCTTTAGTCCCATTAAATAACTAAGGTCCCCCACATAACCTAATACAATCAGTTCTCTTGGTATTACAGTGTGCCTGGTTATGACAGTAAATATTCTGTACAGCAGTTTTTAAGTTTTTATCTGATTCATGAACGTGATCTGTCAGAACAGTAAGCGGACTTATTGCTGGATGAGGTTCAGAGCTACCCATATTAACGATGGGCGCATCAGGGGCCATAAGGGGCTCTCTATCTGTTTATAGATTTGGGCAGACTTTATCTTTTAACACAAGGGTATTAAGAGCAGCCTGATTCGTAAGATGTAGAGCCTCTAAAGATGACAACCTTTCCTCTATTTGGGATAGTTTATGGAGTATAGGATTTAAAAGTACAGACACCACAAGCTCCATTCTTTTCAGTAAATCAGTATCAAAATCATTGTCCTTCTCCACCTGGGATTGGTTATGCTATGTTATGTTATGTTACTGGGTATTTGTAGAGCGCATGGCTACTCCCAAGAGTGTCCCGGCGCTAGTCATAAAAACCCGTACCAAGACCCTCAGCCATCACACACCACATACACCGATCATGGGAACAGCAGTGTTTTTAGTTTGTGACGAATGCACAATAGATCATTTTCCCAGCGCAACTCAGTAGGAAGGTCATTCCAGAGTGCAGCCACCAGTACCTGAAAGGAACGGCCTCCCCGACCGGGTGCGATAGAACCTGGGAGTAAAAAGCAAACGGGAGGATGAGGACCGTAAATTGCGTGAAGGTACGTACTGTTGGCATAGAGCCCTTAGATAAGGAGCACCGATGTTGTGAAAGGCCTTAAAGGCCAATACGAGTGCTTTAAAGAGTGCCCTCTTACGTACTGGAAGCCAGTGGAGTGTTCTCAAAAGAGGGGTCGTGTGAGTGCGACGGTCAGCTAAAAAAGTCGCTCGAGCAGCAGCATTCTGAGCCACCTGAAGACGATTAAGTAAACATTCAGGGAGACCCAGATATAGAACATTCACATAGTCAAGCCGAGAGAGTATCAAGGCTTGCACGACTATCTTCCTGTGGGACAAAGAAAGCAATGGTAAGAAATTTCGCATCATCCTGAGCAGTCCAAACCATGTGCCCACCACCGATTCCAATTTAACCCCCAGGTTTTTAACCGTAGTGGCCAGGTCAGTAGGGGGAGACATATTAGATGGCCACCATTCATGCCATTCATCGTCCGGTGAACAACCGACAAAAATCATTTCTGATTCATCAGAGTTGAATCTTAGGTGGTTAGCATTAAACCAGCTAAACACCGCCAAGAGGCAAAGGTTGATCATCTTCCCGTCCAAGACTTCACCCTTGGCACATGTGAATAATAGTTGCGTGTCGTCTGCATAAGAGACGATTCTGGCACCAAAAGATTCAACCAACAGTGCCAGAGGAGCCACATACACATTAAACAATGTGGGGCCCAGGATGGAGCCCTGGGGAACACCCACATTCATCGTTTGAATGAAGGCTTCAAATGGGGGGTACCAAACAGCTTGCTGACGATTGGTAAGGTAGGACTGGAACCATTGTAAGGCATTGCCCCCAATACCGCACCTCCAACGACGCTCGAGAAGAAGGTCGTGAGGTACGGTATCGAAGGCTGCAGATAGGCCGAGCTATACCAATACTGCTCTCCCACCATTATCCAAAGTGACTTTTATCGACTCCGATATCTCGAGGAGGGCAGTTTCAGTGCTATAATTAGCACAGAAACCAGACTGGCTAGGATGGAGAACGCCATTCGATTCTACAAACTCTCCGAGAACCTGGTTGACATATTTCTCCAGAGTCTTGGATAGGGCAGGAAGCAGTGAAATGGGTCTATAATTGATAGCTGTCCTAGGATCAACAGAGGGTTTTTTTAACAGGGGGAGAATTTTCCCCAGTTTCCAGCTATCCGGAACTGTCCCCGTAGATAGTGAAAGATTCAGCACCCAATTAACTGCCGGGTTAACTACCTCCGCTATCGAGGCCAGAATCTTTGCAGGGCAAGGATCTGCTGGAGAGCCTGACTTAAGAGAGCGGAGAAGGTGTAAGGATTTTTCTAATGAGATTTCAGGAATATGTAATAGGCAATTTACAGCCGGAGGTGGCTGCGAAAGAAGCCAATCCAAATTCATATCACAATTGGGGCTAGCCGCTTCGAAAGTAGCCTGTAAAGAGGAGATTTTAGTGAAGAAAATGCCGAGGTCATTGACTTAAATGACCTAAAACTATTAGTCCGTGGTGCATAAGACTTAGAGGCTGAGGTCAGTGTTTCTTTAATGCTAAAAGTTAACAGGTGATGATCTGACCAGACCAAGGGAAGAGGTATGGCCATTTCAATTAGTTTATTAGAAAAAACTTGGTCTAATATGTGTCCCTTTTCCTGGGTGGAATGGGTAACATATGGAGAAGATGGAGCATGTTTAATGATTCGTACAGCTTCATCGAATCCAGATTGTGGGGCAAATCCATGTGAATATTAAAATCACCTAAAATTAAGCATTGTTCATATTTGGCGGCCAGGGGGGAGATGGCAGAGTTCAAACCTTCCAGGAAGCTTTTAGCCTCACCAGGAGGCCGGTAGACTAAGGCCCCAGCAATAGAATGGTGGGTTAATAGTTCCAGCTGGATTGACAAATCTAATAGATCTTCGTAGTGGTACAAGTCTTGAGTCCTGGCCCTAGGTTTCCAGAGAATTCTGGTTGCAAGCCCTTTTAAGTGATTTTTGCTTTATTTGTGCTCCCCCCTTCCTTTTCCTTGACTTTGGAGCTGGCTCATAGTTCTCCACTTGAGAAGTCGTTGGTTGTTCCTGAGTTATATTATAGAGTTCAGAAGTAGGTGGAGACAGGGAACCCACTGGAGGTATATCCAAGCTAGGATCACCTGTCAATTGGCCAGAATTTGTTTGCTCAATGGCTAAATTTCTTCCACCTAAAGAGGAGCGTTTCTGCAAAATTAGTGATTCCAGAGAAAGCCTTCTTTCGGTTAACTCAATTTCATGAGCTAGCACAGATTCTGCCCTTGTTAAAAAAGCATCCAAGGTCCCAACAGGTCCAGAGCATTGGTTTCCCTTAATAGCCTTTTTTACTAATTTCTAACCCCAACAATCACTCCCCAAAAGAATCAGAAAGATAAACCTTCAATTAAAAAAATTGCTAGACTGCTAAATTAAGTTAAATACAGGACGCCTTTATCAGCACGAAACACTGTGACCGGTGTAAGCGAATATAACCAAGATAACAAGGTCCATTGGCTTTTGAGGGGATTAGTAAAATTCTTGTTAATTTTGTGCAAATAGTGCACAAAAAGTGGCAAATGCAATAAAGTGCAAATACCAGCACTATCTACAAGTTCATCAGATGTGCTCCACAATTCCACAGTTCCTTCAGTTAGTATACAGGTTGATGTACGAATGTCTAATTGAAGAGCATAATAAAAAGAGTTACCTCTCAGCCTTCTCCTCTCCTTTGGATAATAAGTTATTAGGTGTTACCCAAACTTGCAGCAGCAACTATTAAGCAACAACTGGTAAATGATAAGACACCTCTAAGCACAGCTATAAGTCTAAAAGTTCCAGTGACTAGCCAAGAGAGGTGGCCCATCCCTGCCTCATTCAGGTGCGGACGGGCGGAGATGGGCCCTCCCTTGGGCTAGGCTTTGCCTGGGCACGCCCGCGCACGTCCCGTGCTGTGGGAGCCCGCGCTGAGGTTTAAAGCACCACCCAGCGCTGGGATTGGCTGTCGGGAAGATGGCAGGCAAGCGGCTCCTGCTGCGAAAACTGGTGGCTCCTGTGGTTCCACGGTGCTGCAAACAGCGGGACCCGCGCTGCGTGAGCCCGCGCTGAGGTTTAAAGCGCTTCTTGGCGCTGGGATTGGCTGGCGGGAGGAGATGGCAGGCCATTGACTCCTACCGCGAAAACTGGTGGCTCCTGCGGTGCTATGGTGCTGCAAACAGCGGGACCCGCGCTGCGGAAGCCCGCGCTGAGGTTTAAAGCGCCTCCCGACACTGGGATTGGCTGGCGGGATGATGGCAGGCAAGCGCCTCCTGCCGCGAAAACTGGTGGCTCCTGCGGTGCTACAGTGCTGCACACAGCGGGAAGGTCTTCTTCAGGGAGGCTGACTTTGTGACACTGTGGATATTTTAAGAAAAAGGTTACTTTCTTTTATGTGTTTTTTTATGTCTCAAATTAAAACTTAGTGGGCTGTGTTCCAAATGTTTTCCGAACTTCATCAGAAGACGTACCGTTGTACCAGCTGTTTTGTGAAATACATTTTTGGAAATGTCTGGCTGTTTTTTTTATTTCAAATTCCTGTTGTTATCATGGGGTCCTGCATGGAAGTTGAACCAGAAACAGGAGTGGGGATTATTCTATAAACTGTGGGAAAACATGATCTTATAAAATGTTATGCACAGGAGAGGGGAGGAATCTACCTAATGGTCTGGATTCCTGCTGGGGAGGAAGGGGTACCATGTCATTTCATGGGTCAACTCTGTGGGCAGAAGGAGGAACTCGTTGTGCCCCTTTCAATTATTGTGCCATCGGGTGCCAGTGCGGACCCTATTCTTGAACCATGGATTGATCAAGGGGTGGAAGGGTCATGTGTACAGCGTGGTTGTGCAGGGGAGAGGGTACTTTTATCATAATAAAGTGCAAAACCATGTTTTGATCACTGGTGCTGTGTTTGTACCTCGGGCATGCATTAGTCATGTGTCCGACGGGTGGAGTACACCTTCCTGTTCGGACAGTGGAGGGTTTTGGTGTACCGTTCACTTCAAGGGTGTGTGGAGCGAGACGGTGGTTGTCTATGTGACAGTGCATTTTGCCTTAGGACAGGATTTTCAAAAAGTGTTCTTTTAAGAAAAAGGATTATTGATTTATTTTATAGACAATTACTGAAAATAATATATACGGGAGTGATATATCAGAGTGTAGACCTTGGTTTGAAAAATTGAAAGAATTAAAGGACAAATCAAAGACAAAAGAAGGAACAATACTTTGGTTTCTTCTCTCAAAGTATAAGTTGATTGAATGTCTGGGCATCACCCCCCATTTATGATCCTTGATGCTAATAACAGTGGCATGATAGGTGATGGCCTTTCATTTTTGGTTAGGACTGGCATTGCAAGCTTTACCTCTCTAATGAAAATGGTAGAGAAATGTCAGGTTTAAAACAAGTCCCCCAATGTATTAACCTCTATTCTAATCTATATAACTGTGTGCAAAGTGCATCGAAAGTAGACTGTTGATACTGATGTCTGTGCTTGAAACATGAAAACATATTCTGTCAAGTTTAAATGTATGACATCTTCCGCATTTCAGCTATGTCTGAACTTGTAAATGTACTCTGATAACGTGTGGTGCAGCTGATGATTGTAATTTGAAAATTATACACTCTATCATAACCCTTGTCATATATTGCCAGAGTTATTTCACCTTTCAGTCTCAGTACTGCACATCTCTTTTCTGAGCAGGCCTTGTGGAAGCACTTGAACATATATGTTGATACCCCACTGTGTTTCATGATACCCAGAAAGAGATCCATGCAGTTTAATCTACACACCTTTATGGAGCATGCACTCTAAAACAAAGGTACCCTAGTGCCTGTTAGCTACTTTACATGTGTCAAGTCACCCGTAAAAGTCACTGACACAATCTTTGAGATCTCTTGACAGATGTTGACACTAATAGGACTGGCATGATAGGAGTTGACCTTTCATTTTGGGTTAGGCCTGGTACTGCCAGTTCTGTCTGTCTAATGAAACTGGTACAGAAATGGGAAATTTGAAACATGTTCCCAAGTGTATTAACCTCTATCCTAGTACAGATATTCATGAACAAATATTGAAGGAGGAGCTACGCCTTTCAGTCAAAGAACCACATATCTCTCTTTTAAGGAAGCCTCATGATAGCACTTGAACATAAAGCTTCATACCCTGCTTCCCTGTATAATAAGCAGAAAGTCATCCAAGCAACTTAGTCGACTTACATTTATAGAGCATATGGTCTGAAACAGTGGTGGTTTAGTGCTTATAGGTTTCTTTACATGTGTCCTCTCACCTCTAAAAGGTACTGACACACTCATTTAGGTCTCTAGAGAGATGCTAACACTAATAAGAGTAGTATGACTGTAGTCAACTTTTCATTTTGGGTCAGGCCAAGCACTGTCAGGTCTGTTTCTCTAATGAAACTATTTAACAACAGGCACTACCCATGCACTCATTCAATCACCCCAATACTACCCATGCACTCATCCAATCACTCAGACATTACCTTTGCACTCATCCAATCGCCCAGGCACTACCCATGCACTCATCCAATCACCCAGGTACTATCCATGCACTCATTCAAACACTCAGGCACTACCTTTGCCTCAGCTATTCATAGAGGCACTACCCATGCACTCATCCAATCACCCAGGTACTACCCATGCACTCTTGTAATCATTCAGGCACTACCCTTGCACTAATCCATTTGCTCAGACACTACGTATGCACTCATCCATTCACTCAGGCACTACCCATGCACTCATCCAATGACCCATGAAACAACCCTTGCACTCATTCATTCACTCAACCACTATCCATGCACTCATTCATTGACTCATGCACTCATCCAATCACCCAGGCACTACCCCTGCACTCATCCAATTACCGAGGCACTACCCATGAACTCATTCGATTACCCAGGTACTATTCATGCACTCACCCAATCACGCAGTAACTACCCATACACTTATCCAATCCGTCAGGCACTACCCATGCACTCAGCCAATCACCCAGGCACTACCCATGCACTCATTCAATCACCTAGGAACAATCCATGCACTCACCCAATCATGCAGTCACCCCCCATGCACTCATCCAATCACCCAGAGAGTATCCATGCACTCATCCAATCACCCAGGCACTATTTATGCATTTATCCAATCATGCAGTCATTACCCATGCACTCATCCATTCACCCAAGCACTACTTATGCACTTAGGCAATCATGCAGTCATTACCCATACACTCATCCAATCACTTGGGCACTACCCATGCACTTATCCAATCACCTAAGTACTACCCATGCACTCACCCAATCACCCATGGACTTATACAATAACCCAGGCAATACCCATGAACTCATCCAATCACCCAGGCATTACCCATGCACTCATCCAATCACCCAGGCACTACTTATGCATTTATCCAATCATGCAGTCATTACCCATGCACTCATCCATTCACTGAGGCACTCCCCATGCACTTATGTATTCACCCAGGCACTACCCATACATTCATCCATTCACCCAGGCACTACCTATGCACTAATCTATTCACCCAGGCACTACCCATGCACTCATCCAATCACTCAGGCAGTACTCATACACTCATTCATTCAGTCAAGCCCTACCTTTGCACTCATCCATTCACTTAGGCACTATCCCTGCACTCAGCCATTCACTCAGTCACTACTCATGCACTCATCCAATCACCCAGCCACTACCCATACAGGCATCCATTCACTCAGGCACTACCCATGCACTTATCCAAATACCCAGGCAGTACACTTGCACTCATCCAATCACCCATGCACTACCCATGCACCTATGCCATCACCCAGGCACCACCCTTGTACTCATCTATTCACCCAGGCACTACCAATGCACTCATCCAATCACCCAGGCTCTACCCATGCACCCATTCATTCCCCCAGCCATTATCCATGCACTCATCCATTCACTCAGGTGCTACCCACGTACTAATACATCCATAAACTATTGCACAAATTTTGTATCCCTTCCCACGTACTGCTAGCAAAATGTAGAAATGTGACTTTCCTCCCCTTTCTTATTTTGGCCGATATGGGCTAAATATTATGATTTCGAGGCACTGTCAACTTGTGATATGCTAAGTGCTGCTACTGTACCCTGTGATATCAACCTATGCAAACCTTGTACATGTCGTTCGGAACAAAAACACATAAATAAAGTTTAAAAAAAAGAAAAAAAAAACTATTGCACAAATTGATTACCCATACATCCACTAATTCATTCAATCACATACACAAACTATAATGTTTATTTTTTAAGCCAGAATAGGTGGTCCCAGAAGAACCTTTTTTTTAAACTATTTAAAAAAAAATGTTTTTTTCTATTTTGATTTTTTTTGTTTTTCTTCACAAATAAAACAAAAAACAAGCACAAAAAGTGTGCTTTATATTGAAAAAAAAAAACAGCACCGATGACTATTAATTGTTGAGATGCTTAATAGAGTCCCTAGCCTAGTTCAATCTAGTGAAAACTATTACAGGGCCAATGCATATCGCTGGTCATACGATTGACGGTGTATTTTCTAATATTACTCTTAAATGAGAATCCACTCGGCCAGTGCCTTGGTCAGACCACTTCCTTATGCCTTTCGCTTGGAAGCTGGGTGGATAAAAAGAGCCCCGACCTGCTCAGCTGCAGGTTGAAAGTAGATACTGGAGCGAGATTGATCTGGATGAGTTAAGGAGTATTCTTATGGACTCTAAACAGAGATCCAGGATCCCATTAGAGATGGGGACAGGGAGATCAGCGCTTGGCTTAAAGGAGGGGCTGATATTGTAGCTCCTACTTCATTCTCTAGAAAGAAGACAAATACATTTTCAGCTCGCTAGTTTACAAAGAAGCTAGCTCTGAAAAGAGATGCTTGTAAGAAACTAGAAAGAGCGTGGCGGCGGACATATGCCGACTCTGATAAAGCCATTTATAAACATCCCAAAAAGGCTACCATACAAATTTCAAGAGAACTCGTGGCATTTTTTACTCACATTGCATTAAAGAGGCCAAGAATGACGGGAGGGAGATCTTCAAAATTGTATCTAATTTACTGATTCTAAAGCTACGTCTCCCCAACTGGAACCCAGCCAGTCCCTTTGTTCAAATCTTAGTGATTTTGTATATGAGAAACTTATAAGAATCCAAGCAAACTTGACAGGGGATAACAATACTCTGACAGGTCCAGCGGCCGAAGAACCAGTGGAGATTTTAAAACATCCCCCACTGGTTACTTTTTCAGTACCATCAGTGGAGGAGGTAACAACGGCATTTTCGAACTGCAGGTCAGGGTCCCCAATGGATCCGATACCCCCACCCCATATTCTGATGTCAATCTCGGATATGATTGCTCCAGAGTATCAGGCACTATTTGCTAGTTCAGTTGATTCAGGAGAAGTGCCCAATACCGGGAAAAAGGCCAGGGTGATTCCGGTATTAAACAAGCATTGGCATAGTCAATAGGTCTCACTTTTAGGATCTTATACGTATTTAGTTATGCAGCACAATATCCTTGATGCAACAACATTAACTGTTGCATGGTTATCCAATTATAAGGTCCCAAATGTGAGACCTATTGGCTATGCCAATGCTTGTTTTTTTAGTTAGTTTGTTTTCCTCGGCTCAGTATCCCGCGGGTGCTGCACACTGCGGAACTCCCCAGGAAGGGGACCCCTCATCTCGGCAGTTCTAATGATGTGCTCTGAGAAGCTGCTCCAGCTCCCCCACACCTGCTGCCTCTCTGGATAAGTCACTTCTCCCTGCGTAGGTCCTCAGACAGGGCAGCAGGTGAACCCCAGTGGCCAGGGTCACACATGGGGTGCTTCTTGAGGCTACAGCGATCTACAGAAAGTGCTGACTGCCCTCCTTTTCTCCTCGGGTGTCCTCCCATAGCGCCGGTGGCTCCGATGCTCCTCATTGCCAGATTCAGCCCTGTCAGCGGCTCCTTTGCAGGAAATGACGTGGCAGCTCAGAAGACGGTTGCTAGGAGACGGAGGGACACAGTCCAGCTCTGCATAGGTGAAGCGAACAGTGCCTGGGACCTGCAGCATCTGCTGGGGGTGCCCGGGGGCTTTATCTAGGGCCTGGCGACCTGAGTGCCGCGAGGGTCCGTGAACGGGGCAGCTACTTTCAGTCTAGGGGAAACAAGCATTGGGGGTTATGGTGTCACTCACCCAAGTAAGGTTTCGAATAGGTAAACATACAATGAACAGTCTGGAATTACTTAGTTTGGCCAAAATTCAAATGTCCTGTCAAATCCTTAAGCTGAAAGAAGTTCATCCAAGATTTATTTTTCGCGCCTTTGCTAAATCCCCTGCATAAATCGATGTCCAGCCTGGGATCAGTGTGTTTATTTTCGAGATCTCACATTTAGACAAATTTCGAGCACATTATAATGGAGGCTGTAACAGTAACCCTCACAAAAGACCTAATTCCCCAATACTCAGTAGCGTAGCCAGTGTGAAATGGGCGCTAGAGCAAGAAAGGAGACGGGCCGTGTGGATGCTGTCGGAAATATAAATAAAAAGCAACAATTGGTGTTCATGGCTCCCTCAGGCCTCTGGGCACGGTGTCACTGCACCAGCTGCACCAATGGAGGCTACGCCACTCCCACTGCCACTATTACACCTGTGTGATTCTCAAGGATGGGCATTGAAGTGTTGTGTCAGCAGAGTCTGGAAGGAGGCATACTGTCAGGTTATACTTAATGGTTCTCTTCATGTACAAGTCTCAGAACAAGGAGTGTTAGGTGACATCTGAGCCTGTTGCCTTCAGCTCTTGTAGCAGGTGCATTAACCCTCTGCACCGCCTTACCAGTTAAGGTGAATAGTAACCGCAAATGTCAGCAACGCCAGGGGGCAGCTAACTCTTCTTCAGTAGTGTGTTTCTTCGTGCATTGTGGGACATGCTGTTCTACGTCGTGTACAAATGCATAACTACAAAAGCGAGCATGAACTGGGAGTGCTACCACCACCCCTCACTCAAAGCACCTCGAGAGCTCTGTGTTATCAGCATTGCAGGGAGTACTATATCGGTTAACCAGTTTGAACTTCCTCTCGGCTGCAGAGATCTGCATTTATACTTCAAAGTCAGTATCTGAAGTGTGCTCACGCATGTATTTACAGTGCTACGAAACGTCAAAAGACATGTAGCACTATTGGTTTTTATTTCCTCATAGTGTATCAGGTGCCAGAAGCATCACCTATTCTTATTTCGTGTTTCAAAAGAGGTGGAAAGGGCAAAAAAGGCACGAGCTGCTCTCTTTTTTAGAACTATTGGCAATGCGGGCAGAAGGAATCTGGATGGGGCACCATGGCGGTCCGTGCCCTGCCTGAGCCAAGAAATGCTGAAAGGCTGGGAAGCCCCCCCCCAACCACCCCATGTCGCCTGCATCTAACATATTTATCACCTGTGGGATTTTCTTAAATTCATGTACCCCTCCCTAATATTCAAGCCGTATCTACCTGGTTCTCTCCCTTCTGTACAAATCATGCCATTTTCCCACCATTCAGTTCGCTACCTCATCTGTCAGTGGCATCAATATTCTTACATCTAATCTGAATGTTTTGAAAAGTAAATCATTGAAAATGAAATTAATGAAAAAGAGATGAAAAATGTAAATCATGAAAACACTTTTTATTTGTGGGACGTCTCTCGCAAAAGAGAGGTGTTTAGACATTGTAGTAGGTTAAAACACTTGATTGGGAAAATCCGGGGGTGATCTGCAAAGTATGCCACTGCTCTGTACGCCACCTTCAATTGTGCATGACTTTGCCTTCACCCTTGCAATATCGATAAGAAAAGTGCTGTCCAGTTGATATTAGCATCTGATATCACCTGGTGGTGAAGAGTGCGAAGACGGCGGTGGAAAGCGACGAGCTGAATTGTATTTTCAATGTATACGCATCCTCGCAATGTGTGATCTTGGGCTAATCAGTTATTCAACTCCTTCTATCTTGGTAACACTGGTAGCGCCAAGAAGCAGGATAAAATATGGTGCAGGGAACTATATATTTACAATTGCACATTTGCTTACAGTGAATCGATATTCGGGTAAACTCCGATTGATATAAAACAAGCGTGCACGCCTCAAGTAAAAAAAAAACTGTTGGTAAAAGTGAAAGTGTTTCCCTTGCAGGAGCGAACGGCGCCAGGAGCGATAATTGAGAACACATGGTGAAAAAGCTCGCTCCCGCAAGGGAATCGCCAGACGTGCGCACGTTGCCATTAGAAGCAATGCAAAGCATGCATGTTTTTGCCTTCAAAGCTGTGCCGATTCCTAAAGGTCTCTTTCCTAAGGAAAGCATGCATGCTGCGTAGGCGAGACCTAAAAAGGCTAATGCTGACCCTGACTGTTTAGCAAGTACTAGGCCAGAATCGCTGCTGCCAGCAGCTTCCAAGGGGTTGGAGAAGGTGGTAAACCGGAAACTTACCACCTTCTTAGCTGAAAACAACTTGCTCCACCCCTCGCAATCAGGGTTTAGAGCCGGCCACAGCACCGAGACCACACTGATGGAGGTCTCTGAGTTCATTAAGTTCAGTCTGGATGCTGGATGCAATGTAGCTCTGGTGCTGCTGGACTTGTCAGCAGCTTTTGACACTGTAAATCATCATATTCTGCTGCACAGGTTAAAACATCTGGGAGAGGTGGGCTCTGCGCTGAGTTGACTGGGCTCTTTCCTTAATGGTCCCGAGCAGGTGGTTTGGATGAAGCCATATGCCTCAGGAGGTAAAGACTTGAAACGAGGGTGCTGAAAAGCTCCTCCCTTAGTCCTACTCTCTCTACTATTTATATGTCTCCCTGGGGGAATCCTATAACATCAAGAACATCTCTTCTACAGATGATACTCAACTCCTGCTCACGTACAAGGGGGAGCCCGAGAGGATGAAGATTGCCTTTGCAAGCTGCATGGTAGCATTGCTAGACTGGTTGAGGGCTAACAGATTGCAATGCAACCCAGATAAGACCCGGATAAGACAGAGGTCTTAATATTCAGAGGAAATCCCCTTCCCAGTTGGGTTGGGGCTTGACTTGAAAGTGTTCCCCCGCCACCCCCACCAATGATGGTGGCAAAATATTTGGGTGTACTGTTCAACACCCAGCTTGCATTCACTGCACAGGTGTCAGAGGTGGTGAAATCCTTTTTCTGGATCTTTCACGTGCTGAGGAAGTGTCTGCATCTGCTCCCTCATGAGGACCAAATCACAGTGGTTAGATCCGGGTTGGACTATGCTAATGTCCTGTATCTCGTTCTCCCAGAATATCTGATCCAGCTCTTACAAGTCGTGCAGAAAATAGCTGTCCATGTACTATATAAAATTCCAAAGGGCACGTCAGTCTCAGCATACCATGCTACACTGCACTGGCTGCCAGTCCATCAGTTGAATTAGGCATAAAGCTCTGTCTCTAACACATCAAGCTCTCGGCAATATGGGACCTAGGTACTTAATGGACCACATCAAGGCTTACTGCCCAGGGAGACTGCTGCGATCAAGCTAAACTGATTTTATTGTCTCACCGCGCTTTCTGAAACAGCGGAGGGGAGGTGCTTCCTTCACGGTGATAGCAGCGAATCTAACTTTGACAAACAATTAGGCAATACTTGATGTTACCTGAGCTCCTGTTGAGTGAGTGCATTTAAAACAAAAAACAAACAACAACACGACAGAGGAAGACTGAGAATTCAGAGTACTTACATTTTCTCACAGGAAAACCCAACATCGGGGGGATTAGGTTCAGTCGGAACCTCAGTAAAATATATCTATGCTGTAGTAATCTAATGTTCTCTAGATAGGAGTACCCCCCTCTATGATGAGCAGAGTCAACTGATATAAAAGAACTGTTTGTTTTGCACAGTTTCTTTCCTGTCGGTCATAAGTGGCCCTAGGTATAAGGGCATCCTTTCATTTCTGTTTCGTAATCTTCGTGCACGCACTTGAGTCATTGTATCTTTCCGCTAACCCAAGGGCGGCCAGGGTTGACTCTACATATTGCAGCCACCTGATGTTATGTTTATTTTCCAATTTTAAGCAGTTTTTTTTATTATGGTTTGTGTTACATTTACAGTGTTCCTTCACCGAATGGAATGCCATAATAAAATTGGTGCTAGCCTAATGCTGTCTGACACATAAGATAATCCCAGCTCTAAAAAAGATAATTTGAGTAGGAACTAGGGAGGGAAACTAGTCTCCTATAGAATCTGTCTTCAAGGATTTGGAGGGAATCTATAGAAGCCTTAACCCATACTCCTGCCCCATAAGTATCAGCTGATATAGTCTTTGCCTGGTACACTGAAGAAAAGGTTAGATTCCTAAAACACAGTCAGAAACAAACAAAAAAAACAGTATGTGGAAACTAACCTAAATGCACAGAAGTGAAAGGCTACAAAAAATAAGACTTGCTCCATGGGAGGAAGCACCACACAAGAGGGAGGGACAAAGAAGCCAGATTAACCACCTGGAAGCAAGCCTTTTCGAAGGACACACAAAGTAACACATCAAAAGTGATGGTCGGGCTGTAAGCCCACAGAGTGGGTACAGCATTGCCAAATTCCATTTCTTGCAGAATTCTGCTGCCCAAACATGGCAATCATTTCACACTCTTTGTTCTAAAGCTCTAGCACTAATTATCCTGCACTGGTGGCCAGTTTAAGCCTGGGTAAAATTTGAGATATTCATTGCGGTGCCTAAATCGCCTTTTAGCTAAACCCCTAACTGCCGAAAAAGCTGACTAGTGTTTTATAGCCCAAAAATAAAATAGGCAGGAGTGGGTAGTCATGGCTTTCCAGGTTATACAGGCACTTAATGGATTGTACTGTCAGAATAATTATCAAACATTGAGTAACTGGTCCCCTTTAAGAAGGCTTCAATAACCATCTTGTTATAATCTTAATGATTAAGCTGTCATTTCCACAGCACTTGGTTGCATTGACAATGTCAAAAAACACCTTCATATTTGGTGCCTTTGTTTGCCAGCACAAGGCAACACTTGTGTGGGGTCCAAATCCTGCAGCGACTCTTGCCAGAAGAGGTCGAACACAGGGCATGAATGTAAAAAGGGTTTAGCACCTTGCTAAACCTGACTACAGGAATCTTGCACTGGGGTCCTATCTTTGTGTGTAGCTCGCTGATAATTCTCCTTCTCCAATGATTCCTTCTGTTTACTGATGGTTGCATGCAGGAGCCATGGATTCTCTTTTGTGAGATGCTGATTTTCATGGAGTTTAGGACTCATGAGACAAGGAGACTGAGAGATGGAGGAAAGAGACAGGCAGAGAGAGTTGAAGAGAGAAAGTTGGGAACAAAGGGGAATGGACAAAAGGTGAGAGAACGAAAGCCAGAGACTAGAGCAAAGAGAGCTGAAAAGACTGAACTAAGAAATGGGTCTGGTATGGGAGACATCTAGTGGGATAATACTAGACAGGAATGGAGACAGGAACAGAGACAACATAGAGATGCAATGGGAAATGGGGCAAAAGAAGACTGGGATGAAGACAGAGCCTGGGAGAAATACAGATGGGGACAGAGATACGGACAATAGGCGGTAGTGAAGTCAAACATCATCAGGAATAAACAGATCTTGGTGTAAGATACAGGGAGAGATAGCAATATTGATAGGCAGGGGAGAGATAAAGGGGCAAGGTCAATTGATATAGGTAGAGGGACATGGAAGAGGACAAAGGAGGGAAGGAAAGAGAAGCTGAGATGAAGTAAGGTGTGCAATAAATAAAGGGACATTGAGCGACAGAGGCATTGTGATAGGTATACATTATGATTTTGTCCATACCTGAGTGTGCACATGTGCAGTCTTCTGTTCAGCACACTAATCATGACAAAATATGTTATTCTACCACGGTGTACTGAGAATATAATAAATTTAATTTAAGCCAAAAGGTGAACCTCCCACGTGTAACAAGAAAAGAGAAAAAAAGAAAAATAAATGGCTAGGCTAAAGCCAAATTAAATGAAGCTGAAGGCCATGGACCATGAAGTGGTGCAAGCTGTGCAATGAATTAAAATGCTTTAAACAGTTAATAAAAGTAATATAAAAATACATAACAGGCTACTTATATAATATGGGGCAGATTTATGAGCCCCTTGCGCCACTTTTGCGTCACTTTTAACATGGGAAAAGTGACGCAAAAGTGGCGCAAGGGGCTCATAAATCTGCCCCTATGTTTCTATATTGCCATCTATGGTTTCTAGTGACATTTCAAAATCAGATTGTGCATTTACCCATTATGAATCATACACACTACTCTGTGGTTTGTGGTTGCCACACTGTTTATTGAAAATGCATTTCTATTTGCCTACTTCTCTGTAGCTTTCCACTGTTTGATGAATGTGCATGAATTCTGCCAGTCACTTAACATAGATCTGACACATTTTGTGAGGATCTGTGGATTGAGATGGGGGATCACAAATATGTATTTCCCTTTTTTAGTTCCTAAATGACATTTCACTCTCTGATAAAGTAAAAACAATCAATGGAGTTACAACCGACTTGGTTTGAAAGTGGAACTTTACTCAGAACACCTTCTTCTATAGTTGGACTGTGGGACAATGTTTTACAAATAATAGGGAAGACACAATGATGATAAAGGGATGTAGACAGATATACAAAGGTGAGAAAATTGGTCAAAAAATTGGAACAAGTTAGTCCTTGGTAAACTAGAAAATCCAAAAGAATTCAGAGATTGTGGCTGCTTTTTATATCTGAATACTGCCGCATTTCTATAGAATTTGCGAGTTTTAGTGAAGTCGCAAATTTCAAAAACAAGCAAGCATTGGTAAATACATTAGGTTACGCCTATCTGATTAATATAAGCTGCTTTTGTTGTAAGCTGTAGCTTGCTGAGTAGTTGTACAATATAAGCTACAGAAAGTCTGTGAAAGCGTTATGACTTGTTTATGTACAAAAAGACAATATATTGTGCTGTTAATAGTGGTGTAGTGCAGGTAAGCAATAGTAAGTAAGTAAATCTTTATTCGGTTATAAAAAACAATAATAACCATTAAAGTACAGATAAAAACATATCATACACAGTGCACACATTTTAAACGATTCTTTATAAAAATGAACATTAGTTCAATCAAGATTTACTCTGTGTTTAAAAATACACTTTAAAAACGTACTAACATATTTCGTAGTCAGTATGTTATTCAGGAGTTGTAGATGCAACATGGCGGGACGACACCTTCTAAGACCAAGGGTTCTCAACAGTGGGATTAGCCATAGTTTGCGATGAGTAGAGTAGAATTTGCAGAACAATACCGTATGCATTGTTGATTGTTCCGACAACTCATCACAAGGGCACGCCATTAGACCCTCTTTCCAGTCATGATTTTTTGGGAAGGCTACAAGCCTATGGAAAACATTCAATCTAAATCGTGTCAACAAAAAACGCTCAAATTGTGACTCGACATAGGTCAAGTATGGTTCCATTTCCAGTGTGGTCATGACTATCAGGGAGTGTTGAGCAGATATTTTTTTTATCTCCTTACTCAACCGTAATTCTTCCATGTGGCTGAGGGCCCTAATTTTTAGGTCTTTCTTAGAAATTTCAGCAATTAGTTCGGGGTTAACAGTATTTATTGAGCCCCAAATCTATAAGGAGGTTTTTCACATAAAGCATCCAGTCAATTTTCCCCGCGTGTTCCAGAGACATGCAATCAGCCACTATCTCTTTTGTGATTGAGTTTTTTGTTCACGTCCAGATACGGCGCCACAACAAAAGAGGTTGGATTTTAGCCAAATCTTCGATATGGGGCAGACCAAGTTCTGCATGACAGGCAAAGGTAGATGCTCGCTTGGGTGCCATCAGTAGGAATCTCAAAAATGTGTTCTCTGCTATCTGGAGGGCATTGGTGTTTTTATGTCCCCACAACCCTGCCCCATAAAGTGCGATGGAATGACACTTTGCTTTATAAATGCGGAGGAGCTCTACTGGTGGCCTCTTTCCAAGCTTCTGGGAAAATTTTATAAGGGCAATAATTGCTCGCAAAAGTTGGTGTTTGCGGGCTTCTATAGCCGCTTTCCAATTAAGTTTGCCATCTATCATGACCCCAAGATATGGATATTGTGTGGTGGAATCCACTTTCTCTTTGTCAAGATAGATAGACCTTCCCCTTTTCTTTCCCTTTCCTGCCTCCATCACATATGTTTTTTTAATATTTATTTTAAGGTCCAAGCTACCCATGAATTTTGAATATCTATCTAAAGCTTTCTCCAACTCTCGCGGGGTACGTGCCAGTATTACTGCGTCATCCGCATAAAGAAGGGCAGGGATGGGGCGATTTTTCACTCGTGGGAGGTCCTGGGCCCCTTTCAGCATCTCTGCCTCAAGACCATTCGTGTAGAGGGAAAAAAGAAAGGGGGCCAGGACACACCCCTGCCTCACGCCCCTCTCCACATTAAAGGAATCCGATAATTCACCCTGCATTCCAAAACGGACCCTAGATGAGGCATTAGAATACAGTGCCCGTAAGAGATACACAAGAGCTGGGTCTATGCCCATATGAGTGAGCACTGACCACAGCTTCGAGTGGGAGACGCAGTCAAAGGCCGCGGAAAGGTCGACATAGACCATGTGTAACCTTCCTTGTTTTGCTGAAACATATTTACCCATTAATAGGGCTAAGTTCAAAGCCTGTTCAATTGTTCCGAAGCCCTCTCGGAAGCCAAACTGGATATCAGATAGTATATTACGGTCATCTGCCCAATCCTGTAGGCGCTGGAGAACCACTCTGCCCAGAGCTTTACCGAGAGAGTCCAGTAATGAAATTGGCCTGTAACAGGTCACATCTTCCCTATTTCCTTTTTTAAAGATGGGTACCATAATCGATTGGGTCCATGTTTTAATTAAACCACGGTTCATTGTTGCATCGAACACTTTTGTTAGAATTGGAGCCCATAAGTCTAATTCAGACTTAAAGAAATCGACTGGTACACCGTCTGGACCAGGGGCTTTTCCACTTTTGCTCTTTTTCACCGCGTTTATGACCTCATTTAAGTCAAATTTTAGGGGAATCGGAAATAAACTATCTTGTGGACTCTGATTATTTTCCTCTAGTAACTCTACTCCAATTACTTTACCAAAGACTTTTGAAAAGTGGTTTGCCCATATTGGGCCCTCGATCGCTACTTCTACTCTTGGCATGTCGCTGGTATCTATCAGAAAGGGGGACTTCAGTACCTTCCAGAACTGCTCACTATTCCGATTCCGGGAACTCTCATGTAGTTGGTCCCAGAGCGCTTTTTTCAATTCTTGTTTTCTAATTTTGCAGGCTAGACGATAGGACCTCCTTAATCTGCATATTTCCTCCTGATCTCTTACAGATTTCGTCAGCGCTTTTTTTAAGGATTTGTGGGCCAAGGTGCACTTATGGTCAAACCACCTCTTTTTATTTTTTTTTTTGGCCTTATTCCCTTTCATATTTCTAGTTAAAGAGTCCTTCACCTTCTCCATAATTGAGCTAAAATTATGTAACAGTTCTTCTTCACTAGTATCATTGTCGAGGCACTTCACAATAGCGGGATATGTCACTTGAACCACCTTGTTCATCAAGGCCACTGAGTCTATCATTCCCCACCCTATAGCATAGCCATTTATTTTTGTAAGGTGGATATTATTCTGGGTAAGTGTGGCCATTATCGGATGCGATGTATAAAGCCCCTGGTCAATGACCAACTCAAAATCTAATGCGGCGTGATCACTTAAAGTGTTGGGTATCAATCTAAAGCTCTGGGCCTTACTTTCGAGTGTTGTTGAAACCAATATATAGTCAATCGTTGACTCCCAACCCCTACCCAGATATGTGGGTTTTAGCTGGCCAGATGCGATGTTAGTTTCATTCAGGATTACTAGGCCTAGCTCTGACAGTGTTTCATTTAAAAAATCACCAACTTTAGTATGGCAGAAGTGGGTCATATACTTATCTGTTTCTTCTGCCATACCACAGATATTACTATTTTTTACTTCACAGGGGTGGTGATTAAAATCGCCACCCCAATTGATGCTTGGGACATCTGATCCTAGCATTTTTTTTGTCAAATTAAAAAGTTTGTTACGGAGAGTCCCAAGTAAATTTACTCATTTTCCGGGACATTATCATATGTATTCACTAGAATTATTGTCCCGTTCTTCGGAAATGAGAGTTTCAATACCTGATAGTTAGGGTATAGGTTAAGTGGTGTTACTTTTAGCCCAGATATGGTGTTTTTTATATATATCATCAGGCCCCCCTTTGCCCTGCCGTGAGGACCTGCCACTGCCGCTGAGAAATAAGTTTTATAGCCCATTAGATGCTGTTCCTTGATAGACCATGTCTCCTGTAGACAGATTACATGGTAATCTTGGGTAAAATCCAACAGACTTCCATTCATTATTTTGGTTCGTAATCCTGCGATATTCCATGACATAATTTGTAATATATTGTCATCTTTTCTAAAATCTAAACGTTTATTTATACAAGCTGCCTCTACTACTGGTACGTGCTCCAAGGATTTTTCCACTTCGTCAACCATCTGCATAGATTGGTTATTACAGAAATTCCCAAGGGTGTCAGTATCAGCTCCTCTAAATGGTGTTAAAATTGGACCTAGGGAGAGGTTGCTACTTTCCATTCCCTGTATTTCTACACTTTCACTTGGGGGAGTGGTATCGTTAGAGATGGTTCGATTTACCACAGTGGGATTTTGTGTTCGGACCTGTTCTAAGTTGAATCAATCTATATTTTCCAAACCACCCAAAGCTGAAAAACGATTATAAGTAGGTATATTAAACCTCTGTTGTAGGTGGGCATAGTTGTTCTGATATAGAGAATTTATGTTCTGAAATGGATGTTGGTTATTAATCGGGTAACTCCCAAACTGGGGGTTAGGCAGATATTTACGGGCGTTTTGATGAAAAAATTGATGGTCTGCTTCCCTCCAGTCTTTGTAAGAGTCTTTTACAGAGTGGGACTTAAGATGGGGGATCAATTCTTGTGGATAAAAAAAGTTGACGTAGTGTGTAGAAATAGCATCCCCTCCTCTAGCTTCATACCAGTCGCCAATACATCTAACGGCTCTATGGTCCCTGAAGTTTATGATTATCACATCCCCCTTCCTTTCTTTTGGTCTTGTTCCCACCCAGCTCGTTCTTCTCACCATTAAAATTTCCCCATTTATATGTGCGGGAAGTGGCCGATTTTGATTCAACCAGTAGATGATTTTATTTTTTAGGGCATAATAGTCCTCCCTGGAACTCTCTGGAAGTTCAGGTACCCCTGTCATAATGATCGTATATGGGGCTGATTCCGGGGGTAAGTCCACTCTTCTAGTTGGTTGAATATACTGGCGCTGGGGAAACGGTTCACAATTTCCATTTTCCATTGTATATTTTGTTGATGTGCTATTTTTTCCCTCAGAATTATTTACGTTTTTATTTTTTAGGTCTTCGGCATTTCCTCTCATCTCAGATATGAAACTACTGCCCACCCTAGTTTCCCTGTCTATTTTTTTGTCTTTTAGTGGGGGATTAATCTTACTATTGTCTGCAGTTTTTTTCGATAGCTTTCCCACCGATTTTTCCCCCAATACAATATGCGTTTCCCTTGGAATGCCACTAGTTGATGGTTGTTCTGGCAAAGTAGGGAAAGAGGTGGCTAACTCGACAGTGGTGGTTTTAGTCTGAGTTTTTAACAGTTCAGTTAGTGTCAGATTAATCCCCTGCATTTGCTTGCCCAAATCGTCCTGGTGTAGGCTTATTAGTCTGGTCCTCTCGAAAAGGGGGAGTAAGAGGGACTTGACCATAACCTCTATTTTTGTAAGTAGTTCACCCAGGGGGTCCGTGTCAGTAGATAACCCTATATTATTAGCACTTGAAGAAGGGTTATTCGTTGCTACAAAATCAGTATGAGTCAAGGTTTGTGCTATGTATTTGGTCTTCTTATTCTTAGCCAGGGATGGAATAACAGGAGAACCTTGTCTCTTTCTTGAAATATGTCTGATATCGGGAGACCCTATTGTCAATGGAGAGGATATTACCAGATTTGGTGAATCTGATAACCCTGATGTGGATGAACTTATTGTGTGATCGGTAGGGGGAACCATGCCTGGGAGGTTTATATCTGAAACTATTTCATCCCTTTCAGGGATGGAACCTACTCCCTTGTTCAACACCCCCGGGGAGAGTGCTTTTCCAATTATGCCCAATGAAGAGCGTTTGCCTGTTAACAAATCAAGGGATAAACGTTTTTCTGTTTCTGCAATTTCCTTCTCTAAAACAGTAGTAACACGTTTAAAAAATTGATCTATAGTGCCAGAGACAGGACCATTAGATGTGTTAACAGTTAAGGAGCGGGATTTTCCTATGTCTGATGGCATATTTTTAACCTACACAGAATTACTAAGGGAAAACAGTGCACAAACAAGTCCAAAATCTCGATGATACAAGGTCCGAGGCTTATGAATGTTTATGATGTTTATGAGGCAGATAGAACTCCTGAGGCGGAAGCCGGGAGATAGCGAATTTGAATTTTAAAGTGTGCTAATTGATTGTTGTTTTATTTACTCACCTTCCCCTCCTGGGCACTTGCACTTGAGGTCTTGGCATCTCCCGCGAAGTTGATCGTATAGCTGTAGCGGTGTCATAACTTCAACGCCGCCATTCTCCAGAGGCTGCTGGCCACGCCCCCCTCTAACAGGCCACGCCCTCCCGCCGGTGCTTTTAAATACGCGCTAAATTCGAGCGCGAGGCAGAGGCAGATAGAACTCCTGAGGCGGAAGCCGGGAGATAGCGAATTTGAATTTTAAAGTGTGCTAATTGATTGTTGATTTATTTACTCACCTTCCCCTCCTGGGCACTTGCACTTGAGGTCTTGGCATCTCCCGCGAAGTTGATCGTATAGCTGTAGCGGTGTCATAACTTCAACGCCGCCATTCTCCAGAGGCTGCTGGCCACGCCCCCCTCTAACAGGCCACACCCCCCTCACCTTCCATCTTATAAAAATGTGCCTTCCCCGTTCGCGCAGCGGACGGGCGCAGCGGGCGCGCCGTCAGCGCGTCGAAGGCGCGCCTAAGGCAAGCCCGTCTGCGCCCGTCCACGGCCGTTGGGGACAGGGGCCACAACCCCTGACCGAAAGAGGTTAGTAATCCGCTGGAGCGCACAGCAACTTCGAGCCTTGTGCCCGCCTCTCCCTAAAGCATGTCTTCACAGTCTTAAGGCGGAAGATACTTTTAATTGTAAAGAGTGTCAATACAACTGGCGCATTGAACCTGTGTATAAGGCTAAGAATAGCAGGCTCATATGCGGACTGCTCAATACTAGGTCTATGCGGAAGCATAGTCTTGATATATATGAGCTGCTTACAGATATGAAATTAGATCTGTTATTTCTTACTGAGACTTGGCTTGATCCTGACTCTGAGCCTGACATAGTGGCCTCTCTCCCCACTGGTTACGCTATGGCACGTTTAGATAGAACTGTGGGCAGAGGTGGTGGAATAGCTATAGTTTACAAACAGCCACCATACTGCCAACTCGAACCACTTGCTGTTGCTGATAGTGAGACGGGTGCCTTCTCCATCAAAGTCAATGATGGAAACATACTGAAGGGCCTTTTGATTTATCGTGCTCCGGGTCCTTTTACTCATTTCTCCAACAGCCTTATTGATGGCCTAACTGAGGCCGCTCTACGCAGAGATAAATTTATGCCCCTAGGCGATCTTAACATCCATTGGGATGACCTATTGGACAAAGGAGCAACTGATCTCTGTCAGCAACTACACTCCCTCCAATTAGAGATCAAATCCAAAGCCCCCACCCATCAAAAGGGACACTTACTGGATCCTATTTTTGCGAATTGGGAAGATATTGAAATTAAGGCTCCCGTTCCTGTTTCTTGGTCTGACCACTTTCTTGTGCCTTTTACATTAACCATCCCTCTTGGTAACAGTCATAAGAGCACCAATTCTAAATATATGAGTCGCAAATGGACTGCCTTTTCTAAATCTAAGTTTGATATTGCTCTTACTACAGGTGGCAAACCTGGAGGTGAGGATGCGACAGCTGCATCTGAGAGATTAGAAGCTCGCATAAACAAGGCGTTAGATGATACTGCCCCTCTTTGCCACAAAAATCCGCATAGTAGGCATCAGAAATCCGCCCCTTGGTACAGTAAAGAACTACGATTAGTGAAAGCAGAATGTAAACAACTTGAAAGGCAGTGGAGACTGACCTATCTTGATCTAGCAAAACAAAGATATATAGATAAACGCAGAGAATACCATACCCAGATCAGGCGTGCCAAAACTAATTATTTTTCCGGTAGGATAGGTGAAGCTAATAACTCTACTAAGGAGCTTTTTAAAATCTATAAGGAAATTGCCCTTTGTGGTTCTTCGGCTGACCCGTCCCTGGTCTCAGAAGATTCCTGCAATCGCATCGCTGCCTTCTTTTCGGATAAAGTGGCTACCATCTATTCCACTTTCTCGGGAGGGAAGGATAAGGGAACAGCTTTCAATGAGAGTAGATCAGTCGATTTAGGCACGAATTGCCTGACTAACTTCCTTGTTCCTTCCTCGAACGAGCTCCAGCGGATCTGCCGTTCGATTAAGTCAGGATCCCCACGAGACCCTGCATCTCCCAAGCTTCTGGCAGAGAGCATTGAGACCCTTGAACCTTATATAAGAGATGTCCTGGATCTCTCCTTTAGTTCCGGTAGCGTACCCCAAAGCTGGAAACAGGCTGTAGTACTCCCGCTCCAAAAAAACCCCAACCTTAGTTGGGACCGGATGGATAATCTCCGACCCATCTCACTCCTCCCCTATATGGCTAAAGTGGCAGAAAAGGTGGCTAATCTTCAACTTATGGCCTTTGTGGAGAAAGCCAACTTACTTCATACTACTCAGTTTGGCTTTCGGGCCCACCACTCTACGGAGTCTGCATTACTCCTGGCCACTGAGACCATTAGGAAAGGGGCTGATGAGGGGCATACTATGGCCCTCATTCTATTGGACCTTAGTGCTGCCTTTGACACTGTAGCACATTTCACCTTGCTACAGTGTCTTAACAAAGGAGGAGTCACGGGCTCAGCACTTAGGTGGATCCAATCTTTTCTTACTGACAGGGGCTTTCAGGTTAGACAGGGAGAACATTACTCTCGTATGTTCTCTCTTGATCAAGGGGTTCCCCAGGGCTCTGCCCTGAGCCCCACCCTGTTTAACCTTTATGTCTCCCCTGTTGCCACCATTGTGGAAAGTCACGATCTCCAACTAGTGTCATATGCCGATGACACACAGCTGGTCAACTCGCTGTCACGAGCACCTGATGTTGCGGCATCCAGCTTCAGTGCCTGCATGCAGGAGCTTGCATCCTGGATGTCTAATAACTGCCTGAAGCTGAATGGGTCCAAAACGGAAGTGCTCGTGGTAGGAGGTGCACCGAATGTGTGGTCATCGGCATGGTGGCCAGACTGCCTGGGACCCACTCCCGTTCCTTGTCAGCAGGCAAAAAATCTGGGAGTGTTGTTTGATATCGACCTTTCCTTCACTGCCCAGATTAATCGGGTGGTTGGAATTTGCTTTGGCATGCTTAAGAGCCTAAGGAAGATTCTTGACCTACTACCAGTCAGTGCTAGGCAGACCCTGGTTCATGCCTTGGTCACATCTAGACTTGATTATTCTAATCTCTTGTATCTGGGCGTGACAGTAAAATGCCTTAATCGTCTCCAGGTACTTCAAAACGCCACAGCCCGACTGGTATTGAGGCTTCCTAGAAGAACGCCCTCTAAAGCTGCCTTGAAGGCCCTCCACTGGCTGCCGGTCAGGGAGAGGATCATCTTCAAGGCACTCTGCTTGTGCCATCGCATCATTATGAGCAGGGCGCCTATACCCCTTTGTAATCTCATTACCCCTATAGATCGGAGCGGATGCTAAGATCTTCGGGCACGGGACTAGTTGCCATCCCCAAAATTCATAAAGCTCGAATGGGGGGGAGATCTTTCAGATTTTTTGCGGCCAAAAATTGGAACTTGCTCCCGATAGAGCTGCGCCTCGAACCCTCAGAGACTAAATTTCGTAAAGCACTAAAAACTCACCTCTACCGCTCCGCACTGATTTGACCTCTTGCTTTATTCGCCTATATTCTCCTCTCAGCGCGGGGACACGCCGGGGTGCGTAACCATGCGCTTTACAAAATTCCATAATAATAATAATAATGATAGTGTGGGCATACAACTCTTACCACACAATAAGGGTTCAGGGGGTGTCCCGTCCCGTCCTCACTCGTCCTCGAGCGGCCTCAAACGGCCTGCTCTTTGCCCGGTCTTCGCCCCGGCCCTCGTCCCGCGCGCGTCCCGCTAGCCCGCAGGGCAGGTCAATACAAATGACGAAGGGGGCCGGAAGAGGAGGAGTCGAGAAGAGGAGACAGCTGCGGTCACCAACGAGCAGCCTGGTCCTCGCAGTCCCGACTCAGCGCAGTCCTGGTGTGAGTGGAGTCCCCCCAAAGGAGCAGAGCGATCTTCGTTGCACCCAGCAGGAGCCAGACGGATTTGTCCAGGTGAGTGAAGGGCAGTAGCAGCCTACGAGCGGCACCCACGAAGCGGGGGCCACGAGGCTTTAAGTATCTTCAGGGGGAGGAGTCGAGAAGAGGAGACAGCTGCGGTCACCAACCAGCAGCCTGGTCCTCGCAGTCCCGACTCAGCGCAGTCCTGGTGTGAGTGGAGTCCCCCCAAAGGAGCAGAGCCATCTTCGTTGCACCAGCAGGAGCCAGACGGATTTGTCCAGGTGAGTGAAGGGCAGTAGCAGCCTACGAGCGGCTCCCGCGAAGCGGGGGCCGCGAGGCTTTAAGTATCTTCAGGGGGAGGAGTCGAGAAGAGGAGACAGCTGCGGTCACCAACGAGCAGCCTGGTCCTCGCAGTCCCGACTCAGCGCAGTCCTGGTGTGAGTGGAGTCCCCCCAAAGGAGCAGAGCGATCTTCGTTGCACCCAGCAGGAGCCAGACGGATTTGTCCAGGTGAGTGAAGGGCAGTAGCAGCCTACGAGCAGCAATAGGGAAATTAAAACAAATTACATGAAAGAGGGAAATAATAGAATTAATTGATGTACTAGCAATATTATGTCTTTAGAGGAGTTATAACAACTTTTGAGCTCAGTAGCACTGCACCTAGTGCCTGCAAGATAACTGCAGTTTTGCAGTAAAACATAGCTTTATTTTGTGTAGAGGAGTTGTAATAACTTTTGTCCCCAGTGCCACTGCACCTGTTGCACCATTCAAATCATGACCCTATTGCCTGTAAGTTACGTGCACTAGTGACTGCCTGTTTAGTAGCAAAATATTGCAATATTTGGTGTTTATAGGGGTTTCTAGAGCTTTAGGCCCCGGTGTCATTGCACCAGCTGCATCATTGAAATCACGGCCCTAGTGTCTGCTAGATAAGTGCACTTGTGGCTGCCTGTTTAGTAGTACAATGTAGCAATATTCTGAATATAATGGGATTCATAGAGCTTTTGGCCCCGGTGCCACTGCACCTGCTGCACCATTCAAATCAAGCCCTTTTAAATGCAAAGATAATTGTAATTAAAATATACCAATATTAGTTGTTCAGTGCCTAGAGCTTTTGGATCTGATGCCACTGCACTTGCTGCACAATTGAAATCACAACCCTACTGCTTGCTAGATAACTGTACTTATGACTGCCTGTTTCGTAGTAAAATACAGCAATATTCGGTGTGTAGTGGAGTTATGATAACCTTTGGCCCTGGTGCCACTGCAACTGCTGCACAATTTAAATCAAGTCCCTTTCAACTGCAAGGTAACTGCAACGTTGACTGCTTGTTTAGTAGTGAAATATAGCAATATTAGGGGCTTAGAGGAGTTCTGACAGCTTTATGACCACAGTCACAAGCTAGATAACTACACTGTTTAGTACCAAAATGTAGCAATATTCTGTATATAATGGGATCCCTAGAGCTTTTGACCCCAGTGTCACAGCACCTGCTGCACCATTCACATCAAGCCCCTTTTAACTGCAAAGATAACTGCAATTGTGTCTGCCTGTTTAAAAATAAAATATAGCAATATTAGGTGTTTAGTGGCATGCCTGGAGCTGTCGGTCCCGGTGCCACTGTACCTGCTGTACTATTGAAATCATGACCTTAGTGCTTGCTAGATAACTGCACTTAAAGCAATAATCAGTGTTTAGTGGGGTTCCTGGACCTTTTGGTCCTGGTGCCACTGCACGTGCTACAGTAGTGAAATCAAGGTCCTAGCGCTTGCTAGATAACTGCACTTGTGACTGCCTGTTTAGTTGTAAAATATAGCAATATTAGGTGCTTAATATGTGCTCATACACACAAACACAGCGCTAATACACACAAACACAGGACACAACATGGCCCCTTTGTTAAATAAAAAGTAGGAACAGATACAGACACATTATAACTCCTTGATGAGTTGTCGAGGTGTTCGCACCAGTCTTCCAGATCTAATTGTACAAGATGGAGAAGGGGTGCCGTCATTGGGCATCTCAGGAGAAGAGTTGGATAGGTGACTTGGGCACTCAGGAAGACTTGCCTCACTCATGAAGTCTGGAGCTGACGAACATTGAGACAAAGGCTTAAAGTCTGACAAGTCTCTAGTTATGAATTTTCCAGTTAGTTGGGCAGTTACCATATGTCCTTTGCTCACCACAACTTTAGGTAGTTCAGCATCGAACAAAGCGCCAGTTTGTGTGTCTGCTTTTGCTTGACAAGAGCGTGGTCTCTATTTCTTAAAGACCATGTCTTGAGTGCATCAGCACTTATCGGTCTAGGCCAGGGGTACTCATAGTACGGCCCGCGGTCCACCAGCGGCCCAGCAAGCCTTTCTTGGCGGCCCGCGGACCTTGCAGACATCGTACCGGTGTTTGTTTAACAGTGTCAGCAAACACGTGGAGCTGCTGGGGCGCTAAGAGGTGAAATACAACAAAGCCTCGTTATCATGCAAATGGTCTCTTAAAGACCTGTGAAGTACTCGGGTGGAGCTGTATGTGTGCCCTGGAAGGGAAGCTGCCTCAGCTGCCAGGGGCATAACGCAGCCCCCGTGGTGCGGGGGGCCCCCACACTCCAGGGGCCCCCTCACTCTAAGCGAGGGAGACGGCTGCGCTTGGAAGCAATCCTCTTCAGCCTCCCCAAGTCCCCATAAATTAAAATGTGCGCGCACACCACGGTGACGGCATCTAAGCCTCAGAGTCTTCCCTCTCATTCTGTCTCGCTCCTCAGTTAGTGAAAACCGAGACTTCAAGAAACGGGTATTACCATCTCTTTCCTCCTTTCGTTTATTTGCTCCCCTGTGAAATGGATCCAAAAAAGAATAACATTTTTGCTGGAAACGTTGTCTTTCTCTGACACAAGTGCAGACTCCGGGTGGAGAGAAATAAAACATTCCAAATGTGAAAAGTAAATAACAAATTAAAGCAAGACAGAGTGGTTGCAAGATGTCCAGATTGATTTATTTACACCTAAACACATTATTGCCACAGTGTTTGCCAGTGAAGTGATACTTTTGTTTACTCCTCTCTCTTTGAACAACATAGTTTTCCCTGTGTGGGAAAGTGCACCTTGCCTGGAGGTACTGAAATACCTGCTTGATGGGTGAATTGGAAAACAAAATGTGTACAGCGACTGTGTGTTTACGAATGTGGTCTTTTTATACCATACTGCCTATGTTTTAGAAAGAATATAAGCAATGAGCACTGAAACGGGTCCCTTCCGGGCCCTGTAGTCATGGCCTTACCTTTTCATGCAAAAGCACTCACTAATTTCAGAAAAATTAGTGTAAAAGGAAAAAGGTAACCATGACTGAGAGGGAGGGAGACGGGGAGAGGGAGGGAGATGGAGAGGGAGGGAGAGAGGGGAAGAGGGGGAGAGGGGGAGAGAGGGAGGGAGACGGAGAGGGAGGGAGACGGAGAGAGAGAGAGGGGGAGAGAGGGAGGGAGACAGGGAGGGAGGGAGACAGGGAGGGAGGGAGACAGAAAGGGGGTGACAGAGAGGGGGGAGACAGAGGGAGACGGAGAGGGAGGGAGAGAGGGAGAGAGAGAGAGGGGGAGAGAGAGGGCAGGAGGGAGGGAGACAGAGGGGGGAGGGAGACAGAGGGGGGAGAGAGACAGAGAGGGGGAGATGGAGAGAGACGGAGAGGGAGAGAGACGGATAGAAGGAGAGAGGGAGGGAGAGGGAGGAGGGAGGGAGATGGAGGAGGGAGGGAGATGGAGGAGGGAGGGAGATGGAGGGAGAGGGAGGAAGACAGAGGGAGAGGGAGGGAGACAGAGGGAGAGGGAGGGAGACGGAGGACGGAGGGAGACGGAGGAGGGAGGGAGACGGAGGAGGGAGGGAGGGAGATAGAGAGATATGTGTATGCCGGGTCCGGTGGCTCAGTGGACGAAGGCGTCCGCTGCAGGGACCTGTGTTCCACCTCATGGTCACAGTTTTTTTTTTGTTGCTCTAGCCCCGCCCCCTCCCCCAATGACCCCGCCCCCAAGGTGCGGCCCTCGGCCACAAACCACACTGTAAATTTGACCCCCAAGAGAAAGTTTGTGAGTACCCATGGTCTAGGCCATCATTTTGAATTTGCGAGAGGTGTCAGTAATACGAATCTCATCAGGGTCTATCGACTGACTGGTGGTCTGCTGTGGTATCTTCGGTCCAAGAGCTCTCACGAACAGCAAGGTGGCAAGACTTTCTCCCTTCATGGAATGAGGAGGGGAACGGTAGGCATGGATGACTGGGCATAAGGATGACTTGAAGTCGATGCCTTCTAGCTCAGCACACTAGACCACCCTCTTCAAAGTACTCATAAATCATTTAACAATGTAATTTGCCAGTGGCCAGTGAGGTGTACTTCTCTGATGTTTGATGTTCAAATTATTAAGAAAGTCTTTGAACTCAATGATAATGAAGGGTGGAAAGCTGTCAGATTTGAGAATAGAAAAAACACCCCATGCTGCAAAAGTGTCATCCAACCTCTTGCTAACTCTGTTATGTGTGGTTGATGATTAGTCTTCCACTAGAGGAAAACGTGAGTGCTCATCGACAACTACTATGGGATGATGTCCATTATTGAGGGGTCCTAAGTAGTCAACTGCAATCCTCTCCCAGGCTTGCTTAGGAAGATCAGACATGTTTAGCGGGTGGTAAGTCATGTGGGAGACAGACAGTTGCACAGATGGCAAGCATTCATCTCTCTTTTAACTCAATCATCGAGATGTGGGAACCACACTCAATCCCCGAACTCGAACTCTGAGATAAACTCTGGCTAGCATAGGCCACAATGTGGCTCTGAACATCAGGCTGTCCATTGTGTTAAGTAAGGATCATACCCAACCCCACTGGGCTTGCATCTACCACAATCTCTGCAATTTCAGATCAACGTAAGCTATTTAAGTTGCATTTTCAATTGCGTGTTTTATTTTCTTGAAACTTTGCTTACAGTCAGATGACCATTGAAACAAAACATCTTGCTTTGTTCGTTGTCTTAGATGGTTACTCACAGTGACAAAATCACAAGTGTACCTGGAGCATTAGCTGGCATGCCTAAGAAGGAATGCAGCATGGTCACATCTTCTGGAGGGTAAGTAGACAGCAATGTTTGTACCTTTCCAGGGTCATAAGTCATTCCCTTTTCAGCAAAAATAGGCCCAAAGAATTTAAGTCTGCTTTTGTGAAACTCACACTTCTCTGCATTTTGTGTGACAGCTGCATCAGTGAGCAGACGACATACTTGTGTGAGTGCTTTATCATGTTCCTTTTGTGTAGCCCCAAACACCAGCATATCATCACTGTAGCTAAAAGCATTTGTGACACACTGAATTATTAAGCAAATGCCATCTTGAAAAATTTCTGCAGCTAACGACACAATGAAACTGAGTCTCTTATAGCTGAACAAACAAACATGAATTGGAAAAATAGTAATTTACCTTAAGATTTCTTCTAGTTCAAGTTGATGGTAGCATTTGTTCAAATCAAGATGGGATAAAACTTTGGCACCATTTAGCTGCATGATCATGTCCGCAATCTATAGATTTGGATGTCTTTCTCTTTAGATGGCTTTGTTGACCTGCTGCATATCAACAGAAATGCGCACTGAAACTCCACTGTCCTTTTTTTGGCACCATCAATATGGGTAAAACCTACAGTGTCAGACCTTTAGTGCACTTGATGATGTCATGCTTTAACATTGTTTCTAGTTCTTTTTCAATGGCATCCTGTAAGTGAAAAGCAATTTGACGGAGTCGCTGTGCAACAGGGCGAATATGATCATTTATGTGCAGCTGCACCTTCATTGTCTTAAGTTTCCCAAATCCATTAAACTGTGTTGGGAATTGACTCACTATTTACAAATGGGTATTCAAGTTGTAGTTAATAGAAATCTGTTCCATGTCATCAGCAGTAACGGAACTTAGTAAGCATGCACTCAACAACGTACCTGGGAGGACATGAATTGGCACTTAAAATGTATTTTTCTTGTGCTGCCTGATCGCTGCAAAGGACCCTGTACTCTGCAAGGGTGTAGAAGTTGCCTAGGTGTACGCTTTTGTTCTCTCGGTTTGAGATGTTGTATCAGAGACAGTACTTTCTACTTTTCTGCTGGCATGATGTTTATCGATGCAGCACTGCCTATAATAAAAGTTATAGGCAACCATTCACCTTGAGCATGATTTTAGGACAATGTCCAAACAAACGTTTCTTCATGTGGCAATTTTTTTTAGATTTGTGTTCTCCTTTGCAAGTGGTCAATCCTACATGCGCATGTCAGTCCGTCACTGACATCACCATTGCACATCCATCGTCATCACTGTCACTCGATGATGATGTTAAAGGGCATTTGGAAGATGAATTTGATGCCGATCGACTTTGTTTCATTTCCACTTGCTTTAGTCGATGTTGCCATTTGGCTTTGTGGGAGTGGTTAAAGTGTTTCTGGAACTTTCTGGCATTCATATTCTTGTCTCTCCATGATGCACTTAGTATCTCTTTTGATTTGTGAACCATTACGAAATGGTTTTCTTTTGACACAGCCTTTGCATGTTTTGTTGATGGCGAACATTTAACTTCATGTGGGAAAGAGAATCCACAGCGGAAACACCATTTCTTTTTCTTCAGACACATCACTGTGTTGGCCCCTGAGTTGTGCTTCTGCTTACTATTCACGTTCAATGCTGATTCCTTTTGGGTTGTTACAGCATCCACATCAGCAGCTTATCAATCAACACGTTACTCCAGTCTTGCAGCCATGAGCGCTTTCTCCAAGCTGTGCATCTCTCACAGCATGTGTCGTTAGAATGAATCAAAGAGGCAACCATCAATAACTCTCAGACACATGGCTTCTTCATCATTGAATTCATTGAACTTCATCGATGAAAACATCGATGATCTCGATAAGAGTAGCAAGTCGCCTAACAAACTCATCCATCATCTCCCCGGGTTGCTGTCGTGCTTGGTTGAAAGTGTTTCATAGTTGACATTCAACATTAGGTTGAACTTGGCCTCCAACATTGTCTTGGCTTGACGGTATGATATTTCATCAGTTTGTGATACCTTCTTTGTCACTTCATTTACTGTATCATCTGCAAGGTTCTGTAAATATTTGATGATCTTTCAGACATCTGCTTCTTTTATAGTATTTATGAATCATCGAATGTTTCGATCCAGGTAGTTCATCTTGCGCCAATATGTTGCTTTTTGGCAGTATCGAAAGGAGGTGGGGGTTTCAGGAACATAGCAGCATTGTATTTTATGCTGTTTCCTACTGATGACAGGAGTATATGCTGTTCAGACAGCATTTGATCTTCAGCTTGCCCTTGGCTCGGTAGCACCACTGCAAGCATCAGCCTACCCACTAGCACTCGGGTCGCTGCGTCTGAGATGAGGTCGGCTGATGCAGTCTTCCTTCTTCACTGTAATGTTTTTGCTTCCTGCACATGCTATTCACCGCTAATGCCTTTCTGCATTATACCTGGCTGTTGCTACCTTTAGTGTTTCTCTCTGTCTGGTTATCTTTGTCTTTAGCGCTTTCCCGCACCTAGCTGTCCCTGCCATTAGCGCTTCTTTGTACCTGATTGTCACTGTCTGTAAGTTGTCTGCTTTGTATGGTTGCTAGCTTTGTGTTATGCTGTGGCACAGTATCTGTTCTTTTGGCCTTACCAGTAGATGTTTGTCAGGTTTACTGACTGGGCTCCTCTGTAGGGCCTTCACCTTCTTCGAGGGCCTCTCAAAAGCTAGAGTTTCACTTTGTCTCCACATACACCAACTTTAGAACGCTTCTTCATGCGCACATGGTGCACAAGCTGTTTTCTGGACCAAATCAAACTCTCAGGGAGAACAGTCTTTTATCTCCTATCTTGTTGCCAATTGTAGCCACACACAGAGCTCTGGTTTGCACATCTTTATTCTTCAGCATGCAAATGTTAACTGAACGCACTGCATCACAAACTTCATTAACCACACCCAGCCACTCCTACCAGATTACGTAATACTTGTAAGGAGTCTGCAGAGGACCGCTAGTGGCCTCATACACACAAACACAGGACATGACAAATACTTTTTTTCATCAAATAGAAGGTCTTTAGGATGGTGTTCCTCTTTTGTTGAAAACTTTGAGCTTCAAAAATATGAACATGATTAAGTATTTTTCTTTCGTATGGTTCCCTCTTAGTTTTGTGATTCCTCTTACCACATTAATTCCTTAAGGGTTCTAAAAATTGTTAGTTCTTTTTCTCTACCAAAAAGGTTCTGTACAGTAAAATTTATTTTTTTAACTTTCCTCATTGTCCCCCAGTAATTGTTATCCTGATTAACTATATATTTTGCACTTGTTGTTGAAAAATTGTGCTCTGATGCACATTACTGTCTTTAACTAAGCTATTTATGTAACTCTTTATAAAAAAGGTCAAAAATAATAAAGTTATGTGTCTTACTTTTCTTTTGCAGATCTCTGTTTTGGAACGCTTGCACATGCTTGAAGTCAAAGAGTGTCGCCGACCTCGAAGGTTCTGTATCCAAGTTGACTGCAACCTGATCAAGTAGGTCACAGGGCAAATGGAGGTTCAATAAATGGAAAGTGGGGTAAGGAGAGAAGTGGGCTGTGGGACCCTAACAGCTTTATAATAAGAAAATGCATGAACAGTTGTTAGTTCTTGACGTAACTACAAAATAATTATGGCATTTATGATGTCTTGCCTATCATTAACACCTTAACTGTGGAAGTTTATCCACTGCAGAGCTGAGCCATTTTTTGGCTGTTATGAGTACGTTGCAGTTGCTTCTACAAACCTTTTTCCACGTATGGTATCCATACCAAATTTGTGTTCTTTTTTCCAACGTTGTAGGGATTCTAAAGGTACTCAGGTGTTGGGGATCCCCCTCAAGTGTACCAAGGAAATAAGCAAAATATAAAATATCATCAACAAAAAGCATTCTGTAAAATGACCATCTTCCCAGCTTTCAGGAACCTGCAGAGCTGCAACAAAACATTTTTACAACAGTTTCAGCATTTTCTATGAGGTAGTCTATTTTTCCTTGTTTTGGGGCTTTCAACCTACTTCCAGTTTGTGGTGGGAAAAGATGTGAAACTCATTGGTGATGTCAGAAAGCCATACATTTCTGAAAAGCAGATAAAATTTCGAATTCAGCATGGGTTTGTTTGTGTAGATCCCTCAAGGTTTTCCCAAAGAAAATAACAGTTGAAATAAAAAATATTTGCAAATAAATATAGAAAACAAAAATGTTTCACAATCTTTTTGTTTGTAACTTATGGTAAAAATGGCGAATTTACAATAGCAATATAACATTACGTCCATTAAACCCTTCCTGTCCCAAGGATATATAGGGTTTGCAGGTTCTCCAAGAACCCGAGGTACCCAGAGCCAACATTTGAACCATAACATTTTCATTGTATCCTAAGAATAGATCAATTCATATGGACACATATAAAGAATAAAATATTAGTATGATGGAAGTCTATGTATTTCTGAAAGGTACACCAGAAGCTGAGTTTAGGAGCAGCAACTATTCGTACATCTCTGCATTTGGGGGTACCCATACTATGATGTGATTCACATGCATTTTGCAAAACGTCTTCCTTCTTACACACTGGCTTACAATTGGAAGCAAAAATGCAGAGAAATCCAACTAGTAAAACATGTTCTGTATTCCCACACATCTTCCAATAAAACTACGGAAAAACAATCTTTTTTTGCAATATGGGTAGTTGTGAATTTTGGGCTGTAGCTCTGCTGGCACTTTGGAAAATCTACCAAGCGTGCACATTTCTGAAAATAAGGCACCTAGAGGAAACCAATGTGGTGTCACTTGCATGCTTCCCACTAGGTGTTTTGACCCAATAGCCCTTGCAAACCTCAACCTTTGGCAAAAATACACATTTTCCTCACATTTTTGTGATATAAAGGTCTGAATTTGTTGGGAGGCATTTATGAAACGTAGGCACCCTAGAAATTCCAGCATGGTGTGCCATGTGTGGATCCGATTACTTTTTTTTAACCATAATGCACTGCAAACCTCAAACTTTGGCTAAAATCACACATTTGTCTTACATTGCTTTGATGGAAACTTCTGGAATAAGCAGGAACTGACAAAACTCCTACCACCCGGTGTTAAGCCACTTGGTCAAATAGCCTAGTGCCCGCAACATGAATGGTTCAAACCAAGGTCAATGGGAGTCACCTCGAGAGGATGCTGGGTAGTAGGTTTCCATGGGTGACGGGCGGCTTCAAAAACCAAAGGTGGATGAGCGGGATTGCCCATTCACACCCATGCAACACCTCCCTGATGCAAAGTAACGCTAAGCAGCACAATGCGATCTGTTACATTTTTTGTTACGAAACAAAGCAAATCCCAGCAAGGATTTTGTGTACAGTATTCATGAAAAATGTCATGCAAACATGACACAAAAACTTTGTAAGCCTGGCCTTTGTTCATTTTATTGAAATCAAAGACCGCACCTAAAAAGTAGCCCACATTTCAACATGGAGGATTTTTAATTTGGAAAAGACAAGTAGTATATATGTTTGGCACGGTATAGAAGACTACATGCATTTGTGCTTGCTGCAGGCAATTTTTGTGGTAATAGCAGGCAAATAAACACAAACAACATCCCCATTGCATGCACCTACCCACTCCCTGTTTATCCAGTGGATTATGGCCATTTTTTACCCTTGGATGTTCAATCCTGCCCTCCTTGCCCTATGGAAGAAGGGCAACGCCCTTTACACTATATTCTTTTTTTTGCAATTTTGTGTAGCACAATCTCTACCCGGAGGTGTTGGTGCGCTTTACATGATTGCCATTTACATTATAGAGGGTCACTTTCATGTTTTTTGGCCACAGAGATATGTGTTCACCCCTGGGGACCTTGTAGCATTCTGACTTCACAAATGAGCATTGCAAGGGATTCTGCTCCGACCCCAGCCCTGAGTTTACAGAAAGGAAACCCTTGGTGCGAGCAGAAGAGATTCTTTTAAAGCCCTCCCAGCATCAGTCAATGGATGATGAAAGTAGTGGAGAGGGGGTGCAGGCTTCGGCCGATGCACTAAAGAGGTTAAGGTGTATTGATTACTTTTTAAACATAGGAAAACCTGACGCACAAGAATTGTAGAAACAGGTATATGCCAGCATGAATCAAATAACCCTGCTTTATTAGATTTCACATGGACTGGTAAGGGCTCAGGTCGACCTAGCCTATATCTCTGAGAGTGGAACCTCAACTCCTGCTTTACCATGCAGTTTCATGCGAATGAAAATGGAAAGACTGTCAGATTTCCTACAGACAGCACACACTATGATGAATGTAGGTAGAGTGGTATGAAAGGAGTGCTATGCTCTTGATGGAATTCGATTAAAAACTTCCATATTTATTTGAGAGTCATCCTCATATTGGTGTATGAAAATGCCAAGGTGGCTCAACACAACCTCCAGCACCTATGCATAGAAAATGAAAAACACAGTGGCCAAATTAAACCCCTATAGTTCTGTGACCCACCTTGTACATAACGAAGGAAAGGCCTCACTAATTCGCCACATAGGTGCTCAGTGCACCATTTGTAGTGTTCAGTATACTAGATTCTTCAAACTGTGCAATGCATATGCGTTAGATTCATCTTATGTCAAAATCACCTCTAATATGTCAGGGCCAGTGTTTTGTCAGGGTTGCCACCTCCCATATTCCATGAGTTCCTCCCTTATACCAAGAAGTACATACAATGAGCCAGTACCAGTATTCTGCCATGGGCGCCCCCTTTGTCAACAATTACCTCAAGCATGTCAGTGCCAGCATTTTTCTATGGGTGCCCCCATGTGCCACAAATTTCTCTCGAGTATGCCAGTACCAGTATGTTACCAAGGGTACCCATTATGACAAGGATTACCTCCAGCATGCCAGTGCTAGTATTTTTTCACAGGTACCTGTCACACTAACAATTGTTTCTGGTATGCCACTGATAGTATTTTCCCATGGATGCCTCTTTAAACCAAGAATTACCTTCAGTATGCCATGGCCAATGCTGACTTAATCATACCCAATCATCACTTACCCCCACTCTAAATCCCTCATTCATTCTCACTCTCACTTATTCTCACACACTCTCACTTACTCATTCTCTCTTCTTCATTCACACACAATCACTCATTCACTTATACTTTCTCACACGTGTACTTTCCTATCCCCACTCATTCTCACTTACTGTCACTCACGCTTCCTCACTTCCATTCTTATTCGTTCTCACTTACCCACTCACATTCATGTGCAGTCATTCTTATTCTCAATAATTCTCACTCATTCTGACTCACTCAATCTCATTCATTTTCACTTGCTACCTGTCACTGACTCTGGCTCACAACCAGTCATTGTCCCTAGCTCATTCTCACTCACACACTCAGATGCTCACACATGCATACACACACTCACAAACACACACGCTCTCTTGTACACAAACCGGCAAGCATACACATAATATACATTTAACACATTTTTTCGTTTACATTATCTGCAAATGGAGATCTCATTCCAGCTCCTCATTCTTCATTTTTTATTACACAAATAACACATAACAGCTATTAGTGCAATAAAAACAAGCATTGAAAATGCAATAGGTCTTGCCTTTGATTAAGTTAAAGCCATTTGCTTTGCTAATGGTATTGTATAGCAAAGCAAATGGCTTTAACTTAATGAAAGGAGACCTATTGCATTTGTAAATCCATCGTTTTTTGCTCACCATGCCATTCCAGTTTGAACCCAGCCATATGCAAATCAGTCTTGACCCTGTGCCTCATGGGAACAGTCCAGCCCGAACTGCCAAGCCAGGTCCTCCCTGGACAGAAACCTTAACAACATTTCCAAAAAATAAATAAACACAGATCCTGGAGAGGCTGCCAGAAAGAGTACTTAAATGAAGGGTTACAGGTGATATTTCAATTTGGATGCAGCACTTTAAACCATCCCTTGCCCATGACTTGGAAAATAAATAACTTTTTAAATATAATTTAGGTGGCGAATGCAGATTTATTTAATAACGCTTCAGCAGCATTTCAAATGTTTAAAAATGCAAACTCTAAACATGTTTCTTGAAATAGGATTAGAACTCAGTCATACAAAGTGCACAGTAGTCTAAATACAAAGTCTTGATCTGCTAGTGTGCTGGGTTTATGACACTGCCCTGGTGACATTACATGTGAAGTCTAATGGCTCACTCTAGGAGGGTGGAGTAGCAGACGCAGCCATAAACCTTGGCAGGGAGCTCCTTTATGGTAAAGAGCCACCTAGCGAAGCAAAGAGACCCAGCTCGGCAGGCACTCATGTGAGAAAATAAATAGCTGTTGTGTGTGAAAAGTGTGGCAGAGCAGAAAGAATACACAGGAGCAGGACAGCATGCCAGGTCCGTCATGTGGGGGAAGTGCCCAGAGCAGAGAGGCAAACTGGTGAGAGAGCCATAAAAGCACAGATGTGGGGGGAAGAGCAACAAAAGGGAGACCTCTGAAACAGCCCTGCCGCTGCGCATCAATCAATCAATCAAAACATTTGTAGAGCGTGCTACTCACCCGTGAGGGTCTCAAGGCGCTAGAGGGGAGGGGGAAGCGGAAGCAGCTACTGATCGAACAGCCAGGTCTTGAGAAGTCTCCTGAAGGTCAGCAGGTCCTGGGTCTGTCACAGGTGGGTGGGGAGGGTGTTCCATGTCTTGGCAGCGAGTTGGGAGAATGATCTGCCCATGGTGGTCGTTCGGCGGATGCATTGGACGGTGGCGAGGGCGAGGTCAGTGGAGCGAAGCTGGTGGTTCAGGGTGTAGAAGGTGAGTCATTTGTTGAAGTATGTTGGTCCGCTGTTGTGGAGTACTTTGTACGCGTGGGTGAGGAGCTTGAAGGTGATCCTCTTGTTGACTGGAAGCCAGTGCAGGTCTCTCAGGTGGGCCGTGATGTGGTTGTGGCGGGGGATTCCAAGGATGAGGCGTACGGAGGCATTTTGTATGCGTTGAAGTCTTTTCTGGAGTTTGGCTGTGGTTCCTGTGTCTAGGGCATTGCCGTAGTCCAGCCTGCTGCTGACGAGGGCTTGGGTGACCGTCTTTCTGGTTTCAGTGGGGATCCATCTGAAGATCTTGTGGAGCATGTGGAGGGTGTTGAAGCAGGAGGTGGAGACAGCGTTGACTTGCTGGGTCATGGAGAGCGTTGAGTCCAGGATGAACCCCAGGTTGCGGGCGTGGTTGGTGGGTGTAGGGGCAGTACCCAGCGAGGCCGGCCACCAGGAGTCGTCCAATGCGATTGGGGTGGCGCCGAGGATGAGGACCTCCGTCTTGTCAGAGTTCAGTTTCAGGCAGCTGGTCTTCATCCACTCTGCGATGGCCTTCATTACCTCATGGAGGTTGGATTTGGTGAGGGAGAGGATCAGCTGGGTGTCGTCGGTGTACGAGATGATGTTGAGGTGGTGTGCTCGGACGATGTTTGCGAGAGGTGCCATGTAGGTGCTGAAAAGGGTCGGACTGAGGGAGGATCCTTGGGCTACGCTGCAGGTGATCGTGGTGGCTTCGGATCAGAATGGGGGAGGCGGACTCTCTGGGTTCTGCCGGTGAGGAAGGAGGTGATCCAGTTCAGGGTTTTGTCGTGGATCCCTGCGTTGTAGAGGTGTGTGTGCAGGGTGTGGTGGCAGATGGTGTCGAAGGCAGCCGAGAGATTGGGCAGGATGAGGGCCACGGTTTTGCCGTTATCCAGCAGGGCTCTTATGCCGTCGGTGGCGGCGATAAGGGCAGTTTCGGTGCTGTGATTGCTTCAGAAGCCGGATTGGGAGGAGTCCAGGATGTTGTTCTCTTCAAGGAAGTGGGTCAGTTGTCTGTTGGTGGTCTTCTCAATGACTTTCACCGGGAACAGAAGCAGGGAGATGGGTCGAAAGTTCTTGAGGTGGGGTGCGAGGATGGAGTTTGCTTTGTTGAAGATGTAGTGGGGTCAGGGATCGGAAGGTGAGCCGGAGTGGATGGTGTTCATGATTTTGATGGTGTCTTCGTCATTGATGTTGTTACAGGAGAGCAGGAGGTCAGTGTGTTTGGAGGGCGTTGAGTCGGGGGGTGTCGGCATAAGTCGCCAGTGTTTAGGTGTCGAAGCTGTTGTGGATGTCTGTGATTTTGCCGTGGAAGATGGTGGCCAGGGAGTTTCAGAGTTCTTGCGATGGTGGGTTGTCATTGGAGCTGGAGCTGGGGGTGATGAGTTCTTTCACGATGTTGAAGAGCTCTTTGCTGTTGTGTGCAGTGTTGTCGATGCATTCCTTGAAGGAGGTCCTTTTGCTGGATCGGATGAGTTGATGGTGCTTGCGTCTGACATTCTTTAGGGCTGCGTGGTTGTCTGGTGTCAGGTCATGGCGCCACTGCTTCTCGAGTCTTCAGCAGGTTTGCTTGGAAGTCTGGAGGTCGGCGTTAAACCAGATGGCTATCGTGTCGGTGCGCCTGTTTGAGGGTTTCCTGATCGGGGTTAGGGTGTTGGCGCAGTCGTCGATCTATTGTCTGAAGTTGTGGGCCGCTGTGTTGGTGTCAGAGGGCTCGGTGGAGGGCCTTGGGTGAGGGTGGTGATAAGCTGGTCTTCAGTGACTTTGTTCCAGCTGCGGTGTGGGATTCGTTGTGGTTGGTTGTGCGCAGTGTGTTTCTCGAAATAGAAGTGGATGCAGTGGTGGTCGGTCCAATGGATTTCGGTGGTGTGGCTGAAGGTGACGTGATTGCTGGTGTAGAAGATGGGGTCATGGGTGTGTCCAGCGGAGTGGGTGGGTGTCGTGACGAGCTGTTTGAGTCCGAGGTTGGCGAGGTTGTCAATCAGGGTTGTGGAGTTGCTGTCGTTTGCATTCTCGAGGTGGAAGTTCAGGTCACCGAGGAGGATGTAGTCTGTGGAGGCGATGGCGTGTGTGCTGATGAGGTCAGTGATGGAGTCGCTGAACTGTGGTCGGGGTCCCGGGGGTCTGTAGGTGAGGGTCATTCCTCTGAGGGTGGTGTTGTGATCGACTTGGATTTGGAAGTGTAGGTGTTCGGCCATGCTGAGGGAATCTTCCGTGTTTGTCAAAATTCTGATGGTGTTCCTGTGGACGATGGCGATTCCTCCTCCTGGTTTGTTGTTTCGGGCCCTGCGGGTTATCTTGTAGCCGTCTGGGATGGCTATGGCTATGTCCGGTGCCGAGGAGGCCTTCATCCAGGTCTCCGTCAGGAAGGCGACATCCGGGGAGGATGAATCGAGTAGGTCCTAGAGTTCGACGGCATGCTTGTGGACTGAGCGGGTGTTGAGTAGTATGCATCTAAGATGGTTGTGGTTTGCTTTGGTCGGTTGGGCAAGACATGCAGGTGTGCGCTGGCTGGTGTTGGCGCAGTTTTGACAGGTGAATGGTCCATGGGTGAGCTTTTGGGTGGCCTGGAAGCAGGTGGAGGATCGGCTGGCGTTGAGTGTGTGGGGGTGTTAGCGTCATAGTGGCGTCGGGAGTTGTGGTGCTTGCGGGGGCCAGGGGGTCTGGCGCTGGGCGCTGGTCACAGCGGTCGCCATATGAAGGTGAGTGGGGCGGGATCAGAGGTAGGGGGCGGGAGCAGGCCAGATCAGGGGGCGTGGCCGCAGGGGCAGCAGTGGCGGGAAAACATCGCAGGCACACTGGAGGTCAAAAAACAAGAACCAAACTTACACTAAGTGAAAACAGGAGAAAACAAAGGACGGGCACAGAATACAGGCACACAAGGCAATGCAACGATGAATGACGGGGGCTCTAGCAGACATAAACAGGCAAACTGCAGGGGTGGACCAGCGGCGCAGGGACGGGCTGCTGGCTCGAACCCTGTCGGAGGGCACAGAGCTGGAGGCTGGAGACCGGCAACAGACGGAGCTGCTGGGGAGAGTGCTGGCCTTGAACCAGTGGTCAAGGAGTCACACGCACTCCCCCGCAGTGGTTGCCATATGAAGGGGAGGGTGGCGGGATCAGAGGTAGGGGGCGGGAGCGGGGCGGATCTGGGGGAAGGCCGCAGGAGCTACAGTGGCGGGAAAACAGCACAGGCACACTGGTGGTCAAATAACAAGAGTCAAACTTACACTAAGTGAAAACAGAAGAAAACAAAGAACGGGCACAGAATACAGACACACAAAGCAATGGCAACGATGAGGGACAGGGGGATCTAGCAGACAAACACGGGTGAAAAGCAGGGGTGGAGCAGTGGTGCAGGGACGGGCTGCTGTCTCTAACCCTGTCGGAGGGCACAGAGCTGGAGGCTGGAGACTGGCAACAGGCGGAGCTGCTGGGGAGAGTGCTGGCCTTGAACCATCGGGGTTGAACTAATGCCAATTGAGTCATTTTTCCCTCATTCCAGCACAGAAATGAGAAACATTGAGGAATAAATCTTAAAGGCTATATATAAATGAACAGTGCGTTAAACACAAAACATGTACAACAAAAAGCACCCATAAATGGCACCTGAAAATAAAGTGACCGTTGAGTTTCAAAATCGAAATGTTTTTATTTATGTAGCTAAAAGAAAGCACTGCTTTGTTAATTTGCACAAGCACAGTGGCACACAATAATGGTTGCAGACTGCAAATAAACAGCGTGCTGTGTGGTGAAATTTTGAAGAATGCTTCACGTTTGCTGTTAACCTCGAAGCAAACGCTTTCGAGGAATACGAACCGCTGCAGTGCTGGGGCCAAGGTGCCCTCTGTTAGCCTCGGTCGGGGGCACACACGAGTGCACCATTAAAAACCCCGGCAGTGGGGTAGCAGGGGGGGCAGTGAGGTACTGCAGTATGCAGCTGAAGTGCTCCCTGGAGTCAAAGTGCAGCAGCAGTAACCTGAAAAGTGTGAGGAAGAGCAGCTACTTGCGCAGGCACACAAGAGGTTTTTCGTTCAGCTGGGGCCAGGAGAGACACCTGAGGAGCCTGCGAGATTGAAAAGAAGTGGCACAGCAGGCCGCCCATGCGCAGCATTTCTCTCGACTCCTCCAAATAACAAGATGAAAACAAATGTAAAACCATGCTAGAGTAATGTTTATTGCAGTTTTATATAGCGCGAACTTCACACAAACACATTGGATCACTGTGCATTAGCACCGGTTAAATTACACAAGATCACATTCATGTTTTGAGGCAAGGGGAGAAGTGATGTGCCCAGAATCACAGGATTTTGAGCACGCCGAGATTCAGTCATGGTTCTCAAATTCCAAATTCTGGAGTTCTGGTTGTAACACCACAGTCAACCCTGCAGCCGGACAGACATGGAGATTGAGACGCACAGCGCCATTAAACGGAGCCTTGCCGGTGGTTGTGTACGACAACTTGTATTTTGCTGCTTCTGTCATTGCATACAGATATATAATACTGATAAAGCAAGTAACATTACACCTACAGCAGGCCAGGGCTATTGGCTTTGCCAATGGTTGTTGTTTGTGTAAGATAAATCAGCAACAACTATGGCTTCCTTGTATATAACATTGAAAATGCTTCCGTTCTAAAATGATGAGACTGAAAGAACTATAACGAGTCTCCTTGAAGTTACCTCAAAAGCAGGGACGAGTAGGGGTGGGCGGAATTTGCGAAAGTAACTTTCGCAAATTATCGCGAAAATGTTAAAAATCTCCGCAAACACGCGGAAATATCGCGAAGATGCGGAAGTTTTTTTCCCGCCCGTTCGCGGTATTTTCTGCGTGGTCGCGGCTCGCCAACTTACCCATGCGGTTGCTCGCAGGCGCGGCCATCTTGTTTTCACTCTTCTCGCGGTGCATGATCGCGAGAAGAAAGACGTGATCGCGCGACCAATGACGTTACTGCGGGCGCGATCTGTCGCGAGACAGCGCAAAAGGCTACCAACAATCCAACATCTCGTGGAGAACGCGACCGGATCGGGAAAACTTGTCGGCGAACGTGGGGATTCAGGTAAGGCGATCACGCGCGCGCAAGAATGTATTATTTTACAGCGCGAGCAAGAAACAAATTATCGCTAAGCTGCGGAATGCGGAAATTGTGACATTTTCGCGCTCTCCGCGGAACGCGAAAATGTCAAATTATCGCAATTTCCGCGAGCGGAAAGGAAATTTAGCCCAGGCCTAGTGACGAGCAGGACGACTGCAGAGGTAAGATTTTTTTTTTCACCCCAAGGGCAAAAATGGAGAGCCCGATAGAGACCCTGTTTGGCAACTGCTTTATAGAACTGCCAGTGCAGAGCACCGGCAGGACCCGGTCCACTTAAAGCCCTGGCTCTCACGTGTAGGAGGATGGAACCCAGCAGGGACCACAGCTCCTGACGCACTTCTGATCACGCAGCACACACAACACTGGCAGTAAAAGTGTGCCCTAGCCAGCTGTGACCCTGCATCTGTGGGGGACTAGGACAACTAACGGTGACACTGAGTTAGTTTTGGTGCAGGTCAGTTCACACAGAGGCCCAGGGCTCTGTGCATGCTACTACAAGCAAGATTAGCCAGGACGGAAGGCAACCCCAGCAGGCGAACAAACAAGATGAAAACAAATGTAAAACCATGATGGAGTAGCGATTATTACAGTTTTATATAGCGCGAACTCCACACAGAGATATTGGCTCACTGTGCATGAGCACCGGTTACATTACAAAAGATCACATTCATGTTTTGAGGCACGGGGAGAAGTGTTGTGCCCAGAATCACAGGATTTTGAGCACGCCGAGATTCATTCATGGTTCTCAAATTCCAAATTCTGCCTGTTCTGGATGTAACGCCACAGTCAACCCTGCAGCTGGACAGACATGGAGATTAAGATGCACAGCGCCATTAAACGGAGCCTTGCTGGCGGTCGTGTACGACAACTTGTATTTTGCTGCTTCTGTCATTGCATACAGATATGTTATACCGATAAAGCAAGTAACATTACACCTACAACAAGCCAGGCCTATTGGCTTTGCCAATGGTTTTTGTTTATGTAAGATAAATCAGCAACTACTATGGCTTCCTTGTATATAACATTGAAAATGCTTCCGTTCTGAAATGATGAGACTGAAAGAACTATAACGAGTCTCCTTGAAGTTACCTCAAAAGCAGTGACGAGTGGCATTGCTGAGGGGTAAGATTTTTTTTTTCACCCCGAGGGCAAAAATGGAGAGCCCGATAGAGACCCGGTTTGGCAACTGCTTTATAAACCTGCCAGTGCAGAGCACTGGCAGGACCCGGCCCACTTAAAGCCCTGGCTCTCACCTGTAGGGGAATGGAACCCAGCAGGGACCACAGCTCCTGACTCACTCATGATCATGCAGCACACACAACACTGGCAGTAAAAGTGTGCCCTAGCCGGCTGTGCCCCTGATTCTGTGGGGGACTAGGACAACTAACGGTGACACTGAGTCAGTTTTGGTGCAGGTCAGTTCACACAGAGGCCTAGAGCTCTGCGCACGCTACTACAAGCAAGTTTAGCCAGGACGTAAGGCAACCCCAGCAGGCCAACCAACAAGATGAAAACAAATGTAAAACCATGATGGAGTAGCGTTTATTGCAGTTTTATATAGCGCGAACTCCACACAGAGATATTGGGTCACTGTGCATGAGCACTGGTTACATTACACACGATCACATTCATGTTTTGAGGCACGGGGAGAAGTGATGTGCCCACAATCACAGGATTTTGTGCACGCCGAGATTCAATCATGGTTCTCAAATTCGAAATTCTGCCTGTTTTGGCAAGAAAACCAGAGTGGAGTACTAATGACCATAAGGGTGAGCAGCCGCTGTCTTCTTGGCATTGATTTATCTGTCTCTTATGCCAGGGGTCACAAAGGCAGTGTGAAGGGCTGCAGGGAGCAAGCCAGGAGCCACAGCTGTGACTACTGGTAAGCCCGAAATGACGCCCATCATGACGCTGCTTTACTAATTAACAAATGCATTTGTGTGTCTGGATGCAGTAGTGATAGAGGAGCGTTGAAGACCACACTTATATTGAGCAAGGAGGGATTTTAAGGTGCCCTTATCTCCTCTCTGACAATCAAGTGGCAAAGCAGCAGATATGGCATCAGGAAGCCTGTTTGTGTGACACGGGGTAGTACAAGTCGGCATAAGGAATGTCAGCCTAGTGTGAGGCGACTGACATCCCCTACAAGGTTGCCATATGCGCCGCCAATGAGTTTGCATGAAAAATACTTTTTATTGCACACATTAAAATTCTACGGCTAGCCTTGGCTTGCTTCTGTTAGAAAGTCTGTCTGCGGATCGTTATGTCTCTGTTAATGTGAAAGTTCAAAGGATACATTAACGCAAAGGTCTGAACATAACTTTCTGACACGTACTATATATAATATTTTGAGAGAGTGCAGAGTAGAGTAACAAAATAAATGAGAAGCATAGATGGTTTACAAAAGCTAGAAGAAGTAAAACAAACTGCCTGCTGTGTATATATAGTTAAAAAACGAAAGGTGCCGTGCAACAAGGCTATCTGCTTGGACTGTTTTGAAAAAAGTGAGGAAAATAACAAGATACAGGAGGGTGTGCAGTGCAAAAACCTGGAAATAGTTTTAATATTAAAAAAAAACATTGGTTTAGATATTTGAAATTACTGCCTATAAGACGGCCTGAACCGATAAGCTAATAAGAAAGAAGTTCAATATACCAGTTTAAGAGCCACGTAGCACCGCTGTGAGGCTACAGGGCACACAGAGTATCCCTTCCTATCTCACGAGCATGGCTTCCCACATACAGAGCTTTGCAGGAGGGAAACGTGAACCAAACTGGCTGTGTGCTTTTTGTGGTGATTAATATTTACTCCAACAAGCTCTTTCTTTTTTGTCCACTTTAACCCCTTCGCTGCGGTGGAAATTCCGCCGCAGCGCTGGGGGGTGCGGGGGGGCAGCGCGGTGGCGCGGTGCTCATGACGGAGCCACTCCGTCATGAGCCACGGTTGGGCTGTGCTCATGACGGAGTGGTTCCGTCATGAATCCGCCCACGGCGTTAATCGCCCGCACAGGCGGGGAATTAGCGCCGCGTGGGCGGCGCGGCCGCCAACGGCCGCAGCATGACGGAACCACTCCGTCATGAGCACACGGCAACCGTGGCTCATGACGGCGTGGTTCCGTCATGAGCACGGAACGAGTTAAAACTATAAAACAGAAACCTAAAACACGTCATGAATTTTTGCCTTAATGCCCGTTACTGTAGTTCTGTGAATTATCCACGCCTCATTTCAAAGATCACAAGCTATCGATTAGAAAGTCAAACCCCTGCAACCTAACAGTAACTAATCCTCCGTTGCCGTCTATTAATACTGCCAACCAGATGCATGAATTGACATTCCGCGTCTAGCACTACAGATCATGTCTAACCCAGAATAATTTGATCGACCACATAGAAACTTGAGTAAATGCATGGAATGGTTTCTTTAAGAGCAAAAGACTAATGTCAATAAGTAAAAAGCTAACCTTGGGTTCAGGAGCAGCGCGCTGCCTGCTATAAAGCATTGTAAGGCTTTCTCAAGGGCAGTGAGTGCTCTATAATGCAAATACAATACAATCTATAGCTCTCGTGGCCCACACCTACACTGATACCAGGAGACTCTGTGGCTGGACAGTCGATTGCAGTTCATACAGGCTGCACACATTGCTATAGGTCCTGTCCATCACCCAATACTGTACCAGTTCACAGCATTAAACTGTGCATCATCAACTAAACAGACATGAAATAACTGAAGAAATCTGCCACATGCTGCTGGCCAACAGAAAACGCCAGTCTTGTCCATCAATACAAGCCCCAACGAGTTACATACTATGACCACTTTAGAAGCTCACAATGACCATCGGATACAGGATTATATTACCACCAAAGTCCCTACCAGCAGATCTCTCAAACATATCTCCTTCCAAGCTCTGTCTGCTCAGGACCATAACATTGAAAGAAAATATCTCAGAATGGGCTATCTAGTGATGTAACCAGCTAAGCGGACCATGATCATAGGGAATACCTGAGTGATGGGGTCGCAGCTGCTGCTTAAGTAATGCTGACCGCTTGCAGAACTGCTAAGAGCTGCCAGTTTACAGAAAATCACATCTCTTCATTAATCATGCTGCTAGGGGCTGCATCCAATATTATAATAACCGCACCTCGGTGGCCATCACACATGACTTGGAAAAACTTACCACATAGATCAAAACAAGGGCAACACATTACTAGCCACACACTCTACCCTCTACATGGTGTAGTGTGTTACCCATGTTGGCAAATGCTTCAGTTCCCCATATAGGCATAGCAAACACTATATACATTTTTCAATGCAGCGCAATGCTATGCGTCCTGAGCGCTATGCAACTGTTTTCCATCCACTCTGCCATTCATCTATCATCAGCTTGGTGCAAGGTCAGATTGGTCCATTTCTTATTACACATGTGGAACACATATTGCAAAACTGTTTGCTTCATGTCAATAACAAATTGTATTTATTGATTAGGTTTTATTCGTTGTTACCTTAACAATGTGCTTATATTGATTTATAGTCAAAGAGGTGCAATACATTTTTAACCATTCTTTCATTAACTTTCCTCTGTTTTTGCCCTGCACCAATGCAGACAGGAGCAAATGCTGTATGCTCCTTTTCAGTTATGCTAGCACATAAAACAAGGCAAAAGCACATTTGGCCTATGGATTACATAATGCACAGTGTATTTTATCTGACCCTGATATGATGATCTATGAAGGTCTACTCACTTTTGAATAGCTTGTACAGCCAAGCAGTCATACATTTCCCCAGTCACTGAAGTGTTGGGAGAAGATTAGCAAAGAAAGGAATAGAGGAATGACTTGGTTACTTACTTGTAAGCTTTTTCGCCACAGTCCTTACAAATTGAGCTACACTGTGGCTCAAGGGTGGAATTCCCTGGCTACATTGAAAAGAAATGAACATTTTTCAGATTATTACCAACATGGCCACACAGGAAGTGATTATATGACACAGTTCAAGTTCAGTTAAGTATTTTCTATTTCAGATTGCTTGAGCAGCTGATTATATTTGGCTAAGCAAGCTGCCTACCCCGCTGAGGGATCAGGAGACACCCTCTGCTTTTTTATGCATACTGTTACTTCATCTCAGCTGGGTTCTTGGTTCTGCTTCTATGCTATTATGTTTGCATGCTGCCTGCCCCGCTGAGCAATAGAGAGGCAGCTTCTGCTTTTGTAATGGGAACCCGCTGTTTCGCTCCAGTTGTTTTTTTCCCCAGAGTTTTATATAGCGCAAACTTGACCCAAAGATATCAGGTATCAGAGCGCTTTACATGAGCACCAGTTACTTTACACAAGGACACATTCATTTTTGTTAGGCACGGGGAGATTAAGTGATTTGCCCACAATCACAGGATGTTGAACGTCATTGCCGAGACTCAAACCCGGTTACCCAGATTTGAGATCGACAGCCCTAGCCCGTTCGGCCACATCCTCTCCCCTGGTGTTGTCTCGTTTTTTGGGCCCTAATGCAATTTCCACTCATCCTATGCTACTCATATATTCAATTGGTCCTCTGATGGGGTTGGATATTCGGGGAATGGGCAGTTACCCAATGAGGACCAGAAATAGGATAACTGTATCTAATAAAATTTCCACAACTCATAGGTTACATTTTCCCAATACATAGAAAACCCAAATAATGCTCACTCGCAAGGAATGACGAGACAGAACAGCAGAATCAGGTTAAAATTAAAGTTTCAGTTATTCAATCTAATAGCTGAAGAACAAATACATGTCATAAAATAACATGCAACTCTATGATTAGATTAGTGAAGGATTTACTGAAATGTACCAAACCTCTGAGATTCAGGGAGAATAGGATGGGGAAATCTTCCTCAGCCGAGGCAGATTCTGAATGCATACAGTGTATGTATTGATAGGGATAGGCAGCCAGTAAGAGCCTGTGTAAGGACTCCCAGGGGAGTTCAACAAGTTTCCAAGAGGCCAGTCCAGTTCTTCAAGATAGCAACCTGTCTCAGTTCATGGCTGTAACAGCAAGAGTCACAGCGACATGACCTGAACCCTTTATCTGAAAAGGTTCGATCTGCAATCAAGACTTCGTCAGCAGTAACAAATCAAAATTCAAGAAGTCTCAGGAACCAGGAGCGCAAAAAGCCCAAAGTTGCAGCCAGCAGCAGCCAAAGAAGCACACCCTATTCCTCCAAAGATGAGCAATTCTACTGGAACAGTTCCGGGGTGACACCCCTTGACACCACCTCAAATCTGTCAGACCATTCAGGTAATTGGTTAATCTGCAACAGGGTGATGATGATTTGGCCAAAAGAAGACACAAATCAAGAAAAATTAGGTGAATAAAGTACGCAGTTCCTTTGGTTGTCTAAGCATAAGACACATTGAATGATAGGGCATTAAAAAGAAAGCATGTTGGTTCAAAAGGTCTCTTTCCCAAGCAGCTGTTTCAGAATGTAGCCAAAATTTTTCCAAGTGCATTATTGAGTCCGGGAGATGTCAAAGAAAACTGTTATCAATTCAATAGAAGTTGTGATATTCTTGGAAATGTTCAGTTTCTGGCTTCCCTGAAAGGAAAATGTGCCCTGCATGAAGTTCAGGCTATAATACGACAAGATCTTGTTAATTTATTAATTTTACATTAATTGGGAGCTTGTACGTGAATTCAAAATATGACAGAAATACCTTAGTAAACATTTCATTCGGAACATAATGAAAACATGTCAGTAAATTATTTTTGTTGTCGACATTAATCATATAAGAAAATGTTTATAACTCTGTGGTTTATATGTCATTTGACTAATACATGTGTGACATACCTGCTAAAAATGTTTCAGGAGAACGCATCTAAAAATAATTGTGTAGCATCTACATTTCTTTTGTCATTTTCGGTGCACACGTTATTCCATGAAATTATATTGCAGTTAATTTTCACATGAAAATGAAACTAAATCATAATAAATTTGTTTTAGTCTTATTCAATTTATATTTATTACATAAAAAATCTAATCAATTAGCAATAAAACCCAATACGTGAGATTTTTATTCTACTTGATCTAACAAATATAATTGAGTGAAAATAGTATTCAAGATTACTAGTCACATCTATGTTAATTGAATGATTAATATATCTCAAATCCATCTTTTCTTCTGCATGCTTTTACGATACAATAACTAAAATTCATATTTGCGTCCGTTTTCAAAACGTGAAACTTTGCCAGAGTTCTCTGTGGTTGGCACAGAAGATGTCCAATTCATTTCTTTTATCAAAAAAATCATTTGCTGTAATCTCTGCTCCATCACCGGTTCCGCTGAAGATTTATGGTTGCTGTTCGGTTCCTCCGCTAAGATGTGGATCGAGGCGATTTCTGTTTATTTTTGGATTCCTCATGTTGCCGCGCAGCGGGAGGCTACCTTTTTAGTTGCCCGGCGGAACTGCCGCACTATCTTGCCGGTGTCAACGGTTCCACTTTTAAATATTAATTGGACTGCAGAGATTGACATTTTTTGTTAATTTACATAATGCGGCATCCCACGTGTTCCTGAGTAACTGTGTTGGTGTTACTAGGCTACGAGGAAACATGGGAAGTTCTTTGTTTTACTTTTTTTCCTCCTCATATGGTTTGACTTGCTTACGCAATTCTCCCCTTGAGCCTCTCTTCTTGGCCTCTTTAAAATTTCTCACTCTGGAGATTTTTTTTTCTAGTCACCATAGTGTCTTGGCGAAGATTAGGAGAGATTGTCGCTCTCCTTTTTCACAAAGTATTTCTGAATAATTTCAGAATAAGGTAGTTCTCCATTCAGACTTGACCTTCAGGAAAGCTCCTATAACAGCAGCTTCCTAAGAGTAATTCTTTCCCAGATTGTAGGATATCCCTTATGCAAAAGCATTTCATCATACGCAAAATGCAGCAGGTATATATTTATGTACCTATAAAAGTGCCAGCCAGGTGCATGTGTACTGCCTAATATTGATATTTCTTTTTCTCCAAGGGTAAGTAAGCAAAGCAAAAGGCAGATGGGGGATATGACAGGAGGGACAAGGTGCCCATGGAAAGGGGCAAAGGCTTAAGAAAAGGGAGCCATCCACATACGCATGAAAAGTGGTGGGGATACAAAGGAAGAGAGGAATGGGGTGTTAAAAATAATTTGAACTGAAACAAGGCACCAAAACATGAAGATGAGAACAGCAGGAGGAGAAGGTGAACTGCTTTGACTCAAAGGGATCATCAGAACAGGTTTTACCAGTCGTGGGCCCTCATTCACAACACATTGGTGTAGGGCAGCGCTGTAAGTCTTTTTGCTGTGCTGCCCTATGCCAATTTGAAATGCACCATATTTACTGACAAAATTCCTATCATTTTAGCCAGTGCACAATTTGCTTCCTACGAACAATGCAGGCACCCTTGCACCATGATGCAAGGGTGTCTACACTGTTCGCTGGACTGCTTTTGTGCAGGAAGGGGCACCTTTCTGCACAAAAACAATCCCAAGAGGCATTTTCTGCATTCTATGTGTGCTGCAGATCAGCACACATGGAAAGAGGAAAAAGCGAGGAGAAATTGAAACATTTGTCCTCGTTACATTTAGTCTAGGGAGGGGTAAGGTTTTGGCGCTGCCCCAGGTTTACGTGATTTTGTGAAGCTAGAGCTGCATCAAAATCCATGGGTATTGCATGGGAACACCCAGGCGCTGTGCCCTGACTTACTCCATATCTAGGAGGCCATGCAAAGCCTCGCAGGGTGGCTTTGCATCGCATTATAGATATGATTGAGAGGCCTGTGCCACCAGAAAGTCTAAACAAGCATTGAAAATGCAATAGGTCTCGGCCCGGTTTAAGTTAAAGCAATTCTGTTTGTAATTAGGTAGCTTTTTAGCTTTGCTTTTATTAGTGTTTTTCAAACTTTCATGTACATAACATGCATATGTATGCATATATGTATATGTATGCATGCATTTATATTTGTATTTATATAGATATCCAGATGTGTATATATATGTTTATATGTATGTAAATATATACACATACATATATATAAATGCATATATATTTATAGATATATATATATATAATATATATATATATATATGTGCATATGTGTGCGCGTAGAGAGAGGTAGAGAGAGGTAGAGGTAGAGAGGTAGAGGTAGAGAGGTAGAGAGTGGTAGAGAGGTAGAGAGTGGTAGAGAGGTAGAGAGCAGAGAGTAGTAGAGAGAGAGGCACAGAGAGAGGCAGAGAGAAAGGCAGAGAGAGGTAGAGAGAGGTAGAGAGGTAGAGAGTAGAAGTGAGAAGTAGAGAGCAGAGAGTAGAGAGTAGAGAGTGAGTAGTAGATGGTAGAGAGTGAGTAGTAGAGAGTAGTAGAGAGTGAGTAGTAGAGAGTGAGTTGAGAGTGAGTAGTAGAGAGAGAGTAGTAGAGAGTAGTAGAGAGTGAGTAGTAGAGAGTGAGTAGTAGAGAGTAGTAGAGAGTGAGTAGTAGAGAGTGAGTAGTAGAGAGTGAGTAATAGAGAGTAGTAGAAAGGGAGTAGTAGAGAGTGAGTAATAGAGAGTAGTAGAGAGTGAATGGTAGAGAGTAGTAGAGAGTAATAGAGAGTGAGTAGTAGAGAGTGAGTAATAGAGAGTAGTAGAGAGTGAGTAGTAGAGAGTAGTAGAGAGTAGTAGAGAGTGAGCAGTAGAGAGTGAATAGTAGAGAGTAGTAGTGAGTAATAGAGAGTAGTAGAGAGTGAGTAGTAGAAAGTGAGTAGTAGAGAGTGAGTAGTAGAGAGTAGTAGAGAGTTAGTAGTAGAGAGTGAGTAGTAGAGAGTAGTAGAGAGTGAGTAGTAGAGAGTAGTAGAGAGTAGTAGAGTAGAAGAGAGTAGTTGAGTAGTAGAGTGTGAGCAGTAGAGAGTAGTAGAGAGAGAGTAGTAGAGAGTGAGTAGTAGAGAGTAGTAGAGAGTGAGTAGAGAGGAGAGTAGTAGAGAGTAGTAGAGAGTGAGTAGTAGAGTAGTAAAGAGTGAGTAGTAGAGAGTAGTAGAGAGTGAGTAGTAGAGAGTGAGTAGTAGAGAGTAGTAGAGAGTGAGTAGTAGAGTGTGAGTAGTGAGTGAGTAGTAGAGAGTGAGTAGTAGAGAGTGAGTAGTAGAGAGTAGTAGAGAGTGAGTAGTAGAGCAGTAGAGAGTGAGTAGTAGAGAGAGAGTAGTAGAGAGAGTAGTAGAGAGTAGTAGAGAGTAGTAGAGAGTGAGTAGTAGAGAGGGAGTAGTAGAGAGAGAGTAGTAGAGAGTAGTAGATAGTAGTAGATAGTGAGTAGGAGAGAGTGAGTAGTAGAGAGTAGTAGAGACTGAGTAGTAGTCAGTGAGTAGTAGACAGTATTAGAGAGTGAGTAGTAGAGAGAGTGTAGTAGAGAGAAGTAGCGAGTGAGTAGAAGAGAGTGAGTAGTAGAGAGTGAGTAGTAGACAGTGGTAGAGAGTGAGTAGTAGAGAATGAGTAGTAGAGAGTAGTAGAGAGTGAGTAATAGAGAGTAGTAGAGAGTGAGTAGTAGAGAGTGAGTAGTAGAGAGTGAGAAGTAGAGAGTAGTAGAGAGTGAGTAGTAGAGAGTGAGTAATAGAGAGTAGTAGAGTAGTAGAGAGTGAGTAGTAGAGCAGTAGAGAGTGAGTAGAAGAGAGTGGTAGGGAGTGTGTAGTAGAGAATAGTAGAGAGTGAGTAGTAGAGAGAGAGTAGTAGAGAGAGAGTAGTAGAGAGAGAGTAGTAGAGAGCAGTAGAGAGTGAGTAGTAGAGAGAGAGTAGTAGAGAGTAGTAGATAGTAGTAGAGAGTGAGTAGTAGAGAGTGAATAGTAGAGACTGAGTAGTAGAGAGTGAGTAGTAGAGTATTAGAGAGTGAGTAGTAGAGAGAGAGTAGTAGAGAGTGAGTAGTAGAGAGTGAGTAGTAGACAGTAGTAGAGAGTGAGTAATAGAGAGTAGTAGAGAGTGAGTAGTAGAGAGTAGTAGAGAGTGAGTAGTAGAGAGTGAGTAGTAGAGAGTAGTAGAGAGTGAGTAATAGAGAGTAGAAGAGACTGAGTAGTAGAGAGTAGTAGAGAGCTAGTAGTAGAGAGTGAGTAGTAGAGAATAGTAGAGTGAGTAATAGAGAGTGAGTAGTAGAGAGTAGTAGAGAGTGAGTAGTAGAGAGTGAGTCGTAGAGAGTAGTAGAGAGTAGTAGAGTAGTAGAGAGTAGTAGAGAGTAGTAGGATAGGATAGGATAGGATAGGATAGGATATCAGTTTATAGAACGCTCAAATGCCGAGGCGTCTTGGCACTAAGAGTGAGAAAGAGATCTAAGAGTATTGAAACTAATCAGATTAAAACCCCGGAAATAGCCATGTTTTTATGTGCTTCCTGAAAACTGTCATACTTGGTTGAAGTCTGACCGTAATGGGCAATTGGTTCCACAACCGAGCTGCACAATGTGACAGGCTTCTACCACCCCATCTAGCTCTACGAACTTTGGTAGTGCAAATAAGGTCGGCGTTTGCCGATCTGAGATTTCTGTTAGGGATATACCACTGAAAGATTTTTCGCAGATCGGAATCAACTCCGCCGTATAACGTCTTATGCACTAGGCATAAGGCCTTAAAGTCCATGCGTTGCTGTATTGGAAGCCAATGTAGCGACTTACTAGCCGCCGAAGTGGGGTGACCTTTTGGGATATTCAAGAGAATTTGTGCAGCTGCATTTTGTATCGACTGCAGTTTGGCCTTCTGTGCCTTGTCAATACCCGCAAAAAGAGCATTACAATAGTCTAATCGGGATAAGACTAAGGCCACAACGACAGTTTTTCGAAGCTCCTGAGGAATAAAAGGGAACACCTTCCGCAATAGCTTCAGAATATAGAAGCAAGTGGAGGTAACATGATTGATCTGCGCAGAAAACCCCAGTTGATTGTCAAAAATGAACCACAGGTTCTTAATTTTCATAGATGGTATTCGGCAAATGCCCGCCTCTACCGGCCACCAAGTGTGATCCCACAAGGACGGCCCACCACCAAACTCCATGACCTCAGTCTTATCCGTATTGATCTTAAGAAAATTATTGCACATCCAGCTCATGATGTGCCTCAGACACTCATGGAATCTAGCTGCTACCGGCTCCGACTGTTTTGATACCAAGATGATAATTTGGGTATCGTTGGCGTACGACACAAAGGAGAACCCATGTTGTCTAATGAGACTGGCAAGAGGGGTCACATAGATATTAAAGAGCATTGGTGACAGTGCCGAACCCTTTGGGACTCCACTTGGCAGATGGAATGTTTCTGACTGCAGACTCTCCCAGTGTAGAGTTTGCTCCCTATCTACTAGAAAAGAGGAGAGGAGGGACAGAGCCGCCTCCCCAATCTCCACCGCCTTCAGCCTTTGCACCTTTGTGAGTAGTAGAGTGTGAGTAGTAGAGAGTGAGTAAAAGAGAGTAGTAGTAGAGAAAGAGTAGTAGAGAGTAGTAGATAGTAGTAGAGAGTGAATAGTAGAGAGTGAGTAAAAGAGAGTAGTAGAGAGTGAGTAGTAGAGAGTGGGTAGTAGAGAGTATTAGAGAGTGAGTAGTAGAGAGTGAGTAGTAGAGAGTGAGTAGTAAAGAGTCGTAGAGAGTAAGTAGTAGAGAGTAGTAGAGTGAGTAGTAGAGAGAGAGTAGTAGTGAGTAGTAGAGAGTGAGTAGTAGAGAGTGAGTAGTAGAGAGTAGTAGTAGAGAGTAGTAGTAGAGAGTAGTAGAGTGAGGAGTAGTAGAGAGTAGGAGAGTGAGTAGTAGAGAGTGAGTAGTAAAAAGTAAGTAGTAGTAGAGAGTAGTAGATAGTAGCAGAGAGTGAGTAATAGAGAGTGAGTAGTAGAGAGTAGTAGAGATTGAGTAGTAGAGAGTGAGTAGTAGAGAGTATTAGAGAGGGAGTAGTAGAGAGTGAGTAGTAGAGAGAGAGTAGTAGAGAGTAGTAGAGAGTAGTAGAGAGGGAGTAGTAGAGAGGGAGTAGTAGAGAGAGAGCAGTAGAGAGTAGTAGATAGTAGTAGAGAGTGAGCAGTAGAGAGTGAGTAGTATAGAGTAGTAGAGAGTGAGTAGTAGAGAGTGAGTAGTAGAGAGTGAGTACTAAAGAGTAGAAGAGAGTAAGTAGTCGAGAGTAGTAGAGTGAGTAGTAGAGAGAGAGTAGTAGTGAGTAGTAGAGTGTGAGTAGTAGAGAGTGAGTAGTAGAGAGTGAGTAGTAGAGTAAGTAGTAGTAGAGAGTGAGATGTAGAGAGTAGTAGTAGAGAGTAGTAGAGTGAGTAGTAGTAGAGAGTAGGAGAGTGAGTAGTAGGGAGTGAGTAGTAGAGAGTGAGTAGTAGAGAGTAGTAAAGATGGATACAGAAGAAGAGGGAGAGCAGAAGAGATAATGAGGAAGCAAGAGATTGGTAGACGGGAGGGAGGCTAACCCACATATGTGAGTAGAGAGGAAGGGATGGACAGGAGAAGAGGGGAAAAAGACAGGGGAAGAAAAGAAGTAACGTAGAATTGGTGAAGAGGGGTGTAGGGAAGAAGGAATAGAAGTAGAAAGAGAGAAAGGAGTGGATCACATGGAGGGTAGTAGTAAAGAGTCGTAGAGAGTAAGTAGTAGAGAGTAGTAGAGTGAGTAGTAGAGAGAGAGTAGTAGTGAGTAGTAGAGAGTGAGTAGTAGAGAGTGAGTAGTAGAGAGTAGTAGTAGAGAGTAGTAGTAGAGAGTAGTAGAGTGAGGAGTAGTAGAGAGTAGGAGAGTGAGTAGTAGAGAGTGAGTAGTAAAAAGTAAGTAGTAGTAGAGAGTAGTAGATAGTAGCAGAGAGTGAGTAATAGAGAGTGAGTAGTAGAGAGTAGTAGAGAGTGAGTAGTAGAGAGTGTGTAGTAGAGAGTATTAGAGAGGGAGTAGTAGAGAGTGAGTAGTAGAGAGAGAGTAGTAGAGAGTAGTAGAGAGTAGTAGAGAGGGAGTAGTAGAGAGGGAGTAGTAGAGAGAGAGCAGTAGAGAGTAGTAGATAGTAGTAGAGAGTGAGCAGTAGAGAGTGAGTAGTATAGAGTAGTAGAGAGTGAGTAGTAGAGAGTGAGTAGTAGAGAGTGAGTACTAAAGAGTAGAAGAGAGTAAGTAGTCGAGAGTAGTAGAGTGAGTAGTAGAGAGAGAGTAGTAGTGAGTAGTAGAGTGTGAGTAGTAGAGAGTGAGTAGTAGAGAGTGAGTAGTAGAGAGTGAGTAGTAGAGAGTAAGTAGTAGAGAGTGAGTAGTAGAGAGTGAGTAGTAGAGAGAAGTAGTAGAGAGTAGTAGAGTGAGTAGTAGTAGAGAGTAGGAGAGTGAGTAGTAGGGAGTGAGTAGTAGAGAGTGAGTAGTAGAGAGTAGTAAAGATGGATACAGAAGAAGAGGGAGAGCAGAAGAGATAATGAGGAAGCAAGAGATTGGTAGACGGGAGGGAGGCTAACCCACATATGTGAGTAGAGAGGAAGGGATGGACAAGAGAAGAGGGGAAAAAGACAGGGGAAGAAAAGAAGTAACGTAGAATTGGTGAAGAGGGGTGTAGGGAAGAAGGAATAGAAGTAGAAAGAGAGAAAGGAGTGGATCACATGGAGGGTAAGAGCAGAATAGAAAAGGTATAAGGAGCTTGAAAGAGGGAGAAAGAGAAAGGAAAAGAGTGCCTGAGACTCAGGCAGACATGAGAGGGACAGAGGATGTGAATTCAGAGACAACCGAGAGGTCCATGGAGAGAGGGCAGAGGGTCCAGTAGCAAAGAAGAGACAGTCTGGGGGACTTAGAGAGACAAGCGAGGGCCTGAGAGACTTTGGAAGGCACATGGCCAGGGACAGACCAGAGAGAGAGGGACATTCATGGAGTCAGTGTGGACGTGAAAAAGAGCAGCGGGGTCAAATGATAGAGAAAAGAGGCCCGGTGACAGAGCAAAGAGGGTGAAAACAGAGAACAGAGGCCAGTGATAAAGAATAGAGGGTCAGTGATAGGGAAGAGAGGGCTAGCGGGAATAAACACAGCCTTTTCAGGGGATAGAGACCCATTGCTATGCTGGATGGTTCTAGAGAGTGGAGAGACTAATTGAGAGAGCGCTGAGGCCAAGTGACAGAGAGAGGGTCAGTGAAAGAGTAGATAGGCCCGGTGAAAGGGTCGGAGGAGAGCAGAGAAGTAGATTGTTAGAGAGGCCATGTAAAGGAGCAGAGAGGCCAAGTGATGAGGTCTGAGGAGAGCAGAGAAGCACATTGACAGAGAGGCCTTGTAGCGCAGTAGAGAGGCCAATGAATGGGTTCTGAGGAGAGCAGGGAAGCACAATATAGTCACCCCCAACCTCGTTAACCCTGCACAGACTGGCCGGTACAGCGCTTCCACCCATGCCTGCAAGAAACAAACAAAGCTTGCCCTCCAACATTCGCTGAAGACAAGCTCTGTGGCTGCCCAGACGCACAACTAGTTCGTCAAGAACCAGATACATTAGCAGACTTCTCGGTTTTATACACCTGTTGGCAGGAAGTGAGAAATTAGAAACTTTGTGAAGATCTGCAAGCGTCCCCTGAAAAGATCCTACAGTGGGGGACAGACCTCTTCTAAGCACCGAGGGCCCCATCACACCCAAAGGACAACCTGCAAGTACAGAGACTTGAACCCGTAAGCTTCTCAGTCTACAATCACTCCATTTCTGAGATGCACACATTTGTTTAATGATATAGTGCTCCATAGCCATAGCCAACACCACCTACCCCCACTGCAAAGGCAACACTCTGGCATAGGTAAAGCAAAAGCCATGGTCGCTCCCAAACTACGGACTATCATCTGTTCAGAAGACTGTTAAAGATTCCTACACAAAACTTCTTTTCAATGGCTACCACAGCCTGGGCTCCAGACGTGACCTCTCCTCTCCACATCACATCTTTCAGCACTCTGCCAGAGCTCTCACCGCATCTCCAGGACTAGAACGCTCCAACATCTCCCTCACTCAGAACATCCATCGGTAATCAGTGCTTTGCCCACAGAACTCCAGCAGGCATCTTTACAGGAAACCCTTCAGTGCTTCGCTGGAACTACAGCACCACAAATTTTATTCTGACCGAAGCAAATGCCAAATCCTATTTAATGAACCGTATAAAAGTAAAGACTACCTCCACCTTCAGCAAAAGTGTAATCGAACCAGGGCTCATGTCGTGTTCCATATTATTCCAGATGTAAGTTACAAGTATCCGAATACAAAGTCACCTAGATAATTTAGGCCTGGCATGGCACAGTCTGGGAGGTCTGTGATAGGGTGCGGTGGGGGAGATGCATTGTAGCAGTGAAAAGAAGAAGCATGGCGCAGTCCCGAAAGTGAAAGAGGATCTCTTGTCTTTATGGGGCCATGTGTTTGAAACACATGGCCTCATAAAGATAAGAAACCTTTTACGCCAGTAGGAAAGCAGGAAAACCCGTCCAAGTGGGCCTTCCAAAAAAGCAACTTAAAACCCTCCTTTTCAATGGGAAGCCAGAGTTTAACATAAATGCTGACGCTACATAATGAAAATGAGGGACGCGCCTCGAGTCCCCTTCCCCCCAACTAAGCTGATTACTATAACTCTCGAGGCGAGGAGCGCATGCACGCTCCAACACCAGCCGAGACCTAAAAATGGACGCTTCAACGGCACATGCCTTTTGTAAATAAGTCCCTTGGTTTCCTTTGAAATCACATAAAAATTTCACATAAGCAGCAGTTACAATTTACCAATATCTCCACAGGGGTTGATTAATGAGTTAGCTGTTAATCCAGACTCTGTGGGAACATGAGTTAGGAGTTGAATTTGAATTATGAGCAGTGGCTGCTGCTATCATTGCTTAGTGGTGAGGCGGGGAAAAAATCAAAACAAAACACTTAATTAAAATTATTAAAAATTACACTTACCTGCCACTCCGACAGCCGCCGCCTTTCTTCTCTCCTCTGATCCTGGACTCTGGTTGCGTACTGCGTAGGTTCCAAAATGCGAATCCCAGTGCTTCTCTCATGCGGGGAATACTATTCCCCGCATGAGAGAAGTGCTAGGATTGGTCTGAGCTGCTTCGTTTGCCACTCAGGCAGTACTTGGGAGCCTGTGGTGTTTCTCCAACCGGCAGTGCAACACAGCTGGGTTGGAGAAAGGTAAGTGCGCATGTCTGTTTGGTTGGCTTAAAACAACTGGCCAAACAGACATGCGCACTTAAAAGTGCCCACCACTCCTCCCCCTGCCATGCCTGTCACACAGGAGTGCATGGCCCTGCCCTTCTGAAGACTCACGTCGTCAGCTGCCAAACAAGGAAAAATAAAATGATAATAAAAATATTTTATTATCATTTTATTTTGTCTCTTTTACCAGGGGTGTGGTGCTCCTCCGCCATTACAGAGGAGCCGCCCCTGATTAAGAGTCCCCTTGGAACACCCCAGGTTGGGCTTTTTTTAGCAGATCGTTTCATAAAGTAGGAGAAATGACTGAGGGAGGAATTCTGGCCAAACATGGGGAGCAATATGTACAAATGGGAAAGGAAACACTTACTACACCACATTCCAGCTGCAAAACATCCACATCCGTAAATACAATGCTCCGTATGCTGGGCCACTCACGCTCAATTCCACACAGGGCAAAATAACGCAAAACTGATTGGCTCAATTGTTTGGTATGGTGCACAGATTATTTTAAAAAACCCTTTCCTGTAGCTTCAAAAAGAAAATATTAAAACTCTTTCAAAAAGCGTTGATTTACATCTTTTTATTACGAATAGAAGCAGGCTATTTGGGGTCACAAAGAGCATGTGATAAGGTAAGAGCAGTTCGCACTTCTCGTCAAATGTGCTTTAATCAGGTGCCCAAGTTTCGATTCAGTGGGCTTGTAAACAAGCCCCCGGATTTTTATAGTGAGAAGCTAATTATACACACGTATTCCAACCGGCGCTCTGGTTAATAAGTCCACTTCACAATCGAATGAAGCCCAGAAGAATAAGCACCCCAGGCGCGCGCCCATGTGTGTGTTTGAATATCAGTTTTAAATTGTGCAAACAACATTATATGAGCATCAGATTACAATGCCCAAGGAGTTTTTAGGAACTCGCATACTAAGATTTGCACAGAATCACAAGATGATGAGCCGACGCTGAGACTCGAACCTGGGCCCCCAGTTCCAAGATTGGCAGTTCTGTCCATTACCACACGTCACTATTTAGTCAAACGGATCAAACAAAATACTGAAAAGGTGTATAATATCTATTGATGCAGGATGCAGACACAACATTAATTTCTCATAAAAAACTAAATACAGGCTTTCTTTCGTTAAACTGGTATTCGCATTTTTCCTGAGGCAGCAAACAGATGGCGATTGTTAACCTCAACAGCACCGTTTGCTTAGATTAAAGACATAGGCTGTAATTTCCAGTTTGTTTCATGTACCATGGTTATTTTTCCACGGCAGCTTACTCGGTGCCTTGTTTCTTTCAAGAACAGGTGCTTTTGAGTCACTTCTATTTTTTTATTTTACAGAGTTTTATATAGGGCGAACTTGACCCGAATCGGGTATCAGAGCGCTTTACATAGCACCGATAGCATTACATGAGGACACACTCATTTTTTTTGTTAGGCATGGGGAGTTTAAGTGATTTGCCCAGAATCACAGGATGTTCAGCTGTCATTGCCGAGACTTGAACCCAGTTCCTTAGATTCGAGGTCCACCGCCCTAGCCTTTAGGCCTACTGTATGGAGCCCTATAAGGTGCAGTTGAAAGCAGTCTCTATGCTTATATGTTTAGACCCACAAGCTTCTTCATGTTATATTCTCACATTTTTTAACACGTTGTTGCCATCCACTCTTCATGGTGGCATTCTTCTGCTATAATTACTGCAAAAGCCCATATCTAGACCTGTTGGTGGTCATTCTAAGGTACGAACAACACACACAAACTACAGCAGCGAAGATATTAATGGGAACATGTGGCTCTTATAAGCAAACGGCAAATTTGAAGGATGTTCGCCCTATCCTGTTTTTCGCTATGGCTGCCTGTCCACCCTATCTAGGACATTCAGGGGCATAGTTACAAATAACGTGGCAAAGCGTGTTGTTAAGCCAAGAAGGCTAACGACCCGCTCCGGTGCGTTAGAAACACAAGGCTGCCCCATATTTACAAGAATATAGTGCAGCCCCGCATTTCCCCCTGCACTGGCGCTAAATTTAGTGGCCCAGCGCTAACGCAGGCACCCTTTCACCATAGAGCAAGGGTGACTGCGTTGAAAGAAAGATTGTTTATGTGCAGGAAGCTGTCCCTTCCAGCACATAAACAATCTTTAAATGGCATTTTGTCACTTCTAAGTTACAAAATGTAATTTTTTTAAAGATTCTTTATGTGCATGGTGGAACACCTTCCTGCACATAAAAAATCAATGGCCTTTTGCTGTTTCTATGTGTGCTGCACAAAGCACCACACATGGAAACAGCAAAAACGAAGTGACATTCCTGTGGCAATAGGGGCTTGTAAATATGACCCTCAAAGCGACTATCCAACCTCACTCTGAGTAGCAGATGACTACTCATTCAACAAAGTCAGCAAATCTAGAAAGGCATGCTCTAAATCCACTTCTAGTTTTCCCTGTTTGTGTTAGTTTTTAGGTCGAGCCTAGAGTCAGCGCACATGCGCTGCCCTTGGAGACTTTTTGTGGTTGAGTATTGTGATAGAAGCCCCGCCAACTCTCTGCACATATTTGTCATTAGCTTGTGTCAGTGTCCTACGTAAATGCTGGCGACTTATTTGTAAAGCGGCTTGTTAGTCCCCCCTTAGTACCGCCTTGTCTTCGTCTGTAACCTCCCATGGCGATTGGCCCTTTTACTTCGGATGTTGCACGGTCTGTCTTCTTTAGTCTCTGAGCACTATTTACTTTAATGAGTATCTCCTGTAGGCAAGACGTGCTCTCTTACATTGAGCTCGCCATGCGCGGACAATAGCAGCATAACTATTGCATTGCAGATATCTTATTGTGAGAGGTGCTTGTGAATCGAGATGCTGCCACTGTAACCCTCAAGGATGGGGGATCAAGGGCAGGGGGGAGTTCATTGTGTGTAAAATGTCAAGTGTGAATGAAAGCCCAGCTTCTCCCAGGAGACTGAAAGGGCCCCATTGTTCAGGCCTGTACGCTGCTTCCACAAGGACAAGCAGGGACGCTGGGCCTCGTCCCCGGCACTGCTAGGTTTGAGAGTGTTCGAACGTATTCAGTGTGTGCCACATACTATGCCCCCACGCATACAGGCATGTACTCTCTCTTTCCGTGTTTTATCCTGTTTCAGATGACACATAATAATTTGCCTAATGCCACTTGATAAATTTAAAAAATGTTACTGTCCTAGAAACTTTGGCACATAATATACATTATTTTCCACGCAACGAAACACCTAATTATAGTGTCACTGTCACTATTAACCCACCCCAAGTTATTCCCGTATTCAACCCTAGACGGATGAAAGGCAGAGTTTACCCTGCGCCACTTCGAATCGGCCTCTCGATGTCTGTACAGCAGATGCATTGCCCATTAATGTACCTCCCTTTAGACCAGGGCATTCGAAGTGGCAAAAAGCATTTCTTTTGGATTTGCCCCAATTTATTTTTTTGGTTTTTTTTTGTGCGTGCAACAGGTCTTTAGAGGATCATGTACGGTTTGCCGCAGCCTCTTCCCTGCCTCGTCTCGTGCAGTTGGGATTCTGGCGACACACTGTGTGCAGGCGATGAAGTTTGGAGGGGTTTGGGGGCTGCCCCAGGCTCGGATGAAGCACACCCGCTTAGGTGGTGCAATGTGCTTTTCCTCTGGAATAATGCATGAAGGGTGAAATTCATTGCTTTTCCTGCTCTCGGACCCAGCCTCCATGTCTTGTGCATTGGGGTGCACAGCCGTGGAGCTGGGCGTGCAGTGCTCGCCTCCGGGTCAGGCCGGGGCGCCTCTGGGCATCGGCTGCAGTTTTTGGCGGAATTTGGCTCTAGTTATTGAGAAATTGGAGTGGGCAGAGGCCAGCAGACTTCTGTATAGTGAGTGCTCTGTAAGTGTATTTTTTTCGGCTCGCCACCACACCCTTTAAGTAGAATCCATTAGCAGCAAGTGTTTTGCACATAAGTAAACCTTCCAGTAATAGAATACTTTCAATTTCACATGTTCTATTTTCCTTGCGTTCTTTAGGCAATTTTTGTCGGTCTGAGATGCAATCGACTGGTAAGGCCCAACTTGTCATCTCGTAGCCGCTTCATAGTGCTTCAAAGCCAATGGGAGTGGGCTGTGTTCGGTTGACTCTGTCACAGCAGCAGAGAGTGATGGTGGAGACTATTGGAGGGCGTGGCAACAAATTAACAGCGAGAGCCAAGCCAAGAACCAAGCCTTTCCACACGTGGCATGTAAATTGTACAAAAATATAAAAGTCTCTTCAGAATTCAAACAAATGTATTTTCACACATTGGAAGTGCTTAACTTAAGTACATACGATTATATCCCCCACATTGAGAGGTATTTAATAAAAGTGATAGTTTTTAAACGTGAATTTTAAAATAGAAATGTTGAATAAATGTGTTTTATGTGAAGAACTTTGGATTACACAATAGTAATGTAGTTGATTTCCCCCTGTGTGGCAGGATATATCCCTGTTTGTGCAGACTTTGATTGCCGTCATCTGTGCATGGCATGCGGCAGCTCTCAGGTTTTCCCCATCTTCCTCTCTCCCTCACACACATGTTCGGACCCGCCCCCTGTGACATCACCTCTCATCCTGCAGTCTGCAGACCTGCATGGCCAGACTCCTCTGCTCTTTAAACATGTCCTTGCTGAAGACAGCATCTGCCAACACCCGCTGAAAGGGGTGCGCACTCCGAACAAAACAAGCATTGGCATAGCCAATAGGTCTCGCATTTGGGACCTTATAAGTATTTAGTTATGCAGCAAAATATCTTTGTTGCAACAAAGCAACTGTTGCATGGCTAAACACTTATAAGGTCCCAAAGGCGAGACCTATTGGCTATGCCAATGCTTGTTTTTACTTGTCAGGAGCCCAGAGAAAGTGCTATGGCAGGGCAGGGAGAGTGTGATGCAAGTGTTATGCACTGTCCTGCAGGAGCAGGTGACTAGCAGTGCGGAAGACTAGCCTTAAAATCGGTAGTCTCCCGCATGAATCAGGAGGGTTGGCAGGTTGGCATGGCATGTTGGCATGGCATGCTCACTGGTGGTATACTGCCATTGTATTTAAACTTACCTGCCTGTGTAGAGAGCTGGGACTACCCACCATCAGCCTCCCAAACAGCTTACACTGTCCGAGGTTTAACCCTACATGTCAATAGAAATGATTCAGGTGGGAGACTCCTGATTTTTTGAGCCAAAATTTGCTTTAAAAAATTGCCTTTCCTTCAATAAAAGTCAATGGGGTAAATACATTTCCCTGGTTATTTTTTTTTTAATGATCTCCCACTTTACTTATTTAAAATGTTGGCATGTATGGTTTAACCACGACAACTGTTAATCTTTTCTTGAACCCTTATCTGTCCCGGCTGCAGAAGCAAGGAAGTAGCTAAATGATGGGTTTCAGAATCTTTCTCAGCGCACTGGCCAATAGCTGTTCACAATGGTGGCACATAAAGAATAACTACATTTGAAAGCAGAGTAACTCTCCAAATTGAGTAACAAAATGTTCCAGTGCGGGAATTACTAGCGATTTAGACTGAACCGTGATGCCTGGCACTTAGCAGGGCTGAAAACAGTAAAATATAATATGTCCCAAGCTGTAAAGTCAGACTCAAATACACTCAATTTAAGTTAGATAAATTTACAAAAAAAATACCTAGTTGCTTTGTTATTGCTTGTAGGGCGAATGAGATATCTTCGAGTCGAGTTCACGCTATATGAAACGGCAACAAAAAAAAGCGCCTAATGTTGTTTTGTTGCACTTTATAATGTAGAGGTACCATTCTCTGGTTGGAAATTGGGGGATTTAACAACACCTAAAATGGCGATCGCATGGATACATTGTTTCAGCTCCCGTTCTAGAATTGAAAAGAAACTCAGTTCGCAGGTTGTGTCTGAAACTGACAGAGGGGCGGGAACTATAAACACACATATGACGGGTCTGGGGGCTGGCAAGAGAGTCGACCCGCCCACTTCCACTCAAAAGGTGCCTTTTTCACCCCATCCCATACTGCAGTTTGTTTCTCTGTCTAAGGGTTATTCCTCCTGTCTGTACCAGTAAGAAGGGTTAATTATTGTACCGTAAAAGCAGGCACTATTCACAAAATGAATAATTGCCACAAATGACTTGCAATATGCGTAGTTATTTGGCGCTGTTAAATAAAGTGCCTACATAGCAAAAGCAGTACCGAGTGAGTCTTACTGTGTGTCCGTTTCCCCCTCAGAAGTCAGCACAATGGTACAGGCCAAGGCGCGCGCTGGCTCTAGTGGTTCGGTGGCTCCAGGGGGTGGGGCGCTTCAGTGTGTGGCACGGAAAGAACACGCTGGGCCTGGCTGTTTAGGTACTGGAAGTAGCATCTGCTGATGCAGGGGTAGGGGGACGAAATTGCGGGCTGAGGCCATGGAGGAGCCGAAGGTCCCAGAGGACATGTTTAAGGATGTCAAGTTCTATCTGGTTGGAGATCTGGATCCTCAGGTACTTGGGACGGAAGGTCTGGGAAGTAGGACCTCTGCTCCAAAAGGGGAGAGGTCAGTGCTTTCTGACCTGGGTCTTGGGAGGCAAGAAAGGATGCACCGGGCATTGCAAGGCTGTGTCTCCGTCCTGCTCTTAAAGCATTAACACAAGACGCCCATGTTTTGAGCTGCTGCAGATACAAACTTGTACACCATTTGTTGGCCCGAGGCCTTGCTATGCTTATCCCAGATTGTAAACTGCAGAGTTTAATTTCCGATGTATGGCCCGCAAGGGCTCCGTCTATCACAATAGTGGAATTTCAGGGTGCGTGAGAGAGCTGCACTCAGAGCTACAGGTGAGAGAGTTAGGGAATCGACTGGGCCAAGAAGGCTAGGATAGTCCTGAGACTGCAGCCAGAATGCTTCTTGTTGGCTGTTGCATCGCTTTCACTCCATATGCCTGCGCCTAACACTAACGTTGCATAGAATACATGTATAGTTCCCTGTCTTTGGGGATAACACCCCCCATCCGAAGGCAGAATAACATATGTTTATTTGTAAGTCCACTGCATTCAAAAACGTGAAACAAATGTTTAAAGCATTAGGGAAAATGGTATACCATGCTGGTACTAAAAGAGATCATTTTGTAAACGTAATGACAACATGTAGGAATCTTTCATATCATCGGGGAACTTTATGTAGTTTCCAACGTGGCGGTACGTTTACATCCGCAAGTGCACCCCTCGCCAGATCACACTTTGAGAGCTTGAAAGCTAGCATTTGGAGTTCTTATGCATGTGTGTTTCTTGATTGGTGGGCAATGTCTGTACATTACACTTGGAAGTGTTTTGTGTGCACGCTTTTCCTCGTAAGGTGTCTGAAGGTAATCAGTAAACACGCAAATGGTAATGGGGGAATGCTTGCAATAAGTGTAACCACTGACAACCTCTTGGGGGAAGTGTTCCAACCCATCGCTCTAGTGCTCACCATACCATCTCACTGTGGACCCAGTCATATGTAAATCAATCTCGACTCTGCTCCAGTCAAAACAATCCATTCCATAGCTGCCAGGTCTTAGTTATACAGATGGACTTAATTTAGGTCGTTTGTTTGTGCTGACTTTTACGTATATAAAACCTTGATTTAAATGTAAATTCCCCAAGTTTAAATACCTGCGTCCACATAGACGTGCATTGCCTGCCTTTACCATGAAATGAAAGTAGCTCCTGGGTGCCAGCATTTCTCTGTTAATAGCAGCTGTTTAGCATAGAATGTCCAAGAGTTAGGGTATTTTAAAAATGAGTTCTTTGCATGCTGTTGCTCTAGAAAGCAACTGTGTGACTCTATCGTTCTACGTCATTTGTCTTGATCCTTTTATTCCATTAGTGAGTTCAACCGTCATAGAAGCCCACTGAGGGTTTTTCCATTAGATGATCGTCAGACCCCAAAGTTAGCCCATGAGGGTGAGCGGGCACCCAATGTGCGCCATTCTTTTTGAGATGGGTACCGATCTCTCTACCGAGACTGATGGCGTTAGCAGAGAAATTAGAGAAGGGAGAGCCTACTATTTTCTCCTGTATAAAAGGTCTGTTCAGTCTCGCCTGACTGAAGTCCTTAAATATCTATGTGATGTATGTAAACATCTGTGAGTTTGTGGTTGATAAAGTCAATGTGCGTATCTGATTAGCGTGTGGTGAAATTCCTTTGACTGTGCTTTCAGAACGGTGGGTGACTTTGTTTAGGGCTGTATACAACACAACAAAATACTGTTGTCCCTCAGGGTGTTGAAGGACTAGTCAGCTGGTTATGTACTAGATCTATTTAGAAAACCCTCACCCACATCTCTAGCATTCTTCATCATGGGGTTCGCTCCTTTCCATAACAGGATGTTGTCATCCATGAAGGACTCCATAAGAGCTCTTAGGCGGTTAGCCTGATTTAGTTATACTCATCAGTTTGAGGTGGTGTCTCTGCTGGGTCCCATCATTTGCGCGAGGGTAAGAAGATTGGTCCTCATATGCAATTCATAAGCATTGGCAGGACTTGTGGCTTGTTGTCAGTTACTGTGATACTTCAGGCAACTCATTAAAATGCAGCTACCATGAATTTACGGACCATAGAGATTTCTAATACTGCTGAAGCTGTGTGTATTGAAAACAAGCATTGGCCGCGCGGCCATAAAAGTAACGGTCGAGCAGCCGTGAAAGCGAAAGCAATCGCGGTCAAAGCGAAAGTGATCGCGATCGCGAGGACAGGACGTGCTGTGTGGTAAGCACGCGAGTGGTGCGTGCGCAGCAGTGATTGGCGGCTGCGCGCGGGAATGCAAGCGTTAGGCCAGTGAGGTCTGGTAGCGCTTTTGAAACCCGTATACTAAATGTCTCTCTGTGCAGCGCATGCGCTGGCTCAGGCGAGACCTAAAAAGGAGCAAAGGTATCACTTCATCGCCTCTGTTTGCAGCAAATAAACACTTTATAAAAACTCCAACCCCAAAAGTGAAGAAATATGCATTGCTTAATCTGATGTGGGTCGTGAAACTTCTAAAGAAATGATATAAAAGCTGAGAAAATAGGAAACAAGTAATGCTGATGTTGATGACAAATTAGAACATTGCTGCAAACGTGGTGGGGAAGCATTTGCAATGCAATTGGCCTTGCATTTGCGAGAGTTTCAGCTATTAGTATTCTAAATGACAAGGTCTTATATTTATGTTTTAAAACCCAAAACATAAATAAAAGGCATTGTCATTTACAATGTCAATAGTAGCTCAAACTCGAGTAAATGCAAGACCTATTGCATTGCAAATGCTTGCTACATTTTGTATTGTGGTCTTTTATCACTACAAAAGAGACTTTGCAGTGTAACCTTCAAGAGATGCATAACCAATCAGGGAGTAGCTGATGAGTTATTCATAAATGTTTTACATCCCATCAGACACCAGTGCGCTGCCTGAGTTGAACTTCTCATGCAGTAGGTGAATAGTGAAGCATCTATCAGGTGTTAAGGTGGCTCACAGATACCATTTGGCATAGCTCCCATAACTCACCTGTTTTTGGTGGGTGACATCTGGCGGGGGTGGGGGAGGTCTCACACCTGCTTACTTGCCAGCCTTCCTACTTCGCATCCCATGCTGCTAGGTGCTAGAGACTTTGGTCGAGGTTTCAAAGCTGTGACTATGAACAGCAGCACTTTGTTATGTTATGTTAAAGTTTTATAAAGTGCATAGCTCCCTAAACTGGGCTTCCCAGCGCTAGACCCAGGTCTTCGGAGACTTTCTGAAGAGAAAGTGGTTCTGGACTTTCCTATAAGGGAGGGGAGGGAGTTACAGTGAGATGGGGCCAACCTGCCGAAGCTCCTCATACCCACTCTTGCTCTTCTGACTCGAGGGACAGTGGCTAAATAGAGGTCAGCAGAGTGTAGGGGACTAGAAGGCTAGTAAGGAAAAATAAGATCAGACTGGGTGGGGGCCCCCTGGCAGGCACAGGTCTTTTGAGCAAGTCTTGAAGTGGATACGTTTATCCACAGGGTGCCAATGTAGCTTTCAAAGGAGGCCCAATATGGATGAACATTTGGGGAGTGGAGAGAACTGCATTTTGGGTCAGCTGCAGTCTTCTGATCACTGACTTATTGGCTCCCAGATGTAGGGAATTGCAATAATCCAAGTGGGACAAAATCAGCCCCTGAAAAATGGTTTGCTGAGTGGAGAAATCAAAGAAGCCCAACATGGTCTTGAGGCTTCTCAAGAGCCCAAAGCAAGTGCTTGCTACAGTTTTAGCTTTGGTCTCAAACGCCAAAGAGTTTTCCATCCAAACTCCCTAGTTTTTTACAGAGAACTTGGGCTTAGGGGAAGGACCAAGAGAAGAAGGCCACCAGTGTTCATCCCAGGAGTGAGCATGTTTGCCAATAGCAGAATTTCAGTTTTAGGAGCATTCAGGTGGAGCATTCAGGTGGAGACAGTTATTATTCATCACTCTGCCAGCAAAAGAATACCATTTTGAAAGATAGCCATATCCTGCGTGGTATCTTCAGAGAGTGAAAAAGTAAGCTGGATGAGCCCTGAGCTACGCCATGGTGTATGGTGTTCGGATGAGAGCCATGAGGAGAAGAGAGGACTTGGAACGAGTGCCCCGATAGAAAAGACTCAAACCAGGCCAGAGCACACACTACTATGACGATATTTTGAAGGAAGAGTGGATTCCGTGCTATATGCCGGCCTAAAGCCATTTTATGAGATATCAAGGATATGATTCTCTTCCAAAAACTTTGTGAGAATGCCATTAACATGTCTCGCTGTAACCTTAGCAAGGAAAGGTAAAAGGGAAAGAGGATGGAAATGCTCTGGCTCAGAAACATCCAGAATGGTTTCTTAAGGAGGGGGTGACTTTAGTGTGCTTCCAGAGAGTAGGCACGATGGCAGAAGGCAAAAAATCTCCTGAAGTTTAATGAAAAGATTCGGATTAATAGGGTCATCAGGTGACCCAAATTTCACTTGATTACAGAAAGATAAAAAGAAGGATGAGCATGGGGTGGGGGAAGTATATGAAACAAGAGTGCAGTGGTGCTGACTGCTGGTTGCGTTATGGAGTTCAACCAAATGTCTAGAGCCACCAAAGGAAAGTGAGAATAAATATCATCAATCTTACTAGTCAAATATTCTGCTAATTTCTCACAATGAAGGCTAGATGCTTCAATGGAATCAGAAGAAAGCACAGGCTTTATAAGATTGTTCATTAGATTAAATATTTCTTCGGGCGGGTACTTGCTATAACTGATTTTATTGTCATAGTAGTAAGCCCTGGATTTCATAATAAGTTTATGGTAAGATTTATTAGCCGATCTACAGTTGGCTTTAAGTGGGGGGCTATAAGATTTTCTCTGGGTGCGTTCCAAAGTTTTACAATGCTTTTTAGCCAAAGTTAGAGTCTCAGTAAACCAGGAAGCAGTGGGCTTCTTCTCTAGAGGAACCTGCCTAGCAGGGATAAAGACATCTAGGGCTGAAGTAAGCCAAGATTGTAGGGAATTGGAGGTTTCTTCCATGTTAGAAATCAAATGAGGATTTCAAGCCTGATTGAAAGAACTGAATTTTTGAAGGTCAAGCTTATGCCAAGGGCGTTTGCAGGGCGAGACCGAACCCGTAGAAGCCACTCTGATGAGAACATTCTGTTCTACCTCCCTCATAGTTCATCATCCTTGCACTTTCCCCATTGTATGCATCAGTTTCACAAGTGGAGTCAAGATTCACCAGCAGATAAACTGCTAGGCAGAGACAACTATATGTTCTCCTATACTTTATGAAGAAAAGGAGCAAGTTAACACCACAGACCTAGAATGAAATGTAGGAAAAGCAAAGATGTGGCATGCTCAATGCAACATCCCCCCACCCCCATAGCCTTCTCCCCCCAGCTGGACAGTGGTCGGATCTTCCTCAAGGCCGAACATTGCTTGCCCCAAATTACTCCTCTTTGGTCCCTGCACCTTTCTCTGTGCTGCCCGTCATGGGCCCTGTACTGTTCTCTCAATACAGTCTTGCTGACCCCCCAGCCCTTTGCTGCTTCCCAGTCCCTGAACTGCACCCATGGACCATATACTGATTCCCCTAGAGATTGTACTGCTCACCACAGCCTCTGCATCTATAACATTGCACACTGCACAGGCAAGGTCATTCCCTCATTAAATGCAACCCTGACCTAATGTAAATGAGGGAACATCCACTTTCATTGCACCAACACTAAGATTGTGCCTGTGCAATGTGTATCAGAGAAGGGGGCACCAGGGTCTCTAGTCTCTTCTTAAAAGACTTGAGAAAAATAATAAGTGCAATGCTGAATATGGCTCTGGGTGTTACACAAGACCTTGTTTCCAAAGAATATGTATATTCCCCATTTCCTTTCCTCAAAGGTCTCCATATGTTGGGCCCTCCTGAACCTTGGCATCAAGATGATTAAACCAGGGTGGTTTATCATAATTTTTAGAAAACTCACGCGTGAGCACGTTTTGGGTGATAAGATTGTTAGTATGCATTGTAAAGTACATATGGACCCAGCAGAATTAGATGACATCTGACTCGTTGCAATTGACTTACTTGCCCCACTTGCTCTTTGTGAGCCAGCAGACAAGCTCCAGAGCAATATGCAGGTGCAGCCAGTCCTTCAGGGCAGAGAGGTCCTGCCCCCTACCTTTTTGCAAACATGAAGAGTGTCTGTCAGGCTGAGAGCAAAGAAGGGTCAACCTGACAGGCACTATTCATATTCAGGTCAGGTAGCCAGGAGCTGTTCATGCACTCAATGCGCAGACGCCTGGCTGCCTCAGCTGAACTTTGCTGGGCTAAGGATTTCACAGCCCTTTGGGCGTGAAATCCTCAGCCCGGCAAAGAGCTTGGAGGTCCTTCCTCTCATAACGAGGGGGCGTGTCACTAATAGACTCAAACCTGGGCACTTGAGTTTTATGTGCTGAAGTGCCCAAGGACAAGTGTCCATCAGAGACACTTGTCACAGCCTGGGGTGGGGCCAGCAATTCTTACTACCACCCTCCCACTCTGTGATGAGTAAGGGACTAGTCAGCCAGTGAGAGGAGACGGCAGTCCCAATGTTCCAGGAACCTCTGAGACTTCCCTCCTATGAGTAAATGTATGTGAGCGTGCTTGTGAATGCATCAGTGTGAGTGAGTGTGCAGGTAGATGGATGACAGTGAGTATGCATGTGTGCACGTGTGTGGCCCAACCCCTCCCCCCAGCCTGCTCAATTTATCAGCAACAACTGGGAATATGCTGCAAATTAAATCTGAACATTTCCCTGACAATTTATTTTCGAATTCATAGGACCCTACTAATGGTATAGTCAGGCAGCCCAGCCCAAAATTCAAGGAGTTTGAATAATGAAGTCAAGACATTAAAACCCCTTCCGGCAGCTCTTTAGCAAATGGCCGGGAACGCTCAGTGTGTTATTGCAAGCCCCAGTCAATAGCTGCAAAACACCATCACTTCAGAGATGTGTTATTCCATTAAAACACAATCAAAATATGCCTCTCAGTATTTTACCGCGGATGAAGCCCGAAGTGCTCGCCCTGAACACATTCACCTTTATAAGCATTAAGAGCAGAGCCCAGTCATCCTTACAGAATCCTGCTGTTTAGAGCCATGAAGTGAGAGACATGCAAGTCTGCTTCAATCTCCACAATTACAGCTGTCAGGATAGTTCTCAGCAACCACCAAAAAGTGAGTCATGGTTTGCAGCAACCAGGTGATATTTGGTAGGGTTTGAACAGGGTTTCATGCACCCTACAGTCTCCCACCAGGGATCCTTCAAAGCCAGCCGGGAGTACATGGTGTAGGTCTAGACGGAAAGAACCTGGCTGCTCTTTTTGTATGTTCACCTTAGATGCCTTGCACTGTCTTTGATGGGATACTGAGGCCCAGATGCATTGCGCTGCAAGTAGAACACCATGTTACATGAAAGAGAGGGAGCAGATGTGGCGCTGTGCTGCTCCCTCCCCACGCTGACACACTTGTGGCTGTCATGTGCCACATCAGGCATCCTAATGCCATAGGCAAGGGTGTCTGCATTGTGGGAAGCATAGATTTGGTTTTGGACGGTATCCCCCGTAGAAAACTCTGCTTTAATGCTGTATAGTGCAGCACACATGCAAAGTGGGAAAAAATGAGGAGAAATGGAAACATGTCTCCTTATTACGCCTGCCATGAGGAGTGTTTGTAAATCTGGGCCTGAGTGAGGGTGACTGCAGCCATGAACTGCAGCTCGGCCCTTATAAGCATTCACGGAGTGCAGGTGGTTGCAGCCATGAACTGCAGCTCGGCCCTTATAAGCATTCACGGAGTGCAGGTGGTTGCAGCCATGAACTGCAGCTCGGCACTTATAAGCATTCACGGAGTGCAGGTGGTTGCAGCCATGAACTGCAGCTCGGCACTCATAAGCATTCACGGAGTGCAGGTGGTTGCAGCTATGGACTGCAGCTCGGCCCTTATAAGCATTCACGGAGTGCAGGTGGTTGCACCTATGGACTGCAGCTCGGCCCTTATAAGCATTCACGGAGTGCAGGTGGTTGCAGCCATGAACTGCAGCTCGGCCCTTATAAGCATTCACGGAGTGCAGGTGACTGCAGCCATGAACTGCAGCTCGGCACTCATAAGCATTCATGGAGTGCAGGTGACTGCAGCCATGAACTGCAGCTCGGCACTCATAAGCATTCACGGAGTGCAGGTGACTGCAGCCATGAACTGCAGCTCGGCACTCATAAGCATTCACGGAGTGCAGGTGGTTGCAGCCATGAACTGCAGCTCGGCACTTATAAGCATTCACGGAGTGCAGGTGGTTGCAGCCATGAACTGCAGCTCGGCACTTATAAGCATTCACGGAGTGCAGGTGGTTGCAGCCATGAACTGCAGCTCGGCACTCATAAGCATTCACGGAGTGCAGGTGGTTGCAGCCATGAACTGCAGCTCGGCCCTTATAAGCATTCACGGAGTGCAGGTGGTTGCAGCCATGAACTGCAGCTCGGCACTTATAAGCATTCACGGAGTGCAGGTGGTTGCAGCCATGAACTGCAGCTCGGCACTCATAAGCATTCACGGAGTGCAGGTGACTGCAGCCATGAACTGCAGCTCGGCCCTTATAAGCATTCACGGAGTGCAGGTGGTTGCAGCTATGGACTGCAGCTCAGCTCTTATTAGGACTGAGGAAGTCAGCACCATCTCACTACTCGGCATGCATCTGCTCTTTCTCAAATAGAACACCGAGGACCCAACCACTAAATTGAGCTTTTTTCAAACAGGTGAATATTTATCGAAAGTTAAGTGAAATTCTGAAACATACTACAAGGTTATATTACAATATAAGAGAACATTTTATCCGGAAGTGAAGAATGTGGAGTATTTGCAAAAACACACTTTTTTTTGTTAACCCCATATTTTATTTCTAGATGTCATCGATTTTTAAACTGTTGCCTGCAAGGTACAACTAACAATAGACCGGAATTCAAATAGAAGAAGTTTGATTACATTTCATGAGGGAGATGCTAATTAAGCAAAGAATAATGGGAAAGTATAGAAGAGTGATTTTCCTATCGGCAAAGTGAAACTAACAATGGGCCTTGATTACAGTGAGAATCTTTCAGGGCTTGATTACCTTTCATGAAGGTAATGCTAATCAAACAATGGAAAATGTTACTGCTTAGAAAATTGATTATTAACCTGTGATTCGTGCACCACTGGGGTCCGTGACACCTACTTAGGGGGTCAACCACGGTTCAGAACATGAACTAATGTTGGCAGATTAGCAAAGTACATATACATAAAAACACAAAGCTGAGAACTGAAAGTTTTAAAATATGAACAAATTTAAAATTGAAAGCTAAAATTAAGTTTGTATTCTTATCTTGATTGAGTGGAGCAGCGCAAGTAAAGCAAACGGAATCTAGTATGGATGAATAGTGGCCTCAATTCAAGCAATGCTGACATGCACTGACAAAAAGAGAGCATGCACTCGAAGCAAAAAAGATAAGGTGATATGCTAGAGACTAGCAGATCTGGAAACTAGCATATCTAGAGTCTAGCATATCTAGAGACTAGCATATCTAGACTAGAGACCAGCATATATAGAGACTTGCACATCTATAGACTAGCATATCGACAGACTAGCATATCTAGAGACTAACATTTCTAGAATCTAACATATCTTGAGAGTAGTATATCTAGAGGCTAACATATCTAGAGACTAACATGTATAGAGACCAGCATATCTAGAGTCTGGCATATCTAGAGACTATCATATCTAGAGACTAACATAGCTAGAGTCTAACGTATCTAGACTAGAGACTAGCATATCTAGGGACTAGTATATCTAAAGACTAACATATCTAGACTTGAGACTAGCATATCTAGAGACTAGCATATCTAGAGGCTGACATATCTAGAGACTAACATATCTAGAGACTAACATATCTAGACTAGAGACCAGCATGTCTAGAGACTAGCATAGCTAGAGATTAGCATATCTAGAGACTAGCATATCTAGAGACTAACATTTATAGAGTCTAACATATCTAGAGACTAGCATATCTAGAGGCTATCACACCTAGAGACTAACATATCTAGAGACTAGCATATCTAGAGTTTAGAATTTCTAGAGGCTCACATATCTAGAGACGAGCATATCTAGAGATTAACATAAGTAGACACTAGCATATCTAGACTAAAGACTACCATATCTTGAGACTAGCATATCTAGAGACTTACATATATAAACTAGAGACTAGCATATCTAGAGACTAGCATATCTAGATTAGAGACTAGCATATCTAGAGACTGGCATATCTAGAGGCTAACATATCTAGAGACTAGCATATCTAGAGAATATCACATCTAGAGGCTAGCACATCTAGAGGCTACCATATCTAGAGACTAGCATATCTAGAGACTAACATATCTAGAGTCTAACATATTTGGAGACTAGCATATCTAGGGACTAGCATATCTAGGGACTAACATATCTAGGGTCTAACATATCTAGAGACTAGCATATCTAGAAACTGACATATCTAGACTAGAGACTAGCATGTCTAAAGACTAACATATCTTGACTAGAGACTAGACTAGCATAGCTAGAGACTATCATATATAGAGACTAACATAGCTAGAGTCTAACATATCTAGAGACTAACATATCTACACTAGAGACTACCATATCTAGAGACTAGCATATCTCGAGGCTAACATATCTAGAGACTAGCATATCTAGTAGAGACTAGCATATCTAGAGGCTAACATATCTAGAGACTAGCATATCTAGAGATTAACATATCTAGAAACTAGCATATCTAGAGACTAGCAGATCTAGAGTCTAGTATCTCTAGAGGCTAACATATCTAGAGACTAGCATATCTGGAGACTAACATATCTAAAGACTAGCATATTTTAAGACTAACATATCTAGAGACTAAAATATCTAGAGATTAGCATATCTAGAGACTAGCAATTCATTTTCACTTTTAGAAATAAAACTAACTTTTGAAAGACTCCAACTGTCACATTTACATTTACGTTTTGGCATGTTCCCTGTTTGTGATTTTAATAAAATATATCTTAATGTCTGTAATTGTTTGATATATGCTTGTTTCTGTATTTTTGTATAAGATTTTGAGGTTCAGATCATAGTAATTGCTCGGGGGGGGGGGATTCTCCAGCATTCAGTTGTAAATCATTTAAGAACCGCTTGCTTAGAGGATTGGCTTGGGGCAGTCACTGTTTTAAAGCACTCACATTTAGAGGTTAGTAAACTAGGCAAGGAAATCAAGCTGAAACCGTACCTCCTATTGGACAAAATCCATACATCAGAATACTTTCTTTTCCACAAAATAGGAAAAATATTTCATGGGTAGAGCATCGTCCCTGTGAAATATGGGTTTTAAAACAAATATACAGAGAGCCGATCCTATGCTATGATCAGGGTCGGACTGGGAACGTAAACCAGCCATGGCTATTGAGTCGGACTGGCCACGAGGAGGAGAGGGGGGATTCGGGGGGTGCGCTTGAAAAACAATAAAGCTGCTTTTGTTACAGGGGGGCGATATTGCAGCTACGCTGCAAATTTATAGTATTAAATGGAGTATGCTATGCTGCAAAACCGGCCCCTGGTAACAAAACTGTCCCCCACCCTCACGGCCCACATGGGAAATGCCCGGTGCTTGCTACAGCCAGTCTGTTCCTGGCTATGATGTACCTTTAACGTCCCTGTCTGGACATCCGGCAGCAGCTGCTGCTGTTCTCTGCATGGACAATTTCGCGTTGTCCTTGTGCTGATAAATGACCACTGTTGCTGAAGTTCCTTGTTTGACGTCTTGTGTGGACAGCGCTCTGGCACAGACTGGGGCGGGGCCTAGTTAGGACTCCATAACAATGATGCTAAATATATCACAACACCTGTGTAGGCCATGCTTCAATGATTCAGATCCTGGCCCATCAGATGAGAAGGCTACTGTTCAACGGAGGGACATGAATATTCAAAACACGGACTTTATACAACGAATTATAAAGATAGCATATCCGCTGTGCTCTGAGTCCTCTGGCCTAGTTGCTTTTTCCTTTATGACTTCCCTCGTTTTATAGGCTTTGATTTGTTTTTGATGATATTTTACCAATTTCTGCTTAAAATCACATTTGTTTTCTGTTGCAAGAAACTTACCTCCATACTGGAAAGCCATGTTGTTTGAAAATACGCCTAAGCAGTATTCTGTTTCATACAGTAATTGAGTTAGGGGAAACACGTGAATAGTTATATTACAAATGAAGAAGCATGTTGTGCACACAAAACTACAAACAGCCCCTCGGGCTACCTTGGATGCGATCAGTTTCTCTGCAGCATAATTGCAAAGAGTTCAAAGACAGAAGAGTTGAGCTGAAGCGTTTCCACTCCCAGGCCGGAGACCACCCAAGGCCGGCAAGGCCGGGGCTCGCTGCCGCTGATCCGGAGTTCAAAATAAAAGTGTTCTGCTTTGGCCCCTGCCAAAACTTCACAGACTCGCGCAATATGGATGAGCGCGTTTCCTCTTCACAAAGGACCAGCGATATCAGTCAAACAGCTTTCATGTCTGCTCCAGAGAGAAGTGTTGATCCCTGGGAACCCGGCCTTGGATTAAACCAACTCTGTTTGTAAGAATGCATGCAAATGTGTCAAGCCTGCCCTCAAACGCTGCTCCCCCCCCCCCCCCCGCTCCACTTTCCCCGTCGCAGCTCCACTTGAGAGTGTGTACTGTGCAGACTCGAACCTGTAAATCACGCCGCGGCCTTCTGTTCATCTTGGCCACTTCAAAGGCTCCAGCTGGCATTTTCGGTTTGCAGATATCTGTTTTATGAAGTGTAGAAAATGTCTGCTTTGAACATATGAAAGGGCGTTTTGGCTGCCCTTATCTCTGACTCTGTGTGTGCACCTGGAAGTTGACATATATGTGTCACTCTTTCTGTGGTTCAGTAATAATTCAAAAACACATTTTATCTGGGCCACTGTGGGAAAATGAATTTCAGATCTTTCATTTTGAAGGATGGATTTGTGTTATGCCGCAAACATGATTATTCCCAGCAACGTTCTGCCTGTCTTTTATTTGGAACCAGACACGTTCTTTTGTTCAAATCAGACTTAGTTCTCATAGCACCTATACACCTAATGTGGAAAGTCCTCTAATGACAGCTGATACTGTTACAGAACACAATGGTGCTCGTGGTATGGACCTCGGAAGGATGGGGACTGAGAGGCCTTCACACAATGTCAAATTGTAACTTTCTGATCAGTCAGAGATCTCTTCGACGAATTAAATAATCCACCAAACGATATAATCAAACTAATATTGATGATGTCTGTCATTGAGGTAGGGTTTGCCCTAGATGTAACATGTTTTAGGAATATTGAGTACCCCCCAATGTGTGCCATGCATGTGCCTTTGGCTTCCTAACCCTATTCAATGCTGGGAGTGTTCACAGAACGTTTTGCAATATACTGTACATCACTTTGTTTTGTTTTATGTATCGGTCACTTGCACCATTCATGTCTTGCAGATTCTATTCTATATTTACTCAAAGGGGCGTTGCGCCTGCTTCCGTCAGCTGTCAGCTTCTTGTGCTTCGGACGCTTCAACCATTGGCTTACAGCATTGAAATGATACTCTGCACACACTGGTATTGCTTTACCTTTCCTTGTTTAGAGTTAGTCAAAGACCGGCACACCCACACTGGGGAGTGAGCATTGACAAAAACATGGTGACCTGTGCGTGCCCGGGCCCTGACAGAGGATCTGAACCCGAGCGATCACCCCCCCCCCACCTGAGGGAAGGATTAGAGGAACTCACAGTTTCGCCTGAGGAAGCGCTGTTGATGCCCAGCTGATCCCCTGCAGAGCCGCAAGTGGTACTCACTGACAGCACAGCCGCTGCAGCCCTCCGTGAGTGAAACTCTTCTGGGGACCCTGGAAGCACAACCCCTGCAGGAGCGGCAAGTGGTACTCACTGACAGCGGAGCCGCTGCAGCCCTCCGTAAATGAAACACATCTAGGGACCCTGGTAGCACAACCCCTGCACGAGCGGCAAGTGATACTCACTGACGGCACAGCCGCTGCAGCCCTCCGTGAGTGAAACACTTCTAGGGACCCTGGAAGCACAACCCCTGCAGGAGCGGCAAGTGGTACTCACTGACAGCGGAGCCGCTGCAGCCCTCCGTAAATGAAACACATCTAGGGACCCTGGTAGCACAACCCCTGCAGGAGCGGCAAGTGATACTCACTGACGGCACAGCCGCTGCAGCCCTCCGTGAGTGAAACACTTCTAGGGACCCTGGAAGCACAACCCCTGCAGGAGCGTCAAGTGGTACTCACTGACGGCAGAGCCGCTGCAGCCCTCCGTGAGTGAAACACTTCTAGGGACCCTGGTAGCACAACCCCTGCAGGAGCGGCAAGTGATACTCACTGACGGCACAGCCGCTGCAGCCCTCCGTGAGTGAAACACTTCTAGGGACCCTGGAAGCACAACCCCTGCAGGAGCGTCAAGTGGTACTCACTGACGGCAGAGCCGCTGCAGCCCTCCGTGAGTGAAACACTTCTAGGGACCCTGGTAGCACAACCCCTGCAGGAGCGGCAAGTGGTACTCACTGACAGCAGAGCCGCTGCAGCCCTCCGTGAGTGAAACTCTTCTAGGGACCCTGGAAGCACAACCCCTGCAGGAGCGGCAAGGGGTACTCACTGACAGCACAGCCGCTGCAGCCCTCCGTGAGTGAAACACTTCTAGGGACCCTGGTAGCACAACCTCTGCAGGAGCAGCAAGTGGTACTCACTGACAGCAGAGTCGCTGCAGCCCTCCGTGAGTGAAATACATTTAGGGACCCTGGAAGCACAACCCCTGCAGGAGCGGCAAGTGGTACTCACTGACAGCAGAGCCGCTGCAGCCCTCCGAGAGTGAAATACTTTTAGGGACCCTGGAAGCACAACCCCTGCAGGAGCGGCAAGTGGTACTCACTGACAGCACAGCCGCTGCAGCCCTCCGTAAATGAAACACATCTAGGGACCCTGGAAGTACAACCCCTGCAGGAGCAGCAAGTGGTACTCACTGACAGCAGAGTCGCTGCAGCCCTCCGTAAATGAAACACTTCTAGGGACCCTGGATGCACAACCCCTGCAGGAGCGGCAAGTGGTACTCACTGACAGCAGAGCCGCTGCAGCCCTCCGTGAGTGAAATAATTTTAGAGACCCTGAAAGCACAACCCCTGCAGGAGCAGCAAGTGGTACTCACTGACAGCAGAGCCGCTGCAGCCCTCCGAGAGTGAAATACTTTTAGGGACCCTGGAAGCACAACCCCTGCAGGAGCGGCAAGTGGTACTCACTGACAGCACAGCCGCTGCAGCCCTCCGTAAATGAAACACATCTAGGGACCCTGGAAGCACAACCCCTGCAGGAGCGGCAAGTGGCACACACTGACAGCAGAGCCGCTGCAGCCCTCCGTAAATGAAACACATCTAGGGACCCTGGAAGCACAACCCCTGCAGGAGCGGCAAGTGGTACTCACTGACAGCACAGCCGCTGCAGCCCTCCGTAAATGAAACACATCTAGGGACCCTGGAAGTACAACCCCTGCAGGAGCGGCAAGTGGTACTCACTGACAGCCGAGCCGCTGCAGCCCTCCGTGAGTGAAATACTTTTAGGGACCCTGAAAGCACAACCCCTGCAGGAGCGGCAAGTGGTACTCACTGACAGCAGAGCCGCTGCAGCCCTCCGTGAGTGAAATACTTTTAGGGACCCTGGAAGCACAACCCCTGCAGGAGCGTTTGAGAGATCTCCGGGCCAGAAAGCCCCAGCGGACCTTGTTCTGTTGCATTGCATTTCGATTGCCGGAACACTTTTGACTTTGGAAGAGTATGAATGGGCTCCTGAGCCTTGGACTACTAGTGGAGCTTACCCTGAATATTGCCTGTGGTGAATGGGGAACAACCATTACTATTAGTGAGAGGGAAGTGGGACTCTGGGACCTGCCTATCCAACACTAGAGCCCTGAACTCACGGGATTGTGTGAATTGTTTGTGCATGCTGTATTTTACTTTATGTTCGTACATCAATACTCCTTATTTCATAAAAGCACGTATTTGGCTGAACATTCTTTATTGCTGCTATTGAATGCATCTTGAGTTGTGAGTCTGTGTTCACACCCCTGCATTTACCTTCCCCTAAGACACATTAGACTGCTCGACACACACTACTCCTGTGAGTCAAGTGATGAGAGGGTGGTTGGCCCAGCTGCTCAGGACCCATAGTCAGTAAGGCCCTGGGACATCATGAGTACAAGGCCTCAGGCCCCACAGTTGGGGCCAGTAGCTCCTGCTTTCCTCCTTGCCTCCTTAAAGGGTTTATGACACTCCTTCTCATCTTTCTCTTTCCGATTCTCTTTCTTTCTCTTTCTCTCGCTTCCTCTTTCTCTTTTTGTTTACTTTCTTTTTCTCTTTCTCTTGAGCCCATATACTCACTCACTCTTTCCCTCTTACCCCTGTCAATTTCTCCCCAGTCTGTTATTTTCTATTCCTCTTGGCTCACTGCCTTCCTGCCTGTGTTCCTTGCTTCTCCAACACCAAGTACTGCTCTGGATCAGTGTCTCACTCTCTCTAATTACACATACATGTTCTTCTATCACACCCTGCTCCCTTCTGCTGGTTGTTTTGCCAAGGCACTTGTAAAATTGAGCCCTCATTGGCAAAGGCAATAGTGATGGCCAGCCATTGTGAGATTTTGAAAAAGTGAGAGGAAGGGCCATTCATTCAAAGAATGTATTTATGGACAAGGCCTAGGAGAGAAATAGGATTGTGCAATGTGAAGGGAAGCTAGACCAACGCATTCTACAGCTGGATGTAGCAATTATAGATCTGCCAAATCAAGCCGAATATACAGTTAATATGCCAAAAACAGGCTTAGCACGGTTTACCATTTTCACACAGCAGTGTGATGCATGAGTGTTGATGTGTTCAGTGTCAAATACACTCGTTCATATTTTGATTTTCTATTGAAAATGTAAAATAAAAATAAAAATGTATTGATAGAACATGAAAGAAATCTAATGCAAGTTTGTGTTTCCCAAATACCAGCCTTTGAGAGTCATTATTTGTCTCAATTAATTTAAGTGTTGAATTCGATCAATTAAGGTTTACCTATCACCAATATTATGCAAGCTTCTAGAAGGTTCTAAGAATCGATGACTATGATTGTGTGCTGAGTGACTACTCCCTGTTTAGGTCTCGCCTGAGCTAGCGCATGCACTGCTCTGTGAGACATTTAGCAGGTGGGTTTTCAAAGTGCTGCCACAGGCTTTTGGTGGCCTAAAGCTTGCTGTCTTTCCTCCGTTGATCGTGATCACTTTCACTTTCGCCACGCGGCTGTGTCACTTTCACGGCCGTGCGGCCAATGCTTGTTAACACTAGGATTAAGTAACACGGTTCTATGATAATCACATTACAGTGGGGGTTCAAAAATAGATTAGAGGCTGCCTGTGGCGTCTGTTAGAGGATTTTCAAATACGCTTGCTTTTAAAATATCCTAGCAATGTCTTTTATAAAAGGACAAGTCCCAGTTTCCGCTATTTGGTTCATATTTATTTTAGAGGGTTACCTAACAGGGAGAAGATATGTACACACAGAGAAATAATTATACAGTTTATGCAAATAGTCCCATAGAAACAAAAAACAGATTCACGCTAATAAACAAAGGAAAAACACTCACGGCTGAGCATCACACAGGTTGCAGACATACATGCAGCAAACCACACATGGAGCAGCAGCTAGAAACACACATAAGTAAGGATTCAGATCACATGTAGAGAAACTGTGCAGACAAGCTGAAAAAGAACAGGCAAACTCAAAACTGTGCTTGAGACCTTGAAAATGCCCTATAGTCATTTTTATAACACTGAAACACACACCCAAAATAAACATGAGCTTTCACAGCAGAAACCCTTTCACAGCTGCTGAGTCACCCTTCGCACTCTGCCACATCACTGTTTTGCTAATCTGGTCACCTCACGACATGAATGATCAATCAGCAGGAAGGGTGTGAAAGAGAACTGATGAATGAAACAAACTACCAGGAGATACTTCTGGAATAAACAGATTTAAACAAACACGAACCCGACACACAGAGGGATCGCAGATTAGAGGCGGGCTGTGGGCAACTCAACAAATGAATAGACAGAGCCGAGCCAGAGCGCACCTAACGCATCCACCCCAGGGTGTGCTTGACCAGCGCATGACCCGGGCACCCAATATTTTGCATGTAAATCGTGCAACAAACGAAATGTAAAAATATGGCTAAGTCGCTTAAAAAAAAACCAAGATACAGGTCAGATATCTTGTGCCCCCTATAAATGGCCTGTATAGTTAATATACATACCTTATTATATCCTATTTAACCATTTACGAGAAAGGTTTATGTACCATGTGAGTCCTGAACCGAGTTATTTTTGAGGTGCTTTAAATGTAATCGAGAAAAAAAGGGGAACAGTGCAGTAAATCGAATGCCTAGTATAATACAATTTGGTCAAGCAGGAAGCCAGGTTTCAACCCAGATTTGCTGATGACACATTGTGCAATTCAACCAATGGATGGATAGCCCCTTATTTCTTCCATTTAAAAACAAAAGGGCAGTTCCTTGTGTTTAATTCTTTGAGTTAAAAATAGTAAAGATAGGCAGTATGACACTTCAAATCAACATAAGAGGTGTTTCTAGAAAAAAGTAAAAAATTTAGGGAAGGTAAGATACTATTTTATGTTAATATCACTGGCTTCCCTTGAGTAAACAAACGGACTGAGTTCAGGAGCATCTCAACACCTCATTAACTCCTTGTGTGCCCATGACGAGCTGGACTCGCGCTGTGCCCATGACGAGTCCAGCTCGTCATGAGGCATTCCCTGGGGAATCCCTCTGGTGGGGGCACCAGAGGGATTCCCTTTAATTAAAAATAGCCTCGGGAGCTGGGGAAGAGCTTCCCCAGCTCCCGAGGCCCCTCCCCCCTTTCACTGTAATGACGATCGGCGCGCACGTCGCGCTGACGTCATTACAGTGAAAGTGAAACTGAAATGAGCCAAGAGGCTCCTTTCAGTTTCACTTTCTATGTGCTCAGGGGGCTATCTCAGCCCCCTGAGCACGTAGAAAGACGGGAGAGGTATCGTTGGAAAGGGGAGAATCACCCCTTTCCAATGGTACCCCTCCCCAGTGGATCCCTGCTTGGGGATCACCACACGAGGGTGATCCCCAAGCAGGGATCCACCCACTAGACACCAGGGAGGGGGGAGCGTCCCCTTGGGCAAGGGCCTTTGCTCCCCCCCAACTGACGTTGGCACCATTTAGTCTTTTAGATTTTAGATTTTTTTAGGGTGGGGGCTGCCCGAAACGGGCAGGCCAATGCCCCCACCCACCCGCCATCATTACAGCCTTTCTACCCCCCCTGGGGGGCATTCTGGGTAAGGAAACGTTGGGGGATCCACGCAAGCCATACCTCCCTGGAATCCCCCGGATGTCTAGTTTTCAGAAATGTGTGGGTTTGGTAGGTTTCCCTAGGTGGCCACCGAGCACCGGGCCAAAAACTCAAGTCACCCCCCTTGCAAAACCAGGTCGTTTTGAGACAGGCAATTTTCATGTCGCCTCACTATGTTGTGGGCCCTTGCCTGTCGCGAGTACTTGGGCCTCCCACACGAGTGAGGCACCGTTTTTATCGGGAGACACGGGGAACGCTGGGTGGTGGGGAATTTGTGTTAGCCCGGTGATGCCAACAACTTTACCACACAAAATGTGTGAAAAAGGGGATTTTTTTCAGCTAAATTTGACGTTTGCAGGGCATTCTGGGTAAGGAAACGTTGGGAGATCCACGCAAGCCATACCTCCCTGGAATCCCCCGGGTTTCTAGTTTTCAGAAATGTGTTGGTTTTGTAGGTTTCCCTAGGTGGCCGCCGAGCACTGGGCCAAAAACCCAAGTGACCGCTCTTGCAAAACCAGGTCGTTTTGAGATAGGCAATTTTCATGTCGCCTCACTACGTTTTGGGCCCTTGCCTGTCGCGAGTACTTGGGCCTCCCACACGAGTGAGGCACCGTTTTTATCAGGAGACCCGGGGGAACGCTGGGTGGTGGGGAATTTGTGTCAGCCCGGTGATGCCAACAACTTTACCACACAAAATGTGTGAAAAAGGGGATTTTTTTCAGCTAAATTTGACGTTTGCAGGGCATTCTGGGTAAGGAAACGTTGGGAGATCCACGCAAGCCATACCTCCCTGGAATCCCCCGGGTTTCTAGTTTTCAGAAATGTGTTGGTTTTGTAGGTTTCCCTAGGTGGCCGCCGAGCACTGGGCCAAAAACCCAAGTGACCGCTCTTGCAAAACCAGGTCGTTTTTAGATAGGCAATTTTCATGTCGCCTCACTACGTTTTGGGCCCTTGCCTGTCGCGAGTACTTGGGCCTCCCACACGAGTGAGGCACCGTTTTTATCGGGAGACCCGGGGGAACGCTGGGTGGTGGGGAATTTGTGTCAGCCCGGTGATGCCAACAACTTTCCCACACAAAATATGTGAAAAAGGGGATTTTTTCAGCTAAATTTGAGGTTTGCAGGGCATTCTGGGTAAGGAAACGTTGGGGGATCCACGCAAGCCATACCTCCCTGGAATCCCCAGGGTGTCTAGTTTTCAGAAATGTGTGGGTTTAGTACGTTTCCCTAGGTGCCGGCAGAGCTAGGGTTCAAAAACTACAGCTAGGCACTTTGCCAAAAAAAGTTCATTTTTCACTGCGAAATTGAGGTGTGTACACGATGCGTTTTGCGCCGTTACCTGTTGCGTGCACTAGGCCAACCCACACAAGTGAGGTACCATTTTTCTCGGAAGACTTTGGGGAACACAGGGTGGGTGGAAATTTGTGGATCCACGCAGATTCCAGAACTTTCCACCACAGAAATGTGGGGAAAATGTGTATTTTTTGGCAATTTTTTAGGTTTGCAAGGGATTCTGGGTAACAGAACCTGGTGGCAGGCAGTCAAGTCACCCCATCTTAGATTCCCCTGGGTGTCTAGTTTTCTCAAATGTATAGGCTTGCTAGGTTTCCCTAGGTGCCGGCAGAGCTATGGTTAAAAAACTACAGCTAGGCACTTTGCCAAAAAAGGGTCATTTTTCACAGCGAAATTGAGGTGTGTCCACGTTGCGTTTTGCGCCGTTTCCTGTCGCGGGCACTAGGTCGACCCACACAAGTGAAGTACCATTTTTCTTGGAAGACTTTGGGGAACGTGGGGTGGGCAGAAATTTGTGGATTCATGCAGATTCCAGAACTTTCCACCAGAGAAATGTCGGGAAAATGTGTTTTTTTTGGCCATTTTTTAGGTTTGCAAGGGATTCTGGATAACATAACCTGGTGGCAGGCAGTCAAGTCCCCCCATCCTGGATTCCCCTAGGTGTCTAGTTTTCAAAAATGTATATGTTTGCTAGGTTTCCCTAGGTGCCGGAAGAGCTATGGTTCAAAAACTACAGCTAGGTACTTTGCCAAAAAAGGGTCATTTATCGCTACAAAATTGAGGTGTGTCCACTTTATGTTTTGCGCCGTTTCCTGTGGTGGGCACAAGGCTGACCCACACAAGTGATGTACCATTTTTCTCAGAAGACTTTGGGGAACGCGGGGTGGGTGGAAATTTGTGGATCCACGCAGATTCCAGAACTTTCCACCAGAGAAATGTAGGGAAAATGCGTTTGTTTGGCAATTTTTTAGGTTTGCAAGGGATTCTGGGTAACAGAACCTGGTGGGAGTCAGTCAAGTCACCCCATCCTGGATTCCCCTGGGTGTCTAGTTTTCAATAATGTATAGGTTTGCTAGGTTTCCCTAGGTGTCGGCAGAGCTATGGTTCAAAAACTACAGCTAGGCACTTTGCCAAAAAAGGGTCATTTTTCACAGCGAAATTGAGGTGTGTCCATGTTGCGTTTTGCGCCGTTTCCTGTCACGGGCACTAGGCCGACCTACATAAGTGAGGTACCATTTTTCTCTGAAGACTTTGGGGAACACTGGGTGGGTGGAAATTTGGGGATCCAAGTAGATTCCAGAACTTTCCACCACAGAAATATGGGGAAAATGTGTTTTTTTGGGCAATTATTGAGGTTTGCAAGAGATTCTGGGTAACAGAACCTGGTGGGACGCAGTCAAGTCACCCCATCCTGGATTCCCCTGGGTGTCTATTTTTCAAAAATGTATAGATTTGCTAGGTTTACCTAGGTGCCGGTAGAGCTATGGTTCAAAAACTGCAGCTAGGCACTTTGCCAAAATAGGGTCATTTTTCACTACGAAATTGAGGTGTGTCCATGTTATGTTTTGCGCCGTTTCCTGTTGCGGGCACTAGGCTGACCCACACCAGTGAGGTACCATTTTTCTCGGAAGACTTTGGGGAACGCGGGGTGGGTGGAAATTTGTGGATCCACGCAGATTCCAGAACTTTCCACCAGATAAATGTGGGGAAAAAGTGTTTTTTTGGCAATTTTTTAGGTTTGCAAGGGATTCTGGGTAACAGAACCTGGTGGGAGGCAGTCAAGTCACCCCATCTTAGATTCCCCTGGGTGTCTAGTTTTAAAAAATGTATAGGTTTTCTAGGTTTCCCTAGGTGCCGGCAGAGCTAGGATTAAAAAACTACAGCTAGGCACTTTGCTAAAAAAGGGTAATTTTGCATTGTAAAAATGTGGTGTGTTTACGTTGGGTTTTGAGCCATTTCCTGTCGTGGGCACTATGCCTACCCCTACAAGTGAGGTACCATTTTTATCGGGAGACTTAGGGTAATTCATATTTGTAAAGGAACTGTTATTACCTATTGACTTTCGATGCATTTCTGCCTTCCAAATGAAAGACATTGTGTAAAAAAGAAGTCATTCTAAAAAATGACTGATAATTCTCATGCTAGTATGAGTATTCCCAATTTCGGAAATGTGCAAATATCTACTGTTTCTAAACTCTATATTTTGATCCCATTTCAGAAATACATAAGTGTCTTTCATACCGATTTTTCCATGTACACATTTTTACAGAATAATTACTATATACCCGGTACATAATAAAAAACCATTGCAAGTTGCTGCTCAGTTTTTGGATCTGGGTTCGTCGGGTTCTTGGTGAACCTACAAGTCCTATATATCCCCACAACCAGTAATGTCAAGCGGATGTAACGGTATATTGCTTTCAAAGAGCTGTCATAATTAGAAGAAGTTACAGGTGAAAACGTTGACACAAAAGTCTTTTTTATTCAACAAATTTTCAATTTATCCTACATTTAACTGTTAGTTTCTATACAAAAAAAAACCTTGATGGATCTACACAAATGACCCCTTGCTGAATTCAGAATTTTGTCTACTTCTCTAAAATGTATAGCTTTTCAGGATCCATTATTGCATTTGTACCCATTTCTACCATTAACTGGAAGGAGGTCGAAAGCACAAAAAATAGCAAAAATAGGCTATGTCCCAGAAAAATGCCAAAACTGTGTAAAAAATTTTGGGTTTCTGACAAAAGTCTGGTATCCCCTAAAAGCTGGGAAAATGGTGATTTCAGCCCCACAAACCATTTTTTGATAACACTTGCGGGGAAAAACTCAAAACTTTCATTTGCAGCCCGTTTTTCCCATTTCCCCCCCCCAAAAAAAAATGTTGCTGTATTTTGGCTCATTTCTGTGACCCCTCCAGGGGAATCCACAAACCCTGAGTTCCTTCACAATCCCCATGATGTTGGAAGAAAAGGACGCAAATTTGGCGTGGATACCTTATGTGGTCAAAAAGTTATAGGGGTCTCAGCGCGCACTACCCCAAATAGCCAAAAAAGAGCTTGGCACAGGAGGGGAAAAGGCCTGGCAGCGAAGGGGTTAAAGGCATTTAACACGTTTTGAAATCCTACAGTTACAGGTTTCTACTGCAGAAAAAGTGAAGTGCAGAACTCACACAGACTTTCACCCGCAGCTCACGCTGTCACACAATGAAATGCAGTCTTTTTCGCATTTTTGATTATCCTCAGTGAGAGGGGATAGCACCTCAGATGGGTTGATCTTGAAGGCACTGTGAAAGTGCTCAGAGTGGGACACAATGTTAGCTAGATTTCAAATTGTCTAATCACACAAAAGACTGTTTAAACAAGCATTGGCATAGCCAATAGGTCTCGCCTTTGGGACCTTATAAGTGTTTAGACATGCAACAGTTAATGTTGTTGCACCAAGGATATTGTGCTGCATAACGAAATACTTATAAGGTCCCAAAAGCGAGACCTATTGGCTATGCCAATGCTTGTTTTACTGCTGGAGGGAGGAGACTTCCCTGCATTTCGTATACTAGGTCGCACAAGCAGAAGGATGTTGCAACAGGAAGGAGTTACATGAAGAAGCAAGGATTCTTGCTAAGCCAGGTAATGGTTTGGAGCAGCGTGGCGAATGTTTGGAACTGTTAAAGACGGGTGCATCTGCATAACCGATGCATCTCACTACCACAGCAAATCAATTCGCTAAAATGTGACCGAGGAGAAACATTCGCGCAAAGAAAAAAACAATGAGGACACTAGAATGGAATTTATGTCTGTGTGTGAGTTTTGCTGTAGCTTCCGAGTTACTCAGGTAAACACAAAAAAGAGAAAGCTGGGGGCGATCGGTTTGATTGTGTGAGTGGTAGCTACGTGTGATTTTTTTCATTCATTGCGTTATAACCTCCAAGACAGTGTAGTGTTCAGTTGAAGGCAAGTCGAAATATTTCAATGCAAACAATAAACAAAAGAGGCAGTTAGCGGCATTTTAGGTTTTTGGGTGGTCTTGGATTTTGCTTTTTTTCATACATTATGGGTGAGGGAAGGGAAAATATTGGGTTTATGTTATAAAATCCTGAGCAAGGGAGCAATGTTTTTAAATGTCCATCTAATAAGCTATGATTGGTACAACGTGTAATTCTAATCAAGATGTTTCAGTGACGTCAATGACTGAAAGTTAGATGAGGTGCAGGGTGGTTTGGAGGTAGAAAAGAGAGCAGACTGATCCTCTGACAGTAATGTATATGGCAAGAGGTTTCAGAATGGTAAGAAGAGGACGAATGACACTCTTAAGGGGAAGAGGAGAGGACCTAGGAAGATTAAATATGGTCAATCTTGCAGTTAGGGGCCATTTACAAGGTGGTTGCGCCGCTCTGGCACCGCGCAATGTGATGCAAGAGCGAAGCAAACCTTACGTTAGATTTATGAGGCCGCACAAGGCTACCTTGCGTGGCCCTGCGTGACTTCATGAATCACTGCGTTGCATTATTCTGTGCCAGGGAGGCGTTTCCATGATCATTGCGTGGGTGTTCTCATACAACATCCATGGATTTTGACGCATTCTCAGATTTAGCAGAGGGAGTAGCCCAGGGAATGCACCAAAAACCTACGCTTTCCCAGCTGAGCCGTAACAAGGAGAAACATCTTTATTTCTCCTCGCTTTTTCCTCTTTCTATGTGTGCTGCATTCTGTAGCACACAGAGGAAGAGGAAAAAGCCTCTGGAGATTTTTTTTGTGTGCAGAAAGGTGACCCTTCCTGCTAAAAAATAATCCTCCTTCCAATGCAGGCACCCTTGCACCATGGTGCAAGGGTGCCTGCAATGGCACTAGGCAGACAAAAGGGTGTCAGTGCAGGGGAAAAGGCAGGAATGGCGGATGTTGCCTCAAATACCATGCATTCCTCTACTTTCGCTGTCACTCAGTGCAGCACATCAAGGCTACTTGCTGCGGTGCGTGACAATCTTATAAATATGTCCCTTAATGTATTTCCACCAAGAAGCTCCTGCAGAAGCTGATTTTGCTCATTGTAAGGCTATAGTGCTAGTGAGTGATCTCAAATAAGTTAATCTTTATAAATATTAAGCTAATGGAATCGTGCACCAGCCTCTGTGACAGAAATGAGTAAATTCATCTTCACAATCTGTTAAAGAGTAAGTTAAGGTCATAAGTACTCAGCGATGTAGAGAGTGATAACTTGAGCCGCTTTACAATTGGAATGCTGATTTTAACACTCTCTAATTCAGACTTCTCCAATGAGTAGGTCGTGGCCTACTGATAGCTCTCTAAGGGGCATATTATCATGAAACGGCTTTAAAATTATCGCCGCTTTAGCGGCAGAAAACTGCCGCTAAAGCGGCGATAATGGGCTTGATAATATGCCCTTGAGAATTCCCATAGAAGCCCATGTTCTGGTGTCAACATGAGCTTCTATTGGAATTCTCTGCGGCATATTATCAAGCCCATTATCGCCGCTTTAGCGGCAGTTTTCTGCCGCTAAAGCAGAGATAATTTTAACGCTGTGCTTGATAATATGCCCCTAGGTACCTGTAAGCAGCTCTCATGTGAGCAGGCCAGCCTACTAAAGTGCAAGTTTTTGCTTGGTTGAATTAATACATTTAAACTAAAACAGAATAGTGTGTATTTGGATGAAAGTGTGTGGCTTTCAAAACTCATAAACTGATGTTTGAAGAAAAAATATTTAATTTTTAACATATTTTGTCTGCCAGCAACATGATATTTTTTCCAGTAGCCATTACAGAACTTAGGGATTTAGTCCCCTGTCTGGAATTACATTTAAAAAAAATAAGGAGGTAGGGATACCCTGTCCCCCCAAGGCCCTGTAAGAGGGACCACGAGGGAGACCTCTGGGGCCCCAATAAAAAAATAAAATGGCACTTATTTTTAAAACATCCATGGGGTAGGGTCATGATTCCATTGTGGGCCCCTGGAACCTCATCCACAGGGTCCAGACATGTTAGTTAAGTGGAGGGGGCCGTGTGCCACCGATCCTTTGTAGGCTGTGTGGCCCCCCTCTCGAGCCTTTGTAGGCCCCGGCCACCCAATCCCCTGCTGCTGATTTCTTTAACAAAAATAGGGAAGGGGCCGCACAGCATCCCCAAGTGCCGAAATCAATAAAAAAGGGGGTTTGGGCACCCTACCTGAGCCTTAAAAGCCCCAGAGGACCTCTGGGGTCATAAATACCTTTCAAGGAAGGGTGGTGCACGGCCCCACTTCCTGAGCCTTTAAAGGCTCTGGGGACGCCTTATCGTGCGGCTGGCTCAGTGACTGTGTTTTGGGCAGCTCACCCCTGGTACACAGTAGTTTCCCTGCTTGCAATGTCGTAAGCAGGGAAACATATATTTGCGCTTGTCTGATGGGAACATTTTTAAATCTCCTGCCAAATGGGAGCACTCATGGAAGTCTGCTTGCAGCTTGCGCTGAGATTTAAACATGCTCCCGCCGACTGGGAGCAGACCTGTTTTCTAGATGGCATCCTCAAGGCATAATAGGCTAGGGGTCTCATAGCCCCCTCCCCTTTGAAGTAAGGTAAGGGTCGGGGATGGGTGCCAAGCAGCCCACCTCTCCTTTATAATGTCATGTGATCCTGAGGGATGGGGTCTCCATGACCTAAAAGGACTCAGGGAGGGGGCTGCATCCCCCCTCTCCTATTTCATTGTATTTGGCCCCAGGGATGGGGTCCCCAAGTACTTTTAAGGCTCAGAGAGGAGCGTCATGCCCCCCCTTCCAATTGGAATTTGGCACCAAGAGATGGGGTCCTCGGTGCTAATTACGGCTCAGGGAGGGGGCCTGAATTCCCCACGGCCCTTAATATATATGTTTTGGCCCCGGGGGATGGAATCCAGAGGCCGAAGAGTAACCCACCGCCTGCATACCAAAGGCTGTGCACGGTGCAGGATTGACAGTCTGCTGGGGGATGGTCACAGGACCTGACGGCTGGCCAAGCCCTGTGGCCTAGAGCCTGCGGGTAGTTGGAGGTAGGGCAGGCTACAAGTGAAGCTATTCTGCCAACCCTACATATGACCAAAGGCTGTTCTTGTTATGGGGTTTCCTGCCTCCAGATGGCTGCCGGCGGGGAGTTGGATGCAGGACCAGGCTGTAAGCCAGGCCATTTGGCCAACCCCACGTATATCCAAAGGTTGTGTACATTGTGGGGTTGGCTGCTTCCAGGTGGTTTTCTGTGGGGAGCTTGTCAACCTCACTCCATGCATGATGAAAGGCCCTGTTCAGTGTGGCATTCGCTGCCTGTGGGGAAAGTCAAAGTAAGGTCTGGCTGCAGGCTAGGCCCTGTGGTCTACCCTCCAGCTCTTGCATGGTCAAAGGCTGAACGCGGCAGGGGGGTTGGCTTTACGTATGGGAATAAAATATTACTTTGTGTTAAAAATCCCTAGAAATTCAGTGAGAAAAACTAAAGTTAAAGTAACGTTATGGAATAACAAATGCACTAAGGTAACTATAACTTACACCTTTGACATACACTACTAATTACCCCACATAAAACATCACTCATGACATCTTCAATAACATCATTGGTAATATCACTGCAACATTTGCAATGAAATTATTCATGAGAAAACTGTGCATGGTGGGAGTGGGAGTTATAGTTAGTTTAGGGCACAAGTTATAGTTACTTGAGATAACTGTAACTCTAACTGGTGAATTCCTTATAGACAACAGCAAAACGTTATGTTTTTTTTTTAAGAGTTCACCTAACTATAATGTTACTTTGACCTCTCTGTTTTTTAGTGAAGATAAATATATATATATATATATATATATATATATATATATATATATATATATATATATATATTATATATATATATATATATATATATATATCGACCCAATTCGGCTCCGTTCGTAGGACCCCTGGCGCGTCTTGATCCGGTGCTGTGTTAAGGCAGAGCCATGCCGTTTGGTATTGTCCCCAGAGATTCACTTCGCAGTGAAACAAGTAGCACGCACTCACAGTCTGTTGAGTTTCCCAATTACTTTATTTTCATTTTTAGTAGTTCTCCAGTCTCCAAATTAACCAACGCGTTTCGCCATCCACCGATGGCTTGGTCACGGTTACCAACGCAATTTGGCAGAGTGACGTCCCACTTGGGCGGGGTTAATGATTTATAGTCCTCACAGCTGTTGGGACTTTGGTGTTGCAGCCAGTGAGCAAGGGCATGGAGCCCGAAACATGTTTGGCGATTTTCTGTGGTGGAGTGCTACCTGTTTTCCCTGCTGCCACAATAAATGAGGTGATATGTCCAACTGTGATGGCGTCTCCATGCAAGGTGGAACTTGGTTTTTTGATGGACATTTATAGCGGCGCGCCTCGCCGCGGAGACGCCCTGCCGCGCTATTCAGCGGACCTTGGTGCATGGAAATCGAAGCACTTTGAGGAGATGGTCATGCCGGTATTGTGGGGTTTTCGTATCAGCAGGCAACACGGTGGTTCCCTGCCTTAGGACCCACTTGGGAATGATTTTCAACACGAAGCACTGACAGCATCCACTATGGTAAATGAAGGACTACTTACCCCATAATGCAATTTGGCAGAGTGACGTCCCACTTGGGCGGGGTTAATGATTTATAGTCCTCACAGCTGTTGGGACTTTGGTGTTGCAGCCAGTGAGCAAGGGCATGGAGCCCGAAACATGTTTGGCGATTTTCTGTGGTGGAGTGCTACCTGTTTTCCCTGCTGCCACAATAAATGAGGTGATATGTCCAACTGTGATGGCGTCTCCATGCAAGGTGGAACTTGGTTTTTTGATGGACATTTATAGCGGCGCGCCTCGCCGCGGAGACGCCCTGCCGCGCTATTCAGCGGACCTTGGTGCATGGAAATCGAAGCACTTTGAGGAGATGGTCATGCCGGTATTGTGGGGTTTTCGTATCAGCAGGCAACACGGTGGTTCCCTGCCTTAGGACCCACTTGGGAATGATTTTCAACACGAAGCACTGACAGCATCCACTATGGTAAATGAAGGACTACTTACCCCATAATGCAATTTGGCAGAGTGACGTCCCACTTGGGCGGGGTTAATGATTTATAGTCCTCACAGCTGTTGGGACTTTGGTGTTGCAGCCAGTGAGCAAGGGCATGGAGCCCGAAACATGTTTGGCGATTTTCTGTGGTGGAGTGCTACCTGTTTTCCCTGCTGCCACAATAAATGAGGTGATATGTCCAACTGTGATGGCGTCTCCATGCAAGGTGGAACTTGGTTTTTTGATGGACATTTATAGCGGCGCGCCTCGCCGCGGAGACGCCCTGCCGCGCTATTCAGCGGACCTTGGTGCATGGAAATCGAAGCACTTTGAGGAGATGGTCATGCCGGTATTGTGGGGTTTTCGTATCAGCAGGCAACACGGTGGTTCCCTGCCTTAGGACCCACTTGGGAATGATTTTCAACACGAAGCACTGACAGCATCCACTATGGTAAATGAAGGACTACTTACCCCATAATGCAATTTGGCAGAGTGACGTCCCACTTGGGCGGGGTTAATGATTTATAGTCCTCACAGCTGTTGGGACTTTGGTGTTGCAGCCAGTGAGCAAGGGCATGGAGCCCGAAACATGTTTGGCGATTTTCTGTGGTGGAGTGCTACCTGTTTTCCCTGCTGCCACAATAAATGAGGTGATATGTCCAACTGTGATGGCGTCTCCATGCAAGGTGGAACTTGGTTTTTTGATGGATATATATATATATATATATATATATATATATATATATATATATATATATATATATATATATATATATATCCCCGCACAGTCCCGACAAAAATGAAGTCTGTCTGGCTGGTCGGTCCGTGCAGGGGTAATCGGCAGCCCCAAATATGAAACGCCACACTTTCCAATACAAAAGTTCACGGACACCAAGGAGATTTGCAGTTTGAAATTGGTTTATTTAACTGCAAACACGACGCGTTTCAGCTTTCGCCTTGTTCACGCTTAACGCAAAGTTTTTTTTGTTAAAGTTAAATATACTACAATGTTAACAACACAAACAACAGACTCATCAAATCACCAATAGTGAAAGAAAGGAAAACGTGGTGGCCATCTTAACATTGTACTTGATTCCATACAATGACTCATGCTAGTAAACAGAGCGTGACTTAAAGCATGAAAAAATAAAGGCATAATAACACCCTTCCAGTTCACGATCACAAGTTGCTTAAATATTCAGCACAAAATATAGTACAGAATAGATCAAAAATATGCTTCCATTCAATACAAAAACTCATAATAAGCAATGTAGAATTTCAGGTAACGTGTTGTTGGTCATAAAAATACACCAAGGTGCCACATTCAAGCCCCAATGGGCGAAGTATAATACTCAATTGAGTTCAATATTTGTTAGCACGAAATATGTATATACAAATATGCACGTACATGTAGCCTGTTAATCAGAAAAAGCAACAATCCCAAAATAAAGCCCCAGTGGGCATGATGGAAAAATGTATAATGCTGCATTAGGTTGAATAAACAAATAATATAATTACACATAGCTCAAATGCTCAAGTTCATCAATGGCCACTTCAAAATTTCGATACCAATCCCTGAAAAATACAATAAAATATGTTTTAGTGCAAAATAGGTCAACAGCAACAATATGTACATTCAATAACAAAATGACTTCAATTAATTTTGCAAGTGTACAGATAGTTCCTCGCTAGAATTCAGCCCTTTGGGGGACATCGTTTCAAAATCCACAATGTATCTCGACTCCAATTGTCCCAGGTGGAGTAGTTTGTTACCTCCACGTGCATTGTCACTGACAGCATCAACCACCACCATCCTTAACAGTCTCTCATTCTGCAAGTGCTGCTCAAAAAAATGTTGTGCGACAGGATATTGTTTACTGTTATGGCGTATAGCCCTAACATGTTCAAGCACTCTTTTTTTGGCCCGATGGATTGTGCTGCCAATGTATGCCTTATTGCATGGACAGATCAGTGCATAGATGCAATATATCGTATTGCAGGTAAGGGCTTTTTTGATAGTAAACTCCTTGCCCATGCTTGAAAAAGGTACCGTAGTACAATCAACACTATTTCTACAAGCCTTGCAGTTTTTGCAACACCGGAAACCAGATCGACCGCCACCTTTGGATATTATGGAGTTAGTCACCACATTGGGGCTTAACTCATCTCTTAACGAGTTGCTCCTTTTAAAAGTAATTTGCGGATGATTAGTTAGATGTTTTTGCAAATTACTATCAGTTAGAAAAACATGCCAATGTTTGTCCAAAATGTGGCGCAGATCATGCGCTTGTCCTGAATACATGGTAATAAACCGCAAGCCCTCTGATTCAGATACTCGTTGCACAGGATGCAGTAGCTCATTGCGTGCAACCTCATCTACTTTCTTACAAGCTTCATTGATAGTACTCTGATGATAACCCCTATCTCTAAAGCGTTGCACCATGATTTCCTTTTCTTTTAAATAGCTACTCTCAGTGCTGCAGTTGCGTTTGGCGCGTAGTAATTCCCCATAAGGGATACAACAAACCAGCTTCCGAGGGTGTGAACTGGAAGCACTCAAGATGCTATTGCCGGCAGTCTTCTTACGAAATAAGTGTGTATGCATAGAATGATCTTTAATCTCCACGGTAATATCGAGAAACTCAACAGAGGTCCTACTGATATGTTCCGTGAAGACCAAATTAAACAAATTATCATTAAATTTCTTCACAAATGCACTAGCAGAGTCCATGTCACCATTCCAAATCAGAAAGGTGTCGTCCATATATTGGAGCCACAGGACACAGCTGGCAAATTCCGCCAGCTGAGAGGCCACCTACTCCTCCCACCAGCCCATGACTAAATTAGCATAACTGGAGGCAAAGCAGGTACCCATGGCTGTGCCCTGTGACTGCCGATAGACGACATCATCAAATAAGAAAAAATTATTAGTTAGACAGAATTCGATCATAGCAATGATCATCTCTGAATGATGGAGAAGAGAAATAGAACGAGTCTTGAGGAAATGTTGCACAGCCCTTAGACCTAGCTGATGTTGTATGCTGGTATACAGGCTGCCAACATCAAGAGTGACCAACGTATACTCAGGTTCCCAGTGAATCCCATCAATAATAGTTAGAAAATGAGTCGTGTCCCGTAAATATGCTGGTAAGCCAGCCACAAAAGGCCGTAAATAATGGTCAATATAACGGGACGTATTTTCCAACAAAGACCCAATAGACGAAACTATAGGTCTACAAGGCGGGTTAACTGGGTCCTTATGTAGTTTTGGAAGCAAGTACAACACAGGGATCCTGGGGTGAGGGCATTTCAGATAGTTAAATTCCTCCCACTCCAGTAGACCTTTCTCCCTCCATTCTACTAAGAGTTCCACATATTTCAAATTGGATTGTGTTATTGCACTTCTGTCAGAAATCGAATAGCAGGTTTGGTCATCCAATTGTCTATATCCCTCACGTAAATAAGCTGCTTTATCTTGAACAACAACATTTCCGCCCTTGTCTGATTGATGGATAACAATAGTATTGTCTGCTTTTAAATTCTCTAATGCTTTAATCTGACCCCAATTCAAGTTCTTCTTAGATGCTGGAATTTTACCATACCTCATTTTCTTTAAGTCATTTAAAACACCCCTTTCAAATACTTCAATAGCATCACATTCAATATTCGGTAAAAAAACTAATTTGGGTTTAAAATGACTGCCTGGATTAATATTGGGATCAATAGAGAAATCTTCCAAATTCAACTGTTGATTGTCATCACACATTTCTAAATCAGACATAGAAGACATAGCATGTAAAACCTCAATGTCATCAATATTGAGGGTGTTCAAAGGTATACCCACAGGTGTCAAATCTGTTTTGTTATGTTTCGTATCAAACCACTTTTTAAGTTTCAATTCCTCGAACCAACGCTGGTCTGAGTGCGCTTCTGTGCATGGGCACACCTGTTTCTTGATGTTTATACGCGGCCGCCCAGCCGCGAGAAGCCGCACCACCCCATGATTGAAGGGGGCCAGGGGCTCGGGATTGTCGGAGTCCTTGGAGGCATCGTGATGGATGGATTACGGACTGCGGTGCGCTGGTGAGGCCCATCCAGGGCTGAATGGTGATAATTTTAGCAGCGATATTACGGAGGCATTAAATCAATGCGCACTGCATTTCCCAGAATTCATCTGGGTGAGTCGACTTACCTGATTGGCCCATTGGAGGGCGTATTTGACTCAAGTATGCAGAGGCACATAGCTGCAACATGGCGCTCCACCAAGAAGAGGGGAAGAGCCCGAAACGCGTCGTGAAGCTAAGCGCCACACCCTCACATTGACTCCTGGTTGCATTAGCAGTCTGTCCTGAATAAAGGTTTTCCTCGAACCGACGCTGGTCTGAGTGCGCTTCTGTGCATGGGCACACCTGTTTCTTGATGTTTATACGCGGCCGCCCAGCCGCGAGAAGCCGCACCACCCCATGATTGAAGGGGGCCAAGGGCTCGGGATTGTCGGAGTCCTTGGAGGCAGCGTGATGGATGGATTACGGACTGCGGTGCGCTGGTGAGGCCCATCCAGGGCTGAATGGTAATAATTTTAGCAGCGATATTACGGAGGCATTAAATCAATGCGCACTGCATTTCCCAGAATTCATCTGGGTGAGTCGACTTACCTGATTGGCCCATTGGAGGGCGTATTTGACTCAAGTATGCAGAGGCACATAGCTGCAACATGGCGCTCCACCAAGAAGAAGGGAAGAGCCCGAAACGCGTCGTGGAGCTAAGCGCCACACCCTCACATTGACTCCTGGTTGCATTAGCAGTCTGTCCTGAATAAAGGTTTTCCTCGAACCGACGCTGGTCTGAGTGCGCTTCTGTGCATGGGCACACCTGTTTCTTGATGTTTATACGCGGCCGCCCAGCCGCGAGAAGCCGCACCACCCCATGATTGAAGGGGGCCAAGGGCTCGCGATTGTCGGAGTCCTTGGAGGCAGCGTGATGGATTGATTACGGACTGCGGTGCGCTGGTGAGGCCCATCCAGGGCTGAATGGTGATAATTTTAGCAGCGATATTACGGAGGCATTAAATCAATGCGCACTGCATTTCCCAGAATTCATCTGGGTGAGTCGACTTACCTGATTGGCCCATTGGAGGGCGTATTTGACTCAAGTATGCAGAGGCACATAGCTGCAACATGGCGCTCCACCAAGAAGAAGGGAAGAGCCCGAAACGCGTCATGGAGCTAAGCGCCACACCCTCACATTGACTCCTGGTTGCATTAGCAGTCTGTCCTGAATAAAGGTTTTCCTCGAACCGACGCTGGTCTGAGTGCGCTTCTGTGCATGGGCACACCTGTTTCTTGATGTTTATACGCGGCCGCCCAGCCACGAAAAGCCGCACCACCCCATGATTGAAGGGGGCCAAGGGCTCGGGATTGTCGGAGTCCTTGGAGGCAGCGTGATGGATGGATTACGGACTGCGGTGCGCTGGTGAGGCCCATCCAGGGCTGAATGGTGATAATTTTAGCAGCGATATTACGGAGGCATTAAATCAATGCGCACTGCATTTCCCAGAATTCATCTGGGTGAGTCGACTTACCTGATTGGCCCATTGGAGGGCGTATTTGACCCAAGTATGCAGAGGCACATAGCTGCAACATGGCGCTCCACCAAGAAGAAGGGAAGAGCCCGAAACGCATCGTGGAGCTAAGCGCCACACCCTCACATTGACTCCTGGTTGCATTAGCAGTCTGTCCTGAATAAAGGTTTTCCTCGAACCGACGCTGGTCTGAGTGCGCTTCTGTGCATGGGCACACCTGTTTCTTGATGTTTATACGCGGCCGCCCAGCCTCGAGAAGCCGCACCACCCCATGATTGAAGGGGGCCAAGGGCTCGGGATTGTCGGAGTCCTTGGAGGCAGCGTGATGGATGGATTACGGACTGCGTTGCGCTGGTGAGGCCCATCCAGGGCTGAATGGTGATAATTTTAGCAGCGATATTACGGAGGCATTAAATCAATGCGCACTGCATTTCCCAGAATTCATCTGGGTGAGTCGACTTACCTGGTTGGCCCATTGGAGGGCGTATTTGACTCAAGTATGCAGAGGCACATAGCTGCAACATGGCGCTCCACCAAGAAGAAGGGAAGAGCCCGAAACGCGTCGTGGAGCTAAGCGCCACACCCTCACATTGACTCCTGGTTGCATTAGCAGTCTGTCCTGAATAAAGGTTTTACTCGAACCGACGATGGTCTGAGTGCGCTTCTGTGCATGGGCACACCTGTTTCTTGAAAGATATATATATATACACATCCACACACAACCACACACACACACACACACACACACATCAAAAACAGCACTCTGAGGGGTCTATTCATCTAATTTCAATTTATTGCGCCACAGATGCGTTTCAGCAACTGATGCCTTTTTCACTGAGGTTGTGCAAAATAAGGCAATCACCTAACCAGTCTTTGAAATAAGTCACGGAAAACACTCCTTGGGAGGTGAATGATGGTTAAAGAAAGAGGACGCTTCATCCATCCTGGAGCATTTCTAACATTGTGCCGCCTCATTGCAAGTGACATAATTGATGTGTTCACTTGATTAGGTGACTCCAGTACAGATTATTCCTCATTAGTAGATCTATAACACCAAAATGGATACGGTTCACCCCACTTTCTAAAGTTCTTCACGCGCAATGAATAATTGAGCACATTTCTCCACATTTAGCCAAGAGAGTGCCGTTTGCTTAAAAAGTAGGTTGTAAACTGGATGTAACACCCCTCATTTGCCGCAATTACCCTTTACCAGACATCACATATCCCAAAGTTCCTGTTTGGTAACCAGGACTATCGCATTGCAGTAATGCTTGACCTCGTGTCAACAGGTATGATGCTCCTTTTGGCAGCGGTGGTTCTCACATTTTTAACTGTATAAACGATCCTCCAAATCCACTTTCAAATGCCAAACTCTTAACAGGTGCATTCATTATGTGATGTGTAATGGAAGCACCCATTAAGAGTTTGGCATTTGAAAGTGGATTTGGTTGGTTGATCATAAAAATATATGGGGCAGATTTACAAGCCCCATGCGCCACATTTACGCTGCCGTTGCGTCACTTCTGTGACGCAGCGGCGGCGTAAACCATGTGCCATGTTGCGCCTTATTTACAACGTGATGCATCTAGGGAGATGCGTCACGTTGTAAAACCCTGCGCAACATGAAACCTGCGTTAGGTTTCATGTGGGCGTTACGTCACAGGGTGGGCGTTCCAGCGCAGGAACGCCTCGTAAAAGTGATGCAGTGAAATCTAAAAGATTTCACTGAGTCACTTTTACATCCCTGCTGCGTCAAAACCCTGCGCCTGCTTGAAGCAGGCGTAAGGAGTGACGCAGCATGTTAGGCAAAGGGCGCCCCTGAGCATTGCTGTAGCCATGTCGTGCTTGCTAGATAGATAGATAGATAGATAGATAGATAGATAGATAGATAGATAGATAGATAGATAGATAGATAGATAGATAGATAGATAGATAGATAGATAGATAGATAGATAGATAGATAGATAGATAGATAGATAGATAGATAGATAGATAGATAGATAGAGATATATGGGGCAGATTTACGAGTTCTGGCGCATCTCTGAAAATCAGCAGGGATGTGCCAGAAAAGATATGACACGCAATTCCCTCCCTGCGCCACCACAAATGAGTCGCATTTACTATCGATAGATAGATAGATAGATAGATAGATAGATAGATAGATAGATAGATAGATAGATAGATAGATAGATAGATCGATCGAGATATAGATATATATATATATGGATATATATATCTTTTCCCTTCCCCCTCGAAAGCCTCCAAGGACAACGAAGACACACTCAGGTGGAATATGTACTTCTTATTTTTATTTATTGAAAAACCAAGCATCAAACTTGTTTCAATGATGACAAGACACCATTGTTTTTCCATATTTAAAGCATCAGCAATGTCAAGTGAACATAGACAGAGCAAACATACTCAATTGCAGAACAGGTTGTATGTGGCCATAGACAACGCGAGTTAGGTGCTGGGTGACAGCCTGCCTTAGAAACTACAAGCAAGCCATCAAGGGGCGGAAGCGCTTACTGCAAAAAAAAGCTTGGGAGGACCTAACAGAGGCATGTGAGCAAAAGGACTGCACTGCACCCACTTTTGGAGGGTCATTAATAACCCATGTCTTAAGGATTTAAATAAACCAGAGCTAAGTCATAATATTTTTCCAGAGCAGTGGCAGGCTCATTTTGAGGCAGTTTACAATCATTCACACAGAGAGGAACCATCACAGGAATTAAATCCTTAGCACAGATCTGATCCCATTACCTTCACTTTGAACGAGGTCAGATTGGGAATTGAGGGACTTTCACTGAATAAGGTGCCAGGACCAGATGGGATCCCGCCAGACCTTTTACTTTGCAATATAGAGATATGGGCCCCTTTCCTCATCAGGGTTTTAAATGCGGCAATAGCAACAGTAATGCCCGCATCCTGGTCTACTGCTACCATTGTACCGATTTGTAAGAAGGGAGATAGGGACAGCCCACATTGTTATCGCCCCATATCCATTATTGACAATACAATGAAGATACTGGGTCGAGTCTTATTGAATGGGTTGTCTGAATGGGCAGAGACGTACAAAATATGGATGTACAATATGGGTTCCGTGCTGGTAAATCCACCTCAGATCAATGCCTGAATCTGTACCTCACAATTGCAAAATATACAATAGCCAAACCAGGGGCGCTCTTTCTGGGTGTTATGGACCTCACTGCGTCTTTTGATCGAGTAAACCATGGTAAACTCTGGAAACTGCTCGGAGAGCTTGGGGTGGACCCAGCAATAACTAATACCCTAATGGCCCTCCACTTTAACACCACTGCAGCAATCAGATAACCACAGGATGGGAAAACCACTGGTCATTTTAACTGTTCTAGTGGGGTCAGACATGTTTGTATATTTGCGCCGTTTTTGTTCACAATATACATTAATGGTCTATACTCTGCCCTGAGGGCCCTACAGGCTGATACTCCTAGGATAGGTTCAAGACAGGTTTCCGTCTTGTTATATGCGTATGACGTGGTACTCCATGCACACACCACAAAGGGCCTGCAGCTTTTGCTGGATGGGTTTTGTCTTTTATGGATATGATGGATTTGTCACCTAATCTAACTGAATCCTATATAATGGAAATTGGAAAGCATAGCAGGAGGCCCATTACATACAAAATAGGCACACACATTCTAGAGAAAGTTTATGCCTTTTCTTATCTGGGTATTTTATTTGATGAGAAATTGAGTTTTAAACATTTATTAGAGGAGAAATGTCTAGAGATGACAAGGTCAACAAGATAAATTGCAAATTACATTCATATATTAGGCACCTGTTCACCAGGGGATAATTTTAAAGTTATGTAATTCTTTTTGTATCTCCAAAGTTTTATATGGCAGTGAGGTATGGGGCTACATGGTGGCTAACAAACTGCAATCCATAGAAAATAAACCCTTTAGGCGGATTTAGAAAGTCCCCCATAGCACCCCCGGGTACTCCTGTACATGAGGAATTAGGATCTAAGTATATCTCAGATATGGTGACTGTCAAACTCCTCCTGTGTTGGGTGAAGATCTGGCCCAATGAGGAGGTAGGTTTGACAGGCTGGTAATCCAGGACTGCCTTTCCCTTTGTCACGCGTAAAAAATCCTGTGGCTAAAATATGTTAAGGATACCTTCACCATACTAGGACGAGAAAATCTGTTTACTAGTTATGATAAGGTAGGTCCCCAAGAGAAGGCGATTATCAAAGATCAGTTTTTTTAAAAACATGATACGGCACCCGGTGAGGATAAGGAGCTTAGGTATCCCACGGTCAGAGAACACATTTTAGTCAAATTGGTGCAGGGCATGGAACCCTTTTTTTCCTCATATCATGTGATAAAGATAGATTTTTAATTCCCCATTTTAGATTGAATTTATTTAATCATTTATTGGCTTCACCCCCAGGCTTTGCTGTGCATGCAGAACACAGACGTCCCTGTGCCTGCAACAATAGGTCTCCACAGGACACTCTACATTTTGTCCTTCTCTGTACATATCATTCTCATCCTAGGCGAGTGTCCTTCAAAGGGCTTTTAGAAAAGCTTAGATTTAGGCAGACACATGTTGCCTTACTGTTCTTACAGCTCTCAACTAATGTTTATACACTCTTTTGTGTTTCTCATTTTTTAAGATCTGCTTAAAGGATAAGAACCACCAGAGGTGACTGATGGTCACAAGAGGTTTTTCGAATTTTGCACTTTGTTAGGTTGCTATAAATATCTTGACCTGTGGGTCACTTTTTGGGATCATGTGTAGTTATCTTAGTTATCTTAGGTTAAATTTATGTGAAATCATGATTTTATTGATTACATTTTTAATTCAAGAAAGGGTTGTTGGGAGTGTTATGATTTTAAGACACCTGCTGGGACAACAAGACGTTATGGATTCTGTGTTGTCTTATTTTGTACATCGGGCTGTTTTACAGATAATGTGCACACTTGATGTATGTGTCTTTTTAAACGGTCTCTTTTATGGTCATATTTTTTATGCCAAATAAAGATTATTATTATTATTATTATTATTCAACAAGCCAAGACAAGAGACGATCGGGTTAAAGCTCTTAACTCACACACTTTTCCAGGTACAGAAATTAAGGCAATGAGGTTGGAGACCTTGATGGTCTTATAAATCCATTTGCTAGTATCTCATCTAAATTCCAGTCTGATTCTGTAAGAGTACATACGTAGTTATAAGATATAGATGCTCTAGGTTTCAGATCAATCTTGCAATTATAAATATGATGTGGAGGAAATACACTTGCTTTTTTCTTTTCAAACACATCTTGAAAATTCTCATAACAAGGTAACTACACAACCAATAACAGAAGTTGAAATACAAAAAGATGATGGACGGAGATTGTCAAACATTCATCCCAGTCACAGATATGGGTCTAAATCCATCGCTATTTTTGCTCAGCATGCCATTCTAGTTTGGACCCAGCCGTATGTAAATTTATCTTGAGCCTGCTCCCCATGGGAGCAGTCCTGGCCAGGTCCTCCCTGGACAGGAAAACAAGCATCCTGGGACCGGTTTTAGGGTATCACCCCTTATCAGCCAGGCTAGTTTGAATAATGGATGTTTGGCCAGATGTACTAAGCACTGGTTGGAAAATAATAGTTGCAATTTGCAACCAGTATTTTTGAGGCCATTGCGGTATTTTGCAACCCAACTTATGCACTAATAGGTGGAATCACAAAATACTGAGCCAGAGCGGGTTGCAATTTGACCTACCTCATGAAAGATACTAAAGTGGTTTGCAAATCGCAATCCATTCCAATTCACAGGCATTACATGGATGGAGGCCAGAACCATGTCTGTGATTGCTTTTAAATAAAGCAATCATTTTCTTTAAAACAATTTAGCCTGTTTTCCTTAAAGCAAAACAGGATGTGTTTGAAAAAAATGTCCATTGGATCACTGTCTATTCTTAAAAATATTTGTCTTAGCATTCACAAATGGGAATAATCAGATAGTATGGTAAGATAGTAATGTTTTGCAACCAGATTTCAGCTGAAAACATTAGTACATCCCACTCCCAATTAGTATTTGGAAGGGTCGCCCTAAATATGCCCCTTCCGAAAACCAATTTGGTAAGTAGTCATAAACCACAATTGTAATTCAGTAAAGTGTTACCAAATCCCAATTGTATTTTCCACATACCAAAAGGTCATTTAGCAGTCACAAACTGCCTGATTTTGCAAATTGGACCCTTTGCAAATGCAAAAAGCCTTAGTACATCTGGCCACTAGTTCTTCATTCATTAATCAGTGATTCATACAATAATCAAAATTCTGCTATATTGTTCTTGCCCACTAATCAATTAACCATTACATACCCAGAATTATTTTAAGATGAGGGGCATCAAAGAGATCATAATAACTTTTTCATGATGATTTCCATGATATATCAAAGAAACCATGTGAGTGTGAAAGTGTATAAGCCCTGAGGGCACTACTAAACCATCTACTACCAAAACCCTTTGGAATGTCCTTCTTAATCACAAGTATCTGTACAAATTTGTGCAAACCTAATATTCTTATAGTTCCTAGAGGCAACTGAATTGAAAAATCTTTATGCAATCTTATCCTGTCCATGGGCAAAGTAATTTTCAAAGAATCAATAAAATGTGCACAAGATGGCTGCATGGTTCTTCCTACCAAGTTGGAACTAACACATTTTCTTCATTTAACAGGGCTGGTCCATTCATTTTTAAAGAATCCTGTTTTCTACTGGTTGTAATTTTTCTATTTGTAATGTTACTGGTATTCACTGTTTTTTGATTTTTTGAGATCCTAGATTTACCCTGACAATCTGACTCAAGCACCTAAGAAGTTCAAAGGACTGCATCTTCATGTCAGCCAGACATATACAGCTGAGCATGGACTGTGGATCATGACAGGCTGTTGGATTGTAAAAATATTGACAACTAAGTTGAAATTAAGTAATAGGGATACTGGTGAGTAATCACAGCATTACTTCCTTATCACATCTTTATCTTAACCGCTACATCGTAAGGATATAGAAAAGAAAGCAGGGCCACCATCGCTAGCCCACAAAGGAAGCCAACTAGTAAGGGCAAAAACCAGATACAAAGGAAAGACCAAACACAAAAGCTTAACCGAGCCGCATATGCCAGTGCCAAGGAACCAACAAACATTAGAAACCCAAAAAGCAGCAGGCACTACCTGTGTACCCACAGGAGCAGGATGCCAAGTTATGGATCACCTGGAATAGTGACCCATAAGCGCAACATCAGAGTCGAGAAAGCCAAAGGGTGCAGCACCCTCTCAAGGCCATAGATTCATGGAAGGAGTTACAAGGGACCAAAAGACACCAGTATGAAGACCCTGTAGCAGTGCAGGCACTCCCCATATTAAGCAAGCAGAAGGAAATGTCACCAATCCCCCACTACCTGGAGGAATGCACATGCCAATCAAGAAGGCCCAGATTGGAGTAACAAGGTAGATATTCCCCAAACAAATCAAATTCCAGTTGCAGGGGAGAGGTGACAAACAGGAATTACGCCACACACAAAATATCAAGAGTACATCAGCTCAGACAAGTTACTAAAGGCAAACCAAAGAGTGAACTCGAAGCATGGCCAACAGTCGCCAACAAGCTAGCAGATCACTGTCCGACTCACAGCCTAGCAAGAGCTAGGGAAAGGAGTTGAAACACAAAAACTTACAATACAAAGCCCCAGGCAGGGAGACATGGGTGCACACAAAGCCAGCATAAACCAGGCTGCAAGCAAGTGGGGGCTAGAAGTCAGCAAAAATCAAGAAAACAATCAACAGCAAGTAGCAAAGGCTCAAAAAGGGCCCACAAGATAAGCAGGAACTCCCATTGACAAACAGAAAAACAAGGTGACCCTCTCCCAAAGGAGACAGACATAATAGTAGGTTTATGGGTGGAGGTTATCTGTTATAGGCAAACCTATAAAAGGAGGAATTTACAACATTTCTCTTATATCACTTGAAGAAAAAGTGATTCACTTTTTCATGTAGTTGGCTATTTACCTCTACCTCCATATCAAACCAGTTACGTTAGTATCTAGGCCAATTTGTTCTTCTGGATTAACCTACCACGTATTTGTTGTGATCAATTTGTAATTTAAATGTGTACTGGCTAACCTGTCCAAGCATAATGGCTGTTTTCATGTATAAGGAGTGTAAGGTAGAACGGGTACTTACTTCAAATACTGAACACGCTTTTCTGAAACATTATTACCAAATACACATCAAATGCCAAAAGTCCAAGTTTATGAAGAAAGTAGGTTAAAAACTAGGAGGAATCACAAAAAAGTGTTTTCTACTCAGCGACTAATATTTTAACAAATGTTTTATGGCTTCTCCACAAAACTACTGTGGTAATGTGTGTTTACTCAGTCATTGACTTGGAATGTAGTGAGCTCATGGAGCAAGTGTTCTACATTCTGGTATTAAGGTTCTTGTGTGCGGCAGTTGCTCCAGAGCCCCTTCTTGTATGGATGTTCTTCATGATTAAACTACAAGTTTCCAGTATTACAGCGTGACTCTTCTCTACAAGTTTGGCGACGACCGGGATTGTTTGTCATTGAAACGAGCAAGAAGGGGCCAGAGGATCAAGCTGCGAAATACTTCAGAGGATCAGAACCAGTGAAGTTTTGAAATGGGTATTTGGAACTTTTGTTGCCATTCACGACGAGCGAGGTGAGAGGCTTTGTTCAACCTTGGCTGTACTGTCCCGCTTTGTGAAGCAGCAACTCGGCATTTTTGAGCAGTGTGCGAAGTGTTTCACAAAGAAGAGTCGATCCGTTGCCATGGTGCGCGGCGAGACTGTTTATTTGATTTTGTGACAAGCGGTGGCGATATTTTGAAACGTGGGGCTGCGCAGTTGCTGAATTTTGGCACTGCCTCAGTTTTCGATTTTTTATTTTAAAGTTTAAGCCTCCAGTACTCGTATTGTCGGTGCGATTTGTGGAAAAGGAGCGCTGTGCTCGAGACGACGCTTAGAACGTCTACATGCTCGCGCTGGTATCTCGCGCGCTAGACAAGAACTTCACAAGCAGCGTTTGGCCAGCAGGATCATATTTATGATTTTCAACAGCGATTTAAGTTAGAGAAAAGAAGAGAATAAGAAGGCTCTTACCTTGGCTTCTTTCCTGTTGTTTTCTCGACAAGATTAAGAAGGTCATAGAGTTTAAAGCAGCACGTCCACTGCAAGCAGAACTTCCTGGTTACAGCACTCCCAGTGGTGTATTTGAAAACTGCAGGCTTGTTACTTCTGTGACCTGCACACATTCATTCTGTGATGTGAAAAGAGAGTTATCTTCTTCAATCTCTTGCATGTACTTTCCTTCTACAAACAATTTTAATATTATTTTTTTGTGTTTTCATTGTTCTTTAGCATTTCTTGTTCCGTATTGCACTGGTGTTTGCTACTTCAGCAACTTGCACGCTTAGTATTTGGTGCAAGTGATATTAGCGCATTACACGGTTTTCATATTTATTATATAAGGTTTTTTTTTTTTTTTTGCTCTCTTCTTTCTTTTTACCGACATGCAAAATATTACAGCGCCAGCTTCTTTCCTGCAAGATCCTGGGGATCCTCCCCTAGAGTGGAAACTTTGGATTCGTTTGTTTAAAGCATACTTAGTAGCCATTGATGCGACTAAGTTCAAACCTGACAGGAAAAAATGTGTAATGTATTATCATCTTGGCGTTGAGGGGCAAAATGTATTTGACCATCTTCCCGATTATGATGGTTCAGATGAAGACATTGATGAGTTCGATGCAGCTATTGCTCAACTCGACAAGTATTTTGCGAAGTCAAAAAACTTGGTTGTTCACAGATTCAAGTTCTTTACCAGAGTTCAGAAATCTTCAGAGAGTATTGATTCTTATGTGACTGCTCTGAAAGTGTTAGCTTCGACATGTGAATTTCAAGAGTTCACTTCTCAATTGATTAGAGATCAACTCGTAGCTAGATGCAGTTCTAAAAAGATACAAGAACATTTGCTCACCTGCAAAAATCCATCTCTTGATAAAGCTATCAATATAGCGAAAAGTATTGAGGGATCCTGTCATGACGTTAAGTCTCTTGAGGAATCTCTTAACAAAACTTGTATTTCAGGGGCTGTTGTTAATAAGCCAACAACTTCTGCAGACCAGAAAAGACCTACAACTGCAGCTAAACCTAGTGTTCAAAGTTTTGCACAAAGGAAAATATTTTGTTTTAGGTGTGGTTCACCTAATCATGTTTCTTCCTTTAGATATTGTCCAGCACTTGGTCAACATTGTAAGAAGTGCAATCGAATGGGTCATTTTTTAAAAGTGTGTAGGGGTGGCAGATTTAATAATCCTATTCGCTCCTTAGTAACTGAGGACAGTGAGATGGAAAGAGAAAATTCCAACACCAATGTTGAATTAATGCTGGGGGTTAGATGTGTAAAAGAGCTTAACTTTTCTTCAGTCGTTGATCCTGAAGTTGAAGTTTGGATTGATGGAGTGTCTATCAAACTTCTGGTAGATACTGGTGCTCGCATTACTATCAATGATTATAAAAAATTTACATTATCTTGGAGCAAACTCCCTTTGCTTCCTCCTGATGTATCTACTGTGGCATTTGAAGGCAGCACAGGTGGATTTGTTGGGGTATTTTTTGGCCACTATCAAATTTCTAGATTCACATATCAAGGGCAAAGTTTATGTTGCTCGCAAGGGCATTAATGTTCTAGGATTAATTCATCAGGCTGAATTGAAACTAGTTATAGTGCCGCTTGTAGGCTTGGGACTGCTTGCTGACAACTGTGGGCTCTCCACGAGAACGCCGCGCTGCCCTGGGGGTGATACCTACCGGACCATCACCATCAGAACGCGGGACTGCGAGGACCAGGCTGCTTGGCGGTGAGCGCAGCTGCATCCTCTTCCCGGCTCCTCCCCCAGAAGGTTCTTGACGCCTCGCGGCCCCCGCTTCACGGGTGCCGCTTGTAGGCTTGGGACTGCTTGCTGACAACTGTGGGCTCTCCACGAGAACGCCGCGCTGCCCTGGGGGCGATACCTACCGGACCATCACCATCAGAACACGGGACTGCGAGGACCAGGCTGCTTGGCGGTGAGCGCAGCTGCATCCTCTTCCCGGCTCCTCCCCCAGAAGGTTCTTGACGCCTCGCGGCCCCCGCTTCACGGGTGCCGCTTGTAGGCTTGGGACTGCTTGCTGACAACTGTGGGCTCTCCACGAGAACGCCGCGCTGCCCTGGGGGTGATACCTACCGGACCATCACCATCAGAACGCGGGACTGCGAGGACCAGGCTGCTTGGCGGTGAGCGCAGCTGCATCCTCTTCCCGGCTCCTCCCCCAGAAGGTTCTTGACGCCTCGCGGCCCCCGCTTCACGGGTGCCGCTTGTAGGCTTGGGACTGCTTGCTGACAACTGTGGGCTCTCCACGAGAACGCCGCGCTGCCCTGGGGGCGATACCTACCGGACCATCACCATCAGAACGCGGGACTGCGAGGACCAGGCTGCTTGGCGGTGAGCGCAGCTGCATCCTCTTCCCGGCTCCTCCTTTTCCGCCCCTTTGTCTTTATTTCATAATTTTGCTACCGCGCGCTAGTGGGACGCGCGCGGGACTAAGCCCGGGGCGAAGACCGGGTTAAGAGCGGGCCGTTTGAGGCCGTTCGAGACTGGAGACACTGGGCTGGGCCACCCCCCCTATATCTTATTAAGTGTATTCGATTGTGATCACCATATCGATATTGGTGGGAGAAATGTCTAGGAATAAAAGTGCTGCTGCTGGTACATCTATGGCAGGGACCCTGGATAATTTTATTGTTAGAGCTGCAAACATATTAGAACGAGAGATAGACCTTACCGAGCGTCGCTTATCGCTTGAACCCTTTACAACTAAACGCTCATCCCTAGGGAAAATCGCTCTATCTACTACACCTGGGGTAACCACTACTAAACCTATATCAACTGAATGTTTGACTAGTGAGACTGAAAGCATAGACCTCAGCACGGACCTAACTATTGAAAGTAATAAGTGCAGAGACATTAGAAGGTCTACTACTTCTGTAACTACCTCGGCTGCTGCTACCAACAATCTAATCGAAGGTGTCTCTACTCGTGCACAATTACACGCAATAACTGAGGCTACCTCTTTTTCTTCCTCCCCTCCTTTAAATTTAGGAGCAAAACCAAAACTCAAGGCTGCTCCGCAAGCAAAAAAGGGGAGACAACCAAGAGTGTCAAAAAATAAAAATAAAACAAATGCTTCTAATATCACTCTGGGTGCTGCTGATTACCCCCTGAACGAAGTCACCTCAGACTTGACTAGGCAACTAGATGTTGGGTTTCACTCCAAAATAATAGAAGTGTTTGAAAATTCAACCCGTCTGATCTTGGATAGACTTTCCAAGATAGAGGAGCGACTACAGAAACTAGAAAAGACTGCCTCTACTAATCTAGAACACAATCAATTTCTGAGGACAGACTTACTTAGGGAGCTCCACGAACTCTCTCTTCTTGCCAAACCTGCTAGCAATCCAAAAGAGAAAACTCCTCCCCCTATGCCTTTGCCGCTAACGGATAGGCACTTGGGATTATCAGGGGATAAATGTGAAAACACAGCCCGTATTGAAAACACCACAACTAGTAGTGGCCTCCAAAATTCACACGCAGGAGTAAAGCCCCAGCAGAATCTTTCGGAAGTTAATAAAAAAACTAATAATCCTATTACACAAGATAAAAATGCGGTAGAAAATGGAACTGCTCCTGCCCAAGATGTTGTTCCCAAATTACCTATTTTAGATCTTCCCCCAGAATCCTTACCCTACGTCATTATATTGGCGGGAGTACCTGGCCTGGAGGGAAAAACCAATGAGTCTTATCTCGAATTGAGGAACAAAACTATGCATTGGCTTAATATCAACCGACCCCTCCCTCCTCACATTCATACTAAAATCTTATTTGTACGGAGAGTTAGCTGGGTGGGTAGAAGGAGTAAAGACATACCGGGAGATTGTATAATTGTTAATTTTAAGGACACCCAGGCTGCAAAATACATCCAGTATGTACAATCTTCTGTCCTCAACACAAACATCATCCCACTACCTCTTGATTACTTTTATCCTTATCAATCAATCAACAAGAGGTGGGAACAAGTAGGGAGGGCAAAAATACATACTAACCAGGAAAGAGGCATGTTGCCTATATTAAGTCAAGGTTGGTTGGAGACCATTCCATTGTCAAACAGGTACAGCTGTCTGGATATGGTCGACCCCTAAATTATAATGTCGTCGATTATGTGGGGGAAGTCGCAGTCGGTGATAAGCCAACTTCACCGACTGACTTACGGCCCGTACAATTGTCAACTTCCTTAGAGAACAACTTAGAAACTATCCCCATCAATACCGAGGATGATGAGTTATCTGATCATCTCACACTGACGTGCAGCAGATCTTCTGAAACTGTGGCTCCTGGTGCAACTCCCATTGTGATCTCATCCTCAGGGGGCGACATAGGCCATTCTATTACATTTTTATCCTGGAATGTTGCAGGGTTGTCCTCCAGGCTGGGCGACATAAACTGTGCTTCCTTTGTAAAACGGTTTTCGATTGTCTGTCTCCAGGAATGTTGGACGGTCGAGCCCATTCATATGAATGGTTATCGTACCTACCACACGCCAGCTGTACACACTTTGAGAGGGAGAAATAAAGGAGGCCTTTGTATTTACGTCTCAAATTGTTTAAAAGAAACTAATATTTCTTTTTTCTCTGATTCCATCTTCTACCAGATTTTGCATATAACGTTGGGGGGCAATCAACACATTAACCTGATAAATTTCTACAACAACATACCGAAAGATGTATGGGCCTCGACCTTTAAAGAATTACTTGAGACCCTTAAAAACATAGACGAAAAAGAACTTTCTGATAGTTGTGTGATTTGGATGGGCGATTTTAACTACTTTCTATGCCCATTGAGCGACCAAAACCTATGTGGACTGGGAGAGATGGACGGTGTTCCTGTGACACACTTCTCACATACATCTCTGGGAAAACACCTTAATGATATACTTTTCTCCCTGGACTTGGGCTTTGTGAATGAACTATGCTCCCCACCAGTCTCTTTTAACCCCACATTCATTGGACGGGGCTGCAAATCAATAATTGACTTCATGTTAATATCCAAACGTTACTCTCATTATATTCTCGCGTTTGAAACATGCGAGGTAGCAATGAGTGACCACTTACCGCTTAGTATGTCCCTTATTACAATGCTGGGTAAAAACAACACTGTTACCATGACTCAGACCCTTTATGACTTTAGATTAGAACTTGCAAGGAAGAACGGTTATACCCTAAAATGGGACAAAGTGGAACCAGTGGCCTTCCTAGGAAATTTAATTCGTTCCAAGGAAGAGGAATTTAATATCTGTCTCACAGAGTATGCTGAGCCTCTCAAAGTCAATGATGCATTCCTTAGTATCTCAGAGGAAATTAAAAAGCTACTCATGAGACCTCTGAATTCTGGGGTAAACAAATTTAAGAGATGGTTTGATAGAGAGTGTAGTAAGACCCACGCTCATTTAATGGAACAACTAAAAAGGGAGCCTAGGGTAATGATCGAAGTTAGATCAGCCAGATCTGCCTACCAACAGGCAGTTAAAAAAAGGAAAAAACAAATTAAACAGGAAGCCTGGAGTACTCTTCGGGAAACCTGCATTTCTAAAAATAATACAGCATTTTGGAAAGCGGTGAATGCTCCTTTTTTCTCCAATGATTCAACAGACTCTATCGTAACAGCTATCTCGGAAGAGGGCTGGATGTCTTTCTTTCGTGAACTTTATACAAAGGACTCTCAGGTCGAGATAGAAGGGGAATTTAACTCAGGTGATAAGGACGTAGTACCCTATCCAATAAATGTTGATTTTAATGTGGAGGAAGTTATGACAGCTATCAACAAGAGCCCAGCGGGAAAGGCCCCTGGTCCGGATGGAATTCCCGTAGATGTTTTTAAGGCTAACAGTAAGTTATGGGCCCCACTGTTAACTAATGTCCTCAACAGTTTTACTAAAACGGGCTTCCCAAAGACTTGGCAGGAAGCCATTGTGGTACCCATTTTCAAAAAAGGAGATCGCAGTTTACCGAAATGCTATAGACCGATCTCCTTACTTGATTCACTCATGAAGATCGCGGGGAGAGTTATACTTAACAAATTACAAGTATGGGTGAACGACACAGGTACTCTCTCCCAATTTCAATACGGTTTTAGGGAAGGCTTAGGAACAATAGAGCAAGGTCTGAATCTAGCACTCCTAGTAGCCAAATATGTCGAGGCAAAAAAAGAGAACTTATTTCTAACATTTGTGGATTTAAGCTCGGCCTTTGACTGCATCAACCACAATAAACTTTGGCTAACTATGCAGGATATGGGAGTGGACCCGAACCTCCTAATATTTATTAGAGAATTATATCGGGAGGCGGGCGCAAGGGTACGCTATGGGGAGAAGGGGGACTGCACTTCCAAATTTTCCATAGAAAAGGGTGTGAGACAAGGCTGTATTCTAGCACCTTTTTTATTTAATTTATATATTAACTCGTCGCGTCTCACCTCCTGGAAGATAAGCAGGATTATCCCAAAATTGGTCATTCCTTTATCCCCATTCTTTTATATGCAGATGATGCTGTAATCATGGCCCGGACCCAAATCGGTCTCCAGAGATCGATTACCAGCTTTTCTGAATACATGGGTAGTAGTGGCCTAAAGATTAACATAAGCAAAACATTTAACATGTGCTGCACAAAAAAGAAGAATCTTAGCTGTAATTCATTTTTATCTAACACGAAAATCGCGACTGTCAATACTTTTTCGTATTTAGGTATTACATTTGATAAAAAGGGAACTTGGACAGCGGCAGGTGAATCCCGAAAGCTAGCATTCTCGCGAGCAATTGGGGCAGTCAAACATTTTTCAAACAAGGTTGGAGGCCGCCCGGTACCAGTCTTGCTTGATATCTATAGGGCTAAGTGCGTATCAATTGCACTATATGGCGCAGGAATTTGGGGGATTGTGAACACCCCAAGTATTCAAATTCAGATCTGTCAGAATGCTTTTCTGCGGTACTTATTGGCTGTGCCGGGGTCAACTTCTTCTTATGCCTGTCATCAAGAGTTGGGCGTGCCCTATATTGCTGATCTCATCAAACTGGAGCCCATCTTGCTGTGGCATAAAGTATGGTCTGGAACTGAGACAGACCTGAACAGGGACATAATTAAGGACTGCCTAGGCCTAGATGGAGCACTGAAAATTCCCTGGTTTAATTACGTAAGGAATTTCTTTACGGAGTTAGGCCATCCGGAGTTCTTTGACTCTCCAGCTAGCATGACGAATTTTTCAAGAAAGAAGCTTAAGCAAATTTGTCTGCATTTTCTTTCAGAGCAACGCTGGATGTCAGAGAAATGTAAGAGCTCTGTTATGGCCAATCAGCTACTTATTACTAACCCGGGTATCCAACCATATTTGAAACTAGTCCCCAGCTGCTATACTCGCATGCTGTTATCTCGTTTTAGGGCTGACATCTTTTTTAGAATGGTCACCTTTCCTGAGAAGAATTGCTGGCTTAAGGAACTTACTCCTTGTCCCTGTGACCAGATTTCTGTCCAATCTTCCCTCCACTGTATTCTTTTTTGTAAATTTTATACAGAACCTAGAAAAAGTATTCTTCGACCCGTTTTAAAAAAGCTAGGGTTGAGACAATGTAGAGCGGCGTTGGTCAGATTACAAATGTTAGACGATGAATTTCTTATCTTTTCGGTCTCTATGTTCCTAAAAACTGTTATTAGATTTAGGATCTCCATGAATTAGATCATTTTTAACATGCTGTTATTTTTAACTTTTAAAGCTTGTCTCATTGAATGAAATGTGATATATGTTTGCTTTTATGGTTTTGTCTCTTAAAAATCGAATAAAGCTGCTTCTGATTCTGAAAAAAAAAAAAAAAAAATCTGATTCTGAAAACTAGTTATAAGACCTGGGTCAAGCAATCCTGTCACTATTGAAAGGTTAATTTCCAGCTCTTGTTGTTCTGTGGATTTGTCGGGTGACAACAGGGTACATTTGAAGTCAGAATTAGATTGGGAGAAAAAATTCAAGAAGGTTTTTCAAGACAAATTGGGAAATATTTCAGATTTTGTCTTTGCAATAAAAGTCAAACACCAGGTTGCTCCAGTCAACCATAAGTTACGCAACATACCTCTAAGTGTAAGGAAAGACCTATCTGTCATGCTTTTGAATTTATGTGAACAAGGCATCATTGAGAAAGTGGAGGGTACTCTTTGGTTATCTCCCATTGTTCTCGCAAAGAAAAAAACTTAGGATGTGTGTTGACTTGAGGAGTGTCAACGAGGCAATTTGGGTGGATAACTTTCCTTTACCAAGGATTGAGGACCTTATCACCAAAATTGGTCACTCTTGTTGGTTTACGAAGCTAGACCTTAGGTCAGCTTATCACCAAGTTGTCTTAGATAAATCCTCTCGCCATTTGACTGCCTTTGTTACTCTGGAGGGAACCTTTTAGTTCTGCAGGATGCCATTTGGCATTGCTTCTGCGGCAGCAGTGTTTCAGAGACTAATGTCTAGCATGTTTAATCACTTATCTCAAGTTGTGGTTTTCCAAGATGATATCTTGGTGTTTACAGAGGGTGAAGATGAACATTACACTGTTGTGGAAAATGTTTTGAGCATATTAGAATCTAGAGGTGCTACCTTAAGGAAAGACAAATGCATATTCAAAGCTAAGGAAATAGAATATCTGGGTCATGTTTTTTCAGCTGATGGTATCAAACCAAAACCTTGCCTTGTAAAAAGTATTTTGGACGCTCCTGCTCCATAGAACAAAGACCAATTACTTTCCTTTTTGGGTCTTTGCGAATTCTATGCTAAGTTTTTAAAAAACTTTGCAAATTTAACTGAAGCATTTAGGCCTTTGTTAAAGAAAAATGCGGAATACAACTGGTCTGATTCTTGTGATCAAACTTTTAAAGTAATCTAAGAAAGAATTGTCAATGCCCCAGCTCTTCAATCTTTTTCAGAAAAAAGGGCTACTGTTATTTCGGTGGATGCATGTGAATATGGCTTAGGAGCTGTTCTCACTCAAGTGGAGGATGGACGTGAGTTTACTGTTGGATTCGCTTCTCGCACATTAAGAGATGCTGAACGTAAATATTCTGTGATCGAAAAAGAGTTGCTTGCCTGTGTGTGGAGTGATGAGAAATTTAAAGCATATGTTTGGGGCAGACATTTCACACTGAAAACTGACCATTGTCCTTTAGTCAATATTCTCTCAGGAAAAAAAATCAAACGTACTACAGCTAGAATTTCAAGACTTGCTGCCAAATTGTTAGAATTTTCATTTTCAGTAGAGTACATTCCTGGGGGAAAGAACTTCCGGGCTGATTGTCTTTCTCGACTTCCCATTGACGAAAACGATAGTCATGATTGGGAAGCCGAGATTGAAGAATGTTTTATTGCATATATAGGAGATGCAAGCTTTTCAGAAAGTGAATGGATTTCTGCAGTCGGTTCAGATTGCATTCTGAGTGAAGTTATTACATTATTGCAGTCTGGTTGGCCAAAGGAATCACAATTGACAAATAAGTTACAACCTTTTTGGAAGATTGCAGATGAATTGTCTTTAGAAGGTGATTTGTTAGTTCATGGAGAGAAATTAGTAGTACCCTTTTCTCTTCGTCAGCAGGTGATAAAATTGGCTCACAGTGGGCATTTATGCTCTACCTTGCATTTAGGCTCTACCTTGACAAAGAAGAAAATTAGGGAGAGGTTTTGGTGGTCTCGTATGGACTCACAGATTGAGGATTTTGTGTTGAATTGTACCAAGTGTGATTCTAGTGATAAGGTGTTAATAACTGAACGACAAGTTGAATCAGTAAGTTTGTGTCCAAAGAGAGTGTGGCAACGTGTCGGTGTTGATTTCTTGGGACCATATCAAGTTTTACCTCACAATTTAAGATACTTCATTGTGATGGTAGATCATCTTTCCAGGTGGGTTGAGGTGGAACCTGTATCAGAACCAACCACAAGAAAAGTAATTGAGTGTGTTTTTTAAGGTGTTTTCTAGAGAGGGTTTCCCAGTAGAACTTCTAACTGATAACGGTGTTCAATTTGTTTAATCTGAAATGTCTTCCTTTTTAGAGAATTGTAAAATTAAACATTTAAGGACACCTCTTTATCACCCTCAGAGTAATGGGAAAGTTGAGCGTTTCAACAGGGTACTTATGGAGTGCATTCAAGCTTCAATTAAGAGCAATATGGATGTGGCTCAATCTATCCATGAGCTGGTTTGGTCTCACCGTACTACTCCACACTCTGTTACTGGCAGGTCTCCTTTCGAACTCATGAGGGGTAGAGAAGCTGCTACTGAATTGTGTCCGTCTTGGATCCTTAAGGCATTACCCAAGTCTGGGAATGTTAGTAATTGGTGTGAATCTGCTGAATACAACTCTAATTGTTTCAATTTTAAGAAGTTAGAAAATAAAAAGGATTCTTCGAGGAAACCTTGCAGATTAAGAGTAGGGGATTGGGTCCGTGTCAGGAATCCCATCTTGGTTGGGAAAGGTTTTTCCAACTTTAAGGATCCTATTCAAGTTTGTGAGGTGAGGAAGAATGCTGTGAAACTTTCTGATGGTAATTGGTGGGGTATCACCCGTGTAGCTTTAACTCCACGTAATGTTTCTGCACCAAAAGTGGCTGCAGACTTTTCAAGAGGCAATTCTATTCCACGTAGGAGTGATCGTATTCACCGAAGACCCACGAGATTTAATGATTTTGTTTCTCGTTAAAATTTTAAAAAAGAGGAAGGAATGATGGTTGGTGTATTCTTACTTGAATTGCTTTTAATTTGAATTCATTCTATTTCTCTTATGTATTCTTTTTGTTTTAAAAAAGTATGTTTTAATTGCTGTATATGCACTGTTATTTTGAATATATATGTTTTTAGCAATGTGTAGGTATTATACTTTTATTGTGTTTTAATTTGCTTGTTGTCTCCATTTAAAAATGGGGGATGTGTGGTAATGTGTGTTTACTCAGTCATTGACTTGGAATGTAGTGAGCTCATGGAGCAAGTGTTCTACATTCTGGTATTAAGGTTCTTGTGTGCGGCAGTTGCTCCAGAGCCCCTTCTTGTATGGATGTTCTTCATGATTAAACTACAAGTTTCCAGTATTACAGCGTGACTCTTCTCTACAACTACTCTAATAATTGTACGTATTTTTCTCTGTCTAACAAGTGTCTTCCTACCCCTTTTGTCATCACAGGAACCAAGTGATGGTCATTGGGTGGATGTTCAGTGTGCTCCAGTTGAATTGTATGAATAGATATGAATAATCTGTTTGGACTGCAATCACTTAAAATCACTTTGTCCTGAAAAACATATCGTGGGGTGAATTGAAAACCAAAAGATAACAAGCATTAAAAATGCAATACGTCTCACCTTTGATTAAGTTAAAGCCATTTGCTTTTCTATACATTACCATTAGCAAAGCAAATGGCTTTAACTTAATCAAAGGCGACACCTAGTGCAGTTAAATATCAGAAATCACACCCATTTGAGCAACAAGAAACTCTAAGATCTCGAAACTGCTGCAAAGGAGCTGAAATGAATCTCATTGTACTGCAAAACAATTGTGTAATCATGATATTAAACAAACACGTCTTTGGGCGGCAGTACATTATTAGCATTCTGCGTAAATGCAGACACACATACAATTACATAAAAAAAAATACTGACTGCAACAGATTGGCACTTACATTGTAAAATAAGCAGTGTACTATTAAAGGCCATAAGTCCATACAATCAAGACTCAGTTCCACACCTTCCCAACTGGACACAACTATTAACGTCAAACGGCACAGTGACAGACATCACAGACTCACTCTTTCAGAGCCAGCATTAGCACAGATGGTTCCCGGGGCAACATTTTTTTTTGCTCCCCCAGGATTCCCTTACTACCACCCTCCATGAGTACCCCTCATCTCTTCAAAGGACCTTTCTCACATGCATTTAAATTGTTTTATAGCACTTTTCATACCAATGCAGAGAGTCTGAGCCCTTTACAACACACCCACATTATACAGAGATAATGAATTGTTTGTGTGTAATTAATTCTAGCAAATGTTATATAAAACAAGGAGGATTACAAGGTGTAGGAATGAGCATCACATGTCATCCATACCAGTAGGCAGTATATTTTAAGAATGTCTGGTCTGTCTGGACAAACTCAGGATTTTAATTGCACCAAGGTGGTTGAAGTTGGCTTTACTAATAAGATTGCATTTCTAGCCAAACTAACCCCTTTTAGCAAAATATTAAGGTATAACCTGTAAAGCTGCTCAGTCTTGACCCTTTCAAATTATTTCAGGAATGCTCTTGTGTGCTGCTACAGCCACCAAAATAAATGAGTGATGCCTGAGAAGCTTTAAAAAGGGCTTTTCTGTACCCCCTTAGGGTTCCTGTGCACACCCGACAGACGCACATAGGCAAAGAAGAGATCCTTGTTCGGTGTGTTACGGAAGTGTACGTAGGACACAAGGAATTTTAAACTCAATAGAACGTAATGCATTTTCAGATTGGTTGTAGTTTGCTGCTGAAATGTTGTCGGAAGGATAGCACATTTTGTTAAAAAGGGATGTGCACTGTTTGTAGAATAATTAAAATAAATGCACTGGTTTTGCTCAGGATAATAAATGAAAGTGCAATATTTAAATCAGTAATGTGTCTTAGTAATTTGAATACCCTGCCATTTTTCAAATCCTGGGTCTCACGTACACTGGCACTGTTACACTGGCGAACCCAAATTTTAATGTGTTTCTCTAAAAATGAAAGTGAACATCTACAAGAATCTAACTGATAAAAACAAACCAATATAAAGCAAAACTGAAACAGACTATTCTGATATGCAAACCCCAGCTGGAATTTTTGAAACCGGTCCTAGGATGCTTGTTTCCAGTCCGGAGAGAACCTTGCTTGGCAGTTCGGGCTGGACTGTTCCCATGAGGCACAGGATCAAGACTGATTTGCATATGGCTGGGTTCAAACTGGAATGGCATGGTGCGCAAAAAAACAATGGATTTAGTCCCAGATCTCTGTACTGGGGTGAATGTATGACATTGTTCTGCATTCTGTCCATCAATTGTTGTTTTTGCATTTGTCACCGCGAGTGGGACGGGTATGCCCAGACGTGGGTCTCGTGCTCTCCATGCCACTGGAATAAAGCTATCCTGCTGCAGACGGGTGGAACTGCGAAACCGGTCCTAGGATGCTTGTTTCCAGTCCAGGGACGACCTGGCTTGGCAGTTCGGGCTGAACTGTTCCCATGAGGCACAGGGTCAAGACTGATTTGCATATGGCTGGGTTCAAACTGAAATGGCATGGTGAGCAAACAAATGATGGATTTAGTCCCAGATCTCTGTACTGGGGTGAATGTATGACATTGTTCTGCATTCTGTCCATCAACTGTTGTTTTTCCAGCTGGAATCAGGACACCATGCTAATGCATTACCATAAGTACAATACTTGCTGCAAGTACATCCTGTGTGTGTGCCATTAATGCCGGTTAACTTTCGATCATAAACACTCTTTACTAGGAACTCATGGCGCTTCATCAGTGGACTTTTTATTACAAACTCGCTTCTCTTTTCATGATGTCACATTGCAGGATAACATTATACAAATCAGCCTCACATATTCTCCAAATGCAAATATTTGCTCACCTTACATGGAATGCAGTGATCCTTTTCCGCACTGCTCTGACATGCGGGTTTGGGGGATTGGTGGGGGCGCTTGCAGTGTAAGCCTGATGACCCAAGATAAGGAACAGCTGCCCAGCCAGGCTTGCTTGCACCCCCCACACCGGAAACACATCAGAAGGCTACGAAATATATAGGAAGCTGGCATTAACGTGCTTGCAGTTTCTTTATTAAAGTCAACGCTAGTCTCAGTGGATTTACGTGGCCAAGGAGGCATGAACTCAGCTTCCATTTTATTTTAGGAACAGGACATCTGTGCTGGTGACCGCACAAGGGGTAAATTGCTTTTTAGTCACTATGTCAACAAGTTAATTGTGACCATAGCAAAACTAAGTCCCAGGCACAGCCGGTCAAGCATTTTGGCTTTGTTCTGTTATAATCTATGGAGTGAGCGAGGAGAGGGGGAAAGGCGGGTAAAACAAGACGCGCGGGCGACCTTATTTAATGTTTAAAAAAAGAATCCCAGCAGGATTGATTCAGCCTTCCAGGCTTCAGAGGTCGATATCACGGGTACAATTGATTTGGGCAGTAATAACACCTATTATTTAGGAGTAGGACACCATTTAGTCTGCTGTGTGCTGTATGATAAATCAATATTACATTTACTCATGTGCCTGTTGAGCCCGAAGCTGGAAGCTCTGTTGTGCCACCTCGCTGTGCCGTGGGCTTCCAAATGCCTCCTTGGCACCAAAGAGTCTCTGTAGCTCCAAATATTGGCTCTGTCATTTCAGGGGGGTATTGTAATAATTATACCTTTTGCTTAGCGTTTGAAGTCGAGAGGGGGATCTCGAGGGACCGCGCCAAATGCCACAGCACCCTTGAAGGGAACACGAGAGCAAATAAATCCAGATTATACAGAGAAAAATGGTAAAATCATCTCCAGCGTACAGGAGCAGGGGGCACTGCACTGCAGGCAACCCAACCCGAGCATGCTGGGATTAGGGACCCGCTGAGAGGATTCAGAAACCCAGCACAGGAGCGGAGCACGCAGGGGAAAGGGGAAAACATACAAGTTACATTATTTTTTTACATTTGAAATATACATAACTAAGAAACCTTTTAAGAGTATATAGAAAAAAGATAAATATAAAATGTAAGTCTGGTCCAATAACTAAGAATACAAAAATACAGTGAAAATATTTATAAAGGCAGCCATAAAAGCAAAGATAAAACGGAATGTCAAGGAGGTTTCGACACCTCTTGGTCGGAGATATTACGTATATGTGAAAGCTTAGCATGACAATCAATAAAACTTGTAACTGAAGACCATAGAAGTGAACGTTTGAGAGCTAAGGAAGTTGGGAATGTATAAACTGTACCCAACCTGTGATTATAACAAACGCATACCACCAAGCTTAGAAAGATAGGTCAGACAAATTTTTCCAGTGTTTGATAATCTGCTGAAATGCTACTCCTAGAAGCAAATCCGCAAAGTTAAAAGACCATACACGAATGGTTTAAAAAAACTGCTTACCCAGGAATTAAAAGACAGTGTGTACCGCCGCAAGTAAATGATCCTGTCCCTTTGGGCGGGGCCAAAAGTGAACAAGGCGGCAACAAGGAGGGACTAAGAAGCCTCCTTTACAATCAGAAGCTAGTGTTTCGCATGGAAGATGACGCTACCCAATTAAAAAAGATGGGCAGAGCTTCAAGTCCCCTTCCAAAAGCGTATTGATTACAAAAAGCCCTCACATGGCGAGAGCAGCGAATGTGCGCTGCTAACGCCAGGCGAGACCTAAAAACTGAAAAATTAGGTTTTGCTTTCCTTCCCCGTGTCTTTTTTGTTTTTCTCTCAGATTTGGGAATAATCAAGGCAACATATTTGTAGGCCATCTAGGCTCTTTGTCATGTGGGACAAACAGACAATGGTATCAATACCTTTAGCATATAAATTAAATCCAAATAGATTTATGATCCCTGAACTGAACAGCTTGGGACAATAGTCTAGGCACCATTTGGAACTTTACCAAGTGCATTAATTCAATGCAAGAACGCATTGGGTGTGATAACGATAATAATCTGTGGGCGGGATGGTTCATATATTTCTTCCCATTAACACTGTGTATTATTATTCAGGAAGAATACATAATATAGTGGTAAATATCCTTGAGATACAATATATAAACTTAGGGACTGATTTTGAGTTTGGTGGCGGGATGATTCTCTTGGAAATGGGGAGCTTGACCCCAACTTCCGCCTACCAAATCTAATGTTGTCCACCAGCCCCACTGACAATGTTTAGCATTGAAAGGAACTGCAATCATTGTGGTTCCGGTCAATGATGTAAAAGCTTGATGGATGGCTACATCAAACATGATGACCCTCCATCAAACTTTTACAAAGTGTTACTTTTTTTTTTAAATCAAACCCCAAAGCGGGAGTTTGTTATTGAAAAGGTTAACACAAATAGCCCCCAAAGTATGGGAGTTTTTTTTCATTTCTCTTTTACTGTCTATCAAAACCAGTTCTTACCTGTTAGTGACAGACAGAAAAAAAACATTGCTATCCACTCTAAATAGGACAGACTCTGCTGGGCTGTCATAGGAGCATTTCAGCAACAGAAACGCAGGAGGCTCCGCTGTCAACATACTCAAGGACTACCTGCCTCTAGATCGTGTGTTTGGACCTTGATTTTGGGAGATAGGGTACTACATTGCAGCTACGATGGAGTACCCTCTCTTCCTAAATATAAATAAGCCCTCAGTCTTTAGATAGAGATAGACACATAGGTACACTAAAGGACATGCCTTGACAGTCGGTATAGTACAATAACTAACGACAACGTGATAAAGTCTCTGCCAAAATCAAGGTCTCTGTTGCCCTCTGCCATCCCTGAATAAAAGCATAATAACGTTTCTGTTTTCATCACCGTCCTTAAGGGGATGAAGTGAGTTTTGAATACTCAAGTTTGAAGGTCAGCAAAATATTGAAGACTGATTCTAAGACACTGACACATTTCTTTACAGAATATATTAACTACAGGAAGATCAAATGAGTTGTCAGAATGGTTTGCAATGCACATGGAATCCTCCCTGCCCAAAGTGACAACCAAGACTGTATAAAATTAACATAGAGCTAATGTCCACATCAAATTGTGGACAAATCCCAAAATAAACAGTTCAATTTGTTGATATTATGGCAGAGCATATACTCATGACCATGCATGCCATACAAAAAGGAAAAACTTCTTAACGTGCAGAAAACCGAAGACTAAGAAGATCATCTGTGTCTACACTTATTTAAGAACTGTGCTTGATTATTGTGAAATTTGCTCAGGATATATCCCCCTTTGTTGTCTACTACAGCAATGACCTATTGAATAATAGGGTCCAACGGTCTACCCCAGTCAATCCCTGATTGACAGGTAGAGTATGTGTTCACATATTTACAAAGGGACAATCTCCATTCTAAGGGGGTGTTGACATTTTCACTTCCACCGCATTCCAGTGGTACCACTTTTCCTAGGATTTGCTTAAAAACTCTCACTACAGATTGAAAAGAGCATCCTCTAGCTGCATCCATACTCTTATCACGTGACCTAACTGGCCCAATCTCCAAATTCTTGCAGACTGCATTTCAAGACACTACCCACAAGTGAAGACCCAGGAAGAATATGGTGACATGCTAACATATGTGAGGACTCAAGTGTAAGAGCCGAAAGGGGTTACTGGTATTACAGGTTGCAAAGTGAGGATTGGATATCTCTGGAGGAAAATGCGGGCTGTGGATTAAAGGCATTACTGAAAAGGGGTATTTGGGAAAGGCCTTTTTGAGTATTAAGGAGTTCCAGTGGTTAAATGTTGTCATAATCGGAAGAAGGGCTTGTTTATCTCGAGTTCGATTGGGTGGGAGCCACAGGATATTTTCGACGGGAATGTTGGAAAACGCTTGTTCAACCGCTACCTATGGCATGCTGTCTGGATTGTATTTTCATTCTAAAGCTGGTCTTATCTGGTATGCAGGAGTATATGCGAAAGCATCATGAAATTCCAGTCCCCATTTGTCTATAGGCTGGAAAAGTGTTCAGGGTGCTACTCTGGCGGATGTGTAGCAGAGTTAGTTTGGGGATAGTCATGGGCAATGTTTGTAGTTTATACAGCAAACTAGGTGTTAAGTAAATTTTCAAGCTATTTAGATGCCTTACCCAGTGTGGTAAATAATTTTCCTTTACCTGGACTGAATTTGATACAGAAACATAATAAAATAGCTCAGTAAAATGAGAGGCAGAATCCGTGGTATTAGAGGTTCGGAATGGGCTTTATTCCAATAATCGATTATAATCGGTTGCTCCAAGTTCCATCACCACGGGGGTTCAGGAAGTGAAGTACATACTTTATTGACATGAAGTAACCTTTATAGTACATACATTTACAATGAAGCGAATGCAATAGGCGTAACAATTGATAAGGAAAATGACGATTTGTCTGCGTAACCAAAAATGGGTGGAACAAGGAGTAAAAAGGAACATAATTGGTTATGATGTCACCTATAGGTGGATCTATAAGATAATACTTGGCATAGATGCGCGCGCAGCAGCATGACGTGTAATTGACGTGTAACTAGGGGGTGAAGGGGACTTGACATTTAGCTCTACATGTGGAGACAAGAAGTCTGGGGGGTCAAGTCAACCTAGTCCCAAATCATATCTAACATCCTATGTTTAAAGAACTATGTTATCGAAAAAAGAAGGACTCTCGGACAGAATCTGTTCTATACTGACTGTGTGTGCGTGTACAAGCGTCTAAGTGTCTACACTAAATGCGAGGGGGTAGAAATATTCCATGGTAACAGGACTATGAATTACTTGCATGAGGACAGAGAAGCCGGGCCTTTTGCTTGGTAACTGGAAGAATGTTTACTTAAACTACTAGGCAGGAATGCATCGGCTGAGGGGGAAGCAGATAATTCGAAGGTGAAATACAGTTCTTGGCAGAGAATAGGCTGATGTCAGGCTTCGTGAGCCGCGCAGAGAATGAGACAAAGTTCATGGTCACAGATGCAGGCTCAGACTGGAGCTTTCAGAGGCAGAAAGCAAGAAGAGTTTGATGACAGAATCTGGGCCTACTTGCCTGGACTGTAAAATGGCATAAGTGAACCATATAAAGCCGGTGGCCTTTCGTACTTAGGAATGGAATATCCGGCCTATTCATGGCGGATCTGACAGAGGACATGTTGACGGTGGACGCACATGTATTTGCGTCTTCATAACTGGAACTGGAGGGAACATACATGTACTTGTGACATGCACATAGAACCGTTGGGGTCCAAGATAGGGGACATAACTGACCAGAAAAATCCATATTTCCACATTCCCTCCTTGTCCCCTACTTGCCCGTTAAGAGATATCAATCTTCATTAATCCATTGATCTGTTAATATAACATCATTTGTTCTTCTTTCTTCTTCCGTGACGAATGAAATCTTGGTGGTGGAATACACGATGTGGTACACAGACCACAAATCGCTGGTCCACATTGTAGACATAGACAGCAACTGAATAGTATGAGAAGGCCAATACCTAGGAAGGATAGAACTCTCCATCCCCAGGCGGATATCACACTCCAAAACCAACTGGACCAAGTCCAAGTGCCTGGGTTCTGGTGTATCTGGTTTACAATCTTATGAAGGCGAGTTATGGCTTTATATACTGATGGCGAATTTTCTGGTATGAATACGCAGCAGCTTGATCCGATGACCCTACTAGCTCCGCCCCTATCAGCCAGGATGACGTCAAGGACAAGACGATTTTGAAGCACAACAATCCGCATAGCAGACTGCTCTTCTGTTAAATTGCCTAGGGCGGAAATAGTTTCATTCACTACTGCTTCAAGGGTTCTAGTTAATCTACGTATCAGTTTACTATTAGTAACAGTACCTATATAGGGAAAGATGCCTTTATTGAAATCTGTGTATTTTTCCCATGCTGTTTCAGTGTAATCGACAATTGGGAAATCTCTCCGCTCTCTGTTGTGTACTAAATGAATATTTCTGTAATAATCCGGAGGAGCTAGAAAAACAGGTGGCAAAAGGAATGCAATGTAGCAGGTACCATCCCAATCTAGAGGTAGACGCATATATGCAGTCTGACCACATATAAAGTAGGAGTGGTGATAAGCTCTAAATGAAGATTTGCCTTGATCACTGAATTCTACTATAGTAGTGCATTTACTATGGCCCATATGTATGGAACCAACCTTTCTTACACATAATTCCCCTTTTGCTGGGAATACTGACATGGTGGGTAAGACAGGTTCAACTTCGGATATGACATTTAGAATCATGGGATTAGGTGTAAAATTACCTAATCCATATACTTCATTTTCTAGATTAGTTCCTGTTCTTTTGGGGCGACCCTCCTTGTCAGGGTAGCAGACCTTGAGTAAAACTAGGTTCAGATTTCCCCATACCCACTGACCTTGGTAAACAGCTGTGTCTGAGTCTATGGAATTGATTAAACTAAACCATGCTCCACAGGAGCCATTATGTGTAAATGGGTGTGGAAAGAATGGCAGGACTCCTTCATAATTCTGATAGGGAGGGAGCCGACCACACACCCAACAATTGGTGGCATTACTAGTCTGATGGGAATGATGTAACATACTAATGAAAGTGTTATTGCGCAGCGCAAGTCTATAAGATAATTCATGCGGAGGTAAGTCACTAAAAGAATGTTCAGCAGTAACATTATAAACATGTCTAGAAATAGGGTAATATATGTGCAACAATATGCTTGCAGTAATTATTAAAAGACTCAAGAAAAACAAGATTATTAATGTCACTATGCAATGGCTACGCAGTGATTTACAATACGCCTGTCGTTTCATCATTTTTCGCGACTGTCCATGATTCAGGTCTAGAGGATACATGTCAGAGACAGATTCAACCGCTTCACCTAGGAGAGGACTTAAACAATCAAATCGTCTGACGTTCTAGGCCTCAATTTAACTTTATAGAGTTCGTTTTCAGTTTTTTCAACCAAAGGAAGTTTTGAATCAGTCTGTGAGGGAGTGCAGGGCACAATGTCTATATCCGAGGATTGTCCATGAAATTTCTTGATATGACTTGAATGAATCCAGCCCTTGCGGCCCTCGATCTTCACGGCTGTCCTTGTGGTTAGCAGAACCAACTTGGGTGTCTTCCACCTGGGCTCCAGCTGAGTCTTTCGGTCGAAATTTCTCACAAATACGATATCACCCGGAACTACGTCATGGGGTTTCACCTCAGTGTTGTCGGGAAATGCTGCAGCTACCTGTGAACGACAAGATTGTAGTGCAGACATCAAGGAAGCCAAGTAATCTGTCAGCATATTACAGTCAATATCAGTTATTTTGCGTGGTATGGGCGTCCCCCACATATTTGGTGGTCTGCCGAAGATCACCTCATACGGGGATAGCCCTGTTCGAGAGTGTGCTACCATTCTCATGTAAAAGAGTGCAACTGGTAATGCTACTACCCAGTCGACACCTTTCTCTCTGCATATTTTGGACAATCTGATTTTCAGTATCTGGTTATGTCTTTCTACGAGACCTGCTGCCTCGGGGTGTCGGACACAGTGGAATTTCCACTGATATCCTAACAGAAGTGAAACATGTTTCATTAATTCGGATGAGAACGGCTGGCCGTTATCTGAGTAGACAACACGTGGTAAACCGTATCGTGGGAAGAATTCTCGAACCAACTGTTTGGCAGTAGTCGGGGCAGTGTAATCTGAAACCGGGTATGCCTCCGTCCAACGGGACAGAGCGCAGACGACTACGAGAACATATTTGAATCCTCGACATCGTTCCATCTGGATATAATCCATCTGGAGCACTTCAAAAGGGTGATCAGGAGGATGAAATCCACCCTGTTCTACGGGAACGCTTTTTCCTGGGTTAAACTGACAACAGATCATACAGGTACGGACTTTTTGCTTTGCTGCTGCTCGTAAATGTTTATTGAACCAAATGTGTTGAATGCTGTCTAGCATAGCTTTTTCTCCGAGATGTGCTGGACTATGTGTAGTGTTAATTATAACTTGGACCATTGAATCAGGAAGGAACCATACAGACTTTTCCTTCATCATCCATCCTTGGTCCGTTTGGATCCCTCCTAATTCAGTCCATTTCTTTATTTCGTCTTGTGTAGCATGTGTCTGTATGTCAATTACGTCAAGAGTAGGATCTTTAACTGTCATACAATGTGTCGGCATCGGGACTATTGTCTTTGTCATGTCGGGGGTTTGAGTTTGAGCAGTCTGTTTAGCTGTTCTGTCGGCTAGATCATTGCCTTGGGAAATGATATCAGTAACCTTCGTATGAGCCTTACATTTCATAATTGATATTGCAGTGGGTCGATGTATTGCATCTAATAAAGCATGAATGAGGGGTCCGTGCTGAATGTGGGCACCGTGGGAAGTTAAATAACCTCTCTCTCGCCACAGCACGCCGAAGTCATGTACAACTCCGAATGCATAACGTGAATCAGTGTATATGTTGACTTTTTTATTCGTGGCTTGAATACAGGCTTGTGTCAGAGCGATGAGCTCTGCGGCTTGAGCTGACAAAGTATTTATACGATTAGTTTCAATGACTTCAGTATCTGTTGTGACTGCGTAAGCGGCCACTAACTCTCCTGTACTTGTTCTCATACATGAACCATCTACATACAACGTCAGGTCTGGATCTGACAATGGGACATCGGTTAAGTCTTGTCTGGGTTTTGTCGTTATAGTAATAACTTCAATACAGTCATGAGCTAGTGGGTCTGTTCCGGTTACTGGCAAAAGTGTGGCAGGATTCAATGTGTTACAGCGTCTGATTTCTATATGTGGCTGAAACAATGTAAGTTCATACCCTGTAAGTCGCGCTATAGTCAAGTGTTGTGTTTGCGTTCTATTTACAAGAACCTCTACTGCGTGTGGTACTTGAACTGTCAATGGATGTCCTAACACTATGGCATCGCTTTGTCTGATTGCTAAAGCTGTCGCTGCCACTGATTTTAGGCATGCAGGCAAAGCCTGAGCTACGGGATCTAATGTACTAGAAAAATAAGCACATGGTTTGTGTGCTCCTGCTTGTTCCTGTGTGAGTACTGACAAGGCAGTACCTTCGCGTTCTGTAACAAAGAGTGTAAACTGTTTTCTGTAACATGGCGTTGCTAAAACAGGTGCTTGACATAAAGCTTTCTTTAGGCTTTCAAAAGCTTGTGTATGTTCCTGAGTCCAAGGGAGAACAGTCGATGTGGCTGCCTCCTGTGTTGTCAACTGAATGAGTGGTTTTGCTAGAAATGCATACTGAGGGATCCACTGTCTACAGTATGAAGTGAGGCCTATGAAAGCCCGTACTTCCTTTTGTGTCTTGGGCATTGGCATGTTAGCTATTAACTGAATGCGGTCGGGTGTAAGCTGCCTTCCCTCCTTGGACAGCGAGTGTCCAAGATAAACAACTCGCTGGACACAGAATTGCAGCTTAGAAGGGGACACCTTGTGCCCCTTTTCGGCTAGAAATTTTAAAACTGTCAGTGATGCTTTTTCACATTCTGGTTCGCTTCTTGCGGTGATCAGCAAATCATCGACGTATTGGAGCAGAGCAGTGTTAACTGGCATGTGGATACTATCTAGTTCTCGTTTCAGTGCTTGGCTATAGATGCTGGGGCTTTCTGTAAATCCTTGAGGTGCGCGTGAGAATTTAAAGCTACGTCCATTTAAACTAAATCCGAACAAATATTGGCTTTCCGGATCTATTGGGACGCTGAAAAAAGCATTCTTGAGATCAATTACAGTAAAGAATGTTGCTTCGGAATCAATAGCTGTCAGTAATGACGAGATATCTGGGACCACAGGGAATTGTGGCACAATGCATTTGTTTAACTCGCGCAGATCAATAACCAATCGATAGACTGGCGGGGCCTTTGGATCTGTTCGTTTAAGAATCGGAATTATCGGTGAATTACATACATTGGAGTCCGTTTCCACAACTACTCCTTGGGCAATAAGCTCGTCAATGATTTGCAGTAAAGCCACTACAGCATCTGGTGGTAACTTGTATTGTCGCATTCGTGGTAGCACCACTCCTGCCTTTAATGTGACTCGATATGGTGTAATATTCATGCGTCCAACATCAGTAGGGCCTTGTGCCCATAGATGTGTAGGTAATGTCTGTAGTCGGGGATCCATGTCTCTAGACACATAATGACCTTTAAAATCACGTAAAAACAACCTTACTCCTTCCGGAGAACAACATATTATGGCTCCTAGAGCTTTCAACGTTTTTATTCCTAGCAAGTTTTCTGGACATGATTTAGTAAGCAATAAATCTGTAGTTCGGGTCAGAGGTCCTATCGTAAGTGGCAGAGGTTGTGACACTTCATTAACAATAGGTTTTCCTGAAAAACCAAGGGAAATATTCTGTGAGCCTGAGAGGGGTGCCCCTGGAACTTCACTACGTTTTATGGTCGTTCGACTTGCCCCTGTATCGAGTAGAAATTTTCTATCTTGGCCTAATAATTTACTATGTACATAAGGTCCTTCTTGATCTACTGGGATTTCAATAAGGGGTAAGTCAACTTCCCTCTCTAGGCTAGTTCATGCGTAACGCTGATACTCAGGATATTCATACTGTGCGGTCTGATACATTTGTCGTGTTGTTGTCTGTGTGGCAGCAACAGGCAACGGTGGTGCAGCTGGCACAAACTGTACTGGCTGTTGTGCGGCTGGCATGGCCTGGGCATGCTGCAGAGCTCCTTGTTCATTCTGATCTTGTCTAAGTGGCCGTGATCTTTCTTGTGTTTTACCTATGCTGATATTATGTTTCAAAACTGGACAATCGTGTACGTAATGACCTGGCTTTTTACAATAATTGCATGTCCCTTTTACAGGTCCTGCTGAATCGGAATGTGTCATACCCTTTTTATGTCCTTCAGCTGGAACTGTCTGGGAAACTAGCATTTTCATTTTCGTGTCTTTCATGCGTCTGTGTTCATGTTCTTGTTCCTCTCTAATTCTATTGTGATGGTACTGTAACATTTGTAACATTTGTGATGGAGTGTTACCTTGCCAGGTACTCTCGAATTTTAATACTCTATTCTTTACTGGTGGCAGGGCATTTTCTACTAATTTTGTTACAAACAGATGTGGGTATGATTCGCTACTTGCTTTTATGCCACTATTTATACCAAAACATTTTTCAAATCGGGCATAGTAATCACTAGTGTCTTCATCTTGCTTCTGTTTACAGGCTGAAATTGTACCCCAATCTTCCTTTTTCGTAGTTAATAAACGTGGCAGTACCTGTACTAATAAACCTGGTAATGCCTTAGTTTTATCCCCAAGTCCTGCTCCTGCAGTTCGGGCCTTTTCTTCTGCTTCTAACACTGACCATTCTATCTTTTGGTCTCCTACCTCCCACTCTTTTTCCTTGAGTTTCTCATAAATACCAGCAGGCATCAATACCTTTAATATTGTCATAATGTCGGGATAGGTATACTCTCCCATGAGTAACATGTCCTTAATTTCTCGGTGAAAACCCGCTGGATCTTTGTCATGACTGGGTACCACTTTTTTCATTTGTAACAATTCTATTTTTGATATGGGCGTATATACAAATACGCGCTTAAACTCGTTGTCCTCGCCTTTTATTGGGTGCACTTCTCGTAAGGGATTCTGTTTATCCATGTGATACGTGGTTCTTTCCTTGACGGGCAATGAGACACGGTCTGAACATACAAAAAGAATATACTGCTTTCTTGATTCTAGAATTTCTTTAATTAATTTAGTACCTGAACCTCTCCATTTATTCATAAGCAATTCGGTCAATATGTCAGGTAAGGGACCAGGGTCCGAATGCTGACTCCGATATAGTATAATGAGTTGTTGAATCATATAAATCCCAGCTAACCTCTGTTCGTCTGGGGTGAGATTCAAAAATGTGCGTGCTACTGTATCATCACTATATTTTCCGGGACTGTCCACCCAGTGGACAGCTGCCCTGGCTAAATCTTGTTCATCCATAGAATCGAGAAAATGATAACCCCTTCGTTCTTGGAGTAGTTTGTCGGCGGTTTGGAACGAATGCTCGTTAGACCTTATATTAATTATAGGTATTTGGAAATTCCTGTTATTCTCTGGACATATCGGACGTATCGAGTCAGTAAGACATCTATTACTATTACAAGATCTTCCTCTACCTACATAGGCTATGGTGTCCGACTGTCCTGTGGGCAGTCCTGACCCTTCTTCCTCGCTTTGTTCGAACTCGTCTACCTCTAATCTCTCTTCGTGTAGGCGTTCTATTTCTTTACGGATCTTTCGGCACATGGCTATTATACAATTTTGTTTATCATGTCTCCCTTCTGATATATTCTGGCTCCATCTGGTAAGAATTTGCATTTCTTCCGGGTCTACCCCTGGTCGGTCTTGATTTCTGATCACACAGTTTATGAGGAAACGTAACAGTTCCCCCTGTATCTCTACTTTCTGGTATTCCATAGCTCTGTTAATACATTCTGGATCTCGCCCTGTTTGGACAAAATGATATATTTTATCTAGATGCGCAGTCATTCCTGGTAACTTTCCTAAATACACTGCGGCTCGTCTGATACGCAATGATGCCAGGGTCATTTCGTCCTCTTTACCGGGCACAGGGTCATATCTGCAATCTATAAGAAGTTCCTTCAGCGTACGGGCACTTATGAGTTTCGGTGTACGTGAATGTGCTGACTCTTGAAAAGTACGTTTATTTATTCTGGGTGGCGTAGAAAAAATGTTGCTAGCACCTCCCGTAGCCCCATCTGGGGTGTCGGGCGTGAAAGGATTCGTCGAACGTGACACAGCAACTACAGGTGTGGACACAGCTATAGAAGTAGCTGTAGGAGCGGATGCAGAAACAGATGTGCTTGCCGGAACTTGTGACTCGATTTGTTGCTGTAGGGATACGGGCACTGGATCTTGGCGTTGAACCTCCCTGATATGCGGTCTATGTGGGGCGGAATTTGCATACTCGGGAGCTGCGTCATCTAAATATGAGGAAAGAAAAACATCTTCTGCGGTTCTAGGATGCCCCTTAGGATGTACCTTTATTGGGAACAATGGGGGTGGCAAGTCTTTCGGTATTTCTGGAGTAGCCTTAGGTAATCCTTCGGCCAGAAGGGGATACATACCATTCATAAGGGCGTTTCTTTGCCTATCTACTTGTTCTGATTTCACTCGGATGCCTTCCTCAATTAATAGATTTTCTCGAACTTTATTTGAACTTTCTTTATTCTTTTCTTCCTGTCTACGTGCTTTTTCTGTGCGTCTATGAGATTCTTTACGCCATAACTCAACGGCGTCTTTCTGTGACTGTCTGACCTTCCTTTTCCATAACTCTTCCTCAACTTTCATGATGCACTCTGCATCCCAGGTTCCCGCTGTGGGCCACCTCTGACTTTCTGGTAATCCCTTGGTGTAGTCTACCCATAAATCAAGAAATAATATAGCGTCTAAGCCATGTTTGTGATACATAAAGTGCCCTGGAGTGTCCCTAGGAGGAATAGGAACGGCTTCTTCGAGAACCCCTTTTCTAGTAGTGATCTGTCTTAATTTCGAAAAGAGCGGCATATTGAGAACTGACCTTATACTTGATTTTGACCAACTGACCTGATACTTGATTTTGAACAGACTTAATACAATAAACACGATAATGAACAGTCATTCATACCACATTATGCAGGACGTTTTTTAAACACATTAAACATTAAACATTAAACCTTTAACTGAAACAACAATGATGATCGTCTGCATAACTAATCACCAAGCTTAATTCTTGACAATAACTAGATACTTCGGAATACTTGATATACTGCTAAACAGTACAGATACACTGCTAAAACAGTGCAGACCGGATTTGTGTACCCAAACCCGTCTTGACCGGCACAACCTATGTGCACGTCAGAAATGCCTCCCCAGCAATGGTACTCACCGGGTAGCTTCGGAAACGGAAGGCCTCGGTAACTTGAACTTGAACCGGACTGGACTCGACTCGACTCGTCGGACACTGGGCTTGACTTCGAACTGGTGGGTCTCTGTATACCTCGGATCTTGCTCTCTCAGCTAGGCTCTGGTCGGGATACTTCGCACTTCTCACCGCCTCGTCTGGGTGTTGATCGCAGCCTCAGTCGCCCCCGCTTGACCGGAGGGAGATACAGGAAATCCTGCTGGTACGCGTTATTGTCCGTCCAGCTGTGGCAGGAGACCGGGCCTGCAACTCACCGCCGGCGCGTGAGATGAGAAAGTGTCCCTGTTCGGGCGCCATTCATGTGGTAAATAATTTTCCTTTACCTGGACTGAATTTGATACAGAAACATAATAAAATAGCTCAGTAAAATGAGAGGCAGAATCCGTGGTATTAGAGGTTCGGAATGGGCTTTATTCCAATAATCGATTATAATCGGTTGCTCCAAGTTCCATCACCACGGGGGTTCAGGAAGTGAAGTACATACTTTATTGACATGAAGTAACCTTTATAGTACATACATTTACAATGAAGCGAATGCAATAGGCGTAACAATTGATAAGGAAAATGACGATTTGTCTGCGTAACCAAAAATGGGTGGAACAAGGAGTAAAAAGGAACATAATTGGTTATGATGTCACCTATAGGTGGATCTATAAGATAATACTTGGCATAGATGCGCGCGCAGCAGCATGACGTGTAATTGACGTGTAACTAGGGGGTGAAGGGGACTTGACATTTAGCTCTACATGTGGAGACAAGAAGTCTGGGGGGTCAAGTCAACCTAGTCCCAAATCATATCTAACATCCTATGTTTAAAGAACTATGTTATCCAAAAAAGAAGGACTCTCGGACAGAATCTGTTCTATACTGACTGTGTGTGCGTGTACAAGCGTCTAAGTGTCTACACTAAATGCGAGGGGGTAGAAATATTCCATGGTAACAGGACTATGAATTACTTGCATGAGGACAGAGAAGCCGGGCCTTTTGCTTGGTAACTGGAAGAATGTTTACTTAAACTACTAGGCAGGAATGCATCGGCTGAGGGGGAAGCAGATAATTCGAAGGTGAAATACAGTTCTTGGCAGAGAATAGGCTGATGTCAGGCTTCGTGAGCCGCGCAGAGAATGAGACAAAGTTCATGGTCACAGATGCAGGCTCAGACTGGAGCTTTCAGAGGCAGAAAGCAAGAAGAGTTTGATGACAGAATCTGGGCCTACTTGCCTGGACTGTAAAATGGCATAAGTGAACCATATAAAGCCGGTGGCCTTTCGTACTTAGGAATGGAATATCCGGCCTATTCATGGCGGATCTGACAGAGGACATGTTGACGGTGGACGCACATGTATTTGCGTCTTCATAACTGGAACTGGAGGGAACATACATGTACTTGTGACATGCACATAGAACCGTTGGGGCCCAAGATAGGGGACATAACTGACCAGAAAAATCCATATTTCCACACCAGGACATTTGCATTTTATCCCAGCAATAAAGGTCTTTGAATAGGGTTCGCAGGAGAGGAGGAATTTTGCACTTGTGCAGTGATTGAGTTTGTGCTGGCAGGTGGATCCGAGATATTTGATGGAAGATCCCGCTCAGGAAATCCCTGCTGCTTGTATTTTGCTGCTCATCTCCCGTTAGGGTCCTGCCACACCAAGACATTGGGATTTAAAGTAATTTATTTTGAAGCCTGAGACCACCACAAAGGGGTCTAGTTACGCTAGTAGAGCCAGGAGTGAGCTATCAGAGTTGGTTATGAAGCAAAGCATGTCGCCGGCAAATAGCACTAACTTCTGTTCAATCTCCCCCATCCTTACACTACTAATAGTTGGGTTACTTAGTATCTTGGATATGAGGCGATCCATTCAGAGAGCAAAGATCAGGGGAGATAAGGGGTACCCTGACAAGGCCGGACTGGCCGTAGCGGGCACCGGGCAATACCCCAGTGTGCCGCACTGGTGGGGGCCGGTTTTGGGCCTCTGGGGGCCGTTTTTGTTACAGGGACATTTTTGCAGCATAGCTGCTAACTCGGCCCTGTAACAAAATCGGCTGAAACCGGCCCTGGCAAAGAGCTCGGCAGCACCCCCCTCCCCTCCCCGGGGGGGGGCGGGCCGGCCGAGCACTTTGCCCGGGCCGGTTGTGGTTCCCAGTCCGACCCTGCACCCTGGCGCGTGCCTCTAGTTATCGGTATGGGCGAAGTATGTTTGCTTTTCATCTTAATCTTTGCTGAAGGACATTTGAAATTCACCTGAATGAAGGTTTGCATTTTAGGGCCCAATCGGGCCCTCTCCAGTATTTTGGTGGGGTGGGGCCAATCATCCTGATCGAAGGCCTTCTCCACGTCAAGCAAGAGAAGGACCATTGGGAGTTCAAGTGTCTCAGCCACCTCCATCAAAGCAACTGTGAGCCGGGTGCTGTCTGATGCTTGTCTATTTTAAGTATAGCCAGATTGCTGGGAGGAGAGGAGGGTCGGCCAATATTTGGGAAGTCTCTGAACTAATATGATGGACATGAACAATTTCACATCACAATTTAACAATGCAATCAAGCGGTAGGATGAGCAGAGTGGAGGATCTTTGTCCGGTTTAAAGAGCGGCGTAATATGTGGTAGGATGAGCAGAGCTGCTGATCTTTGTCCGGTTTAAGGAGCAGAGCAATATGGGAATCTGGCTTTTTTCCGTGACCATTTCGGTGGTCAGAAAATGACTGAACACCTTGGTGAGGGGTGCAATGAGGAAAGAGGTATAGGCCTTGTAAAAAGAGCCCAAGAAGCCATCAGGGTCCCAGGATTTCTGGAGTGGAACTCCATTGATCGCCTCTCCTATGGAGTGATATCATTCACTAGGGAGCTTAAGTCAGCCGCAAGGTCGGGTGGTGCCTAGTCATTTAAGTATGCGTATTGGATTGTTACATCAAGTTACTGGTGGGTAAACAGATCAAAGTAATATTAGTGGAAGACAGCTAAGATCTCAAATCTTTCAGATGTAGCTAGCTTGTAGATATTTATGATGCTCAAAATGTGGGTTCTAGTGATAGCTAGCCTTAATTTGTAAGCCAATAAGCGATCTGTATTATCACCCTTCTCATAGTATGTTTGTTTAATGTAGAGAAGCTTTATAGCAATATCTTTCATCTGTCAAACAAACAATCAGGATTTATAAAGCGCAGCTAATTACCCTTAGGGTATTCAGGCGATTGCAGGTCCTAGAGGCTTATTCGCACTGCTAGGTCTTGAGGGCCATTCGGAATTCTGGAAGTGAGGAGATGGTCCGGAGGCACATGGTGAGGCTGTTCCAGGTCTTTACTGCGATGAGGGAGGAGGAGCGTCCTCCACTGCTGCTTCAGTAGATGCAGGGAGTATATGCAAGTGAAAGGGGGATGGAGTGTAGTCTTCTCAACGATTGGTGGAAGTTCAGGAGGTGGTTAATGCAGGCGGGTCCTTGGTTGTGTAGAGTCGTGTGTGAGTGGGTCAGCAGCTTGAATTGGCATCTCTTCTGTAAGGGGAGCCAGTGGAGTTGCCTGAGGTGAGGAGTGATGTGGATTCCCCGGGGGAAGGCCGAGGATTAGTCTGGCTGCGGCATTCTGTATGGTCTGAAGTCTCTGTAGGAAGTGTGTGGCGTGGGCGTTGCCATAGTCTAGTCAGCTGATTATTAGGGATTGTATCACGGTGTGTCTCATGTGTAGGGGTAGCCATTTGAAGATCTTACTAGCATGCACAGAGTAAGGAGGCAGGCAGAGGAGACAGCGTTGATGTGTGATATCATGGTGAGCTTGTTGTCATTGATGATTCCAAGTCTTCTGGCATGGTTGGAGGGAGTGGGTGTGGGTCCTAGGTCTGATGGCCACCAGGAGTCATTCCATGTGGTGCTGCTGTTGCCAAAGATCAGTACTTCCATCTTGTCAGTGTTCGGCTGCAGGCAGTTGTTCTTCATCCAGTCGGCAATGTTTGTCATGCATTGGTCGAAGCAGGTTCTGGTGGTGGTTGGGTCATCAGTGAGTGAGAGGATGCATTGGGTATTGTCTGCGTAGGAAATTATGTTGAGACCATGGGATCTGATGATGTTGGCCAGCGGGGTCATATATGCCGTGAAGAGCATGGGGGCTGAGGGAGGAGCCCTGGGAACACCACAGGTGATCTTCTTTGGTTCATTTGTGAAAGGTGGGAGGTGGATACCCTGGGCTCTTCCGGTGAGGAAGGAGGTGATCCATCTGCGAACATCCCCTTGGATGCCGATGTGGTGGAGCCTTTTGATCAGCATGTGGTGGTATACAGTGTCGAAGGCTACTGAGAGGTCGACAAGGATCAAAGCTGCTGTTTCTCCTCAGTTGAGGATGGATTGGATGTCGTCGGTGGCTGTCATCAGGGCAGTTTTGGTGCTGTAATTGCTGCGGAAGCTGGATTGGGAGGCTTTGAGTAGCTGGTTCTGCTCCAGGTATGTCACAAGTTGATTGTTGATGATATTTTCCAGTACCTTTTTTGGGAATGACAGCAGAGAGATTGCCCAGTAGTTTTTAAGTTCGCTGGGGTTGGATGAGGGTTTTTTGAGTAGTGGTCTGACTTCGGGGTGTTTCCAGGCATCTGGAAATGTTGTGGTGGTAATAGAGGTCCTCAGTAGGGTGGTTATTTCCTTGCTGATCCTTTGGTTTCCGAGGTTATAGATGTGGTACGGGCATAGGTCTGTTGGAGCTCCAGAGTGGATGGATTTAATGGTGGAGGTCCTGGATGGAGAGGATGTTTCAGGTGGTCAGTGTGTGGTTTGTGTCAGTTACAGTGGTGACGTATCTGTTGAGTAAGTCTGTAGGTGTGGGTTGGGGTTCAAAGTTTCTGTATATGGTTGCGATCTTGTCATGGAAGAAGTGGGTGAGGTTGTTGGACAGCTCCTGTGAGGGTGTGACGTTTTTTCGCTGGCAGCTGAGTTGGAGAATTCCTTAACGATGGTAAAAAGTTCCTTGATGTTGTTGCCACTTGTTTCGATGCATGCGGCAAGGGCTGTCTTCTTTGCTGCCCTTAGCAGGCGATGGTAGAATTTGAGGGAGATCTTGGAGGCTGCCCTGTCGGAGGTGTCCTTGCAGTTGGGCCATGTCCACTCCAACTGTTTACTCTTTCGTTTCACTGTTCTGAGTTCTTGGCTGTACCAGCTGGCCTTTTGTAGGAATTTCTCTGGATGTTGCTCTTGATGAAGATGATGCTGTCTGCTCAATTGTTGAGCTATGCGTTGAAGTTTTTCACTCTCTGTTCAAGGTTGGTGGTGGTAGCAGGGTTGGAGGTGTTGAGTGCATTCTCCCAGCTGGTCTCTGAAATTTGTTTCCACCTCTGGTGGGAGGCGTTGTTCATCTTGAGGGTGCCTGTGCGTGGGATGGAGATGCTGAAATGGACTATGGAGTGATCAGTCCATGTTAGCTCTGTGACATGGCTGTATTTGACATGGTTATTGGTGGTGAAAATTTTGCCCAGCATGTGTCCTGAGGTGTGTGTAGGGTCGTGGAGGATCTTGGTCAATTTGAGGCAGCTCATACTGTTGAGGAGGTGTGCGGTGTTTTTGTCATTTGGATCATCAGTGTGGAAATTTAGGTCACTGAGGAAGATGTAGTCATTGTAGTCTAAGGCTAAGGGTGCAATGAAGTCAGCGATGGTGTTGCAGAAGCTGGAATGTGGGCCTGTGAGGGTGCCTCTGATGGTTGTCTTGTCGCCCATATGGAGCTTGAAGATGAGATGTACCATGTGGGTGGTGGTGATGTCGGTGGTGGTGGTACACTGCATGGTCTCTTTGTGGATGATGGCTGTTTCTCCTCCGGCTTGTTGGTGCAGTCCTGGTGAGTGATGTTATATCCATCTGGGATTGCTGTGGCAATGTCTGGGGTGGATGTATTGTTGAGCCAGGTCTTAATGAGGAAGATGAGGGCGGCGATGAGGTCCTATAATTCAGTGGATGCATGTATAGTGAGCATGTGTTGAGAAGGACGCCTGCGAGTTGGTTTGTTTGTTCAGGTGTTGTCTGTGGTGTGTTCAGCGTGGGGCTGGTTGGTGGGCTGATGTGTGTGCAGTAGCAGGTGAAGTGGCAGTGGGTGCAGGTGAAAGGTCCTACTGTGGAGCGTGGGTCAGCACGGTGGCAGTGTTTGGTGCGGTGCCCTGGGTCAAGTGTGTAGAGCTCGGTGTATCTTGGGGGCAGGAGGGTCAGGGATCATGGATCTGGGCACAAGCCAGGCACAGACTGGCACAGAAAAGCTTGGATTTGGCATGTCTGCATTATGTAGATCCTGGGGTGGGAGGGCCTTCTGTTGGTGGGAAGAATGGTGACTGGGAAAACCCAGTCAGAAAAACCCCAGCTGTAAAATCCGGGCAGCTGCGGTGTCACTGGATCCGTTTGGAACAATCAAGAACAATCAAGAACTGGAGGCCACAGGCAAGTGGCAAGCTAGGTGTCCAGGTGCCTATCTGTATCTTTTCTGGCAGGCCCCGGATCCTATAACGGTCTTGTAATAAGACATTGAACCCATTCTGCTTGTGGTGGATTTCTGCTTTTGCCAGAGTGGCCTCAACATCCACCCTATTTTGTTTGTGGAGGTGTTCAGAAGCACCATTGTGGGAGATCAGTTTGCCCCTAATGACCACTTTAGCAGCATCCCATAACACCAATTGAGAACCTCACCTGTGTCATTTTCTGTGAAGTAATGTTTTTTGAATCATTTATGCTGTCTCTTAGGCCGAGATAGCTTAAAGTCACCTCATTTATCAGCCATAAGTGGTAAGAACATTTCTGGGGAGATTGGGGAGTTATTAAAAGCCAATTAGGGGCATGATATGACAGGGAACGGACATCAATACTAATGTCTAATAGTTTGGGTAGTAATGTTTTAGTGACCAGGAAATAATCCAGTTGTTAGTATGTCTTATGTTCATTCGAATAGAATGTATAGTCCTTGTCAGTCGGGTGGTGGAAACACCAAATATCAGCAAAATTAAAGTAAGTGGCCCTTGTGTCAATGAAGGTGATGGTAATGGGCCATTATGTCACAGATGAGATAGGTCATTGGGGCTAGCCAAGGGAATGTTGTAGTCACCCCTAGAATAATCTCTTCCTCCACAAAGTGAGCCACAGTATGGAAAATGACAACAAAAGAATCCGTCTTGGTCCTCATTTGGATCATTACGTGAAAATATACAGAGGCGGGTGAGACATAATTTACCCTTAATTACTACTCAGCTGCCTTTGGGATATTGTAGTGTGGTTTCTATATGGTAAGAAAGGCATCTTCGAATAAGGATTGCTACCCCTCTTGTTTTCTGGGTATTAGATGCATGGAATTATCATGAAAACCAAAAGGGGCGCAGTCTCTTTGTATGCAATAGGTTTGTCTCTTGGAGCTGGGCATCGTCCATCTCCTTGTGTTTCAACCACTGAAGCAAGGCTTGGCTTTGCACTTCATAGGGGAGTTAAGGGCCTGAACATTATAAGTGACCATTTTAAGTAGTGTCATTGCTGTAAGCCATATGACATTGATTTATGGTTTGGGGGTAAATCGCAAGGGCTCCAAGAGGGACATTAGGTTGAGGACTAGTTTCTGCAGAGAACCTGATGTGGGTTACTGCTGCGGAGAGGCATGATATGTGCAGAATCAGAAGGTATGGAGTGGGTGTCCCAAGTCTCATGTCTGGTCTGGGTAAAGGGAGAGAACCAAAAGAAGAGCAGCATATTTGGTCACTGAGTTCTTGTTAAAGAGTCAGGCCATGAATGCTGCATCAGAAGGTATAGCCAGGGAACATCAAAGGCAAGTATCAGGAGAAGTCCATCAATAAGGGGGCTGGTTCTGAGAGTGTGTTGAACCCCACCTTCCCCCGAAACATGCAATGCAATGAAGTTACCCTTACAACATGGCAAACTACTGGTGAGTTTGTGATAGAAGCATTGGTGGTGAAACAACGACAATTCAAATCAGCGTGTCCTCCTCTGAGGACATTGAGCAGCTCTTTTGTCTCGAAGGCGACTTTGTCTCCTTGCCTCTTTACGAGTCGACTTGGACATCTGGAAAGGCCAGCCCCCACCGAGATCTGTGAGGTTGCTGGGGCCAGGGAGGAGAGACCGAGTACAGTCTTCCTTTCCTGGCGATCTTAGTACACACAGCACTTATCCTTAATTGTAAACAGCAGTCTGAAAGGGAACCCCCAACAGTAAGAGTTTTCTTCTCCCTCCAGGTGCATTGTGTTCTCACACCACTCCTGACGGTGCTCAAGCATTTGGGCGTGCACATCTTGGAATAAGAGAATTGTGTCACTTACGAGCTTACCAGCAACTCCTGCCATTGAGCCGCCATCAGATTTTGTTCTTTGATGTGATAGTAATGAACACTAGTCTTTGTTGTAGAATTGGTGAAAAAGCCCTATGGTTGCAATCCTGAAGTAATGGGGTGTTATCAGGGAGGTATAGGAGATGGCCATCTAACACCTGAACATATGACTATGTGGGTCGCAAACACTGGATGTGGGATCTCGGTGGTCTCTATGCCCAATACTGAGCCTCATGATGGGGCTGCCAGCTTCACAGATGCGCAGGGGCTTCACAGGCAGGGTAGGCACCGGCCGCTACTGGTGTGGTCCTCAATGACTCAAGAAATGGCCACTCAGTAGGCACTGCTGAGGGAGGTGAATCTGCCGGACAAAAGTGTAGCACAGTGCTGCAGAGTGGCTGAAGGTCTGCAACATGGCCGGTGACCTCTGGAGTGCCCCACACACCGCTCAGTAGGAGGGCTACACCACCGATTCTCCCACTAGCATCCAGAAAGGACTCCTGCAGCCCCCATAAGGCCTCCACAGGCTCCCCTGAGTTGTCTGGTCCTCTGTACGTCTCCCTCTCCTCACCTCATACCAGTCCGAGATCTGGTATGGGTTCATCAGGGTGACAAGCTCAGTGTCCACTTGAGCTCAATGGGCTGCTGATATGCACTGCCGTAGTGATGTCAGGGATAACAGGTTGCTCGAGATGGACTGGTGTTTTCAGCCGGGTGCCACTCACATTGCTCGTCCATGGTCAAAACATGATCAATCCCTCTGCATCTCCCATTGCTCACCTCTCATTGTGTTCCATACATATTCGGGGCTCTTTAAAACAGCATAAGGGGCAATGCAGTGACTGTTTTGGGGGATTACCGGCCCAGATATTGGAGCTCAGGGGACATGCATCCGCTTGGTTCTGTGCCCTGGCCACAACGCCCTTAAGTGTCACTTCTAAACAAAAGAACTCTTAACTTACCATCATTAATATGGTATGTAAAAGAGACGAAAACTTAACAAATTTAGGGTGGATTGGCTATTGTTCAATGTTAAAAAATCAAAATGTTTTGCTTGTTTGTCATTGCAAAATTAATACCGGGTATTTCCAATCACAAGGCAAAGCTTGACAATGCCAGCACATAATTTTCTTTGTATGTATGTAATCCCGCTAAATTTCTGAATTTAACGTTAGGCATAATTCGCACAATTTTCATCCTTTCGCATACAGAAGAATTTTGTGTGATTTTTGAAAGGAGACTGGTTTGTGCAGAAAATATCTCCTCACTTAGAGACATTGTGGGGCATATTTACAAGAAGTTAACGCCACTAGAACGTCACTTTTCCCAACGTTCTGGTGACATTAACTCCTTTGCCTTATTTACAAGGTGGTGTTAAGCCCCTTAGCTTGTAAATAATGGCCCTGGTCATGCAATATTTAGAACGAAAGGCGTGTGCAATGAGTGTTGCAGTGGACGTTCCGCCGCAATACCCGTTGCTTTTTGACACACCCCATATTTACAAGGTATGGGGCAGTGCCAAAAATACCCCCAGGGAATTCCTGGTCTTAAGCAGGCGATACGAGGAGAATTTTATTTCTCCTCCTATTTTGCTCTTTTCACATCTGCTGCATTTTGAAGCACACATAGATAGAGCAAAACACCTGTTACGATTGTTTATGTGCAGGAAGGTGTCCCACATAAGCAATTGCCCCTGCATTGCAGGCACCCTAGCAAAATGGCACTAGGGTGCCTGTGCTGGTGCTGGGCATATCTTTTTGTGCTAGCGCTAGGGGTAACCCATGGGTGCACTGCATTCTTGTGCATACGGCGCTTCCCTGCATTTTGAACCTGTTGGAGTACGGCGTTACCAATTTTGGCATAACACTGCTCGACAGTTTCTTGTAAAAATGCTCCTTGGTGTGCAAACCAATCACCTGCCATGCCTCCAGTAACTTTTCCATGGAAAGTATGCCCTTACTTCAAAAAGACATGTGGGAGGCCAAATGAAAGTTTTTTTATCTACCTTTGAATACTTTCACATATTTGTTCCATAATCTAGAGGTGTTCCATTCCACCATCTGTGAGCTCAGACAACCAGCGGAACCATCTTGCGGAGTAACTATGACACACCAGGGCCTAGATTTATCAAAGGATTGGGTTGCCTTACATCACGCAGGATGATGCAAGTTCAACGCAATCCTTAAGTCAGATTTACCATACCACGAAAAGCCACCTTACAATACCCTGCATGGCTTGGAAAACCTGGGGTAACACAAGGCTTTGCTAGTTGCTGCCTTGCATTACTCTGTACTGGGAGGGCGTTACATGGGTCACCCACCCATGTATTTTGGCAAATTCCCATATTTACTTAGTCAAGTAAACCTGAGAATGCATCAAAATGATACTCCTTCCTGATAGAGGTGCCACGAGGAGAAATAGCTTTACTTCTCCTTGTTGTTTCCTCTTTCTAAGTGTGCTGCATTGTGCAGCACACTCAAAACGAGGAAAACGCCTCTAAGGATTGTTTCTTCCTGCACATAAACAATCCTGAATGCAACGCAGGCCCCCTTGCACTACGACCCAAGGCTTCCTGCATTGGCGCTAGGCAGAACATAGTGCACTAGTGCAGTGAGAGAGCAGGAATGCGCCATATATTAGTAAATATGGTACATTCCTGCCCTTTCCGTTTGACACAGCGCAGACAGTTGTCTTGCTGCTTTGTGCTGCATCAAATATTGATAAATCCGGGACCTGGTGTACCACAAAGCTCAAAATGCTTTTTTTCCAGAATCAAGGACACTTAGTAATCTGCAGTTTTTTGCCACGTTTTGCAAACTTTTTTTAAACAAAGACATTTGTCAATGGCTCATCGCAGAGTGGAGGTGACAGTGCTGAATCTGCTTTCATGTCCTGACAGATACTGTATGTGGTGTACTTGGGTGGATGTGCATCTAGTCATTCATTGAAGAAAACAAAAACAGGTGTTCGGGATGGCTGTGAAATTGTTATCAGCCTGCAACATGCACCCTTAGTAAGCAACTAATTCCTACATGTGGTAGGCTTTGCCAGATGGTCTCAGGGCCCTTATTTCCTGAACGTCATAATGGAGTCATTGGGTTTAATGTAAAGGCAGAGGGGTGCCCCTCCTGGAATGCTCACAAATGGAAAGGCCTAAAGCGTTTCTTTGAAAAAAGCCATAGCTCAAAAGAAACATTGATCTGTCCAGAAAAGTACAGGGGGCAGAAGCAGCTGCTGCTCATTAGAAAAGCAGCCCCCTACTTGTTACTCTTCATGGAGTGATGTGAGGTCACACTAACTCGCACTTCCCTCCTGCATTGTTTGAAAGGTTTTAAATGAAACCATATTAGCAATGCTTTTTCTCGTATGGTCATGTGTATTGTTTCAGGGAGACAGAGGAGGTCTGTGGGCTCAAAGACCTATGGAGCATATTATCAAGCCAGGCGATAAAATTATCGCTGCTTTAGCGGCAGAAAAATGCCGCTAAAACGGCGATAATGGGCTTGATAATATGCTCTATGGAATTCCAATTGAAGCCCATGTTAGATGTGAAGGACATCTAACATGAGCTTCAATTGGAATTCCATAGAGCATATTATCAAGCCCATTATCGTAATTTTAGCGGCAGTTTTCTGTCGCTAAAGCAGCGATAATTTTATCGCCTTGCTTGATAATATGCCCCTATGTGTTCTTAAAAACTGCAAGGCCTTTCCACATGTCGCTTCTTTTGAGCCCCCATTTGAATATATAAGCCTTTCTGAATTCTTGCCTTTTACAGTGTCCTAATAGATATTTATTTCTGAAAATTAAAAGTTATAACTAAACAGAAAGAATAAACAAGCATTGTCAAAGCCAATAGGTGTCAACTATGAGTCCTGTTGGCTTTGCCAATGTTTTTTACGCTTGCTGTAACACATCGTGGCTGCAGTGGTTAAAAAAAGGCACCATGATGAGGCCATTAAGTCATTTTGTAGGCATGCACGTGCATACAACATGCATGCTCACACCTACAAAAGGACATGTATTTTTTCCTTTTCATTTCCTGATTGAAACTGAATATTTGATACAACGTGCGAATGCCAAAGGCGTCTTGGCGCTGATGTCAGCTATATTAAGGTGTGCACGGACAGAGACCAAAACATTTACCTCTAAGAGGGGCCTATATTTGAATCAAACCGCATGGGAGAACAGCCAAGTTTTTATATGTTTTCTGAAACTGGACAGGTTAGACTGAGCTCTGAGCTGGAGGGTAAGTTATTCCGCAGTCGACATGTAATGTGGATCAAGCCCCTTCCTGGCAGCACTCTCTTCTGATTTTAAGGACATTGATTGATCAATTGACATTAGAGTCTAGAGTCTAGAGTCCTAGAGTTTGCCGAGTGAATGGTTCTTCTGGGGGAGCACCAGAAGAGATTTGTTTTCAAATATGCTGGGCCTTTGCTATACAGAGTTTTATGTGCCACACATAAGGCCTTACACATTACTCTTTTTCTCACAGGGAGCCAGTGGAGTTCAACCGGAGTCTCCAAGACTGACGTGAACTTGGGAATATTGCTCAACAATCATGCCGCCGCATTTTGAGGCATATTATCAAGAAACGGCGTTAAAATTATCGCCGCTTTAGCGACTGAAAACTGCTGCTAAGGCGGCAATAATGGGCTTGATAATATGCCCTTGAGAATTCCCATAGAAGCCCATGTTCTGGTGTCAACATGGGCTTCTATTGGAATTCTCTGCGGCATATTATCAAGCCCATTATCGCCGCTTTAGCGGCAGTTTTCTGCAGCTAAAGCACCGATAATTTTAACGCCTTGCTTGATAATATGCCCCTTTGTAGGGCTGGAAGATTCTTGAAAGAGCAATAGTGGCTGCACAAATATGGGGCATTGCAGTAGTTCAACCTAGATAGGACTAAAGCAGTGTTCACACATTTCTGCACTTCGAATGGAATATAAGGGAGAACCTTCTTTAAAATGTGCAACAGAGAGAGGAAGCAACCTCATTGATTTGTGCATTAAAAGAAACACAAGAGGTTAAGTGGTGAGAGAAGCACATAGGCGAGAAAGTGCAAGGTGTGGGTGGAGAAAAGCACACAATAGCGACAGCTGAAACACATGCGCGCTCATGGAATGCTTAAACAAAATGAAGCAGTTTCCTTAAATCGAGCAGAGAAAGTATAGAAGCCTGCAAATCAAAGCAATGGTAAACGAGCTATGCTCCACGGAAGGAAAAAACACAAAATGGTTAGGCTGAAACAATGAAAGCCATTGAATCGAAAGCAAGCCAATAAGAATGAGAGTAAAGCCAACCAATGGTAAGCAATGGATGGGCTGCAAGTCCAAAGATAGTTTGTTGCTGTCTGCTGACTTGACCTAAAACATTTATTAATTGGCAGTCTGTGAACAAAACACGCGTCTTTTACAGCTGAACATGACCCGGCTGAGCCATGAGTCAGTGCTGGGTGTACAAACAGTTTGTGAAATGAATAAGAAGAATGTTTACAACGGAAACTGAATTGAGAAATCCGTACTGAGTAAAGGTGCCATGAAATTCAAAACTGAAGAAGCAATACACCTTGTCTCAATCCTTAATCGTGAGACAGGGATCTTGTTCCATACTGGATACAACATTAACATAATTAACTGTATTACTCCTTCCCAGATGGAGGTTATAGCTAGGATCCTCCTCTCAAACAAATCATGTTTGTCTGCCATTAGCAGGCCCTTTGATGACCTTGGTTCTGCCACAGTGCGGGGTGACAGATAGATATTGTTTCCTACTACTGTTTCTTAGTGTGATTTTTTATGTCAGGTTTATTCTAGCATTTGAAAGTATTTGAAGCTCGCCCCATGTCGAGGGGTTGTACCCCAGGCTTCCTCAGTGTGGTACCTGTTTTAAGCTCCTTTCTAGCTTACACTCGGCTATCTGCCCATGGTGGCACCGAATTATCAAGATGAGTAGTTCACAGTTGCCATCAGGAGTCTTTTATATTTATTGATTAAACACTTGGTACTTTTTATCTAGTTTGGTTTGTGGACATAAAAATGTCTGAGTAGGAGACGGAGTGAGAAATAGTTGGGTAAAAAAGGAGGAAGTGCAGGGATCTTGGAGATAAAGGTGTACATGAGAATCCTCAGATACAGAGCAGGAGGCTCAGGGGCAAGGAGGTGACTGCGGCCCACAGTATAGACAACATTGAATGAGTGCTGGAGAGGTACACTGATTCTGCCCTCCTAGACTTTCAGACAGCTTCAATGGCCTGTGACCCCTGGTCTTCCAGCTGCCCAGCGTCAGTGGACAAGCTTGAGTGCGCTCGCTCCCTTCCCCAGATTGAGCTGGTGGGGAAAACTGTGCGATACGTCCCTTCCCTCTTATCTTGAAACATTCCTCCACCCTCCATTGTGATGAGCTGCGGCTACAGACAGCAGAGTCGATAAATGTTTATCTTAGTTAAAGTGAGGGAGCATTATGTAAAAATAGGAACCAAGGAATTGAATCAAACTAAGGTTCCCCCTAGAGGGATTCCTGCTCACATCGTGTATCGCCAGTGAGCACATGCAGGTTGTTAACAAACTAGGTCAAGTGAACTATGGATGATAGAAAGAAGGCATCTTTGATATTAAACATCCCAAAAAACTGAAATGAAAACTAAAAGATACCAAAAATAAAACCAAAGAAGCAGTTTTGTTTTCTGAATTGGTACAAGAAAGCTTTGAAACCACTTCAAGAATTTTAAGTGAGGGATCATAAAGACACCAAGGACACGTTGAGATACCAAATTAGTCATATAAGGGATACGATCACAGTTATTCCTCCATTGCATTTCGTCTTTGCATCTATTGCCCGCATTACTGATGAGGTCCATGAAAACAAATAGTGGAATCTAATACATACCCCAATTATCCCCATTCTGGTCAATGGAGCCATGGGTACACAAGCAGTAAACCAATTGTCGTGTGCTTTTATTCCTGGAGAGGTCTGGAACTGATTGATCACCAAGGCTAAAATGGCTCACAAACAGGTATGGACAATTATCCATTAGCCAGTGTGAAATATGCTTGTTGAATACAATTACAAAAACTGATTTCATCAAAGATTAACACATGTTAACAAAATAAGAGTGAGTCTCCTGCTGATTTCCTAGTTTGATTGGAGGATATATTTGACTATCCTTCTGGCAAGCACTGCTGAAACCAGGAGTCAGTGTATTTGCTTCAAACCTGGTGATATGTGTTGGAATCAAAGGGCTATGGTCATTACGGGAGCGCTGAATTCTAGATCATCAAGAGGCATTGCATCAGTTTGTTGGGGATCCCCAAGTAGCCGGAAATACCATAATCCAGATGGGAAAGGACCAGAGCTCACACAATTGGTACATGATACCAGCTATCAATGATAGGAAGACTCAATACATCGTTCTAGTAGCCAGGCCCTTATCAACTTCTATTTTTCCACAAAATATGCTCAAAAGTGCAGAGGACTGCCTGCCTGGAACCACATATCAAATTTCAAGCAGACCACAGAACAGAGAGACCAAGGAAATGGTGACAAAGTTGGTCCCATTCCCTGTAGGTGCACCCCAAAGAAGAAATGAAGATTCAGCCTCTCCCGCTTCCCATGGCTACAGCCTGCGACCCCATTAGTGGGACGACTTCCAGGTACTTGATTCCTAGGTAGGACTGGATAGCTATCTTTGCAGCAAGTGCATTTGGTTGGTTCTTCATTTGACTTTTTCAGGATGGGGTGAGTGGTGAACTTGAAGACATTAGCCACACAGAACCCACTGCCCACTCCAGCAACATGTGATCGATCTAGAAATACCATCAAAACAACGAAAGAGTGTGCCTAGAAATCATTGGTAGAGCACAAAAGCAGAAACCAAGTAGGTTTCTTAATAAAGCCCTCACTCACCAACCTGGTTGGTGACATGCTTCATCATTGGGCCCCACCGGGAGAGGCCGAATGCCACCCCGGTGTGCTTCGACGGCAGAATTACTGCGGAGCAGGTTGTGAATGTGGTGGATGGTGGAAGTGATTTAAAATTGCCTAATTTGTGTCAAAAAATAATTTTTATTAAAAGCCAAACAGACATATATAAAAACAGAGTGCGGGACGTCGAAGCTGAATAAATTGTTCAGACAGGTCCCTTATGATATGAAATACAACACCTTCCTAAAGCCTCTGGACCAGTAGAAGCAGGACCTGAAATGGTCTTCCTGCTGACTGTGTTCCTAAGTGCCCAATGACTCAAATGGGGGAGTACCTGTGATCCTAATCCATTTTGAAAGAGAAAAGCAACGTGACGACATTCTCCAAAATTCCTGAATGTGATAAATAAACATTTGGACTGTACACTTGTCCTCTCAATAGGATTTGATTCCTTCCATTCATCTAGCTTCCACTGTCTAGCAGCTAGTTTGTGAGGAAGGAAATTGCAGCAGTTTTATGGGCTGTAGTAAATGCACATCCAAAAACACAGACCATATTCCCTTTTTGCTTTTTATCCAAGCTATCATTCCAAGAACTATTTTCCTTCAGTTGCGCTGTTCACTGAGAGTGGTGTCTCTGACCTGGGATTTTCTGTGTTAGTCGCAACTGACTCTATGTTGGGCTACTCCAGGTTAGTCTAGTTCATGCTCCTGGTTATGTGGTGCTCTGCTTTCTGTTTTACTTGGAAGGAAGAAAAGAGACATTTCAGAGACTGCATGATTTTTTGCCATCATAAAACCAAACTAACGAATGGCCCTTCCAGAATCGAAGAGTAGCTCGGGTGATGAAAGAAGTGGCTAATTTGGCTATGAATGCTCATGATCTTATAACAACCCAAATAGTGTCCCAAAGAGTTATAATTTCCATTATATTTTCTGGAAGAAGGTGAATGATATGATATGGAATATTATCAATAATACCACCAACAGGGGTAGCCCTATTACCAGAACCAGGGGCAAGATAAAGACTAGAATCCTAACAAAGTTTCAAGTAATACATTACATGCAACATACATTTAAGTAACATACCAAAATATTAATATAACTACATCACATAAGACAAACTATACAGAACAGCAAAATAATATTACAAATTGATACCCCTATGAAAATTACAAAATATACAATGTTTAATAAGACAATAGTATAAAAAAAATATGATCATTAGACAGTGGTGCTCGCTCAGCTAAACGACGGACAATATAGAGACAATTGATATTGTAAACAAAGACAGTGGCTGAGGAAAAAAGTTTATTATACAAACTGTTTAGATAAAACAAAAAAACTGAAATAGCAAGGATTGCTTCCTCTTCAATAAAGACCACACATAGGCGTCAACAGCGTTTCAACCAAGCTAAACTTGAATAGTCATCATCAGGACAAACAGTGCATATTGCCAGAGCATTCAACAAGTAATTTTGTTCACTATTTCATTAAGGGTCAACCTCGTTTGACAATAATTACTCCTGAGGTCATGGAAAGAGATATTCAATCCATAAGGGAGGTGTTGATCCAAAATACTGAAGCCATACATATATTCGAGTGTATCGGAGATAATCACGTCCCTCACTTAACGGCCAGAGACGGCACAATCACCGCCCACGAGAAATATCAGGAAAAATCAATCTTCACAGCCCGTAGCTACGAGCATGTGTACCATTTGGTAGCCGTGCAAACAATGACGGCATATCGGGAGCCGTACGTAAGTGGAATATTATCAAGACATGTTCTCAATTAAAGGTATTGGCATATCATGATACATCTGGGTGTGCATTGCACAAAAAGACAATTTGTTTCAGGGTATGCATGTCTAAAGTTGTTCAGACCTTTTTCCTTGTAAATCCCGTTTTTTGCCAAATATTTTAAATGCTATCCTTTTAATGTTTATAAAGATGACAGAGTTGTCTATCCATTTTAATAATCGTCACAAAGATGGCCGACGGCAACTTCTCCAATTTTGCACACCCTTAATTTATACTAATCCACAAGCACTTCATTGAGGCATCATCATATACACGATAGAGGAGTGTATATTTCCTCCATATTTCTCAAATGTTCTCATTTTGAATAATTTGCCCGCTGATCAATGTTTTATTTCGAACTAATAGTAAAAGCCGTGATCCTCGTTCAATGAGTTGGCTATTAATCTTGAAACCCTATTTGCTCGACATTCCACACTTGAGATTCATAAATGCATTTTCTATGTCGAAATGTAGCCTGCCCTCTCTGATTCTTGTTAGCCTGTTTCCTCAAATTGAACCTCCCCCAATCCGTGCCTGCAGGCTCCGTGGAGGTTCGTGTAACCAGTTCTCCAAATGCAGGTCTAAGTCTGTCAGGACTCCTTCAGTCATCAGTCAATGAGAAAAGACAAACATTTTAGGAACTGCCCCCTCTCCTCATAGTTTACCATTTCCAGTATTCAACCCTCTTTTAAAATAATAGATGTGGGAGAAATTGTCATATTTTGCTTTTCAATCTTTACAAAATATAATCCCACAGGAACCCCGTGCATAATCAGCTCAAGAGTTAAAGTCGGCTTTAGGCACCAGTCCCACATATGCCACCCATGCTGACATGTTTACTTTGATATCTCTCTTTTTGTTCTGAGAATTATTTTTTCTGGCACTGTTGTAACATGCATCCAAAAATAATAAATACTGTGCATTGGTCTCTGCCTCGCATTACAGTAAAAAAAATGTCTGAACATTACCAAAAAAAGAGAAAACATTCAGAAAGCGTTTTCACTCAGTCTAGTGCACATTTGTTTCTGGTATAACGTTTGCATTTTTACTTTTCTAAGCTTGATTTTTACATTAAAGGCACCAACAGTAAACCTCACAATAAAACTTTAATTACATTAATACCTATCTTGATAAAAGACCAACTGGGATCACAGAAAATACAGTTGCAGAAAGTTATTTCAGAAACACTGCACAGGGAAAAAAGAAGTCTGAAATCTAAAACAACGTTTAAGGTTTTAGCCGCAAAATACTTTTTTTTAAGCAAGTTCAGGTTTGAGTAGTGTGTTAGCAAACATTCTGTGATGCTTAGACTGAAATAAATAAAAAAAACACCACTAGAAGGACAAATCCATATCAAGCAAACACAGCGCACCATAACAGTCTTCGTCAGCTCACGCACATTGTAAAGGAAGTATCAACACATTCATAGTAGAGTAAGATTGGCGCTTCTGTGGGGTAACACGAAGTTAAAAAGATAGGGGCATATTAACAAGGAACAGGGAAAATTAACGCTAAGGGCGCTTAGCGTTAATTTTTTTAACTCCCGCTGGATAATATCACCTGGTTATCGCTTTATTAACAACGCTAACCATCTAGGCGATAAAAAATCCAGCGATAGTGGCATTTTGGGAGGTCATCGCTGGTAATGCAGCGATAAAACTACAAGGATAGGGATATCCTTGTTGATAGCCCATGGTGGACTTAGCCATGTAATCCACCTCCCATTGGATTACATGACTAAATCTGAAAAATAGCAGACGTAAAAAAGCAGCGTTAACCGTGGTTAGCGCTGCTATTTTTGTCTCTAACAGGGTTAGCGTGAAGCTTGCTAATAGGAGAAATGTCGCTTAGCGACATTTCTCCTATTATTTTGCTCTGGAATGCCCACTTTGCATCTCATTAGAGATGCAAAGGGAAGCGTAGTGAAAAAGGGTGCTAACATGCGATTTTGCATGTTAGCACCCTGTTGCTGATAGGGCGATATTTTTTATCTCCGCTTCTTTGGCTTTTAAAGCCAAAAAAGCGGAGATAAAGCCCTTGTTAATATGCTCCATAATCTTTTTTAGCCATGCAAGATGTGTTGTCTTTCAAGCTTAAAAAGTTTTCTTAGTAGCTCAAATTAGCTAGTTCTCACACATTTGAACCCCTTCGCCTTACACAGTGAAATAAATCCCTGAATATTAAACTAAAACACCGTGTAGCATCCCCCCAGCCCCGGAGTATGCAACTGAAATGCACCACATGGGAGCTGCAGTCAAATACTTCTTTATTATTCAACATATACCCACACTGCGCATTATCTCATACTCCATATTAACCCCTCCCTATAACCTCCCCGCATATCTTTTGTTTCCTCTCTAGTATCCGCCCAGAACTACGAGGGTCCTACATCGCAAACCATCAATATGCTACATCTTCCCTTATGTTAAATAAAAAGTGGCAGATATCAATAAAATCACATTTCCTCGATTAGTCGATGAGGCACTTGCACTTGTTGGCTGGCTCAGATGATATGAGATTATCGAGGTCCCCCCTGACCAGGCAAAAGTGACATAGGCTCAGGCGCTTGAGCTGGACCTGCTGGTGGGGTTGCCTCAAACGTGGTCTTAGGACTTGTTAGACCTGTCAGCCCTTTGGGTGGTCCCTCCTCATCATTATTTATTTTGTCCCACTTTTGCCTCAAACCCTGTTTGAATTTTTCCTTTTTGGGAACCACCAGACTTTTTCGTGTTGCTACAGATTCAGGGAGCCATTTTAGCTAACCCTGAAACTTCTGTCTGAGGGCCTGGAGCACAAAATGGTGGCCACCTGTGACATCACCAGCATCCACTGGAACCTACCAGCACCTTCCAGAACATTCCAGAACTCTGTGACAGTTGGAGGCGGTTTAGAATGTTGGGAGGTTAAGACAGAGTGTTGGCAGTTGGAGCTGGCAGTTGGCACCTGACTGGTGAAGGGAGAGCAGCACAACAGTGAAGGAGGAAGGAGTGAAGCAGCAGGGGTGGAAACCTGTGCCTGGAGTGGGGTCCATAAACCCACCCTTGATACTAGTCCCTACTGATGGATCCCAGCCTGTAGCCCTGTGTGGGAAGAAGCCAGAAAAACTCATCCTAAGGACCTGGACAGCAGGAACAGGCCTTAGAAACAGAAAGCAGCAAGATCCTGACCTGGAAACTGGTTTCCCTGGAGTCCGGCGTCGAGTAGCCTGAGACCTGGAGCCCGAGGTGGAGAAGCGGCGCTGACTGAAGAAGCAGACGTCGTACCCGGAGCCGCCTGAGGGCGTAAGAGGGCGCCGACGGAGGTCGTGAGGAATACCAGAGGTCGAGGAGGAAGTCAACCGAGGTCGAGTGAGCGGCGTCATCGGAGGAGTGAAGTCCGCCCTCCGGAGTCGTCGGAGACCGAGGTGAAGTGTACCGGAGGTCGGGAGTGAGGATCGCACTCCGGAGTCGCCCGGAACCTGAGAGGAGGAGCACCGGAGGTCGGGGGTGAGGATCGCACCCCGGAGTCGCCGGAAGTCGACATCGAGGCCAGGCCGGCTGACGTCATCGAAGCCGAGAGCGCCATCGGACCGGAGCCGCCCGAAGTCGACATCGAGTAGAGACTGCCCGACGCCGTCGAATCGGAGGTCGAGATCGAACCGAGGCCGCCGACATCGGACCGGAACCGCCTACCGGCGTCGTCAAAGAACTGACATTGTGCCGAGGCCGCCGAGATCGAACCGGAACCGCCTCACGGCATCGACACGACTCCAGCGGCGTCGGAGCATCAGAAAAAGGGCAGTAAGTGGAGTAGAGGGCGCCTAAGGCCCTGTGGAGACCTGAGAGACTACTCTAAGGGGCTAGGGAGGTGCTGAAACCAACCTGACTGTGCCAGGGGTGAACTGGGACTAACCTAGAGAGGTTGTGTGGAGAGAGAAAGCCAGGGCACTGGTATTCCCCCCTTGATCTACCTCAGTTTAGGCCTCAGCCTTGTCCCAGCCAGGGAGTAGCCCCCCTCAAGCCTTCCACAACCCTACAAGCTGTGCCTGGGCCAAATCAGCCCTTAGGAATTGAAAAGTGATCTGATTACATGAGTGTTGCTGTATACTTTTAAATATTTATTGGGGGCACTGTATTTATTGTGTTTTACCTATTTATTGCTTTACTATATTTATTGGTCCACAGGACTTGTTGGTGCACAATATTTATTGGTACAGTATTTATTGCCTCCGAATATTTAATTGCCTGTATTACCTGCACTTATATTTATGTCCTTTATATTTATGATCACCCCTATTTATTGAATCTTCAGACAGTATTTATTTGACCTGCACTATTTAAAATTTGTATATTGTGTTTGACTTATTTATTTTTCCAATCAGCAACTAAGAGAAAACGATAAAGAGAGATATTTTCATAATTTTTACGGTGTAGAGTCGTTTTTGGAACGGATGCACGCATGGTTATTGTATGGGTATATTGTATGCTTAGCACGGTGCCTGATTCCTGACCACTCGAGCCAAGCTACCACAGTGTGTTCGGGAAGTCCACCACCACCCCTTCTAGTGTGGGAGTGGTTTTCCAACATAAATTGGTGTTCAGTGGTGGGATAGAGCTGTGCCTACATATACTCAACAATAACTGTGGGTAGTCCATAGGCCTACACCGGGAGTTTTCTCAAAGCGGCCTTCCTAATTGTGGGATTTTGTTTTTTTTCAAATTTACTCTGGTGGTGGGAGGAGGTATTATTAGAGGTACCCCCCTGCATTGTTACTGCACAAAACCTGTCCTCTAACCTGAGTGGGCGAGATGGAGTTTGTACTAGAAAATCTAGAAACGTACACTGTGGCCCAACTCAGGGAGTTTTGCCAGCGGGAGGGGGTGTACTGTCCCCCAGGAGCAAAGAAGGGTGCACTCCAAACCAGCTTAAGGGCTTGGGGGGAGGCACGCAGGGAAAGCAAGGCTGAGGAGGAAGACAGGGATGGAGAGCCTGACCCCGAGGGGGCTGAGATGTACCAACCTGAGGTGGGGAACCTGTCAGCAGGGCCCAGGACACTTTCTAGGAAGGGCAGCACTGTCTCTAGTGGGGGCTTATCCGAAGTGGAGTTAGCAGATCGGAGGGAGAAAAGACAGCTCACATGGGACTTAGCAAAGCTGGAGAAGGAGAAGGAGGAACAGAGGATGGCTCATGAGACGGAGAAACAGAAGATGGCTCATGAGATAAGACTGAAAGAGATAGAGCTTCAGATCCTAAGAATTGGGGCACCAACTGTTCCTAATGGTGGCAGCAAAGACCAAGAGATCACCAGGGAATCCAAACCCTACCTGCCAAAGGACATAGTAGCTAGCTATGGGTTGGGTGATGATATCGCCAAGTGGCTAGCGGCCTATGAGGTCTCGTTAAGGGCCCATGGGGTACCAGAGAAGTACTGGGGAGGGGGATTGTATAAGTACATGCCTCCAGCTGGTAGGGATGCTTTATTGGCCCTCGAAGAGGATGAGCAGACCCACTACCCCACCATGAAACTGGCGCTCATCAGAAAGTTTGGACTAACACCTGAAAAGTACAGACAGAAGTTCAGGGGTAGTCACAAACTGGGCACACAGAATTGGGTGGACTTCCTGGACTATGCAAAGAAGATACTGGAAGGTTGGATTCAGGGCAGTGAAGTGAGGAACTACGAGGAGTTGTTTGACCTAGTACTGAAGGAACACCTGCTCGAGAAATGTTTCCCTGAACTGCGGCAACACCTGGTGGATAGCAAGCTGACCAGTCCCCGGAAGCTTGCTGAGGAGGCGGACATTTGGGCTAGTACCCGGGTGTCCACAAGGGGGACTGGAGGGGATACTCAAAAGGCCGGACCGGGCGCCCCCCAGAAGAAAGAGGGAGGGGAAAAGAAAAAGGAGTTCTCCAAAAGCCCCCAAAATAGCTTCCAAGGAAAGGGAACAGGATTCACCCCTAGGGCTAACCCACCCAGAAACCCTAATCCTGGCCAGAGTCAGCAGCCAAGGGTTGTCCATTGCTACGAGTGCGGTGGCGTTGGACACTATAAAGGAGATCCGAAGTGTCAGAAACGATCACCCCCTCCCACTGGAGGAAAGACCCCCGGAGTAGCTAGTGTAGTGCTCGGGGAGGAGATGCCCTTAACTAAGGGAAGGGAGTGGGCGGGTGTCACTTTAGTGTCCCTGGGAGAACGGGAGATGGTTCCTAAGATCCAGGTGCCCGCAAATACCGCAAAGTATGGGCAGTGGATCACCATCAACGGCCAAAGAGGGGAGGCTCTGAGAGACACAGGAGCCAGTATGACTATGGTGCGTAGCCAGCTGGTGTCTCCAGAGCAGGTAATTCCCGATGTACTCCACCCAGCCGCGATGGCTGACGGCAGAACAGGCCACTATCCCGTGGCCGAGGTTCCCTTTGAATGGGGGGGGGTTGCAGGTTCACTTCGAGTTGCCGTAAGCCCTGCCGTGCCTGTCGATTGTCTGCTGGGGAATGACATGGAGCACAACGCTTGGAAGGAGGTGGAATACCGGACTCACACCGAGATGCTGGGTACACCTGACTGGGCCTGTGTTAGCACAAGGTCCGCGACTACCCGAAGAGGGAGTTCATTCCGGCTGGAGCCTGGAACAAAGGCCCAGCCAGCTGCCAGTCAAGGGAAGAACCGAGGACAGGAGGAGCCTGCCTCGGCGTCTCCACCCCGTAGGACGGATAGGCCACCGGAGGTGGTGGACCAGGAGTCTGCGGAGGGGGACGTTACCAACCTGGAGGACCTACCCATCCCGGCCGAGTGGCACGTGGAGGGAGGCCCGTCCAGGGAGGAATTCTGCCAGGGCCAGAGGGAGTGCCCTACCCTTGAGGGGCTGAGGCGACAGGCCAAAGCCCAGGCAGCAGGGAACGTTGAAGGGAACTACAGTGTTTACTGGGAGGATGGCCTCCTCTACAGTGAACCCAAGGCACCCCTACATGGATCGTCACGAGCCTTGGTAGTTCCTCAACGTTATCGAGCCTTCCTTTTGGAGTTGGCTCACGAGATACCATTGGCAGGACACCTGGGGCAAGACAAGACCTTCGCCCGTCTTGTCCCACACTTTTATTGGCCTCAGATGAAAGTGTCGTCCGATACCTACTGCCGGACATGTGTGTCTTGCCAAGCCAGTGGGAAAACAGGGGTGAAGCTGAAAGCTCCCCTGGAACCACTTCCTGTCGTTAGCACCCCCTTTGAAAGGGTGGGCATCGACATTGTGGGTCCATTAGATCCACCAACTACAGCTGGTCACAGGTTTATCCTGGTTCTGGTGGATCATGCCACACGGTACCCAGAGGCAATACCTCTGAGGACCATAACAGCACCTGTTGTGGCTAGGGCCCTGATGGGAATCTTTACCCGAGTGGGTTTTCCCAAGGAAGTTGTGTCCGACAGGGGGACCAACTTCATGTCAGCATATATGCGGGCAATGTGGAAGGAGTGTGGAGTGACCTACCGGTTCACAACTCCTTACCACCCCCAGACCAATGGTCTGGTGGAAAGGTTTAACAAAACCTTAAAAGGCATGATCAGAAGTCTGCCTGAAAGCCTGCGGAGGAAATGGGACGTCCTCCTACCCTGTTTACTCTTTTCATACAGGGAAGTGCCACAGAAGGGAGTGGGCTTCAGCCCCTTCGAGCTTCTGTATGGGCACCCTGTACGTGGACCTCTTAACCTGGTGAGAGACGGATGGGAAAGAACTCCCAGAAAGCTCCCCCAGGATGTGGTGAGCTACATGCTGGCCTTCCGGAGCCAAATGGCTAAGTTGTGGAAGCAAGCTTCTGTCAACTTGGAAGCCAGCCAAGCAGTGATGAAGGCGTGGTATGACCACAATGCTCACCCGGTGGAGTTGGAGCCTGGCCAGAAGGTGTGGGTGATCGAACCAGGAGAGCTTAGTGCCCTCCAGGATCGCTGGTCAGGACCCTTTGAGGTGTTGGAGAAGAAGGGTAAGGCTACCTACTTGGTGGACCTGAAGACCCCTCGTCAGCCCCTGCGGGTGCTGCATGCCAACCGCCTCAAACCCCACCACGAGAGGCCCGAAGTCATCTTGATGATGGTGACTGACGGAGGAGAGGACGTGGAAAGCGAGCCTCTCCCTGATCTGTTTGCGTCTCAAGAAAAGGATGGGTCGGTGGAGGGAGTGATTCTCTCCCCATCTCTAACTCCTGAACAGCAGGAGGACTGTCGCCAGGTCCTGGGGCAGTACTCTTCGTTGTTCTCCCTTGTCCCGGGTAGGACTCACCTGTGCGTCCATGACGTGGACACAGGAGACAGCCCACCTGTGAAGTCCAAGATCTACCGGATGTCAGACAAGGTGAAGGCCAGCATTCATAGTGAGGTCACTAAGATGCTGGAGCTAGGAGTGATTGAACCTTCTAGCAGCCCCTGGTCCAGTCCGGTGGTGTTAGTACCAAAAGCTGCACCACCGGGTGCCCAACCAGAACTGAGGTTCTGTGTGGACTACCGGGGACTGAATTCAGTGACAAAAACTGATGCTCATCCGATCCCTAGGGCGGATGAATTGATTGACCGGCTGGGAGCTGCCCAATATCTAAGTACCTTTGACCTTACTTCGGGGTACTGGCAGATCTCTTTGACTGATGGAGCAAGGGAAAGGTCAGCCTTCTCCACGCCCAATGGCCACTACCAGTTCTGTGTGATGCCCTTTGGGCTCAAGAACGCACCTGCCACGTTTCAGCGCCTGGTAAACCAGATCCTCACCGGAATGGAGAGTTTCTCTGCTGCTTATCTGGATGACATAGCCGTCTTCAGTAACAGCTGGGAGGATCACTTGCGTCACCTGCAAGCTGTTCTCCAGGCCCTGAGACAAGCTGGATTGACGATCAAGGCCAGCAAGTGCCAGATCGGGCAGGGGTCGGTAGTGTACCTTGGACACTTGGTGGGTAGGGGAGCGGTGCAACCCCTCCAGGCGAAGATCGAGGCCATCATGGCCTGGGAACCCCCCAAGACACAGACTGAGGTCCGAGCATTTTTGGGCCTCACGGGATATTACCGCCGCTTCGTGAAGGGGTACGGTACCATCGTAGCCCCCCTCACGGAGCTCACGTCCAAGAAACAACCTCGACGGGTAGTCTGGACGGAGGCTTGTCAGCAAGCCTTTGAGAGATTGAAGAAAGCCATGTGCGAGGCCCCGGTCTTAAGGGCCCCAGACTTTTCCAGGAAGTTCATTGTCCAGACAGATGCATCAGAACATGGCATTGGGGCAGTGTTATCGCAACTCAACGAAGAGGGCCTGGATCAACCCGTGGTCTTCCTATCCAGGAGACTACTTCCCAGGGAACAGAAGTGGAGTGCAATAGAGCGTGAAGCCTTTGCAGTGGTATGGGCTCTGAAGAAGTTGCGGCCATACCTGTTTGGCTCGCACTTCCTGGTTCAGACCGACCACAGACCCCTTCGCTGGCTGATGCAGATGAAGGGGGAGAATCCCAAGTTGTTGAGGTGGTCTATTTCCCTACAGGGGATGGACTTTCAGGTGGAACATCGGCCTGGAGTGGACCACGCCAATGCAGACGGTCTCTCAAGGTATTTCCGCCTTAGTGATGAGAACTCCCAAGGGGTTGGGTAGCTCTCCCCACTTTCAGCTGGGGGGGACGCGTGTTAGACCTGTCAGCCCTTTGGGTGGTCCCTCCTCATCATTATTTATTTTGTCCCACTTTTGCCTCAAACCCTGTTTGAATTTTTCCTTTTTGGGAACCACCAGACTTTTTCGTGTTGCTACAGATTCAGGGAGCCATTTTAGCTAACCCTGAAACTTCTGTCTGAGGGCCTGGAGCACAAAATGGTGGCCACCTGTGACATCACCAGCATCCACTGGAACCTACCAGCACCTTCCAGAACATTCCAGAACTCTGTGACAGTTGGAGGCGGTTTAGAATGTTGGGAGGTTAAGACAGAGTGTTGGCAGTTGGAGCTGGCAGTTGGCACCTGACTGGTGAAGGGAGAGCAGCACAACAGTGAAGGAGGAAGGAGTGAAGCAGCAGGGGTGGAAACCTGTGCCTGGAGTGGGGTCCATAAACCCACCCTTGATACTAGTCCCTACTGATGGATCCCAGCCTGTAGCCCTGTGTGGGAAGAAGCCAGAAAAACTCATCCTAAGGACCTGGACAGCAGGAACAGGCCTTAGAAACAGAAAGCAGCAAGATCCTGACCTGGAAACTGGTTTCCCTGGAGTCCGGCGTCGAGTAGCCTGAGACCTGGAGCCCGAGGTGGAGAAGCGGCGCTGACTGAAGAAGCAGACGTCGTACCCGGAGCCGCCTGAGGTCGTAAGAGGGCGCCGACGGAGGTCGTGAGGAATACCAGAGGTCGAGGAGGAAGTCAACCGAGGTCGAGTGAGCGGCGTCATCGGAGGAGTGAAGTCCGCCCTCCGGAGTCGTCGGAGACCGAGGTGAAGTGTACCGGAGGTCGGGAGTGAGGATCGCACTCCGGAGTCGCCCGGAACCTGAGAGGAGGAGCACCGGAGGTCGGGGGTGAGGATCGCACCCCGGAGTCGCCGGAAGTCGACATCGAGGCCAGGCCGGCTGACGTCATCGAAGCCGAGAGCGCCATCGGACCGGAGCCGCCCGAAGTCGACATCGAGTAGAGACTGCCCGACGCCGTCGAATCGGAGGTCGAGATCGAACCGAGGCCGCCGACATCGGACCGGAGCCGCCTACCGGCGTCGTCAAAGAACTGACATTGTGCCGAGGCCGCCGAGATCGAACCGGAACCGCCTCACGGCATCGACACGACTCCAGCGGCGTCGGAGCATCAGAAAAAGGGCAGTAAGTGGAGTAGAGGGCGCCTAAGGCCCTGTGGAGACCTGAGAGACTACTCTAAGGGGCTAGGGAGGTGCTGAAACCAACCTGACTGTGCCAGGGGTGAACTGGGACTAACCTAGAGAGGTTGTGTGGAGAGAGAAAGCCAGGGCACTGGTATTCCCCCCTTGATCTACCTCAGTTTAGGCCTCAGCCTTGTCCCAGCCAGGGAGTAGCCCCCCTCAAGCCTTCCACAACCCTACAAGCTGTGCCTGGGCCAAATCAGCCCTTAGGAATTGAAAAGTGATCTGATTACATGAGTGTTGCTGTATACTTTTAATTATTTATTGGGGGCACTGTATTTATTGTGTTTTACCTATTTATTGCTTTACTATATTTATTGGTCCACAGGACTTGTTGGTGCACAATATTTATTGGTACAGTATTTATTGCCTCCGAATATTTAATTGCCTGTATTACCTGCACTTATATTTATGTCCTTTATATTTATGATCACCCCTATTTATTGAATCTTCAGACAGTATTTATTTGACCTGCACTATTTAAAATTTGTATATTGTGTTTGACTTATTTATTTTTCCAATCAGCAACTAAGAGAAAAAGATAAAGAGAGATATTTTCATAATTTTTACGGTGTAGAGTCGTTTTTGGAACGGATGCACGCATGGTTATTGTATGGGTATATTGTATGCTTAGCACGGTGCCTGATTCCTGACCACTCGAGCCAAGCTACCACAGTGTGTTCGGGAAGTCCACCACCACCCCTTCTAGTGTGGGAGTGGTTTTCCAACAGGACTCGACAAGTGTTGCAGTCAGTGTTCAAAATGTGAATTGTCCTGAGTGATGTATTGTCCAGGATGATTACTCGCTCCAACCTGTAGCTGATCAGCGACAAAAGGAGTGTCTGTTTACCCTCTTCTTCTCTACTTAACCAGTACCCAGTCTCCTTTGTCATAGACTGTCACCTAGGCATGGTGACGTTGATTTGCATACGTTTTCATTATTCTTTTCCGATTCACGTCGGTGTCTAGAACCTTGTCATCATTCACTGGTGGCTCTCCCACATATTAAGGTGGCTGGACTCTCACCAGTTGTGGAGTGAGGGGTAGATTGATAGTCCCGGAGGGCCTGGCACAGCGCTTGCTTTATATTGATCATCTCTCTGGATGTTTGTGGAACGACCCTCTTGAAGATGTTCCCATAAATTGTTCAACTACACCATTGGCCTGGGGCCAGAGAGGTGTACTTGTTCAGTGTTTGATGTTGAGTCGAAAAAGAAATTCTTTGAACTCTTTGCTGTTAAAGGGCAGGTCTCTATCAGCTTTGAGGATTTCGAGGATGTCCTGCGTTACAAAGATGTCATCAAGCCGTTCTATAACTTTGTCATGGGTTGTCGAAGATAGGTCTTCCACCGAAGAAAAACATGTATACTTGTCTATGATTACTATGAAATGATGTCCATTTCCTAAAGGACCAAAAAAAAATAATTAAACTGCAACCCTCTTCCAAGCATAGGCAGGAAGGTGAGACATTGTCATTGGGTGCTGAGTCACCTTGGGAGATAAACAATTGCAAATGTGGCACACGTTCAGTTCCCTCTCAACTTGCTCATCTAGCTGAGGGAACCTCACTCGATCTCTTAAGGCTCTTTTGGTGGCCACAATACCACAGTGTCCTTCATGGGCTACTTCAATGACATGCTGTCTTAGGCTTCCAGTTGTGACGATTCTTGAGCCTCGCAGTATTAAGCCTTCTTGGATGGTTGCTAACTCATCATGTACATTTTTGCAATTTTGGAATACAACATTATTGGCAAGGGCCTGGGTACTACTCCTCCATGTTTAAGTGGTAAAAAGTTCTTTGATAATAGTCATGCCTTTATCTTATATATAATACTTGTGTTTGGTTTTGTGAAACTCACACTTTCCAGCGTTCAGAGTGAGACCTGCATCAGCAAGTTACTGGCACAATTGGTTAAAGACTTTTTCGTGTTCTTCTTATGCTCTCCCAAAAACCAGTATGTCATCACTGTAATTGAAAGTATGAGCAACAGGTTGGATTACTCGGCAAAGATCATCCTGAAATATCTTCACAGCTGAAGAAACTCCAAAACTCCTTTTTTTGTATCTGAACAAACCAACATGAGTCAAAAATGTAGTAATTTACCTGCAGTTCTCCTCCAACTGGAGTTGATGGTATCCTTTGTTCAGGTCAAGATGGGAAAAAACTTCAGCTCTGTTCAATTGTATGATCATGTCCATGACACGGTGAGTGGACCAGGGTGTCTCTCCCTCTCATTGGCTTTGTTTGCCTGGCGCATGTCAACGCAAATGCCCACTGCTCCACTACTGTGCTTTTTTGGTACTGCTACTATGGGCTATACCCATGGTGTGGCACCTGTGGAGCGTTCAATGATGTTATGTTTTAAGAGTGCTTCAAACTCTTTCTCTGCAGCTTCTTGTAGATGAAAAGCAACTCTATGGTTTTGCTGAGCAACAGGGCAAATGTCTTCATTGATAGAACGCTGTACTTTCAGTTTCTTGAGCCTTCCCAAGCCATGGAACAACAACAGAAACTGGCTCATGATCTCAGACTGAGCACAGAGGTTGTAGTTAAGGGATATCAACCCATCTCAGCATTGGTGGCAAAACTTATCAAGCAAGTACTCGACAAAGTCCCTTGTAGAGCATGAATGGTGGCTCACAACAATTTATTTTTGTGTTTCATTGTCGCTTTGAACAATTCTTAGCTTTGAAGTGGCTCCGAAGCAGCCAAAATGTATACCTTCATGCTTGATGGAATGAGGAAAGGTGCTGGGATAGGCTGTTAAATGTTTCCACTGGCATGATATATCCACGCACTACTGTCTATGATGAAAGTTATGGAGGGATCGTTCACTTTCAATGTGATTTTGGGACAGTGTCCAAGTGACATCAATTACTCTATTTGATAATCTGTCTTTGAGCTGCGATTTACTTTATAGGCAGGTAACCCCTCATGCTGTTCTTTGGTAGATATCATCAGCGTACACCCAATGATTGATCTTGCATGAGTTCTACTTGTTGCAGTTAATGTTGCTTTGTGAGAACTTTTCTGGAACATTCTTGCATCTATTTTATCTTGCTGTCATGATGCGCTTAATTTTTTCTTAGCTCAGCACACAGTTATGAAATGGTTTTCTTTCCCACAACCTTTGCAGACTTGTGCTATGGATGGACATTTGCTTTCATTAGGAAATGAAAACCACATTGAAAGCATAGCTTTGTTCTCCTTGAAAGCATTGACTTACGTGTATCTTGTTTATGCTTGCTTTTACTGACCTACTTCCATGTTAGCCGCTTGTCGTTCTGCTTGTTCTTCTGCTATCGCAGTCATCAGCATTTTGTTTAGACTGTGTGGTTCTTTCAGTATGCACCTTCTAAACAAAGCTGAAAGACAGCCATCAATGACTATGAGGTGCATGGCTTCTTCGTCAGTGAATCCACAGAACTGGCAATGTTTAATGAGTGCATCAAGTCTCCTAAAAAACATGTCCATTGTTTCACTAACCTGTTGTCCTGCTTGGTTGAAAATATACCATTCATAGTTCACATTCGGCATTGGATTGAACTTTGCCTCCAGCACTTCTTTACCTTTAGGTATGATTTTACATCAGTCTGTAAGATTTTCTTTAGCACTTCATTTTCTCCATCACCTGCAAGATTTTTCAAATAGTTGATGATCTTCTTGTCCTCTTTTTCCTCTAGTGCATCGACAAAGTCATAGAAAGTTTCAATCCATGCAGGCCACCTGGCACCAATATTCTGTTTCTTAGAAGTGTTGAAAGGAGGTGGTGGCTTCAGGAACATGGCTGCCGTGTATTTTGTGCTCCCTTCTGCCACCATTGAGAGTGCATGCAGTTAAGACTGCCTTCGCCATGCAGACCATCACCAACAACTTCGGCAAGCACTGGCCTTGTGCTTGAGCCTGAGCTGCAGAATATTCCAAACAACCTTGCTGGTGAGTACGTTTTCATTTTCTCATACCTTGCTGATGTTGTTGATATCTTTTGCTTCATCTGACTGATTGTTCTGTATTTGGTACATGGGGCAGCGTCTCTGTAGACTTCCTCATCAGAGGTTTTGGAAAGTGTTTCAAATATACTCCTCTGTAGTGCCTTCAATTTCTTCTACAATTGTGTATGGGCTAGAGCAGGGCTGTGACTCCACATTTGCTGGCCCCAGACCACCTTGCATCAATGTGAGTCACATGTGGCACGCACAAGCATTTTTCCATACCATTGCAAATTCTCACGGAGAGCAGCCATGTTTTCTTTGTTGTACATATCCACTACTCGTCGCCAGAAGTAGCGTCTTCCCCAGCCCTGGAGCACGCAAATAAAATACACCACATGGGAGATGCAGTCAAATACTTCTTTATTCCTCAGCATACACTCACACAGTGTACATTATCGCATACTTCACGGTACGAACACCCTAACACCTCCCCCGCATATCACTTGTTTACTGTCCACAGTCTACCCAAAACCATGAGGGTCTTAGAGCGCATAACATCAATATGCTACACATAGATCTCAAAAACATCTCAGCCCACCCAACTTGTCCCTAAAGTCCCTCTCCGTTCCTTGTCTACCTTCCAGACTTCCTGGCATTACTATCATTATCTGGCACTCCCAGTCTTCAGCAAAACTTCGCAACCGTTTTAAATAATTTATAAACCTACTGGTCTTTTCATCACCTAGCCCGACCAGTTTACCAACCAGCATGCCAACTCAGTGGATTTGGGATCTCAAAACCTATACATGCCATTTCAAGTTACACACATATGTAAATTATTTTTAACCAAACCATTTGAGGTATTTAAGAGAATCTATCAAAACAACAAATGTCTTTACTGCTACCATGAGCATCATTACATATTTCTCAGTCCCAGGTGTACAAGATGAAAACTTAAGCACAACGTTCTCATGCTTCAACTATCCAATGTCCTGCATACTTACAGAAATGTGTCACTTCTGTCTTATCTCTTTCCATGATCAGTCATCTCAACAGCCAGCTAGCTACAATATCCTACTAAAGAATCATATTTGATTTATTTGAAGACTTCAATCGGATAAATAACCAATAAAACCCAGACTATATAATCTATATTCTAACTCAACCAGCCTTGGCAAATGCTGAGCCCACCAAATTCACCATGTGCCCATTACACTTGTACATCTTCAAATGGTCACAGCATTTGCTTTCCGTATGTCATCTTCTCAACGGACTTCATACCACTTGGCAGTGCAGTGACCATACTGCAGGCTTTTTATCTGTTGTCATAATGATACATATTTAATGACACAAAAAGCTATGTGAAGCCCACTTGCTCTCTCTAGGTAGTTACTTTCAAATTTGCCTAATCTCCATTTTTCCCGCCCTAGAAACAATTTCAGTTTAAAGGCCCATAACTTCTTCTCTGATTTGAGTCCCCTAATTCCACTGGAATTTGCCCAATGGCCCACAATATATTTACTGCATGTCCAGCACATAGCTTCCTTTTACCCTTTCGCTGCTAGGCCTTTTCACCCTAGAGTGCTAAATCCTTTTTTGGCTGTTTGGGGTAGTTCATGCTTAGGCCTAAGGTGTCCACACCAAATTTGCATCCTTTTTTCCCCCAACATCCTGGGGATTCCAACGGTTTGTGGATCCCTTTGTTGGGGACTATGGAGCACATGCACCAAGATAATCATTTGCGATTACCAAATAGCAAATTTTAAGGATTTGCTATTTGATAATTGCAAATACCTATGCATGAAGGATTCGCAAATATTTTTGCGAATCCTTAACATTTCTTAATTACGAATTGCGATTCACAATTAATGAATGGCTTCCTATTCATTCCTATGGGCCAAGAGGCCCTTAGGAATGAATGGGATTGCATTCGCAATTTGTGAGTACGAAATAGGTACTCACAAATTCCGCATGCAATTTGCAAGGGTGATGGGGGGTCAAGAGGCCATCCTGATGCACCCCAATACAGGTAAGTGTGCACATGTGGCGCACATACATGCCCTAAGGGCATGTTTGTGCGACACATAGCACTTAGAAAAATGCAAGTTGGAGGTAATTTGCAAATCCTTAAAGCATTGTCGCAATTTTTCCATGCTTCCTGCATAGCATTTAGGGAATTGCAAATTGCGATTGCCTAAATGCATTTTCAAAATAGGTAATCGCAAATTTTGCGATTACCTGTTTTGTGAATTTGCATTTGGGTTGATGCATCCCAAATGACAAAATACCAGTAGCGAAGGGGACGATTCCACGAATCGGCCCATTTGCGACCGGTATTTTGGTTGATGCATGTGCCCCTATGAGAATAGCCAAAAGATAGCAACATTTTGGTTTTTGGGGAAAAATAGGAAAACAATGCTCCACAAAAAAGCTTCTGGTTCTTATCCTAAAAATGGCATCAACAAAAGGTTTGCTGTGATAAAGTTACCATTTTCCCACCTATCAGGAACATTAAGTAAGAATAGTTTACCTGGGGATATGTTGGAAAAACAGAATGGAAACTTTAAATCTGAATAACCGAACATAAAAGTGACATCAGCATGAAGAATGAGAAATCTGTAATAGCCACTTATTTCAACTCAACAGGGTGAGGAAACCTGGAGAGAGCCATGCAAGACACCTCATCCTGGTTTAGCCCCGGTGTATAGTTTTCAAAAATGTGTAGGTTTTCTAGGCTTCTCTTTGTGCAAGCTGAGCTAGGGGCCAAAACCCACAGCTAGCCACATTGCAAAAACAGGGTCAGTTTTTAGTGGAAAAATTTTATGTGTCCTTGTTGTGTTTTAAGTCTTTGCTTCTTGGGGGTCACTAGGCCTACACACACAAGAGAGATACCATTTGTGTCTGGAGATTTAGGGGAATGGTAGGTGGTAGGACATTTGTGGCTCCTTGCAGATTTTAGAACTTTCCATCACAGAAATGTGAGGAAAATGTGTTTTTTTAGTCAAAGTTTGAGGTTTGCGAGGGCTACTGGGGAAGAAAACCTTTTGAGAGCCACACAAGGTAACCCCATCACCCAGATTCCCCTGGGTGTCTAGTTTGTAGAAATGCACAGGTTTGCCAGGTTTCCCTAGGTGCCAGCTGAGCTAGGGCCTAAACAACTAGCCACGTTGCAAAAAAGGGTAAATTTCAGTTGAAAAATGTAATGTGTTGTGTCCATGTCATGTTCTGGGGTGTACGAGAGTAGGATCTGCACTTATGTTGCCCCCACTTTTTTTCTGATGCTTACACTGGTTTCTGGCTATAGTCTGGCCGGGTCCCTGCTAATCAGGGCCCCAGCCTCTCTGTTCTCTCTAAACAACCTGGAGTGCATATTAGATGCACTAGTGATTGGATACTGTGGTACATTATGAGCCCCTAGTATATGGTACCTTAGGTACCAAGGGCATAGGTACTTCACAGGCCTACCAGGGGCTGAAGCATGTATTATGCCACCCCTGGGAAGCAGACTAAATCTGACACCACAGGCCTGCTACTGCAGCCTGGGTGAGGTAGTGTTAGCACTCCTCACTGAGGTATAGGTTCCCTATATCTCACCTTACACACACATATAAACCTATCAGTCACCCCTAAGGCAGACCCTAACAATTCTGAGGGCAGGGTGCTTGGTTTCCATGTGAGGGGGTGCCTCTGCCTGAGCAGGGACCCTCTGCAGCTCTCAGAGTCCATTCTCTGTGGCTGTTTGTGGATGCGGTTAAACCATTTACTCTTAAGTGCATTAATAACCTAGCGGTAAATGCTAACTTTGAGATGGCTGCATCAAAACATGTATTATTTGGTTTCAAACGCTTTGGAATCATACCCCCACACCAGTAACTGGTGTGGGAGTATGATCCCACCCTTCTAGAGGGATAGACATGTACCCACTGTGGAAACACGGTAGAATCCTGAAGAGCCCTGGCATCACAAAATGGATGCCACTAGCACAGACACTGGGCTGCCCTCCTGTTGCTGACCGAAACTCGCAGTGGAGGAGGCCCAACAATAGGCATCCTGTCACAGGGAGGTGTAACCACCTTCCAGACAGGATTTAGTGTATTGGGGCTGGATGGGTGCACTCCTAGAGTGCTTTGAAGTCCTGCACTGGGGGAGAAGTAGGCTCCTCTGTGCATATGCCAGCTCAAACCGGTTCAGGGGCTACCAACCCCTGCTCTGGCGCGAAACTGGACAAAGGGAAGTGGGTGTAGCCACCCTCTCCCCTGACCCTCCCATAGGAGTGGTCATAGAGCTAGTCCCTCCCTTCCTTGGAGTATAAGTTATGGAACCCTTGCCATGGCAAACTAGATATCCCTGGATGACGCTCTGAAGAAGAATCCTGGACCTTCGACGTTCCACTACCTTTGGAAGACTGAAGAATCTCCCTTGGAGTCAAGGAGTGACTCCCCTGCTTGGCAGGCACCAAAACTTTGCATCAACGGTCGCAAACGTTCCCACTCCCGCCGGAGTCCGAAGTCCCTGCAGCCCCAGAAGTGGATTTCCTAAATTCTCGATGCCCATTGTGAGTCCCCAATGAAGCTGAGGTGAGTGGACCCCACGAGTGACGAGGAACAGCAATACCTGGGTACCGTGCACTATTGTCGAACTTGTGCTTTGGACCACGTGTGGCCCAAGCCTCCAGCAGGATTTCCCTCGAAAATCAGAGGCCTACCTCGTCCCGAGTGACCGAGAATCCTCACGAGGCGTCTTCGTGATCCCTTGCCGGTTGGCTTGTGGGTCCCCTGAAGACTGTTCCACAGAACCAAAGGGCTCCCCTGGTTGCTCCAGGCCTGCCCTGACTTACCTTCGCTGGGTGAGTCCCTCAGACCTTGCTAGTCTGCACCGCTGACTTTCTTCACTTTCCACGAGACTTGCTGTTGCCAAGGCTTGTTGGCTCCAATCCGGTTGCCGACACCTCAGTAAGCTGCAGACTTCATGGGACACTCCGAATCCAGCTCCTGGTCCTCGTCGACGCCTCCTGGACCTCGTGGCTGAAGAGTCAAGACACCCGTGATCACCTGAAATCATCTGACTACTGTGGGCATCCAGCTTCCTGGCCCCGGGTCACTGGCAAGTGACTTTGAACACTGTCTCCTCTGCTTTCAGGTCTTCTTTCTTCAGAATCCATCCTTGGATTCCACCGGACACTTCTCCTGTCTTCACAAGCAGCAAGTCTTCTTTGGCTCCCATTGAAAACGACGCCGCGACCCGACACCAAAAGACACCTATGCACTCGGCTTCCCTGGGTGAGGTAACTCGAGTACTCTGGTACTCCTGTGTGTGTTGGCTCTAGAACTACTTACCCTGTAAGTGACTTGCTTGTAGACTCTCCCGAAGTATCCTAAAACTTTAAAATTCCAACCGTGACTTGCTCAATTGAAGTCTATTGGGATCCGCGGCTGTGTTCTCACACTGCATGCATCTCCCGTGGGTCCTTTACTTACCTGCCTTGGGTGGATTAGTGAGGCCCCAGCGCTTCTGAAGACCTTAGGCCTTCTCCCTTCTCAAGTCGTTCTTCTTATACCTCTTTTTTAGTATATGGTCTGGTACGCCCCTAGGGCCCCAGCCATATAAGTGCTTAATTTGTTGTGAAATGTTGATTTGTGCATATGTCCTTGACTTCTAATCTCATAAAGAGATCAGTAGAGTGGGTTTAGTAATAAATACATATATATTTTATATATATACCTGTGTGGTGTCCTTTCATTTAGTGATTCAAGAGATTATAAGGTAAAACAAGCTGCTTTACATTCCTCTGAGACTTAGCCTGAAGGCTGCTCTCCACAGCTACCACTAGGATAGCTTTCTTTAAAAGGTTGTCTTAAACCTATCTACCATAAGAGTCGAATTGTACTGGTGCAAGGTGGCCACTTTAACTAGTGACCAGCATATACCAGGCCAACTTCTCACATGACGCCTTTCCTGTTTGCAGGCACTAGCCCTACCCACAGAAGTGGGGTACCATTTTTTATCGAAATACTTGGGAATATTGGGTGGTAGGGAATTTGTGGCTCGCTGCAGATTTCAGAACTTTCCAACGCAGAAATGTGAAGAAAAGGTGTCTTTTTAGTCAAAGTTTGAGACTTGCACGGGCTGCTCGGTAAGAAAATCTGGCGAGAGCTACGCAAGTCATCCCATCCTGGATTTGCCTATGTGTCTAATGTGCAGGTTTGCTAGGTTTTTCTTTATGCTAGCTGAGCTAGGTCCCAAAATCCACGGCCAGTCACATTGTAAAAAAAGGATCTGTTTTCAATGGAAAAATGTAATGTGTCCTTGTGGTGTTTTGGCCCCTTTCCTGTCGCAAGCCCTATGCCTAAACACACAAGTGAGGTACCATTTGTCTCAGGAGACATGTGGGAATACAGAATAGTAGAACAAATATTATTATCAATTGTAATTATCTGCATTTGTGCCTTCCAAATGTATGGCTAAAAAACAGGGGAATGATTCTGTTAAGGAGTACAGAGGTATGAATCATAAACTATATTCAAAAGCAAAGAACCTCTGACACCATAGATTCAGATATACTTTTACTCCAGACGGATTTTTTATTTATCCCTGGGTTATATTTAAATATATGAAATGATTTTTATTGTTTTGTTTTCCCAAAACACATTGCCCATATGCAGAACTAGCTAAACATAAACCTTTTAACTGTGTTTAATATATAAACGACAAAACATTTATACATTTAGACCATATTTACAATAGACAACCGTCTAAACAATTTACAAACATAGCACATTTTGATACTAACATGTACCAGAAAATATACATTTCACCAAACACATAATAGTCCTACTCCTTTCAAAATAAACAGTACAGGGAATATTATTGTTTCTGTCCTCAAAGTACACCAGTAACTTGCGCCTGAAAGGGGGGTCGCACCACTATCTGAAACCTAGTATAGGGCCGTACTCAGTGGGCTCTATTATGTCCAAATCCAGGACCACAGTTGTAGCTAGGTTAATAGAGCGAGCCTCCCATCGAATATAACCAACGTGTTTCAACCTTTTCTTTGGCACTTCTTATGAATAAGGTCTTCATCAGGGAGATTCTTTATCAAGAGGACTTGTGGTACCTATTTTCCTTTTTGTTCTTTTTTATATTAAAAACAATCTTTTTGTATATTTTCAGCGGGGGCGTGAAGCTTCTTTATGGCAATCATCTTGGCTGATTGCACAGGACGGCAAACTCCTTAGAGGTAAAGTCCCTTTAGAGCTCTAGGAATGATGAAATTAACTTTTCCAATGCGGATTAATTGACCGCACTAGTGGAACGTTAAAGCGGCTGAGTCGGGTATAGGGATTGAGTCTCGAGATTAGGCAGACCCCCGCCTTGCCGTGATAAGAAACGGAGAGAATGACCGGCTCAAGAAATACGCTCATGGGTTTGCGTAAATAAACCACAGTTCTATGAATGTGCCATAAAGAAGCTTCATGCCCTCGCTGAAAATATACAAAAAGATTGTTTTTAATATAAAAAAGAACAAAAAGGAAAATAGATACCACCAGTCCTCTTGATAAAGAATCTCCCTGATGAAGACCTTATTAATAAGAAGTGCCAAAGAGAAGGTCGAAACGCGTTGGTTATATTCGATGGAGGCTCGCTCTATTAACCTAGCTACAACTGTGGTCCTGGATTTGAACATAATAGAGCCCACTGAGTACGGCCCTATACTAGGTTTCAGATAGTGGTGCGACCCCCCTTTCAGGCGCAAGTTACTGGTGTACTTTGAGGACAGAAACAATAATATTCCCTGTACTGTTTATTTTGAAAGGAGTAGGACTATTATGTGTTTGGTGAAATGTATATTTTCTGGTACATGTTAGTATCAAAATGTGCTATGTTTGTAAATTGTTTAGACAGTTGTCTATTGTAAATATGGTCTAAATGTATAAATGTTTTGTCGTTTATATGTTAAACAAAGTAAAAAGGTTTATGTTTAGCTGGTTCTGCATACGGGCAATGTGTTTTGGGAAAACAAAACAATAAAAATCATTTCATACATTTAAATATAACCCAGGGACAAATAAAAAATCAGTCTGGAGTAAAAGTATATCTGAATCTATGGTGTCAGAGGTTCTTTGCTTTTGAATATTCCAAATGTATGGCAGCGTGTATGAAAGAAGACATTTTGATACATGCCATCTGAATGACATGGAAGTATGGGTACCCAAAAATCCAAAAATGTACAAATAACAACTGCTCATAAACTCTGTATCTGGTGTCTATTTCAGAAATACATTGGTTTCTTTGATACGCATGTTTTACTCTTATTATTTTACCATATGAATTGCTCTATGCCTGTCACACAATGAAAAACTATTCTAAGGTGCAGTTCAGATGTTGGCTCTGAGTATCTTGGGTTCTTGGGTAAATGACAAACTCTGTGTATTACCGCAACCATGAAGGGTCTAGTGGATGTAATAGTATATTGCTATTGTAAATTGGTCATTGTGACAAGAAGTTACAAATGAAAATGTTGTCAATCTGGGATTTTTTTAATACTTATTTTCAGTATTTTTTTTATTTCAGCAGCTAGTTTCTTTGGGAAAACCTAGAGGGATCTACACAAACGACCCCTTGATGAATTCAGATGTTTGTCTACTTTTGTCTATTGTAAAGTGTAGTTCAGTTGTTGGCTCTGGGTAACTCAAGCTCTTGGGGAACCTTCAAACCCTATATATCCTTCCAAACCAGAAGGATCTAGCAGACGAAATAGCATATTGCTTTTATAAATTGGCCATAGTGAGAAGAAGTTACAAATAAAAACGTTGTCACATATGGGTGATTTTCGTACTCATTTTCAATATTTTTTTATTTCAACAGTTCGTTTCCAAGGGAAAACCTATAGGGATCTACACAAATTAACTTTTGCAGAATTTAAAATGTTGTTTACTTTTCAGAAATCTATTGCTTTCCTGGATCGCCCATGGGTTTCACACTGGTTTCCATCACAAAGCAGAAAAAATGGGCTACCTGTTTGAAAACTGCCAAAATTGAGGTAAGTAAAAAGGTTTTTATTTAGTTCTGCATGTTCCTGATAGGTGGGAAAACGGTGACTTTGGCACAGCAAACCTTTTGTTGATGCCATTTTTAGGATAAGAACCAGAAGCTTTTTTGCACAGCATTGGTTTCCTATTTTTCCAGAAAAACCAAAATTTTGCTAAATTTTGGCTATTGTCATAGGGGCACATGCATCAACCAAAATACCGGTCGCAAACGGGCCAATTCGTAGAATCGTCCCCTTTGCGACTGGTATTTTGTCAGTTGGGATGCATCAACCCAAATGCAAATTCGCAAAACAGGTAATCGCTAAATTTGCGATTACCTATTTTGCAAATGCATTTAGGGAATCGCAATTTGCAATTCCCGAAATGCTATGCAGGAAGCATGGTAAAATTGCGACCCTGCTTTAAGGATTTGCAAATTACCACCAACTTGTATTTTTCTAAGTGCCATGTGTTGCACAAAAATGCCCTTAGGTCATGTATGTGCACCACATGTGCACACTTACCTGTATTGGGTGCATCAGGGTGACCTCTTGACCCCCTATCACCCTTGCAAGTTGCATGCGCAATTTGCGAGTACCTATTTCGTACTCACAAATTGCGAATGCAATCCCATTCATTCCTAAGGGCCTCCTGGCCCATAGGAATGAATGGGAAGCCATTCATTAATTGTGAATCGCAATTTGCAATTCGCAATTAAGGAATGTTAAGGATTCGCAAAAATATTCGCGAATCCTTCTTGCATAGGTATTTGCGATTACCAAATAGCAAATCCTTAAAATTTGCTATTTGCTAATCGCAAATGATTACCTTGATGCATGTGCCCCATAGTCCCCACCAAAGGGATCCACAAACTGTAGGAATCCCCAGGATGTTGGAAAACAAAAGGATGCAAATTTGGTGTGGATACCTTAGGCCTAAGCGTGAACTACCCCATATAGCCAAAAAAGGACTTGGCATTCTAGGGTGAAAAGGCCTAGTAGCGAAAGGGTAAAAGGAAGCTATGTGCTGGACATGCTGTAAAGATATTGTTGGCCATTGGGCAAATTCCAGTGGAATTAAGGGTCCCAAATCAGAGAAGAAGGTATGGACCTGTAAACTGACAGAAATTGTTTCTAGGGCGGGGAAAATGGAGATTAGGCAAATTTGAAAGTAACTACCTAGTGGGCCTAACATAGCTTTTTGTGTCATTAGATATGTATCATTATGACAACAGATAAAAAGCCTGCAGTATGGTCACTGCACTGCCAAGTGGTATGAAGTACATTGAGAAGATGACATACGGAAACCAAATGCTATGACCATTTGAAGATGTACAAGTGTAATGGGCACATGATGAATTTGGTGGGCTCGCATTTGCCATGGCTGGTTGAGTTAGAATATAGATTACATAGTCTGGGTTTAGTGGTTATTTATCTGATTGAAGTCTTCAAACAAATCAAATATGATTCTTTAGTAGTATATTGTAGCTAGCTGGCTGTTGAGATGACTGATCATGGAAAGAGATAAGTCAGAAGTGACACATTTCTGTAAGTATGAAGGACATTGGATAGTTGAAGCATGAGAACGGTGTGCTTAAGTTTTCACCTTGTACACCTGGGACTGAGAAATATGTAATGATGCTCATGGTAGCCGCAAAGACATTTGTTGTTTTTATAGATTCTCTTAAATACCTCAAATGCTTTGGTTAAAAATAATTTACATATGTGTGTGACTTGAAATGGCATATATAGGTTTTGAAATCCCAAATCACTGAGTTGGCGTGCTGGTTGGTGAGCCAGTAGGGCTAGATGATGAAATGAGCCGGAGGGTTTATAAATTATTTAAAGCGGATGCGAAGTTTGGCTGAAGACTGGGAGTGCCAGATAATGATAATAATGCCAGGAAGTCTGGAAGGTAGACAAGGGACGGGGAGGGACTTTAGGGACAAGTTGGGTGGGCTGAGATGTTTTTGAGATCTATGTGTAGCATATTGATGTTATGCGCTCTAAGACCCTCATGGTTCTGGGCAGACTGTGGACAGTAAACCTGTGATATGCGGGGTAGGTGTTAGGCTGTTCGTAACGTGGAGTATGCGATAATGCACAGTGTGTTAGTGTATGATGAGGAATAAAGAAGCATTTGACTGCATCTCCCATGTGGTGTATTTTATTTGCGTGCTCCAGGTCTGGGTAAGACGCTACTTCTGGGGACGAGAAGGGGATGTGTACCCAAAAGAAGACAAGGCTGCTCTCCATGAGAATTTGCAATGGTATGGAAAAATGCTTGTGCGTGCCATGTGTAACTTAAATCGATGCAGGATGGTCTGCGGCCAGCATATGTGGAGTCACAGCCCTGCTCCAGTCCATACACAATTGCAGAATAAATTGAAGGCCCTACAGCGGAGTTTATTTGAAAGACTTTCCAAAACCTCTGATGAGGTAGTCTACAGAGACGCTGCCCCGTGCACCAAATACAGAACAATTAGTCAGATGAAGCAAAAGATATCAACAACGTCAGCAAGGTATGAGAAACAGAAAACGTACTCATCAGCAAGGTTGTTTGGAATATTCTGCAACTCAGGCTCAAGCACAAGGCCAGTGCTTGCAGAAGTTATTGGTGCTGGTCTGCACGGCGAAGGCAGTCTGAACTGCATGTACTCTCAATGGTGGCAGAAGGGAGCACGAAATACACTGCAGCCATGTTCCTGAACCCACCACCTCCTTTCGACACTTCTAAGAAACAGAATATTGGTGTCATGTGTCCTGCATTGATCGAAACTTTCTATGACTTCGTCGATGCACTAGAGGAAAAAGAAGACAAGAAGATCATCAACTATTTTTAGTAACATTTTTTAGTAACCGACAACGGACTAAATAGGAGAGTTTACAAAGACTGTGTTCATAGGCACCATCATGAGTCCAAGTCCAAGTAACTATACATGTATGTAATCATTTATATTTTATTCTAAACACCATTACATATTTGTATTACAAGGTGTGTTCATAAGCACCATGATAAAGATCCAACTAAATACACATGTTTAAAATCATAACCATATCTATTGGTAATCCTCAAACCTCAAACGGCTACATCTGTTCTTTGGATAGACTTCAATGTTTATGAGGTTTTGAATACAACACTGGAAATATAATGATAAAGGACTAGCTTTAATATTGCTGAATTTAGAATTGGACATTGAAAATAAAAAGGAAGAGGTCTCTCTGACCACACACTGGTGGAATCCAATTTTTACTGGACATTTGCTCAGGATAAAGACTATTCTGTAATGACATTTGGGACCAGTAGCCTCCAAATCTTGAAACATTGGGTGGCCGTTTTTTCCTTACCCTTTGAGCATTGTGGAAACTAATAGTGTTGCCTGCACAGAGTTTGGCCCTGCCACTTTTCACTTTCATTGGTAATCCTGAAATAGGGGGTAAAGTCTGTAAAACAGCAAGCATGACTGGCAAGTTACACTAGTATTAACTTTATGACCGTATTTTCCATTCCACACACCTGGCACAGATGTCCAAACCTGAGGCAGAGGCCTCCCTATTGTAAAATACAGGGAAATGTACAAAAGGTTTTTAAATTAAAAAAAAAGTACAAATTAATTTATGTCGAATGTTAATGTAATTCATGTGGTATATTAATTTGATATGTAGAATAAAATCAAGCAATGCTGCAGTACTCTTACTATATTCTGTGAACTATTTAATTACATAAAGTATTTTAGACTCAATTACAATTATTCTTTTAAGAATTTATTTTTAAAAATGCCTACCTAAAGTAAAATGTTGATATTTTTTATTTATTACACATTAAAACATACTAAAAGTTATCAAATTAATTTAAAAAAAAAGAAAGCTACTTTTATTTTGACATTAAAAAAGCTTATTAAAATATATTTCTTAAGATTAACTCCACGAAGCGAGGTTATCTTCAACTCCTTATTTCTTCCACCAACAAGAACAGCACAGCTTCATCAGCAGGTTGAACAGCTCTCCTGTACCATCTCTGCTTAGTGTTCCATTGTCTCTATTGTACTTTTCCCATGACTCACAGCACAGAATGGAACACAACCAGAGCCAATGATACATAAGTTACAACAATATAATGATAAAGTATGATCTATATTTCATTTATAATTATTTGTTTTAGCCTTTTATTGAATTTCTATCTATTTTTAAAAAGTCAAAATACATTACATTGTTTTAACATTATTTCATGTGGGGTTTTATTTTAAGTCTTTGCTTTCATTATGCGCTATGGAAGGGTGTTACAGGACCAGTGGTTGGCCATCTGTGATGCTTGACTTACTCCAGGTCTTGGCTGGAATACATTTACTAATGTTTTGGGTCCTTTTTGGCTGTTATAACTACAGAAATACAGTTTGGGAATAACAATGATGCTTATTCTTTTGTGGGTGAGTAAACTCCTTCTCAGTCCTCTCTAAAGCCCTACTTTATTTCTCCCTAGACCCTTTCCATTTAGAAGTAAGCATTCCCCATTTTCCAGCTACTGCCTCTTTCCCTCCCACATGTACTATTAAAAGGTAGGTATAAATATGCGTGTACTATTGTAGTACCACTAACTGTACTACAAAATGCAGTTTGTAAATAGGCCCCGATATGTTTAACCCATGTAACTTAAATGAGGGTTTCCTTTGCATTATATACATTGCGGTTTCTGACATATTGGGATGTATAGATTATAATATTATGGCAAATATATATATTTAAATGATGTAACAAAGAAGTAGCGTACTCTGGGTAGTTCCCAAGTTTAGGTGGAGAGCACCCTACAACACCAGCAACACTCTGAATTTGCTCACCTCAAATTTCTGTTTTTCAAGCAAAGTTTTTAAGCATAGGATTAGCACAGCGCCATACACGCTGAACTAGAAAGGTGCAAAGGGCTTGATTATGACTTTGGTGGTGTGGGAGCGGGGCCGCCACACCACCGTCCTGCTCCCACACCGCCGGTCGCCCACCATATTACAAGTTTTCTCTGACCGGTAGTCCTTGGGCGGACCCGCGGCGGTGCCTTTGAAAAAGCCTCAAAACAATAGGAACACCACAGCAAGTTCCTGCATGGCATGGACAGTTAAGTCCATGCCGTGCAGGAACTGGGAATGCATGCAGACAGGGAGGCACACCATGCTCCCCCCCAATATCCATCCCCATGGCCTGAGGCACCAGGGGGTCCTATAGGGCCACTTTAGTTCCCTCACTGCCAGCCTTTTCATGGCAGGCTCACCGCCATGAAAAGGCTGGCAGTAAGGAAACTTGTAATATGCTTGGCGGTGCTGCAAAGGCACCACCAGAATGTTACTGCCTCACACCGCTGCAGCACAGTTCCCCAGCAGTTGCAACAGCTGCGGTGCTCCGAAAGCCAAACTCTTAATAGGGTTGTCGGACCACTGGTGCGATGGTAGCTGCTGCGCCACCATGGGTTTGGCGGTCCTATGATCTGCCAAACTTTTAGTCAACCCCTTAGTCTTTTGTCATTTCTACACCAAAGGATTTAAGCATAGGATTATCACAGTGCCATCCATGCTGAGTTGTAAAATGACAAAATCCTTGGATTGGTAAAATACGATCTAAACTTGGGAACTACCCACAGTTCTCTACTTCTTTTTGCATATATATAGATCTATACTTATATTTAATTTCATTATCGTTGGTAAATACATTTTTTACTTTTCACATTTTATGCTTCCATTCTGAAGTATTTATTTTTTCTTGTAGTTCTATCAGTCCATCATTTCTCATTTAAACATATAAAGGAATTGTGTTGCCAAGAACAAGATATAAATGATCATCTGAGAGACAATATGAAGTCCTTGAAGTGTGAAATTTTCATAGAAATTTATTTTTATTGTCACAGATGAATGTTGATTTCAAGAAATATTTTTTGATTATCGTAGATAATTCGCATGATTCTTCATAGAAAATAATACATGACAGCCATGATTTTTCATACAGAGTAATTGATAACAGCTAACATGTATAGATTCTTCAGGGCCGTTCAGAAAAATAGAAAAAGGGACGGAAAACAAATACAAACAAGATAACAGAATGACATATTAGCACAGTATCAGTTGTAAAATACAAGTATCAATAATTATCATTGGAACAAAATACCATATTTCCATTAAACTATCACTCATTAGTGTTCACTAATCGATCCTTTAAGATATCTCAAACTTTATATCACAGGTAAAACTAGGTGTAGGAATTCATATGTCTCCAAATTATTCAAAATGTACAAGGACTCTCTTTTTCACATACTAAAGTTCAGGAGTCCTTGGTGTGGTCCCGCAAGTCTCTAGTATCTTCTAAAACTTTTCTTATTACCAGTAGTTAAAAAATAGTGCAATGCAGCCTTAGTAATGGTCATTTTATTTCAAAAGTAATAAAAAGCCTTAGATTTTTCCTCACATTTGCCTTGAGATAAAAATGTAATTATAGTATTGTATCAAATCTCTATGTTGCAACAAAAATGTGTAATATACATTACCTTCCTGATATTCAATTTCAAACATTGCCTGAACACATACTATTGGGTTATTATTGACCTTGCGTCATATCACATTTCAACAAGTTAATCTCTTGATTCCCAAATTCATATTTTACTGGTTCTCTAGTTAGTTGCATGGCCTGCTATTTCAGTTGTACCTATTAGTCAAAGTCAAAGTCAGGCTTATTGTTTTAGTTAATTAAATCCGTAAAAAAGTTTACAAAAGTTGCAAACACATTGCATTTGCTGACGTCTTCTAAAGTTAATCTAAAAAGGATACGTTGTGCAATCATTTCTTTGAGGTTTAAAAACAAAAAACAATTATTAACAACTTTAATGAACATGGGCTAGCACTCCCCTGCGCTGACTATGTCATCCCCGCATCCTAAAGTTTGTGGTCGAGGTCATAACTTTTGTGCATCTTACACTTAATGGTGCAGGTAAAAGTACATAAAAGAAACATTTCCGCTACGCGGGGAAATTGAAAGTGCAGGTTAAGGGGCATTTATGAATGGAAATAAATACCGGCAATAAAACAATTTAAAATTTAAGGCAGTCAACAAGCAATAGTGTTCTTTCCTTCTGTCCTTTAACAATTTTCCAACTAAGCGCACAGACTATTTATAGGGATTAAAGCATCATTATTGTCTTTTCCTTGGCCTTTACGTGTTTACTATCAGCATATGAAAAGGTAGATACTTGGCTACAAAACAATCAACTGAAGTTTATGCTAGATAACAGTCAATCATGTTCTGTTCCTCACTCTTTCCCCAATTTTTTACCTGTAAGTCAAAATTCAATCTTTTCCGTCTGTACATGGTGTTCAGTTCACCTAATCTATGTAATGAACATTCTTTAAAAAAAGATAAACCCTCCAAATCGCCCACTCATTTGCCTTAAAGGAAAATCATGTCCCTCTTTATAAGGCATTCAATTTCCACAAAAAACATTCTTTAAGACTTTTAGGTTGATTTGAATACCATATATTAGAACCACCCAATGACTCGCCACAGAAGGTTTTACTTTCTAAAGCCTCTCTTTTATCCAGATGATTTGACAGATTATAATCCAGTTATGACAATTTTCAATTCTTGTTCAGAGGAAAGATAGAGTTGTGTTTTACCCACCATAGAAGACACCCAGTGTATAGCACAAGAGTTTATTCTGTGAGGAGTCATGCAGAAATTCAGGGGTCGATCCTCAAAGGAACCTTTTATCTGATTGAAAGGTGAGCGAATTGAAGGAGAAATGAGTTGGTGGAGTGAGAGCTGAAGACAGAGAAGTGGTAGTGCAGTTGCTGGAGAGAATGGATGAGCAAAATAAAGAGTTGTGGCAGCAGGGAGAGGGTAGAATGAAGGTATGTGAAAACATATCAGGAAGATGGGGAGGAGAAGTAAGAGGGAGAGCACAACGTGCAACTGGGCAGGCACATGCCAAGTAGAGCAGCAGAAAAAGGGAACACATGCAGGGAGAACATTGCTTTGTGTTTATTATCAACGTGTTGATGTGGTTTTGTTGCTCTTTGCATAGTGCATCACGTTCTTTGCGATCTATACTAACATGGCCAATATTTCAGTTTCAAGAAGATTGTCACTAACACAACTGACACCTGTCTCCAGCTCAATACGCGTCACTAGTGCTTGGCTTCTGGCCTTTAGGACTGCCTGGTCTCTACAGCTTGGCAAAGCAGGGTGAGATTAGAGGCTGCTCTTTCCTAGAGGCTGTGATGGAGGCTACAGAACTTATATCTCAGAGCCCTCAGGAGAACATGTTCTTGAACACTCAAATGTAAAAAAATGACCAAATCCCCAATTCACGGGAAAATACTGGGAGCTGAAGCAGATGTCCTCCTTGGCACAGTACAGAGTGCATCATTTGCAGGGAGGATTGTAAGTGTTAGGGTGGGACAGAGAACGTTAAAAAGGAAGTCGACTTCAAATTACAAATTATGCTAGAACACCTCACTCAAATGTTTTTTTCCTCCTTTTCGAAAAACAAGTCAGCAGAAAAAACAGTCAAAATGCCTGCAGTGAAAAAGGTCCATAATGATGAAAGAAGCTATATGTCAGAATACTGTCTGGAGAAATATTGTTTGACATAAGTATTTTTTGACCCAAATATCATTTACAAAAATATTATCCCATTATGTGTATATTTTCTATTATTAACTCCAATGGGGCAATATTTGACACAATGATATTCTGCTAGCAAACTGAGGAAACAACGTGCTAGAATTGGTGCTGCTTTCATTTTTCACTGGGTTATTTCCCCATCCTCTAGTGACATGTTTTAATGCATGGTATTCCTGTACCTCGGAGTTACCACATCTGAGTGCAGCAGTAGGAATGCTGAATCGGTTTCCCCACACAGTTTAAAATGATGGCCTACGTTCTTCCCAAAGAATCCCTCACCCCTGATTCCCCTTTCAATGTAATCACTGGATCTCGTCTTGCCTCACCCTCTGCTTTATTGCAATCAGTGACGCCACAAGTCATGCATCATAATGTACACCATTTTGGTATCCAACACGCTGTATTTATTGTTTGCTAACTTGGCGACTTCAGTTGTTTCCTTCGAGAAACTAATCACACAGAAGCATTGTTTTGAAACCTCCCCCTAAGCCCTACATCTTCCTTCCTATTATTTCGTTTTGTTCATTTGCCAAAAATTAAAAACAAACTTGGGCCTAATTCTAGCTGCACAACAGCCATCCATCAGTATAGTTATCACATCCACAGAAGAGACCTGTGTGGTCCTAAAAGCTAATGTACAATAAAATGTTTATTTCGTTCATGCTGGTCCAGTAAAAAGGTATCATAACCTACAACAGATGGAGCCAGGTCTTGAGAAAGGATGTGCTTCCATAAACAATGCACGAACGCTAGGAGCTCCAACAGCAGGGCTGGCCCTCAAGTGGGCAGGAAGGTGGTGAATCTTCGAGGAAGGCATATAAATTCAGGCCTTTGCGAGGTGCTTAACGGTTCCTCATGTGTGGGTGATGAGGTGCATCCGTCTACTGGGATCTTTATTGCTTGTGCTCCTTTTCCCGCCCATTAACAATGGAGGTCTATCAATTTCCTCTTCACTACCTGCACTTGTGTGGTTTCCAAGGCTAGCTCCTCTTTGCAGTTCACATACAGATGAAGGGGATTCCAAGAGCTTTTCTTCATCAAGTGCCTTTCTGGGAACTTTTGAACTTTCGACAGGAGAGGCTAAGCCAGGTCCACACACATCATTGAACAGAATGTTGCCTGGCAGTATCTATTTTAAAAGGACTCTGGGGCAACGTGGTGCAATTGTGACCCAAATGAAAAATGAGATTTATGAAGCCGTGCAAGGCCACCTTGCATGGCCCTGCAAGGCTACGTATATCTTGAGTAATATAACACTGTGTGAATCGTTGTGGTGCATTACTCTGGGCCAGGGAGGCCTTTCCATGGGTGTAGCGTGGGTGTTCCCATGCAACATCCATGGACTTTTACAAGAAAATGTAAACCTGGTAATGCACCAAACAGATACACCTCCCCAGGAGAGGTGTAACAAGGAGAAATAGCTTTAATTCTCCTTGTTGTTTCCTCTTTCTTATGGTGCTGCATTCAACAGCACATATAGAAAGAGGTAAACATATCTCAGGATTGTTTTTGTGTAGGAAGGTGCCCGTTTCTGCACAAAAACAATCCTGCATGTAACACAGGTAACCTTGTACCATGATGCAAGGGTGCTTGCGTTGACCCTAGGCAGCCCATTGAGCGCCAGCACAGGGGAAAGGGCAGGAATGCGCTGTATTGCCTTAATAATGGCACATTCTTGCCCTCTTCCAAGGAGGCAGCGTAGCACAGCAAAGTGACTTATTGTGCTGTTCCACTTTTTCATAATTATGGCCCTCTATTCTTAAATCGCCTGTCCGGCACTTCCTGCAACAAAAATGTGTTGGATAATAAACGAACAGTAGAAGATTAGGACTTTCCTTAACAAAGAACTACATGATGTGCAATACTCACCAGTACTGACTATATTCACAAGCATTTGACTAAGCAGCATACCTTGATAATGCTGAATGACCAGTTGACAATCAGGCTACAGCACATTGTCAGAAAGGCCTTTCCTCATTTGCAATCCTCCTGTAGACGAGAGAATCTCATTCCCATTGCCCTAGTGTCCATTATTGGATAAAGTGAAGGTGTAGAGAAAGCATAGAAAAGTATAATATTTTTAACCTATGGTTTGGTACATTTTCCTCCCTAATCCATGCATTTTGTGGAGTGTAAAATATGCACCTTGTAACTTTGCCAGGCAGCAAGGCCAAGTTCTAAACCCTGACTCTGGAAACATATTATGTGGCACATCACATAAAACTATTTTCCTTGCGCCCCATTTACCAATAAATATGTAAAAGTACAGGTGGAGATTTATGTCTCTGCCTGAACATACTTTTACATTCACTTAGAATTCCCCAACATTCCCAATAGAACACCTGGAAGCAAGGCTGGTTTTAGTACTGGCAGTACCTGCTGTGACTATCTCTGTTGGTGCCCCCCAATGACCTCCTTCTGCCTGGATTCCCTCTCTGCCACCCTCCAAGGGTGCTCCCCATCTCTCCACAGCCCCGCTCTCACATGTATTTAATTTATTTTATAGCACTACTGTTACCAATGCAGGGTGTCAAAGCACTTTATATCACACCACACATTAAACAATATATCATACAAATGTGTAAATCAGTGTATAGGAAATGCTACATAAGACTAAGAGGACTACAAAGTGACAAAGTCACGTGTCATCCATATTGTTAGACAGCATATTTTAGTTCTTGATCTGGAGAAGTATATAATCAGGATTTAAACATAACACAATGATTTGGGCTAGTTTAAGGATCCTCCACGTCAATATGTGGGTAAATTCCAAGTGTATTCTCCATCAAGTTACCTCATCAAACTACACTGTTACAGTTTCTCTACTCCAACTACCCTATTTCATAAGAAGACATCCGAATCCCCTATTGCAAGTTCTACATTACATCGTACATTCCAGCAACTCTACACATCTCCCCCATTTCCATACATCAAAGTACATTAATAATATCAGAAAAGAAAACACATGAATCACATGTTAACATGTTTAACAATATACTCAACATTGTAACTTTATACATAGAAAATATGAATAAATTACAGGAAACAATCCTGAAAGCAAGCGATCCACACTGCACATTATCCAGATCACCTCAGATACATTTGCACACATTCCCCAAACTGCACACAGATCCATCCTGCAAAATACAATTCTCCTTCTTACATCATTCAGCTCGATATTTTTTGAGAACTTACTTTCCCCTTTCCTGACTATACCGTATCTTTTCACTGCTACCCAATTACCCCTCCTGGTGTGCCTTGTTTTGACGCCCTTACTCACATCATAATACCCCTTGGTCTTACGTTGTCTGTCTGCCACACCTCTTTCCACATCAAAACAATCCACCCACACACATTCTTTGCTCTTCAACCGTGGAATCTTTTTCATTCCCAGCTCTCTTCCTCTTAGAGATACGAATGCTGACACGCCAGTCACTGAGTGGAGTGAAGCTTTATTCTGTATGACCAAGTCAATTTTCTCAATTCACTTTTCCATGGTGAGCCATAAGCCAAGGATAGTTGAAAGTTCTCCATAATCAGGCGGTTGACCCCTTCAACCAATCTGTTGGCCTGAGGCCTGAACAAAGCTACTCTTTCATGCTTGGCGCACATTCTGTTAAAAAAAAATCATTCATACTTCTGGAGATGAACTGCACCTCATTATCAGATACCAATGTTTAAGGGATACCTTCATCCATGAGCACTCTCTTAATGAATCTGATCACCTTCTCAGTCAGTATCTATCAAATCAGTGGACTCTATCACAAACCATTTGGTGTGGTAATCGATCAGGACAATCATGTTTTTATTCATCGCACCCAGTTTGGCTACGGGACCCAAGAAGTAATAGTCACTTTCTCGCAGGACCTCTTGAGTAGATCCACACAATTCAAAGGAGGTTATCTTGCAATTTTGGTTTTATCACTATTGGCGCATGCATAGCATCCCTAGCTACGCTTTCAATGCCTTCATCCGTCCCGGGCCTGGAAAAGAATTGGAGAACACGTTTTTAATCATATTGCGGCCTGGGTTTTTCAGGTGGAATAACCTGATTCCTACTCAACAGCTTCCCATTGCACACACTCAATTCATCTTTCACATTATGGTAACCATTCAGCTGTGCACTTCGAATGCAACTTCCTTCTCATCCTGCAGTTACAGACCTTTCCACTTCATGTAATAAAACATCCTCTGCCATTGCTACATCCCATTCCTCTTTATAGAGAGCCACTTTTTCTCTTCCATTACTACATCTGTATCCACTTTTGTTCCCTGATATGGCTCATCTAAAGGCATTCTAGATAGACAATCAGCAAGTATGTTTTTAGACCCATCACATATTTCATTTCAAAATAGTACTCTAGCACAGATAACATCCATCCTGAATATTCTCAGTATCACGTTTCCCTCCAGACTTTTTCTCTCTTTTTACAGATGAATTAGGGGTTTGTGATAAGTTCTAACATAAAAAGGTAATCCCCATACAACATATTTGAAATGCTTCATCCCACAGCAACGTACCAGGGCTTCCCTCTCAATAACAGACAAGAAGGATTTCACTTTTTGAAGGCATCATGAGGCAAATTCAATTATTTTGTTATGGCCATCCTTCATCTGTGTTAACACAGCTCCTATTCCCAAATTGCTGGCATCAGCCATTATGTATGTATTTGCAGTAACATCAACATGAACCAGTGTGGGAGCTCACAGTATACCCTCCTTTATTATTTTGAAGTCTGTGTCACTGTATTTATTTAATTAAAAAAAAGAATTCATTAGCAACCTCAAAGATTCCACCATTTTACGTAAAATTAGCCACTGGAGGACCTAAACTCCAGAATATCATGCAGGCCATCACAGCATCTCGAGCAGTGGTAGAGACTAAAATAGATGCCCTGAGAGAGGACCTGGGACTCCCAAGAGAGGACTCTCTGATCACAGCATTTATCTGGGGGTCGGCCTGAAAGAAAGTGGCCTTATCCATACTAAGGGGCCGATTCGGATGGCGGAAAACCATCCCGACCGCCATGGAAGCGGAAAACAATTGCCCGCCAGTACCGTGGAAAAACTGGCAGCCAAATTAGGATCATCCACCAAAAAACACCGACCGCTGCGGAATGGGGCTAAGAAAAACTGGCCTTAGCGGGCGGAGATGGCCAAAATCCGTCCGCGGCGGTTGGATCCGCAGTGGAAAAACACCAACCAGCAGCAAGCATAGCGGAGATAGACCGCACGGGAAATTAGGATATCCCCGATGGTACCGCGGTATGTTCCGCTGTTTCCGACCACCGCAGTCGCACAGTGGGATGAATGGGCAGCAATAAAGGGTAAAACCCCAGGTACAGATGGGCTCCCTGTGGAGTTCTATGCTGCATGCATAGAGGAGCTGGCCCCTAAACCAGTGGAGATGTTTGAGGCAGCCAGAGCACCGGGGTTTCTCCCCAGCACTCCGCAAGAGTCTCTGGTGGTACCAATACCTAAGGCCTAGCAAGCCACTATACGATTATAGAGTGTATAGTACTTTGTCGATGCTCAATTTAGATTTTAAGATCCTGAGTAGAATGTTGGTCACAAGACTTCTCCCATACATGACTACACTGGTAGATCCTGACCAAGCGGGATGTATCCAAGGTTGCAACACAGTGCTCAATATTCGGGGTCTGGTGTCGATATTGGAAGCTCATGGCCATGATGAGGGAGGCACGGCTGTGTTCCTAATCAACATGGAATAGCCTCTTGATAGCCTTGAATGGAGCTTCCTCAATGCGGTAACAGAGCGCATGCAGTTGGGGGAAGGCTTCCTGGTTTAGGTTAAGCTGCTCTACGCAGACCCTCAGTCCAGGGTCCGGACAGGCTCAACAATATTGGAATGATACACTGTGGAACATGGGATACGCCAGGGATGACCCCTGTCTTCATTGCTTTTTGCATTGGCTATGGAGCCCTTGGCCAGCTGTGCCCACACTGGGAGTCGATATCAGGGCATGCAGATAGGAGGCATCGTCAGCATATAGCGCTGTATGTGGATGACCTGTTGCACTTCCTCCAGGGTTTAAGAAATGATTTGGAGTGAGCTCAAAGAAAGATAGAGGCGTTTGAAACCCTATCAGGATTAAAAGTTAATTGGAAAAAGTCTAGATTGTTCCCAAACGAGGGGGTAGCGGCCTGCCGACTGGGTGGTCTGCTGTGGGAGCCACAATGCTTATCATGCCTGGAGGTCAAGATCTTGTATCACCCGTCAGACCTGCTGGAAGGGTATGTACGCTTCAGCCATCAGATCATTGTGCTCCAATATAGAATTATGGAAGACGCTGCCTCTGTCGGTAGAGTAGCACTCCTGAAAATGGTAGGGCTTCCTAGATTACTGTACCTCTTTGTTATGCTTCTCATATGGATCCCATGAGCGTGCTTTGCTGAGCTGGACTCTCTGATCACAGCATTTATCTGGGGGTCGGCCTGAAAGAAAGTGGCCTTATCCATACTAAGGGGCCGATTCGGATGGCGGAAAACCATCCCGACTGCCATGGAAGCGGAAAACAATTGCCCGCCGGTACCGTGGAAAAACTGGCAGCCAAATTAGGATCATCCACCAAAAAACACCGACCGCTGCGGAATGGGGCTAAGAAAAACTGGCCTTAGCGGGCGGAGATGGCCAAAATCCGTCCGCGGCGGTTGGATCTGCAGCGGAAAAACACCAACCAGCTGCAAGCATAGCGGAGATAGACCGCACGGGAAATTAGGATATCCCCGATGGTACCGTGGTACGTTCTGCTGTTTCCGACCACTGCAGTCGCACAGTGGGATGAATGGGACAGCCAGCAGAAGCATAGCCACCGCTGCGGACGATCCGTGAAAAATATGGCGGAAGTAGCAAAAAAACACAATAAGGCCAAAATGTGCACACAGCAAACTAGCCATGCCCCCCAAAACACAAAACACACCCCAATGACACAACCACATGGCAAATACAAAAATACAATTCCCAGGACAACACACACAACTCACCTGACAGCAATACCCCATTTGGACATACCCACCTAGCTGAGTATAAAACCAGCCCCTTCCCTGACCACAATCCTTTGCAATACTCCAGGAGTGAAGGGACATACACCCCAGCATAAAGGAGAGGCAAAGAACACAACATCACTAGCCACACCACACACAGCACCACCACCACTTCCAAACCTGCACAACTAACCCCCTGCGCATCACTCACCATACACATCACAACCACACCCACCACTCACACCCCTGCACCCACAACCACTTTGTACACCACACACCATGACAACACATAAAATGCCCAAATTCACAGAGAGTGAGTTGACAGTCATGGTAAATGAGATAGTCAGAGTGGAACCACAACTGTTTGATAGCCTGGTCCAACAGACACCATTAGCCACAAGGACACAAATGTGGGCAAGGATAGTCCAAAGTGTCAATGCAGTAGGGACCACCCCACGATCCAAAAAGGAGATCATAAAGCGGTGGCATGATCTGAAGAGGGTGGTCAAAGAGAGGAGAAGCAAGAACCGTGAGCTGGCTGAGATGACTGGTGGTGGCCCTCCCATTCCACCAAAACCATTCACACTGTGGGAGGAGAAGGTGCTTGCCATAGTGCATCCAGAGAGTCTCACAGGAGTAGCCGGGGGAGTGGAGGCTGGTAAGTACAAACAAATGACTACCACCACACTGATATGTACTGTCTTGCACAACTACAAAGCTACACCGCCTAGGACAAATTCCATTCATCTGCACCACACACTCACAAAAACATGTCTCACAGATCCAACTTTCACCCCAAACGTAGCTAGCAACATTACCATGTGGGCATTTGTACAGGAAGCCAGCACTACAACTCCCACCAGGCCCCCTTGTCCCACAGCCTAGCAAGATGGATGCCTCCCCCCACCCCACCCAGAAGCAGTTGGAAGCCATTGCAGTACACCAAAAAAACTTACAGGTAGGTAGCCATCTTCCCTGGGAGGGTATTTGTGGGTGGGAGGCCTGTACCACTACTCCCACCATGCCCCCTGGCTCAAACCTTAGCAGGATGCAGCACACCCCCACCCAGAACCATGTGTCAGCCATTGCAGTACACCAAACAAACTTACAGGTAGGTAGCCATCTTCCCTGGGAGGATGTGTGGGGTGGGAGGCCTGTACCACTACTCCCACCATGCCCCCTGGCCCACACCTGAGCTGGATGGAGCCCTCCCCCATCCCACCCAGAAGCAGTTGGAAGCCATTGCAGTACAACAAACAAACTTACAGGTAGGTAGCCATCTTCCCTGGGAGGGTGTTTGTGGGTGGGAGGCCTGTACCACTACTCTCACCATGCCCCCTGGCCCACACATCAGCAGGATGGAGTACTCCCCCACCCAGAAGCATGTGTCAGCCATTGCAGTACATCAAACAAACTTACAGGTATGTAGCCATCTTCCCTGGGAGGGTGTTTGGGGAAAGGAGGCCTGTACCACTACTCCAACCATGCCCCCTGGCCCACACATGAGCTGGATGGAGCCCTCCCCCCACCCCACCAAGAAGCAGTTGGAAGCCATGGCAGTACACCAACCAAACTTACAGGTAGGTCGCCATCTTCCCTGGGAGGGTGTTTGTGGGTGGGAGGCCTGTACCACTACTCCCACCATGCCCCCTGGCCCACACCTCAGCAGGATGGAGCATTCCCCCACCCAGAAACATGTGTCAGCCATTGCAGTACATCAAACAAACTTACAGGTAGGTAGCCATCTTCCCTGGGAGAGTGTTTGGGGATGGGAGGCCTGTACCACTACTCCCACCATGCCCCCTGGCCCACACTGAGCTGGATGGAGCCCTCCCCCCCACCCCACCCAGAAGCAGTTGGAAGCCATTGCAGTACACCAAACAAACGTACAGGTAGGTAGCCATCTTCTCTGGGGGGGGTGTTTAGGGGTGGGAGGCTTGTACCACCACACCCACCATGCACCCTGTCCCACAGCCTAGCAAGATGGAGCCCTCCACCCACCCCACCCAGAAGCATGTGTCAGCCATTACATTACCCTCATCAAACTAACAGGTAGGTAGCCATCTTCACAGTGAGGGTGTTTGTGGGTGGGAGGCCGGTAACCACTACTCCCACCATGCCCCCTGGCCCACACATCAGCAGGATGGAGCTCTCCCCCACCCAGAAACATGTGTCAGCCATTGCAGTGCACCAAACAAACCTACAGGTAGGTAGCCATCTTCCCTGGGAGGGTGTTTGTGGGTGGGAGGCCTGTACCACTACTCCCACCATGCCCCCTGGCCCACACTGAGCTGGATGGAGTCCTCCCCCCACCCCACCCAGAAGCAGTTGGAAGCCATTGCAGTACACCATACTTACAGGTAGGTAGCCATCCTCCCTGGGAGGGTGTTTGTGGGTGGGAGGCATGTAACCACTACTCCCACCATGCCCCCTGGCCCACACATCAGCAGGATGGAGCTCTCCCCCACCCAGAAGCATGTGTCCGCCATTGCAGTACACCAAACAAACCTACAGGTAGGCAGCCATCTTCCATGGGTGGGTGTTTGTGGGTGGGAGGCCTGTACCACCACTCCCACCATGCACTCTGGCCCACACCTGAGCTAGATTGAGACCTTCCCCCACCCCACCCAGAAGCAGTTGGAAGCCATTGCAGTACACCAAACAAACCTACAGGCAGATAGCCATCTTCCCTGGGAGGGTGTTTGTGGGTGGGAGGCCTGTACCACCACTCCCACCATGCACCATGGCCCACACCTGAGCTGGATGGAGCCCCCACCCCACCCAGAAGCAGGTGGAAGTCATTGCAGTACACCAAACAGACAGGTACATAGACATATTACTCTGACCCCACTGAGCAAGATGTATGTCTCCAACACGCACACACAGATGTGTCACATAACAAAGCCAAATGTAAGCACATAACAGGTAAGTAGCCAGTTCGTGCACCCACACATTCGTCACAAAAGAAATGGTGCCATATGACAACACCAACCCTCTCATTGCACAAATATGCACATCAACCCCATTGCCACACACAGTGTGCACACAGGTAAGCAAAGGAAACTGTCACAACTACCAAAGTGTGACACACCAATGCACATGTAGAAGAAAGTCTGGACACAATCATGCACAGCACCTATTGACATGTGCAGTGCCATGGGGCAGAGCAACAAGGACCATTCAAAAATTAAGAAAGCATGTTTGGTGGTACAAATCAAGCTATGCGCATGATAGGACAAAGGTATGCAGGAGATGACAATGGGCAGTCCATGGCCAGATGTGACGTCTGCCAGGTGAGACAAATCAACATAGAGTGCTCAATGAAATAACATGTTGTGCCAGTCCCTAGATGTCAACAGGTCCCTGTAATCATAAAAAAAGCATGTGGTGCATGGTATGTATTGACACCTCACACCATGTACAAGTAATGCATGTACCACGGCATCATGTCAAGAGGCACAGTAGTGCACAGTGGAAACAATGTGATGAGCAGTCAATTGTGTAGTGTACAAACAGTGAATGACACACAGCTAACACAAAGCATGTGGGGTGCACTGCAATGACCATTTCCCATCTGACCGACCGGTGACCAAGAACTCACTGTAGAGGACAACACCAGCAACTCGCTCCCCCCGATACATGGACTCTCGGATGTTGACTACCGGGATTCCCTGGATGATGAGCTCGAAGCCGGCCCATCTGGAGTGCCAGGGAGAAACAGGTCCCAGGACACCATTTTCCCCCCTCCACATCTGCTGCAAAACCAACATCACTGCAGATCCCTGGTATTACGGCTTGTGTGTCCACTGCCAACACCACCAGTGCTGCCTGCAACACCCTCCCTGTCCCAGAGGATGACCACCCCACAACACCGTCTGAGGAGGATAGGGAGAGGATGCGGGTGCCCACAGTGGTGAGGCAACAGGTCCGTGGCAGCAGGGTAGGTGAGAGTGGCAGGGTCACCCACAGACACCAAGAGGCTGGGACCCAATCCCTGGAACACATCACCAGAGTCCTTGGGGCATATGAACGAGCCCAGGGACGAACGGGGCGGTCGGACAAACTGTTTCGCGAGCTCATCCTGCTGATGAGGTCCATCGACAAACGCATGGGACAAATTGTGGACCTCTTGGGCCAGCAAGTGGCGGTACTGAGGAACAGGCCTGCGCCACAATCAACACCTCCGTCTTCCTCTGGTGGGCCGCAGGATGATAGTTCACCATCCTTGCCTGCGCCCACAGAGAGGGGTGAGTCCTCAGACCCCACTGTGCTACAGCAGGGCCCCCTCCTGCCAAGCGACTAAGGGGCCATCCCAAGAAAACCCTGAGAGTAGCTGGAGGCAAAGCACCTGCCAAACGCCAGTCACGGAGCCAGCCATGATGGCAACCATCTTCACCACTGCATTGACTTTTTGGACTGTCCTTCCCCACACTGCCTTGCGAATGGCATCTGGCTGTTGGACTGGGTCACCACATCAATGTGGTGACTACTCGATTATCTCATTTACCATTACTGTCAACTCACTGCTCCACCAATCACCTCAATGCAAATGTACACTCCCTCACATGTCACCATTGTAAATTAAAAACCTTACACACATGTTGTTGTGTCTGCTCCGTCTTTATTCCAGGATGTACAGTCTTCAATATGATCACAATGTACCAGGAGTATGGACTGTATGTAGGCAAGGAGAAGTTGAAGGCACCTAGGAAAACACAACAGAACAACATTCACTGGTCTGAGTGTGGCATCACAGACATCACACAACACCTACCATCAAGATAAGCCAAAATGCACACGTCACAATGGGCAACAAGGGTCAACATACACATCCTGTAGATGTTCCTGAATCACCTGTCCCAGAAACATTGCCAACCATCACTGAGTTTACAACTGGTTGCTGTTACAATTCTCACATACCCCTTCACGGCAACAGCAACATCATCAGACAATGGGTACGTTGTACATAGTCACCCACCTTCAAGTGAAGTAGCAGGTGATGAGCTGTTGATGCAGGTCAACACCTTCCTCCTCTCCACTGTCCTCAACACTGGACACGGGTTGGTTTGCAGGCGGGGGCTTTGGGTCCTCATCATCATCCAGGAGCAGGGGAATCTCCTTGTGAATGGCTAGGTTGTGGAGCATGCAGCATGCCACTACAATCTGACACACCTTTCCGGGCGAGTATGCCAGTGCACCTCCGGTCTTGTCCAGGCAGCAGAAACGTGACTTGAACAGACCAAAAGTACGCTCCACCACACGACGTGTCCTCCCATGGGCCTCATTGTAGCTGACTTCAGCAAGGGTCCTGGGATTCCGCAGTGGGCTTAGCAACCAGGGACGGTTGGGATATGCAGAGTCGCCTAGGTATGACAAACACAAATAGACATTGCAATATCGCCGAGGCAGAGGGCAACAGGTCACACACACAGCATGCCATACAACTAGGCATACTCACCCACAATCCATGCACGCTCGGGAAGCAGGTTAGCCATCAGCTGGAGGACAATGCTGTTTCGCAGGATGTAGGAGTCATAGGCTGAGCCTGGGAATTTAGCACACATGTGGGACATGATCATATCTGCCAGGCACACCACTTGCACATTTATGGAGTGGTAATGTTTGCGATTCCTGTAAATGTGCTCACTTGCCTGTGGTGGCACGAGCCCAACATGGGTGCAGTCAATGACACCAACAACATGGGGGATGTGTCCAAGGGGATAGAAGTCTCCCTTCACAGCTGCCAATTCTGGATCCCTGGGGAAATGGATTTAGCTATCCATGTATATCATCATGGCGGACAGAACATCACGCAGCACCATGCTGAACATCCGTTGTGACACCTCACCAGCGCTGGCCACTGTCTGCTGGAACGATCCAGTGGCAAAAAAATGCAGGGCCGCCATTACCTTATAAGTTGGGGTGAAAGCTGTTGGATATGTCCTGCGAGGCTGCAGGTGGGGCTCCAACATGTAACAAAGGGTTTTTAGGGTGGCTCTATGCAGACTGTATTTCCGGATGATCGCCATATCCTCCATGTCCTCCAGCACTGTCAAGTGACGAATCAGATTTCGCCTCCTCCTAGTTGAGATGAAAGTGGACACATTTGAATGCAATGCATCATGAGATGGGCACAGCATCTCACGTTCTGAACGACAACAATGACTGTTATAAAAATTGAGTTACAGAGCAGCTTCCATGTAGGGACACCTTCAGCCACACAAATGCCACACCTGTCAACTTACACAAAACAAGATCCCTCAAACACCACCTCGGTCAATGTGAATGCACATAGGGATATGGCCACATTTACCATGGGCACGCCTGGGAGTATAGCATCCAGGATATGTGTAACAAATCAACCACACTGTCTCATACCTAGCTGCTGTACCTGACACACCTTCATACGTCAGTTGAACCTGGCACACATCCACATAACAATACCCACATTGGGAGTAGAAATGACAATTGTATGCATGATTAGGCATAAGAGGACATGCAAAAAAGATCATCATTTATTGAGATGAACATTGCTGTGACTGTCACTGCACCTCAACACATTGACATGTGTACACAGTGCAGAGTCCATAACAACACTGTCCTGCCTACATGACCATCAAATTCATAAGTGACATGTGAGGGAGTACAGGCCAATCAACGAAATCACATACACAAACATGGCATGTGTAGTCACCAGTGGAGTAAATGGAACATTGGCATCGTGTGCACAATGATGTGGCATTGACCATGTGGGTACTGTGCACTGTTGATGTTTGCAAGATGGCCATTGCCATTGTAATGCACCCACATCACAGTAGCTACCGCCTGGCCCCAGCGGTGTATCTCCAGCACCCCCCCCTTCACACAAGTGAGGTAGTCATAGGCATGGAGACATGCCCAAATGGTGGTGGGCATGCTCCGCCACCCATATCGCGGTAGCTACCGCCTGGCCCCAGCGGTGTGTCACCAGCACCCCACTTCACACAAGTGCGGTGTTGATAGGCATGGAGACATGCCCAAATGGCAGTGGGCATGCTCTGCCACCCATATCACGGTAGCTACTGCCTGGCACCAGCGGTGTGTCACCAGCCCCCCCATTCACACAAGTGCGGTAGTCATAGGCATGGAGACATGCCCAAATGGCGATGGGCATGCTCGGCTACCCATATCGCGGTGCCTCATGTCAATGCATGGCACCCATATCGCGGTAGCTACTGCCTGGCCCCAGCGGTGTGTCACCAGCAACCCCCATACACACAAGTGCGGTAGTCATAGACATGCCCAAATGGCGGTGGGCATGCTCTGCCACCCACATCGCGGTAGCTACTGCCTGGCCCCAGCGGTGTGTCACCAGCATCCCCCATTCACACAAGTGCGGTGTTGATAGGCATGAAGACATGCCCAAATGGCTGTGGGCATGCTCCGCCACCCATATCGCGGTGCCTCATGTCAATGCATGGCACCCATATCGCAGTAGTTACCACCTGGTCCCAGCGGTGTGTCACCAGCACCCCCCCATTCACACAAGTGCGGTAGTCATAGGCATGGAGACATGCCCAAATGGTGGTGGGCATGTTCCGCCACCCAATTTGCGGTGCCTAATGTCTATGCATGGCACCCATATCACGGTATCTACCGCCTGGCTCCAGCAGTGTGTCACCCGCACCCCCCCCATTCACACATTCACGCAAGTGCGGTAGTATAGGCATGTAGACATGCCCAAATGGCGATGGGCATGCTCCGCCACTCATATCATGGTAGCTACCACCTGGCCCCAGCGGTGTGTCACCAGAAACCCCCATTCACACAAGTGTGGTAGTCAAAGGCATGGAGACATGCCCAAATAGTGGTGGGCATGCGCCGCCACCCAAACTGCGGTAGCGCACACCGGGCCCCTGCGGTGTGTCACGGCCATGGATCATGCCCTAGAGCCAATGGGAACCTTGATAACTGTGGCATGATGCAATTTTGAAAATCGCGGTAGGCGTGCTCCACCACCGCGGAGGCAGTTATTGGATGCATTTGAAAGATGCACCAAAGCGGTACCGTACACCGTGCGCCAGTGGTGTGTCACCGCCATGGAGCATGCCCTTACAGCCAATGGGAACCTCGATAGCAGTGGCATGATGCAATTTTGAAACTTGCATTAGGCGTGCTCCGCCACCGTGGAGGCAGTCATTGGATGCATTTGAAAGATGCACCATAGCGGTAGCGTACACCGTGCGCCAGTGGTGTGTCACCGCCATGGAGCATGCCCTTACAGCCAATGGGAACCTCGATAGCAGTGGCATGATGCAATTTTGAAAATCGCGTTAGGCGTGCTCCGCCACCGTGGAGGCAGTCATTGGATGCATTTGAAAGATGCACCATAGCGGTAGCGTACACCGTGCCACAGCGGTGTGTCACCGCCATGGAGCATGCCCTTACAGCCAATGGGAACCTTGATTGCGGTGGCATGATGCAATTTTGAAAATCGCGGTAGGCGTGCTCCGCCACCGCGGAGGTGGTCATTGGATGCATTTGAAAGAGGCAGACCTGGACCACCAATTGCTGCAGCTTTGCTCCTTTGACACGATGCCAAGGGGCTATATATGTGAGGGAGGGAGTCACACATTTCCACTGTTCCTAGAGCCTGCTGCCAGAGACCGCTCACCTGCTGCTGCCTGAGACCCCTCACCTGCTGCTGCCTCCAGGGACTGCTGTCTGAGACCCCTCACCTCCTGCTGCCTCCAGGGACTGCTGCCAGAGACCCCTCACCTTCTGCCGCCTCCAGGGACTGCTGCCTGAGACCCCTCACCTGCTGCTGCCTCCAGGTACTGCTGCCTGAGACCCCTCACCTACTGCTGCCTACAGGGACTGCTGCCTGAGACCCCTCACCACCTAATTCTGCCGCTGTTGTCTCATGTCCTCAGTGATGGCAAGGACAGGGAAGATCTGTGCCAGTACCTTCACGAGCGAGGAGCTGGAGGTCCTGGTGGATGAGGTGCTCACACAGTACCCAAGGCTATATGGTGCCTCAAATGTCATGGTAAGTCCTCAACAGTGGGGGGGTGGGGTGGGGGGGCACACATGTAGTTGTACTGATGCATTATGTGCCTGAGAGTGTGGGGTTGGGTCATGCACGGCATAACATGCTGTCTCCAGGGGGAAGGTGTGTGTACCCAATGCCACAGGTTTCCCTGCCTACATATGTATGTATGAGTGACCTGTGTTGTGTTGTTAGCCATACAGTGACGCAGAAGGTTGTTCATGCAGAAGTCAGGACAGTGATTACTTGGCTGAATGGCTGTGTGTGCCCCTGTTGTCCATCTCAGTGTGAGCCCAGCTGGCCAGCACAGTCCCCGCCCACGAAGACAAGGGCACATCACTTCACTTACAGAGTATTACATCAGTCTTTTCTCATTGCACTCCAGCAATGGACCATCTCAGCACTGTAGATTGCACACGACCGGCCGTGTGAAGAGGATTTTGGATTTGTGAGATCATGTCCCTCAGTGTGACATTCAATGACACCGTTATCTATTCACGGGGCAAGGACATTGAGGGCCGCGCAGTCTTGGACACAGTGAGCCCACCCCCAGACACAGGTTAATATGTGATGTATGTGTTGCTCAACCCAACAATGGACTGGAGATGTGGGCAGGCTACATAGGGGTTTCAGTGCTGGCATCCTGCATGTGTGTGAGATGTGCAGGGACTGTGTTGCCCCTCACGCCTGCATGTATTTACATCAGCTTTTCCCATGCAGTTGTACCATGTGAGATGTACTCTAGTCTCTGATAGACATATCGTTGGATTTGTGAAGAGTTTGTATCTTGCTGCTATACTGATAGATGTCGGTACATAACACTGTGTAACTGATCATTTCCCCCTCTTGTCTCCCATGCCTGCAGCTCAAGGTACACCAGCGTAAGGCCGTGTGGAGGGCCATTGCAGCCAAGGTGCGAGCTCTGGGTGTCTCAAACCGACGGCGCACCCACTGCCACAAGAGGTGGGTCGACATCAGCCGCTGGCAAAGAACGTGGCGGAGATGACCTTGGGGCTGATTACTCGCACTGGGCATTTGGCACGGTGTAGCATGACACCACTAATGGACTGCATCTTGGCGATGACACAGCCTGAGCTGGATGCATGTTTGAAGGAGCATCAGCAGCAAGCCAGGGGTGAGCATTTGGAGAGGGTGACTTTGGCTGGGAGTGGCTGCATGTGTACAGAGCCTGTGCCAGCGCTGGCCTATTGTTGCAGGGATTCTGCTTTTGCACAGAACTATGCGCAGGAGACCAGGACCTCAGAGAATTGTGGTGTACCAGAAAACTCCCCTCAGAACCCAGAACCCCTTATCCGACTAGCTTAGTATCCCATTCGTTAACCTAGATCTAGCTAGGTGGTCCCAATGTATAGACAAACCAGAACAAGCGACTTAGATATTTCTCAGGAGTGGTGGGAATCCAAAATACCTGTTTGTATCTATTTGTTAGTCCACAACATAATAATACAGACACGGTAAAGTTAAAAGAGTTTATTTTATAAACCTCGCGTCGTAAGATGCAGTACTTTGGCTAACACTAGCAGACTAACAGTACAGATCAGAACCATAAGCATTATTACAATACCATACAAAATGAAAGGAGCAATCATACTAATAATGGCGGTGGTATATAGCCACACTCCTTTCACTAGAATCTAATACATTATTATTACTAGACTATTAGAAGGTCTCTTAGGCTAACAGGAGGGACCCCATACCGTATAGATCAGCTTAGTAGAATCACATCAAAGGATCAGCTCTCGCATGCATCAGCTCTTCTGTTCGAATGAATGTAAACCCAAACTGTTCTGCAATATTAAAGACGCTTGTCCTTCAGATGTTGGCAGCTGTATGCATGATATGTCTAACAAGTGGTACGATCAATCTAAACACAACACTCTGTACCTTCTAGTGACCCAGACGCGTTCTTTGCATGATGTACAGACCAAGGGCACATTTCACGGTTAAGAATGTGAGACAACAGTTTGTTATCCTGTAAGGCAAAGTCGAGTCAGCATTTCTAAAATGAATAACACATAACAACAGTGTTGTGTGCAGCGCAGCAGAAATGACAAGCTTGCTTGCTAACAATGATCTCGTTTGTGCTAACTTAGTGTTGTGAATAGGGCGTGGCTTAATCCATCTCACACCCCCCCCCATGATCAGAGCACGAACCAATAGGGATACACTTATCAAGAACGCAGAGTTCAAGTGATTCAGAACGGAACCAAGGGCATGAACTATAAGTCCATATAAGGTAAGTGTAAAGTCCGAGAATAAAAAAAATTTTGTTTAAAAAATGAAAAATGATATGTTAAACAAATAAGCAAAACTTTCGTAGAAAATTAACAATCCTGGATGCACCCTGGAGTGACAATGTCAATCAGTCAATCCATGAAGGTATATGCACCGTAAGTTGCAACTGCTTCCAAGAGGAAATCATTGGAGCGTTCCGCAAAAGTATCTGCCATCCAATTGAGCAAGGGAAAGGAACACACATGTTCATCAAGTATCGGAGCATCCAGCACCATGATAGGACAACTGTCAGTCTCCTCAATATAACTCCTTTCAAGGAAATCAATAGCTGCCTCTCCGATATCCCAGTTTCCAAGGACTCCGTGTGCAGCACCCAAAGCCATAAACCCGACACCAGAACAATCAAATTCATGAGCCACTAAGGGACACATTAGTTCATCAAAATCCGGGTCAGGTGACACCAAGTTTGATAGGCACAAGTCCAGAGCCCATTGGAAGGGACAATCTAGGCAATGAAAAACAGGTTGCACACACGTAAAAAAGGGAAACCGGAAAGACAATCCATACTTGACGCTTAATACCGCCAGTGGTAAGGTGCCGTAGAAATCAAGCATCTGGCTACGAAGATGGAGCAAGCGCAGCATTCTGTCTTGCAACTCCCGGTGTGCAGCCATACCGAAGTGCGCAAATCAACAAGAGGATCCCAGCCACCAAAGCGAGGAGCAAGGGGAACCCTCCGAAGACACTCAAAAAAATAGAATGTAAAAATGCGGGGATCACACCAAAAACAGTCTGGAAAGATGTCACGAGGCCCGGGCCCACAATTTAAAAAAATGAACAAGGCCAGTCGTAGACGAAGCATTAAAGATAGTTTGAATCAAGGTTCCAAAATGGAGGGGGAGGTCGGTATTTATAAGAGCTTGTACCTCAGTGCGTGTGTTCGCCACATTAAGAAGAAATGTTTCACGGGACGAAGTCAACGCAACCTCTTTTTTAGACAAAAGAGCCCTTATTCTGCTCATCCTATTGAACTCTGCGTTCAAGGTTGGAATCGCTGGCCAGATGGATATATCGAGTCGGCCTTGCGGGGGTGGGAAAAGGACGTTATTACAGCAAACCACTTTTTGCGAAACAGTGACTATGTAAGGAATACCCACAAGCATCCCACAGCAAGCTTCACTATTTAAAAGCAAATAACTACCGTTGGCAAGCAGCTTAAAAGAAGACATTATAACTGGCATTGGAATCCCCTTTAGAACACAAGCTAAATTAGGAGCGTGTATATTGCAAGCGCCATGTAATTGTATATGTCTACAAACCACAGAGTGATCAGGAGCGGAAGTGCATTCTTCACCTTTTAAGTAAACCTCCTTGCCATCCCTTACGCATGTGTAAGTGAACGGAAGTGACCAAACTTCATGCAGGAACGCATCACCAAGTTGTTCATATCTGCCAATGGCATAATGCTTCATGTACGAACTAAATTTGAACAAACTAAAAGGTAAAGTGACTAATCCGTGTACAAGCCACACGGCTGAATTCAACTCAGCTACAGAAAAAGGTAAAGGTTCTAATTTTTCAATGTGCAGCAATGCATAAGTTGCATCTTTCATGGACATGAACTGCTGTTTTTCCGTCAAATTAAAAGGAAGGAACAATGATGAAATATTCATGTAATCCCACGGGACTTTCCCTGCATTTAACGTTTGCAAAGTCCATGCAAACTGCATAATTGAACGCAACTGATTTTGACCATGATATAACACAGATACATCATCTTGCACAATGTCTACGACAGAAGAAACAATATTATCCAATGTATAAATTCTAGAAGACAAAGTATTAATACTATTATCTATCACAGCTAATACTTTTTCCATATTTGCCTGGTCAATAGCACGTAATCTAGAAGCAGCCTCACTTTGCGACAATTTCCAAATTTCATTGTAAATAGCATAAGCCCATCGTTTAGATCTACCCTTTACAGGACCCTTAATAAAATCATTCAAATCTATTTTTTCATTTAAGCGTGACAAATGAAGCTTAACTGAAGTTAACGTGGAATGTTGCAGCCATGACTGACATAACTTACCTACAGAGTAGGTAGTCACCGTGTGTGAAGATGTGAAACGAGGGTCAACCCTAAGTTGTGTATACCCTGGAGCCAAATCCAGAAACCGACATTGACAGGAATCTGAGCTTGTTTGCCACACCAACCAACCCTCAGGATTCAATGTTGAAATATTGAAGGTGCCATTGGAAACAAGGGACTGCAACATAGTAAGGGACAGGTCTGAGTGATTTTCCCAACCAGGATAAGCACCCAGATCAGGGATCGAGGGGGAAATTAATTTTTTAGATATAGCCAATCCAAAACAGGTGGTCTGAAAAATAGACGAATTTAAAAATAAGATATGGTTTGGGATAAGACAGGCACGATGCAAAGCTTCTGTTCCTTGTACCTGCCACGGTTTAGTTCCCCAAACCGATTTAAGATCGATAGTAGCTTTCCATACGTCATAACCTCCAATAGCCAATTCATCCATAAAGGATTTGGAATATAATAATTTTGTGTGTGTCAGTCTGACCTTAGAAGTGGGTTCTACTGCCATCTTAAAATAAAAAGAATCAGGGTTAGACACACTAAAATCTGAAAAGTATGTGAATTATTTCAATAAAGTGTCAGAGCTGCCAGGCATAGGGACAGGACAATGTTCCCATTGAGTGAAATTAACAACATTTCGAAAAGTATTTGCTCTGTGTAAGAAATGTGTGCCATAATGTTGAAAACAAAATTGTTCATCGTAGTTTGCAGTATTTAAATACAGATCTTCAGCATCAAATGCAGCATAATATTTTAAATCAGAAAACAGTGCTTCTATTGCTTGTACATCCCAATCATCTGAGCGGATGTTTTGTTTAACTACATCACCCATAGAAACACGAAAAACAGTTCGCACATTAATAACTTCGGTGGGACCATGAATTTGAAAGTTCACTGCATCCCAAGCAATCCCATCACGTACAGGCCAAGCGGTGATGTTCACAAACGTCTGGTCCCTTTTCATGATGTGTGATGAGGAATGGGGGGGCCAAAGTTCCATCAATTAATTGAATTGTAGAACGCTCATTCAGGTAGTGTCCATTGATAAGTCTAAAAAACACTACCACAAAGCCAATTGTCATGAATAAAAAAATACAAATCAGCACCAGCCAGATGTAAGTCCAAGGTGTAACCAAAAAATGTCTCTTGAACCAGGCAAAAAATATAGAAATTTTGGAAGGGGCAGTGGAAGTCAATGATTCAGTTTCAAAGGAAGACTGGGACTGGGTAAGTGTTGTTGTATGTAATAGGGGCAAAGCGACTTCTGCAGGAGAAGCATACTCAGGATCAGCGGGCAAACCACCAGCAGTAGGTGGCGGATCAGTAACTATGATCATCTCAACGGAAACCTCAGGCACGATGATAGAGGGTGGCACCACAACAGAGTTTCTCAGCATCGAAGGGCAGGAAACCGAAGGTGTCATACTATGGAGAATCGGCCACCCTGTGTAGCTTGACATTTTCAATTGAAATGTACCTGTTTTCCTTGCGACCAGGAAGTGGGGGTAAAACAACTGTACGTGTACCCAATACTCCAAGCACCGGGACTGGTGCACGATAAGAGGGGCCAAACTCCTTCTTGTTCTCCACCTTCTCACGGCCCAGGTCACCAACTCGAGCCAGCCAGCCGACCACCGGAATCAGGAGCGCTTCTTCAGATGTAGAGGGCACGTGTTCCTTTGCTAGAGTGTCTCTTGCTTCTTGTAGATTCTGCAATACAGCACAGTGGTCATCCAGGTCAAAAGGCACGGCAGCCGCCGCTCTGTCTAGACCATCAACGTCCGGGACAAACATTCTCACTTCAAAGAGCATCATGTACGGGGTCCGCCCACCCAGAGACCTTCTAGGGAGGTTATTAAGTGCACGTTGGACGTCATACAAGTGGGCAAGCCAGTTTCGGCCTGTACCTAACACCTTGGCTGTCAACGATTACTTTAGGTCACGGTTCATCCGTTCCACAACACTATTGCCCTCAGGCCGGTATGGAGACGAAAATTTGACTTGGACCCCCAAACTTCTCATTGCCTCTTTGTACGCCTTAGAGGCGAACGCCGGGCCCTGATCAGAGTGAAGGGTACCACACGCAAAACTCCCTATAAAGACACGCAATGCTTTAATGACAGTCCTGGCATCAGCACTCCTTTGTGGCCACACCCACAGAAAACGTGTGCACGAATCTACTGCAACCAAGATATACTTGTACGCAGTATCAGAGGTAAAAGGACCGCAGTGATCTAAATAAACACACGCAAGTGGTTGATTAGATATATGCAGCTGCGTTGGAGGTGGACGCGCAACAGAAGAAGGTTTAATCTGCTGGCAAATGTCACAATTAAGTACATAAGCCCGCGTTTGTTTATACAAACCGTACCACCAGTAACGTTGCTGTAAAAGAGACACAGTTGCTGACACTCCAGCATGCGCAGACGCAACACCTTCGTGGGCAGCTGTTATCAAATTTGGTCTGCAGTCCGCGTTGGGAATCAATCTATCACCAACGTTGTTAATCCTCACTAACGGGACGTTATCAGGACTTAAGTGATAATGGTATCGAGAAGGGAAACCTCTAGGGAAGTTTGTCCCTGTCTCAGAAGCAGCAATAGCTGCCAAGATGTCAGCATCAATCTTAGATTTTGATCTTGTAACTGCTGCTACTAAGTATGTTGCCACTGCTGTTGTAGCTGCCTCGTCAGCCAAACTGTTACCGACAGCATGGACCCCAACTCGTTGGTGACCAAGAGTGTGAATTACATTCACAAGTGGCAGACTCCCTTTAAGTTCTGCCACTCGAGCCCAAAGCGTTTATGCTTCACAGTGCCACCTTTGGAGTCACGAAAACCATTCATAATCCAAAAAAGTAAATTGTCGTTGTAAGATTGAACACAAAAGTAAGAATCACTCACTATAAGAGTAGTGAGCCTGTGATCAGCAAACTCAAGTGCAAGCACTAGAGCACGAAGCTCCGCCAACTGCGCGGTACAATCACCCAATGACTGCGTATGCAGTGCATCAGATTGGAACTCTCCATTTACGAAAGTACCGGCTACAATTGCGCAAGCCGCTGAATTAGGTGTGCCTTGATCCAGTTGCGGGTTGCGCCGACCCGTCAGTGTATATGACACAATGGTATTCCTCGATGGGGCGCAATGACAGAGGAGCGGGATGAACGAATTCATACTCCAAACTCTCTTGAGTCTGCAACGCCGCGTCAAAGATGTATTCGACGTCAGGCGAGGCTAAGGAGGTCGCCCATTGTATCCACCTTGGATGCAAAGCCTTAGAATGTGGTACACTAGCTTTAGTGACTGCTTCGAGAGCAGGAAACGGTGTTACCACCAGCATGCGCTTTCCCTGTGATAGCGCTCGTTCTTTCAGGATCGCCATCTGAACTGCTGTCAAGACTTTTTCAACAGTGGAAAATAGCAGCTCAGCCGAAGTGTACAGATGAGATTTGTAAGCAATGGGGACTGTGTCGCCCTCATTGAACGTTAAGTACGTGAAACCTTCCGCGCCTGGAACAATTCTAATGACCAGGTTGGTGTGGTTGTCACGAGCTTTTAGATATTTAGCCATAAGAAGATCAGTTTGCAAAGTATACAATGCCAACGAGTGCTCTGGCAGCCAGCAAGATCTGGTAAAAGTTGGTTGTATCAAGGCATAAAGCGTCTTGATACGCTGGGCATAATCAAGAATGTAGAATCGACCGAAATTTAGAAAACCCAGCAGGGATTGAAGTTTTTTCAGTGTCGTAGGGATACGAAGGTGTGCGCTTTTCTCAAGGAATTGCGGTGCCAAGCCTCGACCCTCATTATTGAGTTCGTACCCCAAGAACAACACTGTAAATTCAGCAATGTGGGACTTCTTAAAGTTAAACTTGTAACCGAAGTCCGCAAACATAGTCACTATGTTATCCACACCAGCAAGGTGTGGAAGCAACTCGTCGTCTGTCAGATAGATGTTATCAACATACAAGTATGCTTCCGGGTCTACCATCTCTAAGAGAGAGACCACGCGAGTGGCAAAAACTCCAGGGCTGTTTTTATAGCCCATCGGGAGCCTTTTGAACAATTTTTGTTTTCCACCCGAGGTGAATGCTGTCCACTCATAACTAAGAGGGGCCAGGTTATGACAATAAAAGCCATTTGATAAGTCGAGCGTAGTTTTGAAACGTTTTCTCACGAGACTATCTACGAGAGCCGAACTATGAGTATTTTGTACAGCACACGTCCGGCAATGCGAGTTTAAATGCCGGTAATCCAAAACTAGGCGGTACGACCCGTCAGGCTTCGTTACAGTGAATAAAGGATTATTCATGGGTGACACACATGTCTCAATCACTCCTTGATATTCCAATTGTTCAAGGATGGACGTGACGTGAGGTCTTGCCTCGCGACGCATGGGATATTGGGGTTGTGGCTAGGGATCGGATCGCAATGGAATCTCGTGATTGGGAGAACATTTATCCCAGCCAACCTGATTACGATATAACGCAGGCGCAAGCACCTGAGCCCACTCCCCGGCTAACCTAGTAGGCTCCTCCGTGGGCACTGCGTGCCCAAAGGAAGGAAGTATAACTTCCTCTCCCCTTGGGGCGTCCAAAATTAAAGCCGGAGGCCAATCTTTCTCTGCCAAAAGAATATCATATGTGGTGGTAAGATTATCCCAAAAAACCACTTTAATTTTGCGTTGTATGTCACCCTCAATATTAAGGACTATTTCAAATAATCTTTCCGGGGGGGCTACGCGACTATCAGCAGTTTCAACTGTCACATAAATGTCAGTTGCTGTCGCCTCCAGAAATGGACGCAATGCTTCCCGCACTACTGTAACCTCCGCCGCGCTGTCTAGCAGCGTTAGTGCCCATGTCAGGTTCCGAAGTTGTGTCCTGACCATCTGAGGCATATCTCGCTGAGATAGCAGCAACTTTCTTTTTCTGAAACGGTGGACGTGGTCTGGCAGCGTCTTCCTGCTTGCCTTTACCGTCAGTCTGGCGGGGCTGGTCTCGACCTTGAGCACCCCGTCCTCTCCCACGGTCTCCACCACCAGTGTGCGAAGTCGATGTTTCCTGTGAAGAATGAGGAGAGCGTTGTTCAGAAACCTGAAATCTATCAGGTGACTTAATACGAGTACGATCGCGCAAATCATAAGTGCGTTCACTATACGACTGAACGGGTGAGGCAGGACGAGAAACCTGTTTCTGTTGCTGCTTCTCTTGTTTTTTGGCACGCCAACTTTGTTTAGGAAAGTTGGGCTTTTCGTCTTTTGTAGACGAACTCACCTTAGTTTGCTGCACTACATCAGGAATTTTGATGGTGGGTTTCACGCCTAAGGCACTACGTCCAACCATCCTATAGGCTTTCGCAATAATTTTCGCAAACTCCCTTGGCTTATCAGCCACAAGCTCCAGCATATTACCAACTTGGAACTGCATGGCATCTCCTTTGAGGTTGCCCATTACCATGGAACAAACCACATCAAAACTGTCGACAAGCCGTAATCCCAACTCAAAAGCTGCCTCTGCACCATGACTTTCTTGGACTTTTTTGATGACGGAGGGTAGTACAGCCATAGACGGAGTGCCGTAGCACTTCGAATATGTCGCAGCAAAGACCTTGCCCCAATTGTCACAATCAACAAGTTCAGGGACCAGGTCTTTCGGCAAAGTAATGGTGAGTATCCTGTGTTTATCCACAGGTGTAGTGTTTGGAAACACGGCTTCTAATTGATCAAATTTTTCCGCAAGCCAGTAAGGAAATTCATCCTTACTGAGGGGGCGCTTGCCGACAACCGCGTTAACCATAACAGGGCTAATCACTACTGCGTGATGGTGATCCGCCCCGTGTCCAGCAACCGCAGGTGCTCCCACCTGAAATGTGCGTGACACATACTGCACTAAAGCCCTATGGACCGTAATCAGGGCTGTGTGTAGCGTTCGTAAATCACCCACTCCCACCGTCAGGTAGCGTGGGTGTGGAGTATATCCGGCCAGTACCGGCCAAGTGGCCCCTGCAATTGACAACGGGCCCATTCTCGCCGATACGACCTCATGGGGGAGGGCGCCATTAAACCAAATTGTATGCTGCCAGGCAGAAATAGGAATTTCCAGTGTCTTATATGGGGCACAAGCCGCAGGCACAGGCGAGGCTGTATAGTTGTGGAACAAACTATCGTCCGTATTCACCTCCTCAAAGGTCACCCATGAGTAAAACAACTCATAAGGGTAGGTGGCGTCAGCACTGACCACAAAGACCATGGCCATCCCGTCATCAGGTACCCCATAAGCCCTCAAATGAGCGCGCAGAGGAACCCTACTATGAGCGGGAATATTAACCGCCATAAGGACACCCTAAAGAGTAACAACGATATTTACAGTAGTACTTGGGCTCAAAAATGTTAACCTTTTTAATTTTCAAGCTTGATAGAACCTTTAGTCTAAACCTAGGTAGGTTATACCGTCACTCTCGTTTTCCGGAAACGAGAGTGAGGGTAGTTGTGGACTAAACTCAAGTACTACTAAAGCGTCTCAGATCATAAGACCAAACGTTAGGTGCGCCATGTTGCAGGGATTCTGCTTTTGCACAGAACTATGCGCAGGAGACCAGGACCTCAGAGAATTGTGGTGTACCAGAAAACTCCCCTCAGAACCCAGAAACCCTTATCCGACTAGCTTAGTATCCCATTCGTTAACCTAGATCTAGCTAGGTGGTCCCAATGTATAGACAAACCAGAACAAGCGACTTAGATATTTCTCAGGAGTGGTGGGAATCCAAAATACCTGTTCGTATCTATTTGTTAGTCCACAACATAATAATTAGGCCTGGGCAAAAATTTCGTTCCGTTCGCGGAAATTGCGATAATTTGACATTTTCGCGTTCCGCGGAGAGCGCGAAAATGTCAAAATTTCCGCTTTCCGCAGCTTGGCGATAATTTGTTTCTTGCTCGCGCTGTAAAATAATACATTCTCGCGCGATCACCTTACCTGAATCCCTGCGTTCGCCGACAAGTTTTCTTGATCCGGTCGCGTTCTCCATGAGATGTTGGATTGTTTTTAGCTTTTTGCGCTGTCTCGCGACAGTTCGCTCCCACAGTGACGTCATGCGTCGCGCGATCACGTCTTTCTTCTCGCGATCATGCACCGCGAGACAACTCAAAACATGATATGTCTAACAAGTGGTACGATCAATCTAAACACAACACTCTGTACCTTCTAGTGACCGAGACGCGTTCTTTGCATGATGTACAGACCAAGGGCACATTTCACGGTTAAGAATGTGAGACAACAGTTTGTTATCCTGTAAGGCAAAGTCGAGTCAGCATTTCTAAAATAAATAACACATAACAACAGTGTTGTGTGCAGCGCAGCAGAAACGACAAGCTTGCTTGCTAACAATGATCTCGTTTATGCTAACTTAGTGTTGTAAATAGGGCGTGGCTTAATCCATCTCACACTATGTGATGTTGGTAGTGTGATGCAGTGGCATGTATCTGGCTGCTGGGCTGGGTGCCGGTGTCATGCATTTGCCCTACCTGTACTTAAAAAGGTAATTTGAATGCTGTGCATTCCCATTACATTCTGAGTTGTGCTCTTCAGGTTTCTTCTGCATTGGGGTAGTCTGGGGAATCCCATGGGAGTGAACGGCAGTGTGCCTGATCTGAGTGTGCCTTCATTAATGTGTCCATTGCATGCACCCAGATTGGGGAGGCCTAGACATCTGACAAGCATGTGCACCAGTCTTTGGGCCCCAAAGTACAACATGGTGGGTGGCATGGGCTCATGGCCATTGTGGACTGTCGTGTTGTAGTCTGTGTCTGTGTTGTCCTCTCCTGTTCCATTCAGATCTGTCAGTGGCAACAAGTAGTGTGCCTCCATCATGTCCCTAGGTGTGCTCAGAGCTAGTTGTGTGTCTGGTTAAACAGAGCCACAAGCAGGGTGTTGTGCTGTGTGGTCATCACGTGGCTCACTCATGCCTGAATTTCCTGTTTCCACGCACTGTTTGAGTCTTTATAGTGAGTTGGCATGATGTGATTGCACAGGGTGGTGTGCAACATGTAGATTTGGTCATCTTTTGTTATGCATTGCTTGCATATGTTTGTTCTGTTGCTGCCACTGACCTGACCATACATCTCTCTCTCTCTCATGCAGCATCTCCTGTGGTCATGGAGGGACAGAAGACGGACACCAGTGGGGGTGAAACTAGCACAACAGCTGCACAGGAGCCCAGTGACACAGATGTCATCAGCAGTGCCTCAGAGGGGGACAGGAGTCTGCTGGAGTAATCCCAGCCTGAGACGCAAAGTACCACATCATCTGATGCCAGCGGGGATGCATCCATGTTGGCGGGCACAGGGAACGGGGACTCTGCATCATCTTCCACCACACAGCGGCCAGTGCCCACCCTCCCATCCACTTCCTCTGGTGCTGCCTTTGTCTGCCTCAGTAAGAGGGGAAGAGTGTCCCTCACCCCTGGCACCGCTGCCCCTGCCCCTGTCTCCCCTGCTTCCATCAGTGCTGAGTCTGTGGACCTTTTGCACCAGCTGTGTGTAGGCCAGACAGCTCTCCTCAATGCCTTCATTGACCAAGACAAAAAATTGGCCCAGGTGGTTGCTTTCATGGAGGGCATACATTCAGACATGGGTGGGCTGCACCGAACTGTCCAGGCTTTGTCCTCCACAGTGACGTCAGCCCTTCAACAGGCACATACTCACAATTCAGCTCCGGTCCCTTTGTCCACCTCCCTGGCAGTGGCCATGTCTGACGATAGTGACCATGGTCCACATACATCAAAGTCACGATATGGCACACGAAGCACACAGCAGCAACAGCCCAAGCGGTCCCGGGCGCAGACACCATCCCCACAGAAGACCAAAGCCACCCCAGAGCGCAGAGAGAAAAGCTTGTCAGGCGACACCAGGGGACAAAAAGCAAAGCAGCAGACATGCCTCAGAGGCATCCCCATCCAAGGACTCTCCTGTCCCCTAAGCATCTTGCAAAGAGAAGCATACAGTTTCTGTGCCCACCAAGGAGGTGGTGCATGCCAAGGGTACACCTAGGAAAGGCTCCAAGGCAGATTCACCCACCACCTCGACTCTCATTCAAAGCCCAGTGAAGCAGTGGAAGGAGGGCACTGTAGGGGTGACACCTAGTAAACAGGGGAAGGGTGGAAGAGTTGAAGCCAGGCAAAGCATTCCGCTGGGTCCAGTACATCACCAGAGGGGGTGGCAGCGTCTGCACCTGATGCAGCTTTGGTGGTGAGTGTTCTTGTTGTTTCCACACCACTTCCCATTGATCCAGAGTCAGGCAAGCCATTTAGGATCCCCAAGAAGTGGAAAGGCACCCCTCCACAATCTCCCAGCCACACCATGTCTCTTGTCTGCATGACTCCACCTCCACGTGCCACTACACGACCTGGTCCAAGGAGCCCTCTGGCTTGCCAGGTCACTGATAGCTCTACCTCAGCTGGTCCGCTCTCCCCGGTCAAGTGCCCCGACAGTCCCCAAGACACAGCCAGCTCCCAGTCCACCTGACAGCCAAGTCTGAGTGTTAGTCACCCTCACACACCTGTCTCTCACACAGGTGGGCCTGTACTGCACATTGTTGACCCCTGACTGTGTTGCTGACCATGGAATGGTACAGTCGCACACATTCCCTGTGCAGCCTCTCCTGGACATGCCCTGCACTTCGGTTTTGCCACTGGTCTTGTTGCTTTTTGCTGTGTTCAAGTATTCCCTGTGCAGCTTCTCATGAACCTACTCTGCGCTTAGCCTTGGCCACTGGCCTTGTTGTCCACTGCTGCTTTGCCCTTGCCTGTGCAGCTTCTCATGGACATACTCTGCACTTAGCCCCGGCCACTGGCCTTGTTGTGCACTGCTGTTTTGCCCTTGCCTGTGCAGCTTCTCATGGACATACTCTGGACATACTCTGCACGTAGCCCTGGCCACTGGTCTTGTTGTTCACTGCTGTTTTGCCCTTGCCTGTGCAGCTTCTCATGGACCTATTCTGCACTTAGCCCTGGCCACTGGCCTTGTTGTTTACTGCTGGTTTGCCCTTGCCTGTGCAGCTTCTCATGGACATACTCTGCACTTAGCCCTGGCCACTGGCCTTGTTGTTCACTGCTGTTTTGCCCTTGCCTGTGCAGCTTCTCATGGACATACTCTTCACTTAGACCTGGCCACTGGCCTTGTTGTCCACTGCTGTTTTGCCCTTGCCTGTGCAGCTTCTCATGGACATGCTCTGCATTTTGTGCCTTGCTCCACTCTTCTCATGGTGCCTATCTGTGCAATATGTGAATAAAGACAGTTGCCCCTGTTGTCTATTTTGTCAGTGTCCTTACTGAATACAGTTCTTTTTCTGTGTATGTATATGGTTTACTGTGCCACATGGTCTGTGTGGCACTTCAACCTTGTCACTGTTTTGGCTCACTTGCTCTATTTTTTGCAGGGGTGACAGGGACGTCAGTGCTTCCTGACCCAGATACTTGTGATGGCAATGATGTCAACTTTTAATGGAAAGCAGTTGTTATTTTCTTAATTTGTTAATGTTGGCTATATCCTACACATGTCCGGTTGGGGGGCACCACCAGCACAAAATGTGATTCTATCCACAGCATTGCAGGCAGGCTGACCAGGTTCATCATGTATGTTTATTCTTCCTTTATGTTTGCCCAGTGGTGTATGTGTGTGGTCATCTTGTGATGGCCAGTCATCCTAGTCCCATGGCTTACTTTCCATGTGTGCTCTTGGATGGACAGGAAGTGTGCAGTGTACAGGCGGTGCATTTGTCAGGAGTGTTGATGTGTGCACGTCCCTGCATTGTCAACTACACACATGCATCACCCAGGAGTTGTATGCCTGTTGTTTTGATTGTTCAGCCCTGTGGATGTGGTTGTATGCACATGTATGAGTTGTATGTTGTGCAGTGTGCAGTGTGGTGGTGTGTCATTGCAGTTCTATCTGACTCCTACTTGTTGTTTTTGTTGTCACTTGTGAATATGCAGAGTGTGTGACTGGCAAGTCAGTGTTGTGTTTTGTTGATCATCCATGTGTCTTGTTACTGTTTGTGGTGACTGTGCAGACCTGCTGCTGCACACTGCCATTGTGCTTGTGTTTTCTCATGCATTGCTGTCACATGGTGCCTTCTTGCCCCCAGTGTGGCATGTTGTGTGTGGTGTCATACCATCCCCTATCTGAGCTTCAGATGCCTAACCATTGTGGGTCTGCACTCCCTCTATTTGTGTATGGTACACTCCTGCCATGTCCCCTACTGACATGCAGTACACTTCACTTTGATGTCAGCTGTCCCCTTGGTTTACATGTGTGTGTGCCTCCCCACCACTTCATTTGTGACACTGTGCTTTGTGGTGCAGTTTTTGGGCCAGGATCAATGTGTCACTCAGGACATTTCCTCAATGGGTTGTATGTGATGCTCTTGTGCTGTTTGGCAGTCATGGTTGCTCATATGCAGTTCAACTGTGTGTGCTGCCCAGTCCTCTGATCAAGTTGTTTCCACCTTTGTGTCCCAGACTTGTGCATCTGTTGGTGTTGTGTTGGATGTATGCGTGTTGGCTGTGGTATTGCTTCACTTCCTGGGTGTGCTGTTGTCTTTGTGCTGTGCTGATTGGCGTTGTGTGGGTTCATGTTCTGCCACTCATGTCTGTGTGTGGCTGGTATGCTTGGTGTGCACATACTGCTTGTTGTGCATGCAGTGTTGTGTGTGTATGCTGCCTTGTCATTGCCTGGTGTGCATCCCCCGATGTCCTGCTGTGTTTGCTATGTGATTTTGTTGCCTGTGCATCTGTTGTTTGTGTGACGTGGCTGTGTTGTTCTGTGATGGTGCACTTCTTGTGTGTGTTGTGGTATGTTGTCTGCGCATTGTTCCTGAATGATGAGGTTGTGCATTCCTGTTGTGTCTGTGCTCCCATTGCCTTTCCACAGTTTAGCTGCACAGGGCTTGTCTGCTCTTGTTGTGGTTCTATGAGTGTGTCTGTTAGGTTATGTGTTTGTCTGTTGTTTTTGTGCAGACATTTGTTCTGGCATCCCTGTGTGTGTGTGTGATGTTTGTGGCTACCCCCAGGGGGTGTGATTCTTTGTGTGTGTATTGACTGGCAAGTATTGTCAGCCTTCAGTGTGTTTGACACTGGTGTTGTGTGCTGGTGGTGTGAGGGGGGTATGTGTGTAGATTCCTACTGGTGTTTGGCAGTCATGAAGTGTGTCAATGGGCCCTGTGTGTTGTGCTGCTGGTGTACTCCTGTAAAGTAGTTGTATACATGTGTGGCTGTTCACAGTTTGATTTCAGGGCCTTCCTTTCATCCTTGTACCTATACATGGTTTGCCTTGCTGTCTACCTGTGTTGTTGCACAGTGATGTCTGTGGTTTGACTTCACTGACTGTACCAGCCATGTGTGATTTGATGGTCTGAGGGTGTTGTTCTCTGTTCCTTGTCTTGCATGTAATGTACACATGCTTGTTGTGTGTCTCCGTGGCCTTCCATTTGTGTGCAGCCCACTTTGGCTTTCCTATTTGTTGTGGTCCATTGCTGTTGGCATGTGGGGTGTGTATGTGTCTGTGTGTCAGTTTATGGTATGTATGTGTGACTATGCAGGCTGTGTGTCCATTTGGATGTGTGTTCCTTGTATGTGTTCATTTTGTGCTTGTACTCATTTTTGTTTCCCTGAGTGTGGTGTTGTTGTGGTGTGTGTGTTTCCCTGGTCCTGTGCTACTGTGCTGTGTGCTGTGTGTTCCTGTGCAGCCACTCCTGCAGTGGCTGTCTCCCTGGTTGTTTGTTGTGTGGTGCAGGGTGTGGATTCACCTGGCTTGTTGTTATGCATGGTGGTGCACAGGAGGGGCACATGGCATGTGCCTTCATGGGGTGTGCTAGTGTGTGGTGGGAGGAGGTGTGGCCCTGTGGTATTTGTGCCCTGCCCATGCCTGGCACTGGCCCTGCCTTTCGCATTGTGCGCATGTATTCCTTTGTGTACACCGCTGCGGTGACGTGACCGAGACATTGCTGCATGAATGCGGAAGATGTGTGTCCAGGATGCCGAGGGGTGACTTGGTGGCAGGAGTGTCATGTTTGGGTGCCCTTGTGGATGTGTTCCTGTCCCCACCAGTGTGACTGATGTGGATTTGGACCCTGTGTCAGCCCATGTGTTGCGTGTTGTGTTTGTGTTATTGCGTACCTGCGTCGGCGTCCACGGCGGTCCATGAGTTGCTGGTGATGTAGCAGGTACAGCACCAGGAAAATGTGTAGAGCTGGATCCATTGCGGTCGTGACCGGGTGGTGTGGACCGGGACTCTAGTTTTGCGCTCCGCTGTCGAGCTTCCGCCGTCTTTGGATGTGTAGTTTCTCTGCTGCGGTGCGTCTGCTTGTTTGTGGCATACTAATTTATTGAGCGGGGCGGATGTCATTCCGCACGGCGGTGAGTCTCCATTGGCTCCCACTGCTGCGGTGGCGGGTGCACTTTGATGGTGGTGCATGTCGCACCGCGGCTGATGGGAAATGGGCTATGTTTGGCCATACTAAAATGGCGGACTTGAGGACCGCTGCTCGTGGGTGGAAAATGCATTTTTCCGCACCGTCAGCACTGCCGTGGTGCCACCGCCCGACATCCTAATAGACCCCTATGTATGAAAAGAAGTGGGCAAACCCAATATACCCTTGGAGGAGGCTTGGGCAAAGAAGCTAGAAATAAGTTAAAGAGTGCCTACAAGGGATTTTGTTTACAAACTTAAGTTAAGTAATTGTTTGTAAAGAAATTGCTTTTTCTTGAACCCTGATTAGTGGTGAACTATTGATTAATCAAACAAAAAAGTGGACAATTTTCTGACAGACATAAATTGTATAAAGAACATATATTTAATATATACACAAACAAGAACAAGGGAAATGCAATCGAAATCAACCAAACATAATGCTCGAGGTGTCACAAATTGACCTGCAATACAAATATGTATACATCTATTCCATAAGAAAACCAAGGAAAACGATCTGACAAAACAGAAAACGGTTCCTTAAGATCAATGAATCTTTGAAGAAATAAATGTAGCAGTCGACGTTTCGGTCTGTGTTGCCAGTAAGACTGTCAGACCATCTTCAGGACGTGTGGTTGATTATAAAGCCAATAAATACCCCTTCTACAATTTCTTTAAGAAGGGTTGGCCCCAGAGAAATCAGGGTAAATGAACGCGCTCTCCGTCAAATGTTGAGAATATCTGCGCCCAGTTTTAGTCATGCACGTGTTCGATTAAAACATGCAGACAGGGACTGCCGGCCAAAGTGACTTATGCTGCAAATTTTCTAATCAGAGCATTATCCGTATGTCTGCAAAAGGCAAAGTTTCTCTCGATATAGAGTTGAATATATTAAATATATGTTCTTTTGAAGAAAAGATTATCCATACTAAAGCACCTGACGGTTTGATGGGGGACTGGCAATCCCCGACTTTGAGACTTATTATTTGTCAGGACAGCTGCAATGATTCACATAATGGCTTGTAGGCAGACAGGCATGAGGCTGTGTAGTGGGACCCTTTGTCCTAGAACTAGACGTACTGACAAGAGTACTATTGAAGGCTGGCCAGCCTATCCTGGATACCAACAGGGAGCTCAAAGTAATGAGGCACTACTGGAGTAGATGTCTTCAGAAGACACGCAAACCAATCCCATAGTCCCCCATTCTACCCTCGGTCATACTGAAGTCTGACCCCATTGCGGATAGTGGAGGGGTGGAAGAATGGGTAGCAGCATGAGCGAAGAAAGTAGGGGACCTGTACAGAGAGGGTGAGCTTCTCTCCTTTGAGGATTTCCACTCGGAATTTGACCTCCCGTGAGGGCCAGTTCTTGCTCCACAGAACAGTGATAGTGGCCCTTTGCTGCCACTGGAAGGTAGGTACACTGGAACCTTTTGCAACACAACAAGGGTACCCCTAATCTAGTTTCCTATCTCAGGGTTTTAAAGTAAATATTTGTGAAAAATATATAGGAAACCGTAATTAAAAAGTTTGGTAATGTACAATTTGTTCGATATCAGAAGTTAAACATGACTATCACAAAAAGGGAGTTAGTTGAAAATTCATTCTTTAATATTTTTTGTAGTGATGTTTATAAAATTATATCCTTTTTTTTTAATAAACTTATTTCTCCCTTATTTTTCCTTTGTTTTCCTTTTCCCTTATTGATTCAAACCAATACTTATACACACAAAATGTTATAGCGTCGTAACATAATTTATCTAGACATTCATTTATCAGAATATGGTTTGCTAGACTCTATACAATTACGTCTTCAATTATAGTGCAACTTTTATCCTACACAAAATAATACATAATAAACATGGCTTATTTCAGTCTACGCGCGTTTCGGCGTTCAGCCTTCCTCAGGCGGCCATGGTATTGAAAAATCCTAGGACATAATAAAGAAAAAGAATAGTCTGTAACACATTGTACATTACCACTAAATCAAGTGCACATTTACATTAAAAAAAGGCCCTACATTGGTCCTATACATATATACATATATACACCTATATACATTTAATTTATGTAGCACTGACTGTAAATCGATTATTCAACAATAACATTCTCTCATTAATGTTGTGGGGCGTCAGAAACAAAAATGATGATTATATCCATTATAATGACATATACATTAGCTTCTAACCAGCGTTATTGTATTTATAATGCCTTGTTCCCCTTTTAATGTGAGTATCTATCTTCTATGATTTCGGGTTACAGATGCCTTCCACTGCCTTTTTGTGATCATCTGGTTACCTCACTGTTATTTTAAGGAGCCAAAAAACTTCCTCGGTATGATTATAGTAAGGTAAAGCTAACTTTTTGTGTTCGCTATCGGATTTGTTAATTGATTGCTACATTCACTGATTATTTTTACCTTATCTATTCAAAGCATATCTGTGTCCAAGGTTCCCTCTGTCAAGTGGTTAATATATCCAGTTCACTCTTTTCTGATGGCGGTGTTGTTTACCAGCGGAGTGTGCATCAACCAATCATTTGTACGGTCACTAGGGCACTGACCATATATGCACTAAAATAACACCAGATAAGATAGCGGATTAATCTTTTGATAATGGTACTGAGGTTGAAAACTAATATGGACTATTAAAGGCGCCCGATAGCACTTACCAAGGTAGCGGAGATTCCGTGTTCGTCCTCTCACGCTTCGTTGCTATCTGGGGAGGGGCTGGTTTTTGACTTGCATATATTCTTTCAGCCCGTTATTGCGGGTTTTAAATTGAAACACATAAAGCTATTGGTTCTTGTATAGCGCACTAACGTATAGTAATCGTGGGTGTTCCGTCATAACTTACCCGATCACTATAGTCTTTTATTAAGGCCCATTATCTCGACTTTTTCAATGGTGCTTCATCGGCGTGATTTGGAATATTTGTCCGAGTCGTCCGAACCTAGGGGCATATAATTAATCCAATAAATCTACTTGGTTACCGTATATGCCAAAGCATTCCGGCGTATAATTAATTCGATATTTCTGCTGGTGTGCCAAAGCATACCGGTACATTGAAGCGCCGCAGAGCTAATTCTCTAGTGTGTTCCTACAACACTCACCTCGCCGCGTAAGTCCTCCCTTCTTCTTGTCAGCAGATCACCAGGATAGAAAGGGGACTGGGCGTGAGACCGCTTCCCTTATACCAAGAGCTCCCCGGTCATTGGTCCGTTCCCACGGACATTATTCTTGCGCTTAAAGCGACACTACCCCGCTATTTATTTGTTCTTTTTTCTTTTTTCTTTTTTTGTACCAGAGATTGTTCGCTATCCACTGTGGCATTAGTTGTTATATCGTATGGCTTGACTCCATGGTATCTCACTGTTTAACCCCTTCTTATAGGTGTCCAAAGAGAATATCCAAAAAACCTCTCTCCTTTTTCGAATTTCAGTTCCCTGCGTCCCAGTAATGTTAATTTTCTCGATGATGAGCCATCTTATATCTTTCACGGTGTGGCTATGCTCAATGAAGTGTTGGACTAGCGGTGCTTGTACCTTCTTAGTCTTGATCGCTGACCTGTGTTCCGTTAGACGAGTCGCCATCGACCTCGATGTCTCCCCTACATAAGTTCTATTGCAGGGACATAGAATGGCGTATATGATGTTAGTAGATTTACAGTTAGTTAGGCATTGTAGGTCTATTTTGACTCCATTTATGGAGTATTGTTTCACTTCTAGGGCAGAATCACAGGCTAGACAGGACATACATTTGTAGTTACCCTTCAAAGTGGGTGGGCCTCCAATCGTGGTCTGAATGAATGTGGGAGTATTCTTTGGCATCCGCGATCTTGTTATTAGATCTTTAAGGTTCTTATTCTTGCGATACGCAAACATAGGTTTCAGTAGATAGTCTGGTTCTGTTCTTGTTGCATTTAAAATATGCCAGTTAGCATTAATGATCTGGCACATAATGCCATTCATGGTGCTATGCCGTGTTACCATCACAAGTCGGTCATGTTGTTTAGGTGTTTTTTTGCTCAGCAAACTTTGGCGATCGTAGTATCGAGCTCTCTTATATGAGTCTCGTACCAATCTTTTAGGGTATCCTCTAGCTACGAACCTCGTTCTCATTATTTCTGATTGTTGATCATAATCCGTAATATTGGTGCAGTTCCTCCGTAGACGGAGGAACTGTCCAAACGGAATAGTCGTTTTCTGCATTCTTGGATGGTAACTGGAAAAGTGTAACAATGTGTTACGAGCTGTGGGTTTGGTAAATAAGTCCACAGATAGCATACGTTCTTCAGACTTAATAGTGACATCCAAAAATTCAATCTTATGTTTGTCACTTTTAGCTACAAACCGAATGTTAGCGTCGCAAAGATTCAACCATGTTACAAATTGCGTTAAATCTTCCTCGGTGCCGTTCCAGATGTAAAAGACATCATCAATGAATCTAGACCAACTGGTGGTTGATTCACTGAATGGGGCCACTTCATTATAGACATATCTATGTTCATAGTGCGCCATAAAGATGTTAGCCACCGTTGGCGCACATGAAGCCCCCATACTTACTCCTTGGGTCTGCTGGAATAACGACCCATTGAACTCAAATGTGTTTTCTCGAAGCACAATGCCCAAACATTCCAGGATGAATTGAGCCGGGCACTCAATATTGTAAGTCTCAATGAACCACCTCACAGCTTCCAAAGCCCCCTGCTGCGGGATATTACTATAAAGGGCCTCAATATCCATCGTGACCAGAAGCTGGGTGTCCTGGTCAAAATGGATTTGTTCAACCTTACTAATAATATCGGTTGTGTCCCTTATATAGGATCTTATTTTGGGGACATGTGGGCGCAACAGAGCATCAACATATTTGGATAATGTTTCTGTTGTTGATCCAATGGTGGTCACAATGGGCCTATAAGGTGGGTCCGTGGTGCTTTTGTGTATTTTCGGGATTCCATATATTGAAGCCATCTTGGGTTTAGCCACATTCAAGAAAGTAAACTCTTTTTCACAGATGACCCCATCTTCCAAAGCATGAGTGGTTAGATCTTTGATCATTTTTGAGACCCTTTTAGTGGGGTCCGTCCGTACAGATGTGTAATGATCTTCATTGGATAGCATGGTAGTCATATTTGCTACATATTGATCAGTATTCATTAACACTATGCCTCCACCCTTGTCACACCCCTTAATAGTTATATCCTTATTGTTCTTAAGGGATGACAAGGCTTGATATTCATCCATGGAGAGATTATATTTGGGTGCCGGGATGAATTTAGTGGCTGCCATCATTTTATTGAACACGACGTGCTCAAAGATGGCGATCTCAGGTCCTACCTGTTCTAGTGTCGGGACAAACGTGGATGGAGGAGCCAAGCCTGATTTGTTGGGCATTAAGGGTTCTTGATGTTCCCGTCCCTCAAAGAAGGCACGTAATCTTATTTTCCGGAAGAAAGAAATTAGGTCTTGGAATAATTCAAATCTGTTTGCTTTTGCATGTGGAACAAAAGAGAGTCCTTTCGTCAACAGAGACTCCGTGGAGTGATCTATCGCATGAGTACTGAGATTGAAGATGGGTATCTGGTTTACTCGCGCCAATAATGGGCATGTCTCGTTGTTAGGACCTGGGGATCGTCCTGGTAAACATTCTGCCCCTGCGGGTAATTGTACGATTGCTGGTAGCTGCCCCGTTGACGTCGTTGGTATCTGGGCCGCCACCTGGATCTCTGTCCCCCTCGCCTGGCTAAAAAACCGGGACGTTCTCCTCTGCTATTACCTGCGACTCGTCGGCCTGAATTACCAGCTTGGTATTGGTCATAGTTTTCCCCTTCAGAGTCCGTCGTGTCAGAAAAGGTGACTACTTTTTTGGTAAATCTATCAGCTGAGGGTTGAAATTGATCTTCATCTATTGGTTGTTGCTGATAAAAGTTGTCAGCCAGGTATGGGTACATTCTCTCCACAAAGAGGCCTGGAATATTTTTTACTCTTAAGCCTTGTGGAATAATTCCTGCTTTGAGATACTCTAGCATGAAGTGACCATGCATTTCAATTCGTTTGGCTTTTTTCTTTAACGAAGTTAATTTATTAAAGTCTTCAAAACCTAGGGAACTAGTGGCATGTACTGTTTGGCCACCTATGGCAAAATCTCCCAATAATGTGGCAAGATCTTCATCTGTAAAACCAAATGTTTGGAGCTTATCCATTTTTTAGCAATTAACCCTATATGGCAAACCACATGCAACCACTGAAATTGCCTAGAGGTGCCGAAATAATGTTGTCTCTAGTTAGATTAAGAGAATTGCCCTAATCAATTAACAAATCCGATAGCGAACACAAAAAGTTAGAATTATTCCACAAGGCTTAAGAGTAAAAAATATTCCAGGCCTCTTTGTTAAAATTAGAAAATTCCTTGAACGTTGGTCTCACATAGCCAACAGGTGCTCCCGGGATCTCATGATCCTGATAGTTGAAACATCAAAGGAGATGATTCAGACATTAATGGAGGAAATCCAAGAATTAGAGAATAAAATCAAAAGCAATCAAGCAATAGAAGAGGCTAAAAAGAAGTTAGATGAAGTGGAAACTGAGATGTTATCTTATCATGAGTACCTGATGAAACGAAAGACAGAAAAGCTTAAAAAAGATGTGAGATACACTAGTCAGGAGAGAATGTACCCATACCTGGCTGACAACTTTTATCAGCAACAACCAATAGATGAAGATCAATTTCAACCCTCAGCTGATAGATTTACCAAAAAAGTAGTCACCTTTTCTGACACGACGGACTCTGAAGGGGAAAACTATGACCAATACCAAGCTGGTAATTCAGGCCGACGAGTCGCAGGTAATAGCAGAGGAGAACGTCCCGGTTTTTTAGCCAGGCGAGGGGGACAGAGATCCAGGTGGCGGCCCAGATACCAACGACGTCAACGGGGCAGCTACCAGCAATCGTACAATTACCCGCAGGGGCAGAATGTTTACCAGGACGATCCCCAGGTCCTAACAACGAGACATGCCCATTATTGGCGCGAGTAAACCAGATACCCATCTTCAATCTCAGTACTCATGCGATAGATCACTCCACGGAGTCTCTGTTGACGAAAGGACTCTCTTTTGTTCCACATGCAAAAGCAAACAGATTTGAATTATTCCAAGACCTAATTTCTTTCTTCCGGAAAATAAGATTACGTGCCTTCTTTGAGGGACGGGAACATCAAGAACCCTTAATGCCCAACAAATCAGGCTTGGCTCCTCCATCCACGTTTGTCCCGACACTAGAACAGGTAGGACCTGAGATCGCCATCTTTGAGCACGTCGTGTTCAATAAAATGATGGCAGCCACTAAATTCATCCCGGCACCCAAATATAATCTCTCCATGGATGAATATCAAGCCTTGTCATCCCTTAAGAACAATAAGGATATAACTATTAAGGGGTGTGACAAGGGTGGAGGCATAGTGTTAATGAATACTGATCAATATGTAGCAAATATGACTACCATGCTATCCAATGAAGATCATTACACATCTGTACGGACGGACCCCACTAAAAGGGTCTCAAAAATGATCAAAGATCTAACCACTCATGCTTTGGAAGATGGGGTCATCTGTGAAAAAGAGTTTACTTTCTTGAATGTGGCTAAACCCAAGATGGCTTCAATATATGGAATCCCGAAAATACACAAAAGCACCACGGACCCACCTTATAGGCCCATTGTGACCACCATTGGATCAACAACAGAAACATTATCCAAATATGTTGATGCTCTGTTACGCCCACATGTCCCCAAAATAAGATCCTATATAAGGGACACAACCGATATTATTAGTAAGGTTGAACAAATCCATTTTGACCAGGACACCCAGCTTCTGGTCACGATGGATATTGAGGCCCTTTATAGTAATATCCCGCAGCAGGGGGCTTTGGAAGCTGTGAGGTGGTTCATTGAGACTTACAATATTGAGTGCCCGGCTCAATTCATCCTGGAATGTTTGGGCATTGTGCTTCGAGAAAACACATTTGAGTTCAATAGGTCGTTATTCCAGCAGACCCAAGGAGTAAGTATGGGGGCTTCATGTGCGCCAACGGTGGCTAACATCTTTATGGCGCACTATGAACATAGATATGTCTATAATGAAGTGGCCCCATTCAGTGAATCAACCACCAGTTGGTCTAGATTCATTGATGATGTCTTTTACATCTGGAACGGCACCGAGGAAGATTTAACGCAATTTGTAACATGGTTGAATCTTTGCGACGCTAACATTCGGTTTGTAGCTAAAAGTGACAAACATAAGATTGAATTTTTGGATGTCACTATTAAGTCTGAAGAACGTATGCTATCTGTGGACTTATTTACCAAACCCACAGCTCGTAACACATTGTTACACTTTTCCAGTTACCATCCAAGAATGCAGAAAACGACTATTCCGTTTGGACAGTTCCTCCGTCTACGGAGGAACTGCACCAATATTACGGATTATGATCAACAATCAGAAATAATGAGAACGAGGTTCGTAGCTAGAGGATACCCTAAAAGATTGGTACGAGACTCATATAAGAGAGCTCGATACTACGATCGCCAAAGTTTGCTGAGCAAAAAAACACCTAAACAACATGACCGACTTGTGATGGTAACACGGCATAGCACCATGAATGGCATTATGTGCCAGATCATTAATGCTAACTGGCATATTTTAAATGCAACAAGAACAGAACCAGACTATCTACTGAAACCTATGTTTGCGTATCGCAAGAATAAGAACCTTAAAGATCTAATAACAAGATCGCGGATGCCAAAGAATACTCCCACATTCATTCAGACCACGATTGGAGGCCCACCCACTTTGAAGGGTAACTACAAATGTATGTCCTGTCTAGCCTGTGATTCTGCCCTAGAAGTGAAACAATACTCCATAAATGGAGTCAAAATAGACCTACAATGCCTAACTAACTGTAAATCTACTAACATCATATACGCCATTCTATGTCCCTGCAATAGAACTTATGTAGGGGAGACATCGAGGTCGATGGCGACTCGTCTAACGGAACACAGGTCAGCGATCAAGACTAAGAAGGTACAAGCACCGCTAGTCCAACACTTCATTGAGCATAGCCACACCGTGAAAGATATAAGATGGCTCATCATCGAGAAAATTAACATTACTGGGACGCAGGGAACTGAAATTCGAAAAAGGAGAGAGGTTTTTTGGATATTCTCTTTGGACACCTATAAGAAGGGGTTAAACAGTGAGATACCATGGAGTCAAGCCATACGATATAACAACTAATGCCACAGTGGATAGCGAACAATCTCTGGTACAAAAAAAGAAAAAAGAAAAAAGAACAAATAAATAGCGGGGTAGTGTCGCTTTAAGCGCAAGAATAATGTCCGTGGGAACGGACCAATGACCGGGGAGCTCTTGGTATAAGGGAAGCGGTCTCACGCCCAGTCCCCTTTCTATCCTGGTGATCTGCTGACAAGAAGAAGGGAGGACTTACGCGGCGAGGTGAGTGTTGTAGGAACACACTAGAGAATTAGCTCTGCGGCGCTTCAATGTACCGGTATGCTTTGGCACACCAGCAGAAATATCGAATTAATTATACGCCGGAATGCTTTGGCATATACGGTAACCAAGTAGATTTATTGGATTAATTATATGCCCCTAGGTTCGGACGACTCGGACAAATATTCCAAATCACGCCGATGAAGCACCATTGAAAAAGTCGAGATAATGGGCCTTAATAAAAGACTATAGTGATCGGGTAAGTTATGACGGAACACCCACGATTACTATACGTTAGTGCGCTATACAAGAACCAATAGCTTTATGTGTTTCAATTTAGAACCCGCAATAACGGGCTGAAAGAATATATGCAAGTCAAAAACCAGCCCCTCCCCAGATAGCAACGAAGCGTGAGAGGACGAACACGGAATCTCCGCTACCTTGGTAAGTGCTATCGGGCGCCTTTAATAGTCCATATTAGTTTTCAACCTCAGTACCATTATCAAAAGATTAATCCGCTATCTTATCTGGTGTTATTTTAGTGCATATATGGTCAGTGCCCTAGTGACCGTACAAATGATTGGTTGATGCACACTCCGCTGGTAAACAACACCGCCATCAGAAAAGAGTGAACTGGATATATTAACCACTTGACAGAGGGAACCTTGGACACAGATATGCTTTGAATAGATAAGGTAAAAATAATCAGTGAATGTAGCAATCAATTAACAAATCCGATAGCGAACACAAAAAGTTAGCTTTACCTTACTATAATCATACCGAGGAAGTTTTTTGGCTCCTTAAAATAACAGTGAGGTAACCAGATGATCACAAAAAGGCAGTGGAAGGCATCTGTAACCCGAAATCATAGAAGATAGATACTCACATTAAAAGGGGAACAAGGCATTATAAATACAATAACGCTGGTTAGAAGCTAATGTATATGTCATTATAATGGATATAATCATCATTTTTGTTTCTGACGCCCCACAACATTAATGAGAGAATGTTATTGTTGAATAATCGATTTACAGTCAGTGCTACATAAATTAAATGTATATAGGTGTATATATGTATATATGTATAGGACCAATGTAGGGCCTTTTTTAATGTAAATGTGCACTTGATTTAGTGGTAATGTACAATGTGTTACAGACTATTCTTTTTCTTTATTATGTCCTAGGATTTTTCAATACCATGGCCGCCTGAGGAAGGCTGAACGCCGAAACGCGCGTAGACTGAAATAAGCCATGTTTATTATGTATTATTTTGTGTAGGATAAAAGTTGCACTATAATTGAAGACGTAATTGTATAGAGTCTAGCAAACCATATTCTGATAAATGAATGTCTAGATAAATTATGTTACGACGCTATAACATTTTGTGTGTATAAGTATTGGTTTGAATCAATAAGGGAAAAGGAAAACAAAGGAAAAATAAGGGAGAAATAAGTTTATTAAAAAAAAAGGATATAATTTTATAAACATCACTACAAAAAATATTAAAGAATGAATTTTCAACTAACTCCCTTTTTGTGATAGTCATGTTTAACTTCTGATATCGAACAAATTGTACATTACCAAACTTTTTAATTACGGTTTCCTATATATTTTTCACAAAAAAAGGTACACTGGAACCTTACAGCCATAAAGCTTGCCAATATATTGATAAGCCCGGGGGCACAATTATGGCAGTCACGTGCCTCTACAGAGCAATACAGGGGAGACATGCTTCTGCCACTAACTGGCCTGTGAGTCAAATGGGAAGAGGATCTAGGAGTCCCCATTGCATATGGAGACTGGTCGAATATACTTGAGTGAATCCTCAAGGTGTACAGTAATGCACGCTTTAAATTGATTAATTTCCATCTATTAAATGAGACATACCTTACACCTGGGTGCATTAATAAATACTTTCAAACAGTAGAAACAGCCTGCCCAAGGTGCGGAGAGGTGGGGGAAGAAATCCTACATATGCTCTGGGCTTGCCCTGTGCTACATTGCTACTGGGAGGAGATAACTAAGGTAGTTGCTGATGTAACAGAAAAGGTAGTTTCCTGCTCGCTGGCCCATTGTCTGCTGGGTTGGTTCCCACACATCCAAGACAAAGATGACTCGCAAATTTCAGGATTTAGCATTTCTCTTAGCAAAAAGGGAAATCACAAGGCACTGGAAGGCCTCGGGGGACCCCAAGGGACTGTTTTGCGAAAAGAACTGGAGAGATGGACAGGATGTGAGGGGAGAGTGCTTTTTAGAGAGGCTATGTGAGGGATTGGATCGCTTGAGAGGGCTAAGGTCTGGGAAACCCTAGTAGACAGCTTGAACGACCCGAACTTAGGGTTAGAGGAACCTGCACCGGAGGGAACGCAGTGCCTGGGAACCCATAGTCATTATAGTTCCTATGCTCTGATATGGGAGAGTGAAGTATGGAACTCGCCCTTGGGAACTCCTCCTGACCTCGGACCCTGCATGCTAGAGATGATAGAATGGCAATGAACACACACACGGTTGCGACTCCTGAAGGTGGGAGGGCGGACGTTAATGTTACAGAAGTTGGGCTAGCAGCGACAAGATATTGTGGTAATCACAATGTATGGGAACGAGCAACCATACAAGATGTAGAAGTACATTGTGATATGATATATAATGTGATGTGCCACTTTCTAAACTTGATAAAAATTTGATTAAAAAACAAATAAGAGGTCAAAATGACAGTTAACACTCTGATTGGCACAATAGCCTCAGTAACAATACTTTTTTCTTCCTTCCCAATTATTTCCACAAGGAAGAATTGTTCATAGCACTGTTAGTTGACATTCCAATCCCCGGTTTCAAGTTCTACATTACATAGGAACATTCCAGCACCTGTACAGTTAGATTTACTAAAAGTAATATATTTCTACCCTGACAAACCTTTTTTGGCAACGAAAGAGTGGGGAAAAATACATAAGGTTCTAAACATATGCCTTGCAGTTTCTATACAGCTCTTTGATGCCGGTACATAGCTCACTGCTATACTACGAGATTTGAAGCTAATGTACTACAAGTAACAAAAGGATCTTTTTGACAGAAGCAGTAACCTACTGAGCTATCTACATAAAATACAATTCTGTGATCTGCAGTGTTAAATGTGCTTTGCAACAGGCACATTAGCCCTCTGTGCCACTTTATGATGACTCAAAACTTCCACTAGACAAAACACAGATCTCTCCAGCAGGTACATTAATCACCAGAGTTACCTTGATTTTGTTATTACTGCTTGAAAATTGTTGGGCACACAAGGAACTCTCCAGCAAGGGCCTTTCATCCTGTTAGATATTTCAAAACACAGCACCCATCGAACTAGATACCTGGTGCAGTGGCACCGGTCACACCTCCCTACAGTCTGGCCAGTCAGGAAACATACAGTAGGCCTAGGTTTCCAGATGTCCTCCTGGGAATGAATTGTGACAATACCTGCAGTCTCCTATTCTTGCTGTGCAGAAGTTTGTGTAGTGTAGAATTCTATATGAGGGAATAGAGCCCACTGTGCAAATATACTTTTTTCCTTTTGTCTTCATAGTGCAAACATGTTTTCGTCTGCGCCACCAGCAAATAGTGAGAGATCTCATAGAACACAGGGAGTGCCCCCAGCCTAGAATACATCTCAGGCCAATTCAAGGGTTGAGAGGTGTTGTATCAGTTTTTAGGTATGTCCACAAAGGTACAAGTTTGTGAACGTTCCCAAACATCCAACACAAAATACTCCTTGGAATGTCCCTTTCATAGCTCTTGTGTGGGTTTTACAACTGAAAATGTCTTCACATTTGTGGCAGAGAAATCTGCAGTACTATATGTATTTCATTCCACCAGGTATCCCTTTTTGAATTCCTGGCAGACGTAAATGAGCCATGGTGGCCTGTAAACTTACAAGTATGGTCAAAAATACCCTTTTGAATACGCTCTCTTCCAAATCGGCACAATAATTCACCATCTCAAGGGCAAATCTGCTATGATTAACTCAATGTGGAGTAGTGTGGCTCACTGGTTAGAGGCAGCAGACCTGGAAGCAGAGGACGGCCTGGGACCAGGGTTCAATTCCTGACGTGGCACGGTCTTCGCCTCTGTGCCTACTCTAACCAGGGATCACACTCGGCAACTCTGGGCATTAGCTTGTCTCATCTCCACAACGGCCCCCAACATTCGCCGGGAATGCCTGGTTTCACCTTGGAGATACCCATGAGGGACCATCTCACAGGAATAGCCAGGACGGGTTCCACAGCGGTCTACAGTGCCACGACGCCTCGGCAGCAGTGCGCTTTACAAAAAACGCATACATACATACACATACAATGTAAAACGTATAATGCTGCTATTTATTGCCAAGTCTCACCTGTACAGAAACTAAGCATTGTTCTGAATTAGGAATATTTTAGGAATCATGTATAACATCTTGTCATAAGTGCAACCAGAAAAACACCTTGGGTGGGATTTGAAAAATAACTCACTGTTCATTTCTTTGACACTCAGGACTAAATCTGTTTTGACCTGGCTGGGATCATAAATGATCAGCCTAAGCTTTTTAAAAGATATGGCTGACACTGTCACAAGCACATCAGAGTTAAACATACTACAGGCATACATTTATCATCCCCAAGTGAATCCCTTTACACTACGGGGAATCCAACGATATCACTCAGGACAGAATGGCAGAACCACGAATCACATCAAATGTGTGCTCGTTGAAGTCAGGACAAATTACATCATTGAGAAGTGAAAGTAACTCAACTATGAGCAAGCTGTCATTGTATATGGGGGAAGATTTGATCTGATCGCTCTTAAAGAATGACCAGAGATTACCCCAGATCAATATTAAAATAATAGTATTGACCATGCATACAGTATATCTTCACTGGACCCACTGAGTGTGTTTGTGTAAGCAATACGAGATCTGTTCATCATAGCCTCATATAAATGGACAACCGTACAACCCCACTGAGGAGGAAAAAACACCCACAAGTGCTATACTGAGCTGGCCTTTCACCTCGGGGGAAAACAGCACTGTACAGTGAACGGTAAACAGACAAAATATCGAGTTAAAATTATCGACCTACCAGAATATCGATGTTGGAATATCGTCATGCCAGAATATCGACAGTTAGAATATCTTTGACAAGATTATCGAGTTGAAGGTAAGAAATATCGTTTTTTAAATATAGATGTTAAAAATATCGTTTTTTTAGTTAGTGTTATGTATGTTAGTATTTAATTTAAATGTATGTGTTCTATATTTTTGTGTAAGTATTGCTTTTGTGTTTTAATATATGTGTTACATTTTTATAAGTAATTAAAAAAAATTTAACAATATGTTGCTTTTTAGTTTCGTAGCGGGTTGTGGGTTTATAGGGGAATAGTGTGGGAAGTAATTTAATTATAATACATTTATTAATAATTTTTAAAAGTTATTAATTATTGGTTAATTAAATTTTGCGTTTTATTTCCGTAGTGGGTTGTGGGGTTACAGGGGAATAGGGTGAGAAGTAATTTAATAATTATTAATTGATTCATACTTGTTATTAATTATTATTTATGTAATTAATAATTTATATTGTTAAGTGTGGTAATGAATTTAATATTCATGATTTATTAATTGTTGATTAATAATTATTAATTAATTGTTAAATATGTTAACTGTCTCATTTTTTAGGAGTGGGTTGTGGTTTTATAGGGGAATAGGGTGGAAAGTAAATTTAAAATTATTAATTAATTAATATTGTTGTATTAATTGTTATTTATGTATTTAATATATTATGTTGTTCATTGCGGTAATTAATTTAATATTAATGCTTTATGAATTGGTTATTAATAATAATTAATTAATGGTTAAATATGTTAATTGTCTCATTTTTTAGGAGTGTGTTGTGGGTTTATAGAGGACTAGGGTGGGAAGTAATGTAAGTGTCAGTAATTAATTAATACTTTTTATTAATTATTATTTATCTATTTAATATTTTATATTGTTAAATGTGGTTATTAATTTATTATTATTTGTTTATTATTAGGATATGAATAATTAGTAATTAATTAATAATTATGTTAATTGTGTCTTCTTTTAAGAGTTTGTTGTGCGTTGATAGCTGAGTAGGGTGGGAAGTAATTTAAATGTAATAAAAAATTATAATTTTTTTATTTTCATTTAAAGTTATTTTATAGTGTTAATTGTGTGAACTAATTTATTAGTGATTGGTTTTAATTTGCTTGTTAATTGTTATTAGTTAATTAATTAATTGCCAATTAATTATGTTACTTTTGTCATGTTTTACAATATTGGTGGTGTTGTTTAAAGGGAAATATGGTGGGAGGTAAATTATTTTTGAATAATTAATTATTTGTTAATTAATGTTAATTATTTTGCTGGAGTGGGAAAACTAATTTATTCGCCTCCGCTATCCAACACTTTCCCTAATGTTGCATTTGCTGGAGTGGGAATAGTAAATTATTCCCCTCCGCTAACCAACACTTTCCCTACTGTTGCACTCACTGGAGTGGGAATAGTAATTTCTTCCCCCCCCCGAGCTCGAACATTTTCCATACTGTTGCACTCGCTGGAGTGGGAATAGTTATTTTTACTTACCCGCTATCCAAAACTTTTCCTACTGTTGCATTCACTGGAGTGGGAATAGTAATTTTTACCCCCCCGCTATCCAACCCTTTCTCTACTGATGCACTTACTGGAGTGGGAATAGTAATTTTTACCCCCCTGCTATCCAACAGTTTCCCTACTGTTACACTCATTGGAATTTGAATATTTATTTTTACTTACCTGCTATCAAACACTTTCCCTAATGTTGCACTCATTCGAGTGGGAATAGTAATTTTTACCCACCCGCTATCCAACACTTTCCCTACTGTTGCACTCACTGGAGTGGGAATAGTAAATAAATGAAAAGGATTTACTTTTAAGTTATTAGCATTTTTTCTTTATTTTTATAATTTTTTTAACATTAAAAAAGCAATATATTTAACTTTGATATTTTATACAACGATAATTTTATTTCAATATTTTTGTACTTACCATGTTGTAGATAGGATGTCGATATTATGGACATCGATATTCTTGACACGAAATTCTGGTAGGTCGATATTGTTGTCGTCTATATTATGTCAGTGATCCACAGTGAACACAAGCATTTCCTTATTTCAGTTCAAACACAAACCTCTCCTTCTCCGGGGATATTGTAGAGTGAGTTGTCTTCTCTAAAACACCAATCTAGAATTGTCTATTAAAATAAAAATGAAATGCTTCCTTTTTTGGGGATGGGGCAATATATTCATTTAAGGTTTTACTTTCGCAAGCGGGTAGAAAAAAGCGAAAACCCAGTCAAAACAATGAACACCTAGGGCCTCATTACGATGTCGGTCGGAAAGCAAACCGACCGACTCCATGTCGGAATCGATTCTGACTGACTCTCGTTCGGCGAGCCCGACTGACCGATTATGATGGTTCCGAACACCATTCCGACCGACAACATAGGCTCCCATTGAAAAAACGGGTGGTTGCGGAAAACCTTGCACCCTGGGGCGGGCACCCCATTGTGCCTGCCACACTGTGCAAGGTTTGAAAGGGGGTCCCTTGGGTACCCCCACAGGCCACAACTCGAGGCCACAGGGTGAAGGGGGTCCTGCTACGGGCTCTCAAAGTCAGTTTCCGATAGCCATTCCGTGTTGGACAGATTCGGAAATGCTGTCTGAATCCAACATCATAAAACGTCGGTCGGAAACATGGTCCATTGAGCTGTAGGATTCAGCTCTGACCGACTCGGAGTCTCCGAATGCCCGTAGGAACCGATACGGAATGACCGAACGGTTACCTTCCTATCGTAATCAGTCGGTCGGAAATGTTCCTTTCTGAGTCGGTCGGAAACATAGGTTCTGACACGGATTAGAAAATCTGAATGCCGTTCGGAGCCTTTCCGATCCACATCGTAATCAGCCCCATAGTGGAATTACACACACACACACAATTAACACACACGCCTATGCATGCGCACATATGCATGTTATGTTCTGTCATGTTATAAGAGATCTATAAAGCGCACATACACCGGTTGGTTTCATAACACTGAGGTGCCGATTACGATCCTGTAAAAACCGGGTACGAACCGTCGGACGGAGCATATTCTCAGTCCGACGCGTACCCGGTTGTCAAAATCTACAAACATGGAATTACGATTCGCACGGGAACACCATTTCCGTATGAATCGTAAAAAACCCCGACCGAACAAAATAAACATACAAATGTGAACCGGGAAAGCGCCGACCTGACATCGGGACGCACGCAGCCTGCCATTCACGAACCAGGAATTACGATTCGCACCGACGTCATCCCGCACGGACAATATTTTCCGGCTGCCAAAAACTGCCGGGAAATCAGGACGACGCGAACAAGGACTACCAGTACGCGACGGACAGACAGGACGACGCGAACAAGGAGGACCAGTACGCGACAGGACGACGCGAACAAGGAGGACCAGTACGCGACGGACAGACAGGACGACGCGAACAAGGACGACCAGTACGCGACAGGACGACGTGAACAAGGAGGACCAGTACGCGACGGACAGACATGGACCCGAACCTACGAGTCATCCCGGCCCTCATAGCAATCGACCTCCTCTACAGGTTCGGACGCAGACGCCGCAGAAGGTCAGAACAACTAAGGGAGGGGGGAAAGTGGGGTGGGGTGGGGGTGGCAGGACCAGGGCAGGCCACAAACCCCCCACCAAAGTCACACAGCACACATGCCCTGGACATACCTGACTCCCATGCCCTGGTCACTACGAGGGGGTGGGGGCGTGTCCAGATAATCCAGCGACCGCCACAACAGAAGTCCGTCACCACGCGAACAGGCAACACAACCAGACAGGTACGTCCCGTACCCACGCCTGAAGAGCGTGTGTACGAGTCGAACCACGCCCACACCCACGTCACCCCAACAATGGCAGGACGGCTCGTACCCACGTGGCAAAGGCCTGGGTACGGCCCGCACAAGCATCACACAGGAGGGGTGTGTGCAGAGACCTCCCAGCAGTGCCCAGACACAGGAGAGGTGGGTGCAGAGTCCTCCCAGCAGTGCCCTGAGACAGGAGGGGTGTGTGCAGAGACCTCCCAGCAGTGCCCTGAGACAGGAGGGGTGTGTGCAGAGACCTCCCAGCAGTGCCCAGACACAGGAGGGGTGTGTGCAGAGACCTCCCAGCAGTGCCCTGAGACAGGAGGGGTGTGTGCAGAGACCTCCCAGCAGTGCCCAGACACAGGAGAGGTGGGTGCAGAGACCTCCCAGCAGTGCCCTGAAACAGGAGGGGTGTGTGCAGAGACCTCCCAGCAGTGCCCAGACACAGGAGAGGTGGGTGCAGAGTCCTCCCAGCAGTGCCCTGAGACAGGAGGGGTGGGTGCAGAGTCCTCCCAGCAGTGCCCTGAGACAGGAGGGGTGTGTGCAGAGACCTCCCAGCAGTGCCCTGAGACAGGAGGGGTGTGTGCAGAGACCTCCCAGCAGTGCCCTGAGACAGGAGGGGTGTGTGCAGAGACCTCCCAGCAGTGCCCTGAGACAGGAGGGGTGTGTGCAGAGACCTCCCAGCAGTGCCCAGACACAGGAGGGGTGTGTGCAGAGACCTCCCAGCAGTGCCCTGAGACAGGAGGGGTGTGTGCAGAGACCTCCCAGCAGTGCCCAGACACAGGAGAGGTGGGTGCAGAGTCCTCCCAGCAGTGCCCTGAGACAGGAGGGGTGTGTGCAGAGACCTCCCAGCAGTGCCCTGAGACAGGAGGGGTGTGTGCAGAGACCTCCCAGCAGTGCCCAGACACAGGAGGGGTGTGTGCAGAGACCTCCCAGCAGTGCCCTGAGACAGGAGGGGTGTGTGCAGAGACCTCCCAGCAGTGCCCAGACACAGGAGAGGTGGGTGCAGAGACCTCCCAGCAGTGCCCTGAGACAGGAGGGGTGTGTGCAGAGACCTCCCAGCAGTGCCCAGACACAGGAGAGGTGGGTGCAGAGTCCTCCCAGCAGTGCCCTGAGACAGGAGGGGTGGGTGCAGAGTCCTCCCAGCAGTGCCCTGAGACAGGAGGGGTGTGTGCAGAGACCTCCCAGCAGTGCCCTGAGACAGGAGGGGTGTGTGCAGAGACCTCCCAGCAGTGCCCTGAGACAGGAGGGGTGTGTGCAGAGACCTCCCAGCAGTGCCCTGAGACAGGAGGGGTGTGTGCAGAGACCTCCCAGCAGTGCCCAGACACAGGAGGGGTGTGTACAGAGACCTCCCAGCAGTGCCCTGAGACAGGAGGGGTGTGTGCAGAGACCTCCCAGCAGTGCCCAGACACAGGAGAGGTGGGTGCAGAGTCCTCCCAGCAGTGCCCTGAGACAGGAGGGGTGGGTGCAGAGTCCTCCCAGCAGTGCCCTGAGACAGGAGGGGTGTGTGCAGAGACCTCCCAGCAGTGCCCAGACACAGGAGAGGTGGGTGCAGAGTCCTCCCAGCAGTGCCCTGAGACAGGAGGGGTGTGTGCAGAGACCTCCCAGCAGTGCACAGACACAGGAGAGGTGTGTGCAGTGTCCTCCCAGCAGTGCCCTGAGACAGGAGGGGTGTGTGCAGAGACCTCCCAGCAGTGCCCTGAGACAGGAGGGGTGTGTGCAGAGACCTCCCAGCAGTGCCCAGACACAGGAGAGGTGTGTGCAGAGACCTCCCAGCAGTGCCCTGAGACAGGAGGGGTGTGTGCAGAGACCTCCCAGCAGTGCCCAGACACAGGAGAGGTGGGTGCAGAGACCTCCCAGCAGTGCCCTGAGACAGGAGGGGTGTGTGCAGAGACCTCCCAGCAGTGCCCAGACACAGGAGAGGTGGGTGCAGAGACCTCCCAGCAGTGCCCTGAAACAGGAGGGGTGTGTGCAGAGACCTCCCAGCAGTGCCCAGACACAGGAGAGGTGGGTGCAGAGTCCTCCCAGCAGTGCCCTGAGACAGGAGGGGTGGGTGCAGAGTCCTCCCAGCAGTGCCCTGAGACAGGAGGGGTGTGTGCAGAGACCTCCCAGCAGTGCCCTGAGACAGGAGGGGTGTGTGCAGAGACCTCCCAGCAGTGCCCTGAGACAGGAGGGGTGTGTGCAGAGACCTCCCAGCAGTGCCCTGAGACAGGAGGGGTGTGTGCAGAGACCTCCCAGCAGTGCCCAGACACAGGAGGGGTGTGTGCAGAGACCTCCCAGCAGTGCCCTGAGACAGGAGGGGTGTGTGCAGAGACCTCCCAGCAGTGCCCAGACACAGGAGAGGTGGGTGCAGAGTCCTCCCAGCAGTGCCCTGAGACAGGAGGGGTGTGTGCAGAGACCTCCCAGCAGTGCCCTGAGACAGGAGGGGTGTGTGCAGAGACCTCCCAGCAGTGCCCAGACACAGGAGGGGTGTGTGCAGAGACCTCCCAGCAGTGCCCTGAGACAGGAGGGGTGTGTGCAGAGACCTCCCAGCAGTGCCCAGACACAGGAGAGGTGGGTGCAGAGACCTCCCAGCAGTGCCCTGAGACAGGAGGGGTGTGTGCAGAGACCTCCCAGCAGTGCCCAAACACAGGAGAGGTGGGTGCAGAGTCCTCCCAGCAGTGCCCTGAGACAGGAGGGGTGGGTGCAGAGTCCTCCCAGCAGTGCCCTGAGACAGGAGGGGTGTGTGCAGAGACCTCCCAGCAGTGCCCTGAGACAGGAGGGGTGTGTGCAGAGACCTCCCAGCAGTGCCCTGAGACAGGAGGGGTGTGTGCAGAGACCTCCCAGCAGTGCCCTGAGACAGGAGGGGTGTGTGCAGAGACCTCCCAGCAGTGCCCAGACACAGGAGGGGTGTGTACAGAGACCTCCCAGCAGTGCCCTGAGACAGGAGGGGTGTGTGCAGAGACCTCCCAGCAGTGCCCAGACACAGGAGAGGTGGGTGCAGAGTCCTCCCAGCAGTGCCCTGAGACAGGAGGGGTGGGTGCAGAGTCCTCCCAGCAGTGCCCTGAGACAGGAGGGGTGTGTGCAGAGACCTCCCAGCAGTGCCCAGACACAGGAGAGGTGGGTGCAGAGTCCTCCCAGCAGTGCCCTGAGACAGGAGGGGTGTGTGCAGAGACCTCCCAGCAGTGCACAGACACAGGAGAGGTGTGTGCAGTGTCCTCCCAGCAGTGCCCTGAGACAGGAGGGGTGTGTGCAGAGACCTCCCAGCAGTGCCCTGAGACAGGAGGGGTGTGTGCAAAGACCTCCCAGCAGTGCCCAGACACAGGAGGGGTGTGTGCAGAGACCTCCCAGCAGTGCCCTGAGACAGGAGGGGTGTGTGCAGAGACCTCCCAGCAGTGCCCAGACACAGGAGAGGTGGGTGCAGAGACCTCCCAGCAGTGCCCTGAGACAGGAGGGGTGTGTGCAGAGACCTCCCAGCAGTGCCCAGACACAGGAGAGGTGGGTGCAGAGTCCTCCCAGCAGTGCCCAGAGACAGGAGGGGTGGGTGCAGATTCCTCCCAGCAGTGCCCTGAGACAGGAGGGGTGTGTGCAGAGACTTCCCAGCAGTGCCCTGAGACAGGAGGGGTGTGTGCAGAGACCTCCCAGCAGTGCCCTGAGACAGGAGGGGTGTGTGCAGAGACCTCCCAGCAGTGCCCAGACACAGGAGGGGTGTGTGCAGAGACCTCCCAGCAGTGCCCTGAGACAGGAGGGGTGTGCAGAGACCTCCCAGCAGTGCCCAGACACAGGAGAGGTGGGTGCAGAGTCCTCCCAGCAGTGCCCTGAGACAGGAGGGGTGGGTGCAGAGTCCTCCCAGCAGTGCCCTGAGACAGGAGGGGTGTGTGCAGAGACCTCCCAGCAGTGCCCAGACACAGGAGAGGTGGGTGCAGAGTCCTCCCAGCAGTGCCCTGAGACAGGAGGGGTGTGTGCAGAGACCTCCCAGCAGTGCCCTGAGACAGGAGGGGTGTGTGCAGAGACCTCCCAGCAGTGCCCAGACACAGGAGGGGTGGGTGCAGAGTCCTCCCAGCAGTGCCCAGACACAGGAGGGGTGGGGGCCCATCACTCCCAGCAGTGCCCATGGAACGCAAAGGGTGGAGTAGTCACAGATACCATGCCCACAAATGTCAGTCAGGTGCACAAAGACCCTGCAGTACATGTACCACATGTGTGCGAGGATGGAAGTATACGCATGCATAGGGCCAAAAACAAAACATTTACACATGAAGTCATGTCAATAGTCCACATACACAAGTACAATGACTACCAAGGATGCCACGAATGATGCAGCTGGAGAATGGCTCAGCATGCATGTGCCAAGGTGAAGGAGTCCGTCACACACCCAGTTAATGTACTCACAGCTCTGCACTAAATATTGGGAACACCCTGCAGGGAAGAAGTCAGGGTACACAGAGGAAGGAAAACACCTTGGGACAATAGCAACATGCAGCAACTGCTTACATGAATGGAGAAAGGTAGCAAACACCGTGTGAGGCACACTGATCCCAGGGTCCCCCCTATGAGCAGCACACCACTACATTTCCCACACACCCAACACATCACCAACACCCACAACCATGTAGCAGCCCCACCAACAGCAATGGCAGCAATGCAGGAGTGTTCCAAGGGCAAAAAATAAATAGCTTTATTCAGCTTGAGCAAAAAACTAGTATGACGTAAGTCCCATCATAACAAAGGCCATAGGGCAGTCCAGGAGTCCGAGCTGGATGGGGGACACAGTGGGATGCGTGTCCCCTAGCTTGCCTGCACAGTTACGAGTCCTCGTCTTCCACAGGGGTGAGGGCATCATGTGGGGGGGAAGGAACAGGCACCGCAGGGACAGGAGGGCAAAGGGTAGGCGAATTGGGTGCAGGGATGGAGGACTCCACCACAGGGGGTGGGGCAGGGCCAAAGGTGGATTCTAGGATCTCACTGCACACCTTGGCAAGGTCCTTCAGGGACTCCCCTGCACCCGAAGGAACCACAGGCCCCAAGGAGGGGGGGGGGGGCAGAGGGATGGGTCGCAGCGCCACTGGGGGAGGATGTGGACAGGGGGGGACTCAAGCACCCTGACCGAGGACTTCCTTGACCGCTTGCGTGGTGGCGTCACTGTGGGGCTCAGGGACAGAGCGGCCATGAACGAGTCTTTGGGGGAGATGTGGCCAGGAGAGCTGAGGGGAGGGGATTTGGAGGGAGTGGATTGGGTGGAATGCGGACTCCCACTCTGGCTGCGTGTCACACGTTTGCCCCTCGACCCAGTGGGTGTGCCTACTGCACCCTGTGTGTGCGTGTCAGGAGGTGTGCGGTGGACCTTCCCTGCTGGTGTGGTGCCTGTGCCTGTTGTGGTGGGTGCATGCTTACGTCTGGGTGTATGTGGGACAGGCATGGGAGTGGGAATTGTGGAAGGAGCAGGGGTAGGGGGTGGGACGTAGCGCTGCAGGAGTCCCACTGCTGCAGTTAGTGTGGAGTCTATGGACCTCAGCAAGTTGCGTTGGTCAGCCTGCGATGAATGAATGCCCTCCAAGTATGCCTCCATGTTGTTGAGGACCTGGCTGTGGCCATGGAGGACATTAAGGATCGCAGTCTGACCAATCTGCAACTGCCGCTGGATGTCCACAGACTCAGCATTGGCGGCAGCAGTGGAGAGAGGGGCAGGGGGTGCGGTGCCTGGCAGGAAGGAGACATGTGGGGACCGGGCATGCTGGGAAGGGACACGAGCATGTGGGAGGCGGCTGATGGCAATGGAGGGGGCGGTGCCAGATGTAGGGCTGCTGTCAGATGGTGGTGGAGCTACCGCCCACTCGGAGTGATCCTCCTCGGACCCGTCGGCTTCATACTCTGTTGTGCCAGTCGACAGGTCCCCGGGTTCACTCTCCACCGCCTCAGTCCCACTCGAAGTGCCAGCACCGATGTCACCGCTGGCACTGGTGCTCCGTCCCTCCGCGCCGTCTGTGTCCATGTCTCCCTCCGTGTCCCCCGACGATGCTGTGGGCAGGGTGAAGAGACAGAAAGTAATCATACACCTGTATACATATGTCACATGAGTCAAATCTACGTAGGTTACAGTGCATAGCCTGAAACAAAGGAAGAGTTACATCTACAAAACAAGGTACATATGTAGGGCATGCACGACACAGTTCCTCTACCCACCATGCCATGGAATAACTATGGAGAGCATGACACACTAGCAAATGAGATGATATGGAATTTTGACTGAGGAGCAAGGCCCTGGGGACAATCCAGCACTGCATCAGCACCACACAGCGTGGCAGCAAATAGGGATGAGCAGGGACCATAGGCAGGAACAAGAGGCACATGCAGCATAGGTAATACTGATAACATGCCCACCCTGACTGGCACACTGCACCTTGAGTGTATGTCCAGGCAAACATCACACACTGGCCAGTCCTAGCAAGGAGATGACAGGTCTTGACATGTAGGCCATGCCCGCACCACCCACCCCCTACATGAGACAAATCTATGGAGACACATGAAGCACGTACATCTCTTAGTCTGGGTGAAATACACATGGGATGCAACTAATCAAGGTTGCACACCAAATACCCAAGGTGCGCCTGTCCAAAGATTCATGTGCAAATGGGCATCATCTGATGATTGCTACAAGACACACAGGCAATGGCCACCGTGAGTATGTACTTGGAAAATCCGGTCAGGCTGTACAGTGGACACTTGCAATACATCGCACGTCAATATACATGGTGCCAGGGGACAATGGCACAGAGCACAACCTATGCTGTAGACACAGAGATTGTCAACATATTCGGATTACACACATGATACCTAGGGAAAAATGCCCCTGGGGACAGTAGTGGCCACACAACTCCATGCTCCTGAATGGGAATGACTGCAACACACGCTAACATCCCTGCACTATGCGTAACGCACACTCATGCACATCATGTCACAGGCCACCACATAGGACATGCGTACTGTAAGGCCTCACACTTGAGAGACTAACTCCCATGTCTGGACTCAGCATTAGTGCCAACTGACATGGAACCCACAAGTCCAGAACTGTACATGGCACAGGTAAGGTCCCAAATCCTGTTACACACCACCCCCACACATTATGCAGCAGGCATTGTACACTTGTAGAAGGTGTCAGGCCACATGACCTTGTGATGGAGCGACTACACACAGACCAGGGAACACATTGCAAGGAGGGGAAGGGAGGCAGGAGAGCACAGCAATTCTGTGGGGAATTGGATCAGCACAGCACCATAAACCCTGGAAGTGTATCCATGGAACATTGCACTTACAAATGCTGGTGAAACACAACAAACACACACATGTACCTACCCCCTTCCGGCTGCTGCATCTCCTGTAGACGCCTGTCCAAGTCAGGAAAGACCACCGCCAGCACACGTTTCTGGATGTGGGAGAGACGGCGGCGCCCGCGGTTCTTGTGGCTCTCAGGTGAGTCCCCCAGCAGGACCCGTGCGATCCTCTGCGTCCAGCACCGGATATCCTGCCAGCGTTTCCTCACCTGGGACATGCGCCGCCTCCGACCTTCCGCACTCCTCACGGCGCTGACGGCGTCCAGCCATATCTGCTCCTTGGCAGAGGCGTCTACCTGTGAGGATGGACAAGTGACACTACATCAGTACACCTGGCACATGTCACAGGGACACAGATTAGAACACATTCGCTGTTTACAACAAGGCCTAGTATGCATCCAACGCATTGCACCTTTGTCATAGGGACATGATCCTCTGGGGGAAGGCCAAAAGCAGTACGTGCCATTGAAAGGAGGAGGTGGAATGAGGGCAACTACACAACAATGATCCAGGCTCACACTGTGCATCACACCCACCCCACCTGTCTCAGGGCACTGCTGGGAGTGATAGGCCCCCACCCCACCTGTCTCAGGGCACTGCTGGGAGGACTCTGCACCCACCCCTCCTGCCTCTGGGCACTGCTGGGAGGACTCTGCACCCACCCCTCCTGCCTCTGGGCACTGCTGGGAGTACTCTGCACACACCCCTCCTGCCTCTGGGCACTGCTGGGAGTACTCTGCACACACCCCTCCTGTCTCAGGGCACTGCTGGGAGGACTCTGCACCCACCCCTCCTGCCTCTGGGCACTGCTGGGAGGACTCTGCACCAACCCCTCCTGTCTCAGGGCACTGCTGGGAGGACTTTGCACCCACCCCTCCTGTCTCAGGGCACTGCTGGGAGGACTCTGCACCCACCCCTCCTGCCTCTGGGCACTGCTGGGAGTACTCTGCACACACCCCTCCTGCCTCTGGGCACTGCTGGGAGTACTCTGCACACACCCCTCCTGTCTCAGGGCACTGCTGGGAGGACTCTGCACCACCCCTCCTGTCTCAGGGCACTGCTGGGAGGACTCTGCACCCACCCCTCCTGTCTCAGGGCACTGCTGGGAGGACTCTGCACCCACCCCTCCTGTCTCAGGGCACTGCTGGGAGTGATAGGCACCCACCCCTCCTGTCTCAGGGCACTGCTGGGAGACATCAGGCATTCCCCCCCCTGGGACCCCTCCTACAGTACATAGCATGTGTGTCACACCTGGACACAATGGCAGAAGTCACAGTCACAAAAAAGGGACACAGTCTGTGGCAGTGGACACTGCACTCACCTGATAACCTGGTCGCCCATACAGCATGGGGTACCGTGGGAGGATCACATCCACCAAAGCCATGTTCTCCTCCAGGGTGAATGGCTGTGACCTCTCCACAGCCCTTGACATGGTTCCAGGGAATCAGTAGCAGCAGCTGGGTCGTGGAATACAGAGATGTGCAGGCAAGTGCTCCCTCATGGGACCTGGCTGCCTTATATCTGCCTTGATGGCCCATCTCATGCACAGGAGTACCGAGTGATTGGTCACTCACATTTGCATCCTATGTTTCCTCCAATCCCTTCAAACCGAGCAGTCTGTGGGTTCTCAATCTGTTTTTTTGTCCTGCATGATGTCAGCCCCACAAACACATTGCAACAAAGTTGAAGAATTCCAACTGACTTCTGCTGTGCACCTTCCAGAACAAAATCGAATTTTGAACTTGGTCTCCATGACACTCGTAGTGGTACGGGCCGTACACACGCATCAACGCTCACTATCACTATGGGTCTGCTTGCGTATGCGTACTCGTAGTGATAGTGAGCGTACATGCGTGTGTACGGCCCGTACCACAACGAGTACGCATACGCGAGGCCACCCATAGTGATGGGGAGCGTACAGGCGTGCGTACGGCCCGTACCACTACGAGTACGCATACGCGAGGCCACCCATAGTGATAGGGCCGTACGCACGCATGTACGCTCACTATCACTATGGGTCTGCTCGCGTATGCGTACTCGTAGTGATAGTGAGCGTACATGCGTGTGTACGGCCCGTACCACAACGAGTACGCATATGCGAGGCCACCCATAGTGATGGGGAGCGTACAGGCGTGTGTACGGCCCATACCACTACGAGTACGCATACGCGAGGCCACCCATAGTGATAGGGCCGTACGCACGCATGTACGCTCACTATCACTATGGGTCTGCTCGCGTATGCGTACTCGTAGTGATAGTGAGCGTACATGCGTGTGTACGGCCCGTACCACAACGAGTACGCATACGCGAGGCCACCCATAGTGATGGGGAGCGTACAGGTGTGTGTACGGCCCGTACCACTACGAGTACGCATACGCGAGGCCACCCATAGTGATAGGCCCGTACGCACGCATGTACGCTCACTATCACTATCGGTCTCCTCGCGTATGCGTACTCGTAGTGATAGTGAGCGTACATGCGTGTGTACGGCCCGTACCACAACGAGTACGCATACGCGAGGCCACCCATAGTGATGGGGAGCGTACAGGCGTGTGTACGGCCCGTACCACTACGAGTACGCATACGCGAGGCCACCCATAGTGATAGGGCCGTACGCACGCATGTACGCTCACTATCACTATGGGTCTGCTCGCGTATGCGTACTCGTAGTGATAGTGAGCGTACATGCGTGTGTACGGCCCGTACCACAACGAGTAAGCATACGCGAGGCCACCCATAGTGATGGGGAGCGTACAGGCGTGTGTACGGCCCGTACCACTACGAGTACGCATACGCGAGGCCACCCATAGTGATAGGGCCGTACGCACGCATGTACGCTCACTATCACTATGGGTCTGCTCGCGTATGCGTACTCGTAGTGATAGTGAGCGTACATGCGTGTGTACGGCCCGTACCACAACGAGTACGCATACGCGAGGCCACCCATAGTGATGGGGAGCATACAGGCGTGTGTACGGCCCGTACCACTACGAGTACGCATACGCGAGGCCACCCATAGTGATAGGGCCGTACGCACGCATGTACGCTCACTATCACTATGGGTCTCCTCGCGTATGCGTACTCGTAGTGATAGTGAGCGTACATGCGTGTGTATGGCCCGTACCACTATGGGTGTTCTTGCGTATGCCTACTCGTAGTGGTACGGGCCGTACACATGCCTGTACGCTCGCCATCACGATGGGTACACATACGGCAGCACTCCCATAGTGATATGGGAACGTACACAGGCCCTCTTCGCAGCAGTACAGTGGTTTTCACACATCACAGTGGTGACAGGCGGCACACAGGTAGGGATAGGGCGGACATACTTGTCCATGGATGGACATACTTGTCCATGGATGGACATACTTGTCCATGGATGGACATACTTGTCCATGGATGGACATACTTGTCCATTAATTGACATCAAGGCATCGTCTGTGCATTACTACATGTGTGGGGCACAGGTGTGACGGCCTGTGATGTGGCACATGACTCCTGAGTCGAGACGGCACCAGATGTATGATGAGATGTGTACAGATGTACTGTGTGATGGTGCAATGTGTGCCAGGCATGGCCTTGACTCCTTTGACATGTGTGCATGTCGTACTGCACACTTGGGGTGAGCATCACTGGCATGGCACGGACACCAACACACGGAAGTGTCCCCTGATGCCCGGTACAGGGGTTATCACACCTGACTTGTCACTACCCACGGTGCACAATGTGACTATGTCATGTATGTGTGGGGGCTTCCCATCAGGTTGATGTTGGAGCACCCTCAAAAGCTGCAGCCGTTGCAGCAACCAACATGTGTCTGTGTGTAGATTGTCATTGCACACTGTTCCGCACACCATGCCACATGTGGTATCAGATGTGAGGTGCACATGTATGCATGGGACACGGAGTAGCGTGACAAGGACATGTCAGCATCCTCACAAGGAATGTGTGGTGAGTCATGACATGTGCACCTTCATGGCAAGGTGTGTAATGTCATGTGACCTGTGGCTCCAGTGTTCCGCTACCAGTCTCTGCAATCGGCATCCTACTGCTGCTGATGTGTGGGCGTATGTCACTCCTGTCTTGCGTCTGGCTGTTCACTTGCACTGGGACACAGCTATTCCCATGGCGTGGCATGGGGAGGTTCTCAATCTCCGTGTGTAGCTGGGTCTTGGTAGGAGTGTCACCTTGCATCCATACGTGTCCTGGGCATGTAGCACATACCTGACTCCCTATGTAGCATATGTGTATTGACAGATTAACATGTGCTCAGTACATATGATTTGTTGTCGTAGTGCACTCACTCTTCCTTGTCATTTCCAAATTACTGCAGAGCGCCGCCTCTTGCCCGACCAATTCCGGACTTGCCTGCCATGCAGGAGAATGACAGCATCCGGCTCTACCGCTTCACCCAACCGTTGATTCTGGAGTTGACAGCGAGACTGGCATCACACCTGCAACCGCAGCACAGGTATCCTACGGCACTGACACCCCAGCTGAAGGTAATGGCTGCCCTACATTTTCTTGCCACGGGTACCTTTCAAAATACCATAGCTCATGTTGGTGGCATGTCCCAGAGCATGTTCTGCCGTGTGCTGCATGATTTCTTAGAGGCCATGTTGATTCACCTGGATGACTTCATCAAGTTCCCAACCCATGAACAGATGACTGCGGTCAAGCGTGGATTCTATGCCCTGGGAGGGATGCCCCATGTCATTGGGTCCATAGATGGGACACATGTAGCTTTGGTACCACCACACGCACGGGAGGTGGCGTACCGCAATAGAAAGCACTACCACTCCATTAATGCCCTTGTGGTGTGTCAGGCCAACATGGTGATTTCACATGTCTGTGCTCGTTTTCCAGGATCAGCACACGATGCCTACATCATGAGGCGTAGCAGGATGCCTGAAATGATGATGCAGCTGCGCAACGAACGGGCATGTGTTGTTAGTGGGTACAGTCTGTCTGTCCTGTATTTTGCATAACCTACCAGCACGACCGCTTCACCACTCCTAACGATGTCCATGTGCTTCCCATGTAGGGGACGCTGGCTATCCCAACATGCCATGGCTGCTCACACCTCTCCGCAACCCCATCACGCCGGCCCAGCTCCGCTACAACACCGCCCATGGCCGGACAAGGCGAGTGATCGAGGGGACGTTTGGCCTGCTGAAGAGCTGATTCAGGTGCCTCCACAAGACCGGCGGCGCACTCCCATATGCCCCGGCGAAGGTCTGCAAGATCTTCATGGTCTGCTGCATGCTGCACAACATGGCAGTTGAAAGAGCTGTGCCACTCATCCTGAATCAACATGACGAGGACCATCCACCCGTGGAGGATGAAGGGCTTGGCAATGGGGCTAGTGATGTGGAGGATGTGGAGCCGCAAGAGGACATCCGGACTCGGCTCATACGCGACTTCTTTGCTTAGTGGTGAGTACCAGTGTCTGAGTGTGCACGCATTGGTCCCTGTGTGGCATGTGTTGTGATGTGTGTGTCCACCTGCATGTATGGCACGTGAGTCAGAGGTGTGTGTGGGTGTGTCACTTGAGTGATGGTGGCAGTGATGGTTGTATTTCCCCAGTCATAATTGTGACCTAGCATGTTGACATCCATACATGTGTCGAGTAAATGCACATGCAAGTGGCTGTGCTTTTTGTGGCTGACTTCTTGTGTGTCTCTCTTCCCCAGGTACTTGCGCATGACGTCTGCTGCTTGCATTGTTGTGGCACTGCTATTCCTCATGGACATGACATCGTGGGCTGACTCCGCGTTACAGGCACGGACACGTTTGGAAGTCTCCATAGGGTAAGGGATGCATCTGGGGTGTATTGGGTGTGGCAGGTGTTCACGATGTATGCACACTGGCCCTGTCGATGTTTGGTTCCCCTGCAGCCATGTAGCATCACCATGGGACACGACATGCAGCTGTGTACACCTGAATAGATGGTCTGCCTGGTTGACAGTCATCAGTGATGGGATAGGGGATTGTGATGATGGCATCAATGTGTGTTACACTGCCCTCGGACACATACGGTTAGCATTGGCTTGACATGGTGTGGGACTTCCACACCAGCGGATCTATGGTGTATGGCAGGCTCTCCGTGAGCAGCTGTGGGAGTTTAGCTGTTAGCCGACGCTTGTGTGCCAGTTCCATGGCGAACACGCATTTGTGCTGCAGAAGGGGGGTGCCAGTGTTGGACCCACATGTTACTCCACATGATGTGTTCATGTGTACTTCAAGTAGCCTCTGCAATCACGAAAACATGACTAATAAAGGTGTCCCTATGCCTCCAAGGTGCCTCTTCTCAGTCAATGCTGGTGTGTTGCCACGGTGCATCCAGCATGTCTGGCATGGTATTCCCTGATTGTGGCTATGTGTCAATGTGTCGAGTAGCAAGATGCAAGCTGTGTGTGTGGGCTGAGACTGTGTATTGGGCATGATGTCCATGACTGTGTGGGTATTGTGACATGTGCCATCCCCATGCATCCAACGTTGTCCAGGACCCCATTCTCTGCATCCACCGGACTCATGCTTGCAGGACATGGTTCTGCCACCTGTCTACACATACCTGGGTGCCCCCCAGGACACTGGACTGGATCCCTGACCTCTGCGCATGACTGTTGCTGTACTCAATGTGTCTGTCAGCACGGTTGTTCGGCCACCCCCTCAGCTGGTTGGGCCCATCACGGGTGTGTATGGTGCTCCATGTCTGTCTTGCCTAATACACTGTGACCCATGTGTCCTGTGCCAGACTCAGGCCCCAGGGTGTGGATGGTTGAAGACAAAAGATGACTCAGGCATGTTTAGACTTTACAAGACACATGTTAGGTAATAATGCAACCAGCAGGCATCTACTCTTCATAGTGTGATTTATTATTGGGGGGGGGGGACAAAGTGAGGGGCTTTCCGGGAGTTTGGAATCCAAAGTTCAGTAGGGGAGTTGGTGTCCTTGCCATTTGAAATCCTCAGAGTCCATGCCACAGTCTTTGTCAACATTGGTCAGACAGTGACCAGCAGGGCCATGTGGCAGAGAATGTCTCTTGATGCTGTGATGCTCCAGTGGGCCAGGTGCCAGGCCAGGTGTCCTGGGAGATGGTGATGTAGCGCCGACCCTCACGGTCCTTTCCGTGGACGACCCGGCCTCCTGCGGGGACCCTCAGCAGCAGGCCGTGACGGCGTCTGGGATGCTCCATCGGATGTTTCCTCCTCCTCCTCCTGATCCCTCCCTGTGGGTGGTGATGTTCTCCGCCTTCTGGCACAGGGAGGGTCGGCCATGTTGTCGGCCATCCGACGGAGTGTATCGTGAATCCCCTGGAACACCGTCACTTGCTCAGCCTGTCTGTCCTCCATCCTCCGTTGGTGTTGCAGTAGACTGGCATGTTGCTGGGCCTGCTGGGTCTTGATCCCCTCGAGGATGGACACAACCTGGGCCATGCCCGTGGTGTCCTGCCGGTATGTGTCCATGATGTTACGGACATGGGAAAATACCGGATCCCCAGCCAACTGGTCAGGCTCGCGCCTCCGCCGTCCTCCACTCCCACCACCCCTGCCCACTTGCACCTGGCCTGCCCTTGTGGGTACATCGGGTCTCCGGGACCCCTGAGGGGTGGCATTGGCGTTGTCACCTGCCTCCTCCTGGGTGCCCGGGACACCGTGTCCCTCCTGGCCAGCCTGGCTGCATTGTGGTGATGGGGCAGGGATCCTGGGTGTCTCCTGGGATGTGGCAGGAGTGGGGGTGGTGGTTGGCCCAGTTGTACCTGACGCAGGTGCTGCAGGTGGTTGGACACCAGAGGGGCCAGGTCGGTCGGGGTCGTCCACAGAGTGGTGAGAGTGGTCGCTGCCGGTGGGATCGGACTCCTGCAGATCCGGGTCCTGTGAGTCTTCCCCCCCAGTGTTGGGGGGTGAACCACGACGTTGACCTGTGTGTGAGAGAGACAATGTTAATTTTGGTGCATGCAACATCCATGTTTCATCAGTTTCAAAGTTGGCACTTTTCCTCTTGGAATTAGGATCTGTCTTGCATTCCACTCACAGTGCACTTGTGCATGGGTGTGTCCCTTGGGCACCACTTTGGCCCATTTAACTATGTGTGGCACGGTCTTACTAGCTGCGTCAAGTGTGACTGCAGTCAGCAGTGGAGTGGGCAGGTGTGGCGAGCCATGCATTGGCGCCTTCCGTGTAGCACTGTACATGTGCACATGGAGTGGATCCACACACTTATATGATCCAGGTAGCTGTTGTTGTGCTCGTGAACAGGTTGTGACATGGCCCTGTGTTTTGCCATGGGGAAGAGGGGGGGTTCTGGGACTGGCCACCCTTGTCTACATGCACGCAGTCTACCTGCTGACGAGCAGACATTCGCACACGCCACACGGCTGATTTGCTCTCCCTGTGTCTCGCTCCCTCTCTTTCCCCCTCTCCCTCCCTCTCTGTCCCCCTCTCCCTCCCTCCGTGTGTCAGCCTCCTCCCTCTGTCCGTCTCCCTCCCTCTCTGTCCCCCTCTCCCTCCTTCTCTGTCCCCCTTTCCCTCCCTCTGTGTGTCACCCTCTGTCACCTCAGGCCAGCTTCCTGGGCACACACTGTTAGCAGATCTTTGAATGGGCCTTGGCTTGTTGAAGTGAGTTTGTTTCTGATCTCCAGGCACCCATTGGGTGTAGTGTCTGTGTGTGCGCTGCTGCTGTGGTGGTGTGTGCTGCCACTCTTTCACAATGTTGGCTGTTCATTGGCTGCTGTCATGTGCAAAACAGTGCCTTCACCCTCATGTGTTGATGCAAGGCGTCCGCCATTTGCTGGCAAGTCATTCCTGTGTTGGGACACACTGTTTGTCTGGCTGTGACCTGGGCCATATGGGCAGAGGGCATTGTTGTCTGCTTCGGAGTTGCACTATGTGATTTTTGGGGCCCAGCCTCCCGCCATCCGGGTTACAGTGTTATGTGTTGGTGTCTCCTGTGGCCTGTGACTTGACATTGTCCAGCTGGGTGCATGGGGCATGGTGGCAGCAGTGGCATGTGCGTGTTCATGGAGTGTGGTTGAGTCATGCGATGGCTTGGGGTGGTTGCGTGCCTGTTAGTGATTTTGGTTGTGGATGCCGTTCCCCCCATGTGAGGTGCGTTGTTTGTGTACTCACCCGGGTCTCGGAGTCCTTCTAATCCTTCGACTGCCTCCACCGGCAGCATGGCCATCACCCTCTCCTCCCAGGGCTGGTATTGTACGGGTCTGCGGGAGGGCCCTCCTCCGGTGGCGTTGGCCTGGTCGTGTTCCTCCTGCCTCTTGGCTCGGACCCTCCTCCGCAGATCGTACCACCTGTTCTGGCATTCCTGCCTGGTCCTTCTGGTGTCCCCAACAGCATTCACAGCATCGATGATGGTCTGCCACATGGCTGTTTTTGCTACCATGCTGGTGTTTCTGACCAATGTTCCAAAGAGCTGTGGCTCGACTCTGAGGATTTCATCAACAAGAACCTCCAACTCTCGGTTACTGAACTTTGGATTCTTGGTAGTGGGCATGGTGAGGGGTGTGGGTGTGGATGGTGGGGGGGGTGTGGATGGTGGGGGGGGTGTGTGGATGGTTGTGGGTGTGTGGGTGTGGTTGTGCAGGTGTGTGTGTGTGTGAATGTGATGAGGGTGTGTTTGTGAAGGTGGTTGTGTGGAGATGTGCAAGTGTAAGGTGTGGTGAAGCTTGTAGTAAGGTGCTGTAAGTTGTCTGTGGTGTCTGGCAGCAGTGAGTCTGTTGCAAAGGCTCATAGTTTGTGTGTGTGGGCCCTTTTTATTGGTCCATTGGTGGGTGTGGCTGTGTTTGAAGTTTGGGTGGGTGTGTTATAAGGAGTGGTGGTGTTTTGGGCCTCTGTTTGTTTTTGGCAGTTGCAGGTCAGTGAAGGTGTGTTTTTTAGTGTTTGTTGGCCATGTTTAGTGGCTTTGTGCCATTCGAATAGTGTATTCTTGTGTTGTTTTTTTTTGTCCTGGTTGTGTAAGTGCGTTTTGAGCGTGTGTACGGTGTGTACATGGTCCATTTGGTTGTACGGTGCTGTCCTTGTGTGTGGCTTGGCACGACTCGTACATGCGGTTGTGATGTTGGGGCATGGGGTGCGCTCCGTACTTAGGAGGTTGTGGTGGGGGTGCGACTCGAACGTACAGGGGTGGGGGTACGACTCGAACGTACTGGGGTGTGGGTACACGGTGGTACGACACGTCCAGGGGTGGGGGTACGACTCGAACGTACTGGGGTGTGGGTACACGGTGGTACGACACGTACAGGGGTGGGGGTACGACTCGAACGTACTGGGGTGTGGGTACACGGTGGTACGACACGTACAGGGGTGGGGGTACGACTCGAACGTACTGGGGTGTGGGTACACGGTGGTATGACACGTACAGGGGTGGGGGTACGACTCGAACGTACTGGGGTGTGGGTACACGGTGGTACGACACGTCCAGGGGTGGGGGTACGACTCGAACGTACTGGGGTGTGAGTACACGGTGGTACGACACGTACAGGGGTGGGGGTACGACTCGAACGTACTGGGGTGTGGGTACACGGTGGTACGACACGTACAGGGGTGGGGGTACGACTCGAACGTACTGGGGTGTGGGTACACGGTGGTACGACACGTCCAGGGGTGGGGGTATGACTCGAACGTACTGGGGTGTACTTAGACGGTGGTACGAGACGTACAGGGGTGGGGGTACGACTCAAATGTACTGGGGTGTGGGTACACGGTGGTACGACACATACAGGGGTGGGGGTACGACTCGAACGTACTGGGGTGTAGGTACACGGTGGTACGACACGTACAGGGGTGGGGGTAGGACTGGAACGTACTGGGGTGTGGGTACACGGTGGTACGACACGTACAGGGGTGGGGGTACGACTCGAACGTACTGGGGTGTGGGTACACGGTGGTACGACACGTCCAGGGGTGGGGGTACGGCTCGAACGTACTGGGGTGTACTTAGACGGTGGTACGACACGTACAGGGGTGGGGGTACGACTCGAACGTACTGGGGTGTGGGTACACGGTGGTACGACACGTACAGGGGTGGGGGTAGGACTGGAACGTACTGGGGTGTGGGTACACGGTGGTACGACACGTACAGGGGTGGGGGTATGACTCGAACGTACTGGGGTGTGGGTACACGGTGGTATGACACGTACAGGGGTGGGGGTACGACTCGAACGTACTGGGGTGTGGGTACACGGTGGTACGACACGTCCAGGGGTGGGGGTACGACTCGAACGTACTGGGGTGTGGGTACACGGTGGTACGACACGTACAGGGGTGGGGGTACGACTCGAACGTACTGGGGTGTGGGTACACGGTGGTACGACACGTACAGGGGTGGGGGTACGACTCGAACGTACTGGGGTGTACTTAGACGGTGGTACGACACGTCCAGGGGTGGGGGTACGACTCGAACGTACTGGGGTGTGGGTACACGGTGGTACGACACGTACAGAGGTGGGGGTATGACTCGAACGTACTGGGGTGTAGGTACACGGTGGTACGACACGTACAGGGGTGGGGGTAGGACTTGAACGTACTGGGGTGTGGGTACACGGTGGTACGACACGTACAGGGGAGGGGGTACGACTCGAACGTACTGGGGTGTGGGTACACGGTGGTACGACACGTACAGGGGTGGGGGTAGGATTGGAACGTACTGGGGTGTGGGTACACGGTGGTACGACACGTACAGGGGTGGGGGTAGGACTCGAACGTACTGGGGTGTAGGTACACGGGGGTATGACACGTACAGGGGTGGGGGTACGACTCGATCGTACTGGGGTGTACATACACGGGTGGGGGTTCGACACGTACACGGGTGTACATACAGGGGGGGGTGTACATTAACGGGGAGTACGACTCGAACGTATGGATGCTGGGGGGAGTGTTTGGCGCGTATGCGGGCACATATCTCCATGGTTGCAATGGGAGTTCGGTGCGGACGGTGTTTTTACCATACGGTTGTGAGTTCGGACGCACGGGTGGGATCGTGATTCCTCGGTCAGACTTGACTTTTCACGTTTGTACGGTAAATCGTCCGAGGACGTGTCGGACACATTTTCTGACCCGAGGACGTGTGGGGAATGATTCCCAATGCGGTTCGTATGGACTTTTTACCATGCGAATCGTGATTGCCAGTTCGTACGGAACTTGTACGATTCGTACGGTAAAAAGACCGGATACGAGTCGCACAGGGATTTTTTTTACCGGATCGTAATTGCCACCTGAGTCTAGGATTAGCAGAACCCAATGGAAAGATTATTCAGAGGCCTGCACAGCAACCATCTTTTCCTGAAACGCATAAGGTCAGTGCATGACCTGATCTCTATAGGGAAGGAGTTCCACAATCTAGGAGCTAAGGAGGCAAACCTGCATCCCCCTTCTCGCTTTAGCTTGAAAGCGGGGATTGTCAGTAGCTGGAGATGGGCAAAGCGCAGGTTACGCGAAGGGGTGTACCTTGATTTGAGGTTATCTATGAATTTGGGGCTCCGACCATGTAGGGATTTAAAAATTAGGCATCCCGTATTGAAGGCACAGCGTTGGGGAATGGGAAGCCAGTGTAGGTTTCTTAAAAGGGGGGTGGCAGAGTGCCACCTGGGTTGCTGGTGAATCAGTCTTGCCGCTTGGTTCTGAACCATCTGTAGCCGCTTGGTTAGAAAAAGTGGTATTCTCAGATAGACAGAGTTACCATAGTCTAGATGTGAGAGCACCGTGGCTATCACGACCTGTATCAGTGCCGCTTGTGTGAGTAATCTGCTGATCTTTCTGATCTTTCGCAGCTGGAAAAAGCAGGATGAAATCACTGATCCGACTTGCGATCTTAATGACAGGTCATTAATTATAGTGACACCGCGGCTCTTGGCAGAGGAAGAGGGGGTTTGGGGGAGTCCGATTTCAGTAGGCCAGTAGTGTGGGTCCCAGAAATTGTGGCTGCCCCTTGTCAGAACTAATTCAGTCTTGCCTGGTTTGAGCTTCAAGTAGTTGTGGTCCATCCAGTGACGGATGAACAACATAGGTGCCGATTCCGATCCTGGAGAAACCGGGTACGAACCGTCGGACGGAGCATTTCCTCCGTCCGACTCGTACCCGGCAAAAATAATTTACAAAAATGCTAGTACGATTCACATGGAAACACAATTTCCGTGCGAATCGAACAAAACACCGACCGACGAAAAAATACATACAAATGTGATCCGGAAAAGCGCCGACGTGACGTCGGGACGCATTCTGGCCGCGTTTCACGAACCAGGAAGTACGATCCGCACCGACGTCACCCCGCAAGGATTATATTCTCCGGCTGCCAAAAAGTGCCGGGAAATCAGGACGACGTGCACAAGGAGCACCTGTACGCGACGGACAGCCATGGACCCGAACCTACGTGTCATCCCGGCCCTCATAGCAGTCCACCTGCTCTACAGGTACTGACGCAGACGCCGCAGAAGGTCAGAACCACACCCAGGGGCAAAGGGGGGTCAGGGGCAGGAAACATAACCCCCACCCAAGTCCCAAATCAGACATGCCCTGGACATACCTGACCTGAGGGACCTGGTCACCTTGAGGGGGTGGGGGCGTGTCCAGCAACGCAAGCGTCCGCCACAACGGAAGTGGATGTTGACGCGAACCGGCAACACAACAATTCCGGTACGTACCGTACCCACGCTGATTAAACCTTTCCAGGAGAAAAATGTGGTGGCCTATTTGAATAACCCAGCTCGCCTCAAAGTAGTTAATAAGGGAACGACAAAAATTTTTACATCGGAGATCAAGGCCAAGGAATATTTGGATGATTTATGATTTTTCTTTTACAAAGATTAGTTGTGCTCTCTGCTGTAGACTTCATGTAAATTTAAGCAGAATCTTTACGACTTGGCCATATCTATGATTGAAAAGAATTTGTAATAACTATTAACTAGCAAGAAGTAGGGGGAAAGGTATTCACTCCTAGCCACCTTACCTATCTTCTTTGATTATTCTTTTATGGCCGAACACTGGCGCTTCCTTAAACTTATTGAGATATTGAAAATTTCCTCTTCTTATGTTTTTTTTTTTCTCTTTCCTCTCTTTGGGCAGAGGTTAAATTATCACCGCGTTAAACTCCAGCACCGGGATCCTGGTTGCACACTCATCACTTAGGCTCTCATTGAGTCATATTGCCTCACTGAGGGTGTGGCTAGGGGGGTGGGGGTGGGGTCGGGGGTGGGAACTTGAGAGTGGGAGGTGGGATGGTTATTGTAAGGGAGGGAAAAACAGGGGGGGAAAAAAGGCAACTTCTTATGTACAGCATTTTCTAAAGTCAAAAGGAATAGGTTAGTGTTCTACTATTGTGAAGAACGAATTCTCGAAATTAAATGCCTCACACTATGGGGAAGCTAAGAATATCATCTTGGAACGTGGCTGGTTTAAACGACAGGGCTAAAAGAGCCAGTGTTTGTGAGCTACTTAGACAAGCACCTTACGATATTCTCTACCTACAGGAAACTCATATTACATGGGAGGACAGAGATTTACTAAGAATCCCAGGGTACAACATGTTAGCAACCACTACACAGACCTCTAAAACACGTGGTGTGGCTATTTTTGCTAGAAGTTTCTTGGGTCAACCCAAACGTAAGTTAGTAGATGCTTTTGGAAGGTGGGTTATTATAGAACTAGATCCGGGGATTACAATCTGTTCAGTCTATGCCCCTAACATAGACGACCCGCAGATATTTGAACAATTAGAGCTTGAGCTTGCTTCATGGCCCAAGTTATTGATACTGTGTGGCGACTTCAATATCTCTTTTAAACATGTAGGAATGGCACACAATCAGTATATGTCCACCTATACTGGAAGGAAACCCAAAGTTTATAGGGCATTATCCCAACTCAAAGGTAGTTTGGACTTAATAGATATCTGGGCTCTCAAACATCAACAGGATCCTGGATATACGTATTTTTCTTTTCCTCACAATAAATACGTACGAATCGATTATATATGGCTAGTCAGTGAGCAATCTTCAGGTGTCGAAATCGTCAAAAGCCCTAAGGTACTATCCAACCACAATATGCTCACTCTGACCATTAATCTGACTAATTTGCATAGGCCCCGTTTTAACTGGACATTCGACAGAAAACTTCTGGTAAATAAAGAATATATTGAACACATTAAGATGTGGGTACAGGGTTACTTTGACTGTAATCGCTATAGTACATCGAGGAACATGGTCTGGGATTGCTTCAAGGCGGCTCTCAGGGGAGAAACTATGAGTTTTGTAGCCAAATTAGGAAAAAGACGGCCCTGGTTAACCAGCAGCAGATGTCAGAATTAGCTAATGCAGAGCACGAACATATAACTACTATAATGAATGGCGAGAACAGTCAAGCAATATTACGTAAACTGATAATTTTGAAAACGGAAATTAATAGCAAGCTTAATCAGAAACCTGCGGAAATCTTCCAGGCTAATCGAAATAAACTATATGAGGACGGGGAGAGGGTTGGAAAACAACTAGCTCTTTGTACTCGACAAAAACAGTTGTTTAATAAAATCAATACCATCCATGCAAACGGTATGATATATAGGGAACCCGCGAAAATATTAGACGTTTTCAAGGGATACTATGAAGACCTTTATAAAAATGAAGACTCACTCGATCCAGACAATTTGCAAGATTTATTACATGATTGGGGAGGGAGTAATATCCTTGATGCAAATAATAAAGAAGAATTGGATAAGGACATCACCCTCACAGAGGTACAATCGGCGGTAATGGATCTCGCAGCTGGTAAGGCTGCTGGCCCCGACAAGATTTCCATAGACTTATATAAAATGCTGGGGTCAGTAATTATACCCTATTTGCTAGACCTTTGCATAGGGATACAGGCGAATGGAACTACGCCTGTGTCTTGGAGGGAGACCAACATAATGATTTTTCTCAAAAAGGGTAAGTCTCCGGAGCATCCTACTTATTATCGCCCTATCTCCCTAATCAATTCAGATGCAAAAATGTATGCAAAGGTCTTGGCCAATCGGCTCAGGAGGGTGGTGGAACGCCTGGTCTCCCCGTGGCAGCATGGATTTATCCCTCATAAGGGAACCACAGATCATACCCGCAGGGTTATTTCATTATTCGATATCATGGCTGCGACGGGGGGCCGGATGTCCATGATCCTCCTCGATGCCGAGAAGGCCTTTGACCGAGTATCCTGGAGATACTTATGGGCAATACTGAACTTTAATAACTTTGGGCCTGGTTATATTAAAGCAATCCAAGCTATGTACCAAGAACCGACTGCGAAAGTTCTGATGATGGGCCTAGAATTGAGATCTTTCAAAATCCAAAGGGGGACAAGACAGGGTTGCCCCTGCTCGCCGATACTGTTTGCCCTATATATAAATCCCCTGATTGAGAAACTATTGGCAAGTACTGTCATAAAACCAATCAAAACCGGCATCTACGAAACTAAGATATTGGCGTATGCCGATGACGTGGCGGTTGTGACACCTTCCCCTTACGAGGCAATAGAAGAAATTGAGAAAATAACTAGGTCTTTCGGGGCTATGTCTGGGTATTCACTGAATAGTGGAAAAACTGTGGTTATTTGTACTAAGAACACCTTATTCAACGATCCCCGGAAAGCAACTAATGCAGTTTATCTGGGTGTTTGTATATCTCCACAGATTGAAAATATTAACAAACTTAACTACGACCCCATGCTTGTAAATATTAAAAAGGACCTACTCCGGGTCAACAGCCTCAATATTTCAATTATAGGTAGGACTAATTTTGTTAAAATGAATATTTTTCCAAGGATATTGTATTTATTCCGTGCAATTCCCATTCTTGTTGAGGATAAGCTGATCAAAACTCTAGAAACACAAATCTCTAAGTTTGTCTCGGGCTATGGCAAAATCAGGAGATCCTCAAAATTTTTATCTCTTCCGCAGGAGAGAGGGGGATTAGGGCTTCCGAACATAACCCTATATTTTTGGACTAGCCTTCTCCAAGGGATGTTTCCCTTACTTAACATAAGTCTTCCATATTTTAACACAGCTAGTATATGCATCCCTTCTATATACAAGCTAGCTGTAAGGGGGAAAGCAAAAGGACTACTGCTGCGACAAATTGAACCATCATACTATAAGAAGGTTAAATTTAAAATCATAGACAATGCTTGGAGGGTTTGGAGGAAAATCAGTAAACATTTTGACATCTCTAAAATTAATAGATATACACCTTTATGGCACTCTTTCCTTCTCTCCAGACAAGTCAATGACGATATTGCTAAAAGATGGGAGGCCCTTGGGGTGCTATCAGTGGGGGGTTTTTTAGACGCGCCGCCCAGTATGAGATTCTCCAACCTTCAATTTAAATATAATATTCCGGCTTCCGATCTTTTCAAATATATTCAAATCAACTCTATTCTTTCCACGAAGCTTTCACACATCTCCATGAGGAAAGTTTCTATTCTCGAACTTAGCGGTGGAAAGAAAAAATCTAGTATAAGTATATTATACCGACTGATGTTGGAACAACAACAGGATGATCTGGGAAGAACGGAATCACGCTGGGCACTTAAACTAAATAATCCAAATGTGGATTTAGATAAGATCCTCTCCCTTGCTGGGAATGTTTTTTTAACAGCAACTCTGAAAGCACAACTTTATAGGACCATATACAATTTATATTTTACACCGGCAAAACTGTTTTCATGGGGGAAACAAACAGATGATAAATGCCCTCGGTGTGGGTCAGGCCCGGCTCATCTATTACATATGTTTATGGAATGTAGTAAATTGATTATTCTCAAAGCTAAAATATCAGATTTTTGGGAAGAGGTTTTTGGCCATAAAGTTCAGATGTCTCCTACTCTATGTTTGTTAGGGTATGATAACACCCTTGGCCATAGTAAGGAGGAAGAGGTATGCATGTTTTTGGGCATGGCAGGATATAGATTAATATTGGCTACTAGATGGAAAGACATAGATCCCCCTAATTTCCAAGTCTGGCTAACCCGTTTCTTGGGAATAGCTAATCAAGAAATGGCAATCTACTCAGCTAAAGGTGTGAAGGCTAGACAACGTGGCGCCCTAATTTGGATGCCAATCATCTCTTGGAAAGACAGGCTCTAGGATATATTCTCCTGTTTTGCTCTCTGTTGTCTTGATTAATTGCAATGTAATATCTATTTGTGTTCTATCCAGCCACGGACTATTTTATTTTTTTCTTTCTCTTTTTACATTCTTCTCTTTATCCCATAGCAAAGATTTAATTTCTATTTCCTAAATGTATTCTAAAAGTACGGAAAATGTGTTTTATGTATATTGTACATATTGAAGCTGCCTATTAAAAATAAAAATAAAAAAGAAGAAATGAAGAGCGTGGGCACGGGTCGTACCACGCCCACCCCTACGTCACCCCAACAATGGCGGTACGGCCCGTACCCACGTTCCAAAGGCATGGGTATGGGCCGTACCAGCATCGTTGGGGTGATGTAGGGGTATGCGTGGTACGACCCGTACCCACCCTCCGAAGGCCTGGGTACAGTGCGTACCCCTACGGCACCCCATTGGGGGTCCGCACCCTACCCAGGCCTCAAGAGCGTGGGTACGGGTCGTACCACGCGTACCCCTACGGCACCCCAACAATGCTGGCACGCACCGTACCCACGTTCGAAGGGCATGGGTACGGCCCGTACCCAGGCCTGCAGATCGTGGGTACGGGAATGTACGGAGCGTACCCCCACCCGTGTATCAATGGAGCATACCCACACCCCACCAGTGTATGTATGGAGCGTACCCCCACCCGTGTATGAATGGAGCGTACCCCCACCTGTGTATGAATGGAGTGTACCCACACCCCACCAGTGTATGTACGGAGCGTACCCCCACCCGTGTATGTATGGAGCGTACCCACACTCCACCAGTGTATGTATGGAGTGTACCCCAACCCGTGTATGTATGGAGCATACCAACACCCCATCAGTGTATGTACGGAGAGTACCCACACCCCACCAGTGTATGTATGGAGCGTACCCCCACCCGTGTATGTATGGAGCGTACCACCACCCGTGAATAAATGGAGCGTACCAACACCCGTGTATGTCCCGAGCGTACATGCCCAGACACAGGAGGGGTGGGTGCCTATCACTCCCAGCAGTGCCCAGACACAGGAGGGGTGGGTGCCTATCACTCCCAGCAGTGCCCAGACAAAGGAGGGGTGGGTGCAGAGTCCCCCCAGCAGTGCCCAGACACAGGAGGGGTGGGTGCCTATCACTCCCAGCAGTGCCCAGACACAGGAGGGGTGGGTGCCCATCACTCCCAGCAGTGCCCAGACACATGAGGGGTGGGTGCAGAGTCCTCCCAGCAGTGCCCAGACATAGGAGGGGTGGGTGCAGAGTCCTCCCAGCAGTGCCCAGACACAGGAGGGGTGGGTGCAGAGTCCCCCCAGCAGTGCCCAGACACAGGAGGGGTGGGTGCAGAGTCCCCCCAGCAGTGCCCAGACATAGGAGGGGTGGGTGCAGAGTCCTCCCAGCAGTGCCCAGATACAGGAGGGGTGGGTGCAGAGTCCCCCCAGCAGTGCCCAGACACCGGAGGGGTGGGTGCCCATCACTCCCAGCAGTGCCCAGACATAGGAGGGGTGGATGCAGAGTCCTCCCAGCAGTGCCCAGACACAGGAGGGGTGGGTGCAGAGTCCCCCCAGCAGTGCCCAGACACAGGAGGGGTGGGTGCAGAGTCCCCCCAGCAGTGCCCAGACATAGGAGGGGTGGGTGCAGAGTCCTCCCAGCAGTGCCCAGACACAGGAGGGGTGGGTGCAGAGTCCCCCCAGCAGTGCCCAGACAGAGGAGGGTTGGGTGCCCATCACTCCCAGCAGTGCCCAGACACAGGAGGGGTGGGTGCAGAGTCCTCCCAGCAGTGCCCAGACATAGGAGGGGGTGGGTGTAGAGTCCCCCCAGCAGTGCCCAGACATAGGAGGGGTGGGTGCAGAGTCCTCCCAGCAGTGCCCAGACATAGGAGGGGTGGGTGCAGAGTCCTCCCAGCAGTGCCCAGACACAGGAGGGGTGGTGCAGAGTCCTCCCAGCAGTGCCCAGACATAGGAGGGGTGGGTGTAGAGTCCCCCCAGCAGTGCCGAGACATAGGAGGGGTGGGTGCAGAGTCCCCCCAGCAGTGCCCAGACACAGGAGGGGTGGGTGCCTATCACTCCCAGCAGTGCCCAGACACAGGAGGGGTGGGTGCCTATCACTCCAAGCAGTGCCCAGACACAGGAGGGGTGGGTGCCCATCACCCCCAGCAGTGCCCAGACACAGGAGGGGTGGGGGCAGAGTCCTCCCAGCAGTGCCCAGACATAGGAGAGGTGGGTGCAGAGTCCCCCCAGCAGTGCCCAGACACAGGACGGGTGGGTGCCCATCACTCCCAGCAGTGCCCAGACATAGGAGGGGTGGGTGCAGAGTCCTCCCAGCAGTGCCCAGACACAGTAGGGGTGGGTGCAGAGTCCTCCCAGCATTGCCCAGACATAGGAGGGGTGGGTGTAGAGTCCCCCCAGCAGTGCCCAGACATAGGAGGGGTGGGTGCAGAGTCCCCCCAGCAGTGCCCAGACACAGGAGGGGTGGGTGCTTATCACTCCCAGCAGTGCCCAGACACAGGAGGGGTGGGTGCAGAGTCCTCCCAGCAGTGCCCAGACACAGGAGGGGTGGGTGCAGAGTCCCCCCAGCAGTGCCCAGACACAGGAGGGGTGGGTGCAGAGTCCCCCCAGCAGTGCCCAGACATAGGAGGGGTGGGTGCAGAGTCCTCCCAGCAGTGCCCAGACACAGGAGGGGTGGGTGCAGAGTCCCCCCAGCAGTGCCCAGACACAGGAGGGGTGGGTGCCCATCACTCCCAGCAGTGCCCAGACATAGGAGGGGTGGGTGCAGAGTCCTCCCAGCAGTGCCCAGACACAGGAGGGGTGGGTGCAGAGTCCTCCCAGCAGTGCCCAGACATAGGAGGGGTGGGTGTAGAGTCCCCCCAGCAGTGCCCAGACATAGGAGGGGTGGGTGCAGAGTCCTCCCAGCAGTGCCCAGACATAGGAGGGGGTGGGTGTAGAGTCCCCCCAGCAGTGCCCAGACATAGGAGGGGTGGGTGCAGAGTCCTCCCAGCAGTGCCCAGACATAGGAGGGGTGGGTGCAGAGTCCTCCCAGCAGTGCCTAGACACAGGAGGGGTGGGTGCAGAGTCCTCCCAGCAGTGCCCAGACATAGGAGGGGTGGGTGTAGAGTCCCCCCAGCAGTGCCGAGACATAGGAGGGGTGGGTGCAGAGTCCCCCCAGCAGTGCCCAGACACAGGAGGGGTGGGTGCCTATCACTCCCAGCAGTGCCCAGACACAGGAGGGGTGGGTGCCTATCACTCCAAGCAGTGCCCAGACACAGGAGGGGTGGGTGCCCATCACCCCCAGCAGTGCCCAGACACAGGAGGGGTGGGGGCAGAGTCCTCCCAGCAGTGCCCAGACATAGGAGAGGTGGGTGCAGAGTCCCCCCAGCAGTGCCCAGACACAGGACGGGTGGGTGCAGAGTCCTCCCAGCAGTGCCCAGACACAGTAGGGGTGGGTGCAGAGTCCTCCCAGCATTGCCCAGACATAGGAGGGGTGGGTGTAGAGTCCCCCCAGCAGTGCCCAGACATAGGAGGGGTGGGTGCAGAGTCCCCCCAGCAGTGCCCAGACACAGGAGGGGTGGGTGCTTATCACTCCCAGCAGTGCCCAGACACAGGAGGGGTGGGTGCAGAGTCCTCCCAGCAGTGCCCAGACACAGGAGGGGTGGGTGCAGAGTCCCCCCAGCAGTGCCCAGACACAGGAGGGGTGGGTGCAGAGTCCCCCCAGCAGTGCCCAGACATAGGAGGGGTGGGTGCAGAGTCCTCCCAGCAGTGCCCAGACACAGGAGGGGTGGGTGCAGAGTCCCCCCAGCAGTGCCCAGACACAGGAGGGGTGGGTGCCCATCACTCCCAGCAGTGCCCAGACATAGGAGGGGTGGGTGCAGAGTCCTCCCAGCAGTGCCCAGACACAGGAGGGGTGGGTGCAGAGTCCTCCCAGCAGTGCCCAGACATAGGAGGGGTGGGTGTAGAGTCCCCCCAGCAGTGCCCAGACATAGGAGGGGTGGGTGCAGAGTCCCCCCAGCAGTGCCCAGACAGAGGAGGGGTGGGTGCCTATCACTCCCAGCAGTGCCCATGGAAAGAAAGGGGTGGAGTACCCACAGATACAATGCCCACAATCGTCAGTCAGGTGCTCAAAGACCCAGCAGAACACGAAACACATGTGTGCGAGGCTGGGAGTACACACATGCATAGTGCGGAAAAGGTAACATGTAGACATGAAGTCATGTCAATATACTCCAGTCACAAGTACAGTGACCCCCAAGGATGCCACAAATGATGCAGGTGGAGACCTTGCCCAGCATGCATGGCCAAAGTTGAAGGGGTCCGTCACCCACCCAGCAAATGTAGACACAGCACTGCACAAATGTCTTCACAACACCCTGCAGGGAAGATGTCAGGGTCCACAGAGGAAGGTACACACCTTGGGACAATGTCACCATGCAGTAACAGCTTACATGAGCAAAGTTTGATAGCAAATACCGTGTGATGGCACACAGATAACAGGGTCCACCCCACGACCAGCACACTACAACATATCCCAGACACCTAACACATTATCACCACCCCAAATCATGGAGTAGCACCACCAACAGCAATGCCAGAAAAGCAGTAGTGTGCCAAGGAAAATAAAATAGCTTTATTCAGCAATGTTAAAAAATGTATTGAATGAAAAGTTCCATATGCACAAGGCCCATAGGGCAGTCCATAGTTCCAATCCAGGTGGGGGACACATTGGGATGCGTGTCCCCTAGCTTGCCTGCACAGTTCAGACTACCTTGCCATCCACAGGGGTGGGCATCATGTGGGGGGGAAGGACCAGGCACCGCAGGGACAGGAGGGGCAAGGGTAGGTGTTGTGGGTGCAGGGATGGACGACTCCAACACAGAGGGTGGGGCAGCGCCAAAGGTGGATTCGAGCACGGCGCTGCACACTACTGCCAGGTCGCCCAGCGTCTCCCCTGCACCCGAAGGAACCACAGGCCCCAAGGAGGGGGGGATCGGAGGGATGGGTCGCAGCGCTACTGGCGGAGGGTGTGGACAGGGGGGGGGAACTCAACTCCCCTGCCGGTGTCCTGCCTCCACCGCTTGCGGGGTGGTACCACACTGGGGCTGATGGACACACTGGGCAGGACTGACCCTGTGTCCGACTCTTGGCCGGGAGAGCTGAGGGGAGTGGATTTGGAGGGTGGTGGTCGTGAGGAATGTGGACTCCCACTCTGGCTGCGTGCCTTCCATTTCCCCCCGACCCAGTGGGTGTGCCTACTTCACCCTGTGTGTGCGTGCCAGGAGGTGTGCGCTTTGCCTTCCCTGGTGGTGTGGTGCCTGTGTCTGGTGGGGTGCGTGCATGGGGATGTCTGGGTGTGCTTTGGACAGGCATGGGAGTGGGAAGTGTGGATGGTTCAGGGGTAGGGGGAGACATAGTGCTGCAGGAGACCCACTGCTGCAGTCAGTGTCGAGTCTATGGACCTCAGCAAGTTGCGTTGGTCAGACTGCGCAGCTGAAATGCCCTCCATGTATGCCTCCATCTGGTTGAGCACTCGGCTGTGGCCATGGAGGACATTAAGCATCGCAGTCTGACCAACCTTCAATTGCTGCAGGATGTCCACAGACTCGGCATTGGTGGCAGCAGTGGAGACAGGGGCAGGGGGTGCGGTGCCTGGCAAGAAGGAGACACGTGGTGACCTAGCACGGTGGGAAGGGACACGAGCAAGTGGGAGGCCGGTGATCGGAATGGAGGGGGCGGGTAGTGATGGAGTGCTGATGTCAGCTGTGGAAGCAGCCTCCGCCCCCTCGGAGATCTCAGCCTCGGACCCGTCAGCGTCATAGTCGGTGGTGGCTTGACTGGACAGGTCCTCTGCTGCACTCCCGTCGCCCTCCGTGCCACTCGATGTGCCAGCCAACTCAGCACTGCTGGCACTGGTGCTCGCTCCCTCCTCACGGTCCGTGCCAGTGTCTCCCTCGTAGTCCCCTGACGATGCTGTGGGCAAGGTGAAGAGACAGGAGAAATCAGACACCTGTATACATATGTCACATGAGTCAACTCTACATAGGTCACAGTGCATAGCCTGAAAAGCAACAAGAGTAACATCTACAATACAAGGTACATATGTATTCCCTGCAACACACAGTTTGTTGACCCACCATGCCACTGTTAAAATATGGAGAGCAGGAAACAATAGCAAATAACTTGACATCAAATTGTACAGAGGAGCCAGGCTCTGGGGACAATCTAGCACAGCAACTGCGACACACAGCGTAGCCAAGAAAGGGATGAGCAGGAACCATGTCTATCAACTCTTGGGACATGCTGCAAAGGTAATACTGAAAACCATGGCCAACATGACTGGGTCACTGCACCTTGAGTGTTTGTCCACACAAACATCACACACTGGCCAGACCGAGCAAGGAGACTTCAGGTTTGGACATGTACGCCTTGCCCGCACCAACCCCCCCCCTACCTGAGACAATGTGATTGAGACAGAGGAAGTACTTACACCTCTTAGTCTGGGATGAAAACACATGGCCTGCAATAAATCCTGATCGTACACACACGACCCCTGGTGCGCCTGTCCACATATATCACTGACAAACAACCATCATCAGATAGTTGTACCAAGACACACAGGAACTGGCCCCTGTGAGTATGCACCAGCTACATTAGGTCACCCTGTACAGTGGACACATGTAGCACAGTATACGTGAATACAAATGAGGCATGGGTACTATGCCACAGGGCCCAAACTATGCTGAAGACACAGAGAATGTCCACATTGTCTGATGACACACATGATACCTAGGAATAGGTGCCCCAGGGGACTGTAGTGGCCACATTACTCCATGGCCCTGGATGGATATGACTGGAATACAAGCCACCATCCCTGCACTATGCATATCTCACACTCAAGCACATCATGTCAGAGGGCACAACATTCGACATGCAGGCAGTAAGGCAGTACACATGAAACACACACTCCCATGTCAGGACTCAGCATCAGTGCCAACTAACATGGACCCCACTATGACAGAACTGGCCAGGGCACAGGCAACGTCCAAAAACCTGTTACACACCACCCCCACACATGATGCTGCAAGCATTGGGCACTTGGATGAACTGCCAGCCTAGATAACCTTGTGCAAGAGTGACTACACACAGACCAGGGAACACATGGCAATGAGGGGAAGGGAGGAAGAACAGCACCACTTTACTTTGGGGAACAGGATATGCACTGCACATTTAAACCCTGGCAGTGTATCCATGCAACTGCGCACTTCCAAAAGCTGGTCACACACAACAAACACACATGTACCTACCCCCTTCCTGCTGCTGCTTCTCCAGTAAGCGCCTGTCCAAGTCGGGGAAGACCACCTCCAGCACACGCTTCTGGATGTGGGTCAGACGCCGGTGCCCACGGTTTTTGTGGCTCACAGGTGAGTCCCCCAGCAGGACCCGTGTGATCCTCCGCGTCCAGCACCGGATATCCTGCCAGCGTTTCCTCACCTGGGCTAGGCGCCGCTTCCGACCATCCGTCCTCCTCACGGCACTGACGGCTTGCTTCCAGATCTCCCCCTTGGCACAGATGCCTACCTGTGAGGATTCAAAAGTGACAATACATCAATCCACCTTATCAATGATACAGAGACACACATATTACAAATTATGCATGTTTGAACTGGCCATAGTATGCAGCGAACTCATTGCACCTTTGTCATAGTGACATCATCCTCCTGGGAATGGCCAAATGCAGTAGGTGCCATTGAAAGTACACAGGTGGCATGAGGGGTGCAACACAATCAATGATGCAGGCTCACACTGTGCATCCCAAGCTACACCAGGAATCTGAACAGTGCCCCTAAGCAGTCACATGCCCCAGAACACTTACGCTACCTCAGCAGAGTACACAGACACACACAGGCACTGAACAATCACCTGGCATTGGCAACTGCTGCTACAAACCTCACTCTGCACATGTGCCACTAGACTGGGGGTGTCACAGATGTGGGGCTGTCTCAGCACAGCAGACATCCAGCACAGCTCCCTGCTCACATCAGATGGGCAGGGCATATCCATCCCACATGCAGCTGGGGTGCAACACTCCACATATGCACATACCCACATGACAGGGGACTCACACACACACACCAATGTCCAGGGGACGACCACATCATTTGGACACTCTCACCACAGGTACACTGAACAGACACACATCTGTGGGTACTGGCACCTGTCACACTGGGGGGAGCACAGACTCACATCAGGACTGTAGAAACAACATTTGCAGGAGGATTAGGCAGTCCGAAAGCGGCATGCACCATGCAGTGATCGTCACAGTAAGCACTATGCAAGTGCGTTGTGCACACACGAACTACAGCATGCTCTGCATGGGAGACATGAGCTCTTCTCCCCCCTGGGACCCACTATGAAGAACCCTGCATGTCTGTCACACCTGGACACAATGCCAGAAGTCACAGTCACCAAAAGGGGCACAGTTTAAGCTAGTGGAGTCTGCACTCACCTGCTCCCCTGGTCGACCATACAGCATGGTGTACTGTGGGAGGATTACATCCACCAACGCCATATTCTCCTCCATGGTGAATGGCGGGCCTCTCCACAGACCTGGACATGGTGCCAGAGGAATCACAAGCAGCAGCAGTGTTGTGGAATGAAAGGATGTGCAGGCAAGTGCTCTCTCAAGGGACCTGGCTGCCTTATATCTTCCTTGCTGGCCTGTATCATGTACAGGAGTACAGAGTGATTGGCTCAGTCACATTTGCATCCTACGTGTCCTCCAATCACTTTAAAACTACCCCAGTGACAGGCTTTGCATGGTTTCAAAATCTAGCATGATGTAATGTCAACAACCACATTGCAACAAAGTATATTGTCTCCAACCGACTTCTGCTGGCCACATGATGCAAAATTCAAACATGAAACTCGGTCTCCATGACAACCAGCATGCATTTAGGCCCCTATAGTTGTCCCTCATGTGTCCCCTATGTCAATCCTAGGTTAAAACACAGGTACGGTGCGTTCCACAGCCCTAGGGCACCCCAAATGCATTGCAACGGACCGTACACGCGTGTGTACGGTCCCCATCACAATGGGAGTGCTGGCGTATGCGTACGCCATAGTAATACGGACCGTACACGCGTGTGTAGGGCCCTATCACTATGGGAGTGCTGACGTGTGCGTACACCATAGTAATACGGACCCTACACACGCGGGTACGGACCTTATCACCATGGCGTACGCCTAGGGCTGCACACCCATGGTGGTACTGACCCTACACACGCGGGTATGGTCCGTAGTACTATGGCGTACGCATACGCCAGCACATCCATGGTGGTACGGACCCTACACACGCGTGTACGGTCCGTATTACTATGGCGTACGCCTAGGGCTGCACACCCATGGTGGTACGGACCCTACACACGCGGGTACGGTCCGTATTACTATGGCGTACGCATACGCTAGCACACCCATGGTGATAGCGACCGTACACACGCCATCAGTGCGTATGGACGGTGCGTTTCACACCTGACAGTGGTGACAGGCGGCACACAGACAGGAATAGAGCTGTCCTACTTGGCCAAGGCTGGACATCAAGGCATTGTCTGTGCAGTACTACATGTGTCGGGCACAGGTGTGTCAGGCTGTGATGTGGCACATTACTCCTGAGGTGTGAAGCAAATGACTGTATGATGAGCTGTGTACAGATGTCATGTGTGATGGTGCACTATGTGCCACACATCCCCTTCACTCCTTTGACATGTGTGCATGTAGTACAGACTTGTTGAGCCATACGTCACTGGCATGGCACAGTCACCGACACCCGCAACTGTCCCCTGATGCCAGATACACGTAATGTTACACCTGAGAAGTGAATGCCCGCGTTGCACGCTGTGACCATGTCATGTGTGTGTCATGTTTTCCCATGGGTTTGCCGTAGGAGTTTGATCAAATGCATCTGCAGTTGCTGCAACCAACATGTGTCTGTGTGTAGATGGGCATGGCACACTGTTCCGCACACCAGCCCACATGTGTAATCCGACGTAAGGTGTGTATGTATGCATCGACACAGAGTTCCAAAACAAGGACATATCAGCATACTCTCAATGTTTGTGTGATCAATCTTGACATGTACCCCTTGATGGCAAGGTGTGTGGTCTGTCCTTTTCACATTACATGTCACCCGTGCCTCTAGTGTTCGCCATCCTGTCTGTATGATTGACATATGTATTCTGCCCATATGCGGATGTCTGGCACTCCTGTGATGCGTCTGCCTGTTCACTCACACTGGCCCACCGCTAGTTTAATGCCATGTCATGTTGAGCCTGAGAATCCACGTTTGTGGCTGGCTCTTGGTAGGAGTGTCACCTGCCTGGCATACGTGTCCAGGGCATGTTGCACAGACCTGACTCTGTATGTAGCATATGTGTATTGCTTGTTGTACATGTGCTCAGTACATTGACATTGGTGGTGTTCTGTACTCACTCTTCGTTGTCCCTTCAAATTCACTGCAGGGCTCCGCCTCTCCTTCGACCAATCCCGGACTTGGCTGACCTGAGGGAACATGACTGTATACACCGCTACCGCTTCCCCCAACGGTTGATTGAGGACTTGACGACACAGCTGGCACCACACCTCCAACCGCTACACAGGTATCCTACTGCACTGACACCCAAGATGAAGGTGATGGCAGCCCTACATTTCTTTGCCACGGGTACCTTTCAAAATACCATTGCTCATGTTGGGGGCATGTCCCAAACCATGTTCAGCCGTGTTCTGCATGATTTTTTAGAGGCCATGTTGGAGCACCTGGATGAGCATTACCTCTCCATTAATGCCCTTGTGGTGTGTCTTGCCAACATGGTGATTTCACATGTCTGGGCTCGTTTTCCAGGATCAGCACACGATGCCTACATCATGAGGCGTAGCAGGGTGCCTGAAATGATGCTGCAGCTGCGCAACGAACGAGCATGTCTTGTTGGTGGGTATACTCTGGCAGTCCTGTAGTTAACGTCATCTTCCTGTCTTACTGCTTCTCCTGACCCACTCTTGTCCATGATGTTTCCATGAAGGGGACGCTGGCTATCCCAACATGCCATGGCTGATCACGCCTCTCCGCAACCCCAGCACAGCTGGCCAGCACCGCTACAACAACGCCCATGGGCGGACCAGGTGAATGATAGAGAGGACGTTTGGCCTCCTGAAGAGCCGATTCCGTTGCCTCCACAAGACCGGTGGCGCACTCCCATGTGCACCGGTGAAGGTCTGCAAGATCTTCCTCGTGTGCTGCATGCTGCACAACATGGCAGTGGAGAAAGCTGTGCCACTCATCCTGGATCCGGATGAGCAGGACCATCCACCCGTGGAGGATGAAGGGCTTGGTCACGAGGCAAGTGATGTGGAGGAGGAGGAGGCGGTAGAGGACATCCGGAGTCGGCTCATACGCAACTTCTTTGCTTAGTGGTGAGTTCCAGTGTCTGAGTGTGCACGCATTTGGCCGTGTGTGGCATGTGTTGCGATGTGTGTGTCCATTTGCATGTCTGCCAAGTGAGTCAGAGGTGTGTTTGGATGTGTTACTCGAGTGATGGTGCAATGGAAGAATGTTTTTCCAGAGACATCATTGTCACCTAGCATGTTGACAACCTTATACGTGTCGAGTACATGCACATGCATGCGGATGTGCTTCTTTTGGCTGACTTCTGGTGTGTCTCTCATCCACAGGTACTTGCGCTTGCTGTCTGCTGGTGGCATTGTTGTGCTCCTGCTATTCCTCATGAACACAGCAACATGTGTTGAATCAGCGTTACATGCACGGACAAGTTTGAAAATCTCCTTAGGGTTAGGGATGCATCACGGATTTTTGGGTGTGGTATTTGTGTGGAATGTGTGTGCACTGCTCCTGTTCATGTTTGGATACTTTGCATACATGTAGAATCACCATGGAGCACATGACATGGGGCGGAATTCACCTGAATTGATGGTCAGACTTGGTGACAGTCATCTGTAATGGGATTGTGGATTGTGATGAAGCCATCAATGTGTGTAACACTGCCCTCGGAAACATACGGGTTGCACCGGGTTGACATGGTGTGTGAATTCCCCATTAGAGGCTCAATGGTGTATAGCAGCCTCTCCGTGAGCAGCAGGGGGTGTTTAGCTGTAACCCATCACTTGTGTGCCAGTTCTATGGATTTCCAGCATCTGTGGTGCACAGGGGGGTGCCAGTGTTGGTCCCACATGTTCATCCACATGACCTGTGTATGTGTTGACCGAGTTGCATTAGCATTCCGACACACATGATTAATAAAGGTGTCCCTCTGCCTCCAAGGTGCCTCATCTCTGTCAATGGTGGTCTGTTGCCACTGTGCATGCGGCATGTCTGGCATAGTTCTCAGAGATGGTGCATATGAGTCTATGTGTAGAGTAGCAAGATGCAAGCTGTTTGTCAGGGATTAGAATCTGTATTGTGCATGATTTCCATGGCTGTGTAGGTATTGTGGCATGTCAGTCTCCACGACAGCCACTGTGCTGCATGTGCATCCATTGTGTGTGTGTGTGCCATGTTGAGCCAGACAGTCCTTCCTTGACATACACCGTTTGCATGGTTCCTTCCTGAGATCCTTGTCTTTGTGTTCTACTTGTGGCATTGTTTTCTTGACATTGCGCATGCTGCTGCAGGCCCTGCAGCAAGGGCACTCAGTGTCCACGCAAACAAGTTGGTGTTCATCATGGATTGCTTGCTGACATGTGCTATGCTGATCAGCAGCATCTGTGCCTCATGCTGCTGCACACTCTGGATTATGCACAAGAACCCCAGTTCCATCCACCTCAAGGCAAGAGAGACCATCCCCCAGGTCAACTACGACATCCGTGTCAAATCCTAACCTGCACTCTACGGACGTGTGTGTTACAACTCCCATGATACTTGTCCACATCCAGGGTGCATCTGCACAGCTCTGCTTCTACATCCGGCGACCAGGCCACATCGACGTCCAACAGAGATGGGGGGAATGAATCACTGCCAGCTGCAGGATGACCTTCTCAATCCACGCACACCCTCAGGATGCAGCCCACAACCACAATACAACCTTGTGGCACTGTGATCCAACACCCCATTGTGCCATCTCCATGCATCCAACCTTGGCCGGCCCACCGTTCTCCACATCCACCTGACTCAAGCATGCAGGACATGGTTCTGCCACGTGTCTACACATACCTGGGAGTAGCACCCCAGGACACTCAACATGATCCCTGACCTCTGCGCATGACTGTTGCTCTTCTACATTGGTCTGTAGGCACAGTTGTGCGGGCACCCCCTCAGCTGGCTGGTCCCATCACGGGTGAGTATGGTGCTTCATATCTGTACTGGATGGTACATTGTGACCCATGTGTGTCCTGTGCCAGACTCAGACCCCAGGGTATGGATGGTTGGAGTTACTACTGAAATCAGGCATGGTTTGACTTTACAACACACACATGTAGTGGAATAATGCAAAATGACGGCATCATCTTGTGATTGTGATGAATTTTATTAAAGCTGGGGTACGTGTTTGGGGGGGTGACAAGAGGTGCTTGGCGGGAGTGTAGAATCCAAAGTTCACAGGGGGAGTTGGTGTCCTTGCCATTGAAAGTCATCAGAGTCTGTGCCACAGTCTTTGTCAACATTGGTCAGACAGTGACCAGCAAGGCCATGTGGCAGAGAATGTCCTTTGCTGCTGTGCTGCTGTTGGGCCAGAGGGCCAGGTGCCAGGCCAGGTGACCTGGGAGATGGTGATGTTTTGCTGACTCTCACGGTCTTTTTCGTGGACGACCCACCTTCCTGCGGGGACCCTCAGAAGCAGGCCTTGACGATGCTAGGGACGCTCCGTCAGATGAATCCTCCTCCTCCTCCCTCCCTGTTTCTGGTGCTGGTCTACGCCTGGTGGCACAGGGAGGGTTTGCCAGGCTTTGGGCGATCTGACGGAGGTATTGGCTCACGTCCCTGTGCACCGCCAGGAGCTCTGCCAGTCTTGCCTCCATCCGTCCATGGTGTTGTAGATGACTGGCATGATGCTCGACCTGCATGTTCTTCATCTCATTGAGGGTCTCCACTACCTGGTCGATGCCTCTGGAGTCACGCCGCTATGTGTCCAGGATGTTGTGGACGTGTGACATAACCGGGTCCTGAGCTGGCTGGTCAGGCTCGTGCCTCTGCCATCCTCCACTCCCACCACCCCTGCCTACTTGAGCCCGGCCTGCCGTTGTGGGCACGTCGGCTCTCCGGGACCCCTGAGGGATGGCATTTGCGGTGTCGCCTGCCTCCTCCTGGGTGCCCGGAGGACCTTGTCCCTCCTGGACAGTCTGGCTGTGTTGTTGTGTGTGGGCAGGGCTCCTGGATGTCTCCTGGGATGTGGCAGGAATGGGAGTGGTGGTTGGCACAGTTGTACCTGACGCAGGTGCTGCAGGTGGTTGGACACCAGAGGGGCCAGGTTGGTCTGGGTCATCCACAGAGTGGTGAGAGTCGTCGCTGCCCGTGAGGTCCTCTTCACGAAGAGCCTGGTCCTGTGAGTCTTCCCCCCCAGTGTTGGGGGGAGATGGACGACGTTGACCTGTGTGTGAGAGAGACAATGTTAATTGTGTTACATGCAACATCCATGTTTGATTCCTTTTGAGTTGGCACAGTTCCTCTGTGTGGTTGGATTTGGCTTGCATTCCTCTCACAGTGCACTCGTGCATGGGTATGTCCCTTGGCCACAGCTTTCGACACTTGACCTATGTGTGACACAATCTTGGTTGATGCATCTTTTTTGAATGCAGTCAGCAGTGTAGTGAGCAGACGTAGCAAGCCATGCAGAGCCGCCTTACGTGTTGCTCTGTACGTTGCCAAATATTGTTTTTTCCATGCTATTTGGAATGCAGGTAGGTAACTTAAGCATTTGTGACAGGGTTCTAACAAACACAGTGGGTGGGTATACTGTGTGTAAGGTTAGGTTTGTGCCTGCAGCACGGATGTACTCGTGCACAGATTGACACATGGCCCAGTGTTTATCAGGGGTTGAAGGGGGGTGCAGGCACTGCCAAACCTTGTCTACATGCACACATTCCACCTGCTGACGAGCGGAAATGGCCACACCACCCAAGGGTGATTTGGTCTCCCTCTGTCTCCCTTTCTCCCTCCCTCTGTCAGCCTCCTCCCTCTGTCCGTCTCCCTCTGTCTCCCTCCTCCCTCTGTCCGTCTCCCTCTGTCTCCCTTTCTCCCTCCCTCTGTCAACCTCCTCCCTCTGTCCGTCTCCCTCTGTCAACCTCCTCCCTATGTCCGTCTCCCTCTGTCAACCTCCTCCCTCTGTCCATCTCCCTCTGTCAACCTCCTCCCTCTGTCCGTCTCCCTCTGTCTCCCTTTCTCCCTCCCTCTGTCAGTCTCCTCCCTCTGTCCGTCTCCTTCTGTCTCCCTCCTCCCTCTGTCCGTCTCCCTCTGTCTCCCTCCTCCCTCTGTCCGTCTCCCTCTGTCTCCCTTTCTCCCTCCCTCTGTCAACCTCCTCCCTCTGTCCGTCTCCCTCTGTCAACCTCCTCCCTCTGTCCGTCTCCCTCTGTCTCCCTTTCTCCCTCCCTCTGTCAGTCTCCTCCCTCTGTCTGTCTCCCTCTGTCTCCCTCCTCCCTCTGTCCGTCTCCCTCTGTCTCCCTCCTCCCTCTGTCCGTCTCCCTCTGTCTCCCTTTCTCCCTCCCTCTGTCAACCTCCTCCCTCTGTCCGTCTCCCTCTGTCTCCCTCCTCCCTCTGTCCGTCTCCCTCTGTCTCCCTTTCTCCCTCCCTCTGTCAACCTCCTCCCTCTGTCCGTCTCCCTCTGTCAACCTCCTCCCTCTGTCCGTCTCCCTCTGTCTCCCTTTCTCCCTCCCTCTGTCTCCCTCCTCCCTCTGTCCGTCTCCCTCTGTCTCCCTCCTCCCTCTGTCCGTCTCCCTCTGTCTCCCTCCTCCCTCTGTCCGTCTCCCTCTGTCTTCCTTTCTCCCTCCCTCTGTCAACCTCCTCCCTCTGTCCATCTCCCTCTGTCGACCTCCTCCCTCTGTCCGTCTCCCTCTGTCAACCTCCTCCCTCTGTCCGTCTCCCTCTGTCTCCCTCCTCCCTCTGTCCGTCTCCCTCTGTCTCCCTCCTCCCTCTGTCCGTCTCCCTCTGTCTTCCTTTCTCCCTCCCTCTGTCAACCTCCTCCCTCTGTCCGTCTCCCTCTGTCAACCTCCTCCCTCTGTCCGTCTCCCTCTGTCAACCTCCTCCCTCTGTCTGTCAACCTCCTCCCTCTGTCCGTCTCCCTCTGTCTCCCTTTCTCCCTCCCTCTGTCAACCTCCTCCCTCTGTCCATCTCCCTCTCTCTCCCCCTCTCCCTCCCTCTGTGTGTCACCCTCTGTCACCTCAACCCAGCTTCCTGGGCACACACAGTTTGCAGGTCTTTCAAAGGCCATTGGCTTGTTCATGTGGGTTTGTTGCTTATCTCCGGGCACCCATTGGTCGGAGTGTGTGAGTGCGCTGCTGCTGTGGCGGTGTGTGCTGTCACTCTTTCAGAGTGAGGCGTCTTCATTAGCTGCTGTTATGTGCAAATTGTGCCTTCATACCCATGTCATCCTGCAACGCAGCCACCATTTGCATGCAACACAGTACTGTGTGGGGATACACTGTTTGTATGGCTGTGCCCTAGGCCTTATGGGCTGAGGGCATTGTTGTGTGCTTCAGAGTTGCTCTATGTTAGTTCTGAGGCCCACCCTCCCGGCATCGGGGACATCCTGTCTTGTGCTGGTGTTTTGTGTGGCCTGTGACTTGGCCTGGCCTTGCTTGGGGCATGGAGGCGCTAGTGGCATGTGTGTGTTTTTGGAGTGTGGTTGTGTCCGGTGCTGGCTTTGGGGGGGTTGCGTGCATGACTGGTATTTTGGTTGTGTATGGCGTTCCCCCCCATGTGAGGTGAGTTGTTTGTGTTCTCACCAGGCTCTCGGACTCCTTCTAGGCTGTCTACTCCCACCGGCGGCAGCGTGGCCATCACCTTCTACTCCCAGGCATGGCAGTGTACAGGTCTGCTGGCCGGCCCTCCTCCAGTGATGTTGGCCTGTGTGAGAAGTTGGCCTGGTATATGATGTTCACTAGTTAAAGTGACCACCTTGTACCATGCCAAGCAACCCTTATGGTGTGGTTGTAAGTCAACCTTTTTGGACTAGCTGCCCTAGTGGTAGCGTAGGCTAAGCAGTCTTTGAGGCTAAACTCGTGAAGCGTGTTAAGCCAGCTGTTTTACCAAATGCAACCCCCTTTTATACCAATGAAAGGACACCACACAGATATATATTCAAAATATATATGTATTTATTTCACAAAGTAACCCCTAGTCTCTTTATGAGCACAGGAGCACAAATCGTCAAACAAGATTACAGTAGAATACACAGAAGTTGCACTTTATATAGATAGGCCCTGGTGGCCGCTCAAACCATATACTAAAATAGTGGTATAAGTACCATGAACAGAAAAGGGAAAAGGCCTAGGGCCTCTAGAATCGCTGGGCCTACAAGGAGCTAACTTCAGTTAGTGACCAGGAGGTCCACGGGTTGCGTGTGCAGAGCAAATAGTCACACGCGAGCTCCCATAGGTTTCAATGGGTGCGTAAAAAGTACAAAGTTACTGCAAAAGGAATCTTCCGGATGACCTAGGAACTTAAGATTGGAAACACAGACACTAGAGATGATTCTCTACACTTGGGCACCGGAGTGCCAGCTTTACCTCACCCACAGGAAGCGGGTGCATAGGCGTCGAAGTGCGTCGGGTTTCTTCTATCTGTTCAATGGAGCCTGTAGATAAAGATGCTGCAGGCGGTCGCCCCGGAAGAGATGCGGTGGATCCAAGAGTGGATCGGAGATGTTGAAGACCTGTAAGCAGAGGGGACAGTTTTCACAGTCACTAGCCAGTGACCAGCATGGCACAAGGTAGGTACCAGGCGATGTCGGGTGCAAACAGGAAGAAAGGTGTAGCTTGTCTCTGCAGCCACGTGGTCCCTGAAGGTCGACGACATCCAGGAGTCGAGTCACGAGCTGTCCCACGCAGGCTCTCGCTGTCGGCGGTGTCGGCGACTTGGTCGTAGCAAACAAGCCTTGGCAAAAGCAATTGTTGTAGGAATTGAAATAAGCTGTTGGTTCTGACCAGCAAGGTCAGAGGAACTGCTCCTTTGGAGGGGAGCAAGGGCCAGTCTGGAGCAACCAGACCAGTGGTGTATTTCGTAGAGTTCGTCGCCAAGATGGCCACTAGCCAGCGAGCCAGCAACCGGTTAGGCGCGTCGAGTGGCAAAATGCAGAAGGGCCCCACGCAGATCGTGGAGATGCTGGAGGGCTCACCTTTGGTGCAGATGCTGCTCGAGGGTTGGGCTTCTCAGATCCCAAAGCACAACTTGGAGGGAGCCTCGGTTGTTGCACTTGTCAGCTTGTCGTGGTCTTTTCAAGATGGCTGGCTCCACGTGTCTCGGTGCCTCCACGGGTCTCCTCTTTTCAGGGACTGTGGATCGGGTGGTGAGAGGTCTGGAGGTCCAGGTCTTGTCAGTCTCTGGGCTTGGGCTCCGGCGGGAGGCGGCGGCAAAGCAGACGTTGATTCGCTGGATGGTGCTTGCGTTAGCAAGGTGGTCACTCCCTGACCACAGGGGAGATTGGCTTCAGTCCTCTGTGCGGCAGAGCGTCGAAGTTCCCGTCTTCTTCTTAGTTTCAAGTTGATTCCAGGATGTCTGAAGTCTTAGGACACAGCTCCTACCTTTAAGCGGATTCTAGGGGCCGGACTACCTGCTAGGTCCCTCCCTAAGGGTGGGACCAGGAAGGGGGGTGGTTACACCCCCAATCCTTTGTCCAGCTCGCCCCAGGCCCGGGACTGGTGTGCCCCAGGACCGGTTTGAACTGGCATATGCACCGGGGCTCCTTGTGAGCCACAGGCATGTCTGGTTTCTTTCAAGCCCTACCTGACCAATACACAAAATCCTGTCTGGGGTGGTGCATGCACCTCCCCTGGCAGGAAACCCTTTGTCCACACCTCCCAAGCTGGAAGGACTCCCAGCGGCAGGAGGGCAGACTTGTGTCTGTGGTGGCAGCATCCATTTTGTGGAGCTGAGGCTATGTCTGATTTTACCCGGGTTTCAGGTACTGTACATGTCGTGTCCCTCTAGAAGGGTGGAATGCTAACCCCGTCGCCAGAATTGGCGAGGGGTTAGTATTCCAATTCGTATGACACCTTACTCGACATGTTTTGATAAAGCCAAACCAAAGATAGCATTTAACCGCGAGGTTCATAATGCACTTAAGAGTATATGGTATGACGATATCTGGAAACAGTAGAAGGAAGTTGTTCCGACCACTGCAGACAGGCTCAGCTCATGCCAGAGCACCATCTCACATGGAACCAAGCACTCTGCCTTCAGGATTGTTAAGGCCTGCCATAGGAGTGACTTATAGGTTAACATGTGTCCCATTTAAGGTTAGGTATAGGTATACTACACCTAAGTAAGAGGTGGTTACACCAACTTACCCCAGCTGAGTGATCAGCCAGTTGTGTCAGATTTTTTAGGCCAAGCCTGGGGTGGCATAATACATGCTTCAGCCCCTGACAGGCCTTGGGTACACCAATGCCCTGGGTACCTAGTGTACACTGGTACAGGGGCTGACAGGGTGATCCACTTCCAATTGGTTATGCACCTAGGGTGCATAGTTTTAATTTAGTAGAGAGAACAGCAGGCTGGGGGTCTGATTGGCAGGCCCACAGCCTCAATATGTCAAAAACCAGTGAAGCAAAAAGCAAAAATTTGGGGTGACCATAGGATAGCAGACCCTACTCTCCTACACAACCCCCCCCCCCAAACGCTGGGACATTAAACTAGCCTTGACCAGTCTCGTCTTCATGTCCTAAGTGGAAGTACCTGGAGAGACCATCTGCATTCCCATGGTCAGTACCTGGCCGGTGCTCCACTGTAAAGTCCATCCCCTGTAGGGAAATGGACCACCTAAGCAGTTTGGGATTTTCACCCTTCATCTGATTTAGCCACAAGAGGGGCTTATGGTCGGTCTGAATCTTGAAGTGAGTGCCAAACAAGTATGGCCTCAGCTTCTTCAGGGCCCACACCACAGCAAAGGCCTCCCTCTCAATAGCTGACCAATTCTTCTCTCTGGGGGTCAACCTTCTGCTAATAAAAGCAATGGGTTGGTCTTGACCATCTACATTAAGTTGTGACAGCACAGCTCCCACACCCAACTCAGAAGCATCTGTTTGGACAATAAACTCTTTGGAGTAGTCAGGACTTTTCAGGATAGGTGCAGAGCACATGGCCTCCTTCAGGTCATCAAATGCCTTTTGACAGCTTACTGTCCACTGAACCTTTTTGGGCATCTTCTTGGATGTCAGATCATTAAGAGGAGTCACAATGGACCCATAGTTTTTAACAAACTTCCTGTAGTACCCAGTCAAGCCCAAGAAAGCTCGAACTTGAGTCTGGGTGGTTGGAGGGGACCAGTCCTTGATGGATTGTATCTTACTCTCCAGTGGTTGAACTTGGCCTCCACCTACAAGGTGGCCCAAATATACAACCTTACTCTGCCCTATCTGGCACTTAGTAGCCTTGATAGTGAGGCCTGCCCTTTGCAGGGCCTCAAGAGCCTTCTTCAGGTGGATCAGGTGATCCTCCCAGGTGGAGCTAAAGACAGCAATGTCATCAAGATATGCTGCACAAAAGTCATCCAACCCAGTAAGGACTTGGTTCACCAGCCTTTGGAAGGTGGCAGGTGCATTCTTCAGACCAAAGGGCATCACCACAAACTGATAATGCCCACCTGGGGTTGAGAATGCTGTTTTGGCCTTGGACTCCTCAGCTAATCTGATTTGCCAATAGCCAGCTGTTAAGTCAAACGTGCTCAAAAACTTAGCAGAAGCTAGTTTGTCTATGAGCTCATCTGCCCTTGGAATAGGGTGTGCATCTGTCCTGGTGACAGCATTGAGACCCCTGTAGTCCACACAGAACCTCATCTCTCTCTTGCCATCTTTGGTGTGAGGTTTGGGGACCAGAACCACTGTGCTAGCCCAGGGGCTCTCTGAGGGTTCAATGACACCTAATTCCAGCATTTTATGTACCTCAGCCTTTATACAGTCCCTGACGTGGTCAGGTTGTCTGTAAAGCTTGTTCTTTAAAGGCAGACTGTCACCAGTGTCCACCACATGGGTACACCAGTCAGTTTGACTAGGTATTAAGGAAAACATATGTGAAAATGATTGTAGAACCTGTCTACATTCAGTCTGCTGATGGGCAGTGAGGTTGCCTCCAAGGGTCACTCCTTCAACTGAGCCATCTTCAGGGTTCTGAGACAACAGGTCTGGGAGAGGGTCACTCTCTTCCTCCTGTCCCTCATCTGTAGCCATGAGCAAGCCCATGTCTGCCCTGTCAACATATGCTTTAAGCCTGTTAACATGGAGTACCCTGTGGGGACTCCTGGGAGTTCCTAGGTCTACCAAGTAGGTGACCTCTCCCTTCTTTTCCAGGATTGTATGGGGTCCAGACCATTTGTCTTGGAGTGCTGCTGGGGCCACTGGCTCCAACACCCATACCTTCTGTCCTGGCTGAAGCTCAACCAAGACAGCCTTTTGGTCATGCCAAGCTTTCTGCAAGGCCTGGCTTGCCTCAAGGTTTTTGGATGCCTTCTCCATATACTCAGCCATCCTGGAGCGGAGACCAAGTACATAGTCCACTATGTCTTGTTTAGGCTTTTTGAGAGGTAACTCCCATCCTTCCTTCACTAAACACAGTGGGCCTCTTACAGGGTGCCCAAACAACAATTCAAAGGGGCTGTAGCCAACTCTTTTTTGTGGGACCTCTCTGTAAGCAAACAGAAGGCAGGGTAGAAGGATGTCCCATCTTCGCCTGAGCTTTTCAGGTAATCCTTTGATCATACCCTTTAGGGTCTTGTTGAATCTCTCAACAAGCCCATTGCATTGTGGGTGATAAGGGGTGGTGAACTTGTAGTTGACACCACATTCCTTCCAGATAGCTGTCAAGTATCCTGACATAAAGTTGGTACCTCTGTCAGATACTACCTCCTTAGGAAACCCCACTCTGGAGAATACTCCCAGCAGGGCCCTGGCCACAACAGGTGCTGTAGTGGTCCTAAGGGGAATTGCCTCTGGATACCTGGTGGCATGATCCACTACCACCAGTATAAATCTGCGCCCAGATGCAGTGGGAGGATCCATGGGACCCACTATGTCTATTCCCACTCTTTCAAAGGGGACCCCCACCACAGGTAGTGGTATTAGGGGGGCCTTTGTTGTGCCACCTGATTTGCCACTGGCTTGGCAGGTAACACAGGAGCGACAAAACTCCTTTGTATCTTCATTCATGTGAGGCCAGTGAAAGTGAGGGACAAGTCTGTCCCAGGTCTTGTTCTGGCCTAAGTGTCCTGCTAAAGGAATATCATGGGCCAAGGTAAGAAGGAAGCCCCTAAATTGCAGAGGTATAACCAACCTCCTGGTAGCACCAGGCTTGGGGTCTCTAGCCTCTGAATAAAGGAGCCCTTCATCCCAATACACTTTATGGGTACCTTGAGCATTCCCAGCAGCCTCAGCAGCAGCCAGCTGTCTGAGGGGTTCAAGAGAGGGACAGGATAACTGAGCCTGCCTCAAGTCAGCCCTTGAAGGCCCCCCTGTCCCCAGAAACTCAACCTGATCAGGTTCAAGCTCTTCAGGGACAGTTCCTTCAGGGTCCTCTAGATCAGCTTCCTGGGAAGGCCGATCATCACTCTGAGGCAGGGGGGAAGGCACAGCCTTGACCCTCCTGTTCTTCTTCTTGGTAGGTGCTTGGTCCATTGTTCCAGGATCCAAGACCTGAGGTTCAGTGAGGCACTTTTTGGCCTGTGACCTGGTCACAGCAAGGACATGTGATGATATACCTAACATCTCTGCATGAGTCCTGTACTCCACTTCTGACCATAGAGAACTCTCTAGGTCATTGCCCAACAAACATTCTACTGGGAGGTCTGCACTAACCACAACCCTTTTGAGGCCAGTTACCCCTCCCCATGAGAAGTTAACAACTGCCACACTATGTGAAGTAGTGGCATTGCTGGCATTGGTCACCAGGTAATTCTCACCTGGTATGTACTGTCCAGGGTCCACAAAGCCTGGTGTCACCATAGTGACACTGGCACATGTGTCCCTGTAGGCTTGAGCCACTTTGTCATTAATTAAAGGAGTCTGTCTGTACTTGCCCAGGTTACTGGGGCTCACAGTCAGGGACAAATCAATGTCCCCATCACAGATCAGGACTGCCTGTGTCAGGGTTCTGTCTAAGTCAGAATCTCCTTCAGTTCCCATAGTGATTCCCACTACACCCTTTGTCTGGGGACCAACACTGCTAACAGTAGTACTGGGAGCAGGTGCCTTAGGGGCAACAGTGTTGGGGGCTCCACCCTTTTTGCAATCACTAGTCCAGTGAGTAGTATTTTTGCAATGATTGCACCAGGGTTTCTTTTGACCTTCTTTCTTCTTTTTGGACTGTTGGGACCCACCCTCCTTAGCAGTAGTTTGGGGCCCTGTTGAAGACTTCTGGTCTTTAGGTTTCTGATCTCCACCCTTTTGGTCTGTTTTCTTCTGATCACCCCCTTGGCCCTGGTTCTGGTTCTTTTGCTTAACCCTGGTTCTGACCCATTTGTCTGCCTTCTTTCCCAATTCTTGGGGAGAGGTCAGATCAGAGTCAACCAAGTGTTGATGCAGTTGCTGGTTTTGACAGTTATTTAAAATCTGTTCTCTCATCATCAAATTATACAATCCTGTAAAATCAGATACCTTACTTCCCAGCAACCAACCCTCCAAAGCCTTAGTGGCACATTCAATGTATTCAGACCAGTCCTGAGTCTGTGTCTTTTGGGTGTCTCTGAACATTAACCTGTACTGTTCAGTGGTTAAGCCTAACACATCAACTAGGACACTCTTCAGGACTCTGTAGTTTCTGACATCCTCTTCTCTAACAGTGAGGAGTCTGTCTCTGCCTCTTCCTTCAAAGGAGAGCCAGAGGATTGCTGCCCACTGGTCTTCAGGAACCTGCTGTACTTTGCAGGCTCTCTCAAGAGCAGTTATCCATTTGTGGATGTCATCCCCAATTTTGTAGGGGGGCACAACCTTAGACAGGTTCCTATTATCAAAGACAAGGGGCCCGATTCACAGAACTAACTTAAGACAAAATCCTAAACTTACTACCATTTTGGTATTCACAGAAGGCACTTACTCATTTTGGTATTCACAGAAGGCACTTACTCATTTCGGTATTCACAGAAGTTAGGAGTCCTAACTTTAGGACTCCTAAATGCCTTCTGTGAATACCGAAAGTCTTAAAATTAGGATTTTTATCAGTTTAGTAGTAGTATAGTTAGGACTCCTAACTTTAGGACTCCTAAATGCCTTCTGTGAATACCGAAAGTCTTAAAATTAGGATTTTTCTCAATTTAGTAGTCCTAAGTTTAGGACTCCTAACTTTAGGACTCCTAAATGCCTTCTGTGAATACCGAAAGTCTTAAAATTAGGATTTTTCTCAGTTTAGTAGTAGTATAGTTAGGACTCCTAACTTTAGGACTCCTAAATGCCTTCTGTGAATACCGAAAGTCTTAAAATTAGGATTTTTCTCAATTTAGTAGTCCTAAGTTTAGGACTCCTAAATTTAGGACTCCTAAATGCCTTCTGTGAATACCGAAAGTCTTAAAATTAGGATTTTTCTCAGTTTAGTAGTAGTATAGTTAGGACTCCTAAGTTTAGGACTCCTAAATGCCTTCTGTGAATACCGAAAGTCTTAAAATTAGGATTTTTCTCAATTTAGTAGTCCTAAGTTTAGGACTCCTAAATGCCTTCTGTGAATACCGAAAGCCTTAAAATTAGGTTTTTTCTCAGTTTAGTAGTTGTAGTCGTGGAGATGCTGGAGGGCTCACCTTTGGTGCAGATGCTGCTCGAGGGTTGGGCTTCTCAGATCCCAAAGCACAACTTGGAGGGAGCCTCGGTTGTTGCACTTGTCAGCTTGTCGTGGTCTTTTCAAGATGGCTGGCTCCACGTGTCTCGGTGCCTCCACGGGTCTCCTCTTTTCAGGGACTGTGGATCGGGCGGTGAGAGGTCTGGAGGTCCAGGTCTTGTCAGTCTCTGGGCTCGGGCTCCGGCGGGAGGCGGCGGCAAAGCAGACGTTGATTCGCTGGATGGTGCTTGCGTTAGCAAGGTGATCACTCCCTGACCACAGGGGAGATTGGCTTCAGTCCTCTGTGCGGCAGAGCGTCGAAGTTCCCGTCTTCTTCTTAGTTTCAAGTTGATTCCAGGATGTCTGAAGTCTTAGGACACAGCTCCTACCTTTAAGCGGATTCTAGGGGCCGGACTACCTGCTAGGTCCCTCCCTAAGGGTGGGACGAGGAAGGGGGGTGGTTACACCCCCAATCCTTTGTCCAGCTCGCCCCAGGCCCGGGACTGGTGTGCCCCAGGACCGGTTTGAACTGGCATATGCACCGGGGCTCCTTGTGAGCCACAGGCATGTCTGGTTTCTTTCAAGCCCTACCTGACCAATACACAAAATCCTGTCTGGGGTGGTGCATGCACCTCCCCTGGCAGGAAACCCTTTGTCCACACCTCCCAAGCTGGAAGGACTCCCAGCGGCAGGAGGGCAGACTTGTGTCTGTGGTGGCAGCATCCATTTTGTGGAGCTGAGGCTATGTCTGATTTTACCCGGGTTTCAGGTACTGTACATGTCGTGTCCCTCTAGAAGGGTGGAATGCTAACCCCGTCGCCAGAATTGGCGAGGGGTTAGTATTCCAATTCGTATGACACCTTACTCGACATGTTTTGATAAAGCCAAACCAAAGATAGCATTTAACCCCGAGGTTCATAATGCACTTAAGAGTATATGGTATGACGATATCTGGAAACAGTAAAAGGAAGTTGTTCCGACCACTGCAGACAGGCTCAGCTCATGCCAGAGCACCATCTCACATGGAACCAAGCACTCTGCCTTCAGGATTGTTAAGGCCTGCCATAGGAGTGACTTATAGGTTAACATGTGTCCCATTTAAGGTTAGGTATAGGTATACTACACCTAAGTAAGAGGTGGTTACACCAACTTACCCCAGCTGAGTGATCAGCCAGTTGTGTCAGATTTGTTAGGCCAAGCCTGGGGTGGCATAATACATGCTTCAGCCCCTGACAGGCCTTGGGTACACCAATGCCCTGGGTACCTAGTGTACACTGGTACAGGGGCTGACAGGGTGATCCATTTCCAATTGGTTATGCACCTAGGGTGCATAGTTTTAATTTAGTAGAGAGAACAGCAGGCTGGGGGTCTGATTGGCAGGCCCACAGCCTCAATATGTCAAAAACCAATGAAGCAAAAAACAAAAATTTGGGGTGACCATAGGATAGCAGACCCTACTCTCCTACAGCCTGGTTGTGGTCGTCCATCATTTTTCTCTTGACCGTCCTCCGCAGATCGTACCACCTGGCTTGGCACTCATGCCTGGTCCTTCTGGTGGACCCAACAGCATTCACAGCATTGACGATCCTCTCCCACATGGCAGATTTTTCTGATATGCTGGTCCGTCTGACCAATGTTCCAAAGAGCTGTGGCTCCAGCTGTGGCTCCAGCTCCTCCTTTGTGAACTCCTTTGTGAACTTTGGATTCTTGTTAGTGGGCATGGTGTGGGGTGTGGGTGTGGATGTTTGTGGGGGTTTGGATGGTTGTGTGAGTGTGGGTGTGAAGGTGTGTGTATGTGAATGTTATGAGGGGGTGTTTGTGATGGTGGTTGTGTGAAGCAGTGCAAGTGTAAGGTGTATTGAGGGATGTAGTATGGTGCAGTGCGTTGTCTCAGTGGTCTGGCAGTTGTGGATCCGTTGCAAAGGATCATGGTTTGTGTGTTGGGCCTTTTTATTGGTCCATTTGTGGGTGTGGCTGTGTTTGAACTTTGGGTGGATGTGTTATAAGGAGTGGTTGTGTTTTGGGCCTCTGTTTATCTGTTTGACAGTTGCAGGCCAGTGTATAGGATGTATTTGGGCTTGTTGGACATGTTTTGTGGTGTTGTGTGCATCAAATTGACTCACCTTGTGTTGTTTTTGTTTGTCCTGGTTCAGTACGAGTGATTTTGACGTCTGTACGGTGCGTACATGGGCCATGTTGTTGTACAGTGCTGTCCTTTGCTATGGCTTAGTACGACTCGTACATGCGCGATGTTGGGTGAGGGTGCTGGTGTAGGGACCTGGGGTAGGGTAGTACAGACACGGGCAGGGTGTTGGTCCGCACCGTCCATCGGTGGTGGTGTTTCGCACCGTACATACAGGGGGTGCTGGGTGTACGCTCCGTACATACACGGGTGGGGGTACGCTCCCTACATACACTGATAGGGTGTGGGTACGCTCCGTACATACACTGATGGGGTGTTGGTACGCTCCATACATACACGGGTGGGGGTACGCTCCGTACATACACGGATGGGGTGTTGGTACGCTCCATTCATACACGGGTGGGGGTACGCTCCGTACATACACGGGTGGGGGTACGCTCCGTACATACACGGGTGGGGGTACACTCCGTACATACAATGGTGGGGTGTGGGTACGCTCCATACATACACGGGTGGGGGTATGCTCCGTACATACACTGATGGGGTGTTGGTACGCTCCATACATACACGGGTGGGGGTACGCTCCGTACATACACTGATGGGGTGTTGGTACGCTCCATACATACACGGGTGGGGGTACGCTCCGTACATACACGGGTGGGGTGTGGGTACGCTCCATACATACACGGGTGGGGGTACGCTCCATACATACACGGATGGGGTGTTGGTACGCTCCATACATACACGGGTGGGGGTACGCTCCGTACATACACGGATGGGGTGTTGGTACGCTCCATTGATACATGGGTGGGGGTACGCTCTGTACATACACTGGTGGGGTGTGGGTACGCTCCATACATACACGGGTGGGGGTACGCTCCGTACATACACTGATGGGGTGTTGGTACGCTCCATACATGCTCGGGTGGGGTACACTCCGTACATACACGGATGGGGTGTTGTTACGCTCCATTGATACACGGGTGGGGGTACGCTCCGTACATACACGGGTGGGGGTACGCTCCGTACATACACGGGTGGGGGTACGCTCCGTACATACACTGGTAGGGTGTGCGTACGCTCCATTAATACACGGGTGGGGTACGCTCTGTACATACACTGGTGGGGTGTGGGTACGCTCCGTACATACACTGGTGGGGTGTGGGTACACTCCATACATACACGGGTGGGGGTACGCTCCGTACATACACTGGTGGGGTGTTGGTACGCTCCGTTCATACACGGGTGTGGGTACGCTCGATTCATACACGGGTGGGGGTGCGCTCCGTAGATACACTGGTGGGGGTTCTGCACGTACATCCGCGGCAGGGGGGGGTGTTCTGCGCGTACATACAGGGTCTGGGGTGGGGTGTTCTGCGCGTATGCGGGCACATGTCTCCATGGTTGCTATGGGAGTTCGGTCCGTACGGTGTTTTTTCCATACGGTTGTGAAATCTAAAGGACGGGACTGATCGTAATTGCAGGGTCGGACTTCATTTTTCTGATTCGTACGGTAATTCGTCCGAGGATGTGTCGGACACATTTTCCGACCCGAGGACGTGTGGGGAAATTTTCCCACTGCGATTCGTATGGACTTTTTCCCATGCAAATCGTACTTGGCAGTTTGTACGCTACTTGTATGGTTCGGACGGTAAAAAATCCGGATACGATTCGTACGGGGAAATTTTTCCAGGATCGGAATCGGCCCCATAGTAGCCTGAAATTCAGAGACTGATTTTGGTGAGTTGTCGATGGTAAACATTAATTGTAAATCATTGGCATAGTTGAAGGTGGTCACTTTCCTTTCCTTCAGGGACTGGATCAGGGGCAGGAGGTAAAGATTAAACAAGTGGGGAATAGCGAGGATCCCTGCGGGACCCCACATGTTGTTCTAATCTTAGGTGCCGTAAACTGGGCAATGCGGACCGACTGGGAGCGATCTTCAAGGAAGGAGCTGATTAAGGGTGAGTGGAATTTGCTAAATTGCCTTTCGCAAAATTTTGCGAAACTGCATAAAATCTCCGCGAACACGCAAAATTTCACGTGCTCGCAGAAATTTTGGGCTGCTTAATGCGTTACTGAATTTGACCTTCAACTCGGGCACCTGCTTTATTTATATCTGTTAGTGCTTCCTGTTGAGGTTTAATTTTATTGACAGGAGCATCGTGCCAGAAGGAATCCTGCCCTGCATATTTATCCAAGAAGATGCCACCGTTTTGTGCAATACCTCTACTCAACTGGAGTACTTTCTACCGGCTAATCAGTAAGTGCTACCTCGGTGGGTAAATGTATAGTGCTTTTCCTACACTACAGCTGCGTAAAGGACCAGAAGAGTTGTCTCCAGCGACCATGAGTGTCTGTAACTTTTGCCACCACGCCTATGGGCGCCGGGGTCCCTCGAGTGAGCTGTCCATTATAGTGGGGAAAGGGCGGGAAGACGTTGCACACCGCTGGTGTGTGGGCTGGGGCCAAACGGCGGGGCTTCTATGCAGTTCACATGCCTCTTGTTTATAAAGGGTCAGAGACCAACCAGAGTAGCAGATAAGGGGACAGAACCTCCTGGTGTCAGGAACTACACAGGGATTGCGCTCGAGAAACTCATGGATGCACAGACCTCCATCAAGGATTACAGCAAATTGTTGACGGTAGATATGGGGAGAAAGCACACCTGCCTAGCCTCCACCGTGCTCAGGAATGTTTTGTGCTGATTAATGCGTTACTGAATTTGACCTTCAACTTGGGCGCCTGCTTTATTTAAATCTGTAAGTGCTTCCTGTTGAGGTTTAAATGACAGGAGCATCGTGCCAGAATTAATCCTGCCCAGCATATTTCCGTTCCTCTGCGGATCGCGGAAGTTTCGACATTTCCGCGTTCCGCGTGGAACGTGAAAATGTAGAAATTTTGCAATTTCCGCGAGCGGAACGGAAATTTTCTCCCACCCTTTAGAGCTGATCCAGCTAGAGGCTGAGCCCTGGATGCCGGCCTCCCTGACACGGTCCGCCAGTATACTATGGTCGATCGTGTCAAAGGCGGCAGAGAGATCTAATAGTACCAGGGCCTGTGGGGTCCCTCTATCAGCTTTGTCTCGAAGTGTGTCCAACACCGCCAATATCACAGTCTCCGTAAAGTGGGCGGGATGAAATCCCGCTTGGTGTGAGTCTAGATAGTTGGATTGTTTCATAAAGTTGGACAAGCACTTCGCCAAATGAGCCTCCAGTACCTTAGCCAGGTATGGGAACAAAGAAATTGGGCGATAGTTTGCCAAACTCTCGGGGTCTGCTCCTGGTTTTTTCAGAAGGGGGATCACAATTGCTTCTTTGAAGGCTTTGAGAGGGTGGCCCTGGGAAAGGGACTCATTCAGCGGAGCAAGGGCTGAGCTCGGGAGAAGGGAGAGTGCATCTTTTAGGACATGTGGTGGACAGCAGGTCCTGCAAGGCCAGGGTACTGATGGCCGGGAAATTTTCAAGAATGGACGGGTTCCCATGTGTAACGGAAAGTGTGTTGATGGAGCTGTGTGTGGGAATACTGGCTTTAATAGTGGAAATCTTTTCAATAAAGTAGTTGTTCAATGAGTGCTTGCGTGGGTGTGGGTTTGGTTAGGACTCTATCTGAGTTGGATAGTTCATTGACGATTGAGAAGATTTCCTTCGATCTGTTATTAGATTTTAAGAGTCTGAAGGAGAAATTAGCGGCTTTTGCTGTTATAATAGCCTTTTTATATTCTTTCCGTGCTGCCAGGTAGAGGTATTTCCCTTCTGGAGAGTAATTCTGTCTCCACTTCCTTTCCTGTTGGCACAGGGCCAGTTTTTGTAGTTTTAGTTTATGGGAGAACCATCTCTGTGCATCAGATCAGCGTGCCACTTTTAATTTTTTGAGTGGGGCATGCTTATTACTGGCCGCTAGTCGCCAAGCTGAGATGTTTTCCTCAAGAAGTTTGATATCAGGATCAAATGTTGGGGCTGTGCTGGCCAATATGTCATAGAATTCATTTTTGTCAAGGGAGTTCCATTTCCTGGCCATTCCCCCTCAGCCGTAGGGGTAGGGTTCAGTATTGCGAACTTTATTAGGTGATGATCTGACCATATACACGCGAGGGACACAGGTGCAGATACTGCTAGGTTAGTAGTCCAGACTTGGTCCAATATGTGCCCTTTAATGTGTGTGTGGCTGAAGATACATGCTGGATAAAGTTTAAATTAGTTAGGAGATCTGTTAGCTCAGCAGAATGAGGCCCACCACGTGTGTCGTTAGACCAGTAATTAAATTCACATATTAACAAAAATTTTGCGTGATTAGTTACCAGGTTAGCAATTTATTCGCTCTGTTGATGAGGGAACAGGGGCATGTGCTGCGGGGTTCTATAGACTAGAGCACATATAAGCGGGGCAGAATCTCCAATTGAATTACAATATTGTCTACAGCAGGGAGACAAAGAGAGGTAAGGGCAGTCAATTTAACGTCTTTGTGAATAATGGCTGCTACTCCGCCGGCTATTATTCCTGGCGGGTAGTTAGCTTAACGGATGTAGTAGTCATTGGGTAATGCGGACAGAATGTCAGGGGTGGAGTCAGGTGTAAGCCAGGTTTCCGTAATTAGAAGGATATCTGGTTTTTCAGATGCTAATAGGAGAAAGATGTCAAGCTGATATTTGACTAGCGAACGGGTATTTAAATAATAAATTAGTAGTGCCGACTGTCTGTGTCTGTTAGGTCTCCGCGGTCCCCGCGGTGCACGCACACACATGTATATGTGGATACACACAAGCCACAATTGGGGGCCAAAATATGCCTTTGTTCAGAGTAAACTCAAACTTCTCAGCAGTTGGAAATGCATCATAATAGACATTTGCAGAATGCATACTAATAAAACCTACCGAACATCCACTATCAATCAAAAAGAAATGTTTACCCTAGCATTATGTGTGGCATGGCATTCATGTGATAATAATGAATCTTATATGCAAGTCAGGCCTGATTTCATGTAAACATGGCTGCATTTAATTTTAAAGAATGGGTTTAATAGTTGCAGGGCCTAGGGCCAGATGCACAAAGCTATTTAGCATTTCTCAACGGTCCGAATCACTATTTCAGCCAGTGAAAAATGCAAAATTGCCTTTTGTCATGTACAAAGGCAGTTTGGGAATTGCAAAATGTGATTTTTACCCAGAAAAATTGCACCCAGTAGAAATTGCACCCAAATAGGAAATCTCAAATAGGGATTTCCTATTTGCGATTTCCTATGCACATGTACAAACACATCCTAAATACCCAATTCGCATTTAGGAAATGCTATTATCATTGACTCAAAGTTGATGGTAACCATGTGCAATTTTAAAAACAAGCACTCCAAAATACTTTTTTTAAAGTGCAATAAAGTGCACTTATACCCCTAGGGCACTTGTGTGCTTTACATGTGCACCACTTTTTTTCGGGGTGCAGCAAGGGGGGTCTTAGGCTGAACGTCACCCTTGCTTTAGCATTTCCTAATTTGCAATTTCCTATTAGGAAATTGCAAATTACGAAATGCAAAACCATTCGTACCTAAGGGACTTTAGGCACATAGGCACATAGGAACGAATGATTTGGAATTACCTAAATAGTGGTTTCCTAAGAATGATTCCTACCCTATAGGAATTTCTATTAGGGAATCTCAATCTTTTTACATACAGTTTTGCATTTCTTAAATAGCGATTTCTAAGGAGCTGCTATTTAGGAAATACAAAATAATTACTATACTAGGTGTACTACTAATGAGTAATACTACTGCTAACATATATTATGTGATTGGCTGTGTTTAACCATGTGTGAATGAGGTTCTGAGTAGCTGTATGGGTGTGTGAGAGGATGTGTGAGTGGCTGTATGGGTGTGTAAGTGGGTGTGTGAGTAGCTGTGTGGGTGAGGGAGTGAATGTGTGAGTGGCTGTGTTTGTGATGGTGTGTGTCAGTGGCTATATGGGTGAGTGAGTGGCTGTATGGGTGGGTGAGTGGGTGGGTGAGTTGGTGTGTGAGTGACTGTATGGGTGAGTGGGTGGGTATCTGAATGGCTGTGTGAGTGAGTGAGTGGGTGTTTAAGTGGCTGCATGGGAGAGTGAGTGACTATATGAGTGGCTGTTTAGTTAAGTGAATTGGTGTGTGAGTGGCTGTGTTGGAGAGTAAGTGTCTGTGTTAATGGCTGTATGGGTGAGTGAATGGATGTGTGAGTGCTTGTATGGATGTATGGGTGAATTGGTATGTAAGTGGTTGTGTGGGAATGTGAGTGATTGTGTGAGTGGTTGTATGGGTGAGTTAGTAGCTGTGTTGTGAGGCTGTATGGGTGAGTGAGCAGGTGTGTGAGAGGCTGTGTAGTGAATAAGTGGGTGTGTAGTAACTGTAATGGTTAGTGTGTGGCTGTGTGAGTGACTGTATGGGTGACTAGTTGTCTGAGTAGCTGTATGGATGAGTGAGTGGTTGTGTGAGTACTTGTATGGGTTTGTGAATGGGCATGTGAGTAGTTGTGTGGGTAAGTTGGTGTATGGGGGTGTGAGTGGGTTTTGGAGCAGTTCTGTGGATGATGTCATCTGTGATGTCATGTGAGATGTCATCAGTTAAGTCATTAGTGTTGTCACTGACCATGTTATGAGTGGTGTAATATGTGAGGTCATAAGCAGTGCATTGCAGTGGCGTAAGTTATAGTTAGTTCAGGTAACTCTAACTGCTAAATTAAATTCATTGGTTACGTACAAGTGAAATCTGAGCCTAACTATATCGTCCCTATAACCTTTGCTTTTTTCAGTGAATTTCTAATGTTTTAAAAAATTCTATTTGCTAAGTATAGCATCCCTGGAACCTTTGTTTTTTCAGCGAATTTCTATAGTTTTTAATGTTATTTCCTAACTGTAACCTTTGAGAGTGAGTGTGTGAGTGAGTGCATGGGTGTCTCAGTGGGTGTGTGGGTGGGTGTGTGAGTGTCTCATTGGGTCTGTGAGACAGTATGTGAGTATCTCAGAGGGTGCCTGAGTGGGTGTCTCAGTGGGTTTGTGAATGGGTGTGATAATGTCTGAGTGGGTTTGCAAGTGCCTCCATGACTGCATCAATCAGTTTGTGAGTGAGTGCATGAGTGGGTCTGTGAGTGGGTTCATGAGTCTCAGACTGGATCTGTGAGTTGGTGCATGAGGCTCTAAATAGGTCTGTGAATGGGTGAGAGAGAGCATGATTAATTCTGTAAGTGGGTGCAAGAGTGTCAGATTGGGTCTGTGAGTAGGTTACATGCCTGAATGGGTTTGTGAGTGGCTGTGAGAGTGTCTGAGTGGTTCTGTGAGTGGGTACATAAGTGCTGGAATGCATGTGTGAGTGGGTACATGAGTGTCTGAGAGGGTCGATGAGTGCATGTGAGAGTGTCTCAGTATGTCTGTGAGTGGGTGTGTGAGTGAGTCTGTGAGTTGGTGTACGAGTCTCTGAGTGGGTCTGTGAGTGGGTGTATCAGTGTCTGAGTGGGTTTCACAGTGGGTGTGTGAGTGCCTGAGTGTGTGAATGGGTGTCTAAGTGTCTGTATGAGTGTGTCAGTGGCTGTGTAAGTGACTAGGCTACAGCAAAACTGCACCTGCCCCTTTATCCAAAAAGAGCCCACAGTTTTGCACAAAATACCTAACAAAGTGGAGTACTTTTTATTGGTTAATTACTAAGTGCTACAACCTTTGATAAATGTCCAGTATGTATTCTGCACTTCAGCTGCATAATGGAGCACAAGGAAATGTCACCAGTGACCTTGTGTGTGTTTTGGCAAAGTGATTGTTCCTCGTGTGTCTTTTTCAGGGCCGCTGGAATTATGCAGCAGGGGAGGGCCAGAATATGTGTTAGGGTTGAGTAAATTACACAGGAAGGAAAGGCATTTTATGCAGCATAATGCAGAACATTTTGTTATAGTATTGCTTCATTATTTTCTCATTTTTAAACTTGATAACATTGTCTAGGCATTGACTGTACCTCATTAGTACCAGTTTAAAAATCAAATATAGCAATCAGCAACAAAAATTTAACTAGTCAGTCTTTGCAAATGGCCTTCCACTGTGCAGCAACATGTTTTGCTGCATGTATAGTAAATTGTGAACCATTTGACCTAGAAAAAACTATTTTTTTGTTAAAATTTGCAGATTATGTGGCAGATGGTGGATTATGTGGCAAATGAGGAATAACACAATGGGGTAACCCAGTGTCCCCCAGAGCCTGGGTGAGTATATAGTGAACTACAATGGCTCTGTCGGGGAGCGCCAATTGCTTTGTTGAAATGAACACATCATTGGAAATATGGAAACGTATGCTTACTTAAAGAATCCAGTACCAATGTAAGTAGAACAAATCAATGTGCGCAACAAAGCAAAAACAATTATCAGAACACCCTAGTAAAGATGGAAGACTCCAAAGTACTAGCGAAAAAATGATTGTTACTGAATTTTCAAAATTTTCATCAGACAACATAAATATACACATTTTCGGGCTGTCAAAATACAACAAAGTAAGACAGTGACAAGTGTTTCAGAGTGACATGAGTGCTCAGTGCTGGGGACAAGGTACATATACAGTTGTGAGGTTATGTACAAGTTTATCTGCCAAAAGAATCCACAAAGATCCTAATAAAAACCTACCAAAAATTGTATATTCCACAATTTTTTAGAGTCCTGTGCTAGAAAAAGACATTTGTTTTTCTAGAGTCCCCTCACTCACCTAGGGTTTCCCATGGGTGACATGCTTCATCATAGGGGTCCTCCCAGGCATCTACTGTCTGGGGCGTGCTACAACTTAGCGAAATACGTAGGAGCACTTTTTTTGTTTAAACTATGTGTAGTGATGTGCTGTGTGAAGTGAAAAGTGAAAAAATTGAATAAAAATTACCTAGATAGTGAGCCCTAACTTTATTCTGCTCCTATCTGGTAAATATATAATAAAAATGGGGTTAGTAACAGAGCACAGTAACCATTATGTGAAGCTGTCCCTATTTACTTGGTCGACATGTTTCGTGCTTACCCCAACCACTTCCTCAGGACTACACAAGGACCAGCCCTGCGTGTACCACTCCGTGCAGAAAAACACTCAGTTGATTTTATACTTATTGTAACGTATTTGGTTTGTTACATACATACGATTCCCTTGCACCAAGAATTTCTTAGTTGTATAGGGTCGATGTTTCTGTATAAAAATATAATGACACACATGAATTAGTTACACACCCTAGTCCACTAAGTAGCGTGGATAAGGGACCAAAACAACTTTTCAAACTTTGCGGTGTCATAAATCTTATATATCAATACAAATCAAGTGCATGTATTTAAAGTGCTCAAGTGACTATAGTGAAACACATAGACATATACACACATATACACACATATACATATCATGAACATACGGTAGGTTGCGTCGATAAAAAAACTACTTTTTTGGAGGTGTTATTCTACTCCATGGTGTTGCTGGGGCAGGGAGGCTTTAGAAATCTAGATTTAGGAAGTTTTAGATGTTATAAGTACGAAAACTGCTCGTTAGTGCATTGGGAATTCTTAGTTAAAAAGCGAGACAAATCCGAAAGAATTCGTCATGGTGGTTATTTGCTATATGAAAACTTACTTGTCTATCAAGGACCTCCAGCCTATTAGCTCCCAGGGACACCGCATATTACTGGTATGCTATCAGAACTCCGTTTAAATATCCCCGTGAGCGGGAAACGGAGCTTGTGAAGGGTTCACAGGTGTGTGCACTCCAGTGATATCATGCGCCATCTTGGAATGGTGATTTAGTCCAAACAATGTATTTAACCACCATGTCTGTATGAGGGGTTCTCAAATAACAACGTTTGCGGCTTGTGATTTTAAATGTATTATAAATTCGTAACAACAAATATTAACAAATAAATGTTGTCCGGAAGCGTAAAACTAGCTGGGGGGTTATGGTGCACTCGAGTGATATCGTGCGCCATCTTGGAAAGGTGTATTAATCCAAAAGAATGTATTTTTCAGCCATGTCTACATGAGTAGTTTTTAAATGCCAACGTTTGCGGCTTTTGTTTTTACATGTAATTTACACTCGTAACAACAAACAAAAATAGTAAATGTTGTCCGGAAACGTAAAACTGGTGATGCTTAATTAGAATAGTGGTGGAGAAAGTATTATTTCCGGACGTTCAAAACCCTAATTTTATTAATGAGGGAGTCTTTATTCAATATACATAATGATAGTAAACTCAAAATACGTCCTATGTTTAAGGATAGATCTAACATATTAGTTTCAGCATAAAATCCAAATAGTATATTATTAGGACTGTTGGTTTTAGTTAGGGGTAGTATATTATTTACCTTAGAACGTTTGAAAATTATTGTTTTCCTCATTCATGTTAACTTCTGGTTATTTTTACACACAGAAGGTCTGCCTCAGCGGTTCAATACATTCCACGGGATACTGTCATTAAGACCCTGGGTATCAGTACGTAATTTGTAGACCCATCTTTGGTCTTTTATATGTAGTCGATGTTCAAGATTGTCGCCAGGTCTAATTTTCTCCAAAATTAACCAACGCATGTCATTTGGAAAATGTTTTTTCTCTATAAAGTGGTTAGTCATTCTCGTACTTGATCTCAAACAACGGATGGTGCTGCCATGTTCACTGATTCTTGTTGTGGTTTTCCGTGTAGTCATACCCACATAGTGGAGATTACATGGACATGTGATTAGATACACTGTGCCGGTGGATTGGCAATTCGTAAAGGTTCTGAGGTCCCAGGTAGCACCTGTATTAAAAGTGTATCTGGTGGTTTTCGTGGTTAAATGACAGACGCTACAATTTCCACATGGGTGGTGGCCTTTAGGAAGGTTGCTTAACTGCTGATTGGCCGGTTGGATCTGGGGACGCGTGTGTACTAGAATGTCCTTCAGATTTTGGCTCCTTTTATGTGAGAATATTGGTAGCGGAATATTGAGACCGCTATTGTTGAGGGTAGACCAGTGTTTCTTGACCACTTTTGCCACTTGATCAGACATCACGTTGTACGTCGTTATGCAAATGGGGCGTTTAGGTTGTTCTGCTATTTCTTTTTCATATGTTTGCAACAATGCTTCCCTGTTATTGTTGCCTGCTCTCTTTTGTGCTTGTCTTATTATATTTCTTGGATACTTTCTTCGTCTTAGCTTCACCGCCAAATCTTTAGCTTGTTCAACATAATCAGATTTTTCGGAACAATTTCTTCTTAATCTCAAGAATTGTCCATAAAGGAAAATTGGCTTTCAGATACCTGGGGTGAAAACTATCGTATCTTAAAAGACAATTTTTTGCAGTAGATTTAAAATGGGTAGTTGTCCGCAAGCCTTCATTGGTAGCATGTATAATGAGGTCAAGAAATATTAATTCAGACCTACTCATCGTATGCGTGAATTTTAAAAAACTGTCTTGCTCGTTAAGCCAATTGAGAAAATCCAGCAATTCAGGTTCAGGTTTCAGGTTTTAATGTCTTTATTTCGATAATAAAATCATAAAAGACAGCAGAAATTACACAAACAGTTTGGGCCATGCTTTACAAACACCATATACTGTCCAGATTACAAATATTTTTACACACAATAAAAACTATACATTAAAAATAATCCTTGTTAAGCATCCCATTTATATTTAGACGATCCGTTTATGTATGTTTTTTAAAAGCATAAAATCAATAAATAAAACCATCTTAAAATACTAAACAATATCCATCTTTGGATAGGATGTTTTAAGTACGAATCGTATAAGCAATCATTTCTAACTATTTATGGGCTCTAATGATCCAAACCCAGCCAAGGAATTTCGCTGTGCTCACCACAAACAACTCTGAGGTATTGGTCTTCAATGCCCGAATGGCCTCCGCGGACCTACTACAGGTAAGGCGTTGAAACAGAGGTTTTATCCATTTTCTACGTGGGTCTTGGTACATGGGGCAGGCAAATAAGAGGTGACCCTCTGTCTCCTTATGACCAGGACACCATTGACAAAATTCAGTTACTCCAGTACCCCAATTTTTAGTGAATGTATTCAAGGGCAAAGAACCCACCCGAAACTGATGGTAGAGTTTCTTATCTAGCGGCCTGGTAATGATATCCCAGTAGTTCTCACGGGAAGGATCCAGCTTGTTAGCCAGGAACCTACCTGTTAGACTTGTGGAACTAGAAGCAGACACTAAGGTTTGTCGAACCGAGGCCCAGTACAATGCTTTAAATTCTTGTTTGGAGGGAAACACATTGGTTCCTGGAGACAACCACAGCTGTTCCAAACCCATTTCAACCAAGATGGTTCTAACCGTGCGTAGCCATGGAATTCTCCCGGATCCCTCAATGGACCTAACTTCGACAAGTTCATTAGCAAATAAGGCAAGGTCAGGAGAAGACCAAATCCGTCTCCAAAAGGCAACCAATCTGAACCTCGCCATCTCATTAAGTGGATTACAACCTAAGTCCAAACAAAGGGGTATAGATGGAGTTGATTGCGGAAGCCCCACTAGATTCCGCAAGAACTTACACTGTGCTTTAAACAGGCTAGAAAGATCCATATACGCCCAAAGATCCGCTCCATATAAAATAGCAGCGTTAATCTTTGCGTCATAAATTTTTAGCGCTGGGTGCACACGTTTAGTGATGGATCTCTTTTGTTCCCTAAGGAGGCAGCCAGTTAAGCGGGCCAGTTTAAGCTGCTGTTCGACTACCTGCTCCTTCCATCGCAGGCGAAAGTCTAGTGTAACCCCTAGGTAGGACATATGATCTACTTGTTCGAAATTAGCCCCACCCATCCTTACCGAGCTCCGAACCGAAATGTTCTTAGTAAAAACCATAAACTTAGTTTTGCCCACGTTTACCTTCAAATCGTTGATGACACAAAACTCCTCAAAGCGGTTCAGAGCCCGCTGTAAACCGCTTCTGGTCTTAGAGAGGAGCAGAGTGTCGTCAGCGAAGATAAGCATTGGGAACTTCTTCCCAGCCAGGGAGGGAGCGTCAGTTGGGAAGGTCTTGAAAAAGTTTACTACCTGGTCAATAAATAACAGGAAGAGTGTGGGCGCCAGGACACAACCCTGACGAACCCCGCGTGTTACTGGGAAGCTGTTCGTCACTTGTCCTTGACCGCCCCACCGAACCCTAGCAAAATTGTCCTCATGCAGTTTAACAATTAGATCCAGAAGTTCCAAGGGTAAACCCAAGTCTCTCAAGACGCACCACAGTTTAGCCCTCGGGACCATGTCAAAAGCCGCCTTTAGATCAATAAAAGCGGCGAAAATTTTCCCCCCGCCTAACAGCACCACCTTCCAGTAAATTAGACAAAATCTAAACACCTGGTCGATGGTGCTGATACCGGATCTAAAGCCTGCTTGCATGGGAGACAAAATGCACTCGGAGACCATCCAACCCTGAACTCTACCTAAGATCATTCGTGCAATGACCTTTTGGAGGGAGTCAATAAGGCTGATCGGGCGATAATTGCCCGGATTGGACCGATCCCCTTTTTTGTGGATTAGAAGGATCTCAGCCCCCTTCCAGCTCTTTGGGATTCTGGCTCCTTGGGCAGTTGCATTAGCTAACCTGGTAATATACGGTACCCAAAGTTTTTGGTTGGATTTAAACAAATCGACAGGGATTAGGTCCATCCCTGGAGCCTTCCCCCGCTCAGTCAAACCCAGATCTAATTCTGTTTCTTGTTCTGTGAAGAACAGGACCCCACCGTGATCAAACAGTGTGTGCTCATAACTTAGCATAGTGGAGGATTCCGAGATCTCAGACCTAAATTGGGCAGCATAGAAATCCACCCAAGTTCCGGGGGAGACGTGATTTGTAGGCATTTGCGAGTCTGGGTCTGGGTCCCTGCCCCACTTTACCAGTTCCCAGAATTTAGTCTGGTTATTGGATGTCGATGCATCCAGAAGATCGGACCAATGTCTGTCTTCCCACTCTCTTTTAGCATCCCACTGGGTTTTTTTATACTGTACCCTAGCTAACTTGACATCACTCATAACCCGAGACTTGACCGCCTTAACTAATTGGCTATAGGCCTCCGTACATTTCCCGTTGTACCATTTCTGATGGGAACCAAGTTTTTTTGACGGGCCTTCCAAGTATGGACTGGATAAGAGAGATTTAAGCTGTTCAAAACAACATTCGTGGGTCTCGGTTACATAATCGGGGCCGACCCCCTCTGACACAGTGGGCATGAGTTCGTTCACCGTGTAGGTGACCAAATTTTTAATACTTTCAAGGAGGGTGGCATCACCCACTAACCTAGACCATTTCAGCCTTCTTCTGTCATTTGTCAAGGTGAGATCTCCTGTCCTAAGAGTATCTGGATTCCTCAATCTATCAGAGCCCAGGAACCTTAAACTAAGCGACAGGGGATTGTGGTCGCTTTCTGGGCGGGATACCACTTCCATGTCGATCATATATTGCCAGAGTTCCAACTTTAGCAAAATATAATCTATACGGCTTTTCCTTAGACCATTATCATAGGTGTTGCAGGCACATTGATCTGATAAGGAGCGGCCATTAACTGCCCTTAAGCCCCTGTTCAAACATAGGGCCATCCAGTTCAAAGCTGCCTCAGTCCCTTTGGCGATTTTATCAATTGATAGGTCCGGAATGTTCCAGACTGCATCCTCTGAGGACCCCCAACTGTCCCCAACTGCCTGGAGCGGCTCAAAGGTGCAGTTCAAGTCGCCCGCTAGGACAAAGAGATTATCACTTCCTAAACTATCAAGATACCTATCCACTACATCGACAATACCAGGGCAGCGGCCTCCAGGTAGGCCTCGTGCATAGATGTTAATAATAATCAGATCCCGATGGGCAGCTTTGCTCAACTTGATACCCAGGAGGTCTTGATGTTCCAGAGATATTTCAGATAGATGGACTCCCAAGGATTGCTTCACCCAGATCAATAGGCCCCCTGAGGCACGCCCTTTGCTACCACTGATTGCAGGTTTGGAAAAATTAATAAACCCAACCCTATGGATTGGGACCGTAGCCCAAGTTTCCTGGAGTAATATAATATCAAAAGTATCTATAAATTCCAACCACTCCTCTGAGTGTAGCCGGCCCTTGATCCCAGCCACATTCCAGGAAGCTACCTTTAAAATATCGTGTGGAGTTGTTACATTACTTTTATATGATTGAATCATTGGCACAGTGGGGGCTGGGATCTCCACTACCTTCACAGGTTCAGCCCGTAACTCGAGTCTAGGAGTCATACAAGCACCATCCACCCCCACAATTTCCTCTAAAATATCCTCAGTAGTTGCTTCAACCGTCCCCCCCATAAGATTTAACAATGGACCCCCCTCAACAACATGCCCCATGGAAGATTCCACCCTTCCGGGCCCAGATATTACATTCCTGTGACTCATCCAGCAATTCGTTTTCATCACCTTTCCAGATCATAAGTACATCATCGATGTATCTCCACCATCCTTGGATCTTATCTCGATGAGGGTTGCCATCATTTAAAATTGTGTTGGTTTCTAGATGGTAAACATAGATCCCTGCCACACTTGGAGCAAAGGTGCTTCCCATGCTGGTACCGTGTTGTTGATTGAACATGAGATGCTCAAATCTGAAGAAATTTTCTTGCAAGGCCCATTTGCAACATTCCAATACAAAATGTTGTGGTGTCTTATATGGCCAGTCACTCTGGTATAGGGTTTCTTCTAGTATGTTCATAGTCTCATTATGCGGGAGGCTTGTATATAAGCTTTCCACATCGAGGGAAACCAGGATATTTTTGGTTGGATCGAATTCTTGAGTAATACTAGAGCAGATTTCGTATCCTTGAGATAAGTGCTAGTTCTTTGTACAATAGGACGTAACAAGGCATCGGCAAACTTGGATAAAGATTCTAAAATTTACCCTATGCCAGATACAATAGGACGTCCAGGAGGGTTCTGTATTGATATATGTATTTTCGGTATGGTATAAAAATAAGGAATTACTGGATCTTTGTTGATCAAAAAAGCGCCTTCTTTGGGGGTTATCCAGTTATGAGTCAGAGCTTCCTCAACCATACTTGTGATGTTGACACGTAGCCGCTCCGTAGAGTCAATCTCAATTTTCTTGTAATTACAATCTTATGTAAGCAACCTTAGGCACTTATTTCTATACGCCTCAGAATCTTGTATCACTATGCCACCGCCTTTATCTGCGGGTTTTATAGTGATTGAAGTGTCATTAGCTAGTGCCCTTGTTACTTCTTGTTCGTTTTTTGTAGTATTGTGAAATACTCTAGATGTCGTGGGATCCAAATCACCTAGTTCTTTAAGGACTCCCTTTTCAAAAGCCAGGAGCTCTACTGGTAACATTGAAAGTAGAGGCGTAAATGTAGATTTTTTATGTAGACCAGTGTCTCCTCTATGAGAATCACTAGGTTTTTTGTCACGAAAGAATACTTCCAATTTTAGTTTTCTAATGAATTCATTCATTTCACAGATGAGTACAAATTTATCCAGCGTAGGTGTTGGTACAAAACCTAGACCTTTTTCCAAGATCTGTACCTCTATTGGGGATAGAATTTTCTTTGAGAGATTGACAACAATGCTCAAGGGTTGCTCTTCGTTTGTTGGTCCGGGTAGCCCATACTCCTGGTGTTCATTCGTGTCGATGTCAGGGGTTGGGCCCATTGAACATTGTTCTTTCCTTTTGGACGTCCTCTTTGTTGTCCTCTGCCTCGGCCTAAAAAAGGCCCTCTTTGGTTTTGTCCTTCATTTTGGTAACTAGAGTTCCAGTAAGGAAAAGGTTGTGGTTGAAATTGGTGAGGTCCCATAGTTGGGCCATAATAGAAAGGTGGGGCTCCAAAAGGTGTTCGCCATAAGTTGGCAGGGTATGCTCAGACGTGAGTCCCTTGCTCACTTTGCCACTGGATTCAAGCAAGCCTGGCTGAAGACGGCTGAAATGCAAGAAACCGGTCCTAGGAAGCTTGTTTCCGGTCCAGGGAAGACATGGCTTGGCAGTTCGGGCTGGACTGTTCCCATGAGGCACAGGGTCAGACTGATTTGCATATGGCCATGTCTGAACTGGGGTGGCAGAGTGGGCTAAAGAACGGTGATGGATTAAACCCAGATCAGTTGACTGGGGGTGAGTGCTTGCAATGTTCAACACTCCGTCCATCATTTCCTTTGGTTTTTGCTTTGTTCGCCATAGGTTGGCAGGGTATGCTCAGACGTGAGTCCCTTGCTCACTTTGCCACTGGATTCAAGCAAGCCTGGCTGAAGACGGCTGAAATGCCAGAAACCGGTCCTAGGAAGCTTGGTTCCGGTCCAGGGAAGACATGGCTTGGCAGTTCGGGCTGGACTGTTCCCATGAGGCACAGGGTCAGACTGATTTGCATATGGCCATGTCTGAACTGGGGTGGCAGAGTGGGCTAAAGAACGGTGATGGATTAAACCCAGATCAGTTGACTGGGGGTGAGTGCTTGCAATGTTCAACACTCCGTCCATCATTTCCTTTGGTTTTTGCTTTGTTCGCCATAAGTTGGCAGGGTATGCTCAGACGTGAGTCCCTTGCTCACTTTGCCACTGGATTCAAGCAAGCCTGGCTGAAGACGGCTGAAATGCCAGAAGCCGGTCCTAGGAAGCTTGTTTCCGGTCCAGGGAAGACATGGCTTGGCAGTTCGGGCTGGACTGTTCCCATGAGGCACAGGGTCAGACTGATTTGCATATGGCCATGTCTGAACTGGGGTGGCAGAGTGGGCTAAAGAACGGTGATGGATTAAACCCAGATCAGTTGACTGGGGGTGAGTGCTTGCAATGTTCAACACTCCGTCCATCATTTCCTTTGGTTTTTGATAATAAGGCCACCCATAGCCACCTCTACTTCTTACAGAGTTACCCTGTCTCCGTCCTCTAACGTTGTTCCTTCTTCCAGTACTAGAGTCTGAATTATCAGACCCTGTATCTGATACGTCTGAATCGGTGTTATAGCCAGCATTCCTATTTGTTGGTTGGTAGTCTTCTCTGGTGTAGGGATAGACTTGGTCATGCTTAAAATTTTTCACATCTTTTTTGTATTTCTGATACTTAGACTCCTTCTCAAAATCTGTCATTTCTTTATTCAAATCTTCAAGTCTTTTTCTTAGTTGTGCTGGTGTCTGGAAAGTTTTTAATTTGACTTCTATTGTATGTATTTCGTCTTTGAGTTCAAGTTTATACAATTTTCAAAAATGGTCAGAACAGTGATTGCAGAAATCTCTCTGGTAAAGGCCAAATTGCTTAACAGTGGGACACAGAGATATGTAAGGCTGAACCAAGGTTAAGTGTCAACGTTTCGACCCTGACAACGCATAAATGATGTGTTGCAGCGGGTCTTCATAAGGAAAGGGGGACAGCCTGGAATAGATGAGACATTGTGTTAGGGGGTGTTCTAAAATGGACCAACTTAGGAGGTGGGCTGGTGATAATCATTCCTCACCCTAGATGCAAGAAGGCGTCCCGCGCAGTGTGGGGGCAGCCAGACGGATCTAAAAATTAGATTAAGGGATGGTTACATAGCTCTCGAGAAAAGTGGGTAAATTTGAAGGGCGCGCAATTCAGGATAAAGAAATGGGTTTTACCTGCAGGTTTCAGGAAAGACGCGGTGAGGTACAATCTCAAAAAATGGGAAAGGAGGGAAAGCTTCCCCTCCAAGGGAAAGCGTGAAGGAATCAAGGCCAATACCCTGAAAGAGAGGGCCAATTTATAGAGTAGAGCATTCTAAAATCAGGTATTTATTTAATAAAGCAAACTGGCCACATCGGTAGTCGAGTCTTACCTGTGGCTTGATGTGAAGTCTGGGATAATTCCAGTAAGAATGAATCAGGGCCAGTACCCTGAAAGAAAGGGGCCAATATACAACGTTGAAAATACTCTAAAGTCAGCTGAATCTTAATTAATGCGTGCCTGCCACATCGGTAATATAGTCCTACCTGTGGCTTGAGGGATAGTCTGGAACAATCCAGATGAGTAAAGAATTTTATCACAAATCCACGCAATAAGTCCTGGAAAGTATAGAAATGACGGGAATTATACCAAAGCGCAAGGATTGAAAATGTCACGTTGACATCACGGGGCAACTGGTAGTGAAACCAGTGCTTACCATGGAATCAGGCGTCCGCTCTGCAGTCTTAAAGCAGACTGCGCATTCTGTATCTATATAAGCAGACACGCGCCAGCGTGCATGAGGGCGCGTGACGCTGTGCAGCAGCTTAATGCTGCCTGCCCGGGCGCCAATTGCACAATCACGCACCTGCTCGCAACAGCTGAAAGCTGTGTGGCAGCGAGTCTCGATCTGTCCGTATTTTGGGGAAGGGCGGAGAGGCTCACGCAGAGTGTCAAGGAGAGGCCAATAATTGAAACGAAAAAGGCCCCCAGTTTGAGTACCTGTACATATTGATGAACGTATTTGAAACATGTGGCTGTATATGCACTGGTTATTGTGTTTGAATGAGCAAGTTGCATATAAGCACATGACATGTGCAACACCTGAGGTAAAAGGACCCTGGAGGTTTCAATGGGTCCTTTTGCCACAGGATTCCTAATATAAACAACCACACTGTTAAAAACACATGATGAACTATGCAAGTAGATTGTGCGCACGGTGATATAGTAGTCATTACATTGATTAATGGTTACATGTCGACACGTGACTGATGCGGGCATAAAAAATTGTACAGACCCTGGAGGTTACAGTGGGTCACAGAATAGTTTCCGCAAGACAAAAACACCATTAAAGGGGTCAGTAATGGTAGGTGTTACATGATGAGGTCTATATGGTGAAAAGCAGAGGTTACATGCAAACAGTCACATTCTGGTTGACAAAGACAGACAATTTTAAGGTGTTTATCTAAAGTAACCTCATGTGTCTGGATGTCTCTTTCAGTTCGTTGAGACCTGTATTAACTGTGTCCAGACAATGGATCCATTTACACTCCTTTAAATTAAGGGAGGATACAATTGAGCCACCTCTTGGATGTGGCCGTATCCTCTCTACCACCCACCACTTCAGGCTATCCGGGCTGTGGTTCCTGGAATTGAAATGTTCTACCAGTGATGCTCCTTGTACATTACATTAGATCCTACTCATGTGTTGAAGTATCCTAGCCTTCAACTTTTGTGTGGTTTGCCCTTTATAGAGCATGTCACAAGGACACTTAATTGCGTAAATCAAATTAGTGCCGTTGCAGTTAGTAGGTAGGGAGAGATTATATGTCCTTCCGTCATGTGTAAAAGATGATCCTACAATGGTTTGGGGGAAGGCCTTGCACTGGCCACAATTATGGTGTCCCATCAGAGGGGACAATCCCAGTTGGCTCCTAATGTCTGGTGGCTTAGGTGGTTCTAGATAGGCTTTTACCACCGTGTCTTTCATATTTTTTTCTCTCCTAAAAGCAAAGATGGAATCTTGCATGACATCAATTTCAGACAAGACCAGGCCCCAGTACTTTTTTGCTATCTTTTTAATCTCCTGGCTGCATGTGTTGAATGTAGTGACACATACAATATTGTCTTGAGTGGGTGCTTTTTGTTTCACTTGAAGGAGATGGTCACGGGGACAATGCCAGGCAAATGGGGTAAATCTATATCTATGCCAAAATCGCTGCGCATGTAAGTCAAGTAGGTACATGAAAGGCAGCACAAACTATAAAAGGTACTGGAGTTTGAACTCACATATGGTATTTTTATCTAACATTGTGGAGTCTGGTAGCACTTTTGATAATAAAGCACAGGGCATAGGCCCCAATAACAAGTGAGGGGTATGATGCTTCAGGCTTACACTTATATTTGTGCTTAAAGTAGGATTAGAATTCTGATGCAAATTGCACCTGCCACATTGAGTTTACCCCTGAGTTTTGAGCAAAATTAAATTGACTACCGAATCCTAATTGAGGAAAATAGAAACTGGAACTTTTCACCAAATCACCATTAAAAACTGCTACAAAATGACCTATGAAACTAACTGAAGGCCGCCCACCACTGGGCCATCAGGCTAAAGTGATTGTTGTGCGAGCCTGTGACAAGTTAGTCATCACTAGATTTTCCTGTGGAGGGCAACCTGGCATGGCCGTCGAGGGCCAGGCAATCAAACAATTACCCCCAATGTGCAGGGAAAAAATTCCCTGAAGGTCATGGACGTTGTTTTTTGTCTTCTAGAAACAAACTCACACTTTGGGATTTGTCTTATTGACAACAGGGGCAACCACCGTCAAGTGGTCAAAGTTCAGAAACTTCAGTGGACCTGGTTTACCTGCGGACCCAGGCACTGAGATGCCGGCCTGCTTGAGATCTCTAAATTTGTCAGGTCGGCAGTCACCTTTTCTAACCAAATGACCAGCGGTCTAAATCTCTCCAAATATATGAATTTTAACAATATTGCAGAGGTAGGGCTTAAATAGCAGGAAGTCAGAGGCAAATGCATAAAGTGTTCCAGGGGATAGACACTCAGGTCAAAACACTCACAGCATTGTGTGCAACTTCAAAGCTCTGATTACTAACGCAAAAATGTAGGACTTTCTCAGGCGAAGTTCATGAAGTGTCCAACATATATAGAGATCTGGTTTGCATTTCATATCTGGAGCGCTTTGGCAAAGACTGTGCTTATTTTGATAACTAAAACGTACAAAACGTGGGAAATGATATTTCCCTGTCAACCACATGGAGAGGGGAAACCTTAAAACCCTTCTCCTGAGTGACACAATTGATGCCTTTCATATTTGATTCCGAATTGCCGTGAGAACACAATGTGAACACTCAAGATAAACCTTTTTTGTAATCTGGATCACATTTTGCATTGTCAGATCTTCCAGGGAAACCTTAAGCCCGATCACTTTAAAACCAAAACCCGATGAACGCTGATAGTAAGGCTTAGTGAACCCCTCTGGGCGTCCTTGTCGGTTACAGTCTCTCCAGGCAGCGCGCACAGCAGCAGCGATCTGATGCCCAGCCTCATACTGGAGAGCAGTGCCTCAAAGGCGCCATGGCGTTGACATATGGCGCAGAGCACTGATGCTCGAGTAATAATGGCCCCCACAGCTGATTGCCATTAGGAGGGAGCGCGTGCTTCATACTGCGCCTGCCAGGACAAATGGCCGCGTTCAGGCTCAGGCTGACATGCAGCTGCAATCAGTTAATTCTACGCATGGGGCGGCCTTGTATGGGAACCAGCTGATAGATAATTCCATCCGTTTTCCCTTTCTCACACAGTCAAGGTTGTTTCACAATCAGAACAAATAAATGGCCCTGCGCACGAGCGTCCTCCTGGTCTTGATTCTGCCTCACCTGCAGATGTTTAGCTTCATGTTGTTTTAAAAGTGCTCATATGGAAGAGCTTCATTTTGTCTAATTACTGAGAAAGGGTTAACAAGGTGGGGGTCGGTCGTGGCCTCATGGTCATTTCTTTTGCAAACAGGCCACATATTCTACGGTTGGCGTTAAGTACACGTATTTTACACAAGATTTGTTTGTAATAATCATGTTGTCCTTCTGAAAGGGGCATAACGCAAATCATACATGTTCCTGTCAGCAAACTATGTAAACACTTTGCTTAAGTTTCTAAATTATTTGATTGAATTATCTGTTTTCTTTCAAACGCTGGTAGCTTCCACGCACAGAGGTCCAGCCTGCAGTCGAGGTAGGTTTGCGTTCCCCGGTGAAGTGACATGGGTAGCCAAAAATATCCCTGAAGCCAGATGCCACTAACTGACATGCACCCAGAGAATCCTACGCAACCGGGTACAGGATCTGGACTCATGATTGTGGCAGGGGTTTGCGTTAATGGTTGTTCATCTTCTTCTGGCTACTGTCTGGGCTCCTTTGTGCCTAGACACGAAGGAGCCTATATTAGAGGCCAAACTCCACTCATTATATGCCGTCTGAAATTCGAGGATGCGAAGTGTCTATAGACATATGCTGAGCAGTCTCCTCACTAGACATATTCATCTATTGACTGCTCAGTAGAGGTCCCCAGGAAATATGACGTCTTGTGATGGTTCCTTTCATCATAAGGGACAATATACTTCTCACTGTTAATGCTCTACTACAGAATGCAGGGGGCGTCTGTCTTTCTGGCTTTCGCTCTCTTCATGCTCCTTTGCCAGCATAATCGAAGAGTTCTCTCCTCAATGGATAAGCCTCTCAGGTCTAGTTTCTGTTGCATGACTAGGTAGGATAGAACGTGCCTCTGGATGCCGGTCCCCCGTTCCAGTTCCGGGCCTCTGAACACTTTCGCAACGTTCTGTGTCAGCACTTGTAGCTGTGCCGCCAGGTAGTATAATTCAAAATCAGGGACCGCTAGTCCTCCCTCGATTTTAGGCCGCATTAGAGCAGCCAAGGCCACCCTCCGCCGCCCGGTCCCCCACAGGAAGCCAATAACCTGTGTTTTCAGGTCTTTGAAAGTCCGCTGTGGGATCCAGATCGGCAGGGTGCGGAAGTAATAGAGCAGTCGGGGCAGAGCCACCATCTTCAATAGCGTGACCCGGCCCAGCACCGAGAGCGGGAGGGAGGCCCAGAAGGCCATGCACCCCTTCAGGGCCCGTATACAATGTCCTATATTACCTTCCAACAGGTTCACGATGTCGTGGTAGATCCGGACCCCCAGGTAAGTGAAGCACGTAGCCTCCCAAACCACATGCACAGTGGGAGGGGAATATGGCACGTCCGCCCGCAACGGGAAATCACAAGTTTTGGTCCAATTGACCTTGAGGCCCGAGAGCCTGCCGAAGCTGGACAGCATCCCCACAGCCCCTTCCAGAGCGTCGCCTGAGTCCTCCAGGTACAGCAGGAGGTCATCAGCGTACAGCGAGATATGGTGCGTCTCCTCCCCACAACTAACCCCGCCGTACACCGCCCCCGTCCGCGCTTGTGCCGCAAGAGGTTCCATCTCCAAGGCGAACAACAGGGGAGACAGCGAGCAACCCTGTCTCGACCCCCTGCGCACCAGATAATCGGAGGATATGACCGCTCCCAGCCGTACCCTGGCCGTAGCAGAGGAGTAAAGGACCCTCGTCCAGCGTCCAAACCCCTCCCCCAGGCCGAACCTCTCGAGCACCGCATCGAGGTACCCCCATTCGAGGCTGTCGAAAGCCTTCTCGATGTCCACGGAGAGCACTGCTGGTTTCTGATCAGGGCCCCAAACACTGTCTATGATACGGACCAGGCGGCGGATATTCAAGGCCGTGCTCCTGGTGGGGATAAAACCGGCTTGGTCCTCATGAACCAGCTTGGTCATAAGTGGCAGTAATCTAGTGGCCAGTATGCGACTCAGTATTTTATAATCGACCGTCAGCATAGACAAAGGTCTATACGACGTCACATCAGAGGCGTCCCTGCCGGGCTTCAACAGCGGCACCACCAATGCCTCCCTCATCGATTGGGGAAGACGCCCCAGCGTCATGGCTTCAGCGTAGACCAGCAAGAGCCTGGGTGCCAAGGCATCCACAAACTGCGCATAGAATTCGATCGGCAGGCCATCCACCCCCGGCGTTTTGTTTCTGGCCATCTGCTTGATGGCCACCCGGATCTCCTGTAGCGTGATGGGCCCACCCAGTTCTGTCGCAGTTTCGGCATCCACCCGCGGGAGACAAATAGTCGCCAGATAGTCAGCTATTGTGGAGACCTCCACCCTCAGTTGACTCTCATAGAGTTCCATGTAATACGACCTGAAACACTTCAGTACTGCCTCTTGCGAGTAAACCACCTCCCCCGTCTCCGTTCGAATGCTCATGACCGGGCAACCTCGGGGTTCTGGGTTAGCTAGTCTAGCTAGTAGCGTTCCTACCTTGTCCCTTTCTGCATGCACTCGGACTAGATACAACTTGTAATCAAAACCCCGCAGCCGCTCCGTTTCAGTCGCTACCACCTCCTTCACCTCAAGCAGCCTGTCCTGTAAATCTGGTCGCTCGGGCCTACGCTGTTCTAGATCCCGCAGCACCCCCTCCGCCTTCCCTAGAGCGGCCAGGACTGTGGACCGCACGTTCGCAAATTTGCCCATACAAATGCCTCGGGTCACTACCTTCATTGCATCCCATTCCATCGACCTCGTGGCAGTGGAGCCCTCATTCTCCCTAAAGTAGTGCTCAACGCCCTGTAGGACCGCATCCCTAAACACCAGGTCTTCCAATGTATCCGGTCGCAACCGCCATGTTGGAACTGCTGACCGCGGCCGCTGCCACTGCACTGTCAACAGCAACGGGTTATGGTCCGAGATAGTTCTAGTGAGATACTCCGTGTGGGCCATCACGGGAGCCAGGGCCCCGCTGCACAAAATAGCGTCTATCCTAACATGCAGCGCGTGCAATGCGGAGAAAAAGGAGTAGTCCCGGGCTCCCGGATGTTGCTCCCACCACACATCTATCAGGCCCCACCTCTCCTGCCAGTCCGCCCTGTGCGCCGCTAACCGGCGCACCGGGGAGTCGGCCAATGGCGGATGCGACCGATCTAGCGCCACATCAGTGATCGAGTTGAAGTCCCCTCCTATCAATATGGGGCCCGCTAGGAAGTGCGCCAATGAGCCCGTCAGGCTAGCAAAAAAGCGGGCCTGGTCCGTATTGGGAGCATATATACTGCATAAGACTACGTCCTGACCATAGAGCCTCCCCTCCACCGCCACAAATCTACCCTCCGGGTCCACCAACTGATTCGTGGCCTGGAATGGGACCCCCGCCCTCACCCACACCAACACCCCCCTGGCAAATGCTGAGTACGTAGTTCCAAACACCTGGCCACGCCATCTCCTTTGCAACGCAGTGTATTCCTGTTTAGTTAAGTGAGTTTCTTGCAGGAGTGCAATTTGTATGCCGCGCCTCACCAGGTGGGCGTGTACCTTGTATCGTCTAGACATAGTGCGGAGTCCACGAACATTCCACGTGAGGCATTTCAAATTAGGTAACGTCCCCATTGTAGCCAGTACCCCACCAGCATACCAGTGTCCCAGGCCCACCTACAGCAGCGCAGTAGAACTCCCCAACCAAAACATCCCCACAAACTCCCCCCCTCCCACTCCCCAGAACAGGACCCAATAATGCAATATCAGCCCCCATCCAAACCTGCAACCCTCCAAACATTCCCTACTCTGTGGTCGCCTCCACAGAAAGCCTTAAGGGCAACGCGAGGGTGATTCAGAGCCGACCCAGGGCAGACCAAGCCCCAGCCCCGAGCCCACAATCCCCTGTGTGTCTCAGCACAATACCTGCGAGTCCGCTGAGCACCAGGACCCCCAGTTAGACCAGGAGTCGTGAATGTGGCCTCACTCCCAGTGTCACCCGTTAAATAATCCATCAGCCGTCTGTGGGGTGATCGCCGGCCCCCCGGAACTGTCAGCCTCTGAAACCTCTCCGCCGGACCGCCCAGCCTCCTCAACAGAGTCCGAGCCCGCTGATGTCCTCTCTCGTTGCGAGCCCGTGGTGATCGCCGTTGCGGCCAGCGCCCCCCGTCTGTCGTCTGCCATCTGTTCATCCCGCGCCGCTCCCTGGAGTTTGTTGCGTTTGCGGATGCGTTGAGATTTCCGCACTTGGACCGGCTTCTGTCGCTCCCTGTCCTCCTTCCCCCCCGAGCCGTTCCAGCGCGATATGACTCCAACCACGTCCACACCTCATCCGGGGCCTGAAAGAAGTGAGTCGTTCCGCCCAGGATCACTCGCAGCTTCGCCGGAAACAGCAAGGAATATTGTAGGCCCTCACTCCGCAGTTCTTTTTTCACGGCCAAAAAAGAAGCCCTGTTCTTCTGGACCTCCTGCGTGTAGTCTGGGAACACCGTGACTGAGCTATTGGCCACCTGAAAGGGGCCCTCCGAGCGCGCCCTCTGTATCAGTAGATCCCTGTCCCTGTAATGCAAGAGTCTGGCCACCATTGGTCTGGGAGGGCGGGCCTGCGCGGGCGGGCGGGCCGGGACCCTATGCGCTCGCTCCAGGGAAAAGAAGGGGGAGAGACCCTCCGCGGCCACAGTCGTTTTAAACCAGTTCTCCATGTAGGCCACCGCATCATCCCCTTCAACTTTTTCCGGCAGGCCCACTACCCTCACGTTGTTCCTCCGATTACGGCCTTCGGCGTCCTCCGCCCGTTTCTCCAGCGTCACTAGACGGCCAAGGATATCAGCGAGTTTGCGTTCCGCGGTTGCCGCTGCTGGTTTGAGCTCCTGGAGCAACAACTCATTGTCCTTTACTCTGTCCGACAGCTTGGCATGATCGGCCCTCAAGAGGCCCAGTCCAGTGGCAACGTGCGCTATGTCCTGATGCAAGGCCTCCTTGGTCGCGGTGATCGCCTCCAGGATCCCATCCAGCCGTTTGTTCAGGCGCCGTTCTTGCGCCGAGCCCTCCGGGTCATCGTGGGCCCCGCCAGCCGCGGCCGACATCGCTGCCTGGCCGTGCCCGGGAGTCAAATGCGGTGCGACACCCTTAGTGGTCATCCCGCCCCGTGCCAGTCCCAGTTCAGGGCACCTCCGGAAGAAAAGCCGGTTCCAACGTCCGTCCACTGCGGGAGGGAGGATCCAGAGCCCGGTGCCCTCTCACTGAGGGCGGTGTCCTCCTCGAGGCCCGGCCTCCACCCCCAGGGCCCGCGGCTTGACAGTCCGGAGACTCTCTTCTCGTGGCGAGCAGGCTGTCCTCCTGCTAAGGCCACCCGCCGCAGGCGCCAGTAGCCCCCGTCCGCGTGCCCATGAACGCCACCCAGGGCAAGGGCACTCCGCTACACCACTCAGCGTCCGCAGCAGTGCAGGCTCACCTCATCCCCGCTCCAGCGCCGGGGCAGACCCAGCTCGACACACCCAACGGGGCCAGCCGTGCACCCCGGGGGGCGCCACTCCGCAGTCGTCTGGCGTGCCGGTCCCCAGCGCTCCCCAGCCCGAGCACTTCTGTCCCGCCAGGTAGCCTTCAACGTCCGCCCACAACCATTTTTGTCAAGGGGCTGAATAGGCAAATGTACACTTGGCCACAGGGTTCCCAGCCACGACAGGCCCAGGAAGGTCGTTGATCAGTTTGGAGAGGGCTGAGTCTTTAAAGTATGCGCCTTGGCAGTACCTCTCGGGTGTTTCCGGGGATTTATATGCCAAATGGAGAGGTTTTCCCTGCTGGTCACCAAGCCCTAAACTCCTCCACGCCGGTCACCCCGGGCAGCCAGCAATGCATCCACTCTTCGTCCAGCCCCCACTGACAGCATGCAGGGCCTACCTCGGTCCCCCACCAGCTGGCTTGGGTCGGGCTAGGCAGGCTCCTCGGGTGAATAATCCACCGCCACACAGTTGTTGCCTCTGCCGCTCTGCTCAGGGTGTGCCGCCCCCACGAACGCTCCGGGGGCGCTCCAGGCTAGCGCGACTCGTGCACCAGGCCGCAAGCCGCGACCTCAAGTCAGCGCACGCCTGCCTCACAGCACACACACGGCGGCACCAGCCATTACTCCAGGTCGCAGCCCTCCGCTGTGCATAGGCCAGTGCTTGTCACGGGCCGCGGTCAGTCCTTTCACCTCCGCCGATGACGGTGAGCAGTCCGAGAAAGGTGCGGCACCCGGGGCAGTCAATCCCCACTTCAGGAAAATGGCTGCGTTCAGCAATGGGGGAGGGGCGGCAGGATCCCCCGCCGCTGCCGTGGCGGAAAGCCTCCCGCACCACCCAGTCGGGGACCGGCTCCACCCAGTCCCGCAGGAGGTGAGCCTCCCCTGCAGCCGCAAGCCTCCGTCCGGCACTCTTTAGGCTCCGCCGTTCAGGACCGCCGCCATCTTGCCCTCAGATTGCCGCACGTCCCTGCTCCGCGATCCAGCTCCAGCACCTCGCCTGGGCCCCCGCCGTCCCGTTTTCGCCGTCCGCTTTAGTCCCGGTGCCCAGCGCAACAAGCTCGCGCCACCAGCGGCGCTTTTTGGCCGGTAAACAGAATATGTAGCGGGGATCTGGCACGGAGCTGCAGGCTCACGCCGCCATCCCGATCGGCGTCCAAACCACGCCCCCTGAGACATGTCTTAAAGGGCTACTATAGTGGATCCACTAGTAGCATTTAATTTACAGGCCTTGGGTAAATGTAGTACCATGTACTTGGGGCTTAAAAGTAAATTACATGTGACAATCAGGTGTACTCCAATCTTGCCACTTTTAAGGGAGGAGAACAAACACTTTAACACTGGTTAGACGTGGTAAAGTGCACACATTTCTAATGCAAACTAAAACGAATTTCAGAAATCAGGAGGGGTGAAGGCAAAATGTTTGGGGGAAGACCCCACCAAGGATCTCAGGCCTAACACCCTTGCTCCTCCAGACTTCTTCTGTCAAGGAATTGGCCCTTCCCCTCACCTTCTCACCACTACTGGACCCATTATTATCCAATATAACTTTGTTGCTTATGTCTGACAATTGAACTGCCTTCAGAGACAAAGCCGTTCCAAAGAAGAATTGATGGCTTCAACAGTTCTTCCGGACTTTGACTCCAAGAACAACTCCCACAAATATAAATGTATTAGTTATTGATATGTACCATGAGGGTTTTTGATTTTCTTATAGTTGGGTTTGTTTTGTGGCCCCCCTATGCACATTCTTTATGTTCATGTCTTCCATTATAGCCTGCAACAAGCCCTGCCTTTCAGAGTTTCAGCTCAATCAGAACGTCTTCTTTCGTTTCTGCTCCTTTGGGACCTCCTACCTTATTTGTGACTTTTTGTCTGGTTCATAAAGGGCGGAAAAACCTCCACTGCCCCACTAAGTAGGAAGTCCGGCTAGCAGTTTCTCTGGTCTGTGGAAAAAAGGGATGCCCCTGCTTTCTTTGATCCAGTGGTGGCTCTATATCTGACATCTATCAAGCAGCCACCTGGAGTTTCCCAAGTATGTTAATCAGGTAAAATAACCGTAATGTAAGTGCTCAATCCAAGCGTGTTGGACCATCTCATATATGCTCTGATAATATTTGCATTGTTTTACTTTTTGATTTTAAAGTCTCTGGTGGTCCATCATACTTTACATGCACTAGCTTCATATCACAAAATTCTTTCTAAATCGGAGTCTGTTGTTTGGCTACTAGACAGCAAGAGCAGTTAGGAGACTTAAAGAATATTTATTCAGATGGTCCACCAAATCTTTTTTATCTGTAATTCTTTTCTACCCCTCCTCAGCAATAGTCACCATAAAGGTCCCACAATTGCTCCTTTTATTTGTTTCTCTGTTTGCCTGTGCAGATTTCTGTAGCTTATGTATAGGTGGACCACATGCTGTGGATCCTTCTGCCTGCTTTATATTTTCACACTTCAAGATCCCTGGCTGGTCTTAAGGCTAAAGGAACATGGATCGGGTTCTCTGGGGACTGGTACTGGCTCATTGGACAACGTCTACTGTTGACGTGGAGTGATATCAATGCATTGCTGCTCCCCGTTTTCAGCTCTGCATGACAGTCACATTGGTTTGGAGCTACCAGCTGGAACTCAATAGCTGTTTGGTGCTCTAAGGCATTGATGTGACATGATGTGGATGGAGGAGAAGCCAGAATACGTCATATGGAAGACTGCACAAAGGAATGTTTCTTTGTCTTGGTGATTGTTTCTACTCTGGGCATTTATTCTGTAGACATTCTATGTTGTGATTTAATGGATGAAAAATGTCCTGTAATGTGTGGACTGGAGAATTTACCTCTGCTGATGGTCCCTCAGGTGCCACAGAGCATGTATTCATTCCGTGAGGGAGTTATCAACCATTGCTCATTTTCTGACCAGGATGTATTCAACGGGCAATTTGGATTTTGTTACTGTGAGAAGTTGGCCTGGTATATGCTGACCACTAATTTAAGTGGGCACCTTGTACCAGTCCAAACAATCCTTATTGATGATTAGGTTAAAGACAACATTTATTGAAAGCTATCCTAGTGGTAGCTATGGAGAGCAGCCTTCAGGCTAAGTCTCGAAGGAATGTAAAGCAGCTTGGTTTACCAGATTATAACCTCCTGAATAACCAAATGAAAGGCGAACCACACAAGGAATATATAAAATATATGTATTTATTACTAAACACTCTCTACTAACCTCTTTATGAGATTAGAGAACTAAGCACACAATATTAAATCACTAGAACGACAGTAAATAGCACAATACACAGTGGGCACTAGGGGGAGACCAAACCATATACTAAGAAAGTGGTATAACAACCACGACTTGACTAGACACAGTGCCTAGAGCATGTAGAATCACTGAGACCCCACAGAACCACCCAAGTTAGTGACACTTGGGACCCACGGAGGACGGGTGCAGTGTGAGAACACAGACATGAGTTCCAAACAACTCTATGGGAAAGTCACGCTTGGAATTTTAAAGATTAAGGACACTTCGAAGAGGACTTCAAGCAAACCAAGTTAAACATAGAAGGTTCTAAAGCCAGCACCCTTGAGAGTACCGAGATACCTGTGTTATCTATCCCAGAGGAGCCGGGTGCATAGGGGTCAAGTGATGTCGGAAAACGTTGTTTTCAATAGCGTGATGCGAAAAAGTGCTGCTGCCGGGAAGATGAAAAGTGTCCGGTGTGATCCAAGCCTGGATCAGAGCTGAGAAGAACCTGAAAGCAGAGGGGACAGAGTCTGGGTCACTTCACCTTGACCAGGGGCATGATAGACGAATACCCACCGATGACGAGTGTTTCAGGTGAGAAGAGGTGAAGCTTGACTCTGCAGCCACGGGGACCAGGGGACGTCGACAACAACCAAAGTCCAGAGGTGAGCTGTCCCACGAAGGATGTCGAGTGCTGGGGGTTCAGTGTCCGGATTGAACACCAACAAGCCTTGGCAACTGCAACCCACGCGGTCAGAGGAAAGATGCTTCGGCGAGGACCAGCATGGTCCTAGGGACTCTCCAAGCTATGGAGAGTCAGGGCACATCTGGAGCAACCGGGAAAGCCCACGGGAAGCCAAAGTTACCTTCACAGGGACCCACAGGTCGACGGACCAGGGATCGCGAAGGGACCTCAAGCTGAATCACTAAATACCAGCCCACGGAACACTTGTGGAGTGTAAGCCAGAAATCTTCAGTGGAATTACTGCTCGGGGTCAGGACTACAAGTAGCCCAAAGCACAGCCTCAGGGGTCGCCAAAAAGCAAATGCTGCTGCAAATGTACGCGGTGCACAGGGGTTCAGGTTGCATGGACCCCACGAGGGATACGGGCCTCAGAATTGCTGAGAGCACAGATCAACCTCAGAGACCTGGGGAACCCACCTCCTGTGTTGCAGAAATTCTCAGGAGCTCGGGAGATGTGTTTCAGGTGCCTGCCTTGCAGGGGAGTAACTCCTTTACTCCAAGGGAGATTCTTCAGTCATCCAGCGTCATGCAGATCGTCAAAGTACTTGGTTTCTGTAGCAGAGTTTAGTCCAGGTATATTCTAAAGTCCTGTACTCAGGGGTTCCTACTTTATACCCAAGGAAGGGGTGGGACAAACTCTGGGGACCCACCTATGGGAGGGTCAGGACATAGAGGTGGCTACACCCATGTCCTTTGTCCAGTTTCACGCCAGAGTAGGAGCAAATAGCTCCTGCAACCGGTTTGAACTGGACTATGCACAGGGACAGAAAATGTACCCCCAGTGCAGACATCAAAGCACTCTCAGAGTGCACCCACCAAGCCCCAATACACTAAAGCCTGTCTGGGAGGAGGTGTGACAGGAAGCCTATTGTCAAACCTTCCCCTGCTCGAGCTTGGCTCAGCTGTAGGAGGGCAAACTCGTGTCTGTGGCTGGCAGCATCCATTTTGTGATGCCAGGGTCGAGAAAGCTGGTACCGGGTAGCCCGGTATGTCTATTTCTCCCTCTAGGAGGGTGGAATCATACCTTCACCGCCAGTTACTGGCAGGGAGGTATGATTCCAAGGTGTTTGACACCAAACACGACATGTTTCCATGCAGCCATTTTAAAGTTAGCGTTCACCGCGAGGTTATAATGCACTTAAGCATATATGGTTGGCTGCATCACAAACAGCCCCGGAATATAGGTTCCCGAAGGCTGCAGAGGGGCTCTGCTCATGCAGATGCACCCTCTCACATAAAACCCAGCACCCTGCCTTCAGGATTGATAAGGCCTGCCGTAGGGGTGACTGATAGGTTTATATGTGCAGTGATATAGGATATATATAGTGAACCTGTATCTAAGTAAGGGGTGCATGCACCACCTTACACAGGCTGCTGTAGCAGACCTGTGGTGTCATTTTGAATGGTCTCTCAGGGGTGGCCTAATACATGCTGCAGCCCCTGGGAGCCCTCTGGGGTACCTATGCCCCAGGTACATAGTATACCATATACTAGGGACGTATAAGGGTACCCCAGAACCCAATCTGGAGTGTAGCTGAAGTACATGCAATCAATTTAAATGAGAAAGCAGCTAGACTGGGGTCCTGAATAGCAGGATCCCAGTCAGACTAAGTCGAAAACAGTGTCATATCAGCCAAAAGTGGGGGTAACTATAAGAAGCAGATCCTACTCTCCTACAGTTACATCCTATGTTTGTTCTCCTGTTTGGCAGGGTGTTCCATGGTTGTCAGAGGACCCTCAGATCCTGTGGTCATGAAAGTCAACCTGGCCATAAGAGCTCCAACCTATTACTCCTATGTTTCTCAGAGCCTGGTTCAGGGCCTTCAAGCTCTCTTCTCCGCTATGCTGATATGAGTGGAATGCATTTAGTTCCTTGCCTGGATTGAGTTGTATGTATATTTGCTATCTGATAAATCCTTTTTGTGCTATGGTATTTCTTCTGGTGCTATGGTCTGAGGTCAATTCCAGATTTACATCCCACACTATTTAAATTTCAGTAGGATGATCTCCTGCACAATTCCTTTAAGAACAGAAAGTATGCACTGGCCTTGAGAGAAGGTTCCATGGGGTCAGAGGCCTCTGGACAATCCAGCAAATTTTCAAAGCTGTGTGTACCCGCCCCCCCTCTGAAACCTTTTTCTTCCTCTTGTTTACTCTGAACTTCCTGCATTGGGCCTCGTGGCAGATCATATCGAGAGGTTATGTGATTTCTGGTTAGACTTTGGTTTGGAGGCTTGGGTCCTGCCTGGGGGCTGTTCAAAACGGGTGTGCAGAAGGCTGTGTGTAAAACCTTTGTTGACAAAGGAAGTGATTTCCTTTGTTTCTCTGGTGCTTGGAGCTTAGAACTATGTTTGCTCTCAAATGTTCATGGTGTCAAAGATCATCTAGCGGTACCGGCTCATCATCAACTTAAGAGAGTCAACAAGCTTGCCCAAATAAACAATTTCAATATGGACATCCTTTAGAGCGTTATTTGCCTGATCCCAGTAGGAGACTTTCTTGCAGTTTTGGATTTTGAGGATGCCTTTCTCCACATTTGTGTCTGGTATCCCTATTGGTGATTGTTGAGGCTTTTAGTTTTGTCAGGCCATTTCCCATTCAAGGTTTTACCTTTCAAGGTGAAGTGCTTGTTGCAGTGATGTGTCTTTGACACCAAAAGGGGACTGGCTTTCACCCACACCATAACAATTGGTTAATTCATTCTCCACCCCCAGCCGTTGCAGTGCAGTTCCAGACAGATGTTGAAATGGTGCCCTTACACTTGGACCGTTCCGACTGCATTCAAGTAACTTGAGGTTTCTCCTGGCCCTGCAATCAGCATCTGCCATGAGATGGACCCAGGTGCAGGAGGATCTAGTAAACTTTAGTTTCCTGCCAGGAGAATTCTGGCCTTATCCTGGAAGGGATATGTCTTCTTGATGTGTGTGTTTCAATCTTTCCCCACTTGCTCAATTGCATCTTGGTCCAGTGTCTCATGATATCCTCTGCTAGTGGGATTGCCATTCCATCAATTTAAAAGTAGGATTATGGAGTCATTGCCCATAAACTGCCTTGGTTGTTTAAAAAAGGATTTCCTTTTCTTGGCCCAGACCTGTTAATCCTGACCATGTTTGCCTCAGGCTATGGCTGTGGTGCAATTATGTGTTTTCTTTACTTTGAAGGTCTCTGACCAAGAACCGTCTTACATCAACCATGGACTGAACTTTGAGCAGCCCTCACAGAACCTGTGCTCCGCCTCACTCTACCTCACACACACACCCAGCATTCGACACAGCGGTGTCTGCTCCTTCTCCTAAATCACCGCCTAGAATTGGAACAATCTGCCCCTCTACCTCCGGACAGCACCCTTTCCGGCAGATTTCAGGAAGAAGCTCAAGAGTAGAGATTTATGGACCATCCTTTGTTGCATAATTGGAACAAGAAGTGGTTTGCACGGGGGAAAGTGAGAAAGTGTAGATGCTCAACATGGACTCCGTTTTGCAGTAATTCCTCCCTCATCTTCCAGGGGAGAAGAAATTCATTGTGAGGAGGACAACCAATGTTTACCCAAATCTAAGCAGGGATCAGAGAGGACTGATTCTTTCCCTTCAGGATTTTGCTTGGTAGCGACACCTCTGGTTGAAGCAGGGCTGGACTGGGAACACAAACCAGCCCTGGGAATTCAGTTGGACCGGCCTGGGGTTGGGAGATTAGGGGGTGCTAGTGAGAAGCACTACTGCTGTTTTTGTTACAGGGGGCCGATACCACACCACTGCTGCAAAACCTGCCCCCATTAACAAAAATGGCCGTCACTTAAAATCAGCTCCCATACTTCTGGCCCTCTGGGAAAATGCCCGATGCCCGCTACGGCCGGACTGGCCTTGGGTTGAAGCATGACAAGCAGCACATCAGGTACTTGAAGATTGGAAAAAGGAAGATACAAGCATGCAAGGAATCAGAGAGACCTCAAAATGAGCTGCTGCAGAAAGAAGCGGAAAAGGACAATCTCAACTTATGCACCTTTGCACTTTAATGCATGTAGTGCAAAACAAACATCTCAAATGAATGTTTGCCACCAAATTGCAAAAAAAGTACACTACACAAAAAAACTGTAACAAAAGACAAAATCCGACCCATTCCACAAAATACGGTTCTTTTAAGAACCATCAAAAAATTAAGACAGAGCTTGTCTCTATAAAATTCTAGGCCTTACAAGGCCACCTGATTTGAGTTTTGCTGTGGTGCCTGGTCAAATGCCATTTGCAAAGACATTGGTTGCTTGCGGCATATTGGCCTACCGGCCTTGACATAGGTTATGCATTCCACAAGTTGGTCTCCCATGAAAGACTGGCTGCAGGTCCTGCCCACGTGCTATATTCAATGGTGGCTAGCCACCAGAGGCATGTTGGGCACAGGGTCGGTCCCCAGCGGTGTGTTGGGTGCAACGGGGCTTGGTCTGCTGTGGATGACCATCAAAATTAAAGTGCAGTTATAGTTCGGATTGTATTTAATACCTTAACATGTGTTGAGAAAAATAGAAATAAACTTGAAAAACAACGGTTGAAGTACAGTTATGCTTATGAATTAAATCTGAAAAATCACTCCATCAGCAGCTGTGGTTAGCTCCGCAATCTGACAAATTAAATCTGAGAAATCACTCAAAATCAGCAGTTCTGGTTAACTCTGTAATCTATAACTCATACAATAGTCATGCAAACTATAACTCTCACACCACTGGCAATATCTGTGATCTGGCAATATTTATACCAATAAGTCAAAATACCTAAAAGCATAGTGTCATTAAATAGCAAAACTTCTCAAACCAATATTAATTCATACATATCTAATTAAGTGTTAATGGCAATGCGATATGTAATCTCACCAAAAGATTGTTTTTGCCATTTGTAATTGCCCTGTCACATCAAGGCAGCGATCATGAGCTTTGGGTCTCGTGCACACATTATAGTTTCATTGATTGCACAAGCAATCATAACCATACAGTTCAGTTTGTATTAATGTTTAATAACTATATCCATGTGTTAAAACACACACACACACGCTCGCACACTCTGATTTACAATGTGAATCTATGTTTCCACACTGGTGTTCAGTTCAACTCACTGCCTGCTCTAAGTATAGCATCTTAAAAATAGATTGATGCAAAGGAGGTGCTCGGCAGAGTCGCGTTTTCATTAGCTGAGGCTTTGTCATTGAAATGTGGCCTGAGAAGCGAGAAAATCCATGCATTACCATAATGCATTCTGTTACAGTGTGCTCGAGACATTTACGGTTCCTTCCCCGGATATGCAATGTGAATCTGCATGCCGTAGACCTTTAAAGGTTCACTCAGTGGGGTTGCTTGGATTCTGTTTTAGTTATTCTAAAGAGCAGCTTCGTTGTAAATGTAAAAAACAACAGGCCTTTTGGTTTTTGTACACATACCATCAATCTTGGGGAAAATCATATCAAGAGATACATAATTCAGCAGTTTAACATTTGCAATGCTAAACAGATTTATGGTAATTGGAGGGGGGTGCATTCCTCCGTGTATGTTAACTTTTTTTATACATTCATTTTGTTTATTTAATTCAGTTTTCCTTTAGTATGGACTCGTTGCAATTGACATCAGAGATACCTACAGTAATGATAAAATATAATGACAAATATCATGACAAGAGTGAGATATAGTGAGAAAGCAAAAGAATCATACATGTATACATTAGTTACAGGACAAAGAAGCCAATGCCTAATTAGAGCCAGTGGTTGCGGGTGGCACTCATTTTTAATGACTGTTACTTATTATTTTTTTATCAGACTTTGATACAAAACAAGAGAGAAGAAAAACAACGGAGAAAAGAAGGAGGAAGAGAAAGATGGAAAGCAATGACAAAGAAAGAAATCAGTGAGGAAAAAGAACCTACACAAGTGAGATAAAGGGGTTGGGAGTGCCCGGTGGTAGATAAAAGAGGAATGAGGTGGAATCAAGCCCATCCACCCTTGGTATTTGGTACCCCTGACCAACCATTGGCTTCTGTGCAAAACGTTCGGCCACCGGCACTCATTCATTTACAAATTAAGCTCTGAAACGAGTATTGGCAAAGCCAATTGGCCTCACCTTTTTTATGTATCGCCTACGCAGCGTGCACGCGGTACATCGGAGGACCTTTAGCCGTCACTCTGCTCTTTTTCGAAGCACACACTCGTGCTTAAGGCGGCATCCACCTTGAGGGAGCGCGCAGGGGCGCCCCACAAGCACGAGTATGTGCTTCCAAAAAGAGCAGACTGCGCGCGCACGCACACACGCACGCACCACTCCACCACATTACCGCTGAGTGGCATCACAACCTTGTGACTACTTTGCACAACTGCAATATTTAGAATTGTCTTTAAACCAAGGTGCGAGCCCTCACACGTCACACCGCTGCCAGGCTCTCCTGTGCCCTTCATCAATGCCCGGTTCTCGCCCCCTCCTAACTGATGCCGTCACATCGCTGCCCAACTCACAGATACCCTCAGATCTATATTTGACGGGTGTTGCTCGCAGGCGCCCTCACATCACATCCAAGACTGCGCGTGCTCTTGCATCACTCCCTATCTCGTTCATGCCCTCAACCACGGAAGAGCTCTCATGCTGTCACACCACTGCCTCTGCCTGTCTTGCACCCTCTGATGCCTGCTGCTCTCACGTGCCCTCACCTCACTTCACGGCTCACAGGTCCTCAATTCAACTGCCTGACTCAAAGCTCTCCGTTCAGAGGGCTTCCTTGGTAATATGAGGCATGAAGCCTCAACTCTGTGACTCTAGCAGAACTATGTAATTACATCAATAACCCTAGCGGAGCCCAGGTGCTTTTAGTCTTACAATGACAGCAAGTTGTTCTTTTTATGTATCTGTCGTACCCTTTGCAAACCTCAATTACATACTGAATCTATGACAGATTTCTCTCCTATTGGAGCAAGTAAGCAATTACACCACTGACTTTCACCAAATTCCAATTCGCTTGTACTCATCCTGGATGCAAACCACATCCTTAAAGAACGAATTGGAAAGAAAACAGAGAAGGCATGAAACCAGTTGTGTTTACTTAAGTAAAACCATTTCTCTCAGAAAGCAACTCCTAAACTGCTGTTCAAGCTGGCTTGCGCTCGCTTCTGGATGTGGCAATAACCTTCACCATGGCTACCCAGAATCTGCACTGGCACCCCCTCAAGCGCATTCTGCATGCTAAAGAATCCCTCCTTCATGGCCTGAAGAAATATTTCCATATTATTCCCATCCTGATGGAACTGGCTGCCCTTTCCGGCCCACACCATCTCCATAACTAGGTGCAGTAACCAACAGCACTCTACCTAGCTGGCTGACAAGCTCACCATCTCTGGCAACAGACATTCTTCCTTTATGCACAAGCATTGGCATAGCCAATAGGTCACGCCTTTGGGACCTTATAAGTGTTTAGTTATCCAGCACAATATCATTGGTGCAACAACATCAACTGTTGCATGGATAAACACTTATAAGGTCCCAAAGGCGAGACCTATTCGCTATGCCAATGCTTTTTTTTCTAGTAGCATAGGCACGGACAGTTGCTTTACCACAGAGTTTTGTGAAGATGTAATTGGCACTTTCCTGATGTGGGCTGCAGTGCTATGGGCCTTTAATGGAGGTCTCTCGGGTCAGATGCAAGCCCTTGATGTAACAGGCTGCAGTACTTTAGGCTATTACGCGTGGTGCTTCCAGTCCGATACAGGTACTAAAAGTAGAAGGATGTAGAGAGAAGTCAAGTGCACTTCTATGCAGGTATGCGTTTGCGTTGTGATTTTAAAGTCAGAGCTTTCGCAGCAGGAACGGTAGGATTGCTGTCAATAGTACTAAACTGTTGCTGTGTGAAGGGTGTGAATGTGCTGTTCGTAGTTTGTGGCTGCCACTGTTTGAAGGCTGGAAGTACTGTCAGTAGTGTATTGTTGGACTGCTCCTCTGTGAAGCCTGCTGGAGTGCTGTGAGTAACGTGTTACTGCTGGTTTCTGAGTGCTATTGGTAGTAGGAAACTCTAGTCTGTGAGGCTTGTCACAGAGCTGTCAGTAGTATGGAAACCCTAGTGCAAGGGGGTGCAAGAGTACTGTTGAGAGTGTACGACTGCTACACTCTGAGTGGTGTCAGAGTGCTGTCCTGTCAGTAATGTGCAACTGCTGCTCTATGAGTGGCTTCAGATGCTGTTGGTAGAGTGTGACTATTACTCTATGAGAATTCTGTCAGTAGTGTGGCTGCTTCTCTATGAGAGTGCCATCAGTATTGTGTGGCTGCTAGTCTATGGGAGTGCCATCGGTATTGTGTGGCTGCTTCTCTATGAGAGTGCCATCGGTATTGTGTGGCTGCTTCTCTATGAAAGTGCCATCGATATTGTGTGACAGCTTCTCTATGAGAGTGCCATCGGTATTTTGTGGCTGCTAGTCTATGAGAGTGCCATCGGTATTGTGTGGCTGCTTCTCTATGAGAGTGCCATCGCTATTGAGTGGCTGCTAGTCTATGAGAGTGCCATCAGTATTGTGTGGCTGCTTCTCAATGAGAGTGCCATCGGTATTGTGTGGCTGCTAGTCTATGAGAATGTCATCAGTATTGTTTGGGTGATTCTCTATGAGAGTGCCATCGGTATTGTGAGGCTGCTTCTCTGTGAGAGTGCCATGGGTATTGTGTGGCTGCTTCTCTATGAGAGTGCCATCGGTATTGTGTGGCTGCTAGTCTATGAGAGTGCCATGGGTATTGTGTGGCTGCTTCTCTATGTGAGTGGCATCGGTATTGTGTGGCTGATAGTCTATGGGAGTGCCATTGGTATTGTGTGGCCGCTTCTCTATGAGAGTGCCATCGGTATTGTGTGGCTGCTTCTCTATGAGAGTGCCATCGGTATTGTGTGGCTGCTAGTCCATGAGAATGTCATCAGTATTGTGTGGCTGCTAATCTATGAGTGATGTCAGAGTGCTGTTGGTAATGTGTGGCTGCTACTCCATTAGGGTGTGCAGTGGCGTAACGAAACTTGAGGGGGCCCCCCTGCAAAGCACATGGAGGGGGCCCCCCCTCCCACGGCAGCGCGGCCCTCCATCTACCACTTTGCCCTACCACCCAGAAATCTTGCATATTTTGATTTGAAACCTCCGACATTTAAATGAAATGCCTCTATATTGTCTTTCTCTAAGTTCTAATGAAAAAGTGGAAAACACTCTTAACATACAAGCTATGCCATTTGTAACAATACTGTCAAAAGCAGATTATTTAACTGAGGCAGCAATCAGAACAATGCCAAGGAGCGGTCCTATTGTCTCAGGACCTGCCTATGGCTGAAGAACAAAGAACAACTATGATGGGTCTGAAATAGAATTGCCAATACCTTGAAACTTTGAAAGACCAACCCAAACCTGCAATTCCATAAAAACTCGACTGAAAATATACATGAGAAGTGCACAAGCTATAACTCAGTATCCTGCAAACGTCAAGAGAAATAGACTGGTGAATTATCTGCATGCCACACACTAGCGACTGTCAAGGGTTGCACATGATAATAACGTGAACTGAGGAAGCAATTTCAATCATAATGTCTTTATTAGTAAGCACTGCAAAACAGGCAGGCAAACAAGGCTGAGGAAGAAAACTGTTTGGATGCTTCAGAACATTGATGCAGATGTTTGTCTGTTTTAATTTATCATTTCTGTAGTGTAAACAATGCTAAATACAAGATTTAAGTTACACGTATTACAGGCAACACCATAAATAACACTGCATGTAGAATAAAAACAAACCATATCAGCAAGTACCTAATGATAATCTATACAAACTGTAATTAGTAAAGCAAAAGAAAAAGTGCAAATACTTTCAAAGTGCAAAATAAAGCAATCACCAGTCCAGCAATATACAAAAATCAAGTAAGGGGTTAAACATTCCAGTATGCAAAGTGTTGTTGGATAAAAGCTATGAATGGCCATGACATGGTGCCAATGCCACTTGGCAGCTATGTTTTATACAAGCACAAGGGGATGTTTAATTTCGTGTTTGCTATTTGACGCCAGAAGTCTGGCGTCAAATAGCAAACACGTTGTGCGGAGAACCCAGAAATGTGCTGTGTTTAGCCCCCGTGTATGGACATGAGGTGTCATTCTCTAAGAGACCCAGTGGTAAAAGCCCACAGTTGTCTCTAATGCATGTCAGTTCCAGGCAGTGGTCGAAGTGGGGGAAAAAAAGTAGGGGAATGTGGGAGGAGAATCAGAGGGCGGGAATAACCAATGGATTCGCTCAGTGGGCGGAGTGAGAGGTGTGGCAGAAAGAGCAAAATATCCCAATTTTTAGTATTCGTTTCCCATTTCACTAACCGGTTACAGCTTATTACATTATTTAATTTAACCAATAGATACATGTGTTTATTTAAGGTTAAACATGTGTTATTGACATTAAAATACATTGACAAAGTGGGATACATTTCCAATCACAGAATGTCCCAAATATCCTTAAAAGTGGAATCACAAGCCATTTGTCTCCCGGCCATGGAGTTTCTGTCATCAGCACTTCTCCTCCCTTTTTCCACAAGAGCAGTTAAAATGAAATGAATTAAATGAAATGAAATAGCATTTATAAAGCGCATGGTTATACGAAGGCATCCCAGCGCTAGGCCAGAAACCGCACTAACCTGTGGCAATCAATTAGGGAAAAGTCAGGTTTTGAGCCTCCTGCGGAAGACGGTGTGGTCTGGCTCTTTACGTAGCTGAAGCGGTAAGGAGTTCCAGAGTTTAGCGGCATTGTAAAAGAAGAGCCGGCCGCCACTTCTGGACCTCTTGATTCTGGGAACAGACGCCAGGTGGAGGTCATTTGAAAGTAACCGCCTGTTGGCTTGGTAGGGCTGGACAAAGGAAGAAATGATAGCCGGTCCGACACCCCCTAGCATCTTATGGGTGGTGCAGAGGGCTTTAAAGTGGACTCTTTCCTGAATGGAAAGCCAATGTAAAGACCTAAGTGCAGCTTTGGCTGACTGGCTGCTTGGAGTACCCTCAAGAATCCTTGCGGCACAATTTTGCATGATTTGAAGTTTCTTAAAGACCGCACAGGGAGCACCGAGATAAAGAGCGTTGCCATAGTCCAGGCGGGATAAGACAAGTGCCTGGACCACGAGCTTTCTTGCGTGAGGGGGTATCAAAGGCAACACTTTACGCAGCAGTCTTAGAATACCGAAGTAGGAGGCAACAACTTTCCTTGCTTGTTTTTAAAAGCTAAGCTCAGAATCAAGCCAGAAACCCAAACGCTTTATTTTGGATTTGGGGATAGGCACAGGGCCCATACATGCTGGCCAGATAGAGGAAACCTCGAAGGGGGAGGGATTACCGAGCAACATAAGTTCGGTCTTATCACCGTTCAGTTTTAGATGGGAATGGCACATCCAACTCATCACCTCCTTGAGGCATGGGCCAAGACAATTAGGAGAACTGCTTTTGTAGTTAAATGCGACCACTAATTGAGTGTCATCGGCATATGTAATTATATGCACCCCAAAGGGTAGAACAATGCCTGCGAGAGAAGCCATGTAAACTATAAAGAGAGTGGGACTCAGGGACGACCCCTGAGGCACTCCACAATAAAGGGGCCTAGGGCTTGACATGGCCGATCGCCCTCGAAGACCTGGAAGGATCTACCCTCGAGGAAAGAGCACAGTCAATTCAAGGGTGTTCCTGTCACACCCAGATCTTTGAGTCGATGCATTAGGATACGGTGACTAACCATATCACATGCCGCGCTGAGCTCTAACACTATGACGGCTAGAGAACCACCTGCATCAAGAATCCTTCTAGAGTATTCCGCGACTGCCAGTAAGGCTGTTTCAGTCCCTTGAGAGGGGCGTAACCCAGTTTGGGATGGATGCAGGAGTTTTCCAGCTTCAAGATGCCTAGAGAGAGAGTGCAAACATGAATGGCAAAATATCGTAGTTTGCAAATGTTTTCCACATAACTATGGCTTTGCCATATTTGCCACATAATACATCATCTGCTGCATAATCTGACGATTTTAACTAATTGTTTATAGCTCAAACACATTAAAAGTTACTAAAAAATGTGACTTGTGCTGCTGTGAAGTGGAAGGCCCTTTGCAAAGGTTGACTGGTCACCTTTCTCATTGCTGCAGTTGTATGTTCCACTAGTACTAATAAGGAAAAATCTTTGCAGAGACTGTTAGCATGTGTAAAACTTTCAAAATAATAAAGTGTCAGAAAATTTACAGCACCACTAATACCAGTGTAGGATATCAGAGCACTTTACATCCCACATATTACACAGAGACAATCATTCATATGTGTGTAAATCACTGTGTAGGAAATGTTACATAAGATGAAGGACTACAAGGTGTAGGAGTCACATGACAACCATACTAGTAGGCAGCATGGTTTAATAGTGATTGGTCTGCAGAAACACAAACTCAGAATTAAAAACATAATACCATGGTTAGGGGTTCTCTTTAATAATCAGAATTGATTTCTACCCAAATCAACCCTTTTTTGCAACATTAGGATAAGCGAAGACTGGGGAAAAAAACATAACGCTCTAATTTATACCTTGGAGTTTGCATGCAGCTCTTACATGACAGTTAATAGCTCACTGTTCTATGTTAGGATTTTAACTTATGAACTGCAAGTAACAATAGGGTCTCTCTGACAAAAGCAGTAACCCACTGACCTATTCACATTATGTGCACTTTGTGATATGCATGGCACATGTTCTTAGCAGCATGCACATTACACCTCTGCCATTCCTTTTTATGAGTCAAACCTTCCACTAGACAAAACACCATCTCTCTCTACTAAGAACATTAATCACTGGAGTTATCAAGACATTTTTATTGTTGCCCAAAAATGTTGGAGGCCAGGAAGGAGGCAGCAAGTGCTTTTAAAACCATAATATACTTACAAACACAACGCCCCCAACTGAAGTTAGCGCCCGGTGCGGTCGCACTGCCCTAGTGCCACCCTGCTCAAGGGTCCTGTGATCTCAGTGACAGAGGCACTGCCACTCTATGATGGGCTGCTTCATAGGTCTGTCCCCAAGACTGGAGGTGAACTTCATGGATAGTGGTGGACAGGCCTTCAAGGTTAATCACCACTTGCCACTGCTAGGGTCCACCTGCTGGTGCTAAGACACCAGGGCTTTTAACATCTTGCGGCGCCTTCTAAGGTGTACCTCAGGAGAGTGGTCTGGGAGCCTGGTCATTAAGGCTGAACCAGGTTCACTAGTTCCACTTCAGCAGCTCTGACCATAGCGCCACATCCTGTCCCCCACTGAACCCCATACTGCCCCACTTAGAGAAACTTGCACTGCACTGACCCGCTATAAACACCTGGATGTGACTCAATTCTAATTACACACTAGACAAGAGCAATATGCTGCCTAAAAAAAATTAACAACATCCTAGAAAAAGCAAACACTCATAGGGAATCCAAGATTAAGTAATGCATGTGATATGTAAGCAGGAACAACATGGTTACCTTTTTCCTTTTGCACTCATTATTCTGAAATTAGTGAGTGATTTTGCATGAAAAGGTAAGGCCATGACTACAGGGCCCAGAAGGGACCCGTTTCAGTGCCCATTACTTATATTATTTCAAAACATAGGTAGTATGGTCTAAAAAGACCACATTCGTAAACACACAGTCGCTGTACACATTTTGTTTTCCAATTCACCCATCAAACAGGTATTTCAGTACCTCCAGGCAAGGTGCACTTTCCCACACAGGGAAAACAATGTTGTTCAAAGAGAGACGAGAAAACAAAAGTATCACTTCACTGGCAAACACTGTAAAGTGGCGTTAATGTGTTTAGGTGCGTGTAAATAAATCAATCTGGACACCTTGCAACCACTCTGTCTTGCTTTAATTTTATTTATTTATTTATTTATTTATAAAGTTTTATATAGCGCGAACAAGATCCCAAAGGATATCAGAGCGCTTTACATTAGAACTAGAAGGACAAAAATGTAAAAACAACAACAGGTAGGGATAAAAACACGAATTATCATAAATTACACGAGAAATGCCACATGGAAGTTATATTAAACAATTGTACAGGGTAGCGAAGGAGGGACACAGTATGTCGTAAAAAAGTGTAGTAGTAAATGTCGGTACCATGGAAGTAGGAACAATGACATCGGGCCAGAGAGCCTAGCCCACTTACTGAAGGAATTTATTCATCAGGAATCTTTTGACTTCCACTTTGAACACCATTGTTACGGAGATTTTGCGTACTTCTGGTGGGAGAGAGTTCCATATCTTTAGAGCAGCGCCAGAGAAGGCTCTGTGACAAGTTCTCTTTTTGTTAAGGATAAGTGGTTGCAAGAGGAAAGTAGTGGCGCTTCAGGAGGCTCTTACACCACAGGATAGTTCAAGTTTTTGTGCCAGGTACCTGGGAGTATTGAAGTGGATGGCTTTGTGCGTCATAACTGCAATCTTTAACTGAAATTCTAATAATAATTAGTTATGTATTTTTCACATTTGCAATGTTTTATTTCTCTCCACCTGGAGGCTGCACTTGTGTCAGAAAAAGACAACGTTTCCAGCAAAAATGTAATTTTTTTTTGGATCCGTTTCACATGGGAGAAAATAAACGAAAGGAGGAAAGAGAGGGTAATACCCGTTTCTTGAAGTCTCGGTTTTCACTAACTGACTAACTAACTGAGGAGCGAGACAGAATGAGAGGGAAGACTCGGAGGCTTAGATGCCGTCACCGCGGTGTGCGCGCACAGTTTAATTTATGGCGACTTGGAGAGGCTGAAGAGGCTGAAGAGGCTTGCTTGCAGGCGCAGCCGTCTCCCTCCGCTTAGAGTGAGGGGTCCGCTGGAGTGTGGGGGCCGCCCCGCACCGCTGGGGCTGCGGGGGCCTGTGTTACGCCCCTGAGGGTGTGAGAGTGCTTTGGGTAGTGAGTGACTGCTAGACTGCTTTTGGGACGTTTGGTGTAAGTTTGTTTTCCAGCCAGCGACAGAAGAGCAGAGAAGACATCCTGTTCTGATCTCTGCCAGCTGACCCTGAACTGTCAAGAAAGATGCAAATAATAACTCCTTGGGGACATGTATTCTGTGCATCAACATTTTAGATGTGTGGGGTGCTTGCTCGGAAAGATCCTTCATTAAGGCAAACCCTTCCCATATTTGTTTATTGTTACACCCGTGACCCAATGCAATCGAAGGCATGCAACATTTCTATATACCAAAGTAATGTGAGTGTTGAAAATAATAAGCCTAATATAAGAGATAGGTCTGGTATGAAGGTTGATAACAGTGTATGTTTTGGGAGTTGTGAGTGATGTGCATGATGTGAGCAATGTTAGTAGTATGTGTGGTTGAGTGGTGTGAATGACGTAAGCAGTGTTAGTAGTGTAAGTCATGAGAGTGACATGGCTAGTGTGAGTTACGTGAGTGATGTGGATAATGTAATCAGGATGAGCAATCTGTATTGTGTGAAAGGTGAAAGTGATGAAAATGTAAGCTGCGCAAATAGTTTGTGTTATCAGTGGTATTAGCTGTGTCAGTGGTGTAAGTATGTGAGAAGTGTCCTTATGTCAGTGGTGTAACCTGTGAAACTGGTGGGAGCTGCGCAATGGATGTGAGTAAGGTGAGTGATGGGACTGATATGATTAATGTGAGAGGTGCTCGTGTCCTTGATGTGAGCAGTGACCTGTGTTATTGGTATAAGCTGTGTGAATGATATGCTTGATGTCTCTGGTGACAGCCGTGTGAGTAATATGGTCTGTATAGCGAGTGGTGCAAGTTGGTTTTGTGGTGATCATGGTGTCAGGGGTGTAACCTTTGTGTGTGGTGTGCTTGATGTAATTGATTTAAGCTGTATTAGTGGTGTGCACAATGTCAGTGATGTGAGCTGTGTGAGTGGAGTTGGATGAGAGTGAAGTAGGTTGTGAAAGCTTTTTAAGTGGAATCTTTATGTGTGGGTGTTGGAAAACGAGGCAGCATCTGTGAGGCCTGCACAAATAACATCACTACATTTGTCCTTCACTGGGAACCAAACACCCAATTGTAGCGCCTGACTCTCAGAGGGTAGCATTGCAGAGCAGTCTGAGGCTTACTCAAGGGAGGTGGTGGGGGCTAGTAATCGCCATTTGCAGGTGCACAAAAATAACACTCAATAATTGATTGTCCAGTCTGTACTTTGCTTTATAAAAGTAAGAGTACATTTATTAAACACACACACTACTCAATACTATGCACCAATTTACAAATATACATAAGCTGTTGGAATTACTTTGTGACATTGCATAACATCTCCACCCCTCCCGCAAAGGGGGGGTGGGGTCTAGTACCACCACTCCCATGTATGCACATCAACTTGCTCCCAATGCAGATAGTTGAACATAACCTGGAGCGAGGGCCCTGCGCACTGGCACCATCCCAGTGGCGACCCACCCCATTACCTCAACAAGCATTAAAAAGGGGTAAACCTGCCTTGGTGACACATGACCCTGACTGAGCATCTCCTACTGACCATAAACTCTATATCTTAAGGGCTAGCACTCTGGGGACTTCACCTAAGCACAGCAGCAAGAATCGAAGAATGATAGTACTCATCACCTTGGTTGATCATTTGAATGCATTGCAATTGCAGCCCCTAAAGGCATCACAGATGAAATCACAGGATTGTGCATATACAGCCAGACACCCCAGCAGGACTTTCTGGCAACATAGCCCCCCTTGGCTTATGACATCTCCTTACACATGTGACTTACAGTCCCTTCAAAAGAAGTACTCCTGGCAACTACACTTCTCCTGCAGTGTGCCTCTTCACTTTAAAAGGAATCACAGGTAAAAGCATGGAATTACGTAAATACAGCCAGACCCCCTAGCAGGAAGGTCCAGCAACATAACTCCATTTAGCTTAACATCACCTTACACAGGTGACTTTCAGTCCACCTAAAAAGAAATAACCAATAGTAAATGCATTTTGGTGCAATTACACCACTTCACCTCCAGGGGATGCCCTTCTCCAGACATCCCCAACTCAGCCCTTCCCTCCATGATGCACTTCATAGTACACCCTCAGCTGTAGAACATAAGTTCCAGCCTAGAAGGTGTTAAAGGCAGGCTGAGCCCTTGAGGGGTTATTCTTTCAGATGCCCTGTGAAACTTATGGGTTGACTGTTCTTCTTTATGCTGGGGGAGGCTGCGGTGCTCCTGCAGCCCCTCTGCACCCCTTTTCACACATGAGGGTGACCCCCTCCTCTGGGGGCCACCAGGCACCAAAACGGCAGATTTCTTTGTGCTGGGGGGGGAGACTGAGCTTCTCCAGCAGCTCCCCCAGCACCTTTTCACAAGTGAGGGTGACCCCCCTCCTCTGGGGGCCACAAAGCACCAAAACAGCAGATTTCCAAATGCCTGGTGAGACATTATGGGGCGCTTCATGCTCCTCTTTACCAGCCCCAGCCACTGGGAACCCTCTCCTCCGCCCTCGGGGTTTTTGATTCAGCAGGGTGCTGTCTTCACTGGCTCCCTGCGCCAGCCTTTTGCCTGGCTCTCCTCCGTGGCCTCTCTTCTCCCTGCGCAGAGGCCACTGCTCCTGTGCACCGGTCCTGGGCTCTTCTTCTGGTGCTGTTAGGGTCCTGAGAGCAGTCAGGGGGTCTCTCCTTCCAACTGCCCATTGCGCCAGGCTCCAGCACCTTCAGCCTCAGCAGACCGCACCCCAGAGAGAGCTTCTCTTCCTGTGCAAGCACTTTTTAAAAGTTGAGTAGGGGGCTGACAGGAAGTCTCTGTTGGTCCTATCAAACAGCGACACATCACGTCCCTGCCCCTGCTCCCTTCTTCATGTCCAGCCTCTGGGCTTGTTCAAAATGGCATCGTCCTGGGTTTCTGGCCACATGCCTCTGAAGCCTCTTCCCCCACACTGCTTTCCCTCCTTGGTGCAGCCTGGTGCCTGGCACCCAGCGACAGCGGTTGATGGATTGGCCTGTGGCCCCACCCATCTTCTCTTCGTGGAGAGGAGGCCCTAGCTTGTGGAAGAAAGGTTATCAATACATCCAGCTGAGGTCAGCCCTCAGTCTGGGTCTGGTCATGGCTGGCTCAGAGAAATATGACAGTTCTGGATGACCCAAAAGCAGTACAAATATGACTTTGGACTCTGCAGAAGACTTATTTTCACTTTCGCTACATTGGACTTAAGTGCGTGTCTGGAATCTGTAGGCCTAACAGAAGTTAATCTAGCCATGGGCCCCACATCCCCATAGGGGAATAATGAAGTGAAAACACAGTAAAACACACTGACTTTCCCTGGCATGTTTCTTTTCAGTGTATAAAGCCTATGTCACCACCCAATACTGCATAAGTCCTGCCACACCATTCACTTTGTAGCTGCTCCTGGACTGCGCACGCTAGGAATCTCCCCTGCGCAGCCCGTACACGTGTGCACACGCATGTACACATGTGTCTGCATGTAACCAGCCCGGTGTCCCTTACTCCAGCTGCTGCGCAGTGGCCTGGTAAAGCCAGGGGAACACCAGTAAAATCCCCATGCAGTCTCTTACATCCTGAGTTCACTGTGGGTGAGTTCCAACTTATGAGGCTCCTCCACAGTAAAAGCTCAACAATTAGGTGCTCAAAAAGCGAAAAATCCGGGCGGCCCATAGTGTCAGAACCACCTTCTAACAGTGGGGCAAACTATGTGAGCAGTATACTTTATGTCAGTGGTGTAAGCTGTGTGAGTGACAGAGCAGTGCAAGTGGTGTAAGTAATGTCGGTGGTGAACATTTGCGAATGGTGTGTATGATGTGATCTGTGAATAGCGAGACAGTCATGTCTGGTGTGAGTGGTGTTAGTAATGTAAGCTGTGTTAGTAGTGCATGCATCATATGAATAGTAGTTATACTGCTAGTGGCATGATGGTGTGTATGATGATAGTGCTGTGAACGGAATGATTGGTAATATGATTGGTTCCAGGTGTTAGCAATGTGAATGACAGTGGGGAAAACTTTGAGTGATGAGTGTGATGCCAGTGATGTAAACCGTGTTAGTGCCTCATGTGTAATTTCAGTGCTGTGAGAGGTAAAGAGTGTGACATGAATGGGCTGTTCAGTGTGACTGGAGTGGCTGATATGAGTGATGCCAGTGATGTGAGTGATAGGACTAGTGTGAGGTGTGGATGTGATAAAAGTGGTTTGGGTTTTTCGAATGAGGTGAGCTGGATAAGTGGGCGCTCATGAGTGTTACCCTAGTGACAGCAAATCCCTAAACACTACTCACAATTGTAAAACCGTGCCCTGGTTCACTGCCTTCCACCAGTAAAGGAGCAGGGAATTTATCAACTACTGACAGCTTTTCTCTGTACAATTAGGATGTGCTAGTCAATGCCAGGCGCAAACTCGCATGGCTGATGGGGTATGATCTGCTGGGGCCAACAGCATCACACATGTTGAGTTCATAAATTGCACCTATGTGTGGTCTAGTCACATACAACTGGTCATATGTGCCCTATACTGTATATGCGGGTACATAGAGATTGCACCCACCTTCAGGCATGGAGTGGACATGTGAACAGTACACATTGATGAAGTTTGCATGCTCATGTGGAGACATGCAAAGTACACACATACATACACATAGTGGCCATGTACTCATAAAGAAAACAAACTCGTTCTCTTTTGTATCCTGGATGACGTGGGGGGCTCAGGGGAGAACAGATCCCTGTAGGCATTGGTGTCACCCTGGCAAAACAGGAAATTGCCAAGAACTGGAAATCAGACCGAGCCCTATCACAAGCAGCTCGGAGAGCAGCCATGGACTGGTGCCCCGAGCTAGAGGAGTCGCTATACCAAGCACGGGGCTGTCCACACAAGTACGGGAAGGTTTGGGAAAGGTGGTGGGCGGGCCGACTACAGCCCACTAGTGCTCTGTGGGCAGATAAGGGAGCCTCCTTCTCCTCCTATTCGCGGCTACATACTAACAATCGCATGAGCGAGCGCAGTATGTATGAGCCGCACTGTTGTGTTCTGTACTGCTTTCAACAGCAAAAATCAATAAAATCTGGTTATAAAAAAACAAACACATGAATGGTTCGCACATGCTCTCAGTCTCATGTGGACAAGCAGTTCAAACATGCAGAGCTGGGGCTCAGCTGCTATGATGATTTTTTTTTTTCTTCACATGTGTGGATGGGTTAGGTGGGATTATTGATAACTGTGAGTACATTATACTGACTGTGACCAGAAGATGGAGATGCATGTTCTGTAGGGAAATAAGAGTGTTTGTTTGGGAGTCCCTGGTTGAGTGGATACATGAACCATGTTTGAATTAAATAAATGTGTTGGTGATAGTACAGGCACAAGTACATGGTCAATGAGATTAGCCCAGTATGGGACCTCGGAACATGCTATTCTGATAGGGTGACTCATCGGACAAGACGTGCCGGGCCCCTGAGAGTGGCAGATGGGCCTTGCCAGTCTCAGTTCAGACTTCTTCTCCATTTGTCCCCGTGTTCAGTGGCGTCGAGGGGTCGGTCCACTAACAGCGCCCTAATAACGCCTGTCACTCTTTCTGGAATTGCAAATCCGTACAGAGAAACTCACAGCTAAGAGCCCGAGAGCACAGGAGTAGATGAGAAGGTTTTTTCGTTTTTTTTCCTCTCATTTCCAAATATTTTCATTGGAGGAGTTAGGTACAAAGTATTATACCAGTAATTTAGCGGGTTATGCTGTACAAAACAGTCTGAAACATGGCAATATTTTAGGATAATTGAAGTGCACTAGATGTTATAGGTTGTTGAATACATATTGTGATAGCAAAATGTCATCCATAAGAAAGCAATAGGCAAAGCTGGAATAATGTCTAGAAGAAGAAACTTAGGAAAGGAAGTGAGAGACAGGATAGTAGAGAAGATATGGAGGAAAGAAAAGACAAAAAGCACGTGTGCACTTTATTAAGTGTTGGGCCATTCGTTTTATGTGAAATAGGATGGTTATAGTGGCTTGATTTTTTTCTAAGTAAAGGTCTAGTTTTAACCATAATAGGTGGGAAGATTTGGTATTGAAATTACTGTTGTGGAGACTGTCGACAGCACTTCTTATGAAGGAAGCCCAGGCCCACAATGTATGGTATGAAATGTTACTGTAGTTTATCCAATTTGCTAGAATGACTTTAACGGCAATAGTGTGTAGGACATCCATGAAATAAATATCCCAAATGTCCAACACTGGGGAAGGTGAGCAAGTGTGCGGTCCTAAAGCAACAATCGCATAGTTTAGAGAGAGATTTACATTAAAAATCTCATTAAGAACTTCTTTTATCTTCGTCCAGAAAGGTCTAATGTGCTTTCAAAACAATAGTAAGTGGTATAAGTCACTGGGAGAAGTTTACAATGCCAAAGTTAGTGTGAGTCTTCTAGTCCTACATTGTGTAGTCTTGTAGGGGACCAAAATGATATGTAAATTATTCAGAGTGTGAATTGGTACAGAGTGGGAGAAACTTTGTGTCGTAAAAGTGTGAAGGCGGAGTAGGCTCAGTACTATTAAGAGAACATCATTCCTTCCATTTGTTTTGGATATTGTTGTTGTTGGAGTAGCCTTCTTTTGTAGGGTTTTATATATAAGGGAAGCAGTGTGGGGTTTATTCTTAAGGCTCTCGAGGAAGGCAAGGCAATCCGCAGACTGAGTTTGTCCGAACATTTGCAGGGCAACCCTACTCTTTAGGAAATTATAGAAGTCGTAGGGTAGGGAATGGCACCTCTTAGAAAGCATGGCAAAAGATAACGGGTTTTGGGTGTCTCCTAGGTTCTTAAATAAAAGAATGCTTCCCGTCACCCAATCCATCCAGGAAGCTGCAGTAATGGACATTTTTATGGAACTGTTTAGCTATAATGAGGCCACTTCGGATCATTTTAGTATGTTAGTGAAGAAATGGTCCAAACTTTTTATCGCTGACAGCATGTCCCTGAGGATGAGAAACGAGTGGGGGAACTTAGAGTTGATTTATTGTTAAGATACTAATTAGGGAGAGAGGGCTGACTAATACAACTTTGATATAAACCCATGCAGGGTTAGGAAAGTCATTGTTCAGCCACCATGCTTCTTGTCTGGCAAAAAAGCAGTTTGATAGAGTCTGAAGTTTGGAAGGCCTAGACCTCCTTTAAATGTGTTCATTTACAGTTTTAGAAATACAATCCTCGTAAGTTTGTTTTTCCATATGAAGGAAGATAGGAGTGCATTGGCAGATTTGTGGAAAGAATCAGATAATTTTACCGGGAACTTTCAAAAGACAAAATTGATTTGTAGTGCTTGCATCATCTTAACAGTTTCTATGCGTCCCCACCACGTAATGTATCTAGGTTACAACTTATCTACAAGCCTTTTAACTTTAGTTAAAATGAATATTCACAATGGATTCTGGTCTCCTCGATCGTGTTTGCAAATTCAATACCTAAGTATTTTAGCCTGGAAGGTTGCTATGTCAAGTTAGCTTGTGCCACTACCCTAAGACAGAGCGTATTCAGATGGAAAATTTCAGTTTTATCTTAATGTAGGGAATAGCCTGAAACTAAAGCATATTTAGAAATATTTTCAAGGATTTGAGGAACCTCTTCCTCCACCTCTGTGGAGAATATCAGTACGCCATCCGCAAAGGCTGCCATTTTTGAGGGCCACGAGTAAACAGGATACCTTTAATCTTAGTATTCATTCTGATTGCTTGAAGTAATGGTTCTGTTGAGAGCAGGAATAGTAGCGGGAGAGGGGACAGACTTGTCTAGTCACTTGTGCTAAATGAAATTCCTTTGACATTTGTCCATTAAGTTTGATGCAGACTGCGGGCTTGTGGTAGAGGGATATAGCCGTATGTAAGAAGCGGTCACCTAGTTGAATTTTTGTAACACAGTGTTGAGGAAAGACAAAGGAACTTTTCAAATACTTTTTCTGCATCCAAGGCCATAGCTCTGGATGAAGAAGTTAACATTTTTTCTTTTTCTGAAATATGGCAAAACATTTGAATATTGTCCATGGCTAGTCTCCCCTTTACAAAGCCGATCTGGGAGGAATGTATAAGAAAGGGGAGCACTTTTTCTCACCTCAAAGGTAGTTTCTTAGCCTAGATTTTAAAGTCTGTATTGAGTAGTGATATTTGTCTAAAGTTTTTCATTTCAAGGGAGTCCTTACCTTCTTTGGGTATCTATCAATCAATCACTCAATCAATTAAGGTGGTAAAGCGCAGCTACTCACCTGTGAGGATCTCAACGCTCTCGGGGTAAAAGGGACGGCTCAGTTGAGTGCTGGGTTTATCCGAAGAGCTAGGTCTTGCGGTCCTTCCTGAATTGGGACAATGTGGGAGCTTACCGGAGGTGGAGGAGGAGCTCGTTCCAGGCCTTGGCTGGGAGGTAGGAGAAGGACTTTCCCCCCATTCTGGTCTTGTAGATAAATGGGATGGTGGGCAGAGAGAGCTGGCGTGGAAGGAGATGCAGTTGTTCAGGTATGTGGGTTCAGTGTTCTGAAGAGCCTTGCATGCATGGGTGAGGAGTTTGAAAGTTATTCTTCTTTCGATTGGGAGCCATTGGAGGTCATGGAGGTGTTGGGTGATGCGACTGCGACAGGGGATGCAGAGGGTCAGTTTGGCTGCGGCTTTCTGGACAGTCTGGAGTTTGCAAAGGTGTTTCTTGTTGATCCCGGCATAGAGAGCGTTGCCGTAGTCTAGTCTGCTGCTGATGAGAGTGTGCGTGGCAGTTTTTCTGGAATTGGATGGGATCCATCTCAACGTCTTTCAAAGCATGCAGAGGGTGTTGAAGCAGGTCGAGGATACAGTGTTTGTCTTGCGGTTCATTCTGAGCGATGTGTCTATTATGATGCTGAGTTTTTGTACGTGGTTCGTCGGGGTGGGGGGATTTTCAAGTGTTGGCGGCCACCAGGAGTTGTTCCATGCGGAGGGGGTGGAGTCAAGGATGAGGATGTCTATTTTCTCAGAGTTGAGTTTCAGGTAGCTGTTCTTTATCCAGGTGGCAACAGCTTTCATCCCTTCTTGAAAGTTATGTTTGGTGACGTTGGGTTCATTTGTGAGGGAGAGGATCAGCTGGGTGTCGTTGGCATAGGAAACAATGTTGTGCCCATGGTTCCTGACAATGGTTGCGAGGGGGGCCATGTAGAGGTTGAAGAGGGTGGGGCTGAGGGAGGAGTCCTGGTGCACTCTACAGTTGGTCTCTGTCAGTTCCAAGAGGTAGGGAGGAAGCCAAACCCACTGAGTTCTGCTGGTGAGGAAAGAGCAAATCCAGTCAAGCACCTTGCCGTGGATGCTGGTGTCATGGACTCTTGAGGCTAGGGTGCGGTGGGAGACGGTGTCAAAGGCAGCCGAGAGGTCCAGGAGGATGAGGGCCGCTGTTTTGGTGGTCTCAGTGCAGTGGTTGCTGCGGAATCCTGATTGGGAGATGTCCAGGATGTTGTTAGCTTCGATGAAGTTTGCATGCTGAGTGTTGATGGCCTTTTCGATGACCTTGGGAGCGAAAGGAAGCAGGTAGAGGGGCCTGAAGTTCTTGAGGTCTGTCAGGTCTGCGGAGGGTTTCTAGAGCAGGGGGTTGACTTCAGTGTGTTTCCAGCCATCGGGAAAGGTGGTGGTTTTTAAGGAGCAGTTTATTGTCTGACGTAGTTCAGGTGTGATGGCAGAGGCTGCTCTGTGGAAGATGTGGTGTGGGAAGGGGTTTGAGGGTGCCCTGGAGTGGATGCTTTTCATGGTCTTCAAGGTGTCTTCTGTCGTGAGTGGGGTCCATTTGAGCAGGGTCTGTTGGTTGGTGTCGCATGGAGGGGGGCTGGAGCGATGAGGAGGTCTTGGTTATCGCAGTTGTCACAGATCATTTTAATCTTAAGGTAGAAGAAGGTGCTGAGTTTGTTGCAGAGGTCTTAAGATGGTGGGATGTCTGTTGTTTTGCTGCAGGGTTTGGCGAATTCCTTGATGAAGGAGAAGAGTTCTTTGGTGTTGTGAGCGTTGGTGAGGATTCTCTCTTGGAGGGATTTTTTCCTTGTGGATTTGAAGAGATAGTGGTGTGCAGTTGTGTGTGGTGGTGGCTGCTTTGTAGGCGGAGTGTGTTTCCGGGGTTTTGTTGTTTCTCCATGTCTTTTTGAGTCATCAGCAAGAGCGTCTGGATTCTTGGAGTGCAGGGGTGAAACAGCTTGTTTTTTTCATGTGCCTTCCTCTGGCTCTTTTGGGGGGAGCAAATGTATCGGTGCAGTTCATGATCCAGGGGTGGAGGTTGCATGCTGTGGTGTTTGCGTCTGGTGTAGTCAGATGTGGGGTGCTGATGAGGGCAGAGGTGACCTGATCTTCGCTGACCTTGTTCCAGCTTCTGTGATGGATGCGGTGGGCGTGCTTGTGTATGGTGTTTTTTTAAGGAGAAGTGGATGCAGTGGTGATCTGTCCAGAGGAGCATGGTGGTGTGGCTGTAGAAGATGCTGTTTCCTTTTGCGAAGACGAGGCCGAGTGTGTGTCCTGATATGTGCATGGGGGCAGTGACTAGTTGTTTCAGTCCTATGTTGGCCAGGTTTACTAGGAGGGAGGCAGTGTTTGAGTTGTTGTGGTTGTCTAGGTGGAAGTTTAGGTCTCTGAGTAGGATGTAGTCTTTGGAGGCGTGGGCGTGGGGTGCGATGAGATCGGTAATGGCATCGGTAAAGGGAGCACGGGGGCTGAGTGGCCTGTAGATGAGGGTTCTGCGGAGAGTCATTTTAGGGTTGGCCTGGATCTGGAAATGGAGGTGCTCCATGAGGGTTGTTGTGGTCAAGCAGAGGGTGCCTTTGTAGATATACCTTCTCCTGGATGGGTGGGGCGGTCCTTGTGCAGGTTCTTGTATTCGACAGGAATGGCAGTGGTGATGTCGGTGAAGAGTTGGCGTTGGTCCAGTTTTCTGTGAGGAAGGCGACGTCAGGCGAGTCTTTGTTGAGGAGTTCTCAGATTTCTATGGCGTGCTTGGGTAGGGAACGTACGTTGAGAAGTATGCAGTTGAGTAGTTTGTGAGCAGTGGTGTCTGGTATGCTGGGAGATAAGGCTGGGGTGGAGGTGGGTGAAGGTGCAGTGGCAGTGTAGACAGGACCTTGGGTGTTGTTTGGCATTGAGAGCTGGCAGTTTTTGTTGCATGAGATCATGGAGGGTGCTCGAGTTGTAGCAGAGGTGGGTAAGAGGACCAGGGTCCCTGGCAAAGGTCGTGGTTGGGCCGCAGACAGGCGCGGATGTGCTTGCCTTTGGCACGCCTTCAGTGCACCAGCAGCGCAGCCACATAGTGGCCCCCATTAAGTAGGGATCGGGGGAGGGTGGGTCAGCTGGGAGGCGGGAAGGACACAATGCAGGGGGAGAGACTGCGGGGGCAACAGCAGCAGGGGAAAAAGCGCAGCGAAAAATGGCACATGCAGAAGGAAAAATAAACAGAAGGAAGAGAAAAAGAGGGAACAGAAGAAAGAAGCAGAGAAGGAAAGATTAAAAGAGGAAAGAGGCAAGAGAGGCAGAACAGCAGAAGACCAGAGTGCTCTCCTACTGGACCACTGGGAATGAGGTGCAGGCAGGAGCCTGCGGGTGGAGGAGGGCCTCAAACATCCTGCAACAGAGCACTCAGGGCTCAAGGGGAAGTACTCAGTGGTGGAGCTGCACGGAGGGAGAGCAGTCTCACTACTATATGGGCTTTTGCAACTAACCCTGTGATTTTACCTGAGGATTTGAATTTTCTGAAGAATCAACCAGGTGAAGTATTAAGATATCCCGAAAGAATTTCTAAAAATAAGACCTTAAGCCATCAGGGCCCGGTGCTTTTGTGGAGATTTTAGGGCTTTAATAGAAATGTTGGCAATTGTCAAGCTTCAAAGCTCTTTATATTATATTATCAGTTTGAATTGGGTTGTATAAGTCAACAAAGAAAGATTGGAAGGAATCTAACATTTGTGTATCATCGACCTGAAGTAATCCCTCTTTGTCTCTGATGGCTGGGATACTTTTTTTGTGTCTTTAAGTTTTAAAGCTAGGAGTTTACTTGCCCTACTAAATTCTAGAAGATTTCTGTTTTTTGTTTCATTGGACCAAACATGAGTCCTTTCATTTTATTCGATTCATACTTGAACAGTGTTATCTTAGTCATAATATTTTGTTCAAGTGATAATGTTCTTTCACTCTCTTATTATTTAATTTGCGTTTCAAAGAGATTCAGTCTTATGTTAATCTTTTTATTTCTAGATGCCATAATACTAAGCATTTCCCCTCTAATAGTTGCCTTCATTGCATCCAGTACCACCTCAATCAGCATGTCTGGTGTTTTGTTAGTTTGAAAGAACTCTTTAGATACAGGACCCTCAAGAATGGCATAGTTCTTTCTCCATGAACTCCTATTAGTGGACAATTTGAATATTATGACATCTAGGGTGATGCGGGCATTATCAGATATCAGTAATGTTTCTATAGTAGGGTCAGATGGCGAGTAAACTAGGTTTTTAATAGAAACAGCAACTCTGATTACATGCAAAACCGAGTCCAAAGAAATTCATCCGACAGTCATCAGTGTGTCATTCTTTTCTTTAATTGGTCATCACTTCTCTCACCAGCCTACATGTGTTTCGTCTTTGGGTACAGTCAACCTAGACTTCCTCAGGGCTTTGTATTCAGTCAAAATCTCTGATCTGTATATGTTTCATATATTAGGGAGTGAATGGTTTCTGGCAACCACTGAACATGGTAAACCTGACCCCTCATGGATCATGGAAACAGATAAGAACTTTTAGCTCAGTCAATAATGCTTACTAGTGCTCAGAGAAATATACAGAATATACAGTGGGACATTTGCCATATATTTATTAAACCAATGTTATTCTTGTATAGAATACATGTGCTGCAATAATCAGTCGACAGAAGCAGATGAAAGTGATTACAAGCATGAAAAGAGTAAATAGTAGATACAGTTCTACCATAGTGCTAAAACAGTGTAACTATGCAGGCATATAAACAAGGCAGTAATTAGGCATGCTCCTACTATTCAAACCCTACTCTGAGTGTAACTAGGATGTGTGTAGTCAAGAATCCTCGCAAAGGATGATCTAACCCCATTACCTGCTGGGAGAGAATGTATGACCCCATCTTGGTCAGGAACTGGACACCCCTCACTGAGATGCCAGACTGCTGCGTGGTGAACTTTCAGTATGCAAGGACCAACATATAATTGTGAAGTGCACCACAATTTCAATATACTGAAAGACAAACATATCATGCCCTGATGAAGTCCATGGGTAGTGGACAAAACGCATTGGCTGTTCTGTGTTATTCAGATGAAATATAAAGATTATTTTGGACTCTAACTGGGAAGGAATGGACTAACTGCTTGTGGAAATCTGATTGTGCAGTGCACTTCACAATTATATGTTGAACTTTTTCGGATCCTCTGATCTCTCCTTGGAAATGGCGGAAGCAGTGGATGTGCAGGCAATGTGGCTGTACATAATTTATATTGGGACTTGGTTGGAAAAATAATGAGGGTGGTGCGATTGCTATAAAGGTTCGCTGTTTCATTGTATAGTATGCAGGGATCCGCGATGTCAGCTGAAGTGCCTCCTCTGCTAATCTTTTGGGATGCTCTTTATTTATAATAGAAAGCAGCGTTGCGATGTGGGTACAGATTAGTGGTGTTATAGATATGTAGATAACCCTACTGCCACGTGGATGAAGATTGAACGACATTTGTACATAGTGCGTAGAAGGGCCTTGTACATGATGTTCAAAGAATTATGATGATATTGTGCCAAGCTAGATATGTAAACAAAGTAGTTTCAGAGAAACTAATCCAACATTGTTGTGCACACAAATATGTGCAAAAGGCCACAGCAGAAATGTTGTTGTGAAAAATAGGGCAATATGATAAATGGGCTGCTTCTCTTCATGGGCCTAACCCGGGCACATAACACCCACTCCTCATACTAAAAGCCAGCTGGCCATAATGCAGCAAAATTGCTAGGGTAAAAAAAAACTACTCTTAACATCACCTAAAAGAGAGCTTCCCTTTAAAATATACATATAACAGCCTTGAAGTCATTAATTTTACTTTTTGGAATCTCAAGCACTGTGAAAGCCATAGTGCCTAGAAAAATAAAGCAAAAAAATGTGTTGATCCATTTTGGTTAAAAAATAGGCCAAATCATTCCCACCACACGGAAAGCCAATTGTTTATGTGTTCTGAGTGGTAGACTCAACAATGCTGTTGCTTGAGACCGCAGACGGTGTTCCAAGAGGTGCACCTCGAAGCATGTTTATGGAGCAAATGTGATTCCATTCAGTTCCCACGGCAGCCGCTGGCGGAGGGACTGCATCCTGTAAGTCTATCACTTGGAGCCAAAGCATCCCAGGGTGGCTAGAAGAATGCATCCATCAACAATGGATTACGCTGAGGACAACAATACCTATGGGCCTTTAAGGGGTCCATCATTACCTCAATGTCCAGTGGCGCAACCAATTGTGATCCGAGGCAAAAATTCCAATACACATTTGTGGCTGCAAAACAGGCAATAGAATACAGGTTGTACGCAGTGAAGCCAAACAGGCCTGAAGGGCAAGAACCATTGCTCGTCTGGTTAGGGAAGCCAAGGAGTGCCGAAGAAGTGTACCATGCGCTCACGGGATCAAAGCACAAGCAATGCTGTCTCCATTCAGGGTTGAAATGGGATGTCCATTGCAGAGCAGGAAAATTCAAATCAGTATTCCTGCCACAAGTAGCAGAACCTCTAAAAACCGTTCTCAAAATAGAGTATATGAAAGACGGTATAACTCCGAGAATAGTTTGAAAGGTGCTAACCAGTCCAGAGCTCATACATTTAAAAAAGTGTACAATTCCCTTTGTATCAGACATGTTAAAGATACGATGAACCAGCTCCTCTAAATGCAGAGGGAAGTTAGTGTGGAGTAGTGTCTGTATCTCAGGCAAGGACCTTGCAACCTGGAGATTAAACTTCTCTCTGGCTGATGTTAGGGCAACATCTTTTTGAAAAAGCATGGCTTTCAGTTTGCTCAGAGAATCAAAGCGTTTGTTCAAAACATTCATCGAAGGCCATAGCATTGCCTCTGTAACTGTGCAGGCAGGTGGAAACAGTACTTGTGTACAACAAGTGGCTATGGAATTAACTGTAACCAGATAAGCGATGCCCGGTTCCATTCCACAGCAACCTTGATCCTTCAGCATCAAGTAGCTCCCATTCGAGAGCAGCCTGAAGACCAGATGAATTACAGCAGCCGGAAAACCCTTCAGATAACAGGACAAGTTCGCAACTGAAGCATTGCATGCCCCATGAAGAGAAATGTCTTTGCAAACTAAGGACCCGCTTAAAGCATCCTCATAGTCGGAACTACTAAGAAAATCTTCTGCGTCCCCATTCCTGCATCTAAACCTGAATCGTAATTCCCAGTACTCATTCACATAACCTTTCCCTAGCACTCCATATCTTCCTACTTGTTGGTAATGTAGACACTATTGGAGTTGGAAAGTCGTTGACGGGAGGGTGATGTCACCAAGGATTATACAGTCTCTGGATGGTGAATGGTAAAAAGTAATTGGTCCAATTTTTCAATGTGCAAGATGGTATACTTTGAATCTGTGCGTGCCATTACTATCTGTCTTCCTGTTATATCATATGCAGAAAACAGACTCATACTATTGATATAACACCATGGCACATGGCCAGAATGTATTATACAGCTTAGTATTACAATGTACCAAAGTTGTGATTGTCCATGCTGTAAAATAGATATATCTTGCTGTATTATGTAGGGGTGGGCGGAATTTTCATAGTCGTGCTATGCAAATGTATGCAAAGCTCTGCGAAACGGTAAAAAATCTCCGCGAGCACGCAGAAATTCCGCGAGGATACAGAATTGCTTGTTTCGCCCGTTCGTGATGCTTTTTTCCTGTTGGCAAACGTTGTTTGCATGCTCGGGGGTAAATACCTTGCGAACATGCATTAAATTCCGGGAAGCTGCGGCTCGTGGAATTTTTGGCAACTCCGCGTTCTCCGCGGAACGCGAAATTACCCAAATTCCGAAAATTCCGCAAGACAATGTAAGTAATGGACCGCTTTGCTACATGGGACTAACCCGGGTATATAACACACGTTTCAGGCGGCCTTTCCCATAAGACGTTAGCCACACCCCCAAGTGTTAAAACCCAAACCCAACACCGTCCAAGCCTCTTATGCCACCCAACAGAGGCATTTCAGTCACTGTCGTTGGCTTTCCTTATATATTCTTTATTATCCTGTGACTTATTAGCATACTTTTGCATAATAACATATTTATTGTCATATAATTCTTCCAAATATCTGTTTATAGCAAAACATTTCAGGATTCGGTGTAACAATTAAAATGTTCTTATTTCACAGAACAGTGACATCAGCCAACGGATGATATGTATCCCATAAGCACCCTGCTCCAGGTCATAACGCGCAGAGAAGTAAAAATGACTTGAAAAGCAAACAAAAGGTGGCGTTGTTCCATATCTGCTGTGTCCTTTCAAATGTATTGTACCAATCTGCAGTGGGATGACAGGGTATGCCTGTTTTCATCACAATTAAATATCAACCCACATAGAACTGTTACCCATCAGTATTGTATTGAAACATATGCCAATGTAGAACAATATCTCATAAACACACACATTGGTGGCAATTCTCTGGCTCCTGCGTAAACTCCTGTTATTCACCACATCCGGTAATTACAGAATGTGTTAAATATTTCACCTTTTGGTAAATCTCAGCAGGTCACACTTGCCGGAATTATAGAGAGAAAGTGTATGCTATTTACGTTACAATGCAGACTGTGCTGTTGTAAGCACAAAAACCTGCATTCTATTCCAGAAAACCCTGCACTAGGTGCTATTTATATTATCCGATAAATAACATAACTCAAGAGAATCATTATCTATCGAGTGCGATAAAAAGCTGCTGGATTCCGACAAACTCGGAATCTGGCCAATGATCTTTGGCAGCGCCTGTCCCAGCTGTTTTCTCATGAGGCTTGTGGAGACGCTCCTGCCAGCTGCGCATTGTTCTGTGCTTGCATTGATGGAAAGAAAGAGTGCTTCAGAATCCAAGCTTCACCACGACCGGTGCCCACCGTCAGTGCAGTGTGATTACTCGTGCCTTCGTCTAACATAATTACAAACATGAGAGCAGTGTGTAGTCGAGTGGATTTCTGCCTTGATTTCCAGGTGAAATACTTGCAGATTGTACATGAAAAGTGACAGCTTGATTGAGGCAGCGCATGAACAACAGCCATTCCAGAGTGAACATCTGAATAACAGAGTTCACGCGGCAGAGTCGATCTGCTGTGGTACATGCAGCAGGCAGGACCTCTTTACTCAGCTCACTCATGAAGCCAAATGCTGGAGTGGCAGGCAAGGAGTGCTCATTGCAGTATTGCATAGCAGCGTGGAGGGGAGACGTTGGGGCTTATCTATGAGCTAATTTCGCCGCAGGTGCGTCACGCAACAACGCAACCTGCTGCGTAAAATTTACAAGCACATGTAAAGCCACCCTGCGTGGCATTATGTGTGCTTGTAAATCTCACCCCATTTCATGCAACACGTTTCATGCTAGGGGCGTGATATGGGTGTTGCTCTGGGTGTTCCCACGCAATACCCATGTTCACTGATGCATTATCAGATTTACGAGCAATCGTAAATCTGGAAATGCGTCAGGATACTACACCACCAGGGGTGCCGTAGCGAGGCGCAACGTGGAGAAATATTTTCATTTCTCCTATTTTTTTCCCCTTTCAATGCATGCTACATTCCATAGCACTCATTGGAAGAGGAAATCACCTCAAGTGATTGTTTTTGTGCAGGAAGGTGCCCCTTCCTGCACAAAAACAATCTACCCACAATGCAGGCATTCTTGCACCATGGTGCAAGGGTGCCTGTGCCGGTGCATGGTAGCAGTTTGTACACCAGCGCAGGGAAAGGCACGGAGATGCGACATGATGCTGTAAATATTTTGCATCCCTGTGCCCAGAAACGTACACAGAGTGGTGCAGCAAAATAACTTGCGGACCCACGCTGCGTTAGTTTACCATTAATAAGACACTTTGGCTTTAGCTGGATGTGAACTTGCTGTTCTTTCTCCTGGCACAACATGTGAGTGGTGTGTGTTACACACAAAACACAAAAGGTGATTGGAGGATGCTTGCAGTACCTCTAACCACTGGCAATTACCTGGGGTAGCATTTCAATCCCTCTTTCATTTGACACACCATCTCAACTCAGATTAGACCCAGCCATATGCAATTCAGTCTTGACCCTGCTCCAATAGGAACAGTCGAGCCCAAACTGCTAAATCAAGTCCTCTCAGTACCCAAACACAAGCAACCTACGACAGGTTTTAAGCTGTACGTAGCTTGCTGCCTGTGGCACAGTGAGAAAGAGATTAATGTCTGGGTATACCCTTGCCACTTAAGGCATTACATCTAACACATAAACTGTGATGGGAAGATGCTTGCAATACATCTAACTATTGGCAATCACTCAGGGTAACATGCAAACCCTCTGTACCAATGCCAGTGGTTATACAAATTACAAGCATTCCTCCCATCACCTTTTGTGTGTCTGGTGTGTGCCCCAAGTGGCAAGGATATGCCCAGACATGGATCCCCTGATCACTGTGCCTCTGGAACCAATCTGTACTTGAGTGATGAGCCCTAATCAGGCCAAAACCAGTCTTGGGTTGCTTGTGTTCTGGTTCAGGGAAGACCTGGCCTGGAAGTTCAGGCTGGACTGTCCCTGTTGGAGCAGGGTGAAGACTGATTTGCAAATGGCTGGGTCCAAATTGAAATGGCATGATGAGCGAAATACCAATGGTTGCAAGGCATCATGAGTCCTGTCCATGACCAGGTGCACTCAGCATAGGGTCCTTGTATTCTTTTAAGAAAAACTGTGATGTGGACCTCCTTCTAGGAGGCATTTGCATGGCAAAACTCACCAATAATATTAAAGAGCACAGGAAGAAGAGGAGATAAATCCTCAAAGAAGAACTTGTAAATTTCCAAGGGTAGAAAATCAGCCCCAGCAGACTTGCTATTTGGTAGCTTCTTTAATACATTTTCTAGGTTACTCTAGAACACAGAGTTCGGTCTTCTAGACCCCCAGGCTTTAAGGATTCAGACAATTCAAAGGAAAGGTCGGTCCAGAGATCCTGGTGTTGGATATGAAATCCTATGGGACTTTGGAGGAACGTAGCTCAAGGCTCTGGACCGTTCAGCCTCGTATTGACAAGTAAGAGTATGGGTTTAAGCATATGTTCCTCCCTTCAGTCGGTCTGCTTTTCCATTAGGTTAATTCCTTTATTTTGTGACACAACAGAGTAGCCCAGTTAGAGTTTAGTGAAGGAAGATATTTTATTTCCATTTGTCACTTTTTGAAGCCATTCCGCTCTTTTTTTAACATGTTTAATGGCAAGATGTTAAGAAAAGGGGACAGCCGACACGTGTTTTGCCCTATATTGCAGATTGAGCCAGGGCTTCCTCAAGGCTAGTTTGTATTATTCAGATGTCATACAGTCAATTGATAGTATATTAAATTCCAGATTTCTTCCTCGTAGTATTAAAGAATATTCACAATTCGAAGTGGCGAGGTTTTAGTACCAGGATAATTCCTCCTCTGCGGTGTTGCTGTGATTGTAAGGATTCAGACAATGTAACAATCCAAGACAGAAAACCAGTTTAAGTTCAACCAACCCACAACCCACTGATCAATACTTGATTGAGATGTTTTTCAGGTAACGATCAATCATTTGAGACGTTATAGGAAAATTCAGTGGAACTCCAAGCTCTCTTTCATTAAGGAATAACATACTCAAGAATCCTATGAAACAAAAAACACATTTTAAAGATTAATTTATAAAATCAAAATCCTATCTTGCTGCACACAATGTGAAACATAACTACAATACAGGCAAATAGAACGACAGCTGCAATGAATGCCAAAGAGTTAAACAACAAAAAATATATATATATTTACTGAATGATTTTATAGCAATCTTTTCTACTTCTATTCACTAAACTAATGTTTTCGTAGAAGAGAAAAGAAAGCCTTTTGTGAGTTTCAAAGATGTTCACACATGCCTACCTGTTTGAACAATAAAGGGTCTATTAGTATGGCGGGTGGATCGCCACCGCCCAAACGGCGGTGGCAATCCGCCCGCCATACTACACCGCTGGCATGCCAATTACCCCCCACCATATCACTATTGCGGGGGTACCGCGGCGGACGGGAAGACCGTCTGCCGCTTTTCCGCCCCGTCGACGAGTCGACCGGGTGGAAAAGGGTTTAATATGGTGGCAGTGAGTGCTAGACACCGCCATCCATATTAGTATGCAGGCGGAGAGCAGCCTTACGGAAAGGCATTCGCATGCACAATGCTGCAGGCACCGCGCTGTGCCTGCCACTTTGTGCATACAAATGCACAACATGCATTTTTACTATTGCGGCGGGTGCTGCTAAAAGCACCGCCCGCCACAATGTTAAAAATGTGTGATGTGCCCGCCAGTGAGGCGGATGCATCCTAATCTCCCCCACGGGACCGCCGCACATATGGTGGGCAGTCCCGTTTTCCATCAGGATGGTGGGCGGACAAAATCCGCCCGCCCGCCATCCTAATGATGCCCTAAGTCTTGTGTTGAATATATTGGCCAAGCCAGCTATCCTCATCAAGCAAGGACAGCTGGGTCGATACTCGCGGCAAGCACAGGCTGAATGACTACCCTGTAGCCTGTAATTAAAGTGGAAGGTTCCTCTTTAATACTTCACACCCTAAACCTGGCTTTTATAATATTATTTGGAAGTTGTTGAATCTTATAGGACAAAAATTGAAACAAATGGTTGTGATCCCCTTTTACTTATTCCAACTCTGCTAAACTGTGTTTTTTTAAATAATAATAACAAACACAACACAGTTATCAGCTTTTCGTGAACCTCTGTCCATAACTCCATACTGATTATTTAGAACTGAGCAGTGCAGTCAGCGCATTTGAAATACTATGAATATATTCGAACTGACTAGCTTATCACATTGTAAGGAAAAAACAATAACACAAAATAAATGTGCATTCTGTAACAGTCGTGCACATTCATTTCTAAATGAATTAACATTTGTCACCTAAAAGGGGAATACCTAGAAGAGAAAAGACATGATAAATCACAGCACCTTGGCCCCTGCTTCACTCTCCTCAGTAGGAAAAGAGAGCTTGAGAGAACGAGCGGCTGCTCCCTGTGTCCTTTTTTTAAACCCCTTCTAAAACAAGAGTTTTTCTTGAGCTTCTTAGTGCTGCATGACAAACCTCTCTTTACAATAGGCCTAGGCAGAATTTAAAATACGTTGTCACAATTCATATCATTTCAGGAGTTTCATCTTACACTTCTTATGAGAAAGCCCTGAAATGATGCCATTACGACACTTTGCTTAACTGTGCACCATTTGCCATACAAGTTTCCTGGGAATGGTGCAATTCAAGATAATAATTTACAGTGATCGCATAGACACAACAGAATGCGAGTGGCTGTTGTTCACAGTGCTTTTATTAAATGCATCCTCATGCCAAAACTTGATGCAAGAATGCATTTTGTGCTAAAATATAGCACAAAATTATGATTTTTTTGCATCATCATAATTGCTAAAAGCCAATATAATCCCTCCTGGTTGCTTAACATGATTGGCATTCATCATGAAAATGTGAGTAAATATATGCTATGAAACTACAATATTCTTTGTCTTTCAATTTAACATAGTATCCTACCTATTTTTTCTCTAAATTCACAAATGCTCATCGTATAGATCCTATTGCCAACCCCTTCTTTAACCCCTAAGAATGAGGGACCTTATAGTCAATAAACGTTTCAAATCCTCTGCTGAGTGCACCTTTTCAGATCAAGAGGTCATGTTGAATCACTAACTAATGGTATAAACCTGAGCTTTTTGACTTTGTAAAGAAAAGCTGAGCCTTGCTTCACATACAATTGCCTTAAGCTTGTCCCAAATAATGCCCATAGGTCCAGACCCTAAATTATGTGTAGTAAACTCCCATATGGTACTTAACATTTGGTAATTGTATTTCCTGTCTTGCAGCAGAGTTATTTCAAAGGTCCACTGCAGAGGTTTATACCACAATTGATATACCAGAGGCAATTCTACAATGTATAGCACACTGTGGTTAGAAATATGTTTGGGGTCAATTTCTACTTTAACTGCACTATTAAATAGACACCATGAACAGAGCACCACATGAAGTCAATAATAATGGCTATACGGATTAGAATAGTAGGTAAAGCAGATAAACTCTAAGAAACACAAGATCGTTCAACAAGGCATGGGCAACACCAGCAATGCACCTGCTGAGCCTGCTTTTCATTTTTGTCAATTACTGCCTGCAGCTTCCTGAAGCTTTTTTCCATGGTGGGGCTGACACCACAACTGCTGGAGGAATTCCTGAGTCCTGTGCTCAGAATGGGAGCAACCTCAGCCGGGAAAGTGAGGGATCTCCAGGAAATGACTCAACTGTAGCTTGTTTAGGATGTAAAATTGCAGGGTCACAGGCTATTGAATGTGGACCCTCCCACAGCTCAAGCAATAGCTCCTGAGTGACTATCTGATCAATATCATGACAAAATTAGAGTCAAGAGAGAAATAGGAAGCACTAAGATTTTTGTAGGTGATAATCGGGAACTAATAGAGTAATCTAATAGTATAATTGCTGGGACAGGATATTGTTTCAACTTACAGTCGGTGCTCCCTCATGTCTGGACAAAGCTGTGCTTCTTAGATGAGCTCTATTAGGGGCCCACTTACGATGCTACAGGAAAAGGCCCCTACCCTTGGTCGGAGCCATTCCTAAACCATCGTAATCTCCTGTTTGAATTAATTTCTGACTGAACTATTTTGATGGAGTCGTTCGTAAATTAATCCAAACAGGATTTCCGAATGGTTTACAAAGGGCTCACAGAGCCCGTCTACCATTCAGAAAGGGGCCTGTAATCCCAAGGGCTTCTCTTTCTGCCCGAGGGATTACGATGGCAGATTCCAACAGTCTTTCTGTGCCGGCCTTTCTGACACAGAAAGGCTGTAGGAATCCGACTTTGGGGGCCCCCAGCAGTGCCCCCATGGGTGCAAGGCCTCCGGATGGCAGCCTAGGGGGCACCAGAGGTGCCCCCCCATTGATCTCTGCACCCAGTGGCAGACACCTTGCGCTGCCTGTCAGGGGGTGCAGGGATGAACTTCACCTCAGCTCTTTACAATGAGAGCATGCATTCCGGTCGGAATCCATGCTCCCATTGTACAGAATAGGATTGCAACCGAACAGTGTTTGGTTGCATCCCACTTGCTGGGTTGGGACCGACAACAGGAGGTCGGTTGGTCCCAGTTCCCATAGGATGTCAGATGGACTCAGGTCTGTCTGACATCGTAATCAGGCTCTAAGTGTGAAACATGTGTCAGTAGCTGCGTTTACTGATTCCAGGTTGATTTGCTTTAGATAGTATTTTGTTAACCCAAATCTGTAATAGTGTACATGGAATGGTAACATTGATGTGGACCTGGATACCCTCATGCCCTATATGCCATTTCATGTAAATCAAAATGCAAAGAACTCATACATGTTTGTTGTTTTACTTTGGAGAAGACTACAAATCCCAACATTCTGAGCATGAGTCACTTACCTAGCACTCTTAGTGGTAGTCATCCTATAGGGCATGAATCCTCCTTAGTGTCAGTCGTCCAAGGCAGCATTAGTCATCCTGTGGTGGCTCCGGCTATAAAACAGGGCCATGAACAGGCTCATGTGCTCAGTATTGAGGTTTCCCTGCGTAAGGCAGTCTCCACTGATACTCTGTCCCAAGAAGCGCCTCCAGGTAGAACAAAGTTCTGCAAGTCTCAAGATCTTCGATCCAGTCCTAGCAGTTAGACACAGATGAGTTCTCTAAGCGGATGTCTCTCTCGTTGAATACAAGGTAGGAGCATGAACAAGCCATTCTATTCACATCCTCAGAAGAGAAAAGCACTAGTTAACTTGAGACGCCATAAAAGAAAAGGCAAAATCTGAGAGCCATAATATCAACAATCTAAATTCAAGAATCCATGGGAGAGAAAGCCAGATTTTGAAGAAAGAATTTTGATTACAATGAACACCTTTAAAGGTGGATTGCTTTAGTAGATAGAGAACTGCATGTTTTCAGATGGAAACTTGATAAACTCTTATTTACAGAACAATTGAGCTAAGGAAAGGAAATATCCACAAGTTGTGACGCCAAAGAACTTACAACCTAATTTATATTTCACCCGATGATCTGTTGTTCCGCCAGGGGCCTGATGTAGATTACTTCATCCTTCTGGTGGAGAGAGTGCCCACCGTTCTTGGATGATGCTGGGTTTTGTTGAGAAAAGATCAGGGAATTTGTGCTGCCTGGAAATGGGATTATGTTGTGCATCATATCACCTCTGTAGATCATCTCTGCCCTGACAATCCAATAGGAAAAGTCCAACCCAAAATGCCATCCCATGTTCTATCCAGACGGGAAACAAGCTATCTTACACTGGTTTCATCCGAATTGGGCCTCATTAGAGTTGTGCAGACGGGCGGGATAGATGTGTTCAGGTTGATGTATGAATGCTTATCCATTGCTGTAATTGGGATAAGAAATAAAGATTGAAAGAGACATGCTTATTTTGTGGAACGCATGAGGTAGGATCCCATTTCCATACTCACTCAAATAGATCATGATCATTGCAAGACAGTGAAACAGAGCAACATCTGAAAGGCACGCACTGTATGAAAACAGAAGTTACAACCATGAATCTAACTTCGCCTGCACTTTACATGCTAACAACCACATTTAAGGAGACATTACAATTGGTTTGTACTAATGGTTTGAACAACTACATAATGAACTTTAGTTCACCTCCTAGATATATCAATACTCCCTTTTTAGCTCTAACATGACAGATTTAGCCATCTGTCGGCCTCTTATATATACATGGAGATTCACATTCACATATACATATCCAGCAGTGTTCTGGGTCATTCCTCTCCAGTTATTGCTCTGTTGGAGTGCTATTCACATTTTGCTTTCATCTACAGGACAGTCTAAAACATGAGCGTGTTAACCCACTTCTGCCATTTGCTTCTTTGCGATGAATGAAAACATTTTATCTAATCAGATGTACATCTGCTGGAAAAAGAGTGTGATTTACTGATTGCACTGGCGGGCTACTCCTTTAATTTTCCCTTTTAATACTATATAACTTTCATCACCATTTCATTTTGAGAGTGCCCGCCACCTCCCATTCCAATTCTATGGGGCTACCAGCCATGGTTATGGGGTCTCTCATTTCCTATGCAGTTTGTCCTAGCTCGTGTCGCCCTATCTTTAACCAGGACAGCAATTTTGGAATGGTAGAATTGTATTGTGCATACAGCATCATTCATTTACAACTCCATGATAGCTATGACGTTCACCCTAGGTGTGGCAGCCGTCTTGGAACATTAAAAAATGATACTCTCTGCACAATAACATTCCAAGATGGTTAACTAGTGTGATGACTCATTTTTCATTTAGTTTTTGTTGAAAGCACATGACTGGCACATTTAGATCACTGCATGTTTTTCTTTTTTCCTCGAGATGCTATATAGTTTGCTTGCAGATGCTTGTAATAAATAAATGAGGAATAACCACTGTACCAGAAATGATCATTACTACACAAGGCCAGACCTACTGGTTTTGCCAATGCTTATATGACCTTCATTTTCAGGAAGACGTACTATAAATGTTTCGTTTTAGGGGGGCATACAGATTTAGAAACTCTCAATTAACACCACATTTTTAGCTGCTTGTTGCAAGCTGAATATTCAGTCTGCTCCATATATTGGTTAAAAGAATAGGACTTTTTTTTATATATAGCTTCAGTAGTTGAGATAGAAGGCAATAGCTTATAGTTAACCAAATTATTCCTAATTTGAGGAACTCTTTGCACTCAGTGTTCTCTGTGGCTTCCTGTTGTATGGTGGTTGCAGAGTAGGAAAAACACATTTGTTTATCCACTTCATCAAATATTATGTCAGTTATGTGTCAGAGGCAGAAAGATTTTCAAGCGCTGGTAGCAGTCTTTTCTGCTTGTGGTGTGGCACAGTAACCGTGATCAATATTCCCTCTTTTCTCTGTTTGTGTAAAACAATTTTTTTGTGCTTATGGTGTGTCATGTACACGACAAAGTGAGGTATTGTGTTAAACGCAACAAAGAAGCTATCCACATTTTGCGAAGGTCGAGATTCCTCTGAAAATTGTAATAATTAGTGAACACAGGGCTCTTCTAATGATTATTCAGGTAACCCTTCAAGCTTTTTGCGCCTGAAACCACGTTCCAATCTCCCCTTTTTACGACTGAATTTCTATGTCATGTATCTTATTGTTGTCTTATAGAAATCCTCCATATTCATTTATTATTTATTTATTCTGGTTCTTGACATAGCATGTGAAGACTCTGACCATGTCAAGACTCAATGTGGCACGGTATAACAATGAAGAGGCAAAAAGATCATAACACAAGAATTAAGGGGCATATCAGCAACAACCGGCGATAATTATCGCTAAGTGCACTTAGCGCTAGGATAATTATCGCCGTCTAGCGTGGATTTTTATCGCTGAGATAGCGTACTATTAGCAACGCTTATCTCAAAAGCGAAAAAAATCTTAGCTCTAACTGCCAAACGTGAGATTATCGCTGGAAACCCAGCGATAATCCCACGAAGTTTGGCTATAGCTTGCTGATAGGGCCTCACATACTTAGCCGTGATATCCACCTTACATAGGATATCATGGCTAAGTCAGTTTCAAAGCAGGTGTAAAGAAAGCAGCGATAACAGATGTTATCGCTACTTTTCTTGTCGCTATGCTGCTTTGCGTGAGGCTTGATAATAGGAGAAATGTCGCTTAGCGACATTTCTCCCGTTATCCTGGGGAGGAACGCCCACTTTTCATCTCATTAGAGATGCAAAGATGAGCATTAGAAATTCAGGCGCTAATACAAGGTTTCACGCGATAGGGTGACCTTGCTAATATAGCGATAAAATTATCACCGCTTTTCAGCCGAAAACGGCCGCAAATGCGGCGATAATTTTATATTGCCGCTTTGTAGATATACCCCCATGTACTTCTGGGAGATAGGGACATAATTGTAGCACAAGTTCAGTAAAACTAGGTATAATAGGAGGGTAGATATTATGTAAGGTCTCTTAGGAAGTGCTTTCTGAGGTCCCCTTTAAAAGCAGAGCTTGTTGTGGCCTGTTGGATAAGTGCCAAGAGAACATCTCAGATCCTTGGAGCCTGTCCAGAGAAAGAGTATTTGAAGGATGGAGGGATTACTGATTCTCAGAGTATCCAACTTGAGCAGGGCTTGATTTATTATTGGCCTGTTCCTGCCCGACAACATAGGGCCATATCAGCAAGGCGAGGCAATAGAATTATCGCGCTTTTGCAGCTGTTTTCGGCCGAAAAGCGGCGATAGTTTTATCGCCTAATTAGCAAGCTCAGGCTAACGCGTGAAAACATGCGTTTGCGTAGGAATTCCTAACGCCCAGCTTTGCATCTCTAATGAGATGCAAAGTGGGCGTTCCGGACCGGACATGACAGGAGAAAGGTCGCTAAGCGACATTTCTCCTATCATCAAGCCCCACGCTATGAAGCATAGCGGCAAGAAAAGTAGCGATAACCCCTGTTATCGCTACTTTCCTAACGCCTGCTTCAGGACTGATTTAGCCATGATATCCTATGGAAGGTGGATATCATGGCTAAATTTGTGATTCTCTATCATCAAGCTAACGCCACATTGCGTGAGATTATCTCTGGGTTTCCAGCGATAATCTCACATTAGGCAGTTAGCGTGAGGATTTTTATCGCTTTTGAGATAAGCGTTGCTAAGAGCACGCTATCTCAGTGATAAAAATCCACGCTAGCCGGCGATAATTATCCTAGCGCTAAGTGCGCTTAGCGATAATTATCGCCGGTTGTTGCTGATATGCCCCCTAATCATTTGTTATAAGTATTCACCTTTGCCCTTGAAGCCTCCTGTCCACTTGTATGAGTAACACTCCCTACCAGTCTTTACCTTATATTGATTATACGCCCTTCCAACCACAATTTGGAAGGTAATATCCCTATATAATGATCTCCTGTGTCTGATACGATCCCTCTTCTGCTATTTATGTCTGAGATGCCTCTGCTATTCTTTCCGTTTTTATCCCTTCGCTTCATGGAGATGAGTTGCCACCCTGGCAGCTATTCCTTCTTCTACTTTAGATCAGAAAATATTGCAATGAAAAACATGCTAATGCTACAAATTAATACAGGGCGATCGAAATATCCCTCCCAAATATGATTAGGTAGCTTAGAAGCCACTACAAATCACATTGATAACATGGAGGAGAAAATTCGCACACGATTGATTTATAATGAAGTGCAAGGCCAGGAGGCAATCACATCAAGAAAACAACTCCCTGGATGCAAGCACAGGCAGAACTGGATGCCTAGCAATTCAATATGCCTGTACTATAACTACTAAGAGACTCCTCGTTTTATAGGTGACCCCTTCAGCCTTTTCTGGATTTGTATTTTATTGTTGAATAGAAAAATACAAACCCATTGGCAACAATGTAATGTTGTACATGATAAGGACAATGTGAATGAAAGAGTCCTCGGTTGCACCCAGCAGCCTTCATTCTGCTCTAAAAGCGAAATCCAGCAAGAGCAGCCGAATTATTACACAATCTGCTGGAGGAAGAAAAATGTATGACACAAAAAGGCATTCAGCACTCTTGTTTTGCAAACCAATGTTTCACACCTTAAATCACCCAAAACAAAATACCCTTGCATCATAAAAATGATAAACAGCAGTACTTAACTTTACAATGACATTACCACCATACCATGCATTACTTTCTTTAAGAAAATGAATATTATTTGTATTCCGGTTAACAAAACACCCTTGCACCTGAAAATGGAAAACACCACTGCCTGCTCTACAATGATTTTAAGAACCAACATGTAAATACTTTATTTGTTTGAACTCAGATAAATATGGTCGGCACACTCTATTCGATAGACGGTGGAGGTGAGTGAGACTGCACACATATGCAAAGCTCTTCTAATGTTTGAGTTGATGAAGTTGCCGAGCCGTGAAGTAGAGGCAATAATTTCACAAAAGACATGAATTTGGCAACGGGTGTGTGATCTTTAGAGCAATTGTAGGTCTAAGGGGTAACTAGGGAAGAGGAGAAGTAGTGCTGGGCAACTTTCTTGGCTTAACTTAGAGGCAATGTGTATCCCAACCAGGTTAGAAAAATAGATTATTTTTTCATAAATTATTTGACAGCAAAATGATAAAATTCAAATGCATAAAACCAGAGATATTGACTTTTAAAGCATTAAGTGAAAATAGCACCAACAACTAAGCCCCATCAAGGGATATCTGGTTGTGCTGGACCGAACAAAGTCACAAGTTCAGGCTGACCACGATGGAGCGCGGGCTGGCTACAGGGACCAGGCTGGGCCTGCTGAGCAAAAGTACCATGGTTGAGGATCCTGTTGACGATGAGGATGCGGAACACAGACAGGTGATGGGCCGGTGTCAATCAACACGGCGGGGGCAATGCGCTGGTCCTGGTTGCTTAACAGTGGTGATACGTCGGTTCCTATGAGTGGGTGGCTGCAATGCAGAGATTTAGGCATTTCCTCAAGGCTGTTGTCAACAGGGATGCAAGGACCTTACTTTGAGTAGGGCATCGCGCAGTGTTGGTTCCGATGGCAAAGCGGTGTCTCTGAGCTATGCAACAGCAATGATGTGCTGGTTCTGGTCCACGCAACAGGGCTGATGCACCAGTTCCAATCCACTCAGCGGTGGCAATGCTTAGGTGTTGACCCAGGGCCAATTCTGTTCTCCTCAGCGGTAGCGATGCGTTGGTTATGCTGAAGCAAACACGTTAGTTCCAATTGCAAGAGTCCAGGATTGGGGTGACACCACTAGGGAAGGGCAGATTCACAGATGGCAGAGTCCAGATGCAGAAGCAGGATAGTTGGAAGTCTTTTATGTCCCAGAGACTTCAGATCTGGAGGCCAGACAACTAGCTGTTGGAGTCACTCTGAGTTCTGGGGACAAGTGAGGCAGGTTCAGTCCTTCTCAGCCAGGTAAAGACAGCAGCAGGTCAGTACAGCAAGGCAGCAGATCTTCCAACGCAGTAGCCCAGCAGAGTGGCAGTTCTTCAGCAGCACAGCAGTCTTTTTTCCTGGCAGAGTTTCCACAGGTCCAGAAGTGTATTGAAGTGGTAGGGTCTGAAGTTCAGTTCTTATACCCAGTGATGCCTTTAAAGTGGGGGTGACTTCAAATAAGGGTATTTGAAGTGCACAGAGGTCCTGCCTTTCTGCCCTGACTCCAAACTCACTACAGGGGGGTATGCAGCCTTTTGTGTATGGACAGGGCACAAGATATTCAGGTGTAAGTGAGGCATTGCCCAGCTCTTCCCTCCCATCCTACCAGGATGGCTATCAAATTTCCCATAGTGTGTGGGTGTCTAGAGAAAACACCAAGCCCAGCTGTCACCTTCCCCAGACTTGGCACACAGGAAATGGCAAATTTCGAAATATTGCATTTTCAAAATTGTAGCACCAAATCGTACTTTGCCATTAAAGTGGCTTTATTATTTCAGTTCCAGAGGTACCAATTAGACAGATCCACCTCCTTTCAATTATGAATTACAGTTTATTAAATGTAATAAGGATTCCCCAGTGTAGTCTTATGAGAGTGGTAGGCCTCATCAATCAATCAATCAATCAATCAATCAATCAATCAATCAATCAATCAATCAGAACATTTGTAAAAGTGCACTACTTACCCGTGAGGGTCTCAAGGCGCTGGGGTGGGAGGGATGCTGCTACTGCTCGAAAAGAGGAGTCTGCTGAAGGTTAGCAGGTCCTGGGTCTGCCGTAGGAGGATGGGGAGGGTGTTCCAGGTCTTGGCGGCAAGGTGGGAGAATGATCTGCCACCGGAGGTTGCTCTCTGGATGCGGGGGACTGTGGCGAGGGCGAGGTCGGCGTAGCGGAGCTGGCGGTTGGGGGTGTAGAAGCTGAGTCTTCTGTTAAGGTATGCTGGTCCGGTGATATGGAGTGCCTTGCGTGCTTGGGTGAGGAGCTTGAAGGTGATCCTCTTGTTGATGGGGAGCCAGTGCAGGTCTCTCAGGTGGGGTGTGATGTGGCTGCGGCGAGGGATGTCAAGGATCAGGCGTGCAGAGGCGTTTTGGATGCGTTGAAGTCGTTTCAGGAGTTTGGCCGAAGCTCCTACGTAGAGGGCGTTTCCGTAGTCCAACCTGCTGCTGACGAGGGCCTGGGTGACCGTTCTTCTTGTTTCAGTGGGGATCCATCTGTAGATCTTGCGGAGCATGCAGAGGGTGTTGAAGCAGGAGGACGAGACGGCGTTGACCTGCTTTGTCATAGAGAGAGTAGAGTCGAGGATGAATCCTAGGTTGCGTGCGTGGTCGGTGGGTGTTGGAGCTGTTCCCAGTGCGGTCGGCCACCAGGAGTTGACCCAGGTCGAATGGGTGGATCCGAGGATGAGGTCTTCTGTCTTGTCCGAGTTTAGCTTCAGTCGGCTGTTCTACATCCACTCGGCGACGGCTTTCATTCCTTTGTGGAGGTTGGTTTTGGCGGTGAGGGGGTCCTTGGTGAGGGAGAGGATCAGCTGGGTGTCGTCAGTGTAGGAGATGATGTTGAGGTCGTGCAGTCGGGCGACGTGGGTGAGCGGTGCCATGTTGATGTTGAACAATGTCAGGCTGAGGGATGAGCCCTGGGGTACGCCGCAGATGATCTTGGTGGCTTTGGAGCGGAAAGGGGGAGGCGGACACTCTGGGTTCTACTGGCGAGGAAGGAGGTGGTTCAGTCCAGAGCCTTGTCTCGGATCCCACCATCATGGAGGCGTGTGCGTAGGGTGCGGTGGCAGACGGTGTCGAAGGTGGCTGACAGGTCCTGGAGGATGAGGGCCACGGTTTCTCCGCTGTCCAGCAGGGCCCTGATGTCATCGGTGGCGGCGATGAGGGCAGTTTCGGTGCTGTGGTTGCTGCAGAACCCGGAGTGAGGCAGGTCCAAGATGCTGTTCTCCTCGAGGTAGCGGGTCAGTTGTCTGTTGACGGTCTTCTCGATGACCTTCGCCGGGAGCAGGGAGATGGGCCGGAAGTTCTTGAGGTCCTTGGGTTTTTTGAGTAAGGCGTTGATCTCAGCGTGCTTCCAGCTCTCTGCGAATGTCGCTGTCTCAAAGGAGATGTTGATGGCTTTCCGGTGGTGGGGTGCGATGGTGGCGCTGACTTTGTTGAAGATGTGGTGGGGGCATGGGTCTGACGGAGATCCGGAGTGGATGTTGTTCATGATTTTGATGGTGCCGTCGTCGTTTATGTTGGTCCAGGAGAGCAGGGGGTCGGTGCGGATGGTGGCTGTGGGGACGGAAGTCTCAGTGGTTGTCGGGACGGTCATGGCATTGAAGCGGTCATGGATGTCTGCGATCTTGCGATGGAAGAAGGTGGCAAGGAAGTCGCACAGGTCCTGCGAAGGTGGGATGTCGTTGGTGTTGGAGCTGGGGTTGGAGAGTTCCTTCACGATGTTGAGGGAGCTCTTTGCTGTTGTGTACGTTGTTGTCTAGGCAGTCTTTAAAGGAGGCCCTTTTGGCGGATCTGATGAGGTGATGGTGTCTGCGGGTGGCGTTCTTGTGGGCTGCGTAGCTGTCCGGTGTCTGTTTACGGTGCCATTTCTTCTTTAGCTTTCGGCAGGTTTGCTTTGAGGCCTGGAGGTCTTCAGTGAACCAGCTAGCTTTCTTGCTGGTGTGTCTGTTGGAGGGTTTCTTGATCGGGGCGAGGGTGTTGGCGCAGTCGTAGTAGTGAAAAACACAAATGGGAGTTTTTTGGTACCAGGACATGTAAATTAAATATGCCAATGTGGTATATGCCACTCAAACCATGTTTTAGGGTGTGAGCACAATCACTTTAGCACTGGTTAGGAGTGGTTAAGTGCACAGACGCCTAAGGCCAACAAAAACTGCTGCTACCCAGCAGAGCAACAGCGAAAAGGAAATGATAACAAAAAAAATATATTATCATTTTCACTGAGTCAACCTAGTCACAGGGCGGGCTGGGATGGGCCATCCTGGGCATCAGGGAGAAGTGATGGGTACTGCTAAGTGTGCATGTCGGTTTGGCCAACTTTCTTAGACTGTCCAACCTGACATGCAGACTTAGCATTACTCCAACTGGGTGAAGAACAGACACAGGCTACTAGGTCCTGCCTGAGCACCAATCCAGGCCACCCAGACCAATTCCAGCGCTTCTTTCTTGCTGGGTAATAGTATACCCAGCATGAAAGCAGCGTCAGGATTTGCACCTTGGAGCCTGTGCTGTGTGCTACCAGTTGAGGATCGGGAGAGGAGCAAAGCAGCGGACGCAGCATCACATAAGAGATATTTTATGGTTTTTAATGTTTTCTTTTGCGTTTTTATTTTTATATTCCCTCCCCCGTGCTGCTACCCTACCGAGTCGCATTGGGAGCAGTCCCAGCTGTAAATGGGCAAACTGCTGGAAATCATGAATTCTTAGCACATTTATGATACATAAACAAAACACTAAATACCAAAAGTGGTAAAATATTTGTGAACTGAAAAAACTGAAAATTTGAAGGCATTGGGTGGGGAAGAAGGACTCAGTGGGTGTTGTCAGAAGTCTAATCAGAAATGACAATGACTCCTATTAGGTCTGCTACTAGTTTCGAACTTGACCTTTTGCAAGTATTAAAAAGGCATACATTTGTTAAGCTTTTTCAGTTCTTACCCCTAGGCAAGTAGAAAAAGAGAATAATCTCTGCTTAATTCTTCTTTGAACTCTATCACATGACTGAGTTGCTGACTGGCAGCACATATACAGTAAACAAAATCTGAACCGGTCTTTCAACGCTGGTCAAATAGAGGGACTGATGCAAAAAGTACTGACTTCCCTGGGTTATAAAATGGAATTTGGGCACTTTGAAAAGTGCTTTGTCTGCTGTTTAAAAAATGTACATGGTAATACAGGCATATTTTAGCCATCATATAGACTATTGTGAGCTAGTGTAAACATCTGTAGTCCAGGAAGGCAAACTTGAAATGGACACATTCCATGAGAGGAGTCCACAGTAGATGGCTTCGGCCACCAACACATGGTCCCTACTGACCAGACCTGAAGTAGAACAGACAGAAACACTCTAAACTCTTTGCACACTATGAAGTAGGGTTTTAGTAGGATTCAAATTTAGAACATTACAACAGCCAAGAGAAACATTTATGGTATCACCCCCACACAAGAGACTGATTTCTTGGAGAAAGCAGAGACACAATAGGTTTCAACCACTTCAGTTAATATGAAAAGCTTTGCATTATGGACTTAACTTGCTGGGAATGAGGCCTCTGCACCTGAAAACTTAACTATGTGGGCTGGATGTAAAATGATTCCAGAGAATGGTGTATACTCACTGGACAACCAAATGCATCATCAGAAACTCTGAATATTTGTCTTTGTGCACCAACATACCTGACATGCTACCTATTTCAGACTCACTCTTTCATCTGCAACAGTACTAGTAAGGAAGGGAAACTGGATCACTGCAACACATTTGAGGTTCCAGGAGTTGGTACCTCTCTCAGGATAAGCATGAAAAAGCCCTCGGGCAACTCTCAATATGTATGTGACATTCATGGGATATCTAAAGACTTAAATGAGGATGACATCTAAAATCTGTGGCTCCCGGCCTCCGATGCCAGCTGCTTCTACTCGTTACTCTTATTTCATCATCCTCAGTCTCTCCTCACAGAAAACAATTTATCTAAGACATTACAGTTGCTTCAGCACCAGCTGTCACCAGAATCTTCTGCCCATCAGCACTCATACACACCTTTGTCATTCAGGACAAAGAAATAAAAAAACTCTGAGCTATGCAAATAATAATTGATAGCACCCCAATAACCCAACAAAGGCTGTGCACACTAAATAACACTGGTACATCATTAGAGCCCGAGCGTTCTCCTACTGTAACAATTACTCCCTTTCCAGCACCAGAATTATTACCTTCACAAATCTCACATTGTTCTGTATCTGTCATTAATGTACATGCCATATGGTCAGGTCATAGTCAGCACGTGCAGGCGTTCACAATAATACACCATCGCAACATTTGTATAGAGTATGACTTTCACTGAACTATGACTCACTGACAGAAATTACATACATTGACATGTGCGGCAAAGAAGAAGAGCATCCCTGTAATGCAGAACTCGAGTTTAAAGGTTAGCAATGTACACCTCTCCACTTCCACCCCTCTGCAGATTTTCAGGGTATCCCTGTGTATTTGCCTTCCTCCCCTTTTGGCTACAGTACGAGTTTGTAGACTTGGATCTGTCAATTGCATTAAGCCATACCCTTCACAATGCATGTGAAGCATTGATAATTTGGTGGAGTGTGTTTCATCGAAGGCATTTGACATTCCCTGTCAGTCTCATTGTGCTCTGCTGCATCTGTGAATCCACCTCAAAGTCTTAGAAAGTATCTTCCACACATTTGATTGACCTCACTCTGCATTTAGTTTGTTTCGGAGTTATGATGCGATGTTATATTCTGACTAATTTTGGATACTGAGATGCTGGTAGCCTTAGCATCCATTATGCAAGATTCCAGGAATTCATAGCACACAACCATAGCCATGCCAATATGAAAAATAATCTCTTATCACATGACACTTGACTAGATGTCGCTACAATGTTCCAATTTACTCATTCGGACTTCAAGTTGCAATTTTCTTATAAGGACTAAAAGGATCACTTAGAGTTTCACAAATGGGGGAGCGTGGCTTAGGCGCCGACGGGAATGGTCGCCGCTCTCGGAAGGTCCGTGAGAGCGTGAGGCGACGGAAATCCCCCGGGCGCACACCGTGACTGAAAGACCGCGGAAACCGTTCCTGGCAGCGGCGGATCTTCTCCTAAATGCATAGGCGGCTGAGCGGAGATGCGGGGTGAGCTTGCACAATGATTTTGCGGCTTCAATTATCGGCCTGACCCGTTGCTGAGTTGCGGCCGCCATTTTGTGCTTTTATGCTCCCCCTCCGTGATAAATTTCATTTGTTTTTTCTGCCTGAACATGACTTTTGCTGCTTTGGGAGGATTATAGTTGCCATCTTTCTCCTGACTTCATGATATCCTTTATTCCGCTTGGCAATTTGGTTATTTTTGGCTTCTGTGGTGAGCTTTCCCATGTCTCCTCAGCTCAATATAACCCTGGACTCCATTTTGGATTTTAGCTTGCTGCCTCTGCCTTCATATTCGATTTCTACCATGTTTTTCCACAACTTGTTTGGTATTGTTGCTCATTTCTACTCATAATTGATACATAAGCTTATATGGATGAAGGTTTTATTTCTGGCACGTATTAGCTAACCTTTCATTTTTCCTCAACAATTTTCAGTGTTCTCTGCTGACGCCTTTTTGGGACTTGGTGCTCATTTACCAATATTTCCATCTCTCGTATTTTTGGAAATGATGGCTCGTTCTAACCGTAGTAGCGTGCAGCACATTAATGCCACTTCCGTGCCATTAGAGGAAAATATTCCATTCAGTGTTTTACAGAATAATATGGATGAAGTAACTAATGACTCTATTGGAATAAAAGGCTCATCTTCTAACACGTCTCGCCCAGGCACAAAACCTAACTCTAAATTACCTTCCACCCCAGGAAAACGGGCAAAGACGAATCCTCTTTCTCCCACGACCACAGCCTTGTCCATTTCCATGGAGTTTCTTCTTGAAGAAATACGCTTTCTTAAACCCTACATGGCTGAAACAAATGCTCGTCTTCAGAGTCTTGAAGATAGTTGGTCGCATACTGAACAGAAAGTTGCAGATCTTGAAAGGAAAATGACCTCAGTGCAGGTAATCTCTGACCAGGTTCTGGGAATGTATAAGGAAATACAATCTCTTAAGCAACAGATTGAAAATTTAGAAAATCGTAATCGACGTAATAACCTACCTATTTATGGCCTTGTGGAGGGTCTTGAAGGTACCAATCCTATATCCTTCTTTCAATCCTTCCTGCCAACACTCCTTGGTCTTCCAAGTTCTCCTCCGTTGAATATTCAGCGAGCACACCGTCTGGGTCAACTTTCCCGTTCTACCAATTTCTCTTCATCTTCGACGAAACCTAGGGGTGTTATTTTGTACTTCCTAGAGTATACTGACTTGATTAAAGTCATTCAAGCTGCCAAACAAAAGGGGAAAATCTCCTGGAATGGTTCCAATCTCTTTTTTGCTCAAGATTACACTAAGGCTACTGCGGATCGTCGCAAACAATTTTTGGACATGAGACCTTCTCTCCATGCCCTGAATGCCTGATACGGACTGTTTCACCCTTGTCTCTTTAAATTGACTTACAACAATAAAACAACAAACTATGAAGATCCTACACTTCTTCAACATTTCCTCAATTCCTGCTGAGATGGTTCTATGGACACTTCCTATTCATAATTGAGCGGAATTGTCTCATTATTTTTTGTTTGTCTATCATTGCCTATTTTTATCCTCCTTTTTACTGTTTTTGTTATGTCTTCAGGTATTCTTCTAATGTGTTTTTTCTCTTTCTCCTCTGAGGTGCGGTTTTGTGATCCTTTTGATGTATGACTTCTTCGTCCTATGCCCGGAGGCTGTTTTTCCTTTGCCGCACCCTCTTGGAGTCTTCCGTTCGGTGTGTTTTTTCCCTTGTGTGGTTCCTCCATCCCCACTCTCATTGTCTTCCTGTGGTATGTCTTTTTGACATTTTTATGCTTTTCCAAATAGCGTTTGATGTGTTTTGTATTCCTGTTCCATGTTCTCTTCTTTCCTCTCCCTCTTTCTTTTCTTTCTTTTTCTTCTTTTTCTCTTCCTATTCTCTGTTTCTTCTCCCATTCTTCTTTCTTCTTTTTTTCCATTTTTGATGACAGTCTCTCTCTTCCTTTCTCCTCTCTTTTTCTAATCTGCATTTCCCACTTCACAGTTTGTTACTCTAATATCTATCATTTTTTCAATATTGTATTTAGATTTCTCATTGCTTATATGTAGGCCTGGGCGGTAAATTCCGTTCCGTTTGCGGAATTTGCTTAATTTCGCGTTCCGCGGAGAACGCGAAATTACCCAAAAATCTGCGTTCCGCGACTTCGCGAAATTTCTTGCTTGTTCGCGTTCTCAATATGCGTGTTCGCGAGATATTTCACCCCGAGCACGCAAACAGCGATCGCGAACAGGAAAAAAGTATCGCGAACAAGCAATTCCGCGTGTTCGCGGAATTTCTGCGTGTTCGCGGAGATTTTTTACCGTTTCACGGAGATTTGCGTAACGCGATTATGCAAATTCCGCCCACCCCTACTTATATGATACTTGTTCGAGTTGAACCTAATCAGTTGCATATTTGTTCTAATTTCTACCAGTCGTTTAACATTGTGCTTGACTTTTTTACTGTTTGCATAACAATTGTTAGAATTAATTTTATCAGGTTCCATTTAGAGTTGTTACATGGAATGTTAAGGGAATAAATAATCCTATAAAAAGACAACGAATATTAACCCATTTAACCAAGTTGAAGGCTGACATAGCTCTACTTCAAGAGAAACACCTATGTGATACTGAATCATCTAAATTGAAACGAGGTTGGGTTGGTAATGTTCTCTCTTCTCCAGCCCTTGGGAGGAAAAATGGAGTATCTATTTTATGCCAGTAAAAATATCAGGTTTCAGTTATTCATCAAGAATGTGATTCGGATGGTCGTTGGCTAATAATCAAGCTACTCATAAACCAAATTCCTTTAGTCCTTTTTAACACCTATGCTCCAGTTACTGTTGATAATTCTTTTTGGACTCAAATTTCTGAGAAGCTTCTCTTGCTGGATGATGAATATATTATTTTTGGAGGGGATTGCAATCAGGTTTTTGATCCCATATTAGATAGACACTCTTCTGTTAGATTCTCTAACACTAATATGCATTCCCAATTTACTTCTGCCATACAACACAAATCCTTGGTTGACATTTGGAAGCTTTGTAACCCTGATACCCGAGAATACAGCTTTTACTCCCACGCTCATCATTCTCAATCCCGAATAGATTACCTCTTCTTTAGTAAATCCTTATCCCAACAAGTTTCTCACTCTGAAATTGGTTCCATTCTAATTTTGGATCATGCTCCAGTTTTTGTGGATTTTGATTTGTTACCCTCTACTCCGCATACGTGTAGATGGCGATTAAACAATACTTTGTTGTCTGATTCTAACTTTACAAGCCAATTCAACTCATTTGCTTCCGAATTCTTTTCCCTTAATTCTGTTCCAAACTCTTCCGAAGTTATGATTTGGGATTCTTTTAAAGCAGCGGCCAAAGGGTTTATTATACATTTTGTATCCCGCAAAAAGAAATCTTTTGAAGTTAAAACTTCTCAAATGCTTATAGAAATTAAACAACTTGAATACAATTATTATCATTCAAACTCTGAATCTTCATTAAAAAAACTTATTGACGCAAAATTCAAATTTAATAAATCATCCACTGAAGCTGCTTCTTCCTATCTTTTAAAAAGCAGTGCTCGTTATTATGGAGGTCAAAATAAAATGAGGAAGTTATTGGCAAACTATTTGAAAGTAGGACGTGATCGAACTAAAATAGAGTCCATTCGGAACAATTCTGGTACCTCCTTATTTAAGGACGATGACATTTTAAACAAATTTGTTTCCTTTTATAAGAATTTATATACTCCTGAACAACAACCGACTTTAACTAGTCTTTCTGCCTATTTTGAGTCTATTGAACATCTTCCACCTCATGATACTGACTTTTCCTCTTTAGAATTGGATATCACTCTTTCTGAAATTACTCATGCAATATCAGTTCTAAAAAGGGGAAAGGCTCCAGGTCCAGACGGATTTACGATTGAATTCTATGGGCAATTTGCTAATTTACTTCTTCCACATCTTCTTTTACTTTTCAATTCCATTATTACAAGTGGTGCTTCTTCTGGTACATTTCAGGAAGCCTTGATCTGCTTAATTGCCAAAGATAACAAAGACCCTACTCTTTGTAAAAATTACCGCCCAATTTCCCTAGTCAATCTTGATTATAAAATTTTTGCAAAAATTCTTGCTCTTCGTCTTGACCCCATCCTACCTAACCTAATTGGACCTGAACAATCAGGTTTCGTAAAAGGTCGTCTATCTTCCGATAACTCTAGAGTCTTTTTTAACATCCTTAGTAAAGCTTCTTCTCTTGAGTATCCTATCGCTGCCATAGCGCTGGATGCAGAGAAAGCATTTGACAGGATTGGATGGGATTTTATGTTCCAAGCTCTTAAATGGATAGGGCTCCCTTCTAAATTAATATCCTTTATTTCATTATTGTATTCGGGTCCTAAAGCCTCTATTTTTGTTAACAGTAACATCTCAGACTATTGTCCCCTTTTGAGAGGAGTACGTCAGGGTTGTCCCCTCTCTCCTCTTTTATTTATAATTGCTTTAGAACCCTTCTTAACTAAAATTAGGCAAGATGCTCAACTTACCGGTTTCCAGCTTGATACCTCCCATGTTAAGATGTCTGTGTATGCGAATGATATTCTTTTATACTGTTCTAATCCTTCTACATCCATTCTGTCTTTTTTACAACAGGTTGATATATTTTCTCAATTATCCGGCTACCGGCTTAACTCAGATAAATGTGCAGTTCTTCCTTTAAATGTGCTTTGCATTAAACAAGATTTCATTTCTACTGGTTTTTCTTGGCGAACCTCTAAGATAAAATACCTAGGCCATTCCGGAAACACTTAAATTAAATTTTGATCACATAATTAAAGTTCTATCTGATTCTATCGATCGTTGGCATCCACTTTTTCTCTCTTGGTGGGGACGACTAGATTCCATTAAAATGATGCTCCCTCCCATAGTGTTATATATTATTTCCATGATTCCTGTACATATCCCTGAATTTTACTTAAAAAAAATTAATACTCTCCTAATGAAATTTCTTTGGAAAAACAAACCCCCCCGAATAGCTCTGTCCTTTCTAAAGAAAGACAAATCTTCTGGCGGTCTTAAATTCCCTGATTTCAAACAATATCATTATGCGTTTTCATTAAAGCAATCTTCCCGTTGGCTTTCTCCTGATCAGACTACACCTTCGCCCATTTGGTTGAATATAGAAAATTACTTTTTATCACCTTTTCATTTTAACGAATCTCTAACTTTTACCAACAATATCTCATCTTTTCGAACTCCAGTCATCTCTCATACTCGTAAACTTCTTGTTCCATTACTACCATCCTCTTATCCCTCGTTTTCCTCATTAAATCAACAGCCCATCTGGCATAATAATCTATTACGGATTAATAATCGTACTTTTTACTGGGAGTCTTGGAGAACCAGGGGTCTGCTTTGAATTTCACAATTAGTACTTAACAACAACACCCCTCTATCCTTTTCGGAGCTTCAGACACAATTTTCCTTACCACCTTCATGTAAAGCTCAATATGATCGTCTATATCCTTCGCTCTGCCAATATCTTTTTTCTTTACCGACTACGTCTTCCCCTTCCTCCAGATGCTCCAGTCTTTATCCCTTATTATCTAGTTCTTCTTCAGCTTCTGCTTTCTATAATTGCCTATCTCTTTCCTCTGATAGGAGCAAAACAAAAGTTGAATTGGCTTGGGAGAAAGATCTTCTTGAATGTTGGACAATCCCTCTTTGGGACAAGTTGTGGCTCAAAATTCATAAGACGTCCAGAGCTGCTAATACATCTCAAACCCTTTATTTTATTTATCAACGCCTCCTATTTACTCCCGCAAAATTGGTCTCCTTCACTACAGATGCCTCTCCAACCTGTTGGTCTTGCTCTGCCATAAACGCTGACTTATGCTTTTTCATTGCACTTCTGTAAACCGTTTTTGGCAATTAGTTTGGTCTCAAATTAACAACATTTTTAAAACAAACATTCCTTTCTCTCCCTCTAATATCTTTCTACGCTCTCTTTCACCTCATTGCCCCCAGTCACCTTCCAATTTTAAGTTGCTAGATTTGTTATTGGCGATAGCTCTTTATTTAATAACTTCTAACTGGAAACAAGCCGATAAAGTTACCTTTAAAACCTGGTGGAATGCAGTCTGCTTTCATCACAGACTTGACACCAATTTCAATACCCATTTCTCTGTATCTATCAAAAGAGACCTTTTATGGCTACCTATCTCTACCTATTTAACTTATATCGCCTCACAAAACGCTCCAATAGTTCAAACCTCTGATGAAGTTCGGAAACCTCCATGATGCTGTTGTTGTCTTTTAACTAATTTAACAAATATCCTTATTAATATTCCCTTTGATATTTTTTCTTATTGCAACTTGATTAACAACATTGTCTTTTCCATTTACAGGAACTATTCATGTGTACTGTTTTTTCTTGAAGTTTATAATAATGTTACATTTATTATAATAGTGTTTCTTCCCCTTGTCCCTCTCTTTTCTTTACCCTCCCCCTCCCCCCCTTTCTTTTCCCTCTTTACGGTTTTATTGAATTGTCTTTATTGCTTCTCATTATCATTCCCATGTATTATATCTTATGTACTTGTTGTTTTCTTCTCTTGTATTACATTGGAATATTGATGATTAAATGATAAAACTAAAAAAGAGTTTCACAAATGAAAGCCATCTGCAAAATAGCAGCAGGTGGATCCCAAACATGTTAAGTGGAGGGTGGAGTGCCAGGGTTTTGGTGGGAGAGCCTCATCTAACTTTTCCATTGGACCTTTGACAAGCTTTCCATCCACCGCAAGGCTGTTGGTTCATGTGCATCAGATGTTCTACGCTATATAGGTAGGCCATTCTGGTGCACATTTCTCCTATGCAGGATCACCACAAAGATCCTGCCGGACTTGAACAGGAAAAACAAAATGACCTCCACAGCCCTGCAAGAAAAGACGCCATCAATTGTTGTGTTTTTCAGTAACAAACTTCTGCTTGGTAGAAGCAAAGATTGTGCCCACTTAGCATAGTTTTCTGCTGCACCAGTCGCTGTATTGAGGACTTTAGAGATCCTTGCCAGGCAGGAAGATATGTCTAATTTTGGTGGGTAGTCCACCAGCAGAGGAGTGGAACCCCTGGAATCTGTTCTCCTGGCCAGCCCGCAGGCTGCCTACCATTCTCTGATAACCCCTTAAGCGCTCACTTTATGCTTTACTGCAAGCAAGAGTACTGTGTTTTCCTTGGCTTTGTGACATTTTGGCTTTTGGTACAAACAGCATGCAAATAGATAATTAAAACTGAGGATAAACGATTGGCCCTTAGCACACGGGTATTAGAAAGAAGATGAAACAAACAGCAACAAACTATTATCTAATTTGTACTGATCTGTGAGAGTGCAAAGTCCTCAACACCTTATCAGACACCTGCATCTCATCCACAGTAAGAACGAATTAGATCACACCCACTAGCCTACCTTTCCCACTCACTGAATTATAGGTTCCCCCCCTGTAGCCCATGGTCGCAACCCACCACAAAGCAACATGGCGGGTCTTGGATGGGCTGCGCCGAGTTGCACATTTGAGATCTTTTGTGCATCATTGCAAGCAATTCTGTGTACTCCTCCAAAATTATATTATGAGGTAACTTTGCTAAGTACTAAAAGGCAAATTTGGGTCCATTATTAACCAAATACTATAAGCATGGGACACTGTGTCATTGTGTGGTCTATTCATACTGATACAGCGGATGCAGTGACTTGCCCCTGGTATAATGGTGATCCAGCGCTACACTTTATCAGGGATCGATACTGATCAATATTTCATACAAATGGCCCATACACATTCACCCAATTCATGGGGGGTCAAGTTTTAATGACATGAAAAATCGTTTCCTTCACAGATGTATGTGTAATCTTTCTAATTACATAACTAAACCTGTATATCAACTCTCTTTCCCCTGGTCGATGGACCAATTAGTTGAGTAGTTGATGGTGATATTAGTACTATCTAACTAAAATAATCATAGACTCTCTGTAAAATTTATAAAGTTTATTTCAAATAAATGTGAATAATTACAGGTTACAAATGCAAAAACTGAATCTCACAAAGGTAGAGAAAAACAAATCAGCAGAAATGCAACAGTGTCATACTCATCATCAAATGAACGATATGCTTATGAAGGAGTGGATAGATGAAGAGGTACAAGTTTCAGAGACAAAAATAAATTTGCAAATGTTTATGCAAAGTACCAGTCAGAAAAACAATACAAACCCAAAGGATCAGAGAAATACCAACCCCCTGGCCAAGGAGGCAGTGGGGGTCCCCTGAAATAGAGAGAGAGAACAAAGAATTCAGGACTCAGGAACGGAACAGGAACAGCTAGGCCTCACTGCAAACCGACGGACAGCGACGTGTCACCCCTCCATACCACCTAAGCAATGCGCTAACCACACCCCCAAAGGCACCACAGTTATACCCTAAAATCTACGGGGCAGATTTATGAGCCCCTTGCGCCACTTTTGCGTCACTTTTAACATGGGAAAAGTGACGCAAAAGTGGCGCAAGGGGCTCATAAATCTGCCCCTACATGTCTAACCCACATTAGTTTAAACAATTCACAAAAATCGACTGCTTATTGGATGGTTTGGGAGGTGGTTCATCACACCACCATGTTCTCATTCAAAATTTCTTCAGTCTTTTGTTTATTCATCGTTCGCATAACGTAATGCACGACTAGTGAATGCAAATACATTTACATGTAACATTTTATCATTTCTCAGGAGTCTTTCAGCTACATCCGCGAAAGAAGTCTTGGATCCCAAGGCCAGTCTCATCCTTTTGGCAGACAAACAATGTTTTTCTGAGCTGCACAACCTTGGACTTTTGCACTTCTTCTGTCGCGCTCAGCGTTACTTGTCAATTTGTCGAATTTTTCATGCTCTCTCTCTCCAGCCCCTCATCTATCATGTCAATTTTAGGAAAATGCAGGCCCATTTGGCTCACTATCACGAATAAAACATAAGCATTCATTAATTTCATGGAAATGCACTTTTCACTGTTTACCACCCACCTTTGCACTATTCCCTCTTAATATTTTCTCAGCATAAGCTTAAAGCAGAAGTGGCATTATTTATTATCATTTTAAAAGCAAGATGCAAAATGCGAAATGAGGCCTAATTCTTTCATGCATTAGTTCACATTAGTGCACGCATGCACAAAGTGGTTTCCCGTGTGTTTCATGTGATATGTGCATTAGTTATCACTGCACACTATTAGTAAGTATTATGGGGGTGTCAATTCGAGCAGGTTTCTTTTTGCAAAATCCTGTTCCATCAATACCCCCTCTGATGGCTTTCTGGAGCCATAATAAAATACCCACCATACCAAGTGCCATCTTTATCTATCTAAAGATCAGTATTCTTTTCTCTTTTCATCAATTTCTCGTCTAAATCCTTCATCTTGTCATAGTAACCTCCTTTCATATCTTCCAGTTCTATCTCCTCTCTTTTTCTCTTTCTTGCTTTTCGTTTGTTTTTTGATTCTGTCATCTCTTTTCTTTCACACTTAAACTTACAACATTTATTTATTGTTATTATTACTAAGGCTACTCCAGCTATTGAAATAATTTGTATTAATATTTTTCCCAATAAACTACTACCAAAATAGAAAACCATTTACCTACAAAAGAGAAACTCTTACCAAGTCTCTCCCAGACACCGTCAACCTCCAGTTGGGTCAAATCGTCATGTAATTTCATAATCTTCTTAATATATCCCTCAATACTTTTACTTTTGTCAGGGATATAAGTGCAGCAGTGTTGAATTTTCAACATGCCACAGACTCCACCCTCTGTTGCCAATAAGATATCAAAAGCAAGTCGATTTTGCAAAGCCATTGATCTGATTGAACCATTTCGGTGTCAATCATCAAGAACCCACCAGCAGTATCTGTTGATAAACCATTAACCACTGTAGACAACTTTCAAATTTTATGTGAATTCAGAACGACTCCAACAGATGGTTTCAGTGCACCAAATATGTCACCTGTTATTTCTGAGAAACTCGCTCTCTTATTGTGTGTTAGTCCTTGTATTATTTAATTGATTCTGTTATTATTTCTGTCTACTTGGTAGACCTTTGTGAAAACAAATGCAAATTAACAACTACCATACCAATGTGCAGGCAACGTGTAACAGGTTTTCTTACCACACACATAATAGACTCTTGGGAAAACAGGATCAGTTCCACCCTTCAATTCCCAACCTCCAGTAATTTGGAAAGTATGCTCACATTCACTAGTACCAAAGAAATAATTATTATAGTTGGTTTTTAGTCTAAGCAAACAGATTTTTCCTTTTTGATACCAATCCTGGGAAATTGCAGCGTATGTGTCACCTTTCTCATAATTTCCTTCTCTAAAAGCCCACGGTGGTAACTGTGACTTCTGTTCAGCAGCTTTTCTTTGAAAACTTTTTCTTCTATCTTCTACCATGTCTATGAACACCTTTTCTTCAACCCACAAACTACAAGTTAGATTATTTTTATAAGCATATTCTATATCGAGTGATTTAGTACTATGGAAAAATTCTCCCATATAACGTGCATTTTTACTACTTAAAACCTTGTTTAGCTTCTTTATAACAGGTATTTCTGAAAATACTAAATCCATATTGGAATAATGATATTCCAACTTCCCCATCACGTAGAAGAGGCTGGTTAAAACACTTCAAGACACACCATAAGTTAAAGGTAGGCGATGTTAGGTCACCCCCTCCGAGACAGACAAAGGTAATTGCATGCACACATAGCAATCACTCACATTCACTGTATTAACATACTCGTACAACAACTTAATTTTTCACAGCTCTTTTAATTTGGTTTCAATTTGCTTTCATCAACTTGCTCAGTGTCAGTACTGTCTTTCTCTTCACTTGGATCTGAGCTTTCAATTTCTTCCAAGATCACGTACGTTCATTCCGGTGCTGTGTATTTCTTGCTTGGAAATCTTACTCTCTTGGTTTTTCGTACAGAATCTTCTTCTGACTCTTCTTGTTCTGTTTGACTTGAGACCTCATTAATTTGCTCTGGTCTTTTCTTTGACTTTCTCCTCACCATAGTGTATTTTAGGCTTTTCACTCCACTTGGCCAATTGTCACCTTTTCTTGGTCTTTTAGTTTGGACTGCTTCTTCACCTTCTTTCTCTGGCTCACAGGTTCTTTTACTTGGCCTTTCTTTTATTTGTTCTTCTTCTTGACTTTCAGTAACTTCCCTTTCTTCTGTTTCAACAGCAGTCTCAACAGACCCATTGTCTGGTGCCCACTCTACTTGACTTGTGCTGGCTGTTCATCATCTGTTTGTTCTTCAAAATCTGTCACTTTAGATACTTCAGCTTCACACACTTCAGTCTCTGGTTTTTGACTTTGGTTTACCAGTTGCTGCTCTTCTTGTCTTTCAAGTGGACTTGGGACTCGTCTGGTATGGCTCGCATGAATCCAATTTGGCAAACCACCACACTTCACTGCTGGCGTCATCACCAGAATTACATGGTAAGGTCCATTCCACCTGGGTTCTAAACACCATTTCCTCACATGTTTCTTCACGAGAACCCACTCTCCAGGATTCAGATCATGAGCTTGATTCGGCTGTGTTGTATTTGCATTTTCTCCAACCTGGTAGGACACATAATGCCCCAGATCAGCCACTCCTCTGCAATAATCAAGCACTAGATCATCAGATATATTCATCAGTTTGTTTGTTGGTACAAATGCTTGTCTCATTGCTCTTCTCATTAGGATTTCATGAGGACTCAATCCCGTCTTTTTGTCAGGAATGCTTCTAAGACTCATTATTACAAGGGGTAAAGCATCAGGCCACTTCAGTGTTGTGGATGCACACACCTTACCTAACTAGGGGCCATATTATCAAGCGTTAAGATTATCGCTGCTTTATCGGCAGAAAAATGCCGCAGAGAATTCCAATAGAAGCCCATGTTCACACCAGAACATGGGCTTCTATGGAAATTCTCTACGGCATATTATCAAGCCCATTATCGCCGCTTTAGCGGCAGTTTTCTGCCGATAAAGCGGCGATAATTTTAACTCCGGACCTTGATAATATGCCCCCTAGATTTCATAGTGCCATTGATCTGTTCAACCAATCCAGATGCTTTGGGTCGATAGGCATAATGCAGCTTCTGTTCAATTTGTAATGCTGCACAAATCATCTGAATTAACTCATTGTTAAAATAGGTTCCTCTATCTGTTTCTAAAGTGGCTTGAAATCCAAAGCTTGGGATCAGCTCTCTTAGAAGTAGCTTTGCGACTGTGAGACTGTCATTCCTCCTCTTTAGATAGGCTTCCACCCAGCGAGAGAACAAACACAAAGTAACCAACTGATATTTCAGCCTATTACACGGGGGAAGCTCGATGAAATCCAATTGGAGACGGGTGAATGGTCCTGCTGCTTTTACAATTCGTCCCCAACTTAACAACTGTCTGTCTACCTGGATTTTGCTGCTGACAGGTGACACACCTCTGGCATAGGCTCTCTGCAATGGCCCTGAACTTTGGATTATACCATGACTGCTTGAAGAGTCTGGTCATTGCATCTCTTCCAACATGTGTTATTCCATGGTATACCCTTGCCATTTGCAAAAGCAAACAATCTGGCATGACTGGTCTCTCATCTATATAAACCCACACCTCATTTTCAGCTCTCTTTCTGCAGCCTGATTTCATACAAACTTTCTTTTCCTCGCCACTTGCTTCTTCCTGCAACTGTCTAATCTCATCCCAAGTTTCAAATGAAGAAGAGAACATAAGATGGCAATTGGTATTTTCTTTTTCTATCCCTCTATTTGGGGCAATTAAATTTCATGCACAGAAACGCTCTACTAGATCTGTTTATCTGTTGCCCTTTGTCACATAATCATCTCCTGAATTTTGTGCAGAACATTTGACCACTGCAATCCTTTTGGGCAATTGCAAAGCATCCAATAAATCTTTTACTGTTTTGCTGTTCCTTATTGGGGAACCTGAAGAAGTCAGAAATCCCCTTTGCATCCATAGCTGGCCGAAATTGTGGGCAACCCCAAAACCATATTGACTATCAGTAAATATGGTTAGCCTCAAGCTTTTAGCAATTGTTCATGCTCTAATCAAAGCTATCAATTGAGCAATTTGGGCAGAGTTCACCCCTTTTAGACAAGACGCTTCTAAAACTCCCGCTATGGTGCAAACAGCATAGGCAGAACACAATTTACCTTTCTCATTTCCAAAACATGATCCTTCAACAAAGATCACACAGTGTGGTTCTTCTAGAGGCGTGTCCGCTATGTCAGGCCTAGGTTTGGTGCACAGTTCTGTCACATCTAAACAATCACGATCTGTTTCCTCTCTCACTTCCTCACAATATGAATCCGGCAACAGGGTTGCTGGATTTACGTAGTGCACCTCACCACAGTCACATTGTCAGCACCCAAGATCACTCTCTTGCACCTAGTCAGCCAACTATAGGTCATGTACTGTGTCCTTGTGCATGTCAAAAGGATCTCAACTGAATTTGGCACATACACCTTGAATGGATGTCCCATCACAATCGCTTCACTCTGTTCCAGACTCACACAAGTAGCAGCTTCTGCTTTCAAACAGCCTGGTAACGCTGCTGCCACTGAGTCCAAAGTAGCAGAAAAATATGCTACTAAACATCGTGCCCTTCCTTGTTTTGAGTTAAAACTGAAAGGGTACACTCATCTCTTTTACAGCAGTACACCGCAAAATACTTTGCATAATCTGACATTCCGAACGCAGGTGCTCTACAAAGACTGTTTCACAATTTAGTAAAAGCCTCCATACTTTCATCAACAATCAGATCTTTCACATCTTTCCGGGTTAACCTCTGTAGAGGTTTTGCAATCAGTGAGAAACCACTGATCCACTGTCTGCAGTATCCAACCATGCCCAAAAACATTCAAACTTCTCTCTGAGTTTTGGATGGGCTCATTTGTTTAATCACACTAATTCGTTCTGGTGTCACCTTTCTGACTCCCTTTTCTATTTTGTGTCATAGGTACTGGACTTCCTGTTTACAAAATTGCAATTTTGCTGGTGACACTTTGTGTCCTCCTTCTGCCAAATGGTTCAGTAAGGCAATGGTATCTGTCACACATGCCTCTCGTGTCTTTGATGCCACCAATAGGTCATCAATGTACTGAACCAGAACTGAATTTTCTGGCATGACTAAAGTCTCCAGACACCTTTTCAGAATCTAATTAAAAATTGAAGGACTCTCTGTTTGCCCTTGAGGAACTCGGCACCATGCCAAAACACGGTCTCCGACTCGGAATGCAAACAAATATTGGCTTTCTGGATGTAAAGGAATAGAGAAAAATGCTTAACACAAATCAATCACTGTGTACCATTCAGCATCGCAAGGAATTTGGTAAAGGATCACTGCTGTATTTGGCACTACTGGACAACAGGGTACTACATTTTTATTTATTTTTCTTAAATCCTGCACTATTCTATATTTTCCATTGGGCTTTTTATTCCTATAATAGGCGAATTACATAGACTGCTCAATATTTCTTTCAGAATTCCCTGTTCAATCATTTGGTCCTGCAATTACTGCAATTACTTCCGGACTCATTTTGTACTGAGGTGTGTTTGGATATATAGCACCCTCTCACCGTAACCTGAATCAGATCTATATTTGTCATTAGACCAATCTCCTTTCCTGTAAAATCCCATACATCCGACCTTACTGCACTTCTTAATTCTTCGGGCAAATTCTCTTCTGTGAGAAGTGAAATTAACTCATCCACTTCTGTCCCTTGCTTCGCTAACATCATCTTGAATGCAACATCCTCATCAGGTGTCTGAAACGCAACACCATCTGGCATACAATTGATGGTACAATTCATCTTATACAGTAAATCTCTTCCTAAGAAATCTGCTGGATTCGAGTAACATGCCACGAACCGATGCATGTCTCTGAAACTCCCAATATGAACCTCTATTGGATTTGTGACTGGTGTTCTAATATGCTTATTCGAGACTCCTACAACTTGGATACCTTCTCCCAAGAGGGGTAGGTTCGGAATTTCTGCTGCTCTCACAGTAGAACGGGTTGCACCAGTGTCCACTAGCAATGTAATATCATTACCTTCCACCTTTCCAGCAACAAATGGACCTGACTGATCTACCGCCAAAGATGCGCCAAGTACGCAGTCTTACTCCCCCCTCAGGCACCATCATTGAGATGAGTCTGAATCACTCTCATTGCACTGCGACCAGTATTGCGGAACCATTTGCACATTTTGAGTCTTACCAACTTGATCATCTCCCTGAAATCCAGTGTTCGCACTGTACCTCTGCACTTGAGCATTCACATTATTTGGCATAGGAGCTTGTGGCACCTGTAACTGTGGAGCAACTACCTGCTGCTGCTGCTGCTGTTGATTCATAACCACCTCATTCTGCATCTGTGGATTTAAATTTTGGTCTACCCCATTATTCTTCTGAACAGATCTGCACTCGTTCTTTCAATGTCCATACTTACCGCAAGCATGACAAGGACATTTCTTCTTAGCCTCTTCTTTACTAATTTTACCTCTACCCCTATCTCCACTGGGTACCTGACCATTTTGATTCTGAATATTCATCTGATAACCTGTTTGAGAACCACTGTTTACTTCTTGCTTCTCTGCTATTTTCCCTTGTGCCCACCTCATTTTCTCTTTTAACTTTTTATGTCTCGTTTCAATGTCGTCACTACAATACTTCGCATACCTCAAAATTTCGTCAATTGTTTTGCTCTGCCAGGAGATGAAATGCTGCTGAATCATGTTACTGATCTCTGGTTTTAATCCAAACACAAAATGGTACACAAAATCTCCCATATCTTTATCTTCAATATTCTCAAACCCGCTTTAATGTTTGAATACCTGTAACAACCATTCATAGTAGGCATGTACTGGCTCCTTTGGTTCTTGGGTTGTCCTGTCTGTCGTAACCCAATCGGTTTCCTTAGGGGAAATTTTCCCTTTCAAAAAGGTGATTACCTGATTATACTTTCTCAGATGTTGCACCTGTTTTAGGATCTCTAGGATATTCTTCTTTTGGCCAATCGACAGTGATCTTACCCTCTGTCCATTAGTCAGCTGGGATGACAATCTCAAACAAATCATCTCAATCTTTTAACAAAACCTTTGAAACTTTCACAAACCTCTCTACCTGTTTGTACCACTCAACTGTTTTTTCCCTTAACCTAGGAAAATCATTTGTAAAGGATAATATATCCAAGGAACGTGAACACATCCACCACCTGGAACTTCTCTCATTGGACACACCCTTTCAACTAGTTCTGTCTCTCTTAACGGAAACAAAGACGCTCTTTTGCCAGCTGCCTCTGCTTTCTTTTTCGTCCATCTACCTTTCCACCATTCCACATCTCCCCAGTTTTTCTGAATATTCATCAACTCCATTATCTGCCTTCTTTTTCCAGACGCAATCAAACTTTCCAAATCCTTATCTGTAAAATCAATTCTGTATGTGTTCTGCAACAACTTCGACTTCCCTATGTCTACTCTATATTCACTAGCTGCCTATGTTATTTTCTCATGAAGATTTCTCGCTCTCCAGGTAATACTTTTACACAAAAACAACAGCTCTTCATCTTGGTAAGTCCCTAGTCTGTCTAGACTTATTGTACCAAAAATCATCTCTTCCAAATCTACTCTCAATTGGCTCAAATTTATACACTGTGCTTGCGGTTTACATTTTTCCATTCCCTTTATCCAATCATCTAATTCATCTGCTGAAGGACCTACTGAACTCTCTGACATTGGAGTGACATTCTGCTCTATTCTCCTCGGGGTTATTTGTGTACTTTTCTTAGGGGTTTCAGTTATCATCTCACAAACCGGAATATCTAACAATGAAGTATTCCTGTCAGCCTATCCATCCTCATCCGCTACTGTCACCATTTCACTTCCTATACTACTCCTTGGAACTGCCAACGCATTTACCTTTGACATATTCTGTTTTTCACCATACAATGGAATAATCGGACCGATTGTTACTGGTACCGTCAATGCTTTCGCATTTAAACTTAACTGATTTATTTTCTCGGTCAGTTCTTCTCTTGACTTATCCAACATGTCCTTTTCACTTTATCGTACTACTCTAGTTATTTTTGGGACTTGTGGAATTATTGGGGTTCCCAATGGAGGTGCATTTGGAGTCACTTCACCTGAAGTCGTTTGATATGGCGGAGGTCTTTTGGTCAAAATGTCATCTAATAATTTATCATCAGAATTGTTTGGGTCATAGCCTAATCTCGAAGTCTCTATATGTTTCTTTTTCTCTTTACATTTAACTCCTGTCTGATCTTCTGCAACTAAAACTGGGTACAAGCCCTCAGTTATCACAGCTCTCCTCCATCTTTTCATTTTATCTTCTCTTCTCTCAAAGGGATATCTAGTTCTAATATTTCTGTATCTCCAACTGCCTCAATATTTCTCTCTTTTGAATGCTTCTATTTCCCATTCCTCTAATGCTTCATACTGTGTAAGTCTGGGATTTGGCTCTAGTGAATTCATTCGATCTCTCAAATTCTGTAAAATCCTTATATTAAACTAACCATGCTGAGGAAAAGCTATAACACCATCATCCTTCGTATATTCCACCCAATTCTTTAACCAAGTACATGTATGGTATCCTAACTCCAACATCATTAAGGAAGCAGGCGTTCTTGGATGTGGAATAGGAATTCCCTCTCTAGTCCCTCTCTAGTCACTATCAGTTTGTCCTTTTTAAAGAAATTCTTTATTTTCTTCAGCAACTTTATATTCCGACTCTTTTCACTAATGTATTTCAACTAAACAAACAAAGAAGCCTTTCTGTAATTCTATTTATTCTATTTGTCAGTTCTCGTCCTATACCAGCGCGAATCACTCCAACCGTCCAATCAGAGCTCCACTACGTAAGCAACGTCTTGACCAATGCAAATGCAGTTCACGTAAATCAACCAGTCACAGCTCCCTAAACGCCCTCTATCTGACCAATGCCAGCGTGGCTTTTTCTGATGTCAGTATCACTCCTTCTACTGACCCTCCCTTCACAAAATAATTCAGCAGTATATATTTCTAATTTTCTTAATCAATTTCCTGTTAGTAACAACACAAAACAATGCTACTTTGTCTTTTCCACTAAATAAAGAGATAGCTCTTCCCTTCAAACGAGAAATTCTTTCATTTCAAGTAAAACAACGGCCAACGCTATTTTACACCCAAACAAGCTACATGTGGACTTGGTACTCCTCTAGGGATAAGGCCAATGTTTCACAAGAGGACTTTTATTTAAAAGAGGTCTTGTTACTCCCCTGGGGATAAGGCCAGAGTTTCGGAAGTGGACCCTTCGCTATTTCAGAATCTTTACATACATACGAAATTGTCCCTAAATATAACACCTACAGCCTTCCGCCGTACAGTATTATAACAACAGACAAAGTACTTCTGCAGTGTGATAACTTATCCACACTCTTCTTCTGCCTACTTCAGGCTAAATTTCCATCCTGGGATCTCTCAGGTATCTCCGTACCTGTGCTTCTATATAACATGGAACAGGACACTAACAATTTATGTTGAGAAACATATAATCAATAATCAATAATTATTACCAAACTAATCAATAATTCAACCGTCATCTGCTACCAGAAAACTGATCCAGCGCTACACTTTATCAGGGATCGATACTTATAAATATTCAGGGCCGGACTGGCCGTAGCGGGCACCGGGCGTTTCCCAGTTGGCCACTATGGTGGGGGCCAATTTAGGACCACTGGGGCCCTTTTTGTTACAGGGCCATTTTTGCAGCATAGCTGCAATATCGGTCCTTGTAACAAGATTGGCCCTGACAAACAGCTCGGCCGCACCCCCAACCCCGGGGGGGGGCAGGCCGAGCACTTTGCGAGGGCCGGTTTTGGTTCCCAGTCCGGCCCAGTCAATATTTCATACAAATGGCCCATTCACATTCACCCAATTCATGAAATCCCTGTTGTGCCTGGGGTCAAGTATTATAGGTGTGAAAAATCGTTTCCTTCACAGATTTATTTCTAATCTTTCTAATTACATAACTAGACCTGTATATCAACTGTCTTTCCTCTGGTCGATGGACCAATTAGTTGAGTAGTTGATAGTAATAATAGTCCTATCTAACTATCTAACTAGCTAAATAATCACAGACTATCAGTAAAATTAATAAAGTTTATCTCAAATAAATGTGAATAATTAATGCTCATCGCATACAGGCTACAAATGCAAACAATGAATCTCACAAAGGGAGAGAAAAACAAATCAGCAGAAATGCAACAGTGTCATACGCATCATCAAATGAACGATATGATTATGAAGGAGTGGATAGATGAAGAGATATAAGTTTCAGAGACAAAAATACATTTGCAAATGTTTATGCAAAGTACGAGTCAGAAAAATAATACAAACCCAAAGGATCAGAGAAATACCACCCCCCTGGCTAAGGAGGTAATGTGGGTCCCCTGAAATAGAGACAGGGAACAAAGATTTCAGGACTCAGGAACGGGACAGGAACAGGAACAGGAACAGCTAGGCCTCTCTGCAAACCGACGAACAGCGACGCATCACCCCTCTCTCCTCTCCATATGACCTAAGCAATACGCTAACCACACCCCCAAAGGCACCCCAGTTAGAACTCCAACCCACTTTAGCTGAAACAATTCATAAAATTCAACTGCTTATTGGATGGTTTGGGAGATGGTTCATCACACTAGCATGTTCTCATTCAAAATTTCTTCAGTCTTTTGTTTATTCATCTTTCGCATAACATAATACACGACTAGTGAATGCTAATACATTTACATGTAACATTTTATCATTTCTCAGAAGTCTTTCAGCTACATCCGCGGAAGAAGTCTTGGGTCCCACGGCCAGTCTCATCCTTTTGGCAGACAAACAATGGCTGCACAACCTTGGACTTTTGCACTTCTGCAGCGCTCAGCGTTTCTTGTCAATTTGTCGGATTTTTCATGCTCTCTCTCTCTAGCCCCTCCTCTATCATGTCAATTTTAGGAACATGCAGGCCCATTCGGCTCACTATGACGAATAAAATATAAGTATTCATTAATTTCATGGAAATGCCTTTTCACTGATTACCACCCACCTTTGCACTATCCCCTGTTAATATTTTCTAAGCAATTTTCGCCCCATCTCATTGTTGCCTTTTTTGGCTAAAATTTTGGAGACTCATGTTGCTGACTGTCTTAGTGCTTTTATTGAACAGTCATCGTACTTAGACCCCCATCAAGCGGGGTTCAGACCCAAACATGCTACTGAAACCGTTATTTTGGCAGTTCTTGATTAACTTCGTAGAGGGGCCGACTTGAGTTCCACGCAAGCCCTGATACTTTTAGATCTCTCGGCAGCCTTCGACGCGGTGGACCATGCTCTTTTGGTCGACCGTGCGAGAGCGCCGGGATTCGGGGGCCCCCGTTGGACTTCATCTCCTCTTTTCTCTGTGACTGCTTTCAAGCGGTTTGTTTGGCTAGTTTTTTGGCTCAGAAAAAGAGATTGATATGCGGTGTCCCCCAGGGCTCTGCCCTCTCCCCCCTTCTTTTCAATCTGTACATTCACCCTTTGATCTCGGCCCTTCAAAAAAGAGAGGTGACCGTCTTCAACTATGCTGACGATCTTCAACTAGTTTTTCATATTGATTCTTCTCCCTCTTCTATTGAAAACTTTCAATCGGTCATGCTATTTATTAGCAATTGGATGAGTGCCAGTCAGCTTAAGTTAAACCCAGACAAAACTGAGCTGATCCTCACGGGGGGCCCGGGAAACCCCTGGAATTCCAACTTTTGGCCTGTCGCCCTGGGTCATCCTCCATCTCCAGCAAAATCAGTCAAGAGTCTGGGAATTGTAATCAGCTGCGATCTTTCGATGAAAGCACAGATTAAATCGGTGGTATCTGCCTGCTTCTTCTATCTTCGAAGGATTCGCAAAATCTCCAGATTTCTGACTCTTGAGGCCCGGATTCAGGCCGTCCTTGCCCTGGTGATGTCGCGTATTGACTTTGCCAACTCTCTCTACGCTGGCATTCCCGCCTATCAACTACATCAACTTCAATTGGTACAGAACCAAGCCGCTCGTCTTGTACACGGCCAGCCTAAATTTCACCATGTGAAACCCATTTTGAAGGATCTTCATTGGCTCCCTGTCTTTCAACGTTGCCTTTTCAAATTAGGATGTACCGTTTTCAAAGCCCTTTGGGATCTTGGCTCGTTTTTTATTAGGTCTAGACTGTCACGCTATACCCCTTCTCGTGTATTACGCTCTTCAAACATGAATCTTCTGACGCCCTGTTCTTGTAAGCGCAAGAAACACGGTGGTCTTTGTTTTTCATTTCTGGCACCTCAATTCTGGAACTCCCTTCCTTTTGATCTTCGCTCATCGTCTTCTTATGCTCAGTTTAGATCTGCTCTTAAAACCTGGCAGTTCATTCAAGCTCATAATTAATATATTTTTCTCTCAACTGTTTGACTCTGCTGAGCGCCAAGAAACCGTTTGGTGAATGTGCGCTGAATAAACATAAGATAACATAACAAGCTTAAAGCAAAAGTGGCATTAGTTATTATCATTTTAAAAGCAAGATGCAAAATGTGAAATGCGGCCTAGTTCTTTCATGCATTAGTTCACATTAGTGCACGCATGCGCAAAGCGGTTTCCCGTGTGTTTCATGTGATTTGCACATTAGTTTTCACTGCACACTGTTAGTAAGTATTATGGGGGTGTCAATTCGAGCAGGTTTCTTTTTGCAAAATCCTGCTCCATCAATGGTGTGTTCAAGTCATTCAGAGTGTAAGTCAAAACACTGGGGGATATTCACAAGGAACTATCGCACTTTATCACAGCCAAAGTTGCGATAAATCGATCGCCCCATTCACAAGCTGGTGTTAACAGCCCACAGCACTAGTTTACCTTCGATAGCAGCCACAAAAAACATCGCTACAGAAGACCCTCGCAACTATCGCTAATGGGATGCAGAGTAAGCGTTCCCGTGCCCAAAGCCGCGATAACACCACTCCACAACATTCACAACGACAAGCCTGAACTGCGATGAGAACACAAAACAGGCAATAAGGCACGTTAGCAGCAGGAAAATAACACCTGCTCTGACCTGGTGCAAAGTCGGACCACAGCCTGCACCACAAAAGGGAGCACATCCAACAGCCACATCGGAAGGGCAACAGATGCCATTGAGCCACCGGTCATGCGGGCCGCACACCCAAGAGGGCCACAACACCCACCGCTACCACCCCAGGACCAAAACCCCCACACGGAAGACCCCTGATCACCACAGAGGCAGCGCAGACAAAAACAGCGGACCCCCAGGAAACGCACCAGCCACACAGACCCAACACCTGACAATGTCATTGCCCACCACAGGCTCAAAAGGACAACCATTGTACGTATCCTGACCAACAACGCCCAACAGGCCGACGGCACTAACACAGCGGGCAACCAACATCCCACCCCACACAAAGCTGCTGACTGTGCTGCACCTGTTGGCCCGTGGTACCCCCATCCAACACCCTCCACAGTCGGAGGAGTCAAAAAGTCAGCCACATCCAAGTCTCTAAAAAACCTGACCTGGACATCACCATCAGCCTCTTACCCCAGTCCCTATACATCCAACACAATGCGCAGGATCCGCTGGACACCAAGCAAGGCCCATATGCCACAGCTGGATGCACGCACGTGTCGGGGGCAATCCACAGCACACATGTCATACCTGTGCCCCCTGCCGACACAGCACACAATCACCGCAACAGAAAGCACACGTCTCAAGTCAGTGTGCAGGCAACAACCGAACACCGTGGAACATCCACAAATCTCGCCTCCAAAAACCCAGCCACTGTGTACTATTCCTCTATCCTCCAACAGTCCCTCATCAACCAGCATCCCCAGGATGGCACCAAGGGAATTGCACAGCCCCTTGGCAAGTTCCAACTGAACAACCCATTCACCTCAACTCCACAACCATGCAACTCACAACTCTGGCAATGCACACGTCACAAAATCAAAACCAACATGCTAAACAACATGCCCACCCACTACACACGACAGAACAACTCACAATGGTAACCTGGGCAAGCCGTGAACATGAGCCATCAACGGCATGGCACCTCAGCCACACACTAGCCCAAAGTGGGGAGAGGTGGCAACCAGGCATGTGTGAAGGAGGCAGGAGAACCATGACTGGGAAAGTACACAATGCCAAGAGTGGTGGAGATGTGCTGGACAGACCGGAGTATGCAGAATACACCCATATCCATGGCGACCTACACCTTGGGTGTATGGAGTGCAGTGGACAGTGGACGCAACCATGTCCCCCCGGCCAGTGGGGGAGTTCGCGGAAATGTTGCCTGTTATGTCCCCCGTAAGCATGAACGGAGTGGGATGGCCCGACGTACGCCAGGCCAGCATAGGGGTGTGAATAAAAAGCACATAGCCCTGGACGTGTTCCTCTTCCGGAAAGCCCAACGTCCCTGCCATGGCGATGCCTCTCACCACGCCACAAGGCCGATGCCGTCCTCGTGAGCGAAGCTGCCTGCGATCCTGTCTGTGCGCCTGCTGTATCCCGGCCTGCTGGACCCCGACCCCGTCAGACCCGCCCCTGCACAGCCAGGCCACACTGATCACCTTCTGACACCGGCGTGTGTCAAGGATGGTCCACCACGTGCCGGTGCAAGCTCCAAGCACCAGTTCCGTAACCTCTGCAGCCTCCGCAGTCCATCGCTGGCCCCCCGACGCTGACCCACATTACTCCCTCCTCATTCACATACTACACCAGCGTCCTCTTCGGCCCAGTACATCCCATATGTGAAGCAGTGTCCTGAGTCCTGACAGGCAGCGGCCACAGCACCAGACCCCCCCGATCAGTGAGGCATAGTTCCATATGGGCATCTTGCGACACATGGTGCCACTAACCCTGTTCAATGCCAGCCGGCAACACATGGTGCCACTAACCCTGTTCAATGCCAGCTGGCGACACGTGGTGCCACTAACCCTGTTCAACACCAGCCGGCGACACGTGGTGCCTCTAACCCTGTTCAACACCAGCCGGCGACACGTGGATGAGGGACCAGGACTACCCTTTGGACCAGTAGGTCCCACATCCAGCACCTAGTCGCGAATCATGAATGGCAGAGTCCACACCAGTGGTCGCATGGAGAGGAGTAAAAGGAAGATGCGGCTCAGTCCGGACAAAAGCCAGGCCACAGTCACGGAGGTGACCGAACACTATCAACAACTGAACTGGTGCCATCAACCCTGCTCATCGCAAGTCCGCGTCCCGTGGTGCCACTGAACCTGAACTACGCAGGCCGTTGGGACCAGCCAACCTATGCCGGCGACACTCGGTGAATAGTCCGTGCTGATGACTGCCTCAGGCCTATACTGCGGTCCAGTAGGTCACATATGTGGAACTGTGTTTTGGGTAAGATGCGGAGGAATCCACACCATTGGACACGCCTCATCGCAGGCGGCATCCCCTAACTGCACCGGTGCCACTAACTCTGTGCGCAATGAGTCATGGGCACCATCTAGTTGGACCTTGGTGGTGTCAGAGCCCATGGCCTGGTGGTTTTCTGCATCTTCTTCTGGCTGGACCTGACTTGGTGTCCAACATGTGTCTGTTCCATTCATCTCCACCATAGTGAGTGTATCAGTGTGGGCCTGCCCTCTGCATCCTGCCCTGGGGGTACACCTTCCACTGTCTAGTGAAACACTCTGCGACAAGGCCCCTTGTCATCCTGTGAACCTGCTCTGCACCCGTGACCCTGCCCCAGTGCACCGCAAGTCAGCGGCCCGTGGCGGCAGGCCCGTGCAGGACGCTGTGTGCATCCGGGGCTACTAACTCTGTGCAGCACAAATCATGGGACCTTTATGGTTGAATGGTTGTGTCCTTTACGATGTACACTGTTGACGATTTCTGACTGCACCAGGCAGCCCGTGCCAGCTGGTGTGCACACACCCCACACACATCCAACACAGGTGTCACTCGGTAAGTGTGCCTGATAATAAATGTCAAAACACACAAGATGATGGACGGAATGTTGCACATTGGCAAAACATTCTCCCCCAGTCACAGATCTGGGTTTAATCCATTGTTATTTTTTTCACCCCGCCACCCCAGTTCAGACATGGCCCTATGCTCAGACGTGAGTCCCGTGCTCTCCATGCCACTGGAATCAATCTATCCTGGCTGAAGAGGGGTGAAACCCCGAAACCAGTCCTAGGATGCTTGGTTCCAGTCCAGGGAGGACCTGGACTGGCATTTCGGGCTGTACTGTTCCCATGAGGCACAGGGTCAAGACTGATTTGCATATGGCTGGGTTCAAACTGGAATGGCATGGTGAGCAAAAAAATGATGGATTTAGGCCCAGATCTCTGTACTGGGGTGAATGTATGACATTGTTCTGCATCCTGTCCATCAACTGTTGTTTTTGCATTTGTCACCCTGAGTGGGACGGGTATGCTCAGACGTGAGTCCCGTGCTCTCCATGCCACTAGAATCAAGCTATCCTGGCTGAAGAGGGGTGAAACCCCGAAACCGGTCCTAGGATGCTTGGTTCCAGTCTAGGGAGGACCTGGCCTGGCAGTTCGGGCTGGACTGTTCCCATGATGCACAGGGTCAAGACTGATTTGCTTATGGCTGGGTTCAAACTGGAATGGCATGGTGAGCAAAAAAACAATGGATTTATGCCCATATCTCTGTACTGGGGTGAATGTATGACATTGTTCTGCATTCTGTCCATCAACTGTTGTTTTTGATAATAAATGTGGCCTTGCGGATTTGCCCATAGCCATTCACACCATCTGAACAAGTGTGTCCGTGTGTTCATTGTCAGCTTGATGGGCTCAGGCCCTGCAACATCACAGTGTGCTGTCTTCTGCGGACTTTGCCATGTCACCTCAGCATTGGCAGTGACCCTGAACATGTAGTCCTGCACCTACCCCCCTGCATGCACAGGCTGCGTGTGCTGGTTTGGCGGGGGGCAGGGCGTGGTCCGGACCTGGCCCAGTGCAGGAAGTGTGGTAAGTGTGTCTCTGTTTTGGGGTGTTGTCGCCACCAGGGCCACAGTACACAATGTTGCAATGTGGCTTGTTCAAGGAGGGTGGGCCCGCAGGTTTGGGGACATGTAGGAGCGCAAGGATGCTCAGGGTCTTGGCACATGCATGCCAGGTGTGATGTGTATCAGTCTTGCATATGCATGAGTCTGTTGCCTGGCCTCATTCGCAGCGCCATCCCAGCCAGCCATGGGCTGGACACCTGTGTCCGCCCTGTCCGAACCATTGGCCTACACCCAAGTGGGCACACACCTTCGAAGGACAGCATCGCGGTGTTGTTGGCATGGCGCTGGACATGTGCGGACAGGCATTAGAATGGTGTCCTCTAGGAGTGCACGTGATACAACCGTGCAGCGCACACAAGTGTGGGTGCCCGTGGAAGGGGGGAGCAGCTGTGTGGCAACGTGATACACAGTGAGTCCGCTCATGTGCGTCGTGCTGGGCATATCATCCATGATTCCCAGGATCGCAGACGTCCCACCACACCCACGACCAGCCTCTGTACGTCTCCTGTATGCATGCAGCTGGTGAAGTTACTGTAGGGATGAAAGGTCCTTTGTCTGTACTATCAGGCGGTAGCACATCTGCAGCTCCGAGCAGGAACTTGCATGTGCCCAGCACCCCCTGACACATATGATAGCATTTGCTTGCAACTCCCACACTACGCCCTGCCCGGCGTGAGACCAATGTGTACACATCCCACAAGCAGTGGTCCTAGGTCATAGTTGGCGTGCATGATATGGCCTTCACACATACTCCCACCCCACCCAAGGCCTGCACCCATTGCACACAAACACAGCTCATTGCACCGAGCTGAGCTATTTCAGCCACAGGACTGTCTCAGGGCAAGCCAGTGCTGCTTCAAGCAGAGCCACTGACGCAATGGCAGACCAACCCGGACACAGGGTCTACTCCAGTCACGTGGAGCTGTACCGTGCATGTCTGCTGCATGTACTGGGGGCACTGCCGCTGGCAGTGCTGCAGGTCAGTTACCGGCTGAGCTTCCACCTTGTGCACGACACTTGCGGGCAGCCTGTGTTGCATTGTCGCTCGTGCATATTCGAGTGGTCCATGGATGTCTGCCTCTCCAACGTAACGGTATCGGACCTGGATTTCGACGTGTATGTGCGCCCCCTGTTGGCCCACGACCAGGGGTGTCACCAGGATGACCGCTTATGGCATGCATGGATGTTTGGCATGCAGGCTGGAAACTGGACCTGGGAGATTGCACGAGTCGTCGTGTGCAGTGAGCACATTGAGCCTCTACCCGATTGGGCTTTGGTGCACAATGGGTCCAGTGGTTGGAGTCAGCACATCTGTCCGGGCCAGCTGATGGATTATGTCGACGACTTGTCAGATGTGGTGGACGACAATCGCTCATTGGAGATGTTGGCCTACACAGCTGCACTTGCGTTCATGGACTAGTGACAAGGTACCTGCAGCCACAACTGGATGTGAGCCATTGCACTTGTCATGACACATGGTTGATGTTGTGGATGTGGTCACAGGTCCCGAGACGACAGTGGACATGGCTGCATTGGCCAGGACTCATGTTCCAGGCGAGGACAACCAATGCGGGTTGGCACTGACTTGTGTTGGTGAGGGACTCCCCCGAGGTGAACATGGGCGCTTTCCTATGTTCCTCATTCAGACATGCTGCTGCATTTGTCTGCATATCGTGGCACTTCTCTTGGCCGTACTGACTCGCACTTGTTGATAAAGTTTCCGCACTTTCACTTGTCTCCAACTGTGTTGTGTCTTGATTTGTATGCCAATGTGTGTGTCACGGACTCTCTGGCTCCCTGCCATCCGTGCATTGCTACCCCATCACGACTGTGTGTTTGTACTTGTGCATTATCATGTCCCTGTTTCGTGCTTTGCCAGATGCGTATGGCCGTTTACCGGCCACAGGCGGGTGCCCTTGTGTCCTGTGTTTAGTTGTGCACAAGTTGGTGTTTGTACCACATTTTGTTGGATGTTGGGGTGCTCTGCTTCCTATGTGTGTGTGCTGCATTGTGTGTGAGATGTCCCTTCAGCTCTGATTTGGCTCGCCCTTCTCCCTTTCAGTCAGTGTTGTCTTCACTTCTGTGCTTGTTCAGTGGTGTGACACTGCTGGGTTGTGTGACTTGTGCTCCTGGTTGGTGTTGTTACTGTTGGGCATGGTTTGTCTGAAGTTGTGTTGTGCTTAGTTGTGCATGTGTGCCATTGTGCCCATCTCCCCCGTCCCCCAGTCCCTGCTGGTTCCTCTTCCTGGTGCTGTTGTGTCTGTTGTTTGATCCAGTTTCCGGTCCCCGGGTCCTGCCACCATCTCCAGACTGATGTGGTGGAGACCATTTCCTCCATGTCATCCAGCTCCTGGTGTGGCGCTGGACTCCCACCTCCGATGCGCATTGCTGCCTTCTTGTTGGTGTGTTTCTACTTGTTTGTGCCTTTCGCATCATTGCTGGAGTTCTGGTTTTCTGCATTGTCCTCCTCCGCTCTCAGGCTGCATTCATCTTGTCCAAGTTGGCCTTCCATGTACAATGTTTTGTTGCCAATGGGTTTGGTGGGGTTGTCTGCTGGCTCGGGTTGCCTCCATTGTGGTTGGCTGTTGTTTTCTGTTTGGTCTGTCTTACTTTTTCAGGCTTTTTTGTATGCTTATTCCCACCTGCCGTGTGGTTCGCGGTCCTGGTGGTGTTTATCCCTGCTTTCCTCATTGTGGATGGGCTGATCGCAAGTTTTCTGGTGTTATCTCCGTCGGGTGGTTGTATCGCGGACATTGGCAGCGTTTTCGGTGTACTATCACATGCTACCGCCATGTTGTGAATTCCACGTTCACACAGGGTTATTTTACCGCGATGGGCTGCGATGTGTAAAGTTGCGTTAGCATTTTTTGGTGATGTTTAGCACACGTTCTTGTGAATATACCCCACTGTGTTTTCCACTGTAATGATGGTTGATTTGTACAAATTGGAATACTATAGATTGTATGACGACAGCCATAAGTTCTTTACTTTTAGACATTTGCTTCTGTAGGTTTAGCAGTTTACCTAATGCCCTGAAGCAGATGTAAAATTGGGGAGAAAGTGACATACCGGCGCAGCGGCGCAAGGGGCTTGTAAATAAGCCCCAGCGGTGATGGCTGAGCACCGCATGATGGATTAAAGAAATGCTTAAATGCGTGCGCGTTTCTGAACTGCTCAGCTATTTCTGTTGACACCATATGGCTTAACAGCACGCTCTGCTTAAATGCATATGATTTCGGTAAATAACGCGACGAAAAATCTGCAGTGCTTTGCTTAAATAAAGGGCACACAATCAGCAGCCAGATGGCCACCCCCAAACCCAACATCCCATCATGTCTGCGCTGGTCCCCGGCAGTTGTGCAGAATAAAAGCTGCTATCCTTTATTCAGTATTCTGATCGCCGAATAATCATAATGTAGTAAAACGAAGAGGCGTCTCTAAAGGAGTTCAGAAGGCTAGCTCCAGAAACAATCTCAGGGCAAAGCTTGTCTTCCCAAACGCTTCTATCTTTGTCTCCGAACTCATTCATCTTAGCTCGGGCGACTGAAATAACGCCCGGTTTTGGCTTCCAGTGGCAAACTTCTGCCTACAGTTCAGGGCACGTTTGAAGTAGTGAAATTGTGAATATAGATAAACTTTAGGAATTGTTTATGAAAGGCTAAATAACGCATGTTTATGACGCTCACATGCGTCATGTACTCCAAGTATATGATGGGTTTACTACCTCTAGTAGGAGAAGTTTGACTACCCTGTGAGTGCAGATGAGGTAGGATTAAATAAAGGGCTTCTGTTTTAAGAGGATACAGTTATGGGATCGCATTGTATGGTTGTTTATATAGATCTTACTACCCGTGACGAGGCACTGAAGCACTTTGTGAAGGGGGACCGCTTTACTCCATTGTGTCCAGTGTTACTACGCCCCCGGTGAGGCACTGAAGCACTTTGTGGAGGGGGACCGCTTTACTCCATTGTGTTCAGTGTTACTACGCCCCCTGTGAGGCACTGAAGCACTTTGGGAGGGATAGCACTTTACTCCACGGAGGTCAGTGCTACCATCCCTGAAGAGATACTAAAGCACTTTGTTCACGGGCAGCACTTTACTCCATAGAGCTCAGTGTTACTACCCACACCTGATGAGGCACTGATGCACTTTGTGGAGATGTAGCATATTACTTCATTGAGATCAACATTACTACCCACATCTGATGAGGCACTGAAGCACTTTTTGGAGGGGCAGCACTTTACTTTGTGAAGAACAGTGTTACTACCCACCACTGATGAGGCACTGAAGGACTTTGTGGAGGGATAGCACTTACTCCATGGAGATCCGTGTTACAACCCACCCCTGATAAGGCACTGAAGCTCTTTGTGGAGGGGTAGCTGTTTACTCTGCGGAGCTCGGTGTTACAACCCACCCTGGGCCCTGACCAGACACTGAAGCAGTTTGTGCACGGGTAACACTTTACTCCATGGAGCTCAGGATTAGTGATTTAGTGAAACATAAGGAATGTAGCTAGTCATGCTGGTTCCATTCAATGCTGTGCAATATATACATTTTTCTAATGCATATCATTGCAAGTTTGTGCACATTCATTGCTGCGGCTATTTTCCTGTGTTTGAGTTAGTGAGAAACTTCACACTATTAGTGACATTGCTAAACATCCGATACTAGTTTAGGGTTATTTGTTGAATATATAGTGTCATATACCACATGTCTGAAGACACAACTGAGCTGCAAGAATTACTAATCCCTTGCAGAGCATCACCTGCCTGTTTGTAATTGCTATTTCAAAACAGTAAGTAAGAGATAAACTGTGCTTTAAACATGAGGTAAAGTATTTGCCTATTAATAGACATGCAGCCAACGCCTTTCAAAGTATTGACTTTTGTTAGAAAGAACATGGATTGAGCATACATGCCATTAACATTACTAGAGTTTGCCAGCAACAGAGAAGGGTCTTATATGCACCATCTTGAGCGACTCAGAAGGGTTGTAGGCTGCTTCTATTTAAGGAGCATAGAATTGATTCTCAATAATAGGTAATGAGCGAAGTGTGTGAATTCAACTAATTCACTGGCAATTACTCTGGCCCGCCTTCCTGACCATCAATTTTTGCGGACAGTGCCACTTCATCCAGTGACCAACTATTCGCTCCTGACACCTGATTAATCAGTTACCATATCTGGCACCCCTTACCCCAGGACTTTCCTGTCCCCAGACCTCCATCTATGTAAGAACCTTTTGGACCCCACTCCAGCACACTGAGGCCCTTTATTTGTGCCTTGTCTCTCTCTCTTTGTCACTGCCCTATGTGTAATTTCTTATTGCCATTGCCCTCTGTTAATAACTTTTCTGTTTGGTACATGCCTTTTCTCTCGTCACTGCCCTTGGTTTGTGTAATTTCTGTTTGGCACTGCCCTTATTTTCCCGCTCCTTATCTTTTTCTCTTATCTCACTTCCTGCACTCCTCTTCCTGCCTGCTATGCCACTCACAGCTGTGCCTACTGCCCCATACATTCCTCCCTACCCAAGACCTACTTAACACCGGCCACAGTTTGGACTAGCCAGTCGGCAGGTAACACTGCTAGCCCCCTGAGGACTTACCGGTGCCCGCAACTCTGTCCAGGATAGGTCTTTTCAGATTCCATTCCAGCACCTATCTGCACTCAGCACTAGGAACCTTAGTCATATTCCCACCCACCAAAACCCTCCATGCTCTCAACCCCGGCCACACTCTCTCACACTCGCAAACTCCTGCCATCCTCTCACAACACTACACACTTCCATGCATGCTCCTCAACACCAGCTCTCTCAACAAACATGCCAGAGAGATCCTGGACCAACTGAATGACCACTGCACTGGCCTACTGTTCCTCAAAGTAATATGGCTGAACTCAGCCACGGCACCCGACATCACCACATCCATTCCCTTCCCATCTGGCTACAATATCACCAGGCAAGACAGACTGCACAAGCCCTTTGGTGGAAATGCCATCAGCTGCACCATTGCGTGGACACCCCATCTATTGACATGGGGCACGTGTTGTTGAAGTTGCAAATTTACCCTGAGTGGTACTCTCATATACAAATGAACTGGGCTGAGCACCAACTTCCACAACACCATTGCAGATCTGTCCGTGCCACTTGTCCTTGACGCAACCAATTACATCCTCCTTGGAGAGCCAAACTTCCACTTGGAAGATAACCTGCTGATCACAACTTGAAAACACTCCTCGATTACCTTGGAAACATGGGCCTCACCCAATGAGTTAAAGGACCTAGACATGCTGCTGGACACCTCTTGTACCCCATTTTCACCTCCTTCAACAGAGTCCAAGTTAAAGAGCCCACACTGGTCACCTGGACTCACCAAACCCTCGTTGAGTTTAGAATTCCTGTCCCATTCCAAAACACTTGAACCCCAGCCAAAACTAGAACAAAATCCTGGGCAAGGACTGGACCACCCTCTTCACACCTACCAATCTTTTTCACATCGAAGTTTTTAACTGACTCGCTGCTTTAAATAACGTGTACCTGCTCATTTGCACAATTGTTTTGGGCTTGGGGAACTGAAAGATTGGGAATCTTTTTTTAACTTTGAGGTCTGTTGAAACGCTGCTTTTTTAATTTGTATTATTGCTTACTTGCACATTCACCGAGTCTTCCAGTGTTTCTGATCCGTCACAGCTGTAGTGCCGCTTGCACAGAGAAACGCTGCAGGCCACACCCCCCACACACTAATTCCACCCCCACTTCCGGCTGGCTGTCGGGCTGGTGGCGGGAGATGGAAAGCACTTAAACAAGATGCTCCCCCGTGCGCGCAGCGGACACACGCAGTGGGCGTGCCAAAGATAAGCCCGTCTGCGCCCGTCCGCGGCCGACCGGGGCCAGGGGCCAGACCCCCTGCCAGTTCTGACCTCAGAGTTCAATATAATTTACAACAGCTATATGCGCTTTGTCCGTTGATGGGTGTAGATTGTAGGCATAGTATTAAGGTGGGAAATAATAGCGTGGCATGTTGTCACTGCTCTTTTTCTGTCAGCAATCAGCTGAAGCCCAGGGACTCTGGCCAGGTATTGAGCCTCTCGCTGATTAACTGTAGATCATTGAGGAAGCACAGAGTAGATATCCACGACCACCTGTTAGATGGTCAGGTGGACGTGCTATTCCTCACAGAAACGTGGCTAAATGAGGACTCAGCCCCGGAAATTCTTGAGGCCCTCCCCAACGGCTATGGTATTACCAGGGTGGACAGACCCACCGGTAGGGGAGGGGGGATTGCGATAATTCATAAACACTCCATACAGTGCACCCTTGAGCCTATGGATATCTTGGACTGTGAAGCTGGTTTTTCTCCATTATGGCACCCAATAATTATATCATAAAGGGGCTCTTGGTTTATAGACCTCCAGGATCATCCACACGGTTCGCCCCTAGTTTGATAGAGTGTCTTATCCAACCAGCATTTAGGTATGAGAAATTACTGCTACTAGGGGATATGTCCACTGCTGTCCTACAACCCCAGGCTGCTGCATCTTGTTGTTCCCTTCACCTGCTGCCTGCCTCCCCTGCCGCCGTCGCCCTTCTCGCATCCCGGCCGCAGTGAGGGGAGGACTACATCCCCCATCAGCTCTTGCGGCAGGAAGCCGCACACGCCCCCTCAGCGGCAGGAGGTGAACTTTACCCGAGGAGAGCCCCGGTGGAGCGGGGGCTCTGTCCACTGCTGTCCTACAAGCCCAGGCTGCTGCATCTTGTTGTTCCCTTCTCCTGCTGCCTGCCTCCCCTGCCGCCGTCGCCCTTCTCGCATTCCGGCGCGGCCGCAGTGAGGGGAGGACTACATCCCCCATCAGCACTTGTGGCAGGAAGCCGCACACGCCCCCTCGGCGGCCGGAGGTGTACTTTACCCGAGGAGAGCCCCGGTGGAGCGGGGGCTCTGTCCACTGCTGTCCTACAAGCCCAGGCTGCTGCATCTTGTTGTTCCCTTCACCTGCTGCCTGCCTCCCCTGCCGCCGTCGCCCTTCTCGCTTCCCGGCGCGGCCGCAGTGAGGGGAGGACTACATCCCCCATCAGCACTTGCGGCAGGAAGCCGCACACGCCCCCTCGGCGGCCGGAGGTGTACTTTACCCGAGGAGAGCCCCCGCGTCGCGGGATCGCGCGCGGGTGGCACCGGGCTAAGCCTGGGCAAAGGGCGGGCCGTCTGTAGCCGTCAGAGGCCAAAGGAGGCCGGGCTGGGCCACGTCCTGTTCATCTGCCCATGGCTGTAGTCGCTTGTTGAACCTTCCTACGTTGATGCCGGGACGCTAGTGGCCAAACATCTTGTGCTGCAACTCAGGTGACTGTAATATAAGTTGCACAATTGACTGCCACTGTATAACGTATATTGTATTGGGGGCACACTGTATTATTGCTGTGGGTTTCGTGTTGAGCCCGATCTGTTGTTTGGCATTGTAATCCTCCTAGCTTGGTTCATGCAAAAAGTCGGGCCCATTATTGGGATACTTAGCTCCGTCTCACTTGATCATGGTCAAAACTAAGAACTCCCAGTTGAGGCCAGAGGGAGGGGTAAAAGGGACTCTAGTTGCCTTTATTATAAGAGCTGAATCGCTTCTAGCACATGAGATCCAACTGACTGAGCACAAGCTATCATTGGATTAGCCAAGAAGCGATCCTCCTTGTGAAATATAGCCTCTTGCCTAACGCCCTCTGAAGGGATGCATCTAAACCAATCCACCCGAGCCCATGTGACTCAGTCCGACATTACTGACGCTCCGACAACGGCTGATTTAAGCCTACAGGGGGACCTTATGATAGTAGGCACTACTGGGCCGTCCAAGGGTAGCCTAAATACAGCAAATGGAATGCATAGCACAGGTGATACTCAGACGGTTACCCAACAGAGTATAGCGCAAGGGGACGACTCAAGGGAGGGGTCCAGTGCCCAATTAGAAACAAGGGATGCTGACCCTATACGGAGCCCCAGTAGAGAAGTGGTCACACGCTCTAAAAGATCGCAAGTTTTACCGGGGCTTGCAGAGTCGCGTAGACCACAACAGTCTACTCGTGCTACTAAATCTTCCCGAAAAGGGCCGGCAAAGCCGTCCAAAGGTACTAGTAAGAACCTTGAGAATACTGGATGCCTAACCTGTCACAGTGCAAGAGGGACGGATGGGCTCCAAGAAATAATTTTAGCGTTGGAAAACAAAATGGAACAGCTCTTCCTTAAATATTTGGGGCCAGTAATGACTAAAATTTCCAAGATGGAAGGGATAATAAGCAGCCTAGCTGATAACAATAGGGGGCAATCAACTGGAAATATCCCACAGGGGAGGGAGGAGGGGTCCATAGTGGCTGATCACAGGAAGCAGGATGTAATCAACATGGAAACCGCCCAGAGCGAGTATACAGAGCTAACCCGTGAGCCAGAAAAGACTAGCAACAAGGTTTCTTGTTGTAAGGCCTCAGGTAACCCACGAATGCCAAATGACATTAGGAATAGTCGCTTGGGACAAAAGGAACCTAAGAAGAGCGATAAGACCATCATTAGGGACTGCACCCAGAGCACTCCAGGTCTCCAGACATTAGATTTACCTCCGGCCTCCTGCCCATACTCAATAGTGCTAGTAGGAGTACCAGGAATAAGTAATGGCAGTGGAGAATCGGTCAGCACACTAATAAACAAGGCTTCGCACTGGATTCATAATAACATACCAGTAAGGAGATTTCAGCGAGAGCACATCCTGATGGCTAGGAGGGTGGCATGGATTGGGGGTAGTGAGAAAAAATTTGCGGGTGATTGTGTCATCGTAAATTTTAGACACCCAGAGCTAGTTAAAGATCTACTAGACAACCGGCATGGGGAGAGTGAGAGAGGGTCTTGCATAAGGATGCTTCCACTGTACTTTTTTTTACAGGGATAGCACCCTTGAACGTGGGCAGAGTTTGCATCGCCCATGGATAACTAAGAAAGGCAGGGAGGATATCACTCGCTTAGCGTCAAATAGATTTGCACCTCTCTCTAGCATTTCTGCCCTGGACGAACAAGATTGACTGGTGAGAATGGGAAGAGTCATGGCAGAAAGAGAACTAGACACCCAATGGAATGTTGGAGACACAAACCCATCAGAAACACACGATCAGGATCCAAAGGTTGGCACACCCGTAGGGCTTGAGAGAGACGTGGAGGACATGTCTCTGAAAGTAACTGGTTCAGGGAGGAGTCTCCCCCCAAGGAACATAAGGGGAGGGATTAGCGGCCTTGATTTAACAACCATGGATTTGAGGCTGACCTCCTGGAACATTGCAGGGCTTGCTTCCAAAATCCCTAATGCAGAATGGCAAGCTTTTATTAAAAGGTACAAAGTTATCTGTCTCCAGGAAACATGGGAGACGGATAATAGTGTGTCATTCTTGGAGGGATATAAATTGTTCTCGGTCCCGGCCCGTAAATCCCCAATGGGCCGAGCCAAGGGTGGCTTAATTACGTACGTGGCACTGACGCTGTAAGGGAGTTGGCAAGATTTGGGGTGGGACTCTGGTTGTCTTCAGGGCATATAATACATTACAAAGGGCCTAAAGCTTATTTTTATTAATTTTTATAACGCAGGACAATCCATGTCAAATCTGGTGGAGCTGGAGGAGAGACTGACGGGGTTGCACGACACAGGGGACTCAAGTACCCAGCTGATTCTTATGGGGGATTTTAACAGTCATCAGTGCCCCTATCTGAAATGGGAAGGTGGAATTTGGGATGCTTGCCCCTCTATAAAGGGATGGCACACAGAGCACTCCAATGAGGGCTTGACATTAGGCACAATCTTGGGTAAGTTTGCCTTAACCCACACGATGGATCTGATTGATGGTCGGTCACCTGAAACAATAATTCCCTCCTTTAAGGGACGGGGATGCGACTCTATCATAGATTATATCTTTGTTACTAAAGCACTAATTGGTAGGGTGAGCCATTTCATGATAGTCCCTAGCGCATTTAGTGATCATAACCCGTTGGAATTGACAATAAGTGTTAGTGTCAAATCCACTAAAGCGGACAAAAGGTGTACCGTGGGACAGTATAAGGCAAAGGACCAGGGCAGGAGAGTCAAATGGAGTAAGATTGATGGGATAGCACTCCATAGAGCGCTCCTTGCAAAGGGCGACAGCCAGACTTGGAGGTGTCTGGACACCACGGTAGAGGGGAGTGAACTAATCGCAGCATTTGAGGGTACTGCCCAGCATATTGACAGTCTTTTGAGGAGCAAAACAAGTACGCGGGTTGACCATTGCCCTAGATGGTTTGACAAGGAATGCTCTAGGGCTCTCAGGTACTTGAAGCAGGCATTAAAAACAGTCCCAAAGGACAGAGGCACGATCGCTGACTGCAGGAGCCTGTACAAAAAGGCTATTAATTCACGGAAAACCTCCCTACAATCCCGGGCTTGGGAATCACTTAGAGAGGCTGCGGAGCGCCACGATATGAATAGCTTCTGGAGGGTAATAAATGACCCGTGTTTTCAAGCCCCTAATAAACCACAAATGGCGTCCCACATCTTGCCAGAAGCTTGGGTAGCGCATTTTACAAGCCTATATAATCGGGGCACTGAAGAGACACAGCAAACTCAAGATATAGGACTCCCCGTGGGTGGCTGGATACCTTTCACAGTAGCTGAAGTAAAGTTAGGAATAGATGGCCTGATACTGAAAAAGACGCCAGGCCCTGACGGGATTCCCCCTGATTTATTTAAAAGCCAAGCAGACCTCTGGGCCCCCATACTGACTAGGGTATTTAACGCAGCGAGTGAGGTGGGCATGCCAAGATCTTGGTCCACTGCTGTTATTGTGCCAATTTTTAAAAAGGGAAACAAAAACGACCCACAATGTTATCGCCCAATATCCCTTATAGATGTCACGGCGAAAGTCATGGGGAGAGTGATTTTAAATCGTTTACTGGACTGGGTTGAGGAACATAACATCATTTCTGACGTCCAGTATGGTTTCCGAAATGGGCGCTCCACCACAGATAAGTGCCTCAATCTTTATCATCTGGTGGCCAAATACACCCTGGCAAGGGAAGGAACCGTATATTTGGCATTTATGGACCTCTCAGCAGCTTTCGACTGCGTTAACAGAAGGAAGTTGTGGGAAATCCTGGGAGCCATAGGCATTGACCCAGGACTGATACAAGTCCTACAAATGCTACATTGCAACACAACAGCACGGGTAAGATTCACTGAGGATGGTGCCCTTACGGAAGACTTCCGGTGCCGGGGTGGGGTGCGGCAAGGTTGTATCCTAGCGCCCTTTCTGTTTACACTCTACATAAATGTATTAGATAAGGCGCTGGGAGCATTGGAGGCAGATTGCCCCTGCATTGGGAGGAGAAGTATACCAGTCCTCCTATACGCAGATGATGCGGTTCTCTTGGCACGTACAGGAAGGAGCTTACAGGTCCTTATTAGTGGATTTGTCAGGTTTATGGCGGATTTAGATCTTGTGCCCAATCTCTCAAAGTCATATATTATGGAAGTGGGTAAGACGCCATCCAAGAACTGCAGTTTTACAATAGGAGCCCACAAACTTGAAAAAGTAAAATTTATTAATTACCTGGGGATTGTTTTTGATAAAGATCTTAATTTCAAACCTCTAGTAAGACACAAATGTAGTCAACATCCTAGTGGTGTGGGGTCGATACTGAACTACGCGACCAGACTGGGCCGCTGGTCACCGCATGAAATAGCACAATTATACAGTTCGGTATGTTGTGCAAAGACCCTGTATGGGAGTGAGGTGTGGGGTTTTACAGATGTGGGAAAAATCAAACTGGAAGAAGACAAGTTTTTAAAGAGGCTTTTGCAAGTGCCAAAATGTATACCCTCCTTCATTGCCCATGAAGAGTTAGGTATTCCCTATCTTAGCGATAAGGCTGGCCTAAAACCAATTATGTGTTGGATAAAAATCTGGACAAATCCTGAGGCAAGCCTAAGTAGACTTATCCTGGAGGACTGTATGAGAGGGGATAAGGGGTCCCAAATACCATGGCTTAAATATGTAAGGGACGTCATGACTAGCTTGGGCCATGAACATTTTTTTTATGAACCTCGTACACTGGTCAGCAGAGACAAGGGTGGCATAAAGATAGATTTTATGCAGAATTTATGTAGGGTTAGAGAAGATAGAGAAGGGCGGAAAAATACAGTAAGATTACATCAGCTTACAAAAACAACCCCGGGCATGGAATTCTATCTTTCCAATATGTATAACAGACAGGATAGATTTTTAATGTCTAGATTTAGACTCAATCTTTTGCATCATATCCTGTCGGTACCAGCGGGTTTTGTACACGATATAAGTTTAAAAGGGTGTTGCGGCTGCGATCTTAGATCTCCGCAAGACACCCTGCATTTTGTACTAATTTGCCCCTTCTATGCCTACCCAAGGTCCCTGTTTTTAAAAACAATTTTAAGACGCTCGAATATAAGACAGGCTAAGGTGGCCCTTTTATTTCTTAAACTTGCCTCTGAACCTTTTACCCTATTTAGTACTATACACTTCTTACGTCTGGCAGTTAAATTAAGAAAGACCAGAGGAGAGGAGCAATTTTGAAGTTTTACATTTAGGGGGAAGGATCGAAAATTTATATTTAGAGGGGTATTGCAAAATTTTACCTAAGAATCTTGGATTTTAAGTTCTCTCCTTACATACGATGGGGGAAAACCCTACATGTCCTAATGAATAGAGCACTGCACAGAATTGTCCCGGTTTTTAATGCTCATATTGTTGTGTTTTATCTTTATTGTTTTAACTTGAAATATGTAAACTGGGTTGAATTTTTTAATGGAACAAGGTCCAAATATAATATGTATCTTTTATGGTTATTTTTAATATCCGAATAAAGATTATTTGAATTTGAATTTGAATTTGATATGAATATCCACTTTGATGATACTTCCAATGTGGGGGCTCAAGAGATCTGCCAAGAACTGGCAGCATTACAGATGATATTAAAATCGGAGCTCCCCACTCATCAGTTGGGCCACCTATTGGACCCCATTTTTGCGAATTGGGGGGCACTAGAAATAGAGCCACCGCTGCCGGTCTTATGGTTGGACCTTTTCCTGATTCCTTTCAAAATTAGCATGCCTGTTACAAAGGTACAGGAAAAGGTGGAAAGTAAGGAGAAACATAGGAGGTGAGCGGGCTTCTCTTCAGAGAATTTCAACATGGCCCTTATACAGGGTGGGCCTCCGGGCGGTTTGGATATTGAGTCTGCCTGTGATGCCTTAGATAGGCGCATCACAGAGGCTCTCGATAGTAATGCGCCCTGGTCCACCAAGGTATCAGGGAGACAAAAATAATCTGCCCCCTGGTTCGGGGTGGAACTTAGAATGGCTAAGGCAGCTTGTAAGCGCCTCAAAAGACGGTGGAGAAGAGACTTCTTGGCTATCGGTAGGAGTGAATATAAAGCCAGTCTCAAGGGAATTCATGCCCTAATTAGAAAGACGCGGGCTTCATATTATAGGGGGAGGATAGAGACAGCGGAGAACTCGGTCAAGGAGTTGTTCAATGTCTTTAAAGAGATATCCTTCTTGTCTACTATTGCTGCACCTATGATAGGCTCAGTGGAGTCCTGCAATCGAGTGGCAGACTTCTTCTTAGAGAAGGTAGAGAAGATTTACTCCACCTTCCCGGTTTCGGCTTGGGATGGGCGCATGGATGCTGTTGTATCCACCAACATAATGGGGACAGAATACCTTGATACTTTCACTGTTCCATCCCATGTCACCTTAAATAAGATAGCTGCCAACATTAAGTCTGGCTCTCCCAGAGACCCTGCATCGCTCAAGGTGCTGAGAGGGAGTATTGAGACTCTCGGGCCCTATATCAGACATCTTTTAGAGCTCTCCTTTACCTCAGGCATCGTCCAAAAAAAATTGAAGGAGGCTGTTGTTCTTCCTTTGAAGAAGAAACCCATTGTCAGCATGGATCATTTGGACAATCTCCGTCCTATCTCGCTATTACCCTACTTTGGGAAAATCGCTGAGAAGGTAGCCAATATCCAATTGACGGCTCATATTAGTAAGCATAGTCTTCTCCACCCGACCCAATCAGGCTTTCGAGCATCTTAGTCGACTGAATCAGCCCTGTTTCTGTCTACTGAGACCATCCGGAAATATGTGGATGAGGGACAAATGATGGCTTTGATTCTTTTAGACTTGAGTACCGCATTCGACACTGTGGCCCATCACACGTTGCTACAGTGTCTCAGAAAGGGAGGGGTGGTTGGTAAAGCCTGGGAATGGATGGATTCTTTTCTGCAAGACCGCAGCTTCCAGGTAGCACAGGGACCCCACAGATCAAAACATATCAAGCTGAAACAGGGAGTCCCACAGGGGTCTCCCCTCAGTCCGACCCTATTCAATCTCTATGTCACACCGGTGGCAGAGATTACGGAAAAATTTGGGGTCAAGGTTGTGTCTTATACTGATGACACGCAACTGGTTGTGTCTCTTACTAAACCAGATGAGATGGCAGACAGTAATTTTACAACATGTCTGCAGGAGCTGGCATCCTGGATGGCTAGTAAATGCCTCAAATTGAATGGAAACAAAACTGAGGTGCTGGTCATAGGCAAGGCACCATCAGTGTGGACCTCGGAATGGTGGCCACAGACACTGGGCCCCACACCCACGGCTAGCGAACAGGTTAGGAATTTAGGGGTGTGGCTTGATAATAAGCTCTTGTTTGAACACCATACAAGATGGATGGCAGGCACCTGGTTTGGAGTCCTGCAGGGACTCAGGAAGACGCTGGACCTGCTACCTACCACAGCCAGGAAAACCATGGTCCATGCCTTGATGACATCAAGGCTGGACTATGGAAATGTCCTCTACTTGGGAGCTAATATTAAGTGCATTCAGAGGCTACATCGCATCCAGAACGTGGCAGCTCACCTGGTTTTGATGCTGCCCAAGATACCCCCTTCCAAGAGGGCTTTGGCCACCCTGCATTGGCTTCCGATTAAGGAGCGAATTCTGTTCAAAGCACTCTGTGTGAGCCATCAGATTTTACAGAGGAAGGGGCCCATCTACCTCCATAACCTCCTAACCTCCTATGCCCCTACCCGTCAATTAAGGTCTAGCGGGAAGGGGCAGGTCAGCATACTTACCATCAGGAGAGCAAGGATGGATGGGCGCTCCTTTCGCTTTGTGGTGGCACAACAATGGAACAAACTACTGTGGGGCTCAGGACGGAGGCCTCAGAGATGACCTTCCGTAAGGAGCTGAAAACCTATCTTTTCCCCTCAGAATAGAGTAGCAGGGAGCTCACACGGGTAGGGTTTGTATTACCACGAGGGTGTCTTAGGCCTGTTCCACAGCGCGGGCACACACTAGCCTAGTGTAACCAGGCACTTTATAAATTTGCTTATTATTATTATTACTGGCCAGAACACTGCAACAGTCTCCATAAAGCCGTAAATAACTTCCTTTGCTGAAGCCCTCCACACTTTTAAGTACAACAGCACAACAAGAACCAGACCCCAAGCCAGTTGGTACACGGAGGAACTCAGTTTGATGATGTGCCTCTGCATACAGCTGGAGGGTAGATGAAGAATAAGCGAAGACAACGAAGATAGGAGCACATTCAAGTGAGCCCTGAGAAGTTACCTCCAATTGATCCAGACCACTAAACGCACTGCCTTCATCGACCACATCAACACTAGTACCAACAGAAGCAAAGCAATCTTTCCCATTGTGAAAGATTTCACCTCACCTGTGATCACCTCCAACTCACCCGCCCCATCACACGACATCTGCAACTACTTCGCCCTATTCTTCGGCAACAAATTAACCACCATATAGAGCAACTTCAACCCACAACCTTTACTGACAGACCTCTTCAATAGACACCCAACCTCATCCTAAGACCAACACTTATAGCTGACATCACAAACGGTGAATACTCTGCTACTATGAAGTCCATCCACTGCAGAGCCCCATCAGACCCTTGCTCCCAACACACCTACTCCAGAGAACTTCTTTCTATCTCTCCAGCAGTCTTACAAGAAGCCTTGAAGCACGTAACAGTCTTCACTTTTCTGCAATAGTGCTTTCTTAAAGATTTTGGAAAGTATGGAGTACACGTGTAACATCACACATTGTTCCAACAGAATATGAACATCCAACACATCCTGACCAAATTGAATAGCTAAAGGTTTCAAACCACAGTACATGATTTCTGTAGCTACAATCTAGCACTAGTCCTGTTAATACAAGTCATCTAATTAAGTTCTTCAACTCTGGTCTGGCTATACTTATCTCCCACAGGGTGTGGAAATGGAGGGACCTATTTCAGTGTAAGTTCTGCTTCTCATCCTTTCCCAGTATGTCCCCGCGACACTCTCCACCTTACATCAGTGCAGCCCAATTGTTCTACACATCTAGAAAACTCTCTTAGCATTGCTTACCTCAAAGATGGATGCATCACAAACTTCACATTTCTTGCTGCCTCATAATGTCCATTTGTAGCAACCTCCATGCAGTAAAAGATGACTAACAACTCCTAGGGTTGGTGCCAATCCTTGAACCGAATCCCCAAAATTGCAGCAATTGCAGTATTCAAGGTCCTCCCCTTTTAGAATAAACAATTGATGTACCCCCATAAGCTAAATAACACCATACTGATCTTCCTACTTCCATACTGGCCAAGGTACTAGGGAAAATCATCAACAAATGCCTAATCAAATGTCCCAATGATCACCAACTCCTCAATGCCACTGAGTCTGGATTTAGACCCAACCTCAATACCAAAACTACCCTCATAACCTGCATTGATGACAGCTGCATGATCCTGGATAGAGGAGACACAGCAGCCCTTATCCTTAGGGACCTCTACGTAGCATTTGACATGGTCTCGCATGGTCTTCCAATGTCTGCACAACATCAGAATACAAGGGCCTGCTCTCTGCTGGATCTGCTCCTTCCTGACTGGCAGGATGCAGTTAGATGGCACTTTTTACCTCAGGCACCTATGACCTCATTGCAGATTCTCCCTAAGTCCGATCCTATTCAATGTTTACATGATCTCTCTGGCCAGCATTATCCACCCTCACAACATCAACATCATTTCCTACGCCAATGACATTCAACTTATCCTCTCCATCATGGACAAGATGCCCAACACTCGGAACAAGTTTATGCCATGCATGACAAAAAATCGCTGACTGAATAAAGTCCAATTGTCTGAAGTTGAACAGCGACAAGAAGGAAGTTGTGATTTTCAGGAAGAGCTCCTCACCATTGAAAGCCACCTGGTGGCTGACACAGCTAGGATTACACACACCCCACCCCCATCACCACACCAAGGACCTCAGGATTATCATCAATGCAAACTCAGACATGAAATCCCAAATCCATGCTGTCACTGCCTCATGCTTACATACCTTGAAAACAGTAAGGAAGATACTAAAATGACTCCCAACCAACACTCAACTATCCCTTGTCACAAGAAAGTTGGACTATGGAATCAACAAACAACTAGCCAGGAGCTGCAGAACATTCAGATCAGAGGCTAAAATCGCTCCCAACCTTCCATGATGCACACACATCTTACATTACCTCAATGAGCTACACTGCCTGGCCATAAAAACCAAGCACAATTCAAATTTCTTACCCATACTTTCAAAGCACTAAATAACTCTGGTCCAGCCTTCCTTAACAATCACATCTGCTTTCACAAACCCTCTAGACATGTCAGCTCTGCCGGACTCCTACTTGAACACATGTCATGCATTCAGAATACCAAATCACCAGGTCGAGCTTTCTCCTACATCACTCTTGAAGCATAGAACAATCTGCTGCTACACATCTGGGCCTCCCTAAAGCTGAAGACCTGGCTTTTCTAGTAACCACAGTAGGCCCTAGGCTTAGCTAGATTCATACCTCCTATGCATCAGGTGAGAGTGCGCTTTAATAATCTGCATAACACAACACTATCTTGATCTGCTTGACACTTCTTTTTTTAATAGGACCGCAAGTAAATAGTTTCACCTTTGCCGATTCTCCTCAGCATGGTCCAGCTTGAATCCTTTGCCACAGTGAGCTGTGGGACCCTTGTCTGGGTATTTGACTAGGGCTATGTATTCATTGACTAGTAGCATGCCTATTGTTTCCATGTATACATTGAAAATCATTGGAGTGAGCATAGAATCTTGATGGGCCACATGTTTGACTTGGAGTGGTGGCATTTTGGAACATTGTCTTTGAATGTAATACTGATGGTTTGAGAGGAATCAGGTAAACCATTTGAGAATGGCATCTGAGATGCCCATGGCCATGGATAGAGTATTAAATTCAACTCCAAGTTTAAATGGCCACCAAGCAGTTGAAGATTGCTAGGAAAAAAGGATTACATTGAATTGTAGGTTGGTGGTCTTGATACTCCAGGAAGGTTGGAAGCCCTGTTTTAATCTTGAAGAAGGTATTTGATGTTTATCTTGCAATTGGACCTTGTCCAAGGTAGGAAGGAGAGTAATGGACTGGTAGTTTGCAAGGTCATCGGGCTACTCTAGTAAAGAGGGAAAGTGTTGGCCCACTTTCACAGTTAATGGGACATCATTCTGGTTGAGTGAGGTATTGAGAATATTTAATTATGGAGAAGCAGCAGTGTAGGTGAGGAAATGAATGATGTATTATATAGTGTTAATATGATTTTGCTCTGTATGAAAAAAAGAAAAGCGGAAGATAGGAAATGTAAAATGCTGGCATATGATGAGTGTTGAATGTCGATGGAGATATGTGAGTTTGCAAGATAGTTGTATTGCAGACAGCAGTGGCGGCTGGTAATTTTGGTAGGGATGGGCAGGTCAGCCGCATGCACACATATTACACTCACATACACTCATGAATTCACAAATGCGCACACACACACACCTATTCACAACACTCACTCACAACAAATTCATACATTTATACATACATACATACACACACGTATGCAGCAAACATTCAAAAACATAAATACTTCCAGGCCTGCAGCTCCCAAGATGGAAAGCCTCGGAGATCCCAAGATGGTTGGGTCTTTTGCCTTCTCTCATTGGCTGATCTTAGGTGAACCAATGAGGAGAGGCAGCTGTCCCATACTCGTCAGAGAGTGGGATGGGTTTAGTGAGATTTGCTGACTCCACCCCACTCTGTTTTTAGGTGTCTCTGATTGACACTCATATCTGGGCACTTCAGGGCTTAAAACTGAAGCGCCCAGGTGTTGCAATCAGTGAATCTCCCACGGGTAGCGATTGGAAATATAATGACCTGCTTGCTGCCTGATGAACTGGGATACCGCTTTAAGTATCGAAGGAAGTAAGAAACCTCGGAATGAAAATGGACTCCAAGTTAGCGATGAATGCCCAAGTGGAAAAATTAGCAAGATCAAGCTTTGTTATTATAAAAACTCTGCGACAAATTTTTCCCCATTTGGGATTTCAACACAAGGTCCAAGTTATCATCTCCCTTGTTCTGTCCAAACTCGATTATGCCGATCGCCTCTACCACGGATCACCTTTAACAACTATGAAAAGACTGCAACGGATTCAGAGTTCGGCTGCCAGACTACTCTTGCATATCAAACCATGAGACCACATCTCCACTGTCTTGAAAGCCCTGCATTGGTTACCGGTTGCCAGATGATCGACATTCAAGCTGCTTTGTATCACCGACAAAGCCATACATGAAATGGGACTGCTCTTCATCATGAATAAAATTACTAAACACATTCATCATAGGAACCTTCGTTCTAGAGTCGCACCTCACCTCAAAATCCCAAGATACAAGAAAAAAAACATGGGTGGCACATCCTTCTCTGTTTAAGCAGCCAAAATATGGAACTCTTTTCCCCCCAACATAATATCCACTGACAACCATCTTATCTTCAGAAAACTACTCAAGGATTGGCTCTTCCTCACATAAGCTCCATACGAAATATACAGCATATCCCTCTGTATATAGGCATTTATTGTTTCTATAGATATGTATCTATATATGTGTATTGCTTTCTATTAACATGTAGAATATTTATGTTTGAAGAAATAATAAACTAAATAAATAAATACATTTTTAAATACAACACTTGAAAACCAGAGTTTATCGAATGCATCTTTAATCTTCCTATACTTACTTTCTTTATGCATTTATATACCTTCCATATATTTGGATCTATATATTTATTACTTCCCCCCCAAAAAAGCATATTCAATGCACTACCCTATTTCTCACCCTAAACCTCTATCAATATCTTTAATCTACATATACTTACTTCTTTTATGCATCTATGAGCGTTCCATGTACTTATGGATTAATATATGTATTACTTTCTTCTAATTCAGCATATTCAATTCACTACCCCATCCTATTCTCACCCTATACCTCTCTCAATATATCTTCTACCTCAACTCTCCGACTCATTTCAAACCTCTTTCTACTACTCTTTCCAATGGGCTACCCTATTTCTCACCCTATACCCGTATCAATATATCCTCTACATTCACTCTCTCATTCATCTCAAACCTCATACCACTACTATGATCCCCAAAATAGACCTCTCAAGACTGTCCCCTACTCTACCCCTCCTTGCACCATCTGACACCTCTTATACTATATTGACCCCCAAAACAAACCTTTCTAAACTCTTCCCACTGTCTCTTCCCCTCCACATCCCTTTTTACTCATCCCAAGCCTCCCACTACTGCTATGAACTCCAAACAAAAATTGTCTAAATCCTTCACTCTTCTATCCCTCCATCTTTCCTTTTCAATCAAAATAACAGACTAACATGTCCCTTCTCAAATTTCATATTTCACTATACTAATTCACCACTAATCAGGAGTAACAAGCACCATAGATATATATTATCTATATAATTACATTGCGCAGTGCAACGCCGATTTGGCGTTGCAGCACGCGCAATGTAATTTGTTTTATTTATTTATTTATATACACTACTCTGTTTCGACACATTGCGGAGTTTCCTACCCCTCACCCTGTCCCTCCCTCGCCCCTCCCCACTGCCCCGCAGCACTCCCTCGAGGAGCCGCTACTGCCGCAAAGCCCTCTTTAACTACAAAAGCTTTCATCCCGAGCCCTCCGGGATAACCTCCCAGTGGGGCAATTTTTACAACTCAGGAAGAACTGCTTTAAATCAACCAGATACCAGGAACATGCCCACAATCTTAGCGAGAACATTCGTGCACAACGATATCCTTCTCATTTAGTGCACAGGGCAAATAAAAGGGCCCGCAACAATAAACGGGAAGCGCTGCTAGAGACCCACACCAAAGCCCCCTCTGGTTGACTGGTGTGTGTCAGTACATACAGCCACCTAAGTGACATGATCAAGAAGGCTGTCAACTCTAATTGGCACATTCTAAATAAAGGCAAGAAGATTTGTGAGAAACCCTTGTTTGCCTTTAAACGCAACTCTCATCATGAGAGGGAGGGCTTCAAGGCCCTTTTGCCAGGCTGGGGAGGTCACGCCCACAGGGCTGCGAAATCCTCAGCCTGGCAAAGTTCAGCTCAGGCAGCCAGAAGCCTGTGAATTTAGTGCATGTCTAGCTCTGCGCTGCCTGACCTGAGCATGAATAGTGCCTGTCCGGCTGACCTTTGCTCAGCCTCACAGACATTCTTCTCCTCTGGAAAAAGCTGAGGGCGTGTGGCCTCTTCCCCCAAATGGATGGGCCACAGCTGGCAGACTGTTTCAATGAGTGCAGATGGATTGAGTCATTTTGGCTTCTTGTTAAGGTATTACCCAACATCAATTTATATAGCACACTGCCTCCTACGAAAGCAGCTGGTCAGAAAATAGAAATTCTGTATATGAGGATAACATAGGCATTTGTGATTGCATGAAGTGCACTTGCTTAGTAAACCTATTAGTGGCTTACGTTAGTTAAGACTAGATCCTTGCAAATTACTCATACAGACATTATTGTTATCAGGAATGAATTGAAAAGGCAAAGGTTCTTACTGAAATATTGCATTAAGATGTGAACCATTTACATTTTACAGTGATGGCACCTTTGCTCAAGAATATTTTATGATGATCTTAAATTTGACAAATGTTCTGAAACTTTTAAACATGCCTTTATACTTGAAGATAAAAGCCATTTAGATTTTCTGCAGACTAACAACAGGGAAATGGAAAACTGCCTAGCTAAACTTAAGGGTATCTCCCTTTGGTTGTTACTTATCTATCAAAAATTATGGAACCCAAACATGCGCTGTACATTGTTAAAGAGGAAGATTGAAGATCAAAGTACATTTTTAGGGGCATTAGAGGCATGGACTATAAAGCACAGTTTTGGTTTAGGACTAGCAAAGGTGATGTTTGTTTTCAGTGATTTTCAACAGAATGCTTCCGAATCATTTATTAATGGAATGCTTTCCAACGAGCTCAACAGACATCTCCAAAGTCCATATTTGTTAACATGATGTTGCTCTGTAGGGAACCTTTATGCCTCTGGCGATGATCTCATCGGTGTGGTTATATGTGTGTGCGTGTGTGAGAGAGAGTCCAGTGGGATTGCCATTACCAGCTGTATTTGCGTAAAGGTTCCATATAACTCTTTGGGGTGTCGGCTTTCACACCTGTTCTGACAACACCCATCTGTTTCTTGCAGTTTTCAGAAGTCAAGAGGTCTACTCTGCACAATAATTTCAAGCTTTAGAATTAGCAGGGAGAACTGTTGATCCATTATAGGTCAGTAGTATAGGACTTAAAGCGATAACTTTATACTTTATCTTGACCATAGTGATGGCTCCAAGACCCCAAAAAAAGTGCAACAACTATTTTAAATTAAAGCAAACATTTTAATCTTCCCTTAAGAGTAAGAGAGTAGGACTGCATTTGTAGAATTTCTTATATATGATATTTGGACCTGGACTAAAATCCCCTGGCCGCTCCATGAAGGATCGAGGATGCTGTCGCACGGGCCTAGCAATGGTACTGCATGTTAACTATATAACCCCTACAATTTGCAGATTACATGGCTGCTGGTGATGACAAAAAATGCATTGTTTTGTGAGCTGTATGCAGAACAGAAAGACACCAAAAATATTTTTGGTGTGGAATTAAACCTAAATTATTATAACAAACAATCAGATTAATCTCACTCAATTACTTGAACACATCTTGTCCCTGTCCAGCTTTAGAGCTGTAGAAATAAATACACATAAAAATTGTTAAAGATTGTGAAAGCGGGAAGCAGGACAGCCAGAAAAGGTTTGTACATTTGTAAAAGTGAGTATCATGTCACATGTTGCTCTCCCAGTATGAGGTGAAGGGGCAAGCTGTCTGACCTCATGCCGGCCTGTTGCTTTATGAAGGAGTTTAGTAAATTGCTACGTGTTACATTTTGATTACTCCTGAGGACTAGATTTACCATCCTACACAGTTTGATGAACAAGAGAGGGAGCTTGGAGACCAACTGGAGGAGGTGTGAGTGCCCATGTCTAATATTTTTTGATTGTGTCTTGGTCTATGAGGAGCAGAGTTAAAGTTCTAGTGTGAATAGTTCAGCTTTAAGCATTTTTTTAAAGAGTTTTATATAGCGTGAACATGAACCGAATCGGGTATCAGAGCGCTTTACATAGCACCAGTTGCATTACATGGGGACACATTCATTTTTGTTAGGCACGGGGAGGGAGATTATGTGATTTGCCCTGAATCACAGGATGTTGAGCATCATTGCCGAGACTCGAACCCAGTTCCCCCGATTCGAGGTCGACCGCCCTAGCCGTTAGGCCAACCCCTCTCCCCAGTTGCTTGTGTTTTAGGTCATTGGGCATAAATCTCAAAGAATGCTTGAGCGTGTTCCGGAGTCTGAGGTTCTCTGCTTCCAGGGACTTTAAATCGAATAACTGCCACGTTGTTCAAAATCATGTTTAAAGGCAAGACACAACACTAGATCAGGGTTAGACGCAAGCTTCTGAGAAGTGTTTCTCTCGCAGACTTCCAGGTATTCTCAGATACCAAGTTTACAACCCGTGGTTTGGCAAGACCCCTGCATGTGGGTTTCATGTCTCTTTTAAGCTGTTCTTTCAAACGTTCTTTTTAAAGTTTATTTGTGAGAATATAGCACATCGATTTTCAGCTTCAACGAACACATACAAAAGGTTCTTGGCGGTTTGAGATGAAAAAGCATTCCAGGGCATGGAGACTCTGTGAGCTAGAGCTAGGCCAAAAATCAGGAACTAAGTGAGACTTCACTCACATAATAAAACGTGTGCACACCCCTAGATATAGAAGGCTGCAACAATGTATTACTTATCGTTTGCAATATTAAATTAAGCTTGATTGGCGACACTAATGATGGTAATAGAAACAAAATCGAAAGGAGTAGTGAAAAGGACAGCTAGGCTAGTATCATAGCAATTATTAGGTAGAAAATGATAAACCCACCCCCTCTCTAGATGATGGTATTAGCTGAAAAGAACATTGCAATCCTTTCACCCTCTCTCAGGCATACTGTTGTGAGTGGGGCTCTGGCCCTTGATCACCTGGCATTTTGCCACCATTTTTGGATTCAGAGTGAAGCCAGAGGTTGTCACCCCCATTCACACAGCAACCTTCCTTGCTTTAGCCATGAGTTGGAGGGTTGCCTTCATGTCAATCACAGTTAAGACTTTCTCCCAAATAGATTGGAAATATCCAGCAGCAGTAGTACCATTATCAAAAGACATCTTCAATGTAGTAAATGCTTTCTAGATAAAAACATGGAATATCATTTTTATTGAGGTTGTCACCAACAGCCAGGCATCAAGATAATCACAATTAGGGTTAAAATGCAGCAGCGATGTACACACCTGGTAACACGTTCAAGGTGCTACCAGATTACCTACAACTCCTAAATACATGAAGAACGAGTATCTTTAAGAGCCTGGCAGTGCAGGTGTAATAATACTGTAGATGTGCCCTTGATACATAGCCTAGCACTCATGTTAACGCTTCCTTCGTGAAAATCTTCCAACAAGGTACACTGCGGATGGGAAGCAGGCCACCCAGGAGAATGCAAACGTGATTAATGGCAAATAGCAAAATATCAATCAAAAGATGAGCAGATGCTGTCACGGGTAAACTACTACGTGGGCTTGATGTGCTATTCTAACTATTGAGATCACTGTTATCTCCTTCATTGTCAGCCTCCTCCTTGGGTCTTGGGTCTGTCACATCAGGCTTTGGTCAAGGCAAGTTTGTTCACTACTTAGTAAGCATTTGAAATCGTAAGATGTGTACATTACATGCACAACAAAGGGTGTTATTGTGCTTGATATGTGATTCTGGGTATAAAAAACAGTCGATGTGTGTCAAAGGATAGACCACATGAAGACATGATCCTGAATAGCTCTTCCTTTACATTTCTTCTCTTTTTGTCTCTGACCCTTTGTATTTATTTCTCATTCTCTCTCGTGTTGTCTCTTCTGCTCGAGTTCTCGCTCCCTCTCTTTCACACCTTCTCTCACTCTCACTCTCTCTCTCTCCTTCTCTTTCTCATATTACAGGTCTATGTATCTACTGGATTCTACTATTAAGTTGCAACTAAAGAAGTGATTTTGTTGTAGAATGTACCTTGAATGGGATTGGCGTAGTTCCTCAACACACAGAAAACCATGGAAACTATCCGTGGAAGGGAAATAGAGGCTTTTGGACCTCAAAGGTGAGATGGCCTCAAGTCACAACTGTTATACACAAATTAGCCACCTGAGAAACTGTCCAACACAATGCTTCGCCTTACAGTAGCCTGTCTATGGGCATACACAAAAATGGAACAGGATGACCTTGCACATCACAAGATGTCATGCTTCATCTTAGGACTCCCAAAGCTCTTAAAAAAACCATTTTGATGAAGAGTGGACCAACACCCTGGAGTCAGGGAGGCACTTCTAATTAGGTATGAACCCACGACAAAGTATATTTAAAAACTGTCAAGTTGTGATTAGGTACTACCTCCCATTGTCTCCACATTGCTTTTTAAGTATTTCACTTAATATAAAGGCCAGTTTGGCCTATAACATTGTTTTCTAATTATACTATGTCATGGGTCCATACCTAGTTAGAAGATCACATTTCTCTAGATAATTTAGCACTACAAAGCAGAACATTGTATTGAGAAATCATCAGAAAGATGCTCAAGCAAAATCCAATTTTTTTTTAATAACCTCTTAAAATGTCATTAGGAAATTGCCTGATGCATTTCTGAAAATTATCATAGACACCCATTAGAGGGTATGGTGAGATAAGCTTTCACTGCTGATCTACAGGCTGATAGCAGTACCTGTTAATTGCAACACTCATTTAGAAATGGGAAAAGTGTGGCATTATGTGCTACATAAAAACACAAGGTATTTTTATAATATTATTGATAGTAGTGGCAAAGTATTATAAAACCATATGCCCAATACATAGGAAAGCTTGTTTTCTCTGGTGACCCATCCTGCATGACTAGATCCTTAGAGATTTGTGGTGAGAAAATTCTTACGAATCATTCAGAATAGATCTGGGAGTGTCACATATGTAGATAAATGAAAGTTATGCCAAGCATCGTAAAGCATACCTGGGCAGCCTTTACCTAGAGGTTTATTGAGCATAGGATTCTGGCCTCCTAAAAAACCATCAGCCAACCCCAGCGATATTAAAAACTACTGGCCAATCTCCCTTCTCCCCTACCAGGCCAAAGTACTCTAGAAAGCCAGCAGCTAACAGATTACTGAATACCTGGAACAAACCTACCTACTCCACACCTCACAATCAGGATCCTGGGCCAACCACAGTACTGAGACCGCGCAGATTGCTGCCACAGGTGACATAGGAACTCTCCTTGACCATGGAGGAACTGTGGACCTGATCCTCGTCGACCACTCTGCTGCATTCAGCATCATCTCCCACCACACCCTCATCGACCAACTCTACAACCTAGGCATACAGCAGAATGCCTTAAAGTGAATCGCCTCTTTCCTTAAAGAACACACACAGAGCACCCGATTGCCTCCCTTCACCTCTGCACCCAAGAAAATCATATGCAGCTTACCCTAGGGATCATCCATCAACCCCCATCCTGTTCAATGTCTATTTGATCCCCTCGCAGACATCATCAGATTCCATGGACTCAACATAATCTCCTAAGCAGATGACACTCAACTGATCCTCTCTCTCACTAAGGACTCCTCCAATGCCAAAACCACCATCTGCAACACCATGGCCAATATAGCCAAATGGATGAGAGACAAATACCTTAAACTCAACTCTGACAAAACAGAAGTACTGATCTTCGGGACGAACACTTTCGACTGAACTTCCATCTGCCTTCAATACACCTGTGCTCCTCCTCACTCGCACTTGCACTTGCACCCCCTGTCACAGCCACAGTGTGGGCCGCTCCTTCTCCCTCATCTCCGTCAAGACCTGCTCCCTCTGAACAGTACCCTCCCTGGCAGACCTCAGAAAGAAATTTCTGGCTCTTTGATGGAGATATGGCACCCTCAGAGTCCGAGATATCCTTAGGGGTTACAGTGCTGCACTAATCAAATGCTGACTGATTGATTGTTTGATGTTGTCTTTAGACTAGGGGTGGGCGGAATTTGCGAAATTCACTTTCGCAAATTATCGCGAAAATGTTAAAAATCTCCGCAAACACGCGGAAATATCGCGAAGATGCGGAAGTGTTTTTTCCGGCCCGTTCGCGGTATTTTCTGTGTGGTCGCGGCTCGCCAGCTTACCCATGCGGTTGCTCACGGGCGCGGCCATCTTGTTTTCACTTGTCTCACGGTGCATGATCGTGAGAAGAAAGACATGATCGCGCGACGAATCACGTTACTGCGGGCGCGAACTGTCGCGAGACAGCGCAAATGGCTACCAACAATCCAACATCTCGTTGAGAACGCGACCGGATCGGGAAAACTTGTCGGCGAACGCGGGGATGCAGGTAAGGCGATCGCGCGCACACGAGAATGTATTATTTTACAGCGCGAGCAAGCAAAAAATTCTGGTAAAATGCGGATTGCGGAAATTTTGACATTTTCGCGCTCTCCGCAGAACGCAAAAATGTCAAATTATCGCAATTTCCGCGAGCGGAACGAAATTTTAGCCCAGGCCTACTTTAGACTTAAGATAAGAGTTCCCAAATCATTCATCCCCCCTATGCAAATGATTGAAATAGACTGGCCCCTAGCTGTTTAGCTAATCCAGTACCTAGATGTTTAGTGAGTATACCATATAGCATCAGACTATTTGAGGATACATGAGAGGATATGGCGTAATAGCTTAAATTAAAAAAAGAGGATGTCACGACTCATCATCTGACAGATGAAGCTGGGAGTAGCATTTATTAAAACTATGAGAACTCAAACCGTTTACTGAATAGGTCACCCAATAAAGTTGGTTAGTGCACATTGGTTCAACAAGTAGATGCCTAAAGCCCAGAGTAAACATTTTACTCCTATTACAATCTTATTTTGCTAGCTCCACTGGCACAGAAGAAAACTGGTCTCAAAGATGAGTTTCACACGCATGCCTTTATCTCTCCCACGTAGCAAAGATGGAAAGCCCGGAGCAGATTTCTGATGGGCCAAATGTAGAAGCTGAAATATTTTGCTCTTCACAAGATGCTTCCTCAGTCCCGATAAATTCTAAGACAGATAACAATCAGGGGTATCTAGTTGATGAACACAAGAGATAACCTAAAACTCAATATATGGATTTCCCCTGACCTATTGGGCATGACATTATTTAGGTAGCCTACACTTTCGGAGTCAAATCATGCTCCCCATACACCAATTTTCTCCACTGTGTCATAAACTTGTATTGTTTACTCTCACACCCCTGTACCCCCTCCAACTTGTAGAAAGGGCAGAAATACAAACAATAACCCAGGTTGTGTAACAGAGAAATAAAAGTCACATATTTTTGTTCTTTTCAGGTCATGAGTCACGTCATAAACAAAATACTTGCAGTTTAGCGTGTCAGTAAAAAGTTTCATTAAATTGTCTACTTTAATGTCTTCAGCAATTTGACTCTTAGCTTAATAGCTTTACAAGCAATTTTTGCTAGAATATTGATTCCCACAGTTACTTTTAATTTTGCCGCACAGATCTGAGGGCAAGTTCTCATAATGGATTTCTGTTTGTTTTCAGTTGTTATAGTACACACATCCTCATCTGACATTTCTTTCCGTTGAGGACCTACACATTCGTCTGAATGAAATATATATTTGTCAGTGTTGTCTAAAAAGACAGCTATAATTTTAACTACTTTCATGTAACCTCATTTGCACTTTTCATGATGCCTGTCTTCAATATTATTTACATCAGGCTCAATGTGCACATTCATTTTTTTCTGACACATTTATTTAATGCTGCAAAACTGGGTAAAACGAGCATGCCTAAGACTGCCCAAAGGCTCATTTCGAGTTTGGCACAACAGGAAAATAACCGTAAATCAGAGGTTCTTCCTAAATGTTGAACTTGCTGTCCCTCTGGCTCATTTAACTGCTGCTGGAACCACTCCCTGGTTCCCTGGTTGTCAACTAAAGGTGGCCGCCAATCAGGAACCCCGCCTGTCATGCCTTAGGAGGCTTGCCCTGTGTAATTGGCCACGTTCATTTCCGTTATTCCAGTAACTCTTCTGCCACGCTCAGTTTAACAAGTATGGCGCGCAGTCTTCTGCAAGAAGGGTGAAGGCGATGGCTTCTGCCACACCAGTAGGATTCCGGACAAACCACTGCACTAAAAAGTAAACCTTTAGGGCCTCATTTGCGAGAAGTGGCGCATCGCTGCGTGAAAGCACCGATGCGCCACTTCTCAGTGCGCCCTCCTTGAGACACCAATGATGCGTCATATTTTCAATATGACGCATCATGTCGCAAGGAAGGACAGATACGTCAGTATAACTGACGTATCTGTCAGCGCAAAAAGTGGCGCATTACTGGAGTTGTGTCGGAAGCCCGACGCAACTCCAGCAATGTTCCTTTCACATGGGGCAAGCCCCATGTGAAAGGGCCTGCATCACCCTTACGCCTGCCATGAGGCAGGCGTAAGGTTGTGACACATTGGCGTCCTAGAAGTAGCGCAGTGAAATCTCATAGATTTCGCTGGGCCACTCCTATGAACCTTTCTTGTGGGGGAACGCCTACCCTGAATACATTATACCTGACGCAGGTATAATGTAGCGCAGGGGCTCACGAGAGTGACACATCTGCCTAGATGCGTCACTTTGTAAATGTGGTGCAACATGGCGCATTATTTATGCCACCGCTGCGTCACTAAAAGTTACGCAACGGCGGTGCAAAACTGGTGCAAGGGGCTCATAAATAAGCCCCTTAGTCCATTTTTATTTGATTATTTAAATCACAAGTTCTGCAGAAAAATGAATAGCTGCAGAATGTCTTCCACTCTTTCTATCACAATTTTTCAAAAGCAAAGATCTTACCATTCACTCATAATCTTGGGAGAGGTAAGGCATATCTTGATAATAAGAATAATAGCAGAAATTGGGAGAAGTGAGAGAACTCAATTTTGCTCTGTATATTTCATTCATCCAATGATACAAAAAGGCTTGCTGTTTTTGATATTGTATAACTCATGTTGAACCAAAAAAGACTTGCATCTTTTATTCAAAGAAATACTCATCTTTTACTGATAAAGGATGGTAACAAGAAGCTGAAAACAAGCATTGGCATAGCCAATAGGTCTCGCCTTTGGGACCATATAAGTGTTTAGTGATCCAGCACAATATCCTTGGTGCAACAACATCAACTGTTGCATGGCTAAACGCTTATAAGGTCCCAAAGGCAAGACCTATTGGCTATGCCAATGCTTGTTTGTGATGAGCCATGCTCTCATAATATACCTGGACACAGGCTTGTAAATGGCTGAAAATTCTGAACTGGCGCAAAGTGCTATTGCTTCTGTGCAAGATGAGATTGAAGATTGTTTCATCAGTGGGATAAGCCATTCGGTGCGTGAGTGCTTAGTCTTGGTGCAAAACAGCATTAAGTGTGTTATTGACTCTTTGCCACCCACTGTGCAATCACAGTGGGTGACAGTCGGAGTTGATGCAGTAGTTGGAGAATTTGGCAAATAAGTTTTAATGAGCAAAATACCTGGGTGTAATTTTAGGTATAAAGTGCGACGTGCATCGGGACTAATGTCAATCAGCTGTTGCTCCATGCCTAGGTTGTGCCTTTTGTACAGGTAGTTACAAGTTAAGATAGACAAGCATGCTATGCCAACACAGGCCTTGAGTTTAGTGTGCAAGAATACTTCTTTGGCTATGACAGCGGTGGTACTGGTAATGTGAGAAGGTACAAATTAGTTAGTCGCCTTTTTGTGCTTTTAAGCACTAGCACTTTATTCTACATGCACCTCGGGCATCACATTTTGAGTTACTTTATTTTGGCATCTTTGCATGCCTGCAACGTCTCGAGCGTTCTAAAGCCATGGGAGGCTTGACAGTGCTACACAAAACACACACAAAGTAAACAATTACAGTGAGATTTCGATAATAAAGGAAAAGAGAAAGAAAGCCGTCTACTCTGCCATTGCCTGACACCCCAGCTTAAAACCACGTGTTGCAGGAAGAGGCGTGAGCCGAACAACTATGCAAGAGCGCCAAGTTTCTACAGAATAGCGTTATCAGCACTTTCTAGACATCACTTTGTTGTGCGCAGCAGAGTGCAACTGTACACATACGCACGTCTAAGGAATATGGACCGCAGCCCATCTACGTTGCTTGCGTGCTGCAGAATTCACGGGGCCTCCTTCATAAGGACACTTTTACTTCCGATTCCCACAGCCAGACCCACTCTACACGTGGAGGGTCCTGAACGGCTGCGTACTCGAGCGTGTGTGGGGTAGGGGCATGGGTAGGGGTACCACTCAGGTTATACTCCCTGTGTACGAGACTAGGTAGAACTTCTGCCCTTGCTGCACAGGATTGGTCATAAAAGACAGTTGAGAAAACATTGCCTGGGCACCACTGTTGTATATGTAGGGAAATCTTAATTTACGACATGCTACACAGTTTCTACTGTGTGTCAGAGAATTGTTTTGGTATATTGCATATTTTATTCCACTAGTTTACCAATCCAATCGCATCACCTCATTTACAGCAAAGAATATTTATCCAATTAACATGCCTTTTATGGCGGCCAGCCACCACCTCCATTTGTGGGAAGCCATGTCGGGGTGGTCTACTTCATTCTACTTTCGGGCCGGACGCAGCAACATCGCTCCAAGCTCATCCAAGAGCAGAACATACTTGGAATCCAAGCAGACCAGCACTCCCCAACAGGCAACCTGCCCATTAACCACAGCCACAACATATCCAAATCTGCCATTTGTCGACGGGGGTGCATGTCAGAGCATTGGTAAAGGAAACAGTGGGGCGGGCACAGATGTGAATCCCACTGTCACTCAGATGTGCTCAAGCGAGAGCAACAGAGGCAGCGCTATTATCACCAAAACTATGGGTGTATTGGGCAGCCACAAAGCTCTAAGGATATGAAAAATAGCACCCAGTGTAATAGAACAAAGCCCAACTGCAATTACTGCCATAATGAATTGTTCACTGGCCATTTGTGGGCATGTGGGTGATAACGTGTGACGCGTGTGTGTGTGTGTGTGTGTGTGT